>NC_136065.1:474134826-476990911 GCF_964261635.1 Lissotriton helveticus
TTTGGGGGGGCCGAAAGGGCTGCTGCGGTCTAGTGAACACCCTGCCCGCACCGAACTGAGGGGGAGGTGCAGTGTCAGAGAACTGTTTGTGCCAGGCCAAGGAATCTACCGAGTCCCATGGTAATGCTCTATTAAATTCCAATGCCTTCCTAAAATTTACATCATAACCCTTCCATGCTTCCCCAGAATACTGTTGACTCCACCCCACAATCCTGCTCGAGTAACAAGCCAATGCAGCCTGCAGATCTGGAGGACGCTCAGCCTTAACTGCAGTAAAAACGGCCCATGCTTGCATCCAATTATTGAGGTTTTCCTCAACCCTGAATCTAGTACACTGCGCCCTCCATTCACTCGGGAGCATCCACTCTTTCAGTGCTTTTGCCTGCTCCATTTCCCTATTATCCAATAATAAAGAATAAATGTACACGTATTTATCAGCCCAAATCATTTCCTTAACAGCTAAAGACACATGTTGAGCTAGATTTTCACTCCTGGAAGGTACTACGCCGTCCCCCAAGAGCGGCAATGCCACTTCCTTACCAAGCGCGGGCACCGGGGGCGGCTGCCCTTGTACTCCGTCCAGCTGAGGAACACTTGGACCTGCAAGGGGAGAAGAAATTGGCAATGCAACACTGTCGGCGATCGGTGCCGACCTGATTTTTTCCACGAACCTTGCCGCCTCTGCTGCATGGTCTATCGAATTCGGGAAGGCTCCTCCTTTTTGGAGCCATGGCATCATGGCCGTTAACTGAGATAACAATTCTGGTGGCATTGAATCTACGTTACCCCCCGGGACAACAGGTACCACTGGGGTTATGCCCAGTGGTCCTGGCACAGCTGGCAAAGCGGGCGTCGGGTGTGGCCCGCCCGTACCCGGGATTGTGGGCACCGGTGCGGAAGCAGCCCCAGCGTCTACTGGTTGACCTGCCGGCACCGGCACCACAGGGGCAATGGGTGTAGGCACCTGTGGGGGTGGGACCACCGCGGGTGGTGCGGCGGGTAACGGATCCCCTGGGCCTGGGGTGGGGACCGCCTCCTTGGGTCTTTTGGACCTAGGTTTCCCTTGCGGGGTGACAAATTCCCCTCTTGGCACTGGTGCCACCCTCTTGCGGACCGGTCTCCCGGACGGGCCCGGTGCCTCGCCATCTCTATCCTCCAGCCGGGCTTCCCGCTCCTTAATTTGTCCTAGCTGTTGTTTAATGTCACTCATCTCCCGCATCATAGCCCGCATCATAGCCTCCATGTTGGACCCCCTTTTTCCACCCCTTGGACCTGGCATGATGCTAACCCCCCAAAAAACACCCGCTGCCTACTTAATTCCCAACAGGTCAGCTGTGTGTACCTTTCAGATGGAGGGTCACCAGGGGGCTTTCAGCACCATGCAACGGCGACCGCAACACTAGCGGCTTGTCCGCTTATGTAAGGGGGTGAGTAAACCTAATGTAGACCCACCCGGCGGCCACCAGGAGCTATGAATGCTAGCCCCCCGTACCCCTCTTACCGACCCCTCCTGTCTCCTCGGCGACGACGGTGGTCTGCGGTCACAGCCCTCACCACGTTGCGTGCACTGTCTGCTGAAATGTGCCAATAATGTAGTTAAGGTTGCCTGGAATTGAAAACAAGTATTAATACCGTGTAATAAAGCAGTTGTAAACCCACCTTAAATACAGTGGACGGTTGAACCCTCCCTTGTAACCTCACAGTTGCTGTGATCAATGGCCTTAAATTACACTTATGCAACAGACCGGTACACTCCTGAGCCCTCTTATTGTGCGCTTTTGTGCAACCACTTGAACAACAAGTTATTGACTAATTAACACCCCACAATAGTGCCAATACGTGAAACAATGCCACGTTTGTATGCTTGAACAACAATTCACATACCAGTCAATACCATATAGTAGTAAAAACACTTTCAATAAATGTCACCTTGCTTTTATACCATTCGTGGACTGACTATAGCCAATGGATTATGACAAAACACTGCAGATGTTTTCTTAAAATAGCTCACTTTGTGGCACAATCAGTACAATGAATTATAACTAACGACTGCACCGTAGCGTGAGAAACAGTTACACAAATGCCACCTTGTTTTATACACTTCCCAAAGGGTCACCCATCCAGGTGCTGCCCTGGTCAACCCTGCCTCGCCGCTTTCTATGAAGCGCGCTCTTAATCACTTTCAATTTGCCCTCCCACGCCTGTTTTGTTGTTTCTCCTAAAGCGCGCCAAAATTGCTTGCTCCAGAGACAATAGCGGCGCCTAATTCTTGAAGCCTGTCCTCGTAGTGAGCCACCGCTGCCCCCGCCCGATACCTTATTGCACCTCGACCGTTACCGGCGCCTGCGGTGTGACGCCCACGCAAGGCTTTCCTAGCTGTCCGGTGCCGCCTCACGTCCCCCGGCAGACGAAGCTCGCTCGCTAATCTCCCGACGCGGCTCCACGCGGCGGATCTCCGTAAGCCCTTGAGAACCTGAAAGAACAAGGGGGAAAGACACCGTCGCCTCGCGTCCCTGGCCGCCGACGATCTCACAACGCGGCTGCTTCCAAGCCGTTAACCTCCGGATCCGCCTGACCTGAATAAAGAGAAAGGAAAAAATTACTAAACAAAAGAAGCCCCGAACGCGGGGCACAACGTTCAGCGAGGGAGCGTCCAGGGACAAGGGAGTCTCCTGGGCGCTCCCTACCTCTTATTCCCGAGGGGCCGGGTGGCCCCTCCTCACGCCCGCCCCCCCCGACCCGGAACCAGTCCATTGCTTCCGGGTCAAGAGGGGCGCCGGCCAATCGGCGGTGGGCCGCGCCCCCAGGGCACGCCCCCACCGTCGAAAGACCCGAGGAGAGAAGGGGTGGAGCGGTCGCCGCGCCGCCATGCGTGCGGGGGGGCCGAGGGCCCCCCCTTTTCAATTGCCGAAACAGCATAGTAGCTACAGAATTCAGAAAGTGGCAGGGAAACCCTTTGAGAAGTTGCAGGTTACTAAGGGTCAAGTCAAGTATTTCTTTATTCGGTTTTTAGCAGGTAAAAAACCATAAAAGCAGTTACATAAAACATTTACATTTTATGTACTAAGGGTCAAATGAGGAGAGGCGAGGGATGGTGGGGTGTGAATAATACAGCAATCTTTACCTTTCAATGGATGTATGACGTTACAACGCATACTTTTACCACGCATACCTTTACAACGCGGTTTTTACCACGCATACCTTTACAACGCATAGCGCTTAGAGGTGCTGGATAGTGGTAAGTATAATTTTCTATTCCAACTCCAGTCCCCGTGGACACTAGGGAAGGTGTTGAATAGAAAATTAAACTTATTCCCTATCCTAGAGCGCCCCCCAGCGCAATGCGTTGTAATGGTTTGCGTTGTAATGCCAGCGTTGTAATGGTATTGCGTGGTAAAAAATGCGTGTTAAAGGTTGTATAACCCTTTAAATATAGTTTGCTTACTAGGGTGTGAAGAAAGGGGACAGAAACAACCTAATCAGAGTGACTAGGTTGCAGTGAACTGTTTAAGTGGGGTGGAGAACAGGGTCAAATAAAATAAATCATATGACCGCTGGCACAACCTGGTGGCTGTAGTGTGCAATAAGGGGCAGTGCCACTTTTGGAGATGGTGCAGCGTGTTTGAGCACAGATGAGTACAGGTAGGGGGTGAGAGCGCACAGACATATAGAACATATTACTGTCAAGAAAATGGGACATCTGCGGCAATGACTAACAAAAATAAAAAGAGCCAGTCAGACAAGGGAGCGGAGATCGATAAAAACAAGGCTACAGTATTTATGCAGCAGTAAAGGACTAAATTATGCGGCTGTGTTAGCCAAATAATGTGGCAAGGAAAAGCAAACTATGAAACACGTTATGCAATTAAAGACAAATTGTCCAAATTTCATGGAGCTATTATCTAGCTAGTTACGCATTTAATGATGCCCATGCGTAACGTTTATTACAGGTGCGTAATTCTGTTTAGAGACTGATTACTGGTTTATTGGGCATCCCTGAGTTAATTTAATCTCTTGGTATCCTTGGAATGTACAGAATCAAGACACGAGTACTTGCCACTCCCTCGATTTTAACGCAAACAACACCCCCACACAACGCAATCGGCCGGAAACAACCATAAATGTCTATGATTTTGAAATAAAATCTGTGCCTTTGCCTACCCAAGCGCACATGTGCTGCATAGGGGGACCTTTAGCCATCGCTCTGCACTTTTTAGAAGCACATACATGGGGCGGCATCCACCTTGTGATAGTGAGCAGGGGCGCACTACAAGTACGAGTATGTGCTTCCAAAAAGAGCAGACTGTGAGCGCACCACTCCCGGGCTCGCCTCATAACCCTGTGGTTCACAAGTACCGTGTTACTTACCATAAAGCGCTTCAAGCCCCTTCAATGGTAGTGAAGCTCTATACAAATAAGTTACCTTCCCCGGGGTCGGAAACCCGTGACCTGCAAGACACCCCCAAAGCTGCAGCAGGGGACTTAACTACGAGCCATGGGGTGACAGACAACCTGTGACATGCAGCGCACGTGCAGACCAGTGCAGCAGGAGGTGCATTAACTACCCGGGTTAACTCACAACCACTAGAGAGCGCGGTTTATAAGGTGATCCTGCAGAGGGGAGGGAGAGAGTCTCTCTCTCTCTCTCCCTCTCTCTCTCTCTTTTCCCTCCCTCCCTCTCTTTCTTTCTGTCTCTTTCTCAATCTCTTCCTCCCTCCCTCTCTCCTCTCTCTTTCTCTCCCCCTCTCTCTCTTTCTCCCCCTCTCTCTCTCTCTTTCTTTGTCTTTTTCTCTCTCTCTCCTCTCTCTTTATTTCTCTCCCTCCTTCTCTCTCCCCCCTCTCTCTCTTTCTTCTCTCTCTTTCCTCTTTTCTCCCCTCCTTTCCCCCCTTCGACCCTTTATGGCCTGAGGTCGGTAGGACTAGTATGGTTGATTTCTGTAGTAGTAACTCCTGCTATTGAAAATGCTGCGAAGCTATTAAAAATAATGCATAGAAAAATGTATGTCCGCCAGTGTGTGCAGTGCACCACAACGCTGCCAACACAAAGCCTGGTGACCACTGCTCCCTAAAGCTTTGCACTTTGCAGAAAAGATGCCCTCTTCTGCCCGACCCTTTCTGCCGACCACTGTCCGCCCCCTGAAGCCCCAGCTGCACTGAGGGATAGTGAGTGATCTATAATTCATAGCTCCTCCCTGCAGCCTCCGGATGCGTGCACGTAAGTGCAGAGGCCGGGTTTGCTCTCACGAGGACTTCCGAGGGTGTTTACTCTGCTGCTGAATTGCTCGCCTAGGCACAAGCTAGCGCCCGAGGCCCTCTGTATGAGTGAAGAGCTACATTTGGGCAAGTTTGATCTATTGACATTGCAAATTACAATGCTTTTTAGGTCTCGCCCTGGAATTAGCATCCAAAGGATGCGTCCAGGGTTGGAGACGTATAGTTAGCTGTCTCGAGGGAAGGACGGACGAGAAGGTGCACGAGTTTTTCCAGGCTGGATTCGTGTGCGCGAACGCGCACGTTCCGTCCTGCGCCACCCTCCCATACTCCCAGCCTAACGCGCATGCATGCATGCACACAGACAGACACAGACACACACACACACACACGCGCGCGCACTCGCACTTACACAGACACGCAGGCACCCAGACAGGCAACCCCCTCCTCCTCCTCCCCCACAGTCACACACGCATACACACAGACTCCAAGACACACGCACGCTCACACACATACACAGGCCGCCGCCGCGCGCGCGCCCACACATGCCCCCCTCCCGCCCTCGCAGGCCAGCCACAAAGCGAAGCCCCACTCACCGGCAGCAGGACTCTTCCTCCATTCTTCGGCACCGGGGCGCAGGGTAGGCTCCTGCCTGCTCCGGTGCTGCAACCAATCGCGGCTCTTCCGGCTCTTCCGTGGGAGGCGGGGTAGGCTCCCGCCCTCCTACTTCCTGTTTCCGGATGTCGCGCCGGCCTGCCTGACTTCCTGGTCGCAGGCCGGCAAAGTGACGGCGGTGATTTGCGTTATTTATATTTTTAGTTAGTTATGCATTTTTATATAGCGCAGACTTTACCCGAAGGCGCTATTTATTTATTTATGTATTTAAGCATTTTTATATAGGGCGGACTTTACCCGAAGGCGGTATTTATTTATTCATGTATTCATGTATTTGGGATATGGTGTGGCTGGTGACGTGGGTTTTTTCCCCGCGACCTCGTGTCACCGTACTTCGTTTTATTCAAGGAGTAATCATGTCTCTTCAGTCGGCCGGTATCGGAAGCGATTGTTTCAGAAGCTGGTATGCCCCTATAAAAGCGCAGCAGCTGGTATGTAATCTATTAGCAGGTGACGTGCATATCGCATGATTCTCCGCAGCTCAGCGTGCTCATACACACCCAGTTTTTAAAGCAGCTTCCGTGCTCATGTCTGTACCATGCATTGTCTCGATAGTTTACATGCACTCACATACGCCCTGTGCATTGCACCAGTAACTTACATCTCACCACTCGCTTTATTTTCACATTAGCGTGTATTCAGCTTGTACACGTGTACTGTATCAGAAGTTTTACGTACACATCTTCCAGGTGCTGTTTGCACATCTGCAGCATTCTTCAAGTAGCTAATGCGCAAACATATTTCCCCAGCAGTTTATGTGCAATCATCCGTTCCCAGTGTTCAGTTATGTCTGCACAGTCTACTGTACCAGCACATGTACACGTTTGTCAAATACACTCTTCCGGTGAGTGATATGCACACATTCATCTTCCAAAACACTGCCGGCAAAACATAGGATTCTGAATTTGTTCAGCAAAGTAGGAAACATAGACTCATCTGCCCGCCACTTCCCCTGGCAGCTGATGCAGACACCGGTCACCGGCATTATTTTGGCAGGTGGTGAGCGCCCGTGTGTACACTCGATTGGTAGACAGCTAGCCCACTTCCTTACTTAGCAACTGACTCGTGTATACTTCGCATGCATTCTACAAACAGCTGGTACCAACATTTCCCTTTCTCAGTCAGTGCTCACATCCGTATGCTGCTTTCTCGCAACAAGAGTTGATGTATACAAATATATCAAATGCATCCGCTTAGCAGCTGATGTCGGCATATTTCGCAATTGCATTACATCAGCAGCTGAAGCACATCTGTCGGATGCTATCTTTCACACTATATGGGCACATCTGTCCGTACATTATTCTGATTGCTGGTGACCACGAACAGGTCACCTTTACTTCCTCACAGATGGTGTGAAAACCCTCAGAAACTGATGGACAAACAAGGAACCCTCTGCACTGACAGCTAATACGCATTCTACAGCCATCTATTGCATATCTGTGGCGGATTCCGGTATCGATCGCCACCATTCTGCCGGCCTGGAAAGAAGCGATTGTTTCAGAAGCTGGTATGCCCCTATAAAAGTGCAGCAGCTGGTATGTAATCTATTAGCAGGTGACGTGCATATCGCATTATTCTCCGCAGCTCAGCGTGCTCATACACACCCAGTTTTTAAAGCAGCTTCCGTGATCATGTCTGTCCCATGCATTGTCCCGATAGTTTACATGCACTCACATACGCCCTGTGCATTGCACCAGTAACTTACATCTCACCACTCGCTTTATTTTCACATTAGCGTGTATTCAGCTTGTTCTCTACGTCATACCAGAAAATGATGTGGGCAGATCTATACCATGCATCCTTGCAGCAGCTACTCATGGTCCAATCACGGGTGTACCTCGACTCCTAACCGGCAGCCCATTCCATCACAGACCCATCCCAACTGCTCGACATCGTCACTCTTCCTCTCACTCAACTTCTCCCATAATTCTAGCCCCTCGTTGGACACACCCAATCAGCCCTTTATTAGGTCTCGCTGGCAATGCATCCGCAAGGATGCATTTGTCCAGCTGGAGACCAATAGTTATCTGTTACGGGGGAAGGAGGACAAGAGGGTGCACGAGCTTTTTCAGGCTGGATTCGTGTGCGCGAACACGCACGTTCCGTCCTGCGCCGCCCTCCCATACTCCCAGCCTAACGCGCATGCATGCATGCATGCACACAGACAGACACACACACACACACACACGCGCGCGCGCACTCGCACTTACACTTACACAGACACGCAGGCACCCAGACAGGCAACCCCCTCCTCCTCCTCCCCCACAGTTACACACGCATACACACAGACTCCAAGACACACGCACACACGCACGCTCACACACATACACAGCCCGGAAGTATTTTATTCACAGTAGCTCATTTCCCCATCCCATTATAATACTTATCACGGCTCAAAAACACAGCTTTAATGATATCACATTCTCTGAGAACTTTTTGGGGATTGCGCCTTAAGCACTATTTTATAGCCTTGCTGCTTTCACATGCATCCTTTCTGCTGCAGATTGCCCTCACAACTTCTATTGTGAACAACAGAATCTGCACTTACTCTTCCAAGTCACATTACTTGAATGATTTAAGGCAATACATTCAGGTTACATTATAATTTGTAGGTGTTGGTTTCAAATGCTCTTTCTGGCAGCATCTTCCAGTTCTATGTTAGTAAATATGATTTGAAACGCTGCAGAGGGTCTTGTCCAACCATTATGTATTTAACAATTTTATTCAGTTTCAAAAGCTGCTATTTACAATAGTTCGATTTCACTTTTCATTAAAAACAATCTTACTGCGGCTAATACAGATCATGCGTACTCTGCATAATTTTAAGAGGTGTGCCAGCGTAAAGTACTCGAACAACAATGACGTCTGTCTTATAAATGTCACAAAAAAATGTTAATATTTCACTTCTGTTCTTGGAGTTTCGTGAAAATACAACACATATTGCATTACAAATGCTATAGGTGTCACATTTGTGAAAGTTAAAACTATTGGCATTGTAAATGACAAAGCTATTACTTTAGCTATTTTCACAACCAACACATAAATAAAAAAAATGTAATTTACAATACCAATGGCTCAAACTTTCCTAATGCGAGACCTATTGCATTGCAAATGCTTGTTATTTTTGTTTTCATTTTTAAAACATAACTAAAAGGCATTGTCATTTACAATGCCAATAGCTTAAACTTGTGTAAATGCGAGACCTATTGCATTGCAAATGCTTGTTTATTTTAGGTATCCCAGTGCTATTTTAGAGCTGGCCTTCGGTTTTAGGATTAATTTGTGTCCACTCAATGGGTCTCTAAAAGCACAACTTTCCAATAAGACACTACCCTTCAGAACAGCATTATAGGATAATAGAAGTATGATGCTAAAGTCTTGTTAGGAGGCACTGTAAGGTTCAAGACCTCGGACCTTAATAAAAGAAGGATTTTTCTATACTCTGATTGACCGCTTAAAATAACAGCTGCTTTGATGACAGTTTCTTTATTTGCACAAATAATGAAAAAAAAACAATTTAATCACAATAAAGGAATCATTAGTTCCTCTCTGCGAATTATGAGCCAGATGTACATAGACTTCGGTTTGCGTTTTTCTAATAGCAACGTTTTGTGACTCGCTATTAGCAAACACAGTGGAAATCAAGGATTTCTCCAACTTGATGCATGCTTCGACAGTGCGTTTTTCCGGGGGGCAAATCCTTTTCTACCATTGTTCATAGATGGGACTTTGCATAAAAAGCTGTGGATTATGCATGGGAACGCCCTTGTTCCACCCATGAGATGAAATCTCAACTCAACGTAGTGCAAAGCTCTAGTTCCATTACATAACAGATAACTTTCCAGCTCAAACACAGTTTTGCGCTAGAAAGTAAATAATATATTAACACCTTTCCAACAGTTTGCATCACTGTTTGTGACTTTGTAATGGAGCAAAGTGTTGGTGAATCGGCCCCCTTGTTAACATTGGAAAATATGATATCAAATCACATCATGACATATGTATGTATAATGATGAACTCACATCGCTGTTGTTGAAACCACCCAGTGTGACCTACCCCTTAACCACAAGTCAGAAGTATGTGGTCAGGCAGCCACTGCAACCCTTGCCCGAAGCAAATGATTGACAGTACACAGGTGGGGTGACATGTAACCCTTAGACAAACGTGCAAACAGGAAACCCAGATCGATCCCACAGATAGGCAGCAACACCACAATGGTGTCAGGGAATTGGCATCCAAAAAATAAGTTGGGCCAAAGGGGCGCACATTGCCAAAACACCATTAAGTCAGATGCCACACCAAGGGGCCTATTAGGATGACGAGCGGACTTGTCCACCCGCCATCCTGTCGTACAACGGGACCGCCCACCATAAGGGCGGGGGTCCCGTCCTTGGAATTAGGATGCACCCGCCACAGTGGCGGGTGCATCCCCCATTTTTAACATTGCGGCGGGCAGTGATTAAAGCACCGCCCGCCGCAATGCTAAAAAAGCATGTTGTGCGTTTCAAAGCACAACATGACAGGCACCATGCGCGGGTCCTGCCATGTTGCACTTTGAACTGCGGGGGGGGTACCATAGGTACCCCCCATATGCAACCCCCAGTCCCCCGGAGTCCCAGGGGGCCCGCAACGGGCCCCCGCAGGGAGTCTCCACATGCCTTTCTGTGGCGGCATTGCCGCCACGGAAAGGCATTCCCCAAAGCCCATCCTAATATGGCTGGCGGTGTCTGATAGACACCACCACCATATTAGACCTTTTCCGCACCGGTCGCAAGGCGACCGAGGCGGAAAAGCGGCGGACGGTCTTTCCGTCTGCCGCGGACCCCCCCAGCCATCTAATGTGGCGGGGGGTCATTTCTGTGCGGATGGCGGGTGGATTTCCCCCTCCAGGCCGGCGGTGGCTACCGCTAGCCTGGCGGGGGCAATCCGCCCGCCATCCTAATGGGCCCCTAAGTTAGGAACACTCAGCAATCAGAGCACAGCATGCACACTACATGCAGTGTTCCCGCGTTCCCCATGTTGGACATCTGGACACACACCCGCTAGCTCCGCATTATGTTCATACAAGTCAATACCCACATGCACTTCTCATCAAATGACTAGATATATGACTTCATGAATAGGCCAGGATTCCTGCTCTAAAAAGAATGCTCAAATCTCTTTATTACACCTTGTGAAATGTATAAAATGACAGCTAAAACCAATGTACTTTGAGACAATCTTCAGACTCTGACACTGTTGCCTGCTCTCCCGGCTGCTGCGTTTAATTGAACCAACTATTTCTGTTTTGTCAAATGCCTCCTGTCTTTAATTTTTTTAAGGTAAATTCATATTTGAGCAACACACTAGTGTTCCTGTATAGGCATGTCCTTTCTACCATACTTCACCAATCATCCACATTGTTCATATGAAATATAAAACTAAATAGCACTTAAATTGCACTAACCCCGTTTCTGAGTTGTTTAGCATTTGTGTGCATAAAAATGCCTGGGGAAATGCAGAGTAGTTTTTATCACCTCATTCTGCATTATTCTGTTTGGAATGAAGAATAACTTGTGGTTTCAGAATCCGGGCACCAGATAACCATAGATGTTCCCTCTTTCAGATTTTACAGTGCAAAATTTGTGAAGGCGTTTCTGGTGAAACAGCCACATAGGAAAATCCCAGATGTTCAGTAATTTTGCACAAAAACATATATCTGTCCAATCAGCAAAATTGAAAAATTAAGTCGATTTGCATTAGTTGCCTCTAGCACCATTCTCTATTTAAATTAATCAGCAATCGAATTGACAATATTCATATCTATGCCTCTCCACTGTCCTCTACAACACAACATGCCACTCCACTCTATGCCACTCCATTACACCCCACTACACTCTATGCCACGCCACTGTACGCCACACCACTGTACGCCACACCACTGTACGCCACAACACTCTTCACCAGGTCACAATACACCACAATAAACTAAAATGCGACACTCTACAACACACCACTGTACGACACTCCATCTACGCCACTCCAGTCTAGGTCACTTCACTTTTTCTCCACTCTACATTTCACTTTACCACATTCTACTATGCACTACTCCAGTCTATAACACTCTACTCAGCCCTATATCACTCCACTCTACTCCACTCTACAACACTTTCTGACACTCTACGACACACCACTCCACTCCACTCTACTCTAAGACATGCCATTATTCTCTAAAACAACTTTCTCTACCCTATGTTGTGCCAGTCCACTCTTCTCTATTCCATGCCATTTTTTACAACATGCCACCCCACTCTTTACTACTCTACTCTGCTCTACGCTACGCCACTCCACTCAACTCTACTCTACTTCATTGTATAGCACTTTACTCACTTAACCCCACTGTATAACACTCCATTCTAAGCCTCTCCACTCTTTGGCGCTCTACTCCACTTTATGCAACTCCACTCTACAACACTCTAGTACACTCTATACCATTGTATGCCACTCTACTCCAATCTCTACCCCAACAATCCACTCTATGACACTTTACTCCATGCCACTCTAGGACACTCTACTCCACTCTATGATACTCTACAACACTTTTCTTCACTGTATGACACTCTACGCAACTTACTCCATGCCACTTCACCCCTCTTTTCTCCACTGTACTCTATAACACAGTACTTCACTTTATTCCACTCTAATTCTACTCCGCTCTACGCCACTCTACTCTAGGTCACTCTATGCCACTCAAGTCTATGACACTCTCTGCCACTCCACTGTACCACTTTCTACAACACTGTACTCCATGCCACTCCACTGTACAACACTCTACTCCACTCTATGCCACTCCACTCTATTCCACTCTACAGCACAGTTCGGCCTGCTACTCAACTCCATTGATTGACATGCCACTCCAATTAATGACATTTTACTCAACTCTATGCTATGCTACTCCACTCTACTCCACTGCATACCACACTACCTACGACACAGCACTCCACTATCTGAATTTTTACTCGCCTCTCTATCCCACTCCACTCAACAACACTCTACTCAACTGTATGCAACTCCACTCTACAACACCTTACTTCACTCTGTACCACTCTACAACACTCTACTCCACTTTATGACCATCCTGAGGTTCCGTGAATTCTAAACCCGTTCCATAAAGGTCATGGTTTCGTTACGAATTTGATATTACCGAACCGTAACTAGTTAGTACGACAAGTATGAGTGTTTTCGTCACGTTAGACCGATGTATTCACTACGTATTTAAGGATTTCGTTCTGAACCCTTGGGCTCTCCACACCACTGGAGTCAAGCTAGCCAGGCTGATGAAGGCTGATAGCCAGAAACCGGTCCTTGGATGCTTGATTCCGGTCTGGGAAAGACATGGCTTGGTAGTTCGGACTGGACTGTTCCCATGAGGCACAGGGTCAGAGCTGATTTGCATATAGCCAGTGTCTAACCCAGGGTGGTGTGGAGTGCAAAAAAACGATGGATTTAGGCCCAGATCCTTGTACTGGGGTGAATGTATGACATTGTTCTACATTCTGTCCATAAACTGTGTTTTTTGCAATTTTCACCCCGAGTGGGCTGGGTATGCTCAGACGTGAGTCCCAGGCTCTCCACACCACTGGAGTCAAGCTATCCAGGCTGATGAAGGCTGATAGCAAGAAACCGGTCCTTGGATGCTTGATTCCGGTCTGGGAAAGACATGGCTTGGTAGTTCGGACTGGACTGCTCCCATGAGGCACTGGGTCAGAGCTGATTTGCATATAGCCAGTGTCTAACCCAGAGTGGTGTGGAGTGCAAAAAAACGATGGATTTAGGCCCAGATCCTTGTACTGGGGTGAATGTATGACATTGTTCTACATTCTGTCCATCAACTGTGTTTTTTGCAATTTTCACTCCGAGTGGGCTGGGTATGCTCAGACGTGAGTCCCAGGCTCTCCACACCACTGGAGTCAAGCTATCCAGGCTGATGAAGGCTGATAGCCAGAAACCGGTCCTTGGATGCTTGATTCCGGTCTGGGAAAGACATGGCTTGGTAGTTCGGACTGGACTGTTCCCATGAGGCACAGGGTCAGAGCTGATTTGCATATAGCCAGTGTCTAACCCAGGGTGGTGTGGAGTGCAACAAAACGATGGATTTAGGCCCAGATCCTTGTACTGGGGTGAATGTATGACATTGTTCTACATTTTGTCCATCAACTGTGTTTTTTGCAATTTTCACCCCAAGTGGGCTGGGTATGCTCAGACGTGAGTCCCAGGCTCTCCACACCACTGGAGTCAAGCTATCCAGGCTGATGAAGGCTGATAGCCAGAAACCGGTCCTTGGATGCTTGATTCCGGTCTGGGAAAGACATGGCTTGGTAGTTCGGACTGGACTGTTCCCATGAGGCACAGGGTCAGAGCTGATTTGCATATAGCCAGTGTCTAACCCAGGGTGGTGTGGAGTGCAAAAAAACGATGGATTTAGGCCCAGATCCTTGTACTGGGGTGAATGTATGACATTGTTCTACATTCTGTCCATCAACTGTGTTTTTTGCAATTTTCACCCCGAGTGGGCTGAGTATGCTCAGACGTGAGTCCCAGGCTCTCCACACCACTGGAGTCAAGCTATCCAGGCTGATGAAGGCTGATAGCCAGAAACCGGTCCTTGGATGCTTGATTCCGGTCTTGGAAAGACATGCTTGGTAGTTCGGACTGGACTGTTCCCATGAGGCACAGGGTCAGAGCTGATTTGCATATAGCCAGTGTCTAACCCAGGGTGGTGTGGAGTGCAAAAAAATGATGGATTTAGGCCCAGATCCTTGTACTGGGGTGAATGTATGACATTGTTCTACATTCTGTCCATCAACTGTGTTTTTTGCAATTTTCACCCCGAGTGGGCTGGGTATGCTCAGACGTGAGTCCCAGGCTCTCCACCCCACTGGAGTCAAGCTATCCAGGCTGATGAAGGCTGATAGCCAGAAACCGGTCCTTGGATGCTTGATTCCGGTCTGGGAAAGACATGGCTTGGTAGTTCGGACTGGACTGCTCCCATGAGGCACAGGGTCAGAGCTGATTTGCATATAGCCAGTGTCTAACCCAGGGTGGTGTGGAGTGCAAAAAAACGATGGATTTAGGCCCAGATCCTTGTACTGGGGTGAATGTATGACATTGTTCTACATTCTGTCCATCAACTGTGTTTTTTGCAATTTTCACCCCGAGTGGGCTGGGTATGCTCAGACGTGAGTCCCAGGCTCTCCACACCACTGGAGTCAAGCTATCCAGGCTGATGAAGGCTGATAGCCAGAAACCGGTCCTTGGATGCTTGATTCCGGTCTGGGAAAGACATGGCTTGGTAGTTCGGACTGGACTGCTCCCATGAGGCACAGGGTCAGAGCTGATTTGCATATAGCCAGTGTCTAACCCAGGGTGGTGTGGAGTGCAAAAAAACGATGGATTTAGGCCCAGATCCTTGTACTGGGGTGAATGTATGACATTGTTCTACATTCTGTCCATCAACTGTGTTTTTTGCAATTTTCACCCCGAGTGGGCTGGGTATGCTCAGACGTGAGTCCCAGGCTCTCCACACCACTGGAGTCAAGCTATCCAGGCTGATGAAGGCTGATAGCCAGAAACCGGTCCTTGGATGCTTGATTCCGGTCTGGGAAAGACATGGCTTGGTAGTTCGGACTGGACTGTTCCCATGAGGCACAGGGTCAGAGCTGATTTGCATATAGCCAGTGTCTAACCCAGGGTGGTGTGGAGTGCAAAAAAACAATGGATTTAGGCCCAGATCCTTGTACTGGGGTGAATGTATGACATTGTTCTACATTCTGTCCATTAACTGTGTTTTTTGCAATTTTCACCCCGAGTGGGCTGGGTATGCTCAGACGTGAGTCCCAGGCTCTCCACACCACTGGAGTCAAGCTATCCAGGCTGATGAAGGCTGATAGCCAGAAACCGGTCCTTGGATGCTTGATTCCGGTCTGGGAAAGACATGGCTTGGTAGTTCGGACTGGACTGTTCCCATGAGGCACAGGGTCAGAGCTGATTTGCATATAGCCAGTGTCTAACCCAGGGTGGTGTGGAGTGCAAAAAAACGATGGATTTAGGCCCAGATCCTTGTACTGGGGTGAATGTATGACATTGTTCTACATTCTGTCCATCAACTGTGTTTTTTGCAATTTTCACCCCGAGTGGGCTGGGTATGCTCAGACGTGAGTCCCAGGCTCTCCACACCACTGGAGTCAAGCTATCCAGGCTGATGAAGGCTGATAGCCAGAAACCGGTCCTTGGATGCTTGATTCCGGTCTGGGAAAGACATGGCTTGGTAGTTCAGACTGGACTGTTCCCATGAGGCACAGGGTCAGAGCTGATTTGCATATAGCCAGTGTCTAACCCAGGGTGGTGTGGAGTGCAAAAAAAACGATGGATTTAGGCCCAGATCCTTGTACTGGGGTGAATGTATGACATTGTTCTACATTCTGTCCATCAACTGTGTTTTTTGCAATTTTCACCCCGAGTGGGCTGGGTATGCTCAGACGTGAGTCCCAGGCTCTCCACACCACTGGAGTCAAGCTATCCAGGCTGATGAAGGCTGATAGCCAGAAACCGGTCTTTGGATGCTTGATTCCGGTCTGGGAAAGACATGGCTTGGTAGTTCGGACTGGACTGTTCCCATGAGGCACAGGGTCAGAGCTGATTTGCATATAGCCAGTGTCTAACCCAGGGTGGTGTGGAGTGCAAAAAACGATGGATTTAGGCCCAGATCCTTGTACTGGGGTGAATGTATGACATTGTTCTACATTCTGTCCATCAACTGTGTTTTTTGCAATTTTCACCCCGAGTGGGCTGGGTATGCTCAGACGTGAGTCCCAGGCTCTCCACACCACTGGAGTCAAGCTATCCAGGCTGATGAAGGCTGATAGCCAGAAACCGGTCCTTGGATGCTTGATTCCGGTCTGGGAAAGACATGGCTTGGTAGTTCGGACTGGACTGCTCCCATGAGGCACAGGGTCAGAGCTGATTTGCATATAGCCAGTGTCTAACCCAGGGTGGTGTGGAGTGCAAAAAAACGATGGATTTAGGCCCAGATCCTTGTACTGGGGTGAATGTATGACATTGTTCTACATTCTGTCCATCAACTGTGTTTTTTGCAATTTTCACCCCGAGTGGGCTGGGTATGCTCAGACGTGAGTCCCAGGCTCTCCACACCACTGGAGTCAAGCTATCCAGGCTGATGAAGGCTGATAGCCAGAAACCGGTCCTTGGATGCTTGATTCCGGTCTGGGAAAGACATGGCTTGGTAGTTCGGACTGGACTGTTCCCATGAGGCACAGGGTCAGAGCTGATTTGCATATAGCCAGTGTCTAACCCAGGGTGGTGTGGAGTGCAAAAAAACGATGGATTTAGGCCCAGATCCATGTACTGGGGTGAATGTATGACATTGTTCTACATTCTGTCCATTAACTGTGTTTTTTGCAATTTTCACCCCGAGTGGGCTGGGTATGCTCAGACGTGAGTCCCAGGCTCTCCACACCACTGGAGTCAAGCTATCCAGGCTGATGAAGGCTGATAGCCAGAAACCGGTCCTTGGATGCTTGATTCCGGTCTGGGAAAGACATGGCTTGGTAGTTCGAACTGGACTGTTCCCATGAGGCACAGGGTCAGAGCTGATTTGCATATAGCCAGTGTCTAACCCAGGGTGGTGTGGAGTGCAAAAAAACGATGGATTTAGGCCCAGATCCTTGTACTGGGGTGAATGTATGACATTGTTCTACATTCTGTCCATCAACTGTGTTTTTTGCAATTTTCACCCCGAGTGGGCTGGGTATGCTCAGACGTGAGTCCCAGGCTCTCCACACCACTGGAGTCAAGCTATCCAGGCTGATGAAGGCTGATAGCCAGAAACCGGTCCTTGGATGCTTGATTCCGGTCTGGGAAAGACATGACTTGGTAGTTCGGACTGGACTGTTCCCATGAGGCACAGGGTCAGAGCTGATTTGCATATAGCCAGTGTCTAACCCAGGGTGGTGTGGAGTGCAAAAAAACGATGGATTTAGGCCCAGATCCTTGTACTGGGGTGAATGTATGACATTGTTCTACATTTTGTCCATCAACTGTGTTTTTTGCAATTTTCACCCCAAGTGGGCTGGGTATGCTCAGACGTGAGTCCCAGGCTCTCCACACCACTGGAGTCAAGCTATCCAGGCTGATGAAGGCTGATAGCCAGAAACCGGTCCTTGGATGCTTGATTCCGGTCTGGGAAAGACATGACTTGGTAGTTCGGACTGGACTGTTCCCATGAGGCACAGGGTCAGAGCTGATTTGCATATAGCCAGTGTCTAACCCAGGGTGGTGTGGAGTGCAAAAAAACGATGGATTTAGGCCCAGATCCTTGTACTGGGGTGAATGTATGACATTGTTCTACATTCTGTCCATCAACTGTGTTTTTTGCAATTTTCACCCCGAGTGGGCTGGGTATGCTCAGACGTGAGTCCCAGGCTCTCCACACCACTGGAGTCAAGCTATCCAGGCTGATGAAGGCTGATAGCCAGAAACCGGTCCTTGGATGCTTGATTCCGGTCTGGGAAAGACATGGCTTGGTAGTTCGAACTGGACTGTTCCCATGAGGCACAGGGTCAGAGCTGATTTGCATATAGCCAGTGTCTAACCCAGGGTGGTGTGGAGTGCAAAAAAACGATGGATTTAGGCCCAGATCCTTGTACTGGGGTGAATGTATGACATTGTTCTACATTCTGTCCATCAACTGTGTTTTTTGCAATTTTCACCCCGAGTGGGCTGGGTATGCTCAGACGTGAGTCCCAGGCTCTCCACACCACTGGAGTCAAGCTATCCAGGCTGATGAAGGCTGATAGCCAGAAACCGGTCCTTGGATGCTTGATTCCGGTCTGGGAAAGACATGGCTTGGTAGTTCGAACTGGACTGTTCCCATGAGGCACAGGGTCAGAGCTGATTTGCATATAGCCAGTGTCTAACCCAGGGTGGTGTGGAGTGCAAAAAAACGATGGATTTAGGCCCAGATCCTTGTACTGGGGTGAATGTATGACATTGTTCTACATTCTGTCCATCAACTGTGTTTTTTGCAATTTTCACCCCGAATGGGCTGGGTATGCTCAGACGTGAGTCCCAGGCTCTCCACACCACTGGAGTCAAGCTATCCAGGCTGATGAAGGCTGATAGCCAGAAACCGGTCCTTGGATGCTTGATTCCGGTCTGGGAAAGACATGGCTTGGTAGTTCGGACTGGACTGTTCCCATGAGGCACAGGGTCAGAGCTGACTTGCATATAGCCAGTGTCTAACCCAGGGTGGTGTGGAGTGCAAAAAAACGATGGATTTAGGCCCAGATCCTTGTACTGGGGTGAATGTATGACATTGTTCTACATTCTGTCCATCAACTGTGTTTTTTGCAATTTTCACCCCGAGTGGGCTGGGTATGCTCAGACGTGAGTCCCAGGCTCTCCACACCACTGGAGTCAAGCTATCCAGGCTGATGAAGGCTGATAGCCAGAAACCGGTCCTTGGATGCTTGATTCCGGTCTGGGAAAGACATGACTTGGTAGTTCGGACTGGACTGCTCCCATGAGGCACAGGGTCAGAGCTGATTTGCATATAGCCAGTGTCTACCCCAGAGTGGTGTGGAGTGCAAAAAAACGATGGATTTAGGCCCAGATCCTTGTACTGGGGTGAATGTATGACATTGTTCTACATTCTGTCCATCAACTGTGTTTTTTGCAATTTTCACTCCGAGTGGGCTGGGTATGCTCAGACGTGAGTCCCAGGCTCTCCACACCACTGGAGTCAAGCTATCCAGGCTGATGAAGGCTGATAGCCAGAAACCGGTCCTTGAATGCTTGATTCCGGTCTGGGAAAGACATGGCTTGGTAGTTCGGACTGGACTGTTCCCATGAGGCACAGGGTCAGAGCTGATTTGCATATAGCCAGTGTCTAACCCAGGGTGGTGTGGAGTGCAACAAAACGATGGATTTAGGCCCAGATCCTTGTACTGGGGTGAATGTATGACATTGTTCTACATTCTGTCCATCAACTGTGTTTTTTGCAATTTTCACCCCGAGTGGGCTGGGTATGCTCAGACGTGAGTCCCAGGCTCTCCACACCACTGGAGTCAAGCTATCCAGGCTGATGAAGGCTGATAGCCAGAAACCGGTCCTTGGATGCTTGATTCCGGTCTGGGAAAGACATGGCTTGGTAGTTCGGACTGGACTGTTCCCATGAGGCACAGGGTCAGAGCTGACTTGCATATAGCCAGTGTCTAACCCAGGGTGGTGTGGAGTGCAAAAAAACGATGGATTTAGGCCCAGATCCTTGTACTGGGGTGAATGTATGACATTGTTCTACATTCTGTCCATCAACTGTGTTTTTTGCAATTTTCACCCCGAGTGGGCTGGGTATGTTCAGACGTGAGTCCCAGGCTCTCCACACCACTGGAGTCAAGCTATCCAGGCTGATGAAGGCTGATAGCCAGAAACCGGTCCTTGGATGCTTGATTCCGGTCTGGGAAAGACATGACTTGGTAGTTCGGACTGGACTGCTCCCATGAGGCACAGGGTCAGAGCTGATTTGCATATAGCCAGTGTCTACCCCAGAGTGGTGTGGAGTGCAAAAAAACGATGGATTTAGGCCCAGATCCTTGTACTGGGGTGAATGTATGACATTGTTCTACATTCTGTCCATCAACTGTGTTTTTTGCAATTTTCACTCCGAGTGGGCTGGGTATGCTCAGACGTGAGTCCCAGGCTCTCCACACCACTGGAGTCAAGCTATCCAGGCTGATGAAGGCTGATAGCCAGAAACCGGTCCTTGGATGCTTGATTCCGGTCTGGGAAAGACATGGCTTGGTAGTTCGGACTGGACTGTTCCCATGAGGCACAGGGTCAGAGCTGATTTGCATATAGCCAGTGTCTAACCCAGGGTGGTGTGGAGTGCAACAAAACGATGGATTTAGGCCCAGATCCTTGTACTGGGGTGAATGTATGACATTGTTCTACATTTTGTCCATCAACTGTGTTTTTTGCAATTTTCACCCCAAGTGGGCTGGGTATGCTCAGACGTGAGTCCCAGGCTCTCCACACCACTGGAGTCAAGCTATCCAGGCTGATGAAGGCTGATAGCCAGAAACCGGTCCTTGGATGCTTGATTCCGGTCTGGGAAAGACATGACTTGGTAGTTCGGACTGGACTGTTCCCATGAGGCACAGGGTCAGAGCTGATTTGCATATAGCCAGTGTCTAACCCAGGGTGGTGTGGAGTGCAACAAAACGATGGATTTAGGCCCAGATCCTTGTACTGGGGTGAATGTATGACATTGTTCTACATTCTGTCCATCAACTGTGTTTTTTGCAATTTTCACCCCGAGTGGGCTGGGTATGCTCAGACGTGAGTCCCAGGCTCTCCACACCACTGGAGTCAAGCTATCCAGGCTGATGAAGGCTGATAGCCAGAAACCGGTCCTTGGATGCTTGATTCCGGTCTGGGAAAGACATGGCTTGGTAGTTCGGACTGGACTGTTCCCATGAGGCACAGGGTCAGAGCTGACTTGCATATAGCCAGTGTCTAACCCAGGGTGGTGTGGAGTGCAAAAAAACGATGGATTTAGGCCCAGATCCTTGTACTGGGGTGAATGTATGACATTGTTCTACATTCTGTCCATCAACTGTGTTTTTTGCAATTTTCACCCCGAGTGGGCTGGGTATGTTCAGACGTGAGTCCCAGGCTCTCCACACCACTGGAGTCAAGCTATCCAGGCTGATGAAGGCTGATAGCCAGAAACCGGTCCTTGGATGCTTGATTCCGGTCTGGGAAAGACATGACTTGGTAGTTCGGACTGGACTGCTCCCATGAGGCACAGGGTCAGAGCTGATTTGCATATAGCCAGTGTCTACCCCAGAGTGGTGTGGAGTGCAAAAAAACGATGGATTTAGGCCCAGATCCTTGTACTGGGGTGAATGTATGACATTGTTCTACATTCTGTCCATCAACTGTGTTTTTTGCAATTTTCACTCCGAGTGGGCTGGGTATGCTCAGACGTGAGTCCCAGGCTCTCCACACCACTGGAGTCAAGCTATCCAGGCTGATGAAGGCTGATAGCCAGAAACCGGTCCTTGGATGCTTGATTCCGGTCTGGGAAAGACATGGCTTGGTAGTTCGGACTGGACTGTTCCCATGAGGCACAGGGTCAGAGCTGATTTGCATATAGCCAGTGTCTAACCCAGGGTGGTGTGGAGTGCAACAAAACGATGGATTTAGGCCCAGATCCTTGTACTGGGGTGAATGTATGACATTGTTCTACATTTTGTCCATCAACTGTGTTTTTTGCAATTTTCACCCCAAGTGGGCTGGGTATGCTCAGACGTGAGTCCCAGGCTCTCCACACCACTGGAGTCAAGCTATCCAGGCTGATGAAGGCTGATAGCCAGAAACCGGTCCTTGGATGCTTGATTCCGGTCTGGGAAAGACATGACTTGGTAGTTCGGACTGGACTGTTCCCATGAGGCACAGGGTCAGAGCTGATTTGCATATAGCCAGTGTCTAACCCAGGGTGGTGTGGAGTGCAAAAAAACGATGGATTTAGGCCCAGATCCTTGTACTGGGGTGAATGTATGACATTGTTCTACATTCTGTCCATCAACTGTGTTTTTTGCAATTTTCACCCCTAGTGGGCTGGGTATGCTCAGACGTGAGTCCCAGGCTCTCCACACCACTGGAGTCAAGCTATCCAGGCTGATGAAGGCTGATAGCCAGAAACCGGTCCTTGGATGCTTGATTCCGGTCTGGGAAAGACATGGCTTGGTAGTTCGGACTGGACTGTTCCCATGAGGCACAGGGTCAGAGCTGACTTGCATATAGCCAGTGTCTAACCCAGGGTGGTGTGGAGTGCAAAAAAACGATGGATTTAGGCCCAGATCCTTGTACTGGGGTGAATGTATGACATTGTTCTACATTCTGTCCATCAACTGTGTTTTTTGCAATTTTCACTCCGAGTGGGCTGGGTATGCTCAGACGTGAGTCCCAGGCTCTCCACACCACTGGAGTCAAGCTATCCAGGCTGATGAAGGCTGATAGCCAGAAACCGGTCCTTGAATGCTTGATTCCGGTCTGGGAAAGACATGGCTTGGTAGTTCGGACTGGACTGTTCCCATGAGGCACAGGGTCAGAGCTGATTTGCATATAGCCAGTGTCTAACCCAGGGTGGTGTGGAGTGCAACAAAACGATGGATTTAGGCCCAGATCCTTGTACTGGGGTGAATGTATGACATTGTTCTACATTCTGCCCATCAACTGTGTTTTTTGCAATTTTCACCCCGAGTGGGCTGGGTATGCTCAGACGTGAGTCCCAGGCTCTCCACACCACTGGAGTCAAGCTATCCAGGCTGATGAAGGCTGATAGCCAGAAACCGGTCCTTGGATGCTTGATTCCGGTCTGGGAAAGACATGGCTTGGTAGTTCGGACTGGACTGTTCCCATGAGGCACAGGGTCAGAGCTGACTTGCATATAGCCAGTGTCTAACCCAGGGTGGTGTGGAGTGCAAAAAAACGATGGATTTAGGCCCAGATCCTTGTACTGGGGTGAATGTATGACATTGTTCTACATTCTGTCCATCAACTGTGTTTTTTGCAATGTTCACCCCGAGTGGGCTGGGTATGTTCAGACGTGAGTCCCAGGCTCTCCACACCACTGGAGTCAAGCTATCCAGGCTGATGAAGGCTGATAGCCAGAAACCGGTCCTTGGATGCTTGATTCCGGTCTGGGAAAGACATGACTTGGTAGTTCGGACTGGACTGCTCCCATGAGGCACAGGGTCAGAGCTGATTTGCATATAGCCAGTGTCTACCCCAGAGTGGTGTGGAGTGCAAAAAAACGATGGATTTAGGCCCAGATCCTTGTACTGGGGTGAATGTATGACATTGTTCTACATTCTGTCCATCAACTGTGTTTTTTGCAATTTTCACTCCGAGTGGGCTGGGTATGCTCAGACGTGAGTCCCAGGCTCTCCACACCACTGGAGTCAAGCTATCCAGGCTGATGAAGGCTGATAGCCAGAAACCGGTCCTTGGATGCTTGATTCCGGTCTGGGAAAGACATGGCTTGGTAGTTCGGACTGGACTGTTCCCATGAGGCACAGGGTCAGAGCTGATTTGCATATAGCCAGTGTCTAACCCAGGGTGGTGTGGAGTGCAACAAAACGATGGATTTAGGCCCAGATCCTTGTACTGGGGTGAATGTATGACATTGTTCTACATTTTGTCCATCAACTGTGTTTTTTGCAATTTTCACCCCAAGTGGGCTGGGTATGCTCAGACGTGAGTCCCAGGCTCTCCACACCACTGGAGTCAAGCTATCCAGGCTGATGAAGGCTGATAGCCAGAAACCGGTCCTTGGATGCTTGATTCCGGTCTGGGAAAGACATGACTTGGTAGTTCGGACTGGACTGTTCCCATGAGGCACAGGGTCAGAGCTGATTTGCATATAGCCAGTGTCTAACCCAGGGTGGTGTGGAGTGCAAAAAAACGATGGATTTAGGCCCAGATCCTTGTACTGGGGTGAATGTATGACATTGTTCTACATTCTGTCCATCAACTGTGTTTTTTGCAATTTTCACCCCGAGTGGGCTGGGTATGCTCAGACGTGAGTCCCAGGCTCTCCACACCACTGGAGTCAAGCTATCCAGGCTGATGAAGGCTGATAGCCAGAAACCGGTCCTTGGATGCTTGATTCCGGTATGGGAAAGACATGCTTGGTAGTTCGGACTGGACTGTTCCCATGAGGCACAGGGTCAGAGCTGATTTGCATATAGCCAGTGTCTAACCCAGGGTGGTGTGGAGTGCAAAAAAACGATGGATTTAGGCCCAGATCCTTGTACTGGGGTGAATGTATGACATTGTTCTACATTCTGTCCATCAACTGTGTTTTTTGCAATTTTCACCCCGAGTGGGCTGGGTATGCTCAGACGTGAGTCCCAGGCTCTCCACACCACTGGAGTCAAGCTATCCAGGCTGATGAAGGCTGATAGCCAGATACCGGTCCTTGGATGCTTGATTCCGGTCTGGGAAAGACATGGCTTGGTAGTTCGGACTGGACTGTTCCCATGAGGCACAGGGTCAGAGCTGATTTGCATATAGCCAGTGTCTAACCCAGGGTGGTGTGGAGTGCAAAAAAACGATGGATTTAGGCCCAGATCCTTGTACTGGGGTGAATGTATGACATTGTTCTACATTCTGTCCATCAACTGTGTTTTTTGCAATTTTCACCCCGAGTGGGCTGGGTATGCTCAGACGTGAGTCCCAGGCTCTCCACCCCACTGGAGTCAAGCTATCCAGGCTGATGAAGGCTGATAGCCAGAAACTGGTCCTTGGATGCTTGATTCCGGTCTGGGAAAGACATGGCTTGGTAGTTCGGACTGGACTGCTCCCATGAGGCACAGGGTCAGAGCTGATTTGCATATAGCCAGTGTCTAACCAAGGGTGGTGTGGAGTGCAAAAAAACGATGGATTTAGGCCCAGATCCTTGTACTGGGGTGAATGTATGACATTGTTCTACATTCTGTCCATCAACTGTGTTTTTTGCAATTTTCACCCCGAGTGGGCTGGGTATGCTCAGACGTGAGTCCCAGGCTCTCCACACCACTGGAGTCAAGCTATCCAGGCTGATGAAGGCTGATAGCCAGAAACCGGTCCTTGGATGCTTGATTCCGGTCTGGGAAAGACATGGCTTGGTAGTTCGGACTGGACTGCTCCCATGAGGCACAGGGTCACAGCTGATTTGCATATAGCCAGTGTCTAACCCAGGGTGGTGTGGAGTGCAAAAAAACGATGGATTTAGGCCCAGATCCTTGTACTGGGGTGAATGTATGACATTGTTCTACATTCTGTCCACCAACTGTGTTTTTTGCAATTTTCACCCCGAGTGGGCTGGGTATGCTCAGACGTGAGTCCCAGGCTCTCCACACCACTGGAGTCAAGCTATCCAGGCTGATGAAGGCTGATAGCCAGAAACCGGTCCTTGGATGCTTGATTCCGGTCTGGGAAAGACATGGCTTGGTAGTTCGGACTGGACTGTTCCCATGAGGCACAGGGCCAGAGCTGATTTGCATATAGCCAGTGTCTAACCCAGGGTGGTGTGGAGTACAAAAAAACGATGGATTTAGGCCCAGATCCTTGTACTGGGGTGAATGTATGACATTGTTCTACATTCTGTCCATCAACTGTGTTTTTTGCAATTTTCACCCCGAGTGGGCTGGGTATGCTCAGACGTGAGTCCCAGGCTCTCCACACCACTGGAGTCAAGCTATCCAGGCTGATGAAGGCTGATAGCCACAAACCGGTCTTTGGATGCTTGATTCCGGTCTGGGAAAGACATGGCTTGGTAGTTCGGACTGGACTGTTCCCATGAGGCACAGGGTCAGAGCTGATTTGCATATAGCCAGTGTCTAACCCAGGGTGGTGTGGAGTGCAAAAAACGATGGATTTAGGCCCAGATCCTTGTACTGGGGTGAATGTATGACATTGTTCTACATTCTGTCCATCAACTGTGTTTTTTGCAATTTTCACCCCGAGTGGGCTGGGTATGCTCAGACATGAGTCCCAGGCTCTCCACACCACTGGAGTCAAGCTATCCAGGCTGATGAAGGCTGATAGCCAGAAACCGGTCCTTGGATGCTTGATTCCGGTCTGGGAAAGACATGGCTTGGTAGTTCGAACTGGACTGTTCCCATGAGGCACAGGGTCAGAGCTGATTTGCATATAGCCAGTGTCTAACCCAGGGTGGTGTGGAGTGCAAAAAAACGATGGATTTAGGCCCAGATCCTTGTACTGGGGTGAATGTATGACATTGTTCTACATTCTGTCCATCAACTGTGTTTTTTGCAATTTTCACCCCGAGTGGGCTGGGTATGCTCAGACGTGAGTCCCAGGCTCTCCACACCACTGGAGTCAAGCTATCCAGGCTGATGAAGGCTGATAGCCAGAAACCGGTCCTTGGATGCTTGATTCCGGTCTGGGAAAGACATGACTTGGTAGTTCGGACTGGACTGTTCCCATGAGGCACAGGGTCAGAGCTGATTTGCATATAGCCAGTGTCTAACCCAGGGTGGTGTGGAGTGCAAAAAAACGATGGATTTAGGCCCAGATCCTTGTACTGGGGTGAATGTATGACATTGTTCTACATTTTGTCCATCAACTGTGTTTTTTGCAATTTTCACCCCAAGTGGGCTGGGTATGCTCAGACGTGAGTCCCAGGCTCTCCACACCACTGGAGTCAAGCTATCCAGGCTGATGAAGGCTGATAGCCAGAAACCGGTCCTTGGATGCTTGATTCCGGTCTGGGAAAGACATGACTTGGTAGTTCGGACTGGACTGTTCCCATGAGGCACAGGGTCAGAGCTGATTTGCATATAGCCAGTGTCTAATCCAGGGTGGTGTGGAGTGCAAAAAAACGATGGATTTAGGCCCAGATCCTTGTACTGGGGTGAATGTATGACATTGTTCTACATTCTGTCCATCAACTGTGTTTTTTGCAATTTTCACCCCGAGTGGGCTGGGTATGCTCAGACGTGAGTCCCAGGCTCTCCACACCACTGGAGTCAAGCTATCCAGGCTGATGAAGGCTGATAGCCAGAAACCGGTCCTTGGATGCTTGATTCCGGTCTGGGAAAGACATGGCTTGGTAGTTCGAACTGGACTGTTCCCATGAGGCACAGGGTCAGAGCTGATTTGCATATAGCCAGTGTCTAACCCAGGGTGGTGTGGAGTGCAACAAAATGATGGATTTAGGCCAAGATCCTTGTACTGGGGTGAATGTATGACATTGTTCTACATTCTGTCCATCAACTGTGTTTTTTGCAATTTTCACCCCGAGTGGGCTGGGTATGCTCAGACGTGAGTCCCAGGCTCTCCACACCACTGGAGTCAAGCTATCCAGGCTGATGAAGGCTGATAGCCAGAAACCGGTCCTTGGATGCTTGATTCCGGTCTGGGAAAGACATGGCTTGGTAGTTCGAACTGGACTGTTCCCATGAGGCACAGGGTCAGAGCTGATTTGCATATAGCCAGTGTCTAACCCAGGGTGGTGTGGAGTGCAAAAAAACGATGGATTTAGGCCCAGATCCTTGTACTGGGGTGAATGTATGACATTGTTCTACATTCTGTCCATCAACTGTGTTTTTTGCAATTTTCACCCCGAGTGGGCTGGGTATGCTCAGACGTGAGTCCCAGGCTCTCCACACCACTGGAGTCAAGCTATCCAGGCTGATAGCCAGAAACCGGTCCTTGGATGCTTGATTCCGGTCTGGGAAAGACATGGCTTGGTAGATCGGACTGGACTGTTCCCATGAGGCACAGGGTCAGAGCTGATTTGCATATAGCCAGTGTCTAACCCAGGGTGGTGTGGAGTGCAAAAAAACGATGGATTTAGGCCCAGATCCTTGTACTGGGGTGAATGTATGACATTGTTCTACATTCTGTCCATCAACTGTGTTTTTTGCAATTTTCACCCCGAGTGCGCTGGGTATGCTCAGACGTGAGTCCCAGGCTCTCCACACCACTGGAGTCAAGCTATCCAGGCTGATGAAGGCTGATAGCCAGAAACCGGTCTTTGGATGCTTGATTCCGGTCTGGGAAAGACATGGCTTGGTAGTTCGGACTGGACTGTTCCCATGAGGCACAGGGTCAGAGCTGATTTGCATATAGCCAGTGTCTAACCCAGGGTGGTGTGGAGTGCAAAAAACGATGGATTTAGGCCCAGATCCTTGTACTGACTGGGGTGAATGTATGACATTGTTCTACATTCTGTCCATCAACTGTGTTTTTTGCAATTTTCACCCCGAGTGGGCTGGGTATGCTCAGACGTGAGTCCCAGGCTCTCCACACCACTGGAGTCAAGCTATCCAGGCTGATGAAGGCTGATAGCCAGAAACCGGTCCTTGGATGCTTGATTCCGGTCTGGGAAAGACATGACTTGGTAGTTCGGACTGGACTGCTCCCATGAGGCACAGGGTCAGAGCTGATTTGCATATAGCCAGTGTCTACCCCAGAGTGGTGTGGAGTGCAAAAAAACGATGGATTTAGGCCCAGATCCTTGTACTGGGGTGAATGTATGACATTGTTCTACATTCTGTCCATCAACTGTGTTTTTTGCAATTTTCACTCCGAGTGGGCTGGGTATGCTCAGACGTGAGTCCCAGGCTCTCCACACCACTGGAGTCAAGCTATCCAGGCTGATGAAGGCTGATAGCCAGAAACCGGTCCTTGAATGCTTGATTCCGGTCTGGGAAAGACATGGCTTGGTAGTTCGGACTGGACTGTTCCCATGAGGCACAGGGTCAGAGCTGATTTGCATATAGCCAGTGTCTAACCCAGGGTGGTGTGGAGTGCAACAAAACGATGGATTTAGGCCCAGATCCTTGTACTGGGGTGAATGTATGACATTGTTCTACATTCTGTCCATCAACTGTGTTTTTTGCAATTTTCACCCCGAGTGGGCTGGGTATGCTCAGACGTGAGTCCCAGGCTCTCCACACCACTGGAGTCAAGCTATCCAGGCTGATGAAGGCTGATAGCCAGAAACCGGTCCTTGGATGCTTGATTCCGGTCTGGGAAAGACATGGCTTGGTAGTTCGGACTGGACTGTTCCCATGAGGCACAGGGTCAGAGCTGACTTGCATATAGCCAGTGTCTAACCCAGGGTGGTGTGGAGTGCAAAAAAACGATGGATTTAGGCCCAGATCCTTGTACTGGGGTGAATGTATGACATTGTTCTACATTCTGTCCATCAACTGTGTTTTTTGCAATTTTCACCCCGAGTGGGCTGGGTATGTTCAGACGTGAGTCCCAGGCTCTCCACACCACTGGAGTCAAGCTATCCAGGCTGATGAAGGCTGATAGCCAGAAACCGGTCCTTGGATGCTTGATTCCGGTCTGGGAAAGACATGACTTGGTAGTTCGGACTGGACTGCTCCCATGAGGCACAGGGTCAGAGCTGATTTGCATATAGCCAGTGTCTACCCCAGAGTGGTGTGGAGTGCAAAAAAACGATGGATTTAGGCCCAGATCCTTGTACTGGGGTGAATGTATGACATTGTTCTACATTCTGTCCATCAACTGTGTTTTTTGCAATTTTCACTCCGAGTGGGCTGGGTATGCTCAGACGTGAGTCCCAGGCTCTCCACACCACTGGAGTCAAGCTATCCAGGCTGATGAAGGCTGATAGCCAGAAACCGGTCCTTGGATGCTTGATTCCGGTCTGGGAAAGACATGGCTTGGTAGTTCGGACTGGACTGTTCCCATGAGGCACAGGGTCAGAGCTGATTTGCATATAGCCAGTGTCTAACCCAGGGTGGTGTGGAGTGCAACAAAACGATGGATTTAGGCCCAGATCCTTGTACTGGGGTGAATGTATGACATTGTTCTACATTTTGTCCATCAACTGTGTTTTTTGCAATTTTCACCCCAAGTGGGCTGGGTATGCTCAGACGTGAGTCCCAGGCTCTCCACACCACTGGAGTCAAGCTATCCAGGCTGATGAAGGCTGATAGCCAGAAACCGGTCCTTGGATGCTTGATTCCGGTCTGGGAAAGACATGACTTGGTAGTTCGGACTGGACTGTTCCCATGAGGCACAGGGTCAGAGCTGATTTGCATATAGCCAGTGTCTAACCCAGGGTGGTGTGGAGTGCAACAAAACGATGGATTTAGGCCCAGATCCTTGTACTGGGGTGAATGTATGACATTGTTCTACATTCTGTCCATCAACTGTGTTTTTTGCAATTTTCACCCCGAGTGGGCTGGGTATGCTCAGACGTGAGTCCCAGGCTCTCCACACCACTGGAGTCAAGCTATCCAGGCTGATGAAGGCTGATAGCCAGAAACCGGTCCTTGGATGCTTGATTCCGGTCTGGGAAAGACATGGCTTGGTAGTTCGGACTGGACTGTTCCCATGAGGCACAGGGTCAGAGCTGACTTGCATATAGCCAGTGTCTAACCCAGGGTGGTGTGGAGTGCAAAAAAACGATGGATTTAGGCCCAGATCCTTGTACTGGGGTGAATGTATGACATTGTTCTACATTCTGTCCATCAACTGTGTTTTTTGCAATTTTCACCCCGAGTGGGCTGGGTATGTTCAGACGTGAGTCCCAGGCTCTCCACACCACTGGAGTCAAGCTATCCAGGCTGATGAAGGCTGATAGCCAGAAACCGGTCCTTGGATGCTTGATTCCGGTCTGGGAAAGACATGACTTGGTAGTTCGGACTGGACTGCTCCCATGAGGCACAGGGTCAGAGCTGATTTGCATATAGCCAGTGTCTACCCCAGAGTGGTGTGGAGTGCAAAAAAACGATGGATTTAGGCCCAGATCCTTGTACTGGGGTGAATGTATGACATTGTTCTACATTCTGTCCATCAACTGTGTTTTTTGCAATTTTCACTCCGAGTGGGCTGGGTATGCTCAGACGTGAGTCCCAGGCTCTCCACACCACTGGAGTCAAGCTATCCAGGCTGATGAAGGCTGATAGCCAGAAACCGGTCCTTGGATGCTTGATTCCGGTCTGGGAAAGACATGGCTTGGTAGTTCGGACTGGACTGTTCCCATGAGGCACAGGGTCAGAGCTGATTTGCATATAGCCAGTGTCTAACCCAGGGTGGTGTGGAGTGCAACAAAACGATGGATTTAGGCCCAGATCCTTGTACTGGGGTGAATGTATGACATTGTTCTACATTTTGTCCATCAACTGTGTTTTTTGCAATTTTCACCCCAAGTGGGCTGGGTATGCTCAGACGTGAGTCCCAGGCTCTCCACACCACTGGAGTCAAGCTATCCAGGCTGATGAAGGCTGATAGCCAGAAACCGGTCCTTGGATGCTTGATTCCGGTCTGGGAAAGACATGACTTGGTAGTTCGGACTGGACTGTTCCCATGAGGCACAGGGTCAGAGCTGATTTGCATATAGCCAGTGTCTAACCCAGGGTGGTGTGGAGTGCAAAAAAACGATGGATTTAGGCCCAGATCCTTGTACTGGGGTGAATGTATGACATTGTTCTACATTCTGTCCATCAACTGTGTTTTTTGCAATTTTCACCCCTAGTGGGCTGGGTATGCTCAGACGTGAGTCCCAGGCTCTCCACACCACTGGAGTCAAGCTATCCAGGCTGATGAAGGCTGATAGCCAGAAACCGGTCCTTGGATGCTTGATTCCGGTCTGGGAAAGACATGGCTTGGTAGTTCGGACTGGACTGTTCCCATGAGGCACAGGGTCAGAGCTGACTTGCATATAGCCAGTGTCTAACCCAGGGTGGTGTGGAGTGCAAAAAAACGATGGATTTAGGCCCAGATCCTTGTACTGGGGTGAATGTATGACATTGTTCTACATTCTGTCCATCAACTGTGTTTTTTGCAATTTTCACTCCGAGTGGGCTGGGTATGCTCAGACGTGAGTCCCAGGCTCTCCACACCACTGGAGTCAAGCTATCCAGGCTGATGAAGGCTGATAGCCAGAAACCGGTCCTTGAATGCTTGATTCCGGTCTGGGAAAGACATGGCTTGGTAGTTCGGACTGGACTGTTCCCATGAGGCACAGGGTCAGAGCTGATTTGCATATAGCCAGTGTCTAACCCAGGGTGGTGTGGAGTGCAACAAAACGATGGATTTAGGCCCAGATCCTTGTACTGGGGTGAATGTATGACATTGTTCTACATTCTGCCCATCAACTGTGTTTTTTGCAATTTTCACCCCGAGTGGGCTGGGTATGCTCAGACGTGAGTCCCAGGCTCTCCACACCACTGGAGTCAAGCTATCCAGGCTGATGAAGGCTGATAGCCAGAAACCGGTCCTTGGATGCTTGATTCCGGTCTGGGAAAGACATGGCTTGGTAGTTCGGACTGGACTGTTCCCATGAGGCACAGGGTCAGAGCTGACTTGCATATAGCCAGTGTCTAACCCAGGGTGGTGTGGAGTGCAAAAAAACGATGGATTTAGGCCCAGATCCTTGTACTGGGGTGAATGTATGACATTGTTCTACATTCTGTCCATCAACTGTGTTTTTTGCAATGTTCACCCCGAGTGGGCTGGGTATGTTCAGACGTGAGTCCCAGGCTCTCCACACCACTGGAGTCAAGCTATCCAGGCTGATGAAGGCTGATAGCCAGAAACCGGTCCTTGGATGCTTGATTCCGGTCTGGGAAAGACATGACTTGGTAGTTCGGACTGGACTGCTCCCATGAGGCACAGGGTCAGAGCTGATTTGCATATAGCCAGTGTCTACCCCAGAGTGGTGTGGAGTGCAAAAAAACGATGGATTTAGGCCCAGATCCTTGTACTGGGGTGAATGTATGACATTGTTCTACATTCTGTCCATCAACTGTGTTTTTTGCAATTTTCACTCCGAGTGGGCTGGGTATGCTCAGACGTGAGTCCCAGGCTCTCCACACCACTGGAGTCAAGCTATCCAGGCTGATGAAGGCTGATAGCCAGAAACCGGTCCTTGGATGCTTGATTCCGGTCTGGGAAAGACATGGCTTGGTAGTTCGGACTGGACTGTTCCCATGAGGCACAGGGTCAGAGCTGATTTGCATATAGCCAGTGTCTAACCCAGGGTGGTGTGGAGTGCAACAAAACGATGGATTTAGGCCCAGATCCTTGTACTGGGGTGAATGTATGACATTGTTCTACATTTTGTCCATCAACTGTGTTTTTTGCAATTTTCACCCCAAGTGGGCTGGGTATGCTCAGACGTGAGTCCCAGGCTCTCCACACCACTGGAGTCAAGCTATCCAGGCTGATGAAGGCTGATAGCCAGAAACCGGTCCTTGGATGCTTGATTCCGGTCTGGGAAAGACATGACTTGGTAGTTCGGACTGGACTGTTCCCATGAGGCACAGGGTCAGAGCTGATTTGCATATAGCCAGTGTCTAACCCAGGGTGGTGTGGAGTGCAAAAAAACGATGGATTTAGGCCCAGATCCTTGTACTGGGGTGAATGTATGACATTGTTCTACATTCTGTCCATCAACTGTGTTTTTTGCAATTTTCACCCCGAGTGGGCTGGGTATGCTCAGACGTGAGTCCCAGGCTCTCCACACCACTGGAGTCAAGCTATCCAGGCTGATGAAGGCTGATAGCCAGAAACCGGTCCTTGGATGCTTGATTCCGGTATGGGAAAGACATGCTTGGTAGTTCGGACTGGACTGTTCCCATGAGGCACAGGGTCAGAGCTGATTTGCATATAGCCAGTGTCTAACCCAGGGTGGTGTGGAGTGCAAAAAAACGATGGATTTAGGCCCAGATCCTTGTACTGGGGTGAATGTATGACATTGTTCTACATTCTGTCCATCAACTGTGTTTTTTGCAATTTTCACCCCGAGTGGGCTGGGTATGCTCAGACGTGAGTCCCAGGCTCTCCACACCACTGGAGTCAAGCTATCCAGGCTGATGAAGGCTGATAGCCAGATACCGGTCCTTGGATGCTTGATTCCGGTCTGGGAAAGACATGGCTTGGTAGTTCGGACTGGACTGTTCCCATGAGGCACAGGGTCAGAGCTGATTTGCATATAGCCAGTGTCTAACCCAGGGTGGTGTGGAGTGCAAAAAAACGATGGATTTAGGCCCAGATCCTTGTACTGGGGTGAATGTATGACATTGTTCTACATTCTGTCCATCAACTGTGTTTTTTGCAATTTTCACCCCGAGTGGGCTGGGTATGCTCAGACGTGAGTCCCAGGCTCTCCACCCCACTGGAGTCAAGCTATCCAGGCTGATGAAGGCTGATAGCCAGAAACTGGTCCTTGGATGCTTGATTCCGGTCTGGGAAAGACATGGCTTGGTAGTTCGGACTGGACTGCTCCCATGAGGCACAGGGTCAGAGCTGATTTGCATATAGCCAGTGTCTAACCAAGGGTGGTGTGGAGTGCAAAAAAACGATGGATTTAGGCCCAGATCCTTGTACTGGGGTGAATGTATGACATTGTTCTACATTCTGTCCATCAACTGTGTTTTTTGCAATTTTCACCCCGAGTGGGCTGGGTATGCTCAGACGTGAGTCCCAGGCTCTCCACACCACTGGAGTCAAGCTATCCAGGCTGATGAAGGCTGATAGCCAGAAACCGGTCCTTGGATGCTTGATTCCGGTCTGGGAAAGACATGGCTTGGTAGTTCGGACTGGACTGCTCCCATGAGGCACAGGGTCACAGCTGATTTGCATATAGCCAGTGTCTAACCCAGGGTGGTGTGGAGTGCAAAAAAACGATGGATTTAGGCCCAGATCCTTGTACTGGGGTGAATGTATGACATTGTTCTACATTCTGTCCATCAACTGTGTTTTTTGCAATTTTCACCCCGAGTGGGCTGGGTATGCTCAGACGTGAGTCCCAGGCTCTCCACACCACTGGAGTCAAGCTATCCAGGCTGATGAAGGCTGATAGCCAGAAACCGGTCCTTGGATGCTTGATTCCGGTCTGGGAAAGACATGGCTTGGTAGTTCGGACTGGACTGTTCCCATGAGGCACAGGGCCAGAGCTGATTTGCATATAGCCAGTGTCTAACCCAGGGTGGTGTGGAGTACAAAAAAACGATGGATTTAGGCCCAGATCCTTGTACTGGGGTGAATGTATGACATTGTTCTACATTCTGTCCATCAACTGTGTTTTTTGCAATTTTCACCCCGAGTGGGCTGGGTATGCTCAGACGTGAGTCCCAGGCTCTCCACACCACTGGAGTCAAGCTATCCAGGCTGATGAAGGCTGATAGCCACAAACCGGTCTTTGGATGCTTGATTCCGGTCTGGGAAAGACATGGCTTGGTAGTTCGGACTGGACTGTTCCCATGAGGCACAGGGTCAGAGCTGATTTGCATATAGCCAGTGTCTAACCCAGGGTGGTGTGGAGTGCAAAAAACGATGGATTTAGGCCCAGATCCTTGTACTGGGGTGAATGTATGACATTGTTCTACATTCTGTCCATCAACTGTGTTTTTTGCAATTTTCACCCCGAGTGGGCTGGGTATGCTCAGACATGAGTCCCAGGCTCTCCACACCACTGGAGTCAAGCTATCCAGGCTGATGAAGGCTGATAGCCAGAAACCGGTCCTTGGATGCTTGATTCCGGTCTGGGAAAGACATGGCTTGGTAGTTCGAACTGGACTGTTCCCATGAGGCACAGGGTCAGAGCTGATTTGCATATAGCCAGTGTCTAACCCAGGGTGGTGTGGAGTGCAAAAAAACGATGGATTTAGGCCCAGATCCTTGTACTGGGGTGAATGTATGACATTGTTCTACATTCTGTCCATCAACTGTGTTTTTTGCAATTTTCACCCCGAGTGGGCTGGGTATGCTCAGACGTGAGTCCCAGGCTCTCCACACCACTGGAGTCAAGCTATCCAGGCTGATGAAGGCTGATAGCCAGAAACCGGTCCTTGGATGCTTGATTCCGGTCTGGGAAAGACATGACTTGGTAGTTCGGACTGGACTGTTCCCATGAGGCACAGGGTCAGAGCTGATTTGCATATAGCCAGTGTCTAACCCAGGGTGGTGTGGAGTGCAAAAAAACGATGGATTTAGGCCCAGATCCTTGTACTGGGGTGAATGTATGACATTGTTCTACATTTTGTCCATCAACTGTGTTTTTTGCAATTTTCACCCCAAGTGGGCTGGGTATGCTCAGACGTGAGTCCCAGGCTCTCCACACCACTGGAGTCAAGCTATCCAGGCTGATGAAGGCTGATAGCCAGAAACCGGTCCTTGGATGCTTGATTCCGGTCTGGGAAAGACATGACTTGGTAGTTCGGACTGGACTGTTCCCATGAGGCACAGGGTCAGAGCTGATTTGCATATAGCCAGTGTCTAATCCAGGGTGGTGTGGAGTGCAAAAAAACGATGGATTTAGGCCCAGATCCTTGTACTGGGGTGAATGTATGACATTGTTCTACATTCTGTCCATCAACTGTGTTTTTTGCAATTTTCACCCCGAGTGGGCTGGGTATGCTCAGACGTGAGTCCCAGGCTCTCCACACCACTGGAGTCAAGCTATCCAGGCTGATGAAGGCTGATAGCCAGACACCGGTCCTTGGATGCTTGATTCCGGTCTGGGAAAGACATGGCTTGGTAGTTCGAACTGGACTGTTCCCATGAGGCACAGGGTCAGAGCTGATTTGCATATAGCCAGTGTCTAACCCAGGGTGGTGTGGAGTGCAACAAAACGATGGATTTAGGCCCAGATCCTTGTACTGGGGTGAATGTATGACATTGTTCTACATTCTGTCCATCAACTGTGTTTTTTGCAATTTTCACCCCGAGTGGGCTGGGTATGCTCAGACGTGAGTCCCAGGCTCTCCACACCACTGGAGTCAAGCTATCCAGGCTGATGAAGGCTGATAGCCAGAAACCGGTCCTTGGATGCTTGATTCCGGTCTGGGAAAGACATGGCTTGGTAGTTCGAACTGGACTGTTCCCATGAGGCACAGGGTCAGAGCTGATTTGCATATAGCCAGTGTCTAACCCAGGGTGGTGTGGAGTGCAAAAAAACGATGGATTTAGGCCCAGATCCTTGTACTGGGGTGAATGTATGACATTGTTCTACATTCTGTCCATCAACTGTGTTTTTTGCAATTTTCACCCCGAGTGGGCTGGGTATGCTCAGACGTGAGTCCCAGGCTCTCCACACCACTGGAGTCAAGCTATCCAGGCTGATAGCCAGAAACCGGTCCTTGGATGCTTGATTCCGGTCTGGGAAAGACATGGCTTGGTAGATCGGACTGGACTGTTCCCATGAGGCACAGGGTCAGAGCTGATTTGCATATAGCCAGTGTCTAACCCAGGGTGGTGTGGAGTGCAAAAAAACGATGGATTTAGGCCCAGATCCTTGTACTGGGGTGAATGTATGACATTGTTCTACATTCTGTCCATCAACTGTGTTTTTTGCAATTTTCACCCCGAGTGCGCTGGGTATGCTCAGACGTGAGTCCCAGGCTCTCCACACCACTGGAGTCAAGCTATCCAGGCTGATGAAGGCTGATAGCCAGAAACCGGTCTTTGGATGCTTGATTCCGGTCTGGGAAAGACATGGCTTGGTAGTTCGGACTGGACTGTTCCCATGAGGCACAGGGTCAGAGCTGATTTGCATATAGCCAGTGTCTAACCCAGGGTGGTGTGGAGTGCAAAAAACGATGGATTTAGGCCCAGATCCTTGTACTGACTGGGGTGAATGTATGACATTGTTCTACATTCTGTCCATCAACTGTGTTTTTTGCAATTTTCACCCCGAGTGGGCTGGGTATGCTCAGACGTGAGTCCCAGGCTCTCCACACCACTGGAGTCAAGCTATCCAGGCTGATGAAGGCTGATAGCCAGAAACCGGTCCTTGGATGCTTGATTCCGGTCTGGGAAAGACATGGCTTGGTAGTTCGGACTGGACTGCTCCCATGAGGCACAGGTTCAGAGCTGATTTGCATATAGCCAGTGTCTAACCCAGGGTGGTGTGGAGTGCAAAAAAACGATGGATTTAGGCCCAGATCCTTGTACTGGGGTGAATGTATGACATTGTTCTACATTCTGTCCATCAACTGTGTTTTTTGCAATTTTCACCCCGAGTGGGCTGGGTATGCTCAGACGTGAGTCCCAGGCTCTCCACACCACTGGAGTCAAGCTATCCAGGCTGATGAAGGCTGATAGCCAGAAACCGGTCCTTGGATGCTTGATTCCAGTCTGGGAAAGACATGGCTTGGTAGTTCGGACTGGACTGTTCCCATGAGGCACAGGGTCAGAGCTGATTTGCATATAGCCAGTGTCTAACCCAGGGTGGTGTGGAGTGCAAAAAAACGATGGATTTAGGCCCAGATCCTTGTACTGGGGTGAATGTATGACATTGTTCTACATTCTGTCCATTAACTGTGTTTTTTGCAATTTTCATCCCGAGTGGGCTGGGTATGCTCAGACGTGAGTCCCAGGCTCTCCACACCACTGGAGTCAAGCTATCCAGGCTGATGAAGGCTGATAGCCTGAAACCGGTCCTTGGATGCTTGATTCCGGTCTGGGAAAGACATGGCTTGGTAGTTCGGACTGGACTGTTCCCATGAGGCACAGGGTCAGAGCTGATTTGCATATAGCCAGTGTCTAACCCAGGGTGGTGTGGAGTGCAAAAAAACGATGGATTTAGGCCCAGATACTTGTACTGGGGTGAATGTATGACATTGTTCTACATTCTGTCCATCAACTGTGTTTTTTGCAATTTTCACCCCGAGTGGGCTGGGTATGCTCAGACGTGAGTCCCAGGCTCTCCACACCACTGGAGTCAAGCTATCCAGGCTGATGAAGGCTGATAGCCAGAAACCGGTCCTTGGATGCTTGATTCCGGTCTGGGAAAGACATGGCTTGGTAGTTCGGACTGGACTGTTCCCATGAGGCACAGGGTCAGAGCTGACTTGCATATAGCCAGTGTCTAACCCAGGGTGGTGTGGAGTGCAAAAAAACGATGGATTTAGGCCCAGATCCTTGTACTGGGGTGAATGTATGACATTGTTCTACATTCTGTCCATCAACTGTGTTTTTTGCAATTTTCACCCCGAGTGGGCTGGGTATGCTCAGACGTGAGTCCCAGGCTCTCCACACCACTGGAGTCAAGCTATCCAGGCTGATGAAGGCTGATAGCCAGAAACCGATCCTTGGATGCTTGATTCCGGTCTGGGAAAGACATGACTTGGTAGTTCGGACTGGACTGCTCCCATGAGGCACAGGGTCAGAGCTGATTTGCATATAGCCAGTGTCTACCCCAGAGTGGTGTGGAGTGCAAAAAAACGATGGATTTAGGCCCAGATCCTTGTACTGGGGTGAATGTATGACATTGTTCTACATTCTGTCCATCAACTGTGTTTTTTGCAATTTTCACTCCGAGTGGGCTGGGTATGCTCAGACGTGAGTCCCAGGCTCTCCACACCACTGGAGTCAAGCTATCCAGGCTGATGAAGGCTGATAGCCAGAAACCGGTCCTTGGATGCTTGATTCCGGTCTGGGAAAGACATGGTTTGGTAGTTCGGACTGGACTGTTCCCATGAGGCACAGGGTCAGAGCTGATTTGCATATAGCCAGTGTCTAACCCAGGGTGGTGTGGAGTGCAACAAAACGATGGATTTAGGCCCAGATCCTTGTACTGGGGTGAATGTATGACATTGTTCTACATTTTGTCCATCAACTGTGTTTTTTGCAATTTTCACCCCAAGTGGGCTGGGTATGCTCAGACGTGAGTCCCAGGCTCTCCACACCACTGGAGTCAAGCTATCCAGGCTGATGAAGGCTGATAGCCAGAAACCGGTCCTTGGATGCTTGATTCCGGTCTGGGAAAGACATGACTTGGTAGTTCGGACTGGACTGTTCCCATGAGGCACAGGGTCAGAGCTGATTTGCATATAGCCAGTGTCTAACCCAGGGTGGTGTGGAGTGCAAAAAAACGATGGATTTAGGCCCAGATCCTTGTACTGGGGTGAATGTATGACATTGTTCTACATTCTGTCCATCAACTGTGTTTTTTGCAATTTTCACCCCGAGTGGGCTGGGTATGCTCAGACGTGAGTCCCAGGCTCTCCACACCACTGGAGTCAAGCTATCCAGGCTGATGAAGGCTGATAGCCAGAAACCGGTCCTTGGATGCTTGATTCCGGTCTGGGAAAGACATGGCTTGATAGTTCGAACTGGACTGTTCCCATGAGGCACAGGGTCAGAGCTGATTTGCATATAGCCAGTGTCTAACCCAGGGTGGTGTGGAGTGCAAAAAAACGATGGATTTAGGCCCAGATCCTTGTACTGGGGTGAATGTATGACATTGTTCTACATTCTGTCCATCAACTGTGTTTTTTGCAATTTTCACCCCGAGTGGGCTGGGTATGCTCAGACGTGAGTCCCAGGCTCTCCACACCACTGGAGTCAAGCTATACAGGCTGATGAAGGCTGATAGCCAGAAACCGGTCCTTGGATGCTTGATTCCGGTCTGGGAAAGACATGGCTTGGTAGTTCGGACTGGACTGTTCCCATGAGGCACAGGGTCAGAGCTGATTTGCATATAGCCAGTGTCTAACCCAGGGTGGTGTGGAGTGCAAAAAAACGATGGATTTAGGCCCAGATCCTTGTACTGGGGTGAATGTATGACATTGTTCTACATTCTGTCCATCAACTGTGTTTTTTGCAATTTTCACCCCGAGTGGGCTGGGTATGCTCAGACGTGAGTCCCAGGCTCTCCACCCCACTGGAGTCAAGCTATCCAGGCTGATGAAGGCTGATAGCCAGAAACCGGTCCTTGGATGCTTGATTCCGGTCTGGGAAAGACATGGCTTGGTAGTTCGGACTGGACTGCTCCCATGAGGCACAGGGTCAGAGCTGATTTGCATATAGCCAGTGTCTAACCCAGGGTGGTGTGGAGTGCAAAAAAACGATGGATTTAGGCCCAGATCCTTGTACTGGGGTGAATGTATGACATTGTTCTACATTCTGTCCATCAACTGTGTTTTTTGCAATTTTCACCCCGAGTGGGCTGGGTATGCTCAGACGTGAGTCCCAGGCTCTCCACACCACTGGAGTCAAGCTATCCAGGCTGATGAAGGCTGATAGCCAGAAACCGGTCCTTGGATGCTTGATTCCGGTCTGGGAAGGACATGGCTTGGTAGTTCGGACTGGACTGTTCCCATGCGGCACAGGGTCAGAGCTGATTTGCATATAGCCAGTGTCTAACCCAGGGTGGTGTGGAGTGCAAAAAAACAATGGATTTAGGCCCAGATCCTTGTACTGGGGTGAATGTATGACATTGTTCTACATTCTGTCCATTAACTGTGTTTTTTGCAATTTTCACCCCGAGTGGGCTGGGTATGCTCAGACGTGAGTCCCAGGCCCTCCACACCACTGGAGTCAAGCTATCCAGGCTGATGAAGGCTGATAGCCAGAAACCGGTCCTTGGATGCTTGATTCCGGTCTGGGAAAGACATGGCTTGGTAGTTCGGACTGGACTGTTCCCATGAGCCACAGGGTCAGAGCTGATTTGCATATAGCCAGTGTCTAACCCAGGGTGGTGTGGAGTGCAAAAAAACGATGGATTTAGGCCCAGATCCTTGTACTGGGGTGAATGTATGACATTGTTCTACATTCTGTCCATCAACTGTGTTTTTTGCAATTTTCACCCCGAGTGGGCTGGGTATGCTCAGACGTGAGTCCCAGGCTCTCCACACCACTGGAGTCAAGCTATCCAGGCTGATAGCCAGAAACCGGTCCTTGGATGCTTGATTCCGGTCTGGGAAAGACATGGCTTGGTAGATCGGACTGGACTGTTCCCATGAGGCACAGGGTCAGAGCTGATTTGCATATAGCCAGTGTCTAACCCAGGGTGGTGTGGAGTGCAAAAAAACGATGGATTTAGGCCCAGATCCTTGTACTGGGGTGAATGTATGACATTGTTCTACATTCTGTCCATCAACTGTGTTTTTTGCAATTTTCACCCCGAGTGCGCTGGGTATGCTCAGACGTGAGTCCCAGGCTCTCCACACCACTGGAGTCAAGCTATCCAGGCTGATGAAGGCTGATAGCCAGAAACCGGTCTTTGGATGCTTGATTCCGGTCTGGGAAAGACATGGCTTGGTAGTTCGGACTGGACTGTTCCCATGAGGCACAGGGTCAGAGCTGATTTGCATATAGCCAGTGTCTAACCCAGGGTGGTGTGGAGTGCAAAAAACGATGGATTTAGGCCCAGATCCTTGTACTGACTGGGGTGAATGTATGACATTGTTCTACATTCTGTCCATCAACTGTGTTTTTTGCAATTTTCACCCCGAGTGGGCTGGGTATGCTCAGACGTGAGTCCCAGGCTCTCCACACCACTGGAGTCAAGCTATCCAGGCTGATGAAGGCTGATAGCCAGAAACCGGTCCTTGGATGCTTGATTCCGGTCTGGGAAAGACATGGCTTGGTAGTTCGGACTGGACTGCTCCCATGAGGCACAGGTTCAGAGCTGATTTGCATATAGCCAGTATCTAACCCAGGGTGGTGTGGAGTGCAAAAAAACGATGGATTTAGGCCCAGATCCTTGTACTGGGGTGAATGTATGACATTGTTCTACATTCTGTCCATCAACTGTGTTTTTTGCAATTTTCACCCCGAGTGGGCTGGGTATGCTCAGACGTGAGTCCCAGGCTCTCCACACCACTGGAGTCAAGCTATCCAGGCTGATGAAGGCAGATAGCCAGAAACCGGTCCTTGGATGCTTGATTCCAGTCTGGGAAAGACATGGCTTGGTAGTTCGGACTGGACTGTTCCCATGAGGCACAGGGTCAGAGCTGATTTGCATATAGCCAGTGTCTAACCCAGGGTGGTGTGGAGTGCAAAAAAACGATGGATTTAGGCCCAGATCCTTGTACTGGGGTGAATGTATGACATTGTTCTACATTCTGTCCATTAACTGTGTTTTTTGCAATTTTCACCCCGAGTGGGCTGGGTATGCTCAGACGTGAGTCCCAGGCTCTCCACACCACTGGAGTCAAGCTATCCAGGCTGATGAAGGCTGATAGCCAGAAACCGGTCCTTGGATGCTTGATTCCGGTCTGGGAAAGACATGGCTTGGTAGTTCGGACTGGACTGTTCCCATGAGGCACAGGGTCAGAGCTGATTTGCATATAGCCAGTGTCTAACCCAGGGTGGTGTGGAGTGCAAAAAAACGATGGATTTAGGCCCAGATCCTTGTACTGGGGTGAATGTATGACATTGTTCTACATTCTGTCCATCAACTGTGTTTTTTGCAATTTTCACCCCGAGTGGGCTGGGTATGCTCAGACGTGAGTCCCAGGCTCTCCACACCACTGGAGTCAAGCTATCCAGGCTGATGAAGGCTGATAGCCAGAAACCGGTCCTTGGATGCTTGATTCCGGTCTGGGAAAGACATGACTTGGTAGTTCGGACTGGACTGCTCCCATGAGGCACAGGGTCAGAGCTGATTTGCATATAGCCAGTGTCTACCCCAGAGTGGTGTGGAGTGCAAAAAAACGATGGATTTAGGCCCAGATCCTTGTACTGGGGTGAATGTATGACATTGTTCTACATTCTGTCCATCAACTGTGTTTTTTGCAATTTTCACTCCGAGTGGGCTGGGTATGCTCAGACGTGAGTCCCAGGCTCTCCACACCACTGGAGTCAAGCTATCCAGGCTGATGAAGGCTGATAGCCAGAAACCGGTCCTTGGATGCTTGATTCCGGTCTGGGAAAGACATGGCTTGGTAGTTCGGACTGGACTGTTCCCATGAGGCACAGGGTCAGAGCTGATTTGCATATAGCCAGTGTCTAACCCAGGGTGGTGTGGAGTGCAACAAAACGATGGATTTAGGCCCAGATCCTTGTACTGGGGTGAATGTATGACATTGTTCTACATTTTGTCCATCAACTGTGTTTTTTGCAATTTTCACCCCAAGTGGGCTGGGTATGCTCAGACGTGAGTCCCAGGCTCTCCACACCACTGGAGTCAAGCTATCCAGGCTGATGAAGGCTGATAGCCAGAAACCGGTCCTTGGATGCTTGATTCCGGTCTGGGAAAGACATGACTTGGTAGTTCGGACTGGACTGTTCCCATGAGGCACAGGGTCAGAGCTGATTTGCATATAGCCAGTGTCTAACCCAGGGTGGTGTGGAGTGCAAAAAAACGATGGATTTAGGCCCAGATCCTTGTACTGACTGGGGTGAATGTATGACATTGTTCTACATTCTGTCCATCAACTGTGTTTTTTGCAATTTTCACCCCGAGTGGGCTGGGTATGCTCAGACGTGAGTCCCAGGCTCTCCACACCACTGGAGTCAAGCTATCCAGGCTGATGAAGGCTGATAGCCAGAAACCGGTCCTTGGATGCTTGATTCCGGTCTGGGAAAGACATGGCTTGGTAGTTCGGACTGGACTGCTCCCATGAGGCACAGGTTCAGAGCTGATTTGCATATAGCCAGTGTCTAACCCAGGGTGGTGTGGAGTGCAAAAAAACGATGGATTTAGGCCCAGATCCTTGTACTGGGGTGAATGTATGACATTGTTCTACATTCTGTCCATCAACTGTGTTTTTTGCAATTTTCACCCCGAGTGGGCTGGGTATGCTCAGACGTGAGTCCCAGGCTCTCCACACCACTGGAGTCAAGCTATCCAGGCTGATGAAGGCAGATAGCCAGAAACCGGTCCTTGGATGCTTGATTCCAGTCTGGGAAAGACATGGCTTGGTAGTTCGGACTGGACTGTTCCCATGAGGCACAGGGTCAGAGCTGATTTGCATATAGCCAGTGTCTAACCCAGGGTGGTGTGGAGTGCAAAAAAACGATGGATTTAGGCCCAGATCCTTGTACTGGGGTGAATGTATGACATTGTTCTACATTCTGTCCATTAACTGTGTTTTTTGCAATTTTCACCCCGAGTGGGCTGGGTATGCTCAGACGTGAGTCCCAGGCTCTCCACACCACTGGAGTCAAGCTATCCAGGCTGATGAAGGCTGATAGCCAGAAACCGGTCCTTGGATGCTTGATTCCGGTCTGGGAAAGACATGGCTTGGTAGTTCGGACTGGACTGTTCCCATGAGGCACAGGGTCAGAGCTGATTTGCATATAGCCAGTGTCTAACCCAGGGTGGTGTGGAGTGCAAAAAAACGATGGATTTAGGCCCAGATCCTTGTACTGGGGTGAATGTATGACATTGTTCTACATTCTGTCCATCAACTGTGTTTTTTGCAATTTTCACCCCGAGTGGGCTGGGTATGCTCAGACGTGAGTCCCAGGCTCTCCACACCACTGGAGTCAAGCTATCCAGGCTGATGAAGGCTGATAGCCAGAAACCGGTCCTTGGATGCTTGATTCCGGTCTGGGAAAGACATGACTTGGTAGTTCGGACTGGACTGCTCCCATGAGGCACAGGGTCAGAGCTGATTTGCATATAGCCAGTGTCTACCCCAGAGTGGTGTGGAGTGCAAAAAAACGATGGATTTAGGCCCAGATCCTTGTACTGGGGTGAATGTATGACATTGTTCTACATTCTGTCCATCAACTGTGTTTTTTGCAATTTTCACTCCGAGTGGGCTGGGTATGCTCAGACGTGAGTCCCAGGCTCTCCACACCACTGGAGTCAAGCTATCCAGGCTGATGAAGGCTGATAGCCAGAAACCGGTCCTTGGATGCTTGATTCCGGTCTGGGAAAGACATGGCTTGGTAGTTCGGACTGGACTGTTCCCATGAGGCACAGGGTCAGAGCTGATTTGCATATAGCCAGTTTCTAACCCAGGGTGGTGTGGAGTGCAAAAAAACGATGGATTTAGGCCCAGATCCTTGTACTGGGGTGAATGTATGACATTGTTCTACATTCTGTCCATCAACTGTGTTTTTTGCAATTTTCACCCCGAGTGGGCTGGGTATGCTCAGACGTGAGTCCCAGGCTCTCCACACCACTGGAGTCAAGCTATCCAGGCTGATGAAGGCTGATAGCCAGAAACCGGTCCTTGGATGCTTGATTCCGGTATGGGAAAGACATGCTTGGTAGTTCGGACTGGACTGTTCCCATGAGGCACAGGGTCAGAGCTGATTTGCATATAGCCAGTGTCTAACCCAGGGTGGTGTGGAGTGCAAAAAAACGATGGATTTAGGCCCAGATCCTTGTACTGGGGTGAATGTATGACATTGTTCTACATTCTGTCCATCAACTGTGTTTTTTGCAATTTTCACCCCGAGTGGGCTGGGTATGCTCAGACGTGAGTCCCAGGCTCTCCACACCACTGGAGTCAAGCTATCCAGGCTGATGAAGGCTGATAGCCAGAAACCGGTCCTTGGATGCTTGATTCCGGTCTGGGAAAGACATGGCTTGGTAGTTCGGACTGGACTGTTCCCATGAGGCACAGGGTCAGAGCTGATTTGCATATAGCCAGTGTCTAACCCAGGGTGGTGTGGAGTGCAAAAAAACGATGGATTTAGGCCCAGATCCTTGTACTGGGGTGAATGTATGACATTGTTCTACATTCTGTCCATCAACTGTGTTTTTTGCAATTTTCACCCCGAGTGGGCTGGGTATGCTCAGACGTGAGTCCCAGGCTCTCCACCCCACTGGAGTCAAGCTATCCAGGCTGATGAAGGCTGATAGCCAGAAACCGGTCCTTGGATGCTTGATTCCGGTCTGGGAAAGACATGGCTTGGTAGTTCGGAATGGACTGCTCCCATGAGGCACAGGGTCAGAGCTGATTTGCATATAGCCAGTGTCTAACCCAGGGTGGTGTGGAGTGCAAAAAAACGATGGATTTAGGCCCAGATCCTTGTACTGGGGTGAATGTATGACATTGTTCTACATTCTGTCCATCAACTGTGTTTTTTGCAATTTTCACCCCGAGTGGGCTGGGTATGCTCAGACGTGAGTCCCAGGCTCTCCACACCACTGGAGTCAAGCTATCCAGGCTGATGAAGGCTGATAGCCAGAAACCGGTCCTTGGATGCTTGATTCCGGTCTGGGAAAGACATGGCTTGGTAGTTCGGACTGGACTGTTCCCATGCGGCACAGGGTCAGAGCTGATTTGCATATAGCCAGTGTCTAACCCAGGGTGGTGTGGAGTGCAAAAAAACAATGGATTTAGGCCCAGATCCTTGTACTGGGGTGAATGTATGACATTGTTCTACATTCTGTCCATCAACTGTGTTTTTTGCAATTTTCACCCCGAGTGGGCTGGGTATGCTCAGACGTGAGTCCCAGGCTCTCCACACCACTGGAGTCAAGCTATCCAGGCTGATGAAGGCTGATAGCCAGAAACCGGTCCTTGGATGCTTGATTCCGGTCTGGGAAAGACATGGCTTGGTAGTTCGGACTGGACTGTTCCCATGAGGCACAGGGTCAGAGCTGATTTGCATATAGCCAGTGTCTAACCCAGGGTGGTGTGGAGTGCAAAAAAACGATGGATTTAGGCCCAGATCCTTGTACTGGGGTGAATGTATGACATTGTTCTACATTCTGTCCATCAACTGTGTTTTTTGCAATTTTCACCCCGAGTGGGCTGGGTATGCTCAGACGTGAGTCCCAGGCTCTCCACACCACTGGAGTCAAGCTATCCAGGCTGATAGCCAGAAACCGGTCCTTGGATGCTTGATTCCGGTCTGGGAAAGACATGGCTTGGTAGTTCGGACTGGACTGTTCCCATGAGGCACAGGGTCAGAGCTGATTTGCATATAGCCAGTGTCTAACCCAGGGTGGTGTGGAGTGCAAAAAAACGATGGATTTAGGCCCAGATCCTTGTACTGGGGTGAATGTATGACATTGTTCTACATTCTGTCCATCAACTGTGTTTTTTGCAATTTTCACCCCGAGTGCGCTGGGTATGCTCAGACGTGAGTCCCAGGCTCTCCACACCACTGGAGTCAAGCTATCCAGGCTGATGAAGGCTGATAGCCAGAAACCGGTCTTTGGATGCTTGATTCCGGTCTGGGAAAGACATGGCTTGGTAGTTCGGACTGGACTGTTCCCATGAGGCACAGGGTCAGAGCTGATTTGCATATAGCCAGTGTCTAACCCAGGGTGGTGTGGAGTGCAAAAAACGATGGATTTAGGCCCAGATCCTTGTACTGGGGTGAATGTATGACATTGTTCTACATTCTGTCCATCAACTGTGTTTTTTGCAATTTTCACCCCGAGTGGGCTGGGTATGCTCAGACGTGAGTCCCAGGCTCTCCACACCACTGGAGTCAAGCTATCCAGGCTGATGAAGGCTGATAGCCAGAAACCGGTCCTTGGATGCTTGATTCCGGTCTGGGAAAGACATGGCTTGGTAGTTCGGACTGGACTGCTCCCATGAGGCACAGGGTCAGAGCTGATTTGCATATAGCCAGTGTCTAACCCAGGGTGGTGTGGAGTGCAAAAAAACGATGGATTTAGGCCCAGATCCTTGTACTGGGGTGAATGTATGACATTGTTCTACATTCTGTCCATCAACTGTGTTTTTTGCAATTTTCACCCCGAGTGGGCTGGGTATGCTCAGACGTGAGTCCCAGGCTCTCCACACCACTGGAGTCAAGCTATCCAGGCTGATGAAGGCTGATAGCCAGAAACCGGTCCTTGGATGCTTGATTCCAGTCTGGGAAAGACATGGCTTGGTAGTTCGGACTGGACTGTTCCCATGAGGCACAGGGTCAGAGCTGATTTGCATATAGCCAGTGTCTAACCCAGGGTGGTGTGGAGTGCAAAAAAACGATGGATTTAGGCCCAGATCCTTGTACTGGGGTGAATGTATGACATTGTTCTACATTCTGTACATCAACTGTGTTTTTTGCAATTTTCACCCCGAGTGGGCTGGGTATGCTCAGACGTGAGTCCCAGGCTCTCCACACCACTGGAGTCAAGCTATCCAGGCTGATGAAGGCTGATAGCCAGAAACCGGTCCTTGGATGCTTGATTCCGGTCTGGGAAAGACATGGCTTGGTAGTTCGGACTGGACTGTTCCCATGAGGCACAGGGTCAGAGCTGATTTGCATATAGCCAGTGTCTAACCCAGGGTGGTGTGGAGTGCAAAAAAACGATGGATTTAGGCCCAGATCCTTGTACTGGGGTGAATGTATGACATTGTTCTACATTCTGTACATCAACTGTGTTTTTTGCAATTTTCACCCCGAGTGGGCTGGGTATGCTCAGACGTGAGTCCCAGGCTCTCCACCCCACTGGAGTCAAGCTATCCAGGCTGATGAAGGCTGATAGCCAGAAACCGGTCCTTGGATGCTTGATTCCGGTCTGGGAAAGACATGGCTTGGTAGTTCGGAATGGACTGCTCCCATGAGGCACAGGGTCAGAGCTGATTTGCATATAGCCAGTGTCTAACCCAGGGTGGTGTGGAGTGCAAAAAAACAATGGATTTAGGCCCAGATCCTTGTACTGGGGTGAATGTATGACATTGTTCTACATTCTGTCCATCAACTGTGTTTTTTGCAATTTTCACCCCGAGTGGGCTGGGTATGCTCAGACGTGAGTCCCAGGCTCTCCACACCACTGGAGTCAAGCTATCCAGGCTGATAGCCAGAAACCGGTCCTTGGATGCTTGATTCCGGTCTGGGAAAGACATGGCTTGGTAGTTCGGACTGGACTGTTCCCATGAGGCACAGGGTCAGAGCTGATTTGCATATAGCCAGTGTCTAACCCAGGGTGGTGTCGAGTGCAAAAAAACGATGGATTTAGGCCCAGATCCTTGTACTGGGGTGAATGTATGACATTGTTCTACATTCTGTCCATCAACTGTGTTTTTTGCAATTTTCACCCCGAGTGCGCTGGGTATGCTCAGACGTGAGTCCCAGGCTCTCCACACCGCTGGAGTCAAGCTATCCAGGCTGATGAAGGCTGATAGCCAGAAACCGGTCTTTGGATGCTTGATTCCGGTCTGGGAAAGACATGGCTTGGTAGTTCGGACTGGACTGTTCCCATGAGGCACAGGGTCAGAGCTGATTTGCATATAGCCAGTGTCTAACCCAGGGTGGTGTGGAGTGCAAAAAACGATGGATTTAGGCCCAGATCCTTGTACTGGGGTGAATGTATGACATTGTTCTACATTCTGTCCATCAACTGTGTTTTTTGCAATTTTCACCCCGAGTGGGCTGGGTATGCTCAGACGTGAGTCCCAGGCTCTCCACACCACTGGAGTCAAGCTATCCAGGCTGATGAAGGCTGATAGCCAGAAACCGGTCCTTGGATGCTTGATTCCGGTCTGGGAAAGACATGGCTTGGTAGTTCGGACTGGACTGCTCCCATGAGGCACAGGGTCAGAGCTGATTTGCATATAGCCAGTGTCTAACCCAGGGTGGTGTGGAGTGCAAAAAAACGATGGATTTAGGCCCAGATCCTTGTACTGGGGTGAATGTATGACATTGTTCTACATTCTGTCCATCAACTGTGTTTTTTGCAATTTTCACCCCGAGTGGGCTGGGTATGCTCAGACGTGAGTCCCAGGCTCTCCACACCACTGGAGTCAAGCTATCCAGGCTGATGAAGGCTGATAGCCAGAAACCGGTCCTTGGATGCTTGATTCCAGTCTGGGAAAGACATGGCTTGGTAGTTCGGACTGGACTGTTCCCATGAGGCACAGGGTCAGAGCTGATTTGCATATAGCCAGTGTCTAACCCAGGGTGGTGTGGAGTGCAAAAAAACGATGGATTTAGGCCCAGATCCTTGTACTGGGGTGAATGTATGACATTGTTCTACATTCTGTACAGCAACTGTGTTTTTTGCAATTTTCACCCCGAGTGGGCTGGGTATGCTCAGACGTGAGTCCCAGGCTCTCCACACCACTGGAGTCAAGCTATCCAGGCTGATGAAGGCTGATAGCCAGAAACCGGTCCTTGGATGCTTGATTCCGGTCTGGGAAAGACATGGCTTGGTAGTTCGGACTGGACTGTTCCCATGAGGCACAGGGTCAGAGCTGATTTGCATATAGCCAGTGTCTAACCCAGGGTGGTGTGGAGTGCAAAAAAACGATGGATTTAGGCCCAGATCCTTGTACTGGGGTGAATGTATGACATTGTTCTACATTCTGTACATCAACTGTGTTTTTTGCAATTTTCACCCCGAGTGGGCTGGGTATGCTCAGACGTGAGTCCCAGGCTCTCCACACCACTGGAGTCAAGCTATCCAGGCTGATGAAGGCTGATAGCCAGAAACCGGTCCTTGGATGCTTGATTCCGGTCTGGGAAAGACATGGCTTGGTAGTTCGGACTGGACTGTTCCCATGAGGCACAGGGTCAGAGCTGATTTGCATATAGCCAGTGTCTAACCCAGGGTGGTGTGGAGTACAAAAAAACGATGGATTTAGGCCCAGATCCTTGTACTGGGGTGAATGTATGACATTGTTCTACATTCTGTCCATCAACTGTGTTTTTTGCAATTTTCACCCCGAGTGGGCTGGGTATGCTCAGACGTGAGTCCCAGGCTCCCCACACCACTGGAGTCAAGCTATCCAGGCTGATGAAGGCTGATAGCCAGAAACCGGTCTTTGGATGCTTGATTCCGGTCTGGGAAAGACATGGCTTGGTAGTTCGGACTGGACTGTTCCCATGAGGCACAGGGTCAGAGCTGATTTGCATATAGCCAGTGTCTAACCCAGGGTGGTGTGGAGTGCAAAAAACGATGGATTTAGGCCCAGATCCTTGTACTGGGGTGAATGTATGACATTGTTCTACATTCTGTCCATCAACTGTGTTTTTTGCAATTTTCACCCCGAGTGGGCTGGGTATGCTCAGACGTGAGTCCCAGGCTCTCCACACCACTGGAGTCAAGCTATCCAGGCTGATGAAGGCTGATAGCCAGAAACCGGTCCTTGGATGCTTGATTCCGGTCTGGGAAAGACATGGCTTGGTAGTTCGAACTGGACTGTTCCCATGAGGCACAGGGTCAGAGCTGATTTGCATAAAACCAGTGTCTAACCCAGGGTGGTGTGGAGTGCAAAAAAACGATGGATTTAGGCCCAGATCCTTTTACTGGGGTGGATGTATGACATTGTTCTACATTCTGTCCATCAACTGTGTTTTTTGCAATTTTCACCCCGAGTGGGCTGGGTATGCTCAGACGTGAGTCCCAGGCTCTCCACACCACTGGAGTCAAGCTATCCAGGCTGATGAAGGCTGATAGCCAGAAACCGGTCCTTGGATGCTTGATTCTGGTCTGGGAAAGACATGGCTTGGTAGTTCGGACTGGACTGTTCCCATGAGGCACAGGGTCAGAGCTGACTTGCATATAGCCAGTGTCTAACCCAGGGTGGTGTGGAGTGCAAAAAAACGATGGATTTAGGCCCAGATCCTTGTACTGGGGTGAATGTATGACATTGTTCTACATTCTGTCCATCAACTGTGTTTTTTGCAATTTTCACCCCGAGTGGGCTGGGTATGCTCAGACGTGAGTCCCAGGCTCTCCACACCACTGGAGTCAAGCTATCCAGGCTGATGAAGGCTGATAGCCAGAAACCGGTCCTTGGATGCTTGATTCCGGTCTGGGAAAGACATGGCTTGGTAGTTCGGACTGGACTGTTCCCATGAGGCACAGGGTCAGAGCTGATTTGCATATAGCCAGTGTCTAACCCAGGGTGGTGTGGAGTGCAAAAAAACGATGGATTTAGGCCCAGATCCTTGTACTGGGGTGAATGTATGACATTGTTCTACATTCCGTCCATCAACTTTGTTTTTTGCAATTTTCACCCCGAGTGGGCTGGGTATGCTCAGACGTGAGTCCCAGGCTCTCCACACCACTGGAGTCAAGCTATCCAGGCTGATGAAGGCTGATAGCCAGAAACCGGTCCTTGGATGCTTGATTCCGGTCTGGGAAAGACATGGCTTGGTAGTTCGGACTGGACTGTTCCCATGAGGCACAGGGTCAGAGCTGATTTGCATATAGACAGTGTCTAACCCAGGGTGGTGTGGAGTGCAAAAAAACGATGGATTTAGGCCCAGCTCCTTGTACTGGGGTGAATGTATGACATTGTTCTACATTCCGTCCATCAACTGTGTTTTTTGCAATTTTCACCCCGAGTGGGCTGGGTATGCTCAGACGTGAGTCCCAGGCTCTCCACACCACTGGAGTCAAGCTATCCAGGCTGATGAAGGCTGATAGCCAGAAACCGGTCCTTGGATGCTTGATTCCGGTCTGGGAAAGACATGGCTTGGTAGTTCGGACTGGACTGTTCCCATGAGGCACAGGGTCAGAGCTGATTTGCATATAGACAGTGTCTAACCCAGGGTGGTGTGGAGTGCAAAAAAACGATGGATTTAGGGCCAGATCCTTGTACTGGGGTGAATGTATGACATTGTTCTACATTCTGTCCATCAACTGTGTTTTTTGCAATTTTCACCCCGAGTGGGCTGGGTATGCTCAGACGTGAGTCCCAGGCTCTCCACACCACTGGAGTCAAGCTATCCAGGCTGATGAAGGCTGATAGCCAGAAACCGGTCCTTGGATGCTTGATTCCGGTCTGGGAAAGACATGGCTTGGTAGTTCGGACTGGACTGTTCCCATGAGGCACAGGGTCAGAGCTGATTTGCATATAGCCAGTGTCTAACCCAGGGTGGTGTGGAGTGCAAAAAACGATGGATTTAGGGCCAGATCCTTGTACTGGGGTGAATGTATGACATTGTTCTACATTCTGTCCATCAACTGTGTTTTTTGCAATTTTCACCCCGAGTGGGCTGAGTATGCTCAGACGTGAGTCCCAGGCTCTCCACACCACTGGAGTCAAGCTATCCAGGCTGATGAAGGCTGATAGCCAGAAACCGGTCCTTGGATGCTTGATTCCGGTCTGGGAAAGACATGGCTTGGTAGTTCGGACTGGACTGTTCCCATGAGGCACAGGGTCAGAGCTGATTTGCATATAGCCAGTGTCTAACCCAGGGTGGTGTGGAGTGGTGCAAAAAAATGATGGATTCAGGCCCAGATCCTTGTACTGGGGTGAATGTATGACATTGTTCTATATTCTGTCCATCAACTGTGTTTTTTGCAATTTTCACCCCGAGTGGGCTGGGTATGCTCAGACGTGAGTCCCAGGCTCTCCACACCACTGGAGTCAAGCTATCCAGGCTGATGAAGGCTGATAGCCAGAAACCGGTCTTTGGATGCTTGATTCCGGTCTGGGAAAGACATGGCTTGGTAGTTCGGACTGGACTGTTCCCATGAGGCACAGGGTCAGAGCTGATTTGCATATAGCCAGTGTCTAACCCAGGGTGGTGTGGAGTGCAAAAAAACGATGGATTTAGGCCCAGATCCTTGTACTGGGGTGAATGTATGACATTGTTCTATATTCTGTCCATCAACTGTGTTTTTTGCAATTTTCACCCCCAGTGGGCTGGGTATGCTCAGACGTGAGTCCCAGGCTCTCCACACCACTGGAGTCAAGCTATCCAGGCTGATGAAGGCTAATAGCCAGAAACCGGTCCTTGGATGCTTGATTCCGGTCTGGGAAAGACATGGCTTGGTAGTTCGGACTGGACTGTTCCCATGAGGCACAGGGTCAGAGCTGATTTGCATATAGCCAGTGTCTAACCCAGGGTGGTGTGGAGTGCAAAAAAACGATGGATTTAGGCCCAGATCCTTGTACTGGGGTGAATGTATGACATTGTTCTACATTCTGTCCATCAACTGTGTTTTTTGCCATTTTGTGTATGGCAGCCATTTTGTGGTTGCACTCACATAGGCCGGTGACTACGGCCGAACGAGTCTTTAGCACACGTACACTTTAGCTGACTTCTGAATGACCTGAACGAACTGACCCTCTTGCCTGAAGCCAACCTTGTTAGGCCAGTTCCTTTCCCAGTATCTGATCAAGATTGAGGATCAAAGCACAGGACATCGTAAAACTTTATTGCACACAAATATGCCTTATCCTACTCTCACCTGTTTCTGCTCCTTTCTTTATGGTCTATTTACGATGGGGATGTGCCTTTTTTTATTATGGGTTCGTTCGACCTGTCTAAAGAAGAATGTTGGGTTTGACCGATGATTGATCATGGGCTGGGCACCTGAAAAGTGGGTTTTACCGTCATACGATACCTCTGGTGTGGATACATGTGATTGGACAGTTTGTAAATGTAAGGTATTTGTCTGGAATGTGATTTTTGGCATAAAAAGGGATGACTTGCTTTGTACAAGAGAGCAGTCTCCTGTGAACTCTTGCCGTGTTGACTTCTAGGACTTCTGTTACTGGCTGCAGCCAATAAATTCGATCTTTGACGCCACCAAGAAGTTTCCGTGTCTCTGTGTTTCAAGACAGGTGATACCCGAAGACTTTGGGCGTGCCCCTGGTGCCGCCGGGTCTTAAATAACCAGGTTCTTCACTCCACTCAATGCCACTCTACTACACTGTATGACACTCTAAAACATGCCACTCCACTCTTCTCTACAACACGCTGCTTAACTGTATGAGACAGCACTCTACTCTAGGACACTCTACAGCACTTTGCTCTATTACACGCCACTCAACAATACTCTACTCTACATCACTCTACTCCACTCTATGACACTCCACTCGACGGCATGCCACTCAATGACACTCCACGCGATAACACTCCTCTGAACAACACTCTACTGTACGACACTCCACTGTACAACACTCCTCTGCACTTTATGACACTGCAGCGTACTCTATGACATGCCACTACACTTTACACCACTAAACTCTAGAAGATTCTGCTCCACTCTATAACATTCCACTGCACTGTGTAACATTTCACTGTACTATACAACACTCCACTTTACAACATGCCACTCCACTCTACAATACTCAACTGTATGTTCCTCTTCTCTACGCCTCTCTACTCCACTCTATGACACTGTACCACACTGCCCCTCTATGATACTCCACTGTACGATACTTATTTCCACTATACTGTACAACACTCCACTCTACTCCACTGTACTCCACTCTATGCCTCTCCACTCTACAACACTCTAATCCACTTTATGCCTCTCTGCCAGACTGTACTTGATGACAGTACACTACCCTCCACGATACTCCAGTCAACGACACTCCATTGTATGACACTGCACCCTACGATACTCAATTCTATGATACCCCACTGCATTCCATTCTACACCCCTCAACTGTACTCTACGACACTCCACTCGATTCTACAGCACTTTATTCTACAAGATTATACTCCACTCTATGCCACTCCATGACCTTCTGTTCAACAACACTTCACTTGACGACATTCCATTCAATGATACTCCAATCAACGATATTCTAAAATATGGTGAAAGCGTGGTTATAGTTATGAAAATTGTATTTATTCTTTCTATACAAAACCAACTTAAAATACAACAACAGTTGACATTCTAAAGTTATAGTTATTACTTACAATTTTAACTTGTGCCCTGTTTGAAACATCCTATAACTTGACACCCCATTATGAACACACTAGCCACACAACATTAACTATAACTCTGTGCTCTACCATGCACAGTGTTAACCTAAATAATTTAATTACACGACATCAGTCTTGTTAAGAATGCTATCATTTAGCATGCTATAAATCATGTAATATGTAAGGGTATAAGCAACGTATGGACAAGGAGCGAGTTTAAAAGGGACTGAGGTGGGTTCAAGACTACGCAGCATTGGTATTCAGCATAACACTTTGATAGCTCCAGCGCACGCTTCAAAGCAAAATTTTGGAGACAGACTGGACACTTCTGAAAATCAGCCTGATCTTTCAATATTTCTAATATATGTTGTTTCACACCTCTCTGAAACTCCATGTTTACAGTTCATGAAATGTGCAATAGGGCGAATTGCCATAAAATCAGAACCTATGTCATAAATACGGACTCCTTCACTATTTCATGGCATGGGGTGCACGGACTGGCCATACATTTCAAGACACGTATCCTAGGCCTGTACCACTCATACAGTGAGGATTGTGGGGTCACTTAGCAGACAGGACCAATGCTCTCATACGTGTAAGGGCCCTAACCAAAACAAGTCAGTCCTGCTTAAACCCATTGACGTCAGCATTCAGTGCTTATATGTCAAGGCCATTCTCACTGCAGTGCACTCATGTCCGAAGCCAGCGAGTCAAGAACTGAAGCCTTCATGCAAGGAGGACTTTATTACATCTCCTTCTGGTTCAAAGCAGAACGTTTCCTTCTATGGTTCTCCAACGATGATGCCATTTTCTAGTCACTCCCCATGTTACTGCCTACATGTTAATTTGTATCAGTGTCAGGTCCTTTCTGTAGCGAGTGAGCCTCACTCAACCGTCCATACCATGAGAGTCCTTTACTATAATGTCCATTACAGCGTGTTTGATGCCCAAAAACTCTGGTCTAAGTCCTCGTACATTAAGAGACTTGCCAGTATCGTCAATTCCTGTCTCACACCAGCAGGAAACTGTCAATAGCCCTAAACCCCCCCAAGGGGTGAGTCCCCCCTTCTTAGCGTCCTTCCCAACTGCACACCTTTCCCCATCAATCATTCCAGTGATGACATTGTATGGTGAATAGAAAGGCCGCAGTGTATTAAACATGGTTTATACATACATCTTGCAACTTTTGGCTGGTCATTCATAAACATCCTTGTAAACTTTATATCAATCATTGTTCTCCAAGTTTGGCTTTAGTCCTTATATAACAGCACTTTCTTAGCTCGAGTTGCCCCTTTTAGCAAGACCTTCATGTTGTGCGGTTCTAGGCTTCCCTTGCTACCGAGTTCCTGGGCGTCTGTTAGGACCGGCCCGGGCTGCAAGTGCCGTACTGCTTGCCCTGGACCCATGCTGGCCACTCGCCTGTTCCTCAGTGCCCCTGCTGTGTGGAATCCCAAGGACACTGCGCGAACATCTCATCTACTCTGTCTATGGCTGTGTGCTGTTATTCGCTCACTCTGTGTCCCTGCCGTGAGGCACCCCAAGGACACTGGGCGAGCAGCTTATCTACCTCTAGTAATTTCCCCTTTTGGATCTTTTTCTGGGTCTCTTCCGCTCCCCCCCCTGACCTCGTGGTTCCGACGACGTCTTCCTTTTGGCGTGGGTGGGGGTGATTCTGATATGGTTGGGGGGGTTCAGTGGCTACAGGGGGAACCCTGCATCGCTTTTGAACCCCCCCGGCCGATTGGCCCTTTTAGCCCAGATTGGCAGCTAGCTTGGGGGCAACCAATCCGGTCACCCCCTTTTCACGGGCTTCCGGGGGGGAAAGGAGGGTTCCCACCGCCGGGGAATGTTTGGCACGGGCCCCTATCAGGTCTCGCTTCACCTCCCCCGGCCAGTGTTTCATCACAGCACAGGCCTTCTTCGACCCAGCTTAGTTCCTTCAGAGGCCTTTGAGGCTGTCCCACGGCTGTCCCTCATCCTTCAATCAGCGAGGCTCTGAACCAGAATGGGGCAGTTGTCGTCTCAGGCCTACAAGCTCTGGTTTGGCCCTCACATGCAATGAGGGCCTTTCCCAGCATGGCCAAGCCCTCTCTGGAGCGACTTATCCTCACCTGCAGCTAGGGCAATTTACCACATCGCCGGATTGGTCAGTCTGGCATTCTCCGGGAGGGCTACAGGCTCAGCACCTGATTTCTAAGCTAGGTGGCCAGCCCTGACGTAGCTTTGAAAGCCCCGCCCCCAATGCTTCACGAACTGTGGGGCTGGTTTCAAGATTTATTCTCCAGTCTGGCTCTAGTGTGGTCGTGTATCCTTCATAGAGTGAGGGATTTTATCAATACAGCCCTGTCAGAAAGCCAATGATGCTGTGCTTGCAGGCCTCAAGCAATGAGGGGCCCTTGGCTCTGTGCCAGCCAAGGGTTGGAGAAGGGGGATCACTGGGGAGAAGCCTTACATTGAAATAATTAATCACAAAGTTCAACAGTTTATGAAGTGAAGCCCCTCGACAGATGCTGCGTCCCGGGCTGTTCACCAGATCAAAATTCCTTAGTTCAGACAATACTGGATTTCTTTCTCAGACCCAGAAAGCTCATCTCTCGGAGGAAAACATCCCAGCTGCAGGAACAGCCACAGGGTCAGGAATAAAAAGAGGGTCGTATGCAAAATATATAAAAACAGGCAATCAAGTTCACGGTGTTTCACAGTCCTGCTGCTTCGTGCGCGCAGGCACTTGCAGCATGGAACAGAGAGAGAAAGAGAAAAGGTGGACAGTGGACAAACCACTCTCTAAGTCTCTTTCGTAAAGCGAGAGAGAGAAAGTGAGTCCAGCATGGGCAGTAGCAGTGCGAGCGATGCTCTCTCGGGCTATCCCACACACACCTGTAAACACACATGTGGTGAAGTGTGCAGCCATGCTGCAACATCAGTACAATCAGTCAATCAATCGGTATTTTTATAAAGTGCGACTACTCACCCGTGAGGGTCTCAAAGCGCTGAGTGTGTTTGTGGGGGGATCTGCGTTTCGGTCAAAGAGCCAGGTCTTGAGGTCTTTCCTGACAGCTATGATGATTGTTTGGGGTGCAGAGGTAGGGACTTCCAGGTTTTCGCAGCGAGGTAGGCAAAGTTTTGTTTCTTCAGCCGTGGTCTTGCGGATCCGTGGGATGGTGGCCAGGGCCAGTTGGGCAGAGCAGGGATTAGTGAAGCAGGAGCAGTGGCAGACGCTGAGGAGCCCATTGAACCCTGATAAATGCTGTATTTTACTACCCAAACAGCAGTCAAGAGAGACATTTGTCTTGCTTGCACCAGGGTCCATTGCTTCCTTGCTACACTAGTGCAACTGTGCAACAGTATATACAAAAGAAATGTTGCTATAGGAGAATCAATTTTAAGTTATTTCGTTTTGAAGACCAGTGTCAAGGCCACCTGAAATATATGAGTCTGTTATCATTTTACAAAGAATGTAAGCCTGCTAACTAATTTAACAGCTTTCTTTTCCTCTCTCACAAACAGTCCAAACTGCTGAATTCCAGTGCGGCTCAAAAGGCAGTCATCCTCTACCCCCGTGGTGTTTGTGTTGTGGCTTCTTGGTCCTCTTTTCAAGAAGTTTAGATGTTCAGTGTACTTTAGAATTTCAATGGGAGGAGTGGGAATTAGCTGCCAGAAGTGATGATATATTATTGTATTGTGAGAAATACATTTTCCTTGAAATTAGCTGTTAAAATGAAGGATAGAAGCAGTGGCGGCTCCTCCGCTAAGGCAGAAAAGCGTCGTCCGACTGCTAAAAAGGAAAATAAAATGATAATAATGTATAGTTATAATCATTTTATTTTCCCTATTGCAGTCAATTGTGGGGCACGGGGGAGCTGGCCAGATCAGGGAAGGAGGGGTTTGCACTCCCTAAGTGCTCATGAACCTTTTTGGCCGGCCCTCTTGGGTCGACCAAACAGTTCATGTGCACTTTGCATGTTCCTGGGAAGGCTGCATTACACAGCCTGGTGGGGAACATGCAAAGGATCCCTGTTTTAGTCTGAACGCCGATCCATGGCGCTCAGACCAATCAAAACAACTGGATCCAACCTGAGGAACAAAAACATTTCTATCTCAATTTCATACTGGGAACCCTTCCCTCCCCAAAAGAGTCCACGGGACTAAACAGGACACTTCATTTTACATTTTATGCTTTTGTGAACACAGATATGGACCGAACTTTGTAGGTGGTTGTAACCCTTATTCAAGACTTAAGGTATTGTTCGGCTTATTGACACACTTACCTTTTGTAACAAGACAGACACAATACCAATATTCTTTGCTGGAGGACCTTACAACTGGGTACCCTAATTGACCACCTGCAAAACGAATTAGAAGGAGGCTAGGGAAGGTAATGTTTGTTTACCGATGGACATGCAACTCCGCCACCCAGTTGATTACTTTTGCTTGCATATAGTATTTGACTTGAGCTAACTGCAAAAATAAATATGTTTTGGACAGTTTTTCTGGCTGTGAATTAAAAAAAAATGATGAGCTGTAGCAGAGAATCACAAATCTAGAAAGTGTTGACTGATGATTGCATGACAAGAACCATGAGGAAATTTGAGGTGGATTGGAAGCAAAAGTCAGATTTAATTTTATTGTTAATATTTGGAATAATTGTGGATATAGTTCTGATTTTTTCACCACAGCTTGTGTTACACATTGTCTCTCGACTCGATGACCTGATCATTGCAAACCTCATTACCTATTAGTATGCTAGGCATTGGAAAAAGGCTTTTTGTTCTTGTTATGATCTGTAGAATGGGAATGTGGTGTATATGCTGTTTACTTAGTAGCTTTTAGAACATTTCTTGTACAGCATGTGGAAAACGTATTGGCTCTTTGCTTGAGAATTGGTTTGATTTAGTGATTTGAGTTACTGTTTTCACCTGAAGGTGTAGTGGAAAAATGCTCGTGATGGTACTGTAGTTAGAGAAATGTTTATCTGAGCAAATGACTTAGTCAAGATGATGAAATAGCGTCTTTTTGAAGCACAAACTTAAAAAAAGAATTAAAGTTGTACTTGTTTTACAAGTAATACCATACCTGGACAGGTCTCACTAGAGATATTTACAGAAGACGGTCCCGGGACAGTCTGCGGGAGACTTTTCATGAAAGTCTAAAAGCCACAGTGATTTATTATGTATAATAATAATACTAAATCAAATTCTTGGTTGACAGTCTTACCAGTAACTTCCAATGAAGTGCTGATGTAGCTTTTATTAGTCATGTACTCTTCTTCCTCATCTAGTCTTTCCTGTCCCCTCTAGCTTTCTATTGGATTTTTGTTACCTTAATTCTTTTCTAGGGGAGATACAATCTTCCAATATACCATCAACATCCATGGGAAGAATGAGAGAAATTAGTGACCAATGTTTAATAATAAGTGAATGTTTACATCCTCTCTTCCAGGAACTGCATACTTCTATATATTCTATGGTAATATGTGCACTACATTACTATTTGTGAGATTGTTGTATTTCTGTCTCAACAATAAATATTATCTTATAAATCTGTCCTCTTTGAAAATCTTTATTTAACATTTCTTTCCATAAAGGTGTCACAACACTTTCCTGAGTTTCCTCATTCACATTTTTGGGCAATTTTCAAACCTTGTTATTGCTCCAACTTAAAATCAATCTACAAAACAACTTAGAGTAGGAATAGCAATAATAAAACAAAGTGTGATGTATATCCTGAGTGGAGTCATTAATTGGCTAAAATGAAGGAAACTAAAAAGATCTTTAATGACAATATATCTAAATTATAAATATCACACCAACCAAGATTGAAGACTAAAGTGAAATACTCCAGGGATCTGTTAACCTCTATAGAATATTTGTTATGAAAGTATAGGAACATTTTATTAGATTCTACTGGATAACAAATAATATCCTCAAATAAATGAAACATTTGAATGATTACATATTACTGAAGTCTGTCTGTGCATGACAATTGATTGTTTAATGAAACAATGGTACTTGTTTACATTTAAATTCATGAGTAAAATGTATCCTATAAATTGAATATTTGTATTGTATTGCGACTTATATAGCGCACGTATCACCCGACAGTATCAAGGCGCTTGCTTAGGGAACCCGTCCTGGTATTCCCCTGTGAGATACCCCGGCAGGGTATCCACAAGGTGAAAGCCAGGCATCCCGCCGCGAGGGGCCGTAGTGGAGATTAAGCAAGCTATTGCCCAGAGTGTGACCCCGTGAGTCGAGTAGGCACCGGAGCGAGAATTGTCGAGACCGTGGAATTTTTTAGCCTGAGACCTGCCGAGGCGGGGAATTGAACCCTGGTCCACGGCCGATCTCAGCTTTGGGTCTGCCGCCTCTAACCACTGAGCCACGCTTCTCCTTTTTGAATTTGAATGGGGAAAATAATAATACCAATAAAATGTACACATTTTGATAAATATTTAGAAAGACAGTCAAGCTCATTCTTTTCTAAAGACAAAACGATGTTTGAGAGTTGAGTAAGTGAATTTTACAACCATCTAGAATAATAATAGATTTAAAAATGTAATCTAAAAATAATGTGAGTTTAGTAGGAAGCATTCACCATCTTGATATAAATATATGTTTTATTCATGGGCTCTTTGGTAGAAAATTAAAAGGCACGGAAACAACTGGTTCATCAATGCATTCCATAAGGAGATAGTTTTTAGATACTGTTCACAATACTCAATCAAATCCAATTACTCTAATAATATTGTCTCAGCCACATTGGTAAAGAGCCACCGATGATATTGGAACAGTGGAATGAATGTTAGAATTAGAAACAAGGGAAGGAAACTCCCTACTGTATATGGGTGCGAACAAGACCTCTGTACACCGTCTTCATCTCATTCGGAATGCGACAGCCCGCCTACTTTTTGGGTTGCCTCGGCACGCCTCTGCTTTCTCTCTGTTCCATCAACTCCATTGGCTTAGGGTTAGTAAGCGTATTGAGTTTAAGGCCCTCTGCCTCATGTTTAGAGCTCAGCACGGCCTGGCCCCGTGTACACACTCAATCTTGTCAAGCCTTACCAACCGGCGCGCAACCTAAGATAGGCCAATCTTTCTCTTTTCTCAGTCCCCAGGGTATGGCTGACTCGCATGGGAGGCTGCTCGTTTTCCTTTTTGGGACCAAAATTGTGGAATTCCCTTGCACTAGAACTTGGGAATTGTCAACTCTCCTCGCTTTCCAAAAAAAGCGAAAGACCTTTCGTCTCGTTTTCACTGACGGAAACCCTGTTTATAAATCCTTTAAATAATAAATTAATAAATGGCAGTATGGAATTACATGTTGCTCTAAAGAGTAAGAGGTATATGGAGTATTTAGCAAAATTCTTTCCATTCTCCCTGTGCCAAAAGTGTATATTTTATTTCCCTGGCTCAGAAATATCTATGTTTAATAAGCATTGGCAAAGCCTGTAAGTTTAAGGTGGAATGATGGTTGGCAAGCAGGTGCTCTGGGAGAGCAGGATGGTAAATAAACATGGGTCAGGAAAGAGGAGGAATGCAGAATGCAAGGTGAGAGAGGGAAAGCAAATATTGCAATGCAAGATTCTCACACCTGCGGTGAAAGAAAACAGCTCTTCAGACCAAAACACAGTGAGACTGAAATGCTCCAATGTGCGGGACAAACAAAATAGGGAGGAAAGCCGCTGAATAGTAAGTAGAGCAGGGTACTGAGATGAACGATACAGACATAGCTCCTGAGAAGTGGGTGGAAGGCAAAGCCCATGCTAAGAATATTGGATACAATAGGTCTGTTCCCAGTAGAGAGGGATAGCTGTTTGCAGACAAGAGCTAATAACAGCTGGACAACTAACTCTCAATCAGCCCCAGGCAGGGCTACACATGGCCTTTGTCTGGGTAACAGAACGCCTGCTTTGAACATAATAACGAGTCAGGGGGTTTGTTCAAGCCTAAGGACTAGTTTTTGTTTGACCTCTCATGATCAACATGTGGATACTACTAGAAAGCAGATACGCTGTTGGGTTGCTGACATATTTCTGGGTGAATTTAAGGACTGATTTGAAAATATATTCTTGAGAGATGACTCCAGTGTTCTCACCAAACTTACAAGTCTTATCTAGTCTGGCTCCCCATCGACAAGAGGATCACCTTCAAGCTCCTCACCCACGCACACAAAGCACTCCACAACGCCGGGCCAGCCTACCTTAACAGCAGACTCAGCTTCTACACCCCCACCCGCCAGCTCCGCTCCGCCAGCCTCGCCCTCGCCGCTGTCCCCCGCATCCAACGAACAACCTCCGGCGCAGATACTTCTCCTACCTCACAGCCAAGACCTGGAACACCCTCCCTACCTACGTACGACACACCCAGGACCTGCTCGCCTTCAGAAGACTCCTCAAGACCTGGCTCTTTGAGAAGTAGCGGCACTCAGCGCCTTGAGACCCTCACGGATAAGTAGCGCGCTTTGCAAGTACTTTGATTGATTGATTGATTGGTGCCACTGGGTAAGAGTAGCAATCTCATACAGTTTTACTGCTGAGGACTGCTGAACCCCGCTTATAGCAATAAGTCCTACAGGATGGTACAAGTGACTGGTACAGATTATAATGTGCAGGACTACACAGGTGACAAATATGGTGCTAATGATAAACACCACTCCATCACTGTTAAAATCAGTAATGTGAGAAACACAGGAGATTCATCTTTTGATGCATCTATTCCCACACCCACAACTGCATACTACTCTATTGCTTTGTAGTCAGATTTGATTTATGTAAATTCACATACATATATGCATTCACAATCAACAAGTGACGGAAGCTATATAGTCCTTGAGGGAGTCCACATCTGACAGGTTTGGCATGGGCCCTGAAGAACTCTATAGATGGCAGGTATATTGCTAAAACATTCAGGACTACCCCAGGGTAAGGAATAATGCTGTGCTTGACCTTCTGTGCGTATACAAGTGATTTTGTAATGCTAATCTTCAGGACTCCCTAGAAAGCGGTAAAACTCTATGACTGCAGAACTATACAGGTATCAGTTATAGCACAGACACTGCACGGCTCCCTAAGTGATGTTTATAGTGGTTACCATCAAATCCTTTACAGGCAACAAGTATAGGGCTAACATCAATGACTCCAAAGGTGAAATGTATAGTGCTGATTCCTTCTTCAACCCACGGGGAATGAGTATAATGCTATGCCTTGCACAATTCCACAGGTCATGGTTATTGGGCGTGTTGGCAAACAGCATTTTATAGTAAACTAGCAGCCCGTCCCGACGTTGTCCGGGTATGAAATAGAATGTGTGTAATGTGTGTATTTGGCAAGGGCAATTTATTTAAAAATCTCGCGGTAGACAACATTTTTTGTTTCATTAGAATAGGGATGGAGAAGGCCCAGCTGCAGCCCTGGTTGAGGTTAGCAGGCACGTGTAATTGGTGCAGTGATCCGCCACCTGAGCCCGGCTACAGCCCTGGTTGATGTTAGCAGGTGCGTGTAATGTCGTTGAATGAGAGAGTTAACAGCCGCGGGTAAATCCGTTTAATGAGAGAGTTCTGTGACAGCGAGTAGGAGAGGCTGCAGTAATTGTCCCCGCAGACATGTTCATTTGCGTGTTCCCCCGATTGAGGCCCAGATGCAGGCCTGTTTGATGTTAGCAAGCGTGTGTTCCCCCGCTTGAGGCCCAGCTGCAGCCCTGGTTGATGTTATCAGGCACGTGTAATTAGTGTACTGTTCCGCCGCCTGAGCCCGGCTAGAGCCCTGGTTGTTGGTAGCAGGCGCGTGTAATTTCGTTGAATGAGAGAGTTCAGTAACAGCGCGCAGGAGAGGCTGATGTAATGTTACTTACCAGGCCTCCAGGTGAACGTGTTTGTCACGCCCCCAGCACACGGCCACAGCGGACAATCTTCTGATTAATGTCCGACCCACATGGCATGAAGGGCGGAACATAGCACACGCCCCCAGCGTGTCCCTTGATGCGGCGCAATTGCGTTCACATGGCATGAAGGCCGGACACACGCCCCCAGCGTGTCACACCCCCAGCATGCCCCTTGATGCTGCACAGCAACGTAATTGGCGCTTGTATGTACGACTCACATGGCATGAAGGGCGGACACACGCCCCCAGTGTTTGTCACGCCCCCAGTGTTTGTCACGCCCCCAGCACACGCCCACAGCCCACAATGTGATGGCCGTACCACACGGCCCCAGTGGTATAGTCACGCCCCAGCCCACTCCCACAGCACAACGCAGACACGCCCACAAGGGACTACTTTGCTGGCATGGTTCTTTTACCTTTTAAATGTTTAGAGGAGTTGGCCTAACGGCTAAGGCGCTCGACCTCGGACCTGGGGATCTGGGTTCGAGTCTTGGTAACGACGCCAAACATCCTGTGATTCTGGGCAAATCACTTAATCTCCCTGTTCCTAACAAAAATGAATGTGTGTCCTCATGTAACGTAACTGGTGCTATGTAAAGCGCTCTGATACCTGATTCAGTTCGGGTCAAGTTCGCGCTATATAAAACTCTGCAAAATAAAATATATATGGTGGCCGTCTGCACAGCCTAGGTCCTTCTACTGCAACTGCCCTTTCCAACGCTGTATTGGGTGTTGTGATTGGTGCTGTGGTTACTGAGATTACCCGCCTCAAAGGTTTGGGCTCTCTCTTTATAATATTAGTATGGATAGTAGTACTATAGAACTAATCCTAAATCTACAGTACTACTCCCAAATCCCAAATCTATAGGTTGAGCTCTACACCTCCTACTCTACTATCTTTTCTATGGAGAGATCTCCACACATGTAAGCTTGCTACTTAGTAGTGACTGTGGGAGGAACCAGGGAAATTCTCAGGGAAAATGGGTAATTTCTAGGGGTGGGCGGCAAACTTCGCTCTGCTGGCGGATTTCATGGAGTTTTGCTACTCCATGCTGAGCTAGTTGCCAGGGTAGTAATTTCAATAACTTTGTGAAGGCTGCAGCAGTGTCGGGACTCGACAGGTCAGTGTTGGCGGTGTGTTGCGTATGCAGAGAATCAGTGGCTCACGTGAAGGGGGGCATTGGTGGCTGTTTGGTGAATTGTAGCATGAACTAGGATTGCCTCTGTAGTACACCTTGCTCTCCAAGGAGCCGTGAAATGGCATAGGATGTGACTGCAGACAGATATCCCGCTCGATCAGTTTGCACAACTGTCTACCCCCCTCCATGCAAAGGTGTATCCTAAGAGCTCAAATATGCCTTTTAGTTATATATGGCATCTCCCTCAAATACAATACTCTCGTTCCACTGCACATTGAATCCTTGCTGCCATAGGTGTTCCAGCATAATCTCCGGATTCTATACACATTCATCCTTTCGAGGTTCTGGTGTTTCCACCCATGGGTTGTTAAAGTAAATGTTGAGTGGACTTTGCAGCCCGGGTTGCATGATATTCTTGCTGCATATGGTCTGTGGCTAGCACTCTGTCAGAGCATCAGGGGGCATCACGGTTTACCAGATCCAGTGTCACACACATATACAGTGCACATTTACCCCATGCATGACTGTTATCGTTCCGTACATGCCCCCCCCGCAAAAAACATATAGTGCAGAGATAGCCAGGGATGAGCTCACTCTCTGCCCATCTAAGATAAGTTATATCCCCACACCACTCCTCACTCCAACCAGTGCAAATGGGCAGCCTCAGCAGCTATATGACAATAAACTGTTTCATATAGGCAGGCATCCCTTATACAGGTCTCCCAACTCCGCCTTGACAATGGCTATCATACTGCAAACTGCAAAGCTTTAGGGGCCTCATTTATTAGAAATGACGCATCGCTGCGTGAAAGCAGCGATGCGTCACTTCTCAGTGCGCACTCCTTGCGACATACCTGATGCGTCATATTTAATGTATGACGCATCATGTCGCAAGGAGTTACAGATACATCAGTATTTCTGACGTATCTGTAAGTGCAAAAGTGACGCATTGCTGGAGTGTGTCACAAAAGTGACGCAACTCCAGCAATGCTTCCTTTTACATGGGGCAAGTCCCATGTGAAAGGGCTTGCGTCATTCTTACGCCTGCTGTGAGGCAGGCGCAAGATTTTGACGCAACAGTGTCCTAGAAGTGACGCAGTGAAATCTCATAGATTTCACTGCGTCACTTCTACGAAGCTTTTTGCGGGGAAACGCCCCCCCTGCATACATTATACCTGACGCATGTATAATGTAGCGCAGGGGTTTACAAAGTGACGCATCTGCTTAGATGCGTCACTTTGTAAATAGAGCGCAACAGGAGGCATGTTTTACGCCGCCGATGCGTCACAAAAAGTGACGCATCGGAAGCGCAAAACTGACGCAAGGCCTCATCAATGAGGCCCTAGGTGTGGGAGCCACACTCACTATCAGGGGATTAATTACTGCCTAGCCCCTGGGATGGGTCTTCCAAGTATTTAAGAGGGATGCTGCTAAGAATCCAATCAGCGCTGTGATCCATATATCATTATCATCATCATGTTCTCATCTGCGCTAACTCACCTGGTCTCAGGGACGTACCCTCTATAGATTACATTTATGTAGCGGTCTGGTGTGATGTTCCCGCGTCACGTACAGGTGCCCAAAACTGTGCGATCTCCCCTTCCCCATCCAAGTCAGTTAATGGATTACTCCCCCAGCTGCCAAGCCTGCCTTCAGTCATCGGGGAAGTGTCATTTATGCCCAAATGAAGGCAGCCTTGAAGGATGAGCGTGCATGTCCACAGCCTTAATCACAGCAGTCGATCTGAGAGGCACCCACACCTCCATATGTGTGCGATCTGCCATGCCTGCGGGCATGCTTCCTAAGATCACATGTGGCACCCCTTTCACCTGGGTAAGGTAGCGGCCCCACCGCTCATTTATACATCTTACTAGGGGTGGCCGAGTAATACTCTGCCCACACGTGGAACTCCACAGAATTTCACTGAGAACTCCATTGAGTGAAATGCCGCAAGCTCTGTCCAGACCTGGTGATTTCTGCTCCAAAATGCAATGTGTTTAGGGAAAAGGAAAGAGGGCATTAGGGAAGAGCTGGCTTCTACAAACACTCACAAAACGTGGAGTAAGACCACTGCTATTCACAAACTACGCTTCTTAAGATACTACAGTCTACTAAAGATGACAAAACAGTAGTAAATGTACACAAGCCCAGCCTTGGAGTAAGTGAAGCACCATTACATGGCCATTCACAGGTACTACAATATACTCAAATATAATTGAATGGAGGCAGAAGCTTAAAATAACATCAAATACACAAAAGGTGATGGGATAAATGCTGTCAAATAGTGTAACCACTAATAGCACAGGATGTTAATCTCAGCCATTGCTTTTGCCAATCATGCCACCTCAGATTATACTCAGCCATATGCAAATCAGCCTTGGATCAGCCTCCAATAGGTACAATCCAGCCCAAACTGCCATGCCAAGTCCTCTCTAAACCAGAACACAAGCCACCCAAGACCGGTTTTACTTTATTTGGGTCTTATTAGTCAAGTGCACCTTGGTTCCAGTAGCCCAGTGAGAATGGGGCCCTCATTTTGGCATACCCTTGGCAACGTAGGGCATTATATCATATATACAAAAGGTGACGGTAGGAAATACTGTAATATAGCCTAAACAATGGTAATTGCTTGGGATAGCATTCCAACTCATCATTCTTTTGATAAATACAATTGAGTATACAATTACACACACACATATATGTTATATAGTTTATTTTTAACAATTATATATAGCTATTTATTAATTGTATTATTGATTTAATATTTAATAACACATTTGATGTAAAACAAAGTATGACAATTTAAATTAATTCAAGGCATAACATTAAAAAAATACAATTTAAATAAAAATTAAAATGCTACTTTTTGTGGGAAATTTTAAAATTACTTAAGAAACTCTATAAATTAATTAAATAAATATATTTAATTTAATGTCTTTTTTTGCACATTTAATTTAATGTGCTAAAGTGATTGCTATAACACATCATTCATTTTGTGTTAATATTAAATATTTTCAGTTGTTTTACCTTTCTACTGTATATTACATTATTTAGAATATTTTACCGAATGATAAACTTTATTCATTTTCCCTATACTTTCCTATAGGGAGAGCTTTGCCAAGGGGCCCGGGATCTCCACCGACATATGAAAGTTAACTAGAAGTAAGTCAACACTTGCAAATCCAGCCTTAGATGTGTAAACCCCCTGATTTGAGGCAGGGAGACAATATAGGTGTAAATCTCCAGTTGAAAAAGGTAAATAGAAAAAATGTTTAGCTTTACAATCAGGTGCAGGTGTAGACTAAATCTTCCCTTGTAAATTTACCTTTGAGGATCAGGCCCGTAGTGCTAAAGTCTAACTGACTCCACAGATGACATGTGTTGTTCTTAATCCTGCAACACATAGAAGTAGTAGGCATATTGAGCTGACACTTCCTTAGAGTGAAGAAAAAGCCGTAGTGCACCAACAGCAAACATTGACAAATTACTTTAAAGAAAGTAAACAGATGCCTTTTTATTGGTGGATGGGGAGCGCTCCAGCAGCAAAATATAAGTCAATCTTGAGTGCTGAAATTCCGTTCCTAACAGATGAGTGAGTAGATTTGGGGTAATCCAAAGAAATGTAAGCCATTGAAGGCTTTACTAAGATCACTGGGGTAGTGGGGTCACATTGTGCACCCACATCCTCCCTGACCTCCATTTCTGCCACCTAAGTACCCCTTCCATGATTTGTCCCTGATTGACAATTAACCAACAGCACTTGAGACTCTTAACACCTGTAAGAAATTAGGATAATAATTGACTGGTGTGAGTATCAACCTCAAGTTATAACCACAACTCTGTGTCAAGGTGAACCCTTCAAAGTCACTTGGGGGCATATTATCAAGGACGGGCGATACATTATCACCGCTTCTATCGGCAGGAAACTGCAGAGAAAGCGGCGATAATGGGCTTGATAATATGCTCTATGAATTCCAATCGAAGCCCATGTTAGATGTGTTCACATCTAACATGGGCTTCGATTGGAATTCATAGAGCATATTATCAAGGCCATTATCGCCGCTTTATCGGCAGTTTCCTCCCGATAAAAGCCCCTTGGTTCACCTGAGCCCAACCCCCTGGTGTCTATGGCACGGAGCAGAAAGGCTTAACTGCGAGACAATTGATAAGGATTTATGCAGTACCGAAACAATGATAAAATCAAAACACAACAGAAGAAAAATCCCAAACCAATTTAGAAAGGTAGGGTAAATTTTAATAAATAAAATCAAACCAAAACAACAAAAATTCAAAAAAGAAAATCAGAGTTTGAATGTGAAAATAGCACCCAAAAACGTATGAGCAAACATGGTCATTTGGTTGTGGTTTACTAGTACCTAGGCACAAGTTAAGGCTGACCACCACAATTTTAAAGCATGGGTCAGATACGGAAATCAGGTCCAACCCAGTCGAAAGTTTTATCTTTTAACATAGTCTTCAAAATGGACTTCAAAATTCCTTGGCTGAGAAAGGCAGCAGGATGACCGAAGAGGGCTGCATATCATTTGATAGCCCCTAAACGAAGTCACATGGAATCTGTTGACTTTTGGCGGGAAAACTTCAAGCTGGAGAAATTTGAATTTCGTTCCCAAGAAAGCTCTCTTGGCAGCCAGATACTTTTCGCTTCCTCGCCCAGTGAAGATTTCTACCACAGGACTTAGACCTTGTTTTGGAGCTCAGATTCTGCAAGCAATGCAAGGCTGCAGGCTGTAGCTGAACAGGGCTCCACATGGCAGGATACTTTCTTCACGAGGTCCGATTGAATTGTTTTCTCTCCTGTGGAAAAGCTCCAAATAAGAGCAACTTGAATTATTGGCCCAGCCCACCATCATCGGATCAGCTTGACTGGATGGTCATGGCACTCCAGAGGGCTTTGTAGACAAAAGGTTTCTAGGTCCCAGGTTTCAGGAAAATTTGGAAATAATACACTTTGACACACGTCAAGGGAGCAGTACCTTGAGGACAGCACTTGCGGTCAAAACACACTCCAGCAAAGGCCAGCAACAGGGTACAGGGCAGGTCCAGTTAGATGTGGCCAGCCTGGCACATGCAGGAAGCTAGTTGTAGCTTGTTATGCCCCTGTAGCCTGAACAGGAAGTCAGTGTTATGACCCTTGGAGTCTAGATTTTTTCCCTGGGTATATGAGGGAGAGCAGGTCCAGTCTGGTTGAGCTATGGTATTGTCACATTAGTAATAATCACCTCATTACCAAGCCACTTCATATTCAGGGCCTTCAATTTACAAATGTCAATTGGTCAAGTGTGCTTTTGACATCATGCACTCAGAGAACTCACGTGGGTCTAGGCTCTTAGCGGGCCACACCACACACAGTAGATTCGGTCCTTTTCTGATTCTCTGCAGATTGGGGAAGTGTTCTGAAGTTAGTGCCTAGAGTGCCACATTTATGCCTGGCACCAATGTCTGGATGGGGGGTAATTCCTAGACCCTCCATAACAAATAGGGTAAAGGTTCCCAAGGACAACCCTACCCACTTTTGCAGCACTTCCTGGGTGCCCTACTGCAAACAATCCTACAGTATACCTAGGCTTTCCTGTTTTCAGTTTCTATTTTTGGTAAATTCTGTTTTTTTCCCCAGTATTTTCAAGTGATTTCAATACCTTAAAAAAACAGTAGTTATCAGTGGTTACACATTTTCGCGCCTTTAAAATGAACAGAAACAGTGTTTTTCCGGTGTTTATGGAACATTTTGCTTTTATTATTGCTTGTTTTCTGCTCTGACACGCATGGTATATAGACAGTGTACTTATAGGGGTCGATTCCGATTCGGGAAAAAAACCGCCCGTACGATTTGTATCCGGAGCCCTCTCCGTACGAATCGTACTCGTCCGTCCGAGTCGCGAAGTACGATCCGTATCCCGTGAATCCGTCCGAATCGTCGCGATCCGTACGTATTGCAAGGCTGAAACCGTGAACCGTACGACTCGTACACATACCGTACGACTCGTACACATGCCGTACGACACGACGAGTATGATCCGGACCGGGGTATGAGGACGCGATTCGTACGGTCCACGTCAGGTAAGGGCGAGTCGTACGGAAAAGCACACAAACACATACACACCATACGGTCCGTACACTCCATGATCGCAGGGGTACGCACCGTACCCCTGCGATCATGGGGTGTACGAGCCGTACCCCCATTGTACGATCGGTGTATGAGCCGTACCCCCATTGTACGATCGGTGTATGAGCCATACCCCATGTATGATCGGTGTACGAGCCGTACCCCCATGTACGATCGGTGTACGAGCCGTACCCCCATGTACGATCGGTGTACGAGCCGTACCCCATGTACGATCGGTGTACGAGCCGTACCCCCATCGTACATGGGGTACGGATCCGGACCGGGGTATGAGGACGCGATTCGTACGGTCCACGTCAGGTAAGGGCGAGTCGTACGGAAAAGCACACAAACACATACACACCATACGGTCGGTACACTCCATGATCGCAGGGGTACGCACCGTACCCCTGCGATCATGGGGTGTACGAGCCGTACCCCCATTGTACGATTGGTGTACGAGCCGTACCCCCATTGTACGATCGGTGTATGAGCCGTACCCCATGTACGATCGGTGTACGAGCCGTACCCCCATGTACAAACGGTGTACGAGCCGTACCCCCATGTACGATCGGTGTACGAGCTGTACCCCATGTACGATCGGTGTACGAGCCGTACCCCCATCGTACATGGGGTATGGATTGTACACCGATCGTACAATGGGGGTACGGCTCATACACCGATCGTACATGGGGTACGGCTCGTACACCGATCGTACAATGGGGGTACGGCTCGTACACTGATCATACAACGGGGGTACGGCTCATACACCCCACGATCGCAGGGTATGGTGCGTACCTCTGCGATCATGGGGGGTACGCACCGTACCCGAGGGGGCCGTTCTGTACCTGTTTCGGCGCGAACTCTGCTTTTACGGCTGTTTTCAGCTCCCGTAGAAAAAGGGTCGTACAGTGCGTACCCGACATGTATCGTACTTGCTGGGTCGTAAAAACCAGCCGCGAACCGTACAGATGTCACGTACAGCGTGTTCCGAGGGAGAATCGTACGGAGATTAGAGTCGTACGGTGTCTTGTACGACTCGTACGGAGTACGGCTCCTGGTACGAATCATACTTCGTCGTACGTACGGGGGACGTTGCAGGGTACGATTCGTATGGGAAAAACGCTCCGAACGGCTATTCCGAGCGGTTTTTCCCGAATCGGAATCAACCCCATAGTGTATATGAGATCCAAATAGATTTTTGTAAATTTAACTTATAGTAGTACACCATACAATACTTCTTCAGTGAATCTTTGGTCAGGCGCACTCACTCTTTCTTTCCCATGCAAACTTCTGTGAAAAGGCCCTCTCAAAATTGGCACTTGAGACGGGCAATGCCAAAACAGACAGTACTCAATTTGTTAACTCTGGCCACTGACATAGCTTTCCATGCCAATACTGGTGTACTTGAAGACTGCCTTTCTCAGGGCAGGTTCTACAACAATTGCATTGAGCTGGGCGCTTATGCCCTCAGAGGTATTGAAGCAGGCAAAAATGAAGCAGCACTTTTGAAACTACGAAGGAAATTCCCCTATACAGAAGGAATCTAGAACTTGTTCAGAGTACGACAGTGAGGTTTCATTGACTTCAAATGCCATTGGTGGTGAAGGGATATTTATATGCATCATTACAAGCCATTTCTCATACATTGTAAAATAAAAGTTCCTGAATTGCTCTTCAACATGCTTTGCTTACCAAGTGGCAAACACTCTAACATGGAACATGTTGCAGTGCCAAAGTCACTAAAGGTGTCGCCCAGCCTACTCTCCATGAGACGTTTCACATCAACACCAATTATGCTGAACACTTGGCAGACAAGGGTGTTTTCAGATTCTAGTTTTTTTATGTCCACTATAGCAGTTATGTTTTCCTGTAAAAATCTAAGAATGCAATAGAGTGTACATTTTTTCACATCATTATCAATATGCGACCAAAGATCCTCACATCATCCCTCAGCAAAGAGTCTGTAAATAGTTGCCACATGGATAACATAGCATTCATGGCCCCTTGGAATGAGAACCATCAGCTAAGGGACACAGTTGGGATGACTCTTTATTTGATGCCACACAAAGCACGCAATGATAAATATTTGCATTTTAGTTACTGTGCATAAGAAAACAGTGCACCAGAATGGACTAAAAAGTTAATAGCATGCCTCATTAACTCTGAAGAATGTACAAATACTTTCAGCATACCATCTCAAGTGTCAAGGATCTCTTACATAGAAGTACTTCAGCTCAGGTATCAATTGTGACAAGTCATCACACAACTTTTTCATACACATAGCTGAATCACTGCAAATACGAACACTATCACTCCAGTCTTTGTTGATCTTGGAAAGAACCTTTTTTGCAGAGCATTCCAAATGACACTGCGTTTCATGTTTTCCAAAAGTCTGGTGTCATGTGTTCACCACTTTCCAAGATGCTTGGTGATAGCGCTCTTTTCACATATACTTGTCACTATACCTTGCATTGAATGTTTAAAGCATGAGGTGTTGGCAATTCACCTACTGACTCACGAGAAACTGGGGGCTGATGTATTAAGAGTTTTTACCCATTATCTGTGGGTAAATGTGATGACACATATTAGGAAAGATTCTTATGAAAGCAGTAATTTTACCTATCAGTGAAAGAATCTATCGCAGCCAAAATATCAAATATGATTTTGATATTTCCTGATTCTCTACAGTTTATAAAATAATTAATCAAGACATAAAACATGCTTCTAAACCCTGTATCTTTAGACCAAAGACCACAAAACTGAAAAAAGCAAAGGGAAGAAGAAACAATATTTTAGTGGGATCTCTAAACAACAAATCTCAAGCAGAATAATGTTAGCCCAGTCTTTCTTACTGCTAGCTTGTATAACAAAGTTACATTGTATTGCATCCTTCAGGAAGAAAAAAAAGACTCTTTCACTCTCTTTTTCGTTTCTTTGAATGGCATTTAGTTTGTGGTCGCGCAGGTGTTTTTTCAATGTTTATTATGTTTTCACTGGTGAGGACTATTTCGCTTTCCGTGGCAATAGCTTTAAACCTAAAACCGGACAGCCTAAGTATACCTCTCTGTCTAAATGCGAGATGGAAAAAACATTCTTCACTTGTGCAGAGGCTTTGCGCCCACCCAAGTGGTGCGGCCAGGAAAATAAGCAACCCTCCTCTGTGGTTACTTTAACCCAGTTCTGGAGGTAGCTCTTCTCCCACTGGAAATGGTGCCTGCTTGACTGAGGGAGCAAGAAGGGCCCTACCCACGTGTCAGCTAGCATTCGCCTGTGACAAGGTAGGCCTCTTTGAAGTTATTCACGTTTCTCGACACAGCCTAGGTGGTCATCATCCCAGAGGAACAGAACACCTCCCCACACCAAATGTCTTTTTCTTAGTTCTGGAATCAAGGGCACTATTCGCCTTCTGGGTGATAAATGGACCTCATGCAAATGGGTCTCCGGAGGCTTTAGGCATGTAAAAGGTAACTTTCAGAAAGTACCTTTTCCAAAATATTTGTTACAAATCTGACTTTACCAGTGAATTGGGCTTGTATTGAAAAAAAATTTAACGTTCAAGAAAAACATTTCTAACTGTTTCCCAGCTCTTTCCCCTTGCCTGCTTTTCCCCTTACGTATTTGTGCTTATTGTTTATCTCGACCTTACAAGTAGTTGCCATGCTCTAATAACTGTGTGACCTTTGTAACGATGTAACCTGTAACTATGATCTGATGCTCATGTAAAGCGCTCTGATACCTCCGGGTCTAGCCAGCGCTATATAAAACCTTTAAAATAAAATAAATAAATACAAAATAAAGTGAGATGCGCTATCTTTTAAACAAAAGCAAAGTAATAGTCAATTTCTGCAAATATATCTGGGTGGCACTTCTTCCCTTTTCTATCTATATATAGACTGTCAATATTTCAAGAAGCGCAGGCCACAGAGCAGCTTCTCAGCGGTGTCCAACTTCCTCCATTCATCATGTGTATATGTCACGTTTTGAAGTGTTGTCTAATCCCAGCGCCTCTTTAAAAATAGCGCTCCGAACTCCAGTGGGACGAGAATGTAAATAACCAGCAGCAGCTGGCTGGTTGCGAGATCGTGCACATCCCACCCCAGCCTCATCTTTTCATTTTCCCGATTAGCTTCAAAATTCAGAGAGACCTAAAACTGAAACAGTCAATAAAACAATGTATAAATCGGTATTAATTGGCCATGTGGCTGTGCTGCTGTGCAAAGCGAATACAAATAAATCAGGAGATCTATAGCATAGCCAGAGCCACATGAGGACTCTGAGCCATGATGTCAAACGCAGATGTGACCACTCCAGATCTGCAAATCGAAGGCCCGACTATGAAGTGCCTCTGTAATGAGTGCATACCCAGGGCTTTAGGTGGGAAAAAAACGGGGGGTGCTCTAAAAGGGTCAGGGCAAACCTCTTAAAGTGGTGTGGCCTATACAGTAGGGGCGTGGTCTAAATAAAGATATGTATGGATAACGCCATACACTCTCCTCAGAGGCACAAGTAGAGACAAATTTCGAGGGGGAGGCTAAGAAAACTTTTCGGGGGGGGGGCTAATTCTTCAAGCAATATGCAGAGGGGAGCTGCAGGGGCTAAACAAATGGGTGAAAAACAACAAAGCCCCATTAACAAGCAAATGGTCTTTTAAAGACCTGTGAAGTACTTGGTGCGGCTGTGTGTGTTTCGAGGCTGGTTGCAGGATCGCAATCTTACGCTTACCAAAAATAAGGCGCTAAATCTATGAAATTACAAGTTTTTTTATTATCCTTAGTTCTAGGTAACTTACCCAACAAACAAAGCTTTACTCAGAATGACTCGGAGATAGGTGCCTGAAAAGTCATTAATTAAAGAGAGGACTAACTGTCCTAAACTGTGATACTTCCCCACAGGCCTGCATCATATGATAAAAATCTGCATGAAAGTATCAACAGCATGCACATAGGTCAGAGGCCTCAGGATCTAGCCTGGCAATTCCAGCTGAAGCCAAATAAGTTTGGTGCAAGGGAAAAAAAAACGGACTACATCTGCGAGGCCTGAAAATAGAGCCCAATAGAGACCTGTTTCGAGGCCCCCTGAAAATAACTGCCGGTGCTCAGACCAGGACAGACCCGGCCCACTAATTAAAGCCCTGGCCATACCATATCCAGCTATCGAAGCACATACAAAACGTATGAGAACTGTGACCCCAGCAGGGCTTTAAGTCGGAGACGTTTTAAGGCATGGGCAAAGTGGGCACGGGCCCAGGGACCCCACCTTCCTAGTGACCCCTGGGAAACGTGAACTTTATTTTTTTTCACCTTCTCCCCTATCTTATCACGTCTCACTCTTCTCTGCCTACCACTGCTTCTCTCTTTTGCTGCCCAGTGGCATAATAAGGATATGTGTGCCCTGGGCAAGACATATTTTATCTGCTTGGCGTGACCCCTTTACTGAACGTTTTGCATACAATTAAACATTGTTTTGCATAGTTTGGCTTTGATTTAGCATAAAATGGATATTTAAAGTTATTCTGGTCAGGGAACCCTGATATATGCATTGCCCAATGCCCCCCCCCCATTCCTTAAATTGTCACTGCTTTAAGTGGGATTAAAACAGTGGGTTGGGGGGTCTCTTAAAGGTATGTTGGTTGGGTAATTAAGGGAGTGGCTTACACACATAAACTGAATATTTGTGATTCCCATAGTGTGTCATGCATCAGGATTTTGGTTTGTCTGAGCTTTCTGTATTTGCAACAGATATTTAACCATAACAACTGACACACACCTAAAATACATGTCTCAATCACAAGGAGGGAGGCAGGGGGTTTTCAGTGAGAAAACTCAGCTTCTGATATCTGACTATGACTATTCAAAGGGAGTGAACTCACTCCAGTAGTGGAATGTATGCTTATTTACATCCACCTCAAACATACCTTTTAATTTTTAAAAGGACTCTCACCCACTGAACTTCGATTCGATTCAAAAACTTTATTCGGCAAGTTGAAAGCAGCCATAAAAGTACACAAAATAGTATAAGATACATTATGTTCAAACAAATCCGATAAAACACATAGTAAACAAGTCATAATCACCTTCCAATCATTAAAACATTCCACATCATAATGGTATCTGGTACATAGCACCTTTCCTTATACAAATAGCCTTCGTGATAAATAGGGCAACATTAAAACACACATAGGGTTCATTTAATACAAGCTAGAATTTCAAAGCATCCTTATGAGACCTAATGTTCTGTGCAACAAGAATGGGTCTAAGATAGTAGGGCCTTAAGCTCATGTATGAGTTGCTCAGCAAGTTAAAGTGTGACATGCTTGGTTTACTCAGGCCATCACAAGAGCAAGGAATCATGACTTGAGAACAGGATCTCATGTTGAAGAAAGCAATCAGGTGAAGCACAGTACGAAATCTAAATCTGCACAGGACATATCGATGTTGAACATTATTAATACAGGATAAATAACATTGACAACCCACCTGTAGGGGCAAGGTCACGTAAAAACAACTGTTCACTTATTCCTTCCCATGCTCATTCCATGTTCAGATCTATATTGGTAAAATGTGTCATTAAAAGATTTCTTGGTAAAGTGTTAACACCTGGAGTGGATCTGACCACAATTAAATAAAGTGCAAAGAAAGTTAGTTATGTAGGCCAACAAAGGAATGCGAGAAACATTATCTAGAGTTAAACATTCTAAAATGATTGATTTAGTAGAACTAGTTTCCTCTTTAGACCGTATAGAAACCCATAGTAACAGGGGTCTTACCATAGGCAGGTCCTTCAAATATTGAAGCCCAACCTCCCGATGGAAAATTCAGGATGAAGCAGAAATGGGTAAATAAAGCAAACTTTAAAAAAAATATTTTCTTCAACTTGTAAAGGGATGCTGATGGTTAAACCCCTCAAGTCTGATTCATAGGTAGCCATTGATAACCACCTGGCCTTATATATTTCAGGTTATTGAGAAGGATTCCCTTTGGATAGGATACAAATTTAACCGCTAATGCTTTATCACACTGATCATCCACACAAGTTCTAAAAGCTCGCGAGTGAGGCACTTATAAATCAACCAATGAGTTTTAGTGAAAATATTCCTCTAAGTTTATTTAATAAAAAAAAAGGTTATCGCAAATACATGTTATACATCAATTGCACAAAATTACTTCATGACATTAAAAGCAATTAAAAACGGAGACAATTCAGAACAGGAGAAACTAAAAAGACAGTACACTGTGTCTTTCCTGTGTTAATTAGGCTAAACATGTAGACAGCATAGAGCACGGATCTAAATTTCCTGTCTATAGTTTGATGCGGACTCCTGCCCAATTTAACACCACTTTATTAGTAGGCGTCGACGCGTTTCGGTGGCACATTCATGTTAAAGCCACCTTCTTCAGGACATAAACTTTGTTCTCCTTATATGATTACACATAAAATCAGAAATCTGTTAAATATCAGACCTATAAATAAAATGATAAAAAATATATAAGTCAACACATAAACACCTTCAAATCATATACATCAATTCTGTAATGCAACAAATTATTTTCCTTAACATGGTATGCATTATGCTAAAAAGTCTGACACTTCATTATTGCACATTTATATTCAAATTGATCTTTAGTGATTACACATGTATTAAACCATTTATAAGTGTGTCAACCCTTAATGCTAAGAAATGGACCACCATTCACTGAGGGTACCCATACACTCACATTCTGCTTTGCTTTTCCAAGTATCTTATTCAAAACACTCACCGGTGCAAAGCTGCACTCGGATGTTGGCTTTTAAACTATTTGCAATAATGGTTGAGGGTTTAAAGATGATCCTCGTAGATTCTAAAATAGTAAAGGACATAGATTACTTATATTGGCCTTCTTAGTGGTCGACCATATCGGGATTGTGGCAGAATACAAATACCTTTTAAGTCTTTATTTTATGACTATTCTACTGGTTAATAAACTTCAGTTGTCTTCCACACTTCTTTCAGATGAGAAATATATTTAACAGTTCCGCTTACTATGTGTTAACTGTTACCTATATTATAAACAACCTCCTATTCTATTCGCAGGAATTTTCATGAGCCTGTCTCACCTGAAAAAGGAACCGAATCTTTGTCCCAATCCAGCACTGTATTAAAATAGCACCATCCACATCATTTATCTTTTATCTACCAAAAACTTCACTGGCAGGTGTTGTATTTTTTCCGTACCATTAAAACAGTCAGGTATCTTATTCGTGACTACAAAAATATATATATATATATATATATATATATATATATATATATATATATATATATATATATATAACTCCGTGTTACCCATTGCTTAAAACACTTAGCAGCATTATCCATATTTTATTTAACAATTTTATTAGGGCTTCTATATGACATCCCTATGCTATCACTACAAGTATTTTATAAACGGGGAGAAATGATATGATAAATTATCCAAATATAATTTCAATTTCCCCCACCGGGAGTTATATCCGGGCATTCCTAAATTTTCACCATTCCATATTGTACTTATCCCAAGTGTGGTGGGTTTCCAAAAAGTATTTTCCCATGCGTACGTTTCCGATATCACTACTTCAAACACCTTGAGCTTCACTGCACGTTGCCAAAGTTAACATTATAGCCCGTACTTTTCCACCCGTTACTGCTGAGCTAGGTTTCCCTGTGCGTTGTCAATATCACCCTTACGCCTTGGGCTCTACCACACGTGGCAGCTACGCTACATTTCCTCTCGTTTCTCACCTTTTTACTCCAATGAATAAAGCATCCCTCTGAATCTCGTCCCAACCGTGGTTTGACCTTGTATTTGCTTCTACTCTATTTATGCTCCTTGTATTTCCGTAGTCAAACCCACCTTACGTTGTTGGCGTACCTTCCGGCTATGACGTATTTGTTTGTAAAGAACAGACACGGTTTCGAAAAAACTTTATTCATATGGGTTTACACGTTAGCTCTCACTTACTCTAGATTATCCATATATTGTTAAAGAACGGAAAAGGTTTCGAAAAAACTTTATTCGTATGGGTTTACATGTTAGCTCTCACTTACTCTAGATTTTCCTTATATTGTTATTAATTCCATGCAGTGTTATTTACCTTTTCGGTGACATAAATCCCTAAAAGACTTTCATTGTCTTCCCCATGAGAATTATCTTAATAGCATGTTTGCATAATCATGCCCATACATAATTGTGTCACCCAACTTATCTTACTAAAGTGCTTGAGTCCAGTATCAACATTTGTAACTGACATTCAAGGAATATCCTTTATATACACATACAATTTATTTTATCGATTAGGTTATGTCTTAGGGCTAGATTCTAATAGATATAGCCTATATTGATTCGTATTTTCATCCAGACGGTTGTATATTTTAGGGGCCTAAGTCCCCATTGCCCAGTATTGAGTTTAATTTTTGGTCAATACCTCACGATGTGTGACCCTATCTTAAGGCTCATATTTCGTGTCTACCTATTTGGTTTCTAGCTATTCCCCTTGTCCCATTCTCTCAACAAGATCTAATTATTCTCATTCAGGTGCTCAAACAGCTCCCTAACTGATTTACCTCTATGTCTGATTCAGTCTACAATCCGCATCCAATCCTCCTTAGTGTTCAATCCACTTTCTATAGTGTCTAATGTTGAAATGTACCACTGTTCTCTATTCGTTCTCTTTGTGTTTGAGTTACCGCCTCTCCTGCCCACAGTTATTTTCTCAGCTATAAACCATTCAAACTCAGAGTGTCCGTGCTTCAGGTCCTTATAGTGGTCAAATAAAGGGACATTTTGCTTACCAGTTTTCAGGGCTGATCTGTGTTCTTACAGTCGGAGTCTGAGTTCTCGCTCTGTTTCCCCTACATAGGTCAGGCCGCAGGGGCAGCGTAAAATGTAAACCGCATTGCTGCTCCTGCACTTATTCAGACTTTTTGGTTGAATTGTGGGTAAAAGTTTTTGCCATAATGCAGTTATTGCATATTGAGCAGTTGCTGCATTTGTTGTTCCCTAAAGCTCTATCCCCATTTAGGGTGTTTTTTCTCAAGGAGCTCGCATCTCTATATGTTTGAACAATGTTTTTGCGTATATTATCCTTACATTTAAACGCAAATAGGGGTTTTGATAGTTTTACATCATTACCCTCATTCAAAATGCTCCAACTCGAACGGTGATGGATTAAACCCAGATCTGTTGACTGGGTGTGAGTGTTTGATTGGTTCAGATGCTCCGTCCATCACCACCCCCTTTTGTACCACTTTGTTCGCCATAAGTTGGCAGGGTATGCCCAGACGTGAGTCCCTTGCTCACTTTGCCACTGGATTCAAGCAAGCCGGGCTGAAGACGGCTGAAATGCCAGAAACCGGTCCTCGGAAGCTTGTTTCCGGTCCAGGGAAGGCATGGCTTGGCAGTTCGGGCTGGATTGTTCCCATGAGGCACAGGGTCAGACTGATTTGCATATGGCCATGTCTGAACTGGGGTGGCAGAGTGGGCTAAAGAACGGTGATGGATTAAACCCAGATCTGTTGACTGGGTGTGAGTGTTTGATTGGTTCAGATGCTCCGTCCATCACCACCCCCTTTTGTACCACCCAACTCGAGTTAATGGCATTTTTCAACTTGTAGGTTATATTAGAGAATTGGTTTACGAATACTAACGTATTTTTTGTAGCGTCTTTCTTCTTTTGTTTCTCACTGTAGTCTGGGTTTAACATACTCTCCCTGTTAAAAAACCGGGCACGCTTGAATGAGCGTTTGATACGTTTTTTAGGATAGCCTCTCTCTGATAGTTTTTTTTTAAGGCTTCTGAATGTTTATAAAAATCATCAATACTTGAGCAGTTTCTTTGCAACCTGAGAAACCGTTCAAATGGTATGTTGTCTCTTTGGGATTGGGGATGATAACTCCTATAGTGAAATAGCCTGTTCTTGTCAGTAGGCTTTGTGAATAACTCTACTGCAAGTAATCCCTCCACATTCATGATTGTGATATCCAAGATTAAATAAACTAGAGGAATATTTTTACTAAAACTCATTGGTTGATTTTTAAGTGCCTCACTCGCAAGCTTTTAGAACTTGTGTGGATGATCAGTGTGATAGAAGCATGAACGGTTGAATTTGTATCCTATCCAAAGGGAATCCTTCTCTTTAACCTGACAGTTTTTGGGTGGTCCATCCCTTTGGATCTAAGACCCCCCTCTCTTTTCAAGGCTTATGTATTTAAACCTTTTTCTTGATCGGCTGACTACCCAATTTTGTTGATAACCTAAAAATCCCACATGAGTACCTGCACAATTTGGCTTTTACATTTAGAAAACTGTTGTACCCAGGAGCCATACTCGCAAATAGACCTATTAGATAACAAAAGGAGTTTACTATGGTGATTGGGGTATTGCCAATAAAAAAGGATATGCATTTTTTGGGCTAATTACCACATACCATAGTATAAGTTTAAGACCTATTGTTCACCATTTTGTTAGTTACCATGAAGTCTCCCAAACTGTTCATAAATTTCTGTAAACTGGCAGGGTTCCTGGATAGCGATAGAGCATACTTGGTGCATAATAATACAGGTACAGAGTGCCCAGCCACACAGGGGGCATCAGCTTATAGAGCCTGTAAGGCATTATCGGCCCCATTAATAAAAAGTGAGAACAAGAAAAGGGCTAAAATACAGCCCTGCCTTATTCCTCTCCCAACACCAAAGCACGGCAAACATTCCCCTTGGGGACCAAATTGTACTTTGCTTGATAGATTCTCATATAAATATGCAAGGAACCCAATAATCACTCTTGGAGCATCAAGGGCAGTCAGCGCAGTCCAGAGAAGGGAGTGGCCGACTAGGTCGAATGCACTGCTTAAATCAGCAAAGCATGGATAAAGAAATCCGGTGTTTTTCCTAGTGTGCTTCCCAATCAGCAGATCTAAATTACCACATTGCTCTAGAGCCCCTAGGCCTTTTCTAAATCCATACTGGGCTGGTGACAAAATAGAGGATTCCTGTACCCACTCCTCTAGTCTCCTCAGCAAGAACCTACTCATCAATTTTACTAAGGAGTCTAAGAGAGTTATAGGGCAATAGGTTTTGGGATCTGATTTATCACCCTTTTTATAGATGGGTTCTATTGTTGGGTAGCCCAAGAGGGAGGAATTTTGCATGCAACAGCTGTATTGAACACCCTAGTCAAGACGGGGCTCCATAATTCCTTGACTCCTTTAAAGGCATCTACAGGTACCCCGTTTGGGCCAGTGGCACTTCCCCTACGCTACCCTGCAAAGTAAGGGTACCCACATCAATAGAAATATCCAGTGAGAGAATATTCCCCCTCCAGGTCACCTCACATACTTCTTGCCCATTGACATCCTGGTTCTTTTTTAAATTTCAGAAAAATATGTCACCCACGTTTCATAGGAAACAAACAAGTTGAACTCCGGAATAGTGTAATTTTTAAGGAAAGGAGCATTAACTGTAACACAGAACAGTTTATTATCATTTGTTTCCGCTGCACGGGTGAATTTTATCCACGCCTCTTCTTGGAGCACCTTCTTCCTTACTGCAAGTGTCTGTTGATAATCAAAACGAAGGGACTTAATTGTCAAGTTATCCCTAAGGAGGCTATGGATGGCCACTTTCAAGCTCTGTAAAGCCTGGGTACATGATTGATCAAACCATCACCTATGTCTCGCCCAGGCTGGGTTAAAATTGTGGGTCAAAAGGAAATTTATGGAGCAGATGATATGGTTAAAATTAGACAGTAACTCATTAGTAGACACCTTTTCATATAAACAATAGTTAATTTAATTAAAGTTTGGTTACTATTTTCTGTAGGATATTATCAGGATTAATTCCTGAACACTTTATTCGTACACTAGAAGACCTAGCTGGGATAATATTAATAGTTAAAGGGAAGACTTCTCTACTCTAACCCCCCCAGAAAAGGTAGTCCAAGAGAGTCATGATCACTTAGTACAGATTCTACAATTCTAGGGGTACCGATCGTACAACTAGCGAAAACAGACACTAGTATGTGGTCAATAACAGTAGAAGCATTTCTGCCAGTAAAAGAAGAAATTTGTTCCCCTCCCCCAGCATCACGGTTACAATTCAACATATGGAGATCATATTTAAAAATGATCGAGTTCAGTGCTTCTCCTTGTCATTATGAGTGAAGTGTACCAGCCCCACCCCATCCAAATTACGAATAACACATACATACTTCGCTGGAAGGGAACACGCCTGGATATTAAAATCGCCTGCCCATATTGATGCAGGATTGCTATGAATAGGTTGTAAAAAGGCTTCCAGGCCTGTATCCAATGCATGGACAACCTACTACTTTAGGAGTCAAACACCTTTTTATAAAAATGAACTAATACTAAATTGGGACCCCATTAATAGTTGCCCACATCAACTGGATGTCTGGGCCAAAAGATGAAAGCTTTTTCACCATTACCGCTTGGGAAGGTATAGCGCCTACAAAATGCTGAAAAGAAACCTTTTATATGTAGGGTTCACACACCAAGTTTCTTGGATACAAATAATATCAAAACCAGAAATCATTTTTTTTCCAATCAGGAAATCCCAACTTATTCTGTCGCCCACTCACATTCCATGTAGCTAGATTGTAACACCCATCTAATTTGTGGTTTATGATACTCATGCCTGGCTCATCAATAGGTAAATGATTTGGCGGGAACGATCTTTATTGTTGGTAATACTGGACCGCGAATTAACATTTACATCACCAGTCTCTGACTCAGCAATACCCACTGCATCTTGATTAAGTCGATCTACAATAGAAACCACCAAGTTGCCTCCAGTGCATTAATCACAGCTCATCGACGACGTTTTGAGGCCCCTATAATTAAGTCAGCCAATATGTTGTATTGAGTTTAGAACCTGGAACCGTTTGGACATAACCAGTGGGGAACAAAAGGAAGATCACACTTATTCACCCCTCGCAAGTCAGACTTGTCATTAAACCCAGACTCAGAATTACGTAGATGACAATAGAAAAAACCCAATGGGAAAAGAGACATGGTCCTATTGAAGGGAAAACATGGTGTTGAAATTGCCTGGGTTTCCCCCCACAAAACTCATTTGTTGAAAGTTAAAAACAATACAGCCCCACTTAAAGTTTTCTTTAGCGGTCCAATCCATCCCACCCTTCTGGTTAACAAAATGTTATGTGTTCTATTAGATGGAAATATATGACACGTATTGAGCCAATGTTCAACTGTATTCATGAAGGTTTCTGAAGTTTCTCTTGATTCCAGGCTTATGGGGGAAACATTAACCAAAAGAGTCACATAAGGGGAACAGTCGGCTGGTAAATCAATCGTCACTGGGTCACCTAACTCACAAGCAGTCTCACGGGTATTAAAAATATCACAACTCCCCACTGGAGTCTGTGTCTGAGTAGCTAAAAGAGATGGTTGATTCAATAAGGGATTGTTCACAGTTAATGTTATCATGAATGGTAGAACACTTCTAGAAGGTTCCAAGTCAGTTCCATACACACTTCCTGTCAGCTGGTCCCTTGAGAACTACACAGGCCTCAAGAGTAACACTCAAACATTATTGAGCACGACCCAGCTCAGCAGTAGATTTACTCATCCCCAGAGTCGAGGGGGGGTGTTTGCTCCACTATGTTGGCACTCATCGTATCCTGGCAAATGGAGGTTAACTTTTCAATTATCCTTTCCAGCATATCTAGTTTCTCTTGAAATGGTGATAATAGATATTTAACAGAATCCACCAATTTCCACAGGATAGGGGCCAAAGGGGCATCATCTAAAGGGGCAGAGTCGTTACCAGCCCCGTTATTGTCCAAACCAGAAGGAACAAAAGGACTGCGACTAGTAGCTACAGCCCTTCAACTCTTCCTTTTTTTCTTTGATGGCGGGGAACAATTTAAGGGGCTATAGTGGATGAAGGAACTGCCGCTAACACATAGGGTGAGGGGCACATATAAGCAGGGTTGCCCAGGGCCTCATGAATACTGTGATTCTTGAGCACTTCCTGCTTCCCATTCGGACTAACCATTACCCCAGCCTTTAGGCCTATTAGCCCATCCGCACCCATGGAGAGCCTTTGTATAGCAGCAGTGCTGAGAAGTGCAGGTATTCTCCCTCTGAAATCAAAGTAGGGCAGGTTCTGAGTACCAGACAGTTCCGGCCCATTTTAAGCACTGCTTATATTATAAGGCCCATCCCAGGTCAGTACCAATCCTTGCAGTACTCCCTCTGCAACAGGCTACATGCATCCTATCTTAAAAGGCAGACACTGGCAGTTAACACGCTCAGTCCAATTACTGAGAATGTATAGTGAGACTCAAGTTTAAAACAAAAGGTTGACAAAGAATAAAAATCCTGGTGGACTAAAACTTATTTGCTACAAAGGAGATAAAAAACAAACCCTTAGAGTCTTCTTTTTACCCTTGTCCTGCCAAAATATCTTTTTTTCTGTGCTACTACAGACATACTTGGAGGGATGGGATGCAATACAATATGGCGTGGTATTTATGAAGTGAAGCAGCACAAGAGAGAGAAACGTTCAAACACTTGCACTCTCATGGGGAGCTGGATGGAAAAGAAATATGTAGCACCTTAAATGTGAGCAGTAGATGGGCACAAATTAGTCATTTAAAAGATCCTAAAGAGGCTGTGCTCCAGGGGAGCAAAAAAGACACATGAAAGGAAAGACAAGCCCTCAAATAACAAGCAAGCAAAGGAGAGTTACAATAAAGCCAACCAAAGGTAAGCAATTGGTGGATGTAAGCCGACTGTAAGCTCACAATAGATCTTTTGCTTTTAAGGCTCGACCTACAAATGTAGCTTACAAATTATGAGCTAAGGTGCCCACAATATAAGATAAGCTGCCGCAAAATGTGTAAAAAGATTTAAGTGCATACAGTTCTGTAAAAAGATGTACTTACAGTTGCACGCAATCAGACTGTACCTGGTGCAAACCTTTTTTTATAGGTTTTCCTTAAAAGGTCACATTCCACTGGTAACAGTCTAACAGTACCTCCCAAAAATAATTATTATTTAACACCAAAAAGCTTCAAATGATTCTAAAGCCTGTACTGGTTCCCAAGAATCCTTTAGATTTGTTGATGACCATTGATGACCAATTTCGCACATGTACATTTCTTTCTGGTAGCAGGCACCCTGGAGAGAAGGCTAGTTTGGGCATTCCCTTGCTTCACAGCGCATGAGATTCCTCCTTCCCTTTCAGTCTCAGGCATGTCCAGGTCTCATTACAGCACTAGGAATGTTGTTGCTCCCAATAGATCCTTTCAATTTCAACCTCTGACCTTATCAGCAGCCATTACAACTCAGAGCACATAATAGGGGGGAAAACAATACATCATTGAAGCAGTACCAGCAAAACTGACACCATGTAACGAGATGTCCTTCTGGCCAGCTGCCACTAATGCATTTATTATGAGTATCAGTGCTTTCGATCCCGCCGACGACTCAGCACTGGCATTTTATTAATGGTTGTTAATCACCATGAGCAGTCTTTTGACAGTAGAGATTGCTTTTGGTTTTCCTAGAAATAATTTTAACCTTTCACATATTTAGGTATGTTATAAAATGTTTAACATTGTAGATTTTGTATTGTATATTGTATGGCCTGTCTATGGCAGGCAGACACAATAAAGTATTCTGACAATTATGAACTCCTATTTTCATAAGTAATTTTTTTAATCACTATGAAAACAACATTACAAGCCGTACAAAACAGAGGAATAGAAAGAGGCACTATTTTAGAAGCAAGAGTGGCCAAACCTGTTTTCTCTCCAGGAGTTTGATTTTAGCTAAGACAGTTGCACATTTTAGACACATCTTATCATGGGTAGCCTTAATTTACAAACCTTAAGCTGGCAGCCGCGGCCGGTGCTGGTAAGAGCGGTGGGGGGAGGTGAGAGGAGTCGACTGATGACGTCGTGCGAAAATAAAATTAAAATAAAGAAAAACACTTACCTTGCGCTTGCCGCATCGCCAACTCCCTCCACCTCGCCCCACCGTTCTTACCTGCACAGGCAGCGGCTATAAGCTGGTCCTCCCCTACTTTCAGGAGCATCAGTTGGATGGCAGTCCCAATTAAGGGGATGCACTGCAACTCATTCTTTTATCTTCTCCAATTTTCTAAATGAGGCTGGAAAATTCAGCAGTGGATGGGTGGGATGTCTGCCCGATTTTGGCAAATGTCCCATTATTTCCCTTCTCTTCTTCTCTAAATGAGGTTTTAAAATGACAATCTTGTGGTAGACTCAGATAATAAATGTTCTGCTCCTCATTCCCTTCATCCAACACATAGGGATGGCTTAGAAAAGGAGTAAATGCTGGTATAAAGAGCTGTTTTAAAATACAAATCCTTGTTGACATTGACAGTTAGGTGTGATCATTCACCTCTAAGTATGAACAGAGAGGAACTTATTACTTGTCATGAACACAAGTGATAAGACGGTGTCAACCCTCAACATTTTGAACAAGTGTAGCTCCAAAGCTGGGATTACACAGTGTCGGGTGTGCGTGGATTCAAACTTTTGTCGAACAGGTTGACACCTATGTCGCTCTCTAGAGGACAGTGACTTAGGCTGGTGCTGGTCTGCTCCAAAAAACAATGAGCTACTAGATGATGGCTACTTTTTAATATTTTGAAAACCAAAGAATCAATTCAAACAGCAGGTGGTCTCCGAATGACAGCAGCAGGACTTTCAGGATGCTGATTTGAAATATCACCTAAGTGAAATGGTGTCAGAACTCAAATATTCACTCACGCATACGTTTCTCTTGGTGACTTGGTCGCCTTATCCAGAGTTCTCTCTGTAACCTACATGCCACTCATACTTTAACTGTACATGTTCTGGTAGTGATGAAATCTTGTAGTAGTCTACCTTGCTGGATCTTTTCTGTGGATAACAGAAACTCCTGAGAGAAAGGTAAGATGCCATGCTGTACCTGCCCTGTGATAAGTGAAGCTTGTTCTGCCCTAGCTGTACCTGTCTTCTGAAGGAGAGAAGTTTGCATTGTTTCTGCCCAAGTTGTGCCTGTTCTATGAAGAAGGAGAGTTTAAACTGTTGCCCTATTTTATGAAAATACAAAAGATTTATTGGATGCAGGTACATAACATGTTTTATGAAGGAGTAACTGCTTCATTCGATGTGAGATACATATGGTCCTGAAGAAGGCACCAGACCTTATAGGGCTGGTATTCAAACACCAAAATTTGTTGATGGAAAAGAGAAGCAGGGTCCGTTGGTCAAGCCTCTTGCTTATCTTCTTGTGGTAGGGAAAATAATTTTTCGCTCACTCGCGTATGTTATTATATTTCTGACAGTTTAAAAAGTGAGAAAATAAATTGTGACATAAGTAGCCTAACCTCACCCAAACTAGGGAACCCATAACTAGGAGATAGTAAAACCTAGTAGATCCTTTTTGTATGGTTTTATCTTTTTATTCATGTTCTTCAGCCAAAAAGCAAAAGCGCAGCCATAGGATTTCATCTGAACAAAGGCTTTTTCAGGGCTGCAAACATGCAAAAGACATATATGTAACAAATGACATATACGAAAAACATCAGATAGCATTACACGTTTATCTTAAACAAACATTAAGACCATCTAGGCTATCCCATGGACATAAGCAAGATAAAATGACCAAAACATCTTGCTAATGGAAAACATATATTTGGTACAGCAACAAGCATGCACATCAGTCTGCAAAATGTTTAGTTTCAAATGCACTATCATCTACGGACATGAACATACATATTCGAGTCAAATCATCGCAAATTATGCACAAAAAAATCTGATTTCAAACTGAGTCAAACTTGAAAAAAATCCGTTTTAAAGGTGAAATTAGATACCCAAAAGACAGTTACTCCATCAACTCTAAAATGGCATCTGGCAGAAGAGACAAAAGGTGCCCAGAAAACTTCCAACAAAAAAAATACCAACACACCCAAATGGTGAATGATTTTATTTTTTACGAGAGGTTCAAAAGTCAAAACAAAATAGCCTTGAAACACTATTTCAAAAGACAAGTGAAAAGATACAGCAAATTAGAAAGAAATGATGAAAGAGCCATGCGTCTTTGCCTAGCTTTCCACTAAAGTGTGGTGTAACCACAAGGTCCTAAAAAAAACCACATATTGTATTATGTTGTATTGTAATTGCATTTATATAGCGCCTACTACCTCTGACAAGACATCAAAGTGCTTTTTCGGAGAGTAGCACACTACTCTGGAACCCCTAAAGGATTAGTGTTGAATTAATATATATGGTCCTACCAGTTTCATCCATCCACTTGTATCCGCCAAAAGTTCACAATGTACAATCAACAGAGCACGGGTCCACTCTCATACAAAAAATAAAAATCAATATTTACGAAAATTACCATATTTCATCCATACCATGGTCAAATCTATTTGCCCTGTGGTCTTAGGTACCCAGAGGTGCTCCACCCACAAAGATGCCTGACCCAGACACGTTTACTTTGAAATGCCCCAACTTACAGACGCAAATCCTTGAGGCAGGTTTCTAAGTGGACTTCAGCCAGTATGTTACTCCCCAAAAAATCTTAAACATCAAGAATTCGGCCGGTGCATCAATCGTAGGTTTTGCGGTTGGCCATTCCAACTAATTTTATACATGAGGAGAAAACCAAAAAGCAATTAGAATCTTGCAAAACTCAAGTGCAAGAGGTGGTCAAAAATAAAACAAAACTAATTTCATTTTTTTTCTGTTATTTTTGCATATTAATAACTGGAGATAATAGGTTTTCTAATTTTCAGATGTAAAACAGGTGTAAAATAAGTGTTTTCATTTTTTAAAGAACGGTTTGTGAGGTGTTAAAATAAATATTATACAAGTAGGTTGATTTATAGGCAAATAAAAGTTTGTTCAGTATGTTTTGCAATGGTACCATAAATAATTCTTTCATTATTGGTCTAGTTTGGAAATCTTCTTGCAATATGTGTCGCCAAAGTTGTTTTCACAATTCCATGTTGTTAGAGAAGCAGCAAAACAGTAGAGAAGCAGCAAAATATTACCCAAAACTTTGCACTCCCATTTTCTTCAGTGCAAAGGTTCTTTTATATAACCCGGACCACTCATTACCTTCAATGTTGGACACCATAATCAAAAAACTGCATCTAATGGGCATCAAACAAACACAAAGCTCTGGATTGGATCACTTTTTATTTCACTTGTGATCATAGAAGATTGACACCAGTGCATGGTGGTGTACCATGGGGATCCACATCACCCATCCACTGTTCAGTGCTTATCTCATAAGTCTGCCAAATAAATTCAGCTCCTTCAGCCTGTCATTTTACAATAAAGCTATGATCCACATTGATAACACCAACTTTCAAAACCTTTCCTGGGAGGCATGTCTTTCGCAGCACAAAATGGTAATACACTGGCAATATTCGTTCACGTCCAGAAGTTCCGATAATCTTGATTTTCAAAGTGACATCAAAACCTGGCTTTCCTTCTACAATAGCCAACAGGTACTGGTCTCAAAACAGGGTACCATTCTGTTGAGTTAATTCACATAGGCAAATCTGATGTATTGAAATGAGCTGAATCTCAAGACAAATATAATCACAAACTGAATTTGCCCTCTCATGTGTATAACCTCAACTCTTAATTGAAGAGCACCAAGATATACCCTAAAACAACGGAAATCTACATTACTTAATGATGACTAAACCAGTGCAACTCATGGTACTTATCTACATTTTAGCATTGACCAAGATCCATCAAGGGGACTATAGACATATATATAAATGGGAATAAAGAAATCATGAAAATAGGCCGTTTAAATATTGGGTAAGTGGTTTTGTCTCAGCACTGGAGCAGCACAGACTGACTTTCCATCAGAATGTCATATTTTAAATATTGTGCCTTAAAAATATTGTAGCAAAATATAAAATCTCATAGATTTCTGGTAAAACATCAACAGACAAAAAGTGGAAAATATATTTAAAGCTTCTCTCTGAAATCCTTTGGTGAAAGCACCTGCTTCACTCAACAAACATAAGATATAAACAGGTGCACTGCAGACACCTTTAATTTACCAAGTTTGAAGGGGTATCCCCTGGCTTTTACATAACATGTCATTGTTTCAATTCTTAAAATAATTCCTAAATAAACTGAGTTGTGAGTAAATTAGTTGTGTTATATGTATAAGGAGTCATTTCAAAGTTCTATTTCTGAACATGATTTTGTTTATAAGATCAGCTTTTCAGCAAGTAATAAAAATGTGAGATTAAATATCACTTATTGATAATTGAACATACATGGACATTTCTTTGATGTACTCTTACTTGCCAGATTTGTATAATGTAATCAAGGATTTCCAATACCTTTTTAAATTATAATGTAAATATTATTATTTTCCATGTATGGTCCCAGCTCTTCTGAAGCCATCTACTTTGGTTTCAATTCAGATTCCCTCATCTCCACGATTGCTTAAAACTCAAGCACAATTACTTTACCATGTATTGCTTCATTCTGGCATCACTAAAAAAACATAACTAGACAAAAGAATTACCCAAACGTGTGCTTGTGCATTGATGTCCTTTACGTTGTCTATAAGTTACAGGATAGTAGGAAGGCTGGAAAATGGGCAAAAGTCCTAAGTAGAGGTATGTGATTTAGGGAAATTAAGAGAACTGCCAGATAGGAATTGACAGGAGTGAAGTCAGAGTGAAGCAGTTATACCCTCCTGGAATGAAATAAAGTTGCACCTCCCTGCAAATATAAGGTGGGCCGAATGCATGCGGGTGTAGGTAGCACAGAAGTTGCATAGTTACAGGGAGACTTGACTTCCTACTCCAATTATCCCTTTTGCGTGCAATATTTTCGAAGCCTCTCATATAGTACCTTTGTCGTCTCCGCAAGATCGATCGCACATATATCATTCTAACAACACGTTTTTAATTCCAAGCTTGTGTTACTCAATATGTAGTCAAAATATCCACCTTCACATATTTTAAGACTCTAGTAGGATTGTTTTCTGCTTCTTGTTTCCTATTTTTGTCCTTCTCTTTCTTGGGGAATTTGAGGCTTGCTTGTTATCAGGAGATGATGATGAGCCAAATTGTCACTGGACATCCTATTTCAGAATGTTCCTTTCCCCAGACCAAAAAGTGGGTATTCTCAAGATGGTGCAATAGCTGTGGTGTATTTTGGAGGTTTTTGCGGGGAGAATATTGCATGGTGTTTAAACCAACCCCCTATCCCCTTCTTTTGTTATTGTTATGCTTTCTTTCACATCGTACTATGCAATATAACCAACCACGCCTGACTATTTCAGAGTGCTGGATCCTTCAGTGCTTATTTATCCTCTGATTTTAAAATGTTCTGAACGACTTTTATCCACCACTTAACCAGAAGTTATTTTTCTCTAGATAATTAATATTCAAATGACCTTGATCCAGACTCTTAAGTAGTCCTCTGGGGCAGGCTGGGGCAAGAGGAGTGATCGTTGTTTGATAGAGGAGTGTTGACAGAGTGTACAAAGTCTGCCTATCTTTTGTAATGCAGAATGCAGCACATATAGAAAAAGCAAAAATTACGAGAAATAAAAGTATTCCTCCTCATTTCACCATTCCAACTCCAGCTCTTGCATGGCTTTACTTTTTGGCGCTGCCTTAGATTTACAGATCCTTGTAAATCTGGGGCAGTATCAAAAGCAATGAGTGTTGTGGTGAAACGCCCACTGCAACGCCCATTGCACGCCCCTTTCATGCTAAGTCATTCGTGTAAATCGGCCTTATTTTCAAGGGAGCATTAGGTCGCAAAAGGTGGCTTTAGCTGCTCTGTAAATGTGGAGAATGGCATATCACCACCAGAACGTCGCTAAATGTGACATTCGGGCAGCAATATACACTTGTAAATATGCCCTGTGTTGTGTCCCACCGCAGGCATCTCAGTCATCTTCAGTCAAATGATAATGCAACAACTAGGGAGTTCTTTGTATGTTACCATCATTATTTCCTGCCTTAGGGGCATCTTTAAAAGGGTATATCGCCACCAGGTGGAGAAGTGTGGCTCAATGGTTAGAGCGGCAGACCCTGATGCAGAGGTCTAGCCCGGGATCAGGGTTCAATTCCCCGCCTCAGCGGGTCTTGGACTCAAAATTCCACAGACCTGATTATTCTCGCCTCGGTGCCTGTTCCAATCATGGAGTCCCACTCTGCAACTCTGGGCAATAGCTTGCTTAATCTCCACAACGGCCCCCACAACGCTAAGGATGCCTGGCCTCCACCTTGGGGGTGCCCAGGAGTGGACACCTGACAGGGAAAGCCAGGATGGGTTCCACAGCGGTATTCGTACAAGCGCCTTGAGACCCTTGCGGGTGAGTAGTGCGCTATACAAGTATCAATTTACAATTTACATTTACACCAGAGCGTCACATTTAACGATGTTCTGGTGGTGATATGCCCGTCTACAATTTTACAAAGTGGCGTTAAGCCACTTTTTGTGGCTTAATTCTGCCTTGTAAATAAGGCCCCTTAACTGCATCATTTAGCATGAAAGGGGTGTTGAATGGGTGTTGCTGTGGGGGTTTCACCACAACACCCATTCCTTTTGATGATGCCCCAGATTTTCAAGGATCTGAAAATCTGAGGCAGCGCCAAAAACTAACGCCATGCAAGAGCAGGCGTTGGAATGGTGAAACGAGGGGAAATACTTTTATTTCTCCTTATTTTTCCTTTTTCTATGTGTGCTGCATTCTGCCGCACACATAGAAAGAGCAAAACGCCATTAATGATTATTTATGTGCATGTAGGCATGCTCTCCATGCAGGCTGTAATGCAGCATTCATGGAGAACAGGGGAAGTGCGCATGACTGTTTTCGGCGGCCCGAGAGGGGCCAATCAAACACTCATTGTGCACTTAGGAGGGTTGCACTCTCCTTCCCTGCTCTTCAGTCGAACCCCACCCCGCCCCTCACGTCAGCTGCCACAGCAAGAGGACAAAATAAAATGATACCATTACGTTATTATCATTTTATTTTTTCCTTTCTTTTGCTGCATAAAGGCAGTGGGGTGATGCTCCTTCACCTTAGCGGAGGAGCCGCTACTGTTTGGGAGCCATTTGCATGAAACCTGGCACAGCTCTCCCCCAAACATGCAACGCATACGTTTTATTTTGATTAAAATGTATCCATTGCTCTGGCTATGTTCCCTTGGCAGAGCAGTTTCCATGGAAAGGTGGTGTCCAAGTGAACTGGCAGCCGCGCGTGAAACGTAGAATACTCCCCTGAAGCTGTGCATAATAAGAGCTTCATTCCCAGGTTTGCGAGTGACGTGTAATTGGCGGTGAAAGTCCAGGCAGGCTCCTTCCTGCCAAAAGGCAGTTCCTTTTCAGGTCAGATAACACAGGCCTTGTTTTGTGGTCCAGGCTGTCAGTGAGCCAGCTCTCCTGGAGGTGTTAACACGTTGACCCCTGCAGGTGCCCTTGAAGTAATGTTCAGATGAATTAGACTCCACTTTAGGTTCCAAAGAAAACTTGACATTGAAATTAGTGGAAATCAGCAGTGCGGAACCATCTCAGGTGTACCCCTCCCGGCGGAGGGATATAGTGGGGAAAAGTCTGCATAAGTCAAGAATGAAGCTCTGTCTCCACTCGCAGCGCCCTCCCTCACTCCTTTAATGCTGTCAGTAGCAGACAAGCCAGAGTCCCCACACTGGGACTTCACTGAGAGAAACTTTTAAATTACGCCAGCGTAATTCGAGCCATTAGGGGAATTTCACATTATGTTTTTTTATGCAAATTTCCCAAAATGACACCATTATGCCGCTTTGCAGAATTACGCAGCACACGCAGTAAAAATTTACAGTTAAGGCACGAGAACAACAGAACGAGTGTGTTTTTTGTTCGCTGTGCTTTTTTTAAATAGCAGAATGCATTCTCGTGTCATGACTTTAGTAAAAGTATTTGATGAATTTGTATTTTGTTTAATTATGGGTAATTTCGCCGAAATGTGTTCACTTATGCGATAGTAAATTCTGCACACTCCTATTGTTACTTCAAGGTTTTGATATAAGTCAACTTAGGTAGTACCACAGTGAAGAAGTACATTGATAATGACTCACTCTTTCAGGCTAATAAACACTTTGAGGTGATTTAGTCTGCAATGATCCTCTAGTCAAGTTTCCTCATTCAGTCATTACATTATTCAACTATTCGTTCATTCCCTGACCCATACGTTCTCTCACTCACATTCAGTCATTTGCCACAAGAATATACTCCCGGTGACAGTATGAAATAGAAGCACTGCTAGGCCAGTAGGAGATAGGAACAAGCATTTGCAATGCAATAGGTCTTGCATTTATGAGAGTTTGAGCTATTGGCATTGTAAATGCTAATGCCGTTTATTTATGTGTTTTTTTCAAACAGATAAATAAAAGGCATTGTCATTTACCATGCCAATAGCTTAAACTCTCACAAATGTGAGACCTATTGCATTTCAAATGCCTGCTATAAAAAATGTTTAACGGCGTTAGGAGAGAGTGTCCATCCTGCAACGCTATTTGAGAAAATAGTGTTCAGAGGCTGTAATCAAAGCCTACCGAACAACAACACATATAACAGGGGGTGTCACCACGGGAGGTTCCAAAATGAGACAAGACTGCACTAAGGAGGGACTACTAAGCCTTTTGACCAATGAACAGCCACAGTTTACAGTGGACAATGATACAAGTCAATGAAAAATTTGAGCGTAGATGGGGAAGCTTCAAGTCCCTACCTCAATACAGCATGCCTCACAGAGCGGCGCATGCGCTGCTCATGCTAAACCTAAAAAAGTTATGTTTTCTGGACTCGCTCAGATAATCATGTGCATAGACTGGCTTGAAATTCCTGTTTGCATGTCTAGAGATCCATGAAAGATACTGAACTGGCATTAAGAGGAGTAATGAGATGTTTGAACCCTCGGGTTAGCTGGCATCAAATGGTGAACGGCTGTGTTTGAAATGAACAACAAGATGATGCTGGATCAGTGAGAGCAGTAGAAGCAGATCTGATCAAGGATTCTTCCCTTTGCCAAGTTCCTCCAGTCTAGTAGATGGGACTTGTGGTGGACCATGTTGATTGATCAAGTCCAGTAGTAGAATTGCGGGGACTCTATTTCTGTCCAATGTGTATTTCAGATCATCACAAATGAAATTCATAGTGGAAAAAGATGTCCCTCTGAGTGAAGCCCACTTTGTTTGTCTGAAAGTGGGTTGCTTTCTTCCAAGAAGTTACAATCTGACAAACACTACTCTTTGGATCAGGTTCCTAAAATAAGTCAATTCAACACTGATGACTAGATGGCAGTGTCTGCTGGATCTTGATTGTCATTCTTGGTAAAAGACTGTATGTATAAAATCTTGAGGTCTAAGGGCAAGGTCCTGATGATAGGGAGTTGATGATGATTATTACAGCTGGGGTTGTGGAAATGATTGAAAGTAGGATATTCTAGAAGATTTGTGACAGCCATGAGTCTGACGACAAACTTTGAGGTCCTTAAACAAAAAGACCTGACAGCGGAACCTTCTGATTACCAGCACCTAACCTGTTTTTACACTCCTTGAGTAATGTCCCTTCTATACTAAGTGGGATCTGTGTGCACTCTGGGTAGTACCCACCGTCACAATACTTGTTCCCAACAGGAATTTAACAATTCAAGACAAAAGCACAGGTGCACCACACAACAAAACTTTATCAAAAAGGACAATAATAACGTCCATATCCAGTAAAGAGAATTCTTCAATTTTTCCTTTTTTCTTTCTCTTCTATGTTTCATTTTTAAAAGTGACGTCCCACTGTAATGATGTCCAGCTCTGCCAATTTATGTAGTGATAATGCTCAATGTAAATCCTATGGGAAGTTATCTTTCAAATGTCACACCAAGGCCTAGTGGAAAGGCGAGTGACACCCCCTGATAAGGGATAGACCCATGTAGTAGATAAGACCGCGACACCTATAATGCATCTGGACAGAGCCTACGTCCCATTGCAAACAACCTAATAGTTGCAATCCAATAAGGCAGGAAAACAACAGCCAAAATAGAGCTGTCGCAGTTCACACGGGCGCTGTGGGACGTAACAGCAACACGGCCAGGCAGGAAACTTCCCATAGGATTTACATTGAGCATTATCACTACATAAATTGGCGGAGCTGGACATCATTACAGTGGGATGTGCCTTTTTGGCTATTAATTGATGGTTGCCTCTGTATAGACGGCGCTATTCTTTGATACAATATTCCACTGGACGGGGAACAGCTCTTCTTAGGGAATCCTATAACCAAAAATTTATGGAGGGTCTTGACTCGATCTTAATCTAGTGCCCTGAAGAAGTCCTGCCCTAGGACGAAACACACTGGCTGTTCTGTGTGTTGAACGCTGTGTTTTATCTACGTGAAATGAAAATGAAACAATAAAAGAGAAATAAAAAATAAAAAATTGAAGAATTCTCTTTACTGGATATGGACGTTATAATTGTCCTTCTTGATAAAGTTTTGTTGTGTGGTGCACCTGTGCTTTTGTTTTGAACTTTGAGGTCCTCTAGCCTCGATCAGTCCTAGACCCTGGGGACCATTAGCTGTTTGAAGGAGGCCAGGACCCTTTCTCTGTTAGGTAGTATAGTTTTCTGAATAATGGTTTTGGTGAGCTTGAAAGTGGATTACTTATTCCCGTGGCAAAGGTCGAGCATCTCTGCCTTAGCTTCAAATTTGTAGTTAGCTTGGAGAAGTTTTGAGATCGTAATCCTTTCTATGCTCTTTGGTTTGCAGAATTCGGCCAGAATTCTAGGAAGTTCCCTGGAAGGGCATTTGGCCTTATGAGCCTGGGTGGACTAATGCAGTGTTCTTACCTTCTTGACAGAAGATGTATAGAGCCTGTCGAGCCATTGGAGGCAGGTTTTATCATGTAATTTGTGGATTTTCTTTCACTGATGTGGAAGAGCATGTGATTTCTGTTTTCATATTTTTTATCGCTGTGGTGCTGGTGCTCATAAGCCGATAGTTCAGTCATGTGGCTGTCTTGAAATGAAATGAAAAATGGAACTTATAAAGCGCACGTACACCTACGGTTTCTTGGCGCTGGGGTGGGAGGTTGGGTGTCTTGAGAGGAATGACTTTGTTGATGTGTTTGTAGAGCAAATCGTAGAGCTAATTCCCTTTTCTTATTTGGCTTGGAGATAACGGAGAATGAGTGCCTAATGTAGAGAGGTTGAGTTTGGTCGACTGTCGATGGGTGGTTGCAGTCAATGTTGTTGTCATGCTTAATCTTGGAGGGAGAACCTGATGCAATAAAAAATGAGATGGTGGGCATTCCTGATGACAGGTAGGTGACCTGTTACCATAATGCGCCCGTGCAAGGTGAATAATGTACCCAGGGTATGGCCAGGTAGATGAATCCTCTGAACTGCATTGATTCTGCCACTGAGGACATAATATCAGAACTTTTTCCAGAATTGCACAGGTGAAGAAGCTGAGAGTGAAGGGGAGCATGCCCATGCAATGAAGGCTTTGGTGGTGCACGGTTCCTGTAGTTAGTGCGCAGTGAGTATGCGACTTCACTGTACATGCGCAGTGCGGCACCTCTATACGCTGCATGTTCTGGCAGGCCGTAGGCGCTGCATCTGGGGCTGAAGACAGGGTATGCTTGGAGAGGTTGTGCTCCTGCAGTGCACTATGGCCTGTAAAGAATGCCACATCTTCCGTCATTTGTGTCATTTTCTCTTCCGACCCTTTGTCAACCGGTTTGCATGTACTTTACAGATAGCTCTGCAGTGTGCCGCCTTCCCAGAGTCAAGTATTACCTAAACAGGTATATTTGCGTCTAGAATACAATAAAAACAACCTGACAGCGTTAAGTAGCTAAAGCAAAGGTCCTTCTACTTTTCCATGATTGATCAAATCCCCTTTTTTCACCTCATTTTCATCTCTCTACAGGAAGTGCTGCATGTGCAGCAGTGGCACAAGCTTCTGTTTGCATATACAGTACAGTTATCACACAGGCAATATCAAGGTTTCCCTTATGCATCCAGAACTAATAGAGCACCGGTAGCAGCAGTGCACGCTTCTGCCTGCATACAAGGAACAGCTGCAGCACCTGACGGCAGCACTGTAAGCTTCTGTTTGCATACAAGGAACAGCTCCCGCGCCTGACAACAGCAGTGCAAGCTTCTGATTGCATGCAAGGAACAGCAGCACCTGGCAGTAGTACTGCACACTTCTGTTAGCATACAAGGAACAGCTGCAGCATGTGACAGCAGCATTGTACGCTTCTGTTTCCATACAAGGAACAGTTGCAGCACCTGGCAGCAGCAGTGCACGCTTCGGTTTTCATACAAGGAACAGTCGCAGCCCCTGACAGCAGCAGTGCAAGCTTCTGTTTGCATACAAGGAACAGTTGCAGCACCTGACAGCAGCAATGCAAGCTTCTGTTTTAATACATGGGACAGTTGCAGCAACTGACAGCAGTTGTGCACGCGTCTGTTTGCATACAAGGAACAGTTGCAGCACCTGGCAGCAGCAGTGCACGCTTCAGTTTGCATACAAGGACTAGTTGCAGCACCTGGCAGCAGCAGTGCACGCTTCAGTTTGCATACAAGGAATAGTTGCAGCACCTGGCAGCAGCAGTGCACGCTTCAGTTTGCATACAAGGAATAGTTGCAGCACCTTGCAGTATCAGTGCAAGCTTCTGCCTGAATAATACATGGAACCGTTGCATCTTCTGGCGTACAAGACAGTTACCTCACGTAGCAACAGCAATGTGACTTTCCTTCTTTAACAAACATTGAGTTGTGTTACTGGATATAAACAATGTGATATGGCTGCTGGGAAAGCAGTGGAGTTCTTGAGGTGACGAGAAATAGCACATAATGGAGGTTGAGGTACAAATGCACATTGTGCAGGTCATATGGCATCTTTTGAAGCACTTAGTGCACTGCAGGGGGCTTAATAGAATGTTGTCTTGAGTCCTGAGACCCTCACAAGGAATATTGCTGCTAATTTAATTCCTACTACGTATGGCGGTATGTTTGGTTATATCTAGAGTGATGATGCCTGTGCAATAGAGATCACCTCTGTGCTTGTTTGTACACTTATGGAGGCCATATTTAAAGTGGAGAATCCGTTTTGTGCACCATCTGCCTCATACTGTATCCAGTTCTGGAGGATACCTTTGGCTCCACCTGTTCAGTTCTAGAGGTCACATCTGAAGCGCAGTGTACAGTTCCCGGTGCCCCATCTATAGTGTTCTAGAGACTCTGGTTGCTACACTAGTGTCAATGAATTATTAGAGCATGAGGTTGGAAGGATACCACTGCCCCCACGTTCCAGGTGTGGCTTGCCAGATTTCTGGGCATGCACAATGTAGAGTCATATCTATACTAATTTAAGGGCAAAAAATCCAAAGAAATGGGCAGAACCATCTCGGCACCACTAAAAGATTGGAGAGACCCGAAATAAGTAATTTTTTGATGTATATTTATTTGTGTTTATCAGGTCTCACCTATCTATCTCTTTATTGGGTCCTCTCAGCATCCAAACTCTCATAAAATGTATATTTCCGGACTGTCATATGCCAATCAAATTATGTCTATTTATAATATTGTATTTTCTGGATGAGGCGTTTAATGAACTGTATTTATATTGATTTACTGTTTGGATTACACCATGTCTCTCAATAAAAAAATTTTTTTTTTTTTAAAAAGAATTATTAGAGCATGAGTGTACTGGTCAAAAACAAGAAATGGTGACACTACAAGTGCAATGCAGCCTTACATTGGAAGCGCATATATGATAAAAATGTTTTACTACTGTAGTAGCTTATAGACAGAAACATGACTACCTCTTATTTACACCCTGTCTCACTCTTGATAGTCGAGGTATAAGTGCCTTTGTCAGATGCTAGTCTTATTGCATTGATTGTGAAAAGTGACGCTACCTTTGGAGATACTATTCAAAACCTATTTTACTAATACCCACATGCATTACAGTTAACATTTCATGCACCACAATCATATTGCATTGTATTACATCATTTATATAGCGCTCAGTACCCGTATGTGGGGTGCTGAAGCCTACACGAGTATCATGCTACATCATATAGAGTGTGTGTTTGAAAGGGTGTTGCTGTTTTGGTCCTGTGAGGGACGTGGTTCCATATCCTGGGTGAGGACCACTGAGGTGTGGTAATTATGTTATGGGGCTCATCGCTTAGCAGTTGATGGATGAGCAAGTGTGAAAGGCTGGTGTGCAGTTTATGGTTTTCAGTAAGCTGGCAGTTTTAAAATGCTCTGCAAGTTCCTTTGCGGCATTTCTTATTTTCAAAGTCCACTTAACTGGTTACTGCACTGAGTTGTCCATTCTGAGATATTTTGTTTAAAGTTTTAAAGTTTAGAATAGCAAGCAGGCATAGGTTGGAGGAAGACATGGATCAGAGATCTGCTCGGATTGACTTTGTTATTGTCTGATTGTAGGTGAGAGCAGAACTAGTGGGATTTGACTTCACAGAAGTCCACACAGTTACATAAAAACTACATGATAGTCGCGGAGTTTCACCAACGGCCGGAAATAGGCATGCTGTGCTGTTCGTGCCGTGATTTAGCACTGAGAGCGTACTCCACACTGAATAAATCAGTGCGAATTGCACCACAAAGCGCATCAGAAGGCGCAGTTTCTCAGGCTGATTTTGCTTGCATGAAAAGTAGATTTTATACTCGAGCAGCAGCCTTCTGACAGCAAACTGTCGTGACCATCCGCATTAGAAAAATCTCACCAGATGTCAATCTAGCGACTGGAAATTGCGCTAGGGGCCACCAACTTTCACTTGCGCTCCCCAACTTACCATTCTGGAGCTACGTACGAGAAAAAATCCTGCCACACAGTGATTGCTGTAATTTGAAGTTGCCAAAATTCTGCCAGTTTAGCCGGTGGAACAGAATATTTCACCCATACCTATCTGATTGACACTGTGAGATGTCAAAAGTCAGTTACAGCATTTAACTATCTGGAACCTGTAGTCGTGAACTAAATTGAAGTCTTCCATTGACCAGTGAGATGTGACAAATCTCTTCATTTATTCCATGCCTATTCAGTTTGTGATGGGTGGTTTATTGCTGTGGACTGGTGCAGTACTGTGTGATGAGCATGACCCATAGAAGCTTTGTGTTATGTGAGAGTGCCAAGCAGCATAAGGAATTCAATATGCAGTTCGTATGAACTACAATCGACTGTCCAACTGCAGATTGTCATGTTAATAGTGTGTCTGCTATATTGTATTGTATTGTAATTAAATTTGTATAGCACTTACCACAGCGGAAGAGGTAGCATAACGCTTTTTAGTCGGGCAGCACACTGCTCCAGATCGCAGGGTTAGTAGGGTTTTTTGTCTTATTGTTGGTTATTGACCGGTAAAGGAGATGTTGTGATCTTTAAAATGAGGTGTGGACAATTTGCAGAGGTACAAAAATAGGAACTAACACAAACATACATGTGTCTTAGAATAGGTTGCACTCAGAGAGAGGAGACATGCAGAGACTGGAAAGAAAGGGGAGTCATTGGAAAGAAAAAGGAGAGTCAACAATCAAAAGTTTTTGTCAGTGGAGGTATTGAGTTTGGCAACCAGTTAAGAACATTTTTGACAATATAAATAACAGCTACAGGGAAGCCACATCTTACAGCACAGCAGCCTGAATGAGTAAACATTAAGAGGCTGAACACGAGCTGGTAAAGCACCGAATGATGAGCTCAGTATGGGAGAGATGAGTTAAGAAGAAACAGATGAAGTGGCTGGAGGAGAGAAGTGAATGAAGTTGAAGATAAGCTGAAATAAAGTTGAGTTCTAGGTTGTGCCAAGGCTGCGGCGAAGTGAGGTTGGGTTGACATGAGTTTGAAGGGTTTACTTAGGGGAACTGAGATGAAGATGATGTGAGGTGAGGGGAAGAAGTGGGAGTGAGGTTGAGATGATATTGAGTGGAGCTTGTGGAATGGAACAAGTAACAGGACCAGGGCTAAAACTAATTGCAGACATTTCTGCTGCACTTTAAAGTTACTTCCAGATAATGGGGAATATCTGATGAATGGTGGAAACAGTCTTTCAACCAATTATCACAAATGTCCTGCAACAGCAAAAGGCTAAGGGATAGATGTTTGAAGATCATACGGAGGTGTGTGATATTACCACTATACTTTCTGGATGTGTTTGTACTCAAAAGTCTAAAAGGGTGATGATAACCCAAAAACTGAACATTTTCTCTTCTCTGGAGCATTGCCGAGGTGCTTATAACTAATAATGATGGAGCTTGTCTTTGAACTAAGACTAGTTACTGATAATATGGGGTAAATTGAACATATCTTATGTTTTTCAGTCTTTTTTTCTTGCTTTCTCCCAGTTAATTTCTAAAATGAACACACATAGTTGTAATTCACGCTGTTGGTGTTCCTGTAATTTTTTTTACAGGCCTTCTGAGCTTGCAGCCTTAACCTGATAGAGTTGGGAGGATACTAGAAGTAATTGATTGGCATTACATTTTATTTATCGGTTAACTGCTTTTCCTAGAACTTACATCACTCAATCTCATCTTGGTCAGCAAAAAGCGAATTTCTATACACGCACATAGAGCTTACAAAATAACCCAGTTAGATTAAAATAGTCATTAACATCTCAGCAACTACGCCTGCACCCACACCACACCAGTACATCACTATTATTGCTGCCATATCTGCAATTGCTGTGTTTTTAGGTTTCCCCTAAGACAGCATGCATGTGCTGTAGCTTGTGAGAGCTATTGTTCTCTCAAAGGGGTTAACAGCCCACTAATTGATTACTATTCGTTGACTTCATTGTCACTCTTATTTGCTGCCTTTTAATTGGTCAGCATAAGCTGGCTTCACTTCCCCTTCTTTCGTGTTGAGCATGGACCAAGTACTGGTTGTTTCATCTTGATTAGTGTCATTCCACTGCACGCGCTGTTATGAAGGTACAATTTTTTCTTTCTTTCTCCCCCGTCATCCATGTTTGTGTTACTGTGGCACAGCAAGCGATGGCCGCATCATAGTGCTCTTTTCCCTAATGTTTAGTCACGCTGCACAGCAGTCACACTACACTACAACAGGGCTAAAAAAACATTGGCAAAGTCAATAGCTGTTGCATAGGCGAGGCATATTGGCTTTGCCAATACAAATCAGTTGATCCTCACCTTTATCCATAAAATACGTGAGCTTGCTGTACCTGTAATGACAAATCGCTGAAGCGCCTTGAAGTAATTAAGTTATGGGTGTGCGCTAGGGAAACAAGCATTAGAAATGCAATCGGGCTCGGATTTATTTGAGTTTGAGCTAATGGCATTGTAAATGGTAATGTATTTTTGCTAAGTGTTATGGAGTGTGTTAATGTGGTGTGTAGTGGAATTATGTGTGTTAGATTATAATTGTAGCAATGGTGGCATGCTGTGTTTTTACATGAATATGTTTAAAACTAAAGTGTACCATACTGAGATTGCTACAATACTTAATTGTGGATGTGTAACAATCGATGCATGTACTGATGGCCGTGACTGCCTGTAGAAATTGTGCACTGATGGCTGGTGGTGAGCAGTAGCATTGGTGGTGGTGGTACTGCTGGCCGTAGTACTGGTAGTGGTAGTACTGGTGGTGGTGGTACTGGTGGTGGTGGTACTGGTGGTGGTAGTACTGGTGGTGGTAGTGGTATTGGTAGTGGTAGTACTGGTAGTGGTAGTACTGGTGGTCGTGGTACTGGTAGTACTGGTGGTGGTGGTAGTGGTAGTACTGGTGCCTGTAGTACTGGTAGTACTGGTGGTGGTGGTGGTACTGGTGGTGGTAGTACTGGTGGTGGTGGTGGTACTGGTAGTACTGGTGGTGGTAGTACTGGTGATGGTGGTACTGGTGGTGGTGGTAGTGGTACTGGTAGTACTGGTAGTGGTGGTGCTGGTGGTGGTGGTATTGGTAGTGGTAGTACTGGTGGTGGTGTTACTGGTAGTACTGGAGGTGGTGGTACTGGTAATGGTAGTACTGGTGGTGGTAGTACTGGTGGTGGTAGTACTGGTAGTGGTGGTACTGGTAGTGGTGGTACTGGTGGTGGTACTGGTAGTGGTAGTACTGCTGGTGGTGGTAATGGTAGTGGTAGTACTGGTGGTGGTACCGGTAGTGGTAGTGCTAGTGGTGGTGGTACTGCTGGCCGTAGTACTGGTAGTGGTAGTACTGGTGGTGGTGGTACTGGTGGTGGTAGTACTGGTGGTGGTAGTGGTACTGGTAGTGGTAGTACTGGTAGTGGTAGTACTGGTGGTCGTGGCACTGGTAGTACTGGTGGTGGTGGTAGTGGTAGTACTGGAGGCTGTAGTACTGGTAGTACTGGTGGTGGTGGTGGTAGTGGTAGTACTGGTGGTGGTGGTGGTACTGGTAGTACTGGTGGTGGTAGTACTGGTGGTGGTGGTACTGGTGGTGGTGGTAGTGGTACTGGTAGTACTGGTTGTGGTAGTACTGATGGTGGTGGTACTGGTAGTACTGGTGGTGGTAGTAGTACTGGTGGTGGTGGTAGTAGTAGTACTGGTGGCTGTAGTAGTGGTAGTACTGGTGGGTGTAGTAGTGGTAGTACTGGTGGTGGTAGTACTGGTAGTACTGATGGTGGTAGTACTGGTAGTACTGGTGGTGGTACTGGTAGTGGTAGTACTGGTGGTGGTGGTACTGGTAGTGGTAGTACTGGTGGTGGTGGTACTGGTAGTGGTAGTACTGGTGGTGGTGTTACTGGTAGTACTGGTGGTGGTGGAACTGGTAGTGGTAGTAGTGGTAGTACTGGAGGTGGTGGTACTGGTAGTGGTAGTACTGGTGGTGGTAGTACTGGTGGTGGTAGTACTGGTAGTGGTGGTACTGGTGGTGGTACTGGTAGTGGTAGTACTGGTGGTGGTGGTACTGGTAGTGGTAGTACTGGTGGTGGTACCGGTAGTGGTAGTGCTACTGGTGGTGGTACTGCTGCCCGTAGTACTGGTAGTGGTAGTACTGGTGGTGGTGGTACTGGTGGTGGTAGTACTGGTGGTGGTAGTGGTACTGGTAGTACTGGTAGTGGTAGTACTGGTGGTCGTGGTACTGGTAGTACTGGTTGTGGTGGTAGTGGTAGTACTGGTGGCTGTAGTACTGGTAGTACTGGTGGTGGTGGTGGTACTGGTAGTGGTAGTACTGGTGGTGGTGGTACTGGTGGTGGTAGTACTGGTGGTGGTGGTACTGGTAGTGATAGTACTGGTGGTGGTGGTACTGGTAGTACTGGTGGTGGTGGTAGTGGTGGTGGTGGTAGTACTGGTGGCTAAAGTAGTGGTAGTACTGGTAGCTGTAGTAGTGGTAGTACTGGTGGTGGTGGTACTGGTAGTACTGATGGTGGTAGTACTGGTGGTGGTAGTGGTACTGGTAGTACTGGTAGTGGTAGTACTGGTAGTGGTAGTACTGGTGGTGGTGGTACTGGTAGTACTGGTGGTGGTGGTAGTACTGTTGGTGGTGGTATTGGTAGTACTGGTGGCTGTAGTAGTGGTAGTACTGGTGGCTGTAGTAGTGGTAGTACTGGTGGTGGTAGTACTGGTAGTACTGATGGTGGTACTACTGGTAGTACTGGTGGTGGTACTGGTAGTGGTAGTACTGGTGGTGGTGGTACAGGTAGTGGTAGTACTGGTGGTGGTAGTACTGGTAGTACTGATGGTGGTAGTACTGGTAGTACTGGTGGTGGTGGTACTGGTGGTGGTAGTACTGGTGGTGGTAGTTGTACTGTTAGTACTGATGGTGGTAGTACTGGTAGTACTGGTGGTGGTGGTACTGGTGGTGGTAGTACTGGTGGTGGTAGTGGTACTGGTAGTGGTAGTACTGGTAGTGGTAGTACTGGTGGTCGTGGTACTGGTAGTACTGGTAGTGGTGGTAGTGGCAGTACTGGTGGCTGTAGTACTGGTAGTACTGGTGGTGGTGGTGGTACTGGTAGTGTTAGTACTGTTGGTGGTGGTACTGGTAGTGGTAGTACTGGTGGTGGTAGTACTGGTAGTACTGATGGTGGTAGTACTGGTAGTACTGCTGGTGGTGGTACTGGTGGTGGTAGTACTGGTGGTGGTAGTGGTACTGGTAGTGGTAGTACTGGTAGTGGTAGTACTGGTGGTCGTGGTACTGGTAGTACTGGTGGTGGTGGTAGAGGTAGTACTGGTGGCTGTAGTACTGGTAGTACTGGTGGTGGTGGTGGTACTGGTAGTGGTAGTACTGGTTGTCTGTGAACACGGCGTGCCAAGAAGAAATCAGGCTCTTAAACTCACAGTTCTCTTCCACATATTTACTGTAAAATGGAAAGGTTAGCCAACATTAATCTTTTTAGGGTGCAGCAGGCCTGGGGATGCGGTTCACAAACCTGTAACTAAACCAGTGTGGCTGTGATCGTTAACCACGTACAATCTAATCAATTACGGAAAGTAATACGTTGCCAGGCTTGTATAAATTATGGCAAGTAAACAAAAAAAACAGTTATGGAATCGCAAGAGTGGCGCACGTTAAGGTCAGCCCATCCACATCTGGGGGAGGGATTAATGCGGGCAGTTTAGTGTTTATAATGCTTATTATGTCATGAAGCGGACACTCACTCTGCAATCACTCTGCAGTCACACTCACTCTGCAGTCACTCTGCAGTCGCACTCACTCTGCACTCACTCTGCACTCACTCTGCACCTGCACTCACTCTGCACTCACTCTGCACCTGCACTCACTCTACACTCTGCACTCACTCTACACTCGCACTCACTCTGCACTCACTCTGCACTCACTCTGCACTCACTCTGCACCTGCACTCACTCTACACTCTGCACTCACTCTGCACTCACTCTGCACTCACTCTACACTCACTCTACACTCACTCTACACTCACTCTGCACTCACTCTGCACTCACTCTGCACTCTACACTCACTCTGCACTCACTCTGCCCCTGCACTCACTCTGCACTCACTCTGCCCCTGCACTCACTCTGCACTCACTCTGCCCCTGCTCTCACTCTGCACTAACTCTGCCCCTGCACTCACTCTGCACTCACTCTGCACTCTGCACTCACTCTGCACCCTGCACTCACTCTGCACTCTGCACTCACTCACTCTGCATTCTGCACTCACTCTGCACTCACACTCACTCTGCACTCACACTCACTCTGCACTCACTCTGCACTCACACTGCACTCACACTGCACTCACTCTGCACTCACACTCACTCGGCACTCTCACTCTGCACTCACACTCTGCACTCACACTCTGCACTCACACTCTGCAGTGTGTGGGTGTCTCCCTGAAAAAGATGGGGAGCCACAGGGAAGAGATAGTGTGTGCTTGTGAGAGCCGAGGGTCCGACGGGTCTGTACAGAGGGCACTGCCAGAACTAAGTATGTCCCAGTACTGTAATACCTGACGCTGCGGCGGGTCAGGATTGGTGTGCATCGGAAGAGCAGAGTGTGCGTCAGTCGTGTAACAGCAGAGGCTGCCAAGGTCTGGGTCGAGGTACTTTGGCACAGTGTGGTGGTGCTGTAACAGATGCTGTGCTAGTCCCGACTGAGATACGTTGGCTGAAGTGAGTGCGCCCTGTATTGCACAGCAGGGGGGGGCGGCAGCTCTGCATTAAGACACATTGGCAGAGCTGCGGCGTTCTGGGACTGCTGGAGCCCAGGGTGCGGTCGGTCTGGATTGAGGTGGGTAGGATGCGCCTCAGTACAAAAATAGCAGAGGGTCAACAGTTCAGGACTGAGGTACACTGACCGAGTTGTGTGCGCCCCGGACCTAAAAACAGGATAAAATGGCGCTGTGCACCCCTGTACTGAAAGAGCAGTGTGCATGGCATGTGAGAATAGGCTGCCAAGGTCTGGGTTGAGGTACTTTGGCACAGTGTGGTGGTGCTGTAACAGATGCTGTGCTAGTCCCGACTGAGATACGTTGGCTGAAGTGAGTGCGCCCTGTATTGCACAGCAGGGGGGGGCGGCAGCTCTGCATTAAGACACATTGGCAGAGCTGCGGCGTTCCGGGACTGCTGGAGCCCAGGGTGCGGTCGGTCTGGATTGAGGTGGGTAGGATGCGCCTCAGTACAAAAATAGCAGAGGGTCAACAGTTCAGGACTGAGGTACACTGACCGAGTTGTGTGCGCCCCGGACCTAAAAACAGGAGAAAATGGCGCTGTGCACCCCTGTACTGAAAGAGCAGTGTGCATGGCATGTGAGAATTGAGGTACACTGCCGGAGCTATGCTCGCTCCGCAACTGAAATAGCAGAGGATGCGGCAGGTCGGGATTGAGGTGCACTGACAGAGCTGTGCACGCCTAGTACTGAAATAGCAGAGGATGCGGCAGGTCGGGATTGAGGTGCACTGACAGAGCTGTGCACGCCTGGTACTGAAATAGCAGAGGATGCGGCAGGTCGGGATTTAGGTACACTGCCGGAGCTAAGCTCGCTCCGGAACTGAAATAGCAGACGATGTGACAGGTCGGGATTGAGGTGCACCGACCGCTGTGGTGTGCGCGCCTAGTAATGAAAGAGCAGAGGGAGTGGCTTCCCTGGAATCAGAATTGAGGCCCAATGCCTGAGCTATGGCGCCCCTGTACAATGATAAGGATGTGGGGGTCAGGATAGAAGCCCACGGAAGAGCAGTCGGAGTTCTCGGTACCTGACACAGCGACGCTTCTTTACACGCAGGGTTAAGGTGCATCTCCGGCGCGCTGGCAATAAGCTCGTGCTCACTCACATGCCTGGTCCGCACAATAGAGTTATCCGAGTGCTGTTAAACTGCTCCCATGTACTTCATAACAACTCGGCATGTACCTCCGATGAAAAACTGAACGCGTGTAGAATCCCCGAACAAACAAGCTTCACAACGCCGGACCACAGATCGCGAAAGCGATCCAATTGTAAAAAAAACAATAACAAGGAAGCTGCGCGCTGAGAGCTGCAGAATTGTGAACGCGCCCGGCCATCTGGATTCACTAACGGAGGCACCCTGACAGCTCCTAATTATAATTTATGTACTTCTTTGCGCGAGCACGAACGAAATATGCCCAAAATGGCGGAACAAAACTACATTTACCCTATCACTTCAAGCCTATTAAAACGAAAACACAAGGAAGACGAATCACTGGCCAGATGACAGAAAACGCTAAGGAATGTGTGGAATTCCTCTCGCCAAGGCCCTAAGGATACTTCTTCTTTTTTTTCTTATAACATTAGGATCTCGAAACTCCTCCCCCACTTACAGTGGGGAGGAGTCCGAGCCCTAAAAAGAACCAAGAACATAAATAAACATCTGTAACAGCACAGCCCCTGGGTATGTCCACAGCAGGCTGTGACCCTCGTCTGTAAAAGACTGTGCGCATCACAGGCTCCTGCTGCTTGTTTTGTTTTATTTTAATTGCTCTCTGTGTGACTTACCAGCCGCAGTGGCTCGCGTGCTTCTCGAGAAAAATAAATTGGTTTAATTAACATTCCAAAGCTTTAAAGATATCTTTTATGGGCAGTAAAGCTATTTTCCCTCTTGGACCGCACATTCACTCTGACTTTACCTCTCTCTCGAGAAAACAGTAAGTATTTTATGGCACATTCAGGGTTAGTTTATGGAGTCTGGAAATTTGGATGCCACTACTGAGGAAATCTAGTCTGTTCGAAAGAGACATTCATTCCCGGGCTGTGAGAAGTCACATTTCTTTAATTGCAACCCAATTTAACTGTGCCAGAACTTTTTTGGCAGGGCTCTGATCCCATGATAGACGTGCTACCAGCACTTTCTCTAGAGCTACTGTACCTTCAGTGGGAGAGTTCTGGTAGTTGTATGTGAAGGAAAATATCTAAGCATGCTCACAATTTAAACCAATTAGAACAAGGCACTACAATGCTGGCACTTAACTAATACATGCAGATATTTTTAATATGCGAAGTGCTTCACAACCAGCACAAAACACTTTACATCCCTTCAAACTACTATGTGATGGGGGGGGGACATGACAGAATATCCACAGGCCTCCATTTTGTAAAAGCCAAAGAGGCAGTCATCTCTTGCTCAGTAATTCAGAATCTTTTTTAAAGGAAAGATCACTCAAACACACTAAGGGGCCGATTACGATGTGGCTCGGAAGGCTCCGCCCGATGGTCAGAGCCTCCCGGTCCTCATCGTGATGGGCTCCTCGATTCACTTTCTGACCGCCTAATGAAGATACAGGCAGTCGGAAAGCAAACTGGCTGGTCATTCTGGCTGGCTTTCGATGGATCGGAGAGTCTGTCGGCCAGTCGAAATCTGGCCAGTAATCTCAAGGGCGGGCCTTTCCGCCCTTGAGGTTACAATGCACGGTTTCCAACATGGTTTCCATGCTGGCCTGTCCAACATGGAAACAATGTCAGAAAGCGTTTTTGGGGGCCACCAGCAGGGCCCCCTTTTGGTGCACGGCCTTCGATTGGAGTCTGACTGCCCCCTGTACCTTGTAGCAGGCACCTTGAAGTGCCTGCCACGGGGTGCAGTGATGAACTGCACCTCCCATTTCACTATGGGTGCATGCATTATGGCTTGATTTTGGCTGTAATGCATGCTCCCATAGTGAAATGTAGGAATGTGACCAAACAGTGTTCGGTCGCATCCTAATGAGGCAGTCGGAACCGCCAACCGGTTTTCGGTCGGTCCCAGGACCTAGTTGGCGTTGGGCAGAAGGAATTCCTCCGAACATTAAAATCAGGCCCCTAGAGTAAATGTTGACTCTTCTAAAAACAGGCATCCTACAGCATTCCCTTAAAGGCTTATGGAAGTTTGGCTCAAGGCAGTTAGATCTGCCAAAAGCTTTGCAGAGCAGGCCATGCTCTGGCTGCTTCTATGTCACAAAATGAGCCTTTCAATCGGTGGTGGCTGAGTATTATAGCACTGCAGTCTTTCCGGGGAAGAACACCTCTATTACAAATGTTGGTTAGATGTCTTCACTTGAAAGCCTCGGATAGCAATTGCTCTGTTTATAAGATGGCAACAGCATTGGCAAAAAAGGACAGCCTACTTGGAGCGAACATCTCCTACTTCCTGGCTGCATCTGTCTTTGGCAAGATAAGCAGGAGGCTAAAGTAAGAGGGCCAGCTCAGGAACCCTGTTACTCTCAAATTGTTAACATTTTCAGGGTATATTTTTCTCATGTAGCAATAACTAATTCTCCTTGTGACAGTTCTGGGTTTGTACTCATTTATGTCAGTGGTGGGGACTCCACTTTTTTATGCTATCAGGGACCTTCCCTGATCACAACCCAGTGATAAATAAATATTCAGGTATTTGTAAAGCGCAAACTAATCACCCCTAAGGGTCCCAAGGTGCTGAGGGCCATCGGGAAGTTTAAGCTAACTATTGCCCAGAGTCACATGGTGCTGGCCTGAGCTGCCGCCGGCGATCGAACCGTGAGCCCCGTGCTCCGTAGTCAGCCGCCCTGGCCGCTGGTCCATACCTCTCCCTCAGTAATTTCCCCCTGTTCCCCCCTTGGATTCCATGTAAGCAGAGACATGTACCAACTTACCAGCCTGGGAGTTGAGAGAAAGGACAATTAATGCCCCACACGTCTCTTTCAACTTGCCTACTTAGAAAGCATGTTAGGCATGTAGCAAAACCTGCTACAGTATGTAGACATGTTGTTGTATTGTGAGTTACTGGCATCCTTTCCTCCCAGGAGTGCACACCAAAGAAATCAATACTGATGCTTTTAAGGCTTTACCTGAAGTCGAATTAACTGCAGAATAAACATACCAAGATTATTGGAGATATCAAAACAATTGTAGTAAGTATAAATATGCTGATTGTGGAAATGATGAAAGGCAACAACATAGTTCATTTTAAGGACCCATACATGCTTATTCTTTGCCTCAAAGATCTGCTGGTCTATGATGGTTGAACATTTAGTTATTGTCATCACTCTTACATACCTGAGCATCATTTATTTTTCATTTCTAAACCTGTCTCTGAGAAAAGGCTGAGTTATGTCTCCTGCACCAAGTTGGTATGATACAATGGCATTGGCGCAGTTCCATGGTAACCTGCTTTGTGTTCTGCTTGTCCTTGAATTTGAAGTCCCTTGCTCTCCCTTCATGGGTTGTGAATGATTTATTTATATGATTGATGCAGTTTATTTTGGAAAAAATCAACCTCATTATTCATGATATCAGGTGGGAAGTAAAGCTGGAGGCTTCACATACATACATCCACGGTAAAGCCACTGGCCTTTCTCTAAGCACCAGACTCTCAAATGAACTAGTAGCCTACCACCAGGGTATATGAATGGGACAGACATCAATGCATGATAATATGCATATATGCATATGAGCTAGTAAATGACCACAAAAATAAATTACGTTGTTGGAAAAATGCCTCGATAATCTAAAATGGAAATGCACAGTATGGGGGCTCCTGAGAGAATAATAACACACATATTAGACAACTTCTTAAGTAGCATGTTTGTTTGAAACCTCTTCAGAGGGCAGGTCTCAAACAGATTTAGCTGCACTGAGACATACAATAACATTACATAGTTCAGAATTTGTCTTGGGTATGGAGTAAATGACTCACTTGTAGTAACCATGGTTTAGCAAGTTCTTGAGGAGTTCTCTGATTATGAACAGCTTATCCTAATGCAGCAAATAAGTGGGAGCAGATTGCGTGGCACTGTGTTCAAGGTGTGAGGCCCAGCAATGAGAATGTGCCACACATGTGCCCCTTCTCCACTACTGTACACTTCTGTGTAACTCACTATTATGTTTTTAGTCAATCATCCAGATAAAGTTACACATCGAGACAAAATTTGCATCAAGATATTCAAGTTCAGCTGTAATAAAGAAGGCCTTTTCTGTGAGATAAGGGGTAAAAAGGTCCTGATCCCTTACTGGCCGAGAAATGGGCAAACATTTTGTTGTGATACTTGCCCTTGACAGGGGAAAACCCCTAACCCCCTAATATGTAGACAAGGTTCCAAGCGGTTGTCAGGGCAAGACTCCTTCAGGAAAAAAATCCAATCAGACATTTTGCTGGTTCTGTATAAGGTGTTGTCACTCTATCCGTGAGAGTGAGTGAGAAACAAACAAACTGACAGCCAACACGTGTTTCACCCCTTTACATGGCCATCTGGCTTGGGGCTTCATCAGGGCATTGCAATAAAAAATTATTGATTAGAGTCGTCTATATAGATACGGTCCGGTAATTTCTTGTAATATCAGGCGTAATACCAGTCCAGTCAATTCTGTCTATTATTGACAATGAATCATTGGATAATTTAAAGATATTGACGGGTTGTTTAGTATTCAATTGCCCGTATGCACGCATTGATGACATGCTGCTATTAGCGATAGACTTTGTGGGCAAGTGGGCTGTCCTATAATGCCAGGACCTGTATGCTAAAATTCAATAATGCACTTGGAGAGTTAATTATCTTGCTGAAGATCTTTCTGACCAAGTATGTGCTGTAACGGATAGATGTGTAAATTCTATCTTGCAGCTACTGAGGCTGCCATTTACTCGAAAAATCTCAAAAGGAAATAGAGTGACAAGCGCTACTTTGATCAAGGATTCCGATACCGTAGAGACACAGGTATGGCGCCTCTGAAGAGGGTGTCTGTAAATAGGTTGTGGGTACAAACAGATAAGCCGCCCAATGAGTATAAATTTTGACATGATATTCCTCTATCTTTATATATCTCCTAGAAGAAGTATTGCAAGGTCTGCCCAATCTGAGAGGAGGGATCATTCATGCAAAAAAATTGACAATTGATGAGGTAACCACATAATGCTGAAAGACTCTGTGCATTGTCTTATCTATTACTGGGTTGTCTTGACACAAGCACTTATGAATGTCTGTTGATCTCCTAACGTTGCTGCACAAGTTTTGTGCATTGCTTTAGTCATTATTAGACTTATCTGTCACAAGCTCTTACCTTGCTGTTCTCCCGATGATGCTGTTAAACTTCATGAGCCTGTTTCATTTGAAATCGTTTACTTAGGACTTTTCTTTTCCCTCAGCTTATATAAATGTACATAAGGAAAGTATACATTATGGTTTTAAGAGTAAGATAGCACCCATATAGAAGTTTCCCATACTGTCTTAATGACTTGGACTTTGAAGAATATGACCTGCCACTGTAAATATGAACAGACAATTTATAATTTTATGTCTTATAATTATTGAACTATGGGATGGAGTTTGTATAGGGATCATGGCCCCCCAATGAACTGACTTCTGTTTGATAATAATGTAAATATGTAAATAGAGTAGTAATGTTTGTCTATATAAATTGTTATCTTTTACGTTGTATATATTGGTGTATATAATATATTTTAAAATATTGCCTGTTGTCTCCGTCTTGTAGCCCTGAAGAAGTCCTTAAACAGGACAAACGCGTTGGCTACCTCCGAAGAAAAGAGAATAAAATTAAAAGAATAATGAAATGTGTAACAATTTCACCTGGTGGACCTGATTCTTTGCCCTTAATGTGTGCTGATCAAATCATCTCTGTAAAAGTTTGATGTGGAAGTTTTTTCACATATTGGGAAACTATGAGGTCTTGTTTCCTTTGATCCTTGCACCATATGCCAATAATTTCCTGAAACACAAATAAGTGCAGTATTAAATCCTAGACCTCTTTTGTAAATCATTCTACATTCTGAAAACTTCCCTGGGAATTGACTTTGCCCTTTGCTTATCATTGACTTGGTGGTTTGTAACTCACATTTGCTTGCTTTCTGTTTGCTGGCTTTGTTTGTTTTAGGCTGCCCAAACCCTATGTACTGTATTCTTTCATCAGTTCTGAATTTTGGTAAACAGGCCTTTAAATCTTGTTCTTATCTTGTCACATTTGCTGTGCTTTCAAAGACAGAGGTCAAATGTCAGGCTATTCCAGGGAGCTTATTGTTTACTTTTCTTTCTCTGCTTCAAAATGAGAGGATGTATGTGAAAATCATTCTGGCTACTTAGGGTGTAAAATAAATTCCTAGCACAAAACAAATCTTAAATGTCTGTGTATGAATGGGCAGATATTTCAGAATAAGGAAAATACAAATGATGCACATTTTGGGGGTAATTCTGAAGTGTGTTGGAAAAAAATATTTTAATATGATCAAAACAAATCAATAAACTAGGTGATGACATTTCCACCCATTATCGTTTGTGCGCCGTATACCTTTATCAGTAAAACTGTATGTCTGTGCCAATGTAATGATCATTTCAATTGAAGATGTGTTGTCTGTAATGGCAGTGCTCTACCACACCATGCATACTTTACTTTATGCCACTCCACTCTACTCTGCACCACTCCACACCACTGCCCTCTACTCTACACCACTCCACACTGTGCCACTCCATGCCACTCCACACTGCATCACTGCACTCTATTATGCACCACTCCACTCTGCGCCACTTCACTTGACACCTCTGTACTCTACACCACTTTACTCTATGCCAATGCACTCTATTCCACACTACTCTACTATGGACCATTGCATTCTTCACCACTGCACTCTACACCAATCCACTCTAAGCCACTTTAATCTACGCTGCACCACTGCACTCTATGCCACTGCACTGTATGACACTCTACTCTATGCCACTGCAGTTTGCGCCACTTCATTCTACACTGAAATAATCTACTCTACTCCACTGCATTCTTTGCCACTCTATTCTAGGTCGATGCACTCTACACTGGTGCACATTTTACTGGTGCACTCTACACCAATGCATTCTATACCACTTTATTCAAAACCAATACACTCTATGTCACTGCACTCTAAGCCAATCTACTCTGCACCACTGCACTGTACACCACTATACTTCACTCTGTAACATTCTACTCTATGCCACTGCACTTTATGCCACTGTACTTTATGCCACTGCACTCTGCACTAATGCATTCTACTCACTCTGCTCTACACCATTGCACTCTATGACACTCTACTCTGCATCACTGCACTCTTTTCCACAGACCTCTACACCACTCTACTCTGCGACCCTGCACACCGCGCTGTATGCCAACTCACTCCACACAAATGCACTCTACGTCTCTCTACTCTACACCACTCTACCAACTCTAATATGCACCACTGCACTCTTTGTCACTACTGTAGTCTGCACCTCTGTAGTCTGCACCACTCTACTCTATACCAATGCACTTTATGCCACTGCAGTCTATGCCACTGCACTCTATGCCACTCTGTTCTGCAAGACTGCACTCTTCGCCACTGAACTCAATGCCACTCTACTCTGCACCACTGCACTCTAAGCAACTGCACTCTATGCCATTGCACTCTATTTTCTAATCTGCACCACTCAACTCTATGTGAATCTACTGCACTCTAATTCAATTAACTTTACGCCACTACACTCTACGACACTCTGATCAGCATTACTCCTCTATACACCACTCTAACCTATTCTGCATCATTGCTCTCCAAGCCACTACACTTTACAGCACTCTTCTCTATGCCACTGCAGTCTACACCACTCTTCTCGATACATCAGTACTCTACCCTGCACCGTTTCAACCTACCCTGCACTAGTCTACTCTATGTCACTTCACTCTACTGTGAAACAGTCTGCACTACATCACTCCACTCTGCGCCACTGCACTCTACTCCACTCTGCACCACTCCATACTACACCATTGTACTCTACACCACTGAAATCTACTCTGCACCGCTGTACTCTATATCATTGCACTCTGCACCAATGGGCTGTACATCATTTACTCAAAACCAATGCGCTCTACACCAGTCTACTCTGCACCACGGTACTTTATGCCACTTCACTCTAGTCCACTCTACAAAACTCCACTTTATGACACTCCAAGATGCACCACTCTGTGTTGCTCTACTCCATCATACTGTACTCCATTCTTTGACACTCTGCTCCACTCTATGCCACTCTACGACACTACTGCACTCTACAATGCTCAGCACAACTCCCTCTATACCACTCCATGCCACTCTACTCCACTCTCTTCTGCAAAACACTTCTCCACTGCACGGCTCCACTCTATGCTACTCACTCTATGCCACCCCACTCTATGCCACTCCAATCTGACACTCTATGCCAGAGGTTCATAATCTTTAGATTTCTGTGGACCACCATGAATCATTATTATAATCTGGAGACACCCACTTTGTAATTGCTGGTAGCCGGGGGACCCCAGTCTATGCATTTTATGATTTGAAGTACAAAATAACACACAAAAATATACAAACAGGCATTTAACAAACAAATGCATAAATGATGAAATATTGTATTTAATTCACAAACCAATATTAAAAAAATAACATTTTGATGGGAAGGTTTGAACTTCTCTAAATTCACTCGAGGTTACTGATCATTCATAATGTATTCTGCTTGCTGCAGTTGCACTGCTCACACAAACCACCAATCCAATGATACTAACTTAATTTTTAGTCTCCAATTTAAAATTCCTTAACATTTTCGCAAGGTTTAAAATAAATCCTTTATTTATTTACACTTTTTTTTATCTTTTTAATTTTCTAAGCAGTCACCGGCCCCCTGAGTAGGCTTTGTGGAACCCCAGGGATCCCCACACCACAGGTTAAGAACCACTACTCTATGCCACTCCACTCACACAGGAGCTACCCATGAAGGTAAGAGCTGTACGGTGGGGTGGGGGAGGGAGCCAACAGATGACGACGAGGGAAAATTAAATAAAAAAAAAATAAAACCCCTTACTTTGCACTCACCACATGCCAGGTAAGCTGTGTTCATTTTTTTTCAATTTAATTTTTCCTGTTTGTCATCTGTCAGCTCCCCCACCCCACCTCTCTTACCTGCAGAGGCCACTCCTGCACTTGCCTCTACAACACTCAATGCCATTCCACTCTCCTACGCAACTTCGCTCTATGCCACTCCATTTTATGATAATCTATTCCTCTCAACATCACTATACTCCACTCTACACAGCACCCTCCATACCACTCCACTCTGCTTTCCACCACTCCATGACACTCTATATCAATCCATTCTACTCCACTCTGACACTCTACTACACGCTATGCCACTCAGCTCTACTTCTGTCTACGCCCTTCCACTCTAAGACATTCTACTCCCTCCCAGACACTCCACAACACTCTACACCACACCACACTATGCCACCCGTTGACACTCCACTTCCTTCAACACTTCTCTACACCACTCTATGCCACTCCACAACTCACTATGCCATTCCATACCACTCCACTCTACTCCACTCTCCTTTACACCATCTGGGTAAATCGTTTCTGCCGGGAACATTTCATGTATACTTTTATTTTCCCTGATTCGTGAAATAAATAACTTTGTGCAAAACAAGTTCAGCAATTCCACTGATAGACAACCCTTGGGTGCCCAATGCGACTGAGCCATTGGGGAAACGCACACTGCGGCGATTTGGGCTATGTACATTTAGTGTTGTATATCCTTGGGGCCATATTTACTCGCGTACAGAAGATGACCGTTTTGCAGGAGCTCCACTCATGGACCAGTTTGTATTAATCAGACTCCAAAATGCGCTGCAGAGCCTTGTAGACACTTGCCCCTGGAGCCAGACGGATCACTGAAACAATATCGAGGTCAATAATATCGAGTTACAAAAATATCGAGGTAAAAATATAGAATACCAAAATATCGACCTCCTATCTCCAAACAGGTAAGTCCAAAAATATCGAATCAAAAATATCGATGTAAAAAATATAGTTAGTCAAAATATCGAATTTTTTAAAATGCTTTAAGTTAATTAAAAATTAATTAAATAATAAATATAATTAACTTAAACATACTTAAAATACTTAAATAACATTAAAATTAATAAATAATTAATGTAAGTAAAAAAAAAAAATAATACAAATTGATTTGTTAATACACACATATATATATATATATAAACGTAATATTAATAACAAAATGTACAAGATTTTTACCGTAGGATAGCGGAACAGGTAATATTTACTATAACCACTCCAGTGAGTGCAACAGTAGGGAAAGCTTTGGATAGCGTAGGGGTAAAAATTACTATTCCCACTCCAGAGAGTGCAACAGTAGAGAAAGCGTTGGATAGCGTAGGGGTAAAAATTACTATTCCCACTCCAGAGAGTGGAACAGCATGGAAAGTGTTGGATAGCGTAGGGGTAAAAAGTACTATTCCCACTCCACAGAGTGCAACGGTAGGGAAAGCGTTGGATAGCGTAGGGGTAAAAATACTATTCCCACTCCAGAGAGTGCAACGGTAGGGAAAGCGTTGGATAGCGTAGGGGTAAAAATTACTATTCCCACTCCAGAGAGTGGAACAGCAGGGAAAGTGTTGGATAGCGTAGGGGTAAAAAGTACTATTCCCACTCCAGAGAGTGCAACAGTAGAGAAAGCGTTGGATAGCGTAGGGGTAAAAATGACTATTCCCACTCCACAGAGTGCAACGGTAGGGAAAGCGTTGGATAGCGTAGGGGTAAAAATACTATTCCCACTCCAGAGAGTGCAACAGTAGGGAAAGCGTTGGATAGCGGCAGGGTAAAATTTACTATTCCCACTCCAAAAAGTGCAACAGTAGGGAAAACGTTGGATAGCGTAGGGGTAAAAATGACTATTCCCACTCCAGACAATGCAACAGTAGAGAAAGCGTTGGATAGCGTAGGGGTGAAAATTACTATTCCCACTCCAGTGAGTGCAACAGTAGGTAAAGTGTTGGATAGCGTAGGGGTAAAAATTACTATTCCCACTCCAGTGAGTGCAACAGTAGGGAAAGCGTTGGATAGCGTAGGGGTAAAAATTACTATTCCCACTCCAGAGAGTGCAACAGTAGGGAAAGTATTGGATAGCGGGAGAGTTAAAATTACTATTCCCACTCCAAAGAGTGCAACAGTAGGGAAAGCATTGGATAGCGTAGGGGTAAAAATTACTATTCCCAATCCAGAAAGTGCAAAAGTAGGGAAAGCGTTGGATAGCGGGAGGGTTAAAATTACTATTCCCACTCCAGAGAGTGCAACAGTAGGGAAAGTAAATACTTCATATATGAATAAAAATAAATAAATATTAATACCAAATACAAATTATTTAAAAGTAATTAACAATTTTATATAATATAATAATTAATCAATTAAAAATACAAAAAATAAATTATTACAAATAATTACCTATTAATAATTTTTTTTACCAATTACCAATTAATTAATTAACAATTAAAAAATGATTAAAAATTGGTTTTGAAAAATTACAACAAAACAAATCCAATAAATAAATAACAATATTTAATTACTTACAATTAACCCGTTGGCTGCTTCCGCTTTTTTGCGGCAGTGCAGCTGTTTTAAAAAACGGGCGCGGAGACGTCGGCCATTGGCCGACTGCAGCACCAGCCAGGTAGTGCTGCCCTCGGCCAATGGCCGACGGCAGCAGCCAACGGGTTGAATTACTTCTCACCCTATTCCCCTATGAACCCACAACCCACTACAGAAAATACATTAATAAAATTTACAAAATCATCAATTAATCAATTAATTAAAATTAATTACCAATTATATTTCAATTAATTACCCATTAAAAATTTAAATATCAATGAATTCAAAATAAATACCAATAAATACATTTTAAATTTTAAATAATTATATTTAAATTACTTCCCACCCTATTTCCCTATAAACCCACAACCCGCTACAGAAAACACATTAATAAAGTTAAGATAATTAACAGAATTATCAATCAATTAATCAATTAATTAAAATAATTACCAATTATATTTTAATTAATTACCAATTAATTATTAATTAACAATTAATTCAAGCTGCCACAGAATTATATCACGCAAAAATTAAATAACATAAAATTAATTAATTAAAATAAATTATAAAATAAATATACACTTTTCACACATATACTAACACAAAAAATACTTTAAAAATTAATATTAACTTACTTACCTCAAATTCGATATTTTTGTTGTCTATATTCTGTCCATTCTATATTTTTGTTGTCTATATTCTGTCATTCTATATTTTTGTTGTCTATATTCTGTCCATTCGATATTTTGTCCATTCTATATTTTTGATTCGATATTAATGCTACTCTATTCGATATTTTTGTAGTCTATATTCTGTCCATTCGATATTGTGTCCATTCTATATTAATAACTCGATATTAAAAACTCGATATTTTGAGTGTATACCGAGCCAGACATCTTCACGCCGCTGAAGATACTCATATCCGATAAGGACAGGACCGAACTTATATCCAACTTATATCATGCAAGCTTGGAGCGAATGCTGGTGCGTGATGGCAGGGTCAAGGGAACGAAGGAGGGCGATTTGGGACATCCCATCACAGATTAAATATGGCAAGTGTGTTGCAAGGTCACCCTCACGATATCAGGCAGCTACAGGCACAAATTGATCGATTACAACTTTCTACACAGGATATATATGATGCCTGTAAAGATGGCAAGAATAGATCCCACACGCATGACTAACTGCCCTAAATGCCATGCTCCAGGGATGGACTATCTACATATGACGTGGACATGTAGCAAGGTGGCTCGGTATTGGGAGTGCTTTTTTACAGCGCTGCAACAAATGACGGGACTACAAATCAGGCCATCTCCTCTAATGGGCTTGCATGGATACCTGGCGGATATCCCCAAGGCAAGGCGCCGGTTCCTTGGCATAGCATTACTAATTGCAAAAAGAGAGATTGCCATTCATGGGGTCGCAGGAGCAGGCCAACACCTGAACAGTGCCTTAAAAGCTTAATGTATTGTGATACCAACAGCAAATTATATACTGAATTACAGCCGCCTACATCTAGACCTAGGGATATATGGCAGCCTCTGAGAGATTATTTGAAAGATAGGGGTGCATCTGAGCATAGCCAAGGAGCACCACGAACTACAATGGTACAATAAGATTGGACAACCGATACACTGTATGGGAAAAAGTGGGGACAATATAGTGATCTAGTGCTATGTGCCACCAAGCGGTGTGTGCAGAGGTGGAAAATGATCTAGATACATATAGCCTGTACTGTATACCACGATTCGTGAACGTAAAATACTACACTGTGTTGAAATGACACAGAAATATAATTTACCTGGCAATATTATGTATGCTGAGAAAATGAGCAATGTTGTACTGCGGACTCCACTTTTGTTGTGATAAAATGATAAATAAAGGGTTTTTTTTAAAACAAGTTCAGCTGAAGAAATTTGTAGAACGTCAATCATTTCTAGACAACTATTAATCAGTTTGTGGAAAAGCTAAAACAGAGCCAAATAGTCTAATGCATTCTCGGTATTGTAGTCTTGCCTAGATCTCATTGTGCTAGTTAGACTAACACACCTAAAATCATACATTTACAGATATAAAGATCAGGATTGGAGAAAGTATCTGTACTAAGCTGGAATGACCCGATTCTCAGATTATTTTTCTTAATAAAAAATAAGGACCCTAAACTGCTTAAAATCAATCCGAATTTAAACATGACCCTGAAATTGAAAATGTAATGAGGTGTGCAAACTCTATATTTACAAAGGCAGAGTGACCACTTTAAGTATCCCGGGGCTGAATATGTGTTCTCAGAACCATGAGAGCCACTACAGGTATAGGAATGAGGACTTGTTTCAGGTCATTCTGGAAGGTACAACAGTAAATATACAAACACACTTGTTTTTTTTACACTACTTTATTCAAGGTAGCCAATCTGATACTGGTTCTACTACTTCGGAGAGAGTTGTGTCCTGCCATGTCATCTCTGGACTGTCCTATAAGGAGGTGTAATTTTTCCTGCTCCACCTCCAGTATGTGCTGGCCACAAGCTGATGTTTATTGCCCATGATCACAATGTAATACATGTGCCTGATATGCAACACTGCAAAGCCCCTCATAGGAGAAGTCTTACCTATGTGTTTGGGGGGTGAACAAACTCCAGTGGTGAATGAGGCTTGGCACATTCCTGGCAGGGCCTGAGTGGAAACCAAAATCAACCCTGGGAGGAATGTTCAAACCATCCCCAAGCTACAGGTGGATGTGCTTTCCTAGGACTATGGCTGCATAGTTTGGTCAGGGAAGAGCATCCGGCTCTGAAAGCAGCTCCCTAGCCTTCAGGCTACCCAGAAAATGCCAGAGTGGCATAATGCTCAGTCTGGTCCCAATTCAAAGCTACACGTTAAGACAAGCAAGGAGTTAATTAGAAAATCCTTGGCCTGACAACACCCAGTTTCCCTTTATGTCTTATTGCTCACATGGGTTAGTCTCCTTGGGAACCTTGAGCACTGGAGCCAAGGAAATATTAAGATGGAGAAAAAAACACAGGTAGCATCCATGCATAGTAGTCAACTCAGTCCTGAAAATTCACTTGCCCGAGATCCTGTACTGTTTGGTTGGCAGAAACAAAAAGCTGTTGCCTAGATTTATCAAGGTTTTGCGTCGCCCTTATGCCACGCAAGGGGCGAAAGGGCAAAGCAAAACCTTAGTGAAATCTATCAAGCCACACAAAGCCAGCGTGTGGCCCTGTATGGCTTGATAAATCTAGAGTAAGGCAAGGCAGTGCAAATCACTGCCTTGCGTTACTCTGTCCCCGGGAGGTGTTCCATAGATGGAGCATGGGTGTTACCACGCATCCACCCAAGGATTTTGTCGCATTCCCAGATTTACCATTAGTTGTAGACTTAGGAATGCGTAAAAATGCTACTCCTCCCCAGGGGAGGTGTAGCAAAGAAAAATATCTTTATTTCTCCTTGGTTTTTCCACTTTCTACGTGTGCTGCATTCTGCAGAACACATAGAAAGAGAAAAATTCCTCTTATGATTGGTTTTGTGCAGTAAAGTGTCTCTTCCTGCGTACAAACAATCCTGCCTGCAAAGCAAGCAGCCTTGCCAAATGATGCACGGGTGCCTTAATTGACGCTTGGCAGCCTAGAGTGTCCCAGAGCTAGGAAAGGACAGGAATGTGCTGTTTAATGTTAAGTATGGTGCATTACTGCCCTTTTACACAGCACAGCAATGTTACTTGCTGCTTTGCACTTCGTGAAAGATTGATATATATTCCCCTGGGGAATGTGAAGGCATACAGTGGATATGGGTTGGAGGAGAAGCTTGTGAGAAGTATCATTTGTCCCATGGACAGACTCATTTGTGACTGTTATACCATGATTTCCTGTACTTTTACTAGGTGACAGAAGAACACCAGAAAGCAAAAGAGAAAAATCCAAAAACTCAATATTGTGGGTTTACTATTTGGAATACTTCCTGAGCTTTAACCAGCAGAACATCATATGTGTGCAGCAGATTGGGAAGTACGATGTGCCCTACGTATATTCATACTTTATATAATTTTGATCAATTTATAGAATATGCTCAAAAAGTATCTACATAATTTACACTGAAAGCATATACAAACCATACGAAAAGCAACGCATAAAGCAATAACAAACAATACTGAAAAAATGGGCCAAATTAGGCAATCAGAGAATGGATTTCTAAGAAATGTGGTTGTTAGATGAGGGGGTAAATGCCCACCTCAAGTAAAAGCCACAATCCTTGTCAATGTGAATCACTTGACCCTCTAATTATACCTGCGCTCCACCCCTGCTAGCTATCACAGACCAGACATGCTTAACTTAGAGGAAATGTGTAAAGTATTCATGCAGTATAAAAACAGTAATAAAGTCAAAACGCTAACAATTAAAATCACAAATCAAAATAGAAAAATCAAGTAAAATGTAATAAATAAACTGAACCACATATATGGATTTTTAAAGTTATAAGTAGAAATATCACCAAGAAGCCCAAAGTGCCGACACTGACAGTGTAGAAGTGTGGGCCCAATACACTAGCAATGTTTATAGTGGTCAAAGACTTTACCTTCTGACTTTAGTCCTTTAAATCCCAATCCACCACAGGAGTACACTTCTCAACCCCCCCAGAAACCCCGGGGAGTTATTTAGAAATTCATGGAGTGGCAGGCAGAGTCCAGCCTCAGCCCAGTTCTCACGTATCAGATGGGCAATTACAGGAAAGACCTTTTAGAACTTGGTGTATCCGTGTAGCTAGAATGGAAGGTCAGTCTTAAGACCCTTGGAGTCCACTACTTTGACTTGGGTACAAGAAGGAGCGTTGGCCGAGTCTTTTTGGCTTTTCTCAGGTCTCAGGCACCAGGCTTAGTTCTCCTCTGATCTTCCACAGGTCCAGGAGTGTTCTGAGGTGAGTGCCTGGGAGTGCCACAATTGTGCCTGCCACAGGCTAGTGGATGTTAATTACCCCTGGTGATGCCCTAACAAATAGACTAAAGGTTCTTGAGGCTGGCCCTACCCATTTTGGGCATCTTCAAGATAGTCGAAGTCTTTGACCATACTAAACTCGTAGACTGAGGGCTGTGTGTCTTTGTGTGTGGGGAAGTGTAATATGGTAATCCTAGTGTCTTCCTACTTCTAACACTAAAATATAATTGTAGATAGTCCCTGTATCACCGACAAACTTAGGGACAGAAGTCAGGTAAAATCAAAGCTGAGCTTTCAGAAACTAAACAGTGGATACACACAATGTGCTTTGTCATTCTATTTTCCTCTTTTGAAGTGTCCCCCAAATGTTATATGTAAAACCCAGTAGACCTGTCAAGCAAAATGTGACATTCAAGCAGTATTTGACAGTCTAATGCCAAAGAGGATGCTCACAGACCCACCCCGGTGGTCTCTGTAAACTAGTTCTGAGGCAGCTCTTCCTCTCACTGCGGTTGGAGCCTGGTTGGCCAGAAGGACAACAGGGGTGGCAGACCTAGGTGTGAGCTACATCTGTCTGTGACAGGGGAGGTTCTTTTTAAGTTCACCACAACCTGGACACAGCCCCAGGACATCCTGTCAACGGGAGGGTAACATCTCCCCACACCCAAGGCCCATTGTCCCTTACTTGGAAGTAGTTCAAACCTCAGCTTTTTCACTATGTTCATGTAGAATATTAAATGTCTACAGTTCCTACTTTTAAATACCATGCACCCCATCCTATGCACAATTGGGGATACCGCAGGGGTAGTGTATTAATATGGAAAAGAAACATTTAGCAATTTTGAAAAGGGTTTATTTTGATAAGTCGGCTTGGCACTTTAAAACTGCACAGCCAGGCTACAATGGAAGGCCGGGATACATGCTTTATTCTGTCACTGTTGGAGTTGGCTCAAGGGGTACTGCTACCCACTAGTGCCATTTAGCTTTTAGGCCCTATGTACACTTTTTACCTTATATTAGGGCTTTATAGCTAACTTAAGTGAGCCAATCAGCTGTATACCAATTTCATCATGTTTAAAGGGGCACCAGCACTTCACCTCTGGTTAGCAGGGGTAAAGTGCACAGATCACTATGGTCGACGAAAACAGTCAGGGCAAAAATATGGGGGAATATCAAGCAAAAGACGGTAATTTCCAACAGAACTATCCAGATCAATAAAAGGTTATCAGGAAAGGAATTATACATTCCTGGGAATGGGCTCTTTGTCTGCTACAATGTCATGAATCACTGCTGGTGAGTAGTATCCATCAATGGCTGCTTCCATGGACATGCCAACATGTTGATTCTCTGCTTGTAAATTCTCTCCCTCATCTTCAAATAATTCGTCCTCAAGATGAGGCACAAGCCAACAAAGATATTCACCAGTATGGTGGAAAAAGATTATGCTAAATCTTTTGCTTTCATCCTAATATGGACAGGCTGTGTGTGATTAGTTATTTTGTAATGAGTTTTAGTGATTGATGGGTGTGGTGGAGTCCTAAATGTTCACTCAACCATTAGAGAAGTAGGTATAGTGAATACACATGTACCTATTGAAATTGAAAAGGTATGTTGAATATGCATGTACCTATTGAAAATTTAAAAGTATATTGAAAATGTATATGGATTTTGCTATGTGTTCTTTGTTACTTGCAGAAACAATTAATGTTATGTGCAATATTTTTAGTTAAACAATGTATTTAAAAATTAAATATATTTATAAAACATACACATAAAGTTTCCTTTTATTTTCCCATTTTATCCTACGTGGTGTTAGTGTTATTCCCTGTTTCCCTTGATCTCTAGTGAGAGTGTACGGGTGTTTGGCCATGTGTGGTGTATGACTTACTCCAGGTCTTGGTTTCACATGCCTGCCTAACTCCTTAACTTTCCCTTCCTCCCGTAGTAAATATTTACGTGTTAATGAGCATTCACATTTTTGCTGAATTTTGTATTGCACAAAATAAAGATTCAGCCTATTCTTCTATCCCTACACCCAGCATGGATGGTCAGTTTTTGATAAAGGTGCAATGGCAGTAAAATGCACAGCTTTGAAGGCTGGACAGCCTACATTAAAAATCAGTCATCAAAGCAAGGCAGGCAGGACAAACTGCGCAGCTGAATTTTCTGTTTCTATTCACGAGTTTGGCTACAGTGGTTAATAATGCCTTAAGTCAGGAAAGGGGGATATAGGGCATTAAGAAGTGAATACTTTTTTGAGACCAGTTGAAACAGAATTTGGCAATGTGCAACATTCTAAAGAGTGCTGATAGAAATAGATGTTGTAAATTGTTTATGCCACTTTGTGTAATTATACGCCATTCATGGACATTTTTTACAGCTAAACGTGGCGTTTTGGGGTAAAAAACGAATTCAAACAAAAGAATGTAAGCAACTTTTGTTCGGAGTGCTTTGTTAAAATGCATCCTCACACCGAAAATTGAGGCGAGGTGCATTTTGCACTATACAAAGCGCAAAATGGTCGTTTTTCATTTCATGTAATTATATTACATTTTGCGTGATTTCGGAAAAATGTTGCATATTTATACAAAACCAAAATATGCAAATTTCCCACACCCCTAATTCCTGTATGTGTCGGTCAGCCATTTCACCTGGAGATTTTGCCTGCTTTAGGTGTCAAAGGCTCTGGATGAAACATTCCCAATCCTCGGAGTTATTGTGGATCTCATAATCCTGGCTGGGCCTGTAACTCCTATCACTGGCCCCATCGGAATGACCGGGTCACTTAGAAGATGGTCCTTAGTAAGTTCGACCATAAGACATTACGCATTTGTCTGATCCTCGAGTACTTCATGTTATGTGCAGTGTCAAAGATGCTGATTGCAATCTCGGTCGGTTCACAACCGACTGTTTGTCGGTTGCGATCCGACCGACATGTTCCCCTGCATTCCGCCTGCTGCATTTTGATGTGGCCGTGGGAGGCGTAATGCAGAGGGACCGACTGCTGCTGTTCCGCAGGGCCAGACTGGGAACCAAAACCGGCCCTGGGAAAGTGCTCGGCCGGCCCCCTCCCTCCCCACTTGGGGGGGGTTGGAGGTGCAGCCGAGCTCTTTGCCGGGGCCGGTTTTCGGTCGATTTTGGTACAGGGCCGATTTTGCAGCTATGCTGCAAAAACGGCCCTGTAACAAAAACGCCCCCCAGGGGCCCAAAACCGGCCCCCACCCGTGCGGCACACCGGGATATTGCCCAGTGCCCGCTATGGCCAGTCCGGCCCTGCTGTTCCGACAGGTTCAAGGAGCCTGCCGGCCGTCGGTCGGAATGTATTCCCTACAAAAAGGGTTGGTTTGACAATGTCCCTTTTGGTCTGCCTTTCTATGGCAATCCGACTGCCATAGAAAGGCAGATGGAAACGGGCTTTGGGGGGGCTCTAGTAGGGTCCCCGTCCCTCTACGGCCTCTGCTAAGAGGTCCTGAAGGCACCTGTGTTGCCCTTCAAACATACATGCACCTTGTGGCAGGCACCATGTGGTGCCTGCCACACGGTGCATGGATGTTTGCAAACATCCATTTTCCTAATGCAGGTTGTGCAGTGGCTCTTTTCCGCCCACTGCACAAGCAGCATTAGGTAAATGGATATTTACGGCTGCCTCATGGGCAGTCGCATCCAAATTCATCAGATGGAAACGCCGGCTGCTTTTCGGTCGGTTTCCATTCCGAAGCAAAACTGGTGGGACACTCGTCCGACCGACATCGCAATTAGTGCCTAAGTGTACTGTGTGTGGTGTGTACAAATATGATGTCGCTACCATCCTGCCAGTGGTGAGTGCTTTGAATGTACGTGTGGGAGGGCTCTGTGGCTGCAAGCGTTCCCCTCAAAGAGTTGGAAAGAGCCAGAAGGAGAAAAGCTGATCATGACAGGACATGATGACTCCAGGTAGGGTGTTCACATGAGATGAAAACTGCAACTTGATCAATAAATAAGAGATATAGGTTTGTACCTGGAATCATGGACACAGGTACTTTCCAATGACTCCATTGCTAGGTGTTCCTGAGAGACAAATGTCAAAGATACAGCAGAGCAGAATCAGCATCCTGAAGAATGGAGATGCACAGCTGAAAGACATGCACTAAAGATGTTCTACATGGTGATTCAGAAACATGAGTCGAGAATGGATCCGCAAAGAGCTTAAAATGGGACTGAAATCAGGTAAGACATGGCCCTTTCAACCTGAGCTTTCGGAAATGCTCAGACAAATAGGTGAAACCAATTTCAGATTCTTTTCATCAAGAACCATTTGGTCCCTTAAGATATTAATGAGAAACACAAGATCAATTAAAACAAAAACAGCCTGGCTATCAACAGGATTAGACAGCAACCTCCTCCACCATAAAAATAACTTAGAGATTTATGCAGAAACAGGAGAATGGCAGGTGGGATGTGCTCACTATTTTACATTCTGAATATCACATGTCCATAGTGTTTACTCACTGCATCAAACAACTACTACATTGCATGGTAAGTACATATCTAGTGTTAATTCTACTTAAACGTACCTCGTAAGGTAAGCATGGGTGGAGTTAGGAATAGTAAATCCTTAACTGTCTCACAATATAGTGGTTTGTTAATGTAGTGGTATAGCACCATTGTAGCTCTAGAAAATACCCGATATAGCGTCATACAACATAATAGGATCTCAGGAACCCTATCGATACGGCCGCAATAACCAACTATCAGCAATGCATTGCACCAGCTGCAAGGCAGCACCTTTGTTTGAAAAAGGCAAATTGGCAATGGAATCTTAGTTGCTAAAAGAAGCTGGAATTTTACATTGTTAAGATTAAGACCGTCAGAAAAAGTTCCTTGTGCTAGCATAATGCGGAATAATTAACACTAGTGGGTGTTGGGAATTGGGGGGGGGGGGGTACCTGAAAATTTACCTTTAGCTATCCTGTACTGTAAAACAGTTTCCAGAACAAGGAGTGGACTGCATACTGTCTACTAAGGGCTTTCAGTAGGCCGGGTCCTGCCAGGCAGTTCTTAAAAGCAGGTGCCCAGATGGGTCCTATCGGGCTCTCCATTTTTACCCTTGGGTGGAGAAAAAAAAAACCTTAACTCTGCAATAGTACCATCCGCCACTGCTTTTGATGTAACTTCAGAGACTCGTTTTTCAGTTTTATATAGGGCAAACCTGGAGCGCTTTACATGAGCACCTGTTATATTAGACAAGGACATATTCATTTTTTGAATCTCTGGATGTTGAGCCAACATCAAGCTCGAACCTACTTTCTTAGCTCGAATGTCGGCAGCTCTAGGCCAAAACATCGCCCACAAGAACGAAAGCATTTTCAAAATGATATACAATGTCGTCATAGTTGTTGCTCATTTATCTTATGCAATTTACAACCATTGAGAAAGCCAATAGTTCTAGCTTGTTGTAGGTGTAATGTTACTTTTTGTGTTATATATCTGGATGAATGGACAGAAGCAGCAAAATACCAGTGGGGCAACACACTATGATAAGTACAGATTTTTAAGCCACGCCCTTAATTACATTGGCCACACTCCTATGAGAGAACCCCCAGTGTTTTCATCCCACTTAAAGCCCTGTATCTCTCTTTTAAGATTGATTTCTGAAGCAACAGCTAAAAACTCCACCACAGTGAGGACATTTTTGGAACCAATGGAGCAGTCCCGCCCTCCCGCCCTAATTCAGATTTACTACTTCTCACCCCTGAGGCGAAAAGCCGGGGGCTCTCTTCACTGTCCCTTTATTTCCTGACAAATAACTGATGATATAGAATTGTTTGCAGCATTATTTTTAAAAATTTGTATATATTTTAGCCAGCTCGTTTTTAGCTGCTAACACTCACGATCTCCTCGTGGCAAGATTGACATTGGCCCGAGGCCCCCCGAGGACTCTCCCTGACCGGTGCAGCCGATTTTAGGGCTGACGCCGGCAGGTTACAACGGGCGCCATCTTGGGGAGGAAGGAAGGAAGAGGTAGCGGTCCAGTTGTTGGACGCTACCCGAGTGCAATTGGTATTTAAACCTCGCCCTCCCGCCCTAATTCAGATTTACTACTTCTCAACCCTGAGGCGAAAAGCCGGGGGCTCTCTTCACTGTCCCTTTATTTCCTGACAAATAACTGATGATATAGAATTGTTTGCAGCATTATTTTAAAAAATTTGTATATATTTTAGCCAGCTCGTTTTTAGCTGCTAACACTCACGATCTCCTCGTGGCAAGATTGACATTGGCCCGAGGCCCCCCGAGGACTCTCCCTGACCGGTGCAGCCGATTTTAGGGCTGACGCCGGCAGGTTACAACGGGCGCCATCTTGGGGAGGAAGGAAGGAAGAGGTAGCGGTCCAGTTGTTAGGACGCTCCTATCCCTCCCCCAACAGGATATAAGGATGACAACTTCCCGTCCGCGCAGCGGGCGGGCGCAGCGGGCGCGCCGGCGGCGCGCCGGCGGCGCGCCAAAGGCAAGCCCGTCTGCGCCCGTCCGCGGCAGTCCGGGGCACGGGGCCAGAACCCCTGCCCATTCTACCCAGATTGCCATAACCAACAGGACACATATTAGGTACACTGCCAATGATTTGCTTGCCATACGCCCCAATATTAACGAGAGCTGCTGCCACACTATGTCTGTAGACTCTCCCACGATGCATTGCTCGTCCTGCCATTTCACCATTAAGAAAGGAAAGGATGATAAGCCAATAGGGAAGACCTTGAAAATGTCACTACTTAATTGTAGATCCCTCAAAAAACACAGATCAGAGATACATGACATGGTGTTAGATGGGGATCTCGATGTACTTTTTTTAACCGAGACATGGCTTGACACAGCCTCGACTCCAGAAACCTTAGAGGCGGTCCCAGTAGGATACAGCCTGTTCAGAATCGATCGAGAAAAACAGATAGGAGGAGGACTAGCTATAGTGCATAAGAGCGACCTACACTGTACCTTAGAGAAAGCTACTCTACCGAACAGTGAGAGTGGTTTTTTTTCGATAAAGATCAGTCCCAAAAGTAGCATCAATGGACTTCTAATATATAGGCCGCCGGGTAAATCTTCTCAATTTGCCACTCAGCTGACTGAACTAATAACGCAACATGCTCTTCGACATAAGAAATTTCTCATCCTGGGAGACCTTAATTTTCATTTTGAAGATTTTAAATGTAAAGAGGCACAGGCCGTGGTAGAAGCCTTGAATTCTTTGTCACTAACACTTCAATCACTATCTCCATCTCATCAACTCGGCCATCTCTTAGACCCTGTGTTTGCTAACTGGGAAGATCTCAAAATGAATATCCCGTTACAGATCACATGGTCTGATCATTTTGTCATCCCTTTTGAGGTGCAAAATGTTCTACTGGAATGTAGCACGATTAATTCTAATGTGCTCAATTCTAAACCCGTGAAACGCAGAGATTGGAAGAGCTTTTCAGAAGAAAAGTTTAAATCTGCTCTTGGGAGAGAACCTCCCCCCTCCAGCGATACCCTACTTAAGGCATGGGAAGACTATGAAAAATGGATGTCCAGGGCTCTGGACACAGTAGCACCATGGACATTTATACCCCCTGTCAGAAAGACTCAAACGGCTCCATGGTTCTCCAAAGAAATCAAGGAAGCTAAGGCCAAATGTAAAAACATTGAACGAGGATGGAGAAAAAACTATGATCCGGAGGACAAATTAAAATATAAAAATGAATTAAAAATTTATCATAAACTTATTAGAGCAGCTAAAGGTGTGTATTTCAAAGAACGTATTGAAAAAGCTAAAAATCCTACTAAGGAACTTTTCTCAATATACAAAGAGCTCACGGTCCCCACCAGACTTGAGGCTCGAGACACATACTCTAATGAGTTATGTGAGGAGATTGCAGACTTCTTTGTGAACAAAGTAGACTTAATACATGCTACTTTCACAAACAGCCCACATGACCATCATTTAATAGTGAGAAAGGTTCCCGATACCAAGCCCCAGTTGACAACCTTCTCAGTCCCTAAGAGATCTGACCTGCTCTCGATTATGAGAGGAATTCATTCCGGATCCCCTCTGGATGTTATCTCCCCTAATCGATGTACGGGAGTTCTTGATGGCATGATTGAGCAGATTGAACAACTTATCGCTCTCTCTCTCCAGGAGTGCCATGTGTTGGAGGCCTGGAAAACCGCACAGGTTATACCCCTGAAAAAGAAAGCGAATATTCAGATCTCTCAACTGCAAAACCTCCGTCCGATATCTCTTCTCCCCTATTGTGGGAAAGTTGTGGAGAAGGTTGTGAATAAGCAACTTATGCAATTCATCGAAGAGAACTCCTGCCTCCACTCAACCCAGTCAGGTTTTAGAGCAGGATATTCAACTGAATCTGCGGTTCTGTTTTCCACAGAACGCTTGAGACAACTTGTTGATGGAGGGCAGACAGCAGCGTTGGTGTTATTAGATCTCAGTGCAGCATTCGACACCGTGCTGCACTCAACGCTGCTGTCACGCCTCTCAGACATGGGGATTGTGGGCCCAGCCTTGGAATGGATAAGATCCTTCCTGGAAAACAGGAGTTTTCAGGTACAGTGCCCTCCCTATAAGTCATCCCCCCGCAAGTTAAGGCATGGGGTTCCACAGGGCTCAAGTCTGAGCCCCACGCTGTTTAATATTTATATGGAGCCCTTGGCACATATTGTGGAATCCTATGGTGTGGATATCGTCACTTACGCTGACGATACCCAATTAATAATTCAACTTGCCAATAACCAGCCTGAGGAAGCCATTAATTTTTCCAACTGTATGCGGGCAGTGGCTGGATGGATGAACAACAACTGCCTTCGCCTTAATGGCGAAAAAACTGAGCTGCTAGTGATAGGTAAATCGCCCTCTACCTGGTCGCAGGACTGGTGGCCGACGGATTTAGGACCAACCCCCCGCCCAGCAGAGGCTGTAAGAAACTTGGGAATCATGATTGATGCGGAGTTGTCTTTCAAGCAACAAATCAGCAAAATCACTGGAAAATGCTTTGGAATTCTAAAAACCCTCCGCAAAGTTCTCGACCTGCTCCCCTTTGGTGCCAGGAAGAAACTTATCCATGCCCTAGTCACGCCGCATCTGGACTATGGCAATGCCCTTCTCCTTGGCCTGAGCAAAAAAGGCATTCAACAACTTCAGTGTGTCCAAAATGCTGCCGCCCGCTTGGTACTGAACCTTCCACGTAGGGCATCCGGTACAACGGCATTGCGCAAACTCCATTGGCTCCCCATTGTGGAGCGTATCAAATTTAAGGCACTATGCATGGCTCATCGTATTGCCCAGGGAAAAGGCCCTAACTACCTGCAAAGACTCCTTATCACCCATCGCCCTACTCGAAATCTTAGATCCGCTGGAGTGATGTTATTCAAACTCCCCCGCGTTTACAGGTCCAGAATGGGAGGTAGCTCCTTCCGCTTCTTGGCTAGCAAGCACTGGAATGCCCTCCCCCTGAACCTTCGGATGGAGCCCTCCGAAACAAGATTCAGACAAAACCTAAAAACTCACCTCTTTCCCAAGTAATGTACCCTGACACTTCTGGGATTTAGTGCATCTTGGTTTTAGCTTCATCTGGGAGCAGTAGTTTTTCAGCGCGGGGACACACCGTCATAGGTGTAACCAGGCGCTTAATAAATGGTCTTATTATTATTATTATTATTATTATTAGCAGTCACACTATGAAGAAAAGATCGGCAAAAATATTACAGATTTATTTCCACTGAAAAGTGTTGCAAAAGTCAGAACGCTTTTGTAGCTCTTCATAAAAGGAATGATTGCCCTGAATCTATCACAAATTATTCAACTAAAGAAAAATAAAGAGTTTTTTTCCTAAGAGCTGTTTATGGGATTTTGAATGTAAGCTGCTTTTTAAGTTTTTGTTTACTAGTATCAATGCATTTAATGTACTGGAGTGCTTCCAATTACAAATCGCACATTCCTGCTGGTTCATGTCTTCATTGAACCATGGCCTTGATCTAACTGGTTTCACACGTTTCAGAGTCCTCTGGGAAATGGAATTCACAACAGCCAGCATTTTTGTGTCGTAGACTTCAAGTTGCGCGTTGACGGATTGACTGAAGTCCATGGGCCGACATAAGGAATTAATGGGCATAGCAAACCTCTCCAAAGTCAAATATTGATTCTGTCATTTAAACGTCTTCAAGAGTCTACTGCGGTGATGGACAGAAATACTTTTGAAGGGAATGCTAAACAGAATCAGAAATAGTCTGTTCAGTACAACCTCTTTGGAATTTAACGCAGGACATCAATTGTTCTCGAGATGACAAGCTCGAGATTATGCTGATATTCATGGGTGGCTGACAGACATATCTGAAATAGATCATCTTGTGGTAGAAAAAATAATCAACAAGTCGTAAAAATGCCTGACTTACTGATTCCACCCATGGGAAGATTATATTATTTAACAAATATAACCATATAAGCATTAGATCGACACTAACATATTAAATGCCATGACATTATTACAAAACAAAAAAAAACCTCTTCCCTGAGAGTTGTAGGCAGTATGAGAGTTAAGGTTTCAAACAGGAAAAAATGGTAAAAAGCTTCAAATATCTACAAAACTTATAAAACGTAATCATGGATATTAGGAAGCATTAAATTCAAAAGAAAGCACAGCTGTCCATCCACCAGCCAGTCCATCGTTAGAAAAAGAAAATTCACTTTTATCGCAAAGCTGGTTTCCAAGGGGCTTGATAATATGCCCTTGTGAATTCCCATAGAAGCCCAGGTTCACACCAGAACCTGGGCTTCTATGGGAATTTACAAGGGCATATTATCAAGCCCATTATCGCGGCTTTAGTGGCAGTTTCCTACCGCTACAGCAGCGGTAATTTTAACGCCATTCTTGATAATATGGCCCCAAGAGAGTTGAAAAACATCAACATTTTGAGATCTTTTTTCATTTTTGGTGGGGTTCTTAAATTGGATGGCCAAATCACACTTTTTTTCCTTGGAAAAGGCCATTTCCCAACTGGTGTAGAGTCAAAGTGGTCAAAACTGTGAATATCATCCTCGTGAAATATCTCAGATGCTGAACAGAGTCTGGCTTGAGAAGAAAACGTCTCTTGGCCTCCGCCAACATCAGCTCTACCGTTCCCACAATACATTTTCTGCTGGCACTAGTCCCCCCATAATAGATGTTATATGCAAGACTTTGCTCACTTAATACAATACCTGGACCTAGCTCAGAGCTCTCTCTGCCCTTGTGCTCCTTTTTAACACATTTGGCAGCCTATTTCTGTAAAATTATCTTGCTGTAACTAAAATGTGTGTAACAATTAAAAAGCTAATAAGATTTTACATTTCAATAGATTTTTCAATAGTTTTCAAGAGGTTTTTAAAAACTGACAAACAGACAGAACTGGTAAAGTGTGTAGTGCTCTCAATTTCACACACAGTGGGACACATTTAAAAAGAAATGCACAACGCAGTGCAGCAAGTGAAGTTTCTTCACTGCATGATAAGATGTGCCTCTGTTGTGCTCTCTCCCTGCGTTGGCACTTATTTGGCTGCCGTGCGCCAATGCACACTTGTGTCATTGGGAAAGAATGTCTGTGCTGCTGTAAGTATCGTTTTTGTACAGGAAGTAATCCCTTCTTGTGCAAAAACTATGGGGCATATTATCAAGGACCGGTGTTAAAATTATCGCAGTTTTTTCGGCAGGAAACTGCCGATAAAACGGCGATAATGGGCTTGATAATACACCCTTGTTAATTCCCATAGAAACCCATGTTAACATCAGAACATGAGCTTCTATGGGAATTAACAAGGGCATATTATCAAACCCCTTATCGCCGTTTTATCAGCAGTTTCCTGCCGATAAAATGGCGATAATTTTAACACTGGTCCTTGATAATATGCCTCTATGTTTTAAGGCATTTTCCTCTCTGTACGTGTGCTGTAGAATGCAGCATACATGGAAAGAGGAAAAAATGAGGAGAAATGAAAACTTAGCCCCTTGTTTTGGCTGTCTCAGGGAGGTATAGGACCTTGTTGGAAATCCCGGTCTACAATTCTTTATAGATAGGGATTTACATTGTAAGCCATGTGTGGTAGCATAGGAATGCCCATACACTACCCATGGAACGCAATGTAAAGCACAGAAGTGCATTCCACTGCGTTGCATTAATTTGTATTACAATCCATTGAAAATTCCATCAGTAGACTTTGCGTTGGGTTTGTTTTTAAAAAGTAAAGCACACTTGAGTCTTTGCAAATCTGGGTAAGAGTGTGTACAGGATTGGCAGCCACGGTCGGTAGAGGGAGTACCTGCTGGGCGGTGATATGGGGAGGGGGAGGGGCAGTGTGGGGGGTAGTAAACTTCGGTTTACGGAGGTTTACAGGTAAGTAAACATAAATAAATCAAACGAATTTCATTGCGCACACTGCATCGCATTTGGAGATGCGGTGCATGCAACAAAATTCATTTGATTTATTTATATGTTTACTTACCTGTAAACCACCGCAATCCATAGTTTACTACCCCCCCACCCTGCCCCTCCCCGTGTCACCGCCAGGCAGGTACTCCCACTACCGACCGTGGTTGAGGATTGGCCGCAACTGCGCATGCTTCCCTCAAACACAAAAATTCTGGCACACAGAGCAACAATACAAGCTTTCCTCATACACAAAAGAGAAGACAGGCATTAGAAAAGCCAATAGGTCTGGGTTTAATACACATTAAAGTAACATAACAAACAAACAGCAGACTGTATTGAAGGCTCCTTCTCTGCAAAGCAGTCTATCATGCAGTGGAGTGGAGGTGAAAGGACACAATCAAACAGCCAATAGCCTTAGGGGAGAGATGAATACTCCACCGTGCTGAGCCAAGACTCGAGGTTTGTCAAAGATAGCCAGTGGTTGAAAGGAATGGGCCCTAGTCTAAGTATATTATAAGCAACCAATTTGCTTGACAATCACGCTGTTAAAAGTCAGATCTAAAGAGCGCATGCACCAGTTGTGAATGATATAGTACGTGTAGCATCATTAATCACATTCTTTGCCCACATACATAGTACAAGCATGGCAATGCATCCAAAATGCAAGCTTCCCTCACAGAGACGAGTTGCAGTAGTCATGCCTCACACAGCAGACTTGCCATCACACACGGTGCCACCATGTGGCACACAATATCAGCCCTCTTAACATAGTTTGCCAGTGAAAAGCCAATATCACACAGTGACACAAAAGACGAGCCCCTTCATAGAGTAGGTTTCTTTCTCGTGTTCCCATGCCCTGCACAATTGATATCTATTAGGCGGTGTGAAACATGCCCAGGATATCGGCAGCAGGATTAGAAGCTTTTATTTTTTATTTTTACAATTGTTTTTATTTTCATGCCTCTATCTGTGCTTGGCACTATGGGGCATATTTACAAGGGAATGGCGAAGTGTGGTGTTAAACAAACATGGCAAATGCGACGCTCGGCCAGTCTGAAAACGCATTGCTGCACCTTATTCACAAGAACACAGCACACCCCTGCGTTTCCCCTAGCGCTGGTGCTAGTTCTAGCTGCCTAGCACCAATGCAGCCATCCTTGCACCATAGTGTAAGGGTGTCTGTGTTGTGGTAAATGATTGTTTATGTGCAGAAAGGTGTCCCTCCCTTCACATAAACAACCCAGAATGGTGCAGCACACAGAAGTAGCAAATTGTCACTTTTTTATGATTATTTATGTGCAGGAAGGAGCACCTTCCTACACATGGGCAATCAATTATGGCGATTTGCTATTTCCATGTGTGCTGCACAATGCCGCGAAACGCTCACCACAATACCCATTGCCGGCTAAGTGGCTTAATGCTGCCTTGTAAATAAGGTGAAGGGTTTATCAACACAAACATAATAAAATGTGACATTGCTGTAGTAATAGCGGCTAGTAAATATTCCACTAAGACCCTCCCAAGCCAAGGCCTCGCGCCCTCCTCGCACACAGTGACATTTGGTTAGAAGTTGGCAGGTCTGACTCAGAGGAAATTCACAGCACATGAATAAACTCTGAAACTAGGAGCAACAGCGCAAAGAACTGATCAAGTGTCAGTATTTCGGGTGGGCACATTTTTAATTTTTGCTACAAATTTTTGTAAAGTTTGCAAACTCTAAACATTGTCAAGAAGATCATAAAGTGTTGAAAAGTCCTCAAAACCCCCATTTGCTAAATTAGTTCTCGCACACAAACTTTATGGGGCAGATTTACAATAACTGGCGCGCATCCCTGCATATCAGCAGGGATGCGCCAGTTATTGTGCGGCGCGGTTCCGCCACCATGGATGCGCCGCATTTACAATGCGGCGCACCACGGGGCAAAAACGGTGCAAGGGGCTTGTAAATCTGCCCCTATAACTTTTACAGAGTTTGCAGAAGTTTTGAAGAAGTCACCACGAAATTTCAGGCCTTCTATGTCCAAGTGTGCTGCTAAGCAGCCCTTTTCTCCCTGGCTCTTTGGGTGCCCATATGATGCTGAGAATCACATTCACCCTCGAGGGCTCGCGGAAGCTCCTCTATTGTACTAGAGGGAAGCAGGCCCTCAGTCCTGTCTGGTTGCTCGTTTCTCACTTCTCACATATTTATTGCTTCAGCTCGAGGGACTCTTTTAGGAGATCGCTTTCACGGTGTCTGAGGAGGGTCATCTGGTCTCTCGGATGCAGCGGGGCTGCCGAGGCGAGGCCTTGTGTCCCATGGGAGGCCGGCAGCGGGACGTGAAAATGTGCTACTTTTAAAGATTCTGTATCAATAGGAGTCCAACCTAAAAATACAGGAAAGCCGTGACTTTCTCCGGAAGTTGAAACTCTTCCAAATACCATCATTTCCACAACGCTATTCATGAGCCGGTATTCATCCCACAATCCCTCGCGGTCTAGGAAGTTAGCAGAGTTCAGTGTTTCTGCAGAGCATGTTTCCAGCTCCCCTGTGTATCCTAAATATTTTTGCTCACGGTGGTGTCCCTCCCTATTCCTTTCAAAAGTTGCTTACATATGGATTTACGGCCTATGGTTGTGGATCAAGGTTCAGTTACAACTGAGCACAGACCACCAGGCTTCTCCTTACAGACCTCCATATACCCACAACTGTGCTTTTTAAGAAAAAGTAAAATCATGAGGAATGAAGAATTAGCAAAGCCAATAGGCCTGGCCATAGCAAACGTGTATTTGTGTTTTGCAACCATGAAATAAGCAAGAAAAATGGCGGAAATGTAAAAGTAAAGGCGTGGCACAGTAGAACAGGTACAACTCCTTGATGCTGAAGTGCCCTCCAATTCTGTCAGCTGTGCATATGTCATCAGCCAAATTGCCACCACCAACAGTGCGAGACACCCGTGGATGGAATGGGCTGGGCCAGTGCTGCTCAGAGCTGAAGCCAAAGTGTGAATGACACTTGAACAAACCAATGGAAGAAAAGGACTAGCTAGAAAGTCTATGTATGTATGTATCATGTGTGTATTTTTAGATTATAGCACAAACAATTGAAACAACAGCAGACTGAGAGGACCGCACCACAATAAAAGTATAAACAAAGTGTATAGTCCTGTGCACTACTCGTCTGGTACCTGCTTTTGTTTGGTACCACTGTCCATCAGTTTTTAAAGATAATAACAAGTGGAGGGGTGAACAGTAAGAAATTTGTATTCCAGAAAACATTCAGGGCCCGTTTCCGATCTCATCCGAAAGCCATTGGGTCCGAATCATGTCCGCAATGCTTTCCGTACAAATCGTGTCAGGAGAGTCTGACCGAACAAGTACGATGCATTTGAGTGCATCCGGATACGATTCGGTCAGACTCCTGTGACTTCAATGGGAGCCTGTGTACAGAACGCGTACACAGGCTCGCATTGACAGAAAGGGGTGGTTGGGGATAGTCGTGCACCCTGTGGCAGACACCACTTGGTGCCTGCCACACTGTGCATGGTTGGAAAGGGGGGACCCAAGGGTACCCCCAGGCACAATTTGGAGAGCTCCGGGTGAAGGGGGCCTGCTACGGGCCCCCAAAGACCGATCACGGCAGCCTTTTTGATCCAGGTAAACTGATTCGCAAAGGGTGTCTGAATCGTTCATCATACTTGCTCGCTTGGAAAACATATTCCATAGAGATGTACAATTCAGCTCCGGAGGGCTCTATCTCTCAAGGTGCCTTCTGGAACTGATTTGGTGAGCGGTGAGGCTTTAAGGCATAGTATTTGGGCGTTTGGAACAGGGAAGGATTCGGTCGAGAAGAAGCACTCCGGATTGGGTTAGGCAATTCCGCATCCGATTTGGAGCCCTACCAAACGAGATCGGAATCGACCCCAGAGTGTGTAAAATTCAAAATAAGAAGTTCATTCTTTCTCTTCTTGTGTCCAAATTTCTTGCTTGAGTGTAAACTGGGTCCGCTTTGCCCAATCCCATCGCTGCTCTCATGACGGGAGTAATAGCATGAGAGCAGCGCTGGTATTGTGCGTTGAGCTGGGAGCCTGTGCTCATGGAATTGCAGTGCTAAGAACAGCGCGGCGCTGTAGCAGATCGGCCCGGTGCTTCAAAAGGTAAGTGTACATTTCTTTTTCTTTTTTTTATCCCCTCCACCCCACGCTGCCGCACCAAGTCTTATTAGCAGCAGCCGCCACTGCCACTGTGTAAACTTTTAGCAGACCATTCTAAGTCCTTTAGTAAAGATGGCCCTCATAAAGACTGATTGAACAATGATTACTACTCACAAGCTGGTCAAAGAAGACCCAAACTCTACATATGCCAGGTGGTTAGTATTTCAGAACATTTCAAGATTAACCGCATGCGCGCTAGCGAAATTCCGCTCCTGTGCTGAGATTTTTAAAACCGCACTTTACATGACGAGCTGGGCTCGTCATGAGCGTGCGACCTCATGACGAGCCCAGCTCGTCATGAGCGTCGAAGGGGTTAAGGACGTAGCCAACACAGGTCAAGCTGCCCTAGTGTCAGGTTTTCATAATTGTGTATAAACGACTGTCTGACAGTAGAGTGTCTGCCACCTCAAAAGTTTGGTAAGAAAATCCTCACACACCAACCTGGTTGGTGTCATGCTTCATCATCGGTTCTCAGCCAGGTAGCCGAATGCTACCCAGCTGTGCTGCGACACCTGTTTACAATGGAGCTGATTGAGGTGTAAGTGTTGGGGCTTTCTTCAGGACCTCTCAAAACAAAGGTGAGTGACGTGAAAAAGTGAGTGGTAACAATAGCTACCACTTGTAAAGCATTTTTAACACTTGCGCAGCCTGCTCCTGAGGATCCCATTTAGGTGAATCGGCGGACGAGACCTTAACACTAATATGTGACTTAAAAGAGGCTCGCTCACCCCCAGGACCAGATATGAAAGCCTGCAAATCTATGAATGTACTTGACAATTTGTGAGGACCCACATACGGTCAGTCCTCTAAGCCTATATAGCACTCCTTAGCGCGAGTGTTAAAAATGCTTTACACATGGTATTTCGCTTTTTCACATCATTCATCTTTGTTTTGAGAGGTCCTGAAGAAAGCCCCGACATTTTTTCAAGAGGACTGAAACATGTCGACCACCATAGGGTAATATTAAGCTACACATAGTATCTGTAGCCCATTATCCACTCTCCTGTTTTTAAACATACCCCAGATCACCAAGAATAAATCTACGGGTACAATTCTGGAGGTATTTTTACATTTACACTCACATCATCACATTCACTTACACCTCAACCAGCTCCACTGTAAACAGGTTTCGCAGCACAGCTGGGTAGCATTCGACTACCCGGCTGGGACCCGATGATGAAGCATGACACCAACCAGGTTGGTGTGTGAGGGTTTCTTATCAAACCTTTGAGGTGCCAGACACTCTAGTGTCAGACAGTCATTCATATTGGCCGTCTTCTTTGGTTATTAAATTCTTCTAGGGATAAGGACAGCCAGCCAACAGTCCTAGCTCTCCACATTTTGGTTTTTTGAATTGTGTATAAACCTGCAGGAGGCCATAGATTATGCTGATCCTTGCGCACCCTCCAAGACCTGCTACGGCAGGAAAGTGACTCTAAATTCCTAAGCCTGTAGATGTAAGTCCTCAATTTGAGTAGGAGGAGGGGACAGACCCAACTGCCCCAATGGTTTCAGCAACAGAATTAAGGTGTAGGTGAGGGAAAGGAAAGGGTGTCCAGAGTCTTTCTCTCAACCTGTGGATTGTTGTTGGATTCTCCAAAACTAAGAATATTAGCTTGCAGCAGTGTTTTGGGTGCATACTCCTGGGGTGTTTGGAAAGGAACTGCCCACACAGGTCACATCACCATGGGCAAGCTCTTCTAATTCCAAAGACCTTGAGCCCAGATCCTGGACTGCTCAAATTCCACAGGTTAGCCCTGGATATCAGCTCTCTCAGTAGTATTTTATCACCTTAGCACAATGCACCATCAACAAAGTAATCAGAGCAGAGTTTCTTTTAGCAGCAATAGGATTGCCAAGGGCACAGAAGGCATTCAGGACAATTTCATGACCCTTTAATACCATTGGATCAAGCGGGCCTTTTTGCCAACTTCAAGACAGGGGAGGCAATGGAGGCACATTTGCTGGTGGACACTAACTCTATGAGGTCCACTGTCTGCGCCCAAGATTTGTGTGATTTTTTCCTCAAACACAAAATGGTCCATGCAGCCAGAATAAATAAGTAGAGTGTTTGTTAGTGAGTTTCTGTTACTTTGGGCCTCATCTATGAATCACCAAGAGAGTAAATTGTTGTTTAAGTTCAGATGCTCTATCTACCGGATTCTGGGTGAAGGTTTTTTGGATGTTCCCGAAGCACCAGCCAATGCTGAAAAAGAACCTCTCCATGTATTCACCGGACTGTGGTCTAGATTACTGGGATGCTATAGTTTAGTGCATTCTTATCCAGCTAGCCCGCGGGCGTAATGCTGAAGAAAACCTCACGATGTATGCTCAAGACTGAGATCCAGAGTACCATGAGGCTATGGTTTAGTTCGCTCTCATCCAGCTAGCCCCCTTACATTCTTGCCCAGATTCTGGCTAATGTTTGGTCTAGTGGATCCAACGAAGTGGGTGTTGAGCTGAACATGGAAACTATAGGTATCTTCTTGAAGGCCAGATAACCCCTCTCATGAATTCACATATATCACATATCAAGGAGGAAGAGGAACATATAAAACCTGTCATAGAGTTTTTGTAGCAGAATGTATAGTAATGGCTTTTTTGCAACTTAAAAAGCCAGTTAACGACACCTATCGCAGCTCGGAGGGCCATACACAGGTTCTACTGTGTTACACCATTCAACCACCATTATTTCTATACCATTGCACTGAGACGGCCAATTCTTTTTGCTTTTACGTGCTAAATGCAACTGGATTTGCATAGCCCAAGGGAATACTGAATCCCCTTCCAATTTTTCAAGGGACCTGTATCGTTCCCTGGAATTGCTAGTGTTGCATGAGGGGTTTTTATTTATGCAACTTGTGGACAATCTTTTGCTTGAGTATCCTCCCTTTGATGATTGTGTCCAAGAAACTGTTACTCTCCTTAATCACTTTGTTGCATCTGTTCACAAGGTTTGTAGGGATATATTGCTAATTTATCAACCCTTAGCTCACTATTTGGGTAACAACATAGCTCCTAGTCTCTGACATATATATCATTAGACAGGTTTAATGTTATTTTGTGTTTCCTCAGGCCTCAGACAGATGCATGTGTTTAGACATGACCCGGAATTTCTGCCAATATATATTCAGGAAAGGCAATGCCATTACAAGCCCCCTCTAAATACATTGTCCCTAACCTTCTTCCTTTAAACAAGCACAAAACTCAACCCATACTCGTAAAATAGACTTGTCTTTTCCCATGCCTTGGGGACTCCAGGACACAACAAGCGTTTTACTTTTTATTATTGTGAGCGGAATGGCTTTGCCCTACGGGTCTTGACACAGGAATACGGATCACTGCACCTTCCTGGTGCTTATGGTTCTACTGCCCTTGACCCTTGCTGCAGAGTTTCAGCTTGTCTTCTGGCATGCTATGTTGGTGGGTGAACCCACTGTCTGCCCAAGCAGCAGGGGTGTACCTGATGTGAACCCTCCAACCGTGGACCGAATGGTTCGGGATGGTGGGGGAAGGGAGGAAGGAATTAAAGGTTCCCGGGAGGTGCTCCGACCTCGAGGCTCATTAAGTCATCCAGTGTCTGGCTAATTTGTTACACTGTACAAGAAGGTACCCATGAGGCCTGCTGACCCAGAACCCAGCCCAGCGGTAGCGGCAGATTTTTTGCTAGGTCGCTCTACAGACACCATTGTTTGAGGCGCAGAATGCATCGCTGCTATTTGCCATCCAGTCTCATTTTTGGCGTTTCAGACTAGGCCACAGCACTTCACTTGTAAACTGGACCTCTTGACACCTGCCCACAGTGCTGTGTGTCGTGCCATCCTCAACCCGGGCACCCTTCCCCTAATCAAGAGAATGTGGAGCTTCACAATGGTTTTGTGGTAACTGGTGACTTCACGGAACCTAGGGCCAGATGTAGGTGGCCATTTACCGGCCATAATGGCCGATTTCGGCCGTTACCGACCGGTAAATGGGTTTTTGGGATGTAGGGACATCATTTTACAGATTCGGTAAATTTACCGAATCTGTAAAATACCGAATCGGTAATTTTACCGATTCGGTAAATCCAAGATGTAGGTAGCACTGTTTACAGTGCTACAGGCCTTCAGAATTTGGTATTTTACCACACAATCCTATTGTGTGGTAAAATACCGCATTCAGGTGTGCATGCACACCTATGCCATGTGACAGACAGACAGACATGCCCTTAGGGCATGTCTGTGTGCCACATGGCGCACATGCCTGTTTTTGGGGTGCTAGAGGGTGTCAAAGTGACACCCCCTGCACCCTTGCTGGAATCTGTATTTACCGAATCGGTAAATACCGATTCGGTAATGCCCATTGATTCCTATGGGCTTCAATGCCCATCGGAATCAATGGGCATTACCGAATCGGTATTTACAGAATTGGCAAATATCGAATCTCAACGATTCGGTATTTACCGATTCTGTGTTACCTACATCACCCCCCCCTCCATTTTACCACTTCTTAAATACCGAATCGGTAAAATTCGGTATTTAAGAAGTGGTAAAATGAAATTACCTACATCTAGCCCCTAGACTCGATCTCACCAAGGTGCTCCTGAGAATCCCCGTCTTGGTACCATTTGCTGGCAGTTTCTGACTGAGCACTGAGGTGATGTGACTGGTGGCAAGTGATGCTGTATGCCCTTCCACTATTGGCGTAGATCTCCCGCTCTTCTCAACGATACCTCCGCCCAGATAACCAAAATGATAGCCCTTATGGGGGTTTGGTCTAGTGGACAGGATAAAACACTTAGGGGGATTTGTACTAGGAAGTGGCGGAGCGTGTTGTTAACCTCCTTGGCTTAATGACACGCTCCGCCACTTCTGAAACGCAAGGCAGCACCATATTTACAAGAATATGGTGCAGCCTTGCATTTCCCCCTGTGATGGTCGCTAAGTTTAATAACTTAGCACCAACGCAGGCACCCTTGCACCAGAGTGCGTGTGTCTGCGTGCAGGGGAGGATTGTTTATGTGAAGGAAGTTGTCCCTTCCTGCACATAAACAATCCTAAAATGCAATTCTGTCATTTTTTTTTTTAGTTTTATATAGCGCGATCTAGACCCAAAATATCAGGTATCAGAATGTTTTACATGAGCACCAGTTTCGTTACAGAAGGATACATTCCTTTTTTGTGAGGCACAGGGAGATTCAGTGATTTGCCCGGAATCACAGGATGTTGAGCGTCAAACCTGGTTCCCCAGCTTTGAGGTCGACCGCCCTAGCCGTTAAGATACTTTCATGTGTGCTCTTTCATGCAGCACACATGAAAATGACGGAATAGATTTGTTTTTTTAAAGTTTTGTATATGTACAGGAAGGGACACCTGCCTGCACAGAAACAAACCATGGTACTTTGCTTTTTCCACGTGTGCTGCACAAGTTAGCACACATGGAAAAAGCAAAAAACGAGGAGAAATAATGCATTTCTCCTCGTTTCGCCAACTTAAGACCAGGATTTTCCCGGTCTTAATTTTGGCGCTGCCTCCTATGTACGCCACCCTTCTACATAGGGGGCATCGTCAAATACAATGGGTGTTGCAGTGGAACGCCCACCACAACACCCACTGCACGCCCTTTTCACGCAAACCATAGCGTGAAAGGAGGCCTTATGTAAAAGACAGCGTTAAGCCACGTTAAGTGGCTTAACGCTGCCTTGTACATAAGGCGCAGACCCTATTGCCACCACAACATCCATGAAAGTGACGTTGTGGTGGCGATAGGGGCTTACACATATGCCCCTTACTCTCTACACAGGTTCTCGCTATGCTTTTGGGAGTGATCAAGACTTTGCCCTCATTAGGACACAACAAACTTTTCTGACTTCTATGCATATCCTCACTTGTGATGTAGTCTGAGTTCATTCTTTGTTGCCTGCATCATCTAGTGGAGTACCTTGGTAGACGGAGTATCCAAGGCAGCTGTAGTTATTGCCCCTCCTGCTGTTGCGCTCTTTTCTTCTGTATGGCCATCAGACCACCCCTTTGGCTGATCCTGTAGAACTGGAGACATATTCATCTCTTACACAGGGGAAGTCATGGTCTTATCCCAATGTAATTAAATTCCCTGATGGATTGTAAGGTAAAGTAGTGGCCCTGATTTCCTTGTTATCTTAGTTGGCTCGCGTGAACCATTCCATGGCACACAAGCGAAAGGCGTTATTCTCAGCATTTCAGCAATATTAACATGCTGCCTTTTTACTGCAACAGCTGTGCAGTATTGCTGTTACTGCCTTGCCTGACAGAGATTTAACTCAGGGAAAGCTGCTAGACCTGAGCAACAAGTGTAGACTCTGCCCTGGGGACCATTTCTAAACACCGAGATTGATTTTGTTCAAATGGAAAGATGCATGAATGACTAGCTTGTATTAGTTTCCGTATGTTCTCTAGGTGGGTGGAGGCTTACCTGTGAGTAAATGCAGATGCTAAGACTGCAGCTAAACTATGGGATCTCCCTGCAGGTGGGCAGTGGCAATGAAGCACACTTCATAGTCTAAGTTGTTAAGAAAATATGGAAGACAGTTAACATTACTAAGATAGTTCACTTCCCTATTGCCCTCAAGACTCATGGGTCATGGAACATCACAACTCAATTTTGGAGAACAGGTTTGCTAAGGTCTAGGGAAAGACAAAAACACAAACCTGAAATAGCTAGATGTCCTTCCCACAGCTTTCATGAGCATGCAAACCTCCCTAGATCTACGAGAACAAAGGCCTCCCTGAATGGATCGTTGGGGATCCCCTAGATGAAGAATTAAGGGGCATATTATCAAGACAGGCGATAACATTATCGCTGTTTTAGCGACAGAAAACTGCCGCTAAAACGGCGATAATGGGCTTGATAATATGCTCTATGGAATTCCATTTGAAGCCCATGTTAGATGTGAAAGACATCTAACATGGGCTTCAATTGGAATTCAATAGAGCATATTATCAAGCCCATTATCGCCGTTGTAAAACGGCGATAGTTTTATCGCCTGTCTTGATAATATGCCCCTAGGTGTGTTGGCTGTACTAAGGGCTCTGGTGTAATTGATTAACAATTACTGGATCCAACTTAGCTCGCGGTCCATTCATTACCAGTGAACACTATAGACTCCTACATACTACAAGATCGTCCTTAGCAGATTCCAAACAAATGGTATCGTAGTGAAAGTTAATTTCCACTGCAACGTCGTGGCCTTGCTCTTTACATATATCTTGCTGCTGGAGTTGAGTTTCTTTTTTGCCTGCTATGCAGGGCCGGCCCCCCTCCCCACTCGGGGGGGGGGGTGGGGGGGGGGTTGGAGGTGCCGCTGAGCTCTTTGCCGGGGCCGTTTTTCGGCCGATTTTGGTGCAGGGCCGAAAACCAGCCCTGTAACAAAACCGACCCCCAGGGGCCCAAAACCGGCCCCCACCCGTGCAGCGCACCAGGGGATTGCCCAGTGCCCGCTATGGCCAGTCCAGCCCTGCTGCTATGTATTAATTACTATTAGCAAACGCTCATTTTACATACCCTGAAAATTGAGCAATAGAAAATAAGTAAAAACTATAGTGAGGTTGGGTTTGGTCCTTCTGAGATGCACACCTGTACACGAGTTTAGAATACATAGGTTGGTGAAGGGTGTTTTGACCCAATGCCTTGTGAAGGGCCTTTCCTCGAACCCTTGCAGCGCGTAAAGGCACTTTCACCCACCCATTCATCATTCCTGGCCTCTCTGTGAGGGTGATTACTCCTTCCACTCTCTGACCTAGCTCGCACCCTTCTTTTCGTTTGCATCTGATAAGCAGCTTCTTCCGCCTCAGAGAGAACAGGTCGAAATTTGATCAGATTAATTAGCAGCTGACGTTTTGTGCAAGTGGGGGGAAATACCATATCGCGACAGAGCAGGGTGTGCACGACAGAACTGGCAGGGTTGAGGGTTCAAGGGCCCATCAATCATCTAAAATTCAATGCATACATTTACTTTTACAGGCAGATCACAAGGGGCAGTGTTCCGAGAAGCGTGATGACAATGGCCCCGTTTCACGGGTGGCTGGAAGTGTGATATGTTGTGTACACTGAAGCTTCTGCACACAGCCAGGCCGATGATTCAGTGTGTTATTGCATCGGCTGTGGAATCCCAGGTTCATCATCCAGATGAGACAGGTTCTGTTCCCGGCATGCTGAAAATAGAAAAAAGTACTTCGGGAACCCATAAACTGAGATTGTGGGGAGACAGCAGAAAGGGAGCGTTCATGAGGGAAAGGCAACCTATGGTTCACAATCCCAAAGAATATGGCAACAGTGAACACGGGCTACTAAGGTATTCAGGTTTAATAGATTGGTCAGAAGCAGCTACATCTATGTACATCTAGCTAGTTTCAGAGTTAACACTGGTAGGATAACTGCGGAGGTTAATGCAGTTTCTGGGAAGTTGTCTGCACAGTCTCTGGTCACAGGTTTGAATCATCACAAAATAGCTCAGGGGGTTAATGCTATTGCTACAGAGCACAGCGTTGTAACTGTAAATCACAGATTTCTAATTTATGTAAGATAGTAAAATGGGTTCATGTTTGGCAGAAGAGAGCTTCGTGCTGCCTGCTGTTCACAAGTAACAATCCTTGTCAAATATTTTGTTGCTTATGGGCCTACTCAAAAGCGGCCCAGGTAGCCTGCACCATGAGTTTGATGCCTTAAGGTTTTACCTTAACCCTTGGGTATTAAAAGCTATTTAATTGAGTCCAATTGATAGCAATAAGCATTTATAATCAAACGTAAAAATACATTTGTATTGTCTGCTATGTAAAAAAGTTATCATTTGTCTGCTTTCACACATATACATTCATATCTATAATTTCAACAGAGCCTATATTGTATTGTAATTGTATTTAAATAGAGCTTACTACCCCTGACAGGCACCAAAGCGCTTTTTCGACAAATAGCACGCTACTCTGGAACCCATAAAGGATTAGTGGTGAGGTAGTATAGTGAAATAGGAAAGTCATTTGAGTGGTGGATATGTTAGTCAGGTATTTGGATTGAGAAAGATACTGGAGGGATAGAAGAGAGAAAAAGGTTTGCATTTATATAGTGCTCGCTTCCCCTGATGGGGTATTGAAGCACTTTTTTGGCAAGTAGCATGCTACTCCTGAACCCATAAATGATTAGCGGTGAACTAATATAGTGAAATATGAAAGTTATATGAGTGATAGATATGTTAGTCAGATATGTAGAACAGCATACCTTAAATACACCTAAAGCCTAAATAAAATCAAAATCCTTTTAAAAACTCAACGAATCAACAAATGAAATTTCAGTCCATTGTATATATTGCTGCTTCCTCCCACTTGAGGGATGGGGCAGGCCATATTGAGGTTCTACCTGTGTTCCTTTGTGAATCAATTTTGCTATCAGTTATGTAGTACAGCAAGGATCTGCGTTTCACACAAAAACCTCTCAGGAGCTCCAGGTGGACCTCCAAATATGAGGTGTACGGCGAGGAGTGGCCCAATGATGATCCATGCTACTTCGGTAGGTGAGGACCTTAGGGTCAGATGTACGAAGCTTTTTTCGGCTCATGCGAATCGGGCCGGTTGTGACCTGAAAAAAGCATTGTTAAATGTAGAAACCCCTATTTATGATTCGGTAAGCTATTACTAAATCACAAATTGGGTTTGCGAGTCACTATTAGGAAGGGACGTGCTAAGGGCGTCCCTTCCTAATATTGAGTCGCAGGGGCGTTTCTGAATGTTTTGCGACCGGAATGCGGTCACAAAACATGCACACTTTACTGACTCCATGTATTTGAGCTTGTAAAGCGCACTGCTACCCGTCCGTAGGTTTCCTGGCGCTGTATAACTCTGGGGAACCCGTCCTGGCTTTCCCTGTGGGATGGTCCCTTCTGGGAGTCCCCAAGGCAGAGCCAGGCATCCCCAGAATTGATGGGGCCGTTGTGGAGATTAGGCAAGCTAATGCCCAGAGTTGCCGAGTGGAACCCCTGATTAGAGTAAGCACCGAAGCGAGAATTATCGAGTCCGCTGACCCAAGTCCACGACCCTGCCGCGTCGGGAATTGAACCCTGGTCCCGGCCGACTTCTGCTCCTGGGTCTGCCGCCTCTAACCAGTGAGCCACACTACTCCATGAAGGAGGTGGTAACCCATTCCCAGACAGAAAGGGTTCCCTTAGGGATCCCTTTCCCTTTGTGAGTGCGGGCGCCAACATTTTTTTAAAGCAGGCAGTGGTCCCTGGGATCACTGCCTACGCTTAAAAAATTAAAAGGAAACTTTACATTTTTCTATTTTAAAAGCATTCCATTTTCCTTTAAGCAAAATGGGCTTAATTTCAAAATAAACAAGCATTTACAATGCAACGGTTTCGCCTTTGGAAAAGTTAGAGCTATTCTTCCAGCAAGTATTTATTCAAAAGCAACATTTTTGGGGTCAAAGAGAACCAAACTTCTAAACACTTTCAAGGCCTACCACTAAATAATTGCATATTATTACATTTAATGTCGCTTTAAAGTAAACCCGTTCACGAGGACAAAGAAAAACGATTTCTCACGAACTGTTCACAAAAATAAACAACTTAGTTCATTCAGTCATCTCGGAGTCAATATGCACCGCCAAAACTACCCTCTTTCCCCTGTCGCCTCCCGACCCAACAAACAGAAGCCGTGTCAGGCTCAGTGATTTATAGCAGCCTAATGAGCTCACCTGTAGGAGGGAGGCGGGCTCGGCATCTCATTGGTCAGTCAGGGCTGGACACGCCGCGAAACAGGCACCCCTCCCTGCCTGCGTAAGCCTCGCGGCGTGGGGGAAGCGGACTTGTATGACGTGGGCACGGCTGGTATTCAATTTAATTTATTATGTTTTGGCTCTCAGAAGAGGGCCACATAAAACCTACAGGATAAAAAACAGAACAAATACATTACAAAAATATGACGTTAAGAAACAAGGTTAACAAGGTTAAATACAAAACTGACATGCAGAACAAATCTACGGGAGGTCGGAAAGTCAAAACATCTCCAGGGACATATTAATAAATAGCTAAAAAACCTTTAAAAAAGTTAAAAATATGGAAGCAGAACATTTCATTAGGAGGGCAGTAAAGTGCATGAAGAAAGCCGTTCAAGGTGACGATGCCAAGGCGGAGACAAATAACTTTTAACCATCTGGAGCGCAATTTACGGAGCGCAGGGCAAATCAGTAAAACATGCATACAGTCCTGGATGTTCAATTTACATAAATTGCACAGAGCAGAGGAGCCATACCATTTGGATAACAGTAGATTTAAAGGTATTAAATCGTAACGTAAAAGAAACCAAAATCTACGAATACCATGCGGTAGGTTCCATATAACATAGGGTTGAGATAACTTCATCACATAGGAGTTAAGGAGAAGGTCTACATTCCTTTTTTCACAAATTAACTTTTTATCCGAGTGAAAACATAGGTCCCACGAGGCTGCTTTTAAAACGAGTTTTAACTGTAAGGGAGAGTACAAAAACAAAGCGTTTTCATCTAATTTTAGAAGGGTTACAGCTTTTCTAAAGTTACATACAAGTTGAGAAAACTCGTTAAAATTACCCAATAATTCACTTCTGAGGAGAGCTCTCATAGTCCCTTCTTCCGCTCTAGCCAGGCAGGCCACCCATCTTACTAGGGCACATAATCCCTGTACCCAGCTGCTCCTAAGACCAAAGTCAAGCCTGCAGGCGGCCAAAGAGCACGCAGTATTTAGGGAAGAAAGAGATCTTAGAAGTTTCCCCTCAATCTTATGGCAAAAGTCCCAATTTTTCACCTCTATAAGTTCGATACCATACAGTATTGTTGCGGGGATTTTAGATCTATACACTTCCAATAAGCTCGGGAAGTGCCGTTTCCCCGTTGCCTGGTATAGGGAATTTAAACCTTTGCCGTGGGCAAGAGCTTTGCGTGAACAATGCTCTATATGGAGCCTCTCACTCAAGTTAGCCGTGATGATTTTTCCCAGAAAGGTATAGGAATTTACAACCTCCAGTTTTTGGCCCCCGATAAACCAACCAAAATCTGCAAATCGGCACTTCTTCTTACCAGCTATACACATAACTTTACTTTTGGTAATATTGATCTTCATGCAATGGGCTGCAGCAAAGGCATGAAGAGCATGTAGCCGATTTGCAAGTCCTTTAGGGGTCAAGTCAAGAATAAGGACATCATCGGCGTACATCAGGCAGGAGATAGGGGTCCCCCCCACCACCGAGGCAATGCCCTCTCTGGCAGACAAGGCGGCGGGAAGGTCTGCCATGTATAAGGAGAACAAAAGGGGAGCCAGTAAACAGCCTTGTTTAAGGCCATTCAAAGATGGAATTAGATAAGATAGCCCCCTTTCGCCCCCCAACAGGACCCTACACCAGGTCTCTGTATGGAGAGAACGCACCAGCTCCAACAAATAGGTTGGAAGACCAAGCGCTGCCAATTTTCTCCACAGCGTTCTACGATCAACTTTGTCGAACGCTGTGGAGAAGTCAATAAAAGCGGCATACACTACCCCTCCTCTCACCTGGACATATTTATCTGTAACCACATGAAGAGCGGTGAGGTTGTCTAACGTACCGTGGTCCCCACGGAAGCCAGTCTGTACAAACGGCAGGATGTTATTCTCCTCTACCCAATCGGAGAGGGAATTTAAAAGACATTTCGCAAAGACCTTTCCGATGGAGTCGAGGAGAGCAATCAGACGATAATTACTGGGGCTATCCCTAGTTCCCTTCTTAAAAATAGGGACCAAGATACTTCCCCTCCAGGAGGCAGGTACCGTTTTAAACAAAAAACAGGCTTTATACAGAGGATACAGGATTTTACTCCACCTTGAAGGATCCTGTTTCAGGACCGTCATGGGGAGTTCATCAGGGCCCATTGCCCCAGAGACACGCATGTTTTTTATAGCCGTCTCAATTTCTTCTTCTGTAGGGTAATTAATGAGACCTTCGGGTGTAACATCTATGGCAGTATCATCACCTGTAGTCCCGTTCCCTGCATAAAGATCCCGAATATAAGTAATCCATACCTCTTCCGCTATAGGGATGGGAGAGGGACTTAGTCTAGAACCGCACCCCTTACCGATTATTGCCCAAAATTCTCTGATCCTACCATGAACAACAGATTCCCTCAAATTGATCCAAACATTGTCCTCCCTTACCTTTTTTATTTTTAGCTTAAGTCTACATCTCTTTCTTTTTAGCCTGGAAATTTCTTTTTCACGTTCCATGTCTCTATCTAGATATTGTTCACGGACTAGTTTATTTATTTCCTTGTTCAGGATACGCAGTATACTAGGAACCACTACCCCTTTTCTAGTTCGAGAAGTTTTTTTAGCATAAGAAATGATGTTTCGCATGAATTCTTCAAAATATACTATTTCGTTCCCACGCCACTCATTTAATACTAGTAGGGTATCAGATAGGAAATCCTGTACCCCATTAATGGCGGAAGGATTCCAAAAACACCTTCCCGAAGAAACGTGGAAGGCAGCATCACTGCCGTTGAGAAACCAAGGCGCAGTGGTCATGGGATTTAAAGAAATAGTTATAAACAATATGCTATGGTCACTTAGGGAAGTAGGTATGATCTTAAGGTCCTGAATAAAAGGAAACAAACCATAGTCTGTGATTGCATAGTCCAAGATAGAAGACCCAAAAGGAGATTTGTGAGTAAATTTTGCAGGCACGTCAGACGGGAATCTCCCATTTAATATAAGACCGTCGACGGCCGCTAATTCTTTTAACAGAATCTTCCCTCTTTTATTTGTCACTAACTTATCAGGGAACAGTGATTGAGGAACAAAATGCGCCTCTTCTTTAGATTTATTCCTAAAAAGTTTCAGACTAACATTGGAGATTTTGCAGTTCAAGTCTCCCACAAGCATAATTTCCGGAGGGGATGGGACATTTTTGATTTGATCAATATATCGGAGTACCTGCTTCAATATCACGTTGAAACACTCTTCTGGAGGGATATACACATTTAGGATTACAATAGGTGACTTTATGCCGTTATTAAACAGATTTTCAATGGTTATAGCATGGAAAAGTTTACTAGGGTCGATATAATGGGAGAATCTCCATTGAAATTTATTTGATAGTAAACAAGCGATTCCCCCCCTAGCATGACCTTTCTTGGAGGGGGCAGCGGGCACTTCCAAGGCGTAAAAATCCTTAGCTCCTAGAGAAAATAAGAGATCAAATTTCTCTGGGCTACTGTGAATCCCTGCCGCATTCCAGGAAATAATTTTTAGTGAGGTGTTAAAGATGATGAAACAATCTGGGATTATCTTTTGTTTTTGTAGATAAGGCACTATGCAGCCAATTCCACCGATTGTTATCCTCTGTAAAGGAGGCATTCTGAGTTAGCGGAAGTGGCTTCACTTGCGAAACCGAGCGTTTTCCCTTAGAGACCCAAATCTTCAGGTCTCCAAGAGGAGAGGCTACCCCATTTTGCTCATCCCTTCTAAATACCTTCCCAAGAGAAGGTTTTGTGTTACCAAGGTTAAAAATCGGGAGAATGTCGATACCTGTACGTTGAAAATTCTCAGCTTGCTGCAATATCAAGTTTACAATAATAGGAGAATAGAATTTAACCCTTATACTCGATACCCTGACTCCACCCAACAGGGAAACTAACTCAATGTCCCTAGTTTGAATATGGTGAAGACTTTCAATCTCGCTAAAGCACTTAAGAAGCCAGGCTCTGTTTAGGGGAAGGTCAACATCGAATAGAGGTAAAAAGTCTAACACAAGAGTGTCCACTGGAGCTTTTAGAGTTGTTAAAAGGCGATCAGGAAGAGAGCGGTCTCCAATCTCTAAGGCTGCGGAGAAAGGAGGGGCCAAGGGGTTAAGGGCCCCAGATGGATATTGGAGTGGAGCTCCAGTCGCAGTCGGTGGAGAAAGACTTGGGAGAGGACCCCCCATTTGTGGCATAACTTCCAAAGACGTTGGCGGACACAGTTCTCTTTCCACCTTTAAAGATGTAGAGATGGGTGAGTTCAGTTCAATTTCCGCTTTTTCGGATGTAGAGGTAGGATCCAAGTCTATTTCTTCGTTCTCCAGTGCAACCAGAGAATTTTGGAAGATTATCCGACGCTGCCTTTTCTTCCTGTATTTTCGAATTGGTTTCCTTTTATTCCCTTTATTATTTCTGTGTTTACCGTTTTTTACCTTTACCTCATGTTTATAGTCCATAGGTTCTTTTTTGTTTTCAGACATGAAGATAGGGAATAAGTCTTGAACCACTTTAGGGCCAGAAGTGGATTTGTTTTCTTCCTCGATCTCTAGAACTGAGTTCTTAATACAGTTAGGCACTGCGGTTAAGGGGATAGCTACGGTGTGTGTTTCCAAAACTGCTGTTGCAGCCTTCATGACAGAATCCACAAAAGGCACATTTATTTTCCCCTTTGGCAAGCTGTGTTCGGTCATGGGGGGGGGAACACTCCTCATATCTGGCGACTTTTGTAACAATGTCTTCAGTATTTGGGTAACTGAATCCAAGATACAATCCGAGCTGCCTACAAATTTCCCCAGGAGAGATAGAATGGAGGCTAATAATTGTTCCAAAGCAATCATGGATTCAGAGATTGGTTTTTCACACGCTTCCACTGGACGGCAGATACCAGATAAGTTGAGACCCGGACTCCCGGAAACATCTAACAAATCGGACATGTCCTGACCGTTTAACGAAGGGGTACTACTATACAACATTAGCCCAGATGGAGTAGCACCCCCCGAAGGCTTAATAGGGTCCTGAGTCTCCAATTTAGCTCTATTTACATAGCGGCCACAGAGTTCGAGGTCAATGGATAGTGATGACAAATCACCACCCAACCTATCATTCAGGAGGGTTTGAGGCAAAGATGGTTGATTCACAAGTTCACTTTCAGGTACCGGAAGATCGAAATTACTCTCTCCCTTCCCTTCAGGGTGAACAAGGGAAGAGGACACCGCTGCCACAGGTTGTGGTAATGCGGGCTGCACAGGAGGAGGCGGAGGGTCTATGATACCTTGAGTATGGACCTCCTGGACCGTGGCACAGGGAGCTTCTTTAGCAGCAAAATTAGCTTTCTTAGAGGAAGGCAAGTCCCAAAACTCAAAGAGTTGGCATTGACCCTTCAACGGGGGATTGTTTACAGATTTGTTTCTTGTGCGGATAATGTCTATTTTTGCATCTGGTATTCCTCCCACTTCCCTTCCTGAGCGTAATTTTTTAGACATCTTTTGTGGGGTTATTCCACGGAATTATTTTATAGGAGTGATTTACTTCCAGAAGAATGATAACAAGAAATAATGCAATATTCATAAAATAATAAATATAGTCCTGGAGATGCAACAATGACTGACCGGTAGTAGAATACGAGGAAGCAACGAATAAGTTTCAATGGATGGTTCTTCCTCAAACAGTCAGGCGAATTAGAATTAGCAGAAAAACAATGTCAATGAAAATATCCGGGCCCAGCCCAGCCTACCTCGGCCACTGAGGGCCACAGAGGGCCCGCCCTTTGCCTGGGCTTAGCCCGGCGACGCCCGCGCGCGTTCCGCGATGCGCGGTCCTTCTGCGCAATTGAAGCCAGGTGAGGGGGGCGTGGCGGGGAGTTGTTCCTGGCCCAGATGGCTTTGTGGGCTTTGTGGTTTTCTCTCACTCTCCAGCCACCGCCGGCCGCCTTCAATCCCCACACGAGTGTGGGAAACGCGAGCAGTTCTTGACCAGCGCTGTCAAGTAGCGCTTTCAAAGTGACGGCACAGGAAAACTATTCAGGAGCGTTTCCCCAGAAGTTCAATAATGCAGGCTTTGCTACAGCATCCGATGTCACAGCAAAAAGAAGAGTTCTCCGCTCCACAGCGGTCCTTCTGCGCAATTGTAGCCAGGTGAGGGGGGCGTGGCGGGGAGTTGTTCCTGGCCCAGATGGCTTTGTGGGCTTTGTGGTTTTCTCTCACTCTCCAGCCACCGCCGGCCGCCTTCAATCCCCACACGAGTGTTTCCCGCGAAGCGGGAAACGCGAGCAGTTCTTGACCAGCGCTGTCAAGTAGCGCTTTCAAAGTGACGGCACAGGAAAACTATTCAGGAGCGTTTCCCCAGAAGTTCAATAATGCAGGCTTTGCTACAGCATCCGATGTCACAGCAAAAAGAAGAGTTCTCCCCACGGCTGGTAGTTTGTCATTATCCTTTTCTTTATTACAATTTTGCATTGTACTGAAAAGTAACCACACCCAGCTCCTTGCTTGGATAGAATCAATATCCATAAAAGGAATACATTTTTTATTCAAAGACGAGCAGTCCAGTCATTAACAGGTTTCTGATTTAAGTACTGCTGCATTATGATTTTCATAGTTCTGCTTTCGAATTAAGAGTGTTGTTGACAATCCGAAATGTAGTAACCAACACATCGTTAAGTGGGAACGAATCTAGGATTTTGCTCGGCTGAATAGGCTGGTGTCAGTGCTCCCCTGGTGAATTCCTCCCCTATCGTCTTTTGCCTCGACCACCCCCTGTTCCTCTTGCCCAGGCGATTGTCCGCTTTTCAGTCTGCTGTGGTGTTTGCTGTAGGCAGTATGCAGACTTGACTTTTGGCCAGCCAATGCTCAGGTGACTATTGCTGCATAGTTGGATGACCATGATCCACAGACTTAGTCAGTTGCAAGCGAAATTTACCGCCAAGTCGCTCTGGGTCTACGTGCGCTCCGCCTCCGGCTCCTGCTCCCTCAGGTGTATCGACCTCACATTTTGCTCTGCCCCCGATATGGCCCCAAAGACAGCCTCTAAGACTGCATCAGCAGCAGCGAAGACACGCGGTATCACACGCATTGCCGGTCCCGGTGATTCCGATGGAAAGGAGCCGTCAGCTGCCAGCGGGGTGCTGAGAAGGTCGCGGTGCCTATCGGCACTACAAAGCCTGTTTCTGCGGTTTCTTTGAAAGGCAAGCGGACTGTCCCGCAGCTGTTCCGTCGGCGGTCTTTGAAAGGGAAAGTGCCCCCCCCGAGGTCAGTGGTATCGGAAGGGGAGAGAAGCTGGCTGATCCATTGAAAGTGATTAAACACCGTCTTGTGAAGGAGGGGGAGGGAGTACCTGTATGTTCACCAGTACCAGCCCCAGTCTCGGCTCCCAGTCATGACGAGGACAGTAGTATGGGGACTGTCCCTTTGGATTCATCGATGACCGATTTAGCGATCTTGCCAAGTCTCTCCAGTGTGAGTGATGCCTCAGTGACTGGCGGTAATGCACAGTTGGGGGGCTGGGGACATCCCTGCTGCTAACAAGGAGCAATGGGAGCTATGCTGGTTCTGTTACTCTCGAACAATGCATTATGGGATCAGTAGTTCAGTTGAACACCCAACCTCCCTCCCACCCTGAAGTAAATCATAAACTGCAGGCTGTTCTATTGGATTCTTTAACAGAAGCCACAGCTGACTCAAAGGAGTCCGAGGGAAAGCAGCTTCCCTAATTTGAATCTGTGAATGTCATATCGCCCCTCCTCCCGCAGCTCGCCACAACACAGTTTAATTCAAAAACCCAACATGTAGTACAATCTTCCGAGGCTTCACACACAACTCACCCCCCCCCCTCCCCAGGAGCACCGGGTCAGGTGTCCGTTTCTGCGGCCGGCTCGCTCGCTCCCTGTTCTCACATCCAGCCCCGCACGCTCGTCCTCTAAACCCCTTTCTTCAGTAAGTAAACGAACTCAAACATGAAACCTCGCGCCTGCCTCCTAGGTTTGAAAAGTCACTTTTGCCGAATCCGCGCGCACTTCCGGTTAGTAGCCATGGCGAGATGTTGGCTTCCTCTACTCCTCCCCAGGGCAATAGAAACTGGCTTTCATAGACATAGTGAAAGGACTCCTGCACAGAGCGAAACACTGTGATACTTTATTTATGCGTTTTTATACTGAGTTCAACAGCTACTGTGAAATGCCGCAGCCCGAGTCACATGAAGGAAAATATTCCTTTTGCTACGGGCCAACAATATTTCTCGCATAAGTCATTTAATTAAACAACGTTTAAAAAATGAGCCATACAAACGTAAACGTAGTATTTTTTTAAGATTTTTGCTTTTCGGTTTGCTGAACATTTAAGTAACATCAACAAAACGTTTTATGTTTCTATAGCAAGTTAATGAATTAATCAAAGATGGCCCCGAATTGTCTACATTTGTCAACTGTGAATACAATTAAAAATTGACCTGAGGTGAGGGCTGGAAGCTGCCAGATGAAACGCCCACCGAATGCCATGACGAAAAAGGGGCGGGACTTAAAAAAAGTCACGGAAACGCCCCCGAATCGCGTTCCGAGGGGAAAGAATGATTGACAGCCAATGTCTTCCAATGGCTAGCCTCCATTTATGGAGCTAGCTAATGATAGACAGAGGCGGGTCATCACCCGACATAGAACTCAAGAGGTTTTGCTAGCGCATGCGTACTTCGTACGCATTGCTAGGCAAAACCTAAAAACTGCTTTATTTAAAAAGCAGTCACAGATATGGTAGTCTGCTGACCCCAGCAGCCACCATCCCTGTGACTGCTAGCCATTCCCCGTGGGTCGCAAATTGCGACTTGCCTCATGAATATTAATGAGGCCTGTCCCTTGCGACCTATTGGGAATCACAAACAGTGTAAAACACATTGCTGTACGTAGCTGTTTGCGATTTCCTAATTGCGAATTACAAAAATTTGCTATTTGGAAATCGCAAACAGAAGTCTATGTACATCTAGCCCTTAGTCCTTCAGATGAGAAATTGTGTGTGAAGGTGAAGCACTTGTGATCTGGAGGATGGCGTGGAGTCATTGTCATCATAGGCACAGTGCTTGGGATGCAACAGGTGTCATGTGAAGTGTGGCTTCAGTGTGCAGCAGAAGCACAGGGCAGTAATCAAGATAGAAGCCACGCCTAAGGGTGTGAACAAGCAGGACTCCCATGGCTTCAATTCACTTACTGAAATGGCTACCAGGCTACATATTGGATTGTCTGCATTTGCATATAATATGATTTATCCTTCTTGCCCACAACAATGGAAAAATCAGAGCATGTTACTGACACAGTAAGGCATAGGGGGGTTTTGGCCTTATGGTCAGAGCCGACGGCTTTGAAACTGGGGAACCAGGTTTGAGTCTTGGCGTCTGGTCAACATCCTGTGATTCTGGGCAAATCATTTAATCTCCCTGTGTCTGAAAAAAACAATGTGTCATTGTGTAATGCAACTGGTGCTGATGTAAAGTGCTCCAATACCTCCAGGTAGAGTTTGAGCTATATAAAACTACATCGAAATATGGGTTGCATGCATCTGCTTCCTGTTCTACCATTTATTTCTTGTAATAACACTTCAGTAGTTTTCCATGGTGGCACCAGAATGTAATGAGCATCAACAACACCCATTCAGCCCACTAACATACACTTGATACATACAACCCTATACCTGAAAATGAATGCCACTTAAATGCTAAACACTAAAAACAGACTACAATGTCATCACCATCTGTGAAGATCTGCTTTCACCAGGTACAAAATGATTTTCAAAAACAGAAAAGACTTAAGGTTAAGATGGACACCTCCATTCTACTCCACTGTGCTGCTCTGAAATACTCGACACACTGTACATATTCTTCAAGTACGAGATCATTCTGAACACCTTTATAAATACCCCATTACTGTAATGGCTAGGGTAGGATCACTCAGTCCAGAATGACACATCAGTAAACTGGCCTTATACCTGCAGAGCAGAAAATCCCGAACGTTGGCCATTTTGGCCTTGCTCTTCACTTCTCCTTGACATAGAACCGAGTATAGGGACATCTAAAGGCAGGGGGGAGGGGGGAGGGGGGTAGTTGCTGCCTGCAGCTACCATTAATTGACGTCCATGGTGACTCGTTCCTCAGGCCCAGCAAATGCAATTTAAAGGGCCAGCAGCATCTTCAGAACGAAACTGTAGGATGTACATCGGCAAATCACAAATGTTCCCAGGCACAGTCACAAAGAACACAAAAAGTACATATAGATTTGCCCCAAAGGTTATGGAAGAAACTCATAATTTTATTAAAGAAATGAATGTAACCGAAGCAGCCTCTTTGCAATGGACCAGTTAGTCCGAGCGTTGTGAGGGTACATTATCTTGTTTCTCTTCACCGCTGTCATCATGTTTCCATACAACCTGCCAACCGAAAGTCAAACTGCAGCGATAAACAAGGTATTAGTAAGACAGGTAACGCAATGCGAGGGATAAAATTCACTTTAATAAAATCAGGACTTTCCTTCAGTAAACTGGAGCAAACCTGCTCCAGTGCTCTCTCTCTTCTGCATCCCTCCATAACCCTTACTGTGATTGCTATTATGCTTAATAATTATCAATGCATCTAAATGTACTATTCCACTGGAACCTTTGTTTTCCACATAAAGTTAGCACCCTGGTTCCTGAGTGAGTAGGGTTCCCTTGTCCCTTCTTTCGTCCGTCAACTTAATGCCAGCAGAAATGTTGGCAACAACCAACAAGAAGCAGCACATTCAATCGCATGCATGAAATGTACAGTCCCAGGGCACAACTCCAGGCATGGGGGCTTCTATATTATTGCTAAAATCACCTGCTGCCCCGTTCCCTCCCTCCATCAATTTTCAGGCAACAATAAAAATGTCAAAATAACTCTGGTGATTAATGTTCTTCCTAGAAAGCGATCAGAGGGTTGTCTAGAGGAAGTGTTGACTCATGGTAAGGTAGGCATTGGGTTAATACCCCTGTTGCAAAGAACGTGTACCATGTAGATCACAAAGTGCATATAATGTAAATAGGTTAGCATGTTACTGCTTTTTTCTGAGAGATCCTTTTGTTACTTGCAGTTTATAAGTTATAATCCAGAAGCTTGAGCTATTAACTGTCACCAAAGAGCTACAAGCAAACTAGGTATATATTAGAGAGATAACATTCTTTCTGCAGTCTTTCATTATTCTAATATTGGAAAAAGGGTTCAGTTGGATAGAAATCAATTCTGAATATTAAAGAGAACCCCCAACCATGGTGTTAGGTTTTAAATTCTAAGTCTGTGCTTCTCCAGACCACCCGCTATTAAACTATACTGTCTACGAGCATGAATGACGTGTGACTCCTACACCTTGTAGTTGTCACTGTCTTATGTAACATTTCCTACACACTGATTTACACACCTCTGATTGATTGTCTCAGTGTTGTGTTTGTGATGTAAAGTGCTCTGACACCCTACACTGGTATGAGTGGTGCTATAAAACGAATTAAATGCACCTGAGGAAAAATGGCAATGGAGACTTAGGGGGCACTGTTAAAAGGTGGTAGTGGGGGAATCCGTGGCAGAGGTGGTCATTGGGGGACGCCAACAAACATTGTCACACTGTGAGTCACCAGCGCTAAAGCTGGCCCTGGCTCCAGGTCTCACAATATTTTTCAGTCGGCCTATGCTGAGTAAACCCAAGTTGCCAAGGCACCCTAGTAATGTGACAATATGAAGTTCAGCTAAGCCTAGCACCCAGGGGATGCACCTCACCAAGAATATGTGTCATCTCCTAAAAGAAATCAACAAATGCGCATGTCTAATATCATAGAGGAATACAGGCAGCGTCTCGTACTTTCTCAAATCCTTACCCATACATAAAGTATCGTTTTTGGGACAAGGCATAACACATAGAAGTAGACATTTTCTTTTTTGTCCTGGTCACGTATAGACCTACTCCCTAGGCAAAAGACCAGGATGCCTCACAATATGTGCTTTATATTCTTCATCTCAGGTAACATTCTCGCCAACTTTCAAGGACCTTAAAATCTCTCAGACTCCTCTTTAGACTAGTAATTGGCTCACCAGGGGCCCACCTGACCCCAAAAATCCACTGCCCTACCCTCTGCTGTCCTAGACTGCATAGCATTGAGTCTGGGGGAAGACTTGGAGAGGCGTAGGAGGGGTCTGAGCACCCTGTCAGCTGCAGCTATGCTGCTGCTTGGGATGAGCTGGCACCAAAAGAGAAGACAAGCTAACTGTTTACGGCGACAGCCAGTGACCAGGGATGTGATGCCCCACCCTGGTTGCACAAGAAGGCCCCAGTGTTCGGGTATACAGTGGTACCCGGAGCCCTGACCTGCTGAGATACAGTAGTGAGTGCCGACTGGGAGCCGAAGGAAAGACAGCAGCGGAAGGCTCCTGAACAGGCCCTCTCCCTCGAGCTGTTGGGATTGTTCAACTCAGAACTGGCAGGGTTGGTGAGGACTGATACCACGGGGGGACCCACTGGACCCAGACGATCTCCAGCCCATCTTGCATTGCCTCAAACAGCTCGGCCCTGTACTGAGAGGTGAGTGAACAGCGGCTTAAAAACAGGACATTCGTTAGACCCCTACACCTGGCTGTTGTACTTTATGGACCTGAAGAAGAACTGACTGCATGACCCCAGCAGGGGCGGCTCCTCCACTAGGCCGGAGGAGGATTCCCCACTGCTTTCTCGCAGTGCGAGAAGCAGAAACATAAAATGGTAATTACTACCATTTTATGTTTATGCTTCTCACACTGCGAGAAAGCAGAAGGGTTTGTTGCAGGCGGGTGGAGGTACGGGGCTGCTCTGTGAGTAGGGGAGGAGTGGGGTGCCCACTCCTGAGAGTGCAATGACTGTTTGGTCGGCCCCCTGGGGCCGTCCAAACCAGTCATGCGCACTCTGCCCTTTCTCCTTGCAGGCTGCAATGCAGCCTACATGGAGAAAATGGCCTCCCCGCAAGCCCCTGGCTGGGCGGCGTCCCCACCAATCACATCGCTACAATTGCAGCATTGTGATTGGCTTAGAGGAGTGGAGCAGGGCTGCCTGCTTCCTGTTCCTGGCAGAGGCAGGAGCGGGAGCCGAGAAAAGACGCGACCAGGCCAGTGAACAGGTACGTTTAAAAAAATTATTATTAAATTTACCACCCTCTCCGCGCAACCCTCCCCTCATGACCCCCCAACCACCTCACCTGCGATTAATGCCGGCTGCAACTGGACCCCAGAGAAATGGGGAACCCTGCCAGTGACGAGCACGGCACACAGCCCTCCCAACCTTAACCCAGTAACTGGTAAATTGCACATGCAAACGGCAACCTCTGCGGCCCCGGGATGCCATCCTTTGCTGAGGAACACAAGAGAGGTGGAATACAAATTAAGAGTACAGAAAAGAAGACCGATAACAAATGTGAAGGCCTCACTGTGGGTGCCAAGGTAGGCCCCCTTATTGGCATCCCTCCCAACATTGATAAGTGAGAGAATGGGCGACGTTACGATGGAACTGGGTCCAAAGACCTCAGGGGTGAGCTGAGAGGGTCATTGTTGACAATACAAATCATGGGCGAACAGCTGAGGGCCCCGACACAGTGGGAATTGGTAGTGCTAAACACGCTGTGGGGGAGACAGACCACCCTGGCCTACGACGTGGCCTTCTCAAGTGGACCTCGAGAAGGCCTTGGACTCGGTAAGATGGAACTTCCTATTGCTGGTCATGCATAGGAAGGGACTTGGGGAAGACTGGATTAAATGGGTTACCCTACTCTACTCTGGGATGGCGGCACAGGTTAAGACTGGTTCTACTATCTCTAACAAGTATGATATATTTTGAGGCACAAGGCAGAGCTGCCCACTATCTACTCTACTGTTAAACCTAGTCATTGCACCACTGGTGAAACTAACTCGAAGGGAAAGTGGAGGCAATATTATTTATTTAATTATTTATTTCAGATTTGTATTGCGCATAGCTGCCCCAGCAACGGGGCGCCCCAGCGCCACCAGAGACCGAAGACATGAGCCCAGGAGTGAAACATCGGTGTTAAACAGAGAAAGCAGGGAAGAGCCAGGTCTTTATGGCTTTTCGAAACGCCAAGTGATTCTGGATTGCTCTAACGGGAGCAGGGAGCGAGTTCCAAAGTTTCACCGCCAGACTGCCAAACGAACGCCAGCCAGCTCTGGCCTTCCAGACTTGAGGAGTACAGACCAAAGCTAGGTCGGCAGATCTCAGAGGGTGCCCTGGCACATAGAACTCTAACAGATTGGATAGCCCCAAAGGTGCCTGGCGAGTCAAGATCTTATGCGATACGCAAAGAGCCTTAAACTGAATGCGCTCTTTGACAGGCAACCAATGAGCAAGATCTTGGAAGTACAACCATAATACGAGCCGCCGCATTCTGAACCCTCTGCAAGCGCTTGATGCTGGCCTTATTGGCGCCCAATATTATATTAGTAGATGGCCATGAACATATCCTGAACTCCTTCTGTTCCTGTCTGACAGTCCTACTGGGGCTCAGGTTGAGATGCGTCACCTGGAGGAATTCAAGACATTGTCGGGACTGCGTGTCAATAGGGCCAAAAACCTGTATGGTATGTTTCCCTATAAACCGTTAACTCCCCAACCCCCATACTTTCCTCCAGGACATACATGGTCACCTGCAACCTTTAAATACCTGGGTATTCAGATATATTATAAATTGGATGACTTGAGAGAATGGAACTTGGGGGAGTATTTAGATCGCTTAAGGCCTGTATTACTTTTTGAAGATCCCTGCGATTACCCCTATAGCTCGAATATTGATATCCAAAATGGTGATGCTCCCTCGCTTACTATATTTCTTCACAAATCTCCTGGTTAAGTTGTACCTGTTGCATGGTTCTAAAAGTTAGATTCCCTCCTCCGTGAACTAATATGGGAAGGAGAATGCCATAGAATGCCACTCAAAGTCTTGAGAAGCCCACCAAATAATGGAGAATTAGGACCTTATGGGTCACCACCTACCAAGGAATCCTACAGGCCTGGCAGCTACATTCAATAGTGACTATTCCTCAACCAAGCACCCTATTACAGGTGATTGTGTGTTGTTGGAGCAGATGAGTGGTGAGTGGAGTACAGTGCATTAGCATAGAGTGCTGTAGAGTGTAGTAGACTCCACAACACTCTATATCACTCCATGCCACTCCACTCCACGCCACTCAACTCTACTCTACCCCACTCTAGGTCACTCCATAACACTCCACTCTACAACACTTTGCAATGCTCCATAACACTCATCTCTACTGTACTCCACTTTACAACATTCCACTCCACACCACTCTCCTTAACCCCACTAACTGTTAGCCATGCTGGTGTTCAAAATGGCTGAAACATATTGGCAAAGCCAATAGCTCTTGCATAGTCGAGATCTAGTGGCTTTGCCAATGCTTGTTTTAATATTGGTAATTCTGATCCCCTGAAAGAGTTTTTTAATCTACTGTTAAACATGTCCTAAGGGAATATGGTTTTCTTTTCTACACCGAACAATACATATTTATTTATTTATTTTCAGAGTTTTGTATAGCGCGAACTGGATCCTTGCAGATATCAGAGCGCTTTACATACATAAGAGAGAAGAGTGCACTACAAAGAACATAGTATAAATGAGCGGCAAACATAGAGTAGAAGTCAAAAAGCAGTGTGTGCATGGAGCGTTATCAGATATCAGAGCGCGTTATATACATAAGAGAGAAGAATGCAATACAAAGAACATAGTATAAATTAGCGGCAAACTTAGAGTAGAACATAAAAAGCAATATGTGCATGGAGCGTACAGCGACAATTAGACCAGAGTGTTTGAGAGGTCACGTACGGCCTTGAGAGATAAGGGGGAGGCAAATAGGCAAACAATACAGGGGTAATTGACGTTCAAGTGAATTGGGCCATAAGGATAGCTTTGACTTCCTTTTTGAAGGAGGCAGTGGATGAGATGAGTCTCGTTTCTGGCGGGAGGGCATTCCAGATCCTGGGGTCCATCCCTGAGAAGGAACGTTTGTAAGTTTTTTTCTTGCGGAATCTTTGTGGTTTCAAAAGGAGAGTTTCTGTGCTTCTTGTGGATCTTGAGCCTCCTGAGAGTGTCAGTTTCTGAGCAATGTAGCTGGGCATGCTGTGATGTACGGCTGTGTGCGTAATGCATGCTATTTTCAGGTGTATTCTGGTTTCGAGCTGTAGCCACTTCAGAGATTTTAAGTCCGGAGAGATGTGTGAGCGTTTTTTGGATCCAGTTATGAGCCTTGCTGCAGCGTTGATGGAAGCTCTTAAAGGAGCGGTTGTTGAAAGAGGGAGGCCAGAAAGGGCAGTGCTGCCATAGTCGATCCGAGGTATGACTAATGCTTGAACTGCAGTTCTGAAGTCTTTGGCTGGGAGGAAGAGTTTCAACTTTCTCTAGATATTTATTTGGTAGTTAGCACCCCTGGTTGCATTGCTAATATGACGTTGCATATTGAGGTTGGAGTCACGGGTGAAACCTAGAGATTTAGCTGATTCTACAATGATAGGTTGGACATTGAATGCAGTGAGGTGTTTCAGCCAGTCCTGAGCGATGAGGATTTTGGAGGGAGGTGCAATCAGGAGGAATTCTATTTTTAGAGCATTGAGTTTGAGATGGTTCTCTGCCAGCCATGTTTGTGTGTCCTTGAGTGTTGAATTGAGAAGTTTGAGGTCTTCAGAGGATTATAGTTTGAAGTAAAGTTGAGTGTCGTCCGCATACATGTGGAATTGCACATTCGACGCCTGAAGCAGTGTGGTGAGTGGCTCCATGACTAGGTTGAACAGGGTCGGTGACAAGGAGGAGCCTTGCGGAACACCTAGTGTAACTGGGACAGGCTTAGACATGTTGTTATTAGTTTTGAACTTCTGCGTCCGGCTATGCAGGAAGGATGTGAACCATTTGAGTACTGTTCCAGAGATACCCATTCTGAAGTTCAACAGATCAAGTAGATTCTCGTGTTTGACTGTATCGAATGCAGATGACAGGTCGAGTAGAATGAGGAGGCAGGTGCCGTTTTGGTCTAGAATTTGGAGTGTGTCGTCAATTATGTGGGTCATGGCTAACTCTGCGCTGTGACCTGCCCGGAAGCCGGATTGGTGTTGGTTAAGGAGGTCAAAGTGATTGATGTGTTTAGTCAGTTGTAGGTGAACACATTTTTCTAATAGTTTTGCTAAGGTAGGGATATTGGAGATGGGGCGATAGTTGTTTAGGTCGGAAGGGTCAGCTGTGGGTTTCTTAAGTATGGGTGATACTTGTCCCACTTTGAGGGAGTCTGGTATAGATCCTTGAAGAAGAGAACTATTAACGATTTTTATCCAGAGTGGTATGAGCCATGGGCTGAGGTCCTTTACGGCGTTTGCAGGTAGAGGATCCGAGAGGTGGTTGGAGGGCTTCAGGGTACTGAGGATCTTGCCAATAGATTCTTCCGTGTATGTATCAAAGGATGCCCAGGTAGCATTGTTTTTTAGTTTGATGGTTGTTTTGCTGCTGGGGTTGGAATAAAGGTTTAGGTCCATGATGAGATCATTCTTGATGTTGAATGTTTTGAGATTGAAGAATGTTGAGAATTCTTCACATGATGGGAGAGTGCTGGTTGGTCTAAGCGCTCGCTGTGGTTCATCTTTGGATTGAGATTTGATTAGCTCAAATAGCTTTTTTGGTCGATTTATTGCTTGATTTAGTTGATGGCTAAAAAAGTCAGCTTTCATTCGTTTAATTTTCCGGAAGTAAGCATTTCTTTTTTTCCTCAGAGTCTTGAGGTGCATAGCTGATGGGGTGGATTTCCAGTTGCGTTCAGCTAGTCTCATGTCTCGTCTGTCTTTGTTGAGCAGATCGTCAAAACAAGGCTTTAAGCTTTTGGAGGAGACTCTCTTTAGCTGGAGGGGGGCAACTTAGTTGATTATCGTAGTCATTGAGTTGAGGTAGTGCTCAGTGAGAGCCTGGACGTCGTTGTTGCCAATGGGAGGTATGAGTACGTTGTAACTGGAGGAGGGTGAGGAGATGGGATTGAGATTCCTCAGGTCTCTTTTCCATATTTTTGGTTTGGTTGATTGTGCTGGGTGTAGTTTCACCACTTCATTGATGAAGAATGTGATAATGTGGTGGTCTGACCAGTCACAGGGTTGGGTTGAGTCAAGCTGGGTGGCGTTATCTTTGGAGATAATGAGGTCAAGGATAGAGCCTTTGTCATGAGTGGGGCTATTGCAGATTTGGGTTAGGTCTAAGGTGTTGAGGAAGGTTTTGAGGCTGTTAACCACGGAATCGTTGTGATCATTCCAATGAAGGTTGAAGTCACCAAGGAATATTTGTGTGTTTTGTCGACCCGAATTAGTAGTGATCATGTCCATGAGATGTTCAGTGAAGGTGAGGCTGTCCCCAGGTGGGTGGTAGATAATATGTAGCGAGCATACAGAGTTGCCCTCGCTGTTGACGTCGAGGCATAAGTGTTCACAAGAGGAGAATGTAGGGGGAGATGGCTCTGGTTACTGAAAGGCTATTGCGATAGATACATGCTATCCCACGTCCTATCTTGACAGGCCTGTCTAATCTGATGATGTGATAGTTAGGGGGAACTAGAATGTCGATGATGGGGGAAGATGATTCAGTTAGCCAGGTTTCGGTGAGTATGGAAAGGTCTAGGTCATGTGCGATAATGAGGTCGGCTATGTCAGTTGCGTGTCTGGAGGCAGATCTGCAGTTAAGTAGAGTGCATTTGAGCCGTGGGCTAATGAGGGAGGTGGAGGGGTCTCGAGTGAGTGTGATTGTTTTCACATTGTTAGGGATGGTGCCTCTGGTGTTTTGCGTGGGTGGCTGTGCGGGTCGGAGAGGATGGCGGGGATGGTAAGGTGAGTGGTGAGTGGTGCACTATTATGAGGGGGGTATGTGAGGGTTGGCGAGGAAGGAAGGGGTGGGAAAATGCGAGGTGGCTATGTGGGTGGTGGGAGGGGGTTCGTAGGAGTGTAGTAGAACATGTATGTCATGTCATGAGAGTGGATTGGTGCATCTTTATTTTATTTATTTGTGCGTTTTTATATAGCACGGACTTTACCCGAAGGTGTCAGAGCGCTTCACAATAGGAAGAAAAATGATACATGAGAACATTACAAGTGAACAAAATACAAAAGCAAACGTTACATTAAATGAAGCAAAAAAGACAATCGTGAGCCAACGAAATACAAGAGGTAGCAAACGGTGCATTACAAAAGTGACAATCGTGAGCCAACAAAATAAAAGAGGTAGCAAACGGTGCATTACAGGAGGAAAAAGTAACGTGTGCAGGTTACAAAAGCGTACAAAGTAAACATAGAGGTGTAATACTGCAATATATGGAGGGCACTCAAGCACAAGAACAAACATTACGTAGGCCATGGTGGCACTTGTGCAGGTATCGAAAATAAACAAAGGTAAGAGGTAGAAAACAGTGTGTTACACGAGAAAGTGAGGGGTGCATGTTACACACGAGTACCAAACACAGGAAGAAAGATAATACTGCAATAAATGGCAGACTCTCAAACCACAAGAACACACTGGGAAGAGAGTCATCTGTGATGTCGGTTGGAAGAAAAGGGGGCAGGGATAGAGGTCCAGTGGGGTGGGTTGGGTTTGAGTAGGCGTGTGGGATGGCGGGGGAGCTTGCGGGATGTTACAGTACTCAGAGGGACGGGGAGTCTAAGTTGACGAGAGAACAATAATTTGACGGTTTGAAGCTCGTCTTTGATTTGTTGAAGGGTTGACACGATTTGATAAAGCATGTAGTTAGGAGCAGTAGTGGAGGGGGGGGTGGAGGAGAGTTGAATGAGAGTTAGATGTGGGCGTGGGGGTGGGTGTAGGAGGAGCAGGAGGTGGAGTGGGGTTTTCCCTGGTGGGTAAATGGGTGATGGTCGTGGTGGGGAGAGATGGGGGTGATGAGGTAGGGGAGGGCAGAGAAGGGGAAAGGATGACTAGGGGTGGTATAGGAGGGGGGAGCTTTGGGTGGTGCGGGAGGGCTGGGAGGAGGCGAGGGGTGAGTAAGGTGTGGATGGGGTGTGTGTCCTGATGTGAGGGGAGGAGAGGGGCTAAGGTGGGAGAGGAGGAGGGGAGGTGAAGACGGAGGGGGTGAAAGGTGAGTGAGGGGGTGCGTTGGTGATGCGAGGGGAGGAGGTGAGTTAGGTGTAGGAGGAAGCGGGGTGTGGGGCGTGTGGGTGGTGATAGATAGGAAGGGGATAGGGCTGGGAGGAGGCGAGGGGTGAGCAAGGTGTGGATGGGGTGCATGTCCTGATGTGAGGAGAGGAGAGGGGCTGAGGTGGGAGAGGAGGAGGGGAGGTGAAGACGGAGGGGGTGAAAGGTGAGGGAGGGGGTGCGTTGGTGATGTGAGGGGAGGAGGTGAGTTAGGTGTAGGAGGAAGCAGGGTGTGGGGCGTGTGGGTGGTGATAGATAGGAAGGGGCTAGATGCGAGAGGTGGGGGGGTGGTGATAGAAGGGGGGGTGATTTGGACAGAGGAGATGTGTGTTGTAGGGTGAGCTCGCAGGCTTAAGGGTAGCGTTAGGCTGTGTGCAGCCAAGGGTAAGGGGGGATGGGGGAGGGAGGGTGGGGATTAGAGTCGGTGGCGGTGTGCGAGGAGTCAGTGGCGGTGTGCGAGGAGGAGGGGGGCTGGGGGTTGTGGGGAGGCGGGGTGGAGAAGGGGCAAGGGGGGGGTGTGCTATATGTATGTGGAGGGGGGGGGTGAAGAAAGGGGGAGGCTCGAGGCGGGGTGAGGCGGGGAGGGGGTAGAGATGGGGGTTGATAGTATGAGGAGGAGGGGGGTGGTAGGGAGGGGGTGGTTAGATGTAGAGAGGGTATGTGTGTTGTGGGGGAGGTAGAGTTGTTGAGGGTAGCATGCAGCACTGGGGATGCAGGAGTCAAGAGTGTAGTGGGTGTGGGGGGGTGGGACTGAGTGGGAAGAGCAATGGATTGGGTGTTGGGGTGGAGGGTGATTGGGTTGGAAAATTGACTACCATGTCTTTAATAGTAGGAAAGAAGGTATCGAATAGATTAAGGCTACGATCTGTGGACTGGGTGAGGATAGTGCCATTGTTGTAAATGGTGATGGTTGCTGTGGCTTGGAACGATTGTGATGGGGTAATGGACAAAATAAGACCATGTGCGGACTTCCTCGTGGAAGAGACCGTGAGGAGGGTAAGGAAGGCCTTCCTCCATTGCGCTCTTCGTTTGGTGTAGAAGATGATGTCGGTGGTCATGTGTCCAGTACGGGGTGAGAAATAGGGATCTGCAAAGGGGGTTTCTGGGTGGGTTTTCAGAAGGTTGTGTTTGAAGGTTTTGGCAGATTTTTTCGAGAGTTTAGGGGGTAGTTGATTATGTATGTGTGGGTGCCGGAGAGTTTCATGGTAGGGAGTAAGGTGTAGGTAAGGTGGACTTCAGGGGAGGGGAAGCAGAATAGATAAGGGGAAGCAGCTGGAGAGATTGATCCGAGATTGCCTGAAGCGAGGATTGTAGTGGAGAGTGTAAGAGGGGGGTCTGTGGGGAGCTGTCCTTGGGATAAACAGTATAGGTTAGAGAGGGGCAGTATTCACAGGAATGAGGGGAGAGGCTAAGTGGTAGGTAAACAAAAGAGAGGATGCCAACCGAGAGGATAGTCTAGGAGTAGTCAGAGACTAGTCCAAGATGGCCGACCGTTTGGAGAGGAGAAGGAGGTGACAGTATAGTCCTATGTCGGTTACAGTGACAGGTCCTATTTCCGTTGTTATGAAAAGGGAGAGGGTAGGGGGAGTGTGGTCCTATGTCTGTTTTAGTGGAGGGTCCTCTTTCTGTTGTGATGGATTGGTGGGTAAAGAAGGGGGCTGGGATCGATCAGAGGCTAGGGGTAGCTGTTGTTCAGGAGCAATAAAAGTTGTTTTATGACTCGGCCATTTTGGGTCGCGGACAAGGGGGGAAGGAAACAAGGCAATTCAGAATAAATAATATAGGGTGGGCGAAGTAAGCTAATTGTGCAGATTATGTAGAGGTTATGGTGCTGGTATAGTTATGGGGGCGTTTAGGAAAGCGCCTCAATGTTGCTCTCTGAGGCTTACTTGTATAGTTGGCGTCCTCAATAGACCAGCGAGGGTCCGTTGAACCCGCAATCAGTGCAATCTCTAACAGACATAAGATTTCTCATCCATCAAGATATTACTGTGTGCTTAAAATGTATGATCGCTGTGGCACAGTGTCAGCAGGCGGAATGCTGTAGCACTTTAAATAAAGTGAAGATCTTCTTTAAAAAGAGGAAAAGGCTGAGGTATGTATAGCTCTAGTAGTATAATCAAGACACGTGAAAGAACACCTTGACTTTTGGAGGAAGGCATGATAAAGAAAAAAAAGAATGGTGAGGTTCTAAATTAAAAGACTGATCTTAAGAGTGCTCACATCACAGGTACATGTGGATGTTCAGCTTCCTGAATAGGTAATAGGACCCTGACCTGGTTTACCAAAGACAATCTGCGGCCAATGAGTGAGGGCAAGATTTCCATTGAGAAAGTGGAAAAGTGGGAGCCTGAGTTCATTTTCAATTTTATTGAAATCCGACAGTTCAACAAGGTCTTTCTTGTCTGCTGCTGGTTTATCTCTCTGTCATAAAGCAGATTTGAAAAGGTTTAGTTTATGCAGAAAACCGAAATTATTCATTCTGTGATAGCAGGCACACATTAAAGGGAATTGTCTTAGGGATGAACCTAGGGAGACCAAACAAATCAATTCAGTAATGAAGAGGAGGTAAAGGGCGCATGTTCCCGTTCTGACAAGAGCAATTCAGCCAGGCCTAGGCAACATCCTGAACACCTCTCTGATGGAGCCCTTCGGAAGACATTCAAGGGAGGCAGTGACAGAAACTTTTTGAAAATTCTAATAAAATCAGAGCCTTGACTACTGTGGATGACAGTTTCCCACCTTGAGTTGTTCGGAATGGGTGTGAAAGTTATTCAGTCTTCTCTGGGGTGATAATGTGGTCCAAATAGTGAATGGCTTTTATAAAGGCTTGTGTCTACTGACCACAAACTGCTGTAATAGCTTTGAAATTCAAGTTTTTTGTATGATAGGCTACTATTTGACATATTATCTGTGTGGATGTTTGACTTCTTCGAATGAGGGGTGATGATGGACCACTTAAATTGACGGCGTACCACTGTGGGAGCTCTGAAACTAAGGAGGAGGGGTCTAAAAGCCAACCAGAAGAGCTACTAAGGAGTGCAGTGAGGGGATACAACATCTAAGAATATATTAAACAAACATACAATTACAGCATAGTTAAAAATCTATGAAAACACAGTTAGAATAAACAACATCAAAAATTATCATCACTATAAAATATGTAGTGCAATAAAGAACAATGACAGTTTGAACTCAAAAACCCATTTATGGATTAACTGTGTAGTAGTCAGAAATTATCAGAGTATTTGCGAATCACGTCTGATGATGTTAATTATTTTTGAGGCTGCAGCATCTCACAATCATAGAGTCTAATATTCAACTAGGATCATCTCTGGCAGGACTTTAAGTGGGCCGGGTCTCACCATGCTGAGCACCGGCAGTTTTTTAAAGGGGGCCTCGAAACGGGTCTCTATCGGGCTCTGTTTTGTGCACTAGCACAGGCGATCCGTTTTTTTCCAGACTGCAGTGACAGCAGGCACATCGATGTGCTTGTGCTCACATAGCTCACTTCTCACTAGAGGAGAAGTTAAGGCAAGACGTCATGCCAGGTGAGCGTTGTAGGGGAATGGAACATCACTGGAAAACCAGCGATGTTCTATGGAAAACACTGCTATCGCTGGAATAATTATCGCCATTGTGCTATGCGTTGTTAATACAGCGCTAGTATGGAGCTAATTTCCAGCGATAAAAAATCTCACGCTAAGCTCGGCCAGCGATAATTATCGCTGCCGTTTGATAATATGCCCCTTGGTGATTATTGTATTTCAATATGGGTAGAAAAGATGCTGCCCCTTTTGTTCCTTTGCCCAAACTATGCTATACTGCGAAGTACCCAGTTCTTATCTTTCATAAATCAGTTTATATTTCAGATTTTTCCAGTGTTCACTACACATTCTGAATGTGCCCAAAACCCATTGAGACTCAACTGGATAAAGTTTTCCTTAACATAATCAAGCTACGATAATCACCAATCACTAAATGCTAAGGATTTTCAATGTGTTTTTTATTGTAACAAGATTAAAGGATTTTAGAGTACGTTGCATTTTAACAGAACTCTTTAAAAGATCTGAGGGACCCTGCTCAATCAACCCAAGAAATAGCCGTGCAACTATTTTTGTTCTGGTTTATTGAATGCCTGGGAAACCCAAAGCAAGGATGACATACTATACCATTAATCAATTGAAATGTAATGTATTTTCCCATTAGGACTACAACAAATTTGGGAAGATCTTTCTTTATGTGTAGGTCTGTCACAATATGAATAATTGCTCAGTTCAAACCTGAATTTTACAGATGTTCCCTCAAGAGAGAAGGTTAACAAAACCAAAAGGGAAGCTTTTGTTTAACAACGTTTTATTTCGTATAAAAGATATCATTATTACAACTAGCAAACAAAAGCACTTCCGGATCCTTCCTACACCAGGGCACAAACCTGCTTACCCAGGGTCATTTGGATCATTTGTTTCAATGCAGTTAATGCCAATGAATTCTCCATATTTGTCATATGGGAAATTTGCATATGATTCACCAGAATGTTTGCGCTCCATTTCTTTTTTAACATTTATTGTCAGCTTCATGACAGAAAGATGGAATGTTTAAATATTCCAGAAGACAAATAGTGCAGCATTCAGTGTCTTTTTGTTTCTTCTGCAGAGCAGGAATACTGTCTAAATGTGCTACTTTCATAGACCAGAAAATAGGGTGGATTACGTACCAAACATGGGAAAATGCTTATGTTTGAGTTCCCTACGAGTATATTGAGTGATCTGACCACAGAGGCTAGTTCTGACTGGCTGAGGTCAATCAATCAAAATTGCTTCAATTGGGTAATATAGCCATCTGGCTGCCTTTAACCAACCAGTAGTAATCTCTTTGGGTAAAGTTTTAGGGAGAGAGAAAAGAAAAACATGTTTAAAAATGACTCCACTTGAGGAGCTTCGCGCGCAACCAAGATGGCTGCGTGAGCTTAGGGCTCCCGAGACCCTCGTAACCTCCCGCATCTATCCTGTCATTTATCCTGTTCCTTATTGATGTCTTCGTGAAGGCGAACCACGACTGAGGTGAAACCTGCTTTCAGATTTTGAATCGGACCCCGGGAGCCGGAGTTACGGCGATTAGAAGATTGCGGCCTACATCTCTGTGATGCCCGGCTGTGGAGTTGGCATGGTGCCTGGGCCGTAGTTGAACAACATCGGCTTGAGGGGGCTGGGACGTCCGGTCCAGTTGCTTTCACTTTCAGTTTTGCTTACAGAGAGAGCTGTGACTGGAACCGTGCCCACCCCTGAGCCTGAAGATGGCCGCCCAGTGACACCCACAAGTGTGATTTCTCATCGACTAGCCGAATTTGGAGGACATTTGGCCTGTGCCCCCTGGCTGGGGCTGCCTCCGCCCGAGGGGACCAGGGGGTGCCATCTTCCTGACTCGTCTCTCCTATTTAAGTTAACCTATCTCCCGCAATGACGGGGAAACCAGAGGGCGAAAAACAGAAACTTAAGACCACTCGGCGGGGTGGCTATGCCCAGACTAATATCATGGATCGATATGCCCAAGCTAAGGGATCTCCTGGCGGATCTGGTAGGTCGCAGGAGGACACTAGAGATCCACCAACTTCGGCCAATGAACTGACCCTGCAAGATGTCATGGCCGCTATTGACGGGATTAAATCCTCATTAGGGCAACAAATGGAGACTCTCGCCCATAAGCTCGATACTGTGGCGATAGATGTCAATCTGATCCGCACAGACCTGGCAAAAACCAATGAGAAGGTCAAATCACTGGATATCAAGACTTCAAGTCTGACGGGTGATGTCGCTGACCTATAGACGGAGGTCCGTCACCTAAAGACCACCAATGATCTCCTCACATGTCGACTGGAGGATTCTGAAGGAAGGGCCAGGCGGAACAATGTCCGTATTATTGGTGTCCCGGAGAAGGCGGAGGATCCTGCAGCTGACCTCTTTGTTGAGAACCTTATTGTTGGACACCTCGCACCTAAAGGATTGAGTACGTTCTTTACGGTTGAACGGGCTCACAGAGTTCCGGCCGGCAAACCGAAGCTGGGTGCCCCACTGCGGCCTATCATTGCGAGAATTTTCAATTTTCGTGATAGAGACGCTATCCTGCAGGCCTCACGGATGGATGGACCTACAAAGTTCGAAAACACAAATATCAGCTTCTACCCGGACTTCACCCAATCTGTCCTGAAGCAGCGACTCGGTTTCCTGGGGGTGAAAAGAAGACTGCGTGATATGGGACTCAAATATGCCATGCTTTTCCCGGCCAAGTTGAGGATTGAACATGCTGAGCGAACTTATTTTTTTGATTGACCAGAGGTGGTGGCCAACTGGCTGGACACTCTACCTAACCAACATCCATCGGAGGAGCGGTCTGGCGGAGCGGAGGGCGGACAGGCGGGACAAGAATAGTCGCCGGTTGCTTGGTTCCTGGAGTTTTTCGTGGTCCTTGGACTGTGGTTCGATAATCCTGACATGTGATTTAATGTACATTTGGGGGGTTGCGGGGCTATTGGTGGGTCTTTTTTGCTCCTCTGAGTGTCTTTTTGTAGTTTAGTTAAATGTGGGTTCGACAGGCACACTGCAAGTTTGGGTTGCTTTCTAGTTTTACGCAGGGGTGCAGAGTGGGGGGCTTTGTAACGGGATGTTGGTGGGGGGGATGGGAGGTTCTGTTGGGGTGTGTGTATGTTTTCTTGCAAGGTACCGTATCCTTAAATCGTTTCATCGAGGTGTTGAATTCTTACTGGGGTTGGATTTTCTTTCTTCTTCGGGATGGGGGGTAGAGGGCTGAAACTAATGAGTTGGAATGTGAAATGGGCTGGGGGTTAGGATAAAACGTGGGGTGGTGTTGCAACTGTTGAAACGTCTCTCCCCTGATGTGGTCCTTCTTCAGGAGATGCACTTGATTGGTAATACTTGTCATGCTATGAATAGGAGGGGGTATCGCCTGGTTGCATATGCTGGGTTTTCCTCCGGCTCTAGAGGGGTTGAAATCCTCATTAAGAATTCTCTCCCACTGGAGATTGACTCCATTTTTCTCGATGATAGAGGGCTCTATGTCGCTCTTACGGGAAGATGGGAGGGCCGCACCCTCTCTCTGGTTTCGCTATATGTCCCCCCTGGCCTGCAATCAACTACTTTAGCGGATTACGGGCGGATTGTTCTGGCTCTCCCTGAGGGGGTCACTGCTTCTGGGTGGTGATTTTAACGCAGTAGTTTCCGGTGTGGTCGATCGACACCCACCCAGAGATCTAAAGGGATCACAGAACTGGCTCCATGAATTCCTTGACACTTTGAGTCTGGTAGATTGTTGGAGGTTGTTACATCCTACTCAGCGGCAATATATGTTTCACTCGGCCGATCACGGTAGCCTCTCCAGGATCGACTATGTTTTGGTACCGGCTGCGCAGGCTCTTTCTGTCACTGAGGTCAAGCATTTAGCTCGGGGAATTTTGGATCATTCTCCACTATGGCTCCGGATAGATTTAGATTCCGGGTCCGAGGGACGGGTTGCCCCGATTAATCCTTGGTATTTCCAAAACCCTACAACTCGCGCTGCACTGGTAAAATCTCTCGAACTGTATTTTTTGGAGAACGAGGGTTCTGTTTCATCAGCAGTGTCGCTTTGGGAGGCTTTCAAGACGTCCTTAGGGCCAGGCCCTGTCGTTGATAGCGGGTGCTAAGAAACAGAGAGATGAGGAGGTGGTTAAGTTTGAAACAGAGATCGCGGACATGGAGTTTGACCTGGAGCGGGGGGTCACCCGTGCTAAGACCCATGTTTTGCGACTAAAACAACTTGAGTACAAGACATTGGTTACCGACGCGGCTAAGGCCATGAGTAGGGAACAGCAGGGATGTCTGTATGACGTGGGAGAAAAGCTGGTAAATTGATTGCATGGCTGGATAAGAAAGATCGAGCTAATCGGGTGGTGCCTGTGATTGAGACGGATGCTGGTGTTCGGATCTCTGACCCTAAGGAGATAGTTCAGTGTTTCGCAGATCACTTCAATGCATTGTACTCCTCTGTGTCTGACAGACCGGAGGAGGACTCACATCTATTGTTACGAGATATTGCTTTACCGCGTCTCTCTGACGGTGATAGAGACCAAATGGACGCCGCTATAACACCTGATGAAGTGGCGCTTGCGATTCGTTCCTTGCGTTCGGGGAAAGCCATGGGTCCCAATGGTCTGCCTATTGAACTTTACAAGTTGCGCCCTGACAAGATGGCTCCCTATCTCCGGGATATGTTTCTGGAGTCTCGGGAATGTGGCTCTCTCCCCCGTGATCAGCGTTTAGCGACTATAGTGGTGATCCATAAGGAAGGGAAGCCGAGAGAATAGTGTGCGTCGTATCGACCTATATCCCTTTTAAATGCGGAACCTAAGATCCTTGCGAAAGTATTGGCAAACCGATTGATCACTGTAATTAGCGAGTTGATACATCCGGATCAATCCGGTTTTATCCCGCATAGAAATACTGCCCTGAATCTTAGGCGACTGCATGGTGTTCTCGCGAGAGCTGCGACTCTGCGTGAGCCGGCCATCTTGGTGTCGTTGGATGCCACGATGGCTTTCGATACTGTGGAATGGCCGTATTTATGGGCCGCGTTGGCTAAGTTCTGGTTTGGACCCGGTTTTATAGGCTGGGTGCGGCTGCTCTACGAGGACCCCGTTGCGCAAATTGTTGTGAATGGCCGAGTCTCGGCTCCATTTGGTCTTGGGAGGGGAACTTGTCAGGGTTGTCCTTTGTCGCCGCTCTTGTTCGCTCTAGCTCTCGAACCCCTCGCCGCGTGGATCCGGTGGGAGCCCTCGATGAAGGGTATTCGGTGGGCCCCGGAGTTTGAAGATCGCATCTCGCTTTATGCAGATGATATCTTATTGTATATCACTTCGCCCCGGAAATCCCTGATAGTATTGTGCGATGTTTTGAATTCATTCGGCAGGAATTTATGTCTAATCATTAACTGGTTGACGGCTGAGGAAAGGCGTCTTCCGAGCACGGCACGATTTTATACTGGAGCAATAAGGAATAGACTTACATGAGAAGTGTTTGTTGCCCTAGAAGAAACAGGAGCGGCCGGTATGAATGGCCTGGCTGACCCCTGCACACTACAGAACTAGTGTCCAAAACAGTGAAGTGACATTCCCAGAGTGCAGCACTGAAGAAACTGCTTCAATATAACATAGCAGTGAAACATGTCGGCACTGGCAGTAGGTTGTGGTAGGCATGATTAACTACCAGCCTTTTTATACAAGCACACAATCTCCGCCCTATGAATAAAATTGGGTAAGGGACGGATTGTCGTGTGTGTTTTTATGCACATTGTTACGTTATTTTCACTTTGTTTGTATGTGTTGGTCACTAGCAGATATTTCTGCGCCTTCACGAGCTTGTCACTTTATATGTTGGTTGTTTTGGACACTTCTTTCCTTTCATCTTATTTTTCTTTAAGACGCAGGTGATAACCGATGATGAGACAGGGGCCTGTCTGGAAATTGTATACCAGTTACCCCAATGGTGGTGTTTCCGTGAGGTGTCACTTGCGTCTTTCACATTTTTTGCTCTAGTAGGAGCAGTGTCCAACGTTGGGTGTGGATGCAGTGGTGTTCCTCGATATTCGGGTACACCGAACGTGTGGGTTCTGGTGTGGGGCCGGGAGAACAGGTTTTTATATGTTGGCGGAGAACAGTGCATAGTGTCTCTTACAAAATTGGTAAGAGAATTGTAGGGAGTAGGACGTTTGGAACACCCCCCTCTAGTCACTGATTTGGACGTACGCCGGTGGAGTGGGTCTTTATTGTTTTGTTAATCATTAACTGGACCAAATCCTATCTATACGTCCTTTCAGGTGCTGTCCCTCTTCTCCCAAATAATTGTCCCATCCAGATAGCGCACACAGGGTTTAAATACCTCAGTATCTACATTCCATTGGACCCCACGACTCTGTATGAACATAACCTCCTCCCTCCCTTGTCTAGATTGAAACAAGATGTCGCAGGTTGGCGTAAGCTTCCGCTTTCACCGCTAGGTCGTGCGGCTCTCTTTAAAATGATGTCTCTGCCTCGTTTTCTCTATGCACTCCAAAACACTCTTGATGTAGTTCCGGCTAGCTATTTCCGTGCAGTCGAGGGTCTTCAAAGGAAGTTGATTTGGGATGGTAGACCTCGTATTGCACTTGCTAAACTGACGCTCCCATGGTATTACGGGGGGATAACTCTCCCTGATATAAAACGTTACTATTGGGCATCTCAATTGGGAGCCATCAACCATGGTACGTATGGTCCCGAATTGAACCCCGCCTTTGCAATGGATAGATGGCTGTTACCTGGGGATAACTATTACAGGGCACTATATTCTAGATCGGTGATTAAGGACTTGTTGGGACCTACCAAGACGGCAGTGCGTCTGTGGCAGGATGCAACTAGTTCGATGGGGTGGAAAGACCGCTTGACTCGGGTGACTCCGCTCTTTGGCTCTGATAAACTGGGTAAACTGTGGAAGACCAAGGGATTTGATGAGTGGGATCTCATTGGTATCAGTAAGGTGGGAGACCTCTGGGTGAAGGGCCAGATTAAATTGTTTGAATCGCTAAAGAAGGAGTATGAACTAGCTGATTCAGAGTACTTCCGTTACGTTCAAGTTCGCCATGCTTTGAGGTCGGTTTTCCCAGTGGGGGAGATAATTCCGGAGTCGTCCCCGCTTGAAGATAGATTGTTAGACGGTCATGTGCCCGATAGTACTATCTCCCTAGTCTATAAAAAAATTCATAAATTATAGGTCGTGAGTTGTGGACCCGTGACGGCCTTGAGCTGGATGATGAGGACTGGCAATCTGCGATCTCCTCTCCCAAGGAGGTTGCGATACTAGCTCGACTCAGACTGGTTCAACTTAAGATTCTTCATAGGGTATATGTCACGGGCCCCCGATTGGTACACATGGGCTTTTCTGAGGAGGGTTTGTGCAAGCGAGGATGCGGCCAGATAGGGACATATTATCTGGGAATGTCGTGAGGTTGCCGCCTTCTGGAGTGGGGTACATAATGTAATGAAGGAAGTAACGGGGGTTGCCCTCTTACCAGAAGCTAAGCGATGTCTATTGAATGTTTGGGTACCCACGGATTATAACGTAGCCCAGACACAATGGGTGACCCTGGGGGCCATGATCGCCAAGCGCAATATAGCTCAATTGTGGGGATCCCAAAAGCCACCTACAGTTGAATTATGGAAGGAAAATATGGATTGGTGCATGTTCCGAGAAAAAACATTGTATTTGGCCCGGGGTCGGCCCCGGAAATGGTGTAGAATATGGGCACCCTGGAATACCTACCGTGGAGATATTTGTGCACCGCCTATCGCAGATAATACTGATGTCCCACCTTCCCCCTGACCATGCATTCTGACTGCTTATTTGTATGTGTATTGATTTTCCCTTTGTCCTCCCCCCTTCCCCTTCCGTACATGGATTGTTGATTTCATTGTATTGACTTCTCCTTCCCCATTTGATTTGACACTTTGTGTAATATATTCTTACCTTGCTGTTTTTATATTGTCAATAAAAATAAATAATAAAAAAAAACAGACACCCTCTCCAGGGGTCTGCCGTACAAAAAAAAATAAAAAATGTTTTCATGTGAGGACAAGGAACCCAATAAAAAAAAATTAGAAAATGACTCCACTTAACTTTTTGCTGGCCGCTGCCTCTCCTCCATCTTGTTGAGCTTCCTTCTTCCTGCAGTCCCGACAGCAGAAAGCACCCATCTCACAGGCTCCCCCTGAGCCAATAACAACACTGCAATACAGCGTTGTGATTGATCTGAGCACCATGGTTTGACGCTCAGAGGGGGACAGGGAGGCCTTGCATGTTACTTACCAGGCTGTGTAATGCAGCCTGGTGGGGAACATGCAAAGTGCGCACAACTGACGGTGCTCGGCACCGGTGAAATCCGGACCACTTAAAGCCCTGGGTATAGACTATATTAGAAGCAAAGACATTAAGGCTCATTTTTGCTCAAGAAATGAACCCATACGTTTTCATAGATGTTCATTTGATCCTCGACCTTGTAAACACGATGTTCACAGGTAGTGAGATGGTATTACTCAGTAAGACATCCTTGGTGTGTGAGCACTTGAGACATCCACCAATGCTGTAGGATGCATATCTTGGCTACTGTGATGGCTGTTGACATCCATCTATGCTATTGGGAAGTTGTATCGTCAAAGGTGACAACATTCTGTATTATTTGTTTGTTTGTCAGATTCGTCAAAGGGCATAAAACTAGTGGGGTGTATCCTCTCATATATGGAACGCCAGTATACCTTTAAAGTAGGACAAGACCATAATATGTGGTATAGGTCAGAGGCAATATCTGGACATTGCCACTATACAGCATTAGGGATAAGACGTGCCCTGTGCAACTTGTGTGGGGACCAGTACCAATAGTGGAGAATCTTGAAATAAGTATATTTTAGGCATGCTTCTCTAAGTGTTCAATCATGGTATTCTAAAACTTCCTTCCAGTCAGCCTCTGAGTAGGTTACTCCCAGGTGTTCCTGTCAATAAGACCTAGTCGCTAAGCATGTATGGTTTGAGAAAATGTCAATGAGTATCTGACACATATTGGACACGCCTCCCCTGGATATTCTCCATAGCATGAGATAATCTCAAATTGGTGAGGGCAAGAGATTAATTGGATCTTGCCTTAGTTTACTTCTCAAGCAATTACACACTTGCTAATATCACCACAACTGTGATTGCGGTAGCACCAGCTCCGATTTTAACATCTCAAATTATCACAACGATTAGCTCCGATTTTAACATCTCAAAATATCAAAGTGAGTCCCCTTCAAGTAGGACATCTATTGTCTTGATTCTTCGGTCATCACAAATGACCTGACTGAATGGTTTCTGGCCCACAGTACCTCCCTCATTGAACCAGAGTGGCCTTGCTATATGAACGGATACATTGATGACCAAGTGTTGGTGCAAGTCTCTCCAAGGTGCGCACATAGCCGTCAGGTTAGGGGGGCAGTGCAGAGTTGGCAACACATGAGTATTGAACACAACGGACAAAACCATGGGGGCCTGAGCTGTGTCATTCCCAGTGCCAGAGTTGCTGTGCCAGGTAAAATAATCACATATCAGAGAGACAGAGAATTCCCACCTTAGGGGTCGATTCTGATCCGGTAAAAAGCACTCCGAATTGCTGTTCGGAGCGCTTTTCCCCGTACGAATTGTACCTGTAGGCGTCCCCGTACGAATCAGCAAGTACGATCACAAATCAAAGCGTCACTCTGTACGACTCGTAAAAAAGCCCATACGAATCGAAAGTCCATATGAATTGCAGTCGGCTGACGCACCACGCAGCGTCCATACGTAAATAGACCGCGCCTTCCGAACCAGGAAGTACGATCCGTGTTGAACACACTCCGTACGGCTCTTTTTCTACGAGAGCTCTGAACTACCGTAAACCCACACTCCGGCAAGACCCGCACCCGGTACACGACAAGCAGGACATGAACGCCATTGTCCGTCTCATCCCTATCCTGTACGGCCACCACCTCGTACTTAGAAACCGACGACGGCGCAGAAGGTGAGCACAACGAAGTCCAACATACCTGTACGTGTTGCCAGACGGCCACATCGCCATTGCACGATTGTAATGTATGGGTATGTAGCGCCACACACTCCCGCACATCACTAGTGTAATACGGAGAGAGGCCATATCTTCGTCATCGATCACGGGGTACGGTACGTCACCGCACAACAGTAGAGTAATACGGTGACAGGGTGCACCTACGTCATCGACCACGGGGTACGGACCGTCACCGCACATCAGTAGAGTAATACGTGGGCGGGCGCACCTACGTCATCGACCACGGGGTACGGACCGTCACTGCACATCAGTAGAGTAATACGGTGACAGGGCGCACCTACGTCATCGACCACGGGGTACAGAACGCACCGCACATCAGTAGAGTAATACGGTGACAGGGCGCACCTACGTCATCGACCACGGGGTACGGAACGCACCGCACATCAGTAGAGTAATACAGTGACAGGGTGCACCTACGTCATCGACCACGGGGTACGGTAAGTCACCGCACAACAGTATAGTAATACGTGGGAGGGCCCACCTACGTCATCGACCACGGGGTACGGACCGTCACCGCACAACAGTAGAGTAATACGGTGACAGGGCGCACCTACGTCATCGACCACGGGGTACGGACCGTCACCGCACATCAGTAGAGTAATACGGTGACAGGGCGCACCTACGTCATCGACCACGGGGTACGGTAAGTCACCGCACAACAGTATAGTAATACGTGGGCGGGCCCAGCTACGTCATCGACCACGGGGTACGGACCGTCACCGCACAACAGTAGAGTAATACGGTGACAGGGCGCACCTACGTCATCGACCACAGGGTACGGACCGTCACCGCACATCAGTAGAGTAATACGGTGACAGGGCGCACCTACGTCATCGACCACGGGGTACGGAACGCACCGCACATCAGTAGAGTAATACGGTGACAGGGCGCACCTACGTCATCGACCACGGGGTACGGTAAGTCACCGCACAACAGTATAGTAATACGTGGGCGGGCCCACCTACGTCATCGACCACGGGGTACGGACCGTCACCGCACAACAGTAGAGTAATACGGTGACAGGGCGCACCTACGTCATCGACCACGGGGTACGGACCGTCACCGCACATCAGTAGAGTAATACGGTGATAGGGCGCACCTACGTCGTCGACCACGGGGTACGGACCGTCACCGCACATCAGTAGAGTAATACGGTGACAGGGCGCACCTACGTCATCGACCACGGGGTACGGACCGTCACCGCACATCAGTAGAGTAATACGGTGACAGGGCGCACCTACGTCATCGACCACGGGGTACGGACCGTCACCGCACATCACCAGTGCAATAGACGTATGGGACATACGACTGCTATGTCAACGTAAGTCTAACTGGTGTATAGTAAACACATCCACCACTGCCCACCACTGCCCAGCATCAGAGTGCCCACCACTTCCCACCACTGCCCACCATCAGAGTGCCCACCACTGCCCAGCATCAGAGTGCCCACCACTGCCCAGCATCAGAGTGCCCACCACTGCCCAGCATCAGAGTGCCCACCACTTCCCACCACTGCCCAGCATCAGAGTTCCCACCACTGCCCAGCATCAGAGTGCCCACCACTTCCCACCACTGCCCAGCATCAGACTGCCCACCACTTCCCACCACTGCCCAGCATCAGAGTGCCCACCACTGCCCAGCATCAGAGTGCCCACCACTGCCCAACATCAGAGTGCCCACCACTGCCCAGCATCAGAGTGCCCACCACTTCCCAGCATCAGAGTGTGTGTGTGTGTGTCTCTAACACCCCCACCACTGCCCAGCTCGTACATCAAAAACATACCATTGTCAACCTCATTACCCTCAGGAGATAGACACATTTTAGCAGACCTAAATGTGAACATCACACCAGCTCCCAGGCACACAGCAGTCACAGACATCATCACACAAACTACAAATCTGAAAAGGAAAAAATTTGCTTTATTCAGCGGATTCACAAAAGAAAAGCAAATGAGAGTCCTCGCTCATTAAAGGCCAATGGCCAGTCCAATAGAGTCTCTGCAACAGTTTTTGCCTCCATGGGTGTTATCTCACCCAAACCTGCCTGCACATGGCGTTTAATCCGCTGTGCTGACTATGGGGGCACCATCTGTGGAATCCTCCGGCACCGTATGGACAGGAGAGGGAAGGACAGGTGGAGTGGGTGCAGGTGAAGTGGATTCATCCACACTGGTTGGGGCATCGCCGAAAGTAGATTCAAAAACCTGGCTGCACACCTCAGCATGTGCGGAAAAACTACCACCTGAACCCGGGGACACATTGGGGGTGGAGGTACAGGGCTGTGAGTCTGTCCTACTGGGTGTGTGGATGCGTGTGTGAGGTGTCTCCCCTCTCCCTGTGGGTGTGCCTACTTGCCCTTGAGACTGTGTGCATGGAGCTTTGAGCTTCTTATGCTGTGTGTGCGCGCTGGGTGTGTCTGACCTGTGGCGTGTGCGTGTATGCTGTGTAGGTATGTGAGAGGCAGAGGTGGATGGCTCTGAAGGATGGGGGGGACAGATGCTTCTGGGTGTACAGAGGTGCCGTCAGTGTTGATTCAATGGCAGCCACACTCCGACGCAGATCAGACATGGCTGATGACATGCCCTCCATGAACGACACCACCTGTGTCATCAGTTGTGTATGTCCATGGAGGACAGTCAGCATTGATGTCTGACCTACTGCAATCTGCCGGAGTAGGTCCACTGTCTCAGCACTGAGGGCAGCAGGGGACACAGGGGCAGGGGCTGCGGTGCCGGGAACAAAGGAGACATGGGGGCTAGCACGGACCCTAGGCACACCAAGGACTGGGAGGGTGGAGATGGGACTGGAGGAGGGGAGGGCAGCCAAAGATGAAGGAGTGACCATTGATGCATATTCCCCCCCCTCCTGAGAGTCTGACTCGGAGTCGTCGGCATGGTAAGATGTGTCAGTCACATGTCGTCCGGCCTGCAGACTCTCCTCACACTCTGTGCCACTGCCTCCCTCTGACACCTCAAAGCAGGTGGCACTGTTGGTGTGTCCCTCTGCCTGATCCGCCCCTGTGTCTCCTCCAGATTCAGATGATGATGCTGTGAGCAAGGAGAAGAATGAAAACATATCAGTCACCTGTACACATAAGACATATCAGCTGCAAATCATTTGGCCTCATTTCTCAACATGGCATGCATCATGAGTCACATGACACAGAACTCTGCATAATGACAAGTCTACTTGTGGACAAATGTCAGAGACACAACGCTCAATGTATGGTAGGAGACAAGGTATAGGCAAGGCAAATACTTGTATGAGAGACACAATCATGATCCACTGCCTGACAACAGGATAGCTGATGATGCATCACAGTTCATTAGCAAACCCTGCCACCCAAATCAAGACGTGGTCATGTTTGAATAGCTTTGACTCTGTGCCACATTAGAAAAGTCCTGGCCGAACTGGCATGTGATGCCATCCTGGGACCTGAAACAAGTGTTCCATCACCTCACACTGCCATCACAGCTTTCTACACCCAAAGTCACATTGTGTGGCAGACCATCAATACTATGTACAAACAACATGCAACAGATTTTGAGAATATGCACACACGCACTGCCCAGTGTGAGTATGCATAAGCCCAAAATATAGCACATGTACATTGTGCACCTGTAGCTAACACAAGATAATTAGAAAGTGTACCATGGACAAAGGCCACTGAGGCTGACTTGTGCAGAAAACACATGTTGAGACTCAAGAACAGTGCCAAAATATGAAGAAGGGCAGACACAGTGCACATGTGGTGCTACATTTAAGGTACCAACAGGTGTCACAGACCACCCTACAACATGATGATGTGCAAAGGAAGATGCATACTGAGACATTGCACCATAGGAGTACATGTCAAAAACAAGCATTAGCCAAAGCAAAGCTCTAATGTGGAGTAGGGCAAGGCATGTAAAGAAGCAGCTGCTGACACAGGGACAATCAAATGCCAATGCATGAAGTGCCTGTCTGACCACACCACTCAAACAATGGGAGTGTGACCATGCCTTGGAGCACTTCAGGTACCATTTCACAGACACATGACAACAAACAGACATGTACCTACCCCCTTCGTGCTGCTGTCCCTCCTGCAACTGCCTATGGAGGTCTGGGAACACCACTTCCAGGACCCGGAGCATGTTGGGGGTGAGGTGGCGGCTGCCGCCATGCCGGCGTGGAGCTTCCAGCTTCAGCTGGACTCGGGCGATGCGGCGGCTCCAGCACCGGATGTCCTGCCACCTCTTCTTGATGTTTTGGAGCCTCCTGCGAGGCCCCCCCTCTCTCCTGACAGCCCTGGCGATGTCCACCCAGATTTCACCCTTCTCATAGGCAGATACCTGTCACAAATGTAAAGTAAAAGAACATCAGTATACCTGGTCCATGTTCCAAAGACACCTATATGTGCACAAAATACATGAGGACAACAGGGCATCGTACGCCACACACATGTGCATCATTGTCCAGGAGTATGTGGCCTGTGTGCAAACACAACTGCAGTGCATCACATTGAAATTCTACAGATGACATGAGGGCTGCTAAACACTCTTTGAGCATGGCACTCACTGAGCAATATATGCTACATCTGGGTGCACTGCAGCACGTGCCATGCTGTCACACACCACACTACAACAAATAACTCTCTTGTAACAACACTGTGCACCCTGGCACTCACTCACAACAACATTGCATCTATCCACTACACATACACAGTGGCTATGATGTCACACACACAACAGGTGCACACTCCAAGGTATTGCACACATCACTCACCTGATCCTCTGATCTCCCATACAGCTTGCTGAAGTTTGGCAGGAGGGCATCCAGCAGGGCCTTGTTCTCACCATCAGTGAATGCAGGTGCCCTCTCCATGTTCAGCTAATCAGGGTCCAGAGGATTCAGAGACAGCAGCTGTGGTTACCACACCAATGTTGTGCAGGCAAGTGCCCTCCCACAGCCACATGCTGCCTTATATCTGTGCTGCAGAGGGTCTGTGAGTCCAAGGAGTAGTGTGTGATAGGCCACCATAATTTGCATCCTATGTTCCATCCAATCACATCACACATAAGCCCATGACACACATATGCATGGTTTGAAAATAGAGCCAGAGCTGAACAACAACTTTCGCAACATTGTATACTTTTTCCAAACTGATTTTTCCAGGACACCTGTAGGAGTTAAAAAAAAATCCGTATCCATGACAACCTGGTTGCATTTTGAACAGTACACTGTTCCCCTAGTTGTTCCCTATGCATTTATTCAAATTCCCCCCCAAGTACGTGACATTGCCATTGCCAATGCAACACATTTAATGGTGTAACGAGGCGTACACACGCACGTACCATTGGGGTACGCTTAGCTCGCGTATAGCCGAAATGCAATAGGGAAACGAGGCGTACACACGCACGTACCATTGGGGTACGCTTAGCTCGCTGATAGCCGAAATGCAATAGGGAAACGAGGCGGACACACGCACGTACCATTGGGGTACGCTTAGCTCGCGTATAGCCGAAATGCAATAGGGAAACGAGGCGGACACACGCACGTACCATTGGGGTACGCTTAGCTTGCGTATAGCCGAAATGCAATAGGGAAACGAGGCGTACACACGCACGTACCATTGGGGTACGCTTAGCTCGCGTATAGCCGAAATGCAATAGGGAAACGAGGCGGACACACGCACGTACCATTGGGGTACGCTTAGCTCGCGTATAGCCGAAATGCAATAGGGAAACGAGGCGGACACACGCACGTACCATTGGGGTACGCTTAGCTCGCGTATAGCCGAAATGCAATAGGGAAACGAGGCGTACACACGCACGTACCATTGGGGTACGCTTAGCTCGCGTATAGCCGAAATGCAATAAGGAAACGAGGCGTACACACGCACGTACCATTGGGGTACGCTTAGCTCGCGTATAGCCGAAATGCAATAGGGAAACGAGGCGGACACACGCACGTACCATTGGGGTACGCTTAGCTCGCGTATAGCCGAAATGCAATAGGGAAACGAGGCGGACACACGCACGTACCATTGGGGTACGCTTAGCTCGCGTATAGCCGAAATGCAATAGGGAAACGAGGCGGACACACGCACGTACCATTGGGGTACGCTTAGCTCGCGTATAGCCGAAATGCAATAGGGAAACGAGGCGTACACACGCACGTACCATTGGGGTACGCTTAGCTCGCGTATAGCCGAAATGCAATAGGGAAACGAGGCGGACACACGCACGTACCATTGTGGTACAGTGCGTCAGACATGGTCAAGTGAATGATTGTGTAGGCTGCGTCCCTGTCCACCTTCATGTCACCATTGGGAGAGTTACACCAGGAAATCACACAGCAGGGATGTAGTCTACACTCATGTCAACAATGTGGATGCATACATCAGCATGGCACACATACATCAGGATGGGCCAGGTGTGGCAGACATTGAAGAAGCACAAGGATTGTGACCCTGTGCCTCAGTTGATGTGTGAATAGCTTGCATAACATGTCATCAATCATGATGCACATGTGCATCACATGCATTCAACAATTTCCACCCGAGTAACGTCAGCAACATGTTGCGAGGCACATGAACACTCGAATGGCCCACAATTCAGTACAGGGAACTGGCACATGATGACAGCAACATGCCCACTGTCACAGAGGTGTCATAGCCGCACAGCATGACCCTGTGTGACCACGTCATGTGTGTGCCATGTGCGACATTGTGCATGCTGTTAGCATATGCGATGAACAGGTCAGTAAGGTATTACTCACCTCAGAATATCCCCACATGTCATCCTGGACATGGCAATTTCCGTTATGCTGTACACTTGTGTGTTGGGGTGTAAATCCTCTGGCTCTGCAAGTGTCATTGGTGTTGTGTGTGCCGTGATGACGTTGTCTGAGTAGTCATATGTCATCTCTGCGTGCACACGTCAGGTCCTCTGTTTGTTTCACAACACCAGCGCAGGTCCGGTCTAAGTGTAAGCTTACACATTTTGTACCCAAAATCATTGTACAAACACTTCTGACCATTTAGCTTTTATTGTCATACTCAGGACGGTGCCAATAGGGACGTCACTTACAAAGCCTGTGAGGAATGAAAAAGACTCATGTTGGTGACTGACCCTCACCGTCTGTGTCTCCACGGTTTTCACGTCAGGCACAACAACAAGAGCTGCTCCGATTGCGGGGACCAGACATATGAATCCAGGTGTGATTGGTCCCACAAGCCACTCAGACTCCAGCAGTTGGCACAGCACCACAATAGCTCATGGTTGGGATGTAGGACAAGTGCATGTGTGTGGGTGTGGAGACATGTGAGCCCCTTATTTGTACATCAGTCCTCCAGGCCAAACTCGTCAGGTAAACAAAAGAAGACAGAGATATGTAATTGCATTAACAAATCACCATGAAGCAAGTGCAATGCTGCATGGGATTAGGGTGACAGCGACCACACGGCTCCATCAGAATTGCAGCCGTCATAGCCAGCACCACGACCTACGGTCCCAGCCCTGCATGTGACACAGGAGGAGTAAGTGCACTTCCTCATGTCCATGATGTCCCTCACCCCGCCCACGGACTCAGCGTCAGCTTCTGGCCCACCGTACCCGTCTGGGGGCAGTAGCGCCTCTGTTGATATGCCCCTGACGCCATCACTCGCTGAGTGACGGACGCAGGCGGTGCATACGTCCCAGAACCGCTGTGACAGACAGGATCAGAATGTTCAACCTGGTCCCCGCTGGTTCAACTCACAACCTCACTGCCAAATATCCCCCAGGTGTCAGCAGTGGCGCCATTCTCGGGTGGTGCTGGCCCCGATACCACACACTGTACAGCACCGCTGTGGTAACTGTGTGGCAGAACACCGCTCTTAATGCAGCATGGGAATTTAAACATCAATGAGCCGGCCACACCTCATTACAATGGGCGCTAATGAGTATTGGGAGGGTCATGAAGACCCACTGGCATGTGAGTGTCAGTCCAAAGACCACAGGACAGGTGGACTGGGGGATGCGAGTGGTGTGGACACCTAGCCAGACACTGGTGATGTCTCTACTCAAAACGTGTTTTTGGATGAGTGGGCAACGGACAGTGTTGTGTTTATGTGGGCGTTCGGAACCATGGCCCTTCATCTCCCCGTTGCTGCGGTGAGGACCATCTTGTCACTGAGGTCCTTAAAGTACACTAACGCTACGCTGAGCCTCTGCAGGCCTATCTTGATGAAAGTACTGTATGTATATTGGCAAGCATGTACAGCCACGCAGCATGTTTGGCTGTAGATAGGCACGTTGTCAGACCCCCACAGCCCTACCCGGACTGACCATGTTCCCTGTCCTCCCACCCCATCCCAGGAAGCATCTGCATCCAGGCCTCAAAACCACAGAACACATTCCCGTTTGCTCCGCTGTAGAGGGTATCCAAGAGGTACAGGCACTATGCAAAGATGTCATCATCCTCCCTGACTCTGGGAGTGATGTTTTGCAACTTGACATGCATCTTTGCCCGCTACCCACACTCTCTGTGGGATATGTTTGTGTAACAGCTGCCAGTGTATGCGTTGTAGGTACGGCCCAAACTTGGCCACGCCCTTGTCGGATGCCAATCTACGACACTGGTTTAGTTCCGGTGTGGCCTGTATAGCCACCACTCACTGGTCAGATCGATGTCACCCAGGGAGGCTAATTAGTCCTAAGCTATGTATGTATTGAAATGTGACACTTTGCTACTGCCTACTCTTCCTTACAGATATTTGTTTACTGAAGGTAAGTAACTAGTCCTTTACAGTTCTGTGCATCTGCTGTAGGAGCATCTATGTTGTGTCCTTGCTGTGATGGCAGGGTTACTAATGTACACACACCATGCCACGTGTGTTAATGACCCGTTCACATGTGTGATGGCATCACAGACCATTAGTGACAAATCTAATTATCATGCTGTATGATGATGGTCATGTAATTGTAACAGAAAGTACACACCGCAACATGACTAAGGCATAACAGTGCAAATGATGGCACATGTGGTGTGTGTGTGTGTAGTGCAGTCAGCCGTCTGGATGTGCAGACAACCTCCTACTGACATTGACATGACGTGTGTCACTAACATGATACATTGTCATGCTCACTAAGACCTTTCCATCAGATAGTTTGTATGCATGTCATATCCATTCCACACACTACAGGTATTTTCCTTCTCCACGGAGGAGTGTGTGGGAGCTGGCACACGTTACATCAGTGTGTATCCCACGCCACACTCCAAATTGTCTACATTATTTGAAGCAGTGTTGCTTGTGCCATGTACATTGTTATTGTCTTAGTCAGACAGTTGAAGACATTTCCTTTAAATTGTGTCTTGCAGGGCACCCCCTCTGGAAAGGCCGTTGCCTGACTTGGATGCCATGAGGGAGCGCAATAGCATCCGTCGATATCGGTTCGGCAGACAGTTGATCAAGGACCTGACGGACAGGCTTGAGGCTCACCTACAACCACGCCACAGGTATCCAACTGCACTGACACCCAAGGTAAAGGTGATGGCAGCCCTCCATTTCTTTGCCACAGGTACGTTCCAATTTACCATAGCTGATGTGGGAGGGATGTCTCAGACCATGTTTAGCCGGGTATTGGGTGATGTTTTGGGAGCACTGTTGCTCTACCTTGATGAATTCATTACATTCCCTACTCCAGAAGAGTTGACAGATGTCAAGGGGGAATTCTATGCCTTGGGCCGCATGCCACATGTAATTGGTGCAATTGATGGTACACATGTTAGTCTAGTCCCACCACAGGCTCAGGAGCAACCGTATCGCAACAGGAAACACTACCACTCGATAAATGCCCTGGTGGTGTGTCTTGCCAACATGATTATCTCACATGTTTGTGCACGTTTTCCAGGATCGTGCCACGATGCTTTCATCATGAGGCGTAGCAGGGTACCACAGATGATGCTGCAGCTGCACAACCACCGGGCATGTCTAGTTGGTGAGTATACACTGTGAGCTCTGTATCTCAGTATGTCACAACTTCATGATCTGCATCGTATGATTCACTCTTGTACATGATGTCAATTTGCAGGAGACGCTGGATATCCAAACATGCCGTGGCTAATGACTCCGCTACGCAACCCCAGGACAGCTGCAGACCAGCGTTACAACAATGCTCATGGGAAGACCAGGCGGGTGATCGAACGGACCTTTGGACTCCTGAAGAGCCGGTTCAGGTGCCTGGACAAGACAGGCGGAGCCCTCCAATACAGCCCACGCAAGGTGTGTGACATCTTCACCGTGTGCTGCATGCTACACAACATGGCAGTGGAGAAGGCCGTGCCACTCTACCTTGATCCTGATGAGCTGGAACATCCGCCCGTTGAGGATGAAGGCCTTGGCCAGGATGCCAGTGACGAGGAGGGTGAAGATGATATCCGCGGTCACCTCATCCGCAACTTCTTTTCATGATGGTGAGTCATTTCATCTTTTATGTAAAAGATGGACTATAGAGTTGCATGGGTAGCATGCTGTGTATGCAACAGACTGTATGCAAGATCACTTGGATGTGTGTTGTCCTGTGTCACACGTGCAGTTGTAATGCAAAACACATACGTGCTATGTGTGCACTTGGAATGTACAGGTGTCATACTACATCTGGCTATACAACAGACATTGACAAAATGACATTATACAGAACTTGACCCCTTGTGTGCCACTCTCATCCACAGCTCACCCTGCCTGTTGTCCGTTGGGGTACATCGTGGTCATCCTGCTATTGCTCATTATGATTGCAACGTCAGCCACATCAACGGAGCATGCTTGGACATGTGGAGAAGTCAATTTGGGTAAGGACTCATATGAGGCTGTTTAGCGTCGGTATGTGTAGAAACGTGTGGTACATGTTCATGTGCATGTAGTGTCACCTTGCATACATGCTACTCCATTATGTCACTTATGACATGTATGGCCACTCCCATGACAGGATATTCACCCCTTCTGTCATCTGTTGTACTTTGATACTCTGGTGAATGCATCAATGTGTGTAGACATTGCCACAGCAACATTGCACATACCATGGCATGACATTGTGTTAGAGGTCACAACCACGGATTCTGTGGGGGATTGCAGCCTCACTGTGTGCATTAGAATGTGACTGGATCCTCACCTCCAGCTTGTGGGCCAGTCCAGTGTGATTACCATGAAACCATGTGGTGTGGGTGTTGCCCAGTGTATGTTCCACATGTTAAGACAACAGTCCTGTGAATCAGTTTACATGGATGCATTGCCCCTTGCAGCAGTATGTCATGTCACTGTCATGTCGTTACCTCAGTGCTGGTTGAGAATACTGCTACGCCAGCCTTCACAGTGAGTAGCAGTTATGTTTTGATGCACATGATGCCATGTATGTTTAGCATGACAAAGTAAAAAGTTGGAAGTATGCATATGTGATTTATTGTGTAGCACCAGTGGAGTGCGGTCATTCACATGAATCTCTGGTCCCCTGCAGCATTACTGTGCTATGGTAGGGTCTGATTATGTAGCTTGGATGGACATCACTTGCACTTAATATTTATAGTACCTGCATATCATGTTTAGCGTTGTGATGCATACTTGACACATCAAAAGACTGGCTACAGAGTGCCTTCATTGCATGTCGATCATTAGCTTCCTCATCATATGTGATACTTACAGCTGTTGTGGATTTGCTCAAGTTAGCCTACATGGCCCTTATGGCTAACCAATATCAGATACAGACATTACAGTTAGCGTTAGTTGGATTTCCATATGTTTCCATTTGTTAGTAAGGTCCACCTCATCTGAGCCTGGGAATGTGTTTATACTACATAGATCTATTTGCATGGGAGCTCACTTGTGAGCGTTACACATGACTCTAATGGATGACAGACTGTCCCAGTTTTTATGTGTCTGTGTCACAGCATCGTATCTCATGTGATGGCATGATTAATCATCATTTTTTTTCACCAGTCAGTACACTTCACAGGTGTGACTGGTACAGTGTAGCTAATGAGGTTTTTGAAGTGTCAGTGACATGAGAATGTTGTCCTAATGCTTATTTGCCTCTGTTTCAGGTCTCCCTCCCAGCTGTTCCCATCCTCTCCTTCCCTCGCCTGATCACCCTTTTGTGTCTGTCGTTTGTACTCAGACCAATGGGCTATTTGGAGGTGGAACCCTTAGAGCATCACACCACTCTGATGAAGAAAGGTACGGGCAGTCCTTGACAGCTTTGTAGGTAATCGTAATGCGGCATTACAGGTGACATCATGAATAGTGTAAATTGGACTACTTGACAATGCACATGTATGTTTGTTAAAGCTCCATGGGCTCACAATGTAAATTATCATGTTGTGCATGACGTCTGACTCCTACAGAATATTGCGCCTGCTTGGGGCTCAACACACATGTCCTTCTAATGTGCATCTATACTATTTGGAATGTAGTTAGCTCATGCTTGTTATGTGTGTAACTGTATATTGACCACACGCATGGGGTGGGGGAAGGCTAGAATACTATGTTGTGTGTGAGGTAGATGTCTTTGTTGGTGCACTTTGGATTTGAACACACTAGCTCTTGGATACACCTGCTGACGCTGTGTGCCTTGTGCCCCACTTGACCGTAAGGGCCCTGATCCAGTGACTGTGATCTGTGGTGATTACTGTGCCATTTTGTTGTCAGTGACCCTGAGTGAGGCAGACACTCCTGCCTTCACATCCACATGTCACTTTGTGCATTGCGGATGCCCTTGTGTTATGTGTTTGTTTAGCAATTTGTCACACCCCTCCTGCCGTCATGTCTTCACTCATTGCTGCAGCTGCATACACAGCCACCATGCAGCGCACACTATCCAGGAACACAGACACCTACAGGATGACCCTCCTTCCATCCATTAATAGATCATGGTCCTGCCACCCTACACACAGACAACACCAGACATTCACCCTCCTGCTATCAAAATGTTTTGTACTCAGCCATTGCTGCTGCTATGCCTGTGTGTGCAACACATACTGGCACGACTATGCAGATTCACATGACATTGGGTCTACGTACCACCAGGTCATGTGCCGTGTCCAACACACACACACACCTACCTTACATAGGCACAATATTGTACAGTGTTAGCTTGTCAACACCACTAGATCAGAAAACTGTTAGCTTACAGTCACCTGCCAGTACACAACCTGCTCACACCACTTCAACATTGCTGTCACAGTCAGTCAAGTTGCCACATGGGACACACACCATGACCCTGTCTCTTGGGTGTGGTGTGATTTGGCCGTTCTGGGGTAGGTATTTGTCAGACGTGTGTCGTTGTTCTGTATGCGTTGCTCCCATTACAGTAGTATGGTACTTGTAGCTCCATAGGGGTAGGTCACCTAATCAGGTGTGCTTGTCTAGAGTGCTCCAGCCCGTTGCCCACAGTCCGTCCTGCCACCGTTATCCTGTGCGGCATTAATCACAGACACAGTAATGCATCATGCTGATGGTAGCTCACATACCTGAGGACACAGTTGTAGGTACTCCCTACATGGACTACTACTTTTGTGACACTGACATGTACTCCTCAAAGTGACTCTCCTGGGCCTGCCTGTGATAGCAGTATTGGGATTCAATCCCCCCTCCAGCATTGACTGTCCCACACAGGTGTGTCTTACCATCCATGTATGTAGTTCGTGAAAATTAATGACCAATGTGTGTCCTCACTCAGATTTTGATCCAAGTGTGTGGATGACTGCTGTTTGTTGTATACCCTAGCATTTTTGACATTTGCAGACACATATACATTTATGCTGTTTCAAAGATTACTCACCAAATGCGTATGATCTTTAGATTATTTATTGGGTGATCTTGTGCAGGAAACGTGAATAGGTGCTGTACAGAAAGGGGTGGAATCCAAAATTCACAGCTGGAGATGAGATGCCTTACAGTTTCAGTCAACAGAGTCCAGGCCACAGTGCCTGACATCATTGGGCAGACTGTGACCAGCAAGTTCATGTGGGAGAGACTCATAGGGGATGCTGTTGCACCCAGGGGCAATATGCCAGGTCCAGTGTCCTGGGAGATGTCCATGGCCCACAGGCCCTCAACGTCTTCGCCGTGGACGACCCACCTTCCTTGGGGGACCCTCATGTGCAGGCATGGACGGTGCATGGGACGCTACGTCTGAGGGTTCCTCCTCCTCCTCCTCCTCCTCCCTCCCTGTGGCTGGTGTTGCACTTTGCCGTGATGTTGCTGGCCTTGTGACACAGGGAGGGGGCTGCATGTTGGCAGCCATCTGACGTAGCACATGGACAATGTCCCTATGCACCATCAAGAGCTGAGCCTGGTGTGCCTCCACCCGTCCATAATGCAGGTCTTGCCTGGCTATTTGCTCTGCCTGCTGTTCTCTGACCTGGTTGAGGGCCTCCGCAAGCTGGCTTTCCTCCCTGGTGTCCCGCTGGTATGCCTCAAGGATGTTAGTGAGTTCAGGCATACCGGGCCCTGCAGCTGGCTGCCCAGATTCTCGCCTCCGCCTTGCGCCACTCCCACCACCCTGACCCACACGAACACGGCCTGCGCTTGTGGGCACATCCGATCGACGGGCCCCCCGAGTGCTGGGAGGGTGGAGGTTGTCACCAACCTCAGGGGCGCCCGACAAAGGGTGTCCCTCATTTTCAGACTGGCTCTCTTGTGAATCATGGGCAGGGCTCTGACCTGTCTGCTGGGATGTGGTGGGAATGGGTCCGGAGGTTGGCTGAGATGTAGCTGGTACAGTTGCTGCAGGGGTTTGGGATCCAGAGGAGCCAGGTTGGTTGGGGTCATCCACAGTGCGTTGAGGGACGGCGTTGCCGGTTGGGTCTGGGTCCTGCTGAGCCTGGGACTGGGATCCTTGGCCCCCCTGGCTGGGGGGGAGATCCACACGTTGCCCTGTGTGTGGGAGAGACAGACACTGTTAAGGCAATATCAAGTGACATGTGGTTTGCTTATCCATTATCAGCATCACTGTTCCACAAGCTATACATTGTTGACATTGTACAGTTGTGTATGTAGTGGTAGAAAAATTGAAATGTACGATGGGGTCTTTACATTCTTCCAATCTCTTGACAATGACTGACACAGCCATTGCTGTGTCTTGTGTTGCCGGCACCACACGTGTAAAGCATTGTTCAGTTTCACGCTACATCCAGGATACGGTGTAAATCCTTATGTGTGCGTCAAGCATGCACAGAGTTTAGATGCAGCATGTTCATGTAAGAGACAGAGCATCATTATTTAGCATGTCAGCTACTACTTTGGATGTCTTTTGCTGTTCCATGCTGGCCAAACAATGCCAACACCCCTGGACCTGTACACCCACTTCTAGATCATGGCTTTAGAACTTGGGACTTCTGTAAGACGCACCACCTTGTCAATACCCATGTCCATGTTGGTACTTATGTGCATCCACAAAGGTAATGAGATGGGGCACGTGCTTTTTTAGAGAGGCACAATGGACTGGAGCTTCTGTTATGTGCATGTATGAGTTGTGTGCATATTCATTTAAGTGCGTGTTTTGTTGTGGTACATGGCAATTGGGACAGTGTTGCAATCCAATGCCTGTCCCCAGGGTATGAGTTTCAGTAAGGGGTGTGTACAACAGGCCATGGTATTACTTTGTTTGTGAATTGCAAGCGTCCATCGTTCATGATTTGGCTGTCCCCTCATGTGGCATGCTGCCATATTTGTGGATTTGTGTTGGTGCACAGGATGTGTGACCTTGTCCTGGTGTTTGTGTTTGCAATGATCACAGGAGGGACTTGTGCTGCCTACACCTGTGCCCATTGTGTACTACAGAGCTTTCAGAGATGTGTGTCCTGACACAGTACAGTGTTGACAGCAAATGGTGGGTGTCTTGCAGGCACATAGCAGATGTTTGCTGGTACTTGTGAGACATCCCTTAACATTCAGCTCTATGGAGTTTGTGAGGCCTGTGCAGTGCTTGTGTGCAACTGTGTGTGTGCCCCAGGGAGGTGCGTTGAGGTGACAGAGGGACGAACACTGACTGATGGAGACAGAGGGAGAGGGCGACAGAGGGAGAGGGCGACAGAGGGAGAGGGCGACAGAGACAGAGGGAGACAGAGGGAGAGGGAGACAGAGACAGAGGGCGACAGAGACAGAGGGAGATAGAGACAGAGGGAGACAGAGGGAGAGGGAGACAGAGAGAGAGGGAGACAGAGGGAGAGGGAGACAGAGACAGAGGGCGACAGAGACAGAGGGCGACAGAGACAGAGGGCGACAGAGGGAGAGGGCGACAGAGGGAGAGGGCGACAGAGACAGAGGGAGACAGAGGGAGACAGAGGGAGAGGGCGACAGAGGGAGAGGGCGACAGAGACAGAGGGAGACAGAGACAGAGGGAGACAGAGGGAGAGGGAGACAGAGGGGGAGGGAGACAGAGGGAGAGGGAGACAGAGACAGAGGGAGACAGAGGGAGAGGGAGACAGAGGGAGAGGGCGAGACAGGGATGGAGACAGGTAGTTTGTGCTTGCTCTCTTGCTACACTGCCTTACTTTGTCACAAAATGATGCATCTCTGAAAGGTGTGTCAGCAAAATGTAAATATTTAGAAGCTGTGGTCTAGTATCTTGTGTGATCTTTACCTATCCCTGTGCATTGGGCATTATGCTTGTGTGTGTCCCTGGGACATATGGCATGAGAGCAGCCTCTTACCCTACACATTCCACCCTATGTGCCTCCCCCTTGCAACTACCCCCATTTGGTAGTGTACTGCTTGGACTCATGGCCACCCACCCCATGCTGCTGGGCACTGTTGTTAGTCTACCCATGTAACTTGTGTTTTTTCTACACTCACCAGACTCAACGGCTCCTTCTATTCCATGTGCTCCCACCGCTGGCAGTAGGACCATAACCTTCTCCTCCCAGGGATGGTATACAGGAGGTCTGCGGGGACCACCGCCTCCAGTGTGGTGTGCGCAGGCATAATCCTGGTCCATCTTCTTCTTCACCATCCTCCGCAGATCGTACCACCGGTTCTGGCAATCCCCCCTGGTGCGCCTGATGGGTGCAACAGCATTGACCCGGTCTACGATCCTCTCCCACAGGCGTGTTTTTTCTGCCAGGCTGGTCTGTCTCACCAATGTGCCAAACAGCTGCGGCTCAACTCTGATGACTTCATCAGTAAGTATCTCCATCTCCGGGTTAGTGAACTTTGGATTCTTCTGTGTGGTCATGGTGTGTAGTGTATGTGATTGAGGGGTTGATGGTGTGTACGAATGAGGGTGTTTGGGTCAGAATGTGAAGGGGGTGGTGTGGGTGTAGATGAGATAGGGTGTATGTGTGTAGGTATGTGTCTGCAATAGTTTGTGTGCTCTCAGTTTCCTTGCAAGAATAGGTATGTTGCAAAGGATGATGGGTTGTATGTGTGGTCCCTTTTATTGGTCAAATGGTGGGTGTGGCTTAATTTGAATTGGTGGTGTGTGTGTTATATGGGGTGGGTGTTGGTGTTGTCCTCTGTTTGGCTGTTTGGCTGTGACCAGGACATTGATTGTCAAAGGTGTGTACACAGGAGACATGTTCAGTGTAGTAGTGCGACTCGTTAGCAAGGTCCTTGTGGTCGTTTGGGTGTTGGCGTTATGTGTGCATGCGGTACTTGCGCATGCGATTGAGTAGTACGGGCCGTTGGCGGGTGGGGGTGTTCGCGTAGGCCTGATGGGGGGATGTGCGTGTCGTACTTGTGCGTGCGGTTGACTTGTACGGGCCGTTGGCGGGTGGGGGTGTTCGTGTAGGCCTGATGGGGGGATGTGCGTGTCGTACTTGTGCGTGCGGGTGAGTTGTACGGGCCGTTGGCGGGTGGGGGGGGTTCGCGTAGGCCTGATGGGGGGGTGTGCGTGTCGTACTTGTGCGTGCGGGTGAGTTGTACGGGCCGTTGGCGGGTGGGGGTGTTCGCGTAGGCCTGATGGGGGGGTGTGCGTGTCGTACTTGTGCGTGCGATTGAGTAGTACGGGCCGTTGGCGGGTGGGGGTGTTTGCGTAGGCCTGATGGGGGTGTGTGCGTGTCGTACTTGTGCGTGCGGTTGACTTGTACGGGCCGTTGGCGGGTGGGGGTGTTCGTGTAGGCCTGATGGGGGGATGTGCGTGTCGTACTTGTGCGTGCGGGTGAGTTGTACGGGCCGTTGGCGGGTGGGGGGGTTCGTGTAGGCCTGATGGGGGGGTGTGCGTGTCGTACTTGTGCGTGCGGGTGAGTTGTACGGGCCGTTGGCGGGTGGGGGTGTTCGCGTAGGCCTGATGGGGGGGTGTGCGTGTCGTACTTGTGCGTGCGGTTGAGTTGTACGGGCCGTTGGCGGGTGGGGGTGTTCGCGTAGGCCTGATGGGGGTGTGTGCGTGTCGTACTTGTGCGTGCGGTTGACTTGTACGGGCCGTTGGCGGGTGGGGGTGTTCGCGTAGGCCTGATGGGGGGTATACACCCGTTACAACGGATCTTTTACTCCGCAGACCCATTACAACGCGACCATTACTCCGCATACCATTACAACGCATTGCGCTGGGGGGCGCTCTAGGATAGGGGATAAGTATAATTTACTATCCAACACCTTCCCTAGGGTCCACGGGGACTGGAGTTAGAATAGTAAATTATACTAACCACTATCCAGCGCCCCAAGGCGCTATGCGTTGTAACGGTATGCGGAGTAAAAGTCGCGTTGTAATGGTCTGCGGAGTAAAAGTATGCGTTATAACGTCATACATCCGTAGGCTTGATGGGGGGATGTGCGTGTCGTACTTGTGCGTGCGGGTGAGTTGTACGGGCCGTTGGCGGGTGGGGGGTTCGCGTAGGCCTGATGGGGGTGTGTGTGCGTGTCGTACTTGTGCGTGCGGGTGAGTTGTACGGGCCGTTGGCGGGTGGGGGGTTCGCGTAGGCCTGATGGGGGGGTGTGCGTGTTGTACTTGTGCGTGCGGGTGAGTTGTACGGGCCGTTGGCGGGTGGGGGTGTTCGCGTAGGCCTGATGGGGGTGTGTGCGTGTCGTACTTGTGCGTGCGGGTGAGTTGTACGGGCCGTTGGCGGGTGGGGGGGTTCGCGTAGGCCTGATGGGGGTGTGTGTGCGTGTCGTACTTGTGCGTGCGGTTGAGTTGTACGGGCCGTTGGCGGGTGGGGGTGTTCGCGTAGGCCTGATGGGGGGATGTGCGTGTCGTACTTGTGCGCGCGGGTGAGTTGTACGGGCCGTTGGCGGGTGGGGGGGTTCGCGTAGGCCTGATGGGGGTGTGTGTGCGTGTCGTACTTGTGCGTGCGGGTGAGTTGTACGGGCCGTTGGCGGGTGGGGGTGTTCGCGTTGGCCTGATGGGCGTGTGTGCGTGTCGTACTTGTACGTGCGGGTGAGTTGTACGGGCCGTTGGCGGGTGGGGGGGTTCGCGTAGGCTTGGGCGAGGGGTATACGTGTAGTATGTATTGGTGGAGCTTGCAGTGAGGCGAATGTTCTGTACGAATCAATGTTCATGCGTGAATACTTTGGCCCGTACGAATCTCGATCAGGCCTTTCGTTCCGAATCGGAATAGTGAGTTTGTACGGCCTGATTACGAATCGTACGGTGGTCTGCACGAGGCTTATTCGTACGGGTAAACGAATGTCATTCGTACGGTTCGTAGAAAATCGTACGGAAATCTACGGAAACGGATCGGAATTCAAAGTTCGGACGGTAGTTTCCCATTCGTACGGATTCGGCTACGAATACGAATCGTATAGTGGATTATTTTACCGGATCGGAATCGACCCCTTAGTGTCCACATCCAGATGTGAGGGTTTAAGACGAGGTTTCCGGCCCACCCAGAGAAACCGCTTTATACTCTTATTGATAGTATGGAGGGTATGCGCAGGAATCACTAGGGGTAACATTCAAAAGGCCGCCACCATCTTATCCATCTGTACCGTGCCCCAGAAAGAGACATGCAAAGCCAACTGTCTTGCAAATTCCTGTTCTATTTTAGACAGAATGCGTGTATGTTTTCGACTATCATGTTATCCAAACCTCTGTTAACCAACAGTCCCAAGTATTTCAGTCCTGAGTTCTTCCACATAAAGCCGAAGGTTTCTCGCATATGCCCCCATGCCCAGTGTGCTAGCTGCAGCACCTTTCACTTAGATCAATTTTTTTGTAGCCAGTGAATACTAAGAAGGTGTCAACATGAGATGTGGAACAGAGCAATATCGATCGCTCAAAATCAGTAAAATGTTATCTGCAAAGAGCAGAATTTTCGTAACGCCCACAGCTGTTTCTACACCCTGTATATGAGTGGACTGGCAGATAGCAGTCACTAGATGCTCAAGAACTAAAAGGGATAACATAGGGAAACTGAGGGCAACCTTGCTTTATATCCCTAGAAATAGAAACGGGTCTCTAGACATGTCACCCGCAGTCAATAAGCACCTTGGGAGCAGTGTGAAGCCACTGAACCTTCATCAGGAAACTGGGCCTATCCCCGCACTGCTCAATGTATGGAGTAGAAGGCTTTTGACCGGTCTAGCTGGTCAAAAGCCTTCTTGGCATCCAAGGAGAGCAGCAACATATCATCTGGATCATTACATATATTCCAGAGTACATTGGACAGTGGGAGTATGTGGTGAGGGACGCACACACTGGTACAAATCCCACCTGAGAGTCACGTTTCAGACTAGAGAGTACTCTCTTAAGGCGGTTCGCTAGGACCTTTGTGATGAACTTCATGTCCACATTGATGAGTGATATTGGGTGGTAACTCATGCAACTGGGCTTCAGGATAAGCCTGATGAGTGCTCTATTGAATTTGGGCCATATAGCGGTATTACCTTCAAGCTCTTTGAAGATTCTACAGAAGAGTGGGACCCTCAATTCCCGCTTAATTTTATATAAGTATACAGGAAAACCCTCGCCAGAGTTTTGTTGTAGTCCATGGTCAATGTAGCCTCCGAAGTCTCTTTCTCTGTAATCTATCCCTCAAGAATCTGCTTACCAGCCTCAGACAGACTGGGCAAATGTATGTTCCATAGGAACTGCAGTTCAGGGGTAGGATATTCTGGTGCCTCTGTACTGTAAAGCTTAGTAAAGAAATGGGCAAACATTTCTGTGATCACCACTGGGTGTGTGATCAAACCCTTGGTATCACAGCAAATCTCTGGGTTAGCAGAGCTGCCACGTTTTCACCCTGTTCATAATGCTGCCACTTCAAGAGAAGTAGGGCGTATTCTGTCTGTGTTGTAAAATGTATATTCAGATCACATTTTGCTCATTCTAGCTGGTGTAGTAGCGATGGTGTGGTTGCTGTGTAGAGGATTTATTGAGATCTTGTATCTCTCTCTCCAATTGAGTTTGTACATCTTGGGCCTCACGCGTATGACTCGCTGAATCCCGCATAAGCGTACCCCTCAAGGTGGCTTTCCCAGCTCCCCATATTACCTGGGCAGAGGTTGTCAAGGGTTTGTTGTCTAAGAATTATTGAAGGAGCGGATCAATGAGTTTCTGCTTACTCTCAGGCAGTCAATAATGTGAGAGATTCAGTCTCCAGCGCTTGGAGGTGGGCGACAAGTGTCCCATGCCTAACTCCAGAATAGTCACGGCATTGTCAGAAAGTCCCCTAGGCTCAATGGTGCGATCTCATAGGAAGACCAGCGAGGCGTCGGACTTAAGGAATAAATCTATTGTGGAGCACGTCCCATGTACACATGAAATAAAGGTATATTGTCTATCTCTGGCGTGAGTCAGGTGCCATGGGTCTTGGAGACCATGTTCCTGTAACACATCATCGTAGGATTGATCTTTCCTTTGCATTTGCCTTGTCTAGGGGGTGTAAACGGTCTAAGGAGGGATCAAGAACTGTGGTTCAGTCACCCCCAATTATTGCCTTGGTGATACCAAACCGCATCAACAGCCTAGTAAAGGGCTTTGAATTTTACAAAAATTTAATGGCTCAGTGGATACATCCACGTTCTTAGAACGGTAGCAGGACAGATTTATGCACCAGAATAGCTACCTCGCTTCATTTTAGGAAGGATGAGGAAGTAGAATGGGCAGCAACAGCTGATGCAGCAGGTTGTATACCACTACTAACAACACAACCCACCCAGCCTCTCTTCAGTTTACCAGATTCTAGGGCTGAGAATTGTATATCCTGTAATAAGGCAATGTCAGGAGACTTGGAAGCAACATATGTCAGTACATTTTTTTCTCTCAATGTAGTATATAAGACTATTGACATTGAGAGATATTATGCGAAGTCATTTGGGCGGTGGTGTCAGAGACATGAGTGACTGATAGATCAGAGTCAGTCACGGGGGGAGCTGCAAACACGTACTATTATCTCAGAAGTGGGGCTGCTGTAGTAGGTGTGGCCCCGGAAGAAGGGCGCAATGTTCAATAAGGGTCAAGAGAATTGTTGTGTAGATTCTTTAAAAGTACTGTACACCTGGTAAACATTGGAGTTCTAATAAGCATTAACGTAACGGACTATAAAATAAGTAGGTTGTGGTTCTATTAAGCAAGAGAAATATAAACTGCTTTAAACAGGCGAGTTAACCTCCCAACCCTCCGCTTCACTGGCATCCCCCATCAAGAGCGTATTCATGTTACAAAAAAACTAGGACCTCTCTGGACCCGCAGGGGCCCCCCCTCACCCGCGCTTTGAACAGATCCAGGGTAAATGTAACATGTAACTGCAAAAGAAGAGAAACAAACTAGACCACAAGGTGCCAATCCAGTCATGCAGAAAGAGAAAGACAAAACACCCTTCTCAAGCACCCCCTAATCACCGGATAAACACCCACCTAGGGCCTGCTTTAGGGCAGTGCAACATGGGGCGCGGACCTCAGAGGGGCTCTGTGTTAAGCAATATCATATGATTGGAAAGAGATTTGCCCAGTGGTAGTGACTGAATCTAAGGAGGCGGTCATGGGGTGTGGTGGGCGGCATGAGTGATTGTCGCACCAGGCCCCAGTGGTGCTCCCACCCATCCATCCGCAGCTCTCATAGTATCAGGTGGATCTCACTATGGGATTCCTAATTGAGAGACCAAGATTCCATGGAGGAACTGAGGGCTGCTTATAGTCAAGATTTGATGGGTGGGCTATACTTATCGCGACCGCTCGCTGTACAGTCAGGTCCATCTTGATGCACCCTCCCCTCCCATCGCTTAAGCTCAGTATCCAACCTCTGACGTTCTGGGGTGTCATCACTCTGGCATTCCCATTGAGGATTTTCCCCGTAGAATCCGGTTCTTTGTACACTTGTGTTAGGGTGACCATACGTCGCAGATTTCCTCGAACAGTCCCAGGTTTCAAAGCACAGTCTTTCGGCCATATTATCAAGAACGGCGCAAACATTATCGCCGCTTTAGCAGCAGGAAACTGCCGCTAAGGCGGGAATAAGGGGCTTGATAATATGTCCTTGTGAATTCCCATAGCAGCCCAGGTTTGATGTCCTTGATACCAGTACCTGGGCTTCAATTGAAAGACATGCTCTCTCTAAGTAAATTGTTTCTTTCTTCCAGGCAGTGCAGGAGGAGTTTGGATGCATTTATGGTGCAGCAGATAGGGCAACAGAGTTGGGATGGAGGACAGGGGGCTCAGGGTAGAGGTCGTGCCATAGCTAATGTTATTTATGCATAGCTTGCAAATGTGTGCCAGACATTTACTATTTATCTGTATGTATAATTTTTTAAACGGCTACACAAAACTGGATCAGACCGGACATAAAATTAAGGCTAAAGGATTTAGTCCTACTTTTATGTCTGATCTGTCCCGGTTTTTTCTTCTCAAAATCTCGTCACCCTAACTTGTGTTCACAATGTCGAGTCACGAAATCTCCATGTCAATTCTAGGATGTGAGGATAAGAATTGTCCAAGATTATCTGGATCATCATCATCAAAGTACTTTATTCGGTTAAAAAATATAACCATAAAAGCGTAACATGTTATATTACATACACTATAAAATAACAAGAGTTCAATAAAAATGTAATTCCATAAAAACAGTGAATAAAACAGTGTGATAAAGAATTGTTACCAGATAAAAATGGTTTAAATCATTACTTTTCTTTAAAATAGTGTCTCTACCCATACATATTAATTCATCAAAGTTTGACCCAGGAGTGGTTCAAATTGATTGAAAGTAGGGGTTAAGTGGCCACTCGAAATAAATCCAGATCTACCCTTCATGTTATTGTATTGTGCTTTTTGACATGGGGACGGGACATATCATGTTCTGGGGTAGAAATCACTTATGCTCCAGGTGGATATGGGACCATCTCCTATTTGTGGCTGCCATGATTGGAGATGTGGGACTACATATTTGCTCCTAAATTTTACAAGTATCAAATTCCCTGCAACGTCTTTTGGTAAAGGTCCTAGCCAGCCCACCCTTCTGACAGATAGTATAGTACCATCGATATTAGTTGGGAGAGGTCTATTTTTGGTTAGCCAGAACATAACTTTATTTCTTAGGTCCTGTTGTCTTTCATTGTTCCCCTTGGTCAGTTCTGGTACTCCCGCGAGGACGCACACAAATGGAACGGCCTCCGGTGGCAAATGTAGGAGATTGGTTTTGTATCGCATATTCTCACTGTTTGCCGGTAACCCCTTATGTAACCTAGGTACTTTGTTTGGCCCTGCTCTGGAGTAAAAGCTCTGTGCTATTGTGCCTTCTTTCAAGGGGTTCAGAGCTATCTTTTGTGAGTTGACTAATTGATTATGAGTAGTCTTGCTTTGTATAACGGATTTGGGCATTTCCGTAGGGGCTGGGCGCTGTGACTGGGAAGGTCCTGCCAGGGTTTTTGTGAGTGGCGAGTTAGCCTTAATCGCTTCCTCGACACCCATGAGCCTATCCCCTAAGCTGATTATTTTTTCTATCAGGGGTGATATTAATGATTCCAACATTTTTTCGATCAAGGCCAATAGAGAAGCCTGAACAGGTGCTGTACTGGCAGTGCTGACAATGCTGGGAGTATTGGGCAGTGGAGAATTTGGGTTTAGTTTGTGTTGCTTTGCCTGGCTCCCCATTTGTTTAACCCCATCTCTCTTCCTTTTGATAGAGGAGACCTGTGGTGGCCCTGTCGGTTTAAAATTTGACTCTGGTTGTTCTATAAGGGGAGTACCCTGGGAGTTTTCAGTTAGTTGGAGTTGTCTGCAGGGCTGGGGACTAATGGCTGCTATAGTGCAAATAGGGGCATTGATTTGCACATTACCTGATTCCACAGAAACGTACGTGGATTTGCATAATTGATTTAGTTCGTCCAGTAGCGATAAATCTGGTAGTGCATCAGGAGTCTGTACAAGAGAACATATGCTAGAGGGACGATCCATCACGGAGGATCGTTCTAATCTCTCTAGTTCACTAGAAATGGGGAGAGTTACCCTTTTGATGAAATAGTCCATTATCCCCTTAAGGGTGTGTCTCTGGGAGGAAGTATTTCTGGTCTCCTCCTCCTCACGGGTCATGACGAGATGGGTTCTATCAGTTACAACTGGATCGGAATCAAACCACCAGGGAAACGTTCAGCTGTGTTAAAGCTCTACCGGGGCCTGTAATCAACTGAGGAGTAACAATGGATGACAGTACCTTATGTCTTTAATTTACTCCCAATCCGGGTCAGCCATTGTAAAGGGGGGTGCCCCGTCCCGGCCTCCTCTGGCCCCTGATGGCCACAGATGGCCCGCCCTCTGCCCGGGCTCAGCCCGCGCGCGTCCCGCGACGCGGGGGCTCTAGCTGGTCTTTAGAGCACCTCCGGGGGCGGTAGAGGGCGTGCGCGACTTCCGGTCGCTTGGGCGCTGCTGGGTAATGGAGTCCGCCGTGCCGCGATGACCCAAAGATGCGGCGGCCGGCGGTGACTTTGCTGACAAGCAGCGCGGGTATGCTGCGGTGCTCCTGTGACCCTCCTCCGTTCCCTGGTCAGTGGCGTTTTGTCCCCCGCACCCCCGGGGCTCTAGCTGGTCTGTAGAGCACCTTGGGGCGGTAGAGGGCGTGCGCGACTTCCGGTCGCTTGGGCGCTGCTGGGTAATGGAGTCCGCCGTGCCGCGATGACCCAAAGATGCGGCGGCCGGCGGTGACTTTGCTGACAAGCAGCGCGGGAATGCTGCGGTGCTCCTGTGACGCTCCTCCGTTCCCTGGTCAGTGGCGTTTTGTCCCCCACTCCCCCGGGGCTCTAGCTGGTCTTTAGAACACCTCCGGGGGCGGTAGAGGGCGTGCGCGACTTCCGGTCGCTTGGGCGCTGCTGGGTAATGGAGTCCGCCGTGCCGCGATGACCCAAAGATGCGGCGGCCGGCGGTGACTTTGCTGACAAGCAGCGTGGGAATGCTGCGGTGCTCCTGTGACCCTCCTCCATTCCCTGGTCAGTGGCGTTTTGTCCCCCCAATGTCGAGTCACGAAATCTCCATGTCAATTCTAGGATGTGAGGACAAGAATTGTCCAAGATTATCTGGATCATTTAACTCTTTATGCTTCTCATCTATAGTGAGAAGCATAGTGGCCTGTTCCAGGAGGTCAAAACGAATACCAAGTCATCACAGGGTCGGTCGTAACGCCAATAATTTCTTCCGGCAGAGCACTGTATCATACGAAAAATGTTGGCACCGCGATAAAGGAAAGGAATATTGTGTCTCTTAGCCACTGTAATGACCTGTCTGGCCTATTGATGTCGTAGAAAACAAGAAATAATTGCTTGTGGTGTGTTTTGATGCATGGTTCCCCTATCGCAGATCCTGTGCCCCCTTTGGGAACCCCAGTGGGGGCATGAAGGACAGACCTGTGAGTTCTGGAAGAAAAACAGAAAGGAAACCATCCATGTCTTTTATCTCTGACTCCAACGTCACTCCAAAAAAGCACAGACGTTATTTCTGTGACTACAGTCCTCAACCTCGCTTAACTCTCTGCGAAGGTGCCATACCTCACTACCTGCATCGGATTAAGGGCCAGATGTACGAAGATGGTATTTTGTATTTCCTGAATACCCATTCCGTAGGACTCGCTCTATAGAAAATGCTAAATGATATGTACTCATTTTGCGATTTCCGAATAGCAATTCGTTAAAAGTAGGAATCGCTATTAGGGAATCGTAAGTACGAAATGCCATTGCATCCCCACATATGGGTAAAATAGGAAGTGGTTTGCATTTCTTGAATTGCGATTTTCTAATAGGAAATCGCAGTTTAGGAAATCGAAAACAAGGATGCCTTTAGCCTTCAGGTCCTCCAAGAGGCACCCCGAAATGCGTTGTGCACATGTAAGTGCACACATGCCCTCAGGACATAGTGCTCTTCATGTCACATTAAAAAATGCATTTTTAATTTTATACATGGTTACCACGGACTTCAAGTCGATGGTAACAGCATTTCTTAAATGCCCAATTTGCATTTAAGAAATACTACGGACATGGGCTTTAGGAATCGCAAATAGGGAATCCCTATTTGTGATTCCTAAATCTTGGTCACAATTCGGGAATTCTACCGGTTAGAAATTGCAAAGTACGATCGCGTATGGGCCTTTGAACATCCGAAATGGCCATTTAGTATTTCTTAACGGGCCAAAATAGCGATTCGGCCCGTTAAGAAATGCTTAATGGCTTTGTACATCTGGCCCTAAATTCCACAACGGTTAAGCGTTTGTCCACAGCCTACTCTCTACGAACAGTATCAACAAGTTGTTTGTGCAGAGAGCTGAGGTCTATCAGAAGGGATTTAAGATCAGCAGCTGTGGAGTCCTCATGTATCAGGTCTATTGTTGCCTTGATGTCTGTGAGCTCCTTTAGTAATGGTTTCAAAGTGACATCTGTCATGGTGGGCGCAGCGGCTTTTGGCTGTCCGGACACCATATCCGTAAAAAGGAGGTGGGGTGTGGTTTTACCTTTGGACATTTGGAAAGGCTTGGAAGAGCAAGTCTATGACTTACCATCCCCTGGTAATCATGGATATTGGAGATGGTCTACAGGTGTGTTCATTTTCAAAGTTTTAGAGCCCACCTGATACAAAGAACCACAAGTTCCCTGCTACAACGGTGGTCAAGGATGTATGATGACCAGGAGTTGGGCGACTGTACCAAAACCTCTCAGTTTTATTTTATTTTTTTGAGGAGTTTGATATAGCACTAACATGGCCATAAGGGTATCAGAGCACTGCACATAAAGCTGACATGTCATACATGAAAGAGAAAAGTGCAAGCTGTACATAAAGCAGATAACTCAAACAAAAGGGTAAAACGCAAGCAAGTCATACATAAAATGAACAAGTAATTTAACAAAATAATTCAAACATAAAAGAGAAAAATGCGAGCAGTTCATAAAGCAGATAAGTCAAACATAACAGAGAAAAATTTAAACAGGAGTAAGTAAGCATCATTACAGAATATGATATGCAAATCGGCCTGGCAGCTTCAAGCTCCAGAAGTGTCCACAGGAAAATAGTCATGCTGAGTACCTTCAAGGCTACTATTGCAGAAATCTATTCAACAGAAGCATTTGTACTTCTTTTTGAAGGAACTAGTGGACGTTGTTTGACCTGGCTTTAGTATGCAGTGAGTTCCATATTATTAGGACTAGACAGAGAAAGAGCAGTTATACGTTTTCTTTTGTGAACTGTGGGTTCAAAAATAGGGAGTTAACGCTTCTTAAGAAAAGGCTATCACCAGACAGTTTGAGTTTTTTGGCCAAGTAGACAGGAGTGTTGTGGTGAATGTCCTTTCGTGTCATGCAGCCTATCTTCAGCGGAATCCTTGCTTCAAACACAAGCCATTTTAGATTTTTTAAAGTCCGGTGTAATGTGGTCTGATCTCCAGAATCCTCTGAGGAGCATAGCTGCTGAGTTCAATGTGGTCCTTAGCAGCGCCAGCCTTGCTTTGGGTAATCCTGCAAGAGCAGCACATCCGTAATCCCACAGGAGATGACTAGGGATTGGACTGTCAACTAGAAGTCATCAGGGGGCAGGAAGGGTTTAATTTTCCTTGATGTGGTGATTGCACTGATATGTTGTTGCATATTCAGATATTTTTCTAATGTTTTACCAAGTGATCTGGTAGAATCAATAACATGGGAGGCATAACAGAGAGCTGTAAGTTGTTTGAACAATTTTTCTAAGGGGGCAGAATGATTGTGTGAGGCGATCAGGAGGAATTCTGTTTTGAGTGTGCTGAGCATGAGGTGATCGCTGGTTAACCATTTTTGGGGTTTTAGTAACGTGTAGTTGTGCATTTTTATATCTCTGGATGGGAATGAACCATAATCCATTGAATGGTGGTTAGATTTGCAAACTGCTTCTTGTTTGAGAATTTCAAAAAGTTGTTTGCCTCTGATTTTGGCACTGTCAAGTTGTACCCTAAAGTATTCCACTATAAAAATGTGGATGTGTTTGTTGTTGCTACAGCAGAACTCCAAAAATCATTTCTAATCAGCACTTACCATTTCCCTGAAACCTCCGAACACACACTCATTCGTCAGTGGGGCCCATAGCACTGCACATTTACTCTGTTCACTTTAAATTGGCTTCAAAGGATTTTGGTGAAAACACAAAGGAGTAATGCTGTAACATTTGGCGGAGTGTCTAAACCTATTTAATCAGTTACTATTTACACCTACAGTTTTATACACTTTACCATGGTTAAATCAAAACATGAATTTTATTTAGACACACCACCATAGTGGGAATGGATCTGCTAGAAAGAAAATTAGGCGTAGGAAAATCACAAGACCAGCTTTAATATTCCATTTTCCCAATTTTATTAAAAGCAAAACTTTAAAATGTCTGACATTTAGGCACTGATTAATTCTTTATTAAGTGAAAATCTTAAACTTTATTTCAAAAAATGATCATTTTATTTAGAGCTCAGGAAACAGTTGTTTATTTAGAAGTCAGTTAAAAGTTTAGCAAAGGACAGATAGTTTCCAAATTCATTCTCTCCTAACATCCCTAACTAACGCCCTCATCTTATCCTTCAATCCTGCAAAGCAAACAAAGAAAAATAAGTCAAAGTATCCTACATCCTTGAATCGATCTGCAATCCAACAGCACTTCGAGAGGAAATCGAAAGAACGACGACCTCTAAGCAAAATCAGGGGGTTTTATACACTAATTTCCTAACCTAATCTATCTAAAAAGTATCTAACATCACCAATTCGAGTTCTGATTGGACAATTTGGGGTGGGTGAGCATCTCCTCACCATTACAACATCATATTCACGGTGAATCAGCAAAATTATAATGCGTTATTGTTTAGGACAGTCGTTGGCCTGGTCACTTCCTTGACTCGCAACGTTGCGCTATATTCCCACGTTCAGAACACTTGATCATCCATGTTTTGGCAATCATCCTAACTTCAGGGCAAAGCAGCCTTGAACTTCCCATCCGAGTACAGGCAGCTCACTCTCGCTGGCAGTCTTTGGGCACACATGCGCAGTCCAGCACTTGCTCACAGTTAGCCAGAGTAACCGGATTTTGTAGGCCTCAGAGGCCACTTTTGGAACTATCATAGAAACAAACACAAATTCATGTTAATTATAGAACTGAAGCCCTTCTGTTTACCTCCCACCATAAAAATGTTTCCCTATTAGTTATTACCTAACAGGTAAGCCACATAAATGCGTTTCATACTTACATATCCGACAACCTTTTAGCACAATAACATGTACAGTAAGCACATTTATATTACATTTATTTATATTTGAGCTGTGCATTAGTTTACATCACAATAACAATACAAATTAGTTAATTATATTGCTTCATGCAAACAAAGTTAGTATTCCCACGTGTTCATGTATATGCATCTTATACTTTTGTTGATTAATACACCACAACACACCATTAGTAAATGTTAATATTATGGAACATTGACTTCACAAGGGGTGCACAAAATTTGGTTTTGCCACCTTGCTCCATCAATTCCCTCATCCGGTGATTCTATCACCCAACATCTCTCAAAATTTTGGAAAATTTAGCAGAACATGTTTCGAATTCTTCATTTTAGTAACATCTACACTCTAGTATCTTTTTCCTTTGAATCTTTGAAAATCTTCTCTCTTATTTCTTCCATTTCTATTTCGTTCTTTTCTCTTTCCCTTGCATTTCATTCTCGAATTGTCTTCTTTATAGCCTTTCTAAAATCTCTCCTTCCTTTGCATATACAGCATAATCTTATCAGGAAAATCACTATTACTAAAATTGTTATTGGAATTATTATTTTACCTATTATTGAACTACCTATTTCTTGGAACCAATGCTTAATTGCTGAGAAACGTTTGCCTAACTTTTCAAGAACACCTTCAACCTCCAGTAGTTCATTTCTCTATGTAAATCTGTAATATTTATAATATACTTCTCAAGATTCTGACTTTTATCTGGGATATAAGTACAACAATGTTGCACCTTTAAAAGCCCACAGACTCCTCCCTCTTTTGCTAAAACTATATCAAGGGCAAGTCGATTTTGCATTACCATGGCTCTCATAGCAACCATTTCAGTATTAAGCATCAGGAATCCTCCTGCGGTGTCTGTTGACAATCGATCAACTGTTGTGGAAAATTTTCTGATTCTATTTGCATTAAACGAAATTTCCACTGCTTGTATCAGTGCTCCAAATACATCACCTATTATTTCTAATACACTCTCTCTTTTTTTTTTACTTAAAACTGTACCTATCTCATGCTTTCCATTAGTACCTCTATCAACATGAAATTTTTTAGGAAAGACCAAGCCCACATAACAGGTCCCATACCAGTGGTTAGGCAACCTATAGTAAGCTCTATTCCCACAAATAAAGTAAATTCCCGGAAAAACAGGATCATCTCCTCCTTTAAATCCCAAACCCCCTATAATTCTATAGGTGTCTTTGCATTCACTTGCACCCACAAAATAATTGTCATACATTGAATTATCTCTTCTAATACAAAATTTCCCTAACATTGGCGTATCTATGTTTATGGCTACATTCACATTTCTATCCTCAAGATTCTCATCATCTAATGTCCAATATTCTGATTTTGCATGTTTCATTTTCTCATTTCGTTTGTAAGCAATCCTTCTTTCCTCAACCATATTTAAAAATGCTTTCTCTTCAATTCTCATTTTACATGTCAGATTATTGTTAAAAGCATACTCATGTGTCAGCTCATCTAATTCTAAGAAATATTCTCCCATCCCTTTTGCAGGTTTCCTTTTATTCAATGTACTATCAATTCTCAATTTTGCAAATATTTCATCTACATTGAAATAATGATATTCCAATTTCGCAGTCTGATAAAACAAACTTGCAATTACACTACAAGTCACTCCATATGTGAGAAGAAGGTGGTGATACGTCACCCCTTCTGACACTGATGCTGGCAATTTTACACAAACATAGCAATCATCCACATTCATAGTTTTAATATACTCAAGTAACAACTTTGAAAATGTATTTTTTGTATAGTCACTAATTGACCTATCTTGATGTAACTCTGGTTTGTACATATGAGTCTCATGAACTTTTTCTTTCTCACTTGGCTTATTTAGACTCACATTTGGTTTCAATTTTGTTAGACTATCTTGAAAAGGAATAACAATGGCTAAAATTACCCATAATATTATCAACAATCCCATTCAAATTGAGCAACATCTACACCATTTTCTAAAAATAGAATATTTTTTCTTATGGTTACTGATTGCCATATTTCTCTAATACAATTTCTTCGACCTTATGTCACCTACAAGTTGTACACCACTCAATTCAGTAACAAGTTTTCTTCGACCTTGTGTCAATCCTATTCTAAATTATACTATAGTTACGTTTTTCTAACAAGATTTCTTCGACCTTATGTCAACTCCGACCTTTTCTATATTTACAATATCTGTCTCACAGGACTTCAGAATTTTTACTTAATATCATATACTTTGAGCACCTATCTCTCTTCTCTTAGTTGACTTCTTTACTCACTTTTCCCAATTGTCTTTGGGTTGTACAAGTTTTCCTGACTGCTATTAACTTCAACAATGGGTGGTAGGACAATATATGTCCACTCAGGTGATTTATACCTCTGGTTTGGGCGTCTTACTCTTTTTGGTCTTTGGACAATTTCTATTTTTTTACCCAAGGTTTCTTTCTGACTAATGATCTCGTTCACTTGCTCTTCTGGCTCTTTAGTTTTGTTTACTAGTTTAAATCTCAATCCACCGGTTTCTTTAGGCCAATTGTCTCCTTTGCAGACTTTCTTAGTCTTTGGCTCTACTGTATTATGCCCCACTCTCCAAGCTCTTTTTCTTGGGCCTTTTCTTAATAGAGTTTCAACTGCACTGTCATCAGTTTCACTTTCAGTAACTTCAACTGTATCATTGATTATGATTTTCACAATGTCTTTGTCTTCATCAGACTCAGCTTTCTCCTCTGTTACTCTGTTAGGAACACCTTCATAACTGGTACTTGGAATCTCATCCTTATCGTGAGTTACTTCCTCTTCCCCAGTCTCAGGATTTCCGTTCCTGCTTTCAGAGTTTTCAGATTGCTCTTCAGTTTTCCCCTCTTCAACAGCTTTGTCTTCCCTTTCTTTTGCGTCTTTACTGGTGTCTGTCTTTACCAATTCTCGATCTTCAGATTGATCTTCTGAATTTGGTATTTCCACAACCTCCCTTTCACCTTCACCTTTAGACGCAGAACTGGCTTCTGATACTTCCAGATGTCGACGTTCCTGTCGATCTTCAGTATCTGGAATTTTTTCTGGTTCAGCTTCAGAGTCAGAGTCAGTTGTACTTTCACCGTTGTACGGGTATTCAGGTGCAGGCACACGAATGGTGTGGCTGGCATGCACCCACCTCTTTAATCCAGCACACTTAACTGCAGTAGTGCTGACCAAGATAACCTGTCATGGTTTCTGCCACCGAGGTACCAAGCAATTTCTCCTGCGATGCACTTTCACTCGAACCCAGTCTCCAGGGACTAGATCATGATCTGGATTTTTCTCTTTGGAATTTGACTCAGTTCCCACCTGGTGAAGCACAGAAGTTACCACATCAGACAGATTTTTGCAGTAATCCAGTATGATGTCATCATTAATTGTCAACAACTTATCAACTGGTACATAGGCCTGCCTCATCACCCTGCCAATCAGAATCTCATGTGGACTTAGTCCAGTCTTCCTGTCAGGTATGCTTCTTAGTGTCATTAAGACAAGCGGCAAGGCATCGGACCACTTAAGTCCTGTTGCCAGACACATTTTTGCAATTCTGTTTTTAATTGTTTCATTCACCTGTTCCACTACTCCAGAAGCCTCAGGTCTGTAAGCACAATGCAGCTTCTGGTGAATGTCCAGAGCTTCACAGATCATCTGCATAAGTTCATTTTGAAAATGAGGGCCTCGGTCTGACTCAATTGTCACCGGGAACCCGAACAGTGGTATTATCTCACGTAAAAACAGTTTAGCAACAGTCAACCCATTGTTTCTTCTCGTGGGGAAAGCTTCCACCCATCGGGAGAACAAACAGATTATTACAAGAACGTATCTAAGTCTGTTGCATGGAGGCAGCTCAACAAAATCCATCAGAGCCCTTGTAAATGGACCACCCTCCCGTCCTATGGTTCCCAAACTTAAGACGGTTCTCCTTTTTGGATTGAATTGCTGACACACCAAACATCTTTGACACAGGCTTTCAGCAATCATTCTGAATTTGAGATTATACCAAGTCTGTCTGAAAAGATGAATCATAGCATCTCTACCAATTTGGGCCTGACCATGGTACATTCGGGACATGTCTGAGATCATGCTATCGGGCATTACTGGTCTTTGATCTTTGTAAACCCAAATTTCATCTTCCTCTCTTTGTCTGCATCCTGATTTTAGCCAAATATCTTTTTCTTCTGCTTCTGCCTCTTCCTGTATCTGTTTCACTTCCTGCCAAGTCTCAACTACAGTGGTTAGCATCAAAGGACTCGGAACATGTTCTTTTAACTTTTCTCGATTGATTGAAATTTGATTCTTAGCACAATGCTTTGCAATTGCATGTACGTAATTGTTTCCACGGGTAATGTAAACCTCACTCTTTTTATGGGCTAAACATTTTACAACTGCTATTTTCTCAGGTAGATGAATCACATCTATTAGCGTTTTCACAAATTCAGCATTTCGAATAGGTGTTCCTGCAGAGGTCAAATAACCTCTTTGGGACCAGAGCTGTCCATAATCATGAACAACTCCGTAACCATACTCACTATCAGTCACTATGGTTACTTTCACCTCTTTTCCCAACTCACATACTCGTATCAAAGCAATCAACTCCGCCACTTGAGCAGAATGAATTCCTTTCAGACAAGATGCTTCCAACACTTCTGCCACAGTGCAAACAGCATATGCAGCACTTAGAACACCACTCTCTGTTAGCAGGCATGATCCATCCACAAACATTACAAAATCTGATTCAGGTAAAGGTTCATCTCTGATATCTGGTCGGGGCTTTGTACAATATTCCAGAACATCCAAACATTTGTAATCAAGCTCATCTTTTACTTCTGCTTCAATGGTGTCAGGTAACAATGTGGAAGGATTAACATTTACACATCTGGTAACTGTCACATTCTCAGCTCCGAAAATTATTTTCTCATATCGGGTCATTCTGCTGTTGGTCATATACTGTGTTTTAGCTCTAGTGAGGAGAATCTCCACAGAATGAGGTACATACACCCTCACAGGAAATCCCATCACTATTCCTTCACTTTGTTCCAGACTTACACTAGTTGCTGCTACTGCTTTCAAACAACATGGCAAAGCTTTTGCAACAGGGTCCAAAACAGCTGAGAAATACGCAATTGGTTTTCTCAATTTTCCATGTCTCTGAACCAATACTGACAGTGCACATCCTTCTCGCTCACTGCAGTATAGTTCAAATTCTTTCTCATAATCAGGCATTCCTAAAGCTGGTGCTTCACAAAGTTTATTTTTCAGCTGTTCAAATGCTTCCATCTCTGTTTTAGTCAGAACAATGGGGTCTCTGATATCTGCCTTTGTCAGTCTCTGTAATGGTTATGCAATCAATGGAATTCCACTACTCCACTGCTACAATAACCTACCATTCCCAAGAACATTCTCACCTGTCTTTGAGTTTTAGGTGGCTGCATTCCTTGTATCATTTTGATTCTTTCTGTTGTGACTTGTCTGATTCCCTTAACAATCTTGTGACCTAAGTATTGTACTTCATTTTGACAAAACTGCAATTTTGATGGAGACACTTTATGTCCCTCTTCGGCCAAATGATTCAACAATGCTACAGTGTCAGTTACACATGCATCCTTTGTTTTCGATGCAACCAAAAGATCATCAATGTACTGTACTAGCACAGACTCTCCAGGCATGCTCGGGTTCTCCAACGATTTCTTTAGTAGCTGATTAAAAATCAATGGACTCTCAGTGTACCCTTGCGGAATTCTACACCATGCTAGGATACGATTTTGGAAACGGAACGCAAAAATTGGTTGGCTTTCTGGATGCAATGGAACAGTAAAGAACGCATTGCACAGGTCTATCATAGTGTACCATTCTGCATCATGAGGAATTTGGTACAGAATCACTGCCGGATTCGGAACAATCTGATAACATGGGACAACAATTTTATTAACCTTTCTAAGGTCCTGCACAATTCTAAATGTTCAGTTAGGCTTTTTCAATCCCATAATTGGTGAATTACAAGGACCGCTTTCTATTTCTCTCAGTATCCCCTGCTCAATCATTTTGTCAATCACTGGAGTTTTTCCTTCAATTACTTCTGTAGTCATCTTATACTGAGGTAGATTTGGGTAACTTGCACCTTCTTTTACTGTAACTTTTACAGGATCAACACCTTTCATTAAACCTATATAATTTCCAGTGAAATCGCATACTCCTTCTTTCACTGCCTCTTTCAATTCAACAGGAATATTTTCTTTGTCAAAAACAGGAAATAGCTTATCCTGCTCTGCCTCAATCATGAGCATTGTCATTTTATACAAACTATCCTCATCTGGAGTTTGCAATTCTATGCCATCCGGTGAACAGTATTTGGCACAGTTCATCTTGCACAATATATCCCTACCTAAAAAATTAACAGGACTGCTATCGCACACCACAAATCGATGCATATCTTTGAAAGTTCCAATTTCTATTTCAACTGGGTTTGTCAAGGGAGTTTTTATCTGTCTATTAGCTACACCTACAACTTGGATGGTATCTCCCGAGAGAGGAATATTTTGAACTTCCACTGATATAACAGTAGAACGGGTAGCACCAGTGTCCACTAGGAAAGTTATTTCCACATCATTCACCTTTCCGCTCACAAATGGGCCAGACTGATCTACCTCAAGAGTGCCTCCAAGCACACACTCTTCTTCCTCTCTCAGGCACCGTCAGAAACTTTCATCCGGCTCACTGCCATCCTCCTCTTGTAACCAATACTGAGGACACGCATTCACTTTCTGCGGTCTTTTTACCTGTTCACCTCCGCTGAATCCTGTCTCTGTACTGTACCTCTGCTTGTTTACACTGTATGGCAGTGGCGGTTGCGGCACCTGACTTTGCTGATTTGCTATCTGCTGTTGTTGCTGTTGCTGTAGATTTACCTCAAACTGTACCTGCGGATTCAATGATGTATTTTCCTCATTAAGTCTTGGCGGACATTTACACTCTTTCTTCCAATGCCCTAACTTGCCGCAATTGAAACATGGGAATTTCTTCTTCAAATCATCAATATTTCCCATTAATTTAGGTTTACCCTTAAAACTTCCTTGATTCCCTACATTCTTGCTCTCCATTTGCGCTACTTGTTGTTCCGCTACCTTTACTTGTGCCCACATGGCTTTCTCTTTCAGCTTTTTCTGTTTTGCATCAATTTCTTCACTGCATTATTTTGCCTGTCTCAGTACTTTATCTACTGAGCTCGCCTGCCATCCTATCATGCTGTGTCTGATCATGTCTTAAATTTCTGGTCTCAAACCATATACGAATCTATATATAAAGTGACTCATGTCCTTTTCATTCAGCTCCTCATAACCACTATACTGTTTGAAAACTAACAACAATCTTTCATAGAATGAATGTACAGTTTCTTTCTGCTCTTGTGTGGTCCTATCTATTTTCACCCAATCTGTTTCCTTTGGTGGTATTTTATTTTTCAGCACACTATCACTTATTCGTACTTTCTTATTACATCTGGTGATGGAGCTCCTGTTACTTTGTCTCTGGGAAACTCTTCTCTTGGCCAATCTACAGATATTTAGCATTCTGTCCATAGGTCTGCTGGCACCACTATGTCAAACAATCCATCCAAATCAATCCATAAAACTTTTGACACTTTTACAAATCTGTCTACCTGTCGATACCATTCCACTGGTTTCTCTCTCAACCTAGAAAAATCATTTGTAAATGACAATATGTCTTGTCTGCTCCAAGGAACATGTACATATCCTCCTCCAGGTATCTCTCTCATGGGAAAATCAGTTGCCACTGTCTCTTGTTCCCTGATTGGAAAGGCTAATGTGGATTTATCACTGTTTTTTTCTTTCTTCTTTGCCCACTTAACCCTCCATTTACATCTCCCCATTTTCGCAACAGCACAATCAAATCTTTTATTTGTGCTAATCTCCCAGCAGTATTCATGTTCTCAATGTCTCTTACTGCAAAATCTACTCGATAAGTCTTCTGCAATGATTTTATTTTTAAAAATTCTATTCCATATTCACTTGCCATTCTTCCAACTGATCATACATTGTTTTGTCCTTCCATGTTATGCTTTTACATAAAAACATGAGCTCATCATCCTGATACGTTTTTAGTCTGTCTGCTCCAATAGTTCCAATGATACATTTTTTCCATGTCTACTTTTAATTTAGCCATATCCAGCACTTTTGATTCCTGCTCTTTTATTTTTAAGGTTTTAATCCAATCACTCAATTCTTTATCTGATGGTCCTACAGGTGTTTGCGTTAAATCTATTTTATCTACACTTCTCTCTGGGGTTACAGAGTCAGATTCTGCTCCTGTCGGGTATCTGCACGAAGAACTTTGATTTAAAGTCAATTCTGGTGGATTTACATTTACATTCCGCCTTATTTCTGACAAATCAGGATAAATATTCTCTTTTACTTTCTGCAGACTCTGTTGTAATGGAATTGTTAAGCTTGGCTCTTTTATTCTTTGATTTTCATGGTATCACAGGTCCTATTGTTACTGGGACAGTTACTGCTTCCATATTCTTAGTAAGGTTTTGAATCAGTTCATGTGCAGAACGTTCATAATCAGAAATGTCGGGCTGTACATCATTTCGCCTTTCCGCACTTGGCGCAGTTTTATGCGAGTTATAACTTTGTACAGGAGTACCTGTAATTCTAGCTTCTCCTATCGTTGTACTTGGGACATATCTTGTTTCTACTCTCTCAGGGAAATCTCAGAAATGTGATGGTTGTTTCGGAGTTTCACTAACTCTCTCATCTGCTATTGGAGCATTCGGGGTAGTCCATAAAGAACCTGGTTGATATGGCGGCGGTCTCCTATTTAATATTTCTTCTTACACAGCATCCTCTGATTCACTTTCACCACAACTTTGATTCCCTATCTCTGTGTTCTTTTTCTTTTCTGTACACTTCCGTCCCTCATATTCTTCCACCAATCTGACTGGATACATGCCATCACACATGTTACCATTTCTCCATCTACGCATTCTACTCTCATGTGTTTCTCCCGGTCTGATATGCCTGCTTAACCTCTCGCTTTCTAATTCATGCATCTCGTCTTCCCATTCAACCAGAGCTTCAAATTGAGTTGGTCTAGGTCTCGGTTCAAGCTTCATCATTTTGTCTCTCAGATTTCTCAAAACTAACAGACCATCATCCTTGGTATACCATACCCAATTCTCCAACAAAAACACATGTATGGTAACCATATTTTGACAACATCATAGAAGCAGGCGTTTTTGGCGGAGCAAGTATTTTTCCCTCTCTCGTAACTACTTCTTTGTCTTTTACGAACATATTTTTCAACTTTTTAAACCATGAAGATTTCTTCTTGTCTTCGTCATAATAGTAGTAAGCCATTTTTCAACAAATCTCCTGTTTTCAAAAGATCGCGCACTATTCTATTGCTGTTTCCGTAACACCAACCTATCACAGCGCGGTTCGCACTAATTTACCAATTAGAACACGACATGTCACTATAGTGCTTAACCAATAGCTCTTGCTGCTTTTCGTGATGCACCAATCAGCCTCTACTCCGTCTTGGTCACGAGAACCAATCCCAGCACGACACTTTTGACGTCACCAGCGCTCCGGCTTCTGCAGCGCTAGCTGACCCCTCCTTCACAAGGTTTTTTCAAGAAGCCGTATTTACAAGATATTTTACAAAATCAGTTAGTAACTTACACAAAACAATACCATTTGCCTGTTTCGCTAATAAAGTGATAGATTTCTCAATCATACAAGTATTCTGTAACTGGATTAGATGACGCTTACCTCCTCAGAATTTTAGACTCGTCGATAAAGTAACACTACCCTTTACCTTACCCTTCTATCGGGCAATAACGAACTCGTTTCTCCAGGAAAGCACATAGAGAGATCTTTTTCACCTCCTTAGAAACAATCCCAGAGTTTCACCAGAACGCGTATTGCAATTTCATGTACACACGTTCATACAGAAATCCCTATTCATATACACATGAACTCTGTATCTCTAGTAGGCAGCACTTACCTCTAGCCCACCACAGAATTCCTCTTTCGTTAGTAAAGTAGATGCCACTCCTTTACCCTTCTATCAAGCTCGGGTTAAGTCCTACTACTCTCCCAGCAGTAAGTTTTAATCAGGATACGCAATGATCCCTGTGCTTGAAGGCTAAGATTTCATAGACTGTCCTCCCTATACATATATCCTTTCACACCTAATGTCCCTAAACAGTAATATGCGACAATACCACTGCAGCATACAACGATACTCCTTTTTTGAAACAGACCAATGCACTGTGCGACTTTACTTGCCACACTTCCTCTGCCTGCAGACAGAGGCACTAGCTTCACGCAACACTTGGAAGCCTTTTCTAAACTACATATAACGTAATACGAACTCAACAGATGTTAGTCATAATTCTGTACATCAAATTCTATATAATAATTTATACATAACCCTAGCTAATTTCCTTAGCAACCACTACTCTGCTACCAAGATATAACTGCTACAGCTGAACTCCAAAAATCATTTCTAATCAGCACTTACCATTTCCCTGAAACCTCCAAACACACACTCATTCGTCAGTGGGGGCCATAACACTGCACATTAAATTGGCTTCAAGGATTTTGGTGAAAACACAAAGGAGTAATGCTGTAACATTTGGCGGAGTGTCTAAACCTATTTAATCAGTTACTATTTACACCTACAGTTTTATACACTTTACCATGGTTAAATCAAAACATGAATTTTATTCAGACACACCACCATAGTGGCAATGGATCTGCTAGAAAGAAAATAAGGCGTAGGAAAATCACAAGACCAGATTTAATATTCCATTTTCCCAATTTTATTAAAAGCAAAACTTTATTATATCTGACATTTAGGCACTGATTAATTCTTTATTAAGTGAAAATCTTAAACTTTATTTCAAAAAATTATCATTTTATTTAGAGCTCAGGAAACAGTCGTTTATTTAGAAGTCAGTTAAAAGTTTAGCAAAGGACAGATAGTTTCCAAATTCATTCTCTCCTAACATCCCTAACTAACGCCCTCATCTTATCCTTCAATCCTGCAAACCAAACAAAGAAAAATAAGTCAAAGTATCTTACATCCCGGAATCGATCTGCAATCCGACAGCACTTCGAGAGGAAATCGAAAGAACGACAACCTCTAAGCAAAATCAGGGTTTTTTTATACACTAATTTCCTAACTTAATCTATCTAAAAAGTATCTAACATCACCAATTCGAGTTCTGATTGGACAATTTGGGGTGGGTGAGCATCTCCTCACCATTACAACATCATATTCACGGTGAATCAGCAAAATTATAATGCGTTATTGTTTAGGATAGTCTTTGGCCTGGTCACTTCCTTGACTCGCAACGTTGCGCTATATTCCCACGTTCAGAACACTTGACCATCCATGTTTTGGCAATCATCCTAACTTCAGGGCAAAGCAGCCTTGAACTTCCCATCCGAGTACAGGCAGCTAACTCTCGCTGGCAGGCTTTGGGCACACATGCGCAGTCCAGCACTTGCTCACAGTTAGCCAGAGTAACCGGATTTTGTAGGCCTCAGAGGCCACTTTTGGAACTATCATAGAAACAAACACAAATTCATGTTAATTATGTAACTGAAGACCTTCTGTTTACCTCCCACCATACTAATGTTTCCCTATTAGTTATTACCTAGCAGGTAAGCCACATAAATGTGTTTCATACTTACATATCCAACAGCCTTTTAGCAGAATAACATGTACAGTAAGTACATTTACTTGCGTTTATTTATATTTAAGCTGTGCATTCGTTCACATCACAATAACAATACAAATTAGTTAATTATATTGCTTCATGCAAGCAACGTTAGTATTCCCACGTGTTCATGTATGTGCATCTTATACTATTGTTGATTAATACACCACAACACACCATTAGTAAATGTTAATGTTATGGAACATTGACTTCACAAGGGGTACACACAATTTTGTTTTGCCACCTTGCTCCATCATTGTCACATGCTTGAGGTGAGCAATGGAAGGAGAGTTTATCCAAGATCTTTCAGCGAGTCTCAAGTTGCGCCTTTCCTCGTTAAAGTTGCAGTTGAACTAGGTTTTGGAGTGTCTACTTGGTATTTCTTTTTAACTGCTTCGGAGCAAGGGAATCAAGTATGTCTGACATGGATTGAATGTAGTGGTCAATGATATCATTCACATTTGTCATGTTTGTCGGAGATGGTACAAGATTGCTACTTATAGAAGTAAGATTTGTAAGATTAATATTTCTAAAGTCTCTAGACCATTGTCTGGATTTAAGAAGGTGGGCCTGTCTAGTCAGCACCTTTTCCAAGATAATGAAGAAGATATCACAGGGTGATATGTAGACCAGTTGTATGACATTAACCTTGTCAATGATTAGGTCAAGGGTGAAGCCTCAAATGTTTGTTGGGTCATTACATCTCTGGGTATGGTTGAGGTCCGAAAAGAAGGCCTTGGAGATGTTCAGTGTGGGGTCATTTGAGTCATTCCAGTGAATGTTGAAATCCCCAAGAAAGATCTGGTTGGTGGATTGGTCTGAGTTAAAGGAGATTATCTCCAATATTTGTTTGATGAAAGGTAGATTATTACGTGGGGGTGGCAAATATTGTGAAGTTTGCACAGTATTGTCATTGTTCCATATTTCAATACCTAGGTATTCACAAGAGGGTATTGGATCAGTTTGTGTATATTTTAAAGTGAGCAAGGAGCAGTAAATACAAGCTATGCCTCCCTCAGTTCTTCCAGATCTATCTAATCTGATAATGTCATAGTTTAGGGGGACTAGGATGTCCAGAATGGGGGAGGAGGCATCATTAGGCCACGTTTAAGTTAAGTTTAGGAGGTCACGGTCTTGTGCGAGTATGATATCAATGTCAGCTCAATGTTTTATTGTTGACCTGCAATTAAGAAGCATAGATTTGAAATGTGATTTGGTTACTAGTGTTTCGTGGTGTGTTATGGGGACATGTAATAGATTGCACTTATTCATGATTCTATAGTTGAGGCTGGGTTCTCTGAGCGGGTTCGAAGGAATAGTCTGGATAGGGATCTTCGAGGGTAATAAGTTCTTATGTGTAGTGGAATATGATAACAGAAGGTAAGGAATGTCTGCATCAGATAAATGCTCTATGACATTCTGAGGTCTGGATGAGGGACTGAGATGGGGTCGAGCTCTCCAGTGCAATTTAGGTGAGCTCTCATTGATGGATGTCTCATGACCTGAGTAACTCGTCCTACACCTTGAGGGTGGATTATAGTGTTTAGTATATGGGGTACTGTTGAACCAAGCAGTCAAGTTAGCAATCCAAAGCTTCTGGAGGTTCGAGATGCTGTGAATATGGTTCTGGAGTTCAGCTTAAACTAGCTGATGGTCTTGCTTAAGATTCAACAGGTTTGCTTCAATAGGGGGAGGGAAGTGTGCCCTAAGGACGGAGGATGCTTTTGTTCCCTCCGGGATGTAGTTAGTAGTCCGCAGACCAGGAGGCCTGTGAGAGGAGTTTAAAACTGCAGCAACACCAGGGGATCCACAATGGCCGATATAGGTCTCAGAGTATGCAAAGTCGTCTGCAGCGAGCTACATACCAGATGTCCATTGCAACATCGAACCACATGGTACTGTGGTGTCGATGTATTCTGTGAGATCTAGCTGTTGGGTCTCCTGCCCTATACTGATATAAATAAAGCCACCTGGTAATTATCCTCCCCATATGCAGGACAAGACAAGGTGCCACAGTAGCATAATACCTTGATCAGGCCCCAGTAGTCCGTCAAACACAGCCCTGGAAATATCAGGCAGTCAGCATTAAAAAATTAGGGGATGATAAGTTGCACTGGAGGTAGTGGAGGCCACTTGTACAGTCTGTGTACCCTCTTTCCCCAGTTAGTCTAGGGAAAAGCCAATAGGTAGGCTACCGGTAAGGAAATGTGCATTAGAAAAGCAAATGAGGCCAATCTGTATTTAGTTTGCAAAACCTCCAATAGCAGGGTCGTGGAGAGGCAGAGGCCTACCATATGTGTAGTAGAGCAGGGGCGCGGCCAGCTCGCGTAGCGTGGCAGCCGCTGTCTCAGATAGGCTCAAGGAGCCGGAGCTGTTCGAGACCTGCAGGTCTCCTGTGCCATTGTCGCTGGGCCATAAAAAGAGAGAGTTTTACTAAATAAACCCAGAAAGGACCGGGAAATATCACAATCAAAAAGAGATTCCTTTCTGTGTGTTCCAAATTATATACTAACATTTACTTCCCAAAACACCATTTGTTTAGGCCTCCGGGTGGTTATGCGCTATATAAGTGGAATTTATCATTTCATTTCATTTCATTTAGACCAATTTCAAAACTACATGTATGCCCCATGTAAGATATTATAATCACAACAAAAAAATGCATGTATCTAAGTGCTTTTTATTAAAAGAAATTAGAAATAGATGTATTAACAATTCATCTGACTCGGGATACCAGGGAAACCGGGAAGGCGGACCGCTACTACTTTTACAAGAGACGCTGACTATCCCTTCAAAGCATAAAGAGGAAGGAACCTTGAGACACGCCAAGAGGAGATAAAGAAAGAAATACCCTCGTTCAAGCAAGGACAAGAATAAATAAAACTTAAGAATCAAAAGACATACAATATTCTTAACGAAGCGTGTCGCCGGCAGGCAATAAATGAATTCCCTGATGAAATACAGAGTTGAAGTGGAGATTCAGCATTCATTGTGACCCCAGGGATATACCCGGTAGTCGAAAGATTGAATTTAACAATAATAAAGAAGATTTGATGTTTTTAAACTATACCGTCCTGAGGAAGGTGTTCTATACAAACGAAGCACCGAAACGCGTCGACATACGGATTTTTTATATGTATAAATATTGTTTTACTGAAGTGATGTATTGTGAAATATGTATTGATTTACTGTGAAATTCACCAAAACTGAGTATAATGTTGTTATGAGGAATATGTATGATTGTTTTTAATGAATTGTTAATACATCTATTTCTAATTTCTTTTAATAAAAAGCACTTAGATACATGCATTTTTTTGTTGTGATTATAATATCTTACATGGGGCATACATGTAGTTTTGAAATTGGTCTAAACAAATGGTGTTTTGGGAAGTAAATGTTAGTATATAATTTGGAACACACAGAAAGGAATCTCTTTTTGATTGTCGCTGGGCCAACCAGGCCCAACATCTGGCCGACGCCCCTCCATGGGGTTCTCCTCCCTCTCATCTGCCCTCCTCCAGGTCCCGTGACAGGTGAGCGTAGTCCCGGCGTCATGCGGGGAAGGCCTGCGTAGAAGAGAAGCACCATCCAGGACTCTCCAGGTCATTGGGAGTGATGAACTCCACAACTTGCGATCAAAGGGGTCTCAAGCTGCACCCCCTTGTCCCCGTATTATGTTTGTGCTATGTTGTGATGCCATTTTTTCCAGGGGAGCTGGTTGACACAGGAGCTTTAGAAGGAGCCAGCCAGTTTGGGCACAGTCGGAGCATTACACTTCACTGAGAAACAATGGCTAGCTGAGTGCAGAGTCCAGTTCCATTTAACTTTCTAAATAAACATTAACCAAATTCTAAATATGATGTAGAAAATTGCATTCCTCCACACAAAACAGACAAAACATGTATGCTCTTGGAAAAGATAAGGTAATGTCCAGGAACAAAAAGGACTGGCTTGTCTTTTTAAATGCTTAAAAATGTCAATCATTGCAAATACATTTCTGAGCAAGGAAGCAATGATGTATTACTCCCAAGATAAAATGTAACAACTTACCACACACCAATTCTAAACAAATCAATAGTTTATTTGGTTTACACCGAACCATCAATCATAACACTGTGCTTCAGTCACAACGCAATTCATTCCCATTCACTCCCTACATTAATTCACACTATCTCTCCCCATACCCCACCTCCAGTGGTGTGGGAGCAAGTGAAGAACGGGACTGCATCGGGATGGGTGTGGTGTGAAAATGGTGGAGGGAGTGGTGCAGGGACTCGTGCAGAAGGAATGCATAAATAGGAGTGGCGAAGAACAGGCAGGGGGCAGGATATTGAGATCACGGGTAGGCAATAGGGAGGTTTAGGGCCAGATGTACAAAACTTCCAGTTTGCATTTAAGAAAAGCCTAAGAAATTCTCTATTTAGGAAATGCAAAATGGAATGTACAAATATAGGGCTAGATGTATCAAAGTATTTTGCGTCTGCAAATGGTGCGGATCAAAAATTCAGCCGGTTGCGCATGCCAATTGCAAATTAGGATATGCAAAACCACGGGTGCCTATGGGCCTAAGGCCCCATTGATGTACCCCCTGAAAAAGTGGTGCAGATGTAAAGCCACAAATGCCCTAAGGCCATGTGTGTGCGCTACATATGGAACTTTGAAAAATGCATTTGGGGGCATTTTTAAAATTGCACCTGGTTACCAACAACTTGGAGTTGATGGTAATAGCATTTTCTAAAAGCCCATTTCACATTTAGGAAATGCTTTGTATATGTGCTTAAGAAATCGCAAATAGGAAATCCCTTTTTGAGATTTTCCATTTAGGAAATCGCAAACTGCAATTACTACTTTGTGATCGCATTAACGGCCACATGCATCATTGTAGGATTTTGCATTTCCTAAATTGCGAAAATTAAGGAATCGCAATTTAGGAATTGCAAAATCCTATGCATTAAGAAATCCTAAAATTGTTTAGGATTTCTTAATTTTCGGAATTTGCGATTCCTTAATTGCGAATCGCAATTAAGGAATGGCATTACATTGATTCCTATGGGCCTAGAGGCCCATAGGAATCAATGCCGTTTTGCATTTCTTTTTTTTGGAATTCGCAATTTGTTGATGCATTGAAAGGGTGCAGAGGGGGGTCCAAAGGACCCCCCCCCCTGCACCCCTGAAATGTATTTTAAAGTGCATGTTTCACACACACATGTCCTAAGGACATGTGTGTCTGTAACATGAAAGTTAAAAAAATTCATTTTTGGGCATTTCCATAACTTTTCGCAAATTACCACGAGGTTCAACCTCGTGGTAATTTGCACCCCCTAATTGCTAATTCGCAATTTAAAAAAAAATCATGCATTGCTTTTAAGGAATCGCACAAATGCGATTCCTTAAATGCAATCGCATTTTTTGGAAATGCAAAAAAATGCGGTTCTTTAAAAATGTTTCATGCATCCCAAAAAGTGAATTTGGAATTGCAAACGGACGATTTTTCCGAATCGCACCGTTTGCGACTCCAAATTCACTTGATGCATGTGGCCGTTAGACCTTTGTACATATTGAGAGGCATTATTGCATTTCTTAACGGACCGAAATTGCGATTCGGTCCTTTAAGAAATGCAATTTCCTTTCGTACATCTGGTCCAAAACCTAAATTCTGCAGAGGAATGGAGTTGCCAAGCTTTCAGCCTTGGCATTGCTTTAATGCAGGTTCGTGGTGTCAGAACTGTAGGCATCATGGTGGGTGTGGTGAGTGTAAGAGAGGTGAAGTGTTTATTTACAGTACGGGAAACGCATTACCCAGCAATCGCAAGATTATTGCTAATCCACCTTTGTAAACAGTATCACCATCCTGCCTCATGTCATGGCTGGACATCCTCAAAGTTGGAGGGTGACCCAGGGTGCTCCCCAGCTGTCTAGATAACTGTTAGAGCACCACGAGAGCAAGGGGCTTCAAGTGGCAAGCAAATAGGCCACCTATTTGTACATCCTTGAGGCACCACCGATACAGTGTGCAAGTATGTGTGCTTCACCGCATGATGACTCTTGCTTGTTTGCAAGTGGACTTTCATGCATGTTGAGAACTACCAGTAACAGGACGTACAGATGATAACTGGTGTCAGGACCAGGCCTCCTGTGTACATAGACATCAGCTCTCGGGTCAGGATCAGGAGACACTTGCTGAATCCTATCACCAAACCGCAGACCTGCTGTGCCCTGCCGCTACCCGGCTTCCGTGCTGTCATTGCGTCGTTGCATCAGCTAGGACGTTGCACGCGTGCGCTGTGACGTTCATCTGGCTGAAGAGGCATTGTGTCCTGTCATTGGTTTTGGCGTCCATTTTCACTTAAATGCAATAGCCACATGTGTGCACAAGCACACCATGTCCTGCACCTGACCGGCAGTTCACACTCACCTGGTGGTGCATTGACACATGTTTCTCTGAAAAAGAAGACGAGGTTGACAAAGGTCTTGTGAGAGAAATCAACCCGTCTCCAATTTAATTTTCATTCCACAAAACCGAGAATGTAATTGCTTTCCTTTCTTGATCCTGCTTGTCTCTGCCCTCACTCACCTGGAAGTGCTGACAAGGCAGGGTGCACAATACTTTTCTCTGGCATTAAGTTTTCACAAATGACCCATATCACCCGTTGCACCTGGGTTTGTGCTGTTTAATGTGATATTGGCATGCCTGAGCAGTGAAACACACACCAGGTGTACCAGTACAAAACTTTTCCACCATAGAGCCGGGTTGGTATATTTCCAAGACTTCACTTCCCAGAGGTAGTGTTAACAAGTAAATTTGAGTAAACATATTCAGCTGAATTCCAAAGTACCCGAATGTTACTGCTTTTCTAGGCAGGTGACGCCTTCAGACTATTAGAAAGTAACGTAGTCTACAGATGCACCTGTGTCCTTAAAATTCTCATCAGTCATGAGGGTGCTCCCAGCGAGAGAAGTGGTGGTGGCTGCTGTTGTTGTCATGGTGCTTACCATATGTAAGAGAGAACCAAATGTTGTTTTTTCAGGGAGCATTCCAGATCAGTGGTTCTCAACCTGTGGTGTGTGGAAGCGTTAACAGTGCAAGGTGTCTAGTCAAGGGGTCTATGATGCTTAGAAAACTAAGTAATATTAACAATTAAATAAATTGCATATAAGGAACCAAACAGAATATAAAATTGAATATGTTAAAACGTTCTGTAAGTGTGAATGAACTTGTAATCGGATGATAAAAAATTGGGGACTTTTTTATGAGCCCCTTGTAACACTTTTGCGCCACATTGCACCATATTTACAAAGTGACGCATCTAGGCAGATGCGTCACCTTGCAAACCCTTGCACCACATTATACTTGGGTCAGGTATAATGTATGCGGGGTGGGCGTTCCCCCACAAGAGAACCTTGTAGAAGTGGCACAGTGGAAATCTATTAGATTTCACTGTGCCACTTCTAGGACGCCACTGCGTCAAAACCGTACACCTGCCTCATAGCAGGCATAAGGGTGATGCAGTGCAATGTGTATAGGCCTCCCCATTGCGTCATGCCTACGACACAACTCCAGCAATGTGTGAGTTTTGCGCCAACAGACACGTCAGGATTCCTGACGCATCTGTCACTCCTTGCGACATGGAGTTCCGTAAAGTAAATATGGCACAACCATGGTGTCATAAGGAGGGTGCAGTGAAAAGTGTTGCATCACTGTTTTATCACAGAGATGCAACACTTAAAATATATTAGTTCCTAAGATGGCATTCTCTGTTTGATTCATGTAAGCAGGGCAAGTGCATCAAATAAAATCAAGTGTGGGTGATTCGTGGCCTCAATTGAATTTAGAAAAGACATAGGGCCAGATGTAGGTAATTCTCATTTACCGATTCATAAATACCGAATTTTACCAATTCGGTATTTATGAATCAGTAAATGAGAAGTTGGGAGATGTAGGTAAAATTTTATTTTCATTTACCGAATCGGAAACATTGGGTATTTACCGATTCGGTAAATACCGAATTGGTATTGCCCATTGATTCCTATGGGCCTTGAAGCCCATAGGAATCAATGGGCAATACCGATTCGGTATTTACCGAATCGCTAAATACCGAATCCTGAAAGGGTGCAGGGGGTGTCACTTTGACACCCTCTAGCACCCCAAATACAGGCATGTGTGCCATGTGGCACACATACATGCCCTAAGGGCATGTCTGTGTGTCACATGGCACAGGTGTGCATGCACAGATGTGTATGCACACCTAAATTCGGTATTTTACCACCCAATAGGATTGGGTGGTAAAATACCGACTCTTAAGGGCCTGTGGCACTCTGTGAAGTGCCACCTACATTTGGATTTACCGAATCGGTAAAAATACCCATTCGGTATTTTACAGAATCGGTAAATTTACCGAATCGGTAAATTTACCGATTCTGTAAAATGCTGGCCCCTACATGCCGAATCCTAAATACCGGTCGGTAACGGCCAAATTCGGCCGTTACCGACCGGTATTTCCTCTCCTACATCTGGCCCCAAACCTTCTCTTTAAAATTAATATTTTGAATTGTTAAATATTTATTTCTGAGATAAATAAAGTATTTAATGATTTTTGTATGTGGAGTTTTATATAGCGCAAACTAGACCCGAAGGTATCAGAGCACCATACATGAGCACCAGTTACGTTACAGACACATTCATTTTTGTTAGGCACAGGGAGATTAAGTGATGTGCTCAAAATCACAGAATTCTGAACGTTCCTGTTGAGGCTTGAACCCAGTTCCCCTGCTCAAAGGTCAACTGCCCTAGCTGTTAGGCCACATTCACTCCCCTATGTGTGTGTTTGTTTGATGAATACTTGTTTCTGTATTGTTTTGTGGTTAAACTCATCAACATTGCTTAGACTAGGGTCCCCGGCTTACAGTCGTGACTTAGTGAGGGTCCCCAGATTTGAGTAATAATTAAGTTGGCTCCACAGAAGTCAAAAGGTTTCAGAATCGCTGTTTTTACTGGACAGCTACATTTGAGCTTTTATTTCTTTTTCCGAGACATACTTCTAACATAAAATGAACCTCTTTTTACCGAAAGCATTCGAAGCGCATGACTTTGGAGGCGTGCTAACATAGCAGGTATTTGTAGATAACAAAGTTTTGTTGGTGGTTATTGGTGTGACAGAGCACTGCCTGCATTTATACATTAAACTCTGAGTTGAGTTAATCAGAATTACAAAGCTTTTTTCCATTGGTTTATAGAGATGTTAGTTTTGGAAGTTTGTGTAGAAGGTGGACCTTAGCAGTTGGTTCATAGTGTGACAGTGCTCCCAAGTGTTTATGTGGACAGTACCTGTATTATCTACAATGTTACTACTTCTCCCCTACTTAATTTGAGCACGTGGTTGCAGGTGGGGCCCACTTACTGGGCCTTAACAAGGGCCAGACTGGGAACCCAAAGCAACCCTAGCAATGTTTTCACATCGACCCCCACTTGAGGGGTGGGGTGCTAGCATGAAGGACAGCTGCTTAACAAAAATCGGCCCCCAGCACTGCTGCTTTTGTTACTGGGGGCCAATACTGCAGCATCGCTGCAGAACCGGCCCCAGTAACAATACCGGCCCCCACTGCTCAAAAATCGGCCCCCACCCTTCCAGCTTCCCAGACAAGAACCCAATGCCCGCTACGGACAGTCCGGCCCTGACCGTAACAGAGACGATCTTCAGGGGGTCCCCCCATCCAGCCCAATGCCATTGAATATCTGGGAGATATGTGTGACTCAGATTCCCCTCATCACATTTTGCAGGCAGACCCCATAATTTTGCGTTATGCCATTGGCCAACTGGCACTCATTTTTAGGGACCAGCACTTATTTCTCCTCATCAAATTTTGATCCAGAGCGAGCGAGTGAAAGGCACACAAGGGGGAAAGAGGAAGACAAGAAAGACCAAAAACCCATAGCAAACAGAGAACGCAGGAACCTGCAAAAGTGAAATAAAGAGGCATGGAGTGTCGTGGTGGGTGAAAGAGACTTGAGGTGGAATCAAGACAATGTAGCCTTTGTATTCGGCTCAATGACATTCAAAAGCACCAGCTGAGGGCTTCTGAGCAAGACCTGACAGGTATTACTTTTCAAATTAAACACTATATTACAATGGGAAAGTGTTTCAGGAATGCTAATGAAGGTGGCTTTGTAGGTGAGGAAGGCATCACAGAGCAGGGGTCAAAGCAAGGAACTGGAGTGGGGCTTGAACTTGGTAAGGAGGTCTGCAAGGGTTGTGGACTGTGAAGCGGGAGCAGTTCAGCAGCTGTAGCTGCCATCCCCTTGCGGCAACAGGGATTTTTTTTGCTTTGACAAATGGCCATTATAGATGCATTTTTTTAAAAACAGTCAAAAATTCCATCCCACAAAGTTGCGAGTGACAAAGCTTTGTAACTATGCACACCCTCAGATACTATACTATCAAGGATGGAGGCACTGGCGTCCCTCGTGAACCAGCATCTGAAACACGTTCTGCACCTGTTCAAGACAGGGCTGATCACAGTGGTATTGCAGGCGCTCAGCCTCGCCTCTATGTTACACCAACCTCTAGGCCAGCGATGGCTCTGAAACAGGGGTGCCAGCACATTGTTTTTAGTTTTTCAGTGTCTCTTCAGAAATATTCAGCCACTACTGCTCTCATTGTTATGGTGAATAATGAGCTTTTCGCGAGCTGGTTGGTTCTTCACTGTAAACCAAGATCAAGTTATTTAACACCAACGTAAAATCGGTCCTTCTGTATGAGCAGACACTTGGATGGCAATAGTGACCACCACCAACAAAGTTCAGACCTTCAACAACATCTGTTTGAGGAAAATCCTTCAATTCCGCTGGCCAAACACAATCAGAAACAAAGACCTAAAATCATGAAAAGATGTTGGGGCTAGATAGGTCAATTCAATTCAAAGAAGTCTTTATTTCGATATACATATCATAAAAGACTATACATGTTAAAAAAGCAAAGAAAAAATACATAAACAATACATTATGAATTACAGGGCATGACTACCAGAAAATTAAACAACAGAAGAGGGTCTTGACTCGACACTCAGCAAGGCTGAGCCAATAATAACTAGAAAAACAACACACCTGCCTATGCTGAGCAGTTTTTTTCTAAACAATAATTAGAAAAGTGTGCATGAGAAATAAGCATGAACACTTGCTTTAGAAATTGCAACATTTGTTTTAATCCTTTTCAGACTATTTTGTTTTTTAGTCTTTCTTTGTTTTTTAAGCATGAGAATACAAAAATAGTAACAAGAAATACTATACATTTACATACAAACAGGGCAACAATAAGAAAACTTCGGTATGTACATCAGTCATTCAAACTCACATTCAACACATTCTTGGCCATCCAATCATACAAAAACAATCACACTGGTCCCATCGTCATAACACAGTTGTGAAAAATGCAAGAAAAAATAGCATTTGCCAATTATAAACGTTAGTCACAATTTTTTAGTTCTTTCCAAAAGAATGATCTTTTTTCAATCCTATGACATATCCTTGTGAATAATAATGACACGGGACCGGGTCAGGTCGACGCGTTTCGAACCCTATCGTTCCTAGGGTTCTCCTCAGGACCACAGTGTTACTAAAAAAGAAGAGGAAAGCTATAATCACTACATCGAAACCTGGGAGATCAACGTCTCAACCAAAGCCCTGCTAAACTCAGCCTACCTGAAAAAAGTGGGTCTACGCTCCTCAAGTCGTATGGTGAAGCCAATGTGCGTATTCCCAGCAAAGGAGAGGGCGAAGAAGTGCTGTGAAAGAGAACACGTAACCTCAATCATACAAGCTCTCAGATATATCTTTGTGTCTGGGCTAGTAAAGTTGAATCAATAGGCCGGGTTCGCGCACTTACCTAAAGAGCAGCGCGTGTCTGCTGAACAATTGTTTGCCAGATGGATTGAGCTCGGTCCGCGTAGCATGTGGATCCGGCGTCCCTGAAAGGGGGAAGTGAAGGCTATGCGTGAGGGATCGAAATTCAAAATTCGGGAGCAAGGCGCCGGTGTGGCGGCTTCGAACCCGCGCTTACACGCGCCTTGGTCAGCTTACCTAGAAAAAGTATTCCAACACTCCAAACGGTACTTCGGAAGTGATCGCTCCTCACCCTGCAGTCACTCGCAGGTTACTGAGGCCTCCCTGCAGTGTAACTAAAGAGAAAGCTCGCGCCCCAAGGGCTGTAGGGAGTTGTAGTCTCATGTAAGGTGTTCTGGGAGATGAAGTCCTGTGGATGTTAACCTGTCTACGTTTTGTAGATTTCAGAGATTTCGTTCAGTCCATTGACCGCTGTGTCATACTTCATGATCAGTAAGGCCTCTCTCTGATTTAATCTTACTTCCAAGTCCCCTCCTCTGGGGTCTTTTTCGATTTTGGACAGGACAGTCCATTTGAGACTATTTTTTTCATGTTTTTTCATCATCCAATGGTGTACCAAGGGCGCATTTTCCACTTCTCTGCGAAGTCTGGATTTATGCTGCGTAATGCGTTGTCTGACCTCTTGGGTTGTCTTCCCAATGTATAGCTTTGGGCAGGGGCATAGAATGGCATAAACAACATTTCTTGTTTTGCAGTTTGTAAAAGTTTCATGCTTCCAATGAGTGTTGTTAAAGGAGAACATTGTTTCCTCCATGGTGTCATGACAGCAAATGCAAGTGCCACATTTGTGATGTCCTTTAGTTTGGGAAAAGCCGAATAGGCTTCTTAGAGTTGGTAGTTGTTTACTGGGTAATGCTGCCCTCACGACATGGTTGGCCACGCTCTTTTCCTTCTTAAAGGCAAATAACGGTGGATTCCTAAAGTCTTCATGCAGATCTTTCACTAGATGCCAATTAAGATTTATTAGCCTCTTCAATTGATTGGCAGCAGGGCAGAAGGTAGAAACACACACCAATCGATTTTGCTCAGCCTTAACTTTTTTTTGCATTAGTGTTTCGCGAGGCGTCCACCATGCTCGCTTGAGGGATAGCTTTAAAAGTTTTCTCGGATACCCTCTTTGGAGAAGCCTCTCCATAAGAGAGTTGGCGTGATCAAAATAATCCTCTTTTCCAGAACAATTCCTTCGGATTCTCAGGAATTGCCCAAATGGTAAATTCTGTCTCAAACTTCGTGGGTGGTTACTAGTGAACAACAATGCTTTGTTCCTATCAGTCGATTTTCTGAATAAAGTTGTTTCCAGGCTTCCGTTACAAGGGACCACTTTGACGTCCAGAAATGTGATGGATTGATTGGACGATGTGCAGTTAAATTTTATATCGCTTGTGCGTCCATTAAGCCATTCGACAAACTCATTGAGGGTTTCCAAAGTTCCAGTCCAGATGAAGAAAACATCATCTATGTACCGCATATAATGCGAAATTTGATGACTGAATGGATTATCATTATAGATAAATTTCTTCTCGTATAGACCCATGAACATGATCGCTAGTTCCGGGGCAAATGGACACCCCATGGCTACTCCCTTCACCTGGAGGAAGTAGTCTGAGTCGAAAGTGAAAAAATTCTTTTTTAGTGCGAAGGATGCCAGCTGCAAAATGAACTCAGTAGGGACCTGACAAGGTCTGTCACGTGTGTCCAAGTGTCACGATTCCCCCGACCGCTGGTAAATCACTGCCTGCTCTTTGGAACTGAACAGGTTTGGGAACTACATATCCCATGATCCTTTGCGGCGGCGCGTTCCTATGACGCTGTGCGACTGGAGTGGTTAATACTGCGTCTCAATGGAGGCGCGCTGCCGATTATTCCTGTTTGGCGAGGAGAGTCTCTGGTTGTTGTTTCCTGTCTCTTTTGGAAGGTTCTTTGTTTGCTGCGGCGGAAAGCGTTTGTTAGCGCTCTTCGGTATTCGAATTCCCGAGGTGAAAGCTGGTAGCGCTCACTACTAGCGCTGTGTATCACCTTGCTGTACTTGAGTGCTTGGATTACCCTGGTGGGGCTTAGGAAGCGCCTACTACGGAGAAGTCCTCTGACGTCTGTACCTTTGATTCCTGGGATTACTCTGGTGGGGCTTAGGAAGCGCCCGTTTGGACACCGGATTACAGAGAATCAGGTTTTTCTAACAAACAAGTGTGGGGCTAGTTTCTCGCTGGTGGAGCCAAGGTTTGGTGTACTTCTCCTATCTATATTCACCAGTTAGCTTTTGATCTGGGTTTTGCAGGACACCTGGGCTTGGGTGCCGCGATACCAGTCATCGCCCTATATCATTCCTCAGCGCTTACAGAGAAGGATCTGTAGAGACGCTTTGTTTATACTTTATGTTGGGCATATTTGAGTTCCTTTCATTTCAATCAACACCTAACAAAAAAGGGATCGTATGCATCATAAATTGGGTTGACTTGTCCTGAACGGCCCAGTGAACAATAGTATCATACAATTCCTAGGAGGAGGAGCCTTTTGTTTTGTACGGACCGCGAATGGATGTGATCGCATTTCGTGTATAGTTTGGGCATTTGTGTTTGGTTATTCTTTATCCCAAAACTGGGTAGGTATCCTAATATCACAGCTGCTTTTTCAAGATTCCGGTCACCTGATGGGAGGGAACATGGGGGTTGTTTAATGTTCTCTGTCTTATGTCTTCTAGTAGCGCATGCCAGGGGATTTAGAAGCAGCCCTGTAGATTCTCCATTCGTTCACGCATGCCTGTAGGGTATACAGGTGAGGCACCAAGTGTTAGATACCTTATCATTTATTCACTGGTAAGGTTGTCATTATACTTACCCCTTGCTTCTGTACTTACAGGTCGAGGTCCCAGTTGCCCAGCTGTTCCCCTCCGGACATTTCTATTTTCCCCCGCTTGATCTCCTTAACAGTCTGTGACAATTGTCAGGCGGACTTGGGACGATCGAGAGGTGGGCCCCCTTTATAGCATCGACCCGATCCTGAGGAGCAACCACGGCAGACCTGACAGAATAATCGGCCCAAGAGTATTTGCTCCTCCCGGTTGGGTTAACATAAAGGATGGCCTCCTTAGATGAGGTACTAACCGCATTAGGCTTAGTACAGGCGGAACTAGCCGCCTCCCGCCAGGATACTGCAGCGTTACAGGCACGAATGGATGCCATGCAGCGGAATCCGTTTGATGCAGGAAACCCTGTCCCTCAGCCTGCATCAGTGGTGGTGGAAATGCCCTCCCCTGTGCCCTTAGCCCCCCCGGAAAGGTTTATGGGAGACAGAAAGAAGGTGCAGGTGTTCATGACACAGGTGATGTTACATTTCACCTGTAAGCCCAAATGTTTTCTTACTAACCAATCACGGGTTTCCTTTTTGATTTCCTATTTGGGTGGCGAGGCAGCTCAGTGGGCGGTCCCTATCATTCGGAATAACGATGGGATCCTGTACGATTGGGACTTGTTTCGGGCAGAATTTGAAAAAACCTTCGACAGGAGAGCAGAAACCTTTTCCGCAGATAAGGAGTTGCTTGTCCTTAAGCAAGGTAATTCCGATATAGTGACATATCTTAACCATTTCAGGAGGTTAATTGCTGAAACCGATTGGCCTGAATCCAAACAGTTGGTTCTATTCTACCAAGGGCTCACAGATAACCTAAAAGACGTAATTGCACAAGTTGAACCCCAGCCTACCACATGTGCGGCCCTGATAGATTTGGCCTTACGTCTGGACCACCGGCTGAGAGAGAGAAAAGGAGAGACGGGAAGAAAGGACAAGCCTTTGCTGTTCGGGGAGAAACCAAACGGTGGGGAGAAAGCCGAGACGAAACCTGAACCCATGGATATAGGAGTGGTGAGAGCATCCCTCACCGCAAGTGAAAGAGAACATCGTCGCAAGTTCGGGCTGTGTTTGTACTGCGGTAAAAAAGGACACTTCCTGCGCGAATGTCCTGTGAAACCAAAGGGAGGACGCTATCGTGCAGGACAAGGAGTAGTATCCACAGTGGACAAAGGGTCGGAAAACTCCACCGCTTGAGTCCAAAGGAAGGGAGGGACTCGAGTGTACATTTCATCCCTTCAATAACAGAGGAGGATTTAGAGGGAAAACATCTGTTCTTCGTGGACATAGAATTATGGATCGATCAACACCCTAAGCAGGTCCGGGCCATGGTAGATTCGGGAGCCACAGGTTGCTTTATGGACTTGACTGAAGCAAGGAAGTTGGGAGTAACTCCGGTGGATAAATCCGTCTCCGAAGACGTATTTGCAGTAGACGGTCATGTGTTGGAATCCGGTCCTATTACCCAACACACCCCGGAGTACGAAATGTGGTATGGGGGTTATCATGTGGAGCGACTTTCGTTCAACCTCATCCAGGCCCCTACCTATGGAATAATATTGGGACTCCCTTGGCTGAAGAAGCATGAACCCATCATACAATGGAATGAACAGACTATGGTGTTCTCCTCCTCTTATTGCCTTGACCACTGTCTCCAGGAGTCTCATCAACCTTCCAGGATACTTGCAGCCACTCATATGATCTCTACAGCCGCTGAAAAAGAGGTTGAACTTCCTCAATGTTACCAGGAGTATGAGGAGGTATTCAGTAAGGTGAAAGCGGAAGTCCTTCCTCCGCATAGAGAATATGACTGCCGCATCGACCTAACACCAGGGTCAGTGGTTCCTTGTGGTCGAATCTATGCGTTGTCACAACCTGAAACCAAACATCTTCGGGAATATCTGGATAACCTCCTTGCCTTGGGTTTCATCCGACCATCAAGATCTCCAGCAGCTTCCCCGCTTTTTTTTATACCAAAGGCCAACGGGGAATTGCGCTGTTGTATTGACTACAGGGCGTTAAACGCCATAACAACAAAGAATCAATACCCTCTCCCATTAATACCGGTATTGTTAGAGCAAGTTCGATCTGCCAGGATCTATACGAAATTGGACCTGAGGGGAGCCTATCATTTGGTACGCATACGTGCAGGAGATGAATGGAAAACCGCGTTTAAAACCAGGTACGGGCTATTTGAGTACCTGGTTATGCCCTTTGGGTTATGCAACGCCCCTGCCTCCTTCCAGTTTTTCCTTAACGAGGTACTGAGAGACTACTTGGATGTCTTTGTAGTAGTCTATATAGACGATATTTTAATATACTCGAATGATGAACCTGAACATATCAAACATGTGAGTCAGGTGCTGGAGGCCTTACGACGAAACCAACTGTACTGTAAACTAACAAAATGTGAGTTTCACGTCACCACGGTGGAATTTTTGGGAGTCATGCTCACTCCATCGGGGCAGATAATGGCCGAAAGAAAAGTACGGGCCATTGCGGAGTGGCCAAGACCTACCTCTGTGAAAGACATCCAAAAACTCCTTGGATTCGCGAACTTCTATCGGAGGTTTATCTCGCACTTTTCCGATATGGTAACGCCGCTCACAAAACTGACTCGGAAGAACACCCCCTTTGTATGGGGGAAGGAAGAACAGAACGCTTTTGATCGGTTGAAAACTGCGTTCACGTCAGCACCGATACTGGTCCATGCCGAACCGGACCTCCCCTTCGTGGTTGAGGCAGACGCGTCAGAACTAGCGGTGGGAGCAGTCCTCTCGCAAAGGAATGAGAGTACCGGCCATCTCCACCCCATCGCCTTCATGTCGCGTAAGTTAAACCCAGCAGAACGCAATTATACCATCGCGGAGAAGGAACTGCTCGCGATCAAAGACGCCTTCATGGAATGGAGGCATTGGCTAATGGGCGCTGCACACCAAATCACTGTATACACCGACCACCGTAATTTGCAGTTTATGCGAGCAGCCAGACACCTTACCCCCAGACAACTAAGATGGATGCTTTTCTTTTCGGAGTTTCGTTTCGTGGTAACCTTCCGTCCGGGTTGTGACAATCGGAAAGCTGATGCTCTTACGCGGCAAGAAAGTCATCCAGAACTGACGGCGTCCCCAGAAACCAGCATCATAGAACCTCGACAAGTGGTAGGGGTGATCCACACGGCTGAGTTTCTCCACAAGGTCAAGAAAGGTATCCAAACCTTTGCTTGGAAAACATGGATCCGTCTACACCCGGAATGGAGAATACGGCAAGGATTGCCGAGAAAGGGGTCCCAGCTCCTTCTCCCCACGCTCGCCTTAAGACAACAAGTGTTTCGATGGTGCCACACTCTGCCATGCGCCGGACACACTGGAGGGATGAAAACCCTGGAAAAACTGCTACGATCCTATTGGTGGCCAACAATCAGACCGGATGTGTATGCTTGGGTTCAACGATGTGACGTCTGTTCGCAATCTAAGAGCGATCATCGACCAACACAAGGGCTGTTACAAACCATGCCCACTCCTGTGAGCCCTTGGGAGAGCTTCTCTGTGGATTTCGTGGTGGGTCTCCCTAAAGACCAAGGGATGACGGCTATCATAGTCGTGGTGGACTACTTGACGAAAATGGGCCACTTCATCGCCTATAAAGGGGTTCCCTCAGCTAGTCAATTAGCCCATATCCTGCTAATACATGTGATTCGGTTGCATGGCCTTCCCAAGGTTATCGTTTCCGATAGGGGAGCACAATTCACCGCAAAGTTCTGGAGGGTCTGGTGCGACCGATTAGGTATTGCCTCTTCTTTGTCTACCAGCTTCCACCCACAAACGGACGGGCAGACCGAAAGGTTGAATCAGACCCTCAAGCAATACCTGCGGTGTTTTGTTGACACCACTACTGAGGCGTGGGTGGAATGGTTGTGGTCTGCTGAGGTGGCCTATAATGACGCAGTTCATTCCTCTACTAAGCATACCCCGTTTTTCTGTACATATGGGTTCCACCCCAGGTTCGCACCCTTGAGTGTACCAGTCACTGATGCTCCTATTCCACAGTTGCAGTCCAGATTAGTGCGGTTGAGGAAGACGGTGTTGCAGGCTAGGCGGAATCTTGAAAAAGCAAAACTGAGATACAAATCCCAGGCTGATAAACACCGAAGGCATTGTCCTGAGTACAAACAGGGGGATTGGGTGTGGCTGTCCACTCGGAACATTCGTTTCAGGAAGTACAGCGTGTTCAACCCAAGGTTCATTGGTCCGTATCAGGTGATGCGCCATGTTAACCCGGTGGCGGTGAAATTGAAACTCCCCTCACACTTCCGAATACACCCGGTATTCCATGTCTCGCTGCTCAAACCTGCTCGAGGTCCAGGCCCTGTGGCACCTGCGCCTGTGAGGGTTGAGCGGGAGGTGGAGTACGAGGTGCGGCGTATTCTGGACGCTCGTAGGGTGAGGGGGAAGCTCCAGTACCTGGTGTCTTGGAAGGGTTACGGGCCGGAGGAGGACTCTTGGGAGCCGGTTGGTGCTGTTCATGCTCCTCGGCTGGTTCGGAGGTTCCACTTGTCTCATCCTGGGAAGCCTGGTGGCAGTCAGTGAATGTCGGAGGGGGGGGTGTACTGTCACGATTCCCCCGACCGCTGGTAAATCACTGCCTGCTCTTTGGAACTGAACAGGTTTGGGAACTACATATCCCATGATCCTTTGCGGCGGCGCGTTCCTATGACGCTGTGCGACTGGAGTGGTTAATACTGCGTCTCAATGGAGGCGCGCTGCCGATTATTCCTGTTTGGCGAGGAGAGTCTCTGGTTGTTGTTTCCTGTCTCTTTTGGAAGGTTCTTTGTTTGCTGCGGCGGAAAGCGTTTGTTAGCGCTCTTCGGTATTCGAATTCCCGAGGTGAAAGCTGGTAGCGCTCACTACTAGCGCTGTGTATCACCTTGCTGTACTTGAGTGCTTGGATTACCCTGGTGGGGCTTAGGAAGCGCCTACTACGGAGAAGTCCTCTGACGTCTGTACCTTTGATTCCTGGGATTACTCTGGTGGGGCTTAGGAAGCGCCCGTTTGGACACCGGATTACAGAGAATCAGGTTTTTCTAACAAACAAGTGTGGGGCTAGTTTCTCGCTGGTGGAGCCAAGGTTTGGTGTACTTCTCCTATCTATATTCACCAGTTAGCTTTTGATCTGGGTTTTGCAGGACACCTGGGCTTGGGTGCCGCGATACCAGTCATCGCCCTATATCATTCCTCAGCGCTTACAGAGAAGGATCTGTAGAGACGCTTTGTTTATACTTTATGTTGGGCATATTTGAGTTCCTTTCATTTCAATCAACACCTAACAAAAAAGGGATCGTATGCATCATAAATTGGGTTGACTTGTCCTGAACGGCCCAGTGAACAATAGTATCATACAATTCCTAGGAGGAGGAGCCTTTTGTTTTGTACGGACCGCGAATGGATGTGATCGCATTTCGTGTATAGTTTGGGCATTTGTGTTTGGTTATTCTTTATCCCAAAACTGGGTAGGTATCCTAATATCACAGCTGCTTTTTCAAGATTCCGGTCACCTGATGGGAGGGAACATGGGGGTTGTTTAATGTTCTCTGTCTTATGTCTTCTAGTAGCGCATGCCAGGGGATTTAGAAGCAGCCCTGTAGATTCTCCATTCGTTCACGCATGCCTGTAGGGTATACAGGTGAGGCACCAAGTGTTAGATACCTTATCATTTATTCACTGGTAAGGTTGTCATTATACTTACCCCTTGCTTCTGTACTTACAGGTCGAGGTCCCAGTTGCCCAGCTGTTCCCCTCCGGACATTTCTATTTTCCCCCGCTTGATCTCCTTAACAGTCTGTGACAATTGTCAGGCGGACTTGGGACGATCGAGAGGTGGGCCCCCTTTATAGCATCGACCCGATCCTGAGGAGCAACCACGGCAGACCTGACACCAAGAAACATGAAAGTGTCTCAAGAGCCTGATCTTGGGGAATCTGCGTGTATAATGACACGACATCAAGCGTCACTAGAAGTTGGGAATTTTGTTCAAAAGATACTGTGCTGATTCTTTGCAGGAAGGCCGTGGTATCTTGAAGGTGAGCTGGAATCTCTTCAATGAAGGGTTTAAGGAAAAACTCAATATACTTCGCCACTGGTTCTAATAAGGACTCGCACCCAGATACTATGGGGCGTCCTGGCGGGTTAACTTCGTCCTTGTGAATCTTGGGTAATAAATAAAAAACTGGGGTCCGTGGATTCTTATTCTGTAGAAAAATCAGTTCCTTGGGTCCAACGAACCCTAGATCAAATCCCTTCTGGATCGCTACGAATAGTTCACTCTGGATTTCAAGTGTAGGATTTTTTGTGATGCGCCTGTAGCATGAGTTGTCGTCCAGTTGGCGGAATGCTTCCATTTTATATTTATTAATATCCCATATCACCACTGCTCCCCCCTTGTCTGCTTGCTTGACTACTATAGTTGTGTCATTTTTTAAGGTTGTTAGAGCCTCTTTTTCAGCTTTTGCAAGGTTGAATTTCACAAAGTTCTTCTTCTTTTCTAGGGCTGATATTCCTGATAGAACCGTTCGTTCGAACGTGATGATCTCTTTAGGGATTTTTGAGCCGGCAGGACAAAACGTGGATTTCTTCCTTAATCCCGTTACTTCTGGTTGATGTTCCTCGCATGTATCCAAAAAGAATGTTTTTAATCTTATTTTGTGACAAAATTCCAATGTTTCTAACTTCATCTTAATGAAGTCTGTGGGTCTCGACGGGACAAAACCAAGGCCCTTCGTCAAGATAGATGTTTCAGCCTCATTCAGAGTTCTATCAGATAAGTTAAAAATGGATGGAAGATCTAATTCTTGTAGAACCGGGACCTTGTCCTCATTTCCCATGGCTGGACGGGACGTGACCGACCTCTGGGTTTCTGGGGGCCTTGTCCTAAAAAAGGTTCCTGGTTTTGTTGTTGTCGTTGTCCCTGGTCTTGTGGATTGTTTTGCCTGTTTTGATAGGATCTATTGGTATTGTTAGAATCACTTCCAGAGGAAGATGAATCCGTAAATGACACGAATTTACGTCGGGATCGACCTTGGTTATCCTGGAGGAACCTCCTTGACTCAGGGTTGGAATAAAAGTCTTTTCTCAAATAGGGGTAAACGGACTCCAGAGAGAAATTTTTCTTGTCCAGCTCGAATTTGTTGTTTTTTTGGGCTACCGTGAAGTCCTTAAATTCGCCGATTTCTTTTTCCACCTTTTCCAGGAGTCCTTTGGAATCAGTTATAAGTTGATTGTCTTGAATTTCCTTCTCAAGGGCTGCGATTTCTTCTGGAAGTGATTCTAACAATACCAATAGATCCTATCAAAACAGGCAAAACAATCCACAAGACCAGGGACAACGACAACAACAAAACCAGGAACCTTTTTTAGGACAAGGCCCCCAGAAACCCAGAGGTCGGTCACGTCCCGTCCAGCCATGGGAAATGAGGACAAGGTCCCGGTTCTACAAGAATTAGATCTTCCATCCATTTTTAACTTATCTGATAGAACTCTGAATGAGGCTGAAACATCTATCTTGACGAAGGGCCTTGGTTTTGTCCCGTCGAGACCCACAGACTTCATTAAGATGAAGTTAGAAACATTGGAATTTTGTCGCAAAATAAGATTAAAAACATTCTTTTTGGATACATGCGAGGAACATCAACCAGAAGTAACGGGATTAAGGAAGAAATCCACGTTTTGTCCTGCCGGCTCAAAAATCCCTAAAGAGATCATCACGTTCGAACGAACGGTTCTATCAGGAATATCAGCCCTAGAAAAGAAGAAGAACTTTGTGAAATTCAACCTTGCAAAAGCTGAAAAAGAGGCTCTAACAACCTTAAAAAATGACACAACTATAGTAGTCAAGCAAGCAGACAAGGGGGGAGCAGTGGTGATATGGGATATTAATAAATATAAAATGGAAGCATTCCGCCAACTGGACGACAACTCATGCTACAGGCGCATCACAAAAAATCCTACACTTGAAATCCAGAGTGAACTATTCGTAGCGATCCAGAAGGGATTTGATCTAGGGTTCGTTGGACCCAAGGAACTGATTTTTCTACAGAATAAGAATCCACGGACCCCAGTTTTTTATTTATTACCCAAGATTCACAAGGACGAAGTTAACCCGCCAGGACGCCCCATAGTATCTGGGTGCGAGTCCTTATTAGAACCAGTGGCGAAGTATATTGAGTTTTTCCTTAAACCCTTCATTGAAGAGATTCCAGCTCACCTTCAAGATACCACGGCCTTCCTGCAAAGAATCAGCACAGTATCTTTTGAACAAAATTCCCAACTTCTAGTGACGCTTGATGTCGTGTCATTATACACGCAGATTCCCCAAGATCAGGCTCTTGAGACACTTTCATGTTTCTTGGACACACGTGACAGACCTTGTCAGGTCCCTACTGAGTTCATTTTGCAGCTGGCATCCTTCGCACTAAAAAAGAATTTTTTCACTTTCGACTCAGACTACTTCCTCCAGGTGAAGGGAGTAGCCATGGGGTGTCCATTTGCCCCGGAACTAGCGATCATGTTCATGGGTCTATACGAGAAGAAATTTATCTATAATGATAATCCATTCAGTCATCAAATTTCGCATTATATGCGGTACATAGATGATGTTTTCTTCATCTGGACTGGAACTTTGGAAACCCTCAATGAGTTTGTCGAATGGCTTAATGGACGCACAAGCGATATAAAATTTAACTGCACATCGTCCAATCAATCCATCACATTTCTGGACGTCAAAGTGGTCCCTTGTAACGGAAGCCTGGAAACAACTTTATTCAGAAAATCGACTGATAGGAACAAAGCATTGTTGTTCACTAGTAACCACCCACGAAGTTTGAGACAGAATTTACCATTTGGGCAATTCCTGAGAATCCGAAGGAATTGTTCTGGAAAAGAGGATTATTTTGATCACGCCAACTCTCTTATGGAGAGGCTTCTCCAAAGAGGGTATCCGAGAAAACTTTTAAAGCTATCCCTCAAGCGAGCATGGTGGACGCCTCGCGAAACACTAATGCAAAAAAAAGTTAAGGCTGAGCAAAATCGATTGGTGTGTGTTTCTACCTTCTGCCCTGCTGCCAATCAATTGAAGAGGCTAATAAATCTTAATTGGCATCTAGTGAAAGATCTGCATGAAGACTTTAGGAATCCACCGTTATTTGCCTTTAAGAAGGAAAAGAGCGTGGCCAACCATGTCGTGAGGGCAGCATTACCCAGTAAACAACTACCAACTCTAAGAAGCCTATTCGGCTTTTCCCAAACTAAAGGACATCACAAATGTGGCACTTGCATTTGCTGTCATGACACCATGGAGGAAACAATGTTCTCCTTTAACAACACTCATTGGAAGCATGAAACTTTTACAAACTGCAAAACAAGAAATGTTGTTTATGCCATTCTATGCCCCTGCCCAAAGCTATACATTGGGAAGACAACCCAAGAGGTCAGACAACGCATTACGCAGCATAAATCCAGACTTCGCAGAGAAGTGGAAAATGCGCCCTTGGTACACCATTGGATGATGAAAAAACATGAAAAAAATAGTCTCAAATGGACTGTCCTGTCCAAAATCGAAAAAGACCCCAGAGGAGGGGACTTGGAAGTAAGATTAAATCAGAGAGAGGCATTACTGATCATGAAGTATGACACAGCGGTCAATGGACTGAACGAAATCTCTGAAATCTACAAAACGTAGACAGGTTAACATCCACAGGACTTCATCTCCCAGAACACCTTACATGAGACTACAACTCCCTACAGCCCTTGGGGCGCGAGCTTTCTCTTTAGTTACACTGCAGGGAGGCCTCAGTAACCTGCGAGTGACTGCAGGGTGAGGAGCGATCACTTCCGAAGTACCGTTTGGAGTGTTGGAATACTTTTTCTAGGTAAGCTGACCAAGGCGCGTGTAAGCGCGGGTTCGAAGCCGCCACACTGGCGCCTTGCTCCCGAATTTTGAATTTCGATCCCTCACGCATAGCCTTCACTTCCCCCTTTCAGGGACGCCGGATCCACATGCTACGCGGACCGAGCTCAATCCATCTGGCAAACAATTGTTCAGCAGACACGCGCTGCTCTTTAGGTAAGTGCGCGAACCCGGCCTATTGATTCAACTTTACTAGCCCAGACACAAAGATATATCTGAGAGCTTGTATGATTGAGGTTACGTGTTCTCTTTCACAGCACTTCTTCGCCCTCTCCTTTGCTGGGAATACGCACATTGGCTTCACCATACGACTTGAGGAGCGTAGACCCACTTTTTTCAGGTAGGCTGAGTTTAGCGGGGCTTTGGTTGAGACGTTGATCTCCCAGGTTTCGATGTAGTGATTATAGCTTTCCTCTTCTTTTTTAGTAACACTGTGGTCCTGAGGAGAACCCTAGGAACGATAGGGTTCGAAACGCGTCGACCTGACCCGGTCCCGTGTCATTATTATTCACAAGGATATGTCATAGGATTGAAAAAAGATCATTCTTTTGGAAAGAACTAAAAAATTGTGACTAACGTTTATAATTAGCAAATGCTATTTTTTCTTGCATTTTTCACAACTGTGTTATGACGATGGGACCAGTGTGATTGTTTTTGTATGATTGGATGGCCAAGAATGTGTTGAATGTGAGTTTGAATGACTGATGTACATACCGAAGTTTTCTTATTGTTGCCCTGTTTGTATGTAAATGTATAGTATTTCTTGTTACTATTTTTGTATTCTCATGCTTAAAAAACAAAGAAAGACTAAAAAACAAAATAGTCTGAAAAGGATTAAAACAAATGTTGCAATTTCTAAAGCAAGTGTTCATGCTTATTTCTCATGCACACTTTTCTAATTATTGTTTAGAAAAAAACTGCTCAGCATAGGCAGGTGTGTTGTTTTTCTACCAGAAAATTAAGTCATCAAGTTAATCCATACATTATATAATAATTTATCTAAAACCATAATTTAAAACCCTATATAATAAGTTAAGAATATAAAAAGGTCCAAGCTCGAAGACCAATGAGCATCACAGAATAAATTATGCACAAGGAATGTATCAGTTAAATGAAATAGTTTTAGTTCTGGCGTAGTTTTCTCATCCGTATAGCCCACATCCAGTGTACAAATTTTGCGACAGCAATTACAATGGGTTCTGAACAGTCAGTTAAGAGAATCCTTAGTGCCTCTGCTCCAGTAGTAATACCCTTCAGCAAACAAATTGGCTTCAGCCACGTGTGCCTGGGATATTTGTACTCTGGGCAGATAAACAAGATGTGGGCTATAATTTCCGGCTGAAGTGGACAAAATGGACAACATAAATTGATTTTAGCTTGCCATATGCCGGTACAGGAGTTGACAGGAAGGGTATCCACCCTATATTGGTGGTACCGTTTCCTGTCTCCGGGAAGTGTGATAAAATCCCAGTAGCCCTCATATGCAGTTTCTTGTTTAAGCTCCAGGAAGTTTCTTGTGATTGATGGGCCAGTGCAAGTTCTAAAGTTTCGCATTGAGACCATTGACCAGTATAGCTCCCTGAAAGCCTTTCTGGGTGGAAAGGAATTAACAATAGGATTCTCCCACAGTGAGCTCAGACCCATGGCGGTATAAACTGCCTTGACCTCTTTTAACCATAAAATTCTATTGGCAGTATCTGCGTCTCGGACTTCGAGGAGGGCCTGGGCGTACTGGGAGAGTTCAGGTGTAACCCAGAGTCTCCTCCAATAGGCCACAGGTCTAAAACGTGCCACATCCTCTAGTCGCTGGCAGCCCAGACCGTAAAAAAGGGGCAAGAGTGGCGTAGATGGAGGAAGGCCAACTAATCCCCTCACAAACTTGTTTTGGAAGCTCGTAAGTTGAGCTTAGTTGCTAAACCCCCATAATTCTACCCCATAGAGGATAAACGCGCTTATTTTGGTGCTGTACATTTTTAGTGCTGGGGCAATGGGTTTTGTGGCCGAGAGGCGATGTTCCTTTAATAGTGCACCTGCTAACTGTGCATGTTTGGTGGCCAACTGGTTAATGTGGGGTTTTCATTCCAACTTATAACCCAGGGTTATGCCAAGATAGGAAAAGAGTTGGGTCTGTTGTAACATTTCACCATTCATTGCAACCCTCCCTCTCACGAGCTTTTGATTGTGCATGACCATAGACTTGGTCTTGGTCACATTGATAATAAGGCCATAGTCCTTGCAGAATGCTTCAAAGCGTACAATAGCCTTCTGTAGGCCTTGCTGCGTTTTCGATATTAACAAAGTGTCATCTGCAAACATTAGCAGAGGGATCGGTTTGCCATCCAGTTTGGGAGCATCGGTAGGGTGGTTCTTAAAGTACTGGATCACCCTGTTAATGTACAGTGAAAACAAGGTAGGGGCCAGGACACACCCTTGCCGTACCCCTCTACGGAAACCTGTCTGTAACTTTGCCTTGCTGTCCCCACCGGACTTGTGCAAAATTTGCGTCATGGAGTTTAATTAAAAAAGCCAGTACATTCAGTGGCATACCTTGTTCGACAAAAACACTCCACATCTTAGTGCGCGGTACTAAGTCAAAAGACGACTTAAGGTCGACAAATGCCGCGAAAAGAGTGCCACCTCTAAGGATTACCACCCGCCAGTAAATTAAAACAAATCTAAAAACCTGATCTATGGTGCTCGTGTGCATGCGGAACCCTTTGGGACAGAATTAAGTGTTCTTTCGACCTCCTTTAAGCTAAAATGTAATGGTGTAATGTCTAGGGGAATGTTCGGGATGTTAGAGCACAACATCATATCAAAAACCGGGCAGGCAAACTGAGTCGTAAAGTGCGAGACCCACAGATCTGGGGGAATATAGTTTTGTGGTTGGTCCCTAGGACGCCCCTTCCCCCATCTCACCAGATCCCAGAATGCACCCATGTTCCTATCTATACTAGCGTGGTATAGCTCCGACCAGTACTGTTCAACCCAAGCCCGTTTTGCTTCATGTTGTACTTTATTGTACGCCATCCTTGCATTTGTAATCCGGTCCCTATCTTTAGATCTTATTGCCGTGGCCAAAGTTTTGTAGGCATCCCTACATGATTTTCCATACCATGTTTCCACGCTAGTTTTAGGCCTATACTTCGATTTTTGTACCTCAGTTATAAAAAAAAGACCTGAGCTTTTTAAAAAGATTAATATGAATTGGAATAACTTTAGACATCATGTCCTGCATAGTGACACATTTCTGGAGCTCAGTTGTAGCCTCTACCGCCATCTCACTCATTGCTGCTCTTTAAGAAGACAGTCTGACCACTTGACCCTCCTGGTATCGTTAGTAAGGAAGGTGTCAATTACATCTGTACTAGGTTCTGACAGATTGCTTCCAAACAACTCGTCGGATAATATAAGCGGGTTATGGTCACTTTCCACTCCTTCTAATACAACCATATCCTTAATAGAGGACCAATTCTCTTTATTAAAAAGGATATAGTCTATGCGACTGCCACGTATCCCATTGTTAAAAGTGGGAACTCCCTGCTTATCTGATTCTGTTCTCCATTTGCCGCCCTTAACCCCTGTTCCAGGCTTAGAACTTTAAGCTGTAATGCAGCCTCTGACCACTTCTTAATTGGAGGTATGGACAATTGCGGGATGTCCCAAACAGAATCTTCCTCCAGTGTTAAGTCTATATCATTAATACCTAGCGGTTCGAAGCAACAGTTAAAGTCTCCTGCTACTAGTGTAATCCCCTTGCCATTGTAAAGGTCAAGATGCGAGTCTAGCAAAGTGATGGTCTCAGAGGCTTTACCCCTGGGATTGCCCCTTGCATAGATGTTAAAAATATGAAGATCCTTAAATTTGGGGCTTTGAATTTTAATTATTAAAATATCGCTGCGCTTACAATCCAGCTGGCTGACTTGGTAGCTATCATCCTGTCTAACCCAGGTGGTCAAGCCCCCCATCGGTCTACCCCTCAAGCTCGGAGTGGCCGGGTTGTAAAAATTTAGGCAGCCTAGTCTATACTGTGGTTTCTGGAGTAAAATGACATCATGTTTGTCTATAAATGTTAACCTGTCATAGGATGTTAGCTTACTCTTCAGCTCTGCGATGTTCCATGAGACCAAGGATTGTTCTGTAAGACCAGAACTAAGGTTGCCACGTTGCCGGCACCCACTAGCACCAGGAATAGCGTTAAAAGTCGTTGGACCTGATACTGAGCCAGCAACTGACCTTAGGGTTAGAATAGAGCTAATTGCCCCTATGTGATCTACCCTATTGTTATCAGTAGTATTAATAATATTACACTCGGTGAGCCAGTAGGCGGTAGAGCAATAACTTCGTCTCTCTGGTCATGATGTATGAGTTCAGCGTCACCATGCCCTTGTGACAAGCCTGCTCCAGGGGTTTTTAAATCTGTAGATAGGGACAGTCAATCATTGGCATCTAATGTGCTAAGCACCTCAAAACTATTGTACACCACAATTGTACTATTGGTATCTCTTGGCCGGTTACGTGTTGGCCTATCACTAGTCGGTAAAAGAAACCCAGCGGGAGGACATTGATGCCCTCAATACTCTGCCTGAAGTCGGCTGCCTGATCCAGTATAGACCGGACCATAGTCTGTGACCTAAAACTAAGCACAACACAATCACCATCCATGCCTTTTTGAGAATGACCAACCCAAGCTACCCTTCTCACCATCTAAAATTCCCTAAAAATGTGGTTCCCTAGCCCTGTTTTAGTATTCAGGAAGTGGAGTGCCTTATTCTTAAGAGAGGACCAGTGCTCCTCTTCATGGTGTAGGAGTTTCGGTACGTTGGCTAGGATAATGGTGTACGGTGTCGCCTCAGGTGGAAGATGTAGTGAGGCTTCCACTGGCAAAACATTTCCCCGACCCTGTAATCTACCTATAGGGCCCTGTGGCCCTACTCTACCAGTATGTTCAGACGGTATTGGGTGATTCCGGGGAATTGCCATTGAAATTGATGAAGGACATACCGACCCACTACGTGGGGAGCTAGGTGGAAGTCTTGACTCTCTATCGGTTGGCTCTATAACATGTCTAATTCCCGGATTGGCAGGTAGATTTTTGGATATATGCTGCTCTAGTGTGCTTAACCTTTGATCAATTGCATCAAGTTTCACCAGAACAGGATTGATCAAAGCTAGTAATCTTTCTTCAAGCTGTTTTAGAAAGTCCGGTGGGACCTGAAGAAAATTATGGCCAGGCACTACCGGGGATGGATTAATACTATTCTCACTCCCCATGGGGCTATCTGAAACCACGGGCATCTCCGTAGACCCTCCCAACTCACACGCAACATTCCTATTCTTTGCCTGCTTAGAGATCTGGTGACTCGTTTTGGGGGCACTACGCGCTTTTCTTTTCTTCGACTGCTCTTTGCCTTTGGGAACTTGTGTGGACTTAAGATACCTAGTGCTGGTGAGTGGCGGGGAGGGAAGCGGGGTTGAGCAGGGGGAATTAACTGATAGTAGAGGTTCAGGGGTGCCCTGCAGTGGGTTAGAAGCAATCCTTTGTAAAGCTCTAGGGCTCGTAGCTACAATGGCATTGGGCTCTGGCAAGGAAGCTTGCAGTGTAAATGGGTTTGATGGTTCTAAAGAGAGCCTCCGCTCGGTGAGCTGGATCTCGTGTATTAACACAGACTCAGCCCTAGAGAGGAAAGCATATAAGGTGCCCACTACTCCTGCCCCATTCCCCCCCTTACGTGAATTCTTACTCATGGCGTTAATTATCGCACTTGCTTAGATATACTGCACTAATTTGCCAAAAGTAAACCACTAGAAAGCACAGCTTTGTCTACAACAATTTTCCTCCTGCCCGTGCTATAGAATAAAATATTGGCAATGTCCCCTTAAGTCTAAAATCATAAATCGTAGCTCCGCTAAAGATGTTGGGGGGTGGCCCAGCCCAGCCTCTGCCTGCCGATGACGGGTGCGGACGGGCCCGCCCTAGGCCCGGGCTTCGCCCGCGCGGGTCCTGTGCTGCGTGGGGCCTCCCTCGGTTTTAAGCACCTCCTGGTGCTAGACAGTGACGCGCTGAGGCAGCGCCACTGTGGGCTTCTGGGTATTGCAGGCCCCTCTCCACGTGGTGGTGGCGATATGGGCGTTGAAAGCGGCAGCGGCCGCGAGCTGGCAACGTCCCCCTTCTGGCAACAAAATAACCGGTAAGGCAGCAGGATTAGCAGCATCCCCCCCAAGCCTGCATGAAAACATTACCAGGCAAGCTCTGACCTGGAACAATCAAGGGAAAAGGAATAGAGGAAGGCCAAGGAACACCTGGTCGAGGCCTCGAGGCTGACTGCAAGGAGATGGGTTACACCTGTAGACAGATTGAAAGAAGAGCCCAGGACAGAGATGGCTGGAGTGTCCTGGTGCATGGCCTATACTCCAGTAGTATACATATATATATAAATTCAGATAGGACCATGTTCACCTTAAAATTTAAACCAATCAAAAAGAGAATTTGATTATTTGTATTTCTTTCAGGCGTTTTATTCATTCATAGTCAAAATAGTGTCGAGCAATTTATGATAAAGACATGTAATTGTATCATCATTACATACTGTATTCGAAATCGGTGCTCTCTGTGAAAAGGGAAGGGTAGGTGAATAAGTGAGGGGGACAGAGTAAAGGTGTTGTGACATAAATAGTTGCATCCAAGTTAAAAATGAAAAAAACCTCTACAACCAAGCTAATGGGCAAAGGTTCCCAATTTAACATCACACATAGATATATGAGAATACATCTCTCAATTTGCTCCTATGGTGTGTCAAGGAAAAACGGCGTATTTCTACGTTTCGACCCCTGATACGCAAGAAGGGTGATTCACAGCCTCATGTTGGGGTCTTCGTCAGGAAGAGGAAAGAGAGCATCAGCCGACGGTCAATGAATGTGCCGTCTGCTGGAGGGGCTTTCAAATGCTCCAAGGGAATTGGTGTGCCGGCGAAAACTAGGCACAGGTAGATCAGTCCTCGATGGGGGTGATTTATCTTGCAGGGTTGGAATGTCAATGCCACCCTGTTATCCCAAACGCGTGTTCACTCGCGGTGGGGCTCTCAGTGCCGGTACGTTTTACTTTTTTATGCGAGCACGCATCAGCGCTATTACTTCACGGCAGCCTGCATCCGAAGAGACTGCACCGCGAGTCTCTTCGGATGCAGGCTGCCGTGAAGTAATAGCGCTGATGCGTGCTCGCATAAAAAAGTAAAACGTACCGGCACTGAGAGCCCCACCGCGAGTGAACACGCGTTTGGGATAACAGGGTGGCATTGACATTCCAACCCTGCAAGATAAATCACCCCCATCGAGGACTGATCTACCTGTGCCTAGTTTTCGCCGGCACACCAATTCCCTTGGAGCATTTGAAAGCCCCTCCAGCAGACGGCACATTCATTGACCGTCGGCTGATGCTCTCTTTCCTCTTCCTGACGAAGACCCCAACATGAGGCTGTGAATCACCCTTCTTGCGTATCAGGGGTCGAAACGTAGAAATACGCCGTTTTTCCTTGACACACCATAGGAGCAAATTGAGAGATGTATTCTCATATATCTATGTGTGATGTTAAATTGGGAACCTTTGCCCATTAGCTTGGTTGTAGAGGTTTTTTTCATTTTTAACTTGGATGCAACTATTTATGTCACAACACCTTTACTCTGTCCCCCTCACTTATTCACCTACCCTTCCCTTTTCACAGAGAGCACCGATTTCGAATACAGTATGTAATGATGATACAATTACATGTCTTTATCATAAATTGCTCGACACTATTTTGACTATGAATGAATAAAACGCCTGAAAGAAATACAAATAATCAAATTCTCTTTTTGATTGGTTTAAATTTTAAGGTGAACATGGTCCTATCTGAATTTATATATATATGTATATTAAATCTGCCATACTCAGACCATCCTCATTTGTACTGACCAACGGACCCAGGTCCTGAGTTTTAAGGGCCTACCCCTTTCATACTCATATACTCCAGTAGTAAGCATCAGTAAATAAGTAAGTGCCTCTTCAGAAATGTTCAACCACTACTGCTTACATTGTTATGGTGAATAACATCTTTTTCGCGGGCTGGTTGGTGTTCCAAGAAACGTTAATGCTAGCCCATTAACAGTGTGGTGCTCTCATCTGGTTTTGAAAGACTGTCTCTGCCCTCTCATCCACTGAGCTTTTTATCCTACGATTGCCAACAGGAAAATGAATAAGAGTCAAGAGCTTAAATTTAATTTTGCTTCTCTCAAGCATGCCAAGAGGCAGTATGGCATTGCTCACTTTATAGTCGACCACATGTTGCAATGTGGGGCTTGTAGTTTTGCTTTTAACACTTCATTTTGGGCTCCAAACCAGAACATTCAAAGTGCTATTGACTAAAAATACCAGAATTGGCTGATGGTGTTGTACTTGGCATGGAGCCATTTTTCAACTTGTTTCAAAATTTTAAAATGCTGTCCAGGCAATTTCAGAAACTACTCACACGTAAAACAGAAAGAAAACTGCTCACATATTTTGTGAGTGTTCACTTTTTCATTTACATCATGTAAACACATTAAAACAAGCACAGCAAATATGAATGCTTATGTCTTTTATGTCATGGAAAGCTGTATACCAAACATAACAACACAACAAAGGTACAAAATAAGCAGAAGCTGCGTAGCCTTCCCTAACAGAAGCAGTACGTGAAGGACAGATGGCAGTAGTAGAATGAATGTCACATGATTCTCTTTCTCACGCACACACACACTCACACAAACACACACACATATGCATATGCGCACACACATACACACACAAGTACTTACACACAGGACAGGCACAACACGGGTAGCTAACACAATAAATAGGGAGTGAGGGAAGTTAAAGGAATGGTGTACGCTTTTCGTGAACAGACATATAAAAACATATAAGAAATAAAAATCCCCGAAAGAAACAGCAAAATCTCTGGTGGTGTAACTATGCATTCATGTACTTGTAAAGGAGGATTAACCCTTACCTAAGTAGTGTGATATGTTTCATCAGTGGAGTCCACATCTGATATACTTTGGGATCGTGTTCGCGCTATATAAAACTTTATAAATAAATAAATAAATGACTAACATCACCCCAATTGTTTGATGTGAAAATAGCCCTTATTTATTGGCAACATACAACAACCACTGATCTTAAACAATGGAATGCAAACATCAATAACCATAAGCCATGATTGATGAACCACCTAGCACAACATGTAGACACCTGATCCAAACACAAATGTCAACATCATATATACAGATGACATGTTCAGTCTGTCTCTGCATTCCTGCCCCATCTAACTAACACGAGAACCACCCATCGCCATCTGAAGTGACCCCCAGGACAACACCAACACTCGAGTGCCTGCCCTGAAGTGCTGATGGCACCTTTCCACAAATTCAAAGATGAGGGGTCTCTCTAAGGCAGCGAGGGGAGGGTCAGAAGCTATGTGCTATTCACAAGCCACGCCCTGTGCAAGCCACTTGAAAACTCCCCCCATTCACCACATATCAGTATAAAACAGAGCGAGAATGCGCAGACACAGAAGTGCTGTCCAGAGTCAGATACATTTGGCCTGTACTACTAGAAAAAAAATATGTGTTTTCTAGTAATTACTTTTTCTGTAACCCTAGTCAAAATAACTGTCCATCCCCCTTAAAGGCAACCCAGTCCCCACTATCATAACTCAAAAGGAATGGAGGGTGGGGATTATTGGAAAACCCAACATCAACACCAGGGGGCCTCCCTGCCATTATTCTTTTCCCTGGCAATATGATCAACCTGGCCCAGAAGGGCATTGCCGGATGCATGTGATAGAGCGCGCGGGTCACCCGACCAATAATTTCGCCACTTCCGGCTTCGGGCCCATATATTTCAAATCACCATATACATTGATCGGATGACCTCACGGTCTACTATCAATAATTTGTGAGTTCCTTTCGTTATTCTTCGGAGTACCTGACTTACCATCCACCGATGCGGGTACCTATGACCACAATGGATCAGGGAGCTAGCTGTAAAAGGAAAGGCAGCAAAATACAAACCCAACAAATAATATTCAAATTCTTTGTAAATGACCACGGACAACTGGAAGTTTTAAAGTCTTTATCTAAAGTTCGTTCTCAGAAATCATTAGATTTACCAGAATAAGACAGTCAATAATCAAGATAATGAAAAGTACATAACTATAGAGAAATAATGTCAGGGTAATCATTGAAATTCTGATATGAGATGCAACGGGAATATGCTATGCAGATTTAGAAGAAAGTTTAAGAATGGACTTTCATTAAGGAAACAATCTTATGCACGTACTAGAGATTCCTTATTGGACTAAGTTTATACTATGTTAAATTCTATGATCCTATATAACTATAGGAGAAACAAAACACACTATGCATTTAGGGCAAAAGTTCTTTAGATAGTTTAAGTAAAGATGTTCTAGACCATATCAGGAAATGACAAACTGCAATGCAAAATATAATTTCTAATAGGTAGGGTAACATAGGAACATGTTACGAAGCAAATGCAAATGACTTTATGATTCAACGGTTGCGGAAAAAGGCATGGAAAATTAACATATGCAAAGGTATGTCTTTATTAAAGCAAAAGACAGAAATTCAGAAAGGTGCAAGATTCAGAGTTTTCAGAGTGATATTTACCTAGACTGGTGTGGAAACCAAGCCCTGGCCACGGGTCAGTTAAGGACAGGAACCCCTCAAGGAAGGATACCCCTCAATGGACAGCAGGTGCAGAATGGACACCCAAGACAGGACAGGAAGATCAGATTAGAATCAGGACAGGACCGTCAGGACAGGACCCTCAGGACAGGACCCTCAGGACAGGACCGGCACCCGCAGTTCGGAAGCAACGCCTGCGCTCCACCCTCTCTGCAACTATCGATCAAGACCCGATTGGGTCAGCGAACTCCCAGCAAAGTGCTTCGCCAGCACTTTTAAGGTTTAGTAAAACCTTAGTCTATGGTCAAATTTCGGACAGAGTGCTCCGCAGCGCTCTGTATCTTCAGTCACCTATTGAGTGCGTTGGGTCAGTGACAGGTCAGCTAAACCAGACAAGTTGGACAATTTCCCTAGGTGAACCCAGGGTAGATATACTGTTTTGGGACGGTGTACCACCCCCAAATGTTGCAAAGTGTCAGAATCCCTCAATTTGGATTGGTCCTAAGGTAGGATTTGGGTAACACACCAATCAGAACAGACTATTTGGAGGCCTACTTTGCATCTCTGGGTACCGCCTAGCGAGATTGGGGTTCTCATGAGAAAGACCAGTGGAATACAATGAATTGTTAACAATTGTTTCAATATGGGTACACATGACTCCGTCCTGCTGGGTCGCAGGTCATTTTCTCAGGAGCATCTTGCCCATCTCTGCCAGCTGGCTGAGTTCCACTGTTCAAGGCTGAACTTCCCCAGGCTGCATGACCTGCGCAGAAGGGACCTTCAAGATGGTTCCCGGCTCAGTCAGACCCCCATTTCCCGCGGTACATGAAAAGTAAGCGAGAACAAATTAATACATAGAAATGAATGAATGTATTACATGTCATAATTTCGTACTTTATTATTATTATTATAAAAATATACTATGCAATTAGAAATTAGCAAACTATACACTGTCACAAGAGCAACTGCACGAGCAGTACCACGTTATTGCAAAAAGCTGTGTATTACGCATGCGCACCCTTTCCCACCAAACTTATAACTACGTCAGGTCACGTGAGTGTGACTGACGCATGCGCAGAAGCAATTTTCCAAGCGGCGGCCATGTTTTAGGGACATGGATTAGTTGTATTAGAAAACACATAAGCAAGCTTCATCTACTTCGTTCGTATATAAAAATGAAAGATTAGTAAGACGTACAAATGTTATTAATTGATTACACACAGGCGAGGTTCATGACTCGAGCAAGTCGCGATGCGAAGCTTGCTCTATCAATCCCCTCTTTGATGATATTTACTATCATCACAAAAATAATGGAACCAGATGCCAACTTCTCACACTTTATACAACTCTATCTCTTCCAGCAAGCGATTCAGCTTCTCTTTCTCATTTTTGGTAGGGTGAGAATTTTTCACCTTTTTGTATATCTGATTATTAATTTCCTCTAATTCAAGCTCATCCACACTCCGTTTCACTCCTCTGGCATTCACTTGACGCTTTCTGGTGTGCTTACGGCATTTGCAACAGACAAATATGAAAAATAGGATAAGACCTATAATTCCAATTGGCATCAGTACCTTAAACAATAAGCTTTTACCTAATCTAGCAAGCCAATGACCTACATTTGAGAGACCATCTACCAGTCTCTTCCAGGCACTGTCAACCTCGAGTGGTTTGAGTTCCTTTTCCAAATTAGTAATGTTTTTCACATATCTTTTGAGCTGCACACTTTTGTCCGGAATATAAGTGCAACAATGTTGCGCCTTCAACATCCGGCAGACTCCGCCCTCTTTTGCCAATAAGGTATCAAGAGCAAGTCTGTTCTGCAAAACCATTGATCTGATCGCAACCATTTCGGTATTGACCAGTAGAAATCCATGAGCTGTGTCCGTAGACAACACATCTACTATGGTGGACAATTTGCAAATTCTGTGAGTGTTCAGAACCACTCCCACTCCCACTCAGGTATCAGTGCACTGAAAATACTACCCATTATTTCACCTACGCTTTCTCTTTTACTACGCACTAAGCCATTAGTATTTTCACTGCTTCCAGCAACTTCATTCACATGGTATATTTTCGGGAAGACAATGCCAAAATAGCAGCTTCCATACCAGTGATCCGGCAATTTGAAATAAGCCTTGTCTCCACATATATAATAAATTCCAGGAAACACAGGCTCTGACCCATTTTTGAAACCCCATCCTCCAATTACCTTGTAATTATGTTCACATTCACTGGAACCAATGAAAATGTTATTATAATAGCTAGTCTTCTCGCGGTGAAGACATAGCTTTCCCTTCCTTTCAAAATCCAGCAACAGAGCAGGTCCCGCCCCACCCTTTGAGGTGCCTTCCATGTCCTTAGCCCATTTTGGCGTTTTCTGTCTTTCGTCATCTGCCTTTCTTTGTATTTTTATTCTCCTCTTCTCTGCCATGTTCAGGAACATCTTTTCCTGCTCACGCAAAGAACAGGTCAAGTTATCTCTGTGTGCGTCACCTATGTCTATATTGCCTATAGTCAGGAAGTATTCGCCCATATAGCGAGTAACGTCACTTTTGGTATGTACAGGATTCAGGTTCCCACATATAGGAAGTTCAGAAAAGATCACGTCATTGTTAGAGTAATAGTACTGTAACGGTCCTCTTTTGTAAAATAAGCTTGCTAAAATGCTACAGGATATTCCGTATGTCAGGGGCAGGTGATGGTATGTCACGCCTTCAGCTACAGAGGTAGGTAGCTTCATGCAGACATAGCAATCCTCAATTTCCATAGTCTCTACATAGTGTATTAACAAGTTTGCGAAAACATTTAAATGTGTCTTATTCTTAACTCCATGATAATGTAGTCCTCCCTCATCTGATGCTTCTAGGTCTCGTTTTGTTTGTTTGAGTGTTCTCTCATGTCTTGCTACACTCTGTGTTGTCAGCTCTTCATTGTCAGTATTTACAATCTCAGTAGGGTCAACATTAGTATTTTTGCTCACAGCAAAAGGAATGAAAACTGTTAGTCCTATCCAAACTAATATCACTATAATTATACTACATACACATACCTTGCAGCATGTTTTGCAACAACTGTGACTAGGTCTACCACTCAGGTTTGAATCAGACATTTTGGCTCAGAAGAAGTTTCTCGACCCCTCTTTGTGTCTCTGCACGAGTAGCTTACTTTGTGCAATTTCACGGTGGCTCGTCTTCTTCTTCGGCAGAGTACTCAGCGACTGGTTCTCCGTCGCTTTCGTCAGTTATATCAAGATCTTCAAATTCTTCCAAAACGAGCGTCCATTCAGGAGACTTGTACTTTTTGTTTTGTCTTTTTATTCGATCGCTCCTTCTTTTGGAAGTGTCTTCTGGTTGCTCTGCTATGCGAGAATTCCTCCTTTCTTCTGCACGTTTCTCTTCTACCGTTTTTATCCTCAGCCTCAATTTCTTTATGAATCCAGGCTCAAGGTGCTTTCTTTTCTTAAGTCTTTTAGTTGGCACTGGGATTTCGTTTTCTTCTATTGCTCTTTTATTTTCATTAGTCGGTGGCAATTCTGCTTCTTCTTCTTCCCCTCTTATCTGACTAGATCCAGGGCTCGTATCTGTTTTTTCTGCCTGGTTACTAAACTGGCCTTGTTCAGGAGAGTTTTGTTTTTGCTTTTCAAATGTCTCTGCTTCTGTTTCCTGAACACGTTCTTCTAACCCTATCTGATCCTGTTCGAGCACTTCGATCTCTTTATTTTCTTCCGCTCGAATCTCTTTACTAGGTCTAATCTGTTGTTTTTCGACTTCTGGAGTTTGGGGAGGTGTATCAATTATTTGCTCAGTCCCTGTCTGACCTTCTCCTTCCTCAGTTTTGACGTGAATCTCAATAGTCTGAGGTTCTTCGCCTGTGCCTTGCTTTTCCTCTCTATTCCACTCTCTACCTTCCCAAATTCGCTCCCTTGTTCTGATGGGGTCTTCGGTGAGGTCAATCAAGGGTATCCACTCATCTGGCCATATGCTTGGCAGCTCGTCATCAGCTACTTCTGGACCAACTTCTGGGAACCCCTCAGCAGGCTTGATTCTTGGTAGCTCGTCATCAACTACCCCATGACCAACGTCTGCGGACCCCTCAGCTTGACTGGTACTGGGCTGTACGTCGTCAGTTACTTCTGGTCTTGCTTCTGCAGGCCCCTCTGCTGGACGGCCTTCTTCTCCAGGCTCCTTGTCTGGTAGTACCTTCTGGGTGTGGCTGGCGTGGATCCAATGGGGAACACCTGCACACTTCACTGCTGTGGTCGTTACCAGGATTACTTGGCGCTTCTGTCCCCACCTTGGTGCCAGGCAGCTCGACCGAGTATGCTTCTTTATTTTGACCCAGTCCCCTGGAACCAGTTTGTGGAGAGGAGTCGTTGGATTGGCGACGGCGTCTTCTCCGATCTGGCGAGAGATATAACGCACTTGGTCACCTAATCTCTTGCAGTATTCAAGCACCAAATCATCAGTAATACTCAACAGTTTGCTTCCTGGTACCCACGCTTGTCTCATCACTCTTCCCATCAGGATTTCATGGGGGCTCAGGCCTGTCTTCCGGTCTGGAATACTTCGGAGTCCCATCAGGACCAGAGGCAGGGCCTTTACCCAGGTCATGCCAGATGCATCACACAATTTCGCTAGTCTTGTTTTGATAGTCCCGTTTATTTGTTCCACCACTCCAGAAGCCTCTGGATGATATGCACAGTGGAGTTTTTGCGAGATCCCAAATGCCTTACAGAGTTGGTCGATCACATCATTCTGAAAATGTCGGCCTCTATCTGATTCAATAGTGACTGGAACCCCGAATCTAGGTATCAGTTCTTTCAGTAAACACTTGGCTACTGTCAGTGCGTCACTTTGGGGAGTAGGGTAAGCTTCCACCCACTTTGAAAATAGGCAGACAATGACAAGGACATAACGCTTCCCCTCACAACGTGGCATGGTGATGAAATCAACCTGTATTCTCACAAAGGGACCCCCTGACCTCCCAATTTTCCCTAGTTCCACCATTGTTCTCTTGCCTGCATTGAACTGTTGACATGACAAGCACCTCTGGCAGAGGAACTCTGCTACTTTCCTGAACTTTTTGCTGTACCAAGTCTGTTGGAATACCAGAATCATGGCGTCCCTACCAATGTGTGATCCTTCATGTATCAATCTAGCCATTGTGCCAAGCAAGTGTCTGGGTAACACAGGCATACCATTTGGGCCCAAGATGACACCATCCTCACGTCTTGGTCTACACCCTTCTTCCTTCCACTTCTCTCTCTCTTGCCAGGGTGTCGCCTGCTGCCATTCTCTCACTTCATCCCATGTAGGCACTTCTTCAAACACTCGAAGTTGGCAGCTGTTTCCGGCCCCCCCCGTTTCGGATTGATTATCAGTCGATCCGTGGCGCAAAATTTTGCCACTCGATCAGCGAAATCATTTCCCAAAGATACAGAGTCAAGGCCCTTCTTATGAGCAACACACTTGACCACTGCCAATTCCTTTGGTAACTGGATTGCCTCTAAAAGGTCTTGAACAACTTTTCCATTTCGAATAGGGGTACCTGATGAAGTCAGGAACTCCCTCTGTAGCCATAATTGGCCAAAGTCATGCACAACTCCATAACAGTACTGACTGTCAGTATACACTGTTATGCGTTCGTTTTTTCCCAATTTGCAAGCTTTTATCATGGCGATCAATTTGGCTACTTGTGCAGACTTTACTCCAAATAAATAACCTGCTTCTTCAATTTTGGTTAAGGAGACTACAGCATAGGCAGCATTCAGGCCTCCTTGTTCATGTCTTAGGCATGAACCATCCACAAACAATTCCTTGTCATGTATAGGCAAAGGTGTTTCTTTAATGTCTGGGCGTGGTTTTGTGCAGAATTCTGTTAAATCAATGCAGTTATGCTCCTCTTCCTCCCCATCTTCCATATCCATAGAGTTGGGAAGCAGAGTGGCGGGGTTCAGAATGTTGCACCGGACAATTGTTATATTTGCAGCACCCACGAGAATCCTCTCGTATTTAGTCAGCCGACTAGGGGTGAGATACTGAGTTTTCGTTCTTGTTAGTAAAATCACCACTCCATGCGGAACATACACAGTTACAGGATGTCCCATGACAATGGATTCACTCTGCTCTAAACTTGTGCAAGTAGCAGCTACTGCTTTCAGACATCCTGGTAATCCAGCAGCCACTGGATCCAGGGTGGCAGAGAAATATGCCCCTGGCCTTCTGGTTGTGCCATGCTCCTGGGTTAAGACTGACAACGCGCAATTATCGCGAGTGTCACAGAACAGGGCAAATTCCTTGGAATAGTCTGGCATTCCCAATGCAGGGGCTGTACACAGACAATCTCGCAATTTTGTGAAGGCTGTTAAGCTTTCATCATCCCATTCTACAATATCCGGTGTTCCTCTCTTGGTCATTTTTATCAAAGGCCTAGCTAGGACTGCAAATCCCAGAATCCATTGCCTGCAGTATCCTATCACTCCAAGGAACATTCTGACTTCTTTCTGAGTACGGGGTAACTGCATCTTTTGAATTATTCTCACTCTTTCTGACGTTACTTTCCTGATGCCTTTCTCTATCTGGTGCCCCAGATATTTCACTGATTTTGCACAGAACTGTAATTTTTCAGGGGCCACTTTATGTCCCTTCTCACTCAGGTGAATCAGTAGGGCAATGGTGTCAATCACACAATCTTTATGACTTTTGGACGCCACCAAGAGGTCGTCAATGTATTGCACCAAAACAGAATTTCCAGGTAAGACCAAAGTTTCAAAGCATTTTTTCAAGATCTGATTAAAGATAGAGGGGCTCTCTGTGTACCCCTGGGGGACCCTGTTCCAGACATACACGTGACTGTTGAAAGCAAATGAGAAAATAAATTTGCTGTCCGGATGCAAGGGAATGGAAAAGAATGCATGACATAGGTCTATCACAGTGAACCACTCAGCATCCCAGGGAATCTGATACAGGATCACTGCTGGGTTCGGGACAATAGGGCAGCAAGGAACCACTATCTTGTTTACCTTTCTTAGGTCCTGCACTACTCTGTACTTGCCACTAGGCTTCTTGATGCCCATAATTGGTGAGTTGCATGGGCTACTCATTACTTCCTGTATGATGTTTCCTTCTAGCAATTTCTGTATTTCCAGGGCAACACCTGCTCTCACTTCGGCATTCATTCTGTAGGGTTTAGTATTAGGGTATACTGCATTGTCCTTTATTGCTATCTGTATGGGGTCTACGTTTTTCATTATTCCTACATCTTTCCCAGTAAAGTCCCATACCTCTGGCTTCACTGTTTCTTGGAGTTCTTTGGGCAAATCCTGCATGGTCATTCGTTTAATTTCTGAGTCGGGTCTGATTGACATTAATTTATAAATGCCATCTTCATCTGGGGTCTGAATTTCAACACCCTTTGGTGTGCAAAAGATGGTACAGTTCATTTTGCACAACAAATCACGTCCCAGTAAGTTCACTGGACTGGTGTCACAAACGACAAATCTATGCATTTCTTTAAAGCTTCCAATTGAGATCTCCATGGGCTCGGTAACAGGAGTACTAATCAGTTCATTAGATACCCCCACTACTTGGATTGCTTCTCCCGAGAGGGGTAGGTTTGGAACGTCCACTGTTCTTACAGTAGAACGGGTAGCGCCAGTGTCCAACAGAAAGGTGACATCATTTCCGTCAACCTTTCCTTCAATGTATGGTCCGGACTGGTCTACCGGCAAGGAGGCGCCAAGCACGCACTCCTCGTCCTCCCCTCTCAGGCCCCGTCAGTACTGGTCATCACAAAAGAAGGTATCATTTAGTAAATACTGCGAAGTTGCTGCATTTCTGTTCTCATTGCTCCCCCAGATTTCTACGTCCTCACCCTGCGTGGATTTTCCCTTAAATACTGGCTTTGGTGCTCGGGGCAACTGAATCGTTTTTACCTGTTGTTGGCTCTTTCTTGGTCTTTCATTCTGCGTCTGTGGAGTTAAATCAGGTGTTTGGGAGTTATCATCCTGCAAATAGGGACACTCGTCTCGCCAGTGTCCAATTTCTCCGCACTGGTGGCAGGGAAATTTCTTCTTAGCCTCCTCCCTGCTCATTTTGGGCCGGGGCTTTCCTCCACCCCCACCCCCAGGACCTGGATTCTGAGTAGTTTTGGCCATTTTATTCAATTGTTTTTCCTGCTGTTCTGCGAGCTTCACTTGAGCCCACATAACCTTCTCCTTGAGAGCCTTTTTCTTTTCTGCCATCTCGTCCTCACAGTACTTTGCGTACCGTAGGACCTCATCCATCTTTTTAGTATGCCAACAGATTTTGTTATCTTTTATCCATTGACACATTTCGGGTCTTAAACCATTTACAAACCTGTAAATAAAATGCGTCATATCTTTCATCTCGATGTTATCTATACCACTGTATGTTTTGAACACCTGCAACAGCCTTTCATAAAAGGAGTGCACTGTCTCGTCTCTTTCCTGCGTGGTTCTATCTATCTTGGTCCAATCAGTTTCCTTTGCTGGCACTTTTAGTTTCAGATGCTGTATTACCTGCTCATATTTTCTCATTACTTCCTTCGATGGTTCCCCTGTTTAGTCATCTCTTGGGTATTCCTCACTAGGCCAAGCTATGGCTATTTTACACTCGGTCCACAGATCTACAGGGACCACTATATCGAAAAACCCATCCAGGTCCTTCCACAGGCATTTTTGCACTTTCACGAATCTTTCTACCTGCCTATACCAATCCACGGGCTTTTCTCGTAATTTCGGGAAATCGTTAGTAAAGGACACAATATCTTGTCTGGCACATATTTTCCACCTGGTACTTCGCGCATAGGGCATAACTGTTCCGGTTTGTCAGCTTCCTTTAGCAAGAATTCGGGAGTTGCCTGCCTAGACCTGGCCTCATCCTTTTTCTTGACCCATCTGGCTTTCCACCTTTCCACATCTCCCCATTTTTGCAATACTGTCAATAGTTCCTTGACCTGTGCTTTCTTCCCTGAAACATTCAAGTTTTCCAAATCCTTGTCTGAGAAATCTGCCCTATATGGTTTCTGCAGCGGTTTCGATTTTGAAATATCTATTCCCATGCTAGCAGCAGTGTCTGTCAGTTTTTCATGAAGTACTCGGGTATTTCGGGTGAGACTCTTGCAGATAAACAGCATTTCGTCTTCAGAGTAGGTATTTAATCTATCTAATCCTACGTTTCCTGCCATCAATTCCTCTATTTCTATTCTCAGCTTGTAGAGATCTAAAGGTTTCGTTGGGGACGCTTGTTTTTCAAATTCTTGACTCCATCTTTCGATTTCTTCAGGAGTCACCAATGTGACACTCTTCGTACCTGAGGTCGATTCCATCTGAATTTCCCTCGCGTTAAAAGGATTATGTCTTTTCTGTATCCTTTTTCCTGTATTTCTAACGGGCAGATCTAGCAGCGAGACCTCCGACTCGCACTCACTTGTCTGGTCATCTACAATTAATGGTTCTGGTCTGGTCGGTGCAATGACAGGAGTAATTACTGGAGTTTTCGGACTTCCTTGACGGTCCCCGTACAACGGAACCACCGGTCCGATCGTTACTGGGATCGTTAAGGCTTCAGGACTTGCATTTAGCTGTGACATTTTCTGTATTATCTCAGCTCTCTGGTTTGCTAGCGCTTCCCGCTCTTTCTCTTCTAATAACCTGTCCAAGGATTTGTCATGTAACACCTGCGGGGTTAGAATGGGAGCATAACTCGGGGCAGTGGGATGTGTCTCACTTGGTCCTCCGCCATAATTAGGTTTCTGAAACAAACTTCCTGTGCCTAGAATTCTCTGATCTTCCTCATCCCGGGGCTGCACTAACGGCAATCCTAAACCTAAGGACCTCACCTCACCTCCGTAGGGGGGACGAGAGCAAAATTTCCTTCCCGTGAAGGTCCCATCTCCCCACCAATTGATCTCCTTGGGTAAATACTTCTGGTTTCTACGGGTCCTAGATTCTCAGTATAAGGAGGAAGTAGATAATCCCCTCCTACACTTGCGGACCTGACCTCTTCCCTTTGTAGGGGTCTCCGGGGAATATCTCCTGCACTCGAAGGTCGGTGTCCTTCATTATAAGGAGGCGGACTTCTCATGCATATGTCATCTAACAATTCGTCATCTGATTCTCCGAGGGGCCCCCAGTGCTTGGATTTCTCTGTCCTTTTTCCCCCCCCAGGAGGATCTTCTGCTGGCATCATGGGAAACAGTCCCTCAACAATCATACTCTGTCTCCATTCTTTCATCTTTTTGTCTCGAGTTTCTTGTTTCAGTTTTGGGTAATACTTTGTCAGCCCTTTGTCCATTCGGGGCTTTTCTCTTTGGAAAGCCTCAATCTCCCATTCCTCTAATGCCTCATACTGCGTTAGTCTCAGTCTGGGATGTAATTCATTCATTCGGGTTCTTAAATTGAATAGGATCCTACCATTAAAGGTACCTTCTAACGGAAAGGCCATTATTCCGTCATCTTGTGTATATTTCACCCAATTTTCTAACCATACACATGTATTGTACCCTCTGTCGAACATCATGAAAGAGGCGGGAGTATTTGGTGGTGGAATAACAATGCCCTCTCTAGTTTTGATCGGCTTGTCCTTTTTGAAGTAGTTCTTTACCTTATTTACAAGGGACATTTTTCTCTTATTTCCGTACATAATGCCGTATCTATTAGCCTTCCACTGATCCCTTTCAAACCCTAGGTTTCTTGGATCGGGTCTAGTCTCTGGAGTATACGAGTGCCACATACGATTCCTACGCTTAACTTTGTTTCCAAAATTACCTCCAATCAGAATGCGTCTTGTAATTCCGTGCGACCAATGAGGTGCACGAGTTCAAATATTTTTTCGGCCAATGGGTGCGCGGCCTTTTCGCGAGACAGTTCTCACGCTTCGGCGCTCACCCCTCCTTCACAATTCCAGCCCCGCTACCCGCCCGCTGTTTCTACCAATCCCAGCGCGGCACGGAGTGACGTCAGAGACGCTTCGCGACTGACTCCCTCCCTTCACAAGGTAACGGAAACTTTCTTTCTTTCTAAAGTGCTTAGTACTTGGTTATTTTACGACGAATACACATTCGCCACAGTGCTCAAGTGTCTAGACAGGAAAGAGTTGTTTTACTGCAAGTAAACTACTTCCATTTACTTTTCACACACTACGGGTAGATCTCTTCCGCCTACCCTTCACTCTAGCAACAGTGAACCTGTTACTTCCCTAGACCCATCCACTCTTTCCGGGATATATCCGAGTCTAAGGTTTCCCAGCGGACCCCTTTGCTTTCACCCAAGCTCCGATGAACCTGCTACTCTTCCGATGTGACCCTTATTAGGTTACGCCACTATGGGAATTTTGCCAATGAACCTCGTTACTAACATTTATTCACACATGTATTCAGAAAAAGCCCTAGTTAGTGCTTCCGGTTCTACCTAACCTGCACCTAACTTTCCTTGAGCCTGCGACCTCGAGGCAAGTAGATTCTATTCACCACTTGCCATTCAATTTCCCCGGGGATTTCCGACAACACTTAACAAACCGTTTTACATACGCATGGATTAATACATATAACAATATAAGAACAAGAATAACAATTTTCAAACAATTCATAAATTTCAAAAGCAACGCATTTCAAGAGAGTGATCAAGTCCCCGAAATGGCCGCTCTTGTAGCAGCAATAATGTCAGCAGCTACCGACTTGGCTAGCCTAACTAGTCCTACCTAACCTTTAACTATTCCCTAACCATCCTCTGCTACCAGAAAAATACTGATAGAGCGCACGGGTCACCCGACCAATAATTTCGCCACTTCCGGCTTCGGGCCCATATATTTCAAATCACCATATACATTGATCGGATGACCTCACGGTCTACTATCAATAATTTGTGAGTTCCTTTCGTTATTCTTCGGAGTACCCGACTTACCATCCACCGATGCGGGTACCTATGACCACAATGGATCAGGGAGCTAGCTGTAAAAGGAAAGGCAGCAAAATACAAACCCAACAAATAATATTCAAATTCTTTGTAAATGACCACGGACAACTGGAAGTTTTAAAGTCTTTATCTAAAGTTCGTTCTCAGAAATCATTAGATTTACCAGAATAAGACAGTCAATAATCAAGATAATGAAAAGTACATAACTATAGAGAAATAATGTCAGGGTAATCATTGAAATTCTGATATGAGATGCAACGGGAATATGCTATGCAGATTTAGAAGAAAGTTTAAGAATGGACTTTCATTAAGGAAACAATCTTATGCACGTACTAGAGATTCCTTATTGGACTAAGTTTATACTATGTTAAATTCTATGATCCTATATAACTATAGGAGAAACAAAACACGCTATGCATTTAGGGCAAAAGTTCTTTAGATAGTTTAAGTAAAGATGTTCTAGACCATATCAGGAAATGACAAACTGCAATGCAAAATATAATTTCTAACAGGTAGGGTAACATAGGAACATGTTACGAAGCAAATGCAAATGACTTTATGATTCAACGGTTGCGGAAAAAGGCATGGAAAATTAACATATGCAAAGGTATGTCTTTATTAAAGCAAAAGACAGAAATTCAGAAAGGTGCAAGATTCAGAGTTTTCAGAGTGATATTTACCTAGACTGGTGTGGAAACCAAACCCTGGCCACGGGTCAGTTAAGGACAGGAACCCCTCAAGGAAGGATACCCCTCAATGGACAGCAGGTGCAGAATGGACACCCAAGACAGGACAGGAAGACCAGATTAGGATCAGGACAGGACCGTCAGGACAGGACCCTCAGGACAGGACCCTCAGGACAGGACCGGCACCCGCAGTTCGGAAGCAACGCCTGCGCTCCACCCTCTCTGCAGCTATCGATCAAGACCCCGATTGGGTCAGCGAACTCCCAGCAAAGTGCTTCGCCAGCACTTTTAAGGTTTAGTAAAACCTTAGTCTATGGTCAAATTTCGGACAGAGTGCTCCGCAGCGCTCTGTATCTTCAGTCACCTATTGAGTGCGTTGGGTCAGTGACAGGTCAGCTAAACCAGACAAGTCGGACAATTTCCCTAGGTGAACCCAGGGTAGATATACTGTTTTGGGACGGTGTACCACCCCCAAATGTTGCAAAGTGTCAGAATCCCTCAATTTGGATTGGTCCTAAGGTAGGATTTGGGTAACACACCAATCAGAACAGACTATTTGGAGGCCTACTTTGCATCTCTGGGTACCGCCTAGCGAGATTGGGGTTCTCATGAGAAAGACCAGTGGAATACAATGAATTGTTAACAATTGTTTCAATATGGGTACACATGACTCCGTCCTGCTGGGTCGCAGGTCATTTTCTCAGGAGCATCTTGCCCATCTCTGCCAGCTGGCTGAGTTCCACTGTTATGTTATGTTATGTTATGTTATTTTGTGGCTTTTATAGCGCACGGCTACTCAGAGAGTGTCCCGGCGCTTTATTAACATCCTGAAAGCAAACATAACACACAAAGAATAAAGAAGGGAACAGAAGGGAATTTAAAATCTACGAGGCAAACAGCCAGGTTTTTAGGCCCTTTCGAAAGGATAGCATGTTGGAGTTGCTTCGTAACGCGAAGGGCAAAGAGTTCCAAAGCTGAGGAGCCGAAGCATAAAGGAACGACCTCCCAGTCGGGCCCTCCTCACACGAGGAACAATGGCGAGAAGCTGCGATTCTGATCTCAAAGATCGCGACGGACAGTATTGCTTAAACCTCCTCTGCAGATATTTAGCCCCGGTGGAATAAAAGGCCTTATGGGCAAGAGTCAAGGTTTTAAAAACTATCCGCTGTCGGATAGGCAGCCAGTGAAGTGCCTGTAACAGGCCAGACACATGCGCTCGCCTGTGCAGACCAAAAATGGCGCGGGCCGCCGCATTTTGGACCACCTGCATCCACTGCAGGAGGTATTCGGGCAGGCCAAGATATAAGATGTTAGCATAGTCCAATCTTGACCCAATCAAGGCCTGCACCGTGATCCTCCTGTGATCCTCTGAAAGCAGTGGAAAAAACTTCCGCAGCCTGCGGAGAAGTCCAAAGCATGTGCCTGTAAGGGTGAGAATCTGAGATCTGAGGGTCAGGCCGTTGTCAATTTTGACCCCCAGATTCTTCGCAACCTGCGAAGATTGGCTCGGGGGAGACATGTCCGCCGGCCACCACATCTGCCAGTCCGGGTCGGATTGACAGCCGAAGAAGAGTATCTCCGACTTATCAGAGTTGCACTTGAGGCTGTTCAGTTGGAGCCATTTGAAAACAGCCCCAAGGCACTCACGGATACTCTCTCCGTCAAAATCCTCCCCTTTCCGGCAGGTGAAGAGCAGCTGGGTGTCATCTGTTCAAGGCTGAACTTCCCCAGGCTGCATGACCTGCGCAGAAGGGACCTTCAAGATGGTTCCCGGCTCAGTCAGACCCCCATTTCCCGCGGTACATGAAAAGTAAGCGAGAACAAATTAATACATAGAAATGAATGAATGTATTACATGTCATAATTTCGTACTTTATTATTATTAATATAAAAATATACTATGCAATTAGAAATTAGCAAACTATACACTGTCACAAGAGCAACTGCACGAGCAGTACCACGTTATTGCAAAAAGCTGTGTATTACGCATGCGCACCCTTTCCCACCAAACTTATAACTACGTCAGGTCACGTGAGTGTGACTGACGCATGCGCAGAAGCAATTTTCCAAGCGGCGGCCATGTTTTAGGGACATGGATTAGTTGTATTAGAAAACACATAAGCAAGCTTCATCTACTTCGTTCGTATATAAAAATGAAAGATTAGTAAGACGTACAAATTTTATTAATTGATTACACACAGGCGAGGTTCATGACTCAAGCAAGTCGCGATGCGAAGCTTGCTCTATCACATGCATGCCCCCACAAATGGTAAGGCCAGAGTATCAACCAAACTGATGGTGGTGCGGGCTCTGGGCAGCTTTGGCCTAACTTGCCCAATATGGGGATGTGGTGTTCAGTGCTTGTTCAATAGGTAAGCTAACATTTTGTTATTTGTCTATGGTGTTTCCCTAACACAAAAGGAGAGTGAAGCAACGGACACTTCTTATTTTTTCCATCAACATGTTTTGGCACTCAAATATTTCCCCTGTGGTTTCTTGTTTCTTCCACAGGAATATAGGTATCTCACATTAAATGCAGCAGTCCCTGTTCATAAAGCATGTTATGTAATTGAAGTCAATGCATTATTTGTGTTTTTTTCTCCATAAAACGGGGCAACCACAGTGGAAACATCCCTTCACAGACCATGACCATGCACAGAAACAGTGCTAGATTCCCTCTTTCAGGGGATAGGTACTGCAAGGGCAGCAGCAGCAGTGCAAACTTTCCTCATCACAAGAAAGGTACAAATCGGGCATCTGCAGTGCAATCTTTAGGGACATATCAGCAAGGGCCGGCGATAATTATCGGTCAGCGCACTTAGCGCGAGGATAATTATTGCCGGCTAACACAGAATTTTATCGCTGAGATAGCGTGCTATCAGCAATGCTTATCTCAACAGCGATGAAATTCCAGGCGCAAGCTGCCAAATGTGCGATTATCGCACAACGTTTGGCGATAGCTTGTTGAAAGGGCACGGCAGACTCAGCCACGATGTCCACCTTCCATTGGATATCATGGCTAAGTCAGATAATAAGCAGGCGTAAGGAAAGTAGCTATAACCGCGGTTAGCGCTACCTTTCTTATCACTCTGCAGGTTAGCGTGAGGCTAGATAATAGGAGAAATGTCGGTTAGCGACATTTCTCACGTTCTTTTGTGAAGGAACGCCCACTTTGCATCTCATTAGATATGCAAAGCTGGGCGATAAGGGAAGGGGCGCTAAGGCAAGGATTTATGCAATAGCATGACCTTGCTGATAAAGCGATAAAATTATCACCGCTTTTCGGCCAAAAACGGACGCAAAAGCGGCGATAATTTTATTGCGCCGCCTTGATGATATGCCCCTAGGTTCCTTATAGAGGAGGCACAGCATGGCAGTAGCAAAGCCAGCTTCCTTTTCTCACAGGTGGCAGTAACTGCAATATTTTATTCATCACAGAACAGAGCTAGCTAGGCGGATTAGGGCAAGCTGTCATTGCTCCCAGAGCATGTGCAGCTAAGGCTTGAGTGGCATGTAGGTCACAAACAAATCTTTGGAGAGAGTGCTGAAGGAGTAATGAGGAAAGTATAGGTGGATGAGTGAGTGAATATGTGAGCTTCGACACCATTCTCAATTATGTGATATTTCACATTACCATTAATTTGTAAAAGAATAAGTGCCATGGCTCCAAATTTTGCTCGGAAACCCATGGCTGACGCTGTCGAAGGTCAGAGTGCAGAATACCAGGGCTGTGTTGTCTTGATTTTATCTAATGCTTCTTATATCAAACACCAGAAACTTCTTGCCTCTTTATCTCACTGTTGCAGATTCTTTTTCATTCCTGCGTTCTTCCTTCCTCATTGTTTTTCATCATTCTTGTCCTCCTCTTTCCCCCTTTTGTGGTTTTCTCTCTCTTACTATGGATAAAAGGGGAACATGCATCAAGCTTTTTACTCGTTTGCGAAAGGTAAAAAGCCATTTCCCATACATCAATCCAAAATGCATTTGCAAAATAGGTAGTCACAATTTTTGCAATGACCTATTTTGCGAATGCAGTTAGGGAATCACAATTTGCGATTCCCTAAATGCAATGTATGAAGCATTTTCAAAATGCGACTTTGCATTAAGGAATCGCAAATTAACATCAACTTCAAGTTGATGTTAATTAGCAAATCCTTAGAAAAATGCACAAAATTGCATTTTTCGAAGTGCCATGGGGTGCATACGCATGCCCTCAGGGCATGTGTGTGCGCCACATGAACACACTCACCTTTTTTGGGGGTGTATCAGGGGGTCCTTAGGTACCCTAGCACCCTTGCAATTGCATTCGTAATTTGCGATTACCCATTCATTCCTTGGAGCCTTCAGATACGCATGTGCCTCATAAATATTTAAAATATAGACAGAAAGAATATCCTCGGACTTTATGACTTTCTATGACCTTGAGGTTGAAATACTGGACTGGAATCCTAAAAGATCGACATTGGCCACCAGTGCTGTTGTCATGGATGCCTCAGATTGTCACCTCTGATAGGAAGGCAATATATTATTTAATAATGGCAACCTGGCGAAGTCTTCTTGAAGTCCAATACATTATGGGCCTCATTTATGAGGCCTTGCGTCAGTTTTGCGCTTCCGATGCGTCACTTTTTGTGACGCATCAGCGGTGTAAAACATGCCTCCTGTTGCGTACTATTTACAAAATGACGCATCTAAGCAGATGCGTCACTTTGTAAACCCCTGCGCTGCATTATACCTGCGTCACGTATAATGTATGCAGGGTGGGCGTTCCCCAGCAAAAAGCCTCGTAGAAGTGACGCAGTGAAATCTATAGAACCAACAAAAAACATTGGCGAGGTAGGGTAATTCTAACCACAAAGTGTAGTGCTACTTACCCAATTGATCTAAGTAGACACACTTATCATTTAGTATTATTTTACTCTTTTTACATTTTTCAAAAGTTTCATTTATGTATGTCAAAAGAAAAATACAAAATCAATAAAGCGAAATTCACAAAAAATTCACGTTTCAATACATACATTGGACCACAACTGTGAATGAAACATATTTACATTTGCACACTATATACATAAAACACAGGCGAAAGTGCCTATTATCAATCAATGTTAACGACACCAGTCCTGATATACAACCTAAAGCAAACCAAGAGGCATTAATTATTTCTGCTAGCCTGCTTGTTTGTACTGGAACAATAACAAGTAATTGGGTCATGAAACAGGTGAAATAATGTCCACAATCAATAAATCCTGCCAATGCCCTTCCTGAATCTTGTTCCAGTAGTGTGTCAACGCGTTTCGAGCCCACGTATTAATGAGGGGCTCTCCTCAGGACCTGGACTGGAGACTGTCCTATACTGTAAAGTGTGAGAGAAAAATGAATATTGTAAAGGCAGCTGATTCCTACTCCCCCTTTAGTTACCTCCTACAGAACTAAGTGTACCTGAAAGGTCGTTTTCGGTGGGCAACATGATTATTTTACTGGACACCCCTGGACTGTATATCTGAAAATATACAACATGATGTGTCAGGACTGCCTGTGTGGAGTGCAGTTTTTTACCAAGCAATATTCCATACTCGTTATCATCCCTACCTCAGCCGAGGGTTCTTTCTCCGTACTTCGTTGCTTGCTTGAAAGTCGGGGGCCAGCACTGTTTGCTCCTAAGCGAGCGGTGGAGAGAAATTCCTCACACTTGACAGGAAATGAATTTCTTTGGGGGCTGTTGGTAAAACAGTAAACCATGCGTTACTACTCGCTCGGTCCGCACCAGCTCGACTTCTTAAATCGCACTCGTGTGTTGTATCACTTACATCCGCTCCGATTCCGGCTCTCACATCGCTTCTGGTTTTCGGCGTCTGACGTCAGCGCGGGAGGCCGGGCTCAGCTGATTTTAAAGCGCGAGTGTGTCGTACAACACTCGTTGCTCTGTGGCCGGGGCACTTGGTTACTGTAGTTCTTGTTATCGCCACATCAAATTTGCAGATTGTTGTACAGCCAGACAGGAGGTTTGAAAAACAGGTAAACCCTGCAGCATTTACAAACACTGTGACTAATTTAGATTACTCAGCTCCGATAGCTCGTTCAGGCCGACATTGGTCGTATCAAATTTCAGAATGAGGAATGCCTCCCTGCGTGATAATTGAAGGTCTGTGTCTCCTCCTAATCCATGAGCGATTTTGATAGAGGACAACACCGTCCAATTAAAATCATTAGGGCCATGCTTTTTTTCCAAGAAATGCGGTACCAAGGGGGCGGATGCAACCTTGTTCTTTATCCTGGATCTATGCTGGATGATCCTTTGTCGCACTTCCTGTGTGGTCTTGCCTATGTATAACAGCTGGCACGGGCATCTGATGGCATATATAACATATTTGGATTTACAGTTTGTGAACACATTGTGTCGCCAAAATGTTTTGCCATTGCTGAACAGTGTTCCCTCTTCAGTGGTGTCACAAACCGAACAGGTGCCACACTTATGATGTCCCTTTACCGGTTCTGCCCCCGGGATTATACTTTGGACTGTCTTTTTTGCCAAAGGACGAGTTGATACTATTTGTTGTCCAATGCTGCGATTTTTCTTCAGAGCAAAAAGCGGTTTTCCAACTCGAGGCATGGCATCCTCCACCAGGTGCCAATGATTTCGGATGATTTTCTGGACCGATTGTGTGTGCGGTCCAAACGTGGAGACACAGACCATGCATTCTGTGGGCGGTTTGTTTCTCTTTTGGAGTAGATGATCCCTAGGTGTCCAACGGGCCCTCTTCATCGAGTGTTTGACCAACTTCCACGGATATCCTCTCTCTTGGAGTTTCTGGCACAATGCTTCACCATGTAATTCAAATTCTTCCACCCTGGAACAATTCCGTCTCACCCTAAAGAATTGTCCATAGGGGAGGTTGTTTTTTAGGTTTCTTGGATGGTAGCTGCGAAAGTGCAGAGCGTTGTTCTTATCTGTTTTTTTCAGGTAGAGGGAAGACAAGAGTCGGTCCGGGGTGTGCTTGATCTCGACATCCAGAAATGGCAAGGATTTGCAGTCATACGTGAGGCTGAACTTGATGTCGGGGCTTCGATCATTGAGCCACTGATGGAAATTTATCAACGACGTGGGTGTGCCCTCCCAAATACACCACACGTCGTCGATGTATCGCAGCCATTGTTTTATGTGCTGCTGATAGGGGTTATTATTGTACACAAACTTGTCCTCGTATTGTCCCATATACAGGATCGCCATCTCCAGAGCGAAGGGGCACCCCATAGCGGATCCTTTGATCTGCAGGTACATGTCATCTTCAAAAAGAAAGAAGTTCTTTTTCAGTGCCAACGCAGCCAGACGTAGAATCAAATCCGTGGGCAATCTATGACATTTCACTGCGTCACTTCTAGGACACAGTTGCGTCAAAATCTTACGCCTGCCTCACAGCAGGCGTAAGACTGACGCAGGCCTTTTCACATGGGGCTTGCCCCATGTGAAAGGACGCATTGCTGGAGTTGCGTCACTGTTGTGACACACTCCAGCAATGCGTCACTTTTGCACCATACAGATACGTCAGAAATACTGACGTATCTGTAACTCCATGTGACATGATGCGTCATACAGTAAATATGACGCATCAGGTATGTCCCAAGGAGTGCGCACTGAGAAGTGACGCATCACTGCTTTCACGCAGTGATGCGTCATTTCTAATAAATGAGGCCCTACGTGTTTTGGGTTAATGATCTCATGCAGATGTTATCGCTGTGGAACATGAACTTCTCACCTTGGTTTACACTCAAATCTACTTTTTGCAAACAATTTTTGCAACACTTACTCAGATGAAAGGGTTCATAGATAAATGCAATTTTGTGGAGACACTCACACAGATGGGAGGGATCCTGCAAAACAAAAGTGGTTGTGACACACAGGTGGGAGCAGTCATGCACAGCGATAACTTCTGGCAATGTCACTGGAGAAGATGTGTTACCACCATAATGTTCAACTCTTTCAGGAGACATGAGATCACATAAAGAAAGCTGTTGCAATTTGACCGCTTAAGTCTGAATTGAATACCACTTATCAGACATCTTACAAAATATAATTGCCAAATCTCAGAAAGGCTCACTACATGCATTGTGGCTGAACAAGGAAACACCCACATACTGTTTTCGACTTTTGAGCTGCACTCTTGAGGCTAGTCATGTCCAAGCACAATAGACAGATGCAGACTGTTTGTAGATGCTTGTTGAAGATATGTCTGACCTTGTTTTCTGGGACTCTGAGAAACATACCTCCTCCACATCCATGTGCTTTGCCTGGCTTTAGTGTAGACCTTTGGGGAGAATAGACCACCATTGCTTTTTCAGCTAGAGAACAAGCTAAGTGAAGTTTTGTGATGGAGATGTGGCTGATGGGAATGCTGTTGTATGGGCTAATGAGAGAAACCAAGAATTTCATCGTATTCACTACTCTGCTACTCTCTGACACAGAAATTGGGATTTATCAGAGTTGAAGGTATCATTCACCTCCACGTCCCAGCATCACAGATGTGTTAAGGAGGCAGCAAAATAGGACTTTCACCTCTGCTCCAGTCCTTCGTCATCAGGATGTTTCCCTACTCTTCAATTTAGAAACCGATGGTTCCACTACAGCCATTGGAGGTGGCTTGTCTAAAAGGGATCAAAAGACTGCAGCTTTGCACCCAGTAGCCTTTTATTCCCACACTTTAGCAGAAACCGAACAGCACTATGCGATGTATAATCAATAATTATTGGCCATTAAATATGCTTATGGATTCTGAAGACATTATTTAGAAGGAACTGGCTATGAAGTTTGGACAGGAAAAATATTGGTTTGCTTAAGTCAATGAGATGTGAAAATCTTAGATATGCTCATTGAATGTTATTCGTTTCTCACTTTCATTTACACATCAATTATACTCCAGGAAATAGACACAGAAAAGCAGACACTTTATCGAGGAATGGAAAAGACATCAAAGAATAACCACACCTGTTAATCCTTCCTGTAGTGCACACCAGTCTCACCACACCTCATTTGTTCTTGAAAACAGTGAAAGAGGCTCAAAAGGACATTCCTCAATGAGAGTGGGTAGCAGAGGAGCCAAATTTAGGACACTGTCACCAACAGATTATTTACTGAGAAAGGAAGTTGTTTGTACCCACTAATTACCTAGAAGATCACATTTTTCACTGGTGTCATGATGCTCCTCTAGCTGGTCATCCTAAAAATAGACGCTCAAAGAATCAATTGCACATTCATTCTGATGGTCAAAGATGAGAAAGGAGACGTTTCTGAGGATGGGAATACTGCCAGGGCTTACTTAAGAATAGATCACAGGGGTTTGCAGGCCCACGTGATAGTTAGGAATCAGACGGTGGCTTTCAGGGAGATGGAGACATTGAAGTCATAACGGTAGGTATTGGCGTCTTACCTGTCCATGATGGTGAAGATTCCCAGTGTAGAGAATAGGGGTTAGACCAAAGCAAGATGGTGCTTAGTTTCCTTTTGGGTCAACAGGGACAGAGCCGTATTTAAGGACTGCATTCTCAATCAGTCTGTCTGTTAACTGTAGGTATTGCTTGGCTATTTCATCCTAATTCCAGGTTCCATTCAACCTCACTTCAAGTAGCTTATCCATCCTGAAAGTTGGCACCTAGAAGACTAGTTTCTATGTTATGCTGACGATTTGAGATTAATAGATTTTGACCATGGGTGTCTAAAAGTAGAGTTAAATAAATTTTTGGGGAAACACAATAAAAAACGGTTTTGAAATTAAAATATTTGATCATGTTTCGGTGTTGGCGGGCCTTTAAAGGTTACTAACGTCTTTACTGTCTGGGTTATAAGCCTTCTATTCTGCCTGTGTATTTTATGATTTTTCCTTCTTATGTTTTTTGTATACAGTGTAGTCTCTGTGTGGTTTGTTGAACCTCTAAGCGTTTGGCAATCACCATGTGGCTACTTCAAATATTTAACGAGCACACAAAAGTGGCATATGGTTACAAGCAACACTATAAAAGCTCACATACAAACAAACAATATGCAAAAGGCTTGCATCAGGGCTAAAGTAGGGAAAATATGATGCACATCAGAGGTGTTGCCCTGCTTAGACCCTTGTACTCCACTGAGGAAAAAAATTGATGGGTGGAATGCTAATGGTAATTACTGTGTGGATGCTCACTTTAAAAGGACATATAAAGTGTTGGAAGAAATGCTTGCAAATAGCCTAATTACAGGCAATTGCTCAGGGTAGCATTTCAGTCCTGCTCCAATATGCACAGTTCAGCCCGAACATCCAGGCCAGGTCCCCTCACAAGGGAACACAAGCAACCCCACACCATGGATGTCATTTGGGGGGCAGTCAAGGGTCGAAGCTGTGACCTTTAGCTTACTCCTTGCTGCTCCTGGCACTTCCTTTGCGACCCCTGGCCTCAAAGTAGGCAAATGTTTTGCCCTCTCTGAGGCCAGGAGTCACAAAAGAAGTGCCAGGAGCAGCAGGGAGCAAGCTAGAGGTCACAGCTGCTGGCTACTCCCAAATGACATCCATGCCCCACACTGGCCCCATCCTAGTTATTGAAGTATCACTTGAGTCCAGTGGCACAGTGAGAACTAAACCCAACCCACATCTGGTCATACCTATCACACTTACGTTATCACAATGAGCAAATAAAAAAATGTTCGGTTGAATGCTTGAATTAATGTTAGTGATAGTTGCACGGGCTGCATCCCAGTCCGCTTTCTTTTGCCCACTTTGCCACCTCAGACTGCAACCAACCATATGTAAATCAGCTTTGGACCTAACTCATTAGAAACAGTCCAGCCTAATGTCCCGGCCAGTTTCCTTTGAGCATGGAATCAAGCAATCCCACACCAGATTGGGGCTCAGGCCTTATCAGTGGGATATAGCTTGAGTGATGTGGCACAGTGAGGACAGGACCTACGTGGGGCCTTATCCATTGCTCCCAAAGCATCGTACTGATGGACACAAAAATGGTGGCTGGAATGCTTGAATTATTCTTAGGCTCTCGCAAGTTACTGGGTACTCCACTGAGATCTGAACCACCTTGTGTATTGCGTTCGCTTATGCACAGAACTCTAGACAGGTGGATGCCATATAAAGGGACCAGAGGAACAATGAAGCCGGAGCAAAGGGAAGCAAGACTGCACTACACTGTTAGAAGGGAATCCATATGACCACCAAAAGGTGACCTTCCATTGACACTGTCAGCAATGATACTGAAGAAGCATCAGTTCCACAAGTGAAGGACCCTGTGCATGCTGCATCCTGATAGGCTGACTTCATTGGTGATTAGACCTTTAAGTAGCCTCACAATGGGTAACTGGCACAGCATGGTATGGTGCTATTTATTTCTAGAATAAGAATTGTGAATTATAACCCAACATGCGGCATTGAGCCTATGTAACTATGACTAACAAACCAATTTCTAATGGCAAGGATCAGAGGTGGGGACTCCTTAGATAGACAGTGGCGCATCTTTAAGGGTGTTTATGCGGTTGTCCGTCATAAGGCATGGCGTTCACCATCTAATGTGGAAATGTGACGTAAGTCTGCAGTGTATAATGAATTAGCAGCGAGTCACCGGGAGCTTGTGTAGCATAGTTTAGTCATGTTCACTGGTACCAAGACAGAATATCACTCTTGTGACATGGAGGGACGTTTTTCAGAGGAATGGATGTAGTGTTCTTTTCGTGGCTCTCCACAGTATAGGAAATAAATACCTTTAAGAGTTCTTTTCAGTAATGTCCCACACTAAGTAGTCCATCATTTAAGATCTCTGGGTCTGCTATTTACTTGGAAATCTGGTGACAAATTGGGCTTTTTTAATGTTTTTTTCTACGTTGTGGTAGCCTCTCCAGTGGATTTCTAAAAACTGTGCCTGCTTTGGATCTATATTTGCCAAATTTTCACTCTAGTTTGTGTCAACTATGGTATGGTACAGTAGGATATAGTATGTAATGGTACAGTGTTGTGTAGTATTGCATAGTCTGGTGAAGCATAATGTATCTAATTTGTGCTAAATTTGGCAAGGAATGGTATTTGGTATGGTAAGGTATGGTGCAGCATATTGTGTCAAATTTGTGTCAAACTTGGCAAGGAATGGTATGTGTAGTGTCGTCACTGTGACGGAACTTGTGCTAAACGGGGCAGCCCATTGAGGAAATGGGGCAGCGGGTAGTTCCTGCTAGACCCCTCAGTATTGCCGATATTGTAGCGGTCCGACATCATGTTACCTTGGTGATAAATGGGAGCCTGGAGGATGTGATGCCATTTTAGGCATATAAGCCGGGGCTCTGCACACAGTAAACCGGACTCCATGTTTTCTTTACTGCGCACCCTGCATTGGCCGCACCGCGTGCACTGGTCCGCTGTGTGTCAGACGCTGAAGTTGCGTTGAGGACACCACATTAGCAACGAGGGTGGGGGCAGCAAAGTGCCATTCCTGCTCCATGACGGCAGCGAGTATGGAGGAGATGCACGCAGTGCTCGTGCCACGGAGTGTGCGGAGGAGAGACCGGGCCTGCAGCTCCCAAACAGCCCTGACGGCCTGACACAAAGACTCAGGAGGATCACATGATGAGCTGCCCCCAGCATGGCCTAATCTTGGGAACCACATCAGTGTCACGATTGATAAGGTGGGCCAGGGCACGTGGCTGAGTAGCAGTGAGGTTTCACCAAAGCAAGGAGGTGGGCCCACTGTGACAAACTCACGGCTGAGACTGCCAGCAGCACAACAGGGAAGTCTGACATGGCGGTGGATGGTGTGAGTTGGTGGTTGGGGAACATTACCACATTGCTAGAGGCCAAGGAAGACACACCATCCTGGGTTGCACCACGTCCTGCTAGCACTGTGAGGGGTACTAGGAGGAGAATAACATGGCCATGATACCGCCCATTGAGCCATTTCTTGTGGAAGGAACGCCCTCTGCCCAGATGGAAGGAATGGGTAGAGCGGCTTCCTTTATTCTTTGAAGCCACCAAGGTGGACAATGATCAAAAGAGGGCCATGTTCCTGCATCTAGTGGGAAAGACCTTTACAAGATTGCCAAATCGATAAATGAAGCAGCCCCCAAGATACATCTTACACTAATCGCTGCCCTCTCAGCACACTTTGAGCCTATGGCAAATCAAGATTATGAGCGGTTCGTCTTCCGCCAAGCGCGCCAGCAGGCAGACGAGACCATTGACACGTTCCACGCTCACCTTAAGGACCTAGCGGCATGTGTGGCTTCCAATATGAAGCAGAAAAAATAAGGGGTCAGATTATACAAGGATGCGCCTCCGCCAAATTCCGGGAAAGAATATTGGAGGAATCCGGGGATCCTCTGGCCGACATCCTAATCCTAGGGCGGACCAAAGAATTATCGAGGGCCAGAGCAGCTCACATGGAGGCAGCTCTACAAAGTCTAGTAAAGGTAGAACTGATCAATGTGGTTGTGACTCTGCCAGCAGCCAAGCCGAGCAGGAAGGAACACACCAATACTCGAAGATGTGGGTATTGCAGAGGAAGTCCCCACGGGGCAGCAGAATGTCCAGCACACGGAAAGAGGTGCACCGAATGCAGGGAAATTAATCATTTCAAGTGAGTGTGCCGATCTCAAAAGAGTAACTACAGTTACTTTGATCCCTGAAGCATGTAGCAGAAACCGTGACATGGACGATGATGAAGGTGAAGAACACATGGTTCACTCAGCATACATGATAGGCACAGCCACCCAGGCCCCACGCCGACTTCCACGATGTCAGATACAAGTCAGAGATCAAGATGTCACAGCTGTCATAGAGACTGGGGTCACTATCAACATCATGTCTGGGGAAATGTATGAGGCGATGAAGCCAACTCCACCTTTGAGTTCCATGACCATTAATGTGTTTGCGTATGGACAAGACCAGCCACTAATAATGCGGGAAAGTTTAAGACGACCATCTTGCATGGCTCCAACTCCATAAGATCCCAAATATACATGGCGGGAGATGGACATGGCATGCTGCTAGGATGCCGGGCAGCGGAAGACCTGGGAGTTGTGATGTTCGCCTTTGGAATTCACCAGTAGTGTAGTGTTGTCACTGTGATGGAACATGCGCTACACAGGGCCTCCTATTGAGGAAATGGGGCCGTGGGTAGTTCCTGCCTGACCCCTCAGTATTGCCGATATTGTAGAGGTCCGACATCACGTGACTGTGGTAATAAATGAGAGCCCGGCGGGTGTGACGCCATTCTAGGCACGTAAGCCGGGGCTCCGCACACAGTAAACCGGATACTGTGTTTTCTTTACTGCGCACCCTGCATTGATTGCACCGCGCTACGTGCACTGGTCCGCTGTGTGTCCGACGCTGAAGTCGCATCGAGGACACCACAGTATGGTATGTGCATTCAGCACACCTTAGCCGAATTCCCGGCAGCCTTTGATGGAATCTGGCGACTCAAAGGGAAGGAAGTACACATACATATAGACCCCACGGTGCAGCCGGACGCGTTACGCCACAGACGCATTGCTTTCCATTTGAGGCCACTAGTTAAAAGGGAATTGGTGAAACTAGAATCCACGGAATGTTTGAGAAGGTGACGGGGCCTACACCGTGGGTCTCACCTATTGTCGTCACATGCGAGCCGAAGCAGCCTGGAGAGGTGCAGATCTGGGTCGACATGAGGCTGCCTAACGCCACCATAAAAAGGGAAAGACACCTTACTCCCATTATAGACGATTTCCTTGGGGAACTGAGCGTAGCGTGGTGGTTCTCGAAACTTGACCTCCGATCTGGATACCATCAGTTAGTGCTGGACAAGGAGTCACGATACAGCACCACTTTTTCCACCCATGTGGACTTGAGGAGATACACCCGCTTAAGCTTCGGGTGTAAGGTGGCTGAGGTGTTTTAGAATGTAATGCACAAACTGCTGACGGACCTTCCTGGAGTGTTGAATGTCAGTGATGATATTTTCATATACGCTAAAACCATCGCAGAGCACAATGCCAGGTTGACCCAGGTGCTTCAGAGAATCCAAGAGTCTGGCCTCAATCTTCATCGAAATAAATGTGAGTTCCTTAAATGGCAACTACAATTCTTTGGGTACGTGTTCTTGGCATTCGGAGTTACCCCGGTCCCGGACAAGGTCTGCGACATCAAGATGGCACCTGCTCCCACCAATGTCCCTAAAGTGAGAAGTTTCCTTGGGATAGTGAACTATTGTGGCCGGTTTATCTGATATCTCACCCTCTCACGCAGCCTCTCAGGGCTCAGTCCCCTTGACCTGGGGTCCGGAGCATGACACAGCATTCCAAGCTATCAAAGACCCTTTGCCCTCCAACACGGCTTTGGCATTCTTTGACCCGCGTAAACTGACCATGGTCGCTGTTGACGCTGGTCCCCAAGGAGTAGGAGCCATCCTATTGTAACGGAGCCGGGCCAAGGAAGATTGGGCCCCTGTGGCTTTTGCCAGTTGGTCTCTAACTGACACAGAGCAAATATACTCACAAATTGAAAAAGAAAAATAGCTATTCATTGGGGCTCTTGCCACTTTCACTTATATGTCTATGGACATCCGTTTGTTGTGGCCAATGACCACAATCCTCTTCTACCCCTCTGTGCTGGCACTGCCGCCAAACTGCCTCCTCGCATTGAAAAATAGATGCTCTATTTGCTGGAATACAATTGTCGCGTGGAGTACCATCCTGGGGCTCTGAATCCGGCAGACTACTTCTTGGGTCACCCCAGGGCTGCTACCCCGGAGGAAGATGCTGACGCTGAGGATACAGAGGAATATGTTTGATGTAGAACTGTCAGGTCCTGTCCGATTCCATTGTCCATGGAGGTGCTGGGGGAAGAAACCCGATGAGATGAATGGCTCCAAAGATCAATACAAATTATGAAGCATGGTTGGTGGCAAAACGAGAAGAATGAATGGAAGGTGCTCACCACAGAAGCTAAACGGATCATGGAGAGCTTATATCATGTCCGACATGAGCTGAATGAAGATTCCATGGGGTGCCTCCTCCGAGGTCATCGCCTAGTCATCCCCACAGCTCTGACAACCAGAGTAATCCAATTGGCCCATGACAGACATCACGGGATAGTCAAGACTAAGACCTGACTGAGAACCAAGGTGTGGTTTCTCCTGATGGAGGAAAAAGTGGAAGAAGCGGTGAGATCATGTCAGCGGTGCTAGGCCACCGGAGAAATCAGCCCGCTGTTTCCAGTGATCACAAAACCCCAATCAGGTCAGCCGTGGGCATGTGTCAGCCTGGACTTCGGGAGTCCCCCGGACGGGAGGCACATGTTTGTATTGATCGATGATCACTCGAAATATCCCGAAGTAGAAGTAATTCCATTGTTGAGTACGGGCGAGGTCATTCCCAAGTTGGAGAAAGTAATGGCCACTCATAGACTCATTCAGGAGCTGAGAACTGATAATGGTCCTCCTTTCCAGGGACAAGTGGTAGCACAATATCTCTCGTCTCTCAGCATTAAACACAAGAAAGTAACCCCAAGGTGGCCTCAAGTGAATGGAGAAGCTGAGAGGTTCATGCGAACTTTAAATAAAGTTATCTGAATTGCCCATGATCAACACCAATCTCTGGAGTTAGCGATCTTCTCATTCCTTAGAGTTTATCGGCAAACGCCTCATTCCTTGACGTGTGTAGCTCCTGGGCATCTGTCCATCCAACACGTAGTTGCGGATTCTATCCTGAATCACCCGATAAGGTGTCCGGAGGCAGTGATTAAGGATCAAGTTCAGGTGTGTCGACAACGACGAAATGATCCAGCGAGTCGACGAGGAAGAGCCAGGCCGTTTAACCTTAAAGTGAGCGACCTTGTTCTTCTGCAGAATCATGCCACGGGGCAAATTTAGACTACCCTATGAGAAAGAGCCTTGGATCATCATTCACCAGAAAGGCACGAAAATTACTGCGCAATGAGGACCTGAGACTGTCACAAGAAATGTGTAATTTTTCAAGAGTTTTTCCCGGTCCAAGGGAGCCCCTCTGGGTGCGACGGAACTTGGGCCTGCTGCGGCCGACATCCTAGATCAGGAAGAGTGGGGAGGGTCTGAGCCAGAGTTACCTGTGACTGCCACACCAACTCCAGAGATGCCTATAACCAGTACAGACGTTCCGGAAGGTTCAAGGTCGGCACCTACAGTCAGTGTGCATGTATGTCTGTGGTGCTCCCAGTAAAGTCCTCAAAGAAACCCTGAGCCATCCTATAGACTGAGAGACCACTTCATGTAAGACGGTTCCATCTTATATTCTGAATGTGCATGCTAAGTATTGTTAGGCGCCTTGATAACTTCGGGTTATTGTTTTGCGCATTATAAATTTTATCAAATCAAAATCAAATCAAGTGTTTAGTTATGTTTGTTTATGGCCACATAATTCTGAGGTGTGTCCCTGAGGGGTGCTGGCCCGACACCAATTTGTGGTGGTGGTTATTAATGATCATTGTTACAGTTGTAGAATCTGTTTGGGGAGGAATGTAGTGGCGTAACTGTGACGGAACATGTGCTACATGGGGCCGCCCATTGAGGAAATGGGGCAGCGGGTAGTTCGTGCTTGACCCTTCAGTATTGCCGATATTGTAGAGGTCCGACATCACGTGACCGTGGTAATAAATGGGAGCCCGGCGGATGTGACGCCATTCTAGGCACGTTTGCACACAGTAAACCGAACACCGTGTTTTCTTTACTGCGCACCCTGCATTGACCGCTCCGCGCTACGTGCACTGGTCTGCTGTGTGTCCGATGCTGAAGTCGCATCAAGGACACCACAGTACGGTATGGTGCAGCATAGCACACCTAATTTGTCGCAAATATGGCAAGGAATGGTATAGTATGCTATGGTGCAGCACACCGCATACAATTTGTGTTAAACATGGCATGGAATAGTATGGTATGGTATTTGAAGCACAGTGTATTTAATTTGTGTCAAATATGGCAAGGAAGGGTATATAGTATGGTATGGTGCATCATAGTGCATCTAATTTGTGTCAAATATGGCAAGGAATGGTATCTGGTATGGTATGGTATGGTATGGAATGGTGCAGCATAGTGCATCTAATTTGTGTCAAATATGGCAAGGGATGGAATATGGTATGGTATGGTACATATCTTAGTATACTGCTTTGTATGTCAAAACCAGGTCTATGCTGCCAAATCCTGGGGTATGCGGGCGGTGGCATAAAGCAAAATGATGGGGCCCCCTGTAGTATGGGAAGAGGATCCACTATATTAATTTGCTTTGGGCTGAATGGGACCCCATTGAAGGGTTCGTGGCTCTAAGAAGGGTTGGGGGTCTTCCTGCACCGCAGGGGCTGCAGGGACCTGTGCTACGCCCTTGCATGCGGTTTAAACAAAAAGGAAACAACTATCCGTTCTTATTGCCAGCTTTGAAACAGGAAGTTCGTCTCTAAGGATTGAAATACTTTATTTTAATCTTGCTCAAAGTTCTTTCAGTCAGTATTTTGATTAGCAGGAACAGTTGCAAATCCTGTGTTATGAAAGGAAACTCCAATAAAAATGTTATTTTAAAAAACGTGCAAAACATTTCTCTCCTCCGCGTGTTATATCTCAGACGAAATTCAATTTACAGAATTTAGCTGCGTTTCTCATTTTGTTTATTTATATTGTGGCCAATTGTTAAGTCTATCCCAAATAACATTTTTTATAGCTGCGCAGAAATAAACCCATCTTGGCAAGTATGCACCGACATTCTCTGTATTCACTTCTTCAGAGCAGATAGCTATATTGCACTCTGGTATAAAATCCAGGTGTCCACTAGACCAGTATGGGTCCAGAGACAATCTCTACCACATGGCATGGTCTTTTATTTCACCTATCATTGCAACTTGTCAGATTTATGTATTTATTTATTTATTTGCGGGTTTATAACGCGCTTGAATCCACTCCCGAAAGCGTATCTCTGCGCCCAGAAAAACACCAGTAGCAATGAGGGAGAGCTGCCAATCCAATAAAGAGATCCTAATCAAAAGAATTCAAAACAGGGCTAAGCCTGGAATAAGAAGGTTTTCAACCTCTTTCTAAAGGTCAGATGATCTAAACACTGCCTTAGCAGAAGAGGGATCTTATTCCATAGTGTAGGGCCAACCACTGACAGGGCTTTACCACCCTGCCTAACCTTTCTGATCGTGGGCACACGGAGAAGCAACTGGTTACTTGACCTAAGGGTACGGGCAGGAGCATACTGGACCAATTTATCTGCCAGATAAGAGGGTCCAAGTCAATGTAGACCCTTATGGACCACACAACAGATCTTAAACTTCACTCTTTGGCGGACAGACAGCCAATTACGTTTTTTCAAAAGGGGTTTGGAGGGGGATCTGGGCGGTGAATTGAGGACCAATCTAGCAGCGGTGTTCTGCACCACTTGAAGTTTGTCCAATACTTCTTCATTGGCTGATGCCAATAGTCCATTGCAATAGTCAAGCCGACTAAGCACCAACGCCTGCACCAATGTTTTTCTGGTGGAGTCAGGGAGTAGTGGGAATACCTTACGGAGATTCTCAAGGGTACGTGTATACCCTTTTGTCATTTGGAGGTACCTGTTTGTGTGCAAGGGTGCATGTACGTGTGTTGTCTGTGCGCACGAGTGACTGTATCTGTGGTATCTGGGAGTAATCGTGCGGTAATTCTACGTATATTAGCCCCTCCAAATACCTTCTAGTGGCGGTTGCTTATTGTATCTCCTATCTTATCAGCTGTTTTTCGTCAGTAGATAAGGGATCACAGTGGTCAGGTTGTCTCAGGTGATTGATGGCCTGGTGAGTAAAGAAAATAAATCATAATTCATATTTTTTGGTCCTCATTCACCTCAGACTCCAGATCTTCTCTTAACCATTTCGATTTGTTCCCTTAGCTTTCGTAGAGGAAGACCTTTCGACCAAGGAGGCTACATCTCTCACCCTGCCCAACTTCGGGAGCCATGTTGTAAATGCAGCGAAGAGAGATACAAAGGCGTAATCATTGGACATGGTATGTGCTCCTTATGCTAAACCCTTGTTAAACCTCCTGTCCCCTGATCCACCTCATCAGTAGCTGCCAGAAGTTCTTCCCCTTGGAGGCTCCCTTAGCCTTATCCATCCTTGATATATAAAGAAGTGCATCAAGCCACTCTGAGTGAAGGGAAGGCATACCACAAACCCATTTTCGACAGATTTCCCCTCTCGCCGTAACAATAAAATAGAAGATCAACTTTCTCATATTAACACTTAGCTCCTCCAGCCACTCCACTATCACAAAAATAATCAGAGAAAGGCCTACTTTAATATCCACCCCCACAATATTCAAGATAGTCTTACCCCCTTCTTCATAAAACATCTGTATTTCTGGGCATTCCATGAACAAGTGGATGTCTGTTGCCTTCTCTAACCCACATTTGGCACACTTGGCAATGCCTGCTCTCCGGATCTTTGAAATCTTGTACAGCAAAAAGTAGGTTCCATGATTGGAAAAAAGATGATTTCTTAAAAAAGCAGGCTTGACAACAGAGAATAAAGTGCACATCGATACTTGCCAGATATCTTGTAACTGCTACCTCTGAAAGCTTGCTACCCACAGTTCTTCAGCTAACTTGAATTCCCCGTCCAAAGTCTCTGAAATTTGCCAGTACCAGATTGAGACTTCGTTCTTCCCTCTGGGTTTCCCGAATAATTTTTCTTCCAGATGATTCTTAGATCCCAAATCTACTCGGATACTCTGCACCCAACTTTTTAGCTGTAAGGACTTGAACTTTGAAAAGGTTCCCTCCTATCCCCTTATTTAGCTCATTCCAAGAAAGTAGCCTGCCATCACAGGAGAGATCACCCTAGGATGTCATGCCTGCCATCTTTAGTGGTAGGGCCAGTTTATCTTTCAGACTCTCCAAAGTGCTCAGGGAAAACTACATAGGAGATAAATAGCTGTACTATTCTGCTTTCACTGCACGTCTAATACTAGACCAAACCTTTGCCATGGCTTGCAGCACTTTCAACTTTACCTTTTTGAGAAACTTTGAGTCTCTAAATTTAAACAGGAAGTGCATTGCCGCCCCTTTAACTCCTCCTACCATGGCCTTAAATAGATACCCAATATCTGAATGATCTGGAGAATTAAAAAGCGTCCTGGCATTCTTCAGTTGAAAGGCCCAGGCGTAATATTGCATGTCCGGCAAGGAGAAACCCCTTTGCTCTCTCCTTTTGCGCAGCTTTTTCTATGCAATCCTCGACTCTTTATATGCCCATACAAAGGAGTTTATTGTCTACTCTATTTTTCTAACCAAATCTTATTCAGATCTAATGGAATTGTGATAAAGAAAAAACTAAATTTAGGCAAAATCCCCATCTTCACTAGACTAATTCTGCCAAAAATCGTCGGAGACAGATGGGCTCACCCTTGCATCACCTCGCTTTATTCCATCAGAGCTTTCTCAAGATTTACATGCGGATTTTGTTGATATCCTGCATGATCTTTAGTTCCAAGTATCTCATTTCATTTTTAATTGAAGGGGTATCCCTCTTCTGGTTCCAGACCATGATTTCAGTTTACCCTGCATTCACATAATAGTCCGAAACCTTGCAAAAATATATTGCAATCTTCAGTAGAGAAAAAAGAGCTGTTAATAAATCGGATGAGTAAACGATGAGGGCATCAGCATCAAGGGAGATTTTTTTTCTCACATCCAAGCAACAAAAGGGGGTAAAGTGAGGGATACTGCCTAATCCTGGTAGCAAGAAGTTCAATATATAGATTGAACAGTAATTTAGACAGGGACAGCCTTGTCTAGTTCGTCTAGATATTTTGAAAGGTGGGTTTAGATTCCAGTTCTCAAATATTCTCGCTTACGTTCTGGGTAATCAAACAGACTGCTTTGCAAACATTTCACCCATATTATGTTGTTTTAAGATCTTAGTCAGATAGATCCAGTTAACTCTGTCAAAGACCTTCATTGCACCAAGCGTTAGGACTGCGAGGGGGACACTGTAAGTTGTGGCCAAATCAATGTAATAAAACCCACCCCAGCAACCCCACTCAGTCTTTCTGCCAACACCTCCGAGAATATTTTATACTCGCTATTCGGCAGCAAAATTGGTCTCTAAGACTCTCAACACGTGGGTTTTCCCCAGGTTTTAAAACAGGGTAATGGTCATAACAGGTAGAATGGAATCCCCCAGAACTCTATATAGCTCCACTGGAATACCATCCCGACCTGCCGCTTTGACTCCTTAGCTAGATCTTATTGCAGCTCTAACTCCACCCTGATTAATCTGTTGATTCAGTTGAGCCTTTTCACTGGGTGTAAGACTAGGCACATCATTCGCCCCCAGCCAGTTTTTCACATCCTTCTCAGTAACTGTCTCCTTTTCAGAACAGCCCTTCAAAACTCTGAAACACAGTCTTCACGTCTGAGCTACGCACCCACTTCTCCCTGGTCTGTCCACAATCAATCTCCTTAGTAGCATTCCTGGCTTGATCCGCCTTGATCTTCCAGGCTAGCAGCTTACCTGCACTCTCTTCATACTCGAAATGAGCAAGTTTGCTGGCTTACCATTTCTTCTTGACCGTGGCCTCTAATAGTTCATCTACTGGTCCCTCAACAATCTCAACCTTTTTTCTAATGGGAGTCTTCCATCAGTACCTAAACTTACCACCAGTTGTTTCTCTATCTTAGCCATCTCTGTCTCTAAAGACTCAGTAATTCTAATTTTTCTTATTTTTAAAATGTGTGAGGCTTGTGATTTTCCCTCTTATAGCAGCCTTAAAGGGGCCCAAACCAAAGCCAGAGGGGCTGATCCCATATTTGCCTTAACAGATTCTGTCTTTGTACTTAGGTAGAAAACCGTGTCACTATCCAGACAGTGATGTACAATTAAGAGTCCATATCCTTACCTCTTCTTTCAAAATGGGTTTGATTGATAATACTACTGCCGAGTGGTCAGATAAATGGGTAGCTAAAATAAATCATAACTTTGCCTTTTGGACTCAGTTATAGTGACTCTATGAAGAGGAGCTTATACAAATTTGTAGATTGGAGTGTGAAAAGCCCCACAGGATCTTTTTCTGGCTTATTTATCAATCCAGCTTCACTTTCAGCAGCAAGTGGGACTCTGTTTACTATTTAGATCCAAACCTATTGGTTTGAAAGAACACTTAGAGAGTGTTGGTGGAAGATTACACAGTCCAGCAGAGAACGGTTTGGAACCAACTTCCTTCAATCATACGATACATGATGAATTTTTGGAGTTTAAGTCTGAAAAATTATTTGCAAGATTTATTTAGAAAACAAGTATTTGTATTCTTAGTTTCTTTTTGGTATGTCTTTAAGATATACCTCTTAAATGTAATAGTTTGTGGTGTGTTATGGTTTCATCTTTATTTTAATTTAATTTAGTTGTATCTTATTATATTGATAGTGTTTTTGTTTGAACTTTAAGGACTTGAACACAGATGTTTTCTGATGTTGGAATCAGCCATATGCAAATCAGTCTTGATCCTGTTCCTTGTGGGAACAGTCCAGCCCGAACTGCCAAGAAAGGATGCTTGTTTCCGGTCGATGGGAGGACCTGGCGTGGCAGTTCGGGCTGGACTGTTCCCACAAGGAATAGGCTCAAGACTGATTTGCATATGGTTGGGTTCAAAATGGGGTGGTTTGGTGAGCAAAAGAATGATGGATTTAACCCAGATCCTTGTGACTGGGGTGAATGTTTGCATTGTCCAGCAAAAATTCCGTCCATCAATTGTTTCTTTTGCATATGATGCTCTAAGTGGGAAGGTTATGTTCAGATGTGCGTCCCGTGCTCACTACACCACTGGATTCAAGCTAGCCTGGCTGATGAAGGGTGATGCCCTGAAACCGGTCCCAGGATGCTTGTTTCCGGCCCAGGGAGGACCTTGCTTGGCAGTTCGGGCTGGACTGTTCCCACAAGGTACAGGGTCAAGACTGATTTGCATATGGCTGGGCCCAAACTGGGGTGATGTGGTGAGCAAAAGAATGATGGATTTAAATCCAGATCCTTGTTACTGGGGGTGAATGTTTGCATTGTCCAGTGCAGTACACTCAGAGTGGATATGATCACAGAGTGCACACTAACAGCACTTTATAAAAACCCGACATTTTATTTTGGAACCCAGGGGATTCATTTAGCACTTTGTGTCAGGTGGAATTGTGCTGTGCACAGTACAGTCGGTTTTAAGTACATAGCGTGCGTTACACAGACTGTTCATCGTTTCGTGAAAAATACGATGTGCTGCACATCTTACAGCTGTCAGTGGCATGTGCACTGCATAGAACTATGTATGCTGAGGCATATGCTGTGCTGAATTGCCTATGCAAAAAAATGCAGTGTTCATAAGAATGCACGAAAGCCATTTCCTGCAAATATACGACATTACATTCGAAGACCCCCCACGGTATGCTATGCCACATGCAATGGTACACTGCAGAACACCAAGAACATAGGCTGGACTCAATAGACCCATATACACGTATATTAACATGCACTGTGCATTGCATCAGAGCACGCACAAAGCGCTTGTAAAACACTGCAATAAAAGCACTCGCCAAAGCAGCGGCTTTTCAGCGCCATGTGTACAAAACACACATGCATATTTTTGCCAAGTGTTGGTTTAGGTTTTCATCTGATGTTTTGTTATTTTAAATTTGCTACAGAACATGTATGAAAACATTTTGTTTTGCCAAACACACATTTTTATTACACAGGTTCGCCAGTCAGACCGCTAAAAGGAGCCAGTGGGAGGTTAGCAGAGGAGCATTTTGCAGAGGAAACATTTGAGGTCAGGAGTAAATAACACTAGGTGTGAGAATTCGGCCCACAAATAATTAAAATGTATTAAAATCACTGACAATAAAATCACCATCAGTGGCAGGTGACAATAGGCCTTACGTGATAAGCTGGCTTTGACAATGTTTCTTTAACCAAATTGTACAGCAGTGCTGGCTTCCAACGCCAACTTGGTCCTGCAGCTTTTTTTCTTCACTTTCAGCCGTGTTGCAACATGGCTAAAAAACATTGTCAAAGCCAATAGATCTCACTTAGGTAAAACCTATTGGCTTTGTTAACATTTGCACTTGAATGATGCAACACAGTTCGTGGCACGAATATTGACTTTATTTAGGGGATCAAGAAGGCAGAGGCACCTGCTGCTCAGGGCAGCTGGCAATTGGATAGTAAACATATGTGGCCCCTCAGAAAGAGGCGCTGAAACTATTTCCATGGCTATCTTTAAAGCACATTTCTGCAGCTAAGGTAAAAGAAAAGTGGTAGGTGTCTGGTACTAAAATACCCTTGCCGTGTGTCATAGACAGGCCAAGGTACCCTTCCACCCCTCGTGCTTTTCTACATGCTCTAGTGTTCTGCTACTTGGTACCATGCTTTAAGCCTCCATTTTGTCTTCCCCAGACCCCAGGCCTTCGTTCTGCACCAGGCCTCAGACGCCGCTGTCACACGCATTACTACTGTAAGCCTTGGCTGCCGTAAGCATTCCCTGCCCAGCTGCAATCACACGGCGCATCCCAGCTGGCAGAGCTCCAGTTCTAAGAACCCGAAGCTCCGGGAACGCATGAGAATCCGGAGCAGCATAACACAATGCGTCAATTATAGGCCGCGCGGGGTCAGAGGGCACAGCGCCCCCATTAGGTCCAGGTCATTCCACCGCAGCCATGATGGAAAATGCCAGATCGGGTACAGGGCTTGGTGCTGACAGCTGCGTCCCCTGCCCAGCACTAGCTGGCAGTGGTGGGACCCTGAGGATGCAGATGAAACAAGGGTCCCGAGCACCTGAGCCCCAGCAAGGCCCCCTTCAGCCGAGGAGTGAGGACTTTAATCGAAGGGCAAGGGATGAGAGGGCGTGGAGCCTGAAAGGGACAGACAGGTGGGTCACTCACGGATAGGCCAGGCACAGGAAGAGAACAGAAATGCACATGTATCACACAAACAGGACGGTCCCTTCAGGGGCAGGACACAGGCTGTCTAGGCGTGATGTCTCTGGCATATTATCACTTCCTAGAGGGGATCCCTACAAAGATAGACACTACAGAAAAGAAACAGGTGGCCCAAATCCCTGCAATCCTCCTAATTTAGCACCTACTTCTCCAGAAAGATGCCAAGGATTGAATGGGAATGGTAATAAGGACTACCTCAGTTCAGGGGCAGTACTTCCCCTCTCACTCCCAGAGGTGATGGCATCAGATGCCAGCAAATGGAGAAAAAAAATGGGCAGGGAGATGAAACTCCAACACAGACCCCAATACAATCCCTCCGGCAATGGTCAAATGCCAAAGACTGAATGGATATGGACGCCCAGTCCAGTACTCCCCAGCAAAGGATGTTTCCAATTAGAGGCTGTTTTTATATCTGGTCCAGAGATGGTTGTTTATCAGCTTCTGCGTGTCCCCAAAATCCTAATAAAATGTAATATACCTACACACGGGTGCTTTAGGGCAACCCTCTTCTTGACTTGGCAGTTCAAGGGTCAGTCACATTTTGCTTCATCACACCGCAGCATACAGAGGGGGCACCGGGCACGGTTCAACTCGTGCCACCCGTTGGCTGTGTTGCCCTGTGACTGATGGCATATAGCTTGATCACCTGTGCACAGCTGATTCAGTCGGATTACAACTCAGTTCCTCTGCCTTGTTTTGATATTTTTGCCTTGTTTTGCATATTGCATATATATATATATATATATATATATATATATATATATATATATATATATATATATATATATATATATATATATATATATTTAAGTAAAACATTGCAAACTTGACAGACTTATTGTTTTTGCCAATGCCTGTTTGAATCGGAATGCAGGCAGACCCTTTTTTTCCAACCCACCTCAATGAAAAGTGCCAGGGGATTGATGTTGCACATAGAGCGAGGACTTCAAATGTGCATGGCACCTATTTAATTTCATGCGTCCTCTAGCCAACTAATTATTTCCATCACACTAAATGTGTAGTATAGACCCACTGAAGACCACAACAGAGCTCGTACATTATCAATGGCTGAACAGTTCTAAGCTTAGGACAAAGATCAATTGGACAACTCACACCTTATGCCGGTAATTAACATTCCACTGAGGATTGAGACGTCACAAAAGCTGCCTGTAATTAGGCTGGATTATGTCGGGGCGGACGCATCCTTTCAATCAACTGCTCTTAGTCAATATTCAGTGACGAGACCAGCCTTTCACGTGTCCTGAGAGAAAAAGTCGCAGGTCACGAGCCAGAGGAGCAGAAATAACGCAATAAAGATATCATGCGTTCACGCGTTCTGCGTACGTGCTCTCACGTCGAACTGTGTGCCTGTGAGTAACCAACCTGTGACTCCAATGACTGCTCTTATACGGTGACCATCCAAGGGAGTAAGTGACCTGTCTTTCCACAGATGGCCACCGTGAGTGCAACCTGCCTATCCCTCCAAAGTATGCTTAGATGTGGCGACCTTAACAGTGTCTGACCAGCCAATCTGTATATGCTCAGGTGTAGTGACCATCGTGGTAATTTTATGGCAAGACCGGAGGCTCCTATTATGCTTTCTTATCTTGCATTTATTTTAACAGCAGCCAAGATAAGTAAAAAACTACAGTTCCCAGAGGGCCAGGAACACACTGGGCCATGGGAACGAGAAAAAACGTGAATACAGTAACCAATCACAGTAGACCTATTAGATAAACACCCTAACTGACTGCGCAGCTTCCTCTTTTCTTGCTGCTCGCAGTCAGATAAGTGTCTATCTTTGCTCACAGTTATTTATATATTTTGACTTTCACTTTTATTGTGCCAATTTTGCTCATATTTGTTTAATTTGTATAGCGCGACCTCGCGCTGCTGCTTTCACGCTCTCCGCGTGTGCATTTGGCCGACCCTGGTGCGTTGTTCTCCGCTCCCCCCCCCCCTCGTTTTGCCCGCTCTTGGTTCTTTCCTTGCGCGCGCTGCTTCGCGCGTCTTCCTCTCACCTCCTCAGGGCTCTGCTGCTTCCCGGCTCCTCGGCGCTTCGTTTTTCTCCAGCTCTGCTGCCCTGCCTCACCGCGTGTGAAGCCTTTTCTCTGACGCTTCTGCTCGGCCCGCCCCCTCACACGCCCCTGCTCTCATTTAACCCTCGCCTACCTCCTGGTTCTTGCTGTCTCAGCCTCCTGATGGAACTCGATAGTTCCTCCGAAGAAGTACCTGCACAGGACCCCCAGTCCTTCAGGAAAGACTTGAATAAGTTTATCAATAATTCTGTGGAGACTGCTGTGGAGGTTTCAATGAAAAGAATGTCGAAAAACATGGAAAATTCCATGATAAGCATCATGTCCAAAGTTTTGGCCCAGTCTGCGGGGGAAAGCAGAAAAAGAAAGGTGGAACACTCTGCTCATTCTCATGTCCCTAAAAAAGCGTCATTGTCTTGCGAGTCTTCCTCGCACTTGATTGAGGACCCAGTTCCTCCCAGGCCTCCTGCTAAGGAGGGGTTTGTTGGCTCCGAGGGCAAGCGCAAACAAAAAGCCAAACATGCAGAGTCTCCTAGAAAAAAGTTGGTAATCTCCACCATTTTGGACACAGACGATGATGATGATGCAAATTTTGATGACGCAGATCAATTATTTGACCTCTTTGACACTGGTGACCCCTCCCCCCCTCCTTCCAAATCTCATTCAGATTCCTTTTCTATTGAGCCAGTCTTTGACTCCGAGGGCCTTCCTATGTTCGATCCCTCTACCATTCGCCACCCAAACTCTACTGAATGGCTCCCTTCTCACCATGTCGGAGAGTATATTTCTGCTAGATTGCGTCTCCCTTTGGAGGCCCCTGTCAGAGCTAGACTCAAATCCGAATGCCCTAAACCTTCTCTTCCCGACAAAATCACTTTGGTTCCTTCTATCGACCAACCTCTCCTCACTTTCTTTTCCAAGTTTGGCAAAGACCCCCGCAGAGGGGTGGACAAGGCTTGGTCCACTTGCCAGGACAAATTATTGGATGTTGTGGGCCCTCTAGCCCGTATTTTCGATTTGGCTGAATGTTCCCGCTTGGACGGTACCGACCTTTCTGCTGAGGACGTCTCCATGTGGGCCCAACGCGCCTTCTGCCTTTTGGGTAACGCAAACTCCGCAATTACACATGAGCGTCGCAAGGGTCTCCTGATCAAATTGGATCCCAAGCTCTCCAACCTAGCTCCTATGGACCCTGGCCCCAAGGCAAACGGTCTCCTTTTCGGAGAAAATTTGGTGCGTGACCTCAGTAGATTTGTTTCTACTTTCGCTTCTTTGGACAAAGCCCAGCAAACTGTGAAAAAGGTTTTTGCCCCTCGGGTTTTTGGACGGGCCGGCAGAGGCAGGGGCCGCTCTTCCGGCCGTCCCTATCACCAAGGCTCCAGAGGTGCGTCCACCAACAACCAGGACTACAAACCCCAATTCTATCCCCAACGGGGACGTGGCTTCCGGGGGAGAGGTCAACGAAACTTCCGCCACAACTCCAACCAACAAGGTAAGCCTTTCTTCTTCCCCTCCTGTCGGAGGCCGATTAAAACTGTTTCTTCAAAAATGGTGCACCCTCACTGCAGACCCTTGGGTCTTACACACGGTACAGGGATTCCTAATAGAATTCCTTTCTCCTCCCGTTCAGTCTTCCCTTCCTCCCCCTCCCGTGTTTTCACTTCTTGTGACATCTCAGATCTCCGCCGAGATCGAAGTTCTTCTCCAGAAAAGAGCAATCCAAGTTTTTCCCTTCGTCTCCTCAGGCTTTCTAAGCTCCATTTTTCTAGTTCAAAAGAAGAACAAGAAGCTCCGCACGGTCATCAACCTGAAGTGGTTCAACCAATTTGTGGTCTATCGCCATTTCAAAATGGAGACCATTTTACACCTGAGGGACACCCTTCGTCCCAACGATTGGATGGTCCGTTTGGATCTTCAGGATGCTTACCTCACGGTTCCTATTCACCACTCTCAATGGAAATATCTTCAGTTTCAGTGGGCAGGTGTCAACTATTGTTTCACCTCTCTTCCCTTTGGTTTATCATCCGCGCCCTGGTGCTTCACAAAACTCTTGAAACCAGTGGTCGCCTATCTTCGATCTCTAGGCATCAGACTAATTATCTACTTGGACGATATCCTCCTCATGAATTCCGACTACCAGTCCCTTCTCTCCGACCTGCGGGTCACTCGGTCGCTTCTCCTGGACCTGGGATTTCTCATCAATCTTGACAAGTCATCTCTGATTCCTTCTCAGAACATGGAATTCTTGGGCTTTCTCGTGGACTCTGCTGCAGCGTCCCTGCGCCTGCCCCTCTCCAAAGTTTCAAAAATCAAAGCGGAGATTGTTTCCGTTCTTCACTCCTCTCTTTTGTCTCTCCGATCCTTAGCGAGGATCGTCGGCCTCCTCTCCTCCTCCATTCAAGCCATCTTCCCCGGTCCTCTCCATTATCGCGCTCTTCAGCGCCTCAAAATTCAACACCTTCGACAAGGCCTTGCCTATTCGGATCTTGTGTCTCTCGATCCCGAGTCTCGTACCGAACTTCAGTGGTGGATCGACCATTTAGATGCGTGGAACGGACGCACTATCTTCGCCACTGCCCCAGATCTTGTCTTAGAATCCGATGCAAGCCTGTCGGGCTGGGGCGCCCGATGTGGACCAATCTCGACTGGAGGTTCATGGTCCACCGAGGAGTCACAGTTGCACATCAACTGTTTAGAGATGCTTGCAGGTTCCTTTGCAATCAAAAGCCTTACAAAACACAGGATCCACTGTTCTATCCTTCTTCGCATGGACAATGTTTCTGCGGTCCGCTACATCAACCATCTAGGCGGAACAAGGTCCAAACCCCTGGCGGACTTAGCAAAGAGTCTGTGGGAGTTCTGTCTCGCACATCATCTTTCCTTGACCGCAGAATATCTCCCCGGAGATCTCAACAGTGTAGCGGATTGGCACTCGAGATTTCTTCGAGATTCCAGCGATTGGAAGCTCTGTCCATCCGTCTTCCTATCTCTTTCCAATCTTTGGGGCCCCTTCTCTATCGATCTTTTTGCGTCCCGACTCAATTCACAATTACCGCGGTTCTACAGCTGGCGCCCGGACCCCTCGGCTTTGGCGACAGACGCTTTCCTACAGGACTGGTCTCGTCACCTTCATTACGCCTTCCCTCCTTTTCTGATGATCAACAGGGTCCTTTCTCAGGTTCGCCGCCAGTCTGCGTCTCTGGTTCTCGTGGCCCCCTTCTGGCAAGCTCAAGTGTGGTTTCCGACTCTTCTCGAGATGGCAGTGGATTTCCCTGTCCTTCTTCCCTCTTTCGAGGATCTTCTGCTCAATCCCCAAGGCGTCCAACACAGTCTCATCCTGGACTCCTCCCTGCAGCTCTCGGCCTGGAAAGTTTCCGGCCTTCCGCTTCTGACATCCTCATTTCACAAGAGGCTTCAATCTTTATCAGCCAAGCCTGGGCTCCTGGCACGTCCAAAGCTTACAAATCCGCCTGGTCTCTTTGGTCAAGCTGGTGTTTGGAAAGGGACCTCGATCCCATTTCAGCCTCTTTGAATTTCATCATTAATTTCCTCGGTTCTCAAGCCAGTGCCGGTAAGGCTTACCGCACTATTAATCTCTATCGTTCAGCCATCTCCCTCTACCATTCCCAAATCGATGGCAAACCGGTTGGCGCTCACCCTCTGATTTGTCGCCTTCTCAAGGGCGTTCGTTGTGCGAAACCACCGTTGGCTAAGTATTCCTCTTTATGGGATGTTACTGTGGTTCTTAAATTGTTTTCTAATTGGCCTGACAATTCTGCTCTTTCTCTCAAAATGCTATCCGCTAAACTTACCATGTTACTGTGTCTAATTTCTATTAAGAGAGTTTCTGATGTTAAAGCTCTAGATGTTTCTGCTCGCCAATTTTCTCCTACAGGTGTACTGTTTCAGATACGCAGACGTACTAAAACTCATTTGGATTCAGTGTTTTATCCTTACTTTCCGGATCATCCCAAATTGTGTGTGGGACAATGTTTAAAAGTGTACGAACACCGAACTGCTGATCTCAGAACGCCCTCTCATTCTCAACTCCTCATTTCCTTTCGTAAACCCCATCTTCCTGTCTCCTCTCCTACCCTCGCCCGTTGGGTTCGTTGGGTCATGTCTCTTGCCGGAATTGATGTCTCCGTTTTCGGGGCTCATTCGGCCAGGGGAGCCATGGCTTCTACAGCCTTTTGGTCTGGCTCTCGTTTGGAGGACATTTTGAGATCAGCAGACTGGTCAAATGACAGTATTTTTCGAATGTTCTATTGTAAACCTGTACATACTGTGGCTTCTGATGTTGTTAATATGCTTTAAACAAGCATAATAGGAGCCTCCGGTCTTGCCATAAAATGTAGATTTTTCTAGTGTTCATGACGGAAAATCTTAATTTTATTAAAGACACGGAGGCGAGTATTATCCCGCCGCAACATTTCTAACATTGTTCTCCCTCCCTACAGCGAATCCAGCCCTGCCGCCGGCTTCATCTTAGAAGATCTTCACTTCGACTACTTCGATCTTCACCTCCATCTTCTCCTTCTCCAGCGCTCCTGCACCATCGTTCTGGACTCCTTTTTGCTCTTCCTTGGATTCCCCTGCTTCAAGACTTCTGTTCCTGGACTCTGGCTATATCCTTAATTTTATCTATTTTCCCTTTGTTTAATGACTATACTTGATCTGCTCGCCAGCGAAAAGAGGAAGCTGCGCAGTCAGTTAGGGTGTTTATCTAATAGGTCTACTGTGATTGGTTACTGTATTCACGTTTTTTCTCGTTCCCATGGCCCAGTGTGTTCCTGGCCCTCTGGGAACTGTAGTTTTTTACTTATCTTGGCTGCTGTTAAAATAAATGCAAGATAAGAAAGCATAATACTCGCCTCCGTGTCTTTAATAAAATTAAGATTTTCCGTCATGAACACTAGAAAAATCTACATTGCCGGGATATGTGCCCAAAGCATTTTAGAAAACAAACAATGACTCCCCAGGGGTATGGTCAGTCTGCCCCTAAAAAAAAGCTGAGATACACTGGCCACTTTATAGTGTGACTACTACGTTGTTCGTTCAGGGCATATCTGGGTATTGTGCCACCTGAGTCATTGGCAGGCCCATTCATCCAATGTGCGCCCTCATATGGGCACCATTTTACTGTCTTGCAAGTTTGCTCCTCTAAAACGTGCCCAGACTTAATGAACATTTAACATTCTAGTGTTTGTCATTTACCTACCAAAAAGTATTCATATTGAAAAACCTAGCATGTGATTGGTATATCTACCCAAAGCATGGTCACAGGCAGAAGGTGCTCAGGGGCCCAATTACACATAGGGGGAACTTCCCTGTTTGCGCCCTCCCCACCTTAAAACAAGTGCAGTGGGCGTAAACAGGGAAAGTGCATCCTATCACAGTGAGTGCACTCCCCCCAGGGCAGCCGCTAAGTTGTGCTGCCCTGGGGGCAGCGCATTCAAGTGAAAAATTGAGCTGCTTTGTTGCAGCAGCTCTGTGTATCAATGTACAGGGGGCAACCCGCCTGCACTTTTAAGAGGGCAGAGAGATCCCCTTGCAGGCAGGTGCAGTGAGTGACTTCATCTGCCTGCAAGGGGATGTCTGGGGGGGGGGGGTCTATGGGGCCCCCTTACCCTTAAACAGAGGACTGTCATCAACCCGGCCCACTGACAGTGTGCCACTTTAAGTGGCACCCTGTCTGTGCGCCTCATTATTACTGCTTCTGTGCCTCTTAGCCCGTATCTTCAAAACTGCATGTGTGCAAAGGCAAATGGATTCCCTCTTTTGCATGGGGCCATGCCCCCAATCAAATGAGGGAGCACCCTCTGGTGATAGCGCTGGCGCTATATGTGCACTATCTGTATAATGAAAGGTCTGCACAAGCGCCTTCAGCACTTTCTGTAATACTAAAGTGTCACGGGGGCACGCAAAGCAGGCGCACATGCCTGTTGCGCCACCGGAGCACTTTCCTAATATGCCCCTGCTATGTACACAGATATATACTGGTGTGTGGCTGATCTGTGCTTCTAAATCATACTCAGATACAGTGACCATTTCATCTGGGTGCACAAAGACTTACTGCAATGTGTGAGCGGCCTGTACCTCCAATTTTTCCCTCCATTTAACTTGTTGATGGCTCAGAGCCTTAACCCTTTGGAAGAGGCACTTGGATTTTCTACGACAACTCTTCAGGTATTCATTAGCTTGAGTGGAATTTTTAATTCTGCTCGATGAATTGGAGAAATTTGGCGACTCCACGTTACTCTTGTAATGCGGAGTTCCTGCCAAATTCCACCAACCCCCGAATGGCGGAATTTTTTTTCTGTTCTAGTAACGTGATGACAATGGGAACAACGCAAAGGTTCAGAATGGGAGGCGCAGACAAACGAGAGTGAAATTCAGCATCCCGTAACATAATTTTCAGTTGCTAGGAGGACTTCCCATGAGATTTTCTAACGAGGCGGTCAAGAGCGGTTGTGGTTGCGGTCAGAGGGCTGTTGCCCAAGAAGATTTGCTACCTGAGTGGCAGGAAGTCCACTCGAAAATTGTGTGCTCCGTTTACACTGATTTTTCAGCCCAAAACTCGCTACAGGCACTAAATGACAACACAAACAGCGAGACATGCATTTTCTGCTCATTGGCGGGACTCCACAGAATCTAATTGAGTTTTTAGGTAACTCCTCGGATTTCCACGGAGAGTAATTCCGGGGGTTCCACCCAGGCCTAATATTAATATACATGCGCACCCACAGACACAGACACAGGTTACCTTTATTTCCAAACTTACACAAAAGTAGAAACATAAGCAAAACGCAGATACGTTATTGAACGCTAAATAATATGTATTTGTAGCAGTTCTTATAGAAGAGATGGCAGTCAACCAAGCAAGTACAGATATTCACATATAATCCATAAATTTAAAGGTGCAAAATAAAGAGGCACAAAGATGTGTTAGATAGAATGCTCATTTATGCTACATGTTGCTAGCACAATCTAATAGATTGTATGTAAACACAGAAAATGCAACAAAGTCGTTTTCAAAAAAGAAGAGCTAAAAAGTAGAAGTAAGAAAATTGTTGATAACACGTATATCAGTGAAAAATACTAAACTGGATAGGTCAACCACTACATTTGTGAAATATACAGAAGCATGTATTAATTTTCACAACAATTCCTAACTATTACTCTATCTTTAACTACAGCCCTAAACATTTTCCCTAAGATTATTTTGTGACTCCTACACCACCTCTAGTTTTCTGCATACTTTTCCTACTCCATCCTTCTAACATCACATACACTTTCGATTACTCTAATACTGTAACCCCAAAGCAGGCCCCAGGCTAAGCCTAACCTTAGTCCATCACTTACTCCAACTCTAAACCTTCCTCTATCCTTACACCTTCTTTTAGTACAACCCTCCTTATGACATCTTCAAGGAAATGTTCCTTGTACATCTCTTAAACTAAGGCTACCCTTACCCCAAACCCTGTTAACCTAACAATAATGTAATCTCTTTTACTAACTCTTAACCCAATCCTAGCTCTGTCCTTAGCCCTTCCCACACCTATCCCATATACTTAACCTTACATCATCACTCATGGCGAAATTGTCTCTGACTCTAACCCCATACGCCTAACAAAACATACACTCCAGCTTCTTCAAGGTCGTATTCATAACTCCAACCTAAATTATGTTTTTTTCCCCACAAATGTCTTACATATTGTGATTTCATTTTCTACTTTCCTTTTTTGTCTCTATTTTCATTACCCTGACATTTTAATTCTAGTCTTTGCAAACATGTAATGCACAGTAGTAGACAAAATTGATTATCTCTCAGTTTAGTGACAGCTCTAAGCAGCTGGTAAGGTGAAGAGGCTTACTCAAGTTATGGAGCAGACCTGCACAACTCCTAATCTGCATTTGCCAAGCATTCCCCTACTTCAAAACCAAGCCTTGGGCAATACTGGCGAGTTACCTATCCGAAAATCTTATATATCTCTATAACATGGGTGGGCGGAACTCGCAGACTTTGACTGTGCATAATTCTGTGTAGTTGCATAAAAACTCAGCAAGATTCCATGGACTTCTGCCAAAGAGCAAAAAATAACCCCTTTGCCCAGCTCACACTGTGATTTAGAGAAACAATCGCAATGGACCGCACACCGCTAGCCCCTCCTCCGGATCACCCCTAGGGACTCTGGTACATGGAGTTCTTGAGTGGTTCACCCCAGTGGGTGCAAGTAGGTGATTTAGGGCTGTGAGTTCATTCCATTGTGAAAACTCAGCTCAAATGACACCACAAGGTGCTCCAGAGGGCGCAGACACTCAAGTTGATTTTGCGGCAGTTCGAGTAGGTTTTGTACTCGAGCATTATCATTCTGACCATAAACGATTGCAACCGCCCAAAACTGCCCGCATTCAGAAAATCTCGCTGGATGTCCTCCTAGCAACCGAATATCACGCTAGGGGACTCCAAACCTCAATAGCACTGGCCAATTTACCGTTCTGAAGCAGTGCACGAGAAAACAATTGCCCCACGCAGCAATTGGCAGAATTTGACTGGATCTCTGTGTTACAAGAGTAAAGCGGAGTCACCAAAACTCTGCCAATCCCACTGGCGGATCAGAATATTTCACCCACCCTTACTCTAAAACAAGTGTATGTTGCAGTTGTCAGTTTGAGTAATTCTACATGCCATTTTTTACTTGATAGGATTATATAGTGGCAATTATCTTCTAATATGTTTTCAAATAAAGTGTAGTTTGCTTTCCTCTTTTCTTTGTATGACAGTATTGAAGTTAGTAGCACAGGGAGTGAATTCTCCAGTTGGGTCTGAAATGCAGAGAGTTTGGTGTAACTGATTTCACACTACATGATTAAAAGGATTAATGGGACACAATCGGTTGAAATATATAATGAACATTTGGAAACAAATGTAATTCATTTGTAATTCGTTTAAATAAATGTGGATTCGTGCATCCTACAAAAGACGCTACAATTACACTTGTGAAATCTTCTGAACCGCATTAATTTTGTTTTAGATGAAATGTGATGACATTTTGTATTATGTAATGCTCCATAATACAAAATGTCATAACATAAGTCTTGCTCAAACCACTCTCCTAAAAATCATGGAATGTTCCTTGATTTTTAGTTGAGTGGTTTGACCAAGTCTTATGATGGACATTTTCTGTTCGAATCAATCTCTGCTGGTATGTGGTATGACATTTGTAGGTGAGGAATGCCTTGCGTAAAAAAAGTAATGTGACTCTTTTTTAAAATTTCACGTAGTTTGGCGTAATTTTCAAAAATGCCATGAAAAAATAAGCGATTTTATCCTACCTCCCTAGCTTTATTAGCGAATCTACACGCACCCCCCACAGATTATTCATTGGATAGGGGTGTGTGGGGTACTGACATGGAGGAGCAACAATAGAAGCTAAATTCCTGCTAGGTTCCTTCGCAAAGCCTGCGGGGCTGGGCTGAAGATAGTCTCATATCAGATCATTGCCAATGAAAAGCTTGTAAGCCTAGCTCATGGTCAGTTACAATGCTGTCCCACCTCTGAGTCTGTCACTTTTTAGGATTACCTGTGAGTGACATACATAGCACAAGATATTTACAATTAGAGCCCCTTAACTAGAGGCCACGAAAAGGCAACAGAGAGGCGAATAGAAAAGTGGAAATAGAGCAAAGAAGGAGCAGGGGACCTCTCCCACACCATTGGGGATACGAGCACTGGCAAAACCCACAGTTCAAGTGCTGGGTGCAAGTCTTTTGACTTTGTCAATGCTTGTTTTGCTATGTTTTTTTAAAATAAAACTTTGTGGGAGATGCCAAGCCCTCACCAATGTCAGACACACCATTGTAAGAAAGCAAAAATATTTGTGTCTGAAAGTCTCTTTTGCCATACTGTGGCCCACCCTGCAACGTTACTAGTTCTTCCCTGTCGCACAATATGTATAGCTGCTGATACAGTGATCCACTCTGTCAGATGACTAGCGTGTGTTGTCTGGGATCCTTTAATCAGGTAAGTGATGCACCCTTGTGTGTGACCTGCGCCTAAACAAGATTTAGGGCCAGATGTAGGTAAATCAGAAATACCGATTTCTTAATAGCGAATTTTACCTATTCGCTATTAAGAAATCATATTTCCTATGTAGGTAAAGATTAGGTAAAAAATACTGAGTCCTTAATATTCCTTATTACCGAATCGGTAATTGAGGGTCAGTAATAATGAATACCTACCCATTCATTTCTATGGGCTTGGAGGCCCATAGGAATGAATGTGAAGACATTCAGTATTAGCGATTCGGTATTACTGAATCGGTAATACCGGGAGGTATTTCAAGGGTGCCATAGTGTCCAAAGGATACCCTGTTGCACCCCTGAAATGTGCATGTGTGAACATGTGGTGCACATACATGCCCTAAGGGCATGGATGTGTGCCACATGGCACATTTCAAAAAGCAAAAAGTGCTTTTTGATAGGAAATCGCTATTTACCACCAACTTGAAGTTGGTGATAATTAGCAATTCCTTAAGGCTCAAAAGCACTCTGTAATGTGCTTCCTACATTGCATTTAAGGAATCGGTATTACTGATTCTTTAAATGCAAGAGCAATAAGGAATCGGTATTTACCGACTCCTTATTTACTGATTCCTTACCTACTTTAGGAATGGCTAAATACCGGTCTGTAACGCTGAAATGTATCGAATTTCGGCGTTACTGACCGGTATTTAGCCACCTACTTCTGGCCCATAATGCATAAAACATCAGTCTGTGAAGCCCTTGCTTAGCCTCTTCCTTCGGAACTTTCTCTAGCCAGACACACTAATTTAACAGCATGTGCCTCACCTTTGCTTCACATGCATGTGCTACTCAGAGAGTAACCACTGTGTTCACCAGACATGTTACAATAACCAGCCTGCACTTTTGAACATTACCCACCCGTGTGCAACCAGCCTATTCCACCCAGGTACACCTAACATTTGTAAAGATATGCTCAAAGTCTCACTGCCTTATATAGTGTACTGCAGGCGTGCAACGCCCATAGGGCTAAAAGGACTTCAGCCCCTCCCCCCAACCAGTCATGTGTCTCAGCCAGGCTGCTGGAGCTCGTGCTGCTGTGGGCTCGGCTGGGCAGTATCTGGAGTCTTATCTCGGGCATGCCAGAGTTGTTCACAGGTCTTTAAAGACCATTTGCATACCGAGGCTTAGTTTTTTTTTTCTGGTTCTAGTCCCCCCTGGCCAACCACTCTGCCTTACCTATGTATTTTACATTTACTGCTGTAGTGTGCGAATGCATTTCATGAAAAGGAATATAAAGTAGGGTTGCCAAAAGAAAATTGCACTCCATGTGTTTAAAGAGTCTGCAAAGACCTTGTCTTGACACTAAATAGGGTTATAAATAAAAAAAGTATGTACTCATTCGTAATGGACTTTTCTGTCTTTGTTCCCTTTAACTATCAACCATGGATAATTCAGGCAGCCCTAGAACACAATTAAAAGTACTTTCTATTTATATTTGCTGTTCGAAGTATGCACAGATAAGTGCTGAAAATACTGTGGCAGCTTATTTTTGAACCGTCTGTGACATCAAAATAATGAGCTGGTGATTCTAATCATAAGACTGTAAGTTTGCTGCAGAATCAGTACATTATTTATTTCTTCTACCCTCAATCCATGATTAATGCCATAATAGCAATAGTTTAACTTATATCTAAAACCCTATGTCGACGTCATTAGCATTCTGAGTTACTTCAAGTGTCTGGGAAACCCTGCATTCAGACAACCCACTCCTCATTCCCGCCCTTCATTTTCACACTCACCATGCACTCACCGCGATCAAAATGCACTCACACTGATCACCATGCACTCACACCATTCACCCGCTCACCCTGCACTCACAGTGATCACTCTGCACTCACAATGCACTTGCGCTGTTCACCCTGTACCTCACCCTGCAGTCACACAAGCACACTACTCATACTGCACTTATGTGACACTTCACTCACCTGTCCCTCTCACTGCTCCATATGCAATCTCACTCAAACAAGCCCATCATACCCAAATGTATATGGTCACCTTATTCACCCTTCAGTCAGTCCTCTTACCCTACTCTCACACTGTCGCATTGCTCACCATGCACTCACATGGGCACTCCTGTCACCCACACAGTGCAAAGGGTTGATTTGCCTACACAGAACATGTGCCATGCAGATCACAGAACTGAGTCTGAGTAAACTATGAGTACGCTATAAAAAATAGACATTTTTGTCAGAAAGGAGCTATAGAGAGATGAGGTGCATCGTTGGTGAGTGGTAGTGAGGAAATTCATGGAGGAGGCGGAAATGGGGGAGGGGGGTGTCAGAAGAGACTGTTGCGCCGTGTATGACCAGTGTTAGGGCTAGCCCTGGCTGGGAGTGTTAGCCCCCCTCCCGAAGTTCGGGTCTAGTTGCGCCCCTGGAATACGGAATACAATGTATGCCCAGTCGAGTCTGCTCCTCTTACGCATGCACAGCAGCATAATGCATATTAAGTGGCCAACCTTAGCGTGTGCCTCGCTGCCCTCTCGTGCGAATCACATACAGTCAGTGCTTGAAAAGGAAAAATAGCAGTGCAGGTACCGTGTGCCAGAGTACCTTCTTGTTTCTTAGAAGTGCTGGCACTCTCCAATTTAAATTATCATGGCCGGACTGGCCATAGCGGGCACCGGGCAATCCCCCGGTGTGCCGCACGGGTGGGGGCCGGTTTTGTCCCCTGGGGGCCGTTTTTGTTACAGGGCCGTTTTTGCAGCATAGCTGCAAAAATGGCCCTGTACCAAAATCGACCGGAATCGGCGGCCCCTCCAACCCCCCAAGAGGGGCCGGCCGGGCACTTTGCCGGGCCCGGTTGTGGTTCCCAGCCCAGCCCTGTAAATTATTACGTTACTCTTGAGAAGTGCAGGTACTCTCCCTCTCAAAATAAAAAAGCCCCGGTACTCGGTATCGCACAGTACCGGCCCATTTAAAGCACTGCAACCGGTTAATATGATCCCATGAACTTCAAACAGGACAAACATGCAGACAGACCTCTGTAAGACTGACAACCCATGTGGTGGAACTCACTGAACTTACAATTCTGCCTTTTTCCCAGGCAAGGAAGAAGCTCTCAGACGAAAAGGCCTCCATGTTCTCAGGGCTCCTGGGATTCCCGCCTCACTGCCTGACAGCTGCCGGTATCAATTGGGTGCGAGAGAAGGGAGCACAGAGGGAACTCAGACTACAGCTTTAAAATGTCGGCAGTCACGTGATGGTTCTCAGGCTCTGGACCTAGTTACTGCTGGGCCGTAAATACCGTTTTCGACTACAACGAGATCACCAATGACCTGGTATTTATGGACTCTTAAGCACCTAAAGGTGTAAAAAAGGCTGGAAAAAGGACTGGAATTCGGGAAGAATGAGGAAATGGGTGATTTAAAGCCAATTTCGATATATTATTCCCAATTTCAGATGCCACAATTTGTAAAGGCACAGCTATGTGTCCTGGTTTTGGTGAAATCATTTGTGGAATTAAAATGCCTTTTTTCCAGGCCGTATGTAAAGGGGTCCTCTCCATTTAAAGACTTCCAATTGTTTTCCACGAGTGTCACTTTCTTATGTAAAAGGTATTGTTTTTTTCAAGATTCCATTCGCATTTTGGGGTTAATTCGTTTTTCTCCCAAATGAACTTGTTTTTGCCATTTACTCAGAGCAAATATTTTGGATACTGATTAGTAAAGTTCACTGAATAGATATGCGAAATATGGTTTTTTTTACATATTAAATTAGCCCCACATTTATCGTTATATGATACATATTCGTGTGCATTGACATTATAACATCAAAAACTACAAATACAAATCACCAAATTAAACTATATAGAAATCGTGAGTGCAACATAGGCTTGCAGATTGAGAAAAGCGGGTGTACACTTTGGCTCTATGGTACTTTCCCAGACCTACTAGCTATTCAAGCAGCAAGGATTTCTGAATCATGGGCAGACACAATGTAATCCACTCAGTTTTACACTGTAGTAACATTAGGTGCAATGCGCCTTTGTATTGATACATGAAGGAGATGTGATGCACACGAAGTGAGGCAAGGCTTGGCACACTTATTTACTATATTAATATTTAGCAGGATGTGCCTTGTAATATATATGCCATGTTGTCTTTTAAAATTGCATGTGAAAATAAGACTGGTATTTGGAAATAAAGCAGTAATAGGTGCGGTAACACCAATTTTCGCATGTTATTGCCTACTGCAGGTGTCACTACAGGTACTATGTACTGACCATTGGTGGATTTTGCCTTTATGCTGTATTATCTCATGGCGCGCTGCACAGTTACAACCTAGCTCACAGCAATACCCGCACATACTCCTGTCACTACATCGTGAATGTAGTAATGTCATGTATTCACGGGTTGCAATAAATCATGGTTGTTGATTTTTTTTAGTTGCCAAAAACCAAAGTGATGTTACCACACCTACTAAATACCAGTATCCCTGGGTCCAGTAATAACCTCTGATTCCAAGGGGTACATTTACTAAAATTTCATGCAAAGCAAAGTTGCTGTGCTGCGTTGCGTGAAAGGGAGACGACAGCAGAAAAGCTCTCTATATAAAAAAAATACACAATGTGCACTCCTTAACACTAATACAGGCAACTTCACGAAACTTGCCATGTAGAATTTGAACGTATCCCTCATATGCATTAAGAAATGTTTTCATTGGAGTTTTGGTCTCTACAAGCACTGAAGGAAGATGGATCCATGGGATAATTTTTTAATGAAATTCTGCCAAAAGAATCTGGATTGCATATAATTTTTTTTTAAAGAATACAACCCCAGTAATCCATCTCAATTTAGCACCTGATTTGTGGCTCTGTGCTGTAAAAATCATCAATCTTGCTAGAGGACATTGGGGCATATTATCAAGAACAGGCGATAACATTATCGCCGCTTTATCGGCAGGAAACTGCCGCTAAAGCGGCAATAATGGCCTTGATAATATGCCCTTGTGAATTCCCATAGCAGCCCAGGTTAACACCAGAACCTGGGCTGCTATGGGAATTCACAAGGACATATTATCAAGGCCATTATCGCCGCTTTAGCGGCAGTTTCCTGCCGATAAAGCGGCGATAATGTTATCGCCTGTTCTTGATAATATGCCCCATTATTTCTTCAGCTTGCTTTCCTCAAACAGGGACATGACAGGGGTGAAGGTGAAGGCTTCAGTGTTTTTCATTGGCCCTTTGGTTTTCAAACAGACATGCATAATCTTTGTGAAGAGCTTGGTGTCTCTATAGGCGACCTGTTTATATCGGAACACCTGCTAAATCTCCTATACGGTATTATGTACATCCTGTTCGTGAAGCAAAACGAGCAGATTCCTGAAACTGAATTTGGAAACAAGTATCTGCTGCTTCTGCCTACGCCCACCTAATATAATCCATAGGTAGATGGCAAACCTATCCCTCTCACTCAATAGAAAAGATAAAGGACTACATGAGAAATAAGAGACAATAAATGTTGGCATAAAAAACATTCATATATTTACATTTCTGTTTTTCCTACGCCACAAAAATATTTAAAAGGATCATATAGTCCCACAAGCATGCTGCTGATTTCAAACCATTCCTGGTTTTCATCAGAAATGACACAGAAATAGCTTATTCGGTGGGAGATAGACCAGCACTGACCCACAGTTCTTATTTTATCAGACTTGCTGTCCGCATTTAACATAGTTGAATGTCATTGCCTTAGATTTGGATGCCAGATCCCACAATGTCAAGCAGGACCCTTGGTTACATTAACCAGGTGTGGGTGAAAAAAAAAGAAAAAATCAGGAAACATTTGCATGAGTTTCATGAAAATTATGCATATTACCTGTTATGCATTCTGCTTGCCATCTGCTTCAAAACTGTGCATGGTGGTTTGCCTCAGTTACAAAAGTCATGAAATAATCCCGTGGGAGACTAGATTGAGTACAAAATGTCTCCCAGTCAAGCACACTGCTACAGTTGAATGAAATATACATTGTCCAGTGATGTATATTAGAATCACAGCTTTATTCTTCAGATATGATCCAAGTTATGCCTCATACTATGCATCAGCAGGAGCAGCCTCCTTGCCGCTCAGCCTTTCCACACCAACTGATTCCTTCTTCCACTCAAACACACTCAACATTCTGAAGACATCACATAGACTGAGCAGCAAGGCAAAGGGCAACAATAGAGAGAATGCATTAATCACCTATTAGATTATAACACACACATCAGTTCCAGCAAGACACTCTTTATTCGAATAATTCTCCCTGCAGTCGAAAACTATGCACAGACTGCATAACCGCCTAAATTAAAAAAGTATGCAATGTACATGTAATCCACAAAAAAAAGGAAATTATGTCACAGCTTTCTTGTATAATAAAAACCTTACATGGCCTTGTGTTGTCGTCGTTCAAATTGTAAAGTCGCACAAACATTAGCACCTAAGTAAGTTCTCCTCTTTCAGGATTTACAGATGTATTTTACAAATAGCTGGCATTTCAGCTCAGGAGCAGGAGAGAGAGGCAAAGCTGAAGGAATGGATGCCTTAAGGACATATGTAGTTGAATGAGACTGAGCACACTGGCTCTCTGGGTATCTAATAATGAATCATAAGTGTTATGTCCTCTTGTGCCTGAAAGTCACAGATATGTTAGGCAGACTTAACAAGTGGACACAAATTAGGATAAAGGTTTATTTCACCATTATCTGTCCATAAGCATGTGCATATTTAAGCAACTTACTTGTGTAATTCCAACTACATCTTGACACCAGAGAGAGGAAGGGGGACTGTTTTGAGCCATAGCTCTGTATTAAAGGGGACTTTGAAAATTCCCTGTGTGTTTAGTCGAGTGCCATCTTAACATATGGACATGCTGGTCAGTTGCCCAGGGGCCCCGCGAGCATAGTGGCCCCATACAGACCAGAATTGACCACTATTTTTTCCATTAAACTTTTTTATTCCTGTGATTGGTTGTATAGGCAGGGCCCAGTGCACTACGTTGCCCAGGGACCTATAATGCTGTTAAGGCAGTCCTGATGCTGACCCACTGGCAGTATATCGTCTCCAACCCATTCAGAATCAGGTACGATGTTGGCTGGAAGTGTCAAATGGCACGTGAACTTTGCAATCCGGCCTTTGTTCCATACTTTCATTCCAGCCTGGTATCCTTCCTGCACGATGAACTCAAAACTCTAACCCCCTGAGATTTTTTTGCATGTTTTTTAAGATCTTTCCCTCTAGGAGAGTTCTGGACTCTGCTAGACCAGAGGACAGCCATAGAAAATGCTCATTCAAAGTCACAGACGGGGACTTCATCTTCAGAAGGCCATGGAGCCTGTCAGCTGGCAACATTGCTAATGGATTATTGATCAGTTCCTACTTGCAATCATAGAACGTCCAACCAGTTTCTCTTAACCATTACTTTTTTGCTTCCTCTGGGTGGGTGTGGTTCACAAGATGTATAGGATGTGATTAGGAGGGACAATGTAGCTGATGTCCTCATAAAAGACACAGTGGCTGTGACATAAGCGAGGGACCCTCAGATATCCAATTTTCTCTCCTTTGCCAATGACTTTCTCCTACTTCAGTGTCCTAATAATCATAGCTCTAAGTCATCCCAGGATAAGAACCCTCGAGACCCTGAGCACCACCCGCTGTCCTTCACATTCATGCGGATGAGATCAGAACCTGGAAGATCTTCACAAAACCTGGGCATAGGGCTCTGCATTATATGCAGAATCAAATACACCCTATATCTTTTGGTGACTCTGCTTCTTACCCCTGAGAAAAACAGACAAACCATGGGCGTAATGCATGAATGCATCATAGACACTGGTAATTACTCAAGTCACATTCCGGTCCATCATATTATTTGTCTACCACGTCTTCCCCAGCCTGTTGGCGGTGGGGAAGGCTATGTAGGAGGCTCTTAGCATCAATCGAGGTTCCACACACAGTTTCAGAAGTACAACCCTTGTGATTGAGCACTAGTTTCCGCCTCTTAGGCTCTCGTCTTTGGATTTGTGTTGGCACCCTTCATGCAGTAGTTTAGCTCTCGTCTTTCCTCTAAAGCAGCCCTTGCACAGTGGATATTTTGGACCATGAAGGTCACTTTTTTGTGATGGCCTTGAAGGTATGAATAGGTCTAGAATGAGTAAGTGGAACTCGCCCCTGAGACGCTCATTTCACCATCACTGTCATGCTGATATACAAGCTTATCTAAGTATGAAACAGTACTTCTTGCCATCACGCGCAATAAGTTGTGCTAGTTGTATATGATTTATTTGTTTATGCTCGCGGGTAATCTTATCCCGGATTATCCCTAATTAAATCATCCTGAACATAATTGAATATGTGAAATATAACTGAGACATGTCGGGAAGTGAACATCTAACGTATGTATACTGCTTTAGATCTTCCTGAAAATATACTGCCTTGGTAATTTAAAATTGTAAAAACTCAATAAAGAAACTTAAAAAAAAAAAGGCCTAGAACGCGACTACTTAAAGCGGAATAGACCTGTCTCTGACATTTTGGTCCGGACCGGAGTACTTGCTTGGCAATGACCAGCCCTCTAAGAACTGAGCATGACATAGAAGACGAGCAACCAGTAGTCCGAAAAGGTGCTAGTGTTGGATCCTCAATTGGAAAACTCCTACTTTCTAAAACTGCTCTCTTTCTCAGCCCATCTGTGCCCACTGATACATCCATCTTGCAGTCTAATTTTCTACAGGCGGGGTTTGTATCATCATAGTGGGCAGGAGTGGGTTGGTGGGTAAAGGATTTCCTCGTAATTCTCCGATCTCACCTATAGGCAGAGAATTCATTTGACATTTGTGGGTCTCCATGCAGGTTGTCTCCATTGATTGAGACCCACTAGGCCACTTTGAGTACTTTTTATTTCACCTCTCTAGCCTAAAAGATGCCTGCTGTATTGCTGCTGCAACTTCTAAGCACCATCATTCGATGACTAAATGCACAATGGCTGTGGCTGTGGGAAGAGTGCTGAATGGACCTTGGTCCAAAAGACTTGAGTAGCACTTTTTGAGCTGCACTCTTGTAAAATACATGAACATTGAAAAAGATTCATCTCGTCCTAATGTTTAACTTGAGATTACGTTTGTCCGCGAATTTTGTGGTGCCTTGACCAATCATGGGAAAGTGGGTCCAGTGATTCCTTCCTATGCATGGTGGATTTGTAGGTGTGATTTTAAATGTTTGAAACATTAAACTCTACTGAACTGCTTTGCAATTATGTGGCTGGGAGCTTGCAGAATCCTTGTTATAGCAATTTCCCGTTGAAGTCACACAGGAAATTACAAAGTTGTTCTAACTTGGTAAATTCAATTTTCAGATTCACAATGCAGAAACACGTCCTGCAATTTGGAATTCCAATTGTGAATCTCTATGAACACACTGTAGTCCATTGTGTGCCGCAAAGGTGGCATCAAAGTAGCTTGCACTACAGTGAGGGAGGAAAAGCTAGTGCCATGGAAAATTAATAAACTACTTGAGCTCCCTCTCTCTAAATCTCTCTTTAGGTGTGTGCACCTATTTATTGAAGAGTGTATGTAGGCAATGTCTGACTGTAAAAATGGTGAAGGATATGATGTCCGATGCCCTCTAGGGGCTATCTGACCAGCCCTACCATGTCTTGAACCATGATCACAGTAAGTGGTTAATTTGTAAAGAAATAAGTACAGGGGCTCTAGTCAGGAGGCAGCTTGAACCACCCGATTTCTCCTGTTAGCACTGCCTGAAACAGAACCATGAAAGTGGGGAGAGCTGTCAGAGCTGCCGACTTCAGAGCTGGGGAACCATGTTTGAGTCTTGGCTTCGGCTCAACATCCTGTGATTCTGGGCAAATCACTTAATCTCCCCATGCCTACCATAAATAAATGTGTCCTTAACTGCTACTCATGAAAAGCGCTGGTGTTGATGATTAAGTGCTGGTGCGGAGCACCGGGAACCACTGGCTCAAATTATGCCCTGATCTCAGTACAATCAGCTTCAGATTCCTCATTCAGTACTTGGATCTTATCCACACGCAAATCCCTCCAAGTAACACTTGGAAAGATTTTCAGGATAACTTGCTCAAAAACTTTGAGGGTTTTATTTGGTTTGAGGTGGGAAGGCAGTGAATTAAAGTGCCTCAGATTGTGTTCAGCACAATCTCACCCCTTCCAAAGCCCCATCCCTCCTCTAACTGGAAAAACTTTCAGAAGCTGGCAAGGTCTGATGAGATACTGTAGAATTTTACACGGCCATGAAATCAGTGTATGAAAAGCAGGTAGTGTGGTTTTCCAATTTCAACTCCTGAATTATGGAGCCTTTCTTATCCATAGAAAACAATTGATAAGTTTGATAGGGATTGCTTGAGGAACATTCCACAGCACCCAGTAGAAATGGTATATTTAGGCGATGACTTTTGTTCAATGTGTTATCAGTGTCCTGGCCAGTAGACTGTTTCTCTGCAACAGGTGAGGGAGGTAGTGGTGCCAACCACTTCCCTCACCCCGAAATCCGCATTGTTCATACTTTTTCTTTCCTTTAAATGAAATGGGGTATATTACTCGATCTAACCTCGAAAGTCCTACAGTACAGAATTTCAAATCTAGAGAGACCTCTTCTCCAGAGATATTTCCGACACAAGGGCAGGGTGGGATTGGTAAGGCGGGCACTCGGCAATGCCATGGGGCCGTTGTCTGAGTTCCAGCTGTGGGCCTCTTTTTTGGGCAGCATGGGGTCCGATTTGGGCAGTGTCTGTGTTGCTCGGATGCCGCCAGCGGCCCAGTGGGTGCCTGAATGGGCTTTCTGGGGGCTGATGGGCCTCCATTACCTCCCTTTTACCAATGGGGCAGAGGTGTCAGCCCTTTTGCTCGCTGGGCCGGCCCATTAATGTATGCAGATTGAGTGGGGGTGTTAGGCCTGAGCAGAAGTGGCCTCACTTGCATTAAGGTGTGGTTCACCAGTGTGAACTAATCCATGATTTTTTTTATCTAAGTGAAGTCTTTTCATAAAACTTTGCCGAAGCAGTGTTTTGCGAAGAGGCAATATGCAAATTTGGGCCACTTTTTAGCGTGTCCGGGACTTTTTTTTATCCCAATCTGTTAGACCTGACACCTTTTGGCGTGGTTCTTCCCCCATCTTTTTGCCTCTGACTCATGTGTTTTTAATGCTGTGCTGGATTTCGTTTTTGCTGGTTTAGATGCTTTGGACACTCTGCCACTGCTGATCAGTGCCAGAGTGTAAGTGCTCCCTCTGTAAATTGTAATATTGAGTGAATATACCTGATAGGCATATTTGTATCACCACGAAGTCCCTAGTAAAGTGCACTGTGTGTGCCAGGGCGGGTGATGACAGATGCTACTAGTGGGCCTGCAGCGCAGATTGCGCCACCCACATGAGTAGCCCTAAAAAGGTGACTCAGGCCTGCCAGCGCAGGGCCTGTGTGCAGTCAGTGACTGCCTGTCCCCCTGGCCAGTGTCTCCGCTGGCTGGGCCTAACCCTTCCCTGTCTGTACACATCAGTCACCCCTATGGAAGGCTCAAGGTACCCCCCTGGACAGGGTGCAGTGCGTGGATAAGGTAGAGCATGTACTAGTGCAGGTCACATGCTCTGGTAGTGGGCAGCAGCCATCTTATGTGCTCACTGCTGTAAGGCTATCTTGCTCCATAGAGTAACATGGAGGAGGCTGGTCCCATGGGATACCAGCCTATCTTCCCATAGGAACAAGATGGGACATAAGTGAAAGATATCCCTGAACTCAGAATTTAATAACACATCTTTTAGTGAAGGTTGTTTTTAAATCCTGTGTTGGAGAATAGCACTTTTAGAAAGTGGCTGTTCTCTTGTCTAAACCTTTCTGTGTGCCTGGGTTTGTGGAATGCCTGTCTGGTCTGGGTGTGACAGAGGGCTGCAGGGCCCCCGGAGGAGGGGGTCGGAGTTAGCCATGGGTGAAAGGCCGCATCTGCTGCTAGGGAGGTGGGAGGAAGAAGTGCCTGATAGTGCTGGGCTGTGCCTGCCTACCCCCCATGCTGGCTCCCTCTCCTGCCGGCCAACTGACACCTCTGACCCTGAAGCTGACAGGAAGAAGAAAACCAGAAACACCTCAGTGTTTCAGCCACCCCCAGAACTGGTTTAGACTGGACTCAGGGCCGCTTGCACAAAGACTTCAAAGGACTTCAAAGACTTTGAGGGGTATAAGGAAAGGACCCCTGACTACAGAGATTCAGATTCTAAGATCCTACAAGCAAGTAAGAACCTCTGCTGGAAGAACTAAAGGAAGATTGCCTTGCTGTGTGCTCTAAGGGCTGACCTGTTCTGCCATGCAACTGAAAGCTGAGGAGGAGAAAGGGACTTTGCTGTGTGCTGTGACCCTACCTGCTTGAAACTACAAGACTTTGCTGTGTGCTGTGTCTGCAACTTGAATCTCCAAGGGCCTGAGAAGAGCTGGCCCCCTGTCTGCAACCCAGGGACATAAAGGTTGCCCAAGGACTACAAGACCCTGCTGTGCCCCCTGAAACTGCTGTGGGCCGAGGAGATCGTGACACTGCGGTGTGCAGAGTACATCAGGGACTGCTCGTCTGAGCCTTGCTGTTGTGCCCCGGATAGCGCGCTGGCTGCTCTCTGCTCTGATTGAGAGCGCCGCGCTGATTGCTGTCTGCCTTGCCTCGAGCTCGGCATGTTCATCGACACGTGCTCGTGGGGGCCGTGGGGTTCTGAAGCTCCCCCAGCACAGCGCGGGTTAATTCCGCTTGCCCGCATCATCACCGCCGCGGGCCCGGGCCCTGAAAGTAACCTCGAGAGTCTGATTGCATCCACGAAGGGGCCGCGCTGTGGTTGGCTGTGGTCGGAGGGCTCGGCAAAAGTGCCGCGACCGGATTGGTTGATTCCCCCCGAGTTGCGGTGACGTCATCGGCGAGGCCGCGCTGCCATTGGTTGGCGGCCTCGCGCTCAGAGGGGCTCGTCACAGGAGCCGCGACGGGATTGGTTGGTCCCGGCGAGGAGAGAAGGAGGAGAGGAGACGACCTGTCAGCGAGAGCCGACCTCGCCGAGGGAATCTGAGGCGTCCCGCACCCCTGGCCAGCCGTCCCCCCACAAGGTGAGCAGCACCGCCTCCCCCGCCGCTCGTTGGATTGTCGAGAGCGGGCGGGAGAGGACAGGGGATCGGCCGGGGCGGGGACGCGGGAGATCTGCTGGGCGCGGGGCGCCCGGAGCCTAAGAGCCAGTGAGTCTGCCCGGGGGGGAAAAGAAAAAGAGTCCCTGGGCCTCGCGAAGGAGCGCATTTGAAGCGCTTGAAGCCCACAAATCAGAGTACACGTGGGCAGTGGTTCCTTGCTCGTTTTTGAGAGCACCTTTTCATGAAATAAGTCAAGACTGCTTATTCTGAACCCTGATCTTTAAAGAGACTTGAGACTATCTTTTTAGATAAGAACTTCCTGAAATTAAGTACCACCATAAAGATAAGTGCAACCATTAAGATTAAGTACAACATCTTCCTAACGAAATGATTATCGTGCAACTGCCTTATTTACCTTGCTGAAACTAGATAAAGTTATATATTTTTATAAAATATACTTACCTGTGTGGTCTCAGTTTGTGGTGGATTGGGTATTATTCTTGGGTTAAGTGCAAATATTATCCACATTGCCTCTGTTTAGCCTAGACTGCTCGTGCCATGCTACCTAGAGTGTGAGCAGAGGTTATCTCAGAGGGTTATTCCTTCACCCTGACTAGAAGCAAGGGTCCCTACTTGGTCTAAGGTACTTACCTCTGCCAACTAGAGACCCCCAGTTCTAACACAATTCAACCGTGCACATGGGAATACTGGTAACTCTGAGGGAATCACAAATGAAACTTCATTTACCTGAAAACTTAGGAATTCATTGGTAATCCTCTGTCTGATTCCCCCAGTAATGTTTTCATTTCCCCCCAGAGTATCACATGGAGAGTTCTGCTGACACTCAGCAAAAAAATATCTTTTGGTGAAAAAAAGCTGTGTGTTGCCGTGGACATATAATTCTGATGAGCCTGATACCTGCTTTTACAGGCTCTATTCAGAATGACCAAACTCATAATGAGGGCCACTGGAATAATGCACCGAAGGAGGACCACGTTATGCATCAGATTTAACTAAATTATGTGGCAAGAAATGGAATGGAAAATTATGCTGCAAAATGATGCACATTTTTTAATAGTAATACTTAATTATTTTAGCATTTTTATACATATTAACATTGTTTGGGTAAACGTTATACCTCATTAGCAACAGTTTAACCCCTACCGCGCTACCGCGTTTTCCCGCTGTGCGCGGGAATTAAAAAAATCGCTTGTTTATGACAAAGCCAGCTCGTCATCCGCGTAGCGCAGGTAACGCCGATGACGAGCTGGCTTTGTCATCAGCGCCGAAGGGGTTAAAATCCAGATACAGCAAGAAGTGACTGGAAGGTGACCAGTCAGCAATTGTGACAGGCCTTCCACTGCATGGCACAGGTGCAACCAACATTTTAGCTACTATTATGCACTAATATGCAAAATATGCAGCAGATGATGGATTATGTGGTAAATGCGGGTAATCCAAGCCGATACAGAAACGCCAGGGACTCACAATCATAATCTTTTAAAATGAGAGCCCCCATGCAAGCTACGTTTAATGACGAATCGCCAGGGTAATGCAGGTCTGATGCTCCTGGTAATTCCTAGTTTTTCAGGGTATCACCTGGAACTTCGAGGGTCAGCCGAAATGTCTGGGATGAAACAAAATAGATGTAGGGAGAACAAGGATATCTTCATTCCAAAAAAAGGACTGCTAACTCCCCTTGCTGGTCCCTGTGGGATGAGTAGGCCGCTCATAATTAGGTTGTTAATACTTTTTTATATTTTTAAAACTAAATTTTGTGCGTTTATCAATAATCAAAGAAATTTCCAGCAAAAGATGGTGGACAATTACATTTTTTATCAAAGACACTGGGTGGCGGCATCCAGACAATTTTTAAAAGTATGTTTTGCTAAAAGAAATCGGATCCTCATGTATGAAAGTGAAGTGTGGGGAGCAGCCAACATTGCTAAAATGGAGATTATGTAGAGTATGTTTTTCTAAATGTTCTGAAAGGCTCCAGATGTCCACCAAAAGCTGCCTTTCACCTGAAACAAAAAGGGTGCTGAGTTTATGGGGGTTGTCCAGGGCTTGAATTGAGCTGGGTCCTGCTAGTGCTCAGTACTGGCAGTTCTAAAAAGCAGGTTCTGATATGGGTCGCTAACGAACTCTCCATTTTTGCCCTCACCCTAAGGGTGAAAAAAACATCTTAGCTCCTCAGCAGTGCCACTCTTTACCGCCTTTGATCTAACTTCTAAGAAACTCATTATAGTTCTTTCACAGTCTCATAATTTCAGAACAGGAGTATTTTCAATATTATAACATAGTTGTTGCTTATTTATCTTATGCAACTAATAACCACTGCCAAAGCCAATAGTCCTGGCTTGTTGTAGGTGTAATGTTTCTTGTTGCATTATATATCTAGATGCAATGACAGAAGCAGCAAAATACCAGCCGTGCGGCACGCTAAGCACAGAGTTCTAGTTTTTAAACCAAGCCCTTAATTACATTGACCACGCCCCTTTGAAAGACTCCCCAGTTTTTCATCTCGCTTAAAGCCCTGCTGCTGTCTAAGCATGCGGATGAGTTAATACTCGAAAACACTGTAGAAAACTTTCTAATGCCAACATGCCACGTTCTGAATAAAGAAGAGCACCACAGAAGAGATAGATCTAAGCACATATCCTCTAACCCTTTGATGAATGGAATAAAGACGGCCTTCACCTCTGATAACACCTTGCCAGGTGGCCCTGTGGTGCAGAATTTGGCAGAACTACAAAAGGCTTCATCAAGGGTTTGGCAGAGCAGGAGTACCGCAACAAACTGGCGGCCTCCTACTACTCCGAACCAGTTCTACTTAGATGTAAGAGAACAGCTGGTGTACTGTGGATTGAGCCTCGACTCTGTCAGTAACCTCTGACCCAGTCTTTCATTCGTCAGAGACAGCCGCAGCCCATGCAGGTAAGAGCAGTAGAGTGGTGGGGCTAGGTAGGGGGGAGTTCGACGGATGATGACGAGGGAAAAATAAATAAATAATTAATTTACCCTCCTCGTCGTCCGTCGAAACCCTCCCCCCTAGCCCGGCCCACCTCTCTTACCTGCAGGCGCTGTGGCTGGTCAGAGAATAGGTGGGTCACAGTGATGGCCCAATTGAGGATGGCACTAGAGTCACTAATTTTCCTGTCTGACTAAAGTTTATTATTTTCTAAGTACATTTTTGAACATATTTTAATATATATTATATAAGTGTTAAACTATTTAAAATAGTTATTAACACAAAGCTAATATAATAAAATGTTACAGCCCATTGAAGCATCAAATTAAAGGTGTAAAAAGTACTTTAGTAATTTAATATAGTACATTTAAAAACTGCAATTTAGAAACTACAATTTAAAAAATACCTCACTCACTACCATTTTTATTTTTATACTTTTTTTAGTAAATTCAGTTAAAAGGTATGTATTTAAAGTATTTTAAATACCTTTGATTTTTTTTAGTGAATGTTTAATTTAATTTTTAATTACATTTGTTATTAAAATAAAAAAATAAAAACAAGAATTCATGTCTATATATATTCACTAAAAAACAAGTGTTGAATTGACGTTATATCGAAGAATTGTAATATTATCTTATTGTGTAGTAAAAGAAACCGTAGAAATTACCTGTAAAACGAAAGATTAAAGAATCAGTACAGCTAGGTGAAAATGTCCTTTTAAAGTAAACAAACCAAAACACTGAAATTCACCAGTTATAGTTTTCTCAAGTAACTATAACTCATGCCCTAAAGTAATTATATCTGTAAATAATGACATCACTGGTGTCCATATTTAATTCATAAAAAAAAGAACTATGGGCCAGATGTAGGTCGCCATTTACCGGTCGGTAACAGCCGATTTCGGCCGTTACCGACCGGTGTTTAGGATTTGGCATGTAGGGGGCATCTCATTTACAGAATCGGTATATTTACCGATTCGGTAAATATACAGAATCTGTAAAATACCGAATCAGTAAATTTACCGATTCTGTAAATGAGATGTAGGTGGCACTTCAAAGAGTGCCACAGGCCCTTTAGGAGTCGGTATTTACCACCCAATCCTATTGGGTGGTAAAATACCGATTTCCTGTATACATGCACATCTGTGCCAGTAAACCTATGCCATGTGACACACAGACATGCCCTTAGGGCATGTATGTGTGCCACATGGCACACAAGCCTGCAATTGGGGTGCTACAGGGTGTCAAAGTGACACCCCGTTCCCCCTGCCAGGAATCGGTATTTACCGATTCGGTAAATATACAGAATCTGTAAAATACCGAATCGGTAAATTTACCGATTCTGTAAATGAGATGTAGGTGGCACTTCAAAGAGTGCCACAGGCCCTTTAGGAGTCGGTATTTACCACCCAATCCTATTGGGTGGTAAAATACCGATTTCCTGTATACATGCACATCTGTGCCAGTAAACCTATGCCATGTGACACACAGACATGCCCTTAGGGCATGTATGTGTGCCACACGGCACACAAGCCTGCAATTGGGGTGCTACAGGGTGTCAAAGTGACACCCCGTTCCCCCTGCCAGGAATCGGTATTTACCGATTCGGTAAATACCGAATTGGTATTTCCCATTGATTCCTATGGGCTTCAAAGCCCATAGGAATCAGTGGGAAATACCGTTTTGGTATTTATCGAATCAGTAAATACCGAATGTTACAGATTCGGTAATTGTGATTTTAGAATTACCTACACCTGCCTCCTTCTAATTGACCGAATCATAAATACCGAATCGGTAAAATTTGGTATTTATGAGTCGGTAAATTAGATTTACCTACATCTGGGCCTATGTGCTTGTGCCCAAAGTTCGTTTTCCTTAGAGGCCTACTGCTAGCACTGGGGAATGATGGGTTTGCTCATACCAAGGCCATCTGGCCCTTATCCCACCTCATGCCACTTTCTTTTGCCCCACTACAGTTGTCTTGCAGGTTATTTTTAATTCCTGCTTATTTCCTGTGTCACTGTCTTCATGTTTATCTCTCTTCGTTTCCTTCTCTCTTTTCTGCCTTATCTACCGTTCTATGGGTCCAGATCGGATGGTGAGAAATAAACTCAGTTCCCCAAATACGAGCGCCTGTTCTCATGACCACCTGCATAAATTATGAAACGTTACCCTGTGCCCTTTGTTGACCCGTGGCTAAGAAGACGGTGTTTGGTGCTGCATTCGTGCCCTGTGTTCTGTGGCTATAAGTGCTACTCACAGTTCTTTAACCTAATCCTTCCCTTTTAGCCCCTTAGCAGACGTGAATGTGTCCTGTGCTGGCATGGCGTCCCCGCTCTTCTCTCACACAAAGGAAGAAGTGCGGGGGAGGAACTGTGCGTCTTATACACAGCTTTGAAGATCCTGCTGCCGGGAGTCCCCCATACCTAGCTGAGCTGTTAATCCTCGGTGCTTCACGCCACACTCATGCACAGTGCCTCAGATCTCGGCCTTAAGACCCCTCCTCGTCCCCGGAGGCCCCTCTGCTCTGGAAGCTCTTACCTGGACGCCTCCTCTGACCTGCGCGAGGATAAGTCATCCTAACATCACGTGACTTTCTTTGTCACAGATTCTTCTGTCATCCATTTCCGCACTGGCCTTATGTCTGTTTTGTTATGCGACATCAATGGCACCCTTTAATTAACAGTGTGTGTGTGTGGCAGCCCAATAGATTTTGGGGCAGATTTACAAGCCGCTTGCGCCACTTTTGCGTCACTTTTCCCATGTTAAAAGTGACGCAAAAGTGGCGCAAGGGGCTTGTAAATCTACTCCTTTATGTCAATGTGTAAAATATTAGTGTGTTGGGTACATACACTGTGTCAATATTTGTGTACACCACTGTGCACCTCGCTGTGGGCCTTATTTATGAGAAATGACGCATCGCTGCGTGAAAGCAGCGATGCACTACTTCTCAGTACGCACTCCTTGCGACATTCTGGATGTGTCATATTTAATGTATGACGCATCATGTCGCAAGGAGTTACAGCTACGTCAGTATTTCTGACGTATTTGTAAGCGCAAAAGTGACGCTTTGCTGGAGTGTGTCACAAAAGTGACACAACTCCAGCAAATGTGAAAGGTCCTGCGTCACTGCTGTGAGGCAGGCACAAAACATTCACGCAATGGCGTCCTAGAAGTGATTTTATAGATTTCACTACGTGTTACTTCTACGAGGCTTCTTGCGGGCGAACGCCCCCCCCCCCCCTGCATGCAGGTATAATGTAGCGCAGGGGTCTACAACGTGACACATCGGCTTAGATGCGTCACTTTGTAAATAGTGCGCAACAGGAGGCATATTTTACGCCACCGATGCGTCACAAAAAAGTGATGCATCGGAAGCGCAAAACTGACGCAAGGCCTCATATATATATATTGGGCCGGTGATGGGTATAACTGGTTACTATAAATATGCGTGTGTATTGTTGGTGCGCGTTGTGTGACTGTGAGTTGTTGGCTTTGTTTCGGGTTTCCGAAATGCTTGTACTTAAGTACTGAGATTAATCTTCTGCGTGTAATTTTTTTTCTCCCACTGCAATCTTTCGTGTTTAACCTTTCTTCCTTCCTTTTATTCTTATGACCTTGTTTACATCTCCTGTGCAAATGTTTTGTAGAAATGTTTTAAATTCTACCATTTTGAAGATAATAAGCCGAGCACGCTGAAACGTCGTCTCGAAACCTCATGTCCGACGACATTAGTAACGTGTCTTTCTGTGCATCTGCTAACAGGTGGCATAAGATTTAGGGACCGTGCATTAAAATGCATTTTCCTCGAGTGAATAGCGATAAAAGGCTCCCTGCAATCAATTACACAGGGCAGGGGTTCTTGTGCAAGAGAACAGGCATCGGGTAACAGGCACAATTCATAAAGATGAAACAAGGCGTGACGTCTGTGGAGTTCATCTGTGTTCCAAATGACAGGAAGTTAGACAATGAGCCAACGGCGAACGCCAGCAGGGAGAAAAAAAACTGTGAACATTTGGTAATTGTATCACTAAGAATGAAGACAAACTTCTTTCACGCAGATATAACCACCAACATAGTCCTTTACCAGCCTTTCCAATTTTTTTATTTTATTTTTATTTTTATTTAATGCGATTTTCTATAGCGCGAACATTACCCGAAGGTGTCAGAGCGCTTTACAAAAGAACCAGTTGAGATACATAAGGATTTAGGATTACATGAGTTACATAAAAGATACAAACAGGAACATTTTTTGCAAATGTACAAGTTGTAAAGTCATACAGGGAAGAGATACAAACAGAAAAAATTGCAAATGTAACAAGTTGTAAAGTCACTCAAGGAAGAGATACAAATGGATAAACTCTAAGAATCACATAGGAATGGTAGTGAGTACAAAGGTCTACTACATATACTAGTGGTTAGAGTTATCTCTATAAACATATATACATATATATACAAATAGTAGATTTTCTCAGGATTCCATTTGACCACTCTGTTAGTTGAATTGAAAATTGATACTGCACCACACATCCTTTAGTAATCTGGGGCCGGGGGGGGGGGGGGGGGGAGGGCGAGATTAATGGCTAAATGATATCACCATATCATGCAATAGTCAAGTGGAGTGAAACGATCACTGCATATTTCTAGTAATTCATCAACCTGGCCTTAAAATCATGAATGAAAATTGTAAGTAGTCATTTTAAGGGAGTCTAAGGGCCCGAATTAGATGTTAGCGGAGAGGGAACTCTTTCGCAGTGGCGATAGAGTTCCTTCCATTCCAACACAGTGGTCCGCCCCCCAATTTAACTGTGGGTGGACACATGGTACAAGTCCTTACAAGCATTGGCATAGCCAATAGGTCTCGCCTTTGGGAACTTGGCGTGAAAGCGGGTGCCTCTGAGGAACCGAGAGCTTGAAGAAACAAAAGCGGTAAATAAAAATAAACAAATCAGCCATGCACTTTAAACATAATAATTTTCTTGCAAAGCAACAACAAAAAATACACTCTATTACTGCACACCCCTTGCCTTACATTGTGGCTGCTAACATAAGAATGGTTGTTTATTTGGGCATAAGCGAAAGCTGAATATTGAACGAAAGTACCCGCCACAATGCCAAAAATGCATGTTGTGCATATGTATGCACAACGAGGCAGGCACCGCACCGTGCCTGCCATGTTGTGCATGCACATGCAGGGGGGGTACCATAGGTACCCCCCATGTGCCCCCACACCCCCACACCCCCCACACAGATAATTGTGCTATTATCCTCACAATGACCCATGGAAGGTAATGTATGACTTCTACACCTGGCAATCCCCCAGTTTTATGTAACACATCCTGTACATTAATTTACAAACATTTAATTTATTTTACATGTAATATGATGTAAAGCACTATGACACCCTGCATTGGAATGAGTAGGGTTATGCAGGAAAAACAGTGGTACTTAAATTATTTTAGAAGTAAGCTCTATATAAATGCAATTTGTTTTGTGTAAATACTGGGAAAGACCAACACATCTGATATTCTTACAGTGCATGCATATCTGCTAAACAGCGACTGAACAAAGTGAAAAGCTGCCTCTCTTAAGTAAGTGTGAAGTGTTAACAAGTTGTGAGCCTTTGTTTCCCCTCCACTTCATTTGCATCAGGTATGAGGCTCCTGACTGCTCCCAGTCAAGAGACTCGAACAAAAGGAGGCCTGATGACACCTCAAATTCGGCCTTGGTATGGGCCCAGCAGGAGTCTTAAATAAGAAAGCCCCGTCCGCACCTGCACGTTGTTGTTTGTTGCAGAAGGAAAGCAGACAACTTTTAGGCGCTGCTAAAAGTGTCCCGGTGTTTGGAAATTACACCGAGACAAGTCCAGCACATTATTCAATGGGGCCCAAATTCTTGGCAGGGTGGACAGCGTTCACCCTGTGAAAGAAGTGGGTGGACACCGTCCATCCGCGTGTACTCCCGACTCGTGCTCTGGGTGGACCATATGTTTGGCTACTGAAGTGACTACTGCATCACTGCCGTAGCCTAACTTCCCTGATGGCCCAACGGAGTAAGGGCCGTAGGAGAATTGGCTATATGTTTTTCTGTCCAATTAGAGTTATGGTTTAGTGTCTGTCACTACCAGGCAAATCCTGGTGGTAAGGGAGAGTAAAGAACAAAACATGTCCCGCTTCCCTTGGGAGATGGCTCCCGCAGTGAGGGGGGCATGATCTTCTTTTTGAAAATAAAAAAGAAAGTAGTTTGGTGCAAGGCTCCATCATGTAGATGGAGCCTTACACCAAAATGCAAAAACCATTGACAGCAATAGCGGCTCTTCCATTAAGGCAGAGGAACATCATCCCACTGCTCTCTGAGTAATGCAAAAAGGAGAAATAAAATGATAATAACCCAATTTTATTATCTTTTTATTTTTCAGTAGAGCCGGTCTAGGGCGGGACGGGCTGAACTGTTTGACAGAGCAGGAAGGAGAAGTGGTGGGCATCATAAGTGCACACGTTGAGTTGGCTGGCCGTCTTAGGACAGCCAAACTGACATGTGCACTTAACATTTCTCCACTCAACTCCCAGGTACTGTCTGAGCGGCAAACCAGACAGCTCAGACAAATCACGATGCTGCTGTCATGCTGGTAATACTCTCACCAGCATGACAGCTGCGTCGCAATTGGCTTAGGAGAGTCTGGGAGCCTGTGTGCTGCCAGGAGGCAGGAACAGAAGAGGGTAGAGGAGAGACGGCGGCCAGCAGGTAAGTCTTCTGTTCCCTAGCAGCTGCCACTGAGAACTGCTGTGATGGCAGTTCCTGGCAATACTTTAGAAATAACTCCCTGTTTGATAGTCATTTCCAAATTTGGCGGGGGGAGCATCTTCTCTAGGGCTGAGGAGTAATTTACTTCATCAGAAAAATGGGCTTCCTGCCAGTATAGATATGGTTGTAGGTCTATTGCTCACTGTAAATGTTTGCACAGAAAAAACGACTATTTCTATTAAAGAATATAAACTTTTCTTAAATCTACAATTCCTTCAATTCTTTGATGCTGCACGGGTTCTTTGCAAATTTCCCAGTGTGATTCACTTGCATGGGATTTTCAGTTTTTTGTGACTAGAGCCCTTTGGGCTAGATGTATATGTTGACAGTTACAATAGCGATGGAGTTCCCTCCATGTCAACACAGTGGCCCCCCAGCACAATTTAAATACGGGCACTCGATAGGTTTGGCTATGGTGGTGACTACTCCTTCACCACTGTAGCCAAACTTTTCCGATGGCCAGATGAAGTAAGGGCAGTCTCAGATTTGGTTTTATATTAATCTACTTAATTAGGGTGGGAGAATATATATGGGTGTTTTTACTGCAGGTCAATGGAAGGCAAACCCTGGCGGGAAGGGACAATAAAAAACCAAAAATCCCCTTCCCCTCCCTCGCCATCGGATATGACTTCAATGGTGAGGAGGACATAAGGTTTTTTTTATTTAGTAAAAAAGGAAAACTGGTGCAAGGCTCCATCCTGCACTAAACTGCAAAAAGAATTGACATGAACTGCCCCAATGGCAGTTCCAGGCAATGCTTTAGAAATGATCAGCTGTTTGATGGTCATATCAAAATCTGGGGGGCGGCATCTCTTACAGAGTGATGGAGTAATTTACTAGCTCGCCCTGGCAGAGAGACGGGCCTTTCGCCAGTATATAAATCTGTCCCTCTGTCACTTCATATGCCTACTCCACCCGAATTGCACACTGCCTATCATATCTGAGTGCTCAAGCGCTATTAGCATCTTAATGTTTGACCTTTTGTACTTTTGACTAGTAATATATTTTTCACCTGATCTGATATGTATTATGCAGTTTTAAGTTTGTTCTATTTTCATTTTTTTTAATAATATCTCACTATTTTAAGTTCTAGAGGCTGTTTAATGAAGGCATGCCGCACAGAAATGATAGAGCAAAGATACTGCAAATGCAAGCTTCTCTTACACACGTTTGGCAGCGAAAGGAGAGATTTCATACCTTCTAGTAATGTTATATTTGTCTTACTGCCATGTTTATTTATTTATTTATTTTTTATTTCAAAGTATTGCATTATTTTTTTTATAAACAGATACATTAGTATTTCTTTTACTAGGTTAGCCAGACGTAGTTTGTAGTGCAGTGATTACAGGTGCTTGAAATATATGTTTAGCTAATCCCCTCTACATTGACTTGCTGGAAAATTAGGCAAAGGATGATAGAAAGAAAGAAGCAGGAAAGAAAGGGGTGAAAAGAAGAGAGGTTCTGTGGCAATGAGCCTAATTGGGCTTATAGCCATGTGACAAAGCCGACACCCCAATTTGACTCAACTTGACTTAAATCACTTATATAGTGAGAAAGGTTAAATGCATTGACCCACAGCCTACTTTACTCCATGGAAAATGCAATAGTCACGGGTTTTATACTAATAACATTCCTGCCCTTTGTTCATTAATTAGTGGCCTGTCTGAACTTTCTTTCTGAATCGAAAATATGCACAACGTTCCAAAGGTATCAATTTCATAGGTAAGTCATACTTTGTGACGCTATATACCATGTCACCTGTTCACATGCCACTATAGCACTTACCTTGTTATGGAAGAAGAAAGATGGTGTCATGCATTTGTGTTTATCACTGCTACTCGGTATACTCACATTATGTATAGCGTTGCCAAACATCTGCATTTGGCGAGCTACCTTAACGTCTGGAGTCATCATGGCTCTTGTTACTGTCTTGGCCTCCAATTTAGCTCCTTTCTACCTGATTTCTTATATTTTTAAATTAAACTCATTTTATTGAATTTGGCAAATAGTGACAGATGAAGCATGAAGAAGAACAGTATTACGAAATAGGAATTGTGAAGGAAAGGAAGAAATCGTATGCTGATTTTACCAGTAGCAGCTGCTAACAGGGAGTTGTGGTGTGGGCAGGGCGGTTGTTAAATATAAGAAAAAAATAAAAGGTGGGGAAAAAAGAAACAAAAATGCACTTACCTTCCTGGCGGGCGGCTCTCCTCCATCCTTTACGTCCGAGAAGCAGGAACAGGAAGAACGCAGGCTCCCAGACTCCTCTATCCAATCACAATGCTGCCTTACAGCAGCGTTGTGATTGGTCTGAGTGCTGCCTTTTTCAGCGTTCAGAAAAGGACTAGGAGCCTTGGCATGGTCCTCTCTAGGCTGTGTTTTACATCCTGGTGGGGATCATGTAAAGTGCGCATGACTATTTGGCCGTCACAAGACGGCCAGCCAATTTGTCATGCACATTTTACACAGTACCCACCACTCCTCCCCGTGCCCTACGGCCAACACAGCGCCGCCCCACCTGCACCTTTACAGCGCCAACCACAAGTGAAAATCCCCGCATTACACCAGGTTCCATTAATTTGAAAATAGTTTCACCATGAAACCCAATATTTTCTTGTGCTTGTTCGTGCAGCCCCTCGCAACATAACTCGGATCTTCAAGTTTCACCACCAGTCCATGCCCCTTGACTAAGCATCAACTAAAGGGACAGTCCTCCGATATCCAGTGGTTAGCAATATCTCATTTTGCTAGTAAGGTGCCAAGAGCCACTAGGGTTCTCTGCCCACACAACCATATCAGAGGATTCTAATTCCCTAATTCCCTATGCCCCCCACAATATCTGAAGCAGGTCCAGGAACTCATCCTCTTATGTCATATAAGCACTTTGTATTTGAGTGGGTGATGTATAAGTAGTTCATCTGTACTAATCTTAGCGCTTCCAATATACCAAGTTTCCACGGGGCTCTTAGATCATTCTTCAAATTTGTCTCATTTAGGTGGCCTGCATCTGTTTCCCAGTATTTCTTTAGTGACACTACATCGACTGGAGAGGGATTAAGTAAAAATTGATGTACCATTGAGGTGCCCCCACTTTCAAATATTACCTATAGTTGTGGTGCCAGATGGCTGTACTCTGGGATATTTACTATTTCTGGGCAGTCGTTTTCTAATGTGCAGTGGAATGGAAGGCTCCTCGAAAATTGTATTTTGTATAAGTCAAAGTCCGACTGAAGTGTAAAGAAGGATTTCGGAGGTGAGCAATTCCATACGTTATTCTGTTGTCCCATTGCTGGAACACCTTCAGGTCTGTTGTATGTTTCTAATTTGATAGATGCCAAAGAGTAGTTTGCATAGTAATTATCCCCTCCCAATGTGTGCATTGGCGAGCTGTATGCCAACATGTAAATTCCACCTCTGTGTGCAGTAGGAGGTTCTTGGTTATCATAGGGTTGTATAACAGCCAGTACCCTCTTCTTTTCCCAAAAGTTGCATTACCTGCGGATCGTTGTGTCATCCTTATCAAACCAATCTTTAACAAGGGGTAGTTGGGGTTACCCAGTAACTATCATATCCAAGTCCTCATCAAACACAGACCACTTTATCTTATAATGGCTTTTCTAGGGTATTTAGTGGACCAGATAAAAGCTGTCACATTAGATCTCAATGAGTTGTGGTATCAATCAGGGATCTCAAAAGAGTCATGTTGAAAGACATGGAGAAGTTAGGGCAAGATGATCATTTTATATGGTGCAATTCATCCCAGCATGTTTAGGGGAAGCTTACTCCAGTTCTTGATGTATCTGTGGTTTTTATCCCATAGGGGTGCCGGATTTACCTCCTCACAGAGTGAGGAGTTCAACTATTTATTCCAAGACTTACCTCCTCACAGAGTGAGGAGTTCAACTATTTATTCCAAGACTTTGAAATTCTCTAGTATTTGCCACCTGTGTATTACCCCAATTGTTCTGCTGCTAGATCTCCCCTCAAAGCAACAAGGTGAGACTTGTCCCAATTATATAAAACTTTATAAATAAATAAATATGCAGAGTCCGGAATCCTGGCTTCAGAAGTCAAGCATGTGTTTTAATCTCTGTCGTGTCCATCTAGGATAGGGCATAGCGATAAGCAGGTCATCCACCTATAGGGAGACACAGTCTTCAATATCCCCAGTCCACTGGAAGACCTGCACCAGACTGCACCCTCATATCCAAATCACCAGTGGTTCAATGGCAATGGCATAGAGGCACTGAGCAAGAGGGCATCATTGTCTCATTCCGCTCCGAACCTTGATGGGGATGATAACCCTCCATTGACTCTAATTCCAGTTGGTGTGCATGAATATATCAAGTTAATCTGTGATATGAAGAGTGTTCCAAAGCCCGACCATTTAAGAACTTCTTGCAAGTATTCCCAGCTCAGGAAATCAAAGCCCTTCTCAAAGTCTACTAGTGTGCACAGACCAGAGAACTGCTGCCTCTATGCCAATGCAGAATGTTTTCACCTAATTCAGTGCCTAGTCACCCTACCAAGTGTGAACCAATGTTGATCCTGATGTATAAGGGCGCCCACCATTCAGAATGATCTTGGCCTCGGAATTGATTAAAGAGATTGAGCTGTATGATTTTCAGAACTCAACAGTTTCCTTCTTTTATAGAGAATGTTATTGTGGCTGGATGTAGGTCTTCCTACAAAGAACCAGTCAACCTGGCCTCTTCTAGCATGTTTAAAAAGGGGCAGCAGCTTTAAGAAAGCAAAACTATTAATGAAACAAGCCCAGCCTACATTGCGATGGAAGTGCGCTAGTGTGAACTTATCCACATAAAACCACATCTCCATCCATCACACTTAAGTTCCACCACTTTCCTCATTCAGTCCTTTCTTCCCCAAACGTATTTATTTAATTTGGATAATACAAGAGGATAAAACTTTAGGGCACCATATAATAAATATCTTTAACAACTTCTCAATAAATATCATATGTATTTTGAAGAGTATTAGTTAATGCAATGCAAAAACAAAACTTATTATGCTAGGTAATATTATTACTAACAAAATCCGTATAGCGAAATTAATATTATTGCTATGATGATGATGACTATTGTTATCATTATTATTCTGAGTAATAATAAAAATTGTAGTAAGAATGATAATAACATCAATCATAACAATAATTCTACTACTACCACTACTACCATTAATAATAGTAATATTGAGATTTAAATTATGTGTTTATAATTATGTTTTATATAGCCACAAGATCTGACCCTGAACTGCCTGAGAGTATTGTGTTAGGTGAAAATCTTGCATACATGTGCTGCTATTGCTTGTTACTCTCCTTGGCTAGGTTTGCGCTTTATTGGGCAATTCTTTGGAATCTTTTTTTCAAATATTTACTACTTTCATCTGTATTTATATTAGAAAATCTATATATTTTTTTATTTTCGGACAATTTTTGTGTCAACAATATTTATTTCTGATATTTTTGGACCACAATAACTATCGGAGCACAATATTGTGGTAAACCTTAATATAACAATATTTTTGTCAACAATATTGTTTACCATGATCTCCTGAAAATTAGCATGTCCTGGGGCTGTATCTGTCCCCAGATTCACACATGGAGACTACAGCCCAAATTTTTTAGAAGATATATTATTCAAGGATACTCTGGCAATAACAGTCACAGATTATTTTGGGGAGAACACTGGCACTGCCTCCTCTCCCTTGACTGAATGGGAAGCATTTAAAGTGATAGTACGCGGAGGCCCATATCTAATATAGAAAGTACATGTTGCTTGGTGCTGAATGATATTAAAAACATGAAGGCGCACTTAGGACCCCAGGAACGTGAGGCAGCTTATGACACTTCTTGGGTAGGCAACCTTTGAGAATGTTGTATTTTTACCTGAATTGCTGTAAATCACTTATTTTAACTCCTGCTCCCAGACGCCACATTCAGAAGGCGATAAAGCTGGAGCGTTAGTGGCAGTGTATTTTTCATGTTTTTTTTTTTTAAAATCATTTTGTCCTGGAGCGCTCAGGGTGCGCGCACTGGTAAGCTCACCCGAGAGCGCAGCGAGAGTGCTATTTCTGCGTGCGTAAAAAAAAATTTATTTAAACTAAATAATAACGCAAGACATCCAGTACCATACTTATAAAAGTAGTATTTTAGATTTTCCGAATTAAAATGATTTTGCATTTCCGTAAAGCTAGCAAAACGTCATTTAGGCGCACCACGTAAGTGCCCACGGAAGCGCCTACGTTCGTGCTGCGTAAGCAGCCCCGGAAGCGCTCCGGTGCGCGCAGCTTAAGCGCGTCAAGTCATGTGACCTTAAAATAACTCTTTTCATTGGTTGTTAACAGTTTTTTTTTACAAATAATGTTATGTTATGTTATGTTATGTTATACTTTTATTTATATAGCGCACGGCTACTCTAAAAGAGTGTCCCGGCGCTTTATGTAGGCAGCTCAGCAATTAAAAAACATAACAACGATAAAAACAGAGACAGAGGAAAAAAAAGGAACACCCTAGAGGTTAAAGAGCCAGGTCTTAAGGCTCTTCCTAAACAGGAGCAGACTGGGAATACTGCGAAGGGCGAGAGGCAAGGAGTTCCACAGCTCGGGGGCCCTGAAACTGAAGGAGCGACCCCCAGTGCGAGCCTTCCTCACTCGAGGGACCACGGCCATGAACAAAGATTCCGACCGAAGTGAGCGGGCCGGGCGATAAAAGGCAAGCCTACGCTGCAGATACCTTGCTCCCGAGCCAGAAAGTGCTTTATGCACCAGGGTCAGAGTTTTAAACATAATCCGCTTTCGGATGGGCAGCCAGTGGAGCGACTGCACCAACCCGGATGTTCTCGCTCGCCTATGAAGGCCAAAGATGGCACGAGCCACGGAGTTCTGCACCACTTGCAGCCGCTGGACAAGATAGTCCGGGAGCCCTAAATATAGAGCATTGGCATAGTCCAATCTAGAGCCTATTAAGGCTTAAACAGTGATCTTTCTATGCTCCTCTGAAAGCAGAGGTAGGAACTTCCGGAGCATCTTTAAAATACCAAAACAGGTACCCGTCAGACCAAGAATGTGTGATCTAAGCGTGAGGTTGTTGTCAAACTTGACTCCCAAGTTTTTGGCCACCAACGATGCCTGAGCAGGAGGACACATGTCCGATGGCCACTACTCACGCCAATCTGGGTCCGAGGCGCAGCCGAAGAGCAGAACCTCCGATTTGTTGGAGTTGGCCTTAAGACTGTTCTGCTGGAACCAATCAAAGATCATCCCCAGGCACCCCCGGATACTCTCTCCATCAAATGCCTGATCTTTCCTGCACGTGAAGAGCAGTTGTGTGTCATCCGCGTAAGACACGATCTGGGCCCCAAAAGCCTCCACCAGTGCCACCAGTGGGGTCATAAAGATGTTAAAAAGAGTCGGGCTCAACACAGAGCCCTGTGGAACTCCGACTCCCAAAGGCGGCATCTCAGCGGAGCTCGTGGAGGCCCAGACCGTTTGTCGGCGGTCCTCAAGGAAAGATGTAAACCATTTGAGCACCGTCCCCCTTAGACCGATGTCATAGAGTCTGGCGAGAAGCGCCTCATGGGGGACGGTGTCGAAGGCCGCCGACAAGTCGAGCATGACAAGCATGGCTTTACCTCCTGCGTCCAGTGTCTCCCGAATAACCTCAGACACCTCGAGGAGTGCCGTCTCCGTACTTAGATTAGGCCGGAATCCGGATTGCGAGGGGTGCAGTAGGTCATTAGATTCTAGGAAACTAGAAAGAACGCCATGCACATGCTTCTCCGTGAGCTTCGCCAGGGCCGGGAGAAGGGAAATTGGCCTATAGTTGGCCAGGACCTCAGCATCCAAACCAGGCTTCTTGAGGAGAGGGATCACCATGGCCCTTTTCCAGGACCGCGGGACCCTCCCCTCCCTCAAAGACAAGTTCAAGAGAGGATTAACCCATGGGTTCATCACCGACGCCATCCTGGCCAGAAATTTGGCCGGACATGGGTCTAGTGGCGAGCCAGATTTGAGACTGGCCAGAAGCGAAAGGGAAGCGTCGGGGGAAACAGAGGGGAACTCCGCCAAAGCAACATCAGGCGTAGACGATGGAACGAGTCCCAACCCAATGCTAAAAAACCCTTCAGCGGACCTCTCTGAAAAGGAGGCCTGGATCGATTTGATCTTATCCGTAAAGAACCTGGCGAGGTCACAGACCCATGACTCCGATGACACTATTTGATGCAAATTGGATCTAGGGGCCGTAAACTCCCTCACCACAGTAAAAATCTCCTTGCATGAGTTGGAGGCCGCCTCTATCCTTCTGGCAAGATATTCTTTTTTGCACAGAGAATATTGCGATGGTAGGCTTTAACTGCCATCCTATAGGCGAGTCTGGCGTCCCCGTCGTACTGAAAGCGCCATGCCCTCTCGGCCACCTTACACTGGCTTCGATCAATACGCAGCGCCTCCGTAAACCGCGGCGCAGACTGCCGCTTGGCCGTGGGTCGAGGGGCCCTTACAGGGGCTAGATCATTCAGCCTCTCTGCCAGCCACACCTGCATGGCCTCTGTATCCAACTCCAGGCCACCCGTGATGGGGCAAGGGTGGTCAACAAACGCCTGAGCTAACAGTTCGGGCGTCACTCTATGTAAACCCCTCGAGGCTAATCCACGCTGGGTGGGGGCGCCGCTGGGTAGATGCTCGCTCCCCAGTATGGAGAACCTGACCAACCTATGATCGGACCAGAGCACCGGGAGAAGTTCAATATCTACTAAAGGGATCGATGAAAACACTTGATCCAAGGTGTGTCCCTTATCATGCGTGGGGCCCGTCAGGGAGGGATCAAGGCCCAGAGGGGCAGTGATATCAAACAATTTATTTGAATTCAGATCCTCAGCCATATCCAAATGAAAATTAAAATCGCCCGCCAGCAGACAATGCTGTGCAGACAAAGCCAATCCGGAAATGGCCACCTGGAGGTCCTCGAAGAAGGAACCCACGGGTCCTGGAGGTCTGTATACCAACAGCCCTTTCAAGGCTTGATGCGGGGACAGCCTGATAGTGAAGGCGAGAGACTCAGAGCCAACGATAGTATCCATGGGGAGAATAGTGCATGAAACACTCTTCTTAACAACCACCGCCACCCCACCACCCCTTCCCTTGGCTCTGTCCAGGCGAAAGATGTTATAGTCCGGTGGAATAGCCGCTAGGATGTCTGGATTAGACGTCTCCCCCAACCAAGTTTCGGTCAGCAGAAGGCATAAAGGTTGTTCCCTGACAAGAAGATCGAAAATGTCAAGGGCATGCCTGCCAATTGATCTCGTGTTGAGCAGTAAGCAAAGATGTTTCACACGGTCCCCACCTATCCGAACATCGGAGGGGCGACCAACCGCATCCCGGGCAGAGCCGTTTGCCCCTGAAACGACCCGGAAAAACGGATCGACATGCACAAGATATAGTTTGCAAGGACCGAAGAGTCGTAGGAGAATAGCAGATCATCCTCCCTGCCCTATCAAAGTCCTACACCGCTCCGCCGCCTCCGGGACGCTGACGGGCGCAGACGGGCAGGACTCTGGCAAGACTCAGGCAAAAGCGAGGGCAACCCCGCTGCGCGATCCCGCTGCACTAGGGGGACTCGTTTAAATAGGGCCTCCAGGTGAGGTGAATACCGCCCCACCAGGACGCTCAAGATGGCGCTCAAAAAGCGTCAAAAGCCCTTCCCAAGATGGCGCCCAGGTTTCAAAGTACAGGCGAGGCAAAACACCACCACCCCAGAACCGGATCCGCTAAAACAGCGGTGTAGGACCTATTATGGTGCAAGTATAGGGCCAGCTCCCAGGTAAGATCAGGGGAGAATAAAATAAAATAAACAGAAATAGAAAAATACGGGCAGTTTTAAAATGCGAGGCGCTAGTCACGCAGCGCTAGAAACAATGAATGATGAACAATAATGAAAACCCCACCCATTTCCTTCACTTCTTCTTTCACTTTGGAGACAGCAAGACCTGTTCTTTTCTGTTCTACCTTTTTGTGAAAAGAATGGCTGCTAGACCCCCCAGTAGCAGTGAGGACTCGGATGAGTTCATTCAGGAAGAGGCTCCTCAGCCCAAGGTAAAGGAGCACTTTATATGGAAAGATTTTTCCATACCACCTGGAGAGAAGAAGGTTAATGCTCCAAAGGTGGAGTGTAAAATCTGCAAAACTGTTCTTTCTAGGGGTGACCCTACAAGAAAGTACAGTTTTGGCAACTCCACAATGATTCGCCATGTCCAACGGAGGCACCCCCAGAACTATGCCCGGGATAGTGTCAGGGCCCTGGCACGAAATCCCCCAAGGGATGGTGCTTCAACATCTACTGGAGTACCAACTACACCATCCGTGAGAGGGAGAACTGAGCAGCTGATTCCTAACATTCAGCCTGTTTTTGATGGCATAACTATAAAATGTAAGGACTGTGATGAACTCCTTTGTTACGGAGAACAAAGTGTCATGAACATTGTACGTACAAGGGAAAACCACCGCTGCCGTCCCCAGCCCTAATTTTTACTCTTTTTTTTGCTCCTGTTGAGCAGTTTGACATTCCCTGTTTTCGTTTTTGTTCACAAAGAAAACCTAAAAAAGAAGAAAAAAACAGTTCTTTTTAGAACTACCTCCAATTCTCCAAAAAGAGCTGTATTCTTTACAAATTCAAAAGGAGTGAGTGAAGTGGAGTGCAGTCAGAGAGCAAAGGAAAATGAGTGAGGGAGCAAAGAAAAGGACGAGAGGGGAAGGGAAGTGAACTAGGGGGACTGAAAGAAGGTGAGTGTGGAAGGTGAGTGAGGAGAAGGGGAGTGAACAAGGGGAATGAGGATAAGTGAAGAAAACGGAGTAAGGGAACGGGGTGTGGAAGGGTAAGAGAAGAGCAGTGATGTGGAGGAAAGAGTGGTGATAGAGAGTGGGTAAAGGCAAGTGAGCGTGAGACAAGGGGAGTAAGGGAGTGAGGAGACAGAGGAAGTGAAGGAAAAAGTGAGAGTAGAGGACTGAGTGAGGGAGGAAATAAAGATAAGTGAGGGAGTGTGGCTGAGTTATAGAGAGTAAGCGTAACAGAAGAGGAGTGAGAGACTAAGAGGACAGAGAGAATAGGGGTAACCGAGAGAGAGTGAGGGAAGGGGAGTGAGTAAGTTAGAGGGCAGAGGGATTGAGAGAAAGAGTTGCTGAAGTGGAGTAAGGAGAGTAAGGGAAGGGAAAAGAGTGAAGGAGCGAAGGATGGGAAGAGAGAGGAAGGAAAGTAAAGGAGAAGGACTGAAAGAAGGTGAGTGTGGGAGTATGACTGAATTATAGGGAGTGAGCATGACAGAAGAGGAGTGAGAGACTAAGGGGATGGAAAGAATGAGGCTAACAGAGAGAGAATGAGGGAAGGGAAGTGTAGAACTAAGAGGACAGAGGGAGTAAGAGATGGAGTTAGTGAAGTGGAGTAAGGAGAGTAAGGGAAGGGAAAAGAGTGAAGGAGCGAAAGAAGGGAAGAGACAGGAAGGAAAATAAAGGAGAAGGTTTGAAAGAAGGTGAGTGTGGGAGTATGGCTGAGTTATAGGGAGTGAGAGTGACAGAAGAGGAGTGAGAGAATAAGGGGATGGAGAGAATGAGGCTAACAGAGAGAGAATGAGGGAAGGGGAGTGTAGAAGTAAGAGGACAGAGGGAGTAAGAGAAGGAGTTAGTGAAGTGGAGTAAGGAGAGTAAGGGAAGGGAAAAGTGTGAAGGAATTAAGGAAGGGAAGAGAGACGAAGGAAAGTAAAGGAGAAGGTCTGAAAGAAGATGAGTGTGGGAGTATGGCTGAGTTATAGGGTGTGAGCGTGACAGAATAGGACTGAGAGACTAAGGGGACGGAGAGAATAAGGCTAACAGAGAGAGGATGAGGGAAGGGGAGTGTAGAAGTAAGAGGACAGAGGGAGTAAGAGAAGGAGTTAGTGAAGTGGAGTAAGGAGAGTAAGGGAAGGGAGAAGAGTAAAGGAGCGAAGGGAGGGAAGAGAGAGGAAGTAAAGTAAAGGAGAAGGTCTGAAAGAAGGTGAGTGTGGGAGTATGGCGGAGTTATAGGGAGTGAGAGTGACAGAAGAGGAGTGAGAGACTAAGGGGACGGAGAGAATGAGGCTAACAGAGAGAGAATGAGTGAAGGGGAGTGTAGAAGTAAGAGGACAGAGGGAGTAAGAGAAGGAGTTAGTGAAGTTGAGTAAGGAGAGCAAGGGAAGGGAAAAGAGTGAAGGAATGAAGAAAGGGAAGAGAGAGGAAGAAAAGTAAAGGAGAAGGTCTGAAAGAAGGTGAGTGTGGGAGTATGGCTGAGTTATACAGAGTGAGTGTGACAGAAGAGGAGTGAGAGACTAAGGGGACGGAGAGAATGAGGGAAGGGGAGTGTAGAAGTAAGAGGACAGAGGAAGTAAGAGAAGGAGTTAGTGAACTGGAGTAAGGAGAGTAAGGGAAGGGAAAAGAGTAAATGAGCGAAGGAAGAGAAGAGAGAGTAAGGAAAGTAAAGGAGAAGGTTTGAAAGAAGGTGAGTGTGGGAGTATGGCTGAGTTATAGGGACTGAGCGTGACAGAAGAGGAGCGAGAGACTAAGGGGACCGAGAGAATGAGGGTAATAGAGAGAGAATGAGGGAAGGGGAGTGTAGAACTAAGAGGACAGAGGGAGTAAGAGAAGGAGTTAGTAAAGTGGAGTAAGGAGAGTAAGGGAATGAAAAAGAGTGAAGGAGCAAAAGAAGGGAAGAGAGAGGAAGGAAAGTAAAGGAGAAGGTCTGAAAGAAGGTGAGTGTGGGAGTATGCTGAGTTATAGGGAGTGAGCGTGACAGAAGAGGAGTGAGAGACTAAGGGGATGGAGAGAATGTGGCTAACAGAGAGAGAATGAGGGAAGGGGAGTGTAGAAGTAAGAGTACAGAGGGAGTAAGAGAAGGAGTTAGTGATGTGGAGTAAGGAGAATAAGGGAAGGGAAAAGAGTGAAGGAGCGAAAGAAGGGAAGAGACAGGAAGGAAAGTAAAGGAGAAGGTCTGAAAGAAGGTGAGTGTGGGAGTATGGCTGAGTTATAGGGAGTGAGAAATGTCCAGCTAACTATAACTCCCCTGAAAACTATGTTTTTCCTTAATTCAAAACCAAACTGCACATTTTAATTCGTTGTACATTTCAACACTTTGAAACTCACATAATATTCACCCATCCCCCCAGTGCTCATTCAGCCTGTTACCATGGTAACTCCCACCTAACTGAGCACACAGGTGAAAAGTTCATGATACTATGTTGCAAAAGAATCCAGCAAGGGTGTTTGACCTCTCAATGTACTAGCTAATCATGTGCAATGTTTCTTTCAATGACTTTTTCTCCACCATTAAAATGACTTCTTTCAAAAAACAAAAGCATGCACCCTAATTTTCAGTGGAGAATGTTAAGAAAGCACCAATCATTTCTTGTTTTTCAAGTGCACTGAATCTCAACCACTTTTTTTTTCATAACTCCTACTTTCAAACTGCCATTTCATTTCCACAACTCATCTGAATACAAGCACATCTACCTTCAAGATGCCAAGAGTCTGGTTTGTGGGTCATAGCTTTGTCTACTGGAGTGAAAAATTTGCAAGTAACAGAGGTATTTACAACCTTGATTTACTAAATGTGGACATTGTGTGGATTGGACAGAGAAGATTGAGAAGTCACCAATTGATACCATTGATAAAATCCTTTATGCATCTACCACAGCCTGACCTTATAATTGTGCAATGTGGTGGCAATGACCTGGGCACTTTGACTGGGGTAGGTCTGGAAATGCTTTTAAAGGACATCTTTGGGCAATTGATGTCACTTTTTCCAAAAACTGCCTTGGTATTTTCTAATATATGCCAAAGGCAAAAATGGAACTGGTCCAACCAATTGTGTCCACAGATTGAGAAAGCAAGGAAACATGTAAATAAATCTGTTTCTGCTTTCCTCAGAGACTATGGTATGGGTTCCGTTTACCACAACAACTTGCGTTACAACATGCAAGGCATCTATAGGAGAGATGGTGTACATTTTACAGATGAGGGGAATAGAGTCTTCCTCTTGAATTTGAGACTCTGCATTGGTACCTACTTGTAGGTACAAAAAACACCCACATAACTCAAAAGCTCTTTTCAGAGCTACCCTACCTCTAAGCACTCTAAATTATTTTTTTACTATATTTTTTTACACTGTTTTTCCCCATGGTGCGCTCAGGGTGCGCATACCGTAGAACGCACATGAGAACGCACCCAGCGCTTACCCAGCGAAAATTTCAACAAAAAAAAAATAGTTTTTTGGCCCTTCAGGGTCTTTCTAGGGCCCCCTCAGAAAAACTAGGGGGTCAGGGGGTGTCTACCCTGCCCCTTTTTAATCATTCCCCCCTTTTTATTTTCACCTCTTGTGTCTCGATTCTACCGAGACACAAAATGGCGGACTCTCTGGACTGTTTAGAATGTTGACAGACAGCCGAGAGCCAATCAGCTTTCCGCTCGCGCACTCCCGTACCGCGCCGGGTGCGTTCCCCGGTACGCGCACCGGTGTAAATTATGCAAAAAAGAAGGAGAGAACTCTGGGTAGTTCTCCAGTTTAGGTGGAAAGCAGCTCCTGTTAGAGCACTCTCAACACCAGCGACAATCTAGATCTGCTCACCTCAAATGTCTGTTTTTCTATCAAAGTTTTTAAGCATAGGAGTAGCACAGTGCTATCCAAGCCGAGATAGAAAATGACAAAGTCTTTTGCAATTTATACAGCAAAGTCTTTAAGCATAGGACTAGTACAGTGCTGTCCTTGCCGAGCTGTAAAATTACAAAAGCCATTTATCACTCCAGGCACAATATTACAGCTTTGAATTGGTAAAATACCAACTCAAGCCAACCTGAAATGAGTAAAAGCAACCCCTGGCACAGTGTTTCGCTCTAACTAGAGCTCTTCAGAGAGGTATAGCTTTGTCCAGACACAAGCGAGCACCCAGTATTAAGGTAAAACAAAACCCTTTCAGGCATAGAGTGACGCATAAATTATGCAAAAAAGAAGGAGAGAACTCTGGGTAGTTCTCCAGTTTAGGTGGAAAGCAGCTCCTGTTAGAGCACTCTCAAACACCAGCGACACTCTAGATCTAAAGTGGCGCTGGTGTCGAGAGTGCTCTAACAGGAGCTGCTTTCCACCTAAACTGCCCAGAGTTCTCTCCTTCTTTTTTGCATAATTTATGCGTCACTCTATGCCTGAAAGGGTTTTGTTTTGATATATATGTATATATACACACACTTATATAGTAATAAATATTAGAGGAATATATTTAATTTATATAAAATGTATATTTTTAATTGTTAAGTCCGGTAAAAAAAATAAAAATAAAAATATATATATATGCACTTTAAAAAGGGTGGCCAGCCCTCGTGACGTTGTCATGTGAACAAGGCTACGTTTAGCCGAAACGCGTCGTGGCGGACTGGTGCTGGGTTTTTCACATCCTGCACACCTGATACAGAGCATACCTTACGGGGAGATGCTCCGTGTCAGGAGGATCTGCAGCGGTGAGGAGGAGTGCCGGCTGGCACAACTCCACTGTAAATCGCGTTTCCTTCTTAGAGGCTATAAATCGGAAGCCATTGATTTGGCAATTCTAAAGGCTAACAGAACGGACAGACTGTCACTCCTGGGCTCAGGAGGGACGAGTCAAAAGCACAGGTTAAAGATTCACAAGGGGTAACAAGGATGATTATGGGTTATAGTAACCAGCATAATAGCATCTACAAAATCATTAAGGAGAATTGGTCCCTACTGTCTGAGGATCCTATTTTGGGTCCAGTTATTCCAAAACTTCCTAGTATAGCATACCGCAAAGCTAGGTCAATGAAGGATAGCTTGGTGTCTAGCAGTCCTGAGGTGGTGATGGGTAACTGGCTCAACGAGAGTAAGGGCTTTTTGAGGTGTTCGAGTTGTAAGGCTTGTAAAAATGGCGTTAGCAAAACAGAAGTGAAAACACCACTGTCGCCATTTCCAATTAAGATTAAACACAAGCTCAATTGCAAGACAGAGTTTGCAGTTTATGTTTTGGAGTGCCCATGTGGGCTAAGATACGTGGGCAGCACGAGGCCTCAGGTCCATAAGCGCATCCTCCAACATTTACGAGCAATCTGTAACGTTGACACCTCTTATCCAGTTGCCAGGCACTTTGATAAGTGCCATGGCAAAGATGCTTCCCTCTTGTCATACTTTGTGATAGACTGTGTTCCTCCCCAGAGGAGAGGAGGTGATAGAGAGTCCCTGATGCGCAAATTAGAAACGCGCTACATTATTCTTTTAGATACTAAGGTACCACAGGGCCTCAACACTGGGGAGGACTGCCACACCTATCTCTAATGAGTTATGTCCACTGTTATATGTAACTTATGATTACATTGCCTTTCTGTAGCTGTATTTGACTTAAAACTTTACCTTGTACCCTGGACGCCTCTCTAGATCATTATGTAACTGATTTTATTCACATTGTATGTATTAGCACTATTTTCACTTTATGGTAGCACCTTTTTTTAGCCATCTGTACATATATCAATTTAGAAATATTTTGCACAAACTTTGCTATTTGCACATCGAATCAACTGTACTGCATACGCTACACATGGATTTAGTTGCCAATATGGTTTACTACTAGGAGTGAGTTCCACCATCAGGACATGGTTTCAAATGTAAATATTTATGTTTTTAACTTTTATATTGTCCTTTTGAGCTTTTATCAATTATTGAGTAACCATTGTGATTTGATGTGTATATATGAAATTTTGGTAATAGGGACTCCTTGGGTAGCAACTAATGTGTGGTGGTAATTTGTATTGTGTATTTTGTATTTTACAATTACTTGGACGGATAACAATTGACATACTTTTTTGATATGTGCAATAGTGTGCAAATTAACAGCATTTATGCTGCAATTTTGAAAGATACGTTTGAGTTAACTTATAATATCATAGTAACTCTTCTATGTTTGTATCATGTGATGGCTATTATGCACTTTAAAAAGGGTGTCCAGCCCTCGTGACGTTGTCATGTGAACAAGGCTACGTTTAGCCGAAACGCGTCGTGGCGGACTGGTGCTGGGTTTTAAAACAATAAAATAACTTTGCACCATACTCTGGGTCTCGTTGGTTCCTGTTCGTTTGTGTGGCAGATTGCAGCGCTGGTGGACGAAGGAACTTGACATACCTCATATATATATATATATATATATATATATATATATATAAATTCACCAGACGCTGGTTGGCGGATCCTGGGTGCGAGAAACCACTTGCACGCATTGGGACCTACGGAGCCTCGCACGTGGCAACATTGGGGGCTTACAGCAGCAGGCACTTCCAGCTTTCCTCCCTACAGGGAATTTTATCACAAAGGAGTGGCAGGACTGGGGCCACTTGGTGAGAGAACTTCGAGTCCAGGCATTTAATTTTGGACTATCATAACCAGCATGCCTCAGTGACAACGCCCACTTGGGCGAGGACTCTGATTATAAATAAAGCATTGTTCTTTGAAACCGGCTTCCTGCCCCTCCATGCCAGTGACCAAGGGCGTCCAAGCCCGAAACGCGTATGGCGCACAAGGAATGCGGAATGCTTGCTGTGCATTGTCCCACCCACGTGATGGTGTGAGTCTGGAGGTGTGTGGCTCCCCACATGGGCTAACTCTGGTGAATTTGTTTATAGCGGCTTGCTCGGTCGCAGGGAGCCCCGACGCTGGTTGGCGGATCCTGGGTGCGAGAAACCACTTGCACGCATTGGGACCTACGGAGCCTCGCACGTGGCAACATTGGGGGCTTACAGCAGCAGGCACTTCCAGCTTTCCTCCCTACAGGGAATTTTATCACAAAGGAGTGGCAGGACTGGGGCCACTTGGTGAGAGAACTTCGAATCCAGGCATTTAATTTTGGACTATCATAACCAGCATGCCTCAGTGACAACGCCCACTTGGGCGGGGACTCTGATTATAAATAAAGTATTGTTCTTTGAAACCGGCTTCCTGCCCCTCCATGCCAGTGACCAAGGGCGTCCAAGCCCGAAACGCGTATGGCGCACAAGGAATGCGGAATGCTTGCTGTGCATTCTCCCACCCACGTGATGGTGTGAGTCTGGAGGTGTGTGGCTCCCCACATGGGCTAACTCTGGTGAATTTGTTTATAGCGGCTTGCTCGGTCGCGGGGAGCCCCGACGCTGGTTGGCGGATCCTGGGTGCGAGAAACCACTTGCACGCATTGGGACCTACGGAGCCTCGCATGTGGCAACATTGGGGGCTTACAGCAGCAGGCGCTTCCAGCTTTCCTCCCTACAGGGAATTTTATCACAAAGGAGTGGCAGGACTGGGGCCACTTGGTGAGAGAACTTCGAGTCCAGGCATTTAATTTTGGACTATCATAACCAGCATGCCTCAGTGACAACGCCCACTTGGGCGGGGACTCTGATTATAAATAAAGTATTGTTCTTTGAAACCGGCTTCCTGCCCCTCCATGCCAATGACCAAGGGCGTCCAAGCCCGAAACGCGTATGGCGCACAAGGAATGCGGAATGCTTGCTGTGCATTCTCCCACCCACAGGATGGTGTGAGTCTGGAGGTGTGTGGCTCCCCACATGGGCTAACTCTGGTGAATTTGTTTATAGCGGCTTGCTCGGTCGCGGGGAGCCCCGACGCTGGTTGGCGGATCCTGGGTGCGAGAAACCACTTGCACGCATTGGGACCTACGGAGCCTCGCACGTGGCAACATTGGGGGCTTACAGCAGGAGGCCCTTCCAGCTTTCCTCCCTACAGGGAATTTTATCACAAAGGAGTGGCAGGACTGGGGCCACTTGGTGAGAGAACTTCGAGTCCAGGCATTTAATTTTGGACTATCATAACCAGCATGCCTCAGTGACAACGCCCACTTGGGCGGGGACTCTGATTATAAATAAAGTATTGTTCTTTGAAACCGGCTTCCTGCCCCTCCATGCCAGTGACCAAGGGCGTCCAAGCCCGAAACGGGTATGGCGCACAAGGAATGCGGAATGCTTGCTGTGCATTCTCCCACCCACGTGATGGTGTGAGTCTGGAGGTGTGTGGCTCCCCACATGGGCTAACTCTGGTGAATTTGTTTATAGCGGCTTGCTCGGTCGCGGGGAGCCCCGACGCTGGTTGGCGGATCCTGGGTGCGAGAAACCACTTGCACGCATTGGGACCTACGGAGCCTCGCACGTGGCAACATTGGGGGCTTACAGCAGCAGGCGCTTCCAGCTTTCCTCCCTACAGGGAATTTTATCACAAAGGAGTGGCAGGACTGGGGCCACTTGGTGAGAGAACTTCGAGTCCAGGCATTTAATTTTGGACTATCATAACCAGCATGCCTCAGTGACAACGCCCACTTGGGCGGGGACTCTGATTATAAATAAAGTATTGTTCTTTGAAACCGGCTTCCTGCCCCTCCATGCCAGTGACCAAGGGCGTCCAAGCCCGAAACGCGTATGGCGCACAAGGAATGCGGAATGCTTGCTGTGCATTCTCCCACCCACGTGATGGTGTGAGTCTGGAGGTGTGTGGCTCCCCACATGGGCTAACTCTGGTGAATTTGTTTATAGCGGCTTGCTCGGTCGCGGGGAGCCCCGACGCTGTTGGCGGATCCTGGGTGCGAGAAACCACTTGCACGCATTGGGACCTACGGAGCCTCGCACGTGGCAACATTGGGGGCTTACAGCAGCAGGCGCTTCCAGCTTTCCTCCCTACAGGGAATTTTATCACAAAGGAGTGGCAGGACTGGGGCCACTTGGTGAGAGAACTTCGAGTCCAGGCATTTAATTTTGGACTATCATAACCAGCATGCCTCAGTGACAACGCCCACTTGGGCGGGGACTCTGATTATAAATAAAGTATTGTTCTTTGAAACCGGCTTCCTGCCCCTCCATGCCAGTGACCAAGGGCGTCCAAGCCCGAAACGCGTATGGCGCACAAGGAATGCGGAATGCTTGCTGTGCATTCTCCCACCCACGTGATGGTGTGAGTCTGGAGGTGTGTGGCTCCCCACATGGGCTAACTCTGGTGAATTTGTTTATAGCGGCTTGCTCGGTCGCGGGGAGCCCCGACGCTGGTTGGCGGATCCTGGGTGCGAGAAACCACTTGCACGCATTGGGACCTACGGAGCCTCGCACGTGGCAACATTGGGGGCTTACAGCAGCAGGCGCTTCCAGCTTTCCTCCCTACAGGGAATTTTATCACAAAGGAGTGGCAGGACTGGGGCCACTTGGTGAGAGAATTTCGAGTCCAGGCATTTAATTTTGGACTATCATAACCAGCATGCCTCAGTGACAACGCCCACTTGGGCGGGGACTCTGATTATAAATAAAGTATTGTTCTTTGAAACCGGCTTCCTGCCCCTCCATGCCAGTGACCAAGGGCGTCCAAGCCCGAAACGCGTATGGCGCACAAGGAATGCGGAATGCTTGCTGTGCATTCTCCCACCCACAGGATGGTGTGAGTCTGGAGGTGTGTGGCTCCCCACATGGGCTAACTCTGGTGAATTTGTTTATAGCGGCTTGCTCGGTCGCGGGGAGCCCCGACGCTGGTTGGCGGATCCTGGGTGCGAGAAACCACTTGCACGCATTGGGACCTACGGAGCCTCGCACGTGGCAACATTGGGGGCTTACAGCAGCAGGCGCTTCCAGCTTTCCTCCCTACAGGGAATTTTATCACAAAGGAGTGGCAGGACTGGGGCCACTTGGTGAGAGAACTTCGAGTCCAGGCATTTAATTTTGGACTATCATAACCAGCATGCCTCAGTGACAACGCCCACTTGGGCGGGGACTCTGATTATAAATAAAGTATTGTTCTTTGAAACCGGCTTCCTGCCCCTCCATGCCAGTGACCAAGGGCGTCCAAGCCCGAAACGGGTATGGCGCACAAGGAATGCGGAATGCTTGCTGTGCATTCTCCCACCCACGTGATGGTGTGAGTCTGGAGGTGTGTGGCTCCCCACATGGGCTAACTCTGGTGAATTTGTTTATAGCGGCTTGCTCGGTCGCGGGGAGCCCCGACGCTGGTTGGCGGATCCTGGGTGCGAGAAACCACTTGCACGCATTGGGACCTACGGAGCCTCGCACGTGGCAACATTGGGGGCTTACAGCAGCAGGCGCTTCCAGCTTTCCTCCCTACAGGGAATTTTATCACAAAGGAGTGGCAGGACTGGGGCCACTTGGTGAGAGAACTTCGAGTCCAGGCATTTAATTTTGGACTATCATAACCAGCATGCCTCAGTGACAACGCCCACTTGGGCGGGGACTCTGATTATAAATAAAGTATTGTTCTTTGAAACCGGCTTCCTGCCCCTCCATGCCAGTGACCAAGGGCGTCCAAGCCCGAAACGCGTATGGCGCACAAGGAATGCGGAATGCTTGCTGTGCATTCTCCCACCCACGTGATGGTGTGAGTCTGGAGGTGTGTGGCTCCCCACATGGGCTAACTCTGGTGAATTTGTTTATAGCGGCTTGCTCGGTCGCGGGGAGCCCCGACGCTGTTGGCGGATCCTGGGTGCGAGAAACCACTTGCACGCATTGGGACCTACGGAGCCTCGCACGTGGCAACATTGGGGGCTTACAGCAGCAGGCGCTTCCAGCTTTCCTCCCTACAGGGAATTTTATCACAAAGGAGTGGCAGGACTGGGGCCACTTGGTGAGAGAACTTCGAGTCCAGGCATTTAATTTTGGACTATCATAACCAGCATGCCTCAGTGACAACGCCCACTTGGGCGGGGACTCTGATTATAAATAAAGTATTGTTCTTTGAAACCGGCTTCCTGCCCCTCCATGCCAGTGACCAAGGGCGTCCAAGCCCGAAACGCGTAAGGCGCACAAGGAATGCGGAATGCTTGCTGTGCATTCTCCCACCCACGTGATGGTGTGAGTCTGGAGGTGTGTGGCTCCCCACATGGGCTAACTCTGGTGAATTTGTTTATAGCGGCTTGCTCGGTCGCGGGGAGCCCCGACGCTGGTTGGCGGATCCTGGGTGCGAGAAACCACTTGCACGCATTGGGACCTACGGAGCCTCGCACGTGGCAACATTGGGGGCTTACAGCAGCAGGCGCTTCCAGCTTTCCGCCCTACAGGGAATTTTATCACAAAGGAGTGGCAGGACTGGGGCCACTTGGTGAGAGAACTTCGAGTCCAGGCATTTAATTTTGGACTATCATAACCAGCATGCCTCAGTGACAACGCCCACTTGGGCGGGGACTCTGATTATAAATAAAGTATTGTTCTTTGAAACCGGCTTCCTGCCCCTCCATGCCAGTGACCAAGGGCGTCCAAGCCCGAAACGCGTATGGCGCACAAGGAATGCGGAATGCTTGCTGTGCATTCTCCCACCCACGTGATGGTGTGAGTCTGGAGGTGTGTGGCTACCCACATGGGCTAACTCTGGTGAATTTGTTTATAGCGGCTTGCTCGGTCGCGGGGAACCCCGACGCTGGTTGGCGGATCCTGGGTGCGAGAAACCACTTGCACGCATTGGGACCTACGGAGCCTCGCACGTGGCAACATTGGGGGCTTACAGCAGCAGGCGCTTCCAGCTTTCCTCCCTACAGGGAATTTTATCACAAAGGAGTGGCAGGACTGGGGCCACTTGGTGAGAGAACTTCGAGTCCAGGCATTTAATTTTGGACTATAATAACCAGCATGCCTCAGTGACAACGCCCACTTGGGCGGGGACTCTGATTATAAATAAAGTATTGTTCTTTGAAACCGGCTTCCTGCCCCTCCATGCCAGTGACCAAGGGCGTCCAAGCCCGAAACGCGTATGGCGCACAAGGAATGCGGAATGCTTGCTGTGCATTCTCCCACCCACGTGATGGTGTGAGTCTGGAGGTGTGTGGCTCCCCACATGGGCTAACTCTGGTGAATTTGTTTATAGCGGCTTGCTCGGTCGCGGGGAGCCCCGACGCTGGTTGGCGGATCCTGGGTGCGAGAAACCACTTGCACGCATTGGGACCTACGGAGCCTCGCACGTGGCAACATTGGGGGCTTACAGCAGCAGGCGCTTCCAGCTTTCCTCCCTACAGGGAATTTTATCACAAAGGAGTGGCAGGACTGGGGCCACTTGGTGAGAGAACTTCGAGTCCAGGCATTTAATTTTGGACTATCATAACCAGCATGCCTCAGTGACAACGCCCACTTGGGCGGGGACTCTGATTATAAATAAAGTATTGTTCTTTGAAACCGGCTTCCTGCCCCTCCATGCCAGTGACCAAGGGCGTCCAAGCCCGAAACGCGTATGGCGCACAAGGAATGCGGAATGCTTGCTGTGCATTCTCCCACCCACGGGATGGTGTGAGTCTGGAGGTGTGTGGCTCCCCACATGGGCTAACTCTGATGAATTTGTTTATAGCGGCTTGCTCGGTCGCGGGGAGCCCCGACGCTGGTTGGCGGATCCTGGGTGCGAGAAACCACTTGCACGCATTGGGACCTACGGAGCCTCGCACGTGGCAACATTGGGGGCTTACAGCAGCAGGCGCTTACAGCTTTTCTCCCTACAGGGAATTTTATCACAAAGGAGTGGCAGGACTGAGGCCACTTGGTGAGAGAACTTCGAGTCCAGGCATTTAATTTTGGACTATCATAACCAGCATGCCTCAGTGACAACGCCCACTTGGGCGGGGACTCTGATTATAAATAAAGTATTGTTCTTTGAAACCGGCTTCCTGCCCCTCCATGCCAGTGACCAAGGGCGTCCAAGCCCGAAACGCGTATGGCGCACAAGGAATGCGGAATGCTTGCTGTGCATTCTCCCACCCACGTGATGGTGTGAGTCTGGAGGTGTGTGGCTCCCCACATGGGCTAACTCTGGTGAATTTATATATATATATATATATATATATATATATATATATATATATATATATATATATATATAAAACATATACACACAATAAAACCATAAAAATATAAACAATTCAATAAGAAAAAAATATTAATTCATGTAGACTATAAATGAAATATTAAAACATAAAAAATCCAAAAGACACCTTTACAAAAAATACTATCAACATTAAATTAAATTAAAAAAATATACAAATAATATAAAATATAAGAAAATAAAGAAATAATGCTATCAAATCTATTTATCCAAAAGTATGTAAACTTTTGGAGTTTAAGAATATTAAATATAATTTTTAATTCGAGTTCATGCAACGGTAGAGAAAGTGTTGGACTTCGGAGGCGTTAGACACTATTCCTTCACCAACCACTGCAATAATAGGGAAAGATTTGGACTTTAGAAGGATGAAATGTACTATTCCCACCGCAGTCTACACAACAGTAGCAAAAGTGTCGGTCCTTGGATGGGTGAAATTTACTATTCCGACTCCAATCAAAGCAACAGTAGGGAACAAGTTGGATTTGGAAGGATAGAATGTACTATTCCCACTCCTAACAGCCAACAGTAGGGAAAGTGTTGTTCTCCAGAGGGGTAAAATGTACTATTCTCACTCTAATCCGTGCAACAGTAGGTAAAGCATTGGCCCTTAAAAGGGTGAAATGCACTCTAAACAACACAATAGTAGAGAAAGTGTTAAACTTCGGAGGGGTTACATTTACTATTCTCACTCCAAACAAGGCAAAAATATGAAAAGCATCGGATTTTGAAGCGGTAAAACTTAATATTCCCATTCCAGTCATTGCAGCAGTATGGAAAATGTTGGATTTCAGGGGAGTGACATTTATCATTCTCCCTCCAAACAGGTAAAAACTAGGAAACGCAATGGATTTCAGCTGGGTAAAATGTACTATTCCTGCATCACACAGCACAACAGTAAGGAAAATGTTGGACTTTGGAGGGGTATCATTTACCATTCCCACTGCAGTCAGTGCAACAGTAGGGAAAGCGCTGGGTTTCGGAGGGGTGAAATTGACTGTTTTCACTTCAATCAGTGCAACAGTAGGGAAAGTGCTAGACTTCGGAGGGGTAAAATTTACTATAAGAACTCTAGCCTGTGCAGCAGTAGGGAACATGTTAGTTTTCAGAGGGCTGAGTTTTACTAATCTCTCTAAACAGTGCAACAATGGGGAAAATGCTGAACTGCGAACCGCTTCATTTTACCATAACTACTGTAGTCTAAGTAAAAGTAGTGAAAATGTTTCCTTTCAAATACATTACATATGTAAGTGACCCCATGATTGTAGAGAAAATGTAATTAGTTACTAAAAAAATTTATTAACTGACATATACTTGCCTTAAAAAACTAAAAGCAATTATTTAATTTACATAATTACTACACCATAAAAAATAGTGAACATTTGATAAATACTTGTTATTCAATTATATTATCCATTTTGTAATTATTAGTGCACATCTTTACATACTTAGTAACCCACAACTAAAATATAACTAAAAAATAACTATTCCATAGCATACATATTTAAATCAATCAAATAATTATTTAATAATTCATTGTTAATCAAACATTATTTAATTACCTTCCCACTCTAGGCCTCTACACACCTAGCATTCCATAATTAAAATAAGATGAAATTACCCAAGTATTTTCCAATTTACATATTTGATATTCAATTAAATAATTAATTTACATATAATAAATATTAGTTGATCAATTATTAACTATTTAACTGCCCATCCTAACCACTACAAACCTAGCATCCAATGAATAAAATATAAGTAAAATAAATAAGTGTTCCATATAGTATATAATTAAAATTAATTAAATATTAATTGACAATTTAGATTTTTCACAGCCTGCTGGGCAGAAATCTGGATTTTATTAAGGACACGGAGGCTAATATTATGCAAATCTCCTTTATTACTACAGCCCAGCAGCAACAATGAGAATGAAGAACATTGAACTTCAATGAACATTCTAGAGAATTATATAGTCCCTTCGCGACCAGCCATCTTCCTTCTTTGTTAGAACTGCGAGGAAAGATCAACATGCAGAAACAGGAATACAACTGAAGATAGCTCCCCAAAAAATGGTCCGAAGGAAAAAATAAGTTTCATTCTGAGAGAAAAGAACAAGATCACATAAAATCTTATGCACAATGGGAGGGATAAAAGATAAACAAGCGGTGGGATAATATTAGCCTCCGTGTCCTTAATAAAATCCAGATTTTCTGCCCAGCAGGCTGTGAAAAATCTAAATTTTATGGCACGACACGGAGGCCATATTATGCAAGTTTAAAGTGCATTAAGAACATTATCAATCGGATTAGAAATTGGTCTAAAATAACAAGTCCTAAACATACTATCATTCGACCAGTCAGCCGCCCTAAGGATAATGTAGTCCTCCTCCCATGGAAAAGGCCTTGAAAGCCGAAGCACCTCTGAGGGAGTGAGCTCCACAAACAGAAATATCCACTCCACTCTCATGCATAACTTCTTTAATCCATCTTGCTAAGGTCTGAGAAGAGACTCCTTTATGAGGAGACCTATGGGAAATCAAAAGTTGGCATTCATTCAATCTTAAATATTTAGTTTTCTTCTCATACTCTTTCAGACATTTAACTACGCAAAGTCTTTCATTCTGTGGAAAGAAAGGATAAAAGATAGAGGAAGACATTGTCTTAGTTCTTTTTTGAGATAAAAGCAAACACCCTCGGGTTGGAAGGCCCTGCTAGATATATCTAATGCCTTAACGTCTGAGGTTCTTCTAAAAGATACTAGACATAGTAAAACAGTAAGCTTGTATGAGATGCGTTTAAGGGAAAGAGAGAAATTATCTCCCCAAGAAGATAGAGTTCTAAGAACAAGAGTAACATCCCATAAGATGGTGTATTTAGCAGTAGGAGGGTTGATGACTCTCATACTCCGCATAATCTTTTTAGTTAGTAAACTTTGTCCAACGGAGATACCATTAATAAGAGAATGGCCAGCCGAAATTGCGGATCTGTAAACGTTAACGGTTCTATAAGAGAGACCAGAGGTAAAGAGATCAGAAAGATAGTTCACCACGTGAACTAAATCAGATGAAACGGGATCATAGTGTCGTTGAAGGCACCAGCGAACCCATTTGTTCCACGCCAATCGATAAGCTTTCCTTGTACCGGATGCCCATGATTCAGAAATGAGTGTGAAAGCATTTGACGAAAGTCCTGGGACTCGCCATTGTCTCCTCAAATCTTCCATGCCGTCAGCACCAGAAGACCTTGTTCTACCAGGGGATGAAACTGCCCTTCTGGACCCAAGAGTACCTCTTTGAAAGAAGGGATCAGAATGGGAAAGTCTATGGACATTTCCAGAATTATGGGGAACCAAGCTTGGGATCTCCAGAGTGGTGTTATCACGACCATGCTCTGGTTGTAACGTCGAGCATGAAGGAGTAGACGTGGGATTAATTCAAATGGCGGGAAAGCATAAGGGGCTAGACCCCTCCAATCTTGAAAGAAGGCGTTCACTCTGAGAGCTTGAGGGTCTCGCCTCCAACTGAAAAAATCGGTCAATTGAGTATTCAGACGATCTGCAAATAGGTCTGTCCGAAACGGACCCCATTGGGATTGGATGATTAAGAAAGTCTGTCTGTCTAGTCTCCAATTGCTGGAGTCCCTGAAGTTTCTCGAGAAGCAATCCGCTACACCATTGTTCAGCCCAGGAATGTGTTCCGCCACTCCAGATATTCCTTTGCTCAAACAAAAATACCAAAAACCTTTCGCTAGGTCCGATAAACCCTTGGAATGAGGACCCCCTAGTTTGCTGACGTAACGCACCGCGGAGACATTGTCCATCCGTAATGTTACACAGCATTTCGCCGAATTCTGGGTGAAACAGCGAATTGCAAATGAACCCGCTAATAATTCTAAGCAGTTGATATGCAACCTCTTCTCTTGAGGAGTCCAACGACCCCCTGTTGATGACTTCCCACATCTGGCTCCCCATCCTTACAACTCGCGTCGGATTCTATTATTAGGTCTGGAGTCTCCCCAAAAATGGCTTTGCCATTCCATGCCTCTACATTCTTCAACCACCAGAGGAGTTCTGTCCTGGAGTCTAGATCCAGAGAGATCAGATGAGACTAGGAGTGGTTCGTCCTCAGGGACCTGGCCTTCAGTCTCTGAAGTGCACGATAGTGCAATGGTCCCGGAAAGATTGCTTGAATCGTCGAAGACAGTAGGCCCAGGATCTTTGCAAGGATCCTTAAGGGAAAAAGCTCTAGACTGAGTAGTTTTCAGATTTCCTTCCTCACCTTCCTTACTTTCTCTGCAGGAAGTCTTAATTCTGCTTTCACTGTATCTACCAGAAAGCCCAGAACTTGTGTCTGTTGACTTGGAATTACACAAGATTTCTTTGTGTTTATAATAAACCCAAGGTGTTGCAGTAGGCGAATTGTGAGGTCCGTGTGAAGAGATACGGTGTCTCTTGATTGGGCCATTATGAGGAAGTGTCGAGATATATAATTAGTCTTACACCCCTCTGTCTGAGCCAGGCGGCTATGGGTCACAGCACTTTGGTGAAGCATCAAGGGGAAGATGACAGTCCGAAGGGGAGACTGCAAAACTGGTAAAGTTTCCCTTCTCAGACAAATTGGAGGTATTTTTGATGCGGTCCCCATATTGGGATTGTTAGATATGCGTCTTTTAGATCCAGTCTGGTTAACCAGTCCCCTTGTCGTAAAATGTCCCTCAGGAGGTGTATCCCCTCCATTTTGAAGTGTTGGTACACTACCCACTGGTTTAACTCTTTTAAGTTTATGACTGGTCTCTGTTCCTTGTTTTTCTTTTCTACCAAGAAGATGTTGCTGAGAAAGCCTAGGTAATCGCTTTCGACAATCGCACCTTTTTTTAACAAATCTTGTACTTCTTGGGAGACTAGGAGTCTGTCCTTGTCTGAAAAGGAAATATTCCGTGGAAGTTTTGTCTAGAAAGGGGAATCGGTGAAATCTATCTTGTAGCCTTTCACCGTTTGTAGGATCCATGGGTCTTTGGTAACTAAATTCCAATTTTCTGCGAATAGACGCAATCTCCCTCCCACCTTTGGAGGGGTAACGGAAAGGTCTTTCAAGATTCCTACCTGAAGAGAATGAGCATTGTCTCCTTTCACCTCTGAAGGGATGTCCACGACCTCTCTGTCTCTAGGGGTAAAACTGTTGAGTCCCGAAGTTGTTGTTATACCTTCCGCCACGGGCCATGAAGGGTCTTGAAGTGGAATTTCCTTGGCTGGGGAAACGACCCCGCATTCTCCCGGCCCTGGTGAAAACACGATCCTGAAATACCTTTTTAATATCTTTTTGGGACTTTTGGATGGAATTAAAAGCGCCAACATATTTAGCCATGTCTTTAATAAAGTCCTCACCAAAGAGGAGGCCTTGAGAGTTAGCACCTCCATCATTTTTGGCCAGTTCGATGAGTTTGGGATCTATCTTGACCAACACCCCCTTCCTTCTCTCGTGGAGAGAGCAGTGTTCGCATTCCTGACAAGGCATATGGCCCTCTGGACCCATTCCCTGAGTTCTTTTGGGTCGACAGAAGAGTCCCCCAGGTAGGCCGATTCGGCCATTTCAAAGATTTTAGTAAGGGGTCCAATGACGTCAAGAAGACAATCTTGGCACAATTTCAGGCCTTTATCTTTGCCCTTTCTGGGGTCTCTGGATGTCTTGGCTATAAAAGCCACAACTTTAGGGTCCAGTTCTGGAGTAGCAGCTATCTTATTCGGGAGGGTAGGTCTTGGACATTCAGAACGTAGTCTGGACCTGACCTCTTGTGGAATTTCGTTCCTCAGCCAGTAGGTAATGTAATCAGCTACGTGTTGAAAAGGAGTCCGTTCGGGGGATATGGGGTGTTTTATTAGTAGTGGTTCGAACATTAGGTCACCAAATGGGTCCAAGAGTCCCATGCTAGGTTGTGAGGCCTTTGAAGCCTCTTCAGAGCTTCCGGTCCCCCTAGGTGCCTCTTCCACATCTGTATTGAAACCAGAAGAACATGATAGGTCAATTTCCAGTTCGGAATTGTCCTCACTGTCCTCACTATCAACATTAATCGGAAGCCCAGGGCCTAAATCATGCCCACATGGGGTGCCCGAGGCACCAGTCTTTTCACCGCCTTGAAAGCGAGAGGGAGGAGCGGATGTTTTGGCCTTTTTTGGTGCGGAGGATTTATTCTTTCTAGAATCTTTACGTTTGCCTCCAAGCGTCCTCTTTTTTTGGAGCCTCAACTGCTCCTTCTTGTTGCGTACTAGTGGAAGGGCGTGGGGACTTAAGGGAGAAGGACTCTAATTTTCTGTTGATTGTGTCATCAATCGAACCTAGTACCTTCTCAGGAGCTTTATTAACTAAGTCTTCTAATTTATCTTCAATGTTAATCTGAGGAGTAGACATTTTAATTAATTGGGTTAATAAATTTCTCAGGTGGTTAATTATATACTTAGTTAATTAATCTAATTTCTGGGATAGAAAATAAGGTGGTGATTGACAAAAGGTAAAGGTCTGTGGTGTTGGTATCCTACCGAGTGTGAGAGAGAGCTTGACAGCTGATCGTCGAAACCGGCAGTTTAATTAAACTGTCGAAACTATGTGAGATCGCAATGTCCCATATAAAATGTCCAGGTTATGAGAAACAGTCCAAGTTTCTCAATCCCTTAAAATGGCTGCCACGCACGCAGAAGCGTGCGTGACTGCCTCGCAAGGTACTTTTCTTTAATCCCGGCCCGCCCCGTAACCCAGTGGCTACAAGGGAGGGGGTGGCTGTTCAAATAACAGATGCGAATGACATTATAGCAATGCCTCCAGGGAGTGTCAATGTTTCTTGTAACCCTCCTGTCTTGCAAGTAAATAACTTAGATGGCCCGACACCCCAAAGCATCCCGGCACTGGGTCAGGTGGTACAGCCTAGGGAGAGCATTGTAATTAACCCCAACAGGAGTAGAATTCTTGATTGTGAGAGGGGCAGAGGAGCACCAAATCTCCAAGTCCAACCTACTAGGACTGTAAGTCGTGACGGTTTAGCTACAGAACTGAAATGTTGGATCTTCCCCCTGAGTCCGCCCCATATGTAATAGTTCTTTCTGGGGTCCCAGTTTTGGACCAGGGGAAAAGGGAGGATTATGGTGACCTTAAAAACAAATGTATGCATTGGCTCAATTGCAACAGGCCACTACCACTGCACGTATCAAGTGAAATTCTTTTCGCGCGACGTGTAGAATAGGTAGGGACACGGGGGAAAATATCAGGGGAGATTGCGTAGTTATTAATTTCAGGGATAGTAGGGTGGTGGATTACATCTCTAACTGGGCCCCATCCCACCCTGGTACTCAAATTCAATCACTACCCATGACCTATTTTTATCCCACTCTAACTGGGGTTAGAGGTCAACAGTCATGAGGCGGCCGTGACATTCGGGGTTCTAGGATTCAGGATACTCAAGTTGCCTGGTCGGGAAATAATAACAATTCCCCCAGATGTGACTTGTTTGCTCTGAGCAATAGATTTAGCGTCCTAGACCAGATAGATTGACGGCAGACCACTGGCCTATTCCAACCCTCTCTTGGTGATGCGCAGGGCCCTCGCATTGACCCCATATATGCCCAGACTCCTGTATGTGGCCCACTGAAGTACCCAGTCCCCAGGAGGGCTGGATAGCCGGGATGGATCTAGGATATGCTGCTAGGGCGACTAGGATTGGCAACCAGGGGATGGGATGCAGATATTGGAACTCCCTACTTAACAACTCAGATGGTCGCTAGAGGCGCAGCTTCCCTAGTGGATGTGGGTAGGATGATTGAGCGCGAGGGAGAAGGGACTGGTCAAACCCCCATTGGAAATACTGCTGAGGAACTGACTGTTTTAGGGGATAACGTAGACCTAGTGGAACCCGAAACTGGGGCGGGTGAGACAAAGTAATCGATTAAAATTCTTTCCTGGAATGTGGCTGGGATTAAAAACAAATTGCTGTGCCCAGAATGGGGAGCATTCGTGGAGTAAAGTGATGTCTGCCTATTCCAGGAAACCTGGGCGCTGCCCGACATACAAAGGAGAGGGTATTCTGCCTTTAGTGTACCGGCAACCACGAAGGGTAGGGGCAGACCATAAGGCGGACTTAGTATCTGGGTTGGCACACACCTGGGGGCCCAGGCAGCCCAGATCCCTACTGGGTCGTTAGATGTGCAGTGTGTCCTGCTTACATTTCCAGAAAATAGACAAACTGCTCTTCTAAACATCTATTCACGACCAACCTCGAGTGGGAAGGAGTCTGGAACTATTGACCAACTCAGGCAGTTTACTTTAACTCTTGACCCATCAATTATTCTAATTGTGGATGGCGATTTTAACTGCCAGTTCGAGCCACTCACTGATGCAACCCAAGATGGCCTAGATGACGAGGACCAGCACTGGCATGTTCCGGAACCACAGATTCTGGTAGTTAGAGCTTGGACTCCCCTGGTGCTACAAATTAACTCTTTTACTATTTTGTCCTCTCTTAGAGCCTGTAACGGGAGGACAAAATCGGATAGACCGGGGCGTATGACATTTAATAGAGAAGGCCATAATTCCATCTTGGACTACATCTTGGTTGAATCCAGAACTTGGGGAATGGTCCTGGATTTTAAGATCCACGACAGGAAAGATAGTGACCACAACCCCTTGGTCATGATGTTAAAACCCGAGAGTATGGGTATGTCAAATCTAGTCCCGGATCAGAATCTAATTGGTCTGCCGCTCCTGCTAACCAACAATAGGCGGAGAGTCAAGTGGCCACAGATATTAGGCTCCCCAAACAAACTTGCTGATGTGTATCAAAGGTCCCTGCCATGCCTGAGTGACATGGGCGAGGTGCTGGATAAAGCCATGCACTCAGGGATTGGCAATGAGCCCTTGAAAATACATCAGGGGCTCATTAAAAATCTTTCTGATGTGTTTTATTCTGAAGGAAGACCAAAGGCAAATCCAGTTGTAGCCCATCCCTGGTTCAATGCCCACTGCAGGGAAGCCAAAAAGGACCTGCTCCTTGCGGTCAAGTCACAGGACAAAACCAAGATCAAGTATTGTCGGCGCTTATATAAGCAGGCTATCCAGACGGGGAGGAAAGAGTGGGAGGCAGATAACTGGGAAGACCTTAGAGTTGCACTGAAGTCCAAAGATTTCAAATCTTTTTGGACAATTGTTAGCTGTGGGAGCAGGGGAGGCAATTTGCCCAATGAACCAAATATAGCTGCATCGGCTTGGGAATTGCATTTTGGGGCTTTGTATTCCTCCTTGAGTAACGATAGCCCGGAAACCACTCTCCCATGCCTCCCCCATGAGCATCGACTGGAGGGGGCCTGGGAGATTACAGTGACGGAGGTAGAGGCTGCTATTCTTAAGTTAGCTCCAAACAAGGCCCCTGGTCTGGATAAGATACCGGGAGATCTATACCGTTCCAAACCGAAAATATGGGCCCCTTATTTACGTGTTCTTTTTAATGCCATATTAAACGGTAAGGATCCCCCGGATACATGGCGGGGCGCTGAAATAGTCCCCATCTTCTAAAAAGGTTGCCCCCTCAAACCGTCTCACTATAGGCCAATCAGCCTCATAGACGTGATGCAAAAATTGATGGGTCGAATCATTCTAGGCAGAATACAGAGTTGAATGGAGGATAACGAGATTTTATCTCCTTTCCAAGCTGGTTTTAGGCAGGGCACATCTACGGTGGACCAGCTATTTAGACTTCAGGTCTTATATTGGAAAACTGTGACTGTAGAGGGTGGCAGGCTCTACATGATCTTTGTTGACCTGCGGTCGGCATTTGACCTGGTGCCTAGAAATAAACTGTGGAGGATATTACATGAATTGGGTTTACCATGCTATCTTCTCAATGTTCTAATGAGACTCCATATTGGCACCTATACCCAGGTAAGGTGTGGGAAGCTTGGGGAATTATCAGGTTGCTTCCCGGTCAACCAAGGGGTGCGCCAGGATTGCGTCCTGGCTCCCACCCTTTTTTGTCTTTACATAAATGGATTGGTTGATCACCTCCTTGGAGCAATGAATATAGATGCCCCGAGGCTAGCCACTGGTCAGGTGCCCGCCCTGATGTTCGCGGATGACACTTTGTTGTTGTCCAAGACATCAACGGGCATCCAACGCATCCTCGATGGCTTTGCCGATTTCTGTGTATCAGGGGATTGGAGACAAACCTAGATAAAACTAAGTTCATGATCTTTAACCCGCCGAGGCAGATACGCCGGAACCCCCTCCTAGGTAGAATCCCACTTGAGAGAGTGAAGACCACCTTGGGAGAACACTTGGAATGGGATTCGCAGTTGGCCAAAGCTGCACTTAAGCTAACAAAGGTGGTGGGGGGGATCCAGAAGCTGCATAGAGAGACCGAATTCAAGCCTTTGGCTCCAGTAATTGAAATGTATAATCTTCAGGCTAGATCGGCAGCTCTATATGGGGCCGAACTTTGGGGGCATCAAAAATCTCAAAATTTAGCCAAGATGGAACATGCATTTGTGAGGAATATACTAGGTCTTCCTGTAAGTACCCCACTCGTACCATTGCACATGGACCTAGGGCTACTCCCTATTGAGGAGGTTATGCCCTTACTCCCGCTATTATATTGGAAAAGATTGTGGTCCGTGCCGGAACTTGTCTGCTATAAAAATGGATTCAGGGAAATTTGGAATGCATTGAGAAGTAAGAATATAAGGTGGCTGGCCCACATAAAGTTAACTAGTCGCAGGATAGGCCTAGCGGAGCTTTGGGAAGCCCCGGAAGTCGCTTGTCCAGAGATAGCGAAAGCCGAAATGGAGCCGCCACTATAAGAACCATAATTTAGCATCCCTGCATGCGAGCTCCGAGGGGGGCAGATTGACCACTGAGTTCCTCCATGTTAAAGCAGATTACAAAAGAGAGGAATTTTTAGACTTAATATTCCCTGCAGCAGCACGAAAATTGTATATGCAATTTAGACTAGGCACTCTCCAGCTCAGAGTTCTCACCAGTAAATGGGACAGAACTATGAACAAGGAATGCCCTGCCTGTGGCTTTCACCTGGAAAATGAAATTCATGTTTTGTTTTTTTGCCCAGCGTACCAGGGTCCACGCAAGCACTGGCTAATTGCAATCTGTAGAAACATAGGTTTCCGCCAGTGTGCACATGCCTTTAGGGTGTTAAAATATGATACGCACCCCCCCATTATTTTTGATGTTTCTCGCTTTTTGAATGCAATGTGGCACAAACGTAAGAAATTGATTACTGTACCCAGCGTCTAGCACGAGTTCCTGCTCTAACCCAATATGATGTTCGATAATGAACTCTAAGTTTAATCTCTGTTTTATTCTGTGCATAGTATTGTATGTATTTGTAAATTTGTATGTGTAATGTATTTTAAATGCTATTCTTATTTATTATCTTAAATTGTCTATTATATGCATTTTTATGAACTTTTATGGTCCTTGGTGGCCGAAATAAAGTTATCGAACGAACGATAATGTTAAAAAAACAATGTTTTATCCCACTATATTAATAAAAAGCAATAATAAAAACATCAATATTATTTACAACAATATTACTTATCTCAAAAAATGATATTCTTACCAACAATATTTGACTGTAACTATAAAATTGCTGATATTTCTGTCTCCCGATATTTCTAAAATAACATTTTGTCAAAATAACCTATCCTTTAGGTAACTGAGAAATTCAACAAGATCAAGCAACCCACAGCAAAACTATTCATCAGGTTACAGATTCTTCACAGGATTAGTCTCTCAGAGCCGCTCCTCAGGTCACAGAAGGTTTACAGGCTCAGGCCTCAGTTACTGCCTTGGAATAGAAAGATTTGATAGTCTATGGTATCATAAAAAATAGCCACGCACAGAGCAAACCTAATGCTCAGCTTCTTAATCGAGGAAAATATTTAACCTCCCTTTATATATTTTGCCATTGATAAGTGACTAACTAAAAACTAGTTGTTATAACACCATTCAAGAAGGGTAGCTTTAAGAGCTGACAGAATTTTGCTACAAATGCATCTGACTCACGGCCAAAATGGCACATGACGTCACTGTAAAAGAAAAACGACTTGGGGGCCGATTACTATGCAGTCGGAGCTGATCTGACAGCATCCTAATCAGCCTGTCGGATTCCTTTCCGATCGACCCTGTATGATTGGAGTCTGTCGGAAAGAAATGCGACCAGTCATTCCAACTGGCTTCCGATGGGCTCAGGGATTCTGTCCGCCAGTCGGAATGCTTTCAGTAATCGCAATGGCGGCTCTTTCTGCCCGAGGGATTACGATGTCGGGTGGAGACAGCCTTTCTGTGCCGGCCTTTCCAACACAGAAAGGCTGTCGGAACTCGACTTTGGGGGCCCCCAGCAAGGCCCTCTTTGGTGCACTGTCTCCAGTTGGAGGCCAAATGGGCACCTAAGGAGCCCCCATGTTGATCCCTGCACCTTGTGGTAGGCACCTTAAGGTGCCTGTCACGGGGTGCAGGGATGAAATGCAACTTGCATTATTAAAATGGGAGCATGCATTCCGGTCGGAATGCATGCTCCTATTGTAAAGTATAGGAGTGCGACAGAACAGTGTTCGGTCGCATCCTGATTAGTCGGTCAAGACCGTCAACTAGTTGTTGGTCGAGATGATGTCGGGCGAAGGAAACTCCGCCCAACATCTTAATTAGGCCCTTGGTGTTCAGTCTGGTGTTCAGTCTGTTACAGTAACTTTCATAGGGGGTATCATATCTGAAAAGGACAGCTTCCAGACGCAGGTGAATGTACACCGGTAGGATAGGGCAGGGAACAGGAGTGGAGGGGCGGCGGGGAGGGGGCTTCATGGGGGTCCAAAATTTAACAAAAACACACTGACCTCATCGCCCCGCCATCATCCCTTGTCGTCTCTCTGTGAGGAACCAGTAAGCACAAAGACTCCCTCCACTAAGCCAATCTCAACGCTGCAATGCAGCATTGTGATTGGTCTGAGCACCGTGGCTCGGTGCTCAGACATGGAATTGGAGGCTGGGCATAACCCCCCCAGGCTGTGTAATGCAGCTTGGTGGGGACCATGGAAATTGCTTATGACTGTTTGGCCAGCTCAAGAGGGCCGGCCAAGCAGTCAAGCCTACTTTGGAGTGCAGCAACCACTCCTCCTCCCGGATCTCACGGGAGCCCAGCCCCGCCCCACCCAACCTGGCTGAGACTAAAAATTAAATGATAATCACTTCTGTTATCATCATTTTATTTTTGCTTTTACACTGCTTCAAAGCAGTGGGGTGACGCTCCTCTGCCTTAGCGGTGGATCCGCCAATAATGGACAACCGCCCTGTTTATCCAGGAGACACGCTAAGTGGCAGCGTTTTTGACTAAACGGTTACTTCCTCCGTTGATGATCGTTTGACCTGAAATTCCAATGGTGTACAAATAGCAGTGCAGGATTCCGGCCCACACAGGACCGGCACAACTCAGCCACAAGCAGCCATACTTATCCACAGAACGGACACATCCAATAAAAGTACTGGCTTCCCTTACAGAGAATAAGCACAGCAAAGGAAGCAACAGTGCAAGCTTCCCTAATACACAAAGTAGGCACCGAAAAGGCAAAAGCAATTAAGGCAACCCTCGCTGAGAGAACAAGAACCACACATAAACGATAGAGCAAAGATACTGCAAGTGTAAGCTTCTCTCAGACACAGGCCAGGCGTGGCAGAGAAAAGACAGATTTCAGTCAGTAGCAATGCAAGATCACTTCACACACAGAATAGATGCTACTCGGAATGCAGCAGTGCAAGCTTCACTCGCCCACAACACCAGCCGAAGCAGCTCACGCCCAGTGAATCTCTGGATTCTATCACAGTTCTTAATAGTAGGCACGTAAATAATTGGGTATTCGTGCTTATTTTATTGTGTATTTATATTCTAACGACAATAGTGCTATAGTAGCTGATTCTTCACAGACTAAAGTAGATTTCTGCCATGTTTGATAATGCAAAGCCTAAGATGGAACGATCCTGTGTTACCTTGAACTGCAACTGAACTGACAGCTCTCTCCTAATTTTGTCACTCACAGATAATTGCACTAGGCTCTTTGAAAACAAATATGCCATTTCATCATATCTAAGCGGATTACATAATGAAATTGCATGGCAACCTTTGCCTCCGGTGATGTCTCAGACGCAACACCAGATCTAAATAGTGACTGTAATTATGGTACCTTTTATACTTCTGTAAAAGTTTTAAAAAAATCTTCCGACTACAAATATTTAAATGCTGTAGCGCACTGGGATGTCCCTACTACCATGTTAGTTCTTTACGAAAGTAGAGCAAATAAATAAAATCAATACGATATACAAGGCTGGCACGGGTAGCTATGACCTCAGAGAAGGACTTTGATTTGATTGAGCTGGGAAACAGGTGTCTTCAATATCAGAACAATTCTCTTTGGCTTGTGTAGCTGTGACTAGGAAGCATGTGACCTTTAGAAGTGTGAAGGGAGAACGAGCTTAATGATACTCCATTTAGGTTAAAAATACAAGTGTGAACGCTCCATCTGCCCGCGGTACCATTTTTCATCTGGAGGTAGTGAGAGGGAGTCTCGTGCACCCCGGAAGAGCCAGCGTCGTGCCTATCACGTGTGCTCCATAACACAGTGTCATCCAGTCCATGGTAATGTGTGGGAATAAGGGCTGTGTGAACCATCAATTCCATGTGTGAAAACTGTGGCAGACAACGCCAAATGTGGGGTCTAGTTTAAATTTCGTCCCTGTAGCAAATTGTCTGTGTGGGCCGCCACAGACCACAGCCAGCCTGTGAGGCATTTGACCTTGGCTGACTGCATGCCTGGGAATAGGAGAGAGTGACAGGGAGGCATGCTTTGTAAGGGCCTTCTGTATCGAGGCTAAGGTCAGCCCTAATATTTTACATATTTGATATTGTAAAATATGTAGGCTGACCTACATATTTGATATTGTTGTAACACAGTGATGGAGTATTGAAAAGGCGCTACTCCTGAACCGGTGTTGGATATAGCTTTGAAGGAAGAAGTTAGTTAACATCTTAATTATGGCTAAGCTGGCACTAATTTGAGCCTATGCAGGTGACCCACTTTTCTAACCCATCTGTATGATGTTATACCCAGGGAAGACAGGAGATTTGAAAAGCAAGGCACCCACTTAACTGTGATGTCTTCATGAAAGCACGGTGGAAGCTCCACTTTCCACAGTTGACAGGTCATTAAAGCAGTGGCGGCCACTACTGGGGTGGCGAGGCGGGAGGGTAAATGAAAATAAAAAAAACTTACCCACAGGCCGGCTGCCACCTTCTGGTCCTCTTTGGCTCTTCAGTTGACTCCAGGACTCCAGGAGCAGGAAGCAGGCAGTACACAGGCTCCCAGAATCCCCTATCCAATCACAATGCTGCAGTACAGCAGCGTTGTGATTGGTCGGGGCGCTGTGGTTTGGGGCTCAGAGATAGACTGGGAGCCTGTGCACATTTCTACACCCAGGCCGTGCAATACAGCCAGTAGAAAAAATGCAAAGTGCGCATGACTGTTTGGCCAGACCAAGACGGCCGACCAAACCGTCTTGTGCAACTAAGAGAGTGCCCACCACTCCTCCCCTTGTGTCTGTGACAGCTCAACACCGCCCCTCCCCTAACCAGCTGAGCCACGACGGAAAAAGAAAATGATAATAACATGCGTTATTATAATTTTCTTTTTAATTTCTGAACTGCTCACAGAGCAGTGGGGCAGCGCTCCTGTGCCTTAGTAGAGGAGCCGCTGCTGCATCAAAGTGAGTTACAATGCCAAAGGGACATCCAGAGGTCATGGTCATAGTTGTTCAATGTGAATGTTGAAGAGGCGGAGACCACCCAAAAGACCCACAATAGAAAAAAGACTATGGGCTAGATGTAGGTAAATAGGATTTACCGATTCTAAAATACCGAATTTTACCGATTCGGTATTTCAGAATCGGTAAATCCTATGTAGGTAATTATTCGGTAAAAATTACCGAATCGTTAAGATTCGGTATTTACAGAATCGTTATTTACCGATTCGGTAATTGGCCTATAGGAATGAATGTCAATTACTGAATCGGTAAATACCGATTCGGTAAAATAGGGAAAGGGTCAAGGGTGGCAGGGTGTCACTTTGACACCCTGTTGCACCCCTGAATAGTGTTTGTGTGCACATTTGGCACACATACATACCCTAAGGGCATGTATGTCTGTCACATGGCACAGTTGAAAATGCACAAATTTGCATTTTCAAAGGTAATCCTTATTTACCACCAACTAATAGTTGGTGGTAAATAACGAATCCTTGAAGCACAGGAGCACTCATTAAAGTGCTTCCTACATGTCATTTACCGATTCGGTAAATACCGAATGGGTAAATGATGATTCGGTAAGTACCGAATCGGTAAATCCCGATTTGTTTTTTACAGAATCCTCCCCTAAATCCCAAATGCCCAATACCGGTCAGTAACGGCCGAAATTCGGTAATTTCGGCAGTTACTGACCGGTAATAACCTTCCTACATCTGGCCCGAAATCTTCACCCTACTCCACAGTGAAAAAGATGTGTCAGAAATACTATGAGATGAGGAACAACCAGGGTGATGCCAATAGCCCATCTGCATCTCCTTAATGGAAATTGGTATAAGAACTAAAAATGACCACCAATAATTCTTATAATTCATTTGTTCTTTGTGTCTGTAATTTTCACTTTTGTGACAGTGGCTCACCCGTAGACAAGAAGAGCTGTTCTGATGCTTGTGTCTGGTTCATGATATATTGTGTTGTCATGTAGCCTGAGTCAATATTTCCTAATTGAGGCAGTGTGTGTATGATTGTTTTTTTCCGAGAACGAAGACAATGCCAGGTAGAAAGCTGTTTGCTGTTTCATTTTTCTCAACGGAGCCAAGATAGAAAGTATGCTGTTTGTGTTTTCAGAGATACACAGTAGTGCATCATCCAAATAAGCTGATACAGAGATGCTTCAAGAGGGCTAAATCCTTCCAGCAATGAGGGCCTGATTCCATAGGATATAATGGACTTGTAATAGGACGGACAGGATATCCATCACGTTTGTAATGGAGTAACTCTGTTCACCAAGATCAGGATCAGGCTCTGAGTGTCCTAGCCAAAGAGAAAATGCTTATAATGAACCAACGGCCATTCTATTTCTGTCCTTAATATGCTAAAGAAAATCTGCATCCACCGGCCTGTCACACTGTGACCATGCAATGCAGCATCACATAATGTCTCCTTGGAGACAAGAGGATGAAGTGACTTGGTGGTTACTGTTTTTCTCTCTTGGTGGCCCCTGGCCGAAGATGCTTTTTCCTTCCACGTGACCGTTCTGTCTCTCCGAGAGACGGTCGCTCCCCACGCTCCCTGCCTGAATACTGAAGCGCTTTGCTTGCACTGCCTGCTACGAATTGGTGCCTGGGTATCGTAGCGCTTTGCTCGATTTTCTTATCAAGTATTGCTGCCTGCTATTGCTCACTGCTGCTGCTCGCATTTCAATCTGTGCTAACTCATTCATTATTGGAGCGCTCGCATTGCCTGATTATAAAATTACAAATTATTGCCTGAGTGTGCCAGTGCCACCGCCCATAGCGACATCCAGCTTTCTGCCCCCAATCTCGTCCTGTTTGGGTTTTGCTATCGCCACCATATTTGTTATTGTGCCTCGTAGCCAGCCTCTCCACCCCGCTCCCGTCTCCTAGCTGCTCCTCCCTCCCACTGACTGATAAGGCTCGTCCCGATAGCAGTTGCGCTGTGACCGTTCTGTCTCTCTGAGAGACGGTCGCTCCCCACGCTCCCTGCCTGAATACCGAAGAGCTTTGCTTGCACTGCCTGCTACGAATTGGTGCCTGGGTATCGTAGCGCTTTGCTCGATTTACTTATCAAGTATTGCTGCCTGCTATTGCTCACTGCTGCTGCTCGCATTTCAATCTGTGCTAACTCATTCATTATTGGAGCGCTCGCATTGCCTGATTATAAAATTACAAATTATTGCCTGATTGTGCCGGTGCCACTGCCCATAGCGACATCCAGCTTTCTGCCCCCAATCTCGTCCTGTTTGGGTTTTGCTATCGCCGCCATATTTGTTATTGTGCCTCGTAGCCAGCATCTCCACCCCGCTCCCGCCTCCCAGCTGCTCCTCCCTCGCTCCGCCCCCCCACTATCTACATATGTCAATGCAACAGACGCGCAGCGTCCACGCGCAGCGGTCGTGCCCCATGCGCGCCAAAGGCACGCCAAAGGTAAGCCCGTCTACGCCCGTCCGCGCTTGGACTGCGCCCAGCGCCAGACCCCCTGGTCCCCGCAAAATCCACTCCACCCGCATAACGTATGACGCCGCAACTCTCTCAGCCCTTAACCCCGGCCGCCCACCAAACTGCTACCAAGACGCCCCAGGACACACCCATGGACCCTTCACTTGCCACTCCTGCAAGTTCGCCTGCATCAGGACCCACTCCAAATCCACAAACACCAAACAGAGCTCCGACACTAACCACCTAAAGTGCATCCTGCTCAACACCCGATCGATCCACAGACACGCCATTGAACTCTGGAACCTACTCGACACTACATCGCCGGACGTCGCCTTCCTTACAGAAACCTGGATGAACGCCTCATCAGCGCCCGACATCGCCATAGCCATTCCGGACGGCTACAAGATCGTCCGAAAGGACCGCACCAACCAAACAGGAGGAGGCATCGCCATCGTCCATAAGAACACCATCCGCATCACGACCAGTTCCGACGATTATCTCGCTACCGCCGAACACCTTCACTTCCAGATCCACACCGACACCAAGACCACACTCAGAGGCACACTCATCTACAGACCGCCAGTACCCCGCACACAATTCAGCGAAGACATCACTGACTTCATCAGCCCACACGCCCTCCCCTCCGAGGACTACATCCTACTGGGTGACCTCAACTTCCACCTGGAAAAGAAAAACGACAGCAATACTACCACCCTTCTGGACAACCTCGCCACTCTCGGACTCAAACAACTTGTCAATACCCCCACCCACCATGCCGGACACACGCTCGACCCAATCTTCACCTCCAGCAAGCACATCTCCTTCAATCACACCACAGCTCTCCACTGGACTGACCACAGCTGCGTTCACTTCAATTACAAAAAGACCACGACCCACAACCCCTCACAACCTATTCCCCGAAGAAACTGGAACAAAATTACCACCGACCAGCTCTTCACATCGCTTCACCAAAACCCTCCTGCCAAATCATTGGACCCAAACCAAGCAGCCACCGACCTCACACAATGGATCACCCACAGCGCCAACGAACTAGCCCCCTTGAAAAACCATCAAATCAAGCAAGGTAGCAAAAAAGCCCCCTGGTTCAACGATGACCTTAAGAAATCCAAGAAGTTCTGTCGCACCCTCGAGAAAGCCTGGAGAAAAAACCCAACCACTGACAACCTGGCCATCTTCAAGAACGCTACCCGCAAACACCACCAACTGATCCGATCCACCAAGAAATCAGCATTCAAGGATCGTCTTGACAACAACGCCCAAAACAGCAAGGAACTTTTCAACATCGTCAAAGAATTTTCCAACCCCACCGCCGGCACCAACGACATCACTCCCTCCCAAGACCTATGCGACTCCCTAGCCTCATTCTTCCACAACAAAATCGCCGACATACATAACAGCTTTGGAAACCAGTCCGGAGACCAGTCCATTCCACCCACCTCCGAACCAACACCGCCCTTTAACTTCCTTTGCGACTGGAACCCAATCACCACTGAAGACACCATCCGCCTGATGAACTCCATCCACTCGGGATCGCCAACTGACCCATGCCCCCACCACATTTTCAACAAAGCAGACTCCATTATCGCACCCCATCTCCGTGACGTCATCAACTGCTCCTTCAACTCCGCCACCTTCCCGGACAGCTGGAAACATGCCGAACTCAGCGCCCTTCTAAAGAAACCCACAGCAAACCCCACTGAACTTAAGAACTACCGCCCCATCTCGCTCCTCCCATTCCCTGCCAAAGTCATTGAAAAAGCCGTCAACAGTCAGCTCGCCGCCTTCCTCGAATCCAACAAATCCCTCGACCGCTCACAATCCGGCTTCCGAGCCAAACACAGCACCGAAACCGCCCTAATCGCAGCAACAGACGACATTCGAACTCTACTGGACAACGGAGAAACAGCTGCCCTCATCCTACTTGACCTCTCCGCAGCCTTCGACACAGTCTGTCACAGCACCCTCATACAACGCCTTAGCAACGTCGGAATACAAGGAAAAGCATTGGACTGGATCATCTCTTTCCTCGCCGGAAGAACCCAGAGAGTCCGCCTCCCCCCTTTTAGATCAGAAGCCACCGAAGTCATCTGCGGCGTACCACAAGGATCATCACTCAGCCCCACCCTCTTCAACATTTACATGAGTCCCCTCGCATCCATCGCATGCCAACACAACCTCAACATCATCTCCTACGCAGACGACACCCAACTGATCCTCTCCCTCACCAAAGACCCAAACACCGCCAAACCCAACTTACACGAAGGAATGAAAGAAGTAGCTGAGTGGATGAAGAACAGCCGTTTAAAACTGAACTCGGACAAAACGGAAGTCCTCATCTTAGGTTCATCCCCCGCTGCCTGGAACGACTCATGGTGTCCACCGGCCCTGGGATCCGCACCCATACCCACGGACCACGCACGCAACCTGGGCTTCATTCTGGACTCCTCCCTCTCGATGACCAGACAAGTCAACGCCGTCTCATCATCATGCTTCAACATCCTACGCATGCTCAAAAAAATCTTCTGCTGGCTCCCCACCGAAACAAGAAAGACGGTCACCCACGCACTAGTCACAAGCCGACTGGATTACGGAAACACCCTTTACGCCGGAACCACAACCAAACTACAGAAAAAACTACAACGCATCCAAAACACCTCAGCCAGACTCATACTGGACATCCCCCGTCAAGCTCACATTTCCGGTCACCTGAAAGACCTCCACTGGCTCCCCGTCAACCAGAGAATAACGTTCCGTCTCTTCACCCACGCACACAAAGCCCTCTATGACCTAGAACCAGAATGCCTCAACACGCGACTGTCCTTCTACACCCCCACCCGCCAACTACGATCGTCCAATCAAGCCCTCGCCGCAATTCCGCGCATCCATAGATCCACCATGGGAGGAAGATCCTTCACCTACTTAGCAGCCAAAACCTGGAATTCTCTCCCCTCCCACCTCCGCCTTACACAGAATCACCTCTCCTTCAGAAAGCAACTTAAAACTTGGATATTCGATAAGTAAAGTACCCCCCCTTTCCCAAGCGCCTTGAGACCCTCTGGGTGAGTAGTGCACTATACAAATTTTCGAACTTGAACTTGAACTTCCATTTGAATATCCAAGTTATCCCTTTGTGGACTTGACTCAGCAAGGGTAGAGGTAGCAAGAAATCAAGTTACCGGCGCCGGTTAGTCTTAAATTTACAGTGTCAAGTCAAGTTAAGCATTTAATTGCTTTTGGCCTGGGATGAAGGTGCTATTAAGCAATTAAATAAACATCTTGTCTGCTAATTTTGGTTGTACTTTGTCCAGCAAGCATCTATATAGGGGTTGTCATGAACATGATTCTATTTCACATATATTAATATAGGCCCTTTGTTGGAGGTGTCTTAAATATGATCCTGAGGCCACTCCCCTTTAAGATCCTGTTTCCATTTCCATTCCAATTAAACCAACGAATCAAAGGTTTTATTATTAATGATGATTTCATGTCTCTCTCTCTCTCAGTCAAAGAATGTGCAGATCAGGAACATGCCCCACAAATATTTGAACGTCAGAGGAAATATAGCAATCATTGGCAAAGCCAGTATCTAGTGTTGGCTGCCAGCTTTTGCTTTGTGAATGTTTTGTTTTATTTTGACAAGGTTTTCGTATAACCTTATTATTGTTGGAGCTGTTTGGTCCTTGCCAATACAGAAAAAATAAATTGCTAAAAGCAACCCTATTTTTCTGGTCTCAAAAAGCACAAATTGCCATACTTGTCCCTGGCCCTCAAGGTAATTACTTTGTTTGTGGATGTGGTCCTTGTGAAATAGCAAAATCCCATCACTCACAGTGAAGTTTGCAGTGGCTTATGTAGGCAGACTCATAGCTCTGTGCGGTATGCTGTAGTGCATATAACAAAAAAGGTTACTGACACAACAGACCAATTGATGAAGAGGGCTGGTTGAAAGACACTACATCTAAGTATATCATGTATATCATTTTAGCAAAATCAAAATGTCTTGACTAACGCTATGCCTAAAAATAATGAGCCCATGCATATCAGGAGAACAGCAGAAACCAGGAGGCCCAGTTTGACTATCAATAATTCTGTTAAAATAGTATAACTCTGTCAAGCGTCTTTGAAAAGTATACAGACTTCCCCAACAAGTTTATATTTTTTCAGCAGCAGTAATGACTTTATAAAAAGTGCAATAGATAAGGGGTTTTATACATCTGCACATCATTGATTGGGAAAATCAAATATCACTGTCACATATGCACTCAAGCACATTATTAACCTTCGCTTGGTATGTACTATAACTTTTATCTTGTGCTTCTTGACCTGTGCACACTTACATGAAATTTCCCATGTACAGGACTTTAGGCTCTTTTTTGACAGTGTATTGTTACCGCCAACATAATGGTCTTTTACGCTATATTTAAATGTGGGCGGGCCTTTGGTTACACCCCTCCTATGGCCCAGCGGAGTAAGGACCGTCGGAGGTTGATCCCTATGTCTGCCCATCTAATTTAGATGGGTTAATGTACAGGACAGTTTTCTCTGCCTGTTACCGCCAGGAAAACCCTGCTGGTAAGGGGCAGAGAAAACTGTCTAATGCCCCCCTCACCTTAGGAGATAGCTCCCATGGTAAGGGGAGTTTTTTTTTATTAAAAAAAATCCCACTTCAAGATTTTATTTTTGAAAATAGAAAAAATATAAGTTTGAGACGACTCTGTCATGTTAATGGAGTGATGCTTCAAACTTAACGTGACAGCAGATCCTGCCAATGCTTAAGAAATGACCACCGACTTGGTGGTCATTTCTAAATTTGGTAGGTGAGGACTCCGCCAGGGCGACAGGGTAATTTCCTCCGTCGCTCTGAAGGACCAAACCTCCACTCACCAACATATAAATCACTCCGTAAGTGTGCTATATAATGTCTTCACATTCACACACTCTCAGTTGCTTCAAGATGGATTTCAAGGAGGTCCGGATTAAATTTACTTCAAGTCCTTCCTCCTTACAATCCTTTCCTTCCGATTCGAATCAGCCCTCATGTGAGTCAATTTTGGCACATCACAAGAGTATGAATTGCTACATGAAGCCATTCCAGCATACATTTTAGGCACAATTTGAATTATTCAAATAAAACCAAATTCTGATTAGTCAGATATGAACCACAAGGTAGGTGTCAGCTAGCGCCATCTCTTTTTCTGACAAACTGGCATTAGGTGGTGGATTCTCTATCAACAATTTAGTGTCTGGGTTGTGATCTGCTTTTCTTTGACCTGAACAAATGAATATTTGTTCATCGTCACCTGAAGCAGTGAGTCACTTGGACTGCACGTTAGAGGTCTGCATATCCATAGATACCAAAACTAGTGTTGTTTCTAAGAACTGTTTCTACAACTCCAGAATCGTGAAACGTGTCCTCACTAATCTTACACAGCTTATATTCAATCCAGATTTGATTATGGAATTAATGTGTTTTAGGATTGCAGCTAATTTTGAAAGCTAAATCACAGATTCTGTTTTGCCTGTGCTAGACATACAATGTTTCAGTAGTACACAGGCCTTTTTAGGTCTCGCGTCAGCGAAAGACCTTATGTCACCCGTTTGCGGGAATGTGGACATGAGATATGCACGCGATTTCCCTCGCCGATTTCATCTCGTGGGCGCGCACGCCCAGGCCGGCGCCGTGCACATCCCCTGTCCCACTTTCACCGCAAGTCAGCCTCTCGCCTCTCGCGCGCGCACACAGCCACACTCACGACGCATGCACACACACACACATACAAACAAGCACACACACGCGCAGGCACACATGCAGGCAAACACACACACACAGGCACACACGCACACACACACGCAGGCATACACACACGCGCACACAGACACACATACCGCCGCCGGTAAACTTGTTTAGGACTTGTGCCCTGATATAGCGACCACCTCGTAATCACGGCCTAAGAATGCAGTGCTAAGTTTAAAGTCGGCCACAAACAAGGTTTGCACCTAATTGTGCTCGGCCTGTGATTTTTTTGCACTCGCAATTTCCTCCTGAAAATAAAACTGCATGTGCACGTGTTAAGAGGAATAGTAAGTGGCAAAACTGGTCCGAATACAGTTTGTGGACATCGCTTGATACACAGTGCACTAGGGGTGGGGGGATGACTGCTTAACTAGGCCAAGACCCGACCTGATGCTGTGCACTAACGGAACCCCCTGGAGTGTCTGCACGGCTCTATAATGAGGCTTCAAGAAAGCAAGTGTGGACAGTGTCCTTCACCAAGGCTTGTTTACCGCACCCACAGTGCTTGCAAGCTGCTTCCTGTGTCATGACAGCCCTCCCCACCACAGACGCCCCACAGGGCATAGAAAGAGCAACAATTGCAACATTAAACAAAACCGCCTGGAATAGCAAGGTAGGATTATTGTCATCATTATTGCGTTTACGCGTGAGATTTGCTCCTCTCGGATCGTGTTAGGTGTTGATTTGTGTCGACCTGGAGGGTTGTACTCTTACTGCGCCAAGAAGCACCCTCGGCTACCTGAACAGCACTATCATACCTCGTTTGGAGCAGCCAGGCAGGTCTGCTGTGCCCAGTGAGTGCTGTCTTCCCAGCCATCCATACTCCTGCTTTATTTAAAAGCCATTCCTGTTGCGATAAACGAAATTTTTTAAAGTGTTATTTTACTTTGTCAGTTGTGTTTTTGGTCGCATTTCTTCTGTGTTGTGTTTGCTTCCTGTCCAAGTGTTTTGAAGCAGGATCGAGGCTGGACTGACCCCACTCCAGTCCTCTTACAGTATTAGCCGGGTTTGCTGTTGCGAAGCAATAAAGCGCTTTAGTACTAAGGAAATGCACGAATTCAAAATGTAAATAAAAAATACTTGAGCAAAGAGCCCTACAGCCCCTATTTTTTATTTTTTGATTTTATTTAATGCGATTTTACATAGCGCGAACTTTACCCGAAGGTGTCAGAGCGCTTTACATAAGAACCAGTTTCAATACATAAGGATTTAGAATTACGTGCGTTACATAAAAGATACAAGCAGAAAAAAATTTACAAGTTGTAAAGTCATACAACTTGAAGAGAGACACTCAAGGAAGTGATACAAATGGATAAACTCTAAGCGTCACATAGGAATGGTAGAGAGTACAATGGTCTACACTACAGCATATACTCCCCCCTCCTCTACCCTCCCCCCTTCAGCAAACGCCCCAAAGCACCCCTCCATTTTCCAGGGGTGCATTTGATGCTAGGTGCGGCTCCCTTGGGGGTGGGCTCACTGAACCCCTGCCTGTTCGCCACCCTCATCACTGGCTCCGGGGTCTCCTGGGCTGGGCTCAGGGCTGCGTCACTGCGGGTGATCCCCGACCCTCCCTACCCCCCACCAGAGCAGAACCAACAACCTGCACGAATGCTTCATTAGCATGAGAGAACACGCAAGGAGTCGTGATCCTGAGTGATGGTGACACCCGCTGTGCTGCCGACCCCCCCACTATGAGGAATGAGCTCCCAGCTATTCTGTGCTGAGCGGGGGAACGCGCCCCCGCGTCTAAGAAGAAAGGATCTGAAATGCTTGAGAGGGTAAATTATAGTCGTTAGTTGGTCTCCTAGCGCCAAGAATCCGACAGATGCTTTGTGGCGCTTTATAAAAAAGCGAACTTTTGTACATTTTGTATAGTTAAGAGGTTTTCTGCACCTGTCATGACACGGTGAACGGGTAAAACGAGCCCAGAAGCGCAGCCAGGGCACAAGTTGGGAGGGGGTTGGGTCGCATAAGTTTGGGACGCTTCATCGGGTGTCTTGCACAGGGGCGGCTGGCAGTGGCAGGGGTGATGAGGCTGAAGGGAAGGACGCACGGGGTGAGTGGAGGCCCCTCCCCCCTCACTGACAACTGAAGGGACAGAGTGAGTGAGGGAGGAGAGGCGAAGACTGAGCGAGGGGCGACACAGATGAAGCTAACAACTACACGGGTGCCCACAGAGGCAGCAATGCGTCTCTGCCCTTCGCAGTATAGATTCCTGTAGTGTCGCCTTAATGCCACAAGTGGGCAACTGAGCCCCGGCCTTGGGCAGTGGTGTAACAATGGTGCCATGGGCCCTAATACAAGCAAGGAAGCCACCATGCCCTGGGTTTGTAGCAAAAAAACAGCCATTGGGGTGCAGTGGGCGCCCCAGCCCCCTGGCAGTGCCACTGCACCTGCTGCACTATTGATAGCTAGGCCCCAGACCCACAGCCCGCACTCCTGGCGCCGCCTGCTCAGGGAGACGGGACCACCTCAGCGGTCTGTGCCCGGCAGCAGGCGTGTGTCCAGGAGAGCTCAGAGTGCCTCTTCTGCTTCGCTTCTCTGCCCAGATCTGTATCCAGGGTGCAATGTGTGGTGGGGGTGGGCCTGGTGGGGGGTAGGGTTCGGGGGGCATCATGTTGTATCTCTCTGCTACAAGGTACGCCCATTGCTGAAAGTTCTCATGTCGGATATTATCTCTTATAAATACTGCATGAAACATATCAAACACCAATATCGCGTTTCATTGACATTTATTTATTGGGCACAGATGCAAGTGTCATTTCCCGTAGACGTTTGCAATCATCATTCAGAATTGTGCTCCACAGGCCCTCAACCCATCTTGAGATAGAAGATCTATCTCCCAAGAAGTTAGGGCCATATTAGCAACAACTTGCGATAATTATCGCAAACCGCAATTTTTTTTATCACCTCCTATCGCTGGATTTTATCGTGGAGATAACACAGTTTTACCAATGTTTATCTCCACGGCGAGAAAAAATCCAGGGATAGCGGTGAATTCCATCTTTAACGTGAGATTTCCAGCCATAAAAATCCTATCGCTAAGGAAAATCTTGCTAATAGGCAGGTGGGAACTTAGCCGTAGAATCCACATCCCATCGACTATTATGGCTAAGTCAGGTTTTTACCAGGTGTAAAATCCTGGTACTAATCACGGTTAGTGCTCGTTTTTTTATCGCGTCGCGGGTATTGCTATTAGGCGATAGCTGTGTTAGCGACTGCTTTCAGTCGCTACCAGTTTGGGTACGCCCACTTTGCATGTCATTAGCAATAAATATCGCTGACATGCAAAGCGGGCCCCAAACCGGTAGATATCACCTGGAAGCTGTCGCTAACTGCTGTTAGCGACAGCTTGGTAATTGGGAGATAAAAAAACTCTGCTTTATCGGCTAAAAGTGCCACTAAAGCGGCGATCTGGCCCATGCTAATATGCCCCTTAGATTTTCCCCTAGAATGATAGCTCTATTGGGATGGGCTTCAGCATTTAAGATGTTTGTAACCCGTGGGCTGAGTTTGCTAAATCTTAATCTGCAATCTTTAACCTGTGTGATAGCTCTGCAGTCTCATTCGAAATCCTGTCAAATCTATGGGGCATATTAGCAACAATTTGGGATAATTATTGCAAACCGTGATTAGCGCAATTTTTTTTATCGCCTCCTATCACTGGATTTTATTGTGGAGATAACGCAGTATTACCAACATTTATCTCCACGGCGATAAAAAATCCAGCGATAGCGGCGAATCCCACCTTTAAAGTGACATTTCCAGCGATAAAAACTCCTATTGCTAAGGAAAATCATGCTGTAGGCAGGTGGGGACTTAGCCGTAGAATCCACCTCCCATGACTATTATGGCTAGGTCAGGTTTTTACCAGGTGTAAAATCCTGGCGCTAATCGCGGTTAGCGCGCATTTTTTTTATCGCGTCACGGGTATTGCTAATAGGCAATAGCTGTGTTAGCGACTGCTTTCAGTCACTACCAGTTTGCGTACGCCCACTTTGCATGTCTTTAGCGATAAATATCACTGACATACAAAGCGGGCCCCAAACCGGTCGCTATCACCTGGAAGCTGTCACTAACTGCTGTTAGCGACAGCTTGGTACCACCACCACATCCACCACCACAATATCCACCAGATCCACCACCACCACATCCACCAAATATATATGTGTGTGTGTGTGTGTGGCTCTGTGTGTGTGTGTGTGTCTCTCTATGTGTGTGTGTAGGTGCAAATGCAATCTTCTTGGATTTTCGTCACAATAAAATACACTGAACATAATCTTCCCAAGAGTTATTTACAAACGTTCAAGCTATTGCCATTATAAATTACAATAACTTTTATTTAAGTATTAATTATAAAAAAAAATAAAAGTCATTGTTATTTGTAATATCAATACATCCATGTCACGTAAATACAACACACATTGCATTACAAATGCTATAGGTGCCACATTTGCGAAAGTTAAAACTATTGGCATTGTAACTGACAAAGCTATTAATTTCCCTATTTTCAAAACCAACACATAAATAAAAAAATTGTCATTTACAATACCAATAGCTCAAACTTCCTAATGCGAGACCGATTGCATTGCAAATGCTTGTTTCACTAGGTTCGACTGGCTTGCAAGAAGTAAAAGTGTTTCTTTGAATCAACTGCTTTGGCAAAGTATTCTGCAGTATGACCCTGGTTACCAGCAAGCCTATTCCAATTGTCTTTAGAAAAGCACAATTTTCCATTTAACACTACATTTATTTGTAAAAGCTAGCCAACAGGAATTCCATGTACAAGCTCCAAACACATGGAATGAATTACCCTTGGCCAGTAGAAGGCAATGCAGTAGTCATGCTAACCTCAGAAAACTCTTAAAAACTTGGCCATGTGTTCAATAATTCCCAGTCTGACGTCTACAATAAACAGTTTACTCTTAATGCCAGTTCCAAGAAAGTTTATAAGCTGTGTTTTTAAGTAGGAATTCCAAAGATGTATTACTGATTACTCAACAGTACACCTTACTCAACGTGTCTTTAAGATCATGATATTTTTCTCTTTGGTGGGTCCTTGGAACCAGGGCCGGCTTTAGAACTAGTGGCGCCCTGTGCAACAATGTTTGTTGGAGCCCCCCCAATGACCACCTAAGCCTAGGATTCCCTCACTACCACCATTTGACAGTGCTCCTCAAGTCTCTATAACCACTGTCTCTTGGATTCATTTAGTTTTATAGCACCATGCATACCAGTTTAAGATCTCAGAACACTTTACATCGCACACACATTGCACAGAAACAATCAGTGTGCAAATCAGTATATAGGAAATGTTACCCAAGACAGATGCCTACAAGGAGTAATATGATTCAAAAGGGGGTGGTGATGGACAGAGTATCTGAATTAAGCAGAACACTCCTACCCAGTCAAAAGATCAGGGCTTGATCCATCACCGTTTTTTAGCTCACTGCACCATCCCAGTTCAGAACCTGGCTACATGCAAATTAGTCTGACCCTGGCCCAGTGCATCATGGGAACAGGGCAGACCAAACTACCAAGCCAATTCTTTACTGGAAAGGAAACAAGCTTCCGGGGACCGGTTTCTGGCATTACAGCCGTCTTCGGCCCAGCTTGCTTGAATCCTGATGGTGCAGTGAGCAAGGGACTCACATCTGAGCATACCCTTCCACACTTGTGGTGGCCAAAACGATTCAAAAGGGGGTGGTGATGGACAGAGTATCTGAATTGAGCAGGAACACTCCTACCCAGTCAAAAGATCAGGGCTTGATCCATCACCGTTTTTTAGCTCACTGCACCATCCCAGTTCAGAACCTGGCTACATGCAAATTAGTCTGACCCTGGCCCAGTGCATCATGGGAACAGGGCAGACCAAACTACCAAGCAAATTCTTTACTGGAAAGGAAACAAGCTTCCGGGGACCGGTTTCTGGCATTACAGCCGTCTTCGGCCTGGCTTGCTTGAATCCTGATGGTGCAGTGAGCAAGGGACTCACATCTGAGCATACCCTTCCACACTTGTGGTGGCCAAAACGATTCAAAAGGGGGTGGTGATGGACAGAGTATCTGAATTAAGCAGAACACTCCTACCCAGTCAAAAGATCAGGGCTTGATCCATCATCGTTTTTTAGCTCACTGCACCATCCCAGTTCAGAACCTGGCTACATGCAAATTAGTCTGACCCTGGCCCAGTGCATCATGGGAACAGGGCAGACCAAACTACCGAGCCAATTCTTTACTGGAAAGGAAACAAGCTTCCGGGGACCGGTTTCTGGCATTACAGCCGTCTTCGGCCCGGCTTGCTTGAATCCTGATGGTGCAGTGAGCAAGGGACTCACATCTGAGCATACCCTTCCACACTTGTGGTGGCCAAAACGATTCAAAAGGGGGGGGTGATGGACAGAGTATCTGAATTAAGCAGAACACTCCTACCCAGTCAAAAGATCAGGGCTTGATCCATCACCGTTTTTTAGCTCACTGCACCATCCCAGTTCAGAACCTGGCTACATGCAAATTAGTCTGACCCTGGCCCAGTGCATCATGGGAACAGGGCAGACCAAACTACCAAGCCAATTCTTTACTGGAAAGGAAACAAGCTTCCGGGGACCGGTTTCTGGCATTACAGCCGTCTTCGACCCGGCTTGCTTGAATCCTGATGGTGCAGTGAGCAAGGGACTCACATCTGAGCATACCGTTCCACACTTGTGGTGGCCAAAACGATTCAAAAGGGGGTGGTGATGGACAGAGTATCTGAATTAAGCAGAACACTCCTACCCAGTCAAAAGATCAGGGCTTGATCCATCACCGTTTTTTAGCTCACTGCACCATCCCAGTTCAGAACCTGGCTACATGCAAATTAGTCTGACCCTGGCCCAGTTCATCATGGGAACAGGGCAGACCAAACTACCAAGCCAATTCTTTACTGGAAAGGAAACAAGCTTCGGGGACCGGTTTCTGGCATTACAGCCGTCTTCGGCCCGGCTTGCTTTAATCCTGATGGTGCAGTGAGCCAGGGACTCACATCTGAGCATACCCTTCCACACTTGTGGTGGCCAAAATGATTCAAAAGGGGGAGGTGATGGACAGAGTATCTGAATTAAGCAGAACACTCCTACCCAGTCAAAAGATCAGGGCTTGATCCATCACCGTTTTTTAGCTCACTCCACCATCCCAGTTCAGAGCCTGGCTACATGCAAATTAGTCTGACCCTGGCCCAGTGCATCATGGGAACAGGGCAGACCAAACTACCAAGCCAATTCTATACTGGAAAGGAAACAAGCTTCCGGGGACCGGTTTCTGGCATTACAGCCGTTTTCGGCCCGGCTTGCTTGAATCCTGATGGTGCAGTGAGCAAGGGACTCACATCTGAGCATACCCTTCCACACTTGTGGTGGCCAAAACGATTCAAAAGGGGGTGGTGATGGACAGAGTATCTGAATTAGGCAGAACACTCCTACCCAGTCATAAGATCAGGGCTTGATCCATCACCGTTTTTTAGCTCACTGCACCATCCCAGTTCAGAACCTGGCTACATGCAAATTAGTCTGACCCTGGCCCAGTGCATCATGGGAACAGGGCAGACCAAACTACCCAGCCAATTCTTTACTGGAAAGGAAACAAGCTTCCGGGGACCGGTTTCCGGCTGTAATGCCAGAAACCGGTCCCCGGAAGCTTGTTTCCTTTCCAGTAAAGAATTGGCTTGGTAGTTTGGTCTGCCCTGTTCCCATGATGTACTGGGCCAGGGACAGGCTAATTTGCATGTAGCCAGGTTCTGAACTGGGATGGTGCAGTGAGCTAAAAAACGTTGATGGATCAAGCCCTGATCTTTTGACTGGGTAGGAGTGTTCTGCTTAATTCAGATGCTCTGTCCATCACCACCCCCTTTTCTGAATCGATTTGGCCACTATAGGAGTGGAAGGGTATGCTCAGACATGAGTCCCTTGCTCACTGCACCATCAGGATTCAAGCAAGCCGGGCCGAAGATGGCTGTAATGCCAGAAACCGGTCCCTGGAAGCTTGTTTCCTTTCCAGTAAAGAATTGGGGGGCATATTACCAAGCAATAGCGATAATTATCGCTATTGCTTTGTTAGAGATAAAAATTTACCGCAAAGCTGCGGCGATTTTTATCGCAAATAAACCTTGGTATTACCAAGGTTTATCGCAAATGCGATAAAAATCGCCGCAATGCATGAATATCGCTGAAAAGTCAGCGATATTCATGCATTATCGAGCTAATGCTCTTAGCCATGTTATCCACCTCCCATTGGATAACATGGCTAAGAACTGCTCAGGGCAGGTGTTAACTTTTGGAGATATTCGCGCTTAGCGCGAATATCTCCAAAAGTTGGTAATAGGAGATAGCGATGTTAGCAACTGTTTCCAATCGCTAACATCTTGGCACGCCCACTTTGCATGTCATTGGTGATAAATATCACTGACATGCAAAGTGGGGCCCAAGATGGTCGCTATCTCCTACTAGCTGTCGCTAACTGGTGTTAGCGACAGCTAGGTAATAGGGAGATAATTTTATCTCCGCTTTCTTGGCCTTTAAAGCCAAAAAAGCGGAGATAAACCCCCTTGATAATATGCCCCTAGCTTGGTAGTTTGGTCTGCCCTGTTCCCATGATGCACTGGGCCAGGGACAGACTAATTTGCATGTAGCCAGGTTCGGAACTGGGATGGTGCAGTGAGCTAAAAAACGGTGATGGATCAAGCCCTGATCTTTTGACTGGGTAGGAGTGTTCTGCTTAATTCAGATGCTCTGTCCATCACCACCCCCTTTTCTGAATCGTTTTGGCCACTATAGGAGTGGAAGGGTATGCTCAGACATGAGTCCCTTGCTCACTGCACCATCAGGATTCAAGCAAGCCGGGCCGAAGACGGCTGTAATGCCAGAAACCGGTCCCCGGAAGCTTGTTTCCTTTCCAGTAAAGAATTGGCTTGGTAGTTTGGTCTGCCCTGTTCCCATGATGCACTGGGCCAGGGACAGACTAATTTGCATGTAGCCAGGTTCTGAACTGGGATGGTGCAGTGAGCTAAAAAACGGTGATGGATCAAGCCCTGATCTTTTGACTGGGTAGGAGTGTTCTGCTTAATTCAGATGCTCTGTCCATCACCACCCCCTTTTCTGAATCGTTTTGGCCACTATAGGAGTGGAAGGGTATGCTCAGACATGAGTCCCTTGCTCACTGCACCATCAGGATTCAAGCAAGCCGGGCCGAAGACGGCTGTAATGCCAGAAACCGGTCCCCGGAAGCTTGTTTCCTTTCCAGTAAAGAATTGGCTTGGTAGTTTGGTCTGCCCTGTTCCCATGATGCACTGGGCCAGGGACAGACTAATTTGCATGTAGCCAGGTTCTGAACTGGGATGGTGCAGTGAGCTAAAAAACGGTGATGGATCAAGCCCTGATCTTTTGACTGGGTAGGAGTGTTCTGCTTAATTCAGATGCTCTGTCCATCACCACCCCCTTTTCTGAATCGTTTTGGCCACTATAGGAGTGGAAGGGTATGCTCAGACAGGAGTCCCTTGCTCACTGCACCATCAGGATTCAAGCAAGCCGGGCCGAAGACGGCTGTAATGCCAGAAACCGGTCCCCGGAAGCTTGTTTCCTTTCCAGTAAAGAATTGGCTTGGTAGTTTGGTCTGCCCTGTTCCCATGATGCACTGGGCCAGGGACAGACTAATTTGCATGTAGCCAGGTTCTGAACTGGGATGGTGCAGTGAGCTAAAAAACGGTGATGGATCAAGCCCTGATCTTTTGACTGGGTAGGAGTGTTCTGCTTAATTCAGATGCTCTGTCCATCACCACCCCCTTTTCTGAATCGTTTTGGCCACTATAGGAGTGGAAGGGTATGCTCAGACATGAGTCCCTTGCTCACTGCACCATCAGGATTCAAGCAAGCCGGGCCGAAGACGGCTGTAATGCCAGAAACCGGTCCCCGGAAGCTTGTTTCCTTTCCAGTAAAGAATTGGCTTGGTAGTTTGGTCTACCCTGTTCCCATGATGCACTGGGCCAGGGACAGACTAATTTGCATGTAGCCAGGTTCTGAACTGGGATGGTGCAGTGAGCTAAAAAACGGTGATGGATCAAGCCCTGATCTTTTGACTGGGTAGGAGTGTTCTGCTTAATTCAGATGCTCTGTCCATCACCACCCCCTTTTCTGAATCGTTTTGGCCACTATAGGAGTGGAAGGGTATGCTCAGACATGAGTCCCTTGCTCCCTGCACCATCAGGATTCAAGCAAGCCGGGCCGAAGACGGCTGTAATGCCAGAAACCGGTCCCCGGAAGCTTGTTTCCTTTCCAGTAAAGAATTGGCTTGGTAGTTTGGTCTGCCCTGTTCCCATGATGCACTGGGCCAGGGACAGACTAATTTGCATGTAGCCAGGTTCTGAACTGGGATGGTGCAGTGAGCTAAAAAACGGTGATGGATCAAGCCCTGATCTTTTGACTGGGTAGGAGTGTTCTGCTTAATTCAGATGCTCTGTCCATCACCACCCCCTTTTCTGAATCGTTTTGGCCACTATAGGAGTGGAAGGGTATGTTCAGACATGAGTCCCTTGCTCACTGCACCATCAGGATTCAAGCAAGCTGGGCCGAAGACGGCTGTAATGCCAGAAACCGGTCCCCGGAAGCTTGTTTCCTTTCCAGTAAAGAATTGGCTTGGTAGTTTGGTCTGCCCTGTTCCCATGATGCACTGGGCCAGGGACAGACTAATTTGCATTTAGCCAGGTTCTGAACTGGGATGGTGCAGTGAGCTAAAAAACGGTGATGGATCAAGCCCTGATCTTTTGACTGGGTAGGAGTGTTCTGCTTAATTCAGATGCTCTGTCCATCACCTCCCCCTTTTCTGAATCGTTTTGGCCACTATAGGAGTGGAAGGGTATGCTCAGACATGAGTCCCTTGCTCACTGCACCATCAGGATTCAAGCAAGCCGGGCCGAAGACGGCTGTAATGCCAGAAACCGGTCCCCGGAAGCTTGTTTCCTTTCCAGTAAAGAATTGGCTTGGTAGTTTGGTCTGCCCTGTTCCCATGATGCACTGGGCCAGGGACAGACTAATTTGCATGTAGCCAGGTTCTGAACTGGGATGGTACAGTGAGCTAAAAAACAGTGATGGATCAAGCCCTGATCTTTTGACTCGGTAGGAGTGTTCTGCTTAATTCAGATGCTCTGTCCATCACCACCCCCTTTTCTGAATCGTTTTGGCCACTATAGGAGTGGAAGGGTATGCTCAGACATGAGTCCCTTGCTCACTGCACCATCAGGATTCAAGCAAGCCGGATCGAAGACGGCTGTAATGCCAGAAACCGGTCCCCGGAAGCTTGTTTCCTTTCCATTAAAGAATTGGCTTGGTAGTTTGGTCTGCCCTGTTCCCATGATGCACTGGGCCAGGGACAGACTAATTTGCATGTAGCCAGGTTCTGAACTGGGATGGTGCAGTGAGCTAAAAAACGGTGATGGATCAAGCCCTGATCTTTTGACTGGGTAGGAGTGTTCTGCTTAATTCAGATGCTCTGTCCATCACCACCCCTTTTTCTGAATCGTTTTGGCCACTATAGGAGTGGAAGGGTATGCTCAGACATGAGTCCCTTTCTCACTGCACCATCAGGATTCAAGCAAGCCGGGCCGAAGACGGCTGTAATGCCAGAAACCGGTCCCCGGAAGCTTGTTTCCTTTCCAGTAAAGAATTGGCTTGGTAGTTTGGTCTGCCCTGTTCCCATGATGCACTGGGCCAGGGACATATTAATTTGCATGTAGCCAGGTTCTGAACTGGGATGGTGCAGTGAGCTAAAAAACGGTGATGGATCAAGCCCTGATCTTTTGACTGGGTAGGAGTGTTCTGCTTAATTCAGATGCTCTGTCCATCACCACCCCCTTTTCTGAATCGTTTTGGCCACTATAGGAGTGGAAGGGTATGCTCAGACATGAGTCCCTTGCTCACTGCACCATCAGGATTCAAGCAAGCCGGGCCGAAGACGGCTGTAATGCCATAAACAGGTCCCCGGAAGCTTGTTTTCTTTCCAGTAAAGAATTGGCTTGGTAGTTTGGTCTGCCCTGTTCCCATGATGCACTGGGCCAGGGACAGACTAGTTTGCATGTAGCCAGATTCTGAACCGGGATGGTGCAGTGAACTAAAAAACGGTGATGGATCAAGCCCTGATCTTTTGACTGGGTAGGAGTGTTCTGCTTAATTCAGATGCTCTGTCCATCACCACCCCCTTTTCTGAATCGTTTTGGCCACTATAGGAGTGGAAGGGTATGCTCAGACATGAGTCCCTTGCTCACTGCACCATCAGGATTCAAGCAAGCCGGGCCGAAGACGGCTGTAATGCCAGAAACCGGTCCCCGGAAGCTTGTTTCTTTTCCAGTGAAGAATTGGCTTGGTAGTTTGGTCTGCCCTGTTCCCATGATGCACTGGGCCAGGGACAGACTAAATTGCATGTAGCCAGGTTCTGAACTGGGATGGTGCAGTGAGCTAAAAAACAGTGATGGATCAAGCCCTGATCTTTTGACTGGGTAGGAGTGTTCTGCTAAATTCAGATGCTCTGTCCATCACCACCCCCTTTTCTGAATCGTTTTGGCAACTATAGGAGTGGAAGGGTATGCTCAGACATGAGTCCCTTGCTCACTGCACCATCAGGATTCAAGCAAGCCGGGCCGAAGACGGCTGTAATGCCAGAAACCGGTCCCCGGAAGCTTGTTTCCTTTCCAGTAAAGAATTGGCTTGGTAGTTTGGTCTGCCCTGTTCCCATGATGCACTGGGCCAGGGACAGACTAGTTTGCATGTAGCCAGGTTCTGAACTGGGATGGTGCAGTGAGCTAAAAAACGGTGATGGATCAAGCCCTGATCTTTTGACTGGGTAGGAGTGTTCTGCTTAATTCAGATGCTCTGTCCATCACCACCCCCTTTTCTGAATCGTTTTGGCCACTATATGAGTGGAAGGGTATGCTCAGACATGAGTCCCTTGCTCACTGCACCATCAGGATTCAGGCAAGCCGGGCCGAAGACGGCTGTAATGCCAGAAACCGGTCCCCGGAAGCTTGTTTCCTTTCCAGTAAAGAATTGGCTTGGTAGTTTGGTCTGCCCTGTTCCCATGATGCACTGGGCCAGGGACAGACTAATTTACATGTAGCCAGGTTCTGAACTGGGATGGTGCAGTGAGCTAAAAAACGGTGATGGATCAAGCCCTGATCTTTTGACTGGGTAGGAGTGTTCTGCTTAATTCAGATGCTCTGTCCATCACCACCCCCTTTTCTGAATCGTTTTGGCCACTATAGGAGTGGAAGGATATGCTCAGACATGAGTCCCTTGCTCACTGCACCATCAGGATTCAAGCAAGCCGGGCCGAAGACGGCTGTAATGCCAGAAACCGGTCCCCGGAAGCTTGTTTCCTTTCCAGTAAAGAATTGGCTTGGTAGTTTGGTCTGCCCTGTTCCCATGATGCACTGGGCCAGGGACAGACTAATTTGCATGTAGCCAGGTTCTGAACTGGGATGGTGCAGTGAGCTAAAAAACGGTGATGGATCAAGCCCTGATCTTTTGACTGGGTAGGAGTGTTCTGCTTAATTCAGATGCTCTGTCCATCACCACCCCCTTTTCTGAATCGTTTTGGCCACTATAGGAGTGGAAGGGTATGCTCAGACATGAGTCCCTTGCTCACTGCACCATCAGGATTCAAGCAAGCCGGGCCGAAGACGGCTGTAATGCCAGAAACCGGTCCCCGGAAGCTTGTTTCCTTTCCAGTAAAGAATTGGCTTGGTAGTTTTGTCTACCCTGTTCCCATGATGCACTGGGCCAGGGACAGACTAATTTACATGTAGCCAGGTTCTGAACTGGGATGGTGCAGTGAGCTAAAAAACGGTGATGGATCAAGCCCTGATCTTTTGACTGGGTAGGAGTGTTCTGCTTAATTCAGATGCTCTGTCCATCACCACCCCCTTTTCTGAATCGTTTTGGCCACTATAGGAGTGGAAGGATATGCTCAGACATGAGTCCCTTGCTCACTGCACCATCAGGATTCAAGCAAGCCGGGCCGAAGACGGCTGTAATGCCAGAAACCGGTCCCCGGAAGCTTGTTTCCTTTCCAGTAAAGAATTGGCTTGGTAGTTTGGTCTGCCCTGTTCCCATGATGCACTGGGCCAGGGACAGACTAATTTGCATGTAGCCAGGTTCTGAACTGGGATGGTGCAGTGAGCTAAAAAACGGTGATGGATCAAGCCCTGATCTTTTGACTGGGTAGGAGTGTTCTGCTTAATTCAGATGCTCTGTCCATCACCACCCCCTTTTCTGAATCGTTTTGGCCACTATAGGAGTGGAAGGGTATGCTCAGACATGAGTCCCTTGCTCACTGCACCATCAGGATTCAAGCAAGCCGGGCCGAAGACGGCTGTAATGCCAGAAACCGGTCCCCGGAAGCTTGTTTCCTTTCCAGTAAAGAATTGGCTTGGTAGTTTGGTCTACCCTGTTCCCATGATGCACTGGGCCAGGGACAGACTAATTTGCATGTAGCCAGGTTCTGAACTGGGATGGTGCAGTGAGCTAAAAAACGGTGATGGATCAAGCCCTGATCTTTTGACTGGGTAGGAGTGTTCTGCTTAATTCAGATGCTCTGTCCATCACCACCCCCTTTTCTGAATCGTTTTGGCCACTATAGGAGTGGAAGGGTATGCTCAGACATGAGTCCCTTGCTCACTGCACCATCAGGATTCAAGCAAGCCGGGCCGAAGACGGCTGTAATGCCAGAAACCGGTCCCCGGAAGCTTGTTTCCTTTCCAGTAAAGAATTGGCTTGGTAGTTTGGTCTGCCCTGTTCCCATGATGCACTGGGCCAGGGACAGACTAATTTGCATGTAGCCAGGTTCTGAACTGGGATGGATCAAGCCCTGATATTTTGACTCGGTAGGAGTGTTCTGCTTAATTCAGATGCTCTGTCCATCACCACCCCCTTTTCTGAATCGTACAAGGAGTAATAGTCACATTTCATCCACACTGGTAGGCAGTATAGTTTAAGAGAGATTGGACTGGAAAAGCACAAATTCTGAATTTAAAATGCAACACCATTATTAGGGGTTTTCTTTATTAATAATAATTGATTTCTACCCAAATGAACCCCTTTTGCAATATTAGGACAATAGAAGACTGGGCAAAAATGCATTGCTCAAATATTTTCCTTGCTGTTTGCATGCAGCTCTTTGATGGCAGCTAATAGCTCACTATTAGGATCTTAACTTATGAACTGCAAATAACAAAAGGATCTCCGACAAAAGTGGTAACCCATTGATCTATTTGTATTATGTGCACTTTGTGATGTGAATGGGACACGTTCTTTGTAGCAGGCAAATAAACCCTCTGGGCTATAATGAGTCAAAACTTTCACTAGACAAAGCTCAGGTCTCTCTCCAGGAAGAACATTAATCAGCAGAGTTGTCATTTTTATTGATGCTGGAAAATTGCTGGGACAATGTACGTGGCATCAGGTGCTTTTAAAACAATGAACATGGCGCCCCGCACCAAGTCAGTGCCCGCTGCGGTGGCACCAATCGCACTGCCCTAGAGCCGGCGCTTCTTGCAACTGTACCTTTCATCACCTCCTATAAACTTGTATGCAATACAGCAACACAAGTACACCTTCATGCTTAATTGGCTAAGAAAAAAACAAACCAGAAAATTCCAAGTTGTTGTGAGTAATGTATGTCAGATCTCACTGATATGATGCTTAGGTATATATTCCAAAAATATTTCTGGATTTCTAAACCGATTGATCTTAAATATTTGCTTATCAGGACAGAACATCCATCGTAAATAATGTACATTGCCTTCCTAGGTTGTATCATGTACTCAACAGGGCAGCTCTGGTCGTATCACTTACCTTAGAAGGTACGTCTGAAACATCAACTTGTGTCATTACACTGATAAATATTTTGTTAAAGTTCCCTGACTTGACAAAATAGACTTGTTAAGAGAGTCGATAAAGGAGGGATGACCCATGTGGGTTGGGGGTTGTATATAAAGCTAGGAAAGTCTGACAATGATTTGTTACATAATTCTGTTTATCAAATTATATAATCTTTTGATGTTGGCATATTGGTAGGGAATGGTGTAATCTGCTTTAAGTTGTACCGTCAAATTCTCACTCAATATAACATTGACAATGCCCTTTAATTAAGTGCCCACTTCTTTTATTTAATCTTGCAAATGAAGTGCCTGTTTTTGAGCTCGGGGGTAACAGAAAATCATCCAGGTCTTGAATGAAGTGCGTAATTCGCTGTTGGAGCACTCCCCTAGGGTGGTGATTTGGCTGGCGAAATTTCTTCCACATATCACCAGAACACTGGTTACATAACAGGACCTTAAGGGGTTGAGTATCTATTGCTTCAGGGTTTACTCCAGATAACATATCAGCTGGTGGAATCCACCTCTCAGCATCATGCATTCTATGATGGCCTCAACCATTGTAAACTGACCATTCATTAAATGGTGTCTAGTTCTTGCAAATGAAGACAGATGCACCTTAGAGGTGGATGCAAAGAAGCTCCATCTTTTAAATTAAGGGACCACTGCTTGCCAGTATATTAGACTGGCCAAAAAAGAGGCCACCAAGAGGTAAGTAAACAGTAGTGATGTCAAAGGGCTGGAAACCAGACAACAGCATAATCAATAAATGTGTTCATGATACAATCCGTTAGACAATAGTTTGGGTTCTTGATAGTTTACTCTTACCTTACAACCAGCCCCCCCCAAGTGAACTCTCAAATCCAGAAAACATTGTTGCTAATTGTAAGAATCTGGGTTATTAATGGAGTGGTGTGAGAACCCTACTCAAGCAACAATGACAATTCCCGTCAGGGTGAACCACAAAAGTCACTAAATTAACCTGTGCTTAATTCTCTGGTAGCTTGGCACAAAAGCAGTCTGGCCTAACTTAGAGTCACTGTGTAAAGTGTTTATGCAGCACACAAACAGTAATAATGTGAGAATACAACACACAAAAAAATCCCATATTAATTTATAAAAATAGGATAAAGTTTAATAAATAAAATCACACCAAAACAAATTAAATACAATCACGTGAAACGGAGTTATACATTTTAAATATTTTAGTGAAATCAATATGAAAACGCCAACCGCAGGCATCTGATTGCAAGAGACCAGAGCAAAGTCAAAAGTTAAGGCTGAGCAGATGGAATGTGGGTCAGATACACATGTGAATTAGGCTGAGAACAGCTTACCTTCGGGCTTAGAATACATTTTAGAAGAAAAGTCCAGGAGAAGGTAGAGTTTAGTGGGGCAAGGATGCAGGAGGAGTTGTTGTCACATGAGTGCACTGGACGAGATTTTAGTGAAGCCGTTGACGATGGTAGAAAAAAACACAGAGTAGGAGAAGCTGAATTTCCAAGCTGAGGAGTTTGTTGTTGTTGATTAATGAATGAATGAATGACCTGTACTTATAGAGTGCACAGCTACTCCAGATGGAGTGTCCCGGCGCTAACAGTTCACAAATGGCTGTCCTACTAGGAGGTTTTAGTTCTTAAAAAGCCATATTTTCAACTGTTTTTTGTAGTAGAAGAGATCTGTTAATGCTCTTAGAGCTGCTGGCAGTTTGCTCCAGGCGTGGGCTCCTAAGAAGCTGAAGGACCACCACCTTAGCGCACCAGCCGTGTTTTAGGCATGCAAGCCAGATCGGCGGAGGACGATCTAAGTGCTCTAGTGGCTCACTCTTTTCCTAAGGTGGTCGGCGCCCATGCCTTGGAGGGCTTTGAAGAAAATAACCAAGGCCCTTAATTTCATCAGTTTACTCACTGGAAGCCAGTCTAAGGACTTAAGATGGGGGGTCATATGCGACCTGGGTTTCAGTTTGAGAATTGCCTTTGCTGCCGAATTTTGCACTACCTGAAGTCGTTGAAGAAGGTAGTCTTGTAGTCCCAGATAAGGACATTGGCATAGTCCAATCTGAAGATTATCAGCACCTGCTCCACAATCTTCCTGGAATCCAGGGGAGGAGTGGCAGGAATTTCTTCAGCATAATGGAGAGCCTGTCACCGTCAGGTCCGGTGAAGAATTTTATCTTCACGTTGTGGCAACTTTTTGGAAGTCGAAAACCTCTAGCAGGTCAAATCTTCAAGCTGTAGCAGAAGGGGCTCCACAAGACCGGATACCATCACTCGGAGGTTCAGCTGAACATGATTTGCTGCTGAGGAGAAGAACGTAGAGGGAGCTACTGTGAAGTCAGGATGACCAGCAATGCCCCTTGGGCAGATGATCAGCCATGTAGTTCCCGGCGTTCTGTTGGTTGATCTGGCGTTTGTTGGTGAAAATGTTTCCTAAGTCACAACTTTTAGGGTTAGGTAGGAGCAGCACCTCTAACACCACTTTCAAGGGTCCAGGACTTGCGGGCACCAGTTGGTGGGTTGGGACTCACTCCAGCAGATACCAGGCACAGGCTTCAAGGTCTCTGGAGCTTGTTTTGTCCCTATAGCTCAGACAGGAGGCTAACCAACTGTCCTTTGGAGTCACTCTCTAAGTCCTGGGTTCAAGCAGCAAGGCAAGATTCAAGCATCAGGACAGCCTTCTGGGTAACGAAGGCCTCAAGCAGCAGGGCAGTCCTCTAGTAACAGGAGGGCAACCCTTCGGTGAGCAATGCAGGCCACACGCATCAGAGCACTCATCTCAGGACGCTAGATTATGTTGTGTTATATTTATTTGTATGGCGCACTAATCACCCGGGAGGGTATCCAGGCGCTTGGGCGGGTGTGTAGGTGTATAGTCTCTAAGGTGCTTATGCGAAGAGCCAGGTCTTCAGCTTCTTATGGAACTCAATCAATCAATCTTTATTCGAGCAAGCATTACTCCATGAAAGATATAAAAATACATTGAAAGGTTTAAGATAAAACATACTCCATTTAAAACAGTCTTCAAGATTATAAAACATATCCAAGATAAATACAGTTAAAATGAGAGTTATAAAACAGTTTTTGTCTCTGAAGAAGGGAAGAAAACAGTAAAGTGCAATATCTATATGGTCTTAATTAACCTCACCACAATGTTAAAAACGTTGCCACAGGTATGCATATAAAGTGCACATGTAATTGCTGTAGATATAATAAAGGTGGTCTGCATTGAACAAACTCTAAACCCTTCAGCAACGGTTAAATGTACTTCTTTCTGAGTTCATGATAACAACCACAAAAAAAGACAAGGAGTAAAACTGTTTTTTCAGACAAGTGGTCACAGGTACAAAGTAGAAGGTTGAACAAATACCTTGCTTCATCCAAAAGAGCAGCATGCATATGGATTGCATTGAACTGAAATCTGATTAACAAGAAGTGGTGAAACCTATTATTCACCCAGGGATCACTGAAACAATATCGGCGTCAAGAATATCGAGTTACAAAAATATTGAGGTAAAAATATAGAATACCAAAATATCGACCTCCTATCTCCAAACAGGTAAGTACAAAAATATTGAATCAAAAATATCGATGTAAAAAATATAGTTAGTCAAAATATCGATTTTTTTTAAAATGCTTTAAATTAATTAAAAGTTAATGAAATAATAAATATAATTAACGTAAACATATTTAAAATACTTACATAACCTTAAAATTAATAAATAATTAATGTAAGTAAAAAACAAACATACAAATTGATTTGTTAATACATATATATATATATATAAACGTAATATTAATAAAAAAATTACAATATTTTTACTGTAGGATAGCGGAATGGGTAAAATTTACTATTCCCACTCCAGTGAGTGCAACAGTAGGGAAAGCGTTGGATAGCATAGGGGTAAAAATTACTATTCCAACTCCAGAGAGTGCAACAGTAGGGAAAACGTTGGATAGCGTAGGGGTGAAAATTACTATTCCCACTCCAGAGAGTGCAACAGTAGGGAAAGCGTTGGATAGCATAGGGGTAAAAATTACTAGTCCCACTCCAGAGAGTGCAACAGTAGGGAAAGCGTTGGATAGTGTAGGGGTAAAAATTACTATTCCCACTCCAGAGAGTGCCACAGTAGGGAAAGCACTGGATAGCGTAGGAGTTAAAATTACTATTCCCACTCCAGAGAGTGCAACAGTAGGGAAAGCGTTGGATAGCATAGGGGTAAAAATTACTAGTCCCACTCCAGAGAGTGCAACAGTAGGGAAAGCGTTGGATAGTGTAGGGGTAAAAATTACTATTCCCACTCCAGAGAGTGCCACAGTAGGGAAAGCACTGGATAGCGTAGGAGTTAAAATTACTATTCCCACTCCAGAGAGTGCAACAGTAGGGAAAGCGTTGGATAGCGTAGGGGTAAACATTACCATTCCCACTCCAGAGAGTGCATCAGTAGGGAAAGCGTTGGATAGCGTAGGGGTAAAATTACTATTCCAACTCCAGAGAGTGCAACAGTAGGGAAAACGTTGGATAGCGGCAGGGTAAAATTTACTATTCCCACTCCAAAGAGTGCAACAGTAGGGAAAGCGTTGGATAGCGTAGGGGTAAAAATTACTATTCCCACTCCAGAGAGTGCAACAGTAGGGAAAGCGTTGGATAGCGTAGGGGTAAAAATTACTATTCCCACTCCAGAGAGTGCAACAGTAGGGAAAGCGTTGGATAGCGTAGGGGTGAAAATTACTATTCCAACTCCAGAGAGTGCAACAGTAGGGAAAGCGTTGGATAGCGGGAGGGTAAAATTTACTATTCCAACTCCAGAGAGTGCAACAGTAGGGAAAGCGTTGGTTAGCGTAGGGGTAAAAATTACTATTCCAACTCCAGAGAGTGCAACAGTAGGGAAAGCGTTGGATAGCGTAGGGGTAAAAATTACTATTCCCACTCCAGAGAGTGCAACAGTAGGGAAAGTAAATTCTTCATATATAAATAAAAATAAATTAAATATTAATACCAATTACAAATTATTTAAAAGTAATTAACAATTTTATATAATATAATAAGTAATCAATTAAAAATACAAATATTAATTAATTATTAATTTTTTTTACCTATTAATACACATTATTTACCAATTAACAATTAATTAATTAACAATTAAAAAATAATTAAAAATTAGAACAACAAAAAAACAATAAACAAATTAAAATACTTAATTAATTACAATTAAATTACTTCCCACCCTATTCCCCTATAAACACACAACCCACAACAGAAAATAAATTATTAAAACTAACATAATTATCAATTAATCAATTAATTAAAATTAATTACCAATTATATTTTAATTAATTACCAATTAACAATTACTTAACAATTCAAAATAAATACCAATAAATAAATTAGAAAATTTAATTAATTATAATTAAATTACTTCCCACTCTATTCCCCTATAAACCCACAACCCGCTACAGAAAATAAATTAATAACATTTACATAATTATCAATTAATCAATCAATTAAAATAATCACCAATTATATTTTAATTAATTACCAAATAACAAATAATTAACAATTAATTCAAAATAAATACCAATAAATAAATAAAAATATTAAATTAATTATAATTAAATTACTTCCCACCCTGTTCTCCTATAAACCCACAACCTGCTACAGAATTATATTACGCAAAAATTAAATACCATAAAATTAATTAATTAAAATAAATTATAAAATAAATATACACTTTTCACACATATACTAACATAAAAAATCACTTTAACAAATTGGATATTATTAAAAAAGTTAAATTAACTTACTTATCTCAAATTCGATATTTTTGTTGTCTATATTCTGTCCATTCTATATTTTTGTTGTCTATATTCTGTCCATTCAATATTTTGTCCATTCTATATTTTGAATTCAATATTACTGCTGTTCTATTCGATATTTTTGTAGTCTATATTCTGTCCATTCGATATTGTGTCCATTCTATATTTTTTATTCGATATTAATGCAAATCGATATTAAAAACTCGATATTTTGAGTGTATACCTTCACCCAGCACAGATAAGGTTGAATAGCAGATTGAAAAAATACGGTTACATATACATGAATAGATTCTTTGCAAATATTTAGCCGTAGTACGCTCATTATCTTTTCAATCAAACAAGGAGATCCTCAGGTCTTTCCTACCGATTCTTCATAATCCTTCTGGATCCGTAATAAAAGTTTTGTTTATTCGACTCCATACATAACAAATAAACATGCTCAAACCAGGGAATTCTTTTAAACCCCTCCAAAGATAGACAATATCTGCTCAAGTCCCGAGTTTGTTCAGCTTCAGGTTTTGACCAAACTACATGCCATAATAAAAGAGGGGCAATTGAAAAAGAATACTCAATATATAATATACCTAGCTCCTTATGACACATATACTTTGTGCTACCAACCAAATTGGATAGCTAAAAGCTGCCTTAAATACTTTCTACAAATTGGAGCAGAGCTGTAAAGGTGTGACCCTAATCCCCCACCCGTAGCAGACACCTAAAACTGCATAACTTTTGATTTAGAATTTACTCAACTGACTTCCTTCCTAGTCTAGCAGCAAATATATCCGCAGCACTAAGTTATCTCTCAAAATACAATTTGTCATTATTCACATACCTAAATCAAGAGTTAGAGTAACTAAGGCTAATCCCCAGGTGGGAAAAAAAATGTTGGTCACCATAATTTTTTACACTTGGATAAAAAATGGCACTGCCTTTTTCTTGTCCGGTTAATAGAGTCACATTGTATGTTTGCACATTGTGTGCAGAGGTGGCCTCTCCTTTACCTACCTGGAACACTTGCGGTCAGAGTCACTTTGTTTCTCCACTCTCATTACTTTGTCATTCTTATACTGTTGTGTAATCTCTCCTCAACATTGTCAATTTCCTTATTAAAGGTACCCATAGCTGTGTAAAAAAAGGAAGATATAGTAGGAACTCCTGGGGTTAAGTTGTGCCACAGAGACAAACAGATTAAAGAGAGTGGGCCCATCTCAGTCTCGGCCAGGCACAGATGGTCGCAGATGGACCTGTGTTTGGCCCAGTCGTCATCTGGGCAAGCGCCCAGGCATGTCCGGCATGCATTCCTCACTGCAGGTCTCCAAAGTGCTTATGAGTGTATTTTCTCCCATTGGAGTCCCTCCTCCTCCTGAGCTCAATGGTGGCTGCCTGGGGCTGGAGGGCCCCCAACAGGAGCAGCACTAACAAAGTGGCAGACAGGAATCCCTTGACACAGGTCTCCAAAGCATTTACGAGCAAGTTTCCCCTCATTGGTGCCCCTCCTCCTACTGGGCTCAATGGTGTCTGCTGGGGTTTGTTGTCCCCCAGCAGCAGCAACAACAAAGTGGCAGCCCATGTCTTGTGGAACTGAAGAAGTAAGAAGGAGTCTCTGATGTGTTGAGGGAGATCGTTCCATGTCTTCACTGTGATGTAGGAGAAGCAGCAACCTCCAGTTTTCCTTTTGCGCATGCAGGGAATGTGTGAGAGTGAGATTCAGGCAGAGCATAGGTGCCTGGTGAGTTGGTGAAAGTGTAGGATGCTGTTCATGTATTCTGGTCCTCTATTGTGTAGGGCTTTGCATGTGTGCGTTAGAAGTTTGAATTGGCTGCGCTTGTGAATAAGGAGCCAGTGAAGCTTCTTGGGGTGTGATGTGATATGGGCGAGGCATGGGAGGTTGAGTATAAGCCTTGCAGCAGTGTTCTGGATTGTCTAGAGTCTGTGCAGGAGTTGTTTGGAGATTCTGGCGTAGAGAGTCTTGCATTGGTCCAGCCTACCGGTGATGAATGCTTGGTGATGGTCGATCTGAATTTCTGAAACAACCATTTAAAGATCTTTATCAGAATGCATAGGATGTGGAAGCAGGAGGTGCACACTGTGTTGACTTGCACTATCATGTTGAGCTTGTCGTCTTGAATGATCCCTAGATTTCTTGCGTGGTCTGTGGGTATTGGTTCTAGTTCCAACGGCGTCCCTCAGAGGTCTTGTTGCCAAAGACCAGGATTTCTATCTTGTTAGAGTTGATCTTCAGGCAGGTGGTTTGCATCCAACTGCTACCATGGTCATGCAGTTACTGAAGTTGGTTCTGGTGATGGTTGTGATCAGATATGTTGCAGAATGATAACATGTATATAGTAAAAAAGGTGGGGCTGAAGGGCAATCCCTATGGGACTCCACATATCGGTTTCTTGGTCTCTGATGTGAAAGGGGGGCACCCTGTCCCTTTGGGTTCTGCCTGTGAGGAAGGAATAGATCCATTTGAGAGCGAATCCTTGTATGCCAATCTCATCATTACCTTAACCCATTAGCACCAACCCATTTCTGTTAAATAATTATTCAACTTCCTATATGCTAATGCCATCTGGAGATATTCAAACAAATATGAAACATTTAACAATAAGTCTTTCGCTGAATAAATAGTATCAGATAAGGAACAAAAAAACATGGATACTTGTTGTAATTCCACATCCGCACAATAAGAAATTCAGCACTAACAGAGCATCACCTCCAGTCGAACTCAACCATTATATCTTCCATCCAGTCTATTGGGGCTCTGGGGCCAAGCCCCTCCTCCTTTTGCCCACCATGAACAGTGTCTGTCAGGCTGAACAAAGGTCAGCCTGACAGGCACTGTTCATTTCAGGTCAAGCAGCCAGGAGCCAGACCTGCGCTAAATGGGCAGGCTCCTGACTGCCTGAGCTGAACTTTGCTGGGCTGGGGAAGTCACAGCTCCTGTGGCTGTGACGTCCTCAGCTAAGCAAAGGTCCCTGAGGCCCTCCCCTCAGTGACGAGGGATAGCATCACTAATTGCTTCACACCTGGGCACTTCAGTTTTAGACCCTGAAGCACCCAGGGTCGAGTGTCAATCAGTAACACTTCATCACAGAGTAGGGTGGGGTAAGCATTCTCACTGACCCCATCTCACTCTGTGATGACATTGGGACTGCTGCCTTCCCTCATTGGCTACCTTTAGGTCCCAAGCCTCCTGGAACCTCAGAGGAGAGGTGGCTGCAGGTAAGTGTTTTTTTCTTTTAAATTAATGTTTGGTGCGTGCGTGTATGTTTGGTAAGGAGTGTTGTGAATGGATGTGTTTGTGTGTGTGGGCGCGTGTGAATGCATGGTTGTGAGTGTTATGTGTATGTGTGCATGTGTGTGTGTGTGTCCCATCCACCCCCTCTCTCCAAACCTTACTGACAGCCGATGATATCATCAGCTTGACTGTGCTTTGTTGAGCCTGTGGGGAGAGAATGTGTGTGGTGGGGGAAGCAGGAGTGACTGACAGTGGTGACAGCCATCTTGTTCAATATGGAATCTCATACAAACATGTGGCTTAAATAAAACATTAAAAACTTACATTTGATATATCAATACAATGTGGTTCAATTGTAATTATATTATTTCAGTCTATACATGTAGAATCATGTGTGAAAATTCATAGCATTTTAACGCACAAAAATATAAACCGGGAAAAAAGTTCTACAATTATTGTGAATGGTATGTTATAATGAAAGTGAGATGAAAAGTTTGCACATTAATTCCATTATCAAAACATGCACGACAAGCAGAGAGACACAACACTGCATTTCTCAGGAAAAGAGTTGCTCAATGTTTACAGCATTGACCTTTTGCTGAATGTATGTCTTTCATAGATCAAGTGACTCCTGGCAAAACAGAATTAGTAAGCTGAAAAAATAACATATAAAATGCAGGAATCTTCCACAGGAAAGATAAAATCACAAAATATTTCGTTGTTTCTGAATAAATGGGAATAGCCATGTTTCAAGGCAAAGAGACATGACAATTGGGTGTGGATCACAATGCACTGTGCTTGTGCAATGGCAGCTCCTCCACTAAGGTGGTGGAGTGTCGCCCCACAGGAAAAGTAAAATGATAATAACACCATGTTATTATCATTTTATTTTTCTCTAGTGCCTCTAAAGGTTCGGGGGCTGGGCAGGGCTGGTCTGCCCCCAAAGCAGGGGGAGGAGTGGTGGGGACTTTCTAAGTGTACATGACGGTATTACCTGCCGTCTTTGGCTGGCCTAATAGTCATGTGCCCTTAACATGTTCTCCACCAGACTGTATTGCACAGCCTGGGTGGACAACATGCGCAGCCTCCCAGTCCCTCTCTGAGCACCGAACCACGGCACTCAGACCAATCACAATGCTGCTGTAATGCAGAGGATGAAGGAGAGGTGACTGCCGGGAAGGTAAGTGCGATTTCTTTTTACCTTTATTTTTTCACACATCCCCACTAGTGCCCCCATTAGCAGCCGCTGCTGCACTTGTTTTTTTTGTTTATATATTTTTTATTGAGTGGAGCGTTGGGTACATAAAATACATATTGTACTTAAGATCATTATTAAAAACCATTTGCACAAAAAATACGATAGCTTCTTATTTCATGATAAAATTTTGAAAAGGTATGGCCGTAGCAGCTAATAACATCATCAGCCAAAAATAGCAATGTGCAAATCATCTAATAAAGTGCAACAAGAAAAGTGCTAATGCTGCTAAAGTGCAATAACAAAGAAAGTGCTAGTGCTTTTTAACAAAAATAACTGCTACAACTTCAACATTAATATTGATATTGAGTGCTAATGTCCCTCCTTAAACTTATCTAAATCACTAAAAAACTTCCAATTTTTTTCAAATTTCCTAGTAGCTCCCACCCGTTTAGCATAAGCTTCTTCAAAATTTCAAGTACTTTCTTTTTATTAAACCGCTTCAAATGAGAGGGAACTTCACTAGATTTCCAATTCTGAAGAATTTAGAGAGCGGGCTACAGTACAAGAAATAAATAGAGAAACTTTCTTGGCCTCTGTTAACATCATTCTATCTCTCATAATCCAAATTGAAGAGCCTCGGCCTCAAGCGAAACTCTCTTCCCAAATGCCAGCTCAATATCTACAAAAATTGTCTCCAAGAAGGGCCTCAACTGCGGACATGCAAAAAAGATATGGTGCCATCCACCTTCCCCATTCGCCTGACAGCGACAGTACTTATTTTTAACTTCCAGAAATCTTTTTTTCAGGGCTGCCGGTGTTAAATAGGAAAGCCAACATGATAAGAAGGCCATCCTTTTAAAATTCACTGCGCGCAGGGATATGCCTCCTTGGTGGCATAAGGTTTCCCAATCATTAAGGGAAGAAATACACTGTATTAGCCAAATGGCTCGCTATCAAGGGTACTTGACCGCGTTGATGTGATAACCGGTGCCAGTTCCCTACACCACTGACTTCGGCCCCTTAGAGAGCTACCACAAGTTGGTTTGGAGCACCAAAAATGCCACTAGTATTTTTTGAAAAATGAACAACTTGTAAATATTCAAAAAAGGCTGGTTTCCTACGGCTCTCCGCCCTGGCCATTACCTCTTGCCAGGAAATCACCCTTTTTTGAATAATAAAATTCCTTAACTCGAGTAGTCCGCAACCTTCCCAATTGTTAATATGACTTGATCGAAACTGGAGGCCGACACTAGTACATTCTCCCAATCTTAAATATTGCAGACCCGAGGAGCCCGTCTTTTTAAAGAAGGACTGAAGTCTAAAGGAGTAATCCTTTAAAGTCTAATATCTTGTTCTCTTGGGGAGTTTGGAAGTTTTTAAAAACACTTGAGTTTGAGAACCAATTTCTTGCGCCATTTTATCTATAAAGAAGCTGTCTCTAATACATTTAGATCCCATCAAGCCAAACACTAAGGGGTCGATTCAGGAGCCGTAACCGACCGACCTGCTGTGGTCGGTTACGTCCCTGCTAGTAGGATGCGACCGGAAAGCATGCTAAAGCATGCTTGCAATGTGAAATGCAGGGGTGCAGTTCATCCCTGCACCCTGTGGCCGGCAACCCAAGGTGCCTGCCGCCGGGTGAAGGGATCAACGGAGGAGCACCATAGGTGCCCCCAGGGGAGTACTGGAGGTCTTCTGGATGGCAGACGGGCTCTCCGAGCCCGTCATATGCCATTCGGAAATCCGAGTCGGATTCCTTTCCGACCGAGCCTATCGGAATGGCTCGGTCGGAAAGGAATCCGTCCGACACGTACCGATTCGGTCGGAAGGGCTCCAAACATGGTTCGGAGCCCTTCCGACCCGAATCGGAAACGGCCCCCTAATCTAAAAAGGCGGCCTCATAATAGGTTCTTAAATTAGGCAAAGCTAAGCCCCCTTGTGGAATAGGTAGTTGCACCACAGTCAGTTTAACCCTTGATACTTTCTTTCCACAGACAAATTCTCTAAACAGAGTTTCTATTTCTCTAAAAAAGGACAAATTTATCTTGATTGGGACATTAATAAAAAGAAATATAAGCAACGGAAGTATGGACATTTTAATTAATGAAACTCTACCCACTAACAATAGGGGAGTAAAAGCCATTGTTCCAGAAGTCTCTTCATTTTCTCTTTCATTCTTAAATAATTCAATTTATATAGCTCTTGGTATTGGCTAGACACAAATATCCCAAGATATCTAATTGGATCTAACTTAGCGGCGTGTGCCCTCAAGCATGATGGAATAAGATTTAAATCTGTATTGAGGGCAAGAACAGTTTTATTAGAATTTATTTTATAGCTGCCAATTAGCTTAAAAATCCTAAATTCGCTTAAATCCATTTCGATCGTCCGCAAAAAGTTTCAACTTTGCCATACCGGAGATAGGGGGTTGAATAGCAGCATTATTTAGTATTTTAATTACCAGTGGCTCTATAAAAAAGTAAAAAGCAGTGGCGAAAGCGGACAGCCCTGCCTTGTCCCATGGTTTATTTTTATAATTCCTGCTCGTTTGGAATTTATCGCTACCAGAGCCGTGGCTCCCTGATAGATGTTGCGTAACATGTTAACGACCTGAGTGGGGAAGCTAAACAGACCGAGGGCAAAAAACAGAGTTCTCCAATTAACTAAGTAGAAGGCTTTCTCAGCGTTGACCATTATAATACATGCCGGAATAAGATTGTATTAAAATAATCCAAGGCATGTATTAGAAACTCTGTATTGGCCGTCATTGATCTACCTGCTATTAAACCGGCCTGGTCTCTATGAATTGTCTCTTGGGTGGCAAATAAAAAATGCTCTGCCCATACTTTCATTAAGATCTTATAGTCTGAATTCAAAAGACTGATGGGCCTATATGAGTTAACATCTATAGGATTTTTATCTTTTTTAACAAAGGACACAATTATCACCTCTTTAAAACATGCAGGAACCAAACCACCCTTTTTAATAAAATTAAATAGTTTTTTCAGGAGGATGATTAATTCTTTTGAAAAAACTTTATATAATTCAGTAGGAAAGCCATCCTGCTCACACGCTTTGGCCCGGCTGTTGCTTTGATGGCTGCCATAAACTCAGAGGATTCCACATCAGATCGAAGTTGACTGATCCGATTATCTGAAAGTTTAGGAATATTCACATTTGCGAAATAATTCTGGATCAGCTCCTCCTCTACTTGATATTCAGTAGAATAAAGTTGGTGAAAATGTTCTAAAAAGATCTGGGGGATCTCTTCGCTATTGACAACCTCTCGACGGGTCTGCGGGTCGAGCACTTTAGATATTGTGGCTGCTTTTTTTTCTTGTCGAATTAGCCAAGAATCTACCAACTAGCTGGCTTTCTTTGTAAACCCTTTGTTGATACATTTGGGAATTACAGATCTCTTCTAGAACAAAAAAACCCTCAGAGCTGTTCTTGCCTGCTCAAGTTGATTAGGGGTTGCTGAAGCAGAAGGGCATATTCTTTTTTGACCGCTGTTTGTAATTCAGCTATTTTTATTTGACTAGGCAGCCGCAAAGTCGATTATTTGACCGGGCTCTGCCGCCTTAAACCCGCCCTACACAGAGAAGGGCTCCGCAGTGTTCTCATTGATCTTAAAATATTCGGAGATCCATTCTCTAAAGTTTTTCACCCAATCCTGGTCCTGGAGGAGGAGGGGGTCAAGTTGCCACCAGGGCCGCTCTCTGCTCCCTCCCCCAAGTCTTAATCCGAGCCCAACATACGCGCGGTCAGAGAAGGGATTACATCCTATATCTGCTTTTAAAACCTGAATAGATATGGATATGAGAAAAAAATCAATTTGGGACGCGGTTTGAAAAGCGGTGTGAATAACAGGTAAAAAATTATTGATCAGAATTGATATCTCGCCATGGATCTACCAGTTGATATTCTTGTCTAATAGCCTCCACTAATTTGTTGTTTTTATTTGAAGTATCCTTTGTTAAATCCTGTATAAAGTTAAAATCCCCATCTATAATAAACTGACCAGGGGCTCCCATCAGAAGCTCATTAATTTTGATCAGGGCTGAGATGTCATCCGAAACAGGGCCATATTAATTTATAAAATTCAGGATCCTCCCCTGTAACCTTTTTGCCACCCATATCCATCTCCCCTGTGGATCCCTATGTACTTGTAAAAACTCCCAAGGAAGTATTCTAGAGAAATAGATGGCAACTCCTCTCATAGTGAGGCCTGCAGACACAAACAAATTTTTGAAAAAACCCTGGGTAAAAATAACTTAGGAGAATTAGATTTTAAGTGTGTCTCCTGAAAAAACAAGACTTGGGGGTTGAAAGATGTCAACCATCTAATAAGAGGGCTATACTTTTTGTTATTTAGAATTCTATTAGCGTTGACTGACAGTATCTTACATTTACTGGTTTCTATTATTAATTCTATCTCTAGAGTAAACTCCTGGTTTACTCAGTAACAACACTTTAGGTTGCTTGCTATCTGTACCTTTTGCTCCTACTCTTTTTCCTGCAGTGAACCCTTTCCTTGCCCCACCCTTCCCACCCCAAAAGAACAAAGACCACCCATCGAAAAGTGGAAAAGCCCCCACTAGCCTCGCTATCCACATTTCGGCCCTCCCATCTAACCTCCTGGGTGTCATGGAATTACACCCGAAGTGCCCCCACTAGCCCCACTTGCCCCAGCAATAAAATTAAATAATCTGACATTGATTAACTGAAAAGCACACCTAGCATAAAAGCAGGGAAGGCCTTTTTCGTTACCATATGACGGATGTACATATAAACCAGTCCTTTAGGCACGAGATCCTTGCAAGATCTCTTCTAATAATGCCTGGGCTTCTTCCAAATAAGAAAACATAAAAAACTTTCACTTGACTAAAACCCTCAGTTTTGATTGTTAGGCAATTGATGCTTGGGCACCATGGGCTTTAAACAAATGGAGAATCTTAACAAACTCTTTTCTTCTATGCGCAGCAGCGGCGGTCATATCAGAAAATAAACGACACTTGATGGTTTCATTTACTAAAAACTGCCTCTACTGAATTGCCTTCGTCAAGTTTCTTTCCTTTATTCGAAAGTCTGCAAAGTTCAGCAAGATTGTTTGCGGCATCGTCGACTTGGGGGAAAGGATGGGCTGGGACACGATGTGCCCTAGTAATGGTGAGATCTCCTTCGAACTCCGGAAGAACTTTCTGCTTGATGAAGGAGTTAAGCCATTGCAGAGTTTGAGAACCTTTGATACCTTCAGGGACCCCAATTATCCGGAGGTTTGACCTCCGCGAATGATTCTCAAGATCCTCCAGTTTGTTCTCCAGATAGTTCTTATTTTTTGCTGCCTCTTTCACTTCCCCAATGACCGTATTCATTTGATCTTCTAAAACTGAAATTCTGGCTTCTGGCTTCTGCCGCCTGAAGTTTGATAGGAAAGCATGTTATTACATCTTCGATTTTCCCTAGCCGTAGGTGCAAAGAGGCAATTTACAATTCCTGAGTGTTTTTCATCTCGCGAACCTCCTCCAATATTAGATTAAGCATATCTCTAATATCTAATTGATAAACACCTGATGTCTCCGTACTTTGAATGGGGTTGTCTTGCAATTCAACGGTGCCGGGAGACATATCTCCAACCATGATATCCTCCTGGGCCAACTGACCCTCTGGCAATACTTGACCCTGAGGCAACGAAAGAGGTTGTGATTGGGGTGACATCGGGTTTAAGGAGATATTTATAGCGGTCTTTCTACCTTTCTCTGATGCTCCTTGTAGCCGGGAATGATTTATGCTAGAAGCACACGTTTCCGTTGATACTATTAATGAGGTCGCCAAATCTTGACCTTGATCTTGACCTATATATGACTCCGGGACTACCAGTTGATTGGGTTCCGGATAGCATAGTAGTTTCTCCTGATCATTAGAAGCTGAGTCTATTAGTAGTACTGGTAACACTGGTACCGCTGATGGGCCTTTAGCTAGTTTTAAAATTGGACTGGAACTTGGAGAGGGGGGTTGTAAGGTAGCTTTATTTAAGAATAATTAAAATTGCATTGCCTCTTTCAGTCCTTTATTTAGCCCATCTACTACCGAATTGTCCTGCTGGGGCTTGGTCGACACAGCTGCAGTTTCCATCAAATTTGTCTTGTCCATCACTAATTCCTCCTGTTCCGGAGAGGTGATGGGGGGCCGGTCCTCCTCCGAGCAATCGAGGGTGCTATCAAGGCCATAGGAGTTGGTGGTGTTCTCCTTTCTAGCCAATCGTGCAGCTTCTTTTGCCTGAGCTCAGCATGTTTTGGCTTTGAGATGGGCTACAGAGTCGACTTTAGCTACTATGTTAACATGTTTCAGAGGTTTACCCATTTCTTTATTTTTCCCCTTAGCTTTACTGTGTCTTTTTCGGGGTTTTTCGAGACTTTTTCGTACCTCCCCACAGCCTCTAATGACCCTCTTGATTCCCAATGTCACCCCTTGAATCCTCCGCACCTTGAATTGTTGGCTTCTCCAAAAAAGCTCTCCATAGTGTTCCAGAGGTCCTTCCTTTAATGTCTCTTTTAGTCCCTTGCAAATTAATATGGTATCAGCTCTTACTGACAGAGTTCCAACCCAGCAAGAAACGCGTCAACAAGCCGATGAGCTCAGGGGTGGACAAACTGTCATTCAGATACTCTCAACCTCCCTCAGCAATTGGACTGCAAGCAGAGAGCCCCAGGGGATCAGTGAAGCAGTGGAGCAGTGAAGCAGTCGCTGAAAAATCCTAGCTGCAATTCGGGAAGCAAACGCCAGCCTCCATCTCGCCTTCTTGAGCAAAGCTGTCAGAGTAGCAGAGGCTGCCGCCTGCCCCCTCCAACGGCTTCCGTGGTCGCTGCACCTCTTTGACACATGCACCGAAGCAAAGGTGCATAGGAGAGAGGATTTCCCAATCCAGGCGCCTCGTCTCACCTCACCTCGATTTGCGCCCTCAATATCCTGGACCAGCTTGCCACCGAAAAATCAGATAAGGCGATAAAACTTCACACGGCAGAATTCACGAAAACGCCAGCCAGGAACGCCAGCTAGGTACGAGCCGCCATTACTGGAGGTGGAGCAGCGGGTCACCTGTTGCTACTCAGAGGCGTGGTTCCCCGTAGCCATCCTCTCCATATTGCCTACCCCACTACTGCACTTGTGATGTAAGTTTCCTTCTCATGTGACTTCACACTATAATGGGAGACTTTCAACCTTTTCACCATTCATGGTATCCTTTGCCTAGCAGTCTCAACCCAACCACTTTTTAATACTTTTTTTAGAACTTATATCTTCACATCTTTAACATAGCCTGTGGGCAGCTTTATCCTGCAGATCACATTTTTAGAAGTGCAAGGATCTGCGAACTTAGAGAAGAATGCTTTAAATTATATTATTGTACCTCAGGGTGGCTACATGGATTAGAGAGATAGCTCCACAGAATAATCATTTGAGACAGAGTAAATACCAGAGGAGGAGGAGCAGGTCCCTTTCCTGCCCTATACTTTGTAAGTAAGTGAAGGGCCACGCATGAAGCCTTATGAAAGTTGTGGCAAAATGGGTATTTTGTATTCTTTCATTCTCTAATTTATGTGGTGGTCTGCTCAGAATTTGAGATGGGACGTGTCTGAACATATTTGATTTTTATTGTGTGTCTATTGAGAAAGGTGAAAAAAATAAGAAAAAATATGGAAAAACAGCGTTGCACATATGAATGAACAAGACTATGTCATGGTTTATTATCGAAATGTAGCTATGGGGAAACAGTTACTTTTTAATTGGGTTGGGTGGGGTGTGACCGAGGAAGAGTAGACAACATAACAGGCGGTAATCCTTAGAATCGTTTAAACTTGTACTACGAGAATTAGTGAACCATGAATTTGAAATATTTGCTGACATTTATGAAGATAATCAAGGAATAAAACAGTTTCGATACTATTGAATTAAAAATATTGAATTCATCTTTTATATGAGGACAAAGAGCACTAGGAAAGCGATGTGTTGCTAAGCTTAATACGAGGGAAGTTCTTATCCAGAGTGTAAGCAAAATATATTGAAAAATGCTCTATTAGTGGGCAGTGTAAGAAATGGATGGAACACCTCCCACATTAGAGCATAGACTTAAGGTGGTTTTCGTCAAGATCAGTCTATTTTTTCAAGGCTCTGAAGCAGTTGTTCTGCTTTGGAGGCTTTTTCTTGTAACAGTGACTACACCATTGAAAATAGTGTGCACTAGCAATCAGGCACAAACAGTGACACGCATGAAATACATTTTATATATTTCACACTGATTGTCTTAGTTCTCTGAAACATCCACACTATGGATACATATGTAGGGTACGTGAAAGATTAAATCTAGTTCCAGTGTAAAGAATTATGGTAGAGAGGGACAAAAGGCAAACGACTGGTGACGATTTCCTAGACGGCGACCGGAACAAGGAAGATTAAGGGGCCCATTAGGATGGCGGTCGGATTGCCCCCGCCTGGCTGGCGGTAGCCACCGCCGGCCTGGCAGGGGCAATCCGCCCGCCATCCTCACATAAATGACCCCCCACCATATTAGTATGGCGGGGGGACCGCGGCGGATGGAAAGACCGTCCGCCACTTTTCCGCCCCGGTCGCCTTGCGGCCCGGGTGGAAAAGGTTTAATATGGTGGCGGTGTCTATTAGACACCGCCAGTCATATTACCATGGGCTTAGTTAGATGCCTTACCATGGCGGCATGCGGTCTTCACTCTGGGGGCCCCCTGCAGGCCCCCAGAGTGAAGGAGAGGTGGGGGTACACCTGTGGTACCCCAGCATTTGCATACATGCATAGGTGCATTTTTAGCATTGTGGCAGGCAAATCCTAATCCCCACCACGGACCCCCGCCCTTATGGCGGGCGGTCCCAATTCCCGTGAGGATGGCGGGCGGGCAAAGTCCGCCCCCCATCCTAATGACCCCCTAAGTTAGGTGGAGTTGAATCTCATGGAAGGCAGAACTAAAATGAGCCCTCTACTCCTCTGGTTAAGAAGTTGGAGGAACCCAGGGGCAGGTTTTATGGGAGAATTATTGTCCGATTGCCTTTCTTTCGATCATGCCATAGCAATCCTTGGATAAAATATATTAAGAACAGTTTTGTAGAATATCTTGGATTGCCGAAGCTTTTTTTTATAAACTAGAGAATATTGAGGCATAATCATTAATGCAGGTGGGAGATTTATTTTTACAGAATCAAGCCAGACTCAGTCAGGGGGAATTTGAAAATGTAAGCTCCAGTACTAATTTTAGATTAATGTAACAGTCTCAGAGATGTGAGCTTTGTTTCGTGGGTGTCATTAACGCTGAGTAAAGTTTTTTTTTGTTTTATCAAACTTTGGGGCATATTACCTAGAAGTGCGTTAATAAACGCACATAGCACTTCTTCATATCGCCGGATTTTTTCGCCATGATAGCGCGCAATTATCAATGCGCATCACGTAGGCGAAATGAAATCCGGCGATGGTCGGCGATATGTCACATTAGCGCATGAAAACAAACGTTGTTTTCATGCGCTAATGTGTGCATTGATAATATGGGGGGGTGGATTCAGCTTTATGATCCACACCCCCATGTTATCAATGCCTAACACCTGGTCAGAGCAGGCGTTGGGAGACCTGCGATAAACGAGTTTATCGCAGGTCTCCCTCTCTCAACGCCTGCCTTGGTAATAGGGTGTTCCCACCACCAACCACATTTTACATGTGGTTGGACGTGGGAACGCCCACTTTGCATGCCATTAGCGATGTTTGTCACCGACATGCAAAGTGGGCGTTAAAATGCCCTTGTGGATAGGGCTCTAGAAGTATCGCCGCTTTCTCGGCACAATTCGCCGAAAAAGCGGGGATACTTCCCCTTGCTAATATGCCCCTTTGTTTTAGCTGCCTTCCCTCAAAAGTTTGGCTGGAACTCTTCGCTTCCAAACTGCCCTTACGATATTTGCAGGAAAAACTTTCACAGATCCAACCAAAGGCAATCAAATTGAACTACACCATACCACCTGCGACACCACCAATTGCATTTACGCAATCAAATGCCCTTGTGGCAAAGTATACGTGGGACAAACGGAGCGTAAAATCAAAGTTCGTATTACCGAACATAAGAGCAACATTCGTCTCGCAAACATGAAATCAACCATAGCATGCCATTGGAAAGAAGCTGGTCATCAGATTGCACAATTAAGATTCATGGTTCTGGAGACTATCCCACAACGCCGAGACGTGGACCCTTTGAAACAAAGACTAAGAGCTGAGTTTTATTGGATTAAAAACCGTAATTCTGCTCATCCCGCTGGGATGAATGACCTGATTGAACAATCATGTTTTCTATGATTAGTCATCACATCACCATACATTGACTTATGACCTCAACTGGGTCCCCACTAATTATACAAATGTCATGATGTTATTGATTCTCCACAAATTGTAATACACACCACATTAATTTATGTTTCTTTATGTCACCTAGTTCGTTTCCTGTTGCACGCTATTTTAGTATATTCGTACACGTTTCACTTTTGCATGTATCTTTATTATCCGGTGTGAGAACACCAACACTTCCTGATTTTGAAGTTTCTTTACTCAGATCACATGGTGGTGGCGTCCGAGAGTATCTACTTTCTCATTGGACGGTTGAAGCCGATCACGTGACCTCCAGGTCACAAATCACATTCCGTTTTGCTCAACTCTCAAAACTTGCAGATTTTCCCGAGACGCGGCACCGTCCGGTCCTTACGTGAGTTTCTTTATACTGATTTGAACTTCGTTCTACTTTATTTATATTTTTTTCGCTATGCCCGCAGCAACACCGTGACACTCGGTTTCCTTTCTCCTCACGTTCCGTCCATTTACCTTTTTACAACCTTTTACATAGACCAAAATTCGAACTTAACTCGTTTCACTCTATCACGTTTCTATCACCGCGACCGCGACCTTTTCACTATGCCTTGGTTTGTACCTCAAGCCTGCACGTTCACATTGAGCACCACTACTATGTATATATTCTGTGAATTCCGTAGATGGAGTAACTGATTTGGTCCTGTTTTACCCCTTGTTTCAGACCCCTGATGAAGGGTCATGGTTTGTTGACCCGAAATGCATTGGGTGGATGTAAAAATTGTGATTATGATGAAGATTGCGACATAAGATGGACATTATGTATGCAATAAGTTATCGAATTCAATATTCGAGTTAAAAGATGTTTTGAAGAATTTTCAATTTTGGAAGCAAATAAATTTAACCTTGTGAAGAAACCAACGTGTTTCATTGTTTACCGAGCGCACATTCCAGTGGGCAGGTGATTCTGCCCACACCACATTCTCTTACGATATTTGCCTCATCACAAAGCACAATGCACTTAATCCTTTTTTGTAAACTATATTCTGGTGCCAGGAAACAATTTCTGACACCAATTCTGCACGCCACTGGAGTTAGTCATCATAAGGAAGCTTTAGTTTTTTTTTTACAGCAGCTGAGCAGCTTGAGCACCTGTGCCGCAGTAGTCACTTATATTCACTGTGTACACTCTGTTAGGAAAAGATATGAGTCTTTGTAAGGATCTTAAACCTCTCTGTGATTTGAATTTTATATAATATACTGTGGCTAGGGTTGTAGAATTATTTTGATGTGATTTTATTACGCTCATGTTTTTCTTATGCACATATGACATGAACTCTTTTTATTGTTCTACACTTTTATGGCTTTTAGCCGAATAAAGTATTTGATGATGATGATAAAGTGAGCCACTGGCTTACCTGGAAGAAAATATCCAACCAAAAATTCCCTTAGCCTTTCTGTAATCCTAAACTCTCTTAAACTCCCCTATTCGGTATATGCTGACCACGCCCTGAGTTTCTCCCCTGAGTTTAATCTGCTAATAAACTCGGTGAGTGTACACAGAGTATGACGTAGGGTGAGGGCACGCTGAATCAGAGATATGCTCTGAGTTTAGATTATAAATGCCTTTTTATTACTTTCTACTTCTCTCTAACTGTGCATTTTATACGCCTGCACCTATAATGTATTCGAGGACACACCTCTATGTTTTTATTTATTTTGTTCAGAACTACTCATTGAAGATGGGATAGGCTGACTACTCAGCAGTCACCTTTGGGGGCAAGAGATTTGTCTTAGATAAGGACATTACATAACAGTGGAGGGTGAATAAGCTTGAATATTGTGAAATGGGTATTACTTATACCGTGATCACAACTTCTAGTTTACTGTTTCTCTCTGCAGTATATGTTTTCCGTGTGGGCGGAACTTCCATCACATTATCAAGATCGACTAGATCTACGATTGCCTCCTTAGCTACTGAATAAGGTAAGGGGGACATCCCATGAGACTGGGACATATAGATGTCCTGACGAAGACCAATGTGACCTACCGATTGGAGGCACGCCCAGGTCGAAACATGTTGACTCCAGCAGTGTAGGAGGGGTGTTATAGGTTCCTAATCTCCTTCCTTAACACCACCATCCTTTTTTTCCTTTTTTAATCCTGACCTTGGAACCTAAGAATCAAGGTATATTAGGTATCCATGAGCCAGTTTTAAGTTCACTACCTTGACTGCACTTTCTGTTCTATCACTGTACCCAGTGTTGGATTGACACATTTTCGTTGTGAACACTGTTGTCACGTTCATTTTGTGTCCTGTCTTTGTGTTTTATGTTCCCCCTCCCTATGCTCCGCTCTGTGCGTGGCTACGCCAGGGCGTCGTAGCAGACCCGATGATGAAGCATGTCACACACATTTGTGTGTGAGTGAGGGCAGTTTTTTCAAACATACAATTGTGTCACTGCTTATCTCTCCTGTTATATGTGATTTTTCCTCTCCACCCCTTTTTGTGTGTATTATTTTCTCCTGCAGTCGCCTCTGTCTGGGGTATCCATCACCACCCTCCAACCTTTAGAGATGAGCAGCCATTGTCTAATCGTTCAATATTTCTGGGCTCTAGTTATGCCTAATAATAATTGCAGTGAAAAGGATCCTATTTGACGAGCATAATACATTTTTCCTGTCAAAGGCCACAACAAACGAATATGTAGCATATCCAGGTGTTTTTTGAAGACTCCTAAACAGGAGAATGGAGGTTACCACAAGCTAAGTGTCCAAGGATGGGAAAGTGGATAAATTTTCCCGTGTGCACAGACATGTTGTGCTTAGGCTGACACAGTGTCGATAGTTTTATGTCGCTGTCCTGTATTTTGCATTATTTTTGCTGTAATTTCTAGACTACTGCAAGCCTTGGAGTCTGCACATTGTTTCCATAGATCAGCCATAATGATAAGCAACAGAATTGATTGCAGGGAGCCAAGGGTTACTTTTCAGTACTTTTTTAGGAGTTTGTTGAAAGGGAGTGATGGATGATCTGACCCTCTGTTCCAATGGGATTTGCACCACATGTGCCCTGATATTCGGAGAATCGCATCCCCTACCGACACACCACACATCTACGTTCCTCCAATCCTGCTTTATGTCTGAAGTAATGACCGCATAAGGGATGGCGCTCAATTTGATGCAGTAGAATGTTAGCCAGAATTAGATGGATGAGTGATTATTAGGAGATGGGTGTTCATTCTGGTAGAATGGAATGTCACTTTAGTCTTACAGAACTCTCAGGACCTGGGTATGCTTCTCAACACAGACTCTGCCATTGAACTGCCCTTACCACATAGGTTCACGTAGCCTTGTGAATTGTTGCTTGTTTGGGATACAGTGGCCAAGTCCAGTTGTGAAAAATAGGCCTGCACGAAATTATTTGTTAGACCAGCACAGTATCGCGTAATTAGCTCCCCAAACTTCGCTTCATGCGAAATTGTTTCGGTTTCGCCTCGAGTGTTTTTTACTGGTGGGGTATTGGTACGTGTAAAAAATGTCTTGCCATTATCTTCTTGAAGGACACGTTTACTCTTCGAAGCAGTGCCCTGTTGGTATCGGACGTGACATTTCTGCATGTCTAGTAAAATCTAAAGGGCATCCCAGCTCCTTTTATCTTTAACAGAAGGATGTGGTGGCCGAAAATCCTGTGTATCCCAGGGTTTGTACTTTGCCTGAACCAGGGTTTTTCGATGCAGCTAAGCAGAGTACGACACATCTAAAATCGGACTAGGGCCATTTTATGGATTTTTTCGGACTCAGAGCCCCCTCTGTTGTGAACAACCTTACATTCATCACCCATTTCACCTAATTCAAGCCCTACCGATTCCAAACATGATTGAATTTTACCTTAAACTTTCGGAAAACTCCGGCACACAATAGATAAAAGTGCTAAAGTATGTGTATATTATACAGCTACCCTAAAGCTGGAATCTTATATTTGTCTCATTCACTGGTAAGTTGCTCGGGTACTCCACTGAGGCAGAAACAAGCAAGTCTTATCCTATTTCTACAGGTGAGAAACTGCCTATTTCCACACTCTTAAGCCACTTTCAGGCCGTATTGCTTGGACAGTGTCCTAAAGACCGTTTTTAGTTCCGTAAGACAGCATTTTTAATGCAAGGCAGAACGTAGATAGCGATATGAGTGTGACTACTATCACCTATCCTGACTGTAGAGTACTGATAGTAGTGTCAGCGAAATGACTGATAGTTGCCAGATAGCCATTTTCAACGTTTGCCTGCGAGTGAGAGCAGTCTACCATCCTCTCCTGGGTTTTTAAGTTGCTCTGCCCTTGTTCTGCATAAGGAACAGGGTCAAGACTGATTTGCATATGTCTGGGTCGGAACTGGGGTGGGGAAGTGAGTAGAAGAACGATGATGGATTTAACCCAGATCTAATAGTGACTGGGGGTGAGTGTTGGAAAAGATTCAGTGCTCCGTCCATCATCTCCTTGTGTTTGCTTTGTTCACCCTAAATTGGCAGGGTATGACTAGACGTGGGCCTCTTGCCCACTATGCCACTGGATTCAAGCTAGCTTGGCTGATGAGGGGTGTTACCCCAAAACCGGCCCCAGGATGCTTGTTTCCGGCCCAGGGAGGACCTAGCCTGGCAGTTCGGGCTGGACTGTTCCCATAAAGAACAGGGTAAAGACTGATTCTCATATGGCTGGGCCAGTGGAGTGGCATATAGGGAAGTGGCATAGAGTTTGGGGTGTAGAGTGGAGTGTCAGAGTGGAGTTGTGTGGAGCAGTGGCACAGCGCAGAATGGAGTAGCATAGAGTAGAGTAGAGTAGGGAGGTGCAGAGTGATGTAGAGTGGAGGAGAGGATCGTGGCATGAAATGGAGTGAAGTAGAGTGTCATAGAGAGGAGTGGGGTAGAGTGGCATGGAGTGTTGCAAAGTGGAGTGAAGTGATCTAGAGTGGAGTGTAGCAGAGTTGACTGGCATGGAGTGTCATAGAGTGGAGTTGCGCAGAGCGTTAAGTATTCATTGTGTGTGGTAGCGCTCTGCCATTACAGACAAAACATTTTCAATTGAAATGACCATTATGTTTGCACAGACATACAGTTTTACTGATTAAACTATACAGTGCACAAACAATAATGTGTGGAAATGGCATCACCACGTGTATTGATTTGTTCTCATCGTATTAGAATATTTGTTTCAACCACACTTAACAATTACAAAAAATGTGTTTCATTTGTGCTTTCCTAATTCTGATATATTATTAAATATTTGTACAGACATTTAGATTTTGTTGTGTGCTAAAAACAACAACATCCTACAGCCTTTCCTCTCACCTGGGTACCCAGCAGGATTGTCACAAAAGCCCTCTCACTTTGAAGTCAGAGAAAGAAAAGTGAAAACCAAGATCTGTTGGAAGGCAGAGCCTGACATTTGACCTCTGTCTTTGAATGCACAGCATTTGTAACAAGATAAGAACAAAATGTAAAGGCTTGTTTCAGAGCGAGCACTCATGGAAGAAAATGAAGTACTGGGTTTTTCAGAACCGGTACTGAACCGGTAACCCAGCGGTGCCAGGGACAACACCCTAAGACTTCGGGTTCTTCCTGTTTCAGACTACAGAAACACAGAGTCTTCTAGGTGAAGTCAAAGATCGAATTTATTGGCTGCAACCAAGTAACAGGCGTCCTAGAAGTACAACACGGTGTATATTCTCAGGAGACTGCTCAATCTTACAAAGCCAGCCTTCTCTTTTTATACAAAATATTACGCTTTAGGCAAACATTCTTTGTTTTACAGTTGACCATTCACATATTTTCACTACAAAAAAAAAGCAGAGTCATGATGACAAGCCCATATTTCAGTTTGTCCAGCCCACAATTAATTACCCGGCAAGACCCAGAATTTCCATCAGATATCGGTGGACCCCCAATAAAAACGGGCACCTCCTCCTCGTAAAGCAAGCCATAAAGTAGGAAACAGGGACAGGTGTGTGCAAGATTAGGCGTGGTTTGTGCGCGATGAAAGGTTTATGACATGATGTGCCTTGATACTATTTCGCTCGGCCGCTGGGAGGGGAACTGACCGAACAGGTTTGGCCTTGGGCAGTGGAGACAGCTTGTCCAGGTCGTAGAGAAGTCAGGGAAGGTGTGCGTGTCCTTCAGGATCGTGTTTGGCCTTAATCATTGGCCTATGTGAGGGCAACTCACAAAATGGCTGCCGTACACAAAATGGAACCCGAGGGTTCAGGACGAAAACTATGATTAAAGGGTGATTCCGTCACTCGAACATGACGAAAATGCTTGTGCATAGTCTACTAGTCATTCTCGGTCTGCTGATATCAAAATCGTCATGATACGACGATGGTTATGACACGGGTCCAGAATTTTCAGTACCACAAAAACAAGCAGCAATGATGAGTAGGCTATGCTCCATGATAGGGACAAACCTTGCTGGACAACCCAAAACAAATAAAAACAGCTAATGGAAAGCAAGCAAATGTGAGTTACAAACCTCAAAGCCAATGGTGAGCAATGGTTAGAATGCATTCCTACGGAAGTTGAATATCCCCAAGATATCTTTGCAAACCAGACAGCTGTGTAGTCTGTGGGCTTGGACCTAAAAGAGAACTCTTAACAACTGAGGGGGGCAAGATACAACCTGAATCAGTTTCACATCAGAATAACATTGGGTTAATGGAGCATTGTTATCGCTTATGGAAGGATGATGAGTTCTTTAAGTCTCTGTCCACTTACAATAGTTTATATCCAGGTCCCAAGAAATGAAACAAAGGTGCCAGATATATGCCACAAGTGAACAACAAATGCCATCATAAATCTGCAACTTCCCCAGTATCTGATTGCCTGTAGGTGGAAGGAGGGAGGGGTCAGTGGGCTAAAGACCAGATAGCTGAGAATCTGGCAAACATAATAAAGAACACAAATGTTTTTAAACATCAACTAACCATCCCTCAAAAGTGAACTGGGATTCACACCAATACAAAAATAAAGGTATTTGTGTGCGAAACAATTAGCCCATACTTACAGCTCAGGAGTCCAATTAATGGACCCACAAGTGTCCAATGTTCAGTGACAGGTAAAGCACTGGGCCTCTTAAACGTAAGTCACTGCTCAAACTGGTCTGCAAAGTCAAAATGTAAACAGGGATCAAATGGTGTTGCCTACAGTAATTTGGCAAGTGGTTCCAAACTTAGGAGTACACTCTCTCAAATACGAGCAGACAGTGATGAGGGAGCAGACAGTGACGAGGGTGATCACGTGTTACTTGGAGAGAATATCGGGGATCAGCTTTGCCTTCCTCAGTTTAGGATGATCTATCCTGGTTTGAGGGTATCAGAGAAGCAGGGCTCGAGTCGGGGGTACACGTAGGTACACAACATTCCCAATACTCTTTTCACAGGGTGGACGCCGTCCCCCCTGCCAAGAAGTTGGGCCCCACTGAAATAAGCTTAACTTGTCCCGGTGTAATTTTCAAACACCGGGACACGTTCAGCAGCACCTGCACGAATAGTGCACAGAGGTTTAATATTTACATTTAGCACTATTTTTTTTTTATAGCGCTACGTCGTGACGTCATGGTCATTTGCATATTATCTTACTTGCTCAGTCCCCCACTTCTTTTTATAGGACTTGTGCCCTGCAGAGAAGAATATATAAGGGAAAAATAAAATGTTTAGCAGTGGCTTGAGTGCTTCGCCACTAATGGGTTACTCTCTTGACAATGGCATGATGTCATCTACGTAGGTTGTGGTCTGGATAGAGTTGAGGAGAGAGGTTACGTCATCAATTAAAGGGTTTATATATGTCCATTTGGGTGCATTACAGGATGAGATAAGTTCTACAATTGATGATTACTGGTTTCCTTGATGTTGTCTATCTCCTCCTTGAAGAAGTTGATTACATTGCACTTGTCTCTGGAATGTGCTACTGAAAAGGATGTTTGATGGTACTCAACACTGCTCTGTGTTTATCAGTGACGAAGTTGATGATGATGTTAATGTAGTAGGTTGCTTTTGCCATTGTCGTGAATTTGTGGCACATAGATTACTGTGTTTTAATTATTTGAGTTCAGGTACTTGATTTATTGCTGAATCTATGATACCACATCTTGTCTTCCCTTTAAGTGTGGTGTTTACTGTCTGTGATCTCTTGGGTGCCAGGGTGCTGAGGTCTTGCGATATGTCGAGTAGTAATCAATGTGAGTATGTACACAAACATTGGTGTGGAGATATTCCCTTGCTCAAGAAATTGCAAGGTCTGGAAACTTTGGATCAAAGAAGGGGGAAGAAGGTTTCAAAATGTACCCAACATTGTTCAAGGTAACGTTAAACCCTTCCAACTTGTTGAAAGGCAGACTTCTGATGCTGATTTTGCATTAGAAAACATGTGGCAGCAAGTCTCATTTCTCCCCAAGCTAGAAAAAGGTGCATGATGCCAAAAATGGAGAAGGGCAGTGTGACGGGCATGTGAGTCAGTGCCTATTGAAAAGCCAGGTGGTAGGGATTTGGGGGGGATTCAAAAGGACTGCAAGAGACAGTGCAAAGTTTTATTTTCAACATATGTTTATTGACATTTTGTTAGGAACAGACACACAATAAGCAGAATCATACCTCTGTGAGGTCTTCTAATCAATATGAAAAAAACATGTACACCAAAGAAGGAGCGTGATAATCGAATAGTCGTCCAACATATACTCCCAAATACAGTTCCATGAGGAATGAAAGGAATAGAACTCAACTGTAATATACCAACGTATATGCCTAGAATTTCCCCAGAACATGTCTGTTTAACCAATCGAGACAGAGCCTCAGCAGGTCTGGAATGAGTTTTACCCCCCGGTTAGCCTATAAGACCCTGGGTCAGGAGGGAGGAAAAGGGGAAACAGGTACAATAACTAAAATAAAGAGAAAACCTAAATGTCTCAGATTGCATTTTGATGGCAAATAAGAAATATTGTTAGAGGAGGTGCAGTGAAGTGGGTATCAGCAGACTGAATACTCTGGAATGGAAAATAAGCAATCTCGACACTTCTGGGGAAGGGGGGATGTTGTTGTACGTGCATCCAGGTATGCCACTGCAGATGGATGGTGTTCCCCGGACTCCTGGGTCTCTGCCCTGATCTCTAGTGATTAATTCATGCTGCTCATCAGGTTCGGCCCTTGCCTCAACCCTCCGGGTGATCCCAACTCACCAACTCCTCGGCCCACGACCCAGCTATGGGCGTCATCTCACCCCAGGAGCATCTTCCTGAAGAAATACCCTCTCATCAGCTGTGGCTCACATAGTGACATCTCTCACCCCGTTCTCCAGCACAGGTCCTGTTGCAGACTTCCATGCAATAGCAATCAATCTCTTCACCAATATATGGGTCAAATCTAAGAATTGAGGGCCTGCTTTCTGAGATTTGGGTCTGGTGGGACATTCTCAAGTCATATGACAAAAGTCCGTATCTGGGTGCCTACATCTAGGACACTCATGGAGTTCCCCTCCATAAATGACCTAGAGCCTGTGGGGCATCAGGTAGGTCATGAGGACATAGTTAAATTAGATGCATTTCAGTCTCGTATTTCTGTAGATTTTTTTGGGATATGCAGGAATCCTTCACCATTCCCGGTCTGTGAAATCACAACCCAACGCTCCCCTCCAATCTGGCCTGAAGCCCCACTCTGTACACTTTCATTCAGTGCCTGGTAAAACCAAGTCACTAGGTGTCTATCTGTCCCCATGGACATCAGCAACTAGAGGACTGCAAGAGTTGCTGGCTCCTCTGGGCCCCTATGCCGGAGGTCCTCATAAGTCAGCACTAGGGCTTCATAGGTCAGGAATTGACCCTGAAGCTAGTGTTGCTGGGCTGTAATACCTCCAATGGGGCGAGGGTGCTCAGATGGCAACAGTCACTAACCTTCTCAAGCCTAGCTGCCATCCAAGCCCACAGTTGCTGGGGTGTACAAAAGGGGCAATAGGACCCTTGTGAGGTAAACACATCAAAGGCAGGGCAGGGCCATAGAGTGAGGGACAGTGCAAGGTTAGGAGGCAGGATTCAAGACTATGTATAGGGGTGGGGTTGATACAGGGGATATGGGTTGATCATGAGCAGCTGTAGTGGACCCAGTGCCGTCATTGACTCACAGCTTCAGCAGGAATTGATTGCCATTAAAGTGAAGGTTGTCTGAAGGTGTCCTTTATTAACCGTTGCAGGGATTCTGCAAAAACACAGAACTATGCACAGGATTTATAGGACCTTGGTGTATAGGGACTGATTCATCCTACACCTTAGTACCCATGAGCCCAGGACCGACTAGCTACAGTGTCTCACTTGCTCTCCTACTCACTCACAGAGAAACAAATGATTAGACAGCCCAGAACACAACACTTGCAGATCTTTCAGGAATCACAATTACAAGACACACCCTTTCACTCCCACTCTTTTACTTGTCCACAATAAGTTCTGACAGAGACACGAAACAGTTAAAAATATTTATTTAAACTAATGTGCCCTAACATGCAGTAAACGTGCCACAACAAGCAGTACAATGCATAGTACAAATACAGTCAGCATAGCAGCTGTCCATACTTCATGAAGGGAGATGTCATCATGAAAAGACAATAGAGCCTAACCTCCCTCCATTTGCTAGGAAGCAATATTATTATATGTTAGAAGATCTCTGGGATTTGTCAGCAGACCCCATACCTTAGCATATAAATGGTAGATATACATCATAGGTGCTGTCTTGCTCTTCTCCCTGGAAATGTCCCTCTCCAAGTGAGTGCTACCTATTCATGTATTCTAATAAAACCAAAGCACGTTGTCCAAACAAGAGCTGCAGCAGTATGTTTTGTCTAAGGGCTAAGGCCTGGCCAGAACAAAATAACAAGGGGCATTGTTGTTCGACCTTGCTCACAATGTTCAGTCAAAATCCCAGGAACTTGCAGAGAGTGAACACAGCGATACGTCCTCATGTGAAAACAGCCATAGAAATTATTGCGAAAATAAAGTTGTGTATGAACGTGCGCAAAGCAGCAGGCAAGCTACTGCGTGCTCATGCCAACTTAGAGAAAATGACAATGTCCCCATGGGCCATGTGTCATAACAAATTAGGAAGCCATGCACTTTGAGAAGCTCACAAAGTTTTCTTGTAGTTTCTTGAGACCCCAGTAATCGCAAACAATTGTCTTCATACATATTCATTGGCATCACTACAATTGCACTCAGTTTATCAGTCGGTTTTATAACTACCGTTTTCAAATTTGATAGTTCTGATAGTGATTATTGTTCTGCACTACTGATGTTGTGAAACTTTTTGTGTTAGCTTTCTTCAGTAGGTCCACATCTGATGCTACTGCTTCCTCAAAGACTTGCACTTTTAGGGACATAGAATTGGTTGGGGATTGAAAGTAGATGTATTTCTTATAATAACAAAGCGCCTGACAGTGGATCCCTGTAAGCTACAGCACCTAACTTACTATCCCTCCATTATTTTAACCTCATCAATAATCATGAGGAAATGCGTGCACACTGTATCTACATTCACTGTCACAATGTATTCCTTCTGGAACTAACAATTAAAAAAAAAGCTCAGGTGCACCACTTCTCATTCGATTGGAAAGAACAATATACAATCAATTTCCCGATAACAATATCATTCAAAAAGTTTCCTTTTATTCCAATAATGCACAGATTCTATAAAAAAAACAGTCATAACCGTCATTTGTTGAAAATGGCACAGTCGACGCGTTTCGTAATTGAGACGGACTTCTTCAGGGCAGAATTTTCACTCCTTATTTCATAGGGTAAAATGATGTCTGTGTCCAAAAAGTAAGGTTCAAATCCACAAATTCCCATATGCTGGTAGTGCACAATAATGATCAATCTACGTAATATTGTATGTCCAGGAAACAGACCTGCCCATGTTTCCTGGTGACCATGCCTGGCATTTTGATGACCACCCGCAGATTTACTGGATAACCACTCTTAGGAAATATTACTTATTGATGACGTTTAGCCTTTAATTGCATGAAGGACGTGGTCGGGTGCCCTTGATATTTTGTTGCTCCCATTGCTGTGTACACATGGAGATGTTGTTCAAATATTTTTTAGTTCCTTTGAATAAAGTTTGAAAAAGTAACTTAATCCCTGAAAGGGATTATTCGTTGGCTGAGACACCTTTGGTGAATATGGACATACAATATTACTTAGATTGATCATTATTGTGGACTACCAGCATATGGGAATTTGAGGATTTGAACCTTACTTTTTGGACACAGACATCATTTTACCCTATGAAATAAGGGGTGAAAATTTTGCCCTGAAGAAGTCCGTCTCAAGGACGAAACGCGTCGGCTGTGCCATTTTCAACAAATGATGCTTATGACTGTGTTTTTATAGAATCTGTGCATTATTGGAACAAAAGGAAACTTTTTGAATAATATTGTTATCGGGAAATTGATTGTATATTGTTCTTTCCTATCGAATGAAAAGTGGTGCACCTGAGCCTTTTTTTTTTTTAGATGTATTTCTTAGCCCAGTAGTGGTTTCTCTTTCTGCAAAGGTTTTATCTTTGAAAAACACCATTAGCCTGATCTTGCAGGTGAAATCAGCGAATTCTTCTTGGAGTTTAAAGATATCTGACTGAGGTGTTGTGACGAAACCTAATCCCCTGTCCAGAAGTTTTAACTGTGTTTCTGTAAAGGTATAGTCACTGAAACTTATGACTGTTCCACTGATTTGCTGGTCCCTGGCTGTGGTGTGTGCTCTTTGTCTTGTAGTTGGCATGTGTCTTCCCATTATACTCACTGATCATTAGTTCTCATTGTCCTTTCCTGTTGCCTCTGCCTAAAAAAGAAGGTAATGCCAGGGAAAATTCCCAAATGGTGGTGCCTGTGGCTGGGCAGGGAAAGGATTCCGACCACAATAGGGTTGTTGAAATGGTGGAGGACCATAGGGGTGTTGGAAGCTATGTCCCCTTCTATAGTGTCTTTATCCAGTCCCTTAGATATTTTTTAATTCTGGATCCCTGATTATATCCAGAAAAATAATTATATAAGATCTCCCAATTTGGCTGGGTCCACCAGAGTTGTTTACCTACTCTAGTGTGGAGAAGATTCCTATGATGAAGCATGCCACGATAAGTTGTGGTTGAGGCATCTTCTCCAATATCTCTTGGATAACTCAAGTTTATAGTGAGCACTATAAACAAAACACAATATAGTCATTTAGAGTGGCTCTATAGATTCAAGCACCTGTTCTGATTTTATGTTTAGAATAGGCGGTTGTGCATGAAGTTAAATCCTCTTACTCTTCTTGTGTGAATACAAATCTTATCCTTCCATTCCCTTAAAAGTATATTGTTTTCTCAGCTCAATATTTTTGTTCTTGGTCATACTCATTAGCTGGAGCTCAGGTCTCTGTGGGTCATGGTACTCAATCATGTCATGTTCAAGTTAATCCTTAGATTTTCTGAAGAGCTGATGTTTCTGAGCAGCTTTCTTTATGCAAAGTTCTGCAAAGCAGAGTAGTTTTGTGTGGTTAAGCCACAAAGACGAGGAGTTGACACATGAAGGGAGGAACTTCACTAATTTGACAGTGTGTCTGTTAGAGAAAACAGTACTGCTCCAGTCCCTTTTCTGTGCTATCTTAAAGCAACAGCATAGAATATGTTTTTCATTTCCGATTCTAGAATATCTCCCCATGGTAGATACATACTGTACATACTTCTATTGGTGAGTCTCGAGAGGTTAGAATGTGGCTTCGCCGGCCCTTCTCCTAGCTGCTCCCATTGCCTGGTTCCCTTTTTAAGCTGCAGTTCCCCAGAACCTTTCGTTTGGTTTCCCTGAAGAGTGGCATCACCATTGTGGCTGTCCGTGATCCAGAACCAAATCGATTTTGATTCCAATGCCCAGCCTCCTTTTTTTTAATGTTTATGTGGGACTTCACCCCCTGTAACTTCTGGGTAAATGTAAATGTAAATGTACCAGTATTTATAGAGCGCACAGCTACTTCCCTGAGGTAGTGTCCCGGCGCTGTCCGTATACCGCTTAGGAACCCTTCCTGGTTTTCTCTGTGAGTGTCCACTCCTGGGCACCCACAGGGTGAAACCAGGCATCCCAGCGCTTTTGGGGCCGTTGTGGAGATTAAGCAAGCTATTGCCCAGAGTTGCAGAGTGGGACCCATGATTAGAATAGGCACCGAGGCGAGAATTATCAGGTCCGAGGAAATTCAGCCCAAGACCCGCCAAGGCAGGTATTGAACCCTGGTCTCGGGCCAGACCTCTGCATCATGGTCTGCCGCTCTACCCATTTGAGCCACACTTCTCCACACTATCTACCCTACTTGCCACCACTGTTTTCATTTTTTACCTTCAACTAAGTTATTTTACACTCTGATCATAGGCTCATCTTATATTATACAATAGCCACCAGATGTTCACAATTACTCATCATGATACATAACAACCTATTATTATTCTACATACATATACCTAGGCAATTAAGTATTAGAAAACCTCATTAAATATTTACTGTGGAAAAAATAATTTTTTGAAGTTTGAACTCAAATTTCGTGCTGAGAATAAATAGTTCATTGTATTCATATATATGAGCCAAGCGAAAGTCCATTAACAATCAGAAACACATTCTTATGACCTGAGGCTCAAATTTTATGCAGAGAATAACTCATTTATATTTTAGTGTGATATGAGCTAAGTCAGAGCCAGTCAAGAATAATTGTTAAAATCTGGTGTTTATTGAATAATATAAGGCGAGCCTTAGATTGAATTATGGAATAATTTATCACGCCCCTTGGATACAGTTGGATGTATGCCTAGTGTGCAGGCCACAGGCCAGGAAGGTTTCTGACCCCCTTATGGTGTGCCCAGCAGGGCCATTCCACCAGAATAACCTTAATATTTGTTTTTTTAATTACTCCTCGCCATTTCCCATGCGCTGTTTCATCCCGCAGTGAAGTGCAGGCAGAGAATTATCGGGCCGCATGCATAACGGACAGACAAAGCTGTATATCTCCGAGTCCGTTTTCAACACTCCATACCTCCGTTTTCAACTATTGTAACCCCATAAGTGTTATATTTAGTTTATTTGCGTGAGTAGTAAAAATTGGAGCATACAATTTGCCTCAGTGTCTTTAATAGAAGTTCAATCCTTACTCACAATAGTGCGGGGAATTCAACGTTGTGTAACTGCGTCATAGGCCAAACCCTAACAATCTTCAGAAGCAAGCCTGACAGCTGGACCAACTGAAAGAAACCAGGGAGTCTTGACTAGCCCATGCGAGCAGTGTTAAGAAGGGACTGGCGACAGTGAAGGGAACAGGTAAGTGGAACCTACTTATTGATACCGGACGTCTGGAACTGGAGACAAGACTTAATAAAATGTAAGGGCCATAGTGAGAGGTAAAATGCGAGAAAAGGAGAGATGAAAACTGCCGCTGTTACTGTTAGAGAGAGAGAGAGAGAGGGTGAGGCGGGGGGTGGGGCTTCTAAAGCGTCGGAGTTCAGCAGCTGATGGACTGTTTACATAACGTTTTGGGAAAGGCTTGTGGTGACATAATTAGTCGTCACTTCGGAGAATGCGGCTGGCTGGGGTTTCTGACACGTAATCACCCTTTCACCCAAAGGTTACATTCGCAGGGGTAGCTTTACACTCTGAGCACTAATGTTCTCGCATCAGATATCGCTCTCACTACCAGATGACAGCCTGCCGCTCAGACATCTCTCCAGACCAGAGATAATCTCATTCCTGTCTGTCTGTGTCTGCGGCTCGCCTTATCTGCCCTGTTGCCCACATAGCAGTGCCTGGAATCCTGGACTTCAAGGGCAAACTACACGAGGCGCGTCACACCGAGGAGTCATAAGCAGCACTCTGAGCTCGAGTCGGGGCTCCACGTGGGTGGACGGCGTTCCCCCACTCTTTTCACAGGGTGGACGCCGTCCCACCTACCAAGAAGCTGGGCCTCACAGAAATATCTGAACGTGTCCCGGTGTAAATTTTAGACACCGGGACACGTTCAGCACGTGACGTGATGAGGTAATTTGCATACTATCAGTCCCCCCACTTCTTTTTATAGGACTTGTGCCCTGTCTGTACACGAATCTTAACGCTAACCTTAACCAGGAGACACACGCCTTCACAGTCACATGATAGGTTCGCCCTGTCACCACAGAGTCAAAAACAGGTGACATGTAAACTACAGAAGACCCAGGCCACCACTGAGTCGTGAGGAGGCGACTCCATAATTTTTATTATGCGGCTATAACCGCATGTAGTTCCTCAATTTCACGGTACACAAAGTGTGTGAAAAACTTTCAAGATATCCAATTTTCCCCATAGGAGACTCGTCTCGCTCAGTCCCCTTTCAGCATCTCAAAAACGTTAACTATGCAAACTATGCCCATTAAGGGGAAACTATAGGAAGCAATGACATGCTATAAGATCTCTAAGAACTTCACAACGTCATAAACAGGAGACAAAAGAAATGCTTTAAGATTCATGGGCATCAGCATCATAAATAGAGGCACACGCTACATACCATCAGAGCATGAGGTCTCACAAAGTCATGAACATGGGACACGAGGGCAAATTTACAAGCCCCTTGCGTCACTTTTGTGCTGCTGTTGCATCACTTTATGTAACGCTACGGCAGGGTAAAACAATGCGCCACATTACGCCCATTTACAAACATGACACATCTAGGGAGATGTGTCACCTTGTAAAGCCCTGCGCCACATTATACTTGCATTAGGTATCATTTGCAGGGTGGGCATTCCCAAGCGGGAAATCCTTGTAGAAGTGAAGCAGTGTAAACTACAAGAGTTCACTGCACTGCTTCTAGGATGCCACTACGTCAAAACCTTATGCCTGCTTGGACCAAGCGTAAGGAGTGACGCTGTGTAGTGGGATAGGCCTCCCCATGCATAGCTGGAGTTGCATCGTGCTTGGACATGACTCCAGCAATGCGTGACTTTAGCGCCAACAGATGCCTCCGAATTTCTGAGGCAAGAGCCCAGCACTTTTTACAAGCACGCGTGATTTTGTACATCTGCTCATCTTCATGTTCTGTGCTCAGGGTAGGCTAAGGGCTAACCTGCTGCCAGCCCAGGCCTGCCATGATAGCGGGTCTTCAGGGATCTCCCTTCAGTGATGACCAGAAGCTTCACTTTTCTAAGGCAGCAACTGATGCTTTAGGATTGAGCCCTATACCTCCCGGGGCTGTATGCCAATCATTGTGACTCACCACCTGGTCACCACCATTTCCTAAGTTGTCACATGGTGGGGTGGGGATAGCAGGCCTTTCTGATCCTAACCCACACAGTGACAACTTTGAAAAGGATGAGGTTGGGGGGCGTGGCTTGGGCGCCGTGCAAGATGGCCGGCTAGTTGCGGAGCTCCGCCGCATCGAAGACTCTCTGAACAGTTTTGCCGATGTGAAGGGAACTGTTTTCACAGCGGCCTGCAGTATCTGGCACCGGAACCGGCGGTGAGCACCTACCTACCTTCTATAGCCCATTCTGTGCCGTTTTTCCAGTGTAATTCGCGACGCGCCTGTCGCGTATTGGAAAAAGCGCGTTTTGGGAAGCCGCCATTTCGTGTTGCCGCAGCCCCAAAGGACTTCTCCGTCTCTCCATGCTCTTCAGCATTGGTTCTCCGCTCTCTCCCTCATTCACCTTGTGGACATTGCGGTAAGCGCGGAAGGGGCTCTTCCTGCTGCATGTGATACGCCCTGCCCAATTTTAACCCTTTATTCACGATGCGATTGTCGTCTGTCAGGAAGCCGCCATTTTGAGCGCGTTTGATCGCGCTGCAGCTTCATTCAGCACAACGACTTTTTTTCATGGCTTCACAGCTTTAGCATCATTTTTGCCTACTTCTCTCTCCTACAACATGTCTTTTGCATACGAATGTGTACAACGTTTGCTTCTCTGATTATTAAATGAGCACTCTTTATGATGCACCCTCTCTGTATATATAGCAATATTTATACACTTGCCTATCTACGCTTCCTACAGTGTGCCTGCCTCCTGGGAGCCTTCCAGCATTTCTAGTGTATTGGACCATTGTGCGTTCTATGTTTTCTTCGGACCCTTGTAAATTGCGTTCCAGCCATTCTGTTCCTTCTGTCATTTCACATGTCATAGGTGGCCCTTCTAGGCTCTAAGCTTTACAATGTTCCGCATGGCAGTTGTCTCTCTCAGTGACTTTTAATAGGTCTATAAATAAAGTTCAATATCTTTGTGGAGTCCTTTGTCCAGTTCCCATTCCTGCCTCTGGCAACTCTACTTGACTAACTTTCACTGGATAGAGTGCTGTCTCTACACCTCCTTTTCGTGCTTTCATTAAACTGGACTTTCTCGCATGGTCAAGTTACGCAAGCCTAAATTCCTTTTTCCTTCGCTGTGAAGACTCCTTTAAGTTCTCCCACTGATTTGCTCGCTTCCTCACAGACTCTCAAGATGGCGACCTCTACTTCTCAGCGAGCCTCACAATTACAGGCCTCTAATAAATCTTCACCTCCGGCGACATCTTCCAAACGACTAAAACAAGATCCTCCTTCACCGGATAAATCTTCCTCTTCATCCTCCATAGATCTGATTTTAGAAGAAATCCGGGCGTTGCGACCATTTGTTGAGGAAACAAGTAAAGATATGCAACTTTTAAAAGATAAGTGGGAGACTATGGATGCTCGCATCTCCTCAATTGAACAACAAATCCCTGAGGTTCAATCTAACACACAACGCATCACTGCTTTGGAAAAGACTGCTCTTTCACTTCAACATCATACGGAGGATTTGGAGAATCGCAATACAAGGAATATCCTACGTATTTATGGTTTGCCAGAATCTCTTGAGGGGGAAGATCCAGCCACTTTTTTCACCTCTTTCCTTCCAAAACTTTTGGACATGCCCTCTTCTACGACCATCAGCATCCAAAGGGCTCACAGACTTGGTCCACGTACAACTACATCTACAAAGCCTCGGGGTGTCATCATCCTTTTTTTGAAATTCACGGATCTTCTCTCCATTCTTTCTGCAGCTAGAGCCAAACGACAAGTCTCCTGGCAAGGTCAACGTGTATTTCTAACCCAAGATGTTTCTAATGCTACTGCCTCTAGACGTAAGGAATTTCTTTCCCTTCGCCCCTCTTGGCGCTCCATGGGAGCACGCTATGGCTTGTTTCATCCCTGCACCTTCGGAGTGACTCCTCAAAATAAGACTTGGACCTTTCAGGATCCTGGTGAACTTCGAAACTTCCTCCTTCTGCAGAATAGTGATGGAATGGAATCCTCCCTTTCAAATAGTGGCTAACTGGTTTTGCTATTCTCTCACCTCTATCTTCTAGTTGATCTGTTCTTTCTTGTACTCTTGTACTCCATGTTGTTATGCTTCTTGTTCTTTCTCCCTTTATTCATTTCCTCTGGTAGGAGGTAGTATTTATTTCTGCTTATATTCCGCTTGCTTGTATGTTATGTTATTTTATATTGTTTGTATCCTATATTATATTTCTTATTGCTCACTATGACCCTCTTATTAATTGTTTTTGTTTGTTTCCCTCCCTTACAGAATTGTACTTTACCGACTATTCCCTTCATCCCATGTCATCCCTATCTCGTTTGTGAGGTCTCGGTGCGGTCTTGTCTTTGCTTCTGGTCTGCGTCGTCTTGTTACGCGTCCCCACTTCCCCATCTCCCCCTTTGTATTCACCTTCAGGTATGTTTTTTGCAGTCATCCTTATGGATTTGTACTGTCTTCTCTGTTTTCTCTCTCCCTTTTTTCGCTCTAATTTTTCTTCCTCTCCTTTATCCCCTCTCCTCCCCCTTCCCGTGCTCTTTTCTCATACTTTCTTACTTCCGGCCTTTTTACACCTGGTTTTTCATTATCACTGTATATTTTGCACTTTTCGAATTTGAATTGTTTACTATGTTTCAATATTTAAAGTTGTTTAATGGAATGTGAAAGGTTTTAATAATTCTATTAAGCGGCAGAAAGTATTATCTCATCTCTCCTAATACAATCCTGACATTGCTCTTATCCAAGAGACCCACCTCTCTGACGCTGAATCACTAAAGTTGAAACGACAATGGGTTGGTACCGTGTTATTCTCTCCGGCCCTTCATAAAAAGAATGGAGTTGCCATTTTGATCCACAAACGACTCAAATGCAAGATTGTACTAGAGGAAAAAGATGATGAAGGTCGTTGGGTATTAGCTAAATTACTTATTAATGCAATTCCAATTACTTTGTTTAATGTCTATGGTCCCACGCACTCTGATTCTTCCTTTTGGCCAACAATCACTTCCAAATGCGTCCAACATAAAGATGATTGTTTCCTTCTTGGTGGCGACTGTAATCAGATTGTTGACCCCTTCTTGGATCGTAAGTCCTCTGTCCGCTTCACCCCACATAAGCCCCATAAACAGTTCTTGGATACTATTGCACAGGCCCATCTTGTAGATTTTTGGAGACTCACTCATCCAGACACTTTAGATTTTTCTTTCTTCTCTCCCCCACATGCTTCCTTCTCTCGTCTAGACTATATTTTTCTCTCTTCTTCTTTATCCCAAAATCTTTTATCTTCCTCTATCGAACCTATTGTCATCTCTGACTATTCTCCTATTGTTACAGACTTTGACCTCCTTCCCCCTCTTCCTAAATCATCTTGTTGGCGTTTTAATTCTTCTTTACTAACTGACCCTAATTTCTCCACCTCTTTCCGCTCTTTCACTATTGAATTCTTTCAGATCAACTCTGATCCTCATATCTCCCCACATGTTTTATGGGATTCTTTCAAAGCTACAGCCCGGGGATTCATTATTGACTTTGTTTCCAAGAAAAAAAAAAAAATCTCCAAAAGCGTAATGTTGCTTTGGCGCACATTAAATCCTTGGAACATCGGTTTTATACTTCCTCTCCCAATCATATGTCGTCTGAACTCCTTCAAGCCAAAATTGCCTTCAACAAACTCACCACTGATTCAGCTTCTTCCTTCCTTCTTCGTAGTAGCGCCCGCTACTATGGGGGCCGTAACAAATCTGGCAAATTACTCGTTAATTACCTCAAATCACGGAAAGAACGTACTTTCATAGATTCCATCTACTCCCCTTCTAATGTTCTTCTGCACACCGATAAAGATATTTTGAGCCAATTTCAATCTTTTTATGAATCTTTGTATACTCCTGAAAATCCCCCTTCACCTACTCTTGTTCTGTCATATTTTGACAGTTTGCCTCCACTTGATACGTCCCACCTTCACTTCTCAGATATCGAAACTGTTTTTACCTTACATGAACTTTCCACTGCATTGTCTTCCCTTACCAATGGCAAAACCCCAGGTCCTGATGGTTTTCCGGTTGAATTTTATTTACACTTTTCTGATCTTCTTCTGCCCAAACTTCTCTCTCAGTCTTTTTGCTCCGCTGGTCTTGCCCAAGGTTCCTTTCAAGATGCCACTATCTGTCTTATCCCTAAAGAAGGTCGCGACCCGAAATTCTGTAAAAATTACCGCCCTATTTCTTTGGTTAATGTTGACTATAAACTATATGCTAAACTATTAGCCCTACGTCTTGATCCCTTTATGCCATCCCTCATTGGGAAGGAACAATATGGATTTGTTAAAGGTCGTCTCACATCGGATAATTCCAGACTTTTCCTTAATGTCTTAAATAAAGCTTCTTCTCTTTCTATCCCCCTGGCAGCTATCTCTGTAGATGCTGAAAAAGCCTTCGACAGAGTTGATTTGTCTTTCCTACTTGCTTCCCTAAAATGGCATGGTTTTGGTCCCAAATTTATTTCGTTTATTTCTTTAATTTATTCTACTCCCAAAGCTTCAGTCCTGGTAAATGGTCAGCTCACTCCATCTTTCACACTTCACCGTGGGGTTCGTCAAGGATGCCCTCTTTCCCTGCTTCTTTTTATCTTAGCTCTTGAGCCCTTTCTATCCTCTATTCGTAACAATCCTTTGATTTCTGGTTTTCCATATGGAGACCATCAACTCAAACTATCTGCTTATGCTGATGATATTCTTTTATTTATTTCCGACCCCGTTTCTTCTGTCCCCTCTTTGTTAGCTGAGTTTGAGAAGTTTTCTCTTGTCTCAGGTTATAAAATCAACTCCGACAAGACCGAAATTCTTCCATTGACCAAATACTGTCTCCCACACTTCTTTACCTCCACCGGCTTCGCTTGGAATAGTAATAAGATAAAGTATCTTGGAGTTCTTTTCTCTAACTCTATCTCTTCCTCTATCAAACTTAATATGAATGCAGTCATCTCGAGAATTGAGCGGTTACTGTCCTCTTGGAATCCTCTCTTCCTCTCCTGGTGGGGTCGTCTTGACTCTGTCAAGATGATGATCGCACCTATTCTGATTTATTTATTCTCTATGCTTCCTGTCCACATCCCGACCACTTACTTTCATCGCATTGATTCTATTCTATCCAAATTTCTCTGGAAACAGAAAAAACCTCGTATATCTTTTGCGAGTCTTCGCAAACCCAAATCAAATGGAGGACTTAATTTTCCAGATTTTCAACTCTATCATAAATCCTTCTCTCTTCGTCAGGCTTCCCGATGGTTATCGTCAGAATTATCCCCTTTTTCTCCTCTTTGGCTTCATGTTGAACGTTCTTTATTACACCCCTTTTCATTTCAAGATGTTCTTCGATTTACTTCTAAATCCCCTTATACTATCCCTCCTCTGTTCAAACATACTTCTTCTCTTTTGAAGCCTTTGCTTTCCCCATTGGTCATTTCTTGTGAGTCTTTTCTACTTTTACCCATTTGGTACAACTCGCTTATCCTTTTCCACAATAGACCTATTTCCTGGTCCTCTTGGAGATCGAAAGGTATTATTTGGGTACATCATATTTTTGATGGCTCTTCACCTTGCTCTTTTCCTCAATTTCAGTTGCAGTTTCATTGCCCTCGTTCATTTGCACAGAAATATTATCTCCTTATGGAAATTGTCCTTGATCGCTATTACTCTCTCCCTTCTTCAGACATATCTCCCCCTCTTCCCCTCTTCTTTCCATACTTTCCACTGTTCCTAAAGCCTCTCTTATCTATCACTTCTTCTCTGCTCCTAACCCTGACCGCCCCAAATCTAAGATAGAATTATCCTGGGAAAAGGAGTTGGCTTGTTCTTGGCCTATCTCTCTCTGGGATAAATTATGGATTAAAACCTTGAAGACCTATCGCTCTGCATCCCTTACTCAGTCCATCTTTTTCTTCTATCACAGACTTTATCTTTCTCCTCTCTCCCTGTCTCGTTTCCTTTCTTCTTCCACCTCTAACTGCTGGACATGCAATACCCCTAATGCTGATCTCTTTCACCTTTTCTTTCTTTGTCCCTCTGTCCAAGTTTTTTGGAAACACGTTTGGTCTCGCATATCACACATCTTTACACTCTCTGTTCCCTATTCCCACTCCCTTATCTTTTTAGGAAGTCTTTCAGACTCTTTAGACATTCCTCGACATTCACTGGGTCTCCTTGATCTCATGCTAGCTCACGCTTTTCAACACATTGCCTCCAATTGGAAGTCCCTTACAAATCTCTCCATCCGTTGCTGGTGGAATCTCCTGTGTAACTCCCACAGACTTGATGTTGCCTTTGCCTCCTCTTCTAAAGCTCCTCGCAATGTTGAGCTTTATTGGTTACCCCTTACTTTGTATTTAGATCAGTCTGTCAACAAAGGTTATACTCCACTTTCCTCTGACAATTTTAAGCCCCCTTGAACATATGTACTTCTGCCTGCAGTTTCGTTCCTTAAATTTCACAATTTAGGTTTTTCACTCAAGTTATATTTGTTACTTCTGCTTTTAGTTATAGTGCACTTGTTTTTTGCTTTTCCTTGCCGATAATTGTTTATTCCTATACTTATATATATATATGATTGCTGTTAACATGGTTTTTCCTATTTCCCCTCCTCCCTCTCCTTCTTCCCTTCCCCCTCTCAAAAAATTAGAAAATGCTTGGATTTTCTTTTTGTGTCACCAGTAGTTTAATATTCATTTTTTATTTCCTATTTTTCTTATTCCATTTTGCTCCTACTGATGTCACCTTGATGTTTTTTTATATCCTGTTGATTCAATAAAGCTTTCAAACATAAAAAAAAGAAAAGAATGAGGTTACAGAAGCAAGTCATATGCGAGCATATGACCTAATGTCACAGTGACATGGGACTTGAGCAACAAGCTTTCAACTCATGACTGTAACTTTGGGTCACATGCACTAAACAGCCTCACTGCGCATGATTCAGTTGAAGCATGTTTGTAAACTTAATACACTTCTAGAGCAGTGATCAGCTTCACTGCTGATTGGCTGCCTTCATCCTCACTGCGGACCAAACCACGAGAGGACCAATCACCTGACTTGGCTGCGCATCAAGTCCTGCACCCTGTGTTCTACATTGGAGCCTTCTTGAGCTCTTCTGCAGGTAAGAACTGTTGTGGAGATCTTTGAGTGCACAGCAATTTCCAGGCTTCCAGGGCAAAATATTAATAAGATAACTCTGGTGGTTAATGCACATGCTTAAGAGATGTATGTGTAATCTAGTCCCAGGCGTGACTCTTCAGCAAATAGCATAAAGGGTTAATGTGTCTCCAGCCCTGTAACATTACAGGGCGTAGATATTTATTTTATCTTGCCAATGGATTAGCCACTAACTTTGGGTTCTGAAGTATCTTACTATCAGGCGTAAAGGGCTTCAATGTCTCGTCAGTGGTAGTAAGCATTCATAAATGTAATTACAATACAATTCAAACCCAGTGCCTACCTTTGTGACCTTTCTGCCAGGAAATAGTGGTGGGCATTAGGCGAGTCAGTAAATATAAGGTACGTCAAGCCATCAAAAAATTTGGTTTGAAATTAAATGTTAATTTAACACGTGAAAGCATTACAGGTTAGTATATTAAATGGTACTCTGCTGCCATTGATAGAATGATGTGATACGAACGAGATTTATAAAGCGCAACAAATGCCCATACGCATCAAGGTGCTCTAGTCCCGCTATGCTGCTCGGTAATATGCTGGTTCCAAAAGATGCCAACGGAAATCGCTCTCCCTACAATGTAAAGAGCCAGGTCTTTAAGGCTTTCACAAGGGGAGAGTGGAGATTCAGAGACATGAGGTGACGAGGAAGAGAATCTCTGAGCCTTTCCCCAATGACCAAGAAAGCTCTGACTCCCATCTCTTCTACCGAACTCTGGGTACAATTACCCAGTTATGATGTGCTGAGCAGAGATTTCTCGGAGGGAAATGCCACTGAAACATGGCTTTGATTCCATCTGGACCAGCATGGTAATGGGCCTTATGCACAATACAAAGTGTCTTGAACATAATTCGCTTTTTTACCAGCAGCCAGTGCAGTTCATGTAATCCTTTGGACACCGAATGGTGTTTAGGGATATCAGGGTTAGGCTGGCACCGTATTCTGCACTAGTTCCAGCTTTGCTTACGTCATCTTGTTGGTGTCCAAGTAAAGCGCGTTGCAATAATAAATCCTTGAAGAAACAAGTGCAAGGGCTACTTGTTTACGTGCTGGGAAGGAAATAAACGGATAGATTTTCCTCAGTATTCTGATGATTGAAAAGCAGGTTGTCACAATCCAGTTGACCTGCTAGGCTAGTGACAACTCTCTATCCAAGATGACACATAGATTCTTTGGCGTATCTTTTGGATTAGATTGAGACCCCATCCACTTGGCCACTGCCATCAACCAGTTGTTGAAATTGACTGCAGTGGCATCAGTGCCTTTTGGAATTGACATATTAATCTGAGTGTCGGCGGCATACAACACAGCCTGTAGCCCAAAAGTGCATATTAGCCTGGCCAGTAGGGAGACGTAAAGTTTAAAGAGGGTAGAACTCAGAGATGAGCCCTGTGGCACCCCACATGGCAGGGATAATGGGTTCGACTAGAACTGGTGCACAGACAACCTCTGGGATCTATCTGTAAGAAATGAGGTCAGCAGTTTCAAAGCCCAATCTTTAATTCCTAATTCCTGTAGGAGTTCCGTCAGCAGCATTGGGGAAATGGTGTCAAAGGCTGTGGATATATCCAAAAGGATCAAAGCTGTGGACTTCCCTGTATTGACAAAGCATCTGATAATATCTTTAACAGATAGCAGTGCTGTTTCTGTTCCTTGATTTCTTCTATAACCCAACTGCGATACGTCCAACAGACTCTGTTCTTCATAAGCCATCAAGTAACTATTGAGATGTTTCTCCATGATCATGGCTGGAGCCGGAAGCAGTGAAATAGGATAATAGTTCTTGAGGTCACTGGGGTCAAGATTGGGCTTCTTAAGTAGTGACTTCACCACTGCCCGCATCCACAGATGAGGATAGTGCCCAGAAATAAGAGTTATGCTCATAAAAGATGATAGCAGTCGAGGTACTGTACCAGCTACCATTTAAAGAATTTTCAGAGCACATGGTTCAAGGGGATCCCAATTTAATGTTGAGGTAATACGACTTAACCATTTGAGGTGTAAAAGGTGGGGACCAGTAAGGGACATCACCTGTGTTTCCTTCTCCTCTCTGGATTCTGGGGAGTATGACTGCATCTCTTTGCTTAAACATGACATAGCGTCGACTTCTGTGTGGGGGGACTCAGACTCTATATATTTGAAATTTTCGGTTGGACAAAATCTGCTAACTTATTGCAGAGCTCTTGTGAGCCTTCTACTTATGGGAGGGCTGGAGGGGTAGATAACGGATGAATAATTTCGAAAAGTTCTTTTAATGAATTGGTCATCTCAATCTAGTTAGTACAATAGATAGCTTTTTCTTCTCTGAGAGCTAGTTTATAGTCTCTGATAGCTGTCTTACATGAAGACCTTTCCTGCCCCTCATAATGTTTCATCCAGGTCCGTTCCTGGTGACAACAAGCCTGTCTGAGGAGCCATAGTCGTTCTGCCCCCTGTTTGCCTGCCCACGGTGCTAGAGCTCCAATCTGCGGAGCGTTGCCTCTGAGATCTGTGGACTAAGGGACACCCCCACTTCAACCACTTCTTGTGCCTGACTCTTCTGAAACAGGGATATCGAACACATCCCCACATTGTGTCTAGAGCTGCGTCCCTCGCACTCCCAACCCCTCAAGTCTGCGTCCACACAACAGCTGAATGGCCAGATGACCTGTGCCTTGCGGGTAGCTCCCACCGCACCGTTGCACCTGATCATAACTTGCCTGCATTGGATGTAAGTGCAGCTGAAGCACACTGGGTTCTTCATCAAACAGCTCCTCACCACCTCCGGAACCCTGATCTAGAACATGCCACTGTATGACCATACTTCCATCCTTCATGTAGCTTGTGCCCTCATATCTTCACTGATAGGCTATTAGGTTATTTTAGGCCTGTTTGTTCTTTTGCTCATGCCCTGGTCTACATCATTATTACATGCCTACATGTTCTTTATGCTAATTTGCTCCCCCTGCTCATCTTATAGCAACACAGCTAGACTAGGCACATACTGTTACTTAAATTGGCATTCCCTATAGTAACTACCTATGAGCGTGATACATACACTGAGGGGCTTATTTATGAGCCCTTGCGTCACTTTTACGTTGCCGGAGCATTACTTTTTGTGACGCACCAGCGGTGTAAAAAATGAGCCTTGTTGCACCATATTTACAAAGTGACGCATTTAGGTAGATGCGTCACTTTTTAAACCCCTGCGCCACATTATACCTGCACCGGGTATACTGTATGCATGGGGGCGTTCCGACGTAAGAAAGGCTCGTAGAAGTGATGCAGTGAAATCTATAAGATTTCACTGCGTCACTTCCAGGACACAAATGCGTCAATATCTTACGACTGCCTCATGGCAGGCCTAAGACTGACGCAGGCACATTTCACAAGGGACTTGTAATGACCCATTGCTGGAGTTGCGCCACTTTTGTGACACACTCCAGCACTCATTTTTGCACCTACAGATACGTCAGAAATACTGATGTATCTGTAACTCCTGTAACCTGTAAATTTGACACATCATTGGTGTCGCAAGGAGGATGTAGTGAAAAGTGACGCATCGCTGTTTTCACGCAGCGATGCGTTACTTTTCATAAATGAGGCCCTGAATGTATATACATCGTATACACTGTTGTCATATATCTGTGATTATTTAATGTAACTTTGTCTACTCATATGTAACTCGCTGAACTAAGATTGCTTATACTACAATTCTGTGTTTATTGTTTCACCGTATTTGCTTTTACTTCATGTAAGTGTATCTACCCATATGTAACCCGGGTTACTGTCTCTCCGCCAACTATGTAAAGCGCCCTGATGCCTTCGGGTCGAGCTTATGCTATTCAAAGCTCCATAAATAAATAAAATACCGATCATCAAGAGCAACATATTGAACTCTAGCATATAGAGTGGTGAAGACATGAGCCTCACAGAGTCATGAAGTGGAGACACTTATACCATTTGAGACATGGTATCTCGGAGCAATGAACAGGAGAAGCAAGGCATGAAACCGGTGCACAGGACATCACACAATCATGAACAGGAGTATCAGAAAACACTGTAGGAAGCACGGGATATCTCAGACAAATAATCGAACAGGAGACACCAGGTTTTTCAAAGGTGGCCCAGAGCATCACCTGGAGCAAAGCGCATCAGAAATAAACAGGAGCTTCTTGGCACTTTATGAGAGGCAGCAACACAAGCAACAGAAGATGCAGGGCGCACTGTAGGAAACACGGGGCATCACAACCACGAAAAGGAAATACAGGGCGTACTAAGGGAGACACAGCACAGGGCATCAAGGGCAAAAGACAGGCTGCCGAGGACAGCAAGGAGACAAGTACAGGGCGCTCGAGCGTGAAAGAGACATGTGGAGAAGAATCAAGGAACCGCAGACACAGGTGACCCCTGAAAGAGGTCACATGCTCATTGCCATGTTATTGATGTTATAGTCCACACAGGGCATGCTTGGGGACTCTGCATTGGAGTCTTCCGGGCAGCGTCATTAATCACAGCAAGACAAGCATAGCAGCATGCAATGAGCGTGGTCGAACAGGTGCATTCCGCAGAGTCCAGACGAAGGGAGCACAACGGAGCACCGTGCTTGGGGGTGGAGTAGAGGGAGTTTAAGGGCGGAAGAATAAGGCGTGCGCCCCTACCAGTGTGGTAACACTTGCCTCCGCTGCCGCGGTTGTGCGGGGACGGTGTGGGGGTGGGGGGAATTGGTGGTTTGGGGGTGGGGGTAGGAGGTCGAGCTGCAGGGGGTCCCCTCAGCGTAGTGCCCGAAGAGCTCCGGATTAAATCCGGAGCGGGGGCCCCTCCATGTATCTTGTAGGGGGGCCCTCAAGCATCGTTACGCTCGTGGTCCGTACGTAACTCATTTTATAACGTCCTTTTGCAATAGGTATGGCACTCTCTGCGGTTCGGAGTCCATGTCTTACTCCCTATTCCCCTCAAATCCTCGTGGTCTCACAAACGGCAGGGCTCGGCCAGTCATAAATTTCACGGCGACAAGTCTCGAGATGTCTGGCTATTACTGTCCTCTATGTATTACCCCAGCCGCATATCTACCTACAATCTTGTCATGTTTGTATATTTCCCTTCTTTGCTGTTGCTGTGTATGTACACACGTGTGTGTCCTGGTCACTTTTGTGTCTACCTTTTTGTTCTTTTTGTTCTTTTCTCCTTGTGTCCATTATCTCCTGCCCTCCTTTCTCCATCCTTTCTCCATTCACAGTTTCCATATTCCAACTGACACATGGGTTGTGGCACACTCGTCCGCCATCTTCTAAACACCCTTAGCACTCAATTCAAGTCACATCTCAGGAGAGGTTCTGGAGAACAACACATACAGGGAGAAGAGTGGTGCGCATTTTCAAGTTACATTTGGAGCAATGATTCACTGAAAGGCCAGCGCTAGCCAAAGTGACACTTGGGGGGTTAATACCTTGTTGCACCCACAACCCCACAACAGCTTCCAATTTTCTGTTTGGGGATTAGGGTAATGCTTATATTGTGCAGGTGTTTGCAGGTGGTGGGCACCAGCATTCATTTTTACAGACTGGGAATTAGGGGCTTATATACAAGCCAATCGTGTCGATGGTACATCACTATTTTTGATACACTGGATCCGCAGAATGCAGACCCATATCTACAAGGTCACGTACAGCCACTTCGGGTGGCTTTTCATGGCTTTGTAGATATTGAGTTAGGCAAAGTAACGCAAGTCACTGTGTTGCATTACTCTGCATCAAAGAGATGCTCCATAGGGTTTTGGTGGGTCTTCCCAGGCAATACCCATGGATTTTGACACATTCCCAGATTTACTAGGACTTGTAAATCTGGGAATGTGTCAAAAGCCTATGTCTCCACAGGGGAAGTGCAACAAGGAGAAATATCTTTATTTCTCTTTGTTTCTTCCTCTTTGAATGTGTGCTCAATTCTGCAGCACACATATCAATCAATCAATCAATATTTATAAAGCATGGCTATTCAATCTGATACGGTATCAAGGCGCATGCAGGTCCCGGAGGCTTATTCAAACAGCCAGGCCTTGAGGGTCATTCAGAATTCCGGAAGTGAGGTCAAGGTCCGAGGTGCGTGGGGAAGCTGTTCCAGGTCTTTGCTGTGATGTGAGAGAAGGAGCATCCTCCACTTCTACTTCGGTAGATGCTGGGAGTATGGGCAAATAAAAGGAAGATGGAGCATAGTCTTTGTGACGGTTGGTGTAAGTTCAGGTGGTGGTTAATGTATGCGGGTTCCTGGTTGTGTAGAGCCTTGTGTGCTTGGGTCAGCAGCTTCAATTGGAATTTCTACTGTACGGGAAGCCAGTGGAGTTGCCTGAGGTGGGGTGTGATGTGTTTTCATCGGCAAAGGCCAAGGATGAATCTGGCTGCAGCATTCTGTATGACCATAAGTCTCTGTAGGGGGTTGTGGCAATTCCCACATAGAGGGCATTGCTGTAGTCCAGTTGGCTGGTTATGAGGGTCTATGTCACGGTGTGTCACATGTGTAGGTGTATACACTTGAAGATCCAACAGAGCATGCACAGTGAGGAAGCAGGTGGAGAAGATGGTGTTGATCTGTGATTGATGGTGAGCTTGTTGTCAATGATGATTCTGAGGTTTCTGGCGTGGTCAGAGGGAGTGGGTATGGGTCCTAGGTCTGATGGCCACCAGGAGTCATTCCATGTATTGCTGGTATTGCCAAAGATCAATGCTTTCATTTTGTCTGTGTTCAGCTGCAGACAGTTGTTCTTCCTCCAGTCGGTGATATTTGTCATGCATCTGTGGAAGTTGGTACTGGTGGGGGTGGGGTCATCAATAAGTGAAAGGATTAGTTGGGTGTTGTCTGTGTAGGAAATCATGTTGAGACCTTGGGATCTGGCGATGTTGGCTAGTGGAGTCATATATGGGTTGAAAAGTGTGGGGCTGAGGGATGACCCCTGGGGGACAACACAGGTGATCTCCTTGGGTTCAGAGGTGAAAGGTGGGAAGTGGATCTTCTGGTTTCTTCCAGTGAGGAAAGAGGTGATACCCTTGCATGGCGATGTGGTTGAGTCTTTTGATCAGCATTTGGTGTAATACAGTGTCGAAGGCTGCCAAGAGATCGAGGAGGATGAAAACTGCTGTTTCTCCTTGGTCAAGGAGGGTTCGAATGTCATCGGTGGCTGTGATCAGGGTGCTTTTGGTGTTGTGATTGCTGCGGGAGCTGGAATGGGAGACGTCGAGTAGTTGTTTCTGCTCCAGGAATGTCATGAGTTGACTGTTGATGATTTTTCCAGTGCCTTTGCTGTGAATGGGAGCAGGGAGAATGGGCAGTAGTTTTTGAGTTCGCTGGGGTCGGTGGAGGGTTTCTTGAGTAGTGGTCTGATTGTGGCACGTTTCCAGGGGTCTGCAAATGTTGCGGTGGTGATAGAGGTGTTGAGATGTGTGGCGAGTTACTGGCCAATCCTTTGGTTTCCAAGGTTGAAGATGCGGTATGGGCATGGGTCTGTGGTAGCTCTTGAGGGGATAGATTTCATGGTGGAGGTGGTGTCCTGGGTGGAGAGAATGTTCCAAGGGTCAGTGTGTGGTTTGTGTTAGTTACAGTGGTGGCATATCTGTGAAGGAAGTCCGTAGAAGGAGGAACATGCCTCCATTGATTGTCTTTTGTGCAGGAAGGTGTTCCTTTCTGGTTCTGGTTTTCCAGCGATTTTCCCTGCAAAACGTCAATAACCTTGCTGATACGACCCACAGGGTCGTATCAGCCTAATCCACCCCTATGTTAGGGATGGCTAAGTCAGGATTTTAGCAGACGTTAGATTTTGGCGGAAACGGCCATTTTCGCCAAAATCTAACATGTGCTAAAATCATGTGGGCTGCCTTGTAAATATCGCAATGTAAACATTAGCGATATTTGCCAGGTAGTCAATCCGGGGTACGCCCAGTAACGCCCAATTTGCATCTCATTGGAGATACAAAGGGAGGCTTTGGGAAAAAGGGTGCTAACATGCGATTATGCATGTTAGCACTCTCTTGTAAATAGGGCTCTGGTTTTATCTCCGCTTTTTTGGCTTACAAAGCCAAAAAAGCGGAGATAAAGCTCTTTTAAATATACCCCTTGGTTTGATAGAGGGCGGGCATACACCTGACGACAGGGATGCACTTCTAAGCTAAGTGGGGGCCCAAAGTGAGTGAGTAAAATTAAAAATTATTACAGTTGCCTCACTAAATATTAATGAATTATGTAACTGTATGGTATCTAAAAACAAGGCTACGGCGATATGGGGAAAGTCATTAAACCCTCGCCTTGTAGAATTGGGTCGACATGATTCTGCCTAGTGTCAACAATGGTACATTGCATTCATCAGGACCTGTCTTTATATTTATAAAGGACTCCACTCTTACCAACACTGTGGTTTAAGATGTCAACTGGTTTTTATCAATTGTGTGTTGACGTATGACAGACACGTGTTACACACCTAACCACACATGCTTAAAATGTGTGGAATGGTTCCTTCTTTTAATATGAATGACCTAAATATCCTTATGGTTGTCTTGTCTGTTTTTCCTTCCTTTTTCCTTCACAGGGTACAGAGGACCCCCAGGTAGTGGAGAGTGACAAAGGTCACCCCACAGTTGACTTCTTAAACCACAGTGTTGGTAAGAGTGGAGCCCTTTATAAATATAAAGACAGGTCCTGATGAATGCCGTGTACCATTTTTGACACGAGGCAGAAACATGTCGACCCAATTTTACACAGCGAGGGGTTAATAACTTCCCCCATATCGCCGTTCACTTGTTTTTAGATACCATACAGTTACCTAATTCATTCAAATTTAGTGAGGCAACTGTAATGATTTTTAATTTCACTCACTCACTTTGGGCCCCCACTTAGCTTAGAAGTGCATCCCTGTCATCAGGTGTATGCCCGCCCTCTATCAAACCAAGTTTTTAGAGAGCAAAGACGGCCGATGATGATGCATGACACCAGGTAGTGTGTGAGGCCAGTCCTAAACTTTTTGTGAGATGCCTACAATCACATACACATAACACACCGGAGCACTATTTAGGTCATTTTAGTGGGAGCGGCCTCATTTGTGAAGAACCGTTTATGTTGGAGGCTGGCCGTCTCCTAACGCCCTATTTGTCTCTAGTTCCCTTCCCCAGCAGAGTCTGGGGCTAGTGTGGTCCTATTCGAACTGTAAACACTGCCACATTCAGACAGTAGAACATAATCGGGATACAGGCACAGGGCAATGGCTACAACAAAAAGCAGACCTATCTGGCAAGGGCTAAACATAATGTGACAGGGGGGCATGGCCAAGATGGCGGCAGAGTAGCAGCCATCTAGCTGAGCTTCGCAGAATAGAACTGAGAAATAGATGTTCCAGCGGTTGTTCCGGGCTTTTGGTGGCCTGCGGAGAAGGCAGTAGAGACACAGATGGGATGGGTCACCTGGTGGGGTTGCAGGCGCCTGCCCAGCCGACAGATACGCTGCGGGATCAAAATGGCCTCCTGAGCAGCGGCCCGTCTCTGACGGCATGGTGTCGGGATTCCCTGGAGGAGCGTCAACGGAGACCCAGACGAGCGGTAGCATGAGGTGTGGCCATGGAAACAGCGGGTGGATGTTGGCTGGCGGCTGGAGTCACGACAAACCCAGAGCAAGCGGAGGAGCGGCATTAAAAGCGGGTCCTTGGGGGTCGAACAGGCCTCCCGTACACCGGAGCCCTTGCTGAAGTATACCCCTGGGCGGGAGGTGCCCACCCAACAGGGCGCCTAGAGAGGCCTCCTGAGGTGCAACTGCAGTGACCCCCAGTGAGTGGCAGAGAGAGGTAAGGCCGCTGGACAGTGGGCAGGCACTGGCTGGAGGTCGGAGCCACAGTGTCTGAGAGGAGGAGCGACACGAGTGGCAAGGCCCCAATGGTAGACTGGGCCCCCCCCCCCCAGCTACAGAGAGACTGCTTCGGTGTACTCCCTGGGTCCTGTCAGGGAAGTGAGGATTTAAGGGCATCCCCAAGTGCGGAGGGTGGCCTGGGGCAACCATCCAGATGACTAGCCGGGCTTGCAAGATATCACTGAAGAAGGCACACACTACTACCTGGGCAGCAAACGACTGAGGTGACTCCGGACTGTGGAGCAGGAAGCAGGAAGAGAACGTGAGTGAAGAGCCAGCATAGCTGGACCAGGCCCGCCCCAATCACAGGGGGACCACCCGGGTGTATTTCCTGGGCCCCGCGCAGGAGGTGTGGACTCGAGGGCGCCCCCCAGGAGTGGAGGGCGGTCTGGCACAGCCACCCATACAACTGTCTGGGCCTGCAGGATAGCCCTGGAGAAGGCTCACATTACTAACCAGGCCGCAAACGACTTGTGGAACTCTGAACAGTGTGGCAAGATGAAGGAAGAGATCGTGAGCCAGCATAGTGGGACCAGGGCCCATGACGTGGATCACATGGGTCCGAAACAGCAGTGGATGTTAATGCGCGAAGCACCTCAGTGCCCGGTATACCTGTAATAGCTGTTTGGGGATCCAGAGTTTGCCCACTGTGTCTGGTGCCTATGTTTCCCCATAAAATGCCATCCATCCGCTCTAAAAAGGAGACAAACATTAAGAACCTTCTACAGAAGCCTGGTGGCAAGAGAGCAGACGGACAAGCTGTGGATTTGCGCCCCCTTCTCAAACTCAGGAGGGAGACATGGACCGGGCTGAAGAGGAGAATGAGGAACCGGTCACCCGGCCTCTTGCACCTATTCAACGCTCTGAGAGAGCACTTTGTGGGGCTGAGACAGGAGGTCTCAACTTAACTAAAACAGGTCAGAGCCAACATCAGCGAACTGGGCAATCGTGTGGATGAACTGTAGAAGGCCAGGGACGGCAGGGAAGAAGAGCTCAGCGTCCATACACGGGAACTGATGGAGTTGCAGGACTGCAATGAGGACCTTTACCTGCAATTGGAAGGCTTGGAAAACAGGTCCCGGTACTCCAATATCCGCATCAAAGGAGTTCCACTTAATGCTGATGCCAGGAAACTGAAGGACTTTGTGGTCCGGCTCTTTTGCCACATTGCCCCGGCAATGGGCAACGGGGAAATTGTCCTTGAAAGCACCCCTCGGGCGGGCAGGCGGGCGACGAACCCAGGCCAGCCTCAAGACATACTCACGTGCCTCCACTCCTATAGGCAAAAGGAAATAATCATAGCCGCTACTCGACACAAGGCAAGTATCTCATTTGAAGGCCTACAAATGGGCATATACCAGGACCTCTCCCCCTCACGCTCCAAAGACGCAGAGCCCTGTGGCCAGTCACCACCTTCCTACTGGAGCAAGAAGTCCGATACAGGTGGGGGCATTCCTTTAGATTGCTCTTCGTGTGGAACAAAGAAACGCATGCAGTGCGACAAATGAAAGAAGCACAGGCAGTACTGGGAATCGACTGGGAGGCCGGAGGGACAGAGCATCGACCACCAGGAGACCCATGGGTGGAGCAGACATTGAAGCCGAGTAGGAGACGATGTATGGGGAAGGATTCACGCTCACGACCCTCAGAAATGGAAAGTCAAAAGGGATGTATGACATTACAACGCATACATTTACATCGCGGTACATTACATCGTGGTTTTTACAATGCAAGTCATTACAACGACTAACGTTGGATGGTGCTAGACTTAGGAGTAGTATAATTTACTATTCCAACTCCAGTCTACGTACAGTAGGGAAGGTGTTGGATAGTAAATTATACTATTCCTTGTCCTAGAGTGCCATCTAGCGCAAGTCGTTGTAACAACTTGCATAGTGAAAACCGCAATGTAATAGCATTGCGATGTAATCCCCGCATTGTAAATGATGTTTCCCATCAAAAGGAGCGAGACGCCCTCATAAAACAGCTGCAAGACAGAGATGGCAGGGGAGAACACATGAAGGACTGACCAGGCCCTCGAAGGTGAATGGCCTGACCGCCTGTACCTGCTGGACACCTGCGGACAGCAGGAAGACACATGAGATCGGCCACCAATGGTGGAGCCCGCCCTATACCAAATGTACTTGAACATGGCAGCACACTGCCATCTAACATATGGACCCTTACACTACGGTGCTACGGTTGCCCACCTGTGAGCTGTTCTCTTATTGATGGTCTTTACCTTGCCCACTTACCTTACTTATTTCTTATTCTTCTACTATATCTTACACCTCTTCGGCGCACTCCTCTTCCAACTAGAGACTGAGAGTTCATGGGAGTCTTGTGGCGCAATAAGATATGTGAACACTACCTGCTTTGCTTCGATCCTGTGGGGGACACGGGGGGATCCCTGGTCGCATACTGCCATTGGTCTGGGTCCAAGACCTACACAGTGTACTGGAAAATGCGGCTCGGTGGGTGAGGGACCAATATAAGCAGGGGGGCATTGCTGACATGTGTGGGATCTACCCCTTCTTCATGCATCACCCGGGTGGGGACATCATCTGGGCTGGAATGGGTCCACAGCTTTCCTCACCCATCGGAGACAGGTGGCCGCTTCCACCAGGGTGACAGCAGGAAGAAATGGCCACTTGCTGTCAAAGGGAGGGGGCCTCGCGTATGGTACATTGACTTCTGGGGTACCCCAATGGCTTCCCTTAGCACCTTGATATCGAGCCTAAATGACCGAGGCCTTAATTCAGCAGTTAAGCGGCGCATTCTCCTCCTGACTCAACTTAGGGACTCTCGCTGGGATATATGTTTCTTACAGGTGTTCACATCTAACATGGGCGTCAATTGGAATTCATAGAGCATATTATCAAGGCCATTATCGCCGCTTTATCGGCAGTTTCCTGCCGATAAAAGCGGCGATAATGTATTGCCTGTCCTTGATAATATGCCCCCAGATTCCTTACTCTCTCTCTATTCCACAGCTATACCCCTCTTACTCCTCCCGATATTTTCCTAAAATGTTTTCCCTACTGGCCATTGGATAAAGGTGGCGGCTATTGTTCTGCAAAATTGAATACAAGGATTTAAACCATAAACATAATGTGACAGCCAAAGTACAATTACTGTAAAACTAAGAGCAAGCACATCAACACAGCAAATTCTTTCCGTAAGAAAAACCCATAACCCAGCGGTTTCATCAGACCATTCCTAAATCCTTCCTCTGGTATCGCTAACCAATAATTTAAAAGGAGTTTTGTAAGCAAGGGTTGTCAAAGACGAGGATGTGAAAGGGAAGAGAGGAAAATAGAGTGAAGAGATGGAAAAGGAGAGGGGGTTAGGGAAGATGCAAAGAGTGAGTAAGGGAGTGGAGAGGCCGATAAGCAAGAAGGAAAGTGAACGCATAAAAATGAAAGTGTGTGTGTTTAAAAAGAGACAGGGGAGAGCGATAGGATGGGTGTGAAAAGAGAGGAGATGGTGACAGATTTTGGCACATTGGCTACAGAAGAGGGAAAAAGGCAAACAGAAAGAGAGAATAGACAGAAAAGAGGAAAGTGGAGATAGGGAAAAGGGAAAAAGGGTAGAGAAAATTAGGGGTAGCACAGTATTGCCCCTCTGCAATCAAAAACAGAGCACAATAATTAGCATGATAACCTAATTAAATCTAAAGCAATTTCAGTCACAGATCAATCAATATATTTATTCTGCATTTGTAAAAACATCACATTTCATGTAAATAAAAACACAGTGGTCACAAGTTGTCACAAAAAAATAAAAACAGTTTATAAAAAATCATTATTTTTAAAATACTAAGGGCCAGATGTAGGTCGCCAAATACCGGTCGGTAACGGCTGATTTCGGCCGTTACCGACCGGTATTTGGAGTTTGAGATGTAGGGGGCCTAACTTTACAGAATCGGTAAAGTTACAGATTCAGTATATTTACCGATTTGGTAAAATACCGAATTGGTAAATTTACCGATTCTGTAAATCCAGATGTAGGTGGCACTGAAAACAGTGCCACAGGCCCTTAGGAATTCATTATTTACCACCAAATAATACTTGGTGGTAAATAATGAATTTCTGTGTACATGCACATCTGTGCATGTAAACCGGTGCCATGTGGCACACATACATGCCCTAAGGGCATGTATGTGTGTCACATTGCACACAAGCCAGAATTAGGGGTGCAACAGGGTGTCAAAGTGACAACCTGTCCCACTTGTAAATTCGGTAATTTTACCGAATTGGTATTTACCGATTCCGTAATTGACATTGATTCCTGTGGGCCTCAAAGCCCATAGGAATCAATGGCAATTACCGAATTGGTATTTACCAATTCGGTAATTGACATTGATTCCTGTGGGCCTCAAAGCCCATAGGAATCAATGGCAATTACCGAATCGGTACATACCGATTCCAAATTACCGAATCTTATCGATTCGGTAATTGAATAGGTAAAAATACCTACATCCCGATTGCCAGTTCTTAAATACCAAATCGGTATGATTTGGTATTTAAGAATTGGTAATCTGGGATTACCTACATCTGGCCCTAAGTGATTTAAATTAGTTTTTTTACAAGTACAACAAGGTCGTAACATACATTACTTAAGATGGATAATTAGAACATATAGCACAATTTCAGTCAGTGCAAAAGCCAACCGCCCTTACACCTGCGATACACAACGCTGCAGCAACAAACCCACACATGACACGGGTACTCGGCTTTGCGTCTGTTCAGCCTGTGGGGAATTGCATCCCAGTCAGTCATCTGTGGGTTCTGTTTCTTGGTTTTAATCTGTCTTGTCAGTGCAGTATCTTTTGTCACCACACATTTGAAATACTCTATTTTCCATTGTGATACACACGGTGCACTTTTAGATTTCCATAACATCGTTAGTGGTGCCCTGGTCATTATTAGGGTAATGAACCGACAAGCCATTTCATTCTTCTTAGGTCTTGCCTATAAGGGACCTTATTACAAACAGTGCCTCGTCGGCCCAATGGGCATGTGTGCGCCCATTTTCAATGCACCCGGGGCACTGTAGTATTACAGAAGAAGGCACAGATGCTTTGGAACCCTTTTTTGTAATGCAAATAGGCCAGTGCACATAAAGGGCTGGGAAGCACTTTGCCTTTGGCATGCACCCTATTATGGACTGAGCACAGAGTCAAAGAAGAGGGCATCAGAAATTGCAATGACTGTGCACCACAATAGGTGGTGTACAGTCGGTGTGATCCCTGAGTGTCACCTGTATAGCGAAAGATGGTCTGACCGATTAAAACAGACTGTCCTTATTTCACTAATGCCCTTACCTGGCTTTGGGGGCAGCACATACTTGTAAGGCTGCACTGACCTAGTGTGAGTCTGGGACACCTGTTGAAAGATGTGCCCTGGCACAAAGGGGAACAGTGCACCCATTATGTAATACGGGCCCTGGTAGCTTTTCAGTGCCTGTAGGCGAAAGAGTCTTATGGAGCACACTAAAATGCATGCACTCTCTATGAGACATGCTGTATCTAGAATATGGGATTGGCGCTCCGTCCATTCTTTTTATTTGGTTCCTCTTTCTGTCCTTCGTAGATGCCAGCTTTTTTTGTTTGGTAAATAGCTTACTAGTCCCTTCTTTTGGGCTTTTGTAACCTCCCATATGGATTGCCCCTGTAACGTGTGCTCTCCCTCATACAGTTAATCGTGATACTCTGTGAACACTATTTCATTTTTTGTGGCTTTCCAAATGCTCGAACAACAATGCCCTTCGCGATGATTTTGTTTGTGGCTTGTCTTGTGTTTGCAGTCTCACTCCATTCCGGTTGCCCCAGCGCGGCACTTTCTTTCGTCTCTGCAACACGCCCCCCACTCCCCCTCCCTGGTTGCTCCTTGCCCATTGCCAATTTGCTCGAGTGGCATCGTCTTTTAATGCATTTCAAAACCAGTGCAAACAAGTACAAGAGGATACATACAAGTCACCTACATGTTTTCCCTGCTCTCCATTGGGGCGGTGAGGCATTTTTTCACCAAAACACACAGCCATACAACAGCTATCCCTGCTCCCAGGCATTGACACAGAAGATTGACGCCTGCATGGCCCCAGCGTCTCTGATGCAGGTGTGCCGCAGCCTGGTGCCCTCAACTTGGTTGCTGTTGTCCTGCACCTTCATGCATCTGCTGTGCCTGGGCTTCATGATGGCTGAAAAGGCGGGGGCACTTGCACAAGCAGGATACCCCAGGGGTTGCAAGTTATGCCCACGGCCCAGAACCAGCAGGCCTGTGACCCGCACAACACACACTTTCCCATGCCTGACCATGCCCAGAGCTGGGTGGCACTCATCCCCAAGAGCAACTGCACCTCCCGGGACAAGATATGGCACGCAGCCAAGTAGAATGCATCAGTCGTGATTTTCCTCAAAGCTGGCTCTGCCAACGCAAATTAGACCATCATCATGGTGCATCGAGGTGAGAGCTCGCTGCACTAAAAAGAGCCTGGGACACAACGGGTCCTGAGGGTATGTGTGTGTATGGAGGTAGCGCTCACAATAAGCCTTTTAGGGTCATTACGCTACCTCCTGGCTCCAACTCATTCACAACAGGCCTGACATGGACTCGCACCTCTGGGTCATAGCTGTGCTCCAGAGGTACCTCTCCACCTGCTTCGTACTCGCTGTACTTCTGTATTCAATGCCGGCCAACCTCATTCATACCCCTCACACCAGATTTTCATCATGACTTACCTCTTGATTTACTTCTGGCAATCTTAACTGATGACCCTTGCATAGAACTTGCCATATATTGTATTTTACAAATTTTGCACAGCACGTATGTTATGTTTAAGGACTGGCTTGTGCCCTGCACACACATTTACATTATTTCCTACTGCTTTTACTGTTTACGTACTGTGCTTTTTGTTTAATGATTTTATCCCTAATATCTGTTTAGCTTTGTGGCCATGCCTCACATATCCATGTTGTTTTTTGTGGCTAAGCCAAATCTCTTTGCTTTTTCAGTTAAGATAAATCCTCTGATATCCCAGTATAAATATTAATTGTGTAAAAACTACGTTCATACCTTTGTCAGGCTACACTTAATTTTGGTAGGTCATTTTAAGTTGTTTTATTCCTGCATTAATAGCGCTCTCGATACCGCCCAAGTCTCTTTGGGTAGAGTTGAAGTAATGGGAGGTTGTATGGTCCTAACATCTGGCATATAACGTTGACTGTAATTTTCTTTTAAATGAAAAAAAAGTTTGTGTTAGGGTCTATCTAATAGTTAAAATGTGAAGATAGATTATGACAATTGTATTATTATACGTTAGGATTTATCAATTAGTCTTGTACACACTAACTCTCAAATAACAATGTTGTATGTGCATTTTATTACTTTACAATACTGCACAAGTTTTTGTCTTCCTGCAAAAGCGAAGGTACCAAGTTCAGAGTGTGAGTGAGCAGCAGCACTTTCATAAGATGGCCTCTTTTTATGGTGTTTTCCAGACAGGTCAGGAAAAGGCAAATGTATTTTTTATTGATTTATGAACTCTGCAGATGGGGAGGGAGCCATAGGAGTCACATTTCACGTGGAGACAGGGCAATGCAGTTAGATTTTTTTTAGATACAACGACGTGAACAGTGGCAGTCCATGAACTCAGATAGAGCAAGGTTCATGCACTGCTCAAACAATTGTACTTGTAAATTCAGTGGATAGTTTTCAGCGGGAGGTGTGTTAAACCTGTCATCTTATTCTGTTAAGCATAACTTGCCCCTAATGCTGATGCTTCAGGCTGTCACAATAATCTAGTGATGCGACCGCACACAAAATTGTATAGTGCTGTTGACTTGCATAAATGCATTTGCCTTTCTGTGTGTGCATTAAAAATCCTTGGAATGTGTCCATAAATGTTTCCTGAGGCAAGCATGTATTCCTGAATTAGACTTCATGACCCAGTGTACAGTAATTTTATAGCTATTCAATCCCGGGTGGCACAGCACCCAGTATAATGTACTGCATCGCTAAACACTTACAAGGTCCCAAAGGCCACTGCACTCCAAACCAAAACACATGGGTAAAAGACATTGGCATTTACAATAGCACTAACTCTCACAAATGAAAGACCTATTGCATTACAAAAGCTTGTTTTTTTGGAGAGCCTAGGTGCTGCCTTTTCTGCCGGCACTTCCGCCGCACAAAGCTTTTTTTTACTTTACCAAAATTTGATTTGTTTATATTTACTGATCAAAGTGGCATCTGGCATCTTGGATCAGTAAATAAAAAATGGCATTGTAAAAAAAGCATTTTCCTTTTTAGTGACTCTGCAGCATCACCAAAAAGCATTGGAAAAGCCAACAGGTCACAAAGAGGCGACCTATTTGCTCTGCCATTGCTCAATAGTCTTGGTCAGTAGGAGGGAGAAGGTGTAAAATCTGAAATTGTTAAAAATAAAATTAATTCCTTGTAATGCATCTCATTAATAAGATAGCCAAAAACTACACATTTGTCCCTTAATTCAATGTAGAATTTCCTTTGGTTGTAACATAAAATTATGCAGTAATATCTGATCATTAATTATGTCTTAATCACTGACAGCAAAGCTGTGTCTTTATTGCTGTAAAAGTCTTCTGTAAAAATGAACCTATGACATAAATAGAAGAATCATACTGTAGCATCTGCTGGGACATTATTGGTGGTCTAGCCTGATGCAGTCCACTTTTTCAAAATCGTTTTTAGATTAAGCCCAGGTGAAACTAGAGCAATTTTCTTTAAATAAATGAAACTGCATGTCAAGAAATTATGTATAATTACGCGAAATGCTGGTCTTCAAACGTTCCATTCAATATAGATGCAAGGATACATTTCTTACCACAAAAAAAGAGGAAAATCGGACATGATGTGAACAATAGCTGTTGATGGTCAGTTTGTTTGCATTGTTTCCATGCTCGGCAATAGGATTTGAACCCAAATTATCTCCAGTTTATGAAACACGGCATAATAGTGTCATTTGTGGCAGTGCGCCTAACAACCATAATACAAAATGCCACAAATTATGCAAGATTGTGCCAGCATAAAACAATTTTTGTTCAGGCTTTCTTTAGATACATCACACATAATTTAAATTACAATTTAAAACAAGCATTGGCAAAGCTAATAAGTCACGCCTATACAAGAGCTATTGGCTTTGACAATGTATTTTTGCCATGTTTCACACCAGTGTGGCTGCTATTTAGCATGGCTAAAAATTAAGGGTGTGGAGTGTCCTAGAGTGGAGTGGGGAGAGTAGAATTTCGTACGCTGGATTTGTTGCGGGAGAGTGTTGTAGAGTTTAGTAGGGAGAGTAGAGTTGAGTAGAGTTGAGTAGAGGGGAAACGAGTTCAGTGGTTCAGTGGCAGAGAATGTCGTAGAGTGCAGTGTCATAGAGTGCAGTGTCAAAGAGTGGAGTGCCGGAGAGTGGAGTGCTGTAGAGTGGAGTGGATTGGGGTGGAATAGGGTGAAATGGGTTGTAGTGGGTTGAGGTAGTGGGGTACTTTGGACTGGAGTCGATTGGGGTAAGGTGGATTGAATTAGGCACCGTGTTTAATTTGTAAATTAAATGGTGCAGGTGCTCAAAACTGCTCTCGATAAAGGTCTAATGCAGATAAATGAGTGCCAGCCTCCCAAAGCCAGCAAAAGACACACAATTGATGGACGGAATGCAGAACAAATCAAAACATTCACCCCCAGTCTAGAGATCTGGGTTAAATCCATCCTTCTTTTGCTCACCATGCTACCCCAGTTTAGACCCGGCCATATGCAAATCAGTCTTGGCCCTGTGCCTCATGGGAACAGTCCAGCCCGAACTATCAAACCAGGTCCTCCATTGACTGGAAACAAGCATCCTAGGACCAGTTTTGGGGTTTCACCCCTCATCACCAAGGATAGCTTGAATCCAGTGGAACAGTGAGCCCTGGACCCATGTCTGGGCATACCTGGCGCACGTAGGGAAAGGAAGCAAAAGACACACAAGTGACGGACGAAATACAGAACAAATCAAAATATTCATCCCCAGTCAAGAGTTCTGGATTAAATCCATTTGCTCACCATGCCACCCACTCAATGGCGTGCCCCTCACCGCAAACCACCAGCCCATATTAAGCACTGGATTGGGGTCAATTTAATTGGGGTGGATTAGGTTGGTTTGGGGTGGGGTGGGGTGGATTGGATTGGATTGTGGTGGATTGGATTTGAGTAGGGTGGTTTGGAGCGGGGTAAATTAGAGTGGAGAGAAGGGGTGGATTGGACTAGAATGGAGGGGGTGGATTGGACTGGAGTGTAGTGGGCTGGATGGATTGGATTGAGTGGGGTGTACTAAACTATGGGGAGATTGGATTGGTGTAGAGTGGAGTTAGTTGGTGTAGAGTTGGGTGCAGTGGACTGCAGTGGAGTGGGATGGATTGGATTGGGGTGGGCTGGTTTAGTGGTCTAGATTGGAGTGGGTTGGTTTGAAATGTGGTGGGTGGATTGAATTGGGTGGGGTGGATTGGAGTGGAGTGGGGTGGACTGAAGTGGGGTGGATTGGAGTGGATTGGGGTGAATTGGAGTTGAGTGGGGTGAAATGGAGTGGGGTGAATTGGACTGGAGTCAGGTGGATTGGATGAGTGGGATTGGTTGGATTAGGGTGGATTAGAGTGAGGTGGATTGTATTGGGGTGGGGTGGATTGGATTGAGGTGGCTTGGATTGGAATTGGGTAGATTAGATTTTTCCTGGATGGGGCCCCCATAGAGCATATAGCCTACGAATATCTGCAAAGTGGAAGACTCAGCGGCTTCTCACCAGATTCTTCTGGGGGACATCATTTTGTTTTATGCGACTGCTAGCAATGTGTCTCTTTGGGCAAATTGAAATATGTCAAAGTAAATCTGCAATGTAATTAATTTTTACGTTTTTTTCGGTAAATGTAATGTAGAGTAAAGTAATATTATCCTTCTGTATTCTAATTGAGGGTAAAAAAATCATTATAGTCGGTGTAATCCATTAAAGTAAATGGTTTAATGTCCTTCTGCAATCACAGAGAGGATCATTCTGATGTAAAGTAATCAGAATAATATCCTTCTTCAATCTGCCCAGGGTTAAAATATTTAGATTAACATCCATCTGTAAATCCACCTCCTAAGAAGCCAGGAGCACACAACCTTTATTCTCCAGGTTTATAATGTGTCATCCGAGTAAGAATGCCAGTATTCACCCACTTGGAGGCACTGCCTGAAGCTACAGCCTATGGTACACTCTATTAGCAGCTCCAGTAGTGCACCATGACCACCTTTTGAATGATGCACAAAATACCCTACTGATATTTCATTCTGACATCTAACACACAGGGGCATAATCACAGTTGTCTTCGTCTGTAAAAGAATGCAGGGAAAAGCAATCAAAGAAATTTACTTTTGTGCTCCTGCAAAGGGTAAAACAATCTTGAGTGTGTCTTCATGCAATCAAATGTACCATCATATGGTGAGAAAATGATCATTCTGAAATGAATTACAATATTAAAAAATATATTCAGTGTAGCCTTCTCCCTAAATCCAATTTGGGTAGGTAGGAGAGGTTAGAGAATCAAATCACTATTATTTATTCATATGCATGATAAAAGGGAAACCACGTGTGTTCCAGCGCTACCACGCTTGCCTTAACCAAGCATATGTCTTAACTACGCATATGCGTGGTTAAGGCAGTGCACAGTCCAGCTGCTGCCTGGAATGTGTGGTAGCAGGAAGGATCGAGAGAGGAGGCATGAGACGTTGATGTAAGTGGGGCTGAGGCCGGGTTTTAGGGGGTGGTGTAATTTTTAAGGGTTGGGGTATTTTCAGGGCTGAGAGTCTGTATTATTTTCAAGGCAGGGGAGGTTGGGGTAGTTGTTAGGGCTTGGGGGGTCGGGTAGTTTTTAGGGTTTAGGGGAGGGTGGGGTAGTTTTCAGGGCTTGCGGGGCAGGGACATTTTTAGGGCTTGGGGTAGGATGTTGGGTTTCAGGAGGGAGTGGGGTAGTTTTAGGTCTCAGGGCAGGGGCTTTGGGGGGTCGTTTCTGGCCTCAGGTTAGGATGGCAGGGGTGGGGATACTTTTCAGGGCTTGGGGCCGGGTAGTCATTAGGGCTGGGGGGCCGGGTAGTTTTGTAAGGCTTAGGCGAGGGCAAGGTAGTTTTTAGGGTTTTGGGGCGTATGGAAGTTTTTAGGGCTCGCGGGAGGGGTTGGTTTTCAGGACTGAGGGGGGTCGTTTTAGGTCTCAGGGCAGGGGGGCAGGAGCTGACGGGTAGCACTTACCTAAAAAATCTTATCCACGCATATGTCTTTGCCATGCATGCCTTAACAACGCATATTTCATTGTAAAGGCATGCGTAGTAAAGGCTTATGTGTGGTTGAGGCGTGCGTGGTTAAGACCACATGGAACCGGCATGCATGGTAAACACATGCAATCTGGAATAACGTATAACTGACAATTTTGGATCAATGCAGACCTGGCAATTACGCTTCTCTTTCTAACTTAACCTGGATCAGGTTACAGTGTCTATATCTTATAGGGCAGCAGTGCGCCTTAAATTATGATGCACTTTCACCATGAGTGGTATTGACTGTCAGAGGAATTGTCAGCCAAATTGCAGCTAATTTCCATTGGCCTCTTGTTTTCACCAAGTGTATCTGCTACTGTTTCCCTTTGTTATGTGGTTGACATTCTCGAGTAGAAAATGCACATATTTGCATCCTATTCTGTTGCTTTGTTGTGACTTAAGTCGTGTCTCTGTAGATGCTGAGATGTATTCAGGAACAACAGCAAGGTAAATTAGGGCTAAGCGTCACTCTAAGGAGAATACTCATGTACATGTATTACTAAATTGCAATCCGCAGGATGTTTGGTGTTACTTGCCATTACTCACCGAGCAGTGATTAATACTCTCATCTGTTGCACAGTATGTAATTTAGTTTTCTGCTAGGTTTGTTTTTAATATTGCTTCACATTGCATTGCTTCTTTCTTCGTGGGTCACCACAGAAACAGCGGTAAAAGAAATTAGTGATCCGTCCCAACCCACACGAATACTGAATTTAATTTTTGTTTATTAAAAAGAAATGTCAGTTTTGTATAATAAGGATTAAATGTTACATTTTTTAAACAGTGGTTTAAGATGTCCTTCACCTGAAACCAACAAGCCATTGGCTAACAATGTTGATAAAATGGTAGCATTTATACACTAGGAAAAATAAAATCGTAGCTGTAGAAGTCAAACATTTTCGAGTTATTTCACTTTTAAGAAACTTTATTATCCTCTACACATCTCAACTTGTGCAGTTGTGAAGATGCAGGAGAAATGTCAGTGAAACGATAAACATATTTTTTAATTTGTACTCAACTTTTAGGTTGTAATTACTTGTGCTCAATAAATACTGCAATATTACAAATAATGTATCCGCTTCAAACAAACATGTTTTGTTGGCCCAAAACAAATAATTCGCACACATTTCAAATTGTATGAATTACATGTTTTCCCTGTAAACAATCATAGAGAAGATAATTTCGCTTCATCAAACTGATAGAAAGATGTCTTCCTGGAAAGGCCAACAGAAGTCGCCAAAGGAGATATGAGTAATGTAGCTAAATAAGGCACTTTAAGATAAGGAAACCAGAGCCCTGCATCGATGTGATCATTTGCCTGCTGTTCCTGAGGATATGACAGCTTAGGTCGAAGGTCAAAAAGCACATCCATCTAGTACATGGGTACTCCCACACATTTTCCAGGGGGCCACAAAGTTTGATCTTTGGTGTGACTGAGGGTCGCACTAATGCTAGTGTGAGGGGGGGGTGAGCCAGGGTGTGAAGTGGATGTTGAGAAAGCAAAGCATGCATAGCTGGCTGTACTCATTTGCACAATGTGAAACCCGAAAATCTGGGATGAATCCCAGCTTCTCCACTTGACCAAATTGTGTGACCCTGGGCAATTTTTTATTTCATTTTCCCTCCTTTTCTTCATTATCACAAATAAGAGGACCTCGAAATACATTACTTCAGCATGTGTGCTGTACAAAACCATCTCCTGTGCTTGGATATATTCACTAATGGCATTTTTGTCAAGGTGGGGGCATGAGGGGAGGAAAGCCTGAACATTTCTAAATTCATGTTTGAAAACCATCACTTTAAAAAATACTTCTGAATGTACTGCTATAGTTTGATTTATTAAGGTGAAATGATTCTACAGGTCAATGAAATACGCTTTTTGAATTTTGAAAAGTCTATCATATTTTTACATATTTGCTGTCTTTAAAAATGATGGTGTTCCTAAAGTTAAAGGCCTAATTACTTCCATTTGTTTAACTACAATTAACCTTTAAACAAGTGCTAACTGTATATTTAATTTTTTTTAAATGTTAGTGCGGATTGGTAGAAACAGCATCCTAGTGCAGCTGCTGCTCAGGGGGACGTTTGTAAAGGTCAGGAGGGCCGCATGTGGCCCCCGGACCGTACATTGAGTATCACCGATCTAGTACAACCGTTTTCCTTTTTAGGATCCACTTCTTTGAAGTCTGACATCATTTTGCCTGGGTGTGTGCCATGAATTGCAAGGTGGGTTATTTTTTTCAGGTGTCGCCCTGTCTGGCTTATTTTCAGGGGTTTTCCCGGAGCAGGTTATTTTTCGTGGGTCTTTCTTTCCATGTCATCTCCAATTTGCAATAAGGTCTCCCACTCCTGGGTTGTCTCTTGAAATGTGTTGGGGTTTCCCTTGAGGTACCAATTGAAGGGATTGTCTCATTTTGGTCCACTATGAGCCCTTCAATGTGAGCATTAATTTAGGGCATATTTGGTGGGAGTAACCTTCTTACCCAATCCATGGTGGTGGACATTAGGCCAGGGTTCAATTAAAATACACACTCTGATCGTTTCCTGGGCATCTTCTGGAATATCGCCCTTTGGTCAGTTTCCTTGGTTAACCCTCTGGGCCGGTGCTTTTCATCTCTTACTCTGTTGCCTGAACATCACATATGATACCCTAGTATCACCTATAGGTAAATTCCCTATGGATCAGTTCTATTTCTCTGTATCAGCTTTGCATCTCTTTTCTTAAAATCATCTCCCACCCTATTCACTAGACATCAGCTCTGTTTCTTGAATACCACCACTAAGTCTGTTAGGTTGATGTAACCTCTAGGTCTGCTCCTTGGACATGGTCTCTTTTCTGAAGCAATGCCTCTTGTTTTGTTTTCTTGGCATTTCCTCTGGATTTCTTTCCTGTTTATCACTTCTGTATTTGTTTCCTATGTCTCACTACCTGGTGTGTTTAAAGGGTATTGCATCAAGCTATTTTTGTCTTGGTCTCATTTCTAGTTTTTTTTTCTTGGAATCGCCCCTGGATGTTTTCCCGTGTATTATATCTGAGTCCACATATAGGGTATCACCGCTGCTTTCTAAGGATCAAATCATTTCCCTGGCATCGCCTGTGGGCTTGTACCCTAGGTGTCATCCCTGGCTGATCTGGGTCATGGGTTTTAACTCTTGTTTCTATGCCCTAGGCATCATCTCTGCCGCAGGAGTATCACTTCTGGGTCTCTGTTGATGGTAGCACCACAGAGTGTATTTCCTGTGTTTCACATCATAATGGAATGGTTTACTGTCTACATTATTTTGGTTACAATTCTAGATTTTGCTTGTATTGCCTGGGACCACCTCTTTTTCTATTTCACTTTATGTGTAGTATACAATCCTGAACCTGAGTGAGGTGCTGTACTCCAGGACTGGGGTACACGGGTTAAGCTGCGTGAAGGTTGCTTCAGAATTGGGGTCACGTTGACAAATTAAGCTTGAGCCGCCCCAACAATTGTGTGGGATTCTGGTGGTCGAGACTGGGGAACATTGGCAGAGCAGTGTGTGTTATCCCTGCATTGGAATAGTCAGGGGTGCTGCAGATTTGTGTTCAGGCGCACTTGAAGTGCGGGGTGTGGAGCGTTCAGGTACAAAATGGCAGAGGTTGCCAGAGCTGGACTGGCTGTACCCTGCATCAGGCATTTCCCAATGAGGCTCGAAGGGTAGGGGACGGTTTTGTAGGATTGGGGGCCGGTTTTGTTATTGGTGGCCGGTTTTGCAGCAGTGTTGCAATATCAGCCTCCAGTCACAAAAACAACAAGCAAGCTGTTCCAGTATCATTGGGCTACACACTGGCTGATCAGAAGTTACTCCAGGAAGCATCAGTAGAGAACAGAGGTTGGCGAGCCACTGAAAGCTCGAGCCAAAGGCCTGGCTCAGCTCAAGCCAGAGCTGTTACCTCAAGTCCAAAGCGAGCCGAATTTTCATGTGGCTGCTGCCTGCCACTCTGGCTATCGTCTCATGTGCCAAGAAATAAAGGCAAAGCTTTGATGACAACCTTTGGTGTAAAGTGGATAAGAGAGAAACAAACCCCCATCTAATGGCTGAACTGCACAGTGAACACAAGAAATTCCCATTTCCACAATTGACGACATTTTGTAACCCTAGGGAAATATATTTCACCAAGAGTCCTTTTTCTTCATTATCATAATTGAAATCCCCTTCAAAACCATGCATTCAGGATGTGTGCTATGCAAAACTTCTTGTTTTTTATTTACTTGCCAGCAATCAGGGGCGGTTTCCTCACTTGGGCAGGGAAGCGTCCCCCACCCCCCCGCCCCCCCGCCTCCCACCCCGCCCGCTGTGCAGAAAAAAATTAAATGGCAACAAAAAGATATCTCTGCCATTATCTTTTTTACCGTGGTGCGTGCTGTATCAGCTAGCCTGCCCCAAGGCAAGAGACATATGGGTTGTGTCCTCTGATGCCGATTGGTTGCAGAGGACAGGAGCAGTGGCAGGCAAGATGCTCCAAAGTGCGCATATTACTTTGGATTGGCTCTCTTATGCTGTCCAAAGTGACATGCGCACTTTGAAGCTCTCCACCTAGCTGTCTTTTCTTATTATTTTTTTTGTTGTTATGTATATTTTGTGTGCTGTGTATGTTCCAGTAGTGGTTTGCCCGCTCACCACTCCCGATAGCTGGCAGCCGCCACTGCCCGCAATGTTGATCCGTTTGCAATAAAAATCCACACTGCATATATATATATATATATATATATATATATATATATATATATATATATTACCTACTGGCGGTCGCCAGTAGGTATATATAGTTAGGATTTTTTCTCTATGGGATTTTTGAAAATTCTATGTCAAATAACTTTGGCGTTTGTGGACGGAATTGGCTGAAATTTTCAGGAAAATGGCACATTTTGTTTCTGAGCAGCCCCTGAAAATTGGGGGGGGGGTTCGTCCAGGGGGGGTCGAGAAAAAAGGGGGGTCCCAAAACGTGTTTTTAACATTGAGTTTTCCATAGGGCGGTTGGCCTCACTTTTAGCCCGAACGGCTGAATGGATTTGCACGAAACTTGGCAAAATTGTAGGGACTGGTAGCCCGATGTGCCTTTTGTAGGTCTCAATATATGTGCTACAGTGGATTTTGAGAAATTAACGTTTAAAAAAAGATATATATCTGTAACAGCGGACCGGGCAGCGCTCCAGTACGCGTACTTTTCGCGCAACGGAGCTTTGTGAAGCGAAGCTGATTGGTTCTCCGGCGTCTGTAAACATTCCAAACAGTCCGTAGCGGCCGCCATCTTGTCTCCCGGTAGGATCGAGAGACAAGAGGAGGCCAAAGCGAAGGGGCAAATGACCATAAGGGGGCATAGTAGATCCTCGCTGACCCCCTAGGTTTGATGTGGAGGTTTTAAAAGGGCCCCGCGGGGCAAAAAAAAGAATATTATAATAATAATCGAACGGCTGAATGGATTTGCACGAAACTTGGTAAAATATTAGGGACTGGTAGCCCGATGTGCCTTTGCTAGGTCTCAATATGTGTGCTGCAGTGGATTTTGAGAAATTAACGTTCAAAAAAAGATATATATCTGTAACAGCGCTCCGCTTCGCGTACTTTTCGCGTTACGGAGCTTTGCGAAGCTGATTGGTTCTCCGGCGTCTGTCAACATTCCAAACAGTCCGTAGCGGCCGCCATCTTGTCTCTCGGTAGGATTGAGAGACAAGAGGAGGCCAAAGCGAAGGGGGAAATGACCATAAGGGGGCATAGTAGATCCTTCCTGACCTCTTAGGTTTGATGTACCATTTTGCCAAGTTTGGTGTAATTCCGTTCAGCCATTCAGGCTGTAGACGTATGTAAATGTCCTATGGAAAATTGCATGGGGAAAACACATTTGAAAGTGTTGAAATTTAGAACCAATTAAAATGTTACTTTGGTTTTGTATTTGTGTGTGATGAAAGTTAATTGGTTATGTATATATGTCAAATGAGAGGAAACCACAGCCATTTTGTGATACTACTGTCTGAGGTACATTTGTGAGGAATTTTTGGTGGTGAATTTCTGGTGTTTGATTTACACAGTACTAACACTTCTCCTACTTTTAAAAAGGTGAGTTGTTAATTTGTAAGGGGAACTATGTTGTACACTTGAAGATAATTTGAAAAATGTTTTCTGTTATTTATTTGCAGTCCTTCTGTTATACTAAATACTTGATAAAGTTAGTTTTATATTATGTATTACTAAAAACGATAAATGAAAGTGATTATTTTTTTCTGCAATTTACAGCAAGCAATTTCAAAATAAAATGCCTCACAATGAAGAGACCGTGGCAATTTCTTTTGAATTGTCCACTACATTGATTGAAATTGAGAGCACCAATAATGAAATATTGTCACAAGGAGGAGATGACTTGTATGATTCCATTAGATTGATTGAAATGGACAGCACCAATAATGAAATATTGTCACAAGGAGATGACTTGAATGATTCCACTACATTGATTGAAATTGAGAGCACCAATAATGAAATATTGTCACAAGGAGGAGATGGCTTGTATGATTCCATTAGATTGATTGAAATGGACAGCACCAATAATGAAATATTGTCACAAGGAGGAGATGACTTGAATGATTCCACTACATTGATTGAAATTGAGAGCACCAATAATGAAATATTGTCACGAGGAGATGACTTGAATGATTCCACTACATTGATTGAAATTGACAGCACCAATAATGAAATATTGTCACAAGGAGGAGATGACTTGAATGATTTTTTTGATCAATCTGTTGATGGCGAATTTATCGAATGTTTGGAGACCATAGAGTTACAAGAATCATCATTGCAGACTTTTCATGAGGAAATTGCTGATGAGGACATGTTACTAGTTCTTTCAAATTTAGAAAATTCTGAAGAATAAATTTATATTTAGAAATCAAAAATTGTTTGAGACATTATTCATTTTTATTTTTAATTTATGAGGTTGTAGCGAAGTGATTGTAGTATAAAATGAGACTTATAGTATAGAGTGCAACATTTTTATGTTACATGGTAAGTTTACTCATATTTACTTCCCTTCTGCCACTATATTATCTCCAATGTGTATTTGACATCTCTTCTTCATCTCCGGCCTCCTTTCTCTCACTGTGTGTCTCCGATGCATCTTATCGCTGCTATTTTGTGTAATTACAGAAGAGAGTAAAATAAAATAGTTCGGAACGTGAAAAGGGGGCAAAGTAGAGTACCCCTCACCCCCTAGGCCTTTTTAGGCGGTCCCAAAAGGATCAGTTTCTGCTTTCCTGAGAGATTATGGTATGAGTTCCATATACCACAATAATTTGCATTACAACATGCAAGATATCTATCTCCTATTACCAACTTTGAGATATTCGCGCTAAGTGCGAATATCTCCAAAAAGTAACACCTGCCCTGAGCAGTTCTTAGCCATGTTATCCAATGGGAGGTGGATAACATGGCTAAGAGCATTAGCTCGGTAATGCATGAATATCGCTGACTTTTTAGCGATATTCATGCATTGCGGCCGTTTATTATCGCATTTGCGATAAACCTTGATAATAGCAAGGTTTATCTTCGATAATTTCTGACGATGCTTAGCGGTAAAAAATTCGTTGCTAAGCATCGTTAGGGATAAATATCGCTTAACTTTGGTAATATGCACCAACGTCTGTTAACGTTCGATTCGAAGGAAATGAGGAAGTGTTGAAAAACATTGTCTGCGCCATCTTGCCTTTTTTGAAATGCCACACTTTTGTCGTGCACGGCAGCCATTTTAGATGCCTTGACCAGACCCACTCTCTGCACGCTGTCGATTCGTAGTATGGCTCCCCACCCTCGCAAGCATCTTCCCCAGGCACTGGTCACCCCCGCTCTCTGTCTTATGCATCGGCAATAAACCTCCCCCCATCTGCGCTGCTCTTCCCTGAAAATCACACTCTGTGCCCGCCCGACACCTCCCTTTCGCCCTATTCACTACCTCCTCTTCCTCTGTGTCCGATTGTCCAGGCTATCACCTAGCCCTGCAGATGTAGTTTATGGCCCCAGCTGTAAAGAATCACCCCTCTTCAAAGGAGTTATAGTAGATCAAGGCCCACACCCGATGAGATCCGTCACACCACACGTGTTCCTACTATCTGAAAACCATCCTGTATTGTGATTGGGGAGGGGACCGAGCCTGAAGCGGAAGATTCCAGGAATGACTCTTTGTACATCAAAGTTTTTACAATTATGTGTCACATTAAAAATATATAGCACTCCAACAAAGTAGTAGGAATATAAAACTTTAATAACATATAAATATATACAACAAAACAAAAACAGTAAAAACATTTAAACAACAACGAGACCGTGGCAATTTCTTTAGAATTCCTGATGAGGACATGTTACTAGTTCTTTCAAATTATGAAAATTCAGAAGATGTTGCCTGGGGGTGGGTCGTCAGTAGCAGTCTGTTGTGCGAATAGTTCCAAGGCAGCAGAACGCGCTGAAATCTAGATGGCACGAAAGTGATGTCTAGTAAGTTGCCGCCCAGCAAATAACGGCGTGGGGCGCCGCGGGGGTGAGTGAGTCCAGTAGGCACCACAGCTATTCTTACCGGCATTGCAGAATTACTGCTGGGGACAATGCCTGTGCTGTAGCAGGGTCACAGCAGAAACAAAAAGGATTCTGTTGAAGATGTTGTTGGTTTTCAATTTGAATACAGTTCTGGTGTCAACTGCTATGCTAATGTAGTGGTTAATGTTTTGTTTTCTCTAGAAAATGTAAAAGAGGGGGAGGCAGTCCAAAGTTCCGTTAAAAGGGCAAAGGAAAGGATCGGTGGTTTGAACTATCAGTCAAAAAGGGGAGGGGGTGCAACAATTTTTCCTACCGGGTCACACTGTGCTTTCACCGGAACTGAGGTCTGCAGGATTCTAGTAATTCAAAGTGAGGCTGGCGCCAGCATGGGAGCGCCGACGTCCCGCGGATACAGTTTCGTCACTCCACGGGCGATCATGGCAGTCATTCCCCATCGGGGGTCGGAGACTCCCGCGGCTCCTCTAGAATCTTCAAGGTCGTGGAGGACTACGGTGGTGGAGTCAACCAGTGACCGGGCCATTTCTTTATGCTGGGCCCGCTCTTGCCAGGTCGACCGCCATTTTGAGAGTTCGGTAGCTACTGGCGATCGCGGGGTGAAATGAGCGGACGGGCTCCACCCTGCCGGGCGAGACGTTGCAGCATGGCCACAGTAGAAGAACCCTTTTCCGGGCGCCTGGAGCGCTGAGGGTGCAGCTGGGAAGCCTCCACCTGGGGAGGCGGGAGAGGCCTGTTCGCACAGTCTCTCCCTCCCAGTGCACCCCACGGCGTCTCGCTTGAGATTTGTTATGGCCGGACCAGGCAATGAGGACGAGGGGGGGGGGGGTCGGAGGCATGTGCAAGACATCCCCCCCCAGTGTTGTCGCAGCCATTATTCAAGAAAGAAGAAGTGTCCCGTCCGTCTTCGGGCCGGGCTTCCGGTAGATGTCGGCCGGACGCCCCTGGCTCTGGCCCCATGAACGGGTTTCTTGGCTTATCGGCTGCAGCAGGATCCCGTCGGCCTCGGCCCCCCGACCGTTGGTGGCCGGACCGGAAGAGCATGTGGCGGGACTACCTGAAACTGTCAAGGGCCACCGCGGCCGGACTGGGAGAGAGAGGGGAGGGTCGAGGAGACATTCCCCCCCCCTGCAACTGTTCAGCGTTGTAAAGGCAATCCCCTGGCCGGGTCCCGCTGGCCTCGGCCTCTCCTCCGGCTACACCCTACGTTAGGATCTCCTGGCCGAGGCGTGGCAGCAGGACCCGCCTTATATGGGCTGCTCCCGGCTGGGCGTAGCCGCAACCCTGCCCCACCTTGGAAGTTTCCAGAGTGGGGGCGGATGTTCTACTGACTTGCATTTTCCCTAGTCTATCGATTTTTTTGGCGTGGCAGGCGGTGGGACAGCGAGGGGTGATTTGGTTTCTCTTACTGTTTTTCTGGTCTCTCACCACTGGCATATTTTAACGTTTTCTTGTTTCTAGGACATTAATAGGTTTTATCATTACGTTATGTTATCGTTTCTTTGTTCGTTGTTTAATAAAAGTTCATGTTCATCAGTGGCCTACTGATTTTCGTTTTCCTATTCTTTTCTTTGCAGGTTGTTTCATGCTAAAGTTTCTGTTAACAGGATACAGTGATCACTTCGTTATTATTGCATATGTCCTTTTCACTAGGGGTGCTCTCTGGTCGGGCCAGATGACGTATCTCTAGTAAATGGTCCGGGTGAAACAGGTGCATCAATCAGTGGGGAGTAGATAGGCATGACAGATTACAACGAGGGAGAAAGGTCCGCATTACGTACCCTTTCACTATTTGCAAAGATTTTCCTACGTATATTTGCAAACAGGGAATACCTCCAAAAAGAACCAATTCCCAAACAGTCAATGTTTGGGGAAACAATCAATCAATGAGGAACGAAATAGGCACGACGTGTTAAAGGTTTGCGTTACCTACCCTTCACTATCTGCAAAGGGAGAGAGAATATTCCTATTCTTCCTCGTTTGCATGCAGAGAAGATTCTTAAGAGAACCAACTTCGAACAATTCAATGGTCGATTCAAACAATCAACAAGGGGTACTGTGAACACAAATGAACGCCGCTTATGTACATACACATTGGTATTATCAACAGGTTGTTCCTAATGTTTCTATTTTAGGGAGGTCAAAAAGAGATCCCATTAGTGGCCTACTGATTTTGCTCGATTCCTTTTGTTTTTTTACACGATTTTTCGCTATCTGCAAAGACTAAACAGAGTATTGCGACTCTGTGCTTGTTTGTAAATAGAGAATGAACCAAAGAGAACAATCAATCAAATGGAGAGAGAAGCAGGCACGACGGATTACAACGGGGGCAAAGGCCTGCGTTAACTACCCTTCACTATCTGCAAAGAGAGAGTACTCCTAATAGAAATGAGGGGTGGGGGGCAGCATTCAAAGCAGATCAGTGTGCATAAACACGAAAATGTTTTTACTTACCACGTACTTGACATTCGACAGCTTATGATATTTGCTATTAAAAAACCATTGAAATTCACTGAAAAAACCATAGGTTATAGACCATATATAGTTAGGAATTAGCATTTACAAAACCTTGAAAATTCACTGAAAAAACCATAGGTTATAGACCATATATAGTTAGGAATTAGCATTTAAAAAACCTTATTTTACTCACACAAAACCATTGAAATTCCATATATAGTTAGTTGCACTAACTATATATCGCGCACCCGCAATCCACTGCTGATCATGTCACATATTACATCATTCATGACATGGTCAGTGACATCACTGATGACATCACTGATGACATCTCAAATGACATCACTGATGACATCACTGATGACGTCTCATTTGACATCATTCTTGTGCTAATACGATAAACCTCTTCAGACTCTAATATAACCTTAGATACACTCAGTGTATACAGACACTCACACACTGCCACTCATCCATGGAGTTACTCACACACCCAGTCAGTCATGCAAAGAAACAATCTCACCTCCATTTCTTCAACTATACAGTTATACACACCTTACTTATTGAAACATATACTAACACATATTTACTCTCTTATACAATCCCTGATACAAGTTCACAATGATCGATACAACCACTCACTCATTCAGTGGCTCTCATGCACAGTTATTTATATATGCCAACTCTCACATGTACTGTGTTTTACATATGTACTTACTATGACATGTAGCATTGAGATATCCATTCACTCATCAATACACTCATGCACACAGTCAACTGCCCATGTAGCTGTTTCCACATGCACTCTTGAACTCATACACCTAGTGAATAAACTGCTCACACATCTATGCACAGAGTCACACACCTTCCAGCCACCCCCACACAAACTCAATCTCCCATAGAAATACTTGGGCAACCAATTAATAACACATATAGCCTCTCGTATAGCTAATGATCAACACATGCAGCAGTTTACATCACAACAGACATAATGATGCACAAATTAAGACAGTTTAGTCACTAACCCATGCATTCAGTGAGACACATTTAATCACTCACTCATACAGTCAGTCACGCACCTACTAAATCCTTCATCCAGACACTTATACATCCACTCATTCTTCAATATGTAAGACATATTTTAAACTTTACAGAAACATACAGTCACTGGATGTTGTCATCAGTGATGTCATCAGTGATGTCATTTGAGATGTCATCAGTGATGTCATCAGTGATGTCACTGACCATGTCATGAATGATGTAATATGTGACATGATCAGCAGTGGATTGCGGGTGCGCGATATATAGTTAGTGCAACTAACTATATATGGAATTTCAATGGTTTTGTGTGAGTAACATAAGGTTTTTTAAATGCTAATTCCTAACTATATATGGTCTATAACCTATGGTTTTTTCAGTGAATTTTCAAGGTTTTGTAAATGCTAATTCCTAACTATATATGGTCTATAACCTATGGTTTTTTCAGTGAATATATATATATATATATATATTACCTACTGGCGGTCGCCAGTAGGTATATATAGTTAGGATTTTTTCTCTATGGGATTTTTGAAAATTCTATGTCTAATAACTTTGGCGTTTGTGGACGGAATTGGCTGAAATTTTCAGGAAAATGGCACATTTTGTTTCTGAGCAGCCCCTGAAAATTGGGGGGGGGGTTCATCCAGGGTGGGTCGAGAAAAAAGGGGGGTCCCAAAACGTGTTTTTAACATTGAGTTTTCCATAGGGCGGTTGGCCTCACTTTTAGCCCGAACGGCTGAATGGATTTGCACGAAACTTGGCAAAATTGTAGGGACTGGTAGCCCGATGTGCCTTTTGTAGGTCTCAATATATGTGCTACAGTGGATTTTGAGAAATTAACGTTTAAAAAAAGATATATATCTGTAACAGCGGACCGGGCAGCGCTCCAGGACGCGTACTTTTCGCGCAACGGAGCTTTGTGAAGCGAAGCTGATTGGTTCTCCGGCGTCTGTCAACATTCCAAACAGTCCGTAGCGGCCGCCATCTTGTCTCTCGGTAGGATCGAGAGACAAGAGGAGGCCAAAGCGAAGGGGCAAATGACCATAAGGGGGAATAGTAGATCCTCGCTGACCCCCTAGGTTTGATGTGGAGGTTTTAAAAGGGCCCCGCGGGGCAAAAAAAAAAAATAATAATAATAATCGAACGGCTGAATGGATTTGCACGAAACTTGGCAAAATTGTAGGGACTGGTAGCCCGATGTGCCTTTGCTAGGTCTCAATATATGTGCTTCAGTGGATTTTGAGAAATTAACGTTCAAAAAAAGATATATATCTGTAACAGCGCACCGCTTCGCGTACTTTTCGCGTTACGGAGCTTTGCGAAGCGAAGCTGATTGGCTCTCCAGTGTCTGTAAACATTCCAAACAGTACGTAGCGGCCGCCATCTTGTCTCTCGGTAGGATCGAGAGACAAGAGGAGGCCAAAGCGAAGGGGCAAATGACCATAAGGGGGCATAGTAGATCCTCGCTGACCCCCTAGGTTTGATGTGGAGGTTTTAAAAGGGCCCCGCGGGGCAAAAAAAAAAATAATAATAATAATCGAACGGCTGAATGGATTTGCACGAAACTTGGTAAAATATTAGGGACTGGTAGCCCGATGTGCCTTTGCTAGGTCTCAATATATGTGCTTCAGTGCATTTTGAGAAATTAACGTTCAAAAACAAGATATATATCTGTAACAGCGCTCCGCTTCGCGGAGATAAAATTATATCTGTATTACCTAGCTGTTGCTAACACCAGTTAGCGACGGCTAGTAGGAGATAGCGACCATCTTGGGCCCCACTTTGCATGTGAGTGATATTTATCACTAATGACATGCAAAGTGGGCATGCCAAGATGTTAGCGACTGGAAACAGTCGCTAACATCGCTATCTCCTATTATCAACTTTTGGAAATATTCGAGATAAGCGCGAATATCTCCAAAAAGTAACAGCTGCCCTGAGCAGTTCTTAGCCATGTTATCCAATGGGAGGTGGATAACATGGCTAAGAGCATTAGCTCGGTAATGCATGAATATCGCTGAGTTTTCAGCGATACTAATGCATTGCGGTCGTTTTTTATCGTATTTGCGATAAACCTTGATAATAGCAAGGTTTATCTGCGATAATTTCTGACGGTAAAAAAATCTTTGCAATGCATCGTTAGGGATAAATATCGCTTAACTTTGGTAATATGCCCCAACGTCTGTTAACGTTCGATTCGAAGGAAATCAGGAAGTGTTGAAAAACATTGTCTGCGCCATCTTGTCTTTTTTCAAATGCCACACTTTTGTCGTGCACGGCAGCCATTTTAGATGCCTTGACCAGACCCACTCTGTGCACGCTGTCGATCCTTAGCATGGCTCCCCACCCTCGCAAGCATCTCACCCAGGCAGTGGTCACCCCCGCTCTCTGTCTTATGCATGGGTAATAAACCTCCCCCCATCTGCGCTGCTCTTCCCTGAGAATCACACCCCGTGCCCGCCCGACACCTCCCTTTCGCCCTATTCACTACCGCACCCTCTGACACTCCTTTTCCTCTGTGTCCGATTGTCCAGGCCGGTCCTAGGCTATCAGCTAGCCCTGCAGATGTAGTTTATGGCCACAGCTGTAAAGAATCACCCCTCTTCAAAGGAGTTATAGTAGATCAAGGCCCACACTCTATGAGATCCGTCACAGCAGAAGCGTTGCTATTATCTAAAAACCATCCTGTATTGTGATTGGGGAGGGGACCGAGCGTGAAGCGGAAGATTCCAGGGATGACTCTTTGTACATCAAAGTTTTTACAATTATGTGTCACATTAAAAATATATAGCACTCCGACAAAGTAGTAAGATTATAAAACTTTAATAATTTATAAATATATACAAGAAAACAAAAATAGTAATAACATATAAACATTTTTAGGGAAAAACAACGAAGTAGCGGTCGGCTGTGCGAATAGTCCCAACGCAGCACAACGTCCAGATTTCCGGCGTGGGTCGTCGCGGGGGGTGGGTCATCAGTAGCAAACTGTTGTGCGAATAGTTCCAAGGCAGCAGAACGCGCCGAAATCTAGATGACACGAAAGTGATGTCTAGTAAGTTGCCACCCAGCAAATAACGGCGTGGGGCGTCGCGGGGGGTGGGTCATCAGTAGCAAACTGTTGTGCGAATAGTTCCAAGGCAGCAGAACGATGGCACCAAGGTGATGTCCAGTAAGTTGCCGCACTGGTTTTGGTATCCTACAATGCTGCTCCGAATAACGGCGTGGGGCGCCCCGGGGGAGGCGGCGTGAACGGGCCTCTCCAGGTGGAGTGTCTTCTGTTGTAGTGGGGCGCCCCTTTACCGTTTCAGTTGCCATTCCGTCCGTTTTTGGTCCACTGTGTCAAAAGCCGCAATTCAGCTGAGTTGCGCCCACTCTTGCGGTGCAGCGATAGGCGGCTGTCACAGGACTCTCAAAATGGCGGCAGGCTCTTTCCTTTTTGGGCCTGGTCCACTGAAATGGCCCTGGGACACCTTGGAAATCGGACGCTTGTCTGCTAGGTCTTGGACCCCATTCTCGAAAGCGTCCCCTCCGCCTTGAGAATTCATCAAAAGTTTTGGGGGCCCCGACTCCTGCAGGCTTCTGGTGGGGAGCGGCTGCCATGATTGCTCGCGGAATGACCACGACGGAGCTACGAGATGGTGGTGCTCTCATGCTGACGCCAGTTTAGTCTGAAACATCCAGAAACAAGGTGGGGCTTTCATCGTTTGGGGAAAAAAAAAAGTTTTCATCCAATGAAAAGTGTTGTTTTTAGGTCATATGATCAAGCCTTCCATCATTAGGAAACCAAAAGTAAAATGAACCAATGAAAAGTTTTATAAACAAGTCACATGACCTGTTATGCGGCATAGGGTATAAAATGCGGAGAAAATACGTTGGCACGTGAGGCGGCGTCAGTAGCGGACCGATGTGCGAATAGGCCGAAGGCAATACAACGCGCCAAGATCCGGATGGCACCGAGGTGGTGTCCAGCAAGTTGCAGCACTGGTGTGGCCATCCTACAATGCTGAAAGTCGGCGTGGGGCGCCCCGTTGGCCTGTGAGTTTGCGTCAGTAGCGGACCGATGTGCGAATAGGCCGAAGGCAGCACAACGCGCCAAGATCCGGATGGCACCGAGGTGGTGTCTAGTAAGTTGCCGCACTGGTGTGGCCATCCAACAATGCTGAAAGTTGGCGTGGGGCGCCCCGTTGGCCTGTGAGATGGCGTCAGTAGCGGACCGATGTGCGAATAGGCCGAAGGCAGCACAACGCGCCAAGATCCGGATGGCACCGAGGTGGTGTCTAGTAAGTTGTCGCACTTCTGTGGCCATCCTACAATGTTGAAAGTCGGCGTGGGGCGCCCCGTTGGCCTGTGAGATGGCGTCAGTAGCGGACCGATGTGCGAATGGGGCCAAAGGCAGCGCAACAATATTTTCTGACTGACACCACAAGGCGCTGAGATGCCAAGATCCGGATGGCACCGAGGTGATGTCTAAGTTGCGGACTGATGTGCGAATGGGGCCAAAGGCAGCGTAACAATATTTTTTGTATGGAAGATACCACTAGGCGTTGAGATGCCAAGATTCGGATGGCACCGAGGTGATGTCTAGCAAGTTGCTGTACTGGTGTGGTCATCCTACAATGCTGAAACTCGGCGTGGGTCGCCCCATTAGCCTGTGAGATGGCGTCAGTAGCGGACCGATGTGCGAATAGGCCGAAGGCAGCACAACGCGCCAAGATCCGGATGTCACCGTGGTGGTTTCATAGTTGAGAGGCACTTCATCTGCAGTGGGGCGCCGAGATCCGGATGGCACCGAGGTGATGTCTAGCAAGTTGCTGTACTGGTGTGGTCATTCTACAATGCTGAAAGTCGGCGTGGGGCGCCCCATTAGCCTGTGAGATGGCGTCAGTAGCGGACTGATGTGCGAATGGGGCCAAAGGCAGCGCAACAATATTTTCTGAAGAGAAGACACCAAAAGGTGCTGACATTCCAAGATCCGGATGGCACCGAGGTGGTGTCTAGCAAGCTATGCAGTTGAGTTGTGTGCGCACTTGCGGCGAATAGGTCGAAGGCAGCATAACAATGTTTTTTGAATAGAAGACACCACAAGGCGTTGAGATTCGGTTACCACCGAGGTGATGTCTAGCAAGTTGCCGCACTGGTGTGGCCATCCTACAATACTGCTCCGAATAACGGCGTGGGGTGCCCGAAGGGGGGGGAGCCGGCGTGAATGGGCCTTCCTAGGTGGAGGCTCGTCTGCTGTAGTGGGGCGCCCCTTTACGTTTCAGTTGCCATTCAGCTGAGTTTCGGCTGCTCTTGATGCTACAGCGACAGGCGGCTGCAAGAGGACTCTCAAAATGGCGGCCTGTTCTTTGGATTTGGGCCTGGTCCACTAAAATGGCCCTGGGACACCTTAGAACTCGGACGCTCGATTTTTTTTTCCTTTCCTGTACATGCAAAAAAAGGTAAATGCCCGGTACGTTACACGCTTCATCTGCCACGATGAACTCTCCAGAGGAACCGAAAAAAAATATAGTTGTGGTAACTATACCATGCATCGTCATATGGAGAGGTGGCACCAATTAATTATAGTGCTGCATAAAAGAGAGATTTGGAGGAGAACCCCTGACCTGCTAGTACATTCATCAAAGAAGTGGCACTGAGAGCTTCAGAGGCAAGGGAAACGGTCCCAAATATTTAGAAGAACTTTGGAAAGATTAAAATGACATGTTTAGATTGTGGCAAATTAATTTCATGTGGACAGATGAGTGTTACTCTAATAAATACAGCATATGAACATCATCATAGTCGATGGTTGGTAGAGACATTTTGACTATATCCTGGACCTGCCCGTCCTCGCCCAAAATGGCGCCGGAATAAATGGGACTCGTAACTACTTGTTGTGTACTGGTTGCAGAACCTTGAAATCACGAGATACGTATGCAGTTTTGAAGCACATGGCGGGCGGGGACGAGAATTGATTGACTATTTCGACATCCCTATTGATATTAAGTTCTGATGTGTTATTGATTACTGTACTGTTGAAAGTTCGAATTAACGTCACCCATGGTACTTGCCCGCAAATGTATATCTAGATAATTTTATTGTAACTGGCCCTGTCGTATTTTAATTATAAAATGTACGTCCACCGATTCCGTAACTGTTAGACACCTTAGTTCTTGCAACCTAATGGCCCGCCCGTTATGTTCCTCTACAGTGTAAATGTCTATTCATCATATACGATTACAGTTTGCTCTGTGGCAGGCCCACGTGGTTATAGGCTCGTATTTGTATAATGAAATTTTCACAATAAAGGTTTTTAAAAGAAAACATGGTAGTAGTATATACATTGGTAAAGTTTTTAATAATAGTGACTGTTTTAGAATCATTAAAAGGCAAGTGAAATAAAGCAGACCAATTACATGAAGGGTAAAAGGTATAATACGAAGGAACGCAGTAAAGATAAATGGTCAAGGGCTGTTGTGTTTTCTATTCCTGCAACATAAAGTGATCGATAAGAATCTCATATTCAGGCGTATCGGCGACTAAGACAGCAGGTCGACCCTCTTTTGCTCAACGGCTCCGTCATGGGACGAAGAAACGCTCTTTTTCTCGAAAAAAGAATATATTTTACTTGCAGGACAGTTGTAAAATTTCCGGGAAAGTACATTAGCCTGGAACATTATAACATATATTTAAGAAAAAATAATGTTCGGAAGTAATGAAAAGCGTAATTTTTAGGTCATATGACCAAGCCTTTCATCATTACAATAAGAAAAGTAAAATGAACCAATGAAAAGTTTTATTAACAAGTCACATGACTTGTTATGCTTACGTTACGCGCTGCGCGCCCCGGATGACTTCCGGATGCGCTAACGCGGCGCGTCATATGACGCATTACGCGACAACGCAGGTACAGAATATAGTCAAAATGTCTCCACCAACCAGCGGTCGGAACACAACCCCTTTCAGCAGGCTAAATAGTTCTGTTAAATGACAACAGAAGGGACAGGCAACAAGAACCATCAGTCAAAGAGGGGAGGGCTAGTTCTTCTCTACCGGGTTACATTGGGGCGCTACCGGAACTGATCGAATTGGTAGTCTACAGTGTTTCTGGATGTTTCAGACTGAAGCTGGGGTTAGCATGAGAGCAGCACCATTTCGTAGCTCCGTCGTGGTCATTCCGCAACCAATCATGGCAGCCGTTCTTTATCGTTATTTTGGGCGGGGTGGGTGGTGGAGCCGAGCTGTTTTGCAGCCATCATTGTGTGGAGTTCAGTTCATCTCACTAGTTTTGTATTTGTCATGAGGGGTTGTTCCTAATGTTTCTATTTTAGCGAGGTCAAAAAGAGATCCCATTAGTGGCCTACTGATTTTGCTCGATTCCTTTTCTTTTTTTTTACACGATTTTTCGTTATCTGCAAAGACTAAACAGAGTATTGCGACTCTGTGTTTGTTTGTAAATAGAGAATGAACCAAAGAGAACTAATTCTAAAACAGTAAATACTTGGATAACAATCAATCAAATGGAGAGAGAAGCAGGCACGACGGATTACAACGGGGGCAAAGGCCTGCGTTAACTACCTTTCACTATCTGCAAAGAGAGAGTACTCCTAATAGAAATGAGGGGGGGGGGCACCATTCAAAGCAGATCAGTGTGCATAAACACGAAAAAATGTTCACTTACCACGTACTTGACATTCGACAGCTTATGATATTTGCTATTAAAAAGCCATTGAAATTCACTGAAAAAACCATAGGTTATAGACCATATATAGTTAGGAATTAGCATTTACAAAACCTTGAAAATTCACTGAAAAAACCATAGGTTATAGACCATATATAGTTAGGAATTAGCATTTAAAAAACCTTATTTTACTCACACAAAACCATTGAAATTCCATATATAGTTAGTTGCACTAACTATATATCGCGCACCCGCAATCCACTGCTGATCATGTCACATATTACATCATTCATGACATGGTCAGTGACATCACTGATGACATCACTGATGACATCACTGATGACATCTCAAATGACATCACTGATGACATCACTGATGACATCTCATTTGACATCATTCTTGTGCTAATACGATAAACCTCTTCAGACTCTAATATAACCTTAGATACACTCAGTGTATACAGACACTCACACACTGCCACTCATCCATGGAGTTACTCACACACCCAGTCAGTCATGCAAAGAAACAATCTCACCTCCATTTCTTCAACTATACAGTTAAACACACCTTACTTATTGAAACATATACTAACACATATTTACTCTCTTATACAATCCCTGATACAAGTTCACAATGATCGATACAACCACTCACTCATTCAGTGGCTCTCATGCACAGTTATTTATATATGCCAACTCTCACATGTACTGTGTTTTACATATGTACTTACTATGACATGTAGCATTGAGATATCCATTCACTCATCAATACACTCATGCACACAGTCAACTGCCCATGTAGCTGTTTCCACATGCACTCTTGAACTCATACACCTAGTGAATAAACTGCTCACACATCTATGCATAGAGTCACACACCTTCCAGCCACCCCCACACAAACTCAATCTCCCATAGAAATACTTGGGCAACCAATTAATTACACATATAGCCTCTCGTATAGCTAATGATCAACACATGCAGCAGTTTACAGAACAACAGACATAATGATGCACAAATTAAGACAGTTTAGTCACTAACCCATGCATTCAGTGAGACACATTTAATCACTCACTCATACAGTCAGTCACGCACCTACTAAATCCTTCATCCAGACACTTATACATCCACTCATTCTTCAATATGTAAGACATATTTTAACTTTACAGAAACATACAGTCACTGGATGTTGTCATCAGTGATGTCATCAGTGATGTCATTTGAGATGTCATCAGTGATGTCATCAGTGATGTCACTGACCATGTCATGAATGATGTAATTTGTGACATGATCAGCAGTGGATTGCGGGTGCGCGATATATAGTTAGTGCAACTAACTATATATGGAATTTCAATGGTTTTGTGTGAGTAAAATAAGGTTTTTTAAATGCTAATTCCTAACTATATATGGTCTATAACCTATGGTTTTTTCAGTGAATTTTCAAGGTTTTGTAAACGCTAATTCCTAACTATATATGGTCTATAACCTATGGTTTTTTCAGTGAATATATATATATGGCACACATGAGAGTCGACTTGCTTTTTAGTTCACTAATGGCAACTAATTGCATTGTCAGGAGAGCGGGTGGGGGCAGGAAAGTTTTTAAGGTAATGTTTTAAAACAGAAGCTTCTAATAAACACTTCTCGATGCAGTGATGTAATCTGAAGTACTGGAATGCATACGTAGAAATACACTTTTTTGAATTTTGAAGCGACTTCATCATATTTTAGCATCTTTGTTGCATGACTTACATGCTTAATATGTGCAGGGCTCGGCTCGTGCCCGGGAACCTAGAGTCAAGCCAGGTCCATGGCCCGGCTCCTGCTGGGGTCTCCTTCATTTTTTGGCTCGCCCACCTCCAGAACAGAAATAGCATGAGCAGCCAATCACAATGAGGTCCATCAGCAGAGCTGTGAATATTAGGCGCTGCTACAGGTCAGGGTTTGGGTAAAAGAGGGTTATTACATCGCCTTCACCACCGCCATGCACAGATTCCTATCTCACACTTCTGTAAACATTGTAGCTGCTGGCGCCTAATCAGCAGCCAGACCAGCAGCGAGGGCTTCAAGGCGCGAAGAAACAATGTAAACATGAATCACAAAAATGAAAACAAATGAAAGAAATCTGCTTCCAGCTCAACTCCCCAGGCATGTCAGCTCCGACCCACCTCTCGGCTGACTGGAGAAACAAACCACAGACATGTTGCTATGTGGAAAATGGTACTTTTGTGACGTATGTCTGAGCTTGGTAAGGTCGCTGCTGATGTGGCCTGATTACCCTCCAGACCTTATCCACTCATCAATAAAGAGAGTAGGGGCAGATTTAGTAACATCTGGTCGCAAAATACTGGGAATCAGTTTGATTTTTAAGAACCAATCTATCTGACGGCCTCGATTCTTAACAATCCGAAACATAGTGGCTCCGTGGCCAACTACCTAATGCATACTAATTTATTTATTTAAAGGTTTTATATAGCACTAGCTAGACCCGGCGCTTTACAGAATCGAGAGCAAGGAATATTCAGTCACTGAGCATAGGGAAATATAGTAGGCAGAGCGGGAGGAGTACACAAAAATATATGACGTAGATAGCAAATTACGACTACGTTTTGAGGCCTTCACAGCTATAGTGGCCTGCTGGGTCAGTAGACTACTATGTGTCTGGTTGCTTTTTATTAAAGCATTTTTTTTAAAATACAGCCTGGTTTTATTAAAGAATACTACTTTTTTGCCGATTTGTTTAAGAGGAGGCCATCGAGGACCAAAACCTCTGAAAGAAACTTTTTTTGTACATTTACAAAGGGTCCATATATATATATTCTTTATTGTTTGGTTAAAACCATTACAAATTAAAACTTGTTCGGTCCATCATTAAAAGGACCGGTGAGTAGAAACCCACAAGAACATTGTAGATAGATGCTGGTCAACTTGAGAACATGATCAATTCGTTTTTTTCAAAAAAAGAAGACACCGCTGGTTCAAAAATAGCATGCAGAACTTATAAATTACTTTAAACCTTTAAATGCATTGGGGACAAATAATGAATACCTGGGACACTGGGAACAGTTCGGCTGATATTAGCAGTCTGGGGCTCTGTTGTTAATCCAGCAGGCTGGCTGCTGCCCTGTTGAAGTGAAGGAGATTTGGCGGCGCTAATTTCTTAATAATAATAATAATAAAACATTTATTAAGCGCCTGGCTGCACAAAACTGTGTATCCCCGCGCTAACTGCTAGTACAAAATAATCCAGAGGAAAAGAGTCAGGAAACTCAGCAGAGAATATGACGCTTTGTTGACAAATTTTGTAAGCCCAATGTTCAACTTGATGTTTTCAGGGTTTAGGTCTGCTATTATGGCATGTTTGAACTCCTAGCTTGATCCATTCGCCCGCAGTAGTAGACGTCTGTCTGTAAGCATAGCGGGGCATGCACACACTGTGTGTTCCATTGCTTCGCAAGGATAGCCACATATCCTGCATTCGATATTATTACCTGAGCGACTCCATTCGGGCAGGTTCTTTAAAAATGGCCAGTCACCCATCCTTAGGGCTAAAAACTTTTGTTTCAAGTAAAGTGCAAAAGTGCCTGATAAGTTTGAGTGAAAAGACCACAATCGGACGGTCCTCTTAATAGCGGCCTTTAGCACTGGCTGGGAGGGGTTTGTTGTTCAGAGTTCTTTTACTCCTAGTAGTTTTAGGCTGTGGTCCAGGTGTTGTCGGTACTTCTGGCTAGTCTGGTATTTTGCTATTTTTTGCCAAAGTCTGGCCTCTAGGGAGCCCTCCCTTGAATGGCGTAGTCTGTTGCAGAACTTTATAAACACGCCAGCCTCAACGCCGTGATGATCCAGTAGGCCCAGTTCAAGTCGAACCTGCGATGGTGAACTTGATTATGGCAGACGAAAGGCACGTTTAAAGATTTTGATTGTTAATTTGTTTAATAAAGAGGTAGTCGTGCCCTTAGAGATCTCGTGCCTGTACGACAGAGAGTTGATTTTCCTCGCCTTCATCACTTTCAGCATGGTTGTTAGACTTGGGCCAAGTAGCTGTTTTGATAGCTTCGGGGCGGCGGCCTCTAGTGACAGGGCTTTAGTCCTTGGCGTTTATTTTGCTTGACGAAAGACCATCTGCGGTCCAAAAAGATACCCAAATATTTATAGTAGGATATTGATTCAAATTTAGTTATGTTAAACTGGCCTCTTTTGCTTCCCTGAAAGATATTGTTTTAGTTTTGGACAAGTTTAGTTCTAAGTAGTTTCTTATGGTGTAGGAAAGCAGTTTGTCGAGAAGCCTCTGAAAGCCCACTTTTGTATGACTTAGCAACACCAAGTCGTCGGCATAGAGCAGATTGCTGATGCGGGTTCCATTTACTTGTGGGGGGGGGGGTAGTTGACAGTATCTAGTGACGGAGATAGGTCTGATATAAACAAGGTAAAAAGGAGTGGAGCCAGCACACAGCCTTGTTTTACGCCGGAAGTGCTTCTGATTTTCCTGGACACGTGGGAGTCTTCACCCAGCTCGATTCTGATCCATGTTTCCTAATGGAGTTGGACGATTGCGTGTAAAAGGATCGGGGGTATGCCTCGGGACTCTAATTTTTGCCACAGTAGGGCCCGGGGTACGTGGTCAAAGGCCTCTTTAAAATCAACAAAACAGCAGTGCAACTGGGTTTGTTGGGTTGCTGCTTTCTCCATCAGGACAGTTAAAGTAAATAAATTAGTTGTTAGAGATAGCCAGAAATCCAGTCTGGTTAATAGGGAGGCGCTTTGTTGAATCAGCGCAGGCCTGCAACTCTTCTAATAAAATTCTGGCATAGTATTTGGACTCAACATCTAGAAGTGCTATCATTTGATAATTATTGGGGTAATTTGTCTTCCCGCCTTTCTAAATTGGGTGAATGATAGCACCTCACCAGGACTCAGGGACGGTGTTGTTAAGTCAGCAATGGACAAACAGGGGGGTCAAGTAAGCTGACCGTAAGTCCACTTCAAATTTGAAAATGGCCTGGGGAAGACCATTTGGCCCTGGAGCTCCTTCGGCCTTGGCTTTCCTTATGGAACATGAAATCCTGTTTTTTAACTCATCCGATGTCCGATGGACTCCGACGGTAAGTCATTGTTATTTGCCGGGCCCTTGATTGTTGGCACTACTGGCTCTTTGATGGAGGAGTAACTGAGGTCTGATTGTCTTGGGCTCCTGGGTTCTAAGCATTGGATCGCCGAGTTGGCTGAGTTGGCTGTGCCGGCTGAGCTGTGGGCTTCAGAATGGTCATGCTTTGTGTTATGGTCTTTAAAGTGCGTTGGTAAGAATTGGCTTCATTTGTTTGTACTGATGTTTGCATTACTGTCACAACTTCTGCCTCGTGGCCCCCGGTTAACAAGAGACCAGAATTGTTTTGAGTTGGGATTCTTGCTTTCGTGGATAAGTTTCAGCCAAAATTGATCTAATGCCGCTTGTTTTTCCCTACGTAATGCGATCTTGAAGACTACCTGGGCTTGCTTGTAGCTAATGAATTTTGGTTTTATCGCCTGGGCTCTTCCTCTATTGGCTTAGTGCTCGATTTCTTTGGAATTTTCATTGCTTAGTTGCAGGAGAGATACGAAATTGAAATGCTTGTTGCCTTATGATCCGCTTTGGTGGCGAGTCTTCAAATAGTTGATTTATGATAGGTGAAATAGAGCTCTACATTTTTTCATCATGGGGAGAGCCGTAGAACCCGTCCATTTTATACACTTTAGATTTTCTATTTGACAATCTGAGTGGGTGTGGGCCGCAGAACAGCTCCCCTTTTGTAAATAAGTTTCCACTTCCTTTAAAATGTCTGGAAAATATCAATGTTTTACAATCAAAATAACATCAATATTTTCAAACGTATTTCAGTCTCAAAATATTAGTTCATTAGATAGGGTTTAGGCATTGAGAAGGGATGCTCACATCACGCCCCTTCCATATACTAAATCAGTATCCATTCAGAATCACAGTCGGAAAAACTTTTCTGACTCCTAAAATGGAATGAGCAAACGGTTGCAAAGACTGAATCAGAGGCATTGCGACTGCTTAAATGCCTAATAAATCTAACCCTTAGTTTGGCACTCTGAAGAAGTCCTCTAAACAAGCCCGCTGTCTTGTGACCTCCCTATCGCTTGTGACCTCCTTATCACATGTGCTAAAATTAAAGCTATCTTACCTTCGACCTCAAGCTTCTCTGAGCTACACAGCTCCCTTCCACCCTCACCTCATGGGGTTATCATCATTTGCCCCGACAACCCTCTGCTGAGTGTGTTCTCACTGGTCCACATTGAAAGGCGCCCAGCCCATTTATCCTAAATGTTTGTCTTTCTGACTCCATTTCCTCCTAACTGTTCAGACCTGGAAGAACCATTACTCTACACGTTCAAAACATTAAATACCCCGAACTACCTCAGCAGAAGAGATCAAAGTGAACTGGACCTGTTGTGAACACCATTGTTATATATTTTTTGTATGGAAAACCATTTCTATCCCTGACCAGCTTAGCAGTGGTTCAATGTCTCTCAATTGAGGGCAACTGTCTTGGGTGTGCCCTGCAATCCCTTGGAAGTTTTATTTATCTTAACATGGTGACACTTGATGACCAGAGCAGCCATTTCACATAATGCCACCCTATGCAACAGAGAATATGCAATCTTCACATGGGTACAAGATTTATTTTTTTATTTATTATTGAGGCTCTTGATATAAGTGCATCAAGACCTAGGGCGCAGGGTGGTTGAGTGATTTGCTCAATAGTACAGTGCTGCAGAGCACAGGTGGAAATAAAGGATACAAAATGATCTGCTGGATTTACAGTATAGTCATGAAGGAGGGAGAGGAGAGGTATTCAGAAAGTATTATGGGTAGGGCTCCCAGTTTTATGGTATTTTTTTAACATTCCTGTCTGTAATTAGCCATATTTTGTGTGGTAATTTTATCTGTATTTATGCACATTTATTTTTGTTACAACTAAAAAAACGCTGCAGCTATTATTTTTTCACATTTATTTAAATAGACAATGCACATTTGGCTGTTATAGGTTTATATGTAGATGGGAAAATGGGTTTACTGCTTTTAACAAAGAGATCCTTTTGTTACTTGCAGTTCATAAATTGTAATCCTTCTAATATAGCACAATGAGTTATGAAGGACATGCGGCTCCAACACCTTGTAACCCTCATTGTCTTATGAAACACATCCTACACTTTGATTTTCATACATGATTTATTGTCAATGTATAGTGTGTAAGTGTGATGTAAAGGAATATATGACGTTACAACACATGCATTTCCAACACATGCTTTTACAACGCAGTCATTACATCGCAACTACCATTACATTGCATGATTTTACAATGCATGCCATTACAACACATTTTTAAAAACTACCATTACAACGCATTCCATTACAACGCATACCATTACAACTCATAATACGCTTAGGGCAACAGTAGGGTAAGTGTTGGATAGTGTAGGGGTAAAAATTACTATTCCCACTCCAGTGAGTGCAACAGTAGGGAAAGTGTTGGATAGTGTAGGGGTAAAAATTACTATTCCAATGTACCCGAAAACCCATACCCACCCTAATACTAAAAAAACTCCATTACTTACCTTATAATGCGTTTTTTATGGCATGCGTTGTAATGGTATGCGTTGTAATGGCATGTGTTGTAGTGACATGCATTGTAATGGCATGCATTGTAATGGCATGTGATGTAAAGGCAGTTGTGTTGTAACAGTGCGTTATAAAGGTAGGCCATTGTAATGACTGCGTTGGAATGGATATTTCCCGATGTAAAGCGCTCTGACACCTTGCATTAGGATGAGTAGCGCTATAGCACTATAAAAGAAATAAAATAAAGTAGTGATATTCAAATTGTTATTTGTGAATATATCGGGACAGACCAACACATCAAACTACAGTGCATGCCTCTCTCTTATATAAAGGTGCTGAAGACAGTCAAAACCATGACTCCCTTAAATGTCTGTGAAGTGATAAGCTGTGTGCATTTTTTTCCCTTCATTGTTTTTTGGTGTGAATCCCCCTCCCCTACCGCCCCCCGCCAACCCCCTCCCCCTCCCCCACCATAGCTCCCAGACAGAACACTCCAACATAAGGAGGCCTGAGGGCCCCTTAACGTTTGTTTTTGTTTGGGCAACAACCTACTGCAGTACTTCCAGGAATGGTGCTCTTCCCCGGCCGGGGAAAACAATGCTGTTAAAAGAAAGATGAGAAAACGAAGGTAGCGCTTTGCTGGCAAACTCTGTAAAGTAGTGCTAATATGTTTAGATGTGAATAAAAACAATCTGGCTACTTTGCAACCACTGTGTCCTGCTTTATTCATTTTTACAAGTTTTAAACTTTTTTTTTCTTCTTTTTTTCACCGCACTCCGGAAGAGAAAAATGTCAGAAAAAGATCATTTCCAGCAAAAGTGTTTCTTTCTTTTTTTGGATCCATGTCACAGCGGAATCCTAACAAAAAGATGGCGTTCAATGCAGCTGGAAACTGGCTGACCAATCCACAGAGGCAAACACATGTTTTTGTAGCTACAAAAAATCTTTCAGTTAAACATATTAACTGACATTTTTCCATTTCTACTTATAATCGCAGACAAAGGAAAAATATTTTTTCATCTGTATTTATATGCAAAAATCTGTTTAAACGGAAAATCGGGGAACTTTATTTATGGGATACGGAGGAATGGAACACAGCCCATATAAGGTCTTTACTATAGTGCTATTTTAAGTCCCTCTAGATTGCACTAACTGACAGAGCCTCTGATGTATATATCAAGAGAGCATTCTATATCTTTGGCCTGCTGCTATAGAAAGATTGCTTGAAAAGTGATGTTTTCTAAATCACTAGGTGTCCTTCTTGAGCAGAGATTTGCTTTTTAGAATTTTGTTTGTATCAGAGATCTCAAGTTTTAGTGACAGGTATTAAGATGTGTTCAGGTGTATCATCTTACAGGTAATACATGACTTCTTATTTGCAGAGCGACCTTTCCAGAGTAGTCAACACAGGAATGAAATAATAGGTGTAATTTCCTGAACTCATTTGGTATTCAAGAGCAGGCCATCTACTATGTGCAGTTAGAATATCCAGTGCAGGAAGTATATACATAGTCTATGCATGAAATAACTAAAATAATGGATGGCCAACTTAAAATCTTATTGCATTTTTGACCATCTCTTTGATGTGCATATCAAGGTGAAGCAGCTTTTCAATTCTGAAGCCAAAGAATTTTGCTCATACACACATTTTTTGTTGAAGTCTTTAAGTTGATATAGCCAGTCGGAAGGTAGATACCAGTCTGAGTTGAAGGAGGGTAGGTGCTACTGTGGGAATTACATAGAGCTTGGCGGAAGGGCCAAAACATGTCAAAGCATCCCTTTTGCAAAACCTGTAGTTGTCCCGCTTATTCAAAATTGCGGGGAACTGCCATGTTTCCACCAGCCAGCCTTCTTAGGCTCCACCAGTGAAAACCTTTGACCAACGGGCCATTTAAAATTGGACCATCAGTCAAAGAATGACCACCAAGTTGACCAGTGGTGGCTCACAGAGGTAAAGCTGTGGGGCGGGGCTGGGTGGGGGGGGGGTAGTGGAGTCTGACATAAGACAGCAAAGGTAAACATAAATAAATATCTGCCGTCGTATGTTGGACTCCACTAGCCCCCACCCAGCCTTCCCACTTCCCCGCCCTACAGCGTTACCTCTGCGAGCCGCCACTGCTGTTGATGGAGGCCATTCATCACCATTTATTTCCTTTTTAGAACAGCCAGTGAAATACTGACAGTACCAAAATGGTATCAGAACAGGGCTATTTAGTTTTAATTTTATTGAAAAACAAAAATCTTGCTCTCAAGCAGTGCTTTGCAAAGCTTCAGAGCCTTCAGATGAGCTACATGTAGCAGCAGCTTCTCTGAAGGCACAGAGATCTCCGCTTGTCTGGCAGAGAACTCTAAATGTTGGAGAATGTTGTCCCAAAGTGCATAGCTCTGCTCCCCTGGCAGAACGGTATACAGCCCCCCAATTTCTAAAAAAAAAAAAGGGTTCGGTCTTCTGTGTGCATTGATTTTCACTTCCTGTTAACCATCCATTTAGTCATGTACTTGGATGAGGCTAAGTTCTTAAGACTTGTTGAACATTCAACCTTAATTTATGATTCAGTATCATGCTCAAATTTCAGAAGGCAATTACCCATTTCTGTAAGGACATTATATAGTGGTTCCAAATAAATATTGAAAAGCAAAAGGGAGAAGATGGAACCTTGAGGGACTCTGTGAGGGTTATTATGGAGTTTATAAAGAATGTTCTTTCTAGGTGCATTGTGGTCTGTCTGAAAGATATTACCTGAACCAGTTGATGATTCTCCTTTCAATCTGCATTCTCTCACTTAGGATTGTTAGGAAGGTTTCATGATGAACAGTATCTATGGTCGCTGATTCGTCAAATAGGACCAGGAGGTGACAGTTTTCTCCACTGAAGTGTCAGAGCTACAGTATTGAGGACAGATGGTTCACTGCTGGGAACAAAACGGACACCAGATTGGAAATCTCCTAAGAGATCATTACAATTATTATAGCCTTGTAGATTGTTGTAAACATATATTTCCAGGATCTTGGAGAGGAAGGTGAAGCCTGCAATGGGCCTGCTTTAGTTCAGCACTTCCAGGTCACCGCTGGGTTATGTCAAAGGACCACCATAATAAAATACAGGAGTGTGACAAGGTTCAACGGCAGGTATATGATTGTTGACCACAAAGTGTAAAGGGCATTGGAATATTCTTCAGCTGGGGAAGGTGGGATGGAATTTAAGGTGAAGTCAGATGGTTTAATGTTTACCATGGCATTTTGTAATGTTTGAGTGGTAATCTTGGCTACAGATTGGGAGCTTAGCTGTGTCCTCCCTGATTGCACACATTTGTTGGAGATTGTTAGATTCAGTAGGTAACAAGCATTTGCAATGCAATAGGTCTCTCATTTGCGAGAGTTTAAGCTATTGGCATTGCAAATGACAGTGCCTTTTATTTATGTTTTTAAAATAAACACGTAAATAAAAGGCATGGTCATTTACAATGCCAATAGCTCAAAGTCGTGTGAATGCAAGACATATTGCATCGCAAATGCTTGTTTAAAGGTTCTGCTACTGTGTGCTTAACTCACGCGTGGCCTACATCAGGTAGATGTGAAGTGCGGCGCAAACCTGGAGTAGTGACTGCACTGGATGTATGTGTGTCTGGGGAGGGTGCAGTTAAGTGAGAGAGCAGTGCTGAGTAGTACATGTGGGATTAGTAAATGTGCTGAGGCTATGTATGCTTGCGAGGAATACACGACGGATAGATGTTACGCTGTGTAGTGCTTGCGCAATGAAAGCATGCGCTGGGCATATGTGTGCTTGTGTGAAGTGCAATTCATGAAGGGTGAAGTGTTGTGCAGCACATAGGACATGATATCCATATAATACTGATAAAAAAAACTGGACTGTATGCATTTGTGATTGTTGCATATATTTGAGAGGGGTCTGTGTTTGACAAATTATGTTAAAGTGACAGTGATTATAAGTTGCTAAATTATAATGTGTTTTTGCTTAGAATTTTGCCGCGTGTCCTGGCTTTTGATAGACACAGTGAGCCCAATGGGTGTTGCGTGCCTGGTTAGTATCATACAACAATCACACTTCACACAGTGAACTAAGTCATCTGGTTGGCGCCAAGGCACAGTATCACATAGGAGCCGACAATCTAAAGGACATTGTCAGAGGCTTTTACTGGGAGGAAGAGAAGCCAGCATCCTCCATGAAACGCCAAGTGGCTTCTAGGGCTGGAGCATTAGACATGGTGTCCTTTGAGCCTCAACGGAAGTGCCAGGAAGTCCTGGAACCTTCGAACTCCTGGATGGCATATACAGAGTGGACGCCACAGATGGCATAAACATAGTGGACACCACAGATGGCAATCAAAGCCTTAGTTTACACTGACATGTGCTTTTTGTAGCGCTTAGAAACAGTACAGGATGCCAATATTAATAATGATTGTCAAGTCTTGCAGATCTTATAGTAACATTCTTCTTCAAGCGACAAGAGGCTAATATGGTGGTGGGGGCACAATATAAATAAATAAAGTGCTGTATTATATAGCACAGACAAACCCCGGAGGCTGTCTATTCTCGCTCCCTGTCTTCGGGCACATATATTTTTCTTTTGAAAGGGGTGGTGGAGAACTAGGTTGTCAGCAGAATCCTGAATCAGCAAAAAACCTGAAGGCAGCGCAGCCCTAAATAATCCAAAGACCTGGGGCCTCATTTATGAGGTCGTGCATCACTTTTACGCCGCCGGTGCGTCGCTTTTTGTGATGCACCATTGGCGTAAAAAATGCACCTTGTGGCGCCATATTTAGAAAGTGACGCATCTAGGCAGATGTGTCACTTTGTAAACCCCTGCGCCACAGTATACCTGCGTCAGGTATAATGTATGCAAGGGGGGCGTATTGACGCAAGGAAGGGTCGTAGAAGTGACGCAGTGAAATCTATGAGATTTCACTGCGTCACTTTTAGGACGCTGTTGAGTCAAAATCTTGCGCCTGCCTCACAGCAGGCGTAAGACTGACGCAGGCCCTTTCACATGGGGCTTGCCCATGTGAAAGGACGCATTGCTGGAGTTGCGACACTTTTGTGACACACTCCAGCAATGCGTCACTTTTGCGCTTACAGATACGCAGATACGTCAGAAATACTGACATATCTGTAACTCCTTGCGACATGATTCGTCATACATTAAATATGACGCCTCAGGAATGTTGCAAGGAGTGTGCACTGAGAAGTGACGCATCGCTGCTTTCACGCAGTGATGCGTCATTTCTCATAAGTGAGGCCCCTGAAATCTGCGTGTGTGTGGAGGGGGCGGGCGGGGTTTAAAAAAATCGTGAATTGAATATCATGTTGGAGTCAACTGACACCGCCATTGACTAGAAATGGACAAGCATGCCAATCAGCACAGAAAGAAGACTACAGCTGAAATGGGGTTATTTTTTTTCCTATGGATAGTTGTACAAATTGACTATGAATTTTTTCCGCGGAATCCACCCTTACTTTTAGCCAGTGCTTTTCTGCTATTGTACGGAACTATTTTCCGCCTGTGCGAGGGAAATCACCTTAGGCATAGCCTGCAAACAAAAGCAGTAAAGGTATGCCAGTAACTGCACAAAATATCTGCTGTGTGACCCCAGTGGAGAACAACAGCGCACCTATATCTGCACAAAGCGCCAAGAGGAGAAGTAATTGCAGAAGGCAACGCTATACGCATACCCAGTCTGCTAACTTTAATAGTGGTTCTACAAGGTCTCTCTTGCTTTCTGTGCCGAGAGCGTTGGTTGTTAGGCAGAGGCTGCTAATATATTGCCTGCATACAGAGGTCTCAGAATAGTGTTTGGAAGTTTACATTAATTATACATGGGGTGATGTTAGCGGGAGCATCCTGGCTGGAAAGTTGAGCCGCCGCCATTTCGCTGCATCTGTCACTTAGCAGGGTCCCAGGGCTCCACTTCAGCCGCAGAAAGGTCAGCCGGGTCAAAGTTCTCTTCTGGGCAATTTTCAGGCACTTGTGTGGGTGCCTGGGATCTGAGCAGGAAATGTGTTGGTCACTAATAGAAAAATTCTCGATTGGTATTAACACATCTCAACATGCTAATGGCCACTTAACATAGGCCTCATAACACGGTCACCATCATGTATTCATTTCTGTTTGTCCTAAAACTAACCGTGGGCATAGGACTTCGCTCTGCCCACGGAGTGGGCGTAGTGTTGCCTACTTCGCGCTTCACAAAGTAGGCATAGTTGGCAACACTACACCCACTCCATGGATGTGAGAAGTTGCCCACCACCCGCCTCCCTCCCGCCCTCTTCTACAACCGGGCGCCCGCGCATGCGCATTCGTTTGAAGAAGTCGGAGCGTCTACAGGATGAGGGAGCCCCGGGACGCCGCATTAAAGGTAAGTTATTTTCCTTTTATTTTACTCTATGTAATATGAAAAATAGGGTTGTAGAACAGGGCGGGAGGGAGGCGGGCGGCGTGTAGCGGGGCTACACGAAGTGTGTGGGCGGGTGTAGTGCCCACCCCACTTCGCGGAGCTTCGCGTAGCCCCACTACGTGGACTACGCCCATGCCCACCCTTACCTAAAACAATATTCGGAGGGTGGGCAGCCTCAGAGGGAGAAAAGTTGAACTGTCCGTGGTAGTGGCAGGCCTGGGAGGGGTCATGTGGGATCAGGGGCATAACAAAACCCCTCAGGCGCATGGGGAGCCCCCAGAACTTCACGGGGCCCACAACCCTTCAGAGGGCCCCCATTTAGCCCAAATCCTATTAATATTTGTGAGATATTGGAGGCTGACTTGCACACTGTCAGTGGTTTTGAAAATGCAAACATTGTATTTTCAGGAACACTACAAAACTAAGCACTGAGCAAAGGTGGTCTAGAAATGATGTGGTTGCTGTCAGTTGGCAGGGGATCCCCATGAGGCCCCCGTGGAGACACCATTGAATCACTCTCTATTTCTATGCTTGTTCCTTCTATTTGTTTATCTCTCTTTGTATTATTCTTTCTCTCACTGTCAGTCTCTCATTTACCCTTTCACTCTGTGGATTGTCTCTTATTCTATTTTCTTCTCTTTTTTTCTAACTTTAGCCCATCTTACACACTGTTACATCTCTCCTGCTCTTCACCTCCCTTTTCACTCGCTGACATTTTTCCCTCCTATCTGGTTTCCCTCTTTCTTTTATGCCTTTCCCCTTTCCTACCTTCCCTAACTCTCTTAATCTAAGTCTCCATTTATGTCTCCGAAACACTCTCTATTTCACACTCATCCTCTTTCTCTCTCTCATTCGCACTCTCTCTACTTAACATTTCCCTCCATCTAGGCGTTTTTTGGGCTACTATTGGATCTTGTGGGAACGCTGTGCATAACTATAGTTACATAATAAAGCAAATAGAGAGAATTATTCTGCGTCTCAAACCATGCACCAGCTGACAGCATCAGAAACCACATTGGCAGCCGGAGTAAAGCACTCCCTCTCCCCTTTTTGGGGAAGGATCCAGTAGGCCTTGGAGTCTCAGAGACCCCTCTGAGAGAGTCCACTGCGTAAAGGGAGCCTCCCGCAACAGAGATAGGGAAGTGATACCACTTCCCCTGGGATCACAGCTTACTGGACTTTGGACGATGCTTTGACTCGTCTACCGGTTTGTGTCCCCGTCGCCCTTCCCCTCCTCTTTCCATGCGATGTCCTTCACCCTCCCCTCCTCTTTCCCACCTTCATTACTTGTCTACTTCCCCAGCTACTGCCCCCCTCCCCTGAATCTTTCCCCTTGCTTGCTTTTCCCCTTTTGTATTGGTGCTTGTTTATCTTGACCTTACAAGTAACTATGTTGCCATGCTCTAATAACTGTGTAACCTTTGTAACGATGTAACCTCTAACTATGATCTGATGCTCATGTAAAGTGCTCTGATACCTCCAGGTCTAGCCAGCGCTATATAAAACCTTTAAAAAAAAATAAAAAAAATATATAAATAAATTGTAGGCCGGTTGGGGGTGACCTCTGCCCCTTTGAGGAGGCGTGGGAGGCAGGTGGGCTAGTGCAGTCCTGCCAGTTCCTTGCACGTGCACAAGAGGCGCAGGAAGGCAAAAACACCTTCAGGCTGAGAAGGCTGTAAACATACTACCTGGTTCAGGCAAGTGCTCTGTTGTGGCAGGACGCTAGCACTCATCAGCTCGGACTACTGCAAAGCATCCGCTGTAGATCATGTCTCACTTACACACTTGAACAACAGTACTTTACTAAAGTATGTACAAAACTGCTAAAGAGGGAGGTGCTGGTAATGTGAGCTGGACATTACTAGCCAGTTCTAAGGCCTGGGTGTATTATAAGACACTTAGCCGAGGTGTTGGTTGAAGGTTCCTAAACTGAATACAACACGAGCTGGCAAAGAACACGGACCATGAATTCCTGGCACAGGATGTCCAGTGGAAGCTGGAAGATTTGGAGAATAGGTTGAGGAGAAACAATCTAAGAGTCCTTGGCATTCCTGAAGGTCGAGAAGGGGGTGATGTTAAAGCCTACATAGTGAATCTATTTGAGAAAGCCTTCCCGGAGTTGGTCAGCTGGAACTGGACCCTAGAAATTCAGAGGGCACACCGGACACCATTTAGGATCCGCCAGAATACGAAAGAAGGTGATAAGCCCAGAGCAATCTTGGTATTTTTTGGAAACTTTATCCTAAGACAATCTGTGGCAGAGAAAGCAAGACCGGACGCAAGGAGAACTGGAGAGGGCGTCAGTTTTTTCGTTAGACCGGACTTCTGCCACTCCACGGTGGAGCGGCGGTGGAGGCTTCGACAATTAATCAGGCCCTTTCAAGACAAAAAAATCAAGGTCTATCTTATAAATCCGGCACAGCTGAAAGTCATTTATTTGGCCAAAACAATGTACTTTTCCTCAGAGGTTAAAGCCCAAGAGTTCCTTGATTCTGTATAAATAATTGATAGGAATTGAAGCATTCTAACCACATGTTCATGTACCAGGGGGATCCACACGGGGGGGGAGAGTGCTTTTTGTGGCAATAATTATAGGCTACGTGAGGATTTTGGTTGCTCTATGTTGATAAAGTTGAAAAATAGACCTAAAAAAAACAACAACAAAAAACATGTATTGATTTGGTTTCCTCTCGAGGTATACACTAGTAAGTAGGTTTATTGAGTCCACTGCTATGCTGCACCCATCACATGCACAGACTATGTCTGGGCTCCTTGCCAGGGAGAGTGCGGGGGGTGGGGTTCAAGGTGGTGGGGGAAAAAGGTAAGGGGGGAGGGAGGGATGGAGGGAGGTGGGTGAGGGGGGTGAAAACATTAAAATGAAGAGAGTTTGTACTGACAATGTGTTCATAAATGCAAGAGTAATTTCTAAACGAAGGACATATTTCCATCATGTATCCACTAGCTATCTGGACAGGCTGTTGAGTTGGCAATGTTTGATGTATAGTTATGCATAAGCTCAGGATTGGATCTTTTAATATAGGTGGATTAAACGATTGGAAAAAGAGGGGTAGGTTTGAACAATATCTCAATGTGTTGGGCCTAGATATTATATGTCTACAGGAGACCCACCTGCCCTGGAAGAAAAAACATTGGTTAAACCTAAAAGGATATGAACTGCTGTCTTGTTCAACCCAGACCTCTATGATAAGAGGGGTGGCGATCATCAGTAAAGTCGGGCTAGGGGGGGCTAAAAGGTGCAAGGCGGATGCTATGGGTAGATGGGTTATTTGTGAAATGAACTTGGGTTTTACTACATGCTCTGTATACTGGTCTAACATAGATGAGTCTGAGGTCTTCAATCGGATAGAAAATGAATTAATTGACTGGCCAACTCCTATAGTATTATGTGGAGACTTTAATATCTCAGCTAATTTCTCGGATGATAGACCCTACGTAGGTAGGAAGCCGAGAGTATACAGAGCAGTAACATCAATGATGCAGTCACATGGATTAACTGACGTGTGGGGGTACTTAGAGACAGGTGACCCAGGGTACTCGTACTTCTCGCATCCCTTTAATAAATACACGAAATTAGATTACTTTATGATCTCGACCACCCAGTTAAATAGGGTCCAAATAACCAAATTTCCAAAAGTTCTGTCAGACCATAATCCTCTAGTCTTAACCATGGATATTAACAAACCGCGAAAGGCCCTAGGCCATGGACCTTTGATAAAAAACTATTAGCGGATATGGATTATCTAAAACATATGAAGATTTGGTCCCAGGCCTTTTTCGATGCTAATAGGTACAGCGCATCTAGAGGTGTAGTATGGGACAGTTTCAAGGCAGGACTAAGAGGTGAGACCATTAGTTACACTACTCGGGTGTGGAAAAGGATCAATCAGGAAAGAGAACTCTTCATGGGCAAGTTGATTGAGGCCGAGGCACAGCATAGACAGGATATAAGTTCAGGGGCTCAATCCACTGAGAGTCTACAAATAGTAAATTCTTTAAAAGCAGAGATCCAGAAACAGCTAGCTAAAAAGGCGGCAGCTGAATATCAGTCGCAAAGATCAAGGCTATATGAAACAGGGGAGCAAGCAGGAAGAGCGCTGGCACTACGAATTAGGCAGGTCGCCTCCAAGAATATAGTGACACAAATAGAATATGAGGGTCAAACATATGATAAATCAGGTGAAATATTAGATGCCTTTAGAAAATTTTATCAAGAATTGTATCAGGAGGAGGTGGGAGCAGGGGCTCTAAATACAAGTTGGCTAGACATGGGTAGCAAGTTACAACAGGCTCATATGGATTCCTTGGAACAAGATATCACCATGTCCGAAGTATCAGAGGCCCTGCAAGATCTGGCAAGTGGGAAGGCTGCGGGTCCTGATGCTATACCGCTAGAGATGTATAAGAGCTTAAGGGATGAAACAACTCTGATGCTCTTAGATTTGTTCAAAGGTGTTATGAATACAGGTCTAATACCCGAGTCTTGGAAAGAAAACAACATAGTGATTTTCCATAAAAAAGGGAAACCAAAGACTAACCCCGGCTCCTACAGACCAATATCCTTGATAAATAGTGACAATAAGCTGTATGCAAAGATCATGGCCACTCGCATGGGGAGGATTGTTGCTACCTTGGTTTCCCCCTGGCAGCATGGGTTTATCCCAGGTAGGGGTATTACCGACCATATCAGGAGAGCTATAACCCTATTCGACATCGGGGCTGCTAGGGGTGAAAGGGTGGCAATGATCCTCCTCGATGCGGAGAAGGCATTCGATCGTGTCAGATGGAGCTTTCTGTGGAAGGTCTTGGAGGCAAGGGGGTTTGGCCCAAGATTCTGTCAAGCTATCAAGGCAATGTACTCCACACCTACGGCAAGAATTCAGTTGATGGGAGAAAGATCTGGGAGGATAAATATAACAAGGGGAACGCGACAGGGGTGTCCGTGCTCACCAATCCTGTTTGCGCTTTATATAGATCCTTTAATTGCCCAAATAATGAATAGCGTTGCCATCAATCCGGTAGTCACCAATGGGTTCCAGACGAAACTTCTCGCATATGCAGATGACTTAGCCGTTATAACTAATGATCCAGAGTCAGCTATCAGGGAACTAGTTCATATAACCGGGCAGTTTGGTGGTGTGTCGGGCTACCGATTAAATGAGGATAAAACACAAGTATTATGTTCTAAAAAGGTAGCCAAGCAGGATGCCAGATATGTAGACTCTGTCATCTACCTGGGTATAACATTAGATGCAGAACCAGGAAAAATAATTAATGATAACTTTTCACCACTCATGCAATCAATGGAAAAAGACCTAAAAAGGATGGACTCACTCCAGTTGTCAATAATTGGTAGGGCTAATGTCATAAAAATGACTATGTTTCCCAAGGTTTTATAAAAATTCAGGGCAATCCCATTTAAAATTGATGAGAAGGTCATTAAGGAAATTGAAGACATATTTATGAAATTCCTATGGCATTATGGTAAAATAAGGAGGTCAAACAGATATATGTCACTGCCACAGGAAAGAGGTGGGTTGGGACTCCCAGATCTAAGGAGCTACCACTGGGCATGTCTTCTTACTGATATGGCAATCCTATTTCATCCAGGTGGCCCAACTTTTAGGCAGGAGGATATACCATCAATTTTTCAGCTAACACTGGGTAGTGAAGCAGTAGGTGTGTTGCTGAGGAGAACACAGAAGAGCTATTATAAGAAACTGGGGTATAAAATGTTGGAAGATGTATGGCGTATGTGGTCAATCGTTAAGAAAACCCTAGGTATACCCAGGTATCACCATCTCACACCACTTTGGAATTCAACACTATTCCCAAACTTGAGTAGGGATCGACCATTACATTACAACGCAACTTTTACAACGACCTACCATTACCACGCATTTTTTACAACGCAGGATCCATTACAACGCAATACCATTACAACGCATATATTTACAACGCATACAATTACATCGTAAGTATTGGTAAGTATATAATTTTATTAAAAATATTATAAGTTTGGGTTTTTGGGTAAAGGGGTATTTTTAGGGTTCAGGGTCAGTTTTGGGTTTTTGGGTAAAGGGGTATTTTTAGGGTTTAGGGACAGTTTTGGGTTTTTGGGTAAAGGGGTATTTTTAGGGTTCAGGGTCAGTATTGGGTTTTTGGGTAAAGGGGTATTTTTAGGGTTCAGGGTCAGTTTTGGGTTTTTGGGTAAAGGGGTATTTTTAGGGTTTAGGGTCAGTTTTGGGTTTTTGGGTAAAGGGGTATTTTTAGGGTTCAGGGTCAGTTTTGGGTTTTTGGGTAAAGGGGTATTTTTAGGGTTCAGGGTCAGTATTGGGTTTTTGGGTAACGGGGTATTTTTAAGGTTCAGGATCAGTTTGGGGTTTTTGGGTAAAGGGGTATTTTTAGGGTTTAGGGTCAGTTTGGGGTTTTTGGGTAAAGGGGTATTTTTAGGGTTCAGGGTTAGTTTTGGGTTTTTGGGTAAAGGGGTATTTTTAGGGTTCAGGGTCAGTTTTTAGTTTTTGGGTAAAGGGGTATTTTTAGGGTTCAGGGTCAGTTTTTAGTTTTTGGGTAAAGGGGTATTTTTAGGGTTCAGGGTCAGTTTTTAGTTTTTGGGTAAAAGGGTATTTTTAGGGTTCAGGGTCAGTTTTCAGTTTTTGGGTAAAGGGGTATTTTTAGGGTTCAGGGTCAGTTTGGGTTTTTTGGGTAAAGGGGTATTTTTAGGGTTCAGGGTCAGTTTTGGGTTTTTGGGTAAAGGGGTATTTTAAGGGTTTAGGGTCAGTTGTGGGTTTTTGGGTAAAGGGGTATTTTTAGGGTTCAGGGTCAGTTTTGGGTTTTTGGGTAAAGGGGTATTTTTAGGGTTCAGGGTCAGTTTGGGTTTTTTGGGTAAAGGGGTATTTTTAGGGTTCAGGGTCAGTTTTGGGTTTTTGGGTAAAGGGGTATTTTAAGGGTTTAGGGTCAGTTGTGGGTTTTTGGGTAAAGGGGTATTTTTAGGGTTCAGGGTCAGTTTTGGGTTTTTGGGTAAAGGGGTATTTTTAGGGTTCAGGGTCAGTTTTGGGTTTTTGGGTAAAGGGGTACAGGGTAAAAATGAAATATAATTAAATTTAAATTACATTAAAATAAAGTGATTAAATTAAATTAAATTAAATTAATTACATTAAAAAAATTAATTAAATTAAATTATATTAATATTTAATTAAAATACATTAAAAAAAATATTTTAAACTTACCAATACTTACGTTGTAATTGTATGCGTTGTAAAGGTACCTGCGTTGTAAATACATGCGTTGTAATGGTACTGCGTTGTAATGGATCCTGCGTTGTAAAAATTGCGTGGTAATGGTAGTCGTTGTAAAAGTATGCGTTGTAACGTCATACATCCAATGGGAGAGTCAGGGTATTGTCACGTTGGGGCAAATAATGGTTAAAGATGAGTGCAGATCCTTGGAAGAACTCAAGCAGCGGTTTTTGCTACAAGGTTGTCAAGAGTTTAAGTACTTACAGATTATTAACAGAATTAAATCAATAAGGCCACGTATTACCCTGACGAAGAGATGTGAATTATTGGAGTATTTGAAGTCGGGGGGCCGGAGAATCAAGTACATATACAAAATATTTATTGAAGGTTTAACGGATGATATGGTTAAAATGGAATCAGTTTGGTCCATAAAGTTGGGAGATACGGAAGTAGATCTGGATAAGGCCCTAGCGATGGACAAAAGATTTTTTCGATCCTCGAATCTTAGGGCCCAGCATTATAAAACTTTATTTAACTTATATTACACGCCGGCAAATTTATTTTCCTGGGGGAAAACGGCGGACAGCAATTGTCCTAGATGTGGAAATGGACCAGCTGACATTATACACATGTTCTATGGCTGCGAAAAATTGAATATTATTAAAACTGAGATAGAGTTATTTTTAGAGGGGCTGCTAGATGTTAAAATTAATCTATCCCCAACCCTGATAATTACTGGATGTGATGTGAAATTGAATATGTGCACTGAGGCTGAAGCTCTATTTTTTATCTTTGTAGCAATACTGAGGATTTTAATTAGCTCTGCATGGAAGGATACAGAAGCACCGACTTTTCAAATGCGGATGTGTAGAATGTTGGGTATACATAATATCGAGGAAGCACTTTATGAATTAAAGGGAGCTAAGACAAGGGAAATGGGTCTGCGACTCTGGGCTCCGGTTGCGGCCTGGAGGGTGGCAAGAGTTTAACGGCTTCTGGGAAATTTTATCATTCATGGTGTATATGTGTATTTATGTATTTAAAATGGAAAATTCTTTTGACTCTGTATTACATCATATTTGCATGAACTCTCAATAAAAAGTTAATAAAAAAAAAATTCAAAAAAAGAACACGGACCATGAAAGGGCGCAGCAGGTACACGCAGTTAAGCTAGACTCAGATTATCAATGCTGCTTCCGATTTATTGCCTACAAAGGAAAATACATTAATTTATGAGAAGGTCAGGTCAAAGGACAAAGGCAGATCCCGGAAGACTAATGGGTGCCTGCTATTTGTGGCCAATCAGAATTGAGAAACATGGGCTTGAGAAGAGGATGATGAAAGTCAAGCTGTTGGGCGATAAAATGTCTGCATCCCTCTCACTTGGTCTAGACGGCATTGCCAGTGCATGTTGCCTGAATATCAAATATTTGACATTGTACTGGAATCTTAATTAAAGTAAATTAATACTCTTGTCTGCCACAGCGTTACCACTGGAACATAAGCCGTACAAGGTCCTACATTAAAGCAGGAGTGCTTACTTGTGAATCAATACTTTGCAGCATGTGACTTGCCAAGAAGAGGTCTGCAGTTCATTTATAGTTCCATAAATCTTCAAAACATAGGTTTGTAACTCTGGATCTAAAAGATCATATACAGCCCAGGTTCTCAGGATGCCCACGACTAATATTAAAGCACAATAAATACGAAATTCTCCTATTTAGGAAATCCTGGATTATATTGGCACACCAAGAGGTTTCCAGGCCGAGGTGCTTGTCTTGACCGCTCCATGTTCTAGCGCACAGCGCTCGGTAAGGGGCGCTCGTTTGCATGACTCCCTTGATTCAGCGCCGCTCTGTTCCACCTTCCAGCGCCCGTCTTGTTTAGTCTGCTCTTGGCTGTGAATAATCATGTACACAAACCTTTATTACACAGATGTCATCCATTCCCGGGGACTCCTCCAAATGGGTTTCACTTATCACGTCAGACAAACACATCCTGATTACTTTTATCTCCGGAAAACATAAATTCGTTCACGTGCCGTTTGAGGCAATCTGCCTGAGGCTAAGTCTTCAAAATGCGGCGCTGCCTCGCCATTACTGCATGTATGAACAACAAGGTTTCGCCGTGAGAGTGAAAGTGCGCATGGAGCATGTTCTGCTGAAACGCCGCGAGCGCAGACAGGAGATGTGCGTGCGCGTGCACATTGCCTGTCCGGGCGCGTGCCATCTCCTGTCTCCCTTCGCTAGCAAACGCGACGAATATAGGTCTCGCCAAGGCGACAGCGCATGCGCTGCATTGCTAGGTGAGACCTAAAAATGGCGTGGGCTTCTTACAGCTAATGAGTGGTTGGTGGCAACATATAAAATGCACATGTGGCCACCAGTAGAAGTTGAGGAAGGTTTGGTGTTTATTTATTTGAAAAGCTTTATTTAGCCAAACATGACCCGTCAGGGTATCAGAGCGCTGTACAGAGAAATAAAACAACATTGTACATATTAGAGGATAAACATACGAAAATGTGTTAAAGAACATCCAGCAGCATGGTGATATAAAATAAAAAAAATGCGTCAAATGGGAGACCCGGGTAGTAATCAAGAAATTCTAGTCAATTAGAGTATCAAAAGGACTATTGTTGCAGGTGATAATTCGGGAACAGCCATTTGACTTCCTTTTTTAATGAGGAGGTTGAAGTGTTGGATCTAATTTCAGGCGGGAGAGCAGTTCATATTCTTGGGACAAGAACACAGAAGGCACAGTCATAGGTTCTCTTCTTTTTCAATTTTTGGGGTTTGAACAGGAGAAGGTTAGAGCTTCCTAGGGCCCGATTCTTACCAGATAGTTCAATTTGTTTTTCCAGGTAAACTGGAGTGCAAGACTTTAAAATTGAAAGTGATAATGGCACTACTTATAATAATTTTAAAATGGGGTCCGCCATCACTTGATCAGCAGAAATGTGGGTACAGTGGTTGGCCACTAGCAACGGGTTGGTCAGGCCCCTAGGGGCAACCCTCAGTGCACAAGGCAGAAGGTGAGGCACCGCAAACCTCAGAATCAGGCCCGGACTGGCAATGCCGGGCACCGGGCAATCCCCCGGTAGGCTGCCAGGGGTGGGGGCCGGTTTTTGGGCCGGGGGCCGGTTTTGTTGCTGGATGGGGCGGGGGGGGGGGCGGTTTTTTGTATTGCAGTCAGTACAGTAGTCACTAGACACTTACTCACTAGTGAGCTGTACTGCTGCGTCTGCTCCTTCTCACTCACTGTCTCCTCGCTCCCTGCGTGGGGGAAAAAAATCTCAATGCTGGATAAAAAAAAATGCAGCAGCAGTCGCAGGACCATTTCAGGAGGTGGGTCAGGTCGCCAGCCCACGCAGATGTCTCCACCGTCGTCTGCGCGGCCTGCTCAGCCTTCAGGTCACATTAAGTTCCCACCTTAGGGCGGTGGGGGTGGGCGTGCGCGGCTGTTGTTACTGGTGACACAGGCGCATTGGGCATTTCGCAATTAAAAGTGCACGTGACCCCCTGATTCCAGAATCCAGAGTGAGACCGTGACAATGAGAGGCCCTCTCTCACAGTAGCCACCCTACCCTTTATTTCATTATTTCTAGCCTAGCCCACCCCTATCCACCTGCCTGTCCCAGTGTGTGTCCACAGTCCCTGGCTCCAGGCTGGCTCCTGCCGAGGGTTTGCTAGTTGTTGCGCCCGCCGCCAGGTGAGTCAAGTGTTGTTTGGAAAATGCAAATGTAAAAATGCAATCAGTTAATCTCAGATAAATAATACACAGTGCGCAGATACGAGATGTGATGCATGTGAGATAAATTAAGTAGATAAGAGGAGCAACTTACTGGGAAGCGCCGCGCACGTGAAAGCTTCACAAGAAATGGAAACTGGCCATTACTTGTTGGCAGTCATCTCCGCCGTTTCTCTGACTCCAGGGGCGATAATCAAGTTTACTCTCTGCAATTGCTATCTGTCTCCAGGTCTTCGAGCTCTTTTCAGTTAGGTGTGGTGTCTGTTATGTAGTGGTAGGTGATCATGTCGCCGTCGGTAAGGGCCTGTGCTTTTCGCAATGCTTTTATTTATCAGTCTGTCTGTGTGAATTCCGCAGTGTGTCAGAAGGGGCTAGCGCGCATTGGGAGGCCGCCCCTGCTCTAGGTGATTCTTGAAAGCGCGCCAGGTAGCTCAGGTGGTTACAGCATTTTTTTCTTTTTGGAGCTAGCTGCTGTTTCGGAGAATCCACCAATATTGAGTCAGACTTGTATTATTATTCCTAGAATTCATATAATATCGCTTCTTAACATGGGGTGTTTTGGCATTCTTTAGGCATCTTGGTGTGAGCCTGAAACGAGGGTTTTTTGCAGCTCATCATCTTTGGGCCTTATCTCGTTGTAGGCAAGTGGCCTTTTGTCTCGGCTGGTCATTTGTAAACCCAGGAGTTGAGAAAGGCTTATTTTCTGTGGAGATTCATGTAGTTTAGTTTAATTTGTCATTGTAGTAGGTGAGTGCTGATGTTTTTATTTCTCGACAAATAAATGACTCCTGTGTCAAAGTACAGACGTTTCAGGAAAGCAGAGATAGCAAGTTCAGCAAATCTAAGAATTAGTCATAGTACAGGGCCATATTTCCCTCTGCATTCTGGGACTTGTAGTCCCGATGTCAGACTAGGATAAACGCTATTACAAGTACCAGCATGCGCAGGAATGCCTTGGACCCGGAAGGGCCCTTACACACCCACGCTCCTCAGTGGCCTTTTCCAGAGAATTCTCATTACACATGAGTTTTTAGTAATAACATCTTTTAGGCGCATGCTTACTGGCAGTGGCCAGTGCCTAAACAGTTGTCTTGCACAGTTTCATAATGAAACATTTAAGCTTAGAATTGGGTGGAGTGGGTCTGCGGGAGTTGGAATTGTGTAGGGCTGGGACTGTAAGTGGTGTGTGGGACTGTAGGTGGTGTGTGGGACTGTAGGTGGTGTGTGGAATTGGAGTGGGTCAGCGGGAGGTGTTATTGTGCAGGGCTGGTACTGTAGGTGGTGCATACAATTGGAGTGGGTCAGCGGGAGGTGGAATTGTGCAGGGCTGGGACAGGTGTGTGGAATTGGAGTGGGTCAGCGGAGGTGGTATTGTGCAGGGCTGGGACAGTAGATGGTGCTGTGGAATTGGAGTCGGTCAGCGGGAGGTGGTATTGTGCAGGGCTGGGATAGTAGGTAGTGTGTGGAATTGGAGTGGGTCAGCGGTAGGTGGTATTGTGCAGGGCTGGGACAGTAGGTGGTTTGTGGAATTGGAGTGGGTCAGCGGGAGACGGTAGCATGGCTGGGACTGTAGGTGGTGTGTGGAATTGGAGTGGGTCAGCGGGAGGTGGAATTGTGCAGGGCTGGGACTGTAGGTGATGTTGTGAAATTGGGGTGGGTCAGCGGGAGGTGGAATTGTGCCGGACTGGGACAGTAGGTGGTGTGTGGAATTGGAGTCGGTCAGCAAGAGGTGGAATTGTGCAGGGCTGGGACAGTAAGTGGTGCTGTGGAATTGGAGTCGGTCAGCGGGAGGTGGAATTGTGCAAGGCTGAGACTGTAGGTGGTGTGTGGAATTGGAGTCGGTCAGTGGGAGGTGGTATTGTGCAGGGCTGGGACAGCAGGTGGTGTGTGGAATTGGAGTGGGTCAGCGGGACGTGATATTGTGCTGGCTGGATCAGTAGGTGGTTTGTGGAATTGGAGTTGGTCAGTGGGAGGTGGTATATGCAGTGCTGGGACAGTTGGTGGTGTGTGGAATTGGATTCGGTCAGCGGGAGGTGTTATTGTGTAGGGCTGGGACAGTTGGTGGTGTGTGGAATTGGAGTCGGTCAGCGGGAGGTGTTATTGTGCAGGGCTGGTACAGTAGGTGGTGTGTGGAATTGGAGTCGGTCAGTAGGAGGTGGTATTGTGCAGGGCTGGGACAGCAGGTGGTGTGTGGAATTGGAGTGGGTCAGCGGGAGGTGGTATTATGCTGGCTGGATCAGTAGGTGGTGTGTGGAATTGGAGTCGGTCAGCGGGAGGTGGTATATGCAGGGCTGGGACAGTTGGTGGTGTGTGGAATTGGAGTCGGTCAGCAGAAGGTGTTATTGTGCAGGGCTGGTACAGTAGGTGGTGCTGTGGAATTGGAGTCGGTCAGCGAGAGGTGGTATTGTGCAGGGCTGGGACAGTAGGTGGTGTGTGGAATTGGAGTGGGTCAGCAGGAGGTGGTATTGTGCAGGGCTGGGACAGTAGGTGGTGTGTGGAATTGGAGTCGGTCAGTGGGAGGTGTTATTGTGCAGGGCTGGGACAGTAGGTGGTGCTGAGGAATTGGAGTTGGTCAGCGGGATGTGGTATTGTGCAGGGGTGGGACAGTAGGTGGTGTGTGGAATTGGAGTCAGTCAGCGGGAGGTGTTATTGTACAGGGCTGGGACAGTAGGTGGTGTGTGGAACGGCTGGGACTGTCGGTGATGCTATTGAATTGGTGTGGGTCAGTGGAAGGTTGTATTGTTCAGGGCTGGGACTGTAGGTGGTGTTGTAGAATTGTATGAGTTCTCTGCACCCCAAAGATGGCTGTATTTTTCCTACCACTTGGTGGCAGCTGCAGGCTGGGGCCATTCCTTGCTTTCGAGCCCGTGAGGCCATTGCTACGCCGCTGCTTGTGGTACATCAAGGACTCGGACATTCTATTTTTAGCAGACCTTTTTGCCTAAATACTTAGGTGGGCTGCGAAGAATGGTGAAGGATTCACTTTACTGTAACAAAAGACCGGATTAGTGACATGTGTGTTACCATCCCCTTACCCCACAGGAATTGTCTATGACATTCGGAAAATATTATTTTTTTATCAGCCAATAGTTCTGTATTCAAGGAATTCCAATGGATATTGGGCTGACACATTTGCTCACCCTCAACAAGTTGGCACCTGGATTTATGACAGAAAGGAAAATGATGCTGCCCCACCATAGGCTAACGAAATGACAAAAGGGGGCCCCATGAGCATACTCAGCAACAGGCTCCATTTTAAAAAGCGTGATACTAGCACTGGAGTGCTAAAACACATTGCACAAACCAATATTATATGACTGGCCTCAGAGCAAGCACACATCTATTGACATTTTCTACTTAGACAATACCAGTAGGATAAGTGCTCACACCAGGCAGAGCAGCAGAAGGGAAATAAGGGATATAAATACATGAGTAGACATTTTAAGTGTTGTCCCTGTGCAATTGAGAGGATTAATTGACTCTTGATATATTTTGGCCTAATAAAATGTAGACAGAGACTATATGATATAGTCTCTGTCTACATTTTATTAGGCAAAAAATATGATGAGAAGAAAAATATTTCAGCCATAATAAAAAAAGACTGGCCATTTGATATTTGTGGATTTATTCTTCAAACATCTGCTACAGGGCCCATCTTGGACACCAAAACAAAATTGCCTGCCAGGTGAATTTGTTTTCAACACGTTTCTATAACATGCAGGCTCTTGTGTCATGGTTACAAGAGGAAACAATACTGAATGGCCAGACCTCACCAATTAAATGTTATTCAATTTACATGGAAAATTACTCAGCGCCATATATAATTTCTAAGAATGGCACCTGTCCTTCATTTGTCATCAAAGAAAGCTAAAGAAATCAGCTCTGTTCTCTGTCCCTTTGCTGTAGCGCTGCAGGCAGCTCGAGGCAAAGTTGGGACTGTTGCATGCTTTCTGATTCAGGACGCCGATGGGAAATCATTTTCTAACCAGGCTGTTTATGCCGTTCAGAAGGAATATATCCGCAAGATTCATTGGAACTTAAATGCGTTTCACATGGTGAAATCCTGGGAAACAGAAGACTGGAGATGTAGAATTTGATTTTCTGGATGTTCCCCAGGTGAAAAGTTTAACAATTCTAAGGAGCAACGTTATTTAGACTACTTTTCTAGCCGCCCTTATGTCTATCGGGCCCTTATGCTTTCCAAGGCAAGATAGATTATACATTCAGCATCAAGCATTATCTACGTCATAGGCTTTGAAAGGATGTTTAGAGCTTCCTTCCTTCACAAAAACAATAAGTGATAACGTTTATCTTTGCTCTTTCCTTTTCATAATTGTCACACAGGAAGTTTATTCGCTCAAAGTCGAAGAAGGTTCGCCGTTTGGCCCATGTACGTGTTTCCATAATGCGTGCCTGTCCACCTGTGAGTGTGGGACTCTCAATGCTGGGGACATGAGTTGGGTTAGTGGAGCAGAGTGGTGCTTCAGATGTGTTTGGCGTCTCTGGTCATTTCACTGGTTGAGAGACCTAGGGCAGAGCTGGCCCCCGGAACTCTCACAATCTCGTTGGGCCTCTATGCTCCATTATTGGGTGTGCTGCGTGCAGGTGCATGTCAGGTCAAGCTGCTCTGGGCTGCCCTCTAGTCTTTCATGCCAGTTGGAGCATTGCCTTGCATACCGCAACTGCCCCCGGTTCAGCCTCAGAGCACAGACGTGTGGATATCCCGGCACCTCACACGCATTACTTTGTGTGGGCCTGGGCCCGAACTGACCCTTGTGCCCCGGTCTCGTGCCTCTGCATCAAATCTTAGGCCTCGTCTAGCCCTGGCATCCCATTCTGGCACCAACAATTGCCTTCATAATCCTGGCACCCTCTCCATCTGGACGCGCAATGATTAACTTGAGACCTCACAAGAGACTACTGCCTGGCCTTGCACACAATCAGATTCACTCTGTTTATTGCACGGTATGACTTAATCCTCCCAGCGCCTCACATGTGCTCCACAGACTGTGGTACCAGCAATTAACAAGGGATGCCAGATGCTTGACTTCAACTGCTAAATCATCACAGCAGCCATTTAGCACCATTGTGTAACATTCTACCTGTCTGTTCCTCGTCAGAAGCCTGTAGGGTCCTTTTTACACCTATAGTCACGATTCTAACATTGGCAAATGTTTTTTGTACCACCGGGTGCCACTACTTGTGATTCTTTTTCACACAACCTGTATCATAGCCTTCCAGCTGAACGATGTTTCCTTCAAGTGTGTAAATCCTTAGCTCCTCGACGATCTTCACAGGGTAACCTCTGCTTTTAGTCTGCAGTGCCATATTGACTGTTTGTGTACCACCCCACTATTTAGGACCTCCCTTGTTTTTAAGGAGATCCATGAAAGTTGTTCCAGAGGGTTAAAATGCATAAATATAAATAAATAAATGTAATCCACTGACTTCCACTGTCCCACACCAGGAAGATCCCTACAAACAGTCACAAGGAAACACTGGGAACAGAAAATGGATACTGGACAATAAATTAGCCAACTTTGAACCTACACCTGTCTCCTAGGGATCAACTGGCTAGACTTACTATATCATACAGGAGTACTCAAAGGACCACGGTGCAGTCTGGAAGTCTGAGCTTGTGCATGGCCATTACGAGCCCATGGTACTAGCGTCTGTATCCCGTGTCCCTCTGCTCTTTCAACAATCTCAGTCTCAAGGGGGTAGTGGCCTTATATACCAGTTTTTGTGTCACTGATGTCTATGGGGTCAATCTTACAGAAATAATGAGAAGAGTCGTTGGCGCGTGTATGCCGCGCCTGGACCTAAAGCAAATGTGTGTTCCGTCGGCGGATGGCATGGTGGTGAAAAGTCACACCCCTCGCCGATGGTGCACTTTTGCACTACAGTTAGCCCAGTTGTCCCTGCACAATTAAAGCACTCTTGTTTAGGGCTAGCAACAGAAAAAGTCCCAGCGCCATTGGCACATGTAAAATGATTTTTAGATACATATTGTTCATACTGACTGCTGAGACATGGTTAGATAAGTCCCTGTTGGCCTCAGAGTCCTCAAAACTAAAATACGGTTTCATCTGCTTTATTACATCAAAAAATGAAATTTTTGTTGGCTCTTAGGGCTCAGTGCACTTTATCACCACTAACCAGTGCTAAAGAGCTCGCGCTCTTTCAAACATCGTAAAATTGGCTTACACCGAATTGGCAATTTACATTTACTTGTAAGTCCCTAGAAATGTGGTTCTACATGTACCCAGGGACTGTACATTAAATGCTGCTAGTGGGCCTGCGACACTTATTGTGCCACCCACTTAAGTAGGCTATTTAAAGATGTGTCATGTCAAGGCCAGGGCATTTGTGTTAATTTTTCTTGCTTTCTGGCCAGGTGCCATTTGAGACATTTCCATGCCTTCTGTCAGCCTGGGTGCTTATATGTGACGTTTCCATGCTTTCTGGCCTGGGTGCTTAATTATGTGTGCTATTTCCATAGTTTCTGGCCTCAGTGACCTGGAGCTGGAGGCTCATGTATGACATTTCAATGCTTACTGCCTGTGTGCTTATGTGTGATGTTTGTATGCTTACTGGCCTGGTGGTGTGACCAGGCCTGGATCAGTGCCTAGGTGCTTATGTGTGATATTTCCACAGTATTCTGGCCTCAGTCAGTGGCCTGTGTGCTCATGTGTGACATCACATGTCAGTGCTTAATGTCTGATAACATGAGTGACAATTTACTATGCTTTAAAAGTTAATACAATCTAATATGTAATAAAAAATGTGTTTTGGCCTTTCTGTCTCAAATTTTCTTGGGGGGGACAAGTTAAACCCCCAAACTCCCCTTAGTAGTGGTTGCTCACTGTGCTTGCTCGCTACACACCATCTGGGGGGGCTGGTCTCACTTTTACTTTGTTCTCTCTGAATCACTACTTGTGTCTATTTTTGGTGCTCTCTGAAAGAATGTCTATGGGTACATATGGCTGGGTGGGTAACCTGGTGCTCTTTAAGGTCATCACCTCCTATTTACTGTGCTTTGAAAGTTGATACAATTGAATATGTAATGAAAAATGAGCTGTAAAATTCACCATTTTGGTCTGCTGTTTTCCAAAATTTTCGTGGGGGGAGAACCCCCCCAAACCCACCTAGTGGCAGTCGGGCTCGCTCGCTACGCTCGCTCGCTACGTGCCACACGGGGGCTGGTCTGCAGAAATTTGCCAGGGCTGCTTTCAGTTCCCAGTCCGGCCCTGCTCAGAATCCTTCTGGCTTCATCTGTGAGCAATGGGGGTTGAATGATTTCAGTGGGTTGGGTAATGGCCTAGCTGCATACTAGATACTGCTGTCAACACCCAATGTGTATGTCTAGTAGGTATCACAAAATGGCTGAGCTGCTCCTTTTGGTACATGACCAAGATTGATTTGTATCTGCAAGTGCATCACATTTTTGCTGTCTAAAGGGTGCCACATTTAGCCACCTTCAAATCCTCAGGTCTAGATACATTTTTTGGGATTCTATAAAGTATTGGACCATGGAAACGCTTTCTTCAGGGTGAAAAAGTACCAAACAGAGAAAGGGGTATCCTGCGGTTTCCTCCGAACCACAACTCATGCCTGCAACTGTAAGAGCTGTTCTCGATCATGCTGAAGAGCCCCATGAAGGTACAGATCAAGGTTGAATAGCTGTTGCAGGTGGGGCCCACTGGTACTTTATTCTTGGCACTGGCACTTAATTTGACTCATCAGACTTTGACCCAGAGGAAGAGAGAGAAACATACAAAATGGGGAGAGAAGGAAAAAGAGAAAGACACAAAAAGAGTGACAATGTGAGAAAGGAGGGACGAAAAAGGAAAGTGCAGGAGTATGTTTGAGGGGCAGGGAGTGTCTTCTCATGGACTGAAGATGCATAAGAGGTGATTAAGACTACGCAGCCTTGGTTTTCGCCACCACGAACTTCTGCAGTGCTGTTGACAGAATCTGAGCAAAAAATCGGGCACCACCACTTATAGTTTTACAAATTAAGGACTGTTAAGGGGTTACACTGTTGAAGAAGGGCAGAGTGAATGGTTTGCCAACACCGGAATGGCCCTCGTTCAGAGAGAGTCCAAAGAGAAAAATAGCCTTGTCAAATGACCGGTAAAGACTATCACACATTTAACACATTTTTGCTATCTAAAGTAAATTGATATTACCACATTCCAAATGTGGCAAAGCTGTAATTTGTAATGTCAAATACTAATTTACAGCATGGGAAAGCCATGCCCGCCAACTAAACGAGAAGAAACTTATGGAATTAAAGTTTCTGCCAGTAATTCCGGATATAAAGCTGCATTTGCAGTAATACCATGCACCCGAGTATAAAAACACAATCACCATACATGCACTGACTGTTTCCAAATCTGGGCCTTGCTGTTTTCGGCTACTGAGCAAATAGTGCTATTTGTGCTTCAAACTGTGTCTAAGTAATCTGTAGTGCTGAGGACGTGACCTCAACATCCTGAACAATGGAATTCATGAATCCCCGACGCTCAGGGGGTCTCTGCACAGACCATTACAGCCATTCTTCGTGAAGTGAGTCAGGCACTATTGTACAACCGAAATGGCACAAAGTGAGTGTGCCAAGGTATGTGATCATTGCTCTCTGTGACAAAGAGAAGGAGTTTAAACAATAGAAACCCCTAAATAAATATACACATACATACTGAAATAAATAACAGTCTCAGAGCTACCTTACACTTTTAGATAATGACCAGTTGACTTAAGAATAAAATCCCTGCATACGCTTTACCAAGAGAGGTTAATGTTACTGACCAACTGACGTTCTTTAAGATGACGGCTGACTATGAGGTGAAATTAATTAATTCAGTTGTGATCAAATATCCACACAGAGAGAAATTTTCATTGGTATGAAAATTAGGCGCTTTACCCTTCCCTTCACCTGAAACACAGAAATAGTATGTGTTAATTCCTAAGTATCTAGAACTTAAGACTAAACATTGCCATTACTGAAAATGATACGTGCTTGCCTAGTTGCTTATAATTAATTGTCATTGATGTATTGGCGTTTTTTATATTAAATATAAGTTATACCAAATATAGTATAACAATAGTGAGCCTTTCCTACGCCTAGATATTCTGAGAAGTAGGGTATTTTCTATACGTTCTTCCTAGGGTGACCAAGCGTCCCAGATTTGCCAGGACGTCCCCGTTTTTCACCAGTCTGGGCAGATTTCGAGAAATTTAGCTCATGTCCCGGTTTTTGGAGAGGGTCGATTAAAAACGGGGGGAGGTTTTTTATGTTTTACAAAGCAGGCATAGTTAGCAGTTGTTCCAAGAAAGCAGTTTAATTCACGGGCAAGCTCTGGGTTTAAAAATAGCATCTTATGTATGCTCATACTGCCTGTTTTGTAATTCTCTGCTGAGGAGCGCTGTCATTCTGTGCGCTCGCTTGAAGTAAAATTATAGTCCTTCTTCTATCTTTGTGAAATGTCGCGGAGAGGTAGTGCAGAGTGGTAGTGCAGAGTGGTAGTGCAGAGTGCAGAGTGCAGAGTGGTAGTGCAGAGTGCAGAGTGGTAGTGCAGAGTGGTAGTGCAGAGTGCAGAGTGGTAGTGCAGCATGGTAGTGCAGATTGGTAGTGCAGAGTGCAGAGTGGTAGTGCAGAGTGCAGAGTGGTGGTGCAGAGTGCAGAGTGGTAGTGCAGAGTGCAGAGTGGTAGTGCAGAGTGCAGAGTGGTAGTTCAGAGTGCAGAGTGGTAGTGCAGAGTGGTAGTGCAGAGTGCAGAGTCAGAATGCAGATTGAGAGTGTGAGTGGTAGTGCAGAGTGCAGATTGGTAGTGCCGAGTGCAGATTGGTAGTGCAGAGTGCAGAGTGGTAGTGCAGAGTGGGAGTGCAGAGTGGTAGTGCAGAGTGGTATTGCAGAGTGGTAGTGCAGAGTGGTAGTGCAGAGTGCAGAGTGGTAATGCAGAGTGCAGAGTGGTAGTGCAGAGTGGTAGTGCAGAGTGCAGAGTGGTACTGCAGAGTTGTACTGAAGAGTGGTAGTGCAGAGTGGTAGTGCAGAGTGGTAGTGCAGAGTGGTAGTGCAGAGTGTAGAGTGGTAGTGCAGAGTGCAGAGTGGTAGTGCAGAGTGCAGAGTGGTAGTGCAGAGTGGTAGTGCAGAGTGGTAGTGCAGAGTGCAGAGTGGTAGTGCAGAGTGCAGATTGGTAGTGCAGAGTGCAGAGTGGTAGTGCAGAGTGGTAGTGCAGAGTGCAGAGTGGTAGTGCAGAGTGGTAGTGCAGAGTGCAGAGTGGTAGTGCAGAGTGCAGATTGGTAGTGCAGAGTGCAGATTGGTAGAAGTATTACGGGCAGCAGTACCACTACCACCAATGCTACTGCTACTAGTGCAGAGTGCAGAGTGGTAGTGCAGAGTGGTAGTGCAGAGTGCAGATTGGTAGTGCAGAGTGCAGATTGGTAGTGCAGAGTGCAGATTGGTAGTGCAGAGTGCAGAGTCGTAGTGCAGAGTGCAGAGTGGTAGTGCAGAGTGGTAGTGCAGAGTGCAGAGTGGTAGTGCAGAGTGCAGAGTGGTAGTGCAGAGTGGTAGTGCAGAGTGCAGAGTGGTAGTGCAGAGTGGTAGTGCAGAGTGCAGAGTGGTAGTGCAGAGTGGTAGTGCAGAGTGCAGAGTGGTAGTGCAGAGTGGTAGTGCAGAGTGGTAGTGCAGATTGGTAGTGCAGAGTGCAGAGTGGTAGTGCAGAGTGCAGAGTGGTAGTGCAGAGTGGTAGTGCAGAGTGCAGAGTGGTAGTGCAGAGTGGTAGTGCAGAGTGGTAGTGCAGAGTGCAGAGTGGTAGTGCAGAGTGGTAGTGCAGAGTGCAGAGTGAGAATGCAGATTGAGAGTGCGAGTGGTAGTGCAGAGTGCAGATTGGTAGTGCAGAGTGCAGAGTGGTAGTGCAGAGTGGTAGTGCAGAGTGCAGAGTGGTAGTGCAGAGTGGTATTGCAGAGTGGTAGTGCAGAGTGGTAGTGCAGAGTGCAGAGTGGTAGTGCAGAGTGCAGAGTGGTAGTGCAGAGTGGTAGTGCAGAGTGGTAGTGCAGAGTGCAGAGTGGTAGTGCAGAGTGGTAGTGCAGAGTGCAGAGTGAGAGTGCAGATTGAGAGTGCGCGTGGTAGTGCAGATTGGTAGTGCAGAGTACAGATTGGTAGTGCAGAGTGCAGAGTGGTAGTGCAGAGTGCAGAGTGGTAGTGCAGAGTGGTAGTTCAGAGTGCAGAGTGGTAGTGCAGAGTGGTAGTGCAGAGTGCAGAGTCAGAATGCAGATTGAGAGTGTGAGTGGTAGTGCAGAGTGCAGATTGGTAGTGCCGAGTGCAGATTGGTAGTGCAGAGTGCAGAGTGGTAGTGCAGAGTGGGAGGGCAGAGTGGTAGTGCAGAGTGGTATTGCAGAGTGGTAGTGCAGAGTGGTAGTGCAGAGTGGTAATGCAGAGTGCAGAGTGGTAGTGCAGAGTGGTAGTGCAGAGTGGTACTGCAGAGTTGTACTGAAGAGTGGTAGTGCAGAGTGGTAGTGCAGAGTGGTAGTGCAGAGTGGTAGTGCAGAGTGTAGAGTGGTAGTGCAGAGTGCAGAGTGGTAGTGCAGAGTGCAGAGTGGTAGTGCAGAGTGGTAGTGCAGAGTGGTAGTGCAGAGTGCAGAGTGGTAGTGCAGAGTGCAGATTGGTAGTGCAGAGTGGTAGTGCAGAGTGCAGAGTGGTAGTGCAGAGTGGTAGTGCAGAGTGCAGAGTGGTAGTGCAGAGTGGTAGTGCAGAGTGCAGAGTGGTAGTGCAGAGTGCAGATTGGTAGTGCAGAGTGCAGATTGGTAGAAGTATTACGGGCAGCAGTACCACTACCACCAATGCTACTGCTACTAGTGCAGAGTGCAGAGTGGTAGTGCAGAGTGGTAGTGCAGAGTGCAGATTGGTAGTGCAGAGTGCAGATTGGTAGTGCAGAGTGCAGATTGGTAGTGCAGAGTGCAGAGTCGTAGTGCAGAGTGCAGAGTGGTAGTGCAGAGTGGTAGTGCAGAGTGCAGAGTGGTAGTGCAGAGTGCAGAGTGGTAGTGCAGAGTGGTAGTGCAGAGTGCAGAGTGGTAGTGCAGAGTGGTAGTGCAGAGTGCAGAGTGGTAGTGCAGAGTGGTAGTGCAGAGTGCAGAGTGGTAGTGCAGAGTGGTAGTGCAGAGTGGTAGTGCAGATTGGTAGTGCAGAGTGCAGAGTGGTAGTGCAGAGTGCAGAGTGGTAGTGCAGAGTGGTAGTGCAGAGTGCAGAGTGGTAGTGCAGAGTGGTAGTGCAGAGTGGTAGTGCAGAGTGCAGAGTGGTAGTGCAGAGTGGTAGTGCAGAGTGCAGAGTGAGAATGCAGATTGAGAGTGCGAGTGGTAGTGCAGAGTGCAGATTGGTAGTGCAGAGTGCAGAGTGGTAGTGCAGAGTGGTAGTGCAGAGTGCAGAGTGGTAGTGCAGAGTGGTATTGCAGAGTGGTAGTGCAGAGTGGTAGTGCAGAGTGCAGAGTGGTAGTGCAGAGTGCAGAGTGGTAGTGCAGAGTGGTAGTGCAGAGTGGTAGTGCAGAGTGCAGAGTGGTAGTGCAGAGTGGTAGTGCAGAGTGCAGAGTGAGAGTGCAGATTGAGAGTGCGCGTGGTAGTGCAGATTGGTAGTGCAGAGTACAGATTGGTAGTGCAGAGTGCAGAGTGGTAGTGCAGAGTGCAGAGTGGTAGTGCAGAGTGGTAGTGCAGAGTGCAGAGTGGCAGTGCACAGTGCAGAGTGGTAGTGCAGAGTGGTGGTGCAGAGTGCAGAGTGGTAGTGCAGAGTGCAGAGTGGTAGTGCAGAGTGCAGAGTGGTAGTGCAGAGTGCAGGGTGGTAGTGCAGAGTGCAGAGTGGTAGTGCAGAGTGCAGAGTGCAGAGTGGTAGTGCAGAGTGCAGAGTGGTAGTGCAGAGTGCAGAGTGGTAGTGCAGAGTGGTAGTGCAGAGTGCAGAGTGCAGAGTGGTAGTGCAGCATGGTAGTGCAGATTGGTAGTGCAGAGTGCAGAGTGGTAGTGCAGAGTGCAGAGTGGTAGTGCAGAGTGCAGAGTGGTAGTGCAGAGTGCAGAGTGGTAGTGCAGAGTGCAGAGTGGTAGTGCAGAGTGCAGAGTGGTAGTGCAGAGTGGTAGTGCAGAGTGCAGAGTGAGAATGCAGATTGAGAGTGTGAGTGGTAGTGCAGAGTGCAGATTGGTAGTGCAGAGTGCAGATTGGTAGTGCAGAGTGCAGAGTGCAGAGTGGTAGTGCAGAGTGGGAGTGCAGAGTGGTAGTGCAGAGTGGTATTGCAGAGTGGTAGTGCAGAGTGGTAGTGCAGAGTGCAGAGTGGTAATGCAGAGTGCAGAGTGGTAGTGCATAGTGGTAGTGCAGAGTGGTAGTGCAGAGTGCAGAGTGGTAGTGCAGAGTGCAGAGTGAGAGTGCAGATTGAGAGTGCGAGTGGTAGTGCAGAGTGCAGATTGGTAGTGCAGAGTGCAGATTGGTAGTGCAGAGTGCAGAGTGGTAGTGCAGAGTGCAGAGTGGTAGTGCAGAGTGCAGAGTGGTAGTGCAGAGTGCAGAGTGCAGAGTGGTAGTGCAAAGTGGTGGTGCAGAGTGCAGAGTGGTAGTGCAGAGTGGTAGTGCAGAGTGGTAGTGCAGAGTGCAGAATGGTAGTGCAGAGTGCAGAGTGGTAGTGCAAAATGGTAGTGCAGAGTGGTAGTGCAGAGTGGTAGTGCAGAGTGGTAGTGCAGAGTGGTAGTGCAGAGTGCAGAGTGAGAGTGCAGATTGAGAGTGCGAGTGGTAGTGCAGAGTGCAGATTGGTAGTGCAGAGTGCAGATTGGTAGTGCAGAGTGCAGAGTGGTAGTGCAGAGTGCAGAGTGGTAGTGCAGAGTGGTAGTGCAGAGTGCAGAGTGGTAGTGCAGAGTGGTGGTGCAGAGTGCAGAGTGGTAGTGCAGAGTGCAGAGTGGTAGTGCAGAGTGCAGAGTGGTAGTGCAGAGTGCAGAGTGGTAGTGCAGAGTGGTAGTGCAGAGTGCAGAGTGGTAGTGCAGCATGGTAGTGCAGATTGGTAGTGCAGAGTGCAGAGTGGTAGTGCAGAGTGCAGAGTGGTGGTGCAGAGTGCAGAGTGGTAGTGCAGAGTGCAGAGTGGTAGTGCAGAGTGCAGAGTGGTAGTTCAGAGTGCAGAGTGGTAGTGCAGAGTGGTAGTGCAGAGTGCAGAGTCAGAATGCAGATTGAGAGTGTGAGTGGTAGTGCAGAGTGCAGATTGGTAGTGCCGAGTGCAGATTGGTAGTGCAGAGTGCAGAGTGGTAGTGCAGAGTGGGAGTGCAGAGTGGTAGTGCAGAGTGGTATTGCAGAGTGGTAGTGCAGAGTGGTAGTGCAGAGTGCAGAGTGGTAATGCAGAGTGCAGAGTGGTAGTGCAGAGTGGTAGTGCAGAGTGCAGAGTGGTACTGCAGAGTTGTACTGAAGAGTGGTAGTGCAGAGTGGTAGTGCAGAGTGGTAGTGCAGAGTGGTAGTGCAGAGTGTAGAGTGGTAGTGCAGAGTGCAGAGTGGTAGTGCAGAGTGCAGAGTGGTAGTGCAGAGTGGTAGTGCAGAGTGCAGAGTGGTAGTGCAGAGTGCAGATTGGTAGTGCAGAGTGGTAGTGCAGAGTGCAGAGTGGTAGTGCAGAGTGGTAGTGCAGAGTGCAGAGTGGTAGTGCAGAGTGGTAGTGCAGAGTGCAGAGTGGTAGTGCAGAGTGCAGATTGGTAGTGCAGAGTGCAGATTGGTAGAAGTATTACGGGCAGCAGTACCACTACCATCAATGCTACTGCTACTAGTGCAGAGTGCAGAGTGGTAGTGCAGAGTGGTAGTGCAGAGTGCAGATTGGTAGTGCAGAGTGCAGATTGGTAGTGCAGAGTGCAGATTGGTAGTGCAGAGTGCAGAGTCGTAGTGCAGAGTGCAGAGTGGTAGTGCAGAGTGGTAGTGCAGAGTGCAGAGTGGTAGTGCAGAGTGCAGAGTGGTAGTGCAGAGTGGTAGTGCAGAGTGCAGAGTGGTAGTGCAGAGTGGTAGTGCAGAGTGCAGAGTGGTAGTGCAGAGTGGTAGTGCAGAGTGCAGAGTGGTAGTGCAGAGTGGTAGTGCAGAGTGGTAGTGCAGATTGGTAGTGCAGAGTGCAGAGTGGTAGTGCAGAGTGCAGAGTGGTAGTGCAGAGTGGTAGTGCAGAGTGCAGAGTGGTAGTGCAGAGTGGTAGTGCAGAGTGGTAGTGCAGAGTGCAGAGTGGTAGTGCAGAGTGGTAGTGCAGAGTGCAGAGTGAGAATGCAGATTGAGAGTGCGAGTGGTAGTGCAGAGTGCAGATTGGTAGTGCAGAGTGCAGAGTGGTAGTGCAGAGTGGTAGTGCAGAGTGCAGAGTGGTAGTGCAGAGTGGTATTGCAGAGTGGTAGTGCAGAGTGGTAGTGCAGAGTGCAGAGTGGTAGTGCAGAGTGCAGAGTGGTAGTGCAGAGTGGTAGTGCAGAGTGGTAGTGCAGAGTGCAGAGTGGTAGTGCAGAGTGGTAGTGCAGAGTGCAGAGTGAGAGTGCAGATTGAGAGTGCGCGTGGTAGTGCAGATTGGTAGTGCAGAGTACAGATTGGTAGTGCAGAGTGCAGAGTGGTAGTGCAGAGTGCAGAGTGGTAGTGCAGAGTGGTAGTGCAGAGTGCAGAGTGGCAGTGCACAGTGCAGAGTGGTAGTGCAGAGTGGTGGTGCAGAGTGCAGAGTGGTAGTGCAGAGTGCAGAGTGGTAGTGCAGAGTGCAGAGTGGTAGTGCAGAGTGCAGGGTGGTAGTGCAGAGTGCAGAGTGGTAGTGCAGAGTGCAGAGTGCAGAGTGGTAGTGCAGAGTGCAGAGTGGTAGTGCAGAGTGCAGAGTGGTAGTGCAGAGTGGTAGTGCAGAGTGCAGAGTGCAGAGTGGTAGTGCAGCATGGTAGTGCAGATTGGTAGTGCAGAGTGCAGAGTGGTAGTGCAGAGTGCAGAGTGGTAGTGCAGAGTGCAGAGTGGTAGTGCAGAGTGCAGAGTGGTAGTGCAGAGTGCAGAGTGGTAGTGCAGAGTGCAGAGTGGTAGTGCAGAGTGGTAGTGCAGAGTGCAGAGTGAGAATGCAGATTGAGAGTGTGAGTGGTAGTGCAGAGTGCAGATTGGTAGTGCAGAGTGCAGATTGGTAGTGCAGAGTGCAGAGTGCAGAGTGGTAGTGCAGAGTGGGAGTGCAGAGTGGTAGTGCAGAGTGGTATTGCAGAGTGGTAGTGCAGAGTGGTAGTGCAGAGTGCAGAGTGGTAATGCAGAGTGCAGAGTGGTAGTGCATAGTGGTAGTGCAGAGTGGTAGTGCAGAGTGCAGAGTGGTAATGCAGAGTGCAGAGTGGTAGTGCATAGTGGTAGTGCAGAGTGGTAGTGCAGAGTGCAGAGTGGTAGTGCAGAGTGCAGAGTGAGAGTGCAGATTGAGAGTGCGAGTGGTAGTGCAGAGTGCAGATGGGTAGTGCAGAGTGCAGAGTGGTAGTGCAGAGTGCAGAGTGGTAGTGCAGAGTGCAGAGTGGTAGTGCAGAGTGCAGAGTGCAGAGTGGTAGTGCAAAGTGGTGGTGCAGAGTGCAGAGTGGTAGTGCAGAGTGGTAGTGCAGAGTGGTAGTGCAGAGTGCAGAATGGTAGTGCAGAGTGCAGAGTGGTAGTGCAAAATGGTAGTGCAGAGTGGTAGTGCAGAGTGGTAGTGCAGAGTGGTAGTGCAGAGTGGTAGTGCAGAGTGCAGAGTGAGAGTGCAGATTGAGAGTGCGAGTGGTAGTGCAGAGTGCAGATTGGTAGTGCAGAGTGCAGATTGGTAGTGCAGAGTGCAGAGTGGTAGTGCAGAGTGCAGAGTGGTAGTGCAGAGTGGTAGTGCGGAGTGCAGAGTGGTAGTGCAGAGTGGTGGTGCAGAGTGCAGAGTGGTAGTGCAGAGTGCAGAGTGGTAGTGCAGAGTGCAGAGTGGTAGTGCAGAGTGAAGAGTGGTAGTACAGAGTGCAGAGTGGTAGTGCAGAGTGCAGAGTGGTAGTGCAAAGTGCAGATTGGTAGTGCAGAGTGCAGAGTGGTAGTGCAGAGTGCAGAGTGGTAGTGCAGAGTGCAGAGTGGTAGTGCAGAGTGCAGAGTGGTAGTGCAGAGTGGTAGTGCAGAGTGCAGAGTGGTAGTGCAGAGTGGTAGTTCGGAGTGCAGAGTGAGAATGCAAATTGAGAGTGCGAGTGGTAGTGCAGAGTGCAGATTGGTAGTGCAGAGTGCAGAGTGGTAGTGCAGAGTGGTAGTGCAGAGTGCAGAGTGGTAGTGCAGAGTGGTATTGCAGAGTGGTAGTGCAGAGTGGTAGTGCAGAGTGGTAGTGCAGAGTGGTAGTGCAGAGTGCAGAGTGGTAGTGCAGAGTGCAGAGTGGTAGTGCAGAGTGGTAGTGCAGAGTGGTAGGGCAGAGTGGTAGTGCAGAGTGCAGAGTGGTAGTGCAGAGTGGTAGTGCAGAGTGCAGAGTGAGAGTGCAGATTGAGAGTGCGAGTGGTAGTGCAGAGTGCAGATTGGTAGTGCAGAGTGCAGATTGGTAGCGCAGAGTGGTAGTGCAGAGTGCAGGGTGGTAGTGCAGAGTGGTAGTGCAGAGTGCAGAGTGGTAGTGCAGAGTGCAGAGTGGTAGTGCAGAGTGGTGGTGCAGAGTGGAGAGTGGTAGTGCAGAGTGCAGAGTGGTAGTGCAGAGTGCAGAGTGGTAGTGCAGAGTGCAGAGTGGTAGTGCAGAGTGGTAGTGCAGAGTGGTAGTGCAGAGTGCAGAGTGGTAGTGCAGAGTGCAGAGTGGTAGTGCAGAGTGCAGAGTGGTAGTGCAGAGTGCAGAGTGCGAGTGGTAGTGCAGAGTGCAGAGTGTTAGTGCAGATTGGTAGTGCAGAGTGCAGTTTGGTAGTGCAGAGTGGTAGTGCAGAGTGGTAGTGCAGAGTGGTAGTGCACAGTGGTAGTGCACAGTGGTAGTGCAGAGTGGTAGTGCAGAGTGCAGAGTGGTAGTGCAGAGTGGTAGTGCAGAGTGCAGAGTGGTAGTGCAGAGTGCAGAGTGGTAGTGCAGAGTGGTAGTGCAGAGTGGTAGTGCAGAGTGCAGAGGGGTAGTGCAGAGTGGTAGTGCAGAGTGCAGAGTGAGAGTGCAGATTGAGAGTGCGAGTGGTAGTGCAGAGTGCAGATTGGTAGTGCAGAGTGCAGATTGGTAGTGCAGAGTGCAGAGTGGTAGTGCAGAGTGCAGAGTGGTAGTGCAGAGTGGTAGTGCAGAGTGCAGAGTGGTAGTGCAGAGTGCAGAGTGGTAGTGCAGAGTGGTAGTGCAGAGTGCAGAGTGGTAGTGCAGAGTGCAGAGTGGTAGTGCAGAGTGGTAGTGCAGAGTGCAGAGAGGTAGTGCAGAGTGGTAGTGCAGAGTGGTAGTGCAGAGTGCAGAGTGGTAGTGCAGAGTGCAGAGTGGTAGTGCAGAGTGCAGGGTGGTAGTGCAGAGTGCAGAGTGGTAGTGCAGAGAGCAGAGTGCAGAGTGGTAGTGCAGAGTGCAGAGTGGTAGTGCAGAGTGCAGAGTGGTAGTGCAGAGTGGTAGTGCAGAGTGCAGAGTGGTAGTGCAGCATGGTAGTGCAGATTGGTAGTGCAGAGTGGTAGTGCAGAGTGCAAGGTGGTAGTGCAGAGTGCAGATTGGTAGTGCAGAGTGCAGAGTGGTAGTGCAGAGTGCAGAGTGGTAGTGCAGAGTGCAGAGTGAGAATGCAGATTGAGAGTGTGAGTGGTAGTGCAGAGTGCCGATTGGTAGTGCAGAGTGCAGAGTGGTAGTGCAGAGTGGGAGTGCAGAGTGGTAGTGCAGAGTGGTATTGCAGAGTGGTAGTGCAGAGTGGTAGTGCAGAGTGCTGAGTGGTAATGCAGAGTGCAGAGTGGTAGTGCAGAGTGGTAGTGCAGAGTGCAGAGTGGTACTGCAGAGTGGTACTGAAGAGTGGTAGTGCAGAGTGGTAGTGCAGAGTGGTAGTGCAGAGTGCAGAGTGGTAGTGCAGAGTGCAGAGTGCAGAGTGGTAGTGCAGAGTGCAGGGTGGTAGTGCAGAGTGGTAGTGCAGAGTGGTAGTGCAGAGTGCAGAGTGGTAGTGCAGAGTGCAGATTGGTAGTGCAGAGTGGTAGTGCAGAGTGCAGAGTGGTAGTGCAGAGTGGTAGTGCAGAGTGCAGAGTGGTAGTGCAGAGTGGTAGTGCAGAGTGCAGAGTGGTAGTGCAGAGTGCAGATTGGTAGTATTACGGGCAGCAGTACCACTACCGCCCATGCTACTGCTACTAGTGCAGAGTGCAGAGTGGTAGTGCAGAGTGGTAGTGCAGAGTGGTAGTGCAGAGTGCAGAGTGGTAGTGCAGAGTGCAGATTGGTAGTGCAGAGTGCAGATTAGTAGTGCAGAGTGCAGATTGGTAGTGCAGAGTGCAGAGTGGTAGTGCAGAGTGCAGATTGGTAGTGCAGAGTGCAGATTGGTAGTGCAGAGTGCAGATTGGTAGTGCAGAGTGCAGAGTGGTAGTGCAGAGTGCAGAGTGGTAGTGCAGAGTGGTAGTGCAGAGTGCAGAGTGGTAGTGCAGAGTGCAGAGTGGTAGTGCAGAGTGGTAGTGCAGAGTGGTAGTGCAGAGTGCAGAGTGGTAGTGCAGAGTGCAGAGTGGTAGTGCAGAGTGGTAGTGCAGAGTGCAGAGTGGTAGTGCAGAGTGCAGATTGGTAGTGCAGAGTGCAGATTGGTAGAAGTATTACGGGCAGCAGTACCACTACCACCAATGCTACTGCTACCAGTACCACCACCACCAGTACTCCCGCTACCAGTACCACCACCACCAGTACCACCACTACCAGTACTACCACCAGCAGTACTACCACCAACAGTACTACCACTACCAGTATCACCACCTCCAGTACTACCACTACTACCACTACCAGTACCACCACCACCACCAGTACTACCAGTACCACCACTACCAGTACTACCAGTACCACCACCACCAGTACTACCACTACCAGTACCACCACCACCACCAGTACTACCAGTACTACCACCATCAGTACTACCAGTACTACCACCACCAGTACTACCACTACTACAGCCACCAGTACTACCACTACTACAGCCACCAGTACTACCACTACCACCACCAACAGTACTACCACCACCACCAGTACTACCAGTAGCAGTACTACCACAACCAGTACCACTACCACCACCAGTACTACCACCACCAGTACCACCACCACCAGTACTACCACTACCTGTATTACGGGCAGCAGTACCACCACCACCAATGCTACTGCTACCAGTACCACCACCACCAGTACTCCCGCTACCAGTACCACCACCACCAGTACCACCACTACCAGTACTACCACCACCAGTACTACCACCAACAGTACTACCATTACCAGTACCACCACCTCCAGTACTACCACTACTACCACTACCAGTACCACCACCAGTACTACCAGTACCACCACTACCAGTACTACCACTACCAGTACCACCACCACCAGTACTACCACTACCAGTACCACCACCATCACCAGTACTACCACTATCAGTACTACCAGTACTACCAGCACCAGTACTACCACTACTACAGCCACCAGTACTACCACTACTACAGCCACCAGTACTACCACTACCACCACCAACAGTACTAACACCACCGCCAGTACTACCACTACCACCACCACCACATTAACACACTCCATAACACTTAGCAAAAATACATTACCATTTACAATGCCATTAGCTCAAACTCAAATAAATCCGAGCCCGATTGCATTTCTAATGCTTGTTCTTTCTAGTTAGTTAAGCATCTTTTTGATGTGAATGCTTTGAAGGGATGCGTATGCAGCTGTGGAATTACATAAGTATTGTGAGAGAAGGTTTTCCAATCCCTCTACCCAGGTATGGTCTTGCTTTTTGCATAATGTTCATCCAAGCAGAGCAGACTGAACACAAACTCATCCTTGTATATTTGTCATGTATTTGACCATGGTGCTGAAACTCTTGTCTTTCAGTCACACTGGAAGATGTGGTTGCTATTCAATGTAATGTGTTTGCACCCTAATTGAAATCTCCTCTGTGTACATGGTTCTGGAGACTTTTTGCTTCTACAAACGCACATTTGCGAAGCCAATAGGTCTCGCCTACAAGAGCGATATTGGCTTTGTCAATTTCTTTCAGCCATGTTGTACAGCAGTGCGGCTGCTGTGCAGCATGACAGAAAGTGGAAAAAATAGCTATACTGTGGCCAGTATTGGCTGTGTCTTAGCACTTTCTCTTTTATTGCTGGTGGTGACAGGAGACAAAATGGAGGGAGGGAGGGAGGAAGAGAGGGAGGGAGAACATGTGAGGTGGCAATACGGACAATGGTGGAGGTGGGGGGAAAGCGCTATGATGTGTCCAACACTGGCTGAGTCATAGAGCTATTTTCTGTTTATTGTGTGTGGAAGGCAGGACACAATATGGATGTAGGATGTAACAAAAAGAGGGAGGCGAGTCGGAGTGACACAAACAATGGGAGTGAGGGGAGGGGCTGAGAAAAAACACATGGACAATGGAGGGTGGCAGGTGGGGCAAGCTGCTGGACAGCGGAGGGTGGAAGGGGTTATAAGAATGCAACAATGCGGACAACAACGGAAGGTGGGAGGGCGGGTAGGTCCAACATGGGCAACAATAGAAGGAGCAAGGGTGGATGGCGGCGAGCAACAACAAAGACAGCAATGGAATGAGGGAGGGCTGAGAGCGGCAAGCGACTAGGACGAGACAGGGTGGGCGTTGACAAGTAATGCAGATGAGGAAGAGTGGGAGGGAGGCAAGATAGAGAAATGAGAAGTAGATGAGGAAGTCACATGAAAAATGCACACTGTAGTACTGTGCTTAAACATTAAAAAAAATAGTGACAAAAAAATGGAGCATAGAATGACACATTTAATGCATCCGTGCTCCAGGGGAGGGATAAGCACATGAACAAATGAAAGAAGGCTATGGAAACTAACCAATAATATTGAAGCAAATGAGAATGATAAGGAAGCCAACGAATGGTATGAGTGGTTAGGAAACAAAAGGTCTCAAAAAGACAGCCCATGTGCTGTCTAGGTGAAATCTAAAAAGGAAATCCTTTAATTGATCCAAGATGATGATCTCATCACCAGGTGAACAGTAAATCAGTCATCATCAAGACCACCGAAACAAGAACTTGGACAAATTCCATAGTGTATGAGGGGATGCGATCTGAGTGGAGTACATCAATGCAACACCACCGCCTGTGCTTTTTTTGCCAGTCTTTTCTATGGAAACTGTTGTCTTGTGAGATCCTGGAGGCTGGTGTCAGCAAGGTGTCTGTTATGCATGAAAGATCTATGCTGTAAGCAAAATAACAGTTCATGGATTTGTGAATTGTGTATAATGGCTGAATGCCAATTTTGCTGTGGGACCATATTGGCAGGAATTTTCCAAAGTGGAATTCACCTATTTTCTTTTATGAACTGTTTTAGAGTAATTATAACTTTTCATAGCAGTTCTAGTTTTAATATGGGAGCAATCACTCATTAGACAAGTCATAAAAGTGACATACAAAGGAAAAAACATAGAAGCTGAATTAGATATTTGGGGTTCCTGCATAAAGGAATGTGTGGATTGGATGTCCCTCCAGTGTAATGCTTTTCATAAGTGGGCTGCAGTACTCACGGCAAGGTGGCACCATCCGCCCATAAAAACTCTTTGTGATGAAGCACTGAGGTGATGAAAGCGAAACACTCAAAGTGAGCAAAGGCTAAGGAATGAAACTGCCGTTTGACAAAAGAAGAACTAAAAAAAGTAACAGTGAAACATCCCATAACTAAATTATTGTTATTGTTCACTTCAAATGATGTGTGTTGTCTCCCCCAAAGACATGACCGATCACTTAGCTGGTCCTTAATAGCTGAATTGCTTCCTCTATCCATCACTCTAGACAGTCCCTCAACCTCATTTCACCTTGGGATGGCCTGTGGCCCTTCTCTCCAGTCTGGGCCCTGATGGAGCCTTCACAATCATGGCCTTGCTGACGTGTCCAAGGTTACAACTATCAAAAATAGGTGCAGCAGCTATAGGTAGAATATGAGTCACAGTTTTCTGCCACAAAGCAGACAGATGTAAGTTCAATTAGGATGTTACAGTTCAAGTGCATGGGAAGAGGGAAGATGATTCTTATAAAAGAGGAAGCCTCACACACGTAATTGTGTCATACTTTATCATCGGCGACCTCTCCCCACTCTAGTAGGACAGTGCCATCAGGGCGGACTTGACCTCCTGTTGGACTCATGGTAGGAAGGAGTTCTTACATAAAAACTACTGGATAAAGACGGGATCCGGATCAGTGAGTTAAGAATGCTGTGTAGTTCCCGAGCGAGACACCTTTATTACGTGGTGACTTCAGGTATGATTAAAACATCAAGATGAGATGGTTATTCAAAGCAATGGCTCACATTGTGTTTATATTTAGGCCAATATGTTTCTGCCCAATTGAATAGCCCTACCAGTTCTGGAGCACTCCTCAGGGCCAAGGATCCCGAAATACATCCTAGCAGCCACTTTGCCAAATCTTCTGAAATTATAAAACAGGAGACAAAAATAATAGTAATATACTCAGGTGGGTCCTACCTGAGAGGAGCATCTAATCCATTAACCTATTGAAAAAAGACAAATAAAATGACTATCTTGTTGAATCTTCCTTAAGTAAGTAAACTAAGAAATTGTAATTGTGGTGTGGGCATACAAATGACACTACACAGCATGGCACTACACACTTAGCACATGTGATATGTGACAAAGACACATATCACAGGATGATGCGCATGCACTGTGTACAGTATTATACTTATGTCAATAGTAATCAAAAATCCTGATATAATACAACCATTTTCTGGTTTAAGTCCATTCATTTGAATCAGAGTACATCCTACATCATCTCAATCCTTTTAGGGATAAGATATGGATGTGGAAATGCTATATTGATAATGCCTGTGAGTTCTTCAAATGGTTGAATGCATTGAAACCCTTTCTGCGCTTCACAGACTCCATAGGAGGCAATTAACTCAGCCTTTCCAGGATCTTCTGATTAAGGAGAAGAATGGACACCACAAGGCACAGGTCTTCTACAAACCGACGGACTGGAACAATCTGCTATTCATTGAAAGTTTCCATCCACGTGCATTGCTTTAGAAATTTACCAGTGGGACAATGTTTACAGCTGAGACTGTTAGAGAGTGACTTTGCACTTTATATGTAGGGGTGCGTTATAATCATTGCGCCTGCATATAATCCTTTGCTGTGTTAACATTGGGTCATTAGATCGTGTACTGTAATAATATGAAAAGTGAGGCGCTAGGTATATTTCAGTGTAAATGTGAAGAAATTAATGTTGCGTTGGTTAGATGAAAACCTTAATGTGTAGAGTTTGTACATGTAGCTAATGAAAATTCCCACAGTTAATGTGCTTATGTAATGTGTTGGTTTGAAGGTTTTCAGTAATAATGTTCATTTATATATGTGATTTATGAAATGATGTGCCATTTCTTATGTTGGCCAATTTCTGTTGGCCTGAATTTTATTTTTCCCTTGGAAGCACTCGCATTAGAAACGTTAGTGGATTTCATGTGCATGTGGAATTTGTTCTGTCTCACGTTTCTGTTGCAGTTGAAGAAATTCATCCTTGTTGGTTAGAATAATGTCTTTGTTTTAGGAGTTAGACTTAGGGAGGAGAAGTTACATTGAACGGTGATGCTGACAATCTGGGACAGTGTACGTTATTATTGGAGAGAGCCTGGATATCAAGGTCATCTACCCAAGGCCTGGGATCATCGCTGCCGAATGGTAAATTACCTACAAGGAGGTGATTTGCTTGGATGGTGTGATGTCGTGTTGCATCTTGGGATGCTACCTGCAAGTTCATGTGTTGACGTTAGGGACAGAGTCTGGGGACTTTCTGCCTTGCTCTGAGAGGGAAAGCATCTTAGAATGAGCTCTGTCGCTTTATGCTTCTTGACCCATTCAACGTGAGTGGACTTCTTAGGAAGCCTTCACTTGCTGACACCTTTACAGAACTTGCCTTCGGGAAATGTTAAGTAGGGATGTGTAGTTAGTGGTAGTGTAGGGAAAAAATAATGCTTTTCACTTACAAACCTCCAATTAAGGGGAATTTGGATGTTGGAGCCATCATATTCTGTATCCTGATTCTGGAACTGGTTGTTCTGTGCACGCTGAACCATCTCAACTTCACCCATAGATTTGGTTTGTATTAGTTCCAATATATTTCTACACCCTCATCTTGAGGTGTTTGTATGTCCAATTGTTCTTGGCTTTGTAATAAACAAACTGAACTAAATTGGGAGTCTGTGATTCTTTGGAATCATAGTTCATTGTAATGGTAAAGATGATTGGATAAAGATTTTTCTCTCCTCCACACTTTTCTTTCATGCAAATGAAAAGAGACATTTGCATAGGGTTCAAGAGTAAATCTAGATATTGGAACCTGTCTCCTTCAAGACACAATTGTTCAGAAACAGTTGATTACAACACACATGCAAAAAGGCAACCGTTTAAACTGATTGAGAAAAATATTCATCTCACCTGACAAGAAGAGTAAGGAAAAGACCAAGATTGATCTGCGTGACTACCTTTAGCCCTCTGTCACCAGGTTCCAAAAAATCAACACAAATTGAAGTATCCTACAGTCAGGAGGACTGAATTTAGAAAAACTCATTGATTCATTTAAGAGTACCATGAATATCAAAGATATGCTGGTGCACTGAAAAGCTGAGACCCAGGGGGATCAAGTCACACTTTGGAACTTAGCGCCAACAGTGGGTCAATCACTTTGAGGAAACTGCTGTGTGTGCCCACTCACAAGAAGGACAAAAGAACTGCATCTTGGCCAGGGCACGGAGACTGCACTAATGGCGGTGGTGGAGGAGTCCAGAAAGTTCTTGGACACCGGAGGGTCTCTAGCCATCATCCTTCTACACCTTAGTGCAGCCTTCGATACGGTGAACCACCATACCCTGGTACACCGGCTCAAAAAACTGTGAGTGACAGGCAGGGCCCTTTCCTGGCTTGAATCGTTCCTTGAAGGAAGATACTTTCAGGAGTTTGAAGGTAGCACCCATTCACGACCACTACCTCTGCAGTGCGGGGTTCCTCAGGGCTCTTCCCTGAGGCCCAACTTTTTAACATGTATTTGTCCCAATTGGCTGAGATAGTTGCACCTTTTGGAATTCAACTTATCAGCTATGCGGACGATACGCAGCTTATTGTGGCACTGAATCAGACAGAGCAGGCTCCCATAAACCTGAGAACCTGTCTTAAAGAAGTCGCCAGCTGGATGAGTTTGTCCCACCTTAAACTCAACGGCGACAAGACGGAGCTCATGTTGCTGGGTAACCAAGCAATCTTCAACCCACATACTCTGTGGCCGTTGTGTATGGCCCCAATTCCTAAAAAGGAAATATAGAGCCTGGGCTTCTGGCTCGACTACAAGCTCACTTTTAGAGCCCAAGCCAGAAAAATAGCTGCCATTTGGTTCGGCCTGTTGAGGTCAACACGCAAAACACTGCCCCTCCTACCTGAGAGCTCAAAAAAATCCTAATCCAAGCGCTCATTCTATCGAGGTTGGACTATGGAAAAGCCCTTTATTTAGGAGCCCCCACCTCAGTTATCCACAAACTTTGGGTGGTCCAGAACTCGGCAGAAAGACTCCTTACAGGCACAAACAACCGTTCCTCAGCCAAACCGGCCCTAAAAACACTCCACTGGCTCCTGATGCAATAGCGAATACATTTTAAAGCTCTTTGCATCCCACACAAAAATTTGCAGGGCAAAGGTCCGCCTATTCTTAACAACTTTATCAAACCCTACAAAGCAACCAGGAGTCTTTGCTCTAATGAACTACATCTGGCCGAGGTCCCCAGAATCAGGAAGTCCCGCACAGGAGGACGTCTTTTTTCCTACAACGCACCCAGGCTGTGGAACTCCTTGCCTCTTCCCAACCATCAGGAAATCAAACATCTCTCGTTCCGCAGACATGGCTGTTCCCATAAATTCCATCTGCTCCCTACCGCACCTCCACAGCGTTGGGATGCCTCTGGGTAGCCATGCGCTATATAAGAGCATATTCAATTCAATTCAATCATGTGCTAAGGACACAGTGGAGATTGAAAAGTTTGACAAACTGTGACTCCAAAGATGTCATCTACATAATAAGTTGCCTATGTAACCGTATGCATGTAGGCATCACCAGCAGAAGTGTGCACACCCACATCACCGAACACCGGTGTATGATAAGGTGTAAACGTGATACTACTAAGCTGACAAGACACTACATAGGGAATGGACATGGGGAGAATGGGATGGAATGGTGTATGCTTGAGAAATTAAGAAATCGTGCGCAGACATTACCAAAACCTTGTTAATCTTTGAACAGAGGTGGATTTATAGGCATCATTCAGATCGCCATGTACTGAATGATGATGTCCTGTGGGGCAGTATCAATGTAAAATCCTTTGACAGTCCCTGTAAGACTAAAGGTTGATTTTCTTGACAATCATCTGTCATCCACTGAGAGACCAGTCTTAGGTGTGGCCCTGACTACCTTGATAAAGTATTTGTCCCTTCTATATCATCTCTTATACTATTAGTTCAGAGACAAAACTCCATGTCCAGTATTGCTCTGTGCTTCCGTGCTGGGATGTATAAACATTTTCCAATTGTCTCAGAGTGAAAAATATGCAGTTTCGACTAAGGCCACACTCCTGACATGAATGGTGGAATATCTGCATCAGTGTTAATAGCATGCATGTATCCCTAAGAATTGCCATTAGCATAAAATTGGAACTTTATTTATGTGTTTTTGTCTGTTTGTTTTTTTCACCGCCAAACCAGAAGAGCTCTCTCAGTGGGACAATCACTTTTCACTTGTTTTAAAAAAGTATTTAAGAGCTTCCTAATTCCTCATTCAACAATGGGACAGTCTTGTTTCACTTGTTTAGGGAGATATTACAAGATCTTACGCATTCAACAAGCTCCAACCACTGCATACAAAGGGAAGGGACTAGCCTTCTTTCTGTCGACCTTGCGCTGACACGCTTGGGCGTAGTCGCGTGAACCCTCACACCACCACAATCACCTCAAATATTGGAAAGGGACCACACTTCCCAAATCACCCTCACGATAAGGAGCTCGGTTGTAGTCACATTACTCCTCATGACACTGAAGCCTGCAACTCAGCAGAAAGCGGGCATGCTTCATAAGCGGTCACATTTATTTCTGCTCCTTGTACCAGCAAAACCAAAGGGGATGATGGACGGAGTGTTGAACATTCCAAGCACTCACCCCCAGTCAACTGATCTGGGTTTAATCCATCTTTATTCTTTAGCTCACTCCGCCACCCCAGTTCAGGCATGGCCATATGCAAATCAGTCTGACCCTGTGTCTCATGGAACAGTCCAGACCGAACTGCCAGGCCATGTCTTCACTGGACCGGAATAAAGCATCCTGGAACCGGTTTCGGGATTTCAGCCCTCATGAGCCATGATAGCTTTACTCCAGTGGCATAGTGAGCACGGGACCCACGTCTGGGCATACCCTTCCCACTTAGGGTGAAAATGCAGCACAAAAAGATGATGGAAGGAATGTTGAACATTGTCAAACATTCACCCCCAGTCACAGATCTGGGTTTAATCCAACATTATTTTGCTCACCATGCCACCCCAGTTCAGACATAGCCACATGCAAATCAGTCTTGACCCTGTGCCTCATGGGAGCAGTCCAGACCGAACTGCCAGGCCTTGTCTTCACTGAACCGGAATCAAGCATCCTAGGACCCGTTTCGTGCTTTCAGCCCTCATCAGCCAGGATAGCTTGACTCCAGTGGCGGGCTGGACTGTTCCCATGAGGCACAGGGTCAGACTGATTTGCATATGGCCATGTCTGAACTGGGGTGGCAGAGTGAGCTAAAGAATGATGATGGATTAAACCCAGATCAGTTGACTGGGGATGAGTGCTTGCATTGTTCAACACTCCGTCCATCATCCCCTTTAGTTTTGCCTTGTACCAGCGGCAAAGAGTGCGTACACACAGGTTAACAGCCACAGTGTACGTTTTGGAGTAGTAAGTGTGTGTGAAAACCCAATGGGGGAGGTGCGCGTGGAATGTTTCAAGAGCCCGATACATCAGGAGTTCTTCTGGTCAATGTTCCCTCTCATTTTGTTCCTCTGTGTGCAGCAGTGGAAGATCTCTGTGCACTGCAGGCAAGGCTATATGCACCAAGCATGCAAGCGGAGCATTCAAGTATATAAATCTGGGCAATTAGCACTCAAAACTTGTGTTTACAATGAGAGTGACAACAAGTGCATTTCACACATATAGCTCTATTTAACAGAGGTGAGCAGTCAAAATATCGAAAATCAAATATCGACCTACACTAATATCGAGGTGACAATATCGAAGGGACAGAATATCCATGTTAAGACTATCGATAGACAGAATATCAACCCTAAGGTAAGTAATATCGTTTTGTTTTTATTGATGTAAGTAATATCAAAGTTAGTAATATTGATATCAAATATATCGATGTTACTAATATCGATGTTACTAATATTGATATTTATATTATTGCTATGTATTTTATTATGTATTTAATATGTATGTGTTACATGTGTTTTGTTAAGTGTTCTACTTGCTTTAAAATATATGTATACAATTTTTATATGTTAATAATGTTTTTTAAGTTATATTTGTTTTTTAGTAGCGTAGCGGGTTGTGGCTTTATAGGGGAACAGGGTAGGAAGTAATTTAATTATGCTAACTTAATTATTAATTTTTAGGAATTATAAATTAATTGTAATTCTTTTTTTGCGTTTAAGTTCTGTAGCGGGTTGTGGGTTTATAGGGAAATAGGGTGGGAAGTAATTTAATTGTAATTAAGTAATAATTTATTTTAATTATTTGGTATTGATAATTATATTATTGGTAATTAATTATTAATTGGTAATACATTTTTACTAATTGGAAATTCATTTTTAATAATTGATTAATTGATAATTATGTTAAGTGTATTATTTTTTATTGGAGTGTGTTGTGCGTTTATAGGGGAATAGTGTTGGAAGTAATTAAAATCTAATTAAGTAATTATTAAATGCATTGTGGGGTAATGCTGATTAACTTATTGGACATTAATTATTAATTGGTAATTATTTTAAATAATAATTTCTGGGTTATGAAAATTTATTTATTGTTGTTTTATCATTAATTGGTAATTAAATAGTATTAAATAATATTTCTTGATAAATGTAATAATATATTAATAAGTACTTATTAATGGGTAATTAAAGTTTAATAATGATTATTTTTAGTATAAAAATAATTTAATTGTTCAATATTTGTCAACTGGTAATTAAGGTTTAATAATTAATATGTTTTTGTTATTAACACTATTTTATTGTTCAATATTTATTATTTGGTATTTAATATGTATTCATTAATATTTATTAGTATGTATTATTAATTTATTGTTGATTAATTTTTCATTGGTAATTATGTTTTTAATAATTATTTATTGGTATTTGTAAATAGTTTAGACTTATTTAATAATAAATTTAGGAATTATTAAAAAATTTTTTTTATTTATAAGTATGTTATTTTTAACTTCTACGCTTTCCAACACTTTCCCTTCTGTTGCACTCTCTGGAGTTGGAATAGTAATTTTTACCCCTACGCTATCCAACCCTTTCCCTACTGTTGCACTCACTGGAGTGGGAATAGTAATTTTTACCCCTACGCTATCCAACACTTTCCCTACTGTTGCACTCACTGGGTGGGAATAGTAATTTTTACCCTCCTGCTATCCAATGCTTACCCTACTGTTGCACTCTCTGGAGTTAGAATAGTAATGTTTACCCCTACGATATCCAACACTTTATTTATTTATTTTGTATTTATTTTAAAGGTTTTATATAGCACTGGCTAGACCCGGAGGTTTCAGAGCGCTTTACATGAGTATTCAGACCATAATTGTAGATGACATTGTTATAGAGGTTATATAGTTATAAGAGCCTGGCTTGCTTCCATTGCCTCCTCACCCTTCTAACATGACAAAGTCCTTGCTCAGCAAGGAGGCCACACCCTCCAAAATAGGCAACCAATAAATAAACATGATCTCTGGCAACCCTGGCCCTACAGTTGCACTCTCTGAAGTTGGAATAGTACCTTTTACCCCTACGCTATCCAAAACTTTCCCTACTTTTGCACTCACTGGAGTGGGAATAGTAATTTTTACTGTCCCGTTACCCAACGCTTTCCCTACTGTTGCACTCTCTGGAGTTGGAATAGTAATTTTTACCCCTACACTATACAACACTTTCCCTACTGTTGCACTCTCTGGAGTGGGAATAGTCAGTTTACCCCTACGCTATCCAACACTTTCCCTGCTGTTCCACTATCTGGAGTGGGATAGTAAATTTTACCCCTACACAATCCAATGCTTTCCCTACTGTTCCACTCTCTGGAGTTGGAATAGTAATTTTTACCCCTACGCTATCCAACGCTTTCCCTACTGTAGCACTCTCTGGAGTGGGAATAGTAATGTTTACCCCTACCCTATTCAACACTTTCCCTACTGTTGCACTCTCTGGGGTGGGAATAGTAATTTATACCCCTACGCTATCCAACACTTTCCCCACTGTTGCATTCCCTGGAGTGGGAATAGTAATTTTTACCCATACGTTGTCCAACACTTTCTCAACTGTTGCACTCTCTGACGTCGGAATAGTAATTTTAAGCCCTATGCTATCCAACATTTTCCTTACTGTTGTTTTTTTGGAGTTGTAATAGTAGTTTTATTCCCTCCGCTATTTAATATTCTTTGTATTATTTTAGTTAATGTAGTATATAATTACTTTTAAAAATATTAAAAGTAAATTTTATGTTTTTTAATTTGTTATACATAATTATTTCATTTTTATGTATGTTATTGTTTTATGTGATAGATGTATTTGTAATTTATAATATTTTTTAATTATTTACAAGTTATTAAAATAATTATTACAACTGATTATTATATAAGTATATATATTATATATTTTATGTATATGTTTAATTATTTTTTTAGTAAATTATATATATTACTTATTAATTTGAAACATACATTTTTTAACTAAGTTTATTTTATTTATATGTATTATTTAGTTTATTTTACATATTTTTTAACTAAAAAGAACAATATTTTTAACAATGATATTTTTGACATCAATATTTTTTTCTCGATATTTTTGTATTTACCATGTTGTAGATAGGATATCGATATTCTTGACATCAATACTCCTGCTCCGATATTTTTGTAGGTCGATTTTTTGACCTTCGATATTTTGTCAGTGATCCTTTAACAGAATCTTGAGACAGTTTTGCAATGTGGTAATTCCATAGAGAGTTTGGCTGTTTCTTCCAGAAGTTGTATACTTCTACTAAGTCTATATCTGTTTACAGAAAATGTACAACAATGCATGTGATGCAAAAAATGCTATTGGTTGAACAGTAGAAAACGGTGGATGGTATATGTCAATAGCACTATGCAAACCTGAGACAGATGCGCCACTTTGTGGTTTTGTAAAACATTTTTGTTTGGGTAAACTAGCGTGTCCTCATCAATCTAAAATAAAAAAGGATTGGTTGAAAGCAAAACAATTTCTTGGCCTGCAAAAAGAGCACACATTACTAGTTCCTGGCACCGAAAATATGCTGGAATAAATTAAAGAAAACGGAGGATGCCATGCTGGAATAATTTGAAGAAAACAGAGGACGCCTGGCTAAAAATCCCTATACTATGTAATACGCATAATTTTAGTAAAATCAAAAGGGCTAGAAAACACCAGAGCTAAAAAAAAAAAGGGACATAGAGAAGACACAAAGAGAGTTTAGGGTCTGAAAGTGTGTGTATGTGATGCAAGACTGTAGGAGTAGGTGAGTGAGAGTGTGTGAGAGAACGTTTGTCAGTGCCTACACATTTAATAGAAATATAGTAATGGCTTCATTGGCACTGTACAAAAGCTGAACAACAATACCCGGGGCCATTGGAATTATGCAGCAGGGGAAAGCACCAAATTATGCACCAGTGTTGACTAAATTATGGAACAAGAAAATGAAAATGATGTGAGATAATACAGCACATGTTTTCATAGTGTTACTTCATTCTTTTATAATTTTTTTATATGGTAATCCTGTCTGCAAAATGATTTGACCTCATTAGTACCAGTTTAACAAACAAATACAGACGTAAGCAACTGAAAGATGCCAAGCTAACCTTTGTGAAGGGCCTCCCATTCACCCCTACATATGTCACAATGTTTAAAATAACTTTTGATTTGTTTGAGCTAGGAACTATTTTTATTTGGTTTAAATCTGCATAGTTATGTCTCAGATGGTGGATTATGTGGCAAATCCATAAATATGTACAAAAAAAGCAGCAGCCGCAGAATTGCATAATTCCAGTGGCCCTGGTAATACCTTCTATAATCCCTTATACTTGTTATGCTGCCCTGGGCCATATGTATCGGGGCTAGGGCCTGGAATAAACTAACTCTGGAACTTTGTGCTATCCCTGAACTTTCAGTTTTCAGGAAGTGGTTAAAACCTGGCTTTTCCAACATGTGGCATGAACGTCAATCTTTTAGTTTGCACCAAACCTTTTCTCCAGCACCTGGACACTCCTTGGAGTATGCCTGTGCTATACAAATGCCTTTTCATTTAATTTTATTTCATGTGCTTGTGCAAGCCCATTCTGCACAGTTTTAGCTTACTGATCCTTGTGTTACTGTGTTACAGGAAGAGGAGGAAGTGCACAGAAGTAGAGCAGAAGAAGTCTATTCTTGGAGTCTAATAGGACAGCCACATATTTCATAGCAATTGTGGAAAAGTAGAGTGCCCGACAGGGACGGTGATGGGAATGTATGTCACCCCTCCATCACAGTAACTTGCCAAACTTTATAGGCTATCAAATAAACACAAGACTTTTTTTGTACAGAGCTCATTTCAAATGCAAGCATTTGGAAATGCTTTCATATGTGCTAAAGAACAAACAGAATACTCAGTGAAAAAGTATTTGAGCAGTATCACACAATTTGGTCAAACATGGATTCATCCTAGATTACCCAGTTGCACACTATGCAATTCAGTCACCAGATTTTTTTGGGCCACTTTTACATACACAAACCTAGGGCACATGTAATCAGCACTTACACTTAAGCTAACTTTGATGCCCTTATGTGCTCTTCTTTTCTCACCAAAAAGGGAGTTACAGCAAAAAGCCATCAGTACATTCTGTGTAAATAGCCAAGATTCTTTTGAAAGAATTTAAAAACCTTTAAAGGGGCCTACTAAACAGTTTAATTGGATGTATGTCATTACAACGCATGCTTTTTCCACACATGTCTTTACAACGCAAGTCGTTACAACGACTTGCGTTGGGGGGCGCTGGATAGTGAATAGTTTAATTTACTATTCCAACTCCAGTCCCCGTGGATAGTAGGGAAGATTTTGGATAGTAAATTAAACTATTCCCTATCCTACAGCGCCCTCCACCGCAAGTCGTTGTAACGACTTGCGTTGTAATTCCTGCTTTGTAAAGGTACTGCGTGGAAAAAGCTTCGTTGTAAAGGATGTTTACCGTTTAATTGAGACCACTTGGATATCTGGTCATTGGCCCACACAAACGCATAGAGTCATGATTTCATTCTTGGAAACTGCATTCAGGGGCTTACTGAGTGCTTAGGAATAAGCAGACCTTTTTAATTTGTGATGACAATGTATTACAACATAGTTTCCCATTAAAAGAATGAAAGAGTATGGGAAAATATGTATGCTACCCTAAAAACTATGGTAAGAGCTATTCTCTATGCTGCAAATGGTGGTGGGTTGTGTAAAGCAGGTACTACTGGATGAGGCTGACAAACAGGTAGCAAAGTACACACCAGTAAATAGAGGGTTAACAGAAAGGATGTAAAATGGTCACCATTTTTAGGAATGTTGCGCTGACAGACAGTTCCTTAAATTAATAACTATGTAGTAAAGTTAACTGAACACAAGGCTGGCTTTAGTACTGGTGGTGCCCAGTGTGACAATTGTTTTGGCAGCCCCCCACCCCCATTGACGACCTTCTCCATGAACTCCCTCACTACCATCCTCCAACGGTGCCCCTTACATCTCCAAAGCTTCTCTCTGACAAACACTTCTTTTTTTATAGGTCTGCTCATAGTTCATTCACACTCAGTTCTATGATCATGGTACATGCCAGTTACATGTTCTTTGCAAGCAGGCACATGAAACCCTTGCACTATTTTAGGATGAGCTGAAATAGACAAAACTCACCTCTCTCTCCACCAGCATCATTAATCACCATCATTATCTTGCCATTTTTATTGGTGTCTGAAGTCTGATGGACACCCAAGGAAATTATTAGCACCTGCTTCCAAATCCAAAAGTTATTGTAAAAACACAGGGACCCCACTCCATACACCCCACAAGGTCAGTGTCAGAGTGACTGCACCAACGTCCTAAAGCTGGCCCTGAATGAACACATGCAGCAACAGCATCAATCCATCGTGTGATATGTGAAACAAAGAAAACATTAGAAAAGCAGTAGTGAGCTTTTAAATGATAGCAGTATTTACTAACTTCTTCGTGCTGGGCCGAATCCAGTTCATGGAGCCGGCTCCCAGTCAGCAATTTCATTATTTTATCAACCAGAGGCATTTGTACAGCGCACTCTCTAAAATGTAAGTGAAAAGTAGCTCTGATTCTACATTGTGAACAAGGGCTTACAAATCATCATACAATAAATCCAGCCACGGCCGTGGAGGGAGTTCCGGTGGGGCAGAAAGGCAGGGCGGGGGAGGGGCAGGGTGGGAGGTGCTAAAAACCGGAATATGGATAATTGGAGGTAAGTAAACAATTTAATAAATAAAATGAATTTCGTAGCGCGCGCTGCATCGCATTTTGTGATGCAGGGCGCGCTACGAAATTCGTTTTATTTATTAAATTGTTCACATCATCGCCTTTAAGAAGAAACTCGAGGACTCTAACTTAGAGCCAAATGTATCATGCCCAAATGCGTTCGCAAACGCCAAAATTCGCAGAATTTCGGCGTTTGCGAACACATTTTCGCAAAATGGTATGTATCACACAAATCTGCATGCAAAATAAGGAATCGCAAAATTTGCGATTCCTTATTTTGCGATTGCATTTAAGGGATCGCAAATTTGGGGATTCCTTAAATGCAATGTAAGAAGCCAAAAAAAATTGTTAAATGGCCTTAGGAATCGCAAATTACCACCAACTTCTAGTTGGTGGCAAGTTGTGAATTGTTTGAAAAATGCACATTTTTGCATTTTTCAAAGTGCCATGTGACGCACATACATGCCCTTAGGGCATGTATGTGTGCCACATGTGCACCCATGCATATTTCAGGGGTGCAACAGGGTGTCCTTTGGACACCCCTGCACCCTTGAAATTATTCTCAATTTGCGATTAGCAAATTGCGAATCGCACATTGAGAATAACTTCTCATTCAGGAGGCCCATAGAAATGAATGGGAAAGTATTCCTTAATTGCGAATTCGCAATATCAAGAAATTGCTAAAAAATTGCAATTTTCTTGATACATACCAAACAGAATCGCTAATTGGTACCTTGATACATATGGCCCAAAGTGATCTCAGAGTTTACAGAGTACCTCACCCAGCAAAAAATTGTCAATTTCAGAAAGATCTAAAGAAATTCGCGCATGAGGCAGTGTACCCTTAATCAAAGGATGATTATGTCCCTAAATCCTCTTCCAATTCGGATACTTTGTCAAGAATAGTACCTCCTCAGATTCTGATAGGAACTATCAGGGAGGGGGGAAGTCAAATGATTTTCCCTTCCCCATGCACTTGGACAGGAATTCTGTCACGTCTTAATTGAACTTACATGTGCTTGCTTTGAGGTAGGAATACAGTGACTCATATTCTACCTATAGCTACTGCACCTATTTGAGATAGTTGGATGTCTTAGGAGAACGTGCGGCTACTTGACCTCCTCTCTATTGTGTGTTAAGAGTCCAAGGTTACATCATATTCAGTGCTTGTGAATCCCAACTTGTGCATTTTGCACAAATCTAACTTGCACGAGTGCAAATGAAGACCAGGACGCAACATGGCCTGGACATCCATGTAAGCCCTGTCTAAACTTTAAGGGTCATATTTGCAAGGACCTAGAAGTGCTGCAGCATCACTTTTTTGATGCAGCAACTGCGCAATCAGTGTTCCACACTGCTCTATATTTGTAAACTGATGCACTGGGTTCAATGCATCAGTTCGTAGAGGCCTGCGTCACATTACACCTGCACCAGGTATAATGTATGCATGCTAGGAGTTCCAACATTAAAAACCACGCAGAGTTGACGCAGTGAAATGTACAACTTTTCACTGTGTCACTCTAAGACTTGACTGTATCAAAATCCTTATGCCTTCTCAAACCTGGCGTAAGGATTGGCGCAGGGCTTTTGACATGGGACTCGCTTCTGTGTTCTGATGCATTGCTGGAGTTGCGTCAGCCTTACAACCAACTCCATCAATGCATCTCTTAAGTACCAAAAGATGCACCAGAATTTCTGATGCTTCCAGTGAAGTCTTACGCCACGAAGCCCTGTTTTGTAAATACAGTGGGGCAGATTTATGAAGGCCTTGCGCCGCCGGTGCGTCATTTTTAACATGGGAAAAAGTGACGCACCGGCGGCGCAAGGCTTCATAAATCTGCGTAAGTGTATCTATGCCGTCATTAAGGCATTTATGGCAGGTGCAAGAATTCTGACACATCGATGCTGATGCATCAGTTCATGTAAATATGCCCCTTGGTGTAACCAATGTTCAGAAATCTCATTGTGATTCAAAGGGCACAGACTATGGGCCTCATTGGGAGTTGCCGTTTCCATGCAGTAATCTGCACAGGTTCTGGACAATTACAAGTAAAACACAACGGAATGGGGAATTACCATGTAAAATAGATATTTCCAGTCATAAAACCACAAAGAATTCCCAATTTTCTGAGGTTTATTGCATATATTTACCACCCGCTCAGAGCGGGTGCTAAATATATGCCGGGATCTCTGGATGCAGTGGTGAGGGTGTGAGGGGGATATGGGGGGAGCAGAACGCTTTTTCTGGCTGGCAGGAGCAGTGTATGCTCCCTCTGACAGAAATAAAACAGGAACTGAGGCTTGGTTACTGCAACCAATGGCTTGTGCCATTTTACCATTCGCAATTACCGCACAGTTAAATTGGGTCTCTTTCTACCACACCCAGAAAAAAAATTAATGTGGTAATTCCGCTCACACTGACTCGAAATGAGGGCTCATTATCTTTAGTCAGACATCAAAACAAGTAATAAATTAGTAGACAAAAATACAAAGATATTAAAGCCATATTCAAAGGATGCATTCAGGCCTGGGTAGCAGGCACAGAGCTTACACAGAGATAATTCAGGCAGTGCACAGGGAAACAGGAAAGGTTTCGGCTGGCACTGCGCATGTTCAAATCAGGGTTATATACAAACAGAGATGCAGAGCAGCAAAGTGTCATTTTATGTATTACATATTATTGTTTTACCAGGGGAGGGCACACACTCACCTGACATCTTGGAATAGGAGGTCACAAGCAATGCTTAATTTGAGCGGTGCTTTCTGGTGCTCGGCACCGGCACCTAATTGTGAACACCATACTTAGAACTGTCGGCCACATGGTGGCGGTGTTTATCTAATTTAGAGATTAGCAGAACAACGGTTGTTTTGGGAATTCAATATACATTAAAATAATGCTAATACCTTCCTCTCCAGCTATTCCTTTACCGGGCTGTTGGTGATCCCTAAGGTAAAGAAGGCCAGGATGGGGGGCCGTTCTTTTAGGTTCCGGGCTGCTCAGAACTGGAATAAGCTCCCTCCAAAATTCAGGTTGGAAAGCTTTGAGGTTAAATTTAGAAAGATGCTTAAAACGTATCTGTTCTCCGGTTGGCACGAAGTGGTCTTCAGCTGCGGTGAACTGCTCCTCCCTCTCACTTAGCGCGGGGACACGCCGAGATGGCGTAACCATGCGCTTTATAAATTTCTTTATTATTATTTTTGGGGACCTGGAGTAATCTGAACTGTTGCATTTACATGTGAGAGAGATGGTTAGTAGTTGTTTTGGCAACGATGACAAGGGCGATGGGTGGTGCAAGCTGCAGTGGCCTCCTGGTCAGAGCCCTGGCACTTAATATTTTACAAATTATGCACTGGTCACAAGCATAGTTTTAACACACAGCAGTGCACAGAAAAGGGGACAGTTGAAATGTTGAATCCTGTGGCTGGGTGACTGAGTGGTCATTTGTGTGAGTTGCGTGAATGCGGTGAGTGAATTTGGGAATGCGCACTGGTTGCGCAACCATGCAAACTCTCTGCTCATCTGTCGCACCTTCGCTCCCAAAAATAGGGTCTTCTTCGGAATTTGAAAGGCGGCAGTGGAAATATTTCACTGGGCGTAAGAACCAAAGCACAGGCTCACTGCAACGAATGGTGCCTCTCTGGCTAAAGACATGTGCATGCTCAGTTTTTCTCACTTAATTCATACCAGCATTTTAATTTTCACTGCTACACCAGCAGCGTTCTTTCCTGCGGAAACATAGGTCATTTCAGACCACTTGAATGAAAAAAAAAACATTCTTACTAAAAGTGCTCACTAATGTAAATTTAAGAAGTAGCAACAGTTTATCGTAATAACTGAATGTTGGACAGTTGGAGAGGTGAGTGAGCCAACAAATTAACATGGAGAGCAGAGTCACAAGCCAGGCTCCGAAAATATTTGGCATGTAAATCAAGCGAAAAACATCATTTTAGAATGTGGTAGAGCATATTTTTTTAACATGCAAAAGGTTTCACCAGCCGTGGCCCTTGCAGGTAAGAGCGGTAGGGCCGGCTTAGGGTGGGGGATTCCACCGACGACAACCAGGGAAAATTAAATAAATAATTAATTTCCCTTCGTTGTCATCTGTCCAAATTCCCCCACCCTCACCCCCCCAACCTGGCCACACCGCACTTACCTGCAGGGGCCCAGCTGGGTTTCACCTTAGTAGATGAGATTGTCTCTCAGCATCAAGATGTATTTATTAAAAGTGACAGGGGCATATTATCAAGGGTGTAATCGCCGCTTTTTCGGCACATAGCGTCGAAAAAGCGGTGATTTTTTATCACTCTATCAACAAGGACACGCTAACAAGCGTTAGCGCGTGTTTCCTTGCTACTTTGAATGTCAGCGATCAATATCGCTAATGACATGCAAAGTAGGCGTTCCCGTCCATACCTCCTTGTCAATTCACGCTGACACAGCTTTGCATTATTTACAACCCTGCAGCAGACACGCGAAGAGCTAAAAAAAAATGCACTAACCGCATTTACCGCTGGAAGTTAACGTCTGCTTTTTAGTTGACTTAGCTATACTAAAAATGGGAGGTGGATTGTATGTTTAGGCCCACACTCCCGTAATAGCAAGCGCTGTGAAATCTTCGCTGGATTTCACACGCTATTTCTCATTTTCGTCCTCTTTCGCTGGAATTACATCGCCAGTCAGCAAAGCGTTGATAAGACGCCACTAACGCGGCGATGTAATCCGGCGTTAGATGGCGAAATACAGAAACGCACTAAAGGACGTATTATCAAGTCCACCCTCCCAACATTAATAAAAAACCATAGGCCCTTGTAAATTCCCATAGCAGCCCAGGTTCTGATGTTAACCTGGGCTGCTATGGTTATTCACACGGGCATATTATCAAGCCCATTATCACCACTTTATCGAACTGCCGATAAAGCGGCGATAATGTATCGCCTTTTGTTGATAATATGGCCCTAAGTGCGCTTAGCGATGTTTACGGCTATTCTTTGATAATATGCCCCACAGTTTTTAAACAGAGGCTCAGAAACAGCCCAACCCCGCCGAGACGATAATGCTATCAGTGAATGAAGATGCAAGCAAGTTATCATGTGTACCTTATGTGTGGCCCAGTGTCTTATACACGGAGCAACCTTATAGTTTTTTTAATTAAACACAACAGAGGTTTTTGAGCAGCTCACTGCGAATTTGAAGGTGCTCTGCTATGTAATAATGAACCCAAATGAGACTCTGCGATAAACTATTTGGTGAGGATCACAACATTTGGGCAAGTGGAGAATGCTCCCAGATTTTCTAACTTCAGACTATGCAACTCGATATCTCTTTCTGACAGCAAAGCTTAGTGCTTGGTCCTAAATTTCTGTAAGATGAAATTAGCACCTGGGTAGCTTGCAGAATCCTTTAGCAGTTTCACGTAGTGCGAACCATGCCCCGGACATACGAGTGATTCACAACAGACACCGGCGACTTTAAGCAATTCTTGTGACACAGGGAGATTTGCAGCGATCCATCATCCACAGGATACAGAGCCGAAGCCAGAATTTGAACTTGGTGTCTCGTGTTACATGGTTGCATTTGTAGCAACTAAACCTTGTGACTTCCCATGAAAGTTTGGCTCGTTTACAAATGAGAAATTGAAACCACAAGTAAAATGATCTAATTTTCGCAATCTTCGGTCGGTATAAATATAATTTCGTCATTGGGCAATCGATGCACTTTAGTGCACAATTGCCCTGCATTGCTGCAAATCCCTGTAATTTTGCCCAATGAGATTACTGAATGATAGTGGACCACAGTTTGCAGCACATACTGCCCATCCTAGAGGATGCTTGCTTCTTCGACAGGCCTCTAGAGGGCGCTGCTGGCGGGTCAGGGCTGCTGATCCTTTGTACCTCTCTTGATTTCTTTCAGACGTTCAGCTGGGAAGCAACCCGAGCCGCGCGGGCCAAGAAAGAGCTGTGCTGGCGGCCAGAGATTTAAATCGCAGATTACGGGTTTATTCCCAGGAGGCTGTCTATGTTGGACAAAACTGGAATAAATTCTAAAACGTGAATTTGAACCGTGTCTTTTACGATGTGGGAAAGGAATGACTGGATTTTCATGCACTAACACCACTATATACATCATAAAGCGCCTAGAGCAGCGCCTCCTGCCCTCTGACTTTCATCCCCTGGAGAACACTGCAGCAGCTGCAACGCCCAGCCTTAGTGTCCAACGTGTTTTCTAAGTTACACAGCTCAAGTTTTCAAGCCCTGTGGGACTCATCATAGCAGGACGTTGAACAGGGCTTTAAGTGGGCCGGGTCCTGCCGGTGCTCAGGACCGGCAGTTCGTAAAAGCAGGTTGCTATACGGCTCTCCATTTTCGCCCTCTCTCAGAATGGAAAAAAACATCGTAACTCTGCAGGAGTTCCCTGTTTTTCATGTAACTTTTATTTCTCTGCAGTTCTATATTGCAAAATTAGAAGCGCTTTACATGAGCACCAAAAAGAACATATTTATTTATCTTTTGGTAGGCACAGGCGAGTAAGTTATTTTCCCAGAAACACTGGATGTTAAGCCGACGCTGAGACTCAAAACTGCTTCCTCAGCTCCAAAGTTGGCAGCTCTAGGCATTATGCCACAACCTCTTGCACAAGAACTGAAGCATTTCTGGCTTGAAAGTCCATCTGTCCAGACAATTATATGATTATCACGAGACAGGGGCTTTGGTTCTTCACACATGTTGGGAGCCTGGAGTACATGCTATGATTGGGCAGAAGTAGTGTGCTTCCACAAAAAAAAGTGCTAGCCCTCCACACAACTGTGATCATATATCCAGCAGCCTAAGCTTGAACTTTCGAGAGAACACACACAACATTGTAAAAGAGATTAAAGTGTCTTAGATAAATACATAATTAATGGTGTCTTTCTATGGCAGCAGGACAGATAGGAGGCTGACAGTCATTAACTTACTTGAATATTTAGATCAGGCTTGACAGTGCAACTCTCACCTACCCAATATTGATCTACTGTTCTTTGCTTCGACACAAATACATAACCACCTCTTTTCTATTTACTTGTAATGCATCTCATAGCCTTGCAAAATTCCTCTAAATAGAGACATTATGGCAACACATGTTTTTAGGTCGAGCCTAGCGCAGGCATTCTATATCTATTAGAGTTGTTTAGACTACTTTCTATGTTTTCCTTCATGTGCCTTTTTGTAGTCCTTTATTTTTATTGGTAGAATGTTGGTCTTTGTCCCGCCCTTGATTGTGTTTTTTCGCTTTGGTGCGATTGCACCGCTTATATGTTGCCTTACTAATTGACCTAATTATCTATTGTTGGCACACACTTTTTTTTTTGGTGAAGTGGTCCTGTGGAGTGAACACACCTTTAACACGGCTCACTATATTTTTCAACAAATTTTATTTCATATGGTTTCGGGTGCCTGGGAGCACACAGCAGACATTGTTTCTTTCTTTCAAATGCTTCCATCCCGTTTGTGATCCTGTACGCATTCATTGCCATTGTTTCACATCGTCTTCGCCAGGGGTACTCATAGTACGGCCTGCGGGCCGTTGGCGGCCCGGCAAGCCTTCCCTGGCGGCCCACGGACCGTCCAAACATTGTACCCGTGTTTTAATGTACATATATTTTAAGGTTTCGCCTGGCGCCGCTGCGCAGCAGCGTTTGCGCAGGCGAAAACTTTTGAGAAGAGTATGGTGCCTTTGTCACGCCTCTCACTTCCATTGGCTAGCTCCATAAATGGAGGCTAGCCATTGGAAGTGAGATCTGTCCGTCATGGTCCGAGGCGATTCGTGGGCCTTCCGGCGATGCTTTTCTCATCCTGCCCCTTTTATCATGTCATGCGGCTGTGGGCGTGTGTTTTTTTTTTTTTCTCGTGATGTTTTCGTCTTTTTGGAAGTGCCTTTAGCCGGAGTGGGCGGCGAGATTTAAGTTGCCAGGAAGTTGTTATTTCCAATCAGGTAAGCAGCATTTTGTTTATAATTTCTTTGCATGTGTATCCCGTCTCATGTCGTCTCCCTGTTTGTTTACGTCTTTGTGTGTGTCTTTGCTGTGGTCTCTACATGCCCCTTGTTGTGAATGTTTCTCTTTGTTTCGAACACATGCCCCGTGTTTGTACGTGTACCTCGTCTCGTTTATCCCGTCTCATGTTGTCTCCTTGTTTTTTATTCCCTCCCCGGCGCCGCCTGAAGCTGCGTTTCTCATGCGTCACCGCCTGTGGCCGGCTCGAGACCAGTGGCGCTTCATGCACCTCCTTTTTGTCATCCGATGAGGGTGCGGGTCCCGCAACTACCTCTGAGCACATGTAAGCCCCTCTACCGCCTCCCTCTCAATCCTTCGCTTGGGTTCCTGCGGGTGTCAGCGACGGTCTCTCTCTTTCCTGTCTCTCCTTCCCCCTCCCTCCCGCTTGTCTGTTTCCTCCTGACTCCGTGACCCTCCCCTCTCTTCCCCCACCAAATATGGCGGCTCCGGCAGTTTTGCCTGATCCACAGCGCTTGCCTGGGATCAGTGAAACAAAAGGCGCTAGAAGCCAAAGGATAGCCAACTGTAACCCTCACCACCCCACATAAAAATACGCTTCTACTGTAAGTGATCTTGTACAAGAACCGTGCAGTCGCGTAGACGCGAGCATGGTTGTCTGGATCTTACGTGGGCAGCGTACAGACAGTGAGTGTAACCATTGTAACCATTTTAAGAAGCGAGTGAGTGTTCTGATTATTACTTCTTACCGGCACCATCGTACCACGTTTATATGGGTAGTCATTTCAAAGTGAACATTCTACAACTCGCCCACGAAGGGCTGACAGTTAAGCGCTGCTTATACTGAAGGTGCACTGCAGAAACGTTCAATCTAGACAGGTTAACAGGGCAGCACTGCCATACAGACCATCAGCGTTCTCTGACGGTTTGATGTCAGTTGGACATAGATAATAAACACTCTTGTTAGTTAGTTCATTGTGAGCCACAGGACTTGGGTGTGCGCGCGCACCCGCCACCTGGCTTGTGCGCAGATGCAGCACAGTCCCCGGAAGGCGAAACCATTGCATTGTAAATGCTTGTTTTAAGAGTGTCAGCAAAAAAACGCGAGTCAAGAGACCACTGCTCTGTGGGGGCCGGGGCCAGGCGATTCCGTGGAGCTGCAGGGGCCTACGAGGTGAACAAAGCCTCATTAACATGAATGGTCTTTTAAAGACCTATTAATTGCTCGGGTGCGGCTGTGTGCGTGTGTGCCCGGAAGCTGTCTCAGCCCAGGCACACACAGGCAGGATGAGGTGAAGAGGGGGACAGAGGGAGAGGGAGGGAGGAAGAGGGGGGAAGAGGGGGAGAGAGACAGAGGCAGACAGAGGGAGGGAGAGCAAGGGAGGGAGACAGAGGGACTGATCGAATCACATGTATTGCACAGATATGTGCATGCCATGTCACAGCAGATGTATTATTGATACAAGCTGTCCACAACTATCGTAATCCTACGGATCCTGATGTACTCATACCTGTTTTTCTTGTCTTTAATTAAAATAAAATAAATAAATATTTGTTTGAAAACACCTTTCCCTTCTGTCTCAACTTTCAATGCCCTGGAGCATTGCTCTCGTCATTCCCACACCCAATGCACTCTATCTATGTTTCTCCTTTCCCTTCTCCCTCACTCGTCCTCTCTTCAGAGTCCGGTGTCTGCTGTTGTCACCGATGCTGCTGAGCTTTGCTGCTCCCCTCAAAGCTGCTCTGAAAGGCTGGGGCGTAGGACAGATACACATCTCCTTTCCCTGACATACACTGGGGTGAGTGTTAGGGGGCATTGTTACAGACACACATCTCCCTCCATGAGGGAGAGCGAAGGAGAGGCAGACAGAGGGAGAGCGAGGGAGAGGCAGATAGAGGGAGAGCGAGGGAGAGCAAGGGAGGGAGAGCACGGGAGAGCGAGGGAGGGAGACAGAGGCCGAGGGAGGCAGAGGCCGAGGGAGGGAGACAGAGGCAGAGGAAGGGAGACAGAGGCCGAGGGAGGGAGACAGAGGCCGAGGGAGGGAGACAGAGGGAGAGCGAGGGAGAGCGAGGGAGAAAGAAAGAGGCGGACAGAGGGAGAGCGAGGGAGGGAGACAGAGGGAGAGCAAGCGAGGGAGACAGAGGGAGACAGAAGGAGAGCGAGGGAGGGAGACAGAGGGAGAGCGAGGGAGGGAGATAGAGGGAGAGCAAGGGAGAGTGAGGGAGGGAGGCAGACAGAGGGAGAGCGAGGGAGGGAAGCAGAGCGAGGGAGGGAGATAGAGCGAGGGAGGGAGACCTCAGAGTGAGGGAGGGAGACCTCAGAGTGAGGGAGGGAGACCTCAGAGTGAGGGAGGGGGAATGAGAGAGAGGGAGACAGAGGGAAGGAGGTAGAGGGAAGGAGACAGAGGGAAGGAGGGAGAGGGAAGGAGAGAGAGGGAGACAGAGGGAAGGAGAGAGAGGGAGACAGAAGGAAGGAGGGAGAGGGAAACATAATGAGGGAGAGGGAAACAGAGTGAGGGAGAGGGAAACAGAGTGAGGAGTGGGAAACAGAGAGAGGAGAGGGTAACAGAGAGAGGGTAACAGAGAGAGAGTGAGACAGTCAGAGTGAGTGAGACAGAGGGAGAGAGGGAGTGAGACAGTCAGAGTGGGTGAGACAGAGGGAGAGAGGGAGTGAGACAGTCAGAGTGAGTGAGACAGAGGGAGAGCAGGAGTGAGAGGGAGTGAGACAGTCAGAGTGAGTGAGACAGAGGGAGACAGAGAGGGAGAGAGAGGTAGAGAGAGGGAGGAAGAGGGAGAGAGAAAGGGAGGGACACAGAGAAAGAGAGAGAGAGAGACTGAGAAAGAACGAGAGAGATAGAGAGTTGTGTGTATGTCAGGTCTGGTGGCTCAGTGGACGAAGGTGTCTGCTGCAGGGACCAGTGATCAACCTCATCGTACCAGTTTTATTTTTGCTCGAGCCCCGCCCCCTCCCCTACTGACCCCGCCCCCTGCGGTGTGGCCCTCGGCCACAAACCACACTGTAAATTAGGCCCCCGAGAGAAAGTTTGTGAGTACCCATGGTCTACGCCATGTTAGATGACGAGAAACAATGGCAATGAATGGACGGACATTTTGCTGGCAGTGACCTTCCCTCTGGCTGATTGGATTACCATCAATATTTGAAGACAGTTAGCTCGTAGCTAAAAGGCAGGTCTGCACAACAGGAATAAATTGCCTGAGCAGGACTTGGAGGGGGGGTGTTGTATCTCACTTGGGAGCAGATATAGTGTCTGAGGCACATACCAGCTCACACTTAAGCAAGCGACAGGGGCCTGAACTCACACAGTGATCTGAAAAGTGTAACTCACAAAATAAAGCAGTCTGAATCACTGGTTAGTTCTTGATATGCTCACTCAGTGAGTGGCAACGTACCACATGGAGATGGAATACCAACTACACAGCAACTGTTAAGTACTATAGGTTACTTCCCTCTCCTTCCCCCCCTCTTGTTCCCCTTCTCACTTCTCCTTGAAGTGCACCCCCGGCTGCTCTGAGAGGCGTGACTGGCACTCCCATGTGTGTCTCCTACTCACCCACCCACGCCCTTCCTGCAGACCCAGGGTCAAACTGCGACCGGAACCCTACAGTGAGGTCAGAGCTATGCACCTCGGCTTATGAATGGGGCATAGACAAGGCGGCGGCCTGCCTTCTGCATGTAGGTTTACCTAGTTGAGAGGTATTGTGGTGTAATTGCGAATATGTACAGTTTATTACTCCAGATGGGACGCTTCCTGGGAAACATTTCAATTCTGTCGCTGTTACATTTTGAACACTTTCGGTTAATGGTTGTAAACATCAGCATGGTGTTAGTTCCTGTGAACTCAGACATTTGTCGCCAAGAAGCCGGGGAGTGTAACGGACTCCGCTCGGCCGAGGGCCTGTGTGGTGATGTGTGGTGGCTGGACTCTGGCCCAGGTGCTGGCGGGTTCGTGGATGCCCTGCTTGTTCACAATCCATACAACGGTTTCCTTCGAACTTTGTTTACTTTTTATGTTGTTAGGCCCGTCTACAGACAGCTTTAAATCTTTTTAAAACTCATTTGAAAAAATCTAACAAAACATGCAGTGACGAGAAGTACAGAGACCCAGTGGGCTGTGGGTTAGCTCTCCTGCAGCCATTGTTACCAAGTGTTTTTATGGTTTGCCATTGCTTGGGCGGGCCGTGCATAAAGGCCAGGCCAGTTTTTAGATGGTACCAAAAAGCTCTTATCCGTCCTCTTTAGGTTTTTAGGTCTTGCCTACGCAGCATGCATGCGCTGCATAGGTGCGCCTTTAGCCGTCGCTCTGCTCATTTTCAAGCACACAACTCGTGCTTGTGGCGGCATCACCCTTGCAGGAGCAAGCAGCGGTGCACATGCTAATTGCCCGTTGCTCGCTCCCGCAAGGCGGATGCCGCCACAAGCATGAGTGTGCTTGAAAACAGCTGCTGCTTGTTTTCTTAACTGCTTAGTTTTGTGCTCACTGGTCCGCTTCTTGCACCACCATTCTGCATCATACAGATAGGAAGAAAACGGTCAAATAGTTATGGGCTGGATTGCTTTTCAGTGAGGACTTGAACCTGTGAACCTGACAGCGTTCTTGATGGCGGACGCTTGCTCTGCCCTCCTTCTGTGCCCAGCGATACCACTGAAGCCAAATCATATATCTGAGACATAATCTTTCACTGGCTTACTGCATTGCAGGAGTTGTGGTCTTGGCATTAAGTTAATTAGAATACTATAGTTTTAAAGTGAATGACTGGAATAAGGCTCTATTGACATAGGGAAAGTGCACTGCACCCTTCACTGTACATACGCTCTCAACGTATTACTCCTTTTCCCTGCCTGCTCCATCCACGCACATCACCATATTTACCACCAAATGCCTGCATTTTACTCCCCCTGCCCACTGTTGCCTCAATTGGCACCTCCCCTTCCAATCTACACTGTCCCGCCTCTGTTCAGGCACCCTTTCTCGTCACTGTCCACCCTACCATTCCCCTTCATTGAAATCGGTACTCCTTTTAATTTGGTTCATTCTCATACTGTCCAGATAATGCTCCAGATACATCCCAGCCGCCATTTTGATAGAAAACAAACAGCCCTTTCTGGCTCCCTCCCCTCTTCAGTTTGCTATCTTCTCCGCATTTGACGTTACTTCCGCACCTCTGAGTGCAAGCTTGCCTCCATCTTTTCTTCATTCAAGTTTTTCCCTTCATTCCCGTATATGAATAATGAGCATCCTTTCAGGAGGCGTGGCCAGTTAGCGTCATTTTGGAGCTGTGTCCTCGCTGTGTAGGGATCAATCCAGGCAAACTTGTACACCCGTTTTGCTATCTATTTTCTAAGTATTGCATTAGATTACTGTTCAAGTTCTATTAAATACGAATGCTGATTTAAACACATGCTTATGTAACAGCAGAAAAAATCATAGGCATTGGCGGCTCGAATGATCGTCGTCTTTGTGACTTTATACAGTGCAATCTATCTGCCACAATTTCATTATCGGCAGCAAAGTAAGGTGAGGGAAACACCCTTGTTGCGGGTAAAGGCAACAACAACTCAAATAAGTACAAGAATGCTGATTAAGCTTCCTTAAAAAATACTTTTAATCACGATTGGCATCCAAGACGGTGTGCCTAAGCTTACAATTTACTTCCCACATTCCCATGTTCCACATTCCAAATTCCAATACATGAAAGATTTCATAAATAAAGAAATAATAACATTAACATACTACACCATCCCTCATTTCCCAAAACAAGCAACAAACAAAAAAAACTAAACAGAAAAACACAACTTTAATAAGTTAAATAATCTTTGAATGTTGCATGGTGTGCTACCATAAATTATGATTACTATAATAGCTATTTAGCTACCATTCTAGCATATTTCCTTCTCATTGCACCACACTAGCACCAACAGGGAAATAGCCTCTGTGGTTGTTGACAGTTTTAGACAGTTTTTTTTTCTGAAGACTGCTTAGAATTTAAGTTGACCCATGTCTGATGAAGTGCTTCTTCCAGTTCTGGTATATTTGTAACCCACAAGAGTAGGCCTTGTCTGTTCACTTTACCTTCTTATAACATTGGCCCTACTGTGCTGCAGGGCTAAACACTTATAAGGTCCCAAAGGCGAGACCTATTGGTATGCCAATGCTTGTCCTGATGAGGCATCAACTAGGCCGTTTGTTAACGTCAGATATGGCCTCTAGCTTGTAACTGAGACTCAGTATTTGTGTTTGCTGACATAACCACATTACAGTTTTTGCTTTGTGGCATATTGTAAAGAATATGTCGGTTGTGGAAAACTTAGGCTGTCATAACGAGACAGTGTTGTTCCCCAATCTTACTTGCAAATATTTTCTTGATAAAATGTTCAGATAACTTTTTTTTTGCCCACAAAGTTAAAACGTGCATGCACAGAGGCTTTCTTAAAGAGGCACCAAAAATGGTCCCTTTATCAAAAGTGTCAGCTATGCAGTATTTTGTTGATGGTAAAGCACTTGGAACAAAGACCTCTTTTGACTCATTTGTGTGATGTTCTTTTTCGAGCGTACTGCTTAAATCTAATGGTGTTAGTTCAGCGTAAGGAGTCATTTTCCCTCATCTGCCATGTTTTAGCCTAAAGTGTTGCCTCATTGTTAGGTTTTGTAGCATGACAGCTTAGCGAAACACACAAAAAAGTGGCCCAGCTATTACCAAATGCATCTCTTCATTAGGGCTCGCGCCCTGCGTTGCAGCTCGCAGCACTGCTCGCGCAGGCGAGAGCCCTTTTGTCCTGGGTTTGAAAACGGACACTGGAATCGTATACGCTCGTGCGTGTGCTTTTCCTTTTGGGTTCCGCTATTGGGCTTTGTTTGCGTGTTTTTTTTAGACAGAGCACCATCATCATCAATTTAGCTTTATTCGATTTTGTTGTACAAATCATAAAAGCGTACAGTTTTAAAAAAACAACATACAATTTAAAACAACCTTAACAAGGGCCGCAAAATATTGACAAAATTAAAAGGTAAGATTTAAAAGATTGTTCATGGAGAGAGGATCCCGGTCCTAAAATGTGCATACCTCATTTATAATGAAACGACTTTACACAATATTTAGGCAGTTATATATTCTAGCAATCTTGCCATTACATAAATATCGCCCTCCACATGGGCTGCTAATAAAAGCCTCTGTAGCGTAGCATATCGAGATGGTTAGGTGCAGGGGGGTTGCTATTGATCGTTCTCCAAACAGAGTTATCAATAGCATGGATGTAGCCTGACCCTGGTCTAAGTGCGGGATAATGAGGGTAAAAGTCATAAAGGTCCCCAGTATATATTGGGCCATCTTCATCTTGCCGGTACCAAGATTGGAGGAACGAAACAATGTTTCTGTTGCAGAATTTCACTAAGACCAGATCCCCGACGATATCCTTTTGAAGGGGACCTAACCAGCCCACCCTTCTAACAGCTAGTATTCTGCCATTAAGTTCAGCAGGCAGGGGTCTATTCCAAGATAACCAGTGGTTAACTTTGTTCTGTAGCTCATGTTGGGTTTCAATTTTCCCTTGTGTGATTGGTGGCACTCCTGATAGAACACAAACAAAGGGAGCAGCCTCAGGTGGTAAGTGAATATGAGGTGCTATGTTTGACCCTGAACTGGCGATGTTGCGCTGTGGGAATAAACGATTTGGCAGAGGATGAGGGTCCTTTGGATCTAGCATATTGGGAGCTGTGGCCTGAGTCTGAACATTGGTGCTTAGTGCAGTTGGTTTAGGGGTTCCAGAAACAGCAGATGAAGGGGATTGCCTGATATATACCTGATTTTTTATGGGGGCCAGGTTTATGTTGATCGTGGTCTCTAATTCCGTAAGTCTATCCCCCAAAAGGTCTAATTTAGCCATTAATGGTAAAATGGCAGAGTTAATTAGCCGTTCAATAAGGGTCAGTAAAGACGACTGTGAGGGCGGTGCTGAGAGATCTAACCCTCCTACATTTTCACCCGGGTCTGGAGTTGGAGGGGAAGTAATCGCAGACAGCAAGGAGTTAGAAGACAATTTGGGAAGTTTAGGTTGATTCCCATTTTGTTTGTCTGTCTCGCACTTCCTTTTACCAGGTGGGCGCCGTGCTGTTACTGTGCTCTGGGCGTCTGCAGGGTTAATATGGGGACGTTCGTACGGACTGTTATTCAAGTTTTGTGAACCAATTGGGGCGCTAATGTATTCAGGGCTGCTTGCCGCTAAAGTGTACTTAGTTCCACACAGACTGTTTGGTTCGTCTAGCCCTGTTAAGCTATTCCCATAGTCAAAGGCAGATACGTGTGAATGGTTTGTAGTTATGCTCTCGGGTGACAGTATAGGTTCATTTACCCCTGGATTTAAGGGAGATTGCTGAGTGGGCTTAATTCCTTGTAAGTCTTGTGTCCCTTTTGGTGAGCCCCTATGTGGGATAGCTTTATTGAATGCCCCCTTCCGTGTCATTGTGATTACAGGAGAAAGATCAATCAGTTAGTGATATTGCTCAAACGGATGACAAAAAGTACCTTGTTGGTAAGATAAATAGTAGGTAAGAGTTAGTAGGTGGAAATTTGTACTTTCCTCTGTCTAATGGAGGCAAGGGGGGTGGCCCGTCCCGTCCTTCTCGGTCCTCTGAGGGCCACAGAGGGCCCGCCCTTTGCCCGGTCTTAGCCCGGCGCTGCTCCGCGCGCGGTCCCGCGCTGCGGGAGTAGGAAGTAGCTATATCTTCCGGTGTCTGGGTGGGCGGGGCTCCTCACAGCTGCAGGCACGCACGGACTCCTGGTCTCCCGAGTCCCGTGCGGCGAGCTGTTGGGCAGAAGACGCCCCCCTCAGGAGTGTTGGGCAGGTTCCTCCTCCTAGAGCCCCTCCAGGGACAGCAGTAGCAGCTCCGGTGATGAGAGGCACAACATGCGTAGCGGGACCGCAATGGGTCACTTCGGTATATAAATAGAGCCAACCAGTTCAAAACTCCAGACCCAAAATTGTTCAGAAATTAGAGCAGTAATCTGGATTTGTATCCAGACGATGCAATATGTTTATAGATGTCCATATAAGTTCCAAGTGAGGTAGGTCTACAATCCATATAAAACACAAGGGTTACTCGTATGAGGAACCCAACTTCCAACAGTAGTAAGCAGGAAGGTTGTAGGGGCTATGGTGAGCCACCAAAGTTCAAAATCGAGGCAGCCAAGTGTGATAAGCCTGGCAGCGTAACGCCCGTACTCGTGGTTTGGAGCACACAATAGGCAAAATGCGGGCACATTGCTCCGCTCATGGCCTATTGGTGTCTGTTACGCACACCAAAGCCCATATGTTTTCACTTATCGTGCCCAGACACGGGCGCGATAATTGAAAACATATGGCTCGCAGTGGCGCATGCGTGCGCACCACTTGCGGGCGTGTTTTTTACATTTACACTGACATGCTCAGTGTTCATTTTTTCCCAGCCTGTCGCGGTGCCCCACGCCAACTCCAGATGGTGCACTTGCCTACCACTGGCTCAGCACCCTCCCTTTGTCGGGCCTTCCTCCTCCCACTGGGAGCTAGGCCCGCTACCGCTGAACATCGCAGCACTGCTATGCCCAGGTTCTCCTCCTCGCCAGCTGCATCTCCAGCGCTGGCCAAGTGTCGGGCCCATCCAGGGCTGCTTCCTCAGTCCTGCCGGCCACGCACCCACTGCAGCCACGGGCAGGGCATCATCACCAACACCCACAACAATACAACATGCTGCTGCAGACCTCCTGCAGGACACCGTCACTTTCTCTTCCCCAGGGTAAGTGCTTCTCTCGATTGACCACAGCCTCCAAAGTTGCCACGCATATTCATTGCCAGCGTGGCCTCATTTCCTTTCTGGCAGCAGTCAAAGGTTCTTTCCCAGCCTGCACAGGGGCTTCACGCTGCCTCTGCAATACTCCTTCCTCTGCAGGCTGAGTGCTTCTTTGACCACACACAGTTTACGGAGCACTCCACCTCATCTCTGCCCTCAGTGCTGTTTGTACTGGGGGATGCACAGTGCTGTTTGTACTGGGGTATGCACAGTGCTATTTGTACTGGGGAATGCACAGTGCTGTGCTGTTTGTATTGGCGGAGGCACAGTGCTGTTCGCGCTGTTAGATTAAAAGTGATGCTTGTTCTGTGCGATGCCTTTGCTGCTTGTGATGAATAACGTGGTGCACAATTTTTGGTGCTCCGTGTGATGTGTAGTGTGATGCATAATGCTGTCTGTACCCTCTGATGTCCTGTGTAATAAGATGCCCAGTGTTTTGTATTGTGTGATGCTCTGTGTAATGTGTGCTAGACAGGACTGCTTGTAAGTGATGAGCACAGTGTTCCTTGCACAGTGTGATGCTCAATTTCGTGTGTGCTCTGTGATTGGCGGCAGTGTTGGTAGGATTCCCAATGCTGTTTGTGCTGTGGCTCAACCGTGCTCTTTGCACTTTGTGATACCAGCGTCTGGCACCTAACGTGGGCCGTACTGCTTGTGCTCTAGCACGTGCTGTGTTGTTTGTATTAGGGACGCACACTTTTGTTGCCCATTTGTAGTGAACGGTGCCGAGTGGTGCGTGCGCCGCTTCACTTAAGGTGTGACGCACTTTGTTTGTTGTGTCGTCCAGTGCACCATGGTGTCTGTGAAGGATACTGTGATACTGTAAGCCTGCGCTGCGTGATGCTCAGTTCTTTCTGTGCATCATGCGGTGGGTGCACTGTGCTCTTCGTAGAGTGATGCACGATGCAGTGTGTCCTGCGTTGGGCTGTGATGTTGGTGTGGTGTTGGACAGTGTTGTTTGAGCTCTGTGATGCACATTACTATTACTGCTCGTGTCGTGTTGAATTGTGCACCATACTGTTAGAGTGAACTATATATAGTGTTTGATAGTATATTGGGTAGTGCTATGTACGCTCTGTGATAGGCTGTACTTTTTGATAATGTGATAGAAAGAATAATGAACAGTCCGTTGCGTGCTGTCTGATGGGTAGTGCTACTTGTGGTGTTTGATGCACAGTGATGTTTCTCCTTGTACTATATGATACGTTGTGCTATATGTTTCCTTGTGATAGGTAGTGCTGCGGTGTGCCTGCAGATTCCGGATTGCAGTTTCTTGCCCTTCCTGGATTACTTTGAGTGTGTGTTGTTTCTGTCAGTTACTCTAGGCGGATCACTGACATAATATCGACCTCACAAATATCGAGATACAAAAATATCGAGTCAAAAATATCGATTGACAAAATATCGACTCCCTATCTTCAAACAGGTAAGTACCAAAATATCGACTCCAAAATATCGACTTACAAAAATATAGACTGTCAAAATATCGATTTTTTTAAATGTCTTACAATTAAGTTAAAACTAATATAGTAATAAATATATTTAATATAAACTTAGAAATAATTATTAAAAAAATGTAATTTTAATAAATAATTTATTTAATTAAAAAAATTATATCACCAAAAATAATACATATATATATATATATATATATATATATATATATATATATAACATATTATTAAATAAACATATATAACATTTTTAGCGTAGCATAGAAAATGGTTAAAATTTATTGTTACAACTATAGTGAGTTCAACATTAGCAAAAGTGTTGGATAGCGTAGAGGTAAAATTTACTATTCCCACTCCAGTGGGTGCAACAGTAGGGAAAGCGCTGGATAGCGTAGGGGTTAAAATTACTATTCCCACTCCAGGGATGTATGACGTTACAACGCATACTTTTACAACGCCTACCATTACAACAAAACTTTTACAACGCAAAAACTTTTACAACGCATACATTTACAACGCAAGAATTTACAACGCATATACCTTTACAACGCATACCATTACAACGTAAGTATTGGTAAGTATATAATAATTTTTTGAATATAAATTAATTAAAAATATTATAATATAATTTAATTTTATGTAATTTTATTTAATTAATTTAATTTAAATGTAATTTTACTTTATTTTTACAAAGCACCCCTGTACCCCAAAAACCCAAAACTGACCCTGAACCCTAAAAATACCCCTTTACCCAAAAACTGAAAACTGACCCTGAACCCTAAAAATACCCCTTTACCCAAAAACTGAAAACTGACCCTGAACCCTAAAAATACCCCTTTACCCCAAAAAACTGAAAAGTGACCCTGAACCCTAAAAATACCCCTTTACCCAAAAACTGAAAACTGACCCTGAACCCTAAAAATACCCCTTTACCCCAAAAACTGAAAACTGACCCTGAACCCTAAAAATACCCCTTTACCACACAAACTGAAAACTGACCCTGAACCCTAAAAATACCCCTTTACCCAAAAACTGAAAACTGACCATGAACCCTAAAAATACCCCTTTACCCAAAAACTGAAAACTGACCCTGAACCCTAAAAATACCCCTGTACCCCAGAAACTGAAAACTGACCCTGAACCCTAAAAATACCCCTTTACCCAAAAACTGAAAACTGACCCTGAACCCTAAAAATACCCCTTTACCCAAAAACCCAAACATATAACATTTAAAAAATAATTATATACTTACCAATACTTACGTTGTAATGGTATGCATTGTAAAGGTATCTGCGTTGTAAAAACATGCTTTGCAAATGTATGCGTTGTAAAAGTTTTTGCGTTGTAAAAGTTTCGTTGTAATGGTAGTGCATAGTAAAAGTTGCGTTGTAAACGTTGCATACCCACTCAAGTGGGTGCAACAGTAGGGAAAGTGTTGGATAGCGTAGGGGTTAAAATTACTATTCCAACTTCAGAGAGTGCAATAGTAGGGAAAGTAAATACTTCACAAATAGATATAAATAACATAAATAGTAATACCAATTACAAATAATTAAAATATTTTACAAGTGTATAAAATATATTAAATATTTATTTATAAATACAAAATAAAATTATTTAATTATAAAAATTGCCTACTCATACTAATTAATTACCTATTAAAAATAAATTAATTTACAATTTAAAAATTAATCAATTAATTTTAATTAAAAATTATATTTTAATTTATTTCCTATTAATAATTAATTAACAATTAATTCAAAATAAATACCAATAAATTAAATGACATATTTAATTAATCAGAATTAAATTACTTCCCACCCTATTCCCCTATAAACCAACAACCCGCTACAGAAAATAAATTAATGAAATTAATATATTTATCAAGTAATCAATTAAATTTATTTACCAATTATATTTTAATTAATTACCAATTATTATTTAAGTAACAATTAATTCTAAATAATTAACAATGAATTAATTAACATATTTAATTAATTATAATTAAATTACTTCCCACCCTATTCCCCTATAAACCCACCACCCGCTACAGAAAATAATTTAATAAAATTAACATATTTATAAATTAATCAATTTTAATTAATTACCAATTATATTTTAATTATGAATTATTTAACAATTAATTCTAAATAAATATCAATACATAAATTAACATATTTAATTAATTATAATTAAATTACTTCCCACCCTATTCCCCTATAAACCCACAACCCGCTACAGAATAATATTACACAAAAAATTAAAAATATTATTAACTTACCTTAAATTCGATATTTTTGTTGTCTATATTATGTCTAGTCAATATTATGTCCATTCTATATTTTTGATTCGATATTATGTCCATTCTATTCGATATACATTTTTTCTAGTCGATATTTTTGTTGTCTATATTATGTCTAGTCGATATTTTGTCCATTCTATATTTTTTACTCGATATTCTGTCCAGTCGAAATAAAAAACTCGATATTATGACTGCCCACCACTCTAGGCTTTGGTGAAGTGCTGCACTCTACCTTTCTCTTTTGCTCATCTCTCTGATCTCCTCAGATGTCCATCGCTCTAGCTACACAGATCTCTCCGGGCCTCGGGTACCCTATACTAACGATCCCTCCGTTCTCTTCAGATTCACAGCAGTCCATCTCTTCCAGGCTTTTGATGTGGCACATTGAAGTGGCCTGTGAGCAGCACGTGTCGACCAATAAATCATCGATACATATTTAAAAAAAAAAAAGTTCTGTCTCAAAAACACAAAGTAACAAGCATTTGCAATGCAATAGGTCTTGCATTATTAAAGTTTGAGCTATTGGCATTGCTAAATATTGCAACACCAATAGCTCAAACTTTAATAATGCGAGACCTATTGCATTGCAAATGCTTGTTTTTTTTTTTACCAGTGATGGACTTCCACCTGCTTTTCCTACTGCCCACACCAGCCCTGCCTGCTGCCCGATGGAATTCCTTCCCCCTTCTACTTAATTTCTGCTGCAGCTTCGTATGTATGCTTTCATGTCCTCATGCTCTTCAATACTTGCTGTTTGGTGTAGGTTATCTCGCGTGATTGTTGAACATAGTTGCTTCTGTGGTTTGCTGCTTTACCAAGTTAGTGTTGATTATCCACACAGTTCCACGTTACACAAGTCAACTCCATAAATTTCCAATCCACACCACAAAAATTGAGACCAAATCAAATAATTCAACTCATCACAACTACACAAGACACCACATACATCTAATCCACACCACAAAATTACACATCATGCCACAAATTTCAACAGCAAACCACATAATTATACTCCGCTACACACAACTACAAAACACAAAATACCATCCTACATAATTTCACTCCATAAAATAATCCCACTCCACATACTTCCAGTGCACTCAATACTACATAATTACTAACCACATAATTCCACTGCACACATGCCACATAATTCCACAACACAAATCCACTCTACACCACACAATTCAACGCCACACTATTCCCCAGCTAACAATTCAAATCCAACACACATAATTCAACTACATACCCCATACAAACACTTCATAACATGTAGGTAAACCACATTGTCATGTTCAACGCCAATAACTCTAACTCAAGCAAATGCAAGTACATAATGTCTTCTTGGCTATATATAAAGTAACAAAAATGTTTGTAACACTTTTTTTAATTATAACTTTTTAACATGTTGCGCAGCAGCCACGGTGTTCTACAACATACTTACAGACATTAGCAACGCCATTAGCTATGGTTAAACACTTATAAAATTCCCAAAGGCAATACCTATTGGCTATGTCAATGCTTGTTTTCTTTGTTCTTCATGCCTCCTTCATTGCTGGTTATGCAACTGTATCCATTTTGGGTATCCTATGTGTGCTTAGCAATGTTGCATAAGGTATCAAGGCCTGCTTTGTTTAATTACCCAAACAATAAACTTGAACTTGACGTGTCTTAATAAGGTAATTTGGGGAATTTCACATAACGAGTAACGTGAAATGATCACAATTATACGAGGCTACGTCAACCTAATGGAATTTTGTCCTGTGTCTAGAAGTGAACCACGCTCTGCTGGACTGGGCTAAAAGAAAAGCAGAAGCCCTCACTCACCTGCAACCCGCAGACAAGTCAAAGAGAACTGAAAGTGTAGGAACCTTCTCAATGTCTCCTGGTGTCAAAACAGCATAGGAGCGAAGAGCCTGATTGACAAAGGTAACCTTGCACTTATGTGTAAATTTGCATTTTTTATGGTATTCGCGAACATCGAATTAGGGCGGAGATGTAAACACATAAACAGATAGGACAGGTCTATCTATTTATGTGTGGAGTTCTTTGTCCCGACCATGGATGTAATATAGGGGTCACAGATGCGACCCTTTGCTTTCCCATTGTGACCCTTGGCACTGCCTTTGAGACCCTGGACTCCGAGGCAGTAAAATGTGTGCATGCCAGGAACACAGTGGCAGATTGTCCTTATGGACATCGGTTGGGGCGCCACTCTTTATTTTCTCTCAATTTCTAATTACACTAATAGTGAATAATGTTTCATTATTCACTATTAGTGTAATAAACATGGAGTACAATTAGCTGGAATATGACATTTCCTAGCTGCTAAGGTAAGTACAAAAAATGCTTTTAACCCCTTGTGTGCTCATGACGGTCGGGAGCCGTCACGCGTCACGGTGGGCGTGTGTGGAGGACGGCCCCCACTCATTATTTCCACAGCACCGCGGCTGAATTTGCACTGCGGTCAAGGGGTTAAATGTACGTTCTGCACATGCTTGCGGATTGAGTGTGTTTATGTGAGAGCGAGAGTGTGTGTAAATGTGAATGTGAGTGTATGTGTAAATATGTGTGTGTAAGTGATATTGAACGTCAGTGTGTGTAAGTGAAATTGAACATCAAAGGTCGTATGATGTCACTTCCACTACCCCAAGCCTTTTGGTGAATTGGCGTTCATGGTCTCGATTACGGAGTCTCCACAGTAGTATTCTGCTCGTAGCCTGTGAAAACCAAAACAAATGTTAATTTACACAAAAGTGAAAGTTAACCTTTGTAAATCAGGTCCACAGCTGGAGGATAGCCAGGATCCCGGTTCTGGCTCAAGAAAAGCAGCAGTAATGGAAATCAGGCTGGTTTCTATTCTCCACTAACACTGTGCGATAACGTGAAAGTTGCCATTAAAATTAAAGCAAACTGAGGGCCTCATTTACAAACTTTTGATGCATGGCAGTGAAGCAGGCCTTCCTGCTGTGCTAACGTGCATCATTGGAAAAGGGTAAGAAGGTGCTGCATGTTGCAAGGGTACCTGAATTGTGGGGATAATTGTTTTTCTGCAGGAAGGGGCACCTTCCTGCACTAAAAGAATCATTGCTGGTGTTTTCCTCTTTCTGCAGCACGCATAGAAAGAGGAAAAGAAATAAAAGAATGTCTCCTCTTTGAGCATCTTTATGCCTCCCCAAGAGAGGCTTGGATTCTGACGCATTCCCAGGTTTACGAAACATTGTAAATCTGGGAATGCAGCAGAATCCATGGGTGCTGCATAGGAACACCAACAGCAACACCCATAAAACACCCCTTTCACATAAGTGATGCGTGAAAAGTGGTCATATTTACAAGACCATGAAAAACCACGCAGGATGAGGGTGTCTTCGCTTGGCCTTGTAAATATGGGCCACTACACTTTGCCGCCTTTGCACCAATAAAAACGACACACCGGCAGCGCAAGGGGCTTGTAAATAAGCCCCTGAGTTGGCCCCTTATCCTGCTGCATAAGAAAAAAAATAGGTGAAAATCGCATTAGACATTTTTTTATATCGGCTATTCATGAAGAACATTTCGTGGTTAAAAGTGTATCCTTCAAGTAAAATGATTTATGTACTATAAATGTTGGAGATATTTTTGCGTTATCTTTAGAATTTTCATCTTCTTTGTATTTGTGCCAGGAGCCAAATGTTCAGTTATTTCTCACGGAAGATGCAAAAATGTTGCAGAATATAGTTGCATCATTTCTGTCCATTGTGACCTTTACAGAAAAAAAGTTTCTCTAGCATTGCGTCTGCTTGCATGCGTGACGCACAATAAATGAATAGTATTGCCTCAAACTCTCTAATAATAGTGCAGCAGCGCCACCACAGAGTCAGAGATAGAATGGCAACATCGCCACACACTGTCAGCTGCTACACATTGGCGGCTCTGCCCAGCCTTCTATTCTTTTACAAAATAATTCACGTTCAGGTTCTTTGCAGCAACCGTTAAGCATAAGGCAATAAATATGTATTGGAAAAAGATTTTTTCCTTCTGGCGAAATGTTCCCGACACCTACATAAATGTTGTTCTTGTATTGCGGGATCAGCCGCTCCCTCTTGGTATTGTTGATGGAAGGGTGATCCCTTTGGACGTCTCGGTAGCAAATAGGCAAGAGTCATCATTTCTTGGCTAATGGGACAGGTCTGAATTTAGTGCCTGTCAAGCCAGTTTCAGATTTAATAGTCGATTTGCCAACTCCTCTTTTTGGAGTTAGCCCTTAGGAATCCCCGAGGCATCAACATTCCAATTTTGGGAAGCTCCACCTCATATAATGCCAAAATGCCTGTCCCTGTTTGAGAGGAGCCCCTATTAACAGAACCCTAGGCAACAGATTTTTTTTTTTTTACAGTTTTACACAGTGTGAACTCGACCCGAAGGGATTGGATCGCTTTACATGAACACCAGTTAAGTTACACAGGCCAGGGACACATTAATTTTTGGTGGGCATGGGGAGATAAAGTTGTTTGCCCAGAATCACAGGATATTGAGCCAAAGCCGAGGCTCAAACCTGGTACCCCAGGTTCAAAGCATGCAACTTTGGCCGTTACACCGGAGGCTCAAATTGGGTTTGTAATAATGTGTGATGCAGTTTAGTGTTTGAGGGTGGAGCTGGGGAAGGAAGGGGAACGGGAGGAGCTAGGGAACGGTCTCGATGCAGATAGAGCAGGGCCGGGGTAGGAGATAGCCGTATAGAATAAAGCTCCTTTAACATATAAACAGTGTCTGAGTCTTATGTACAAGAGGGACACGACAACTGGCGACAAGGGTGGGATGGGCATGTTGTACCATCCGCGTTAACCCCAGGAGCTGAAGAACCCGTCCCGCAAAGTGCAGACTGCAAGTCGCTACCACGACAAACTGGCCCGAGGGAGGACCGCTGAAAAGTCGATGCAGACGACCTGGCGACCTACCCACGTATCTCTGGAGCCAAGAAAACCAGAGGGAGTGCCTACCCGGGAGCGCTGGTAAGCGCGAGATTGTATGCGCCGTCGCGCGCCAAAACCGCAGGTGCTCACCCCCGATGCGTGAGGTTGCACAGGACCGCACAAGGTGAACGCGGCGAAAGTCAAGGACGTCGGGAGCCCACCCTGGTCCTACCTGGTTCAGCAGAGAGGTGCAGTGGCCCTGACCTCCGCGAGAGTCCCACCGCCTGACAGCCGGTATGGTGAGTGAGCACCGGCAATGAGAAACCGAAAGTGGGAAAGACCCGAAATCTCGTCGAAAACGAGATTCTCACAGTGGCGGCCATCTTAGGGTCAGGCAGAGTTGCTCCCATCCCCTGCTAAATACATTAAGCGGCCATTCCAAGGTCAGGCAAGCTGAGTTGAGTAATAAGCAGTGGCAAGTGGAAAGGCTACAATAACACAATAAGCACTGGCAAGTGCAAGAGCCACAGTAAACAAACTTTGACAAGGGCAAGGCAACAGTAAACATAACAAGCATTGGCAAATGCAAGAACTGAACTAAAACAAGCACGAGCACAAGCAACAAAGGATGCAATGAATCAAATGTATTTTGACAACAAGCACGAGCCAAAGCAACAGTGACACACAACAAATACCGGCATGTGTGAAATCGAAATAGAAACAAGCACAAGCAAAGACAAGTGACGAGTCAAGGCAATATTCAGGATGCACAAGCACAGACTAGTGTGCAGAGTGAGAGCAACAAGCACAAGCAAATGCAAATTTCAAATGTGAACAAACACCAGCAAATGCAAGCGTCAGATGTAAACAAGCACAAGGAAACGTAAAGCGTGAACACAAACGAGCATGAGCCAAGACAAGACTGAACTAAACAAGCACAAGTAAATGCAAGTTTCACATGTAAACAAACACAAGCAACCGCAAGTCCTGAAGCAAACAAGCACAAGCAAACGTAAGCGACAGACGTAAACAAGCACAAGCAAACGCAAAGTGCGAACACAAGAAGCACAAGCAAATACAAATTCTGAATGCCACACACAAGCAAATGCCAATTGCGAATGCAACAAGCCCCAGCCCATGCAAGTGTCAAACGCAACTAAGCCTGAGCAAATAAAAGTCCCAAGGTAAACTTCCAACACCAAGTGAAAGTAAGCAATTGAAATCAAAGGAAATCAGGAAAATGAATGATCTAGAAACACGAATAAACAAGAATCGAGGAAGCTTCCGTACATCAATTAAGTGACTGGTAACCTTCACCAGTCGTGTAAAGGTATACGAGAACAAGATAGCGACATCGCCAAGTACCAGTGCTGAGGAAACACAAAATACTTGCAGCTAGCACGCTACATTACAGAAAGCAGGAATCCCTGAGACACGAGCCACGCATGCTGCAGCTGAGTATCAGCCATATGGAACTCACTGAGGTCTACTGAGCCAATCACGCTGAGGGTGGACACCAAGCCAGGTTGGTAGTGAAAGGGAAAGGTGAAACAGGTGGACACACATTACAGTGGCATACGAGGACTTGCCCCCATCATGTCAGTGCGAAAGGAAACACATAAATCTAAACCCTACATTGAAATACCACCCCCAGTGACACAGACCAGTGGCCAGAGTTTGGGTCCCAGATGGAACCGGTGGCTAGAATCACTAGATGCATTTCTCGAAACAACCGGAGAGCAAGGAGATAGCAACTGTCTATTATTACTACGTCAGCTGTTGGGTCACGAAGGCCGACGCCTAGTCAGGACGTTTTCAGCAAAGGACACAGAGACATATAGAAACCTCAAAGAGACGCTACGCACTCATTTCAACACACAGGAAAACGTGGATCATGAACGCATGGCTTTCAATGCAGCCCAGCAGGAACCAGGAGAATCATTGCCAAACTTCATCACAAGGCTGATAAGTCTGGTACAATGCTGCCATTACAACACATTCTCAAATGAGGAAGCAGTTTGACTCCGGGTAATCGAAGGCTGTTCAAGTCCTAATACAAAGCGCAAGATTCTTCGAGGGAAGTGGTCGCTAAAGGAAATCATCAGGAAGGCCGAAGTTGGAGTGCGGGTCAAAGCAAGAGAATTATCAAAAGAAGTGCACCCGAGTGCAAGACACAAAGATACCAGGAAAGAGACATCTCTCATGTCTGTAAATAAAGCCCAAGAAGCAAACAAAACCAGAAATAGGGAGGGTGAAGGCAGACCAGAGACAAGACACCGGGAGAGACAAAGTGACATGAAATACCTTGAGTCAACAATACAAAAGACCGGGAGGATCCAGGATTACGACAGCCTCACTGATTCAACCTCAAGGAGTCATTCAATGTATGGTGCAAACGATTCTGAAGCCGATGAAGTGTCCAGTAGGACATATCGCATCAATGGACCAGATGACAGCCTGCCCAACAAAGGTGCAAGAAAGACAAACTATGGAAGACCGGACCAGTCTCGGCAACACTGGAAATCGGTACACGAACACTTCCGAGCACCTCACCGCTTGCCAAATTCTGGAGATGAGTCCGAGGAAGCATCAAACAGTGAGACACATCACACCCGTAGCACAGATGTCAGGGCACCAAGCAAGCGTGAAGAAGAAGCAAACTACATAAGACGGAATGATTCACTCAGGCCCTGGAAAGAGGAAGACAAACGTATCCATGACACCCGAGACAACGAGGAAATTGTGAGGAGGCCATCACCATCATACGAGAGAGGCAGAGACGAAGTACCGGGGGATCAAACACAAGAAATAAGCATGTGGTTATCAAACAACCTCTCCATCGAAATGACAACGAAGACATGTCGAGAAAGGTACCTGGAGAAATATCCCAAAGATAACTCTGACTCGAGGAGCAGTTCGTCACGGCCTACCCGTTTCAGAAATCTACCATTCAAGACACACTCAAAGGAACGTTCTCAAAGTAAATGAACAAAAGACTCCTCCGATTCAGAAAGCATGTCTGTCTGATCCCTCGGGTCGACTGACTCATGGTCCCGACAATGGCCATGGCATCAACCACCCGAACACACCATAGAACCACAGGACATTCTTCCCGTCCATAGCGACATATCTCACACAAATGTCTCTGAATACTCAATCACCCCACAAGACAACATGTCATGTCAGTCGCAGGTATATCAAGACATCAATAATATACCGTCACCCCTGAGGGGGTCAGCGAGGCTGACTCAAAGGGCCTACAGAAGGAAAACAGACATAGGGGGCACTACCAACTGGATGGGAAAGGACTATCCGGTCACTCTGCAAGGAAGGCAGGACGTGGTGACAGCGACAGGTCATCATCGGATGAGAGAGAAACAGGCACATGCCCAGATAGTCAAAGGATTCACCAGTCTCAAACGCGAGTGGGAGTGGGCGAGACAACCAGAGGCAGCAAATGAGTCCCCGTACCAAATTAGAATGACCCTTTCAGATAGTGCCCTACCATCTGGCATGCATGACTCTAAACAGGAGGACAGTGGTGCCCTCAACCGGACAAGACAAAAGGAAGTAAAAGTATATGAGGTGCTCGGAAGAGAACCAGAACAACATCCACTCATGAAGGAGATCGAGCGTCAATCGAACAAGAGCCACAAAGGAAGACAGACTGCCGCCATCAAGCTAAGCCCTTCACAGTCACCTCACGAGGGGCACTCATGATCACCTTAGAAACTGAAGATGAGTGGATAACCCAGGAGCTCATTGGAATCCGCCACGAATCTGAGAACCAGAAGAGCACGCGAGACATTTCGCAATTTCAAATATGCACTCCTGTAGTCAAGGATGCTCTCGCCAAGGCAACGGAGAGCCACACAAAGGAAAAGGAGATGCGTCTCCATAGCTTAAACGGGCGGCCCACAGTCCCATGTGGCTGATTGAGGAACTATAAACATGTTGGACGCAAAGTTTATTTTGTTAACAAAGGGGGAGATGTAATAATGTGTGATGCAGTTTAGTGTTTGGGGGTGGAGCTGGGGAAGGAACAGGAACGGGAGGAGCTAGGGAACAGTTTCAAGGCAGATAGAGCAGGGACGGGGTAGGAGATAGCCGTAGAGAATAAAGCTCCTTTAACATATAAACAGTGTCTGAGTCTTATGTACAGGAGGGACACGACAGGGTTCACCAGCTCCAAAGTTTCCAACTCTAGCTGTTACACCAGGGTGGTTCCTCCATTATAGCCGAGGAGCGTAGCCCCCATTAAAATGTCCCCAGAGATGAAAAATTAAATGGTAATGAAGTTAATTCACTACCATTTTATTTTTCGTCACCCTGTTCCAAACCAAGTGTCAAGATGGGGAGGGCCTGCTGAGGGGCAGCAGGAAGGAGTGGTGGGCCGGAATATGTCTCTTTACATCGCAATGTATTACATCACATGCTTTTACAATGCGGTCGTTACAATGACCGCGTTGTTAGTACGTGATGCATTTACATCGCAAGTCATTGCAACAACTTGCACTAGGGGGCGCGCTGAACTTAATCAATCAATCAATCATGGTATTTGTAAAGCATGCTATTCACCCCTAAGGGTCTCAAGGCGCTGAGAGGGGGGTTTTCACTACTGCTTGAAGAGCCAGGTCTTGAGGAGTCTTCTGAAGGCGAATAGGTCTTCGGTCTGCCGTAGGTGGGTAGCTAGGGTGTTCCAGGTTTAGGCGGCGAGGTAGGAGAAGGATCTGCCACTGGAGGTTGTTCGTTGGATGCGGGGGACGGCGGCGAGGGCGAGGCTGGCGGAGCGGAGCTGGCGGGTGGGGGTGTGGAAGCTGAGTCTGCCTTCAGGTAGGCTGGTCCGGTGTTGTGGAGTGCTTTGTGTGCGTGGGTGAGGAGTTTGAAGGTGATCCTCTTGTTGATGGGGAGCCAGTGTAGGTTTGTCAGGTGGGAGTGATGTGGCTGCGGCGGTGGATGTTGACGATCAGTCGAGCGGAGGCATTTTGGATGCGCTGTAGTCGTCGTAGGTGTTTGGCTGGGATTCCGGCATAGAGTGCTTTGCCGTAGTCCAGCCTGCTGCTGACGAGGGCCTGTGTCACCGTTCTTCTTATTTCGGTCAGGATCCACTTGTAGATCCTGCGAAGCGTGCGGAGGGTGTTGTAGCAGGAGGAGGAGATGGCGTTTACCTGTTTGGACATTGAGAGGGAAGATTTGAGGATGAATCCTAGATTGCGTGCGTGGTCAGTGCTGTCCCGAGAGTGGTTGGCCACAAGGAGTCGTCCCATGCCGAGGGGTTGGGTCCGAGGATGAGGACCTCCGTCTTGTCCGAGTTCAGTTTCAGCCGGCTGCTCCTCATCCAGTCGGCGATGGCCTTCATTCCGTTGTGGATGTTGGTTTTGGCAGTGCGTGGGTTCTTGGTGAGGGAGAGGATGAGCTGAGTGTCGTCGGCGTAGGAGATGATGTTGAGGTTGTGGTGGCAGGCCACTTGTGCGAGGGGGGCCATGTAGATGTTGAACAGCGTTGGGCTGAGGGAGGAGCCCTGGGGGACACTGCAGATGATGTTTGTTGGACCCGGTCCTTTGGGCAGGTTCACCCCGAGACTTTTTGCTTTTTCCTAGCCTGTTTCTGGAACCTGGATTGATGATTTTAGGCCTCTGCGCACTTTTTCACTGTGGTACAGTGTAAAGTGCGTGTGCTCTCTGTGTATGTGTGGTAAGTGGCCTGCCCTCCCATAGGAATGAATGGGGAATATGTATGCCCATGGTAGATTCCTGATGTGTGGGGAGTGCAGGGTCGAGTTTGATATGTGTGAACTCGTGAGAATGAATGCTGCATAATGGTATATGCGGCATGGCTGTGTCTAGTCTAGAAGCGCCACTTTTAGAAGTTGGCATATTTGTGTAGTGAGTCTGCTGGCACGTGATTGGGTGATGAGCCTGGCCCAGGAGTGCCTGGGCCTGCTTGTGGATTTACTGTCTGGTTTGAGTGGGACAGGGGCTGCAGGGCCCCCGGAGGGGGTCGGAGCCATCCCAAGGATGAAAGGCCCCATCTGCTATCAGGGAAGTGGGAGGAGATGGTGCCGGGCTGTGCCTGCCTGACCACCATGATGGCTCTCCCTCCTGATGGCCCACTGTCACCTCTGACCTGAGGCTGACAGGAGAGGGAAACCAGAAACACCCCGGGCTCAGGGCTCGATAGCACAAAGACTTCAAAGCCTTTTCTGTGTATAAGAAGGGGCTGTGTCCCCTTCCAAAATGTTCTTGTTCTTGCTCTTGAGGCTGACTTGAATCTACCAGGGACGGGCGCTGCCCAGCCCCTGGATGCCTGGAGGACTCCTGATGGACTCTCCTGGATCCCTGGACTCCTGGGGGACCCCTCTGCCCTACCTGGGCTGATGGGGGGACTTGGCTTTACCCCTGGGAAGCTCTGGGACCGTTGCAGCATGGAGAAGCTGCATTTTTCTGTGGAAAGCGCTGGAACTGTGTTTCTAGCGCCTGGAGGTGCTGAGCTTCCCCCTGAGCGCTCTGCCTGTTTGCTAGCGCTTTGGAGCGCTTGATTTCCCCCTAGCGCGTAGAAGCGCTTTATCCTTGGCCATAGCGCTTAGGAGCGCTTTATTGTGTTCTGTTTATTTGATTGATTGGGCCGATCGAGTGCCTACCTCGATTTATTCTTTTTTTAAAGAAGCCGGTGCCCACCCGGCATTTGCCTCCCATTCACCGCCGCCGCCCGGGCTTGGAATCGCCTGACGAACCGAAGGCGCCGCGCTCTCATTGGCTGAGAGAGCCGAGCCCCCTCACCAACGCCGCGACGGGATAGGCCTGTGCGGCGCAGCGTCATGGCCCTTGTCGTGCCGTGATTGGAGGAGGAGAGGAGACTCGTCATCGGGGCCGCGACGGGATTGGCTGGTCGAGGCGGCCCCGAAAGGAAAGGAGAAGGCGCGGGAGATGGCGGCCGTTCGCGGGGCTCCTCTCGACTGAGGGAGCCCAGAGGAAAAGAGGCGGCCGGTTGGCAGGGCTCCCGTGTGGCGAGGGAGCCCTGCAGAGAGGAGAAGACTCGTGGCCTGCGGCTGGGGGCTCCCGTGTGCGGAGGGAGCCCCGGCGAGGAAGAGAGAAGGCCGGCGCGAGGCTCCCCGCATGGAGGGAGAGCCTCGAGTGAGCAGAGACCTGCCGTCGCCCCGCCCGCGATGGGCTGCCGGTGAGTCTGGGCTGAGGGCCGGGCAGAGTGGGGCAGAAGAGAGGAGGTGCGCCGGGACACGGTGTCGGTGTCCGCCCCCCCCAGTGGCGCGAGCTCGCGCCTGTTGCCAGTGCAAAGCCACGAGGGCTTCAAGGGCGGCCCCAGTTGGCAGTGGGTTGCCCCAACATGTGTGAGCCCAGAGAAGCTCAGAGGGGCCATATTTTGTTTAAGAGCCTGTTTGGCTCCAGAGGGGCTCCCCGCCCGCAGTGGTGATTAAGAGCCCAGCGAGGCTCCAATGACTGGGGCATGTGTTATGCCAGAGCCTGTGTGGCTCCAACCTTTTGCGCAGTGTTGTTCTAGGGCCAGTGAGAGCCCCGGCGCAGTTTTCTCCAGCTGCCCAGCAATTCGTGGGCAGCTGCACCGTTTAGGCGCAAGATGGAGAGAGAGTCCCTGCGTGGGACAGAGAGGGCACAGTGGTGCCAGGCCTTCCCAGCTGCACTTGGATACCGGCTTCTTGGAGGCGTGTTTTAAGAGTGTGATGGCAGACCACGTTGAAGGCGGGCGAGAGGTCCAGGAGGATGAGGGCTGATGTTTCGCCATTGTCTAATTGGTGCCTGATGTCGTCTGTGGCAACGATGAGGGCAGTCTCGGTGCTGTGGTTTCGTCTGAATCCAGATTGGGACGGGTCCAGGATGTTGTTGTCTTCGAGGTGGCGAGCAGTTGCATGTTGATGATTTTCTCGATGACCTTCACCGGGAACGGGAGCAGGGAGATGGGCCGGAAGTTCTTGAGGTCCTTGGGGTCTGCTTGGGCTTCTTGAGGAGGGCGTTGATTGCGGCGTGCTTCCAGCTTTCCGGGAATGTCGCTGTTTCAAAGGAGATGTTGATGACCTTCGTAGTTGGGGGCGATGGCTGCGTCTGCCTTGTTGAATATGTGGTGTGGGCACGGGTCTGTCGGAGATCCTGAGTGGATGGAGTTCATGAACTTGCGTGTCTCATTGCTGCTGACATTGGACCAGGAGGTAAGGCGGTTGGCGTTGTTGGTGATCGGAGGAGGGGTGGAGTCTAGCGTGGTCGGGTCGGTTGTGGTGTTGAAACTGTCGTGGATGTCAGCGATCTTGCGGTGGAAGAAGATGGCCAGTGAGTCGCACAGTTCCTGTGAGGGCGGGATGTCGTTGGTGTTGGCGGTGGGGTTGGATAGTTCTTTAACAATGCGGAAGAGCTCTTTCCTGTCGTGTGCGTTGTTATCCAGGCGGTCTTTGAAGGAGGACCTCTTGGCTGATCTGATGAGGTGGTGGTGTCTTCGGGTGGTGTCCGTGTGGGCTGCGTGGTTGTCCGGTGTACGTTCGTGGAGCCATTTCTTCTCCAGTTTCCGGCATGCGCGCTTGGAGGCCAGGAGGTCGTCGGTGAACCAGGTGGCTCTCTTGCTGGTGTGGCTGTTGGAGGGTTTCTTCAGTGGGGCGAGGGTGTTGGCACAGGCGTCTATCCACTGTCTGAGGTTGCGGGCTGCGGCGTCTGGGTTGGTGGGGTCGGTGGGTGAGTTCTGGGAGAGGGTGGTGAGCAGCTGGTCTTCAGTGACTTTGCTCCAGCCGCGGCGAGGCAGCTGTTGGGTGCGGTGGTGCGTGGTTGGTTTTTTGAAGGTGAAGTGAATGCAGCGGTGGTCGGTCCAGTGGGGTTCGGTGGTGTGGTCGAAGGCGACGTGGGTGCTTGTGGAGAAGACGGCGTCCAGCGTGCGCCGGAGGCGTGGGTGGATGCAGTGACGAGTTGTCTGAGGCCGAGGTTGGCGAGGTTGCCGATCAGCGTGGTGGAGTTGACGTCGTTGTTGTTCACGAGGTGGAAGTTCAGGTCCCCGAGGAGGATGTAGTCCGTGGAGGCGAGTGCGTGGGTGCTGGCGAGGTCGGCGATGGAGTCGCTGAACTGGGCCTGGGGTCCGGGGGGTCTGTAGACGAGCATTCCTCTGAGGGTGGTATTGGGGTCGGTGTGGATCCGGAAGTGCAGGTGTTCAGCGGCGTTGAGGGTGTCATCTACGTGGGTGGTGACCTTGAGGGTGGACTTGTGGACTATGGCAATTCCTCCTCCGATGCTATTGTCGCGGTCCCTGCGGGTGATCTTGTAGCCGTCTGTGATGGCAATGTCTGGTGCAGAGGAGTCGTTCCACCATGTCTCGGTCAAAAGGCTACGTCTGGGGCAGTGGCGTCGAGCAGGTCCCAGAGCTCGATGGCGTGTCTGCGTGTGGAGCGGGTGTTGAGGAGTATGCAGCGGAGGTGGTTGGGTCTGGTCCTTGATGGTATGTGGTTCTGTAGCAGGTAAAGCTGCAGCTGCGGCAGGAAAAGGGTCAGTGGGTGCGTTTCGGGGCGGCCTGGTTGCAACGTTGGTCTCGGCCGGTGTTGAGAGCGTGGAGAGAGTTGGCATCGTAGCTGAGGCTGGGTATGGTGCGGTGGGGTGCGCGGGGTCCAGGGGTTCTGGCGTAGGGCGCGGTCCTGGTGCGGACGGGCGCAGACGAGCTTGCCTCTGGGCGTGCGCGGCCGCGCAGCGTCCTGCATTAAGAAGGGGTGGAGGGAGGGAGGAGCAGCTGGGAGGCGGGTGGCGGGAAGCGAATGGGAGAGGGGGGGCGGGGCCACAGGGGATACAGCGGTGGGAAAGGAATGATGGGAGTGCGGAGAGCGGGGCGGCGAAGAACTAAAGGCACAGCAGAAGGAAACAGGCAACAAAAACACAGGCAACAGTTATTTAAGCAGCGCACAGAAAAACAGGCAACAAATACAGGCAACAGTCACTAAAGCAGCGCACAGAGAAAATAGGCAACAAATACAATACAAATACGGGAAACAGTCACTAAAACAGCGCACAGAGAAAACAGGCAACAAATACAATACAAATAAGGGAAACAGTCACTAAAGCAGCGCACAGAGAAAGCAGGAAACAAATACAATACAAATACGGGAAACAGGCAGCAGATCAGACCGAATACTTACCGCCCACCACTGGGCCACCAGGGATGAGGCGCAGGCGGGAGCCTGCGGGTGGGGGAGGGCCTCGAACTCCCAGCAGCAGCCAGAGGCAGCAGACAGAGGACACAGCACCAGCAGGGAATGCTGGGGCGGTGGGGGGAGCGTTGTGGCCTGAGAACAGGTCAAGGTTCGCACCCTCGCCGCGCAGCGTCCTGCATTAACAAGGGGTGGAGGGAATAGTATTAATTACAATTCCTACTCCAGTTTGCGCAACAGTAGGGAAGGTGTTGGAGTTCATTTCCAATACCTCAGCACCCCCTAGTGCAAGTTGTTGTAATGACTTGCAATGTAAATGCATCGCGTACTAACAACGCAGTCGTTATAACGACCGCTTTGTAATAGTAGCGCGGTGTAATGACAGCGTTGTAAATGCTGTTTCCCGGTTGGCTGAGGGCTGCCTGTGCACAGTTTAAAGTGTGCATCTCCCTTTGGCTGGCCTTCTTGCGAGGGCCAGCCAGACATGCGCACTTTAAAACTGTCAACCTAGCTGTCTTAAGACTGCTGGGTTGTGAGCAAGTGCTGGCCTCCTGTGCCCTCTGGAGGACCGATAGAGGCCTCTCCCGCCAATCCTGGCATTTCACTCATGCTGCTTAACAGCATGAGAGTAGCGCCATGATTAGTTAAGGGAGTTGGCTGGGACCCTGACATCACAGAGAAGAGGACCAGAGTGAGCAGGACGACAGCAGCACAGTAACTAACATTTTATTTTATTTATTAATTTATTTAATGTAATTTCCTCCCCCTTACTCTCAGTAGTTGCCAGCCACCATTGTTGCCTTCAAGGACAGGAAATGGAGGATGCCTCCCTGATTAGCCTGTGGTGCAGGGCTGGCTATTCGGATGGCCGAGCTGGCCCCCAGGCCAGGGCCACAATATTCTGAGGGGCACACGGAGCTGTGTGCATTAAATAAAGTATAATAACAAGTTTAGTGTACAGTTAATTAAAACAATGACAAAGAATACGAACTAAAAAACGATTAAAAGAGTGTCCTAGTTAAAACGTACAATGAGTTGATTTTCAACGGCAATCTCATTAATCAGAATCGTGTATATGTACATGTAGAAGAGCTATCATGGGGAGTATAGGTGGTAACTCAGGAGTCCATTAAATTTCTCTAACAATTTACATAAAATTAGTTTAGCTAGAAAAAAAGTGGCAGTGCTTAACGATTCCACGAGCCACACTTAAAAAAAACACCAGCTTGTTAATGCTTTCAATATCTAGGTCTCTCTGGATTAATCTTGCATATTTGCTCAGGATTAATCTTGCATATTTGCTCAGAATTCTGCCAAATGTTTTAGGTGACAGCAGTAGCGCCCCGTGTTTAGGACGAGTGGCGGGGTGGGCGGGCAGAGTGAGGACACCATAGAGGTCACGAAGGGAGGGGGGAATAAAAATAATAATAAAAGAAATAAAACTTACCTTCAGCCGCCGCGTCACGCATTGCCAATCCAGACGCTGCTTTCACATGAGAGCAGCTTCAGGATTGGCATGAGCACTGGCTCAAGGACAGATTGGGAGTCTGTGCCTTTTTCTTCCCAACACCAGCAATGCAGCTGGGGTTGGAGAGAGGTTCACTGCACATGATGGTTTGGCCGACCTGAGACAGCAGGCTAAACCATCATGCGCAGAGAAGGGAGTGCACTAACAATCCCCTCAGTGCTGTCACCCCCCAGGCCCCACCACTGGTGTAACGAAAAGTGAGGGGGGCTCCCTGCACGGTACTTAGGGGGGCCCCCTCCGGGCTCAATCAGGAGCTCTCCCGGCCAGAGTTCAGTGCTGAGGGGGCCCCTTGGAGCTAGGGTCCCCCCCGCACCGAGTGGGCTGCGGGAGCCTGTGTTACGCCCCTGGGCCCCACCCCCAAGACTCAGCAGGAAAGGAGAAAAAAAACGAGTGTCTTTTTTTCTCCTTTTCTGCCCTTTTTGTGGGGCGCGATGCTCTTCCACCATAGCAGAGGATCCGCCACTGGGTGAAAGAGAGCTTTGCCTACAAGGTTTCGATCAAGGCTCTCAAGTATTTATGCCATTTTAGCCTTTCGTCAGAACGAATTTGACAAATTGCATGTTTCAGAGTACCACTATTTGCATTCTTCACTTTCAAACCCTATGCCAAGAAATCCACTTTTTACTTCAAGCTGTGCCTTGGTAAATTGAATTACAGTCGAAGAAACGATTCAGGAGAGGAATTTGGGAGGGCAAACATTGAGTGCAAGCATTTATTTTGGGCGTGATCCAGCCAAACCTCAAACGTCTCTAAACATGAATGCTCCATACACCAAGGTTGGCATTAGCGTGCTATTAATAACCTTACAAGCCGCCGACACATTAAAACCATTCATTTTTTGTAGAAACCATTCAGTTTTTGTAGTAACTCATAATACGTAGACATCAACGCAGGATGGTCATGTTTCTGAAAGATAAGGTATCAGAATAGTTGCCTCACTCGCCCATAAACTTAATTGATCTTACTCTCTCGAGCTTCATTGTTGACAAGTACCAGGCCCCTTTATTGTGACATTTCCATATCTTGCTTTTAGTGCTGTTGAGTTTAACATCACTTGCCTTACTGTAGACCTCTAGTGCAGTCAGAGAGTGCTGCAGACCAATCTGCGTGTGGTTGAAGATGATGGCATCATCAGCATATTGAAGCAGTTGGATTTTTATTCCTGCCATTCTCGGTGGAAATACTCTTGCTCTCCCTAGGTGCATTATGGTTAGTACAAGACGGTCACCCAGGCCCTCGTCACCAGCCGCCTGGACTACGGCAACTCCCTCTACGCCGGAACCACCGCCCACCTCCAGAAGAGACTCCAGCGGATCCAGAACGCCTCAGCACGACTCATCCTGGACATCCCCCGTCGCAGCCACATCTCCGGACACCTGAGAGACCTGCACTGGCTCCCGGTCAACAAGAGAATCACCTTCCGTCTCCTCACCCACGCACACAAAGCCCTACACAACCAAGGCCCAGGGTACCTCAACAGTCGCCTCAACTTCTACGCTCCCAAACGCCAGCTCCGATCGACCGGCCACGCCCTCGCCGCCGTCCCCCGCATCCGAAGAGCCACCACAGGGGGACGGTCCTTCTCCTACCTCGCCGCCAAGACATGGAACTCCCTCCCGACCCACCTCCGCCTGACCCAGGACCACCTCGCCTTCAGGAAGCAACTCGAGACCTGGCTGTTCGAGCAGTAGCGGACCCCCCTCCCCTAGCGCCTTGAGACCCTCTGGGTGAGTAGTGCGCTATATAAATGCTTTGATTGATTGATTGATAAAACAGCAGCGCTCCTGTCATCTTGATCCAGCCTTGTATGTGTCCCTGCCTGCTCGTTTCTGTCTGATTTGCAAGTTTAAAGTGGTTTTAATCCTTCATTATCATACAGGGAGCAATATTTTTACCACCGCATTAGCCCACTTTGTTGCCCTTCCTTTACCCTCTCACCCAGCTGACACACACCAACAACATCATCAGCCTGAAGCAGCTCACCTATTGGTGACTTAGGTGAGTTGGGGGAGGTTCAGAGATGTTTGTGTTCAGGGGCCAGCCACTGTTCAACCAGGGACTGACCAGTGAACACAAATGGACCCAACTGCTGCATCATTTAATTCACTAGCATCAGCAAGGGCACCAACTTTCTCTCTGTTCAGGAAACTATTTTAGCAATCCCTCTGGCTGAGGGTTACCCCATGTGAAAAGTGGCGGAGGCAGGGTCTCTGCCCATTTCTTGGCTTGCAGTGAGTCACAAAGTACTCCATTTATTGAGTTCTCCGGACTCATTGTTACTTCAAAGAATGAGTTAAAGATGGAAACATTGTTGACTAAACGCTCTTCTTACCTGGGTTTCTTGTGTGGTACAGAAGCTGCTTCAAACATTTTGCCATACCCCAGACCACCTTTTAGGTCAAGCATTCAAAACCTCTTGTTAGGTCGAGCATTCGAGACCTCTTGTATATACTTTAGTATATACTTATATGTGTATGTATTTTGTGGGCTCTGGAAATCACCCCTAGGACTTGTCTGCTTCCGTTTAGGAACTTTTTTTTCTGTTCAACTGCCTCTATGTAACTGTTTTAATAGAAAACGGCCAGTAGAGGTCAGTAAAATACCAGAATTGCTTTCTGCTGAGTAACTTTTTTTTTTTTTAATTTTTCTGATAACTGCCTCTATTTAACTTTCTTGATAGAAAACGACAAGCAGAGGTCAGTAAAATACCAGAATCACTTTAGCATTCTCTAGATTCCAGTCCATAGAAATTGTTGTCCACGAGCACCCATAGACAATAATATTGTTTTCAAATCTTGTATTTTCAGTGATATGACCACCGAAGGCCCTGATTTTATATATAAAAAAGAGCTTAGGACTATACCGTTTAGTGCTGAAAGGCAATATTTCTCTCCATGTATTCCCATACCTGGCACGTCATGCAGTTTGGTACTTACTTTTCTTCCATGTTAAAGAACAGTAGATGTTTCAGCACCCAGGCTAATGTGCTGCATAGCTAAATACATATAAGGTCTCAAAGGCGAGACAGATGCATTGCAAATTCTTGGTATACTTACAGGTTGCTTTGGACTGTGTAAAGTTGACTTAAAAACCTATGAATGCAATGGCTGGCTGATTCATATGGTAGTCTGACTGTTGGTCCTGGTTCACACCATTGTCTAACAGACATCTGATTTAACAAGAGCAACCAACAGACCCTCCGATTACACTAACTAAAGCACATAAAACACCTTATTCAATCTGCATCTTTCTTACTTGCTAAATTAACACACACAATAGAACTTTACAAAGATGTGCACACTTCAGTACTAAATGTACTCACATCTATTCAGCCATGATCCGTGCAGGGAGCAGCGGTGGGGCGGTGGGGCCAGATAAGGGGAGAATTTGAGGGAGGATGCCAAGGGAAAATTAAATAATTCATTTTCGCTCAGCATCGTTCCTCGTAATCCTCCCTTACCCCACCCCACCGCTGTTACCTGCACGGACCGCTGCTGCATCTATTAATGAAACCACATCTCACCATACTAAGTAAATAGATCGTGTCCAGAAGAAGGTCACTCATAAACAACAGACTGATTGAAACAATTGTTTAAAGTCGTCTACTGATTCTACAAGCAATGAAACTAATTTCATGTCTCCTTTGTGATAATGTATTGAAGTTAATAATAAAGTTTTGGTCTATTGTTCTATTACACTGCAAAGTATTTTTCTATTATTTATGTAATCTTCCTGTGCATTTACATGTGAAACCTAAACATCTTTAGAACTCCTATAGTATGAGCACTTTGTATTCCCATTTGAACAACTTCTTGGGAACACTCCATAGAATAGGCATTGCACAATTCCAGTGGCCGATTGAAACATTGTTGGTATGATTTGAGGCATAATTTAAAGTTCAGCAGTAATGAAAAATCCACCAATTTCTGGAGGAAGGGCTAAATCTAGAGGATAATCCACAGGTGAAATTTCCTTCACCTTACGAATAGTGTGGTGGTGGATTTTGCACAAACACAGTGCCCTCAAACTGACTCAAATAGCAGTTAACTAGACCAATTCTTTTCTTGAAACACACATTCTGTTATTCTGCTATTGAGCAAAGATGAAGGTGGTCCGCACAAAAGCTGTAGATTCACCATGCTGATTTTGAACCAGATAGTGAAACTGAATCCTAGTTATCCCAGTCAACAAAATACATACAGGGGCGGCAAGTCCCCGGCAGACAGCTTGTGTGAGGCTTAATTACAAGTACTGTGGTTTCCAATACTTGACTCACACAGATCAATTCACCGTCCCATTTAGGAGGTGGAGTGGGTAAGAAAACCTGCAGATCGTATCCCCTTTTATTTGCGTAAAATGTTGAGAGTGCCATGGAGCAAAAACACAACCAGTTATGTAATCGAAGCATACTGTTCATAGTGTGTTTGAAAAGGTGTTTTAACATTTTTAGAGCTTCCGTTTTACAGTCATCTACTTCAAAACTGCAGGTGTACTATGTGAGCAGAGATAATTTATGCCACAGTTTATGTGACAAAGAGTCCATATGGAGAGAATCCCTTGACCTTCTGGGGCCAGACGTACATCCGTTTTTGGGGGTTGGAAACGGAAAATCGGGCCGCTTATGACCACTAAAAAGGGTTGCAGCATGTACAAACTCTATCTTGCGAGTCGGTAACCCATTACCGACTCGCAAAATAGGGCCTACAAGTCGCTTTTAGGAAGGGGCATACCAAGGTCGTCCCTTCCTAATAGCGAGTTGCGGGGGATGCACGATTGTCTTGCAGTGCAAATGTCGCAGTTACTACTAATTACAAATTGGTGGTAAGCTAGTCGCAAATGGGAAGGGGTTCCCAATGGATCCCTTTCACTTTGTGTTTGGCAGCGAAAATATTTTTCAAGAGCAGGCAGTGGTTTTAGGGACCACCAGGGTTGGATTGGGATTAAAAATCGGCCCGGGCACGCATAAAAAAATCGGCCCACATTTGCATAATGCCTTCCCTCAAATCACTGCTTCAGCGTAATTTTACATAAAGGGGGGGGGGGGTAAAAATAAATATGTACGCATCAGTTTTTACCCAAGTTAAATACACCTGAAAACAAGTGAGGCCACTTCTGCTCAGGCTCCCTGCCCAGCTCAGTATGCCTACATTAATGGGAGGCCCAGCGAAAGAAAAGGGGTGACACCTCTACCTGTTGCTGCTATACGAGAGGTAATGAGTGCCCATCGCCCTCCAGAAAGGAGCTACTTAGACACCCACTGGGCCGCTGGATGTATAGTCGAACAACAGAGACACCGCCCAAATCGGCCCCCAGGCTGCTCAAAAGCAGCCCTCAGGTGGAACTCGGCCCCCGGGCCCTCGGGCATTGCCCGAATGCCCCCGTTACCAATCCGATGCTGGGGACCACTGCCTGCGGATGTATGACGTTACAACGCATGCTTTTACATCACATGCCTTTACAATGCGGTTTTTACATCGCATACCATTACAACGCATAGCGCTTTTGGGTGTTGGATAGTGAATAGTTTAATTTACTATTCCAACTCCAGTCCCCGTGGACACTAGGGAAGGTTATTGGATAGTAAATTAACCTATTCCCTATCCTAGAGCGCCCCCCAGCGCAATGCGTTGTAATAGTTTGCGTTGTAATGACCGCGTTGTAATGGTAGTGCGTTGTAAAAGTTTCGTTGTAAGTGATGTTTCCCCTGCCTGCCCTTAAAAATTTTAAACAACATTTTACGTTTTTTTTCTTATGAATGCATCACGTTTTCCTTTAAGGAAAACGAGCTGCATTTGAAAATAAAAATTTACTTTATTTAAAAAGCAAACACAGACATGGTGGTCTGCTGCCCCCAGCAGGTCACCATCCCTATGATTGCAGCCCACTCCCAATGGGTCGCAAGTTGCAACCTGCCACGTGAATATAGATGAGGCAGGTCATTTGCGACCCCATTGGGAATTGCTAAATGTGTCAGACACATTAATACATTCCGTTTTGCGAGTTGCAAAACATTGCAATTTGCGACACAGACAGAACGGTCGTACATCCGGCCCCTGGCCTCTAAAACTGGAGAAAGTGCAAACTCTGCACAATGAGTGCCTCGTGAGGTGTGTGTGAAAAGACTAGACCTTCGACATATTTCTGGGTGCTCCAGTAAAATGGTCTCGGTAATACCGCGTGACGAATTACCCATACTACAGGTTCGGTATTTCACGGGGGCGGTGTTAAAGCATCCTTATCAGTTTTGAAGGTTATAACAGCGGATAGCACTTTAACAATGCAGCCTTTATTTTGACTTTAAAATGAGAAACAAAATGTTTTCAATCTAACTTCGTTAGGTTTGTTTGTGCACGCAGATTTTATGCCCATCCCCCCCAAACCCCCCACCTCTCGACGAAAATTTGAAAATGTTTGGTAGATTTTTCTATAGTTTTTCGAGGACATGGAGCAGCAGCACTTTTACTTTTGACATGAAAGCTTCATGTACACTTTATTGACAGTAAGGGGCAGGACACACTTAAAATTGGCAGGTTCTCCTAAAATCTAATTCAGCGCTGCATCAGCAGGTAAGGACTGGGCCGGGCACTGCTGTAATCCAGACACACGGGGTTGATTTTGTCTGTTATCGGCAGTTAATGCACAGGACTCTCGAGGCAACGGGCGTTTGAGCACGATTCGTTCCTTTATGGAAAATTAACGACCTGGTATTTTTTAAGTGAAATTATTTGCACCGACCCAACCCTTTATTTGTACTTAATACTGTAAATAAAGGGGCGTTTGATGGTGAGTAATCTCTTATCCCTGGAGTTGTGTCTGGGACTGGGAGTAGCACCCAAATATGCCAGGTTCACCTCTATACATTAGGCGCTGCTGTTCCAGAGACCGCATCCTTGGAACAAAGGTTCAGATAGCTGAGATGTCTGAGGCGGTGAGCTCTGGAGCTCTTCAGTTGTCTATCTGCCGCCTCTCAGGTGTCTGCCTTCTATACACGGTCTGTCCAGAGCGTGGTGATGGAGGGGCTGGGGTCAGAGGAGGTCATTCGCATTGTGGCCTCCCTATTTAAAGGCTGGCGCCCTATTACCAGGCTCACCTCGTCTGAAATGAGTGATTGAGTTAACCGAACCCCCCCCCCCCAAAAAAAAAGGCCCCACCCCTCCTCTGATCCCTAGCGGCCGAGCAGTGGAACGCCAACGATTAGAACGGTGCAATGATAGCTAAGGCAGGGCGCGAGGAATCCGGAAGCACTACTATGCACCAGTTATCAGAGTGTGTCCAGGTTCATTCACTTCCGGGGATATAGTGTAGCAATACCGACCATAAATTCTAGAAGGATCTACCTGCCATCCCCATTGGTGTAACGCAAAATGATGGGGCCCCTTGAGACTCCCATATCTTACCACTATCCATAGCCTTTAGATTGAATGGGGGCCCCTTGAAGGATGTGAGGCCCCCTGCGTCCATGCCACCTCTCCTGTGGCTCTACGGACACGCTCGTGGAATTCATCTCCCCGTAGCCTTCCACTTGAAGCATTGTCACGCGGCAGCGTTGTAACGACTTTGCTGAACTGCAATTAAATATTTATCAAACACCGTTTTTTTCCTATTAAAAATGTAAACTAGAATTTTCGTTTTCGAGTAGCCTGCACAACTTCTAAACCTGTAGTAAACAACATCATTTAAACATTGACACACGAGAATTGTGTTCAGGCTTTATTGCAGTATCGTGGCCTCTGCCTTCCGGTTTCTCAAAACAAACAACACAATAGTAATAACATTTGTATTATCACTTCCTATCATACCTCTGTAGTTTCTAGGTGCATATACAAATGCGCAACCTGAAGCCCATAATTAATGACCCAAGCGTTCATGTGGCTTTTGCCTTTCACCCTCGAACTATCCTCATGCACAAAGAAGTAAAGCAATGCAAATCAAATCAAATCAAATCAAAATAGTCTTTATTCGATATTTTCCAATCATAAAAGACATTTACAATACAAATTCACCCACACCCCATAGATAATAAGATCCTCATTTGGTCAGACGTTACCACTATTCCTAAAAAGAGCTTACTAGCTCATACATAATTACAAAAAAAATTTAAATAGCTAAGTATCACATTTAAAATGTTAAAAAAGACAATGTTAAAAGGATAATACATTCATTGCTAGGAAAGTCAAATTCTCAATACACTTTACTTGATCAAATGGCAGCATTTAGCAGCATATAACAGCAGGCCTTGGGGTTATACGGAACTCATTTTACGGGCACGAATTATCCACATCCAGTGTAAGAATTTCGACATGGCTATAACGACTAGCTGGGATGTGTCAGTTCTTAAGATCCTAATTGCCTCACTAGCAGTAAAGCAATGCATTCATATTCTAGTTTGAAAACCTCCATGAACAAAAGAGTTACCGGTGAAACACAACCTGGTAACAGCCTAGGGTAGCACCACCGAGACAATTGTACTTAACTGGTTTCAACCAATGTCGCCTCCCCTGAATGCAGGGGGGGAGGCTTACCAACACCGGTCTGCATGTGTGCCAGTACTGAATCTCAGATGAAATGAATACTCAATGTAACTCTCCATACCTGCCTCCCATCTCCTCTTCCCCCTTTCTTCTGCCTTTTTCGGACTGCCTTTCTTTTCTTTTCTCTAACTATCGATTTGGGGGGGTTAGCTAAACAAACGGGACACAATGTCCCAAAAACACTGATGTATAAACTACGCCTGACAAACTGTGCTGAACCTGTAACAGAATTGCTAATGTGTTTTGTATAAAAAATAAAGAAAACATGTTGAAATAAAAAATAAAAATAAAAGGGGAGTCGGATTTGCACAAAGTGAAAATAAACCCAAAAAAAAGGATTATTGGCAGTGTCAGACTCATGGATGGCTCTAAATTCATGTTTAAAAACTCTCATTTTAATAAGTACTTCTCAGTGACACGCAATAATTTGACATATTCGTGTCAAAATACACTTTATTGAACTTTGAAGGGATTTTTTCATATTGTGCGTGGATTTAGTTCTATACTTTGATATAGTGACCACCTGGACTTGATATTGGTGACCACCTGGACTTTGATATGGTGACCACCTGGACTTGCTTCAGAACAGTCGCTCCACCACGCTCCTCCTCATTAGCAGCTGAAACGCTCCCTGGTATCGTTTCTTGTGTGTTTTCTACAGCACTGTTGTTACCATTGCATTGTAGCGCTTTTCACGCATAGCGCCGCTGTTACTATTTGGCATAATTAGCGCGACCTCGCTCAGGCTGTTGGGATCATTTTTCTTGTGTCTGTGCATTTGTTTGATTCTACTGCTCACTCGACGCATTTGTGTTTTTGCTGACCCTGTCTGCCTTTCCCTTTGACCCTCCATTTTGTTGTTGGTATCCCCTGGCCCGCCCCTCATCCACACTACCGCCTCCCTGCTGCCCCTCCCACCCACGTTCACCGAGCCTTCCTCTCCCCCGGCCAAACTGTGACCACCTGGACTTGCTTCAGAACGGTCGCTCCACCACGCTCCTCCTCATTAGCAGCTGAAACGCTCCCTGGTATCGTTTCTTGTGTGTTTTCTACATTGCATTGTAGCGCTTTTCACGCATAGCGCCGCTGTTACTATTTGGCATAATTAGCGCGACCTCGCTCAGGCTGTTGGGATCATTTTTCTTGTGTCTGTGCATTTGTTTGATTCTACTGCTCACTCGACGCATTTGTGATTTTGCTGACCCTGTCTGCCTTTCCCTTTGACCCTCCATTTTGTTGTTGGTATCCCCTGGCCCGCCACTCATCCACACTACCGCCTCCCTGCTGCCCCTCCCACCCACGTTCACCGAGCCTTCCTCTCCCCCGGCCAAACTGTGACCACCTGGACTTGCTTCAGAACGGTCGCTCCACCACGCTCCTCCTCATTAGCAGCTGAAACGCTCCCTGGTATCGTTTCTTGTGTGTTTTCTACAGCACTGTTGTTACCATTGCATTGTAGCGCTTTTCACGCATAGCGCCGCTGTTACTATTTGGCATAATTAGCGCGACCTCGCTCAGGCTGTTGGGATCATTTTTCTTGTGTCTGTGCATTTGTTTGATTCTACTGCTCACTCGACGCATTTGTGTTTTTGCTGACCCTGTCTGCCTTTCCCTTTGACCCTCCATTTTGTTGTTGGTATCCCCTGGCCCGCCCCTCATCCACACTACCGCCTCCCTGCTGCCCCTCCCACCCACGTTCACTGAGCCTTCCTCTCCCCCGGCCAAACTGTGACCACCTGGACTTGCTTCAGAACGGTCGCTCCACCACGCTCCTCCTCATTAGCAGCTGAAACGCTCCCTGGTATCGTTTCTTGTGTGTTTTCTACAGCACTGTTGTTACCATTGCATTGTAGCGCTTTTCACGCATAGCGCCGCTGTTACTATTTGGCATAATTAGCGCGACCTCGCTCAGGCTGTTGGGATCATTTTTCTTGTGTCTGTGCATTTGTTTGATTCTACTGCTCACTCGACGCATTTGTGTTTTTGCTGACCCTGTCTGCCTTTCCCTTTGACCCTCCATTTTGTTGTTGGTATCCCCTGGCCCGCCCCTCATCCACACTACCGCCTCCCTGCTGCCCCTCTCACCCACGTTCACCGAGCCTTCCTCTCCCCCGGCCAAACTGTGACCACCTGGACTTGCTTCAGAACGGTCGCTCCACCACGCTCCTCCTCATTAGCAGCTGAAACGCTCCCTGGTATCGTTTCTTGTGTGTTTTCTACAGCACTGTTGTTACCATTGCATTGTAGCGCTTTTCACGCATAGCGCCGCTGTTACTATTTGGCATAATTAGCGCGACCTCGCTCAGGCTGTTGGGATCATTTTTCTTGTGTCTGTGCATTTGTTTGATTCTACTGCTCACTCGACGCATTTGTGTTTTTGCTGACCCTGTCTGCCTTTCCCTTTGACCCTCCATTTTGTTGTTGGTATCCCCTGGCCCGTCCCTCATCCACACTACCGCCTCCCTGCTGCCCCTCCCACGCTCCGCCCCCTCCACTGTCCATTTATGTCAGATGTCCACACGCGCAGCGTCCACGCGCTACGGCCGCGCCGAAGGTGCGCCAAAGGTAAGCCCGTCTACGCCCGTCCGCGCCTGGCCCGCCAGCGCCAGACCCCCTGGCCCCCATCCCTCCCACCCCTCCCGCATTACCTACGATGCCACCTCCCTCCTAGCCCTTAACCCCGGCCGACTCCCCAACTGCGCCCAAGTCGCTCCTGGACACACCCATGGACCCTTCTCCTGCAACTCCTGCAAGTTCGACGGCACCAAGTAAAACTCCTCATCCACGAACACACAACAGATATCTGACGCCAACCACCTAAAATGCATCCTGCTCAACACCCGCTCAGTCCACAGACACGCCATCGACCTCTGGAATCTTCTCGACACCATCTCTCCCGACGTCGCCTTCCTTACAGAAACATGGATGAACGCCTCATCAGCCCCAGACATCACCATTGCCATCCCGGAAGGATACAAGATCATTCGTAAGGACCGCACCGACCAAACAGGAGGAGGCATCGCTATCGTCCATAAGAACTCCATCCGCATCTCAACCAGCTCAGACGTCAACCTTGCTAGCGCCGAACACCTTCACTTCCAGATCCACACCGACCCCAAGACCACAATCAGAGGCACACTCCTCTACCGACCCCCAGGACCCCGTGCACAATTCAGCGACGTTATCACTGACTTTATCACCCCACACGCCCTCCCCTCCGAGGAATACATTCTACTGGGAGACCTCAACTTTCACCTGGAAAAGAGCAATGACAGCAACGCTACCTCCCTTCTGGACAATCTCGCCAACCTCGGACTCAAACAACTTGTCACTACGCCCACCCACATCGCAGGTCACACACTCGACCCTATCTTCACCTCCAGCAAACATGTCTCCTTCAGTCACACCACTACTCTCCATTGGACGGACCACAGCTGCGTACACTTTATCTACAATAAAACCACAACTCACAACCATCCTTAACCCACTCTGCGAAGAATCTGGAACAAAATCACCATCGACCAGATCTCCTCATCGCTTCTTCAAAAAACCCCTGCCCACTCCTCAAACCCCAACCAAGCAGCCATTAACCTCACCCAATGGCTATCCAACAGCGCCGACATCCTAGCACCGCTGAAAAAACGTCAAATCAAACTAGGCAGCAAAAACGCCTCCTGGTTCAACGATGATCTTAAGAAATCGAAGAAACTCTGTCGCTCCCTCGGGAAGGCCTGGAAAAAAGACCCAAACACCTGCACCAGGGACGCCTTCAAAAACGCCACCCGCATACACCACCAACTAATCCGATCTGCCAAGAAAGCCGCATTCAAAGACCGACTAGACAACAACGCCCACAACAGCAAGGAATTATTCAACATCGTCAAAGAATTTACCAACCCCTCAGCCAACTCCAATGATATCACCCCCTCTCAAGCCCTTTGCGACTCCCTAGCTTCATTCTTCCACAACAAAATCGCAGACATCCACAACAGCTTCGACAACCGACCCGGAGACCAACCCACCCAACCCTCTGCAGGACCTTCACCCCCCTTGAACATCCTTAATGACTGGAACCCAATCTCCACTGAGGACACCATCCACCTGATGAACTCCATCCACTCAGGATCCCCCACAGACCCCTGCCCTCACCACATCTTCAACAAAGCAGACTCCATCATTGCACCACACCTCCGTGACGTCATCAACTGCTCACTCAGCTCCGCCACCTTCCCGGAAAGCTGGAAACACGCAGAACTTAGCGCCCTTCTGAAAAAACCCACAGCGGACCCCACCGAACTCAAAAACTACCGCCCCAGCTCGCTCCTTCCATTCCCGGCCAAAGTCATCGAGAAAGCCGTCAACAACCAGCTCGCCGCCTTCCTCGAAAGCAACAAATCCCTCGACTCACAGTCCGGCTTCCGAGCCAAACACAGCACGGAGACCGCCCTCATCGCAGCAACAGACGACATTCGAACTCTACTGGACAATGGAGACACAGTCGCCCTCATCCTCCTCGACCTCTCCGCAGCCTTCGACACAGTCTGCCATAGCACCCTTCTACAGCGCCTCAGAAACATCGGAATCCAAGGAAAAGCACTGGAATGGATCACCTCGTTCCTCACCGGAAGAACCCAGAGAGTCCGCCTCCCACCATTCAACTCAGAGGCCACTGAAGTCATCTGCGGCGTACCCCAAGGGTCCTCACTCAGTCCCACCCTCTTCAACGTATACATGAGCCCCCTCGCGACCATCGCACGCCAACACAACCTCAACATCATCTCCTACGCGGATGACACTCAACTGATCCTATCACTCACCAAAGACCCTAACACCGCCAAAACCAACCTACATGAAGGAATGAAAGAATTGCCGAGTGGATGAAGCACAGCCGTCTGAAATTGAACTCAGACAAAACAGAAGTCCTTATCTTAGGTACCTCCCCCTCCGCTTGGGATGACTCCTGGTGGCCAGAGGCCCTTGGAAAAGCACCCATCCCAACGGACCACGCACGGAACCTAGGCGTCATCCTGGACTCCTCACTCTCTATGAACAGACAAGTCAACGCCGTTTCATCATCATGCTTCAACATTCTTCGCATGCTCAAAAAAACATTTTGCTGGATCCCCACCGAAACCAGAAAAACAGTCACCCATGCACTGGTTACAAGCCGCCTGGACTATGGAAACACCCTATACGCCGGTATCACCGCAAAACTCCAGAAAAAACTCCAACGCATCCAGAACGCATCAGCCAGACTCATACTAGGCATCCCGCGTAAAGACCACATCTCTAGTCACCTGAAAAACCTCCACTGGCTCCCCGTCAATAAGAGGATCACTTTCCGCCTCCTAACCCACACACACAAAGCACTTTACGAACTTGGACCTGAATGCCTCAACACACGACTTTCCTTCTACACCCCCTCTCGCCAGCTACGATCTTCCAACCAAGCCCTTGCCACCGTGCCTCGCATCAATAAAACCACCATGGGAGGTAGATCCTTCTCCTACCTCGCAGCTAAAACCTGGAACTCACTCCCCACTCACCTTCGTCTCACTCAGAACCACCTAGCATTCAGAAAGCAACTTAAAACTTGGATATTTGACATGTAATTCCCCACCCTTCTTCAAGCGCCTTGAGACCCTCCGGGTATGTAGCGCGCTATACAAATCTCTTGACTTGACTTGACTTGACTACTTTACATAGCAAACATTACCTGGGCTCGACTCATGCGCGGGCTTTAAGAGCCATGTCGGACTCTGGGGTCGGCTCTGGCTCGGCTCGCCCTGTTAATTTGTTGACTCGCCCATCTCTTCAATACATGCAGGAATCACACTTAATCTCAATCTCCAGACAATTTTTTGTCCTTAAAATGCCCTGATTTAGAGGAGGGAAATTTAGACTGAAGTCCCAAAAATGAGCTCTATGACTCCTATTTCCCCACTCCCCCACAAATATCTTCTGATGTCTCCGTATGTGCAGGCTATAATAATAATACAAAATAATAATGCATTTTGTAAAGCGTCCACACCAGACGGTGTGTACCCGTGTTGAGGGCCTTGACCAACGGAAAAGAGATGAGCAAGAATCAAAAGACAGCAGGGAAGTTAACCAGAAGTGTGGTCCAGCAAGGTTTTTCAGTTTGCTTCTGAAAGATAGGGTGCTGCTCTTAGATCATAAGGAAGAGAGTTTCACATTTTGGGGGGAAAAGAGTAGAAAGAGCCGCCCCTAGTCTGACTTTCATTACCCTCGGCACTCTGGCTAGTTTAGCTGCAGATGATCTGAGATCGCGGCCCGGGATGTATAATTGGATAATGGAATGCAGATATTTAGGGCCTATCTGGTGAAGGACGCGGTGGCAGGAGCACATGGCTTAAACTTAGGGGCAGATTTATGAAGGCCTTGCGCCGCCGGTGCGTAACTTTTTCCCATATTAAAAATGACGCACCGGCGGCGCAAGGCCTTCATAAATCTGCCCCTTAATTCTTTGGGTTACTGGGAGCCAGTGGGACTGGTTGCAGGCTTCCGACGCAGGGGATCTTCTAGGGAGATTGAGCACGAGCCTAACCACGGCATTTTGGACTATCTGAGGCGAGTTGAGGCTGCTGTCTTTAGTAGCTCTGAGATACAGGACATTGCAATTGTCCAATTGGGAAGTAATAAGAACATGCATAATGGTTTTGCGAGACTTGGTTGGAATTAAGTCTAAGATTTTTCTAAGGGCCTTAAGGGTACCAAAGCACTTGCCCGCAATGTTTCTGATCTGATCCTCAAATGAGAGTTTGGAATCAAACCAGTTTCCTAGATTTTTCACTTTCTGTTTGGGTTCCCCGGGCTGGCCATGGGAGACGGGCCACCAGGCGGAATCCAGATAGAGTTTTTTTTTCCAATATCAGGAGTTCTGTTTCATTCACGTTCAATTTCAAACAGCTGTCAGCCATCCAAGTGCCTTCTTCTGCCAGGCATGATCTAAAACAGTCTGCTGAGATATTGTCAGGTTCAGAGAGATTAACAATAAGTTGGATCTCGTCAGCGTGTGATACATCTAAAACTATCTCCCATGAGCAAAGTACTAGCTTACAGTACCAGCTCTTTGGGGGCAATCCCTCAACTGGATCATGTATTAGAGTATAACACCTGTCTTTTTTCTATTGATCACAGAACAAGCTCCAGGCCCAGTCGTATGTCGAACTCCTAGAATACTTGAATCTCAAAGAATTCCCCTAGGGCCTGATTTAGAGTTTGGCGGATGTGTACTTCGTCAGAAACACAGGAGATATCCCGTCCATCTTATCACAAGTGCATTAGGATGATGGATCCCATCAGACTTATTACACATGCATTATATGATAATGCACGTGTAATAAGGCTGATGGGATATGTGTAACATTTGTGAAGGGTTCCCATTCACTAAACTCTAAATCAGGCTTTTAGTCTCTATTCAAATTGCTCCTGGGGCTTTCAAGAAGAGCCCTTTGTCGGTTACTCCTAGCCTTCCTTTTCGCAATACACTTATCACCTGTCTGTGCAACCCTTACACCAGCTCACTCTGCAAACCCCAGCTTTCACCTTAGATTCACAAGTACAGCTCTCTATATAACCCAAAGTCTGCCCAGTGGGATCACCAACTCAGTTCTTGGAGTGTAAGAACCTTCATGAGCATCAGAGCTCACATGATCTATTCTTTATGTCTAGGGGTTAGCAGATCGGTTCTTAAAGGCTTACGCTACAGAAGGGGCCATAATACCAGCAGGCCAATTGCCAAGTTTGCCTCCTGGGACATACAGAAATAGCTCTGTTGCATTATAAGTTTCATAGTAAAAAGAGCTTTAAGGACTAGGAGAGATACCACTGCTTCTCTGACATTTTGAATTAATCTGTATCACATGGATGCAGGTTCACAAATAAAATGGCAGCAAAACTGAACTATGAAACCAGGGGTAGTAAGGGTAGTGGAAGCAGTATAAAGAAGGCAGGGTTACACCCTTGGATACCCCTAATTGATGTTCATGCTCTGTCAGCTGGAATATGTCTTCCAGAATACATGTGAAATCAAGTAGAACTCCCTCTTGATGTGCTCCATTGGTTCATCGCAGCGCAGACCTCTAACAGTCCTGAATCTGATCCCGAGGGCTGTGCTGCCTCGCTCTGGAGCACAGACGGCTTCTTCTTGTGGTTATGGCTCAGACTTTGGAGAAAGAAGTAGTCGCGCCAATGCCCACAAGGCTTCTCAATGTATTCGGACGAGGAAGTTTGAAGATGTTTTAGAATCACCGCCTTTGACCAGATAATAGTTGTGGTTGGCAGTGAGGGAGAAAGGAAAAAGCTACAGCAAAAGTCAACTGGGTGCCATTAACAGTGGTCACTGTTGTTTATTGTGTAAAACTCATAATATGCTATGTTTGGGCTGGTGCTTACCTTGACTGATGTTGTATGTTACAGGAAAGAGAATGGTACAAATCTTCTTCAAAGGTCAATCGTCCATTTCATACAAGTTGGCTTGCGTGAATGCCACGGCATCTTTTATTCTGTCTAATCAATGATGGCTGGGTTGCAGGGCCTAGTAGTGTTCACAGACTCATTGCCACATCTGAATCTAGGATAGGACATTTGTACATGCCTTCATCATGTTGACCACAGAAGAGGCTGCATTGCTTTGAGATCGATATGTCACATTCCCTGGAATTCTCCTTTATGATGGATGATGTCAGCAATCTGAGGCCAAAGGAAGTCTACAAAAGATGGTAAGCTAAGAACACACATTGAAGCATGAGGCTTTTCTAAACCTTCTCCTGCTTGTAGGTGGGGGAGCCGAGGCAGGCTCGACTCAAGGTGCCCCTTAGCTCTGAGTCCCAAGTGAAGGAAAAGCCATTTATGAGTCAGAATACTGCTCTTCCCTCAATCCACACTCCCTATTATGCAGTTCAGAAAAGGAAAAGACAAGCAGCACCATGCAAGCAAAAGGAGAGGTGCTGTAACTCTCAGAGAATAGTATAAATACAAAATGAGTGTTTTCTTCTGCATACTCAGAACTTACAGTTTGAATTAAAGGAAGAACTGGAAATGAAAACTTTGTCCAGCAGAAATAATGGGTCACTGATGCAACAGCTTGCGCTTCGGCTCTTAAGTACGGGTGACGATAAATTTCCTATGCCGGCAGAGTTTGCAGAGTTTTGCCCACTCCGCGGTAAGCTTTAGTAAAAGTCCGCCAATCTCCACATGGCAGAGTTTTACTTACATGCGACTTACCAAAGTTGAGTTGGCGATCAAAAATTGCAGTCGCCTATTGCGATTTTCAGGTGCTAGGACAGCACCCGGTGAGATTTCTCATTGTGGGCAGTCACGAGCGTTCACGATGAGAAAGCTGTTTGAGTAGAAAATCAACTAAAGTGGCAGCACTCTATGGTGCACATCATGGTACAGTTTGTGCTGATTTTTTAAGGTGGAACAAGCTCCCGGCACTAAAAATCAGTGCAACGTACCTATCCCGCCAGCTTGCAGAACTTCACAGAATGTAGCACAGTTTTTATGTAACTCAGCGGAATTCTGTAGAGTGAAACTCCTGGAGTTCCTCCCACCCCTACTCTTAATTAAGGCCATGCGGACCCATGGCACATCTCTTGCTGGGCTCTCTCTATTAATTTGGTGGTTTGCACACCATCTTTACTCCTGCTCTAGCTTCATGGACACCAAATCCAGTGCTTGTATGATGAGAACAATTTAAGGAGTTAGCTATCTGTGCTTCCATTTAGAGCCGCAAGGTCTCAATAGAGATGGATCATCAATGTTGCAGAGTGAGGATGGTGAGTGAGTGTAAGAGGTTGTAAGGCTCTCTTCAAATAGAAGACACATGTACCAGTCACCTCTACATGATCTTACAGCACACATGAGAACATAAAACACACACCTCTCACCTGTACAAGATCTCAAAGCAAACATGAGGCATGCCTATGAGAACACAAAACACACCCCACTCACCTGTGCAAGATCTCACAGCATACAGGAGGCAAACCTCCGAACATAACACACGCACCAGTCACCCCAGCAAGATCTCACAACATACACAAGGCATGCCTATAACAAAAAAACACCAGTCACCCTTGTACAATCTTACAACATACACCTGAGGCACCTGTGAGGATACAAAACACAGAACCAGTCACTCCAACTAGAACTTCACAGCATTCATGAGAAATAACTCTGAGATGACGAAACACAAACCTGTCACATGTATGAGAACACAAAGCATACACGATACCAAGGCCGGCTCTAGGGTGGTGTGATAGACGCCACCATCACCTGGCACTGACTTGTGGTGGGGGCAACAAGTTTGCAAGGATACTATCATTTAAAAGCACCTGCTGCCTCCTTCCTGGCCTCCAGAATGTTCAGGCATCAATAAAAATGTCAAGGTAACTCCGGTGATTAATGTCCTTCCCGGAGAGAGACCAAAGTTTTGTCTAGTGAACGTTTTGACTCAAGGTAAGGTAGCACAGAGTGTTAATGTGCCTGCTGCAAAGAACATGTACCATGCAGATCACAAAGTGCATATAATGTGAATAAGTCTGTGAATCACTGCTTTTGTCAGAGAGATTCTTTTGTTACTTGCAGTTTATGTTAAAATCCTAATATAGGATAGTGAGCTATTAACTTTCATCAAAGAGCTACATGCAAACAAGATATATTAGAGCAATATGTGTATTAGCCTAATCTTCCATTGTCCTAATATTGCAAAAAGAGTTCACTTGGGTAGAAATCAATTCTTATTATTAGAAACCCCTAACAATGGTGTTACGTTTTAAAGTCTGAATTTATGGTTTTCCAGACCGAGGATTCTTAAACTATACTGCCTACCAGTATGGATGACATGTGACTCCTACACTTTGTAGTCCTCTGTCTTATGTAACATTTCCTAAACATTGATTTACACACCTATGATTCTCTCTGTGCAATGTATGTGTGTGATGTAAAGTGATCTGACACGTTACACTGGTATGAGTGGCGCTATAAAGCTAAACGCTTTGGAGAGTCAGTGGTTATTGAGGCTTGAGGAGCACTGTTAAATGGTGGTAGTGAGGGAATTCGTGGCAGAGGTAGTCATTGGGGGCGCCAACAAACATTGTTGCACAGGGCGCCAACAGCGCTAAAGCCGGCCCTGCACGAGACACGCCTCCGAGATCACAAAACACACACCAGTTACCCTTGTGAAATCTCACAGCGTACACAAGGGTCACCTTTGGGAACATATAGAGAAGGCCAATAATTCTCTAACATAGTGTCCCTCACATACTTGGGTAATATTAATGAAGGCTGCTTACTCTCAGAATACTATGAGGATTCCGATAAACAGCAACACAGGGAAGTAAGGACATAGGGTGACATTGGAGGGTGTTTGACAACTTGTTTATATGAGATCTCACTTTTTAAAAGGCCCTCGTGGCCTCCAAATGCTTAAACCAAAGTTTGCAAGAGCAATGCTAACATTTACTTCTCAGCCGTAGTAAATCAGGGGCTGATCCAAGAAGTGAGGCTTCCTTGATTTACAAAGAGGCGGGATTATGTGCTCTAAACAAAAAGATTATCTTTATCAGCAGAGAAGTTCCAGAAACCGCACCTTTCAGTGTCAGTGACAAAGGATGGCCTGTCTGTGAGATCAGAGCTGAGAAGTGGGCTGCAGGAAAAAGATGGGGGCGAGGAGGCAGAAATCCAGCGCCGAGTCGGATTGATAGCAGCGATGACAGGTGTCATAAACCCATAAAATAAGGACTTTGAATTAAACAATGGGGCAAGCATTGCCAGAACTCGGGCAATCAGCATGAGAGGTTGGTGCAATACGAATCAACAAATGGAGGAACTTAGAAGATCTGATAATGGGTAGTTATTAGAAGTGAATGCAGACAATCAAAAGGGGCAAGGACAAACATAAATACAGAACTGTGAAGTCAGAACCAAAGAATGTGGCAGATCTAAGCCAGAGAGTAGAGCAGATTACAAGAGAGGAACGGGAATCAGAATTATAAAATGAAGCAGTCAGATCTAGAGACTGGGGGCAAGTACAACTGTAGAATCAGAATGAGAGAACAAAATGTACTGGGACAGACGATCAAGCAAGATGTGCAATCAGAACTGAAAGAAAAACACATAAGCAGCACTACACTTTGCCAACATTTATATAATTGAAAATCAACATCTAAGTTCATTGAGAAGATTTAAAGAGTTTTAAAATTACTAACTCAGTGGGATACATAGAGGAACACTGCAGCTGAAACGTGATCAACCACACCTTTAGGACTACATCAAAATGGCAGCCCAATCTTTGCAAGCATGACAACACCTGGCCCCAATTGAACTAGAGAAACAGAAGAACCGTCATGGACAGTAGCAGCCGCCCCCTGCCAAAATGGTGGGGAGGGGGCCGGAGCAGAGGAGGGATGTGGGGAGGGTTGGGGGGAAAATAAATAAATAAACTTACCTTAATTCTGCCGCCGTCTCCCACCTCATCGCACTCTTCCTGGTTCTGGCCCTGGGCACAGGTTACCACCCTGCCCTGAGACCAATCCTGAAGCTGCTGTCGCATGAGAGCAGCTTCCGGATTGGCCTGAGAATTGGCAACTTACCGTCAGGGCCGTACTGGCTGTAGCAGGCACGGGCGATTCCGCGGTGGGCCGCTAGGGTGGGGGCCGATTTTGGGCCTCTGTGGGCCATTTTTGCATCATAGCTGCAAAATCGGTCCCTGTAACAAAATCTGCCGAAACCGGCTCTGGCCAACAGCTCAGCCACTCCCAGGGGGGCCGGACAAGCTCTTTGCCAGGACCAGTTTTGGTTCCAATCCGGACCTGCTTGCCCTCCCAGCAGAATGGGAACCTGAGCCTGCACTCTCCAGCCCCAGCAACGCAGCTGGGGCTGGAGAGAGCTTCACTGCAAATGAGGGGTTTTGCCGGCCTGAGACGGCCAGCCAAATACCTCATGCGCAGTGAAGGAGTGCCCATCACTTCCCCACTAGCAGTGTCATCCCCTGGATCTTACCCCCTCTCCCCCAAGACTTGTCAGAGTCCTGGGGGCAGGTCCAGGGGATTAAAATAAAACGATAACAAAACCCGTTTTATTATTCTTTTATTTGCTGGTGGTGGTGGGATGGCCGGTGCTCTCCACTCAAATGGAGCAGCCGCCGCTGACCGTGGATAAAGTATAATACGCAACAATTTCATGTTCTTATGCTTTCCCATATGAACAAGGATCTATATATTACCATAAAAAGAAATCCTGAATCATACACAAAAGTGATCGATGGAATGCTTGTACTAAACTCAGCAAATGGTAATTTCTCAGAACCACATCCCAGTACATCGTTATTTTGCACACCATGCCACTTCACTTTGGACTCAGAAATAGGCAAATTAGTCTTGATCCTGCTGCAATGGAAGCAGGCCAGTATGACGCCTTAGGTGGGATGATTATGCCCAGCCATGGGTCCTGTGCACACTGTGCCACTGGAACCAAGCAATGCCCGACTAATAAGCCCTACTAAGGGTGAAACTGATCCTGGATTGCTTGTGCTACTGTTCAGGGAAAACCTGGCCTAGCAGTGTGGGCTGGACTGTTCCCATTAGAGCAGGGTCAAGACTGATTTGCATAAGGCTGGGCCCAAACTGAGGTGGCATGATGTGCAAAATAACGATTGTCTGTGATGTATACTTGACAAAAGTAAATTTGTCTCTACAAGCACCATAAGTACACTTACATGGCAGTGTGATTCATAAAAGTCAAGAAACGCATGGTGAGGCACACTTGTAAAAATAAAAAATACACTCACAGGTACATTAAAATCATACAAAGCTGAAGACACCTGCAGTATAACAGATGTAAAGACACTGAAATGTTTCCGAAGGAAAGGACCTCACCCCTACCCCCCACCCCCATTTACACAGCAAATCCATAGATAGCAGCACCAGAACAATCGAGCATTTATAGAAGAACGATTGGCAGGCGCGAGGAACAAATATTATAGATTCACAAAAGTAAAATGGCAGTCATAGCTGAGAAAACCTAACTCTATGTCAGTCTCCACCACCCTTCTGTGTGCAGATAAAACACTGTAATAAACTATCACAGCTCAAGTGCTGCCAAATGACGTTTCACCTGGAATCACTTGTACAAGGATGGAAACAGAGGAGGTTCACAGAAACAGCTTCGCTGAGAAAACAAGATGACAAAAGTGAAAACTGGTTCCAGCTGAATGGATGAACAAGGTAAGCTTGGAGCCCTTGGAAAGGGTCACCCGGCCAGGGCTCGAGTCGGGGTACCACGCAGGTGGACGCCGTCCACCCACTTATTTTACTGGGAGTTCGATAACTGGAGCAAATGGAGCCACACATTCACTCTTTGGCCTCTCTGGGGCGAGATCGGAGCTCATTCAGAAAGCTGCTCACGCGCTGGCTTTTCTGACGCATTCACATCTAAGGGGTGAGCGAGGGGAGGCAATGAATCTGATGGTGCAAGCCACTCTTCGTGACCTCACTTCCTGTTGTGACGTCAGCGTCCCCCCACTTATTTTTTTAGGACTTGTGCCCTGGTCACCCCAGAGCCCAAATCACCACACACAACTGGGGCGATGAATTATCTTAGTGCTAGAATCATTGGGTGCCTAGAATGTGCAGTGATCAACATCACAGATTTTAAAATGAACTGTCGGAGCTCTGATAACCCCGTGATACCTCGTGCTACCCTGTGATGTCCTATAATACCCTGTGGAATTAAGGGTCAGCAGTGGGTGTTGCAACGAGCACTCCCTGGGTTACTTATCAAGTTGTAAGAGGCTCTTTGTGCCCTTTTACCCCGGAAATAATACAAGGTTCTGAATTTCCTGTGGCAGACATCGGGAGGCAGAGAACACAGAACGAGAGTTGATGGTAGACAAGATGGGCATATATTGGCCAAAGCATGTTTGGTGCACACTTGTGGGTGGTACGGGCCCAATTACAGGGTTCCAGCAGTTGCTTTGTGTCACCGCAATCCACGAAAGTAGCGTCGTGGGAATACACACTCAGTAACCAACAACATGTTGTCCACTAAAAGGGGGCTGCGACATGCAACGCATCAGCAAGAGGGTGCTGCATTGAGCTCACGGTAGCTTGTCCACCTCAGGTTTACCTCAAGAACAGATACATAGGGGCAGAATGGGATGGAGAAATTCTTCTGTTGATGAGGCTAAGGTGTTACATCAAACACAAAAAAGATGATGGGAGGAATGTCTGCTCACTGTGCTGTAGGAACCAAGCTACATCTGACTGATGGTACCCGACTAGAATTGCGATTGCCAGTTGTTAGATTTATTGTAAGCATTTCTCCCATTTTGTGAGTTTGATTTGACCCCTAATTTGGCCAAGGGGGTGCCCATGCGTGGGTCGCATGCTCACTGTGCTACTGGAACCAAAATATAAACGATTGAAGAGCACCAGTCAGGGCAAAACTGATTTTGATCTGGAGGTTCCAATTAGACCGTTTCTATTGGAGCAGGGTCAAGAATGATTTGCATATGGCTAGGTCCAAAGTAAGATGTCAGGCATGGTGGGCAATAGAACGATCATCTGGAATGCTACCCCGAGCGATTTCAAGGGATTAAACTTATTGGAAACAATGCTGTCATAATATTATCAGTTTTTGTGATTTTTATGTGGTGCCCTTAGTAGGGTGACCAGAATTGTAAAGCCAAAAACTGGGACATTTCACTAAAAAAGAAGAAGGACTACAGTTTTACTTCAAGGGAGCGCACAGAATGACAGCGCACCTCAGCAGAGAATTACAGAACTGGTAGTTAGAAGATACATAAAAGGCAATTTTTAAACCCAGAAGCTTGCCTGTTAATTAAATTGCTTTCTTGAAACAACTGCTAACTATCTCTGTTTTGTAAAACATAAAAAAGCACCTCCCGCCGTTTTTAGTCGACCCTCTCCAAAAACCAGGACAGGAGCTAAATTTCATGAAATTTGCTGGGACAGCAGGTGAAAAACTGGGACCGTCCGGACAAATCCAGGACGCCTGGTCACCCTAGCCCTTAGTGGCCAAGGGTATTTCCAAACGTGGGTCCCGTGCTCACTGTGATACTGAAATCAAGGTATTCTCAATTGAAGAGCCCCATCAGGGCGATCTGATCTTGGGTTGCTTGTGTCACAGTTCAGGAAGGATATGGTTTGGGGTTTTGGTTGGACCGTTCTTACTCGAGTAGAGTCAAGACTGATTTGCATATGGATGTAACCAAACTAAATTAGCATGGTGGGCGAAATAATAATGCTTTGGAATACTATCCGAAAAAATAGCCAGTGGTTAGACTTATTGCAAGCATTTCTCGCATCACTATTTTTGTGTTTGATGTGATGCTCTGAGTGGCCAGGGTTATTTTCAGACATGGGTCCCATGCTTACTGTGCTACTGGAACCAAGCTTTCCTGGACTGAAGACCCCCCAGTCATAGGAAAACTGATCTTGAGTGGTTTGTGATCTGACCCACAGAGGACCTAGCCTGACAGTTCAGTTCGGGTGGGTTTGCTCCAATGGGGGCAGGGTCAAGACTAATTTGCATATGGCTCTGTCCAAACTGAGGGGCATGGTGCGCAAAAAAATAATGGGTCGGAATACTAGCCTGAGCGATTGCCAGTGGTCAGAAATATTGCAAGCATTTCACCCATCACCTTTTTTTGAAGTTAAAATGAGGTTATGGTGACCAGGGACGTGCTATTTTGGGGCATGTGTGTCACAGCCTGTGTAGATCTTTAGCACTTATCACATATCTCAAATGATGTTTGCTAGTGCCCTTAACTTTGAAAACACTCAAGCAACACTTTCTTCTCATTTGCTTCCCAAGAGGATCAGCTTTATATGTTCTTTCTATGCCATTGGAATGGTCAAGACTGCATGCCATAAATCCTGATTGGTAGTCCCATCATGTTGTACAAACATGGGGACAAATGTATTATTATTTCATGCAATGCAGCACAACAAGGAGGTGTATACTCCACCCTGCCCAAGCAGTATTACACCCCTGCGGATCCTATCCCAGAGGTTGCATTTGTCCCCCCTTCCCGAGCTGACCTACAGCCCCAGGGGCCCTGCCCCATAGGGATAAAACCAGATTTTTTTGGAGAGGTGGGCTGCAGCCACCTTCCCTTAAGTACCACCCCAGGGATCCCATCCCACGGGGCCAAAACCTCTCTTTTTTGGGTAGCGAAATGTGCACCACCCCTCCCCAAGCCGAATTGCAGCCAGGGGGGACCCATCCTGTGAGCCCGTGTTTTCTTTGTTTGGGTTGGAGGTGTGCGGTCCCCTTCCCATAGGTGTATGAGGTGCAAGAGACCCCCATCTCCCAGGGGACTGAGTATGGCTTCTGCTTCCTGCGGAAACAGTAATGCTAATGGGCGAGAGCACACATTTTACTTTTTTCTCTTCCCACAACGCAGGCAGGGAAAAATGACAACCCTTATATTGTTCCATCACATAGTCAGCATTGCATGCCTATGGGGGGTAAGATGCCCACAGGGGGACCGAGGCCATTTGCCAATCCCACGTCAAAAATGTTGTCTCCCTCTTCAGGAGCAGAGACAAAATCTGCTTCCCCAATGTGGGAGGATACAGGCTGATGGCTCCTCCCGGCATCCAGAGTGGGTGCTGGTCAGGAAACCCTCAGGCCGCATTATGGGCCTGAGCTCCCCCTGCACCACCCAATGAATTTAAGGTTTGTCAGCCACTACATAATGAAAAGCGGGCAGCTCTTGCCAGGAAAGTCGACAGGGGCTGCAGAGACCTTGGGGCTCCCTTTGCAGTCATCAATGAATTAAAATTATGTGGGTGCCTGGGGTGGGCCTGGGGCACCCAGTACAAAATAAAAAGCTGCTAGCTCCCACCAGGTGAGGCACCAGGGGACACCCCCCACAGCCCCCAACAAAGAAAAGGTGTGTGTGTGCCCCAGATGAGTGGTAGGGCACCCACTACAAATGAGAAGAGGCCTGCTCTGGCTATAGGAACCAGAAGAAGCTGTGGGGGCCCTGGGGGGTCTCCCCACAGCCATCAACTTATTTAAAGAGGCACCCGGGCACCCACAGAGGCCGGCCCATGGCCCACGGCTGGTTAAAGGCTGTGGGGGTCCTGAGAGTCCTCCCCACATCCCAACTTACTTAAAGAGGCACCGGTGTACACACAGAGGCCGGCCCACGCCAGGTAGCAGGGCGGGTAGTGGGCTGTGACCTGGCAAGGTCCGCGGGGTCCTTGGGGCTACATCAGCATCCTCTAAATTTGCCATGTTCTGGGTACCCCAGGGGTACACAGGAGCACACATAAAAAACAAATGAGCATCATGAGGCAAACATTTATTACTCACTGCTCCTTGCAAGGTGAGCCCGATAATTCCCTATGGCTTTATTTATCATGTTTGTTGTTTTTGGCGGTGCCTCTAGAAGGGGCAGGGGCAGCAGCAGCCATATTTTTTCATGTTGTGGGAGGGCCGCAGGAGTTAATTCCATCTCTCCGTATCTGCGGAGTCTTCACTGGCTGCCTGTTGTCAGTAAGAGAATTGAATTTAAGGCACTTACTCGGGCATACAGAGCCACCAGGTGTCGGGTCCCAGCATACCTGAGACTTAGATTGCAAAGTTACCAACAAGACCAGGTCCTGAGATCAAACCACATGAAATTGCTCACTACTCCCCTCTTTTGTAAGGCCAGGATAGGCGGCAGAGCATTTGCAGTCAGAACCGCGAAGCTGTGGAATGCCATGCCTCTTTACCTCCGAATGACAGAACAGGAATACGCCTTCAGGAGAGCTTTAAAAACCTGGCTCTTCAACCATACTTAGTCCATCTTATGTGCCTATGTGTAATCTGCTGCCTTAGTGCTGGGACACCTCCATGGGAGGTAGCCGTCCGCTGTATACATTTCTAAACTAAAAAGGTGGCATCTGCTTTTCAACAATGCACACCATTGCAGCAGAGCACAGCATCTCTTTTAGAGCACCATGTCTACAAAATGTCTTCTTTTTCATGTGATGGTAAAATGAACACGCCCTTGCAATTGATAACTTACTCCCCTATTTTTTTCACCATGTGCAAAAGATTGTACATGCCAATAACGCTATTAGCACTCCAACGGAACGGCCAGTGGCAGTGATCATTCCTACTACACCAGCTTGTTTCCTCTGCCTCCTAAGTAACACTTTTCTTAACAAATACCTCCTCCACCCACAATATAAACTTTGCATTTCAGAGATGAACTTCCATAGCCAGCAGCAGAGGCGCAATTACTCAACGTTTCTTCATCATATTTCACTTTCTTTATGTTCCCCACATAACCCACATTTTAAATGGGCTTACTGCCAATCATCTCCATATCTTATGGGATTGACGCTCTTGGGTTATGGATGATGGCATGATTAAGTGGTAATTCTCTGCTCCTTCAATACTCCAGAAGTTTCCTGGTTATTGTCTGTCTATTTTGTTAATGATTATGTTGAATGATTATGACTAGAATAGACTCATAGGAACAGTTCATACAGAATATGGAATTATTGGAGATGTGCAGGGAGCCAGTGGGAGAAAGTGTGTCTAAGATACAAAATGGAAGGTGACCCCAGCTTTGTCACATGTGTTCAGAGTAACATATCTTTCAGCAAAGTATTCCCATGAGGACAGAGTTGAGTTCACTGGATTTGGGGGTTGGGGGGAAGGGATGAAAGATGAGGGATGGAATACCTTCTGGAATACCTCTTGTTGACCTTCATCACTTGGCAACCTCACTTGTCCAGCCCAGAAAGCAAAAAGTCTTGGAGAGTGGTTTGATGGACAGCTTTGCTATTCAGATTATATAAGTAAGATCACATTTTCCGGGTTCCATCTCCTTAGGGTCCTGAGGAAGACATTTCCTTTCATTCCAGTAGGCTTGCAGAAGGTGGTTATTGTTGCATTCGTTCTATCTGTGACTACTGCAACACTCTTCATCTAGGCATTAAAAAATGTACCAGGTGAAACATCAGTCACTTCAGAATGAGGCTGCTCCCTTGATTCTTAAAATCTCCAAGTTCAGCTCAACCGCTAAGGGCTTTCCTGACCTCCATTGGTTACCAGTGACCGAGAGGGTTACATTTAAAGCCCTCTGTATTGTTCACAAGGCCTTTTACACTGGAGGTCCTGCCTATTTTCAGCAGTCCTTCTCTTGGCATGTGCCAAATCGCAATTAAGATCTAGCACTAATAATTTAGAAGTGGTCCCCAAAATCAAGAGATCAAAATGGGGTGGAAAAAGTATTTATTTTTTGGCCTGACGATTGTGGAATTTCTTATTTGTTGTTTTGAGATCACAATCCAGTGTATCTTCTTCCAGATAATTGTTAAAGACCTGGCTTTTCTCTGTACATTATCAGTTGATTTATTTTAGTCCTCTTCAGCAGGAATGCTCAGCGCTAAGATGCCTCAACAATTGCGTGCTTTATAAAAAATGTTTAATGTAATGCAATGAGAGTAGGATTCTAAGGTGATAGAGAGCGAGTGACATATTGCTGAGTTTGGAGTGTGAATTTGTGGAAGCTTGGGTTTGTAAGACATGGAAGGCACCTTGTAGAGGTCGACAGTTGTATTTTTGAGGGATGCAGTTTCATGAGGCCAGCTGACCTGGTTTGTTTCTCTAAATGGACAATGATGAGCAAATGACCGAAACTAGGGACATTAAGGGCAGGATTATGTGAGGGTACCAGCAATGCGGGCTGCAGGATTTGGGGTGCTAAGGATCTTATTTTGCCTGATATTGACAATCCACAGTTGGTGATGAGTTAATTGATCATGTAGCATTTTCTGACATATTTATCAGTTGGATTTGCCTGGCAAATTGATAGGTGTCTTTTGAGTCAAAGTGTTGCTGGGATGTTTATGGGCAGAATGTTGGAATTAAACATTCCTGTGATGAACAGGATATTAGGTCTGAGGGCTTCTGCAGTCCTATGATGATGGAATGCATGTGATGATGGAATGCATGTGTCTGCATTTCGCAATATCACAAAATGACACATTGAAAATGTATAAATGTTTTGAAGATCAGACACAGGACATAGCAGGGGCTGAATGTTCATGGGTTATAAGAAGCAGGTTATGTTATAAGAGACTTATAACGCGCACAATTACTCTGGAGTATCCTGGCGTGATATGGACTCAGACGTGCGGAAGGAGAAGATTAAAAGAAAGCTTGCTTAAAAAGGTGGGTTTTGAGAAGTCTCTTAAAGGCACCAAGATCCTGCGTGTGGCGTAAGGTGACTGGACGACTGTTCCAGAGCAAGGCTACCTTGACCGAGAGTGACTGACCCCCCACTCTACAGCGTCGGAAGCGGGGGGTGGCCATCAGACGGTGAGAGGCAGAGCGAAAAGAGCGTTGAAGAGTATAAAAGGCCACACGTTTCCTAATATAAGAGGGACCAGAGTCATGCAGGGCTCTATGTGCTAAGGTGAGGGCCTTAAACTGCACTCTCTGGGCCACCGGCAGCCAGTGAAGGTCACAGAGGTGTGCCCTTATGCTGGTTCTCTTAGAGATGTTAAATAAGAGTCTGGCCACCGCGTTTTGGATCAATTGGAGTTTGTTGACTAAATATCCCGGAATGCCAATGAAAAGCGCATTTGCATAATCTAAACGGGACAATATAAGTGCCCGAGCCACCATTTCCTTGGCTGGGTGAGGAAGCAAAGGGAAAAATCTACTAAGTGACTTGAGTGTACCGAAACAGACACCCGTCAGTCTCTTGATGTGATCGGAGAATCTAAGATCCTTCCCGAACCTAACCCCCACATTTTTGCCGAACCTCCCTCCGAAAATGGGCGGGGAAAATCGAAGGGCCACAAAGCCACCACAAAATGAGGCGTAAATTGGCCATACAAAAGAACTTCCGATTTCCCCTCATTGCACTTTAGCTTAGCCTGTGCTAGCCATGTGAACACGGCGGTAAGGCAGCTCTGAGCAGCCCCAGTGCACAGGTCGGGCCGTTCCAAGTAAAGAAAAGCTGGGTGTCGTCGGCATAGGCCATAATTTTGGACGCCAGCTCTTCAGCCAGGGATATCAAAGAAGTCAGATAGATGTTAAAAAGCAAAAGGCTCAGAGTCGAGCCCTGAGGGACTCCAGTTGCGACCTCCCTGGCCGAGGATGAGAAAGGAGGTATCCAGACTTACTCGGTATGAGCATCCAAAAAGGACTCCAGCCAGGTCCACACTGCCCCAGAAATGCCAATGGCGGAAAAGCAGGAAAGGAGAAGCTGATGAGGGACCGTATCGAAGGCGGCAGAGAAGTCCAATAAAATCAGAGCCACTCTGCCGCCTCCATCCAAGCACTCCCTGATTGCCTCTGCCATTTCCACCAGAGCTGTCTCTGTACTATACGATGTTCTGGAAACCTGACTGGGCTGGCTGTAAAGCCCCCGAGGATTCCACAAAGGCATCTAGTTGGCGAAAGGTCACTTTCTCGCACTCCTTCGCCAATGCAGGTAATAAAGAAATAGGGCGATAATTAGCAGGAACAGCGGGGTCCGCCGTCGGCTTCTTAAGGAGAAGAAGAAGCTTGGTTTGTTTCCACTGTCCCGGTACAATCGCCGCCTGAAGTGACCAGTTGACAATGGTCGTTACTTCAGTGCAAACACCATCAGCCACTCCTGCTAAGACTCTAGCCGGACACGGGTCAGAGGGTGAGCCTGACTTGAGAGATTTCAGAATAGAAAGAATGTCAGACTCCTCAGCCAGAGTAAACTGCAAGAGTGATGTGTTAAGGAGGATACCGGGGGGAGGTATTGGGAGGGGGTTCAAAAGTGTCACTGATAGATCTAAGCATTCTTGGATTATTTGTATCTTATGAATAAAGAAAGCTGATAGCTCCTCGCACCAACCTGCAAAGGCAGGAGTGGCCTTGTGTTCTGCACAGGGTGACATAAAGCTTTTAACAATAGAGAAAATCTCTTTACCGTTGTTATTGGTTTTCATTATTCTATCAGCGTAAAAAACGCTTTTAGCATTCCTGACCGCTGTATAGTAGAGTCTCTGTGCTGTACGCAACTTGGACTTAGCTGCGGGACAGTAGGCAGCCCTCCACTGACGTTCCAACTTCTTACAGCCCAGTTTCATCTCCTTTAAGGCAAGGGAGTACCAGGGCTGAGAAGGAGAAGGCCGGTGAACCTTAGTGGATAGAGGTTTGCCTGAGGATTCAACCCCCCGGCTAACCCAGGTGTTAAACCGGTCAACCGCCTCCTCCAGGTTGGCAGCAGGGTCGACCTGAGAGTGCCTAAGGGTCTCCATTAATCCCAAAATATCAACCTTACGGGCAGGTAATGGGTATGTTACTGTTGAATACTTTGGTGGGTGTGAAAGTCACTCAGATTGTGAGGAGAAAGTAACTCAGAATGGGTGAATCCTTAGAATGTGAGAAGCTTATTCCCGGGTCTGAGGGTCACTGGGATGGTGTGGACCGAATAGGAGGAACTCAGCATCCTTATCCCGGTCACAGTCTTTTGGTGTGATTAGGAATGGCGCATTGGCCATCACTACTGTTCCTGACCGCAGCTGTGCTCATGCAGATGTTTTTCTGGCCGTAGTACTTGCAAAACCACCACATTGACTGCGCGCGACAGGATCCACTGTTGTTTGCTTTCCTAATGGTGAGTCAGGGGTGGCTTATTTTTAATGAAGCTCAGAGATGTTTATACAAGTGTTCCTCTGCAAATACGTTTTATGTTCACTTCTTCCCTCTTGGACACGGTCATTAAACGAAATAATTATGCTAGGAAGGACTCGATGATGGATTGAAAGCAGGCCTTCATGGTTTTTACCTTGTACCTAGCAGAGAAAGATCTCGGTTTTGTAAAATGGGAGCAGGAGAAATTGTGGGTAGGGGCGTTCTGGAAAGTTCCATTTTTTTAAATGAGGGGGTAGCTTTGTCAGAGTTCATTAATAGGATGCCGGCATCACATCATGACATTGCTTCCCCCTTGCAACCAACACAGGTTCTTTTATCAGCATCTAGGGGACTGTCACAACCGTTTCACACGAGAATAGGTGGTTGTGGCGAGTGGGAAGAAAGAAGGAAGTGATTGGAAACAAACTGCGTCATTTGCTTTGCCAGCAATAACTTGTATCTGTATTTTGCAAATTATGAGGTGCTGCACACGCAGTGTAGCCTCGGGTCACTAAACTGACACGACCTTTCATGAAAAGCTAGCTGCAGCAGAGATGCTTAGATTTAAAATCTTACCCACGCTGCAAAGCATTGTGGGAAAAGATTGATTTAATGAATCTGCTCACTGACTGATGAAGATCTGTCCAGAAGTCTGAACAAGCAAGGGCAGCTAGTTCCACAGAACAACAATTGTGGTTGAAAATCTGTAGCCAATTCTAAAGACCGGTCGAAACACATCAGGGCAGCATTTCTATGAAGTTATGTTTTTAGGTTTATCGTAAAGTGCAACTGTCGCCAATGTTTTCCCACAGAAACCCAACACCAACCACAACGCATAACGCTTCTTAAAAATTATGCTTTCAACAGTACATTTTAAAGTTTTTCCTCAAGGGCCAGTGATTTGTTAAAGACTTAGCCGCAGCCTCTTGCTTCAGAAAGATAAGGTGTTGTAATAAAAGTGTTGTTCTGAGCAGTCCTCCTAAAGTTGTGAGATAAAGTAAGGTAGGTTGAAGCCATAGTGGTGTAACCAGCATGCACAGAACCTTAAATGTGCTTTGAAGCATTGAAAATCAGTGCAATGACACAAAGGGGTGGCTGCTAAAGGATTCCGCTAAAAGGGATGTCTCTCCTGGTTCCACACTGCTTGCCCGTGAAGTTACAGAAGGTTGTGCGAAAAAGGAGAGAGGGATAAATCGAAACCAAGGGGTCTAGGTCGAGTAGGTACAAACTATCAAAAAGATTCCCCCAGGGACTATGATATCTAACTATGCAAACTATTTGCAAACTGTGCAAAAAATCTACTCGAATCAGTCTCCTTGGTTCTGAGGGGTCCTTCTCTCCTTTGTCACGCAGCCTTCTGTAGCATCGCAGGCAAGAAATAGTGGTTTATGTTACCGAAGGCATTAACCTTGTGCCGTTCCACCTAATGGTTTCTGCAGGGGGTTTTTGAGGTAGCAGGTCAGTGGCGCTCGGGCAGGTAACAATGCAGGGTTCCAGGGAAACAAAGAACAAGTGCTTCGCGGTGCTGCCAGGTCAGGGGAAGACCCAAAACCCCTCAATAAAGAATGAATTAAGAGCCCATAGCCAGACAAATATGAACAAATCCTGGGCACACCTATATATTATACAGTTGATATAGAAGTGAAATTATAATGCAGTTGACACTGGTGGTTTCATGAAAGTTGTTTTATGCAAGAATGTTCGTAAAAGAAAACAACGCCAGCAGACACGTGTTTCGTCAACAGGTTGCTACCTGTGACTCTTCAGGGCTGAAAGCGCGTTATGCCAATATCGAAAAGCCAGTGATACTTTCAACACGGTATACGGGTACAAAGAACAGCCGCAGATAAGGCCATCTGAATCAGAGAATAACAGCAGTCGGGTGCGTCTGTGTATGGGCGGTGCCTGGTGGTGCAGGGTCCAGCCGTTGCGCGTCTCGCCGACGGAGAATTGTGCCGTTCCGCCTAATGCTGTCCTGAAGGAGCAGCCTGGCCGAAACAACTACACCTTCTCCTGCTGCATGAGGCAAGAATCAACTTCAGACATGTTTCGGCTTCATGGGATCTCTTCTTCAGTGAGGTGCAGCTTCAGTCTCTTGACACCGAGAACTGGGGTCCACATCTTGTCTTTAGATATAGTCAGAGGAGAGCTTTAGGAGGTATTGAAATGCTGGAGCCACTACTTCCAAATCAATGGTGCTACTTCACTGAGCAATTCCATGTACGCTGTTCGTTGAAAAAGCCGATTCATGAGAATCAGTCCATGTGCCCTTGCAAGCTCTGCAAAATCCTGAGTGCGCTACTGTCTAGGTAGTCTAGGATGTTAATCTCGTTTAATTCCAGCATTGCATGTTTTGTTTTCAACATACTAATAATAATAATTCTTATTTGTAAAGCACAAATCCATCACCCTTAAGGGTTTCAAGGCACTGGGGGTCGTTGGAGAGATTAAGTGAGCTATTGCCCAGAGTCACAAGATGGTGAGCTGAGCTGCCGCCGGCAATCGAACCATGAGCCCTGCGCTCCAGAGTCAGCCGCTCTGGTCGTTGCGCCACACCTCTCCCGCTCTGCTGTTTAGTATATGTTTGTCTCTAGTTCCATATTTTATTACTGTTGGCGTGTTTGCCGATCTGCCTGCATCCAGGTGTGCAAGCACTACAATAAAGACTTTAATCTTTCCCAGTTCCTGTCTTCGTTATGCTGGGCCCACAATCCGATCATGCCTGATACAAGATAGTTCTTGACTTTAATGAACGTGAGGGAAGATGATTTTCCACATGATCACCAATGAGTCACCTTTATATAATCCATTTGACATTAACAGTGAAAATAGAGTTGTTACGTATGGCTCTCATTGAGTGCCGCTGGCATGAATACTAGTTTCTAAATATGGTCAATCAATGCTATGACATGGCAACAGGTTGAAACAAAAGTTGTTGTTCACTGTTACTATGTCAAAAAGCTGCACTAACAGCGCTCTCTGGGAGCCTATCAGTGCAGAAAGCACCGTTTTGCAAGGAAAGGAGAGAAAGGGGGAAGTCAGACAGGGTTTCGAGGGTTTGGTTGCATAAGGCCACGTATTTTGTTTTCTATTTGGGGCAGGGATCATGTTTCATGTGGATTCTCTATTACACCTCTTTCGCTCCGTAGCAGTGAAGAGCAAGGGTGGATTATTTTGAGCCTTTATAAATATCTATACACAATTGTAGATAGGCAAAATTTGAAGAACACAGATGTTTTTCACCTCAGAATTCTGAGTGAAATCATGGAGAAGTCAAGCTTTGCTCTTGTTGTCTATTTGCTGTCACTCAGAGCCCTTTAGTGAAAAACATCTCTCTTATTCGCTGTTATCCATTTATAATTCTAAATGGAATATATGGCTCTCGAAGGGGCAAGATGGCGGACGCATTCTGAAAACATATCAGATGATAAGAAAAAGTTGATATTTATCTGCATGTCTGTATATCGTGCTTGCATTACTCAAGAATGGATAAGCCCAGATCCGCCATTATTCCATACTTGGAGGGCTCGGCTGTTAGCTAAGTATAATCTGGAACATGCCATCTATGCTGTGAAAGGACGTAGAAAAATACTTTTGGGGGAGAAAATTTGGGCCCCAGTGCAGCAATGGATTCAGGGGGAATTGGGGGGCAGAAGGCTTGTCTTTCTAGGTTACTGTTTTAATGTGATCGATTAATGTTTATTTGTGCTCTGAGCACCTATTGAACTGTAATGTCTTTTTCTTTTTTTTCCTGATTTTCTAATAATGTCTTGTACCTGACTTGCTTGCAATAAAAAACTGAAAATTAAAAAAAAAAAAAAGGAATATATGGCTCTCATTGAGATCCACTAGTGTGAATACCAGATTATAAATCTAACTATTCACTGGTATGATGTAGTAACAGTGGGAAAAATAATTTGCTAACCGTGTCATAAAGGAATTCCAGGCTGCTGCGACAGAGCACTCAGAGAGCCTGTCAGTGCAGTGCTGACTCTTTGCTCATGTGGCTAATAGATGGCACAGCTTTGATGGGGGGGGGATGCATATAGAGTAATGCAGATGGGAGGCAAGTGGCCAGGTATTGTTTGTTTACATTTTGAAAGGGGGGGGGGCAGCATTTTTATATATGGATCTCATTACCCCTCCGTGTTTGCTTCACAGTTAAAAGAAGGTACAGATGATGCTGGGGACCATACATAACATAACATTCTAGATGGGTAAAAAGCCAATAACACTGATGCATTTTAACTCGGGTCAGCTTCACCCTTATTGTCTATTTGATGTGACTCAGAACCCTTCTGTGAAACACACCTCTTTTATTCAATGTTAATCATCTATAACTCTATATGTTGTTTGTAGAAATTATGTTTAAACAACATTGAGAGTTGAAGGAAAAGTGAGTGGGGCATGATAAAATGGTCGAACCTGCCATTTACATCAGTGTACTTCCATCGTTTTTTGCCTGTTGTACACAAAAGTAACAATTTAGGGGGGTGTGGGTATAGTAAGCATGGTGATGAAAACAAATAAACTTGAACTTTTCTTTCCATGCCATATGAATCTCTTGGAGGGAAAATAGATAGGTTCCTGGTGCTTCATGAAGGGCATTGTAGGAAGCTGTTTTATGACAACACCAGAATAGGCCACAAGAGCAAGGGCGCAGCTTTCAAAGGGGCAACAAGTGCAGCTGTATTGGTGTCTACAGGCATAAGGATACTGCGGTACCTCAATGGCTGACTCTTAATACCTCACCGGTGCCAATCTAGCCCACATTACATGATAAGACAGCACATTGCAAGAAATGTCCTCAAAGGTTGCCTTTTTGCTGGTGGAAATGGATCACCAGAACAATAAAATGTATTTTTATCTTAAAATTCTTGAAAAAGAGTGGATAAGGGTACAATGTACCCTTTTGCTAAACATGTGTAGGACATTTAATTCCATATTTCAGGAAGCATTACAGTCTCAAATGATGGGTATCAGGGTGACCCAGATATATTCTATTTCAATTTTCCAGTTGGGAGGACAGTATAACATTATCTTTACTCACCCTTTTAGGAAAGTCAATCAATGGGAATAAAAAGTCTGAAAGTTATTAGAAGAAAGAAACAGTTTCCTACCTCCACGTCACCTTGAGGGGTTAGAGACAACTGTCAACAAAATGCCGTGGTTCTCTGTTGATAGGAGCAGATGTTGAGAAAATGTTTAGAGCCACCAGCCTGGAAAGATTGCCGCAAAGTGCTGGGTGATTACTAAAGCGCACAATCTTAGTTGTTTTGAGGTTCGAATTGACAGAAATCGCGGGCATCCAGTGGTTAGTTAATGCCTGAAAGCATCCAAAAACATGGTGGCCAACAAGGCTTGCACTTTACCTCATGGCACCATCTGGTGAGCGCCATTGACGTTCACATTGTTGGTGAGGCCTATTGAACTAGAAAATGAAGCAGCAAGGTGAACGCACAAGTTAAAGAAAGTCTGAGAAAAGGAAAAGCCTGGATGGGCTTGGAGGCCTACTGACGCTGGAACAAGGCTAAGAAGAGACAAGCCGAAGAGAAGCAGAGTCCATCCCTTCTGGGAAAAATTATCACTAGCAAGTCCAGCTACCCACCACAGCCACCCTCTCCAGCCCACTCAGAAAAACATAGCGGTCCAATGTCAAGAGACACTTGTGGTTGATACTTTTGAATTAACTCGATATTTCTTTTTCCTTGAGTTAAATCACAAAAGTGCAGTATGAGACAGACCTAACATGTAATGTTTTATCAAATATTTTGATTTAGAGCACTGTACCGTTTTAGACCTTCCTTTTAGTGCCCCTGATATAATGGCTTGCTGAGTTTTGTGTACAGCTGTGTCCAATTCCATCTTGTTTTACATGAGTGTGTATATAATAATCTTCTACTTTCCAGGCTCTCGGTCCGCCATTAGGGACTTCTGGCAGGACTGATGCTATGTTGTAATACTTTGAACTGGATGTATACTTTTGGTGGTCACAACAGAAACATTGTGAGTCTGTGACTAAAAATTAGGTCGCTTCAGATCTACATTCAGACCCTCTTTCCTCTCTCACCCCTTCATATTTAAGAGCAAAGGCCCAGGAAGGGTGGTGTTCATGCAGACCTCTGCTCCTCCCGCAATGTTCTTGAATAGCATTTTAATGTGTGCGGCATCGTACGAACATGAGAGGGCTTTGAGTTTAGCTCGTCTCTGATTGGCTTTCCTCTCCAGTAAATACTCAGCAAAGTAGACGCGTGGAGCGTGAGTGTGACACTTGCGCTTGTTCAAGAGCAAGTGGCGCAGGTGCACTGTCTGAGATGAAGAATGCTAAGGGCCTTATTCATGGGGCCCTTACGCCTCTGTTGCGTCACAAAAAGTGGCACTGCGGCATGTAAAACATGCCATATTTAAAAAGTGATGCATCTAGGCAGATGTGTCACTTTGTAAACCCTAGTGTTACATTATACCTGCATCAGATTTAATGTAAGTAGAGTGGGTGTTCCAGCGCAGAAAAGGCTTGGAAATCTATGAGATTTCACTGTGATACTTCCCACGGCTTCACTGCACCAAATCCTTACGCCACCTGCTTGAATCAGGCGTAAGGGGTGACACACATTGCTGGAGTCGCATCTGTTTCCAGACACACTCCAGCAATGCACCATTTTCGAGCTGACAGATACATCAGGATTCCTGACGTATCTGTCAATTCTTGCTACATGGAGCACTTTACAGTAAATACGGCGCATCCATGGTGTCGCAAGGAGGGGGCACTGAAAAGCGTTGCATCGCTGTTTTACCGCAGCGATGTAACACTTTTCATAAATGAGGCCCAAAGGAGCAGGTTCACTACTATTTTACGCCATGCTAGCATCACAAAAGTGATGCAAATCTGCGCAAAATCTTTATTTTCCAAATTACTTTCCAGTGTTAAACTTGTTTAGCTTTGGAAATAAAGTTAAAGTAACGCAAAGCAGCGCATAGCACTGCTTTGCATTACTTAACGCCAAGGGGGCGTACCATGGGCAGAGCATGGGCGTTCCCATGCAACCACCCAAGGTTTCTGATGCTAAACCCAATTTACTAAATAAAGTAGACAAGGTTTAGTGGCATAAAACAGTGCCCTTTTGAATTAGGTGCAGGGAAGGAGAAATGCTTTCATTTCTCCTTCCTTTTCCAACTTTGTAGGTGTGCTGCACTGTACAGCACACATACAAAGAGAGAAAATAGTTTAAGTCAGTCTAGGCATAGTATTTTGTACTGGAAGGATATCCTTCCAGTACAAACCCTTTCCTAGGCTCACGGAGACACCCCTGCACCATGGCGCAACGGTGTCTCTGTGGCGCATCACTGCTAATTTCAGCACCGGCGCTAGGGAAAGGAGTGGAGAGTGTCATGTTTCAGTAAATAGGGCACTCTCCTACTCTCTCCTTTTCACGCAGCGCAGCATTTGCGGCTGCTGCACCGCTCTGTGTGAAAAGGTTAAAAATCTGCCCCTTTGTGCAATAATCATCAGCAATAGAAAATTAAGCTTACCATAAACCAATACCGATCTCTAAAGTGTTTTGTAAGACTCATAGGGGACATAATTTTAGATCATAATTGTCTTTGGCGACTTGAAGGATTGTTTGTGAGATGACACACTGTCTGAGACATCCTTAGTTTTGTCTTCGTCGCAAATGCCCTGTGTTACATTCCTGCCCACTTTCAAAGCAAATATTGAGTCTTTCTGATTGGATTTCGAAGACTGTTTCGGTGTCATACACAGCATGTCTCAGTGTGCTCCCATGCAGTAAATAATTTGTAAAAAAAAAAAAGTAAGAGCCAGGACCCTTTTCGGTAGGCCACTGCTGCCTCCACCAATCATTGCCCCGGCCAGCGCTGTCAATGTCAGAACCAGCACAGCTAGTAAACACTGCACTCCTACAAGTGTGACAACTCAGACTGTTCCAGGTCACCCAAAACTATAATCAAGGTGTGAGCAGCAGGTATTACCCATTTTTAATGTATGTTGACTTATTAAACACTGTTGTTGAGCTTATCTCAAAACTGGACAGACAGCGCTACCATGTGGTGAACTGTCACTACAACAGGTGTTGACAATTAAGTGCCGGTGCCCAGCACTGGAAACCATCGGCTTGAACTAAGCACTGCCCCCATGGCTACCTTAGTATATCTGGCCTGTTCCTGTGCCTTCTCTGGCCTGTCTTAGTAACAGACTGGTCTGTCTCTGTCCTAACCTGCAGGGCTCAGTGCACGTCCACGCCTATCTCAGGAGGACACTCACTGTTTCTGTGTGTTGCAGGTGTGTCGAGATAGCTAACCAGTCTCAGAGTTTTGCTAGGCTTGTCTCAGTAGGTTACTTCCCCCTTTCTGTGTGATTCCAGCCCAGTGTCAGTACGATACATGCCCTCTCTCAATTTTGTACCGCCCTGCCGCCTCGTAATGCTACCTGGTTTCAGCAGGTTTCTGTTCTACCTCACTGTGATACCTAAACAAAAATCAAATAACCACCAACGGCGGACCTCTACTCCGCACTTAACCCCTTCGCTGCATCTGTTGGCCAACGGCCGTCGAGAGCACAACCTCGGTAGTGCTGCACACGTCCGTTGGCCGATGCGGCCCGCCCACTCTTTAGAACTCCCGTACCGCTGCGGAATTTGCGCTGCGGTAGAGGAGTTAACACTAAGTTGAGCCTTGGGTGCAAATCTTTGTTGTTATGGACGAGGTGACAGTGAATACAGGTGGCCATAGTCCAAGGACCTTTAAAAGGGGGTGTATTATCAGCAGTCCTGATTGAATGACGGGTCACTACAGGAGTGCTGCGACACGGATTCCGATATCGGTAAGGGCATACCAGTGCCCTCTTGATTGCTTTAAATCTTATTTGTTGGATTTATGGAATGTTGGCACAAAATACTAAGGATAATTGAGGAATAAGAAATCATATGTGATCGGATACTTAATACTAACATTAACTGAAGGAATATTTACCATCATAGAATAAAGATTATAAAAGTCCTGATGAAGTTCAATGCATACTGAACGAAACGTGTTGGCTGTATGTTCTTGCTGCTGGACCATATATGTATATTTTTTAAAGTGAATAGAAATAAAAAGGACTTTTTTCTGAGGAATATATTGGAAGATTTATTGATTACTATTGTGGGTGCACCACTCCGTCTCTGTTTTTGAATATCACTGTGATACCTAGCTTGCCTCAATGGGTTGCTGAGTCTGTTTCAGTGTGTTTCCAGATATGTCCCGTCAGGATTCTGCCTTCAATCTGTCAGATATTATATGATCTCCCTGTGTTACCTACCCTCTGGTCTCTATGGACCACTGCTTCTCTCTCTATGATGCTGGCCAAGTTTGCGTTAGCTTCGGGTCTTCTACAGGCTGGGCTATGTAAAAACGCTGGCTCCTGTTCAGTTCCAGAAACCCCTGGCTATGTTTACATTGCATGTCATCCAATTAAAGAAATGTTACGAAAAGCACATTTGAACTGCATGCCCTGAGCACAGGCATGTTGTTCTAACATTTTTATTGCCAAATGTCTGTGTGGATGTTAAAGACCCCTGTCTGGCCCTAAAATAAAGCAATGTCAATAAAACAGAGACTGAAGGCGCTCCTGTGTCAGGGAAACATCTCTGCTTCAGGGCCCTTTCCTGGCAGTGTCCAATTCTGAGGAACTGTTTTTGCATGGGTGGGAGGCAAGCAGGGGCCATTTACAAGCAGTGCTGCATGCCAGGGAGCTGAGTTTGTATGGAGGAGAGACACTACTGTATCACTGCTTCTTATAGAGGAGCTAGATCTGCACCAGTGCTTGTACTTTACCATATAACAAAATGGAAAAATAATTCCCTAGGATTTATGAAATATTCGTGGTACATAGACCTAATGTGGATGTGGCCAATTTAATTCCAAGTGCCGTACACTGTGTCATGCAGAGGAACAGGCGAAGAAATAAGATGCAGAGATGTTTCTGGTTAGCTGTGGTTGTTTTTCTCATTGTTGGTTTTCACTGCAAATATAGTGTGCTATTGACGTTCCGTGTGCGCTCGGTGGGTTGTTTCCTTGGGTCTGTCTGTAGGCTGGGAGGTAGGACAGTGGCAGGATGCTGTGTGTCCTGTTCAATTATCAGAAGTAGAGGGGCAGATTTACAAGCCCCTTGTGACACTTTTTTGCAGCTGTTGTGTCACTTTTGTGACGCAGTGGCGGTGTGAACAATGCGCCACATTGTGGCCCATTTACAAAGTGACGCATCTAGGGAGATGTGTCACGTTGTAAAGCTCTGTGCCACATTATACCTCGTCACATTTAATGTATGCAGGGTGGAAGTTTGCATGTGAAAAAGCCTCATAGAAGTGATGCAGTGAAATCTACAAGATTTCACTATGACACTTCTAGCACACCACTGCGTCAAAACCTTGAAGGAGTGACGCAGCACAATAAGTATAGGGCTCCCAGAGCATTGCTGGAGTTGCGTCGTGCTTGCGACACGACTCCAGCAATGCGTGACCTTTGCACCAACAGATGCGTGACGCATCTGTCAATCCCTGCGCCATGCTGCACCACATTGTAAATTCGACTCCTCCATGGTGGCGCAAGGGTTTTTTTGGCATGGCGCAAGGAAACATGCGCATCTCTGCTATAGCGCAGAGATGAGTCGGTTTCTTGGAAATGTGCCCAAGAGTCATTATATTAATAGCCTTTGGAGAGGTAAGAAGAGATAGCTGTCATGGAGTTAGGTGTGGCCATCGTGGAGAGCTCCCTTAAGGAGGCAGACATGTGGCAGTCATGTAAGGTATTATCTGCAAACCAAGGAAAAGGGGTTGAGCTTGTGACAGCTCCAGTATCACATTTCTGGTAAAGAGGAGGTGACAAACTGAGTCCAGTAGCTTCCAAAATGGTTGCTGGGGGGTGCCCACCATGTGGAGGTTTCAATAAGTGGCATTGGCTTTGCTTGTAGAGCTAAGATGTTTTTACTCAGTTTACAAAGGCAGATTTTACAGATGTCCTCTGGAACTTGGCCTCTATTGCATAGAGGCCAAGTTCCAGAGTACATCAGCCTGACACAAACTAATCCACAAGCAGACCACCATAATAGTCTTTTGTGGTGGTCTGCCTGTGGGCTAGTTCGGGTCAACAGACAGTGTGGTGAATGATCTGAGATGGATTTCCAGGCTGAAGCACTAAAAGACCTCTCGCAGCAACAGGGACGTTTCCTGCAGCCACAAAGGGTGACTGAAGCTGTCCCTTTTTCAGTGCTGAATTTGTTAAAAAAATAAACATAAAGTTCACATGTGAAAGTTTTCGTTAAGAGACATTTTCTATCGCTGCTGAATAGCGAGCTGGGTTGTATTGTTTTGATTTCGCCTCCTGCCTCATTTTTCCACCACCCTAAACTTCCTGACTTTTTATCTCTCTTTAGCGTGTGTTCTTTTTATTTTTTTGCTTCATACCTTTTTCACTATTTTCCTATGTGTCTCTTTTCCCATCTTTTCTCGTTTTGTTTCTTGCTAAAGGTCTAAGGGCCAGATTTAGGAAGCCCTTTACCGGTCGGTAACGGCCGATTTCGGCCGTTTCCGACCGGTAAATGGGTATTTGGTATGTAGGGGGACATTTTTACAGATTCGGTAAATTTACCGAATCTGTAAAATACCGAATCGGTATTTTTACCGATTTGGTAACGGCCAGATGTAGGTGGGACTCTTCAGAGTCCCTAAGGCCTTACAGATTCGGTATTTTACCACCCAATCCAATTGGGTGGTAAAATACCGAATCCAGGTGTGCATGCACATGTGTACATGCACACCTAGCCATGTGACAGACAGACATGCCCTTAGGGCATGTCTGTGTGCCACATGGCACACATGCCCGTCTTTGGGGTGCTGGAGGGTGTCAAAGTGACACCCCCTGCACCCTTGCAAAAATCGGTATTTACCGAATCGGTAAATACCGATTCGGTATTGCCCATTGATTCCTATGGGCTTCAGGCCCCATAGGAATCAATGGGCATTACCGAATCGGTATTTACAGAATCGGTAAATTCCGAATCCTAACGATTCGGTATTTACCGATTCTGAAATACCTACACCCCCCCCCCCCCTCTATTTTACCACTTCTTAAATACCGAATCGGTAAAATTCGGTATTTAAGAAGTGGTAAATAAGAATTACCTACATCTAGCCCTATGTGTGGTGCTGTAAATTGCGCATAAGGCCCCCAAAATGAGAACCTTTGTGTACCGCCTGCAGCCACCTGCATAAATTAAGCACTAACGTTAAAAAAAAAAGCTCCTTTGTAGTTAGATGTATTTAAATCTTGCCACACGGAAGCACACACGACCTAGATCACACGTGCCGGTGCCGCACGCAGAGACTGGCCAATCGAGCTGTGGGTTCCTTTTCTATGGAGAATTAACGCCTTATTGAACAGAAACAACCATCGCTCTTAGAAGCAGCTGATGCAAAAATAATGCAGGGAGGCCTGAGCTGACATTGATTCATTGCCTGCGTCTCCCCAGCGGGAAACATGGCGGGCGCATTCCCGATGGCTGCCCCAGGAGCAGCCAGTGAACCCCCGCCTCTGTCAGCTAGACCCTGGACCCAGACGGAATTCAAACCTCTCCTTCAACAAGCCCAAGCCGAGCTCAGGTCCCCAGACAGAGTGTGCGACCACGAGACCTACTCGCTTACTGCGCCCCCCTCGGGGCGGAATGTGTTCAGGTGATGGGCAGAACATATAATAATAAACTTAGCGCAGCTTTCACGAGGCTGATGAGGGCTGCCGTGTGAGGGAGGCTGCTGGCTGCCGTGTGAGTGAGGCTGCCTACAGCAGAAGAACTCTGGCAGTCTAAACGACCCAAGCCAAGACACTACAGGGAGACAGCATCAGAGAGAGGGATAAGTTCATAGAGCAATGAACTGACAGACGAAGACTATGGGAGAATGTGACAGACTGACAGGTGAAGACTAGGGAAGACTGTAACAGACTGACAGGTGAAGACTGTGGGAGACTGTAACAGACTGACAGGTGAAGACTATAGAAGACTGTAACAGACTGACAGGTGAAGACTATGGGAGATTGTAACAGACTGACTCCTGAAGACTATAGGAGACTGTAACAGACTGATAGGTGAAGACTGTGGGAGACTGTAACAGTCTAATGCGTGTTCCCCCGGTCACCATAGCGTAAGGGTAGGGGAGAACGAAGGGTGTAGCCATTGCCAATTCCGCTTCAGTACAGTGCTAGCAGACACCAGGGCCAGCAATTTTTCGCTGTCCTGCGGCCTCATTAATGTGAGGTCGCTTAGCTGTCATAAGCATGATATATATGACCTTCTCAGTGATAGACACCCTGATCTGTTGTTTATCACTGAAACGTGGCTTGATGCCAACTCTGATCCTGATATAATTCAGGCCTTACCAGATGACTATCAGGTGGTGCGCCTGGACAGACCAGCAGGCAGAGGAGGCGGAATTGCGATCGCTTTCAAACAGCAATGGGCCTGCAAACTAGAACTAGTCAATCTGGCAGGATGTGAGGCGGGTGTTTTCACCATAACAATTGACGGAAGCATGACTATAAAGGGCCTGCTAGTTTATCGCTCACCGGGACCTATGTCCAGATTTAAAGGCAATCTCTTAGAGTGGGTCACAGAAACAGCGATAAGGAGGGACAAGTTTTTGTTGTTGGGAGACTTAAATATACACCTGCAAGACTTATTAGACAGAGGAGCGGTGGAGTTCCGGGAAGAACTTCACACCCTACAGCTAGAGCTAAAAGGGCAGCTTCCAACGCATAATCGTGGGCATCTGCTAGACCCTATATTTGCCAACTGGGAGGATGTTTCAGCCGCTCCCCCGGTGCCCCTGCCTTGGACAGATCACTTTTTTGTACCATTTATTATTCACTTGCCCAAGTACAAAGCTAGCGCTCCCACCCCTCTTAACTATCCTCGTCGCAGGTGGGCAAGATTCTCCCTGACAGAGTTTAATAAGGCTCTTACCGCGGAAGGGCCCCCAGGAGGCAATGACGTGGCAACGGCAAATAAATTGCTCAATGACCGCATTACGGCTGCTCTGGACTGCACTGCCCCACTGGGTCAGCCAACCAAAGGTGTTCGCAGACAAAGAACTGCCCCCTGGTTCAGCGAGGTGCTACGCCACGCCAAGAGGGATTGTAAACGAGCAGAAAGACAATGGAGAGTGGCATATGATGACCGGTTGAAAGAGGCCTATCTTATTAAGAGGCGTACCTATCATAACAAAATCCGGATAGAGAAAGCCACATACTATGCAGACAGAATCAATGGGGTGGAAAATTCCGCCAGGGAACTGTTCAGCATATAGAAGTCCCTATCCACCCCAAAAACCTTTACTCAAGACGAAGGCCACTCAGTAATGGCATGCAACCGCATTGCTAATTACTTTGGAGACAAAGTGTCTAAGATTTATTCTGCTTTTCCCGATATACCTCCTGCAGCGGAAGAGCCGGCTGACTCAGCAGGAGAGGAAGCCGATCAAAACTCGCTACTCCAGTTTACTATCCCCTTACCGGAGGATCTAGTTAAAATTTGTAGATCTGTTAAATCCGGCTCTCCTCGAGATCCTGCATCTCCAAAAAGGCTGAGTGACAGTCTGGAGACACTTGAACCCTACATCAGGCATTTGCTAGATGTCTCCTTCCGATCTAGTTCTATACCTGAGGATTGGAAACAGGCCGTGGTGCTTCCCCTCCGCAAGAAGCCCAACATTAGCTTTGAGAAGCTGGACAATTTACGCCCCATTTCTCTGCTGCCTTATTTCTCTAAGGTAGCGGAGAAGGTGGTAAATAAACAGCTAATGAAACATGTGGAGGAAAGCAACCTTTTTCACCCTACCCAATTTGGGTTTCGGCCTCGTCATTCCACGGAGTCCGCCCTTCTCAGGGCTACCGAAACCCTGAGGCAAGGTGCTGATGAGGGACAAACCATGGCTTTAATCCTCTTAGACCTCAGCGCAGCGTTCGACACTGTAGCTCATTCCATCTTGCTACAGTGTCTGAACAAAGGTGGGGTGAAAGGGGCAGCGCTGAAATGGATTCACTCATTTCTTGTAGGCCGAGGGTTCCAAGTGAGGCAAGGTGACCTTTACTCCGAGCGAATTGTTTCGGACCAGGGGGTGCCGCAGGGCTCATCCCTGAGTCCAACACTCTTTAATCTTTATGTCGCCCCAATTGCCACCTTAGTAGAGAGTCACGGCCTCCGAATGGTGTCTTACGCCGACGACACGCAGTTGGTCATCTCCCTGTCGCGCGCACCCGGTCTTTCGGCGGACATCTTCAGAGCTTGCATGCAAGATCTAGCTGCCTGGATGTCCGCCAATTGCCTCAAGCTTAACGGAGGCAAGACCGAGGTGCTGGTCGTGGGGGGAGGCCAATCAGCGTGGACGTCGGCATGGTGGCCACCTTGCCTAGGTCCTACTCCTATCCCGTGCCAGAAAGCAAAGAACTTGGGCATCTGGTTCGACTCTGATCTGACCTTTGGCCCCCAGATCAATCAGGTGGTAGGATCATGCTTCGGGACACTCAAAAGTCTCAGGAAGGCACTGAAGTTTTTACCTATAAGAGCCCGTCAAACCCTGGTGCATGCACTGGTCACATCAAAGATGGACTACGGCAATCTTCTCTATTTAGGGACTCTGGAGAAGAATCTGAGCCGCTTGCAGGTCCTGCAGAATGCCGCTGCCCGGCTAGTGCTTAAACTTCCCCGAAGAGCCGCATCTTCAGCGGCTCTCCGGTCTTTGCATTGGCTTCCGATCAGAAGCAGGGTAGAATTTAAAGCACTCTGCACGTGCCATCGGATCATCAATGGGAGGTCCCCTCTCCCTTTGAAAGAACTGTTGACGTCTTACGAGCCGTCCCGCTCTCTGAGATCTTCCGGCTCAGGACTCCTGGTTATTCCCAAGGTGTCTAGAGCACGGATGGGAGGAAGATCCTTTAGATACCTTGCTGCTTCCAGATGGAACAAACTTCCCACAGCACTGCGACTAGAACCATCAGAACTAATATTTAGGGCTAAGCTTAAAACTGCACTTTTTGAACAGTAAGGTATTCCACTTTTGTAAGTTCCAGTAAGTATCTGCTCCTCAGCGCGGGGACACGCCTCTGGGCGTCACCAAGCGGTTTACAAAACTCCCTAAATAGAAAATAGAAATAGACTGACAGGTGAAGACTGTGGGAGACTGTAACAGACTGACAGGCCAGCTCTCTGGGAGACTGTAACAGACTGACAGGTGAAGACTATAGAAGACTATAACAGACTGACAGGTGAAGACTATGGAAGACTGTAACAGACTGACAGGTGAAGACTATAGGAGATTGTAACAGACTGACACGTGAAGACTATAGGAGACTGTAACAGACTGACAGGTGCAGACTATAGAAGATTGTAACAGACTGACAGGCGAAGACTGTGGGAGACTGTAACAGACTGACAGGCCAGCTCTAGGGGAGACTGTAACAGACGGACAGGTGAAGACTGTGGGAGACTGTAACAGACTGACAGGCCAGCTCTAGGGGAGACTGTAACAGACGGACAGGTGAAGACTGTGGGAGACTGTAACAGACTGACAGGCCAGCTCTAGGGGAGACTGTAACAGACTGACAGGTGAAGACTAAAGGAGACTATAACAGACTGACAGGTGCAGACTATAGGAGATTGTAACAGACTGACAGGCGAAGACTGTGGGAGACTGTAACAGACTGACAGGCGAAGACTGTGGGAGACTGTAACAGACTGACAGGCCAGCTCTAGGGGAGACTGTAACAGACGGACAGGTGAAGACTGTGGGAGACTGTAACAGACTGACAGGCCAGCTCTAGGGGAGACTGTAACAGACGGACAGGTGAAGACTGTGGGAGACTGTAACAGACTGACAGGCCAGCTCTAGGGGAGACTGTAACAGACTGACAGGTGAAGACTAGTGGAGACTGTAACAGACTGACTGGTTAAGACTAGGGGAGACTGTAACAGACTGACAGGCCAGCTCTAGGGGACACTGTAACAGACTGACAGGCGAAGACTGTGGGAGACTGTAATAGGCTGACAGGCCAGCTCTAGGGGACACTATAACAGACTGGCAGGGGAAGACTGTGGGAGACTGTAACAGAATGACAGGCGATGATTGTGGGAGACTGTAACAGGCTGACAGGTGAAGACTATAGGAGACTATAACAGACTGACAGGTGAAGACTAGGGGAGACTGTAACAGACTGACAGGCCAGCTCTAGGGGAAACTGTAACAGACTGACAGGTGAAGACTATAGGAGACTATAACAGACTGACAGGTGAAGACTAGTGGAGACTGTAACAGACTGACAGGTGAAGACTAGGGGAGACTGTAACAGACTGACAGGCCAGCTCTAGGGGACACTGTAACAGACTGGCAGGCGAAGACTGTGGGAGACTGTAACAGACTGACAGGTGAAGACTATAGGAAACTATAACAGACTGACAGGTGAAGACTAGTGGAGACTGTAACAGACTGACAGGTGAAGACTAGGGGAGACTGTAACAGACTGACAGGCCAGCTCTAGGGGACACTGTAACAGACTGGCAGGCGAAGACTGTGGGAGACTGTAACAGACTGACAGGTGAAGACTATAGGGGACTATAACAGACTGACAGGTGAAGACTAGTGGAGACTGTAACAGACTGACAGGTGAAGACTAGGGGAGACTGTAACAGACTGACAGGCCAGCTCTAGGGGACACTGTAACAGACTGGCAGGCGAAGACTGTGGGAGACTGTAACAGACTGACAGGTGAAGACTAGTGGAGACTGTAACAGACTGACAGGTGAAGACTAGGGGAGACTGTAACAGACTGACAGGCCAGCTCTAGGGGACACTGTAACAGACTGGCAGGCGAAGTCTGTGGGAGACTGTAACAGACTGACAGGTGAAGACTGTGGGAGACTGTAACAGACTGACATTCCAAGGCTATGTAGGACTCTACCAGATAAGAGCTCAAATGAAGGGCCCAATCCACAGGCAGAGGAAGGGAATGAGAAATGGTATCAGACTGGCAGGGGAAAGGCTTGAGGGCTCCGCCTCTACCAGAGTGGCAGGCCAAGTGCAGTGACTGTATGTTGGGAGACTGTAGCAAGCTCAACGCAAGACCATGGCAAACTGCACCAAACCGACACCGCAAAATTACGGGAGCCTTAAAACGTAGGCTATACTGTGACCCAGGGCACCCCCATTGGGGATAGCAGCAGACTGATAGCCCAAGACAGTGATGCAAGACTGTCCCGTACTGACAGCTCAAGTGCAGCACAGAGTCTGCAGAAGGGGAAGCGGTAACGTAGAGGGCCGAGAGCCCAAGACTCCTGAAGATTTTACCAGACTGACTGATAGTGTTCAGCATCATGCACATGGGTAAATGGAGAATGCTCCAAACGTCGAATATCATTACACGACAAACATTAGTATTAAGTGCAGAATGATTTGGAGTGGACTTTATTCAATTTAGGGAGATCTAGCTTGACTGCGAGGTTTAGGAGGTTGCAGTCAGTCGGGGAGACCCAATAACTCAAGGAGAGCAGAGATGTCTAACACCTGCTGGCCCCACCTCGGACCTCAGTAGTAACTATTTCTGCATTTGAATTTCACTCTACATCTTCTACAACTCACTGATTCTCCTTCCTCTGTACACTGTCCCTTTTTACCGATCTTGGTTCTCCCTGCTTTCTCATTCACTACATCCCACTGGCTTAGGTGGTCCCTACAGGTACTCCTTCCTTTCAGTTATCACTCTCGCTCATTCCATTTTCTCCTATGTACCATCTCTGACTCCTTTCCCCATTATAACTTATTTGCTTTCTGCCTTCTCATTCATCTCGTTCTCACCAAATGACTGGACTGGACTGAACTGGACTCTCCTCTTCTCTTCTCTTCTCGCCTCTCAATCTTCCTCTCCCTCTCAATCTTCCTCTCCCTCTCCCTCTTCCTCTCCCTCTTCCTCGTCCTCTCCTCCCCTCTCCTTTCCCTCCCCCTCCCCCTCCCCTCCCAGCAAGGGGGTTAGTTAAGGAATTATGGGGCATATGTAGGAAGGCGTTTGCGATTCGCAAACACCTGAATTTGCAGAATTCCGGCGTTTGCGAATCATAAACGGCCTTTTGGTATGTAGGTGCCACATATCAAATTAAGGAATCGCAAAAATTGTGATTCCTTATTTTGCTCAAGCATTTAAGGAATCGCAATTTTGCGATTCCTTAAATGCTATGTAGGGGTGCCTCAGACATTGCGATTTTGGCCTAAGGAATAGCAAAATACCACCTTCTCCAAGTAGATGGTATTTTGCGAATTCCTATCACAATGCATTTTTAAAAAAAAATTCAAAGTGCCATGTGGCGCACAGACATGCCCTTAGGGCATGTATGAGTACAATGAACAAATTGCCTCTGACACCATAAATACAACAAGTAATTCTGTTCCCAAACGATTTTTTTAATTAACGTAGGGTTGTATTTCTCACATATAAATTTCTTTTTACTTTTTTTCGCAGTTGCAAAACAACAAAGCCCATCAACAGGACCCTGTCAGTGACCACAATTGAATTGTTTTGTTCAAACAAGGTGCAATGTGCCCATGGATTATGTACAGTGCAGTGTTACATACTCAAGTGTTATATACATTATACAAGTGAAACAATTAAATACATACAATCAGGAGGTACAAAAAACCAAAAACTTCATATTCGGAAGGAGTAAAGTCCTGTTATTTTTTGTATGTGTATCAAGGCAGTGTATTATATTAAACTGTCCTCAATTATGTCTGACTTTCTCTTTGCCAGGTGAGAGGTCTTGGTGAATTTTTTCAAGCACGACATACACTATCCGTTTTGGGGATAGTTTGGTCCACTGAAGGACCTAGTTCCAATTCGGCTTGGTTGAGAACCTCTCTTTCGAGCACCAACGCGTTTCGACCTTCTCGTGGCACGTTTTATGTGAAGGTCTTCGTCAGGGATAATGTGTTGTCCACGCCAGGACTTGTGTACCTATATGAATTAAAAAATGAACAAAAAAACAATGTCTGGGTCAGTGACATGGTTTCTACTGTTGTCTCTAAATTGTAAGCCTCTTGGGGGGGTGATTGGAAGCCAAACACATACCTTGAGTTTTCCTTGTGTTGATACCTGGAGTTCTCAGGTGGGCGGAGAATCTTGATGGCTCCTGTGTATACTGGGGGCAAAAGGGGGAAATCAGTGGCCTGTGGAGTTCTTTCATGTGCCTATTAAACGTTGCATGTCTCATCGAGGGAATGCTTTAGTGCATGGGGTCAGGTGATGTTTATCAAGGTAGTAATTACGCTCGTGCATTCATGGCCCATTCTATCAAGTGCGCAGTTGGCAAGGAGGGTGCTTGAATTGGGTAGGCCATATTGCCATGCTGTTCGGCATGTGTGGTTAAACGCCTAGGGCCTCCAACACTCTGGGTGAATGTTCCCGGGGTTTATATGTAATTGCTTTGGTGTTATCTCTATCAAGCTCTAAGGATGTGGCAAATATTGTTCTGGACTCGCGGCAGGGCACTCTCGGCATTCAGCATAACTCATAATGTGCAATCCACATACCTCACTTGATCATGGAGGTATCTTGTTTTTTTGGCGGTTTCTGGCGGCAGCTTCTGTCCTCGTCTTCGCGGGTCCGGAGTTGCTCCCGGTGTCCGTGCAGTTTGTAGCTCAGAACTGATTTGCTGTGTTCGCCTTGGGTTTGCCGTTGGTCCCTTTTTGATTTCGATCACCAGCGCCTGCTGTTGATTGGTTACCTCGTCTTGCCTGACCCGTCTCTTGGCCCACCATCTTGCGATCAGGCGCTCTGAATTTGTTCAAACAGGGGTTCGATCCCACTGTGCGTCACCACCTTTACACACGGAGGTACTTATGATACAAGAAATGTGCAAGTTCACGGCATGAGCATTTATGTGCATGCAGGAGGGGGATTAACAGAACGTATCAAATTCTGGTGCTTTCAGTTTTTCTGAGTGAGTCTTCCACATCATGTCTTGAGATGGTGCTGTTTAGAGATGATGTATAATTCTGAGCCCGCACCGACCTGTCTGTCCGGTTTGGATGGGTGCAGGGACTTACATTATATGGCTTATTTCACTCATTTCGTTCATGCCATTGTCAACTGTATTGAGGAACATGATGGTTTTTTCCTCCAGTCTTGATAGCATTGTGTCGGCATTCTGTCCTTTGACGTGTTTTAGTACCGTCCATTGTAAGTCATCCACACCATGATGGTTGTCAATGAAATGTTGGACCAGTGGAGCCGACAGAATTCCGCATCTTATTCTAGAGCGATGTTGGGTGATGCGTTTCTTTATTGGCTGTGATGTTTTCCCAATGTATACTTTGGGGCAAGGACACCTAATACCATAGACCACATTGTGGGTATTACAGTTTGAGAATTCTTCGTGTTTCACAAATTTGCTCCCGTATGTGAAGATGGATCCTTCTATGGTACTTGCGCATACAGAGCAGTTTCCACATCTTTTGTGCCCTTTAATGGGGGGCAGTGAAAGTAGATTCCGAATTTGTTGGTTGTTATTTTTCTTCATGGTGTCCGCTCGAATCAATTTGTCTCCTATACTTTTATTCTTTTTTAGTGCAAAGATAGGGACATTAGTAAGTGGCTCCAGTGATTTCACTGTGTTCCAGTTTTTTCTGATGATTTTCTTGATTTCATTAGTTCTCCCAGAGAAAGTTCTCACGCACACCAGAGGTGGATCCACATTTTTCATCTTTGGTATTAATAAGGCCTCCCTTGGGGTGTACCATGCTCTTTTCATCGCTCTCTTGAGCAATTTCTTGGATATTCTCGCTCTGACAATTTTTCCAAGAGGATGTTCGCATTAAAAAATTAGTCTGCTTTTTGTGTGCAGTTTCTTCTAATTCGTAAAAACTGACGGAAAGGCAGGCTTTCACGAAGATTTCTCTGATGAAAACTCGAAAAATGGAGCAGGGTGTTCTTGTCTGTCCTTTTCGTGTAAAGGGTGGTGTACAAAGCTCCATCTTCATGTTTTATGAGTAGGTCCAAATAATTAATCTCCATTTTGTCGACATTGGCGGTAAACTGAATGTCTTTGTACCTGTTGTTGAGCCAGGTCAAGAATTCTAGTAGTTGTTCTTTGCTACCTCTCCATAGCATGAAGATATCGTCTATATAATGATACAACATTTTAAAGTGGCCGTCATATGGATTCTGTCTGTATATCCAGTTGTCCTCAAAGAGAGCCATGAACACGATTGCCATTTCTGGGGCAAATGGACAGCCCATCGCTACTCCTTTTATTTGTAGGTACTGATTATCATTGAATTTGAAAAAATTGTATTTCAGACAGATGCCTGCCAACTCTAACAAGAACGGCGTTGGAACAGTATGGGGTCTCTCCCTTCTGTCTAAAAAGATTTGCATTGCTTCTAGACCTGCCTCTTGTGGAATATTTGTGTAGAGGCTTGTGATGTCTAGAGTGACCAGGTATTCTTCATCTTGGTCAAAGTTCTGTCCTTCGATAAGAGTAATTGCTTGCATCGTATCTTTGATATAGCTTGTGGTGGTTCCAATTAGTGGCTTCAGGAAAGTGTCCACATATTTCGCTGGTCTTTCTAGAATGGAATTAACACCCGAAATGATGGGCCTCCCCGGGGGGTTTTGGGTGTCCTTGTGTATTTTTGGGAGGACGTACTTGAGTGGGGTTCTTGGGTTGTCATTAATCATGTACTCCGCTTCTTTTTTAGATAACCATCCTTCCATAGTTCCAATTGCTGTTAGATGTATCAGTTTATCTTTTATTAGACTTGTGAAATCTTCATTAGATCTTTTGTAGTGTTCTTGATTGGATAATTGGCATGTTACTTCTGATTCGTACTGGTCTCTCTGTAAGATGACAACGGCTCCGCCCTTATCCGCGGGCTTCATTATTATCTCATCATTTGTCATGAGTTTTTTAGGGCATCATTCTCTGATTTTGTCAAGTTCCATTTTGTGAAAGTTCTCTTATTCTCCAATGTGTTGAGATCCCTCAATACATTTTTCTCGAACGTCAAAAGTTCTATCGGCATCATGTCAGAGGCAGGAACAAAAGTTGAGGGATTTTTAAGACCTGAATAATTTCTAAATGCTGGGATCTCTTTATCTGCAAAGAATAGTTTTAATCTCATTTTTCTGAAAAGTTGTAACATTTCTAGTTTTGTTTGGCTTATATCAGGTTTGGTAGTTGGTATGAAAGACAATCCCTTGTGTAGTACGTTCAGTTCTTCTTCAGAGAGATCATACTTCGATAGATTGTGAATGGGATTCTTTTGGTGTGTTACCAACGGTAGACCCTCCTCCTGGTCGTGATCTCTCCCTGGTATTGTTGTCCCGGGGGTGGGCCATTGTACCATTGTCGTGGTCTTGTTCTTCCGGTTGGTCTTCCCCTGCCTCTCTCTAAAAAAGGCCCGGGTTGGTAAAATTGCCTGGATTGAATATTGCTTGTGCTCGTTGTTGGTTCTGAGTGTCCCTGGAATTGTCAGAATATGAAGAAGCGTCTGAAAAAGTTGTGTATTGTCTTCTGCTTCTTCCTCCGTAGGTACGGAGCATGCCAGTGTTTGCTGGTTGTTTGTAATAGTCCTTTTCAAGATATGGATAAGCCTTCTTTTCAGAAAAGTTGCTGATATCTTTTTGCAATTAAGATCTCTTTGTATCTTCTGTTGTTTTCTGGAAAATTTCGTTCTCCTTATCTAATTTTGTCAATAGTTCTTTTGCATTCTGTATCGCAGTGTTGTTCAGGAATTCTTCTTCTAGTTCTTTAATCAGATCCAACTCCACTTGGCATAGGCGTTCAGCTGTCTTGATAGAATGGAACATCCAATCCCTCGAGCATTTGGTCCCTATGTGGCTGAATCCGTCCAGGTATTCAGGTTGATCCGTGAAGATTACAGGCACATGTTTGACCTGTAACCCTACAGGTATGGTGCCTGCCCTTAGATATTCGAGTAGAACTTCGGCGTGTAGGGCTGTACGTATTTGCTTTTTTTTTAGTCAAGTTATCTTCTCCAAGTCAGATTGTTGACTCTGATTTACTGAAGTGCTGCCAGGATTTAGCTTTGATGGACGTTTCAGAAGTTCTTCAATTTCCTCCTCTCTGATGCCGAACAGCATGGCAATACGGCCTACCCAATTCAAACACCCTCCTTGCCAACTGCGCACTTGATAGAATGGGCCATGAATGCACAAGCGTAATTATTACCTTGATAAACATCACCTGACCCCATGCACTAAAGCATTCCCTCGATGAGACATGCAACGTTTAATAGGCACATGAAAGAACTCCACAGGCCACTGATTTCCCCCTTTTGCCCCCAGTATACACAGGCACCATCAAGATTCTCCGCCCACCTGAGAACTCCAGGTATCAACACAAGGAAAACGCAAGGTATGTGTTTGGCTTCCAATCACCCCCCCAAGAGGCTTACAATTTAGAGACAACAGTAGAAACCATGTCACTGACCAAGACATTGTTTTTTTGTTCATTTTTTAATTCATATAGGTACACAAGTCCAGGCGTGGACAACACATTATCCCTGATGAAGACCTTCACATAAAACGTGCCACGAGAAGGTCGAAACGCGTTGGTGCTCGAAAGAGAGGTTCTCAACCAAGCCGAATTGGAACTAGGTCCTTCAGTGGACCAAACTATCCCCAAAACGGATAGTGTATCTCGTGCTTGAAAAAATTCCCCAAGACCTCTCACCTGGCAAAGAGAAAGTCAGACATAATTGAGGACAGTTTAATATAATACACTGCCTTGATACACATACAAAAAATAACAGGACTTTACTCCTTCAGAGTATGAAGTTTTTGTTTTTTTGTACCTCCTGATTGAATGTATTTAATTGTTTCACTTGTATAATGTATATAACACTTGAGTATGTAACACTGCACTGTACATAATCCATGGGCACATTGCACCTTGTTTGAACAAAACAATTCAATTGTGGTCACTGATAGGGTCCTGTTGATGGGCTTTGTTGTTTTGCAACTGCAAAAAAAAGTAAAAAGAAATTTATATGTGAGACATACAACCCAACGTTAATTAAAAAATCTTTGGGAACAGAATTACTTGTTGTATTTATGGTGTCAGAGGCAATTTGTTCATTGTACTCATGATTTTTTATTTCAGCCTCTGACTATTGAGAGAGCGCAAATTGAGGAAAAATGTAGAAGTGCACCATATTTACAAGCACGTTATATCAGCTTAGTATAGATCACATAAGAGTGTCAAAATTATAGAGTAAGAATACATGAGTGTTTAACTAGAATAAGAATACATATATCAGTGTGAAAAACTAATGTAGAAGAGTGTAGAAATGTTAGAAGGATGTTGAAATCCCATGTTGTGTGGCTGTTGTAGAGGAGAATGTAATTCTGCTAAACGTAGAAATGTGTAGGCCACATGGCAGTTCACAGGGAACGAAAGATGCTGTTACACTTTCACATGAGAAGGATTTTGATGTTGTTATAATTCAAAGTATTATTGATCATGGAACTGAAGTATATGTTTTATAGAAGTGTTTCATATAACCATTTTGTGTAATAAGTTAGAATACTGTTTAGACAAATAAGCTAAAGGTTCTCAGAGTGCATAGGCCCGTTTCATGTAATTCTAAATAGGCCTGAATAGATAAAGTCATTTCTTTAGATCTGCATGTGCTAGAGAAAGGAAGGTCAGGTTAAGCATAAATTGCGGAGCTTGCTCGAAGGGTTTACGACTTAGAAGATACGGTAGAGGCCGGAATTTGAGGCCCACAGTACAAGTGTCTGTTTGCAGGTGCGAGGAGGTTCTAATCAAGCAAGTGATGAATAGACTTTTGTTTCGAGAGCCAGGCACAGGCTTGGAGGAGGCTTCAGGAATTTCCTGGGGGGTACCGTCCTGCCGGAGAAGAGCCTGAGAAGCAAGGTCAATGCTAATGAAGGGTCCAGAGGAGTATCAGCATGGAAAATGCCAGAACCAACATCACGTGAGGGGCGTCTCTAAGGGGCGTTTCTATTGTAAATGTGATTTTTGTATTAGGGGCAGTACCCCTGGGGGGAGTTAGAGCAGATGATCTGAGGAACCTAAGAGAGCGGATGGGTAGGCAGATAGGTTAACTGCGACACATCGATTCACAACGAAGACTAAGCGAAGTGTGTGATCTTCTTAGGAAGTCACCACGGCTGACACCTTTTTAGGTAAAGATTCTGCTAAGTAGGGATGTCACTTAGTCTAGTGTAGGGACAGTCTAATCTGGATTTTCTTCCTTTCCGTAAATGACTCACAAGTTACAGCTCGTGGCTATTCTTGCAACTCTTATGACTTTTGAATTGGTTTTGATAATATTCTTTTGCCGACTAAGAGCATTTAGAGAATTTTTGTTTGTATTGATACCCGTATATCTTTTGAACCTTATTATGAGATGTTTGTATCTCCAGTTAACTTTGGCTTTACAATAAACTTTTAAAACTTATTCGTGGTAAGTGGTTCTTTAGAGTGGGGTAAGTTCTTCACTGATTGACCTAGTAGTGGATTGCCTTTTACTCTATGACAGGTGCCAACGGTTTAGTCGACCTGAGTTGGGATCTAGATCTATAACAATAGACTAGAAATCCCGCGTTAACAGTTGGTAGCAGAGTGAGGATGGTTACCTTCTTGAGGAAGGTGATCTAGACTAGGTTAAGATTACCCCAAGGTCCCTAGAGATCGAGAGATCGAGAGATGGCCTGCCGAAGAAGGTGCTGACGGTGCGAGAGAAAAGCAGCAGAGTCGGACGAGAGTGAGTATAACAAGGGTCATGCGTTGATAAGATTGCGATGTTTTGTGTTGTATCTGTATCGTAATGTCTTGCGGAGTTGAATGCCTGTAGTGTGATTGAGAGAGGGTTGTGAGCGCGCGCAACCTGGCAGACTGGTAAACTGGCAACCTGATAAACGGGTGAACCGGTGAACTGGAGAAAATCTTAAGTTCGGGGAAGAGCTTAAGTGGTTCGGGTGTATCGAACATCCAGAGTAATTGTCGACCAGAGTAAAGGGGGTCATGAGGTACCATTGATCGCGCGCAGGACCGAGATAGGGGGAATGCAAGAGTGAGTGTGTGGGTAACGGACGCAGGTCGAAAGTTACCGTGTGCAAGTAACCTATCAGTTAAGGCGATTGTCTGGACGTACACGGAAAGACAGTTCGTCAGTTAAGGTGACAATTACAGTTAGACTGTGGGCGTTCAGTCAAGGAAAGTGATCGCTTGGTCGGAAGTAATCATTTTTCGGAGTATGAATGGGACGCATGCATGACCGGGAGACGAGGGGAGAAAGGAGGAGAACTGCTGCGAAGGGGGAGAGTGATGTCAGCTAGAGCCGCGCTGTGATAGGGCGGTTGGTGTGACGTCGGCTAGAGCCGCGCTGTGATAGGGCGGTTGGTGAGAAGCCGCGCTGTGATAGGGCGGTTGGTGTGACGTCAGCGAGAAGCCGCGCTCTGATAGGCCAGTTAGCGAGAACCGCACTGAGATTGGTGGATTGTCATCAGGAAGTAAACAAACGCGGAGAAAATAGAAATTTTGTAGGTTTCAAACATGAAGTATTTTAAATGTTTGAGAGGGATTTTTAAGACAAAAAGAAGAGAATCTTATTATGGGGAAGAGGCACCGCCAGAGGGTACACCAGCTCACTATATGGCAACGAATGTTGGGTTGCATACTATACTGTGGCTTGGTACTTGGAGTAAGATTACAGAAGGGAATGAGGAACTGACTTTTCCGAAACACGGAACGTTTAGACTAGAAGTGTTGCATCAGCTGAAAGCAGTTATGTCCTCATTGAGACCTTTGCCTAGACCAACACAGTTTGAGGCCCTTAACGCATGGATCAGGGCGGCGCACGACAGGAATCAGAACAGACGCCAAGAAAGGGTACGGCGATCAGTAAGGGCAGTGCAAGATGCTAAATGGGATGAGAAAGCCACGAAATGGAGGGTACAGACGATTGAAGTGGATAAGTTGTACCCAATGAGAGAGGTTACAGGAGAAAAGAGACCCATAGAAGAGGATGATGAGAGCGAGTCGGAGGATCGCTTAATAAACAGGTTGTTGATAGACAGACCGCCTCCGGACAATAGGGAGATGGAAAGTACTGAGCTCCCAAAGGAAGATAGGGTTGACAGAGATGGGAATAGGTCACTTCCTATAACGAATTGGGTACCTACCAAAGGTGAAGGGACACCTCAACATAGTCCAGTACAGAGTGTAGTCGGAAGAGTTGTGGTGCAGAAGATGCCAGCAACAGAGAGGGTTGAGTCTTATGGATTGCCAGATGCTCTTCAAGTACCCGTTACCATAGGTCCTATAGTGTCGGTTTATCATCCAGAGAAAGGGAGAGAGGAAGAACAAGTACGGCTAGACAGAGAAAGAGTTGAGATGGAAAGAAAGAATAACACGACGAATGCCTGGAGACAATTGCCAGGACCGATAACGTGGAGCACCCCATTGGATTCAGCAGTGGATCCCGTAACAGAAAATGGGGGTCAGAGAGGACCGATGGACCTGAGGGGACCACGGCCGAAATCCTATAAAGAGCTGAGGGCTGACTTGAGAGAATGGGATAGGTCCACAGAAGCACCAAGCAACAGGTCAAGAGCAGAACCTGAATGGGGAAGTCGAGGCAACGGGACATTATCTCACTGCGGGGCTAGCGAAAGCGGTCAGGAGTGGGACGGTAAAAGTCAGGAGAGTAGAGGAGTTATACGTCATATTGACGGTGGAAATGGGCAGGAGCAAAAAGGCAGAAGTACGGAGTGTGGAGAGATGTCTCGTCTCATTCAAAGTGAAGGAGACCAAAGGACACAAGTGTACAGGGATAGGTTTAAGTGCACTCACCACGCAACTGATGATAACGTACAGCACTGGAATAGTGGGAACAAGGGGAACCGCGAAGGATCTTGCCATGTGTCGAGAGATCAGAGACCACAGGCAAATTGCGAAGGCATGGGGAATAATGGAATGTCTTACCATGCACCTAGAGAAACCAGGCAGAATGAGAATTGTGGGACTATGGGAAATAGGAAAGTGTTTCACTATACACCCAGAGAGGATGGAACTGCATGGGACCTGGAAAGATGGGAGCATGGGAGGACTCCCCATAACACGCCTGAGCCCAGACGTAGGACTCAGAGCTGTGATGGGAGAGATGTAAATGGACTCTCTAGAGATAGCGTACTGAAAGCTGTGATAAAGGCCAAAAGACTCGATGTGACCAGCTTAAAATCTGACTTGGACGAGATGATAGATGGTACGTTGCCCTTAGAAAGGATTGACATGTACGAACAAGATGAGCTGCTATTTATAGCAAAGGATATTACTCGAAAGGCAAGAGCAACTCATGAGAAACTGTCTGAACTGGCAGACAAGTATATGGTAGATTTGTCCAGAACCAGGGCATTGCAGGGTAACCACAGGTTGCATTATTCGGATCAGGACCTAGATGAGAGAAGGACAACTGGATTAAAAACACACATAAGGGAACTGATCACAGGAATAAGAGCATGGAGAGATCTTGACAAATGGGAAGAGAGGTGGTCCAAAAAGGGAACTGTTAGGCGGAGTGCAAATGTGATGTCTCCGGAGGGAAGGCTAATGCAGATGGAAGCATTCCCTTTGCGAGAAATAGCGAATGGGAGTTATGTACATGTGCCCTGGAGTAGAGGAGACTTAGCTGCATTTACCAACTCATTTCCGAAGTTAAGGGAGAATCCTGTAGAGTGGTACAAGCAGGTAGAGAGGTTTGTCAAGATTTCAAAAGTATTGTGGATTGATTTGAACACCCTATTTGACATTGTAGTCCCAGGAGACTTGTGGATAGCATGCAAGACTAGTGTCGAATGGCCAATTGCAGAACCAGAAAGGGATGCTCTTACTAATGGACCGTCAGAAAGTGTAATGTTAAAATATGAAAGGGTGATGACATGGCTGAAAGAGAAGGTGCCACCACAAGATATAGATTGGGTAAAAATAGACCGGACAAGACAGGAACCCAAGGAGAGAGTTCATGAGTATTATGAGCGATTGCTGAAAACGTTCAAACAATACAGTGGACTAGATGTAATGGATCCCAAGGATATAGGACAGTTTGTGTCGAAGTTTGTTTTGGGGTTGAGACCTGATATTTGTTTGATGATTCAGCAACATTTAATTTGTTGGCAAAACAAACCCTTGGATGAAATTTTGAGATACGCAAGGTATTGCAGTGACGAAATAGATTCGAAAACAAAGAAATTGAAGGAGAAATTGATGATGGTGCAGATGCAGTCAGCTGGAAAAGGCGGACAACAGCAACAGGGAACAGGGACAATGGGACGGAAATCAAATAGTCAGAATAAGAACAACGAGGAAAATTTGAGACCTAGAATAGACTTTGCTACATTGAAAAAAACGACAAAGTGTCACCAGTGTCACCAGGTGGGACATTGGAGACGCGAGTGTCCCTATAACCCTGAAAACGGAGAACTAGAAGTAGAGGAGGAAGTTCAAGAAGTTCCAGTTCAAGGGGTGACAGTGTCAAGAAGTAAGGTGGCCAAAGGGGGGACTTCGGCTCCACGAGCTCAGTTCCCGCAGCCACCAAGGATTACGACAGGGGGAAAGACCTATAGACAAATGCCTCTTTTTGTAGACGAAGAAGAGTGTTACTACGTTGATCCATTGACGGGGCAACGTGTAAGTAGAGAAGAGGACTGTACCCTTGGGGCAGTCCTAGAGATGGATCAAAGAGGACCGTTTGTTGAGGCTGAAGTGGCAGGGTGTCCTACAACATTCTTGGTGGATACTGGAGCTACTCGATCAACTTTGAGATCGGCAGTGGTTCCAGATCTACCAATGTCTGGGGAAACAATTCAGGTGGTAGGAGTAGCTAATAGGAGAATGACTAGCCCTTTGACGGAACCAGTGTCAGTGAAGATAGGAAACTACACCAATGAACACCAGTTTGTATTATGTGATTCAAGTCCTGTGTGTCTGTTAGGAAGGGACTTATTGTGCAAACTGAATTGCACAATATACTGCACACCTCAGGGAGTGGAGGTACAGACTACAGACGATGATGCTACCTTTAAAGTTGCAAATTCGAAAGTATGCGTAGAACTGTATCCTACCCTGACTGTGGAGGACCTTCCTTGGGACTTACGAGATACAGTGTCATCAGAGGTATGGGATTTCACTGGAGAAGAGATAGGATTGATCAAAGGAGTAGAACCAGTGAAGATCATGGTAAAACCAAATGTCGAGTATCCAAGAACGCCCCAATACAAATTGACCCCGGAGACGATTGCAGGAATAAAACCCGTGATTGACTCTATGATTCAACAGGGAATACTGAAGGAAATCGTGGGTAGTCCATGCAACTCCCCGATTATGGGTTTGCAAAAACCTAGTGGGAAATTCAGAATAGTACAGGATCTTCGGAAAATTAATAACATAGTTGTTTCATGTTGTCCAGTGGTACCGAATCCATCAGACATATTGTTTCAGATACCATTCCAAGCTGAGTGGTTCACAGTGATAGATCTTTGTCAGGCCTTCTTTTCAATTCCATTAGATGAGGAGAGCCAGTATCTTTTCGCTTTTAAACTGGAAAGTCGCGTCCTAACATGGTGTCGTATCCCACAAGGGTATACGGAAAGCCCATCAATATTCAATCAGTTATTGAAGAAAAATCTTGAAAGTCTAGTACTGCCACAGAACTCGGTTCTGGTCCAGTACATAGACGACCTACTTGTTGCGTCAGGAACAGAAGAAGCTTGTAAGATAGATACCATCGCCTTGTTGAACCATTTTGCTGAAAATGGGCACAAGGTATCTCCGAGCAAATTGCAGTACTGTCTGACAGTACTTGGGTCACCGGATAGAAAAAGGAAAGCGCAAGGTGTCACCAGATAGGATAGAGGCGATAATGAAGATGAACTCGCCTACGACACAGAGAGAAGTCAGGATGTTTCTAGGAATGGTTGGTTATTGCCGACAGTGGATAGCTAACTTTTCACTGAATTCAAAACCCTTACAGAAACTGACGCACAAGGAGGTGAGTGATCCGGTACCATGGGACAAGGATTGTTTGATGTCGTTCCTACAGCTGAGAGAGGACTTGTGCCGTGCTCCAGCTTTGGGAATGCCTGATTACAAAAAACCATTTTCACTTTACTGTTGTGAAAGAGAAGGTTGTGCTTTGTCAGTTTTAGTGCAAACTCATGGAAATGCCCGTAGACCAGTTGCATACTTTTCGGCTACTTTAGATCCGGTAGCCGCAGCGTTGCCCGGATGTCTCAAATCCGTTGCGGCAACAGGTGTCAGCATTGAAAGGTGTGAGAACATTGTTATGGGACACCAGTTAGTGGTGTATGTACCTCATTCTGTAGAACTGTTAATGACCAGGACCAAGACACAGCACTTGACCAGTAGTAGGCTCACGCGCTACGAGCAAGTTATTCTTGCTGCGGAGAACGTGACCCTTAAGAGGTGCTCTGTTTTGAATCCTGCTACACTGATGCCACTTCCTAATGCTATAGACGGCGAAGAATGTGAAGATCACGATTGCCTTGATGTGACTGAACTATGCACCAAGCCAAGACCAGATATTGTGGATGAGCCATTGACTGACCCTGATGAAATGTTCTTCGTTGATGGCTCATGTTTAAGAGACGATACTGGTCGGTTGAGAGCAGCTTATGCTGTTTGCACCATTACTGGAGTTGTAGAAGCCGCTTGCCTGGAAGGAGTACACTCCGCTCAGGTAGCTGAAATCATTGCATTGACACGTGCCTGTATAGCAGGTAGAAAAATTAGAGTCACCATTTATACCGATAGCCAATATGGTTTCGGTGTAGTTCATGATTATGGGCAATTGTGGTCTCAGAGAGGTTACATGACCTCCTCTGGTTCGCCTATTCGAAATGGAGAATTTGTGCGGCTGTTGTTAGAAGCATTACAAGGTCCAGCTGCAATTGCGATTGTTAAATGTGTAGCCCACACAAAAAATACAGATTTTGTGTCACAAGGAAATAGATATGCAGATGAAGTCGCCCGTTACTGTGCGGAGCACGGATATTCTTTCACGGAGGTGGAAGTAGGTGGGGCTCAGGAAAAGACAGAGTTAAACATGATGCTAGAAACAGTTGATACTTGGGAGGATTTAAAAGATATGCAAGAGAATGCACATGAATCTCAGAAGAAGGCATGGGAAACAGCAGGTTGTGTGAAAAGTGAAATGGATTTTTGGGTTTCAGCAGATGGAAGGGCAGTATTACCTGAGGAATTTGTGAATCCAATGGCACGACAGATACATGGTCCAGTACACTTGGGAAGAGATGCCATGCTGAGGGTATTTAGGCAGACTTGGTATTGCCCTAAATTTAGGATTGCCGCAGAAGCAGTGTGTAAGAGATGTGTTACATGACAGCAATTGAACGTAGGGAAAAGAACACCAGTTACAATGAGTCACATTGGGAGGTCTGGGGGGCCTTTCAACCGAATGCAACTAGATTTTATTGAGATGCCAAAAGTCAACCGCCTCCGGTATGTTCTGGTGGTTGTATGCATATTTTCCAGATGGGTCGAAGCATACCCTACACGCAGGTGCGATACACTCACAGTAGCAAAGCTGTTGCTTAGAGAATTGATCCTGCGCTTCGGGGTGCCGACCTCCCTGGAATCAGATAGAGGAAGTCATTTCAACAGTGAAGTTGTGAAGATGCTTTGCTCTGCATTGAACATCGATCAGAAGTTGCACTGTAGCTATCGACCAGAGGCTTCAGGTATCGTGGAGCAGATAAATGGCACACTCAAGTCCCGAATAGCCAAAGTATGTTCATCGACGTCCTTAAGCTGGCCTGATGCTTTGCCTTTGGTACTCATGAGTATGCGTAGCACACCAGACAGGAGGACAGGACTTTCTCCACATGAGGTTTTGATGGGGAGGGCAATGAGACTTCCGTCTGTTCCAACTACAGCTTTGTTGAATATTACGGATGACCTGATCCTGGATTACTGCAAGGGATTGTCTGACGCCATTCATTCTGTTTCCCTTCAGGCACAGGCTGCTGAAGTTCCATCTTCAAAAGACCTATGTCACGATTTGTGTCCAGGTGATTGGGTCCTGGTGAAGAAGCACGTCCGGAAGAACTGCCTAGACGTGCGTTGGAAGGGGCCCTACCAAATAATTCTGACAACGAATACTGCCGTGAAGTGTGGAGGGCTGCCAAACTGGATACATGCATCCCATACTCGAATAGTTCCAGCACCCTTAGAAGAAACAGCTCCTCTCCCAGATGAGAATCCAGAAGTGGATGGCGAACCACTAGAGGGGATCAGTCAAGCTGTAGGGGTGTCAGAAGAAGTTGGGAGTGCTACAGATCCAGAAGAAGAAAGACAGGACGGCAGTGAAACTGAAGTTGCCACTGAAGGAGAAAGCTGCTGTGAATACGGCTCAGACACAGATCAAGTCCAGAGTGATCAAGAACCGAGTGTGAGGACAAGAAATAGGAGAACAAGGCGTGGAGAAGCTAGTTGGCCTGAAAGAAAACAGAGGCCGAGCTTAAAGCCAACTCCGGAGAGAACTCTTGTTCCTATATCTGAAGACTCGGATTTGGACGAAGGTGCACAAAGACAGGAACAGGAAGGTCCGAGAAGATCGAGGAGAGTGCGAGTGCCCTGCAGAAGATACGCTACTCCTGAGTGGACCTACCTAGCAGCAGATGTCCAGAGTACAGAGATCCGGGAGGGTGAGGGAAGTGACTTTGACCAGTACTGACCCCATCATAACAGTGGAAATAGCGTTGCTGATACCAGGAGTGGAGGTCGAAGGGTTGTTGACACTCACTATTCCCTATCCTCCTTATCTGAGCGGGATAAGAGACATGGTTTTAAACAGAATAGAATTTCCGATTTGTTGTCCAAGGAGCCCAAGACTTGGGGAGATCCTTCTTCGTTTGGAAATATTAGAGTGTGTGATTAGAGTCGCTGGTACACGTATAATTCCAGATTGCTAAAGACTTTGTAAAGACTTTGTAAGTAAACAGATTGAGAGATAACTTAGCGCCAAGTGGAAGAAGAAGAAATTTAGGGATTTCATTTTAGCGGACGGAGAAGGGCTAGGGTTGTCTGTTGCTATAGAACTCAAAGACTGATTTTGCAAAAGGGATTATCAGCTTCCAGGTGTGGTTCGAAAAGACTGAAGAAACAAAGAAAAGAGACTTTGTGTTGTGAAGAAAAGCAGAACTACACTGTCTTGAGATCATGGAGGCTGGCAACCCGAACCGCAGGACAAAATGCATAGTAGGCACACTTTTAGTGGGAGTAATTTTTCTCATAATTTTAGTAGTTACTATATCATATGTAGTGGGACATGAAAATGAAGAGAAAGCAGCAAAAGAAGCAAAAATTGTATCGATACAGAAACCTACTATTGCTGGTACAAAGGGGGACAATGCAGAGAAAGATAAAACTCTACTAGCAGCTGAGACTTGTAGGTTACATGTGGATGAATCACAGGGAAACTTTAAATCAAATGTATATGCTAAATTGCTTTATGAATATATCGATGCTATGGAGGCCAAGAATTGTTATGTCTGTATGAAATTGCCAGCCTCTGTAGACGAAGGTATTAGATATCATCATCTTCCATTGACTTATGGAATCACATGTAGTTTGTTGCTGAGCATATTTTATGAACGTGATGGTTTTGAGTATTATTTTTCAAACTTTGATGCTGTGTTACCAGAAGTGCCAAACTACAAGCACTTGAACAAGTGGGATTATTATAAGAGTGAAGACAGATTACGGAAATGTTTCCTTCCTTGGAAAACGTTGGATACTTCACATGCCAGAAGAAATAATTTGACTTGTAAAGTGTCAGAAATTGAGAAAAAGTTTATAGGGCAGGTGGATGATCGGTATAGGAGACAAAAGATCTTAAAAGCTTCAAGTCAATGGAAAACAGACTGGACCGAGGAAGAAAGGACACACAAAAGAAAGGATAGTAATGGTCCAATAGCTTTAGATCGAGAGAAAAAGGGGAAACTGTGTATACATAGGGGTGAAACCTATTACGAGAATGTGTTTGTGGGAGAAGTAAGTTGTGAACATGCTTTCCAACTAGAATATTATTCAAAAGATTTCTTGAAGGAAATGCAGGTAATCCCAAATGTATATTTTGTTTGTGGAAAGAATGCATATGTGAAACTACCGGATAATTGGTATGGATCATGTTACTTGGCAATTGTCTTTCCCAAAATATACCATGCTAAGGATTTGGAAATCATAGAGGGAGGAACTCAAGCTAGAGGAAGAAGGGATGTAAGCTATGAGGAGGTAGTTGGAGACATATTTGGCGCTGCATTTCCTCTTTTAGGGGTAATACTGAATGACGTCAAGATTAGAAGGTTGGCAACAGTTGTAGATAGGTTGTCCGCCAGTACTGCTAGATCATTAATGCTGGTAGAGGGAGAGATGCAATCGATAAGGGCAATGGTTCTTCAGAACCGACTTGCTTTAGACGTTCTGTTAGCCAAAGAGGGAGGAGTCTGTAAGGCTTTGAAGGTTCAGGAATGTTGTACTTACATTCCAGACAATTCAAAACCTCTAGAGAAGTACATACGGAACATTACTGAAATTCATCATGAGATTGAGGATTTGGCACAGGTAAATGTGTGGGAAAAAGTAGGCCAAGCAATGGGTAAAGTTGGAGGTTGGTTTGCCAACCTAGGAAAGGGTTTCATTTGGTACATATTGAAACCTATCATCATAATAGTGGTTTGTGTAATCACTTTGTGGGGATTGGTGAGACTGTACAAATGGTATAGATCAAATTGGTTGCAGAGATCCATAAGAGAGCAGGAGAGGAGATTAGCCACGATGCAGGATAATCAGTACAGGAGTCTGAGGGCTTTAGAAATGATGAAACGAGTGAGTACTGCAACAAGTTCTGTTTGATGCTGTTCAAACCTTAGGGATGTGTTGTGATAGTGATGACTACTAAAGGTCATCAAAGGGGGGATTGAGAGAGCGCAAATTGAGGAAAAATGTAGAAGTGCACCATATTTACAAGCACGTTATATCAGCTTAGTATAGATCACATAAGAGTGTAAAAATTATAGAGTAAGAATACATGAGTGTTTAACTAGAATAAGAATACATATATCAGTGTGAAAAACTAATGTAGAAGAGTGTAGAAATGTTAGAAGGATGTTGAAATCCCATGCTGTGTGGCTGTTGTAGAGGAGAATGTAATTCTGCTAAACGTAGAAATGTGTAGGCCACATGGCAGTTCACAGGGAACGAAAGATGCTGTTACACTTTCACATGAGATGGATTTTGATGTTGTTATAATTCAAAGTATTATTGATCATGGAACTGAAGTATATGTTTTATAGAAGTGTTTCATATAACCATTTTGTGTAATAAGTTAGAATACTGTTTAGACAAATAAGCTAAAGGTTCTCAGAGTGCATAGGCCCATTTCATGTAATTCTAAATAGGCCTGAATAGATAAAGTCATTTCTTTAGATCTGCATGTGCTAGAGAAAGGAAGGTCAGGTTAAGCATAAATTGCGGAGCTTGCTCGAAGGGTTTACGACTTAGAAGATACGGTAGAGGCCGGAATTTGAGGCCCACAGTACAAGTGTCTGTTTGCAGGTGCGAGGAGGTTCTAATCAAGCGAGTGATGAATAGACTTTTGTTTCGAGAGCCAGGCACAGGCTTGGAGGAGGCTTCAGGAATTTCCTGGGGGTACCGTCCTGCCGGAGAAGAGCCTGAGAAGCAAGGTCAACGCTAACGAAGGGTCCAGAGGAGTATCAGCATGGAAAATGCCAGAACCAACATCACGTGAGGGGCGTCTCTAAGGGGCGTTTCTATTGTAAATGTGATTTTTGTATTCGGGACAGTACCCCTGGGGGGAGATAGAGCAGATGATCTGAGGAACCTAAGAGAGCGGATGGGTAGGCAGATAGGTTAACTGCGACACATCGATTCACAACGAAGACTTAGAGAAGTGTGTGATTTATTAGGAAGTCACCACGGCTGACACCTTTTTAGGTAAAGATTCTGCTAAGTAGGGATGTCACTTAGTCTAGTGTAGGGACAGTCTAATCTGGATTTTCTTCCTTTCCGTAAATGACTCACAGGTTACAGCTCGTGGCTATTCTTGCAACTCTTATGACTTTTGAATTGGTTTTGATAATATTCTTTTGCCGACTAAGAGCATTTAGAGAATTTTTGTTTGTATTGATACCCGTATATCTTTTGAACCTTATTATGAGATGTTTGTATCTCCAGTTAACTTTGGCTTTACAATAAACTTTTAAAACTTATTTGTGGTAAGTGGTTCTTTAGAGTGGGGTAAGTTCTTCACTGATTGACCTAGTAGTGAATTGCCTTTTACTCTATGACAGGTACCAACGGTTTAGTCGACCTGAGTTGGGATCTAGATCTATAACAATAGACTAGAAATCCCGCGTTAACACTATTCCTTAACAGAATCAATCCCCCCCCTGTTCATACCGCCCTTATGTGCGCCACATGTACTTACGGGCACATTCCAGGGGTGCAACAGGTGTCCTTTGGACACCCTGGCACCCTTGGAGTTGCGATTCTCAAATTGCGATTTTCTCATAGAAAATCGCGATTTGAGAATGTATCCCCATTCATTCCTATGGGCCTCTTGGCCCATAGGAATGAATGGGACACTCATTCCTTAATTGCGATTTGCAATTTGCTAATCGCAATTAAGGAATTTCAGAGATTCGCAAAATAATTGCGATTTTTTACCTACATTCCATTTTGCAATTCTCAAATAGCGAGTCCTAAAAAATCGCTATTTGAGAATCGCAAAATGTGAATTACCTACATATGCCCCTTTAACAATTACACAGATAATGTTTGATAATTGATCAGTCAAAGAATGTGTTTAGTGTTCAGTAGTTTCAGGATGACATTTCCTGTGGGTATACAAAATAGCAGGTTCGGAGGGATCATGAATGGTGAAACTGGCACAATGTTTGAAAGCGCCTGATATGAGAATCAACATGGATAAGAAAGTCCATGAAACAAAGAAGCCTGGAAAGCAGTAACAAGGAAAGATTGTATGGACAACCAGGAAAGTTGAAGAGCACAGGTTGATGCCAAACAGGGGGAGGAAGAAATATGTTGAGGAAAAAACTTTCTCTCTCTATCTTGAGGGTGGAAGGCAATGACTGATAATAGCCAGGTCACCCCATCTCCCTAAGTATTTCTCCATGTGCTTCAGCATTTAGTCTTGCAGGGAGGTAAGAAAAAAGGATTTCTGAGTTAACAAAATGTGTCTAAGAATAAACTTGGCTGTTTCAGAATTTCTATCCTTGCAACGAGCAGCTCAGCACTGAGATACTACTTTGGGAGAGAGTTGTGCGCTTTGCCAAGTGTCTGAAATAAATAAAAAAAATGTATGCAATAGGGGTGTAAATTAAAGGTTTGTTGAGGGTGCAGCCACAAACATTCACATGAGTGCCTCATTACAGCAAGTTATTGAGACGATAATGAGGGAGGAAAGGTCAGTAGGTAGGATGATGTGTGTAAGGATATTCTCCATGACCTGGTTTCAATCAAGGTTTATTACCTAGATGAAGAGGTGCAGAGTTTTTGTGACTGGGCCTTGCTTTCCCCTAAGAGAGTCCAAAGTGGTCACACAGAATGTCGCCATTAACTGGTTTGGGATGCTGGGATGATCGAGCTGCAAGCCCTGATTAGGGTTTAGGGTTTAGCAGAGAGATGAAGGAGGGCATCTGACCCCAAACCCATCATTCCTGAGAACGCTGTCCTTGCAGGCAGGATTTGAGGCCAGCTTGGGGATGGGGCTGATACAAATTCACTTTTCATGTTTAACCTAAGATCACTTGCAATTTATTTTTCTACGTGTGAGGGTTGGAATTTTGGATTTATGCACAAACACATATTTGTGCATAACATGGTGTGCTGACAATGCCAAATCGTAGATGAGTGATTTTGCAGCTAAGTGGACATTTGGATCTAGATAAAAAGAAACTCACACATTTCTGTTTTTCGTCTTTCTTCCTAAAGCTATGGCTGCACAGGACAGGGGAGATGCTAGGCAGTAAAGGCTGCTCTGGTGACGAGAAAAGGATTTGGAAAAACATAATAATAATAATATTATGATACAAAAATATTGTGTCCAGAATATCGGGATATCGGGAAGAAAATTTGGGCACACTCAAAACCGTAGATTGGGAGGCAGCCTTGATGCACCATAGTGAGGTGGCAATTAAATTGTGCCTTCGCCTCATTCAATACAAAATACTCCACAAAGCCTATTATGACCGAGTCAGACTACACAAAATAGGACGAGCCAGAGAACCTAACTGCCAGAGATGTGGCCATGGGGTGGAAGACTTTTACCACACCATTGGGGAGTGCACTAAAATACAAGCCTATTGGGGGAGTATACTACTGTAATTGAGCAATGTCCTAGAAGTGGTTATACCCTTGGACCCTAAATTGATATTGTTGGGAATTCCAGGAGACGTGAACTTCGGCCGGTCACAAATCATTTTTACTACACTAGCACCAGTAGTGGCGAAAAGGAATGTAGTGAGATATTGGGGAGCCATAAATGCTCCTTTACTCAGAGAATGGAGAGCAGGGATGGACATGTATATGGCAGCTGAAAGGGTCACCTACAAGGCGAAGGAGTGCCCGAAGAAATTCCACAGGGTATGGGGCAAATGGAAGAAGTATTATGGCTTTGATGTCTTGAGGGGAGATGATTAGCTGGATCCCAGAGGGATGCTCTTTCAGACTCAATGACAGGTAAAGGACCCCTAGCATCTAAGGGAACGAGAAACCCCACGGAACTACGATACAACTATGTGGGCATTTTACAGTTGATCTCTCAAAAGGCCCGTCGTGGCTATAACAATGTATTGTCTGATGTATGGCTTACTAATATACGACACTGCATGACTATAACCAACTTTGTTATGGTTTGCTTTCTTTTGTTTGTAAAAAAGATAAATAAAAACATTTTTTTTTAAAAAGAATATTGGGACATCAAAAATATCGTAGGCAGGAATATCGAAAGTAAGAATATCCTTTTTAGTGTTGTTTTTGATATCTGTAAAAAATAATGATGTAGAAAATATTGTATTTAATATTGTTTTAAGTGTTAATTAGCATGTAATGTATTGTAATGTGTTTGATTGTGTGTTTTGTATATTTAGTTGTGGTTTTAGTAAAAAAATATTTAACATTTGAAATTGTTAAAATTCATATTTTTTGTTCTATTTAGGTATATAATTAATTGTTGAATATTTTTTGTAGCAGCAGGATATTGTGGTTTTAGGGGATAATTGGGGGGGGGATTTTTCAAACACATACGTTTTAAATGTAAATTGTAAGGTAATAACCTCAAAGATATGCAAATGAATAATTTAAAATTTAAAAAATAAATATTATTATATAAGTATTTTTAGCACATTTAATAGAATGTTAATTAGGATCCATGGTAATATTAAATATGGTTAATAACAAAAACAAACTATATTAAAATATTAAAACCATACAAAATATTAATAATTAAGTTGAATATTTAAACAAATTTGTATGTTTAAATTACAAATTTTTACATTATATTTTTTTTAGAATTGTGTATTTTTATGAAAAATTTCATTTGAAGCTTACATTGATTTTTAATTTTCTTAAAATAAAAAACTATAAATATTTGTTTAATTTATACTGTTTTATTTTGTTATGAATTAATTTGTATTATATTATTTAATTTTTATGAATGGTAGTAATAATTTTGAACATATTCATTTTGAATAGTAAATAAAATGGTAATTTTATAATTTAAAATATAAATATGTATACACCGAAAGCAATGAGATCCTGTCAGCGGTTCTTCAGTGGACTCACAGCTGTGTGATTTGTCGGTGGTGAGCCAGCCATCGCAGCTAGGATATCATTCTCACCAGTGAGCATTTTACAAGTAGAAAGTGACATTGGAAGTCTCACGCCGGTGCACAGCCAACAGTGGTTCCTCAAAGCAGGTGAATTGCCAAGGTGTGAGAAACTTAAAGAATCCAATAAAACCAAAAGGCTGACCATTGGATGGATTTAAATACCACACACCGGAAGTGTCATCACAAGTGGACACACCTGCAAATCACACTATAAAACACACCCCAAAAATGACCAACATCCTTTGCCATTCTATGCAGAACAGCCATGTTAACAATTTCAACAACAACCTTGAATACACATTTAATTGTTCTGGGTTATGGAAGGGCTTAATTAAATCACACACTCAGATCAAGTTGCATGACCACTGTGCATAACTTAGCTACCATACGTCACATCTACCTACAAGGCAGGACCACTCTATTTGGAGTTGTGATATCAGCTGCGGTATGCTACTGTTCTGCAGTATGAAGCTATCATGGGCAGGTTTAGGCAGAGACGTTAAAGATTGGCCGCTCAGCCAAACAGACAACTTGCACGTTGTTAGAGGGGTAGTGTTTCTGGTTCCTGTAGACTTGCTCACAGTCGTGTGGTGCCACTAAGGGAATGTGGGTGCCATCAATTGATCCAATTATATATGGGATGTGACAGAGGCCATAAAAAAGTGCCTTCACTGTGACTGAATCCTGATGGCTAGGGAACTGGATGTAGCTGCTTACATATTTCAACAATACTGCTAGCACCTCTGTCATGACAAGACTGAACATCGGTTGCGACATTCCACCTGAAATGACAACAGTAAATTGAAATGAGCCAGTGGCCAAAAAATGCAAAACAAACAAAACTTTCACAAGATTGGTGATATTGTGGGGATTGTTAAGTTCAGGTCGAATGTCCCTCTCCAACTGACTAGTCAGATCCAGGAGGTCTGTCGACTCAATCTGTATTTCTGGATAATGTGCCTCTCCTGCATGGTCTGTGGGTCAGGAAATGGGAAGAATTGTGGATGATGCCGTCCTCGACCTCTCCCAAGGTACCTATGTGAGACAGTAGTGGAACATCATCATTGGACTGTTTTAGCAACATAACATTTTATTCAAATGTAAACCCCAAATCACGTGTCTCTGACATTTTTGCATCCAGGAAACCAAGTCCTGTGACTTTATGACTGTCCAGCCTGCCTTTTCCATCACTAATCCACAAGGTCACAATTCACAGACCAATATCTTGGTTATGCACAACGTCATGTGAAATTCGATGAACGACAAAAAAGGGAGGATTGACAGACATGTATAAGTAACATTCATATCTCTCCATTCCACAAATATATCCTTGTACGGTAAATTAAACTTGGATCATGAGCATATCAATTACCAACCTTTCACTATTCATATGTTGTGGCAGTGGTTGTGGTAGTGGTACATAACTAATTGTGTAATTCACACACCGTGTTTTGCACTAGAATGGTTGAGTACCTTGCCAGGATCCAGGCGGATCGTGCTGGCAGGACAAAAGACACACACACACGAAGTCATACTGTGCAGGATGGGACATGAGTGGTCCAAAACTCTTTACCCTTGGCTGTGCCCGGCCTGAGGGTTGCAAGCTACATCATCTGAAGTAATTCTCTGTTGGGCCGAATGGATCACTACATCCCCTCCTGTATTAGTCAACACCAACGTCTCTCTCTTGGGCTGTTTCAGCATGACACACAAAGTCACAGAGCTTCTGGCTGGGTGCTGGGTTTGCGACGGCTTGTACTGATGACTGGGATATTTCTGGTACCATGCGAGTCTTCCAACTGGGGGCTGTTGCAGCTGGTATCTGAATGTGGGCCGTTGGGTCCACGGACTGTCTTTCATCAGTCAGGCTGTATGCTTCAGTCTTCTTCCAAGTGGAACTAGTCTTGGCTTCTCCTTCAGGATCAGGGGCGTCCAAAATGGCACAAATGTCATGATTTTTTTCTGGTGGGTATGTACACTTTCTAGAACCAGGAGGCATTCCTGGTGATAGCCTTGGTGGGCAGACACCATGATACCTTTGACTTCAGTCAACGTCCAGAGTCCTCTTCCACATGTTGTGCGAAACTTCCAGCAAGGGTGTTGATCTTGTGTCAGTGCTTGCTCCCCTTGTGCTATCTGCATGGTATGGGCTCTCTAGCACCAGCTTTTCGTATTTTCATTCCTCTTCCTTCTTCCCTGTGCAGTCTGAGGTTCATGAAATACCACTTTCCACCCTGGGCATGTCGTATCGTATCATGGCCACTGTCCTTCCGCAGCATCGCCCACAGGGAGCACTGGATTGTGCAATGGGGCATACTCTTGTACATCCTCGGGAACTTGTGAAGGCTGACCTCTAGGTTTGCTCCTTCATCCATGCCCACACGTAGTGCCTTGTTTAGGGTGCACATGAAGCACTCAACATCACTATTGGCTTGGGTCCAGTAGGGCGTTATCTTACTTTGGTGAACACCCTTCTGTTTCAAGAATTTCCAAAATTCAATCCCATGTAAGGGTGGATCTTCTTCAGGGATGCCAAATAGTTCAAATACTTTCACCAGAATGGGGCCAGTGTTGAGAAATGTGGTGGTCTCTGTCAGCTCAATAAAGGGATTCATGTAGTACCAATTGATAAATACCATGGTTAAGCATCAATTTGGTAATCTGCCAAATTCAAGGTTGACCTTGAACCATGGTTTCCTACAGCGTTCCTCAGTGACTAAAGGCACTGGGGCTTTGGCTCCAATTGTTAGCTGGCATGCAGTGCAGTTTCTCACTATGTTATCCATGGTTGAATGCTTCCCTAGAAACAACACCTTTTCCCTAAAGCAGGCTTTTGTCTTTGCTGCTTCTTAGTGACCCAGATGAGCCAGCTCAGCTACTCTTATGCACAATGTTGTTACCATCACAATGCAATGCACATGCAACAGTAGCCCTTCATATGTTACCCTTAGCTCATTCCTCAGTTTCCACAGCTTGGACAGACATTCTTTGTCTTGGCTGACTCAGGATTGTTTTCCAGCCTCTACCTTGGAGGATAGGAATGATTTTCTGGAGCACTTCATCTTAGTGCATGGATTGACTAGGGTCTTAGATGGTCAACAACTTCAGGTATGCAGGTTTACCTATCATAGGTATGTGGTCATCCATCACAGAACTGACCTCGTCCTGCTCTTCCCCATTGCTGCACCATTGTGAATTGATATTGTTGTAGCTGCACCATCCACCTTTCAATGTAAGGGGGTGAGTGCACTGCAGTGCCACCAAGCAGGTAAACTAGGGGTTGAGGGTCTGTAGCAAATGTGAAAGCACAGCCACACAGGTACCAATGAAAATGTCTGCAGCCCCCACGTGATTGCCAGTGCTTCCCTTTTGAGGAAAAGTGTTCTTCTAATCGCATCATTTGTACCGGGACTCCATTGCTTTTTCATTGCCATCTCGTGTCAAACACTTCCACATGACCCACCTGGTCGTTTCTGCAGATGCCTGAGGAAAACTCTAACTGACACGAAAAAAACCATCTTGCAGCCTGCATTTCTGCCCAGGAACTGTCACACACCCAACCCCCCTGTTCTCTGCAGTTCACCAGAAAGCCATGAGACACTCACACCCTGCGTAAATGATTTGTTTTCCATCTCCTGCTCCCTGCCTGGTAAGCATCCTTGACACCGTGATCAGGATATCTGGACAATGGTCTGACTGCTGGACCTTCATCAGGGTAATTAAACAATGACTTGAAAGACCGGGCTTTGATCAAGGCCATTGAACAATGACCTGAAAAGACTGAGCCTTGATCAAAGCTGAGTGAACAATGATTTGTGTACCAAGCCTTGACCAGGTCACCATCTACAAACGTTGTCTGGATCTGGTTATCAACTGCAAACACTGCCCTGATTAAACAATGAACTAACAGCCACCAGACTGGGATGAAAAAGTATAAAAGGCTTGTAAGCTACAAAGTGAAGTAGAAGCCTCCTGGGTTTTGTCTCTGACTTGCTTGGGACTCTGTTCCATAGCCCGGGCTATTGAATAAATCTGGGTTCCTCCTGCAGACGAAGGCTCCTGTGTCTCCTTTTACTAAGTATGGAAGGTATGGAAGACTTGGGCGGTTCCCCCGCCACCGAGACCCAGTAAGTGGGTTATTCTGGTTCTTCAAATGGTGCCCGAATAGGGACTCCACGAGCACGAAGGTCAGGCCCGGTGGATGTGAGGTGGTGCACGGAGAGACTCCGACGGAGGTACCCTACCCGAGGGATTCTTGCAATCCGGTAAGCCGAATGACTCGCCTGCTGTTCCTCCCCACCCGGTCTGGGCCACTTGACCGCGTTCTCGCTGGAGTCCCCTAGCAAATATTTTCTGGAGCAGGACACAGCCCTCCTATGCAGAAGAGAACTACCCCTGTAAGGTAAGGGTGGAATGATCACCCACCAAGTCTGTATGATTCTGTTATTGATTTTCGCAAAAGCAAAGCTGTTATTGACTTTTGCCAAAGCCAAGCAAGCAAGGTGAATTTTTAAAACCCGCTGGTGTCTGTTCTGTATGATTCTGCTGTTATTGACTTTTGCAAAAGCCAAGCAAGCGAGGTGAGTTTTAAAACCCGCTGGTGTCTGTTATCTGTTTTTTTAAGCATGCCAGTCAGTAGTAAGTTCAAGAAATGATGTTGTTGTATGTGTACACAGGACTCCCAGCTGGAGGCGGCTTGTCCGCTTCCTCCAGAAGGGACCCCTGGCCATATGATGTATGTTAAACATGACCCTTCTGCCATAATGTTTTCCTCATTCTGGGTAAAATATACAAAACGAAGTGATGCGGAATTACAGTGACCACTTTATGGCTCCTTTAATTCCCAAGTTCTCACCAACTTAGAGAAACAATTATTGAAAAGAAAAATACGCCCGTCTATGTTTGAATCTGTCCGATTGTGGAGGACAGGATAGAGCAGAGAGCTAGAAAGCAGAAGGCTCAAGAAAGAAAACAGGAACGTGTGTCAATGGCCGACCACGCCAGTGAAAATTTACAAAATCAAATGACAAAGTCAGTAGAAATAGCCGATAGAGAGCGTGGGGCCCGGGTACAAAAATGTTATCCAGCTCATGAGGAGAAAGGAAAGGGCCATATGGAAGGGGGAGAAGAAGGTGATTATTTGCTTGATACCATGCTAGAAAACCCACCTGCCTATGCCCCAATGTACCCTGCCCTGACACCTCACACCCCGCATATCCCCCCGCCACAGTCCACTCCTTCCCCCACTGCCCCTCTTATTGTTCTCCCTGTCACACCAACCCTCCCGATTTTTCCTATGACACAGACCACGCCCGCTAACCCTGTCCTTGCTGCAGGAATGACAACAAGTCTACATCCGCCCAACCCCTGCGGCTTTACCCCTACACGCCCTTTTCCTGCTTCTCCGTGGTCTACCGTTAAGCAGGATTTATTTAAATTGTTGAATTCCCCCCGACTGGCCTCCTTGCGCTCTGTAGTCAGTTTTTCGTCCCTTCGAGAAAATGACCTACAGAGGCAACAATGTGAATGTTGGATAAATAACGGGAATATTTATGCCTTTAAAGAAGTATGGTCCACCTTTTCCCAGTGGACGATTATGGAACAGACCACCTGGGCTGAATAGATGTGTACCGTGGACATGCAAAGATTTGAGAATGCGCTTATGCAGATACCCACCAGATTAATGGACCTTAGGTCACAAATGAAGAGAGGCCATGTTCAGGGAGAGGGGACGTTTGGCGCTATGTCTGCTTTAATGGCTTACCGTGATAGGACCTCTTTTCCTAACACTCCTCTAGAAACAGCTATGCCAATGAGAGAGGCGGCCCCTGTCTTCGTTAACCTACTTACAGATGCCCAAGATTATGGTCGAGGGGCTGTTGAGGCACACTGGCGCAGACTTTGGGTTCATGTTCCTTGGAAAAGGTCAGAAGTAATGCAGTTAAAAGGACAATTACCAGATCCCCGGAAGAATCCGGCTGCCTTTTACAGAGAATTAGGTCAGATTATATCTGCAGATACTCTCGTTCTGAGATTTGGGACAAAATTCGACATACTGACCATGAAGCGGCGTTGAGAGGTAAATGGGCTGACCTGGAGGCTATGGAAGAAGCAAGGGTAGGAGGGCCTAAACCAGAAGCTGCCATCCTGGCTTTGCCCGGTAAAATAATGACGTTTATGAAAACACTTTTACCGGAAACTGTCATTAACTGGGATAAAATAAACGCCTTTAGGCAGCGAAAAGATGAGAATGTGGCTGACTTATTTACCCGTTTTGAAACAGAATACATGGAACATAGTGGTTTGGATCCCCGCACCCCAGGTTCTGGCCCAGTGTTTGTTGATAAGTTTGTCAGCAACTTGCTTACTGAGATTTCTGCCAGGCTTAAGAAAGTTGAAAGTACGTGGTCTGCCCAAACTATGTCTGGTATCTTGGCTATGGCACAATATCACGAGATTAGGGAGAATGAGGATAGAGTGCAAGGAAAATAAGAAAGTTATGGATCTTAAGACTAAGGCACTTCTGCAGCAGGCTTACCCTCCCCGAGGTCCTGATGCCCACGGGAATTTTAGACCTCAACCCCAACCCTCTCCGAGGGCTCACCAGTCTACCGCCTCCAGCCCTTAACGTACGGGAGCCCTCCAAACAGATCAGTGTACTTATTGTAAGGGGTACGGCCATTGGATAGATGAGTGTCCTATGTTAGCTGAAAACATCAGAACAGGGAAAACTCTGCCTCGCGCTTCCAGGGAGGGGAGGCCGACTAGGGACCATGGATAAAGAATGCAGGCCCAGGGATGACACTCCCATCCGGCAGTGCCCGGCCAATAGGTTTGATGGGTACGAAGCAACATGCACTTATTACAAAGATGAAGTTGATGAGACAGGGTCCTACCAAGCATAGGACAGCCAGGAAAGGGGTATTACCAGAGTGCAAATTCCAGTGGATCAAAGGGGCCCGTATGTTCAAATGTCAGTTGTAGTGAACAATCAGAATTTTCTTTTGGATACTGGGGCCACCAGGTCTTCTATTGCATGTCTGTCAGTCCCGGAGGCGCCCCTTTCTGGCAATATGAGTGTCTCCGTGGGTTTTGCAGGAACACCTGTGACCAGCCCTGTCTCTGAACCCCTCCCTCTCTATATTGGCCCTGCACATGTTGACGCTCTCTTCGTCCTTACTACAGGTTGCAGTGAAAACCTGTTAGGCATGGATTTACTGAAAGCTCTGTATGCGACCATATCATATAGTCCCCAAGGTGTATCCCTAACTATTTCCCCCACCGCAGCTTCCTATATGTATCTGTCTGGTCCCCTCCCACCAGAATTACAGTCTTTACCTTCCTCCCTCTGGGCATCATCAGACACTGATGTAGGGTGTCTCAACATATCCCCTCATGTGGTACGCATCCAGCTAGGTGCACTTCTCCCCCGCCTCCGGCAGAATCGACTGCCCGCGGAAGGAGAAATGGCCCTTTTAACAATAATATCTGAATTAATGGACAAGGGCGTAGTGGAGGAGACACGTGACAATATCTGTAACAGTCCCATTATTCCCGTTCTTAAAAAGACCAATGGAGATGCTCTCTCCCCTAAAATATACAGATTTGTAATTGACCTTAGAGCTCTTAACAAAATAACAATCTCCCAATATCCTGTTGTCCCCGACATTACAGCCCTCTTAACGATGGTCCCTTCTGATGCAACACACTTCTCTGTCATAGACCTGAAGAATGCTTTTTTCAGCCTTCCTATACATCCTGACAGCAGACTTTTTTTGGTTTCTCCCTTGGTGGGCGGAGCTTTAGATTCTGCCACGCCCCTCAAGGTTTCATCGAGAGCCCCAGTATCTATAGTCAAGCCCTAAAAAGTCAACTAGATTCCTTGGAACTCCCTGACAATTCCACACTATTACAATATGTAGATGACCTCCTCAATGCTGCAGATTCTGCCCCAGCATGTAAAGAAGCTACTCTCTGTTTGTTACGCCACCTTGCCCTCCATAATCACAAAGTCTCTTTGAAAAAGCTTCTGTTTTGTCAAGAGAAGGTGACCTATTTAGGTCATCTCCTCTCGAAGAATGGAAGGCAGCTCACCGCTTATCGTGTAACCATTGTCAATGCTATGATGGCCCCACGAACACAGAAGCAGGTGTCAGCCTTCATAGGCCTAACATCATACTGTAGACAGTGGAGTTCCAATTTTTCGGCCATGGTCAAACCTCTCCTTGCCCTCACCACCAAAGACATATCAGACAGTTCCTTTCTATGGACTAGAGAGCATGCACAGGCCTTCCAAGATTTAAAAAAGGCTCTGTGTACTGCTCCAGTCCTCGGTACTCCTGATTATAACAAACATTTTTTTCTTTTTGTACATGAGACAGATGGCTGTGCATGCGCTGTCTTGACCCAGATGTTTGGAGGTCACCATCGGCCATGTGCCTATTTTTTAGCCACCTTAGATCCTGTTGCAAGGGCTCTCCCAGGATGCCTACGGGCGACCGCTGCGGCCGCCCTCATGGTCCGTCAGAGTGCGGGATCGTCATGAACTACCCCCTGACTCTGATGGTCCCCCATTCTGTAGATACCCTCCTTAATAACACCAATACACAGTACCTCACTAGCACACGACTCACGGGATATGAACTGACACTCTTTGCCAGCCACATTAACATCAAAAGATGCACAGTACTAAACCCCGCCACATTACTCCCACTGAACCGTCTTGCCGACCTGGGAATATCCGGAGATGCCCTGTCGTGGCTGTAATCCTTCCTGTCAGACAGAACCTTCCAGGTCTTCGACGGTACATCTGTATCCTTCAGTAGGCCATTGGGGTGCGGAGTGCCGCAGGGCTCTTCCCTAAGCCCTACGCTCTTCAATGTGTACATGAGGCCGCTGGCTGGGATTGTTCGTCCGCATGGTGTCAATATCATCTCCTATGCGGACGACACCCAGCTGGTGGTCTCCCTTGCACAGAAGAGCGGTCTCCAGACTCCACCTGACCTGGCGGCCTGCCTGGAGGATGTAAAAAGGTGGATGTCGAGCTCATGCTTGAAGCTCAATGATGATAAAACGGAGCTTATGCTCCTTGGCCCAGTAACTCCTCCCACTATGGAGCTAATTTGGCCTTCAAGTATGGGTTACCCCCCCCCCCTCCCCAAAGATAATATCAAAAGCCTGGGAGTATGGCTCGACAAGTCGCTGAGCCTAAACACTCAAGCCACCAAGGTGTCAGCCACTTGTATTGGCCTTCTTAGGGTAATCAAAAAAATTCTTCCCCTCCTTCCTTTCGAGGCCAGACAAATTGTCATACAGGGCCTGATCCAATCACGGCTGGATTTCAACAATGCCCTTTATCTTGGAGCCCCGGACTATACTCTACAAAAACTCCAGCGCACTCAAAACTGTGCTGCTCGGGTGCTCCTGGGAATCCCTCGGAGGACCTCAATAAAATCCGGCCTAAAAACTCTACACTGGCTGCCTGTCAGGGATAGAGTAAAGTTTAAGGCTCTCTGCATTGCCCACCAGACTTTCTGGAGAATGGGCCCAGAAATCAACTCCTCCCTGATTTCCCCATACCAACCTAATAAAACTCTACGCTCCTCAACTGCTACTCTTGCCATAATCCCTCGAATATTTAGAGCCAGAGCAGGAGGACGCTCATTCTCATATAACATTGCCAAACTGTGGAATACTCTCCCGCTGCAGATGCGAAACAACACAAATCTCACCAGCTTCAGGAAACGGCTCAAAACCCTCCTGTTCAACAACTAACCACCTTAGTGGTCAGGTTTGTTAGGTTTAGCTCCAGCGCCTGGACGCCTCAGGGCAACTGCAGCGCTATATAAGCCTAATTTTCATTTCATTTCATTTCATACTCAGGATGCCCGCTTAGACCCACATGACTGCATATTAAGGACAGAGGAGGAGACAAAGGGACAGGTTGACTTACAGGACACCCCAATAGCAGAACCAGAAGGTACACTGTATGTAGACGGATCATGTCTCAGAGGGCCAGATGGAAACAGCTCAGCTGCCTATGCTCTCACAACATTAGGGTGAGTAGTAGAAACAGCTCAGATTCTGCAGTGCTCTGCTCAAGCAGCAGAATTAGTGGCCCTCACTAGAGCTTGTGAGTTAAGCTAAGGGAGGACGGTGAATATTTATACTGACAGCCAATATTCCTTCGGGGTGGCCCACAAATTCGGGAGGTTATGGAAAGAAAGGAATTTCCTTACTTCCCATGGGACCAGGATTCAACATGGCTCCCTGACACTCCCCAGAAAGGTGGCCATTATAAAATGTAAGGCCCATAAGAAAGTGACAGATGATGAAAGGCAATGCCCTGGCTGACCACACAGCCAGACAAACTGCTCTTAGAAAAAGGGAAGGAATGTATGTAGGAGGTCCCACTAGGTGGGTGGCATACGAGGGCATGGTTGAAAACACAGTACAGAGTGTGATTGATATTCAGTCCCATACTACTCCTCAGGAACTAAGGGTGTGGAAGGAGCAATTAGCAAAGGAGGCAATTGATGGTTGTTGGGTCCGTACGACTATGGAAAGACAATGGATGTTACCTGACAGTCACGTGCCACCAGTAGTTACGATAGGCCATGGTCCTGCTCACATCAGTGCAAAAGGGATATGTAAGCTGTTGGAAACTACATGGTACAACTCTAAGATCCCAGCATATGCTGACAAACTGGTTAAAACATGCATGATTTGTCTAATGTATAACCCAGGAAAAGGCACAGTTACTCCTAAGGGAGGATTCTCTCCTCCTACCTTCCCTTTTGAAGTCCTCCAAATGGATTACATTCAGATGGACTGATGTAACAATTTGAAATATGTCTTAGTGGTGGTCTGTACCTTCAGCCGATGGGTGGAGGCCTACCCGGTCAAAGACTGCACCGCTATCACTACCGCCAAAGTACCATTAAAAGAGTACCTCCCACAATTTGGTTTGCCCGCTTGGTCTGGAGTAACAATGGGACACACTTTACGGCCCAAACTATGGAATATGTCTGTACAGCATTGGGTATAAAACAAAAATTTCATGCAGCTAACCACCCCCAGTCAGCAGGTCTAGTGGAGGTGTACAATGGCATCCTAAAAACTAAAATGGCCAAAACAGTAGCCGAGACAAGTGTCACTTGGGTTGATGCTCTGCCCTTAGCCCTACTGTCCACAAGAACAACGGCCCACACCAGAATCGGCCTGTCTCCCCATGAAATTGTGTTTGGGAGGCCTGCCAATGTATGGGGTGTCCCGCGGCCTAAGAAACTGTCTGACGTTGAATACCCTGTATTAACTGATTACCTGTACAGTTTAACTAACACCTTTCGTACTATTTATCACCAGGTGCATGAGGCCATACCATACAAAAGCGAGGGCCCAGGACACGTTATCCAACCTGGTGATTGGGACCTGATCCGGAATTTTCAACGGACTAAGAGCCTCGAGCCCCGCTGGACACTGTTACTGGCCACCCGCACTACCGTGAAAGTAGAAGGTCGGAAGAATTGGGTGCATTCATCACACTGCAGGCGTGTGCCTCTGCCCCTCCCTTATGATCAGTGGGTGAGGGAAGGACTAGGAGACTCAGAAACAGAAACAGTCCCGACGTTTGTCCCATTCAGTGATGCCAGACTACATTCTACATCTACGGAAGCAGAGAGTGACAGCATACTGAAAGGAAGGGTGGAACCCTCCCTTAACTCTGCTCAACACCAACAACAATTGTTTCCCGACCATACTGTTCCTTCTTCCGACTGATACAACTTGCGCAACCGAGGAAAGGCTTGCCCTTGAATTCGCCAAGTACCTACAAGCTGTAAGGCTGTGATCTTCCCCGGCTGAGAGTAGTGCTGGTGTATCAGACTGAGGTAAGCCATAAGGGCCCTTGGCACCTGTGCCCAGTGAAGCAACCATCAATCATAGACAGCCACTAGAGGTCCCTGGCTTAGCACAATGGCCGCCGTCCAAAACACCCGAATCCAGAAACAAGATGTCAGCCTCCGACATAGTAAATGTTCATGGTCACCGTGGTGACGCTGTTTGTCTCCCTCATCCTGTCTATCCTTGGTTGGCTGTTACTAATCTACCATCCTGTTACCTCACTAACTCCTACCCCGACTCCTGCAGGACACAAGTATTACACATTACCAGCCCACGAATTACCCCGCCGTGCAGAATTCTTCAACAACACCTTCATCCAAATGTTGCATCATCACCAGATGATCATGAACACTTCCAACTGCTGGGTTTGTGGACTGATGCCGCATTCCATGATACACCCTGTACCATTCTTTCCCTACCCCTTTTCCATCTCTGGGTCTTGTCTTGCATGGTGGATGTTGATACAGGAGGCCTACACTGTCAATGGTACTGTCAATTCTGCCCTTGGAACATTTCAGGATGACTTCTGGCGGAACAGATATGGCCATGCCAATGCTCCTTTTTGCCCAACCAGCTCATCCACAACGCTACTACCACCAGATGAACTCGGTGAGATGGTAGTATTCAACTCAACTAATCGACAAACATTTTCCAGATTCCGCACAAGAAGGATACTGCCTGATGAACGAGACACTGTGAATGTCATAAATGTGCAAGGCCGTGTCTGCATTCATGGCCTAGGGACTAAGAAAGTTGGTACCAGTACGTGTCATATCAAAAAAAAATTAAACTCTACATCTCCTCCGAAGCTGGAGGCATCCCCCAACACCTATTTCATCTGTGGCACTGCCGCCTAAACTTGGCTCCCCCATAACTGGTCTGGTACCTGTTATCTGGTCTTCCTCCTTCCATCAACGAATTCCACCCATGGAGGTTACCACCTGTCAATGAAGGGTGCTCTGCGCCGCTCCCGTAGTGGAGTTATATCAGCCGAGGATACAGCAGGCCAGGAAACCGGGGACTTCTTTAAAGGTTTCCTTCCTTTCTGGGGACCCATGGCCAATAGTCGGGCTGTACGAGGACTGACCAGGGTCCTTGAAGCCACCATCACAGTAACAGCTGGTGCCCTCTCCAACATCACGGTACAAAAGGGGGTGGTGATGGACACCCTTTTGTACCGCTTTTGGCCGCCATAAGTGTGGCAGGGTATGCTCAGACCTGAGTCCCTTGCTCACTTTGCCACTGGATTCAAGCAAGCCGGGCTGAAGAAGGCTGAAATGCCAGAAACCGGTCCTCGGAAGCTTGTTTCCGGTCCAGGGAAGACATGGCTTGGCAGTTCGGGCTGGACTGTTCCCATGAGGCACAGGGTCAGACTGATTTGCATATAGCCATGTCTGAACTGGGGTGGCAGAGTGGGCTAAAGAACGGTGATGGATTAAACCCAGATCTTTTGACTGGGTGTGAGTGTTTGATTGGTTCAGATGCTCCGTCCATCACCACCCCCTTTTGTACCACTTTTGGCCGCCATAAGTGTGGCAGGGTATGCTCAGACCTGAGTCCCTTGCTCACTTTGCCACTGGATTCAAGCAAGCCGGGCTAAAGAAGGCTGTAATGCCAGAAACCGGTCCTCGGAAGCTTGTTTCCGGTCTAGGGAAGACATGGCTTGGCAGTTCGGACTGGACTGTTCCCATGAGGCACAGGGTCAGACTGATTTGCATATAGCCATGTCTGAACTGGGGTGGCAGAGTGGGCTAAAGAACGGTGATGGATTAAACCCAGATCTTTTGACTGGGTGTGAGTGTTTGATTGGTTCAGATGCTCCGTCCATCACCACCCCCTTTTGTACCACTTTTGGCCGCCATAAGTGTGGCAGGGTATGCTCAGACGTGAGTCCCTTGCTCACTTTGCCACTGGATTCAAGCAAGCCGGGCTGAAGAAGGCTGTAATGCCAGAAACCGGTCCTCTGTGGTAAATAAATAAATAATACCTCTCTTTTTGAATGCATACATGATTAACAGATAGCTCAATAAATAAGAGTCAAGATTCGAGGTAGTAGGAGTTTGCAGGTTTTAATACAGCATAAAGGACAGGAACAGGACAACCTGCACAGGAATAGGATGGCAGGGCCCGACAGCCCCTGGCAGCGCTGCCGGGTTCAGGATCGGGACAAAGGCAGGAATAATCTTTTAATAACAGTACGTGAGCATATATACATAACGCAAACACATAGCATTACATTGCAATAGGCGTAGCAGTGGGTGGAGCAGAAGGCGTGACGCGTAGCAGTCGCGAAAGATAAGGGTGAAAATGGGTGTAACAGGGCGTATACATAGACATGTGATGCAAACGTAACAGAATATGTCATGAATGGGGCGGAACCCATGGAGGGGGCTACCTAAGGAGCCGGGACCTCTAACCTGATGGTGCGCGCAAACTAGCAATGACGTGTTACTAGGAGAAGCTGGGGGCTATGAACTCTGTGCTAGGAGCAGAGACTGAAGTCTGGAGAGTCAGGGCGACATGTACCTAAACAGTATCTAGTATCTGATGTTTAGAGAACATGTTGATATAAACTAGAAATCAGGAGGGGAAAGGCTAACAGACTCTAAGACTGGAGCATGCATTATTCTACATGTAGTGCGTGATGAAGAATATTAAATGACCATTAATACAGTATTTCTCTTACATGGAGACGTGAAGGCTAGACAATGACGGAAACTATTGGTGTGGTTTAGTAGCTTAGGAATGCAGAGAAGGAGGACTGAACTGATAACTGGAACCATAACATACTCTTGGCAGACTCAGAGGCAGAGCCAGGCTGAACCGGGCACTGTGAGGCAGGAAGTAAGTGAAGGGTCAGGGATACAGGTGGGGGCTGTGTCGCTCCTCAGCGAGGGCTCAGGAGACAGGAGCTGAATCTGATGTTCGGGCTCTTTTGAGGCCTAGAGACGGGGACTTTTCAGTGAAATAACGTGCACACTGAGAAACGTGGCAACGTAGCTTTACATAGGCCTAATACTCGTATTATTCACGAGAACGGGAACTGACATACTAGAGGTGGACACAACTATAATTGCGTCTTGAATCGAACATGGGGAATACATATGCATATTAATCATGCACACATAACATATGATGGAGGACGCGTAGGGACACAGAACATGGCAAAATTTACTTTTCCACATTCCCTCCTTGTCACTACGTTTCCATCAGGAAACATCAATATTCATGATACCATCTATCATTTCATACAGTATCATTTGCTCGTCTCGAATTTTCTTGGAACGGGATTTAGAACGGGGCTTGGGACTAGGAATACAAGAGGTAGCACAAATGCCGCAAATCGCAGGGCCACATTGTATACAGAGGCAGCAGCTGAATATGATCGCTACTGCAATACCTAGAAAGGACAATACTTTCCATCCCCAGGCGGAAATTATATTCCAGAACCAACCGGACCATGTCCAGGTGCCTGGGTCTTGGTGTAACAGATGGGCAATTTTATGGAGTCTGGTTATAGCTGAATAAACAGACGGTGCGTTATTTGGAATGAAAATGCAGCAACTAGATCCGATGACTCTACAGGCCCCGCCCCTATCGGCCAGTATGACGTCAAGGACGAGACGATTTTGCAAAACGACAAATCTCATAGCAGATTGCTCTTCGGTTAAGTTACCTAGAGCAGAGGCAGTCTCATTTACTACAGCTTCAAGGGTTCTTGTTAACCTACGGATCAGCTTACTATTCTGGATAGGTCCTATAAAGAAGAAGAAACCTCTATTGAAATCTGTATACTGTTCTAGAGCAGTTTCAGTATAATCGACAATTGGGGACTCAATCTCCCTTCTATGTCTAATGTGTACTAGATGTGTGTTTCTATGGTAATCAGATGGGGCTAGGAAAACTGGTGGCAGTAGGAAGGCAATGTAACAGGTTCCCTCCCAATCGAGGGGCAGACGAACATATGCAGTTTGACCACAAATAAAATATGAATGACGTGAAGCTTTGAAAATAGATTTCCCACTGTCACTATAACTGACAATAGTAGTACAATCACTATGTCCTACATGTACGGAACCATTATTTCGGACACATAATTCGCCTTTGACTGGTAATACTGAAATAGCAGGTAAGTCTGGAGTAGTATCAGACTGAACATTCAGGACCATGAAATTCGAAGAATAGTTACCTAAATTATACACTTCATTTTCTAGATCTAACCCTGTTCTGTGGGGGAGACCTTGCTTGTCTGGAAAACATGTACTGTTAAGAAAAGACATATCTGTTGAGGATGACGTTAACGTGGACCATGCTCCACACGAACCATTATGTGAAAAAGGATAAGGAAAGAGTGGCAGAACTCCCTTCGGCGTCTGGAAAGGGGGGAGTCGACCACACACCCAACAATTAGTGGCGTTGCTGGTCTGGTGTGAATAATGTAACATGCGGATAAAAGAATTATTACGCATAGCGAGGCGGTAAGAGAGTTCATGAGGAGGCAGATCACTAAACGTGTGCTCTACTGTAACATTAGAAGACTTATTTTCATGAGAAACTGGGAAATACAGGTAGAATGCATAACTGGTGCAGGAAATCATAATGCTGAGAAACAATATAAAACTTAGGAAAACGATACATCGGATTGAGTTTTGACTGACTCTCTCACTATGGGGGTCTATTTTATACATGTCAGAAACAGTCTAACCATTTCACCTAGGGGAGGACTTAGACAATCAAACTGGCTGACTTATTTTACTAGACCGGAGTTTTAATTTATACTCCTGTTGCGGAGTTTTCTCTAACAGGGGGGGTTCAGTATCATTGTTCTTTGCGGGACAGTCCTTAAGAATAGTACTTTGGCAATCCTTCAAATCCTGGGAAATGTTCTTTGAGACCGGTTTCAGTCCATAAAACTTCTTTATATGCGAAAGGTGCACCCAGCCTTTGCGTCCCTCCAACTTCACGGCTGTACGGGTGGCGAGGAGGACCTGTCGGGGCTCCTTCCAGCGAGGCTCCAGCGGACTTGATCGATCGAAATTTCTCACTAAGACCATGGATCCGGGAACGATCTCATGCGGTGCCACCTCGGTATTGTCTGGAAATGCGGCGGCAACCTGTGAACGACAAGAGTTGAGGGCAGACATCAAGGAAGCTAGGTAATCTGTCAGCATATTACTTGAAACATCGGTAATACTTCGGGGTCTAGGAGTACCCCACATGTTTGGGGGGCGGCCGAATACGACCTCATACGGGGACAGACCTGATCTGGAATGTGCGACCATACGCATGTAAAACAAAGCAACTGGCAGAGCTATTAGCCAGTCTACACCTTTCTCTTGACAAACTTTTGCAATTCGAATTTTCAGGGTCTGATTATGTCTCTCTACGAGACCGGCTGCTTCAGGATGGCGTACACAATGGAACTTCCACTGGTACCCTAACAGAAGGGAAACATGCTTCATGAGTTCAGATGAGAACGGCTGGCCGTTGTCAGAATATACGACTCTAGGGAGTCCATAACGGGGGAAGAACTCACGAACCAACTGCTTGGCAGTGGTCGCGGCTGTGTAATCTGGAACTGGATATGCTTCTGTCCACCTGGACAAAGCGCATACAACTACAAGGACATACTTGAAACCTCGACATCGCTCCATCTGAATATAATCCATTTGGAGGACTTCAAAAGGGTGGTCAGGGGGCTGGAATCCACCTTGTTCCACCGGGACACTTTTACCTGGATTAAACTGGCAACATATCATACAGGTACGGACTTTCTGCTTGGCTGCAGCTCGTAAATGCTTGTTGAACCAAATGTTCTGGATACTGTCTAACATAGCTTTTTCCCCTAAATGTGCTGGACTATGTGCGGTATTAATAATGACTTGAACCATAGAGTCGGGGAGAAACCATGTGGCTCTACCTTTCGTTAACCATCCCTGATCTGTCTGGACCCCTCCTTGTTCGGACCATTTCTTGATTTCTTCAGGAGTAGCATGTAACTGTATGTCTATGACATCTTGTGTAGGGTCCTTAACTGTCATACATGTAGCCGGATCTGGAGTATGTGTCTGTGTCGGATTAACTGGAATGTCTGGAGTCTGTGCTGTAAGCTTGGCTGTGCGATCTGCTAGATCATTACCTTGAGAAATAGTGTCAGTAACTTTCGTATGTGCTTTGCATTTCATGATAGCGATGGATGTCGGTAAATGTATTGCGTCTAACAGAGCTTGAATAAGGAGACCATGCTGAATCTTGGTTCCATGAGAAGTCATGAAACCTCTCTCCTGCCAGAGCACTCCGAAGTCGTGTACAACTCCAAATGCGTAGCGTGAATCTGTGTAAACATTAACTTTTAGGTTCTTGGCGTGTATGCAGGCTTGTGTCAGAGCAACTAGCTCTGCTGCTTGAGCGGACAGAGTGTCAATGCGGTGTGTCTCTATAACTTCGGTGTCAGTAGTCACTGCATATGCGGCGACTAGTTCTCCTGTACTAGTTCTCATGCATGAACCATCCACATAAAGTGTCAGGTCGGGATCTGGTAATGGAATATCTGTCAGATCTTGTCTTGGTTTAGTCGTAATGTTGACTACTTCCACACAGTCATGTGTGGCAGGATTTGAATTAACTGATGGTAACAGTGTAGCAGGATTAAGGACGTTGCAGCGTCTGATTTCTATGTGTGGCTGGAATAGTGTCAATTCATAACCTGTTAAACGTGCAATTGTCAAGTGCTGAGTTTGTGTTCGGTTTAAAAGAACTTCCACGGAGTGTGGAACTTGTACTGTCAGGGAGTGTCCTAATACTATGGAATCACTTTGTCTGATAGCTAGTGCTGTGGCTGCAACTGACTTGAGGCACGCAGGCAGAGCCTGGGCTACAGGATCTAATGTGCTCGAAAAATAAGCACAGGGCTTGTATTGTCCTGCTTGATCTTGTGTGAGAACAGATAATGCTGTACCTTCACGTTCAGTGACGAAAAGTGTAAAAGGCTTACTGTAGTTCGGTGTAGCTAGAACTGGAGCTTGACATAAAGCTTTCTTTAACTCATTGAAACTAAGTGTATGTTCAGATGTCCAAGGGAGGACAGTCGATACGGCTGCCTCCTGTGTCGTTAACTGTATCAGTGGTTTAGCTAGAAACGCATACTGAGGAATCCATTGTCTGCAATAAGAAGTAAGGCCGATAAAAGCACGTACCTCCTTCTGGGTCTTGGGCTGAGGAAGACTCGCTATTAACTGAATACGGTCTGGTGTCAACTGCCTACCCCTCTTGGACAGTAAGTGTCCTAAGTAGACCACTTGCTGGACACAGAATTGAAGCTTAGAAGGGGACACCTTGTGCCCCATCTCGGCTAGGAAATACAAGACTGTAAGGGATGCTTGCTCGCAAGCACGTTCAGAACGGGCTGTGATCAGTAGATCATCGACATATTGGAGCAGGGCAGTGTCAGTTGGCATGTGAATGTTGTCTAGTTGTCTCTTAAGTGCTTGACTATAAATACTAGGACTTTCTGTGAAACCTTGAGGAGCGCGTGTGAACATATAGCTCCTTCCATTTAAACAAAATCCGAAAAGAAACTGGCTGTCTGGATGAATGGGGACACTGAAAAATGCATTCTTGAGGTCTATGACAGTAAAGAACGTGGCTTCGGAATCAATGGCTGTTAATAGGGAAGAGATATCAGGGACAACTGGGTACTGAGGAATAATACATTTATTAAGTTCTCGTAGGTCAATCACTAATCGATATACTGGGGGTGCATTTGGATCAGTACGTTTCATGACTGGAATGATCGGAGAATTACATACATTGGAGTCAGTTTCTACAACTACTCCTTGAGCTATAAGCTCGTCAATGATTTTGGATAAGGCTGCTACAGCCTCAGGTGGCAATCTGTACTGTCTGATTCGTGGTAGCACTACACCTGGCTTGATAGTCACACGATGGGGTGTGATTTGCATGTAACCTACATCAGTTGGACCTTGCGCCCATAGATGCTGCGGAACATTAGACAATCTCGGATCAAAATCTCGTAATACATAGTGACCCTTGAAGTCACGTAGGAACAATCGTATTCCCTCTGGGGAACAGCATATAACTGCACCTAACTCTTTCAGTGTTTTAATGCCTAATAGATTTTCTGGACATGACTTAGTAAGTAACAGATCAGTAGTGCGGGACAATGGACCTACTTCTAGGGTAACTGGCTTTGATATCTCATTTACGATAGGCTTTCCTGAAAATCCAAGGGAAACATTTCTTGAGCCTGAGAGCGGAGCCCCTGGAACTTCGGCGTGACTAATTGTGGTCCTACTTGCCCCTGTATCAATCAAAAACTTTCTGTCTTTCCCTAATACTTGACTGTGAACATAGGGACCTTCTTGATCTACAGGTATCTCGATGAGAGGCAAGCCTACCTCCCTCTCTAGGCTGTTTCATGAATATGGCTGATACTCTGGATACTCTGACTGTGCATACTGGTACATCTGCTGTGTAACATGCTGTGTTGCAGCAATAGGCTGCGGTACAGTAACTGTCTGTTGTGCATTCTGTGGCTGAGGAGTCTGTGAAACTTGTTCTTGTCTAGGTGGACGTGGTCTTTCTTTGGTCTTACCGGTAGCTATGTTGTGTTTCAGAACTGCACACTCGTTTATAAAATGACCTGGCTGTTTACAATAATTGCAGTTCCCTTTAACGGGAGCTGCAGGTTGACTGGCTTGATTCGGACCCCTCTTCTGGCTGTCTTGAGGAACAGATTGTGCAACTAGTACTTTCATTTTTGTGTCTTTCATACGTTTTCTCTCGTGATCTTGCTCTTCTCTTATTCTATTCTGGTGGTATTGGAGCATCTGTAACATCTGGGACGGGGTATTAGCTTGCCAGGTACTTTCGACTTTCAAAACTCGATTTTTAATTGGTGGACTTGAATTCTCGACTAATTTAGTAACAAAAAGATGAGGGTATGACTCACTACTGGTCTTGAGGCCACTGTTAATGCTAAAACATTTCTCAAATCTAGAATAAAAATCACTAATGTCTTCGTCTTGTTTCTGTTTACAGGCTGAGATTGCATCCCAGTCTTCCTTTTTAGTTGTTAATAATCTGGGTAAAACTTGAATCAATAATTCTGGTAATTCTTTACATTTATCTCCAAGACCGGTACCTGGTACTCGTATCTTATCTTCAGCTTCTAGAACTGCCCAATCTATCTTTTTCTCTCCCACCTCCCATTCTTTTTCCTTGAGCTTTTCATACACCCCTGCGGGCAACAGAACTTTTAGCATTTTAATGACGTCTGGATACGTGTATTCTCCCATACGGAGCATGTCTTTTAATTCTCTATGGAACCCTGCTGGATCTTTATCATGACAGGGAATTAATTTTTTCATCTCTAAGAGTTCCATCTTTGTAATTGGAGTGTAAACAAACACTCGTTGCATTTCGCCACCCGTTCCTCTAACTGGGTGGACTTCTCGTAACGGATTCTGTCTGTCTATGTAAAAGGGTTTACTTTCTGGGGGTGAGACATGAACAAAATGCGGGTTCAGAAACGTTCTATATTTGTGGCGCTGTTCTAGAATGACACTAATTAAATCGGTACCTAGACCTTTCCATCTATACTGGAGTAACTCGTTCAGGATATCATGTAACGGACCTGGATCAGAGTGCTGACCCTCATACAGAGTAATGAGGTGCTGGATCATATACATACCCACCAGTCGCTGCTCGGCTGGGGGCAATTTCAGAAACATTTGTGCCACTATTTCGTCTGGAAAAGTGGTAGAATCAGTAATCCATCGGACTGCTGATCGGGCTAGTTCCTGTTCATGCATGGTACTTAACTCACTGTAACCGATTCGTGACTTCAGAATGTGATCGGTAGCTTGAAATACTTGTTCTAGGGAACCTTGTTCTGGTGCTGGATGATGGAAAGTAGACTTGTGTTCTAGGCGTAAATGGCGATCTGGAAATCTAGATTTTCCTACATACGCTATTCTGGCGGGATTCTCGTCGTCTAACTCTTCAGGATCAGAGTTACTTTCTTTCTCGCTTACTTGTGCTGCTTTACGTTGTTCGTGTAACCTTATTATTTCTTTACGGATTTTCTTGTACATACTCTCCATAGCACTGATGGTCCTGTGCTTACCCTCGGCTATATTATCACTCCACTTTGTCAGGATTTTCATTTCAGCCGGATCTTTGGACGGGTAATCTTGTTCTCTTATTAGGCAATTGATCAGAAACTTTAATATCATAAGCTGGATCTCAGCTTTCCTTTGAGACATGGCCTCACCAATACTTTCTGGATCATCCCCTGTACGGATGAAACAATATATTCTGTCTAGATCTTCTTTCATATTCGGTAGGGTGACTAGATACTCGGCCACCTTTCTTACGCGTAATGAATATAAAACCATATTATCCTCGCCTGGGACTGGATCATAGCCGCATTCATTAAGGGCTTTTCTTATGTCTGCAACAGACTGATATCTGGGCGTACGCTGTGACGCTTGCGCATGTAATTCGACTGATGTTAAACGCTTGTGTGGCGGCGGGGTCTGAGGAGGACCTCCCCCCGCGGCTCCTAAACTAGAATCGTCGACTGATACTCTTCGTACTAGTGTGGCGGGAAATTGAAATGCGGGCTGAACTTGGGGGACCGTAGCAGGTACTGCAAAGGGTGCCCCGGTGTCTGGAGGAGCAGGAAGTGCCTGATTTACATGGACTGGTGGAGCGGGAACAGGATTTGCATATTCCGGGACTGTGTCGTCCAAATAGGACGAAATGAAAATATCAGCTGCGGTCGGTTTGTGACGTAGCTTGGTCGGAACTAGTGGTGGCGGAAAATTACTGGATGCCTCCGGGGTCGCTTTTGGCAAGCCCTCGGCAAGAAGAGGATACATACCCTTAATGAGGGCATTCCTCTGTCTGTCTGACTGTTCAGTTCTAACTCGTTCACCTATCTCGATTAATTCTTTTTCTTGGGCTCGTTCTAAGGATTCTCTACTTAATTCTGACTTTCTGATTTCTTTTTCGGTTCTTTTATGTGCTTCTTTGCGCCATAACTCGATGGCATCTTTCTGTGACTGTCTGGCTTTCTTTTTCCATAATGCCTCTTCTACTCTCATGATGCACTCGGCATCCCACTTACCTGATACGGGCCATCTATACTTTTCTTCTAACTCCTTGGTATACTCCACCCATAAATCTAGATACAATATGGCACTTATGCCATGCTTCTGATACATAAAATGACCTGGACTGTCCCTAGGCGGGACAGGAACTGCTTCTTCTAACAAACCCTTTCTAGTTTTTAACTGACGTAATCTCGAAAAGAGAGACATTGTAAACTTGAATCAGAACACAATACAATAGACGAGGAACAATAACAATTGGGAGAACAATTCAGGCATACCACGACATTGGAAATACATTGAACAACATCATAACATAACAGTTCGGACAGAATATTACCTGGAATACTGAGAACAGAAACACAAAAATTTCTCGAGAACGGAACAGACTAGAGTTACTGGATGCACTGCTGAAACAGTACGGAACATACCGGTCCCATAAAGGGACGCATCAAGACCCGTATCCACCTAGGTGAACACTTCGTTTGTGGGTCTGTGTACCACCAACCCACGGACCAGAGTCAATTTAGATTGACCCTGTCTAGATACTACCCCAGCGACGGTACTCACCGGGCAGCAAGAACGGAAGGCCTTGGATCGGACTGGACTGCTACGACGACGGACGACGAACTTCGGACTTCAGTTACGGGTGGGCCTCCGGATACCTCGGACCTTGGACTCTCGGCTTGGGCTCTGGTCGGGACTCGCCGCGTTCCTCCACCGTCTCGTCTGGATGCTGGACCGCCTCCTCCGTCTCCTCCGTGGGCCTGAGGGATACTTGAAGCAGAAATATCTGCCGGTGCGCAGAAGAGTTCCGTCACGACTGCAGAGGGTCAGGGGGTCGGCGTGGCTTCACCGACGCGTGGGGAAAGGGCAAGTCCCTATTCGGGCGCCATTATGTGGTAAATAAATAAATAATACCTCTCTTTTTGAATGCATACATGATTAACAGATAGCTCAATAAATAAGAGTCAAGATTCGAGGTAGTAGGAGTTTGCAGGTTTTAATACAGCATAAAGGACAGGAACAGGACAACCTGCACAGGAATAGGATGGCAGGGCCCGACAGCCCCTGGCAGCGCTGCCGGGTTCAGGATCGGGACAAAGGCAGGAATAATCTTTTAATAACAGTACGTGAGCATATATACATAACGCAAACACATAGCATTACATTGCAATAGGCGTAGCAGTGGGTGGAGCAGAAGGCGTGACGCGTAGCAGTCGCGAAAGATAAGGGTGAAAATGGGTGTAACAGGGCGTATACATAGACATGTGATGCAAACGTAACAGAATATGTCATGAATGGGGCGGAACCCATGGAGGGGGCTACCTAAGGAGCCGGGACCTCTAACCTGATGGTGCGCGCAAACTAGCAATGACGTGTTACTAGGAGAAGCTGGGGGCTATGAACTCTGTGCTAGGAGCAGAGACTGAAGTCTGGAGAGTCAGGGCGACATGTACCTAAACAGTATCTAGTATCTGATGTTTAGAGAACATGTTGATATAAACTAGAAATCAGGAGGGGAAAGGCTAACAGACTCTAAGACTGGAGCATGCATTATTCTACATGTAGTGCGTGATGAAGAATATTAAATGACCATTAATACAGTATTTCTCTTACATGGAGACGTGAAGGCTAGACAATGACGGAAACTATTGGTGTGGTTCAGTAGCTTAGGAATGCAGAGAAGGAGGACTGAACTGATAACTGGAACCATAACATACTCTTGGCAGACTCAGAGGCAGAGCCAGGCTGAACCGGGCACTGTGAGGCAGGAAGTAAGTGAAGGGTCAGGGATACAGGTGGGGGCTGTGTCGCTCCTCAGCGAGGGCTCAGGAGACAGGAGCTGAATCTGATGTTCGGGCTCTTTTGAGGCCTAGAGACGGGGACTTTTCAATGAAATAACGTGCACACTGAGAAACGTGGCAACGTAGCTTTACATAGGCCTAATACTCATATTATTCACGAGAACGGGAACTGACATACTAGAGGTGGACACAACTATAATTGCGTCTTGAATCGAACATGGGGAATACATATGCATATTAATCATGCACACATAACATATGATGGAGGACGCGTAGGGACACAGAACATGGCAAAATTTACTTTTCCACACCTCGGAAGCTTGTTTCCGGTCCAGGAAAGACATGGCTTGGCAGTTCGGGCTGGACTGTTCCCATGAGGCACAGGGTCAGACTGATTTGCATATAGCCATGTCTGAACTGGGGTGGCAGAAGGGGCTAAAGAACAGTGATGGATTAAACCCAGATCTTTTGACTGGGTGTGAGTGTTTGATTGGTTCAGATGCTCCGTCCATCACCACCCCCTTTTGTACCGCTTTTGGCCGCCATAAGTGTGGCAGGGTATGCTCAGACGTGAGTCCCTTGCTCACTTTGCCACTGGATTCAAGCAAGCCGGGCTGAAGAAGGCTGTAATGCCAGAAACCGGTCCTCGGAAGCTTGTTTCCGGTCCAGGGAAGAAATGGCTTAGCAGTTCGGGCTGGACTGTTCCCATGAGGCACAGGGTCAGACTGATTTGCATATAGCCATGTCTGAACTGGGGTGGCAGAGTGGGCTAAAGAACGGTGATGGATTAAACCCAGATCTTTTGACTGGGTGTGAGTGTTTGATTGGTTCAGATGCTCCGTCCGTCACCACCCCCTTTTGTACCGCTTTTGGCCGCCATAAGTGTGGTAGGGTATGCTCAGACGTGAGTCCCTTGCTCACTTTGCCACTGGATTGAAGCAAGCCGGGCTGAAGAAGGCTATAATGCCAGAAACCGGTCCTCGGAAGCTTGTTTCCGGTCCAGGGAAGACATGGCTTGGCAGTTCGGGCTGGACTGTTCCCATGAGGCACAGGGTCAGACTGATTTGCATATAGCCATGTCTGAACTGGGGTGGCAGAGTGGGCTAAAGAACGGTGATGGATTAAACCCAGATCTTTTGACTGGGTGTGAGTGTTTGATTGGTTCAGATGCTCCGTCCATCACCACCCCCTTTTGTATCGCTCTCCAACATCACAGTAGAGCTACAGGCGGACCGCCTCATAACGCTTCAGAACAGGATGGTCCTAGACGTCAACCTTGCTGATCGTGGTAGTGTGTGTAAATTGATCGGCTCCAGCTGCTGCGTGTACATCCCAGAAAACGCACCAACAGTGTACGATGCCATCCAACGTCTGCATCGCCTTTCTTCCGAAATTCATCTGGATGAAGGCAACTGGTCCCTCACAGGCTGGATCTGGGGCCTCCTTTCCCAGTGGGGGTGGAAAATCCTCATCTTTATTGCATTGGGAGTAACTGTCCTGGTCTCCTGCTGTTTGTGCTTTCAGTGTCTGCCAGTGCTCTGTACAATGTGTGTCCAGACCATCAAGCCTCCACCCTCTAACATTCACAACACCAATATGATGATGATGCTCCAACAAGAATTCTCCAACAAGAAACGGATGGCCTTATGAACATTGACATTTCTTAAAGTATTTGCCACTCAATGGCAAAAGGAGGGTCTGAGGAAAAGTGTTCTTCTAATTGGCATCATTTGTACCGGGACTCCATTGCTTTTTCATTGCCATCTCATGTCAAACACTTCTACACGACCCACCTGGTCGTTTCTGATGATACCTGAGGAAAATTCTAACTGACACGACAAAAACCATCTTGCAGCCTGCATTTCTGCGCAGGAACTGTCACACACCCAACCCCCCCTGTTCTCTGCAGTTCACCAGAAAGCCACGAGACACTCACACCCTGTGTAAATTATTTGGTTTCCATCTCTTGCTCCCTGCCTGGTAAACATCCTTGACACCGTGATCAGGTTATCTTGACAATGGTCTGACTGCTGCACCTTCATCAGGGTGATTAAACAATGACTTGAAAGACCGGGCTTTGATCAAGGCAATTGAACAATGACCTGAAAAGACGGAGCCTTGATCAAAGCCGAGTGAACAATGATTTGTGTACCAAGCCTTGACCAGGTTACCATCTACAAACGTCGTCTGGATCTGGTTATCAACTGCAAACACTGCCCTGATTAAACAATGAAGTAACAGCCAACAGACTGGGATGAAAAAGTATAAAGGGCTTGTAAGCTACAGAGTGAAGTAGCAGCCTCCTTGGTTTTGTCTCTGACTTGCTTGGGACTCTGTTCCATAGCCTGGGCTATTGAATACATCTGGGTTCCTCCTGCAGACGAAGGCTCCTGTGTCTCCTTTTACTAAGTATGGAAGGTATGGAAGACTTGGGCGGTCCCCCCGCCGCCGAGACCCAGTAAGTGGGTTATTCCGGTTCTTCACTTTCAAATGGGGCGTATCAGGTTTCAGTATCCGTGAGCACTCAACTGGCAAATGCAATGGAGGCCCAATGCCCTGGCTCACTTTCTTGAGTTAGTACTGCACTGAGACCCACTGGACTGGTATTCACAAGTAATTCAGTCGCTGTTTCCGGGTTAAAGTAGGCCTTTGTGGCATTGCCAAGAACAGCCTGTTTGACATTCTTGAATGTAGTGGCTTCTTTGTGTCCCCAGGTCCACTTTACATCCGCCTTCAACAGGGCACCTAGTTGCTCGGCCAGTGTTGCTAGGTTAGGATGAAGAGGCAACAATACATGGCCATGCCCAGGAAGCTGCGCACTTTGGTTACATTACGAGTGGTAGCTGCCTGCTGGATGGCTTGTGACGTCTGGGGGTCCCCTTTAAGCCCATTTTTGGTGAACACATATCAAACAATTCGATTTGTGGTTCAAAAAAGGAGCATTTTTCATGGTGGAGCATGAGGTCCTGGTTGCTGTAGTGTTGCTTGTAGCCGGTGCTGGTGGTCCTCCAGGGTCATCGAGTATATGATATTATCATCACTAATATGCATGACTCTTTGCAGGTCATACTATGTTTCACAGATGGTGTTTTGAAACACTTCTGCCATGGCGAGATCCCAAATTTCAGCCATTTGTTGGCCGAAGTGGGCCGAGAAGGATGCGATGTACCTGCTTTTATTCTCCAGCAGCTGCTAATAATACCCTGCACTAAGATCCAAATTAGAGAACTATTTTGCTCCATTCATATCAACAAGGTTTATGTCCATTTTGGAGATGATGTGTCTTTCACGTCTGATGGCTCTGTTTGGTAGGCACATATAGACGACTAGCCTAATCAACCCTGGTCGTTTGGGCTTTTCTGCAGTGAACACCAGGGAAATCAGGGAGTCGGCCCATACACCTTTTCAATGATGTCTAGTTTTTCTAGCTTCTCTAGCTCCTGTTCTTCTAGCGATCACAGAAGAAAAGGTTCTCTGCAATGTTGGAGGGCTATGAGCTTTACTTATTTGTTGATGTGTGAATGGTATACAGACAAAATATCAAATCAAAAATATAGAATAGCACTATTATCGAAGTCAAAATATAGAATGGACAAAATATTGAATGGACAGAATATAGTCAACAAAAATATCAAATTTAAGGTAAGTAATTTAATATTGAATTTCATAAATATAGAAAGTCAAAATATCGAAGTATATAATATAGGTATTAAATATATCGAATTTTTAATAATATCAAATTTTTTAAAGTGTTTTGTATGTTAGTATATGTGTGAAAAGTGTATATTTATTTTATAATTAATTAAAGTAATGAATTTTATGTTATTTAATTTTTGCGTAATTTAATTCTGTAGCGGGTTGTGGGTTTATAAGGGAATAGGGTGGGAAGTAATTTAATTACAATTAATTAAATATTTTAATTTATTTATTGGTATTTATTTTGAATTAATTGTTAATTAATTTTTAATTGGTAATTAATTACATTTGAATTGGTAATTAATTTTACTTAATTGATTAATTGATAATGATGTTAATTTTATTAATTTATTTTCGGTAGCGGGTTGTGGGTTTATGGGGGAATAGGGTGGGAAGTAATTTAATTATAATTAATTAATTATTTTAATGTATTTATTGGTATTTACCTTGAATTAATTGTTAAATAATTTTTCATTGGTAATTAATCACATTTTAATTGGTAATTCATTTGGATTAATTGATTAATTGATAATTATGTTAATTTTATAAATGTATTTCCCGTAGCGGGTTGTGGGTTTATAGGGGAATAGGGTGGGAAGTAATTTAATTGTAATCAATTAAATATTTAAATGTATTTATTGGTATTTATTTTGAATTATTTGTTAATTCATTTTTAATTGCTAATTAATTAATTGTTAATTGGTAATTAATTTGTATTAATAGGTATTGAATTTTAATAAATAATTGTTTTGTATTTTTAATTGATAAATTATTATATTATATTAAATTGTTTATTTCTTTTAATACATTTTTTATTGGTATTATTATTTAATTTATTTTTATTAATATACAAAGTATTTACTTTCCCTACTGTTGCACTCAGAGTGGGAATAGTAATTTTTACCCCTACGCTATCCAACGCTTTCCTTAATGTTGCACTCTCTGGAGTCGGAATAATAATTTTTACCCCTACGCTATCCAACGGTTTCCCTACTGTTGCACTCACTGGAGTGGGAATAGTAATTTTTACCCCTATGCTATCCAACGCTTCCCTACTGTTGCACTCACTGGAGTGGGAATAGTAATTTTTACCCCTACGCTATCCAATGCTTTCCCTACTGTTGCACTCACTGGAGTGGGAATAGTAATTTTTACCCCTACGCTATCCAACGTTTACTCTACTGTTGCAGTTGCTGGTGTGGTAATAGTAAATTTTACCCTCCCGCTATCCTACAGTAAACATATTCTATATTATTAATTAATATTATGTTAACATACATATATGTGTTAAAAAATTAAATTGTATTTTTATTTTTTTAACTTAAATTAATTATTTAATACTTTTAAAGTTATTTAAGTATTTTTAGGTATGTTTTAATTAATTATAGTTATTATTTCATTAATTTTAAATTACTTTTAAGAGATTTAAAAAACTTCGATATTTTGACTAACTATATATATTTTTTTCGATATTTTTGTACTTACCTGTTTGTAGATAAGTCTTCGATATTTTTGCTTTCGATATTTTTACTTCGATATTTTTAGTATTGTATATTTTTGTATTCTATATTTTGTCAGTGATCCGTGTGAATTCACCTGTGGCCCTTTGAGGCACCCCAGTCTTTGAAAAGCTTCAGGAATCTTCTTAGGATGTGATCAACTTGTGTGCCTTGGACGATGCACACAAAGAACACTAGTCTAAGATCTTCAGCCATGTTGCACCCTAGGAGCATCTCTGACCTATCTGTGGTGATGTCGAAACTGGTGGATGTTTCGCTGTCCCCGTTCCATATTGTTACGTCTATTATGCCTATAAGTGGGAGTGGTTCCTGGCTCCCATATATGTTGATTCTTGTCTTGGTGAGCAATAGGACTGGGCGTGGCCTGAAACAGTTGTACTGGGCGCTTCTCATGACATTCACAGGGATCCCATGTCAATCAGTGCTTTGACCATAGTTCCAGTCACTAATGATTCACATATGGGTTGTGGCCTCGTGCCCTGCTCCATCGCGCTGTGCACAAGATGAAGATCACACCTTCATCTTCTGAAATCCCCTTTTTGAGGTTAGCGCACCAACGTGAAGCACCATTCTGAACTGTGTTAGGCTGTATCTTCAAGTGTGAGGCTCCTCATTGCCTTCTACAGTGTTACCTTCCCTCTGTTTCCTATGTTTTTCTCTCTGCAGCAGACACTTGTGAAGCGATTGAGCTTTCTGCAGCCTGAAAACGTTTTTGTCCTGAGCTGGACAGGTGTACAACGGGTGTTACTCCCTTCCACAGTTCCTGCAATGGCTCCCTGCATTGCAGCCAGGTGTACTGGTGCACCTTGCTGCTGGCCAAGTTCTTATTTCATCAACTGTTTCTGCCTAGATGGTCGGGATTTACTTGTCTGTGCCGCAGCGTGGCAGGTCATGACAGCCATTTCCATTTCCACCATGTGGCAAGGGAGCTGGTCATGTGAATGTGCAGGAATCAGGATGTTTTCAAGGCTGATTGTAGGCTGGCACAGGATGAGGCATCATAGAGTTACTAAACAACACCCTTGGAGTTTTTGGGCCTCTATTTATTTTGACTAATCATCCTCAGTGCGCATGCTAGCCAGTTCACAGGCAGGCATAGAAGGCGTTGATGGACTCCCCTTCATGTTGTCATGCCTGCCGCAGCTTAAAGCTTTCAAAATCTGGGTTGAGCTGGGGATCAAAGTGGGCATTGAAGGCCAGGAGCGCTCTGTTATAATCATTGCCAGCTTCGGTGCCTGGGAGGTGTTAAAAAATCTTGAATATCTCCTCCCCGTGCAGTGGAGTAGCAAAGATCTCTTGATTGCCCCATCTGTTTCTTGGGTTGCTCTAAACTAGTTGTTTAGCGGATGTATGATGATACAACGCGTACCATCACAACGTGGTATGTTACATTGCGGTTTTGACAATGCAAGTCATTACTTTGACTTGCGCTGTAGGGCGCTGGACTTAGGAATAGTGTGAATTACTATTCCAACTCCAGTCTACTTACAGTAGGGAAGGTGTTGGAATAGTAATTCACAGTATTTCTTAGTCTAGAGCGCCATCCAGTGCAAGTCGACGTAACGACTTGCGTTGTTAAAACCACGATGTAACCATACTGCATTGAAATGGCTTCATGGTAAAGGATATTTCCCTTGTTTAGTCACCCAATCCATGTCTTCCAGCGTGGTGCCTCAGTGGAGGGGACCGCTAATTCACTAAAGGGTTGTATGGGTGTTGGAAAATTGAGGACATGTGCTGTGCCCACTATTTTGGGTCTTGGGAAACGTGGAGCGTACATTCCTCCCCAAAACAGCATGATAACGATTCCGACGAAGGCGGTATATTTTGAAGATGAGTGACTTCCGAATTGAGGGAGCGCATGAAGAATTTCATTTGATTGTTCCTGACTCTAGACTTCGCTTACTCGCTCTCACAATTTTGGGGGACATGGAGACAATGATTGGCTTTACAATAGAGGAGCAGCAATACTGATAGCCGACGGTTCGGATTTTACACTTGAAGCAACGAACAACATTCAATACTTGGAGCCCTGAAGAAGTCTCGGGATGTGATGCCTGATAAGCGGCAAAACATGTGTTCACTAAGAATGGTGGATCCACGATTACAAGAAGAATAAAAGATGCAGACACAACTGTCAATATTGACTGATTTTCTTTAAATAATTTTAACGTGTGCTGGGGAATCTTGTGTATGATTTGGTGGCCCAGGCTACTTTATAGAGAGACAGTGGTTCTCTATACCTTGAAAGCACAGCACTATAGATACGTGACACTTAGATAGGGTGTACTTCCCCTAGGAGCACTAGTACCCTGATAGCAAACCTCCCTCAATTATACCTTATTGAAAGCCAATGTAGTTTCTGCCGCACAGGTCTCATAGAAGCCAGCCTAGGGAGCTTCAGTAGTACTCAAGCCATCGAGTTCTGGTCCCGTTGAAGTCTGTTTAAGCGGGACTGGGACACTCTCAGATATAAGATGTTACAATAGTCAAGTCTGGATATCACCAGAGCTTGAATTATAGTTTCGTGGAGAACCTCAGGTAGAAAGTGGAGAACTTTCCTCAGTGACCTCAATATTCTAAAGCACTTCCCAGTGAGGGCAGTAATTTGAGCATCTACACATAGTTTAGCATCAAACCAGATACCTAGGTTTTTTACTTTGGCCTTGGTAACAGTTAGAGGGCCTAGGTTATTGGGCCACCAGGCAATTTGAGCAGATGTCATTATGCTTGCCTAGGACCACTACCTCCGTCTTCTCCCCAATGAGTTTCAAACAGTTTAGGCCTATCCATGTTGCTACTTCTGATATACATTCATGGAGGGGGAAGGCCACCGTGTCTCACTGTTCTGAGACAGGGTGATGATGATTTGTGTGTCATCAGCAAAGGAGATATTAAAGGACTCGTGTAGGTTAATGACCTCCACCAAAGGCCAGATATAAACATTAAAGAGGGTAAGGCTAAGTGAGGAGCCCTGTGGGACTCCCTGCTGCTGGGGGAGCACCGTGGACTTGAAAGGTACTCCCATTTCTTTCAGAAAGGATATTAACTCGGTTTCAAACGCTGGATTTTGCACCGCTTCGTTACACGATAGCTGCAAGTTGAGGCTTCACAGGAAATGACCTAGTGAGTATAATGTCCTTTGCCCCCCTTGTTTAAGACACCATATATGACTATCTAAAGCTGACAGCCTGTTATCCCTTCTCTCGTAGCTCTGTGCAAGAGAACACATCAGTAGAAGTACAGGTACGATCTGAGTGTGTGTCTGTGACTGAACGTCAAAGTTGAGTGTTGCTTATGACTGATAATATGGCTTTATTATTTATGTCTTTCAGATTTATTGTCACACGGTCCTGTGGAGAATCCCACCACTTTTGGGGATTCGAAACGTGTCGACCTTTTTGACTTCTAATGTCTAGGCCAATCATTTGAAAGTACTATTGAAATTGAAATGTTCTGATGGTCTATTGTTGTTGATTGTACTAAAAATATTGTTCAATTGATTTGTGTTGGTTCTACCTGCGATTTACAAATAGGATCAGTGCAGGGCCACGTTTCTTCAACACACCCACTTCTTTCCTATCCCTTCCCTGTGAGCCCTTTCACCTTTTTATGTATGAATGAAGTTTTGTATGGAGGAATTGATTTATTTTTGTACCATGCCACCCTTTTCCCTCGATCTTTAAACTATATTCTCTTACACTTTTTTGAAAAATCCTTTTTCAAATTTTAGTATTAGGAGCACCTTCTTCTCTCCTATGTATTAATGCTGGACATGTTGGACTGAGTAAAAAGTCGAACACTCCGTTCTCCTGTTTGTAATATTTGAAAAATAACCAAAAAGAAAAAACACTAAAGGTATATTGAAAACAAAGAATCTTCTTGTGTATTTTCTGACTGAAAAAGTAGTCTGTGGAAATGAATAATTAATTTCTCATTTCTCCAACCAGTTTGTTGAGCCATAGGGCAGTACTGGCACTGATTTTGTTGACTATATATTTGGCATAGCCTTACTGCGTGCAAGCCAAACCCTTATTGTTGTCCACCATATCAAAGGCGACACTGAGGTCCAACATCAGGGTGAATGCTGTGTCCCCCTCATCCATAATCCAACGATCTAATTCAGAAGCCAGCAGCAAGGCAGATTAAGCGCTATGTCAGGTGCGGAAACCCGATTGGGTCTCGTTCACTTGCTTACTATCCTCCAGATAGCTAAACAACTACCTGTTAACATGTTTCTCAATAATTTTTGAGAATAGTGGTAACCATGATATTGGCCGGGAGTCTTCCTGTTTGGAAGGGTCGAGTAGTGTTTTTTTCAAGAGTGGTCCCACCATAGCGTGCTTCCATTTTTTTTTACAGAGTTTTATATAGAGCGAACTTGACCCGAAGGTATCGGGTATCAGAGCGCTTTACATAGTACCAGTTGCGTTACATGAGGACACATTCATTTTTTTGTTAGGCACAGGGAGATTAAGTGATTTGCCCAGAATCCCAGGATGTTAAGCTGTCATTGCTGTGATTCGAACCCAGTTCCCCAGAATCGAGTTCGTCCCCTAGCTGTTAGGGCAATTCCTCTCCTCTCTTTCTCCATTAATGGGTAAAACAGAGGGCCGGACTGGCACCGGGCGTTTTGGAATACTGCCGAGCTGGGGGCTGATGTCACTGCGGTGGGGGGCTAATTTTATTGATGTAAACCTGCGTGTGCTTCTACATAAACAAAGCAAAACGAATTTCGTTCAGCACACGCAGGTCCCCATCAACGACATCATCCCCCAGCTCGGCAGTATGCCAAAACGCTGGTAGCCAGCACGGCCTTGGTAAAGCACCCAGAGGACATGGACAAACGTATAAGTTCACATAGGGCCGGCTGGATGGTTTCACAGCCCTGCTCCAAGGTAGTAGGAGAAATGAGGTCGGCTGGTGACCCCGGTTTAACAATGGAACAGAGGTCTGTGAGTTCCTCAATTTGGATAGAGCATAAGTGATGGAGTTTAATACCTCCACCTATCAGATCTAACCATGTCTCCAGTTGTGGATGGTTTCTTTCTTCTGAGGAAAAAGAGTGTTTATGTATGTGTAAGCATGACAGTGATTGAAAATGCAGGTCAAAGGGTGTGTGATGTCACTTCTGCTACCCACTGGAAATTTGGTGAATTGACGTCCATGCTGAGGATTCCGGGTGGTCTGGAAGTAGGCCCCTAGGAATCCTAGAATTTCTGGTGGAAACAGTGCTAGGAGTCTAGACAGAGGTATTGGTGGAGCTTTGTGTTTGGAAGAGCATGCACATTAGGAGGTCTGGAATGAGGAGAATTGCTTTATGTGATTAATGCATTAGCACCTTTGTTTTATGTGATTAATTACTGAAACAGTAGGGGGTGGCAGGGTCAGCATATCTGCGCAGTAGGGTCGAATTATCAAATGTAGAGGGCAGCTGTAGTGAATCAGGAACATTGGGAGAGCGTTGGGGGCGATCTTGCAGTTCCAGAAGCCATTATTTTATCATTACCCAACAGAACTAAATTCAGAGAGTTTATACATAAATAAACAGCAACCCCACAGCGCCTTTGGGGGGATGAATCGGTGGTCCACCGCGCTCTGTTTGCAAGTGCGTAGGGGATATGCATGAGCCGTGGTGGTGCTGTCTCATTCAGAGAGAAAAATCTATTTCGAGACAGGTCACTGGGCTGGTGATGGCGGCCCCATTTTTCACTGTCGAGCTTCATCGGGGCACCAGAGGAGAGTCCTGCTGCCAGATTCTGCCATGCACGGTGGAGGTCTGCACACGCGCTCCTTGTTGGTTTTCAGTCAGTCATTACAGCGGTCAGGGCGAGCGCGAGAATACCCTGGCCGCGGGCGCCACGGCGCCACAGAAAACAAACAAATGTGCGCCCCCTGGCTGTGCTGGGCCGGTGTCGTCATACGACCTTCGCTTCCAGTCTCGCGTGGGTGAAGAGAGACAACGGGACTGGAACGTTAATCCTTACCACAAGGACAGCAGAGGACGGGAGAGGTCGCGACGGTTGAAGTCCTCCATTTTACTGTGGCTAGAGGCGTATATTCCATTGGTGCAGCAGGTGCAGTAGCACCGGGGCCCAGGGACTCGACCGGCCCACTGTCCCGAACAATTGCTGTATTTTATCATTCAAACAGTAGGGGGGAGTGGGGGTTAAACAACGGGCAAATAGATTAGTGCGTATTCACTGTAATAAAATAACATGGGCTATTTCGTATCAAGTCTGAACGCCCCACCTCAGTGATGTGATGGGTCGCACATGGAAGTCAATTAATTTATAGGGAACCATGTGTGGCAGCTGTGGCCCCTAGCTTGTCCTTTGACCACCCTGGCACAGGCCGAGCTAGCTGTTCTCGGGGTTCATGAAGACAGCGTCATATAATGGAAGGGTCGGGGCGGCAGACGGGCATCTGAAAACCAGGGTGGGAGTAGCAACAGGCCAGGATAATGAGTGATCTTGGGCAGTGGCATAACATGAGGAAAGGACAGGCCCCAAAATTGAAACCCTCATCCCCAGTGAGTGGTGGCGGAAGACCGCTACAGGTGGGTGCAAATGGGCCCCACACGCTCCTGGGCCCGGTGCCACTGCCCCTGCTGCACTAGTGGCTGCAACCGCCTGTGTCTGCTGAACAAGAGAGAGAGAAATGTCGAGGCAAGCTCGAAGTAAGGATCATCGACTGACCAGCATATGGGCCAAATTACTGAGGTAGCACGGTTTATTTTGTCTCCACGGTTGGGGTAAATAGCCCCTAGAACTATTTGGGGGTCCCCGGGTTATAAATAATTATTAATATTTCCTCTGATGCTGTTTCGGGAACTGTAGGAAATAAATAATCATAACTACGTGACAGTGGTTTAGCAGGGACCACGGACTGCTTCGAAAGCCAGAGTCTCATTAAAAGAAATAATAATAATAATACATACGTTTTTCTTAGGACCCAATCCTGGCGAACGCTAGGGGTACCAAACACCAAGGTTGTGAATTCACCTCATGTCTTTTGGAGTAGCGTGCTAATCGTCGAAAAAAGCGCTTCGACGACTCATCAGGGGTAGTAAGCGCTCTATAAATGCAATTACATTACAATACAATACCTGCCATTTTCTCTCAATATCACAATTTACAAGTTCTGCTTTTAAATCACTGCTCTTTTTTCTTGCCACTGTTCTCCTACTTTTCTGTTTTTTCTCTTCCTCCTCTGTCCGTTGTGTGGCGTTCTCTCTCTTTCTCTGGCCCTGGGTCAAAGTCTGATGGTGAAAAACCCCACCTGTCTCCATCAAGGAGTGCCAATGCCCATCAGCTGCCACCGGCAGCAGCAATGAAACACTTGCAGTGCAGCGAGCCGTAGGTGATCACCGGCTCGCTCGGTAGTCACCGCAAAGCCAGGTGGAGGCGAATAAACAGGAAATAATCCCTGCTGCTTCCAAAGACTCATCCCTCCCCCAGACACAATATGTCAGCGTATGAACGAAACGCATTGTCACAATATGGACATCTGTTGCAACAGAGGCCAGCATGCCCGTAGCCAAGAGAACTATGGGAAGCGAAGAGGGTGAAAAGTAAAAATATAGGATGTGAGGAAAAACAGAAAACACAATGGGCCCCATATAAAGCGAATTAATTCAAAGTTATCTGAGACCCATTGTGTTTTCTGTTTTTTTCTTAAAAGGAAAACGGGCTGCATTTAAAAAAAGAAAAATCAAACTTTTTTCATTAAATTTTTTAAGGGGAGGTTGTGGTCCCTGGGACCACTGCCTGCCCCTAAAAAAATATTTTTCTCTGCATTCACGAAGGGGAAGGGGTCCCCTGGGGGCCCCTTCCCATTTGCGAGTGCTTTACCACCCTCTTGAAGAGGGTGGCAGTAAATTGCGAGTGTTTTTGCAACCACAATTGCGGTCGCAAAACATTCTTGCATAGGCCTCGGACTTGCTATGAGGAAGGGACCCTCTTGGAACGCCCCTTCCTAATAGCTATTCGCAATTCCTTTTAGTGAACCGCCCAAAAATGTGCGCCTCGCTAAATAGGGCTTTACATGGGCCTATTAGATTTTGCATGCGCAAATGGGTCGCAAACCTGTTTGCGCATGTAAAATAGGGTCGTACATCTGGCCCTCAATCTCCCCGTGCCTACCAAGAAATTAATGTGTCTTTGTGTAACGTAACTGTTGCTTATGTAAAGCGCTCCAATACCTTTGGGTCGAGTTTGGGCTATATAAAACTGCGACAAAAAAGAGAGCCCACAAACTCCTGGTTCGGCACACAGACGGCGCCATCTTGGAACATAGCTCAGCTGCAGAAGGGGAGCGCTCCTTCGCTCTGATTTTCAGGGCTGGGAAATCCACTTGGAATCCCTGAACTGGATTAATCCTCTGCCGACTCCACCGCGAATTTCAGGGGTTTTGAGTCTGCCCCTGCCGCTGCAGCTGGAGAAGCCCCGGAACTTCAATCTGGGTTCCCTCACCACTAGCCTCGCGCCATTGAACCATGCTTTTTCACCCTTTGGGTATGCGTGGCTTACTTTGCCCCCAATAGCACCAACTTAATTTTCCTCAGAACCTTTTGACAGTCCATGATATTCATATATTTTTACGAAATCAAATAAAAGTATTATTGACATGACATATGTTTTTACCGGCCTCATGCTCTCCTAGCCTTTTTTATGTTTTTTTTTTAAATTCCATTGACTTCAACAAACTTGCAGTGATTTTCAGGCCTGATAGCCATCTATTTTCTTGGTAAAACTACAGAAAAAAATAACTGAATGGATTTACAGCAAGTCAGAAAAAGGACACACAGAAAACGAAGCAATTGTATCCAGCGGTTTTTAATATATATATATATATATGTATATAGTGACAAAACTCCCTTTGGGGGGCACAATGGGTAAATCACATTTTGAGATCATGGTTGCAGCTTCACCTCTGCGTGAACCTTCCAAGGCCTGAACGAAAGTAAATTATGTTTTTATAAGATTTTTTTGTAGATTCGTCCAAACTCCACACTTATCAGCCAAAAACGAATTTTCCCAGTGTGAAGTGAGGCCAAAACATTAATACAGAGGGTCTATCGCAAATAGAATACGTACCTTGTTGAGAGCACGGTTAATATAATCTTATTATGTTTACAGATTTCACCATACGATATTTATTTTCTCACGTTCTGGAAAGATGGACTACTAAAAGGAATTATCCTAAAGGCAAGAAGAAGGGTATTCATGTTGAATTTGTTCTTGCAGCATATATATCTGGGGTCGCTGTGTTCCTTCTGGTGTTGCCTAAGCCTAACAGAAGGGAGGTACTTATTTCTGTTGCACACTTACTCCGTGTTCCGCCAAGCATGTGCTATGTATGTGCATTGTCTGTAAAATCAAGATGGCACCACCCCCCTGTCAGGCAGGATATAATCTCCTATCCATACTCTGCCAAGAGGCACCCAGAAGGGAGGCACACACCCCACATAGCTCATTATGAGCCAGAGTGCCTCTTCCTGGCACTATGTGATCATAGTAACCTGTGACAGCTTGCCTGAAGCATGCACTGCCTCCCTCACCTGGACACGACACCCACAACACTACGCATTCATTTGTACCTCAACGTGCTAAGCAACCTGCAACACTCAAAAACACGGTTCAGTTCACACTCACGCATCAGGGTTGCCAATATAGTACGTCACATTCACAGCTTGGTGATGTGAAACAAGTTAACCCATTGTTATGGTTTGTCCTTCTTTTATTTCTCCTGTTGCGCACATGGGCCGAATTTAGGGGTAGCTATTGGTTGTATCTGCCCCGCCCCCCCCCCAATTGCCGTGTATTGCTAGCCCTGCACTGCTCATACAGTGGCCCAGGTGTCTCTCATTCAGCACCCCCACCAAGGAAAAGTGCATAGGGTTATTGGGACCCTCTTTAATTTGTGTAGCTCTCACACCGTGTCTCTCACTTAGCCACTCGGTGAATCCCTTACTTGGGGTTGAGGGGTAAGAGGAGGGGGGCAAAAGATTGCAGCTTATCCTACTTTTGATGGATACAGATGGAGACAATTGTCAAAAAAGGTGCAGCTAGCAGAAATAATGATTGTGCAGTTCCAAAAGACAGAATTTCATTAGCATTGAACAGTGCTTTGAAAGCAGATTGTTTCTAACTTCACAGATCGAATATGGGAGGAGATGATGCTCAGGCAAAGTCCCTACTATCATTGTGGCCCTCATCTTCGGGCAGTAAACTTCGACACAGCAGTGGTGAGTCTGCAATGGGCATATGAGGCATTCCTGCATGTGGATAAGTTGCAATAGACCTTGGAGGCATTCTATGGTGAGAGTGCACTGTGCATCTATGGAGGAATCTGGTATTTGAAAAGCGCAAACTACTCACTCCCAAGGGTACCGTTGGGGAGATTAAGTGAGCTTTTGCACATGTTGCTGAGCTGAGCTGCTGCTGGGGATCGAACCTTGAGCCCTGGCTCCGGCATCCGCCACCCTGGCCGCTGGGCCACACCCATCACCCCTATGGCAATACAGGGATGTGGGTAGGCTGTACTATACATTTGAGGCAAAAAAAGGGAGTGACATTTTTTTTTTCATCAGTGAAGTTTTCTTCCTTCACAAACTTAGCACTATTTTAAGTTTAGCTCCGATTGAGAAGATTATATGTTTTACTCTTTTTTTTAACACCTTTCACTGCCCAGTAGGATCATTTTCATTTTAATCAAAGTCAGCCATGCTGGAAAATTATTGAAGATTTTTTTCTGTCAGTTTATGTATTTCCGAGCTTTGTTTTCTATGCACAATGGAAAATGTTTGCATACTTTTTTCTATTAAAGTTTACCTTTACACGGCTCATCTATGCAGTGGCATCATGCAAGAAAACAGCAAGGTTACGTACGTTTTAAACCAGAACAATTTTTTTAGCCTTCTATAAGAATATGTGTAAAAGGCAGCAACATTTATGATTTTCTTGTGGATGAGACGAAGCAAATTGGCATCCGATAATTGGCTTTTGGTGAAAGAGTCACACGCCATATATTGTCCACCTCGGCCTCCCAGTCTGTGTGCACCACAGGGCAGGGGCCAACCACCTGAGTCTCTGCAGCCACTAGCAGCCAGCCTTTGTGCCTGGGGTAGCTATGACACGTTACTTCAGTCTGTCATTACAGTAGGCCTAATTTAGTGGACTTTGAGGGTATCACAGAGATCACAGAAGGGGCCAAGTACTGGTCTGAACATAACCTCGGTATGAGAGTCTGAATGTGAAATTTCCCAGTTTAGTTTAGTTTGAACCTGGACAATTATCTTTATTGTACATCTGACTGGAAAACATTCTTTCAATACTGGATCTCAGAGACTGAGGCCTTTAAAGGTGGTATGCCCTGGGTCGTTCGAACTAGCTCTATCCTGTGAATTCCTTTGAGGGCTCATCTTTCCACCTTAAGGAGCATTGCTAGTTGTGATAGTGGCGTAGTCAACGTACAATTAACACTTCAGCAACAATAGACATTCAAGCTCTTGTTGGTCAATACATACAGCTGTGGTAAAGCAGATAATTTGGACTAGTTTAAGGGTACCCTTTTCGTACCCTGATTATCTCTGCCTTCTCAGGCAACCTGCAATCCAGCTTTGTACTTTCTCAAACTGCTCTATACCAAGCTCACTCATCAAACCAGTTACGGAGACCTAATTTTGTGTCATCACCCTGAGTTGTGAGTTCACCTGGATTTCTAGAGTTGGTTTGTTAAGACTCAATCTATTTACAACCTACCTCTTCACAGTTCGTTAGTGTTCACCTCCGCTGATCTAGCCAATAATATTTATTCTGCACATACTGCAAAATTCCTTATTATGAACTGGCGGGAGAATTCCCAGCATTGCACAAACCCCTGTTTAAGCATCAGTCGGAATAATGAGTGATGTAATAAAGTCCCCAATTGCAATTTTCAGCGGGTAAATATCTGCAGATCAAATCTAACAAGTTTTGCTGGGTAAAATACTCAGTAAATACTCAGTAAATACCTAGATATGCAAATTTTGGTGTGGAAGCCCCAAATTCCTCATATTATTCCATATTTTGAAGGGCACAAATTGCGATAGGTGCTATTTATCACACTTGATGAATTCTGAACTTGGTGCTGCCAGTTTTTAGCAGGTGCAATGAATAGCACACCATCCTACAGGGCTCTCACATTTAGTTCCTTAGAAGCGTAGCTTGATAATTTAGTTTCTTTTGTTGTCTCCCTTGATTTATCCTTGCTATTGCATAATACCTCAGTTCGTTTTAAACACTAAATAGTGCGCTCTAAAATATAACTTAGGGCCTGATTACGAGTATGGCGGTCCAGAGGACCACCGTGCTCATGGTGTGGGTCCCATCACCACCACACTGCGGGTCCGCCCGTAGTATTCAGAGTGTGGCAGTCGGACCGCCACGAGACAGCCGGCTCTGCTGGGATCAAGGAACCACTGGGTTTGCGGTGCCGCTGCCGGCACCACTAAGCATATTCTGAGTTTCCTTTTCATGGCGGTGAGACCGCCATGAGAAGGGTGGCGGAGAGGCACCTAAGGGGACCCTAACAGGCACCCCCTTTCTTGCATGGTGGGGCATGCATGCCACAGCATGAAGGAATGTGCTGCAGGCGCTGTCACGGTGGCAGGCTACTTGTTAGGTTCTCCTATGAGCCTAATAGCCCATTGCCATGAGACCACCACAGCACTGCCCGCCCAACTCTGAATCCAGCAGGCGGGCTTTCCATGGCTTTGGCAGACCACCTGCGAGTGGAGCTATGGCAGTGCCTCAGGAGAACCACCAAAGTTGAAATAAGGCCCTTAATCTTTTGCATCTCAGGATGGGAAGTCAATACCTGCTTTAGCTTGAAGACATTGGCTTGTGGCTCTTAGTAAAAGTGTATGCTGTGCGTATGTCATTTGCATGGATTGCTGCTTGCACAAGTTGTCGCTCCCGATGTCTTCGCACTGTGTCTCTGGCATCAAGGTTTTAGCCAGCTGGGAAATAAGGATTTGTACTCAGATCTTGAATGTGCACCTAGCGATGGTGGTAAATTACATCTTCACACAGGGCAGCACAATCCGTTCATTGACCTGTTAGGAAATAACCTGCTACATTGTCACTGTATTTCTGGCTGTCAAATAGGCCTGTGTGGGAAAATGTATTCTAGGGGGATGACTGAATAAACGAGACACAATTTACAAAACTTAGAAGTCCATTGCTCGATTTCAGTCTTTTATCCAGTCCATGCAAATTTAGGGAGCTTTTCGTGAGAAAGTGGTGGAATTCTCTAGTTATATTCATTTTAAAGATTCTGAAAATATTTTTACAACAATATAAGTTCAATAAAGTACTCTGTAAAGATAACAAACCGAATTATATCCAGAAGTTTGAGAAATCCAAGTAATTTGAGACGGAGTTATGCATAAAACTGATAGGAACTTACAAGGATCATAAAATCCAGCAGAATATAAAAGGCTAGTGAGAGAGAGTGGAGTCATCCAGCCAGATACTGCTGGTCAGAAGCCTTCATCACACACATTATTTAGATACTATTATCTATATGATGCCGCAAAGGCAGCCCTTGTCTATACAATGCTGGCTATCATGAGCGATTTCTGAGGGCTGGCAGCTTGAGGGATGAGAACGGCCAGAGCACTGCCCTCCTCCAGTAGCACACAGGACCCTACTGTAAACACCCAACCCAGCATCACACTGTTTAAAGAAGTGAGGGGGGTTAGGGGCGTGTGGGGAGAGAATACTGTTCCACTGCACATCCATCATAATAAAATACCTTTCATGTTAGACTGCAATCACTTGCTGCACACCCTCTGACATAGTGACTCTCCGCATAGTGAGGGTGACTGCCTGCATACCTTGTGGTGGCGAGGGTCACTGCCTGCACACCCACTGACACAGGGATTGTCTTGAGCGTGTCTGCCTGCACATTCAGTGATAACAAGAGTCCCTCTGATATGTCACCTCCACAGTGCTTTTTAATCTATCCCTTTCTATCTTTCACGCACAGTCATTCCTCCCTGCAGGGTGAGTTCTCTGAGAAGTGCTGTGACTAGGTCACTGGAGTTAATGGCATTATGAAGGGGTGAACAACCTGTGAACATACTCCTGTTAATCACTCATCCTGGTGACCTGCAGTAGTTTTCCACCCAGTATTTTCTTTTTAAAAATTATAGGTAATAAGCGGTCCCTTCTCTAGCATTGACAGAGCCCTGGAATATAATGCCTGCCCCTAGAAGCCTAAGGGTCAGGGCGGCTTGGTTTTTATGAGTAATGACCAAAGCTCTATACCTCAATCAGTGTGTGAAGAAGGATTTTCATCCTAACAGATAGATACCTGGCCCTGTGGCAAGAGAGACAGTAGTCCGCGAATCTAGTTGGCACCACTTTGCTATATTTGTGGATAGACTTGAGAATTCTTGTTTTTTTACGTAGTGAGTAACCATATACTTTATACAAAAAATATGGATGTTGTTTCATATTAATGTGAAGTTTCCATTAGCCTCAAATATACCTGCTACATTTTATGGTTCTAGTAGGTCCAGAAGTCATTTTTGTACATTTGCATATTTTTGCAGAGTATAACCTTGTTTCCTGTCATGGCAGCTGGAATTAGGCTTTTGTGGGGATAATGAGTTCGGTAATGAATAATATGTTCTCCTTAAGGACGATCATGCTACCTGCTCAGTAGATATATTTGTGCTTAAATTAATGATTTTCTCCCATGTGATTAAGTTTCTAAAGGCCTTAATGTTGATCCAGCCAAATGCCAGGGGTAGCGGAAGAGCATCCTACATCTTTGGAACTCTACGAACTCACAGGAACTGACATCATAGGATCCAATGTCTTCTCAGGAACATTGACGGTGATGACTTAATATAAATTACATCACTAAAGTTAACAAACCTGCAATGATATTGCAAGATGAAGGAAATGTCAGAAGGCTTACTAAAGTAGATATGTCTGACTGACATGAAATGTCAGTGGTGTATCCATTACCTATAATGTACAGCTATTAAATACCAAAAACCTGAGGTACAGACCCGGGCCTATAAGTACTTCAGAACAGACTCTAAGCTGTAGGCATGCAGTGTTATTTTTACCTCAATCTTATCATACCATATATTTTTCTTTCACCATCGTTACCTCTCACAGATGTGTCTCAGACTCTCTCAATAACTTCCACAGCAGTAATTTCAATCTCCTTTCTTCTCTGTCTTCCTCTCACTCCCACCCCTTCCTCTGTCATACTCATGTTTATCTTGCCCCGTTTTCATCCTTCATCCGCCCTGTTCTCTCCTCTTAATAGTATCTCTACAATATAGTTACATCTAACTCTTCTAGTTTCCCATTTACTTTAAAATCTACATCTCTTTTAGCACAGAGACCGCCCTTCTCGAGGTCACAGATGCCATCAGGGAAGTCTTGGATACTGGAGGAAAGGCCATTTTAGTTATGCTGGATTTGTCGGCGGCTTTTGACACCGTCCCCCATGAAGGTCTCCTTTTAAGACTCCAGGAGATCGGTTTTCGTGGGACGGTGTTGAACTGGTTTAAGTCATTTCTGACCGGCCGCCGGCAAGTGGTCTGGGCACCTCCGTTTTCCGCTGAAATGCCGCCGCTGGAGGTGGGGGTGCCGCAGGGCTCTATTCTAAGCCCTGCGCTTTTCAACATCTATATGGCCCCTCTGGCGGCGGTTGGGGAATCTTTTGGTGCCCAGATCATAACCTATGCTGATGACACCCAGTTGCTCTTTACATCTGAAAAGGGTAAGGATTTCGATGGCCCGCGGATTAGAGACTGTCTGGGAGCCGTCTTTACCTGGTTCCAGCGACACAGCCTAAAATGCAACCCCGACAAGTCGGAATTGCTTTTTTTTTTATGCCCACCTGATCCTGGCTGGACGGCCTGGTGGCCTACAGACATGTCTCCGCCGGATGTTGCCTCTTCCAAAGCTAAAAATCTGGGCTTTGTGATTGATGATGGCCTTGCCTTCGGCCCGCAGATTATTGGGCTGACCGGCAAATGTTTCGGCCTCATGAAAATGTTACGAAAATTCCTTTCGCTGTTGTCGTTGAAGCACAGAAAGATCATTGTGCAGGCCTTGATAGGCTCGCGTTTAGATTAAGCGAATGTTCTCTATCTTGGCCTACCGAAATATCTTCTGACGCGACTGCAGATTGTGCAAAATTCTGCGGCTAGAGCCATTTTTGGTCTCCAGCGCAGGGCTGGAGCCACAGAGTTGTTAAAAAAATTGCACTGGCTCCCAGTCGCTAAGAGGATTGTCTTCAAGGTGCTTACCTTTGCCTTCAAGGCCCTTCATCGGATTGGCCCCAAATATTTACAGAAGCGCTTGGCTTTCTATGTGCCTCATAGGACGCTACGCTCTGCGACTTTATCCAAAGCCCTGATTCCTCCCATTCGCCGGGCTAGAATCGGAGGACGTGCTTTTCGCCTTCTAGCGTCTCAAGGCTGGAATGACATGCCTGTCTTGCTCAGGAAAGCCGAGGACCTGTTGTCTTTTAGGAAAGGGTTAAAAACCTGGCTTTTCTCACAGTAACTTTGTTCTGCTTTTCTCTGACTCCGCTGTGTTATGTTTCTTTTAGAGTGAGGGCTCTTTGTCAAAGCGCCGGGACACTCCTAGGAGTAGCCGTGCGCTATAAAAGAGCATTTTTAACATAACATAACATTATCACACCTATGTCCCATGTCCCTCTAAATGTCACCACTCATTCTCTGACACTCATTATGCTCACCTTTCCACATATACCTATCTTTTAAAACATTTTCTCTCCTCTCTATCTGGCAGCCTTACTATTCCCTCTATTTTCTTTGGGTATCTTTGCACCTCAACCTCGCTCGTTTGCTATCTTTTTCTTTCCCAATTAGCCTGCTTCTTCCAACTCTGTCAATGTCATTCTTTTAAAATTATCTCTACCTGCTCCTCACTCACCTATATATTTTCCAGTTTCACTCCAAACTCCACATCATTCTCATATCTATTCTGTTTCCATTTCACTTGTAGAATTGAAGTTTCCCCAGCTCTAGCCATTCAGTTTTGATTTCATATTCACCACTGTCTTTGGATACTAATTATTCTTATCTCTTTATTTTTACTATTTACTACGAATTATCTTTACCTTTTTAGTTTCACTTTTCCACTCAAGTTCTAATACTTTTATTCTATAACAGGGACTGCAGTAGGTTTCTCCTTCTATACCACTCTCATATCTTCTTACCTTTATATCTCCAAGTTTCATTTTTACCTCACCTCTACCTAAAACATCCTGCTACAGTTATCTTCCAGATTTCTTCTTCCTCTATCACAATGCTCTATTGCAGTAGTTCTACTCTTAACCATTGTCAGATTATGTCCCAGCTCATTGAGTTCCTGTTTCTTCTCTCTCTACCCTCCCTCTTTATTTGCATTTATTTGCATGCTTCACCCGGTACTTCCCCTCTTTGTCACTCCTATTTCAGGTTTAATATGAGCAGAAGTTTTGCAAACCCAGGAGTGGGAGGAGGAACGGGGTGCGAGACGCCCCGGGTGTCATCACTGAGGGGGGGGGGGTGACAAAATGGCAAAAATATGTGTTTTAAACACATATTTTTGCCATTTTGTCAAGCCGGGGGTGACAAGAAATCTTCCGCACTGGGTACCAACTGACCTGGCTACGCCACTGAATGTTAGACTGTGAGCATTTTTTCAGAGTGCATACTTCAGTAACAAAACACCACAGGAAGTCAACAAGCATCCAGTTTTCCCACACTGATGTGCAAGCCTCACTACTAAGGACAGCAAAGGTCTCAGTACAGCTGCACATATGCGGGCATATAGCGCAGATTCTGTGCTTGCACAATGAACCATTTCCATGTTATCCCCTCGCTCCACTCGCACTGGATTTTTGTTTCAATTCCTGTCTTCGTGGAAGACAGAAGTCTTGCTCTGCACTTTTGAGTTAAAGCCGCAGAGAGAGTGAAAAATAGAACAAACTCTATGGGTGGAGCTGTCCTGCCCACCCCTCTTCCCCTCCCAAGCAGGATAACATTTTCATTCATTAAGGTGTCAATTGCAGTTACTTGAGAATGTACAGAAAGTGAAAACATTTCGACGTTTGGTGCGCATTTTAATGGATTAATGTTTCTTGGTTTGTGTGCAGAAGAAGGTAAACAGGCTCTGAGTCCTGTTTTGCTTCTCTACCTGGCTCTGCCTTTGAGATCTTGGAGGCCAGGGTATGCAAACCAGGGCCAGGGGTAGCAAGGACAAGCCGGGGGTCGCAACTGCGAACCCTGGTGACCCCTAAATGATCTCCTTGCCTGTATTGAGAGGTAACCTATATAAACTGTTCAATTATTTTGATGGGGTTCTTGTTATTTTGCATTAAACACAAGTTATGCTTTGGGCTCTATGATTTTTTAAATGTTTTTAACATAATAGGGAAATTCGTCGAAAGAACTACATTAAGAAAAAACTCCTGGAGCAACACCAAGGGCCCATTTCAGAGGGTGATGTCCTGTGGAGGTTTGCACAAAATTCCAAGTTGTAAATATCGAGAGACAGAAATATCACCACAAATAAAATATTGCGATACAAAAATATTGTTGTCAAGATTATGTTGTATTTTTAGGTAATTAGTATATTTTTTAAGAATATTGTTTTTATATCGTTTTCAGTAACACGGTTGTTAATATAGTTTGCAATTTTAAGTGATTTAGGGCTAGATGTAGGTAATTAAAATTTACCGGTAAAATAGGGAAAGCTTCAAGGGTGGCAGGGTGTCACATTGACACCCTGTTGCACCCCTGAATAGTGCTTGTATGCACATGTGGCACACATACATGCCCTAAGGGCATGTATGTCTGTCACATGGCACAGTTGAAAATGCACAGATTTGCATTTTCAAAGGTATTCGTTATTTACCACCAACTAATAGTTGGTGGTAAATAACAAATCCTTAAAGCTCATGAGCACTCTTTAAAGTGCTTCCTACATGTCATTTACCGATTCAGTAAATACCGAATTGGTAAATGATGATTCGGTAAATACCGAATCGATAAATGATGATTCGGTAAATACCGAATCGGTAAATACCGATTTGTTATTTACCGAATCCTCCCCTACATCACATTCGGCTCAATACCGGTCGGTAAACCTGAAATTTACCGAATTTCGGGTTTACTAACTGGTAATGCGCCACCTTCATCTGGCCCTAAGAATTTTAAATGTAATTGTTAAAAATAATTTATAGTTTTGCAGCAGGATGTTAGGTTTGTAGGTGGATTGCGTAGGAAGTTCAATAAGTTATAATTAATTAATAATTTTACATTTATTATGTGATTGATATTAATTATGTAAATTATGTAATACTGTTTTATTTTAGTTATATTTTAGGTAAGGGTTGCTCAGTATGTATTGGTATAGGGAGGACATTTAATTAGGTAATAATTATTAAAAAATTAATGATTAATTTAGAATCAATTATTTTATCAATCAGTCAATCAAACAATCGGTTGTATAAAGCACTGCTACTCACCCGTGAAGGTCCCAAGGTGCTGGGGGGGAAAGAGGTGGGTGCTGATCTTGAGGTCCTTCGGGAAGTGGGTCAGCGGCTGGGGTTGTCTGAAGTGGAGAGGCAGGGTGTTTCATGTCTTGCCAGGTGAGGTAGGAGAAGGATCTTCCTCCGTTCTAGTCTTGTGGACACGAGGAATGGTGGCTAGGGCCAGCTGGGTGGAGCGGAGGCGTCTGGTGGGTACGTGGAATGAGAGGTGGTGGTTCAGGAATGCTGGTCCTGTATCATGGAGGGCTTTGTAGCTGTGTGTGAGGAGCTTGAAAGTGATTCTTTTGTTGTGTGGGAGCCAGTGGAGTTCTCTAAGGTGTTTGGTGATTTGGCTGAGGTGGAGGATGTCAAGAACCAGTCTGGCTATGAAATTTGGAACATTCTGTAGTTTCCTGAGGAGTTTCTGTGTGACGCCAGCATAGAGTGCATTGCCTTAGTCGAGTCTGCTGTTGATAAGTGCATGGGTTACTGCTTCTCTGGATTCGGTGGTGATCCATTTGAATGTCTTCGAAGCAGACGGAGCGTGTGGAAGCATGATGAGGAGAGGGCGTTGACCTGATGGTTCATTGTGAGTGAGGAGTCCAGTATGATACTAAGGTTTCGTGCATGGTCCGTGGGGATAAGTAGAGCTCCCAGTGCAGAGGGCCACCAGGAGTCGTCCCAAGCTGAGGGGTAGAGGACTTCGGTCTTGTCTGAGTTGAGTTTGAGGCAACTGTTTTTCATCCAGGTGGCGATGGCCTTCATCCCTCTTTGGAAATTGTTTCTGGTGGTTGTGGGTTCGTTGGGGAGGGAGAGTGATCAGTTGGGTGTCGTCGGCATAGGAGACGATGTTGAGTCTGTAGTCCTTGACGATGGCTGTGACAGGGACCATGAAGATGTTTGGCTCAGGAAGGAGCTACGGGGTACTCCTCACCTGATCTCAGTAGGTTTGGAGACAAATGGAGTTAGTCTGACTCACTGTGTTTGACCGGTGAGGAAGGAGTGGATCCTGTCCAGGGCCTTGTCGCGGAATCCAGTGCTGTACAGTCTCGTGATTAGGATGCAGTGGGAGATGGTGTCAATGGCAGCTGGGAGGTCCAGAAGGTTGAGGGCTGCGGTTTCGCCCTGGTTGAGGAGGGAGCGGATGTTGTTGGTGGCGGCGATAAATGTAGTCTCGGTGCTGTGGTTGCTTCTCAAGCCGGATTGGGAGATGTCCAGGATGTGGTATGCTTTGATGAACTCGGAGAGTTGGGCATTGGAGGTCTTCTCGATGACCTTGGCTGGGAAAGGCAGCAGGGAGATGGGGCTGAAGTTCTTGAGGTCTGTCGCGGTTGGGGGATGGTTTCTTTAGCAGAGGGTTGATTGCGGCATAGTTCCAGTTGTCGGGGAAGGTGGCAGTCTCGAACAAGTATGTAAAATATGACAGAATCTCTTCAAAATTAAAAAGTGTGTTCCATTAACATGCATGAGCATCAGTAAATCAGATTATAAAACTGCATTAGGAGGCATTCCTTAAAAGGGAGTTTTCAAACAAGAACTTAGAAACATTCATGCCTCTTCCCACCTTGACAGCACTGACATTAGTAAATCAAGAGGAAAAACATATTTACTCTGTGGGTGCTTTAGGTTATTATATTACATGAAACATCATTATACTTTATTAAATTAAACACATGAGAAGGATTTGTACAACGCACATCCTGAACTCATGTATTTTAAGGTGCCATTTATGTGATAATAAAAAAGGAGGCAAAGTGAAATGAAACAATTGCCTAGGATCACACAGTTTGGTCAAGTGGGGAAGCTGGGATTGATCCCAGATTTTCTGGTTTCACATTATGCAGGTCAGCCTCTAGACGGATATTTCCTACTTTGCATAAAAAGTAATTGCTTTGCATTAGGTTAGAGTATGGGTGGCAGACATAAGCCAAGTGAAGGCTGCACACATTTTGAGATCAAGGATCTGAGAGAAAATTCAGCTGAGCCACAGCCAGGCACTTGGCTTGAGTTTGACTTAAGCCTTCAGCTGCTCACCCACTTCTACTACATAGTGGCAATACGGTATAGGAAGGATGTAATTTAAGTACAATCAAGCAATTTGGTGAAGCAGGAGTACTAACATCACAGGTCAGTAAGCCTTGCTTCAAGATTATTAAATTTCTCACTGCACCATATTTTAGTGTGTTGTCTATGAGACTGTGTGCTCTCTCCCCATAGGTACAATCAAGTTATAGTTGGATTACAGTCCTGTTTTCTTATCACATACCTGCTACCAGTATTCAGTTTAGGTTTTTTCTATCGCTATGAAAAAAACAAAAAGGAGCTGGAAAATATTTTCAGAAAGTGATTATCCAAGAGACACAATATGTCACAAGGGGATGCTGGGATTTATATATAGAAAATGTCTCCCAGTTACATAGTTTCCATCTTGCTTATTCTTATTCAACATCTAGGGTATAAATGGTCCTAATGGTCTACTCTCGCCAGAGAAATACCACTGTGTTGTGGAATGAGCCCAGATTTTAAAATTAGACTTCATAACCAGTATATTTTGGCAAAGTGGTGAAGCCAAGATTAATTATCAAGTCTCTCATATTGCCATGGCTACAACTTCCCACTGTCCTGTGCCTAGCGGTGGAGGTTGGGTGTTTGTGTCTGCCCACCCAAGTAATCTCCATATCCTTCTCAAGGTTTTATAGAGCAATCACTATCTTAGCAGAGCCTGTTTCTAAGCACTCCTGATGTTTACAGATAAGAGAATAAAACCTAAGCAGATAATTAGGCTTAACATTCTATTTTATTCCCATTCAATAATCAAGTTGCTTCCTTTGTGCACTTGACTCACCAAAGGCAAGCAGAGAAGCCTCACCCTAAGGTGCGGTAGAGGGACATTGACTCAAAGGCAGCATAATGTGTAAATTCTAGGGACTCGTGGCTTAATTTAGGGGGCGGTAGGCTTAATTTAGAGGACGTATAGAATGAAACAACCAGAATAACCGCATGTCTCACTGTTCACTCCATGTACATGTTTTATGTCCCCTACACCCAATTTACAAACCCATCCTAGCCTGCATCCTGCTGCCATCAGTGTTACACACAGTCACACCACAGACCATACTTTTTGGCCCATGGGGAAATATTTGCGAGTACCAGTGATCTAGCACTTACTGCCCCATGGTGAGGCTTTGAAGTGCTTAGCAGCTGGCCACACGCCACTCCGGCATCGAGTCCAAAATCTGTTAGCTTGATATACTTAAAAAACAAACTCAAGACTGTACTCTTGTAAACCTGAAATAAGTCAAAAAGAAACCTAAGACTCTTTTCTTCTAAGCCCTTTTCCCACTTCAAGACAAAATCTCGGATTCTCGGTGCGCACATAAAGTGCTTTTAATGGCCACTTCCATACAATGTGCTACAAAATTGTGGTTATTGACTTGTACACTCATTGGCTGTAGATTTGCTGAGACAGACACTCATTGCAATACAAATTTGCCAGGAGCATACAAAGCTGGGACTTTTTTTTACCTTCTGCAACATTTGCAAACTTCTTTTGCCAAGATTTTTTATGTATGTTCAAATTAAAGTCTTACCAAGAGCAGACAACTAAATTAATGGCTCAGATCATCTCATTAAGAATTGGGGTGTCAGATGATGGTACACAACATGCTTATAAAATGCTAAAAACCATTCTCTAATGGAAAAGATGGGTGTAAAGGTATCTTACAGTAGTTTTATAGAAGAAACTAATCTACAAAACTGACTTTCAGCAGGATGATTCTTGTAGAAAGTTAGGGTCAAATTTAATATGGGTTTGCATTGCACTGGCATCACACAAAATAATGCACGACAGCACAGGCCCTTAAATGGGATTATAAAAAGCCACGTAAAGCACCTTCTCTAGCCGTGGAACATAAGCATTCCCACTCACCCACCCATGGATTTTCACATATTCTCAGATTAACAAAGAGTTGTAAACCTGGGAATGTGTCAAAATGGTAGGCCTCCCCAACGCAGGTGTAACAAGGAGAAATATATATTTGTTTTTCCTTATTGTTTCCTTTTTTCTGTGTGACACAAAAAAACACTTGCCTCTAATGCAGGCACCCATCTTTGCACCTTGGCGCAAGGGTGCATGTGTTGGCACTAGGCTGCACAAGGTCTGCCAGCACAGGAAGGCAGCAGAAATGCGACATACCTTTGTAAATAGGGCACATTATTTCCGGCTGTCTCCCGTTCAAGCTGCGCAGCAACTTGTCTTGCTGAGCTGTGCTGCGTTGCGTGACAAGTTAGTAAATCGGACCCCTCGAGTTTAAGGAACAATTTACTGCAAACCTTATTTTTGCTGGAATCTTCACCCTCAGAAAACGGTGATAAAATGCAACACCTCAAAAGGTATTTTATTGTTATCATATAGTTGATTGGTAATTGCTATTTTCCTATTCTCTTTGATATATGTTATCTTTTCTCTCTTTTCTTTCTTTCTTTTTTCTTATCTTCCTTTATTTCCTCTCCCTTTCTTTCTATCTTTTTAAAAGATTAAAATGCACCTGTTTTTATAATGTGCTTACTTTTTCAATTCAAGTTTTTCACTTATTTCTTCTTATATTATAGTATTGGGTTTTCTATGCTGTTTTTCTAATTCATAATATAATACCTTCCCTTTTATTATCTTGTAGTTCATTGATATCTTTATTTGTAACCATATTTGCTTGAGTTGTCTTTTGGACTGTAACTTATTGTTTGCCGTACCTGCACATTGTTTATACTTATCTCTCAATAAAGCATTTTTAAACTGAAAAAAAGGTAAAAGAGGTTACCTTTTCACAAGGTGGCTGTCTTAAATTGATACCCTCCTCTTTATCCATCGTTGTAAGCAGCACGCACCTTTTCAACTTCTCTTGAGCAACCCTGTGCCTTTTTTGCACGCACGAGTGCCAATGTGCTGAAAAAGGAATTATTTCAAATGCGATGAGTGTTGTAGTTTTTGACCACGATCACACCGTGTTTCATAGCTATAACTAGGACTACCAGTCCGTGGCTTTAAAGCAAAATAATTCGACTTTCAAAATGAAATTTCGAAGGCAGTAACTCATATTTCACCCGTGCCTTTTACATCGCTCAGGCACGCCTTCTTAAACGGAATTTCATGTTCTTTTCAGGAGGAGCCGTTGAGGCAGGAGAAACGTCCTCATTAAGGCATTTTTAGGTCTCGCCTGTCGATGCGCATGCGCATTGAGCAAGCGAGACTATAGGGGCTCATCCACACTTTATCTAACTTGCAAGGAATCGTGGCGATTCCTTGCAGTGCCCGTGACTTTTAAGGTCAATGCGCATGCGCATTAAGCTTATGCGCATGCGCATTGACCTTAAAAGTCACGGGCGCGTGCATGTCCGTCTTTGTTTACCCGCTCCGCCCCCTCCCGCCGTGTCGCCTTGCCTACTCTCTTCCACAGCCTCCCCCAGCTCCGCCCCCTCACTACTTGATTGCACGGCCGCTAGGCCGTGCCTCCCCTACTCTCCTCCCCCCTCCTCCTCTCCTCCCCTGCCTGCCTGCCGCTAGCCTTGTTGATGCTTGTTAAACGCTGCCTTCCTGCTTGGCGTCTGGCTGACGGCGCTCGTCACGTTCCTTCTGATTGTGGTACAGCAGGGGCTGTGTAGGAGGCGAGCGGGACTGACAGCTTTCTCGCTTCTGAAGAGTAGCACGTAGATCCCACCCTGCAAGGTTGTCATCTGCTGTCCAGGACTCTCTTTAATTGTTGCTTTTTTTCCTGATGGGACTTGGCCCGAGGTAGATGTGGGTCTGGATGGGAATCGCAAGGCGATCTAGCGCTGCCTTGGGGCTCACTGCGCCCAGCGTTCTTGGTCTCTTGTTCAGTCTCCCTGATCGACTGGATCTTTTTCTTCAGCTTCTACGGCCATATCATGGCAGAATCCGTTCCCTTGACTGCTCTTCTTTCCAATCCCCCGTCGACACTCGTCGTCTCACTCTGAAGCTGTATATTCTGTCTCTGTTCCCACATCTGATCACGACCTCCGGGCAGTCATCCTTTGTTGCTGGCTCGCTTTTCTAGCGCTGCTGCTCTGCATGCTTCTTTGCGCATCCGTTCACCCTCAGTTTCAGCGTTTGCCTTTCCCTGTGATTGAGCGCATCCTCCGGTCCATTCCCAGCACAGGTCATTCTCCATCTTACACTCGCACAATAGGCCTCCCTCGCTTCTGCCAGTGCACGCCGGTCTCCCTGCCCTCTCACTGCGCGCATCTCGCATTTCTGTCTGTGTGCTACTTTACCAGCGCAGTTTTCCTCTGCCCTGTGCTTCCCAGTCAGTGGCGCTTCTCCCTGCCTGTGGTGTGTGCTTCCCTGTCAGTGGCGCTCCTCCCTGCCTGTGGTGTGTGCTTTCCTGTCAGTGGCGCTTTTCCCTGTCCTGTGCGCTTCCCTGTCAGTGCCACTTTTGTTATGTTATGTTATGTTAAGGCCATATTTTTTGAGCGCACGGCTGCCCAAGGGGGCGTCCCGGCGCTTTTGCAAAGAGGCCTAAGATCTACAGACACATAGAGGAGCAGCACAGTTATCAAAAGAATTACGCAGAAAAGAGGAGAGTCTTCAACTCTTTCCTAAACGCCAGGAGGTTCGTAGCTTTGCGTAGAGGGAGAGGGAGCTCATTCCAACATCGGGCTGCCACAAATTGAAAGGCTCGTTCTCCCATCCGAACACGCTTAGCCGGAGGCACCTCCAATTTAGCCAGATCGGCAGATCGTAACACCCTCCGAGGCACATAGAAAGCAATCCGCTTCCTAATATAATTAGGACCGATGGAATGAAGGGCTTTGAAGGCCAGCGTAAGAATTTTAAATCTAATTCTTTTCGAAATAGGCAGCCAGTGCAGCCTATTCAAAAGCAGTTGTGCGCTTGTTCTCCTTGGCAGGCCGAAGATAGCTCTGGCCGCCGAATTTTGCACAACTTGCAATCTGGCCAGAAGATACTTGGGCAGACCTGCAAAGAGTGCATTGGCGTAATCTAATCTAGATCCCACCAACGCCTGCACTACTGTCTTCCGATATTGTACGGACAGCAGAGGAAGAAACTTCCTCAACATCTTGAGGATGCCAAAACATTTCCCAGATAGCCCCATAACATGGGGACTAAACGAGAGCGCATCATCAAGCAGCACTCCCAGATTTTTTGCTTGGGAAGATGATTGCTCAGGGGGAAACATGTCCTGGGGCCACCAGGACTTCCAGTCCGGATCAGGAGCACAGCCGAAGAAAAGCAACTCAGACTTATCTGAGTTGCACTTCAGGCTGTGCCTCAGAAACCACGCGAATACTGCACTCAAACAGCGCTTTATCCTGTCGCCATCAAAAGCCTCACCTTTGCTGCAAGTGAACAAAAGCTGGGTGTCATCAGCATATGAGATGACCCGGGCCCCATAGGTCTCCGCTACAAGCGCCAGAGGAGCCATATAGATATTAAATATGGTGGGGCTCAGAATGGACCCTTGAGGAACCCCAACCTCTAGCGCTTGCATTTCAGCAGAGAACGGGGGAGCCCAGATCACCTGCCGGCGGCCCGATAGGAAAGACTTAAACCAGTCCAACACCGTCCCCCGTCGATTCCCCATTGCATGCACTGCATGGTCAGTACCGCTTTTCCCTGCCCTATCAATAACGCTTCTCCCTGCCTTGTGGTGTGCGCTAATCTGTCAGTTCCCTTTTCTCCCGCCCTGTAGTGTGCGCTGCCCATTCTCCCTGCCCTGTGTTGTGCGCTGTCCTGTCGGGATCCCTGCTCCCTGCCCTGTGTGTTGCCCTGTCGGTGCCCCTTCTTCCTGCCCTGTGGTGTGTGTACTGCCATGTTTGGGGTATTTGTTTCTGACCTATGGGGTGCATTGCCCTTCCGTAAGTCCCCCTTCTCCTTGTTTCTGCTGGAAGTGTGTGCTTCAAACTATTAGACCTGGCTGCGGTAATCACATTTTGCAAGCAGACACTTGTTAAAGTGGCAGCTTTCCTGCCATACCAACCTTTCGTAGTTACATTGTAGGGAGGCTGTGATGCATGAAATGAAAAGCAAGTCAGAAAAGACATTACTCAATTCCAATATAAATAATTGTATTTACTACTGAGCGAAGGTGGTCTAGGGGCGCCAAAGGTCGCAAGAAGCTATCGGGCATCCTGCAATCGGCCCATGATAGAGCGGGGCAGAATGGAGTCCGATAGCATTGGTGTATAGATCAAACATTATTAGGTACGCAAATAAAAAGATGGCTATGCAAAAAATGCCGCAGCTGGGACTTATCCGGTGACTGGGACCACTCCTACACATGGGAAGATCTGTACGCAGAATGGGAAATGATAGTGTCTCTGGTTGTAGAATTGTGTTTTTGATGAGTGATGAAACCATTCTAAAAGCTGGAGTTTCTCACTCCCAGAAGGAGAACAATATTGATATCAGATGAGTCTCTGGTTCCTCTGCTTGCATGCTACTTTCGCGGCTCCTTTGATGTGCGTCCATTTGCCACCAGCCACTTAGCCACTTAGCCAATTTGTGTGCAGGCGCCGCCTCTGCTGGCGCGTGCCGCCTCTGCTGCCAGGCTTCAGCACACCAGGCTGCACACCCCTCACCCCCCAGTCACTTCATCCGCGCCCACTTCACACGCGCTCTGCAGGTCATAAACAGGACCATCTGCTCCACTCCCAGCACTGCATGACCATCTTCAAAGCAAGCTTGTAACACGAGCTGCCCTCAGACGTTCCAAGACACACTTTTAATGCTTCTGAGGTCGATAACATGAGCCCCGTTGCATTGACACACACTGCCCTCACACACAAGTTACTGTCACACACACACACCCTCAACCCCTCACCCTCACTCACCCTCACCCTCACTCACCCTCAACACCTCCCCCTCACTCACCCTCAACCCCTCACCCTCAACCCCTCACTCACCCTCACTCTCACTCATCCTCACTCACCCTCAACCCCTCACCCTCACTCACCCTCAACCCCTCACCCTCACTCACCCTCAACCCCGCATCGAGCAAGCGAGACTATAGGGGCTCATCCACACTTTATCTAACTTGCAAGGAATCGTGGCGATTCCTTGCAGTGCCCGTGACTTTTAAGGTCAATGCGCATGCGCATTAAGCTTATGCGCATGCGCATTGACCTTAAAAGTCACGGGCGCGTGCATGTCCGTCTTTGTTTACCCGCTCCGCCCCCGCCCGCCGTGTCGCCTTGCCTACTCTCTTCCACAGCCTCCCCCAGCTCCGCCCCCTCACTACTTGATTGCACGGCCGCTAGGCCGTGCCTCCCCTACTCTCCTCCCCCCTCCTCCTCTCCTCCCCTGCCTGCCTGCCGCTAGCCTTGTTGATGCTTGTTAAACGCTGCCTTCCTGCTTGGCGTCTGGCTGACGGCGCTCGTCACGTTCCTTCTGATTGTGGTACAGCAGGGGCTGTGTAGGAGGCGAGCAGGACTGACAGCTTTCTCGCTTCTGAAGAGTAGCACGTAGATCCCACCCTGCAAGGTTGTCATCTGCTGTCCAGGACTCTCTTTAATTGTTGCTTTTTTTCCTGATGGGACTTGGCCCGAGGTAGATGTGGGTCTGGATGGGAATCGCAAGGCGATCTAGCGCTGCCTTGGGGCTCACTGCGCCCAGCGTTCTTGGTCTCTTGTTCAGTCTCCCTGATCGACTGGATCTTTTTCTTCAGCTTCTACGGCCATATCATGGCAGAATCCGTTCCCTTGACTGCTCTTCTTTCCAATCCCCCGTCGACACTCGTCGTCTCACTCTGAAGCTGTATATTCTGTCTCTGTTCCCACATCTGATCACGACCTCCGGGCAGTCATCCTTTGTTGCTGGCTCGCTTTTCTAGTGCTGCTGCTCTGCATGCTTCTTTGCGCATCCGTTCACCCTCAGTTTCAGCGTTTGCCTTTCCCTGTGATTGAGCGCATCCTCCGGTCCATTCCCAGCACAGGTCATTCTCCATCTTACACTCGCACAATAGGCCTCCCTCGCTTCTGCCAGTGCACGCCGGTCTCCCTGCCCTCTCACTGCGCGCATCTCGCATTTCTGTCTGTGTGCTACTTTACCAGCGCAGTTTCCCTCTGCCCTGTGCTTCCCAGTCAGTGGCGCTTCTCCCTGCCTGTGGTGTGTGCTTCCCTGTCAGTGGCGCTCCTCCCTGCCTGTGGTGTGTGCTTTCCTGTCAGTGGTGCTTTTCCCTGTCCTGTGCGCTTCCCTGTCAGTGCCACTTTTCGATTCCCCATTGCATGCACTGCATGGTCAGTACCGCTTTTCCCTGCCCTATCAATAACGCTTCTCCCTGCCTTGTGGTGTGCGCTAATCTGTCAGTTCCCTTTTCTCCCGCCCTGTAGTGTGCGCTGCCCATTCTCCCTGCCCTGTGTTGTGCGCTGTCCTGTCGGGATCCCTGCTCCCTGCCCTGTGTGTTGCCCTGTCGGTGCCCCTTCTTCCTGCCCTGTGGTGTGTGTACTGCCATGTTTGGGGTATTTGTTTCTGACCTATGGGGTGCATTGCCCTTCCGTAAGTCCCCCTTCTCCTTGTTTCTGCTGGAAGTGTGTGCTTCAAACTATTAGACCTGGCTGCGGTAATCACATTTTGCAAGCAGACACTTGTTAAAGTGGCAGCTTTCCTGCCATACCAACCTTTCGTAGTTACATTGTAGGGAGGCTGTGATGCATGAAATGAAAAGCAAGTCAGAAAAGACATTACTCAATTCCAATATAAATAATTGTATTTACTACTGAGCGAAGGTGGTCTAGGGGCGCCAAAGGTCGCAAGAAGCTATTGGGCATCCTGCAATCGGCCCATGATAGAGCGGGGCAGAATGGAGTCCGATAGCATTGGTGTATAGATCAAACATTATTAGGTACGCAAATAAAAAGATGGCTATGCAAAAAATGCCGCAGCTGGGACTTATCCGGTGACTGGGACCACTCCTACACATGGGAAGATCTGTACGCAGAATGGGAAATGATAGTGTCTCTGGTTGTAGAATTGTGTTTTTGATGAGTGATGAAACCATTCTAAAAGCTGGAGTTTCTCACTCCCAGAAGGAGAACAATATTGATATCAGATGAGTCTCTGGTTCCTCTGCTTGCATGCTACTTTCGCGGCTCCTTTGATGTGCGTCCATTTGCCACCAGCCACTTAGCCACTTAGCCAATTTGTGTGCAGGCGCCGCCTCTGCTGGCGCGCGCCGCCTCTGCTGCCAGGCTTCAGCACACCAGGCTGCACACCCCTCACCCCCCAGTCACTTCATCCGCGCCCACTTCACACGCGCTCTGCAGGTCATAAACAGGACCATCTGCTCCACTCCCAGCACTGCATGACCATCTTCAAAGCAAGCTTGTAACACGAGCTGCCCTCAGACGTTCCAAGACACACTTTTAATGCTTCTGAGGTCGATAACATGAGCCCCGTTGCATTGACACACACTGCCCTCACACACACAAGTTACTGTCACACACACACACCCTCAACCCCTCACCCTCACTCACCCTCACCCTCACTCACCCTCAACACCTCACCCTCACTCACCCTCAACCCCTCACCCTCAACCCCTCACTCACCCTCACTCTCACTCATCCTCACTCACCCTCAACCCCTCACCCTCACTCACCCTCAACCCCTCACCCTCACTCACCCTCAACCCCTCACCCTCAACCCCTCACCCTCAACCCCTCACCCTCACTCACCCTCGACCCCTCCCCCTCGACCCCTCCCCCTCAACCCCTCACCCTCCCTCACTCACGCTCACCCCCTCACCCTCACTCACCCTCACTCACCCTCACCCTCACTCACCCTCAACCCCTCACCCTCACCCTCACTCACCCTCAACCCCTCACCCTCAACCCCTCAACCCCTCACCCTCAACCCCTCACCCTCACCCTCACTCACCCTCACCCTCACTCACCCTCACCCTCACTCACCCTCAACCCCTCACCCTCACTCACCCTCAACCCCTCACCCTCAACCCCTCTCCCTCACTCACCATCAACCACTCACCCTCAACCCCTCACCCTCACTCACCCTCAGTCACCCTCACCCACCCTCACTCACCCTCACTCACCCTCAACCCCCCACCCTCACTCACCCTCACTCACCCTCACCCTCACTCACCTTAAACCCCTCACCCTCACTCACCCTCACCCTCACTCACCCTCACTCACCTTAAACCCCTCACCCTCACTCACCCTCAACCCCTCACTCATCCTCACTCACCCTCAACCCCTCACCCTCACTCACCCTCACCCACCCTCAACCCCTCACCCTCACTCACCCTCAAACCCTCACCCTCACTCACCCTCAACTCCTCACCCTCACTCACCCTCACTCACCCTCACCCACCCTCAACACCTCATCCTCACTCACCCTCACCCTCACTCCCCCTCAACCACTCACACTCACTCACCCTCACTCACCCTCAACCCCTCACCCTCAATCCCTCACCCTCACCCTCACTCACCCTCACTCACCCTCAACCCCTCACCCTCAACCCCTCACTCATCCTCACTCACCCTCAACCCCTCACCCTCACTCACCCTCAACCCCTCACCCCCTCACCCTCACCCTCACCCCCTCACCCCCTCACCCTCCACCCTCACTCACCCTCAACCCCTCACCCTCACTCTCCCTCACCCTCACTCACCCTCAACACCTCACTCACCCTCAACACCTCACCCTCAACCTCAACCCCTCACCCTCACTCACCCTCACTCACCCTCACTCACCCTCACCCTCACTCACCCTCACCCTCCCTCACCCTCACTCACCCTCACCCTCACTCACCCTCACCCTCCCTCACCCTCACTCACCCTCAACCCCTCACCCTCACTCACCCTCAACCCCTCACCCTCACTCACCCTCACTCACCCTCAACCCCTCACCCTCACTCACCCTCAACCCCTCACCCTCACTCACCCTCACTCACCCTCAACCCCTCACCCTCACTCACCCTCACTCACCCTCAACCCCTCACCCTCACTCACCCTCACCCTCACTCACCCTCAACCACTCACCCTCAACCACTCACCCTCAACCACTCACCCTCAACCACTCACCCTCAACCACTCACCCTCAACCACTCACCCTCAACCACTCACCCTCACTCACCCTCACTCACCCTCACCCACCCTTACCCACCCTCACCCTCACCCTCCCTCACCCTCACCCTCACTCACCCTCACCCTCACTCACCCTCACCCTCACTCACCCTCACTCACCCTCACCCTCCCTCACCCTCACTCACCCTCAACTCCTCACCCTCACTCACACTCAACCCCTCACCCTCACTCACCCTCACTCACCCTCAACCCCTCACCCTCACTCACCCCTCAACCCCTCACCCTCACACAGTGCAATAGGTCTCAGACCATTTCAGTTACAGCTTTAAGAAATGTTTATGGCTTTTTTTATTTGTAATTCTTTAGCATTGGCTACAGGAAACAAAAATGCTAAACATTTACAAAAAAAACCCATAAACAATTCTAAAAGCACTAACTCTAATGGTGCGAGACCTATTGCATTTCCAATGCTTGTTAACAGTGGGATGCTGTACTGGGACACAGGATCCGAATGGAACAGAGAATAGGTCCGGCACAACAATTAGCCCCCAATTAGTGAATTAAAAAGCTGAAAAGTAGCCCTTGTTTTCAAACTGGGTCAGTTTTGGACTTGTTAAACAACACCGTATACGTGTTTTGTAAGGTATGGAACACTGAGCGGATTTGAGCATGCTGCAGGGTATGTTTGTTTTAATATCAAGAAATCAAAAATAAAAACCGACCCATCAGACCATTAAACTGGTCCACAAACACCTATAGACCAGTCTGACTCTGAGAGGGCGCAGGAGGGGTGCAGCACCCAATAGGTGCTGCCTCTGCCCCCAAGAATGCCAGCCAGTGTTATATCAATTGTGCGAGTCACGCACATTGTTTTATTTCTATGCAAAGCGTGTAGTTATGGTATTTTGCCCCGTTTCCACCATTCTGTGAGTGCCCATTATTTGCTGTGTCCGTTGAGATGTGCCACCTATTCGTTTTTAACGTTTTTTTTCTCCAGATATTACTCTTAAGTACGCCCCTCCTCAAAGAGTTATATTTGTGAATAAAATGTATTAATCATACACTAAATGGTACATCATCTTAGCACCTTGAGACCCTCGCGGGTGAGTAGCTGCGCTTTACAAGCCCCTGATGATTGATTGATTTCACAAACCAAATACCAACAAATTAGTAGTGAGTTACACCACAATTTTTAGATGTTCCATTTGTTTAAAGTTATATATTGTGGCATATTAATTAATTGTGTATTGTAGATCGACTATTTTAACAAATTAGAAACCATTGAATTGCAATTTAATACACAGACAGTTTTTCAAAGTATCAATGCTGCACTAAATCATTTTGAGCAAAAGCACAATTATTGACACTTGGCGTAATATATTTGTAGAAGAATATCAGTTTTCTGTTTTTACTCGTTTCGCCAAATAAATAGAGACCGAAATCCACTTATTTTTCTCTATGTATTTTCAAAAAGTGAACACATTGGAATAGGTTTCCTTTTGAGAATTCTCAATTCTATCAGTCATTACTGGCAGGCTAATATTCATGCTCACTGGTAAGAAGAGGGCTTAAAATACGATTGGCTAAGCTTCCTAATAAAGCTTACCAGCTGCCTGCGTTTGTACTTCAGTGGTAATGTTTTCATTTGAGGGCTTTGCACATTAGGGATGCGTTTTGTAAGGCTTCTTATAGCACTGAGCCCTCCAGCCTAGAGCTGTGAGTGAGCCTTTATTGGTTAAATACATGCAGACATATACTAGTGGAAGCTTCTTTTTTCCACAAAACCCAAAGTAAAAACGAGTAAATACAGATCAAATGAGCAAAAAAAAGTGGATACATGCATACATGAATGTCTAGTCTCCAAATTGTAGCCCGTGAGCTTCTGGCAGCTCTCCAGCTACCTCTGAGTAGCTCAGCTATGTGCAGCCCAGCTTAAATTAGAAAGCTTTAATTAATTTAAAATTTGAGATTATACAACACTAATAATAGTAGAAGCTCTCAATGCGTTTCATTGAACATAAGTAGCTCTCAGTACAGAAAAGGTTGGAGACCCCTAAAACATGCTGTTAATTCAAGCTCCCTAAATGTATGTAATCCCACCCCAAAGGGACCTGCACTGCAGGAGAGCTGCCACAGTCGACTGACAGACTGAAAACAGCAGTTCTGCTGACGCTGCCTCCCTCCATGGCCCAGCATAGTTTTGGAACGCTGCGGTCTCCTCTGTAGCCCGGCATGGAATACAAATGGAGAGAAGTGGAATAGAGAGCTCCAATGGGTGTAACAGACATCAGAGACAGTGTTAGGTTAGTGAGGGAAGAAGGAAAAGAAATAGAAGAGATGCCAAGGCTCGTGGGGAGTATTACAAATTCCTTAGGACATGATGTAAAATGGTAAAGAATGGAGTTTAAGGATTAGAGAGAAGAAACAGAGGGAGAGAAAAAACCCACAAAAAAACAAGTGACGGAGAAAATAACTATATCATAAAGAGAAAGGAAATACTTGGGGAGAGTTGTTAACAGGGACGTATCTACCATTGGTGCAGAAGGTGCAGTAGCACCGGGGCCCAGAGCCCCCACGGTCCCATTGAACCTTGATTATTGCTGTATTTTCCGACCCCAATAGGAGTCAAAGGGGCCGTTCGCTTTCTTGCCCTAGGGGCCCACTGTCTCTTTGCTAGTCTAAGGGTCTTTAATAGGAAGATGAACAAAGAAAAAACAAAGCAAGAGAATAAGATGGCACGGATGGGATTGTATAAAAAGATGTGTCACTGAGAGACAGAAAATGAGGAAGAGGTTGAGACGGCGAGAAAGAGACTAGATTACAGTGAAAGAGAGGGAGAGAGTAAATCACAGTGTGGGAAGTATCTAAATGAGCTGAGTAATAAATTATTGAAAAGTGGAGAGATGCTCAGGAAGAGATAGACTAGCAGAAAGAAATAACATGATATGGAAAAAAAATAAAGTGATAAAGAGTTTCTGAAATCCCATCATGCCCTAGAATGATAGAAATATGACCCTTGGAGCCAGATGTACTTTCAACTGGTCACCAGATACTGATAGTAATTTCCAAACAATATTTTTTGCGACCAGTTTAGTAATTTGTGAACCAACCTATGTACTATTAGGTCGGGTCATATATTGCTGATTCCTAGTGGGCCACAATTTGACTTACCGCGTGAACATTAATTATCTAATTTGCAAATTGTGAACCACTTGGAATTGCAGCCATCACAGAGATGGTAGCCTGTTGAGTGCAGCAGATTACCATGTCTGTCATTGCTTTTAAATAATGCATTTTTTAAATAATGCAACCCATTTGCGTTAAAGGAAAACAGAATGTACTAGTCCATTTGATCACTCTCTAATCTTAAAAAATGTTTTTGTTAACATTCGCAATGGGGAAAGCCCCCTTGGGAACCCGTTCCCGTTTGTAAACTGCTTACCACCTCCGTTGAGGAGGTAAAAGATTAATATTTTACAACCGGAATTTAATTGCAAAACATTAATACATACCAATCTGATTCTGTATGTGGGAGGGGTGCCCTAAATATGCCCCTTCCAAATACAAACCTAAATTGCAATTCAGTAACATTGCAATTTAGTTTTTTACATAAGAAAAGTTTTTTTTGCAGTCGCAAATGGCCCGAAACTCCGAATCTGTCCTTTCCGGACTGCAAAAAGGCTTCATACAGTTGGCCCTTGAAGCCCACTTTATTGCGTACAATGAGTGTGCGACTGAAATCCTCCAGCTGATGGAAACTATCAGACATGTGACAGCCAGTCTTAAATCAACTTCTCTCCCTTTGGCAACTGGACACACTTTTTAATGTCACAGTATAAAGACTATGATCTCTTCACTGCAAAAATCGAACTCATACCCTCCATTGATGTAAGGTTGCAGCTAAGTATTCGTATCCAGATCTGCTGGACATCCTGCTCTGAGTTTGAGGGAAAGACAGGTATTTCAACCATTGTCATTTACATGCCTGCCAACTCACATGGTGCCACCGTGTGACACACAACATCAGCTCCCATCACACGGTCTCCCGGTGAGAAGCCGGTATCAAATTGTGGCTGGAAAAACGAGCTGAAACCACTGTAACTAGTAGTTTTCCAGCTCGTTTTGCTAGGCTTTTACCTGCTGACGTCCATTAAGGTAGTAAGTTCACAATGGGGTGAACCCTAAGGCATCCTGACCTGGGTCAGTAAAGGTAGGTATGTGTATATTGGTCAGTGTCTGTGTTAGTTATGGATCAAGAATTCATCATGGGCAATCTTTAAATCACAAACATCTTAAAGCAATTACTTTGGTGTAGTACAAGGGATTTATTCCAATTTTCCAAAATTAATATACATGGTAATGTATTTACCGGAATCACACAAGTTAAGCCTCATTCAGGCAAACAATTTCTTCATTAAATGAAACAAAAGGCTCAACATAATTGTTTCAACATAGTCCTTGTGGATTCATACAATCATATTAGAATTTCACATATAATAGTACAATGAAATTAGCGCTCAAAGTGAAGGAGAAAGGAGACAGTTTGAGAGGGATGGGTGTGATTGGGTGGTGGTGGGGACTGGGTAAAGGATGTTGTGACCATGTAACAATCACAGTGATTAAAGCAACCTTTCCAGACTAATTTAGTTCATTAGTTCCGTAAAACAACTTTAACATAGGGTTTGTCTATATCAATGAGTTGCTTCCTATGTTAAGTAAATGGAAACAATGCGGTCTACGTTTCGACCCCTACGGAGCAAGGGTTGATTGAAGCCTCATACTGGGGTCTTCTTCAGGACGAGAGTACATGGAGCGCCTATAAGTGACATAATTTGAAACAAAAGGCGATTGTCAGGAATTGTATTTAAGCAGGATTGTACTACATTAATTGAATTCAGAAGGGAAGATTTCTTACTTAAAAATGGGCCGTTCAATGACCTCATGCTAGTGGACCTATTCCGGTTCCTCAGGCGTGGCCATTCATCTAAAAATAATTCGAAAATAGAGGATATTGGTTTAGGAAGTGGGTTAGGCAGTAACCCTGTCATTTTCACAAAAAGTATGATCGCATACGGGGACTTACTAGGGCATCCGGGGCTTTCCAATCAGGCACACCGTTATGGCTTGGTTTCCGCTCCTCCAGATGGGTATCTGAGAGTTTGAGAAAACCAACATGAAAAGATCCGTGATTAATCAGGAAGTCATGGTCCGTGGACAATGTTTTAAATAGAATGTTTAAAAACGGGATTAATTTATTAGTCGTCAGATGAATAGTATCTGAGAGCCACTATGGAAAGGTACGTAATTGATTGGGGAACCATAGTCCGTAGAAAACGTTTTAAGAAAAAATGTGTGAAAAGCGAAAATATTTGGCTAATCATCACACATTGCCATATGTACAGGGTTAATTTATTTATTAGTCGTCAGATGAATAGTATCTGAGAGTCAATATGAAAAGATACATAATTGATTAGGGAATCATAGTCCATGGACATCGTTTTGAGTAAAGAGCATGAAAAGCGAAATTTTGGCTAATCATCACACAATGTCACGTGCACATAATCTACTGGCTGGGCTATGCGTACACGACTGGTCAAGAAATCAGTTAAAGGCAGCCCGCCATGCGTGTGAAAATAGCAATGTCTTACCCGCGACTCCACATCTGCGCGGGTGTTAGCAGCAACACAGCCTGACCGCGAGTGAAGCGAGCGCGAGGTGCAGGCGCTGGATACCTGCCGGGGGCTCGTCCTGGTGGACCAATCACAGGCAGCCACCTCCGGCCCGTTTAGGGAGTATGTGAAAATGGCCGTGAGTGATTGAAACGTGATATTTCAGGTTTAGTGTAGCATATTAGCGACCGGCTGAAGATCGGATGATTATAAAGTGGTAATCACTAATACCCAAGAGTTCCAATGTGTCTTGGGGTCAACATATCTCGGGTCAAAGTACGCCTACAGCACTTCGGCAATATAGCGCAGGGCTGTTGCGGTCTTTACCTGGGTCGGTGACCCGGGGTGAGGGGGGGAGAGAAAACTACCCTTTTCAGTTCGTCGGTTACAGACAGTGCATGACAGGCGCAGTGTCTTGCTTCTTGTACATAACCATGGTAGATCGCTTATTCAGCAAATGATCTATAGTATATCACAGGGTGGTACAATATGCACTGCATTAGAAAACGATACACTTATGTCTGAAACAAGTGTCCACCGGGATGGGGGCAGACGGATTCAATCTGAGTAATATTACATAGAGGAATGTCATCATACATGTGGCCAACCTGGCATTGCTAAATCATAAATTTCAAAAGGGGATCCCTGTATAACAACATCTCATGCAAAGGGTTTACAAGGGAATACGGGCATTACGATGGATACAATATTTGGAATGTCGCAATACATTCAAAACATGGGCATGCACAATCTTGTATATAATACCAATGAATACTAAATTGCCATTCAGTTGTGTGTGTTTAGACTGTAGTGTAGGCAATTTTGGACAGATAGCATACAATCATAGTAGAACATACTGGTACGTGCCCCAGATCTCAGTCACGATTGATCAAGGCCATTTGGGAGAAAGTCGAGTCTATTTCATTCAACCCATTTTTCACAGAATCAAATCGCTGCATCCATTTGCATTCTCTTATGTTCAAGATGGAATCTAGGTCACCACCCCTTGGGCCTAATGTGATCTTCTCAATGACAACCCATTTGAGCGATTCAGGTGTGTGGGCTTTCATTTGAAAGTGGTCAACTAAAGGTGCCCCTGTAGTTTGGCATCTGATTCTACTGCAATGCTGAAGAATTCTGTTTTTGATCTTCTGCTTTGTTTGGCCTATGTATATCATCCCACATGGACAGAATATAGCATAAATCAGACCATTACTATTGCAGTGTGTCAATGTTTTGAGAGTGATGGTGATATTGTTATGTGTTACGGTCTTAGTCTCCAAGCACAGGACACAGGCCTTACAGGTGCTGCATTTGTAGTTCCCCACTACATTGGGTAAATTCCACATTGTTTGAATTGTAGGTGCTGGTGGGGTGGCTAGTAGAGAGCGGACAACAACATCTCGAATGCTCTTTGCCTTCTTGAAGGCATGCATAGGCGGGTCCGGTATTTCAATCGCATCGGCTATGATGCTCCAATGGTTGTTGATTATCTTCCTGATCTCATTGCTCTTGCTGCAATACGTGGTAACACAGACCATCCTGTTCTCTGGGAGTTGACGATTCTTAGGTGTAAGCCTTTAACCGATTTCTTGACCAGTCGTGTACGCATAGCCCAGCCAGTAGATTATGTGCACGTGACATTGTGTGATGATTAGCCAAAATTTCGCTTTTCATGCTCTTTACTCAAAACGATGTCCATGGACTATGATTCCCTAATCAATTATGTATCTTTTCATATTGACTCTCAGATACTATTCATCTGACGACTAATAAATAAATTAACCCTGTACATATGGCAATGTGTGATGATTAGCCAAATATTTTCGCTTTTCACACATTTTTTCTTAAAACGTTTTCTACGGACTATGGTTCCCCAATCAATTACGTACCTTTCCATAGTGGCTCTCAGATACTATTCATCTGACGACTAATAAATTAATCCCGTTTTTAAACATTCTATTTAAAACATTGTCCACGGACCATGACTTCCTGATTAATCACGGATCTTTTCATGTTGGTTTTCTCAAACTCTCAGATACCCATCTGGAGGAGCGGAAACCAAGCCATAACGGTGTGCCTGATTGGAAAGCCCCGGATGCCCTAGTAAGTCCCCGTATGCGATCATACTTTTTGTGAAAATGACAGGGTTACTGCCTAACCCACTTCCTAAACCAATATCCTCTATTTTCGAATTATTTTTAGATGAATGGCCACGCCTGAGGAACCGGAATAGGTCCACTAGCATGAGGTCATTGAACGGCCCATTTTTAAGTAAGAAATCTTCCCTTCTGAATTCAATTAATGTAGTACAATCCTGCTTAAATACAATTCCTGACAATCGCCTTTTGTTTCAAATTATGTCACTTATAGGCGCTCCATGTACTCTCGTCCTGAAGAAGACCCCAGTATGAGGCTTCAATCAACCCTTGCTCCGTAGGGGTCGAAACGTAGACCGCATTGTTTCCATTTACTTAACATAGGAAGCAACTCATTGATATAGACAAACCCTATGTTAAAGTTGTTTTACGGAACTAATGAACTAAATTAGTCTGGAAAGGTTGCTTTAACCACTGTGATTGTTACATGGTCACAACATCCTTTACCCAGTCCCCACCACCACCCAATCACACCCATCCCTCTCAAACTGTCTCCTTTCTCCTTCACTTTGAGCGCTAATTTCATTGTACTATTATATGTGAAATTCTAATATGATTGTATGAATCCACAAGGACTATGTTGAAACAATTATGTTGAGCCTTTTGTTTCATTTAATGAAGAAATTGTTTGCCTGAATGAGGCTTAACTTGTGTGATTCCGGTAAATACATTACCATGTATATTAATTTTGGAAAATTGGAATAAATCCCTTGTACTACACCAAAGTAATTGCTTTAAGATGTTTGTGATTTAAAGATTGCCCATGATGAATTCTTGATCCATAACTAACACAGACACTGACCAATATACACATACCTACCTGACGTCCATTAAGGGGTGTGAAAACATCCCAGGACATCTGCACCAGCCTCAGCAAATTTAATTTTTTTGAGTGGATGGGTCTTGGGGCGGTTGGGGCTCAAAAGTGCCTCAAAGGTACTTTTCGACACAAGTTCTGCTCCCTTCAAGGACCCGCACCCTTCTCACATAGCGAGATTGTTATTCAAGTTGGCAGGTATGCATTTATAGAGACACCCACACTTTTGGCCTAACATGGAAAGTAAATGTCCTGCCCCAGGTATAATGTATGCAGGGTGGGCGTTCCCATGCAAAAAGCCACTTAGAACCGGCGCAGTGAAATTTACAAGATTTTACTGCGTCACTCTACGCCTTCACTGCATCAAAATCCCTACGCCTGCTCAGACCAGGCGTAAGGATTGACGCAGGGCATTTTACATGGGACCTACCTATGTTTTCTGGTGCATCGCTGGAGTTGCGACACTTTTGTGACAAACTCCAACAATGCGTCACTTTTCCTCCAACAGATGCATCAGAATTTCTAATGCAGGGGCGTGGCTTAGCGCCCGACGGAGACGGAGGCTTCCATGTGAGCGCTCCGCATCGCCGGGGCGAACCAGCGGCCAACGGACTTCTTTTTCTACGGAAATACCGGCGCCTACTGTCGGAAAGACCCAGGAATGCCCTGGGGAATAGTTTCATTGTTCCAGTAGCCGTTTCCAAAGTTTTTTGCAGCATTTCTCTTCACTCGCGGCATCACCACAGCCGCGGCCGCCATTTTGAATGCTTTGAATGCCTTGAAACGCATTTACCGAACGGCGCCTATCTCCTCCTCATAACGAACTGAAGGACATGCACTCTTCTCGTTTCTGCAAGGTTGGCCACATGTTTATTTTTTATAATGCCTGCAATGACTGTACTATTGTGACTTTTTCCTTCAATGGATATATTTCCCTTTGCTGTCTGTTAACCCAACATTCTTCATACCAGCGGTCATTCTGTGCTTTATTCCTACATGAGGGCTTTTGGGCTCGATCAGTTTGGCATTTCCTTCCGCCTTTATACGGCTTTTTGATATTTTTCTGCCATTTTAAAGTGTCTTTCCTTCACTACTTTGGCATTATTCCTACGTGCTCCTGTAGAATCCGTTGTTCTCTCACCTACTTGTTGGTGTTCACACGGCGGAGCGTACCTTGTGCTAGCCTCTTTTCTTGGAGAGTGTTACTCATCCTATGGATAGGAGTGTAGCTGGTCGTCTTCCTAAGACTCCTGGACGTATCTTCATTAAAAACTCCAAAGTGTTTTCTGTGTTGGCTCATCTGGAAGCTTCTCGGGCATCTCGTGACCAAATGTCGCAGTCTAATGCGGAACACCCTGTACAACCCTCAGGGAAGGTCACTACGAAAAGACTCAAAAAGGATCCTCCATCACCTTCGGGCTCCTCTTCAGCTGTATCCATGGAGTTGTTGCTGGAGGAGATATGAGCCCTTCGTCCCTTTATGGAAGAAACTAATAGCAAGCTACAGGTCTTAACTGATAACTGGTCGCAGTTGGATACAAGAGTCACGACAGTAGAGCGTAGTGTTTCTTCTCTCCAGGAGTCATCCTCCAAGGTCACGCATATGCAGTCGCAGATTTCCTCTCTCCAGAGGCAAGTTGAGGAACTTGAAAATCGCAATCGGCGCAACAACCTGCGCATTTAAGGCCTGGCGGAGAACTGTGAGGGGAGTGACCCTATTGCTTTCTTCAAATCCTTCCTTCCTAAGCTCCCTCATTTGCCTGAAGGTACCGTGCTTAATATCCAACGGGCACATAGGCTTGGTCGTGCCTCTTCACCTGCTTCTGCCTCCTCCAGACCTAGGGGCGTCATCATGTATTTCTTGGAGTATACTGACCTACTTAAAGTCCTCTCAGCGGCCAGAGCTTCTCCTCGCCTCACATGGTCAGGATCCACCCTGTTTTTCGCGCAAGATTACGCTAGAGCCACAGCCAACCGCTGCAAAGCCTTTTTGGATATGAGGCCAGAGCTTCGTTCCATTGGCGCCAGATATGGCCTCTTTCATCCTTGCCTTTTCAGAGTCACTTATAACAACAAGACGACGCCTTATGAGGATCCTGTTCGCCTTAGGAGCTTTCTAAACTCTTGCCAAACAACTGACATGGATTCCTCCGGTTCCTCCTCCGCTTTTCCTCCATGACTTTCCTAAGTGACTACTGCTCTCTATTTGATTCACCTAGTTCCTGTTGATTCGGTCATGCTTGTCGTCCTAGTTTTTTCTCCTTTCTGCAGATTCCCCTGTTTACTGTTCCTTCATATTTATATAGTAAGTTCATGCGTTTCTCCCCAATGTTTGAGTTCATATTTTTGGTGTTTTGTCTCTTGATGTTTTTCTTTCCTCATGTTTTTACAGAATCTTCATTCCGTTGTGCGATGTTTCCCCCGGCCTGATGGTCCGCTCGCACTGGATGTCTTGCCTTCTCCATTTAGTTCTACCGCCCCCCCCCCAGTTTCTTCTCGTTTGTTCTCCTTCTTTTTTTTTTTTTAAAGTTTTTTATTGAAGAAGACAAGAGAATTTACATAAATCGGGTGTCATACACAGAATACAATATAACGATAGGTGAGCGAGTATACCAATGCATAGAAAGCAAGTCACAGAAGTATGTAGCTGTAGCAACGATATTTACATTTAAAGAGGAAAAACGATCAGCAATATGACAAGACAACAGCATGCAAGGTTCGCCCACCCATGAGTCAGGAAAATTAAGACCTCCAGAATAATAGAATGCAACATGTAAAATCCAACGGGGGGAAGCTTATAAGAACCACCCCACCCCCGCACCATTCTGAGGTACAAATCCCGTGTCAAATGAAGTCATTTTTCAAACCCACCCAGTAAAAGTAAAAGTCAACCCTGGCCGCTACGATTCTTCATGCGAGCCCTGTCCGCTCGAACCGCCATCTCAATAGGAGAATCCAAATATAGAAAAAGTTCAAAGTCAGTACGGAAGGATTGAGACCAGGATAGCGGTACACGAAATCCAAAAGTCAAACGGAGTTCACTACCCACCAGAAATAGGTCGCCAGAGCATATTTGAACCATCTGGAAGAAAAAGGGCGAGGTATCAATCCGACAGTCACTGGAGAACTCACTCTGAAATATAAGGTTGTCCATATCCATCTTGGGCGGTATCGGCGTAGGGCAGGATGCAACTTTGATAGTCCCGGGCTCGCATGCTGCCGTTCAGGAGTCGAAGAAGAATACAAAGTCTGACTTCAGCGCGGGGCCCTCTGTAACAGTCGGAGCTTGCTCTGCGGGTAGAGCAGCTTGTTCCAGAACCAACAAAGGGTCGGAGTCCGGTCTTCGACAGATGATATCAACCGTTACGACCAACCTCTGGACGATGGCGGTGACTTGTGAATGGAGCTCCCCAATGGCGGCCATTACAGTATGCAGCGACGGTATACATTCCACCCGCTCCATCGCCCCTCACGAAGCGACCGAGCAGGTCTCTGAACCCCGGAGGTCGACTACTCCGGGGCAACAGGCACAGGCAAAGCCGATGACAACCGCGGGCACTCTCAAAAGCGCGATCTCAACACCGTCGCCGTCAGCAAGGAACCAAGCCCATCGACCCCGGGAGCTCAACGGGGCCTCCGGGCAAAGGACCCCCAACCACAGCAAACGATGCGTCACGCCGCCATAGCTGCGAGATAAAACTGCCACCGATCCACCATCCAAAATGGACAAGAAACACTCCACTTCGGGAGACCGGACGCCACCCACGTCCCGCGGCCGATGTTATTCAACTCCAACCCGGCTGGGTTAGAAATCGAGGCCCCGGCTTCAACTCTGAGTTAGGCCGAGAATGGAACACGGCGTATCTTCAGTGTTCAAGCAGCTAGAAATTCCGGGATTGCACCGTTAGAGTCAGGAACACTTCAGCTGCTCGGGAGTCCGGTGAGAAATCAGGATAATCGTCAGGATTTGTGAGCAACTGGCTGAGGCCAGCGGAGCCAGGAGCTTATGCGGCCATCTTGGTTGCTAGCATAGTTCCTCCTCCGTTTGTTCTCCTTCTTGATTGTCCTCCCCTGGTACCGACCCTCGTAAGTATGTTTTCCTTCCTTCCTTCAATGTTTACTTTCTCCTCTTTCTCCCGTCTCTTGCTTCTTTCCCAATTTCAATTTTGTTCAAAGGTGTCCCCTTTCCTTTATTTTCATCACTCTTTCTGTTCTCTTTCTCTTTCTGCCTTCTTACTTATCACTTCTTTCTCTTTCCTTTGTCTATCTAATTGGATGATTCTTTTTTTTCGTCTTTTTGACCCACACTCTTTCTCTCTGCTCATATTCATTCCTTCTCGCTTTCCCCTTTCTTTATCTCTATGATCTTTTACTTTTCAGTTTAAACTTATTCTGGGTTTTGCTTTCTTTTCTCTTAGAGCATCCTTCTTTTCTCTCTTTATCATCTTCGTTACATCTCTCGTCATCTCATTTGCAAATGCTTTTTTCTGCCTTTCTCTCTTTTGCCATACTTATTGTCCTTTTCTCTCTAATCTATTTTTTTCTCTCTTCTTTGCTCTCTCTTCTGGGCTTTCTCTTTGACTTTCATTTTCTCGCTAATCTTAATCTATCTTAATATTATGTCATTAAAAATAACTACATGGAATGTTAAGGGAATCAATTCTCCTATCAAAAGACAGAGAATTTTATCTCACCTAGCTCGTTTAAATGTTGATGTTGCATTTTTACAAGAAACTCACTCGTCTGACAAAGAATCTGCTAAACTCAAAAGAGGTTGGGTGGGCGAAGTTTATTATTCCCAAGGAGATGGTAAGCGTAATGGAGTTGCCATCTTATGTCATAAAGCTCTATCCCTTTCTTTGCTTGCCCAGGAGTCAGATACTGAAGGTCGTTGGACATATGTTAAACTGTCTCTTAAGGGTGTTCCAATTTCCCTTCTTAATGTTTACGCTCCCACTGGTGGAGATCTCATTTTTTTGCATGCGCTCTCCCCTCATATCGCCAGATTTATTGATGATAACTTCATCTTAGCGGGGGACTGTAATCAACCCCTTGATCCCTTCCTCGATAGGAACTCTAAAGCCCACTATGTTCCAAACAAATCCCATAAACTTTTTTTCCAAGCCATTTCCCAACATCAGCTCATTGATGCCTGCCGCTTATGTAATCCGGAGGCACAGGAATTTACTTTTTATTCTCCATGCCATCATTCCCAATCCCGGATTGATTATATTTTTGTTACCCATAACATTGCCCAGACTCTCACTCGTGCAGAAATTGGTCCAATTTTACTCTCGGATCACGCCCTTACTTCAGCTCAGATTGACATCCTTCCCAAACCAGTTGGGCCCAAACGTTGGCGCTTCAATAATACCCTTCTTTTGGATCCCAAGTTTACTACCTCCTTTACTGAATTCTCGAATGAGTATTTTTTGCTCAACTTTCATTCTCCAGCATACTATCTGGGATGCTTTCAAACCAGCGGCGAGAGATTTTATAATTGGCTTTGTGGCAAAGGAAAGGAAAAATGCTCGCAAATTTACGGCCGACCTTCTCCTTGATATTAAGAAATTGGAGCACTCTTATTTCACTTCTCACTCACAAGACAGTTTAACAGCCCTGGTTAATGCTAAAATGAAGTTCAACAAAAAGTCTACAGAAGATGCTTCCTTGTACTTATTGAAATCAAGTGCAAAGTTTTACGGAGGCAAAAATAAGGCTGGGAAAGTTTTAGCTAATTATCTGAAAGTCAAACATAACAAATTGAATATTGAATCCATTTATGATACACACTCTATTCTTAAACACAAAGATATGGACATTCTTACTGAATTCTCTACTTTCTATTCAACTTTGTATTCTTCCAAAACTCAACCCTCTTCTCAGTCCCTAGATCACTTTTTCTCCAATATACATAAACCTACCCACTTTCCTCTTGACCTCTCTCACTTAGAGCTCGATATCTCTCAACAGGAATTACTCATAGCACTCCAAAATCTCAAAAAAGATAAAGCCCCTGGACCGGATGGCTTTACCGGTGAATTCTTTCTTCATTTTTCGAAGCTTCTCATCCCCAAACTACATTCCCTCATTGATACATTCCTAGCTTTAGGTGCTTCCTCAGGTTCTTTCTCTGATGCACACATTTGTCTGATACCTAAAGAAGGGAAAGATGCTAAATACTGTAAAAATTATAGACCAATCTCTTTGGTCAATATTGACTATAAAATATTTGCTAAATCTCTTGCAGCTCATCTTGACCTTCTTCTCCCAGATCTTCTGGGTGAGGAACAATCAGGTTTCGTCAAGGGTCGATTTATCACTGACAACACCAGACTTTTATTCAATGTTTTATCCAAATCTCATCACTTACCCCACTCCCTCGCAGCAATAGCCCTAGATGCTGAGAAAGCATTTGATAGGGTAGAATGGATTTATCTTTTTCATACCCTTAAATGGTTTGGTTTTGGTCCTAAATTTATTTCTTTGATTTCCTTACTATATTCTAATCCCCGTGCAGCAGTTTGTGTTAATGGCCAAGTTTCCTCCTTTTTTAATTTGGGGAGAGGTGTTCGTCAAGGCTGTCCCCTATCTCCTTTTCTCTTCAATTTGGCCTTAGAACCCTTTTTATCTAAACTCCGTCAAAATTCTGCAATCCGCGGATTTCAAACATCAGACTCCCAAGTTAAGTTGGCCGCTTATGTGGAAGATATTTTACTTTTCATTTCTAATCCCACTGAATCTATCCCTGCCTTTCTTGCTGAAGTGAAAGATTACTCCCAAATATCTGGTTATAAACTCAATAATGACAAATGTGAGATCCTACCCTTGACGAAATTCACTTTCAAACCCGATTTTAGTGCCTCTAATTTTACCTGGAGCTCCTCACATATTAAATATCTTGGTTTGCATATTACACCTTCTATCTTTGACACGGTCTCCCTCTGTTTAACTAAGTGTACTCAAAAACTGTTGGACTTAACGTCCAGATGGCACCCTCTTTACCTTTCTTGGTGGGGCCGTCTCGATACTATTAAAATTATGTTGTCTCCTATAGTCCTCTATACTATCTCTAATATTCCAATGTCCATTCCCTCTAAATCTTTCAAAAAGATTAACTCAATTTTCTTGTCTTTTCTTTGGAACAACAAAAAGCCTAGAATGTCCATTGCTCGACTGATTCGTCCCAAATCAGAAGGCGGGGTCAATTTCCCAGATTTCCCAGCTTACCATAAAGCGTTTTTGCTAAGGAAAGCTTCCTTTTGGTTACAGGATCCCACTTCTCCCTGCCCTTTATGGGCTAAATTTGAGCGCCTCCTTCTTTCCCCCTTTTCTTTTGCTGAGTATCTTTCTTTCTCACGTAAACCCTCTTCCATTCCTAACCCCATTCATAAATTTACTACTAAATTGCTCTTATCTTCCTCTCCCACCTCCCCTTCAAATATTGCTGACTTCCTATCATCTACTATCTGGCACAATACCTCCCTCCTCATTCCTAACAAAACCTTCTACTGGAAGGCATGGCGCCGAAGAGGGATGTTATGGGTCTCCCAACTATTTTCGCACTCTTCTTTCATACCCTTTACTACTCTTCGCTGCCTTTATGGTTTACCCGCTTCTTTTTCTCGTAATTATCTCTTGCTTAAGGAAGCAGTAATGGCAACTTACACTCGCCTCTCTCAGACACACTCCTCTCCTGCTTCATCCACCCCTACTTCACTACTCCATTCCTTTTTACGCACCGCTCCCAAAGCTTCCTCCATTTATAAATATCTCCACACCAGTAACTCCATTAGACCCAAATCCAAAGTGGAGGAGTGTTGGGAACACGATTTCGCTACTTCCTGGTCAGTTTCTTTATGGGACAAGATATGGATTAAGGTCCGTAAATCCTCGAGAGCGGCGACTCTGACACAGGCCATGTTCTTCATCTACACTAGGCTTCTTTTTACCCCTTCTGAACTTCATAAGCGCTTTCCAGACACTCCCCACATATGTTGGTCTTGCTCATCTCCACAAGCGACTTTGTTTCATATGCTGTTTCTTTGTGAATCTGTCCATGACTTTTGGTTGCAGGTGTGGGCTCAAATCAATGTAATTTTTCACACTTGTATTCCCTTTTCTCACACTAACATCTTTCTAGGAAGTCTTTCCTCTTGTTGGGATGATGTTGAATTGAACCTTCAGATTGTTGATTTATTGTTAGCTGTTGCATTTCAACAAATTACAGCCAATTGGAAGAACTTTTCCAATATTTCCTTTAAAGCGTGGTGGTACAACGTTTGCCACAATCATAGACTGGATACTGCTTTTGTTTTTCCAGCCCACATGGCTGCAAAGCGCATGGCCTTATGGCTTCCTGTCACGCTTTATCTTGATGTCTGTGCTAAACGCTTGTTTCACCTGTTACCTTCGCAACAGGAAGTCTCCAAACCCCCTTAAATAGCTCCCTACATTCCTCCTTTTCTTTGTTTTACTATTTTTATTTTTATTTATTGTATATTCATTTCTATATAAACACTGTTTTTTTCTTTTTTTCTTTTTCCTTTCTTTAGCTTTATTGCCCAGAACTTTTCTTATTATTATTGCTTATAACCATATTGTTCGCATTACTTACCAATGTTTTCAGCATTTTACACTCTTCTTATATTTTGTATTGACACCTTGTTTTCCTTCTTATATCAAATAAAGTTTTTCTGAACTTAAAAAAGAATTTCTAACGCATCTGTAGTTCCTTGCGCCGTGCACGGTATTGTAAATACAGCGCATCCATGGTGGTGCAAGGACATTTGGAGGTGACGCAAGGAAACTGACGTATCTATGCAGATGTGTCAGTTCCTTGTAAATCTGCCCCTTTGTTTTCCATTGATAAAGCACTTTAGCAGCCACCTCTTTGCTGGCTCACCTATGGGTTAAAAGAGTAACCCACACTTCAGCAGAGGAAGAATAACTGAGGCTTCCCCCACATTAGTTAATACATTGAGGCAGACAAGAGGGAACTGGAGCAATCATGGCTGTCGCCACCTACCTCGACCATATCATTCACATTCTAAACAGAAAATAGGTTCAAGGAGGGGTTTCTTCTTATGCTCTGCAGCTTCCCTCATTCCATCCATCATACGAGCATTGGGAAAACGCTTCAGGTCTCAACTGCTTATAAAAGAGGTGTAAATCTTCCACGGGAAGACCCTGATCTCTCAGGGGCGAGGCCGACACCTGCACGCCCCATCAATGCACTTTTAATTAAAGCGAGGCAGAGAGCTAAGAAGACCAGTCCCAGAAGCCATCACTCAGGTTTGGGCTGCGGCCTTACCTTAGCCTGACTCAAATGGGCCATATATCAGGCACGATGAAAAAACACAGCTTTCTGGATTGCCTCAAACGCAAATAAAACTTCACTTTGATTGCTTGGGAAAGCCACTTAATGGAAAATAGGAAATGATGCCAAAAAAGAGGCAGGGGAGCTGAGGTTAATCCGGGCTTCTAAATTCAGGGGCTCTGCTCCAATGCTTGCAGTGTGTTCTGTTTTACTGTACATGAGCAGAGAGATGCTCCAGCCTAGGGGGTGAAGAGGACTGTGCTTTCTTCCAAAGCTCACAGCACTAAGCCTGCCCAGGGCAATTATCCATCTCTTTGTTTGACACCATTAGTTATATTCGGGCTACTTCGGCCATAACTCCTGCTCTGATCTTCTAGGCTTTAGGAGAGAGGTAGGAGAAGGCATGGCTGCCAGATATGGTTCTGCGTATGTGGGAGTGTGTATGAGCTAAGTCCAGGTGAGTGAAGATGTCTGTTAGGTTTGTGAACGTTTACGCGCTTGTGGAGGTATGTGGGGCCAAAGTTGTGTAAGGCTTTGTTTATGTTTGTGGGTGAGGATTTTGAAAAGTGTTTGTTTGTGAATTGGGAGCCAGTAGAGCTTTTGTAGGTTCAGGGTGATGTGTGTGCGCAGTGGGAGATTGAGGGTGAGCCTGGCCGCTGAGGTTTCATATGGTGTGGAATGTTCTGTTCATTTAAGCTTTGATTTAAGCATAGAGTTGGGTAATCGTTCTACAAGCCTTGGAGGGATCCATTGAAAGATCTTCTTGAGCATCTTGAGTGTGTGGAAGCAGGAGATGGAGACTGCATTTACTTGACTGGCCATGGTGAGTTGGTTGTCAATTACTATTCATAGGTTCTTTGTGGGTTGCCATGTGGTGGGGTCCGAGTTTGGCCGGCCACGGGGTGTAGTCCCAGAGCAAGACCATTACTTCTGTCTTGTCTCTGTTGACCAGACTGTTTTGGACAGTGATCAAAGCAAGAGGGCTATTCATAGACCATTGATTTCCCATGATGATCAGTGTGTGTAGGCTTGTTATTCTCCATAGTGTCCTACTTGCAGTCTATTCACACACTAAATATTCCTTATAAAGATCAATGTAAGGAGGATTTTCCCTTGCTATTTATTTGACACAGAGATAAATGCACTAAGTGTATTTTTGGACTATTTACTTAAGTAATCCATTTATCATGCCTTATTCTAGACCCTTATTCGCTGCTGTGTTTGATACACATAGCCTCATCCTATCCCTGCTGAACACTCCTTTAATTTTTTGCTATGTTCACACTATACAGATACCACATATATACAATTAAAGTCTATGCAAAGAACGTTTATCCCCACAGCAAGAGATGTATGGAGTCTACTACATGACCATTTGTTCCTCATGATGATCAAAGTTTGCAGGCTAGTTAGTCTGGAGAGCATACATTAGCTATTGCGCAATGTGCACCATGAACAGTTTTTAGGCCTCGGCTAGCGTAGGCTGCACACATGCGCAGTCTCGCTGGTCAGATTTTATGTTTTTGAGTACCTTTCACTAGCGGAGTTGAAGCCCCGCCCCTCTTTTCCATTGGCCGGCGTCACCGTTCATGCTAAATGGTGGCCAGCCATTGGAAAAGAGGTTACAGTGACGTACTCTTTTCTCTTTTAGAGCCTTCCACTTGGACTGGCTGCCCTTAATTACTGCTGGAGTAAAAGGTTTCTTATCTTCTTTATGGGGCGAAACAGATGGCCCCATAAAGAAGTTAATAAACCTTTTACGCCAGCAAGAAGTCCGGCCGAGGCCGTCCAAGTGGGACGGCAGAAAAGTGTACGTCACGTCGTAGTGTGCGATTGGTTATACTGGATGTGCTCCTTTGCTAGTGCTCCTATGCAGTAAAGAAAGTAAAGCATATCGGTCTCATCGAACTGCACGAAGAAATAAAAATTTTCTTTAGTATTTTATATAAGCTGAATGCTCTACAAATGTATTTTTCTGTAATCACAGCTAGGAGATCGCTTATCGACCCGTCCTCTCTTTCGGTCTCAAGTGTTTCCGTCCTTCCGCCTTCTAGTCTTTCTTTTGTGTTCACACAGGTTGGCTTGATCCCGGAAATGTTCACCCGGAAGCGCTGCGGTGTAGTTTGGTGCCTGGGATGTGACAAGCCTTATGTGAGCGCAGAGAGCGTTGGGCGCCGCAGCGGCCTGTTGATCCTCCCCGCCCCTCTCCCCCTCTGACACCCCGGGGGAGAGGATGCTACTGTTCGTAGAGGTGAGGATCCCCCACCCCAGCGCACGCCCTCTCCGCCGCCATGTGCCACCCGCAGGCCGCGGCTGACACAGCAGCTTGGGCCGCAGCCTAGGCCCTTCAGCGCGACCGCCCGTGGGTGGGTGCCTCGGGGCTCTTAGGATCCAGGTCTCCGGAGTGGACAGAGGTTGGCGGGCTGCTGTGACCTTGCCTCACCCGCGCCGGCTGAAGGTTATGTGGTGGGAGAGGCTGGATGACCCGGGGAGGAAGAGGATGGTACAGAGGGAGGGAGTCATGGAGAGGTAATTTGGAGGGAGTTAAGGGGTTAGCGTCGGGATACGAGAGGCTGAGAAGCTTGGGGCAAACTGAAATAATGCCCGCTGCATGGGAGCGAATTACAGGGGAGGGGTCGCGTCACATGTGGGCAAGACGAGAGATCTCGCCTCGTGTAGCTCCTTGAACTCTGGATTAAACTACTATAAGCTTTCTACTTTTCGTTACAGGCCGCTAGCTCATTTTTTGGAAAACTTAATTGTGGTGTAGTTTAAGTACCCTTTTATGATGCTAAACTTGTGCCTTTGGAGTTTCCCCAAAATGAAGGTCATTTAAATGGTTCACGCTTTTTTTAATGCTTCACTCTGAACACAGTGACTTTTTTTGTAAAACTTCCCCAAACACATTATTTTCATTTCAACTGATGGACGCAGCGTTTAACCTAGATGTGTGGTTTTGACATCTCCACCTTTAGGTTTTTCAGTTATATTCGCCAACCTAGTGAAACGCCGGTTGGTAAAACATGATATGTTATTTCTTGAATGAAGCTCACCAGAGAGGATTTTTCTCGCTTCCCCACCACTTGAAACATTATGCTTGATTGTTCCTCTCTCGTTAGACTTTGAGATGCATTTTTTTTGTTTGCTTGTAGATGTTTTTATATGGATAAACAGGCAAAGTATCTTCTAGACTACTTGGTTCACGGGTCTATTTGTTTATAACCCACACAGTAAATGTCTGTACGGACGTCTTTAGCCTCCACTTAAAGATGGGGGATTTCCAATAACCACTTTTTTTTTTAATGAAACACAACTTGTCTTTCTGAAAGGAGTGTTTGTGTTTTTATATGGTAACTAATAACATTTTACTTAGGTTTTTGCTACATTTTATTTTATGCTCTCGCCAATAAGTCTGTCTGAGATACCTTTTTCATGAAGTGACTTTCAGATGAAACAGGAATTTATATTAGCAAAACGTCAAGTTACTCCTTAAACTCTGACTCGGCGTCTTGAGTTTAGACAGAGCAATATGTTCCGTCATCTTCTGCCATGCACTCTAAAACACGTGTAGTAACAGCTGTCTACTTAGCGCTGTTTAGAGGAGTTATACCAGGCGGAGCGGTATCATGTTCTTGAATGAGGGAAAAGTGTGACTGTTTGGTAGACCTGCAAGACTGAGATACAGAATGTGTTTGTGATGGGAACTCAGGTGCAGAGCTATATCAAGTAGATGGCACCCTACGGGGAATTGCAACCTAACCCCCCCCCCAAAACAAGCATTTGCAATGCAATAGGTCTCGCCTTTGCGAAGGTTTGAGCTATTGGCATTGTAAATGACAATGCGTTTTATTTATGTTTTGAAAACCTGCAAGTGGTGCGTAAACACACACTGTGTACTTATATCGTTGCTTACAAGAATCAAGGCTGGCAGTAACTGCGCCTCTTTTACTGCCAGCCATGCTTCTCGTAAGCAAAGACTATAAGTGCAAAGTGTGGGTTTACGCACCGCTTACAGGTTTTCAAAACACATAAATGAAAGGCACTGTCATTTACAATGCCAATAGCTCAAACTCTCACAAAGGTGAGACCTATTGCATTGCAAATGCTTGTTACATCTAGGAGTAGAAACATCCTTTGCACACCATGCCACATGTTATAGTGTGCATGTTGGTATGAAAAAGTCCTCTGCATGACAATAGACTGCACTCCTGCCCTAAGTGTCCAACTCTACTGATGTCTGGATCCCTAATGCTGATTTTGTTGTCATAGGCAAACACAGATCATGCGTTTGTGCCATGATATAGGCATGTCTCATGATCCAGCGGCCTATAGAAAATATGTCATAAACAACGCTACCCAATTTCATAACCTATAAACAAAATTCTACACTAACTCATGGACCCATTTATAAACCTGACATATTTGGGCCTACTGAATCAGGTGGTCAGATTAAATCTATATACACCTAATTTACAAACTATATACAAATTTATACATTTGCGGAAAGAATATTGTCATTATAACAAATCCTAATTATTTAATCGACCACCATTGGCGACGTGATCTAGCTAATAGTAACCTACACTTCTGAATAATCAAGACCAGCTTGTTTGTCAAAAGTAAGATTTTATTTACTAAATTATGGTATTTCAAGATGTAGTTTTATGAATGTAATTTATTAGCATTAAAGCAAGCATGTTTGTAAAGAATAATGAGAAAAATACAATTTAAACAAGTAAATCAAAGTTTAAGTAAGTATTTAAAAGTTTAGCATTTCTAAAACCTAAGTCCCTAGCTAAGCTAAATAGATGGAAAATAAAGTAAAGTTCTTTGAGGGTTCTTACGTGCTCCACGCAAAGTCCAACAGCACTTCACCCTCATCGGAAAGTCAGAAAGCAGCAGCCAGCCCATCCCTAAGGGCATGACTTTTTATACCTTTCTATGCTAACTAATCTAAGCAAAGGAAAGTTTTCAAAAATCCACGACGTCCCATTGGTTGAGAGTGACAAGTGACATGTCACCCACATTTCAAAACTTCCATTAGGTCACATTTCTTAAGGACCATTGTCTTTTCCGAATGCAACCAGGAGCTTCCTTGGTTTGCAACAATTGTAAATAAATGTTCTCGCAGCGTTCGATTTACTTCCGCGGGTGCCAAGTTAGAGCTGACAAAATTGTCCTTTATCACATTTCCGACCTTGGCCACGTCCGACAGAATGATGACAGCACATCAGTTTTTGCTTTGTGAATGCAGCTTTGACGAACACTTTTTTCAGAATGGGCATCTCGTGACTTTTGCAGAAGAAAATTTCAGCTATAGCAAACTCGAGCAAACTAGGCCCAAAAGCAGGCAACTTATGCTTTCTAGTATAAAACAAACACAAGAAAAGTATTAATGTAAGAAATAATGTTGATTCTGTATCCACCCAGGATTTACTAATTATTTAACCCACCCGATTAGTCAAATGTTACCTAGCAAATGCAAACAAATAAAGCAGCATTTATATCTACCAGTCTTCATTAATCCATGAGACTTATGTGCACCTAGAATAGTAGAAATGACATCACATAGACAAGGAAAAGCAAAATAAGCACATGCTTCTTTTAGGTTTGTTGCAGTTAGTAATGACAAAAACGAAAACAATAAATTATTTTATTATTTTGCACGAACAAAAAGATGCAACACTTATGCACGTTTATGAGCACACATGTTAGTCCCCCCATGTGTAAAGTTTAATCTAGGTTATATTATCACAACACATCACAAATCATTAATTTTATTATTCATGTTATGGAAATGTGACTTCACGAGTTTAAACAAAATTATGTTTTCTATCTCGCTCCATCAACTCCCTCATCTGGTGATTAACAAATCACCACACCACCACCCAAAATTTGGTAATTTAAACTTCCAAGAAAATGATTCAAATTCATTTGAGTCAGTAATTCTAAAAACCTGTATCTGCAAAATCCTCAGAATTTGCATAACGTTCTCTGTGTAACTCCTGTAACTCAATCTCCCTTTCTTCTTCTTTTCTAAGTTTATAGATTCTTTTCTTTTCTTTCAACTGTTTCTTTCTTTTATGCAACAAACAACCTATTTTAGTCAAAATAAAAATGAATACTATTATAATCAAAGGTGCCAAAATCTTGCCAAGAATTGAACTTCCGATGTCATGAAACCAATTTTTAATTGCTTGAAATCTTTTTGAAAGTTTCTCTGTGAAATCATCTTCTTCTAAAGGAATTATCTCAGAATGCATCTGTGTAATGTTCTTAATGTACATCTCAATGTTCTTACTTTCATCAGGTATATATGTGCAACAATGTTGTACATGCAAAATACCACAGACTCCTCCCTCTTTTGCTAGGAGTATGTCTAAAGCAAGGCGATCTTGAATTACCATGGATCTAATTGCAATTACTTCAACATTCACTAATTGGAATCCATCAGCTGTGTCAGTTGACAATCTATCAACTATAGTGGACAATTTTCTGATTCTCCCTGCATTTAGGGTTATACCAACAAAGGGTATTACTGCTTGAAAAATATCTCCCAAAACCTCTGTGAAAGTTTCTCTTTTGACTCTATTTACATAATTATGAATTTTAAACAAGCCTTCTGAATCTCTATCAACATGAAATACTTTAGGAAAAACAATTCCCACATAACAAGTTCCATACCAGTGGTCTGGAAGGTTGTAGTAGGCTTTGTCACCACAAACAAAATAAATCCCAGGAAAGATTGGATCCTTTCCACCTTTGAATCCCCAACCTCCCATAATCTGATAAGTATCTTCACAGTTACTTGCACCTACAAAATAATTATCAAAAAGTGTATTATCTCTTCTAATGCAAAGCTTTCCACTAACTGGTTTGTCTATGTGAATTGCAACATTTTCAAGCATTTTGCCATTTAACTTCTCATCCTCTTTCTGCCAGAATCTTGACTTAGTCTGCTTGACCAATTCATTCCTTTTGTAAATTGCTCTCCTCTCCTCAACCATATTCAAAAATTTCTTTCCTTCAGCACTTAATTTGCAAGTTAGATTATTCTTGTAAGCATACTCATAAGTGAGTTCATTAGTAACAAGGAAAAATTCTCTCATCTGTTTAGCCTTCTTATGCTTATTTAAAGCATTTTCAATCTTTATATTTGCGAAAATCTCGTCAAAATCTGAATAGTAATATTCTAAGCGTCCGGTTTGATAAAATAAGCTAGTTAACACACTACATGTTACACCATAAGTAAGAGGAAGCATATTATATGTTACTCCTTCAGAAACAGAAGCAGGTAACTTGACGCAGACGTAGCAGTCTTTTGCATCCATTACCTTTACATATTCACTCAAAAGCTTTGTGAATGTATTGCTTGAAAAATCACTAATAGATTTATCTTGATGAATGTTAGGCTGATGATCAATAACGTTTGCAGATGTACTATGTTTAGTTTGGCTAACCAAAGCTTTACTTGTTATGTTAACTTTGTGTAATTCTCTTTTCATCTCTAAAGGGATAATCACAGCTAAAACTAACCAGAGCAGAATTAAAATGAGCAGACACACCAGAGTCATCTTACAGCATCTCTTAAAAACAGAACACCTTGAAGTGCTCTCCTTAACATAAGGCATTTTTGGTTAGTTTAGCCTCAAAATAAAATAAAATAAAACAAAAATTTTAAATTCTAAATTTATATTTACACCCCCCTTTTAAAATATATATTTTTTTAAAACCCTAAACAAGATTTCTTCGACCTTATGTCATACATAAGTTTTCTTCAACTAAACAGTTTTTCTTCGACCTTGTGTCAACTAACAAATTTTCTTCAGCCTTTTGCCAAATTAATATTTCTGTACTTCAATCATTGTCACTAATTTCTTGGATTTCGTCTTCTTCTTCACTACTACCATATATATCAATAACAGGTGGAATTACTAAATAAGTCCACTCAGGAGACTTGTATTTCTGGTTCGGTCTTACTATTCTTTTTCCTTTTCTCGACACCACTTCAATTTTCCTTCCAACTCCAACTTCCTTTCCAGGACTCTTTTGACTACTGATTTCTTCAACTTGCTCTTTTGGTTTCTTGATCAACCTGACTCTCAATCTTCCACCAGGCCAGTAGTCTGCTTTTCTCACGTACTTCTTTCTTGGTTCAGAATTATTTGATTCTGACTTCCAAGTCCTTTTCTTTCTGTTTCCACTTTCACCATCCACGTCGCTTTCTTCAGTTTCGTAGTCTGAAATTTCAATTGACTCAGGAACTTCTCTATTCGGCAATTTCACTCCTTCAGGAACTTCACTTTGTTTTCCATCACTGGTACTTGGTAATTCGTCTTCCTCCTCTTCTTCAATTACCCCCAACTTCCCAGATTTTGGATTTCTGTTCCTTACTTCAGAGCTTGTTTTCTGCCTTTCGATACTCTCCTGGTCTGAAACTTCTTTTTGTTCTGCTTCTCTGTCTTCGATGGAGACAACCGAATCTTTAGTTATCTTTCCTTTTAACAGATTCTCTTCACCTTCGGAATCTATTTCAATAATTTCTAAGTCTTTTCTTGTCAAATTTCCATTTGCAGGCACAGGTTCCAGATGTCGACTTTCTTGTCGATCTTCAGAATCTGGATTTATTTCACCTTCTGTTTCACCTTCTGCTTCAGAATCAGAATCATCTGTGGTATCACTTTCAACATCAGAACTCTCAGGAGTTGGTACTGGAATTGTATGACTAGGATGAATCCAACGTTTCAATCCCTTGCATTTTACAGCATTAGTAGTGATCAAAATTATTTGCCTAGGCTTCTGCCATCTAGGAGCCAGACAATTTCTTCTCCGATGTACTTTTGTCCTGACCCAATCACCAGGCCTCAGATCATGTGTTAAAACCCTTTCATCTGATTGAGCTTCAGTTCCCACCTGATTAGACACAGAAGTCACCATATCAGATAACCTTTTACAGTAGTCCAAAATAGCACTGTCATTTATGCTCAACAGTTTACCTACAGGTACAAAAGCTTGCCTCATAACTCTTCCCATTAAAATTTCATGAGGACTCAAACCTGTCTTTTTATCTGGTGTACTTCTTAATGACATCAAAACAAGTGGAAGAGCATCAGTCCACTTTACACCTGTTTCAAGACACATTTTTCCAATTCTGTTTTTAATTGTTCCATTTATCTGTTCAACCACCCCAGATGCCTCTGGTCTGTATGCACAGTGTATTTTCTGCTCAATGCTCAAAGCTTCGCAAATTAACTTCATCAATTTGTTATCAAAATGGCTTCCTCCATCACTCTCAATAGTGACTGGAAAACCGTACCTTGGGATGATTTCTCTGAGCATTAATTTTGCTACTGTAATTGAATCACAATGTCTTGTAGGGAAAGCCTCTACCCATCTTGAAAATAAGCAAACAATTACAAGAACATATTTCAAACAATTGTGTAAGGGCATTTCAATGAAGTCCATCTGTAACCTGGTAAAGGGACCACCCTCTCGACCAATTATTCCTGTCCCCACCACTGATTTTCTGTTTGGATTCATTTGTTGGCATGACAAACACCTTTGACAAAAAGATTCTGCAATTGTTCTGAATTTAGTATTGAACCATGTTTCTCTGAAAAGTCTAATCATAGAATCTCTTCCAAGATGTGCTGGACCATGATATAATCTGGCCATGTCAGCAATCAAGCAATTTGGTAAGACTACTCTGCCATCTTTGTAAACCCACACTCCATCTTCCTCACGTGGTCTACAATCTGATCTCAACCACAGGTCTTTCTCTTCATCATCTGCTTCGTTTTGTAAATCTCTAATCTCATGCCATGTTTCTACAACTGTTGTTAGCATTAATGAATTTGAATCAGTTTCTTTACTCCTTTCCCGATTGTATGAATAATTTTTCCTTGCGCAGTATTTAGCCGTTTCATCTGCAAAGGCATTGCCTTTGGAGATATAATCAACTCCTTTAGTGTGCGCTGCACACTTGACAATAGCGATTTCTTTTGGCAATTGTATTGCTTCAATTAATCTCCTAATGAAAACTGCATTTTTAATTGGTGACCCTGCTGATGTCATGTATCCTCTCTGTGACCAGAGTTGTCCATAATCATGTACAACTCCATACCCATACTGACTATCAGTAATGATGGTAACTCTTATATCTTTCGATATTTCACATGCACGAATCAAAGCAATCAATTCAGCTACTTGTGCTGAACGAACTCCTTCAAGACATGATGCTTCTTCAACATCTTTAACTGTACAAACTGAATATGAAGCTTTTAAGACACCTCCTTCGGATCTTAAGCATGAGCCATCTACAAAGTAGACAAAATCCGATTCCGACAAAGGTCTATCTTTGATGTCTTTTCTTGGTTTAGTGCAGAATTCCATGACATCTAAACATTCATGTTCTGTCTCAATGTCATCAACGATTTCAGAATCAGGCAGTAATGTAGAAGGATTCAGATTCAAACATCTTGAAATTGAAACATTATCTGCTCCTAGTATGATTTTCTCATACTTTGTCAATCTGCTACTTGTCAAATGCTGAGTTTTACCTCTTGTCAGCAATATTTCAACTGAATGAGGCACAAAAACTTTCACAGGAAATCCCATAATGATTCCCTCACTTTGTTCAAGACTAATACTTGTAGCTGCAACTGCTTTTAAGCAACCTGGTAATGCTTTTGCAATGGGATCAAGAACTGCAGAGAAGTATGCAATAGGTTTCTTTAGATTTCCATGTCTCTGTATCAACACAGGCAATGCTCATCCTTCTCTTTCACTGCAATACAGTTCAAAATCTTTCTCATAATTTGGCATACCTAAAGCAGGAGCTTGGCATAAGCTCTTTTTCAGGTTCTCAAAAGATTCCATCTCAGCATCATTGAGAATAATTGGATCTTTTACATCTGACTTTGTCAGTCTTTGTAGTGGTTTCGCAATTACTGAGAATCCACTTATCCATTGTCGACAGTAACCAACCATTCCCAAGAACATTCTGACTTGTCTCTGTGTTCTTGGAGGTAACATTGCTTGAATCATTTTTATTCTCTCAATTGTTACTTGTCTCTTTCCCTTTGCAATTCTGTGACCAAGATATTTTACTTCTTGTTTGCAAAACTGTAATTTTGCTGGGGACACTTTATGTCCCTCTTCTGCATGGCGATTCAACAGTATTATTGTGTCAGTTACACAATTTTCTCTTGTCTTAGCAGCTATCAACAGATCATCGATATACTGCACTAACGTAGACCTACCAGGTAAGTCTAGGTTTTCTAAAGATCTTTTTAACAATTCATTGAAGATTGAAGGACTCTCTGTATAGCCCTGAGGGATTCTACACCATCCGAGGGTCCTACCTTGGAATCTGAAAGCAAAGATTTCATAACTGTCTGGATGCAAAGGAACCGTAAAGAAAGCATTGCAAAGATCAATGACTGCGTACCATTCAGCATCATGTGGAATTTGGTACAGAATTACTGCTGGATTTGGAACCACAGGACAACATGGAACAACAATCTGATTAACCTTTCTCAAATCTTGTACGATTCTAAATGTTCCATTTGACTTTTTAACTCCCATAATTGGTGAATTACAAGGACTACTCTCCATTTCCTTTAATACGCCTTGTTTGATAAATTTTTCAATTATAGGTGTAATCCCTTCAATTGTTTCTGTTTTCATTTTATACTGTGGAATGTTTGGAAATTCTATTCCCTGTTTCAATGTAATTTTTACTGGATCTATGTTTTTCATTAGACCCATTTCATTTCCAGTAAAATCCCATATTTCAGATTTCACTGTTTCTCTGAGCTCCTCAGGTAAATCTTTCTTTTCTAATGTAGGAAACAATTTTGTTTCTTCTGCTTCCATCATCATCACTGTCATTCTGTACAAACCATCTTCTTCCATTGTTTGTAATTCAACTCCATCAGGAGAACAATATATCCTGCAATTCATTTTACACAGAATGTCCCTGCCTAATAGATTCACTGGACTACTATTACATACCACAAATCTGTGTTTGTCTCTATAATTTCCAATTTCAACTGGAACTGGATCAGTTAAATCAGTTTTAATTTGCTGATTACTTACTCCGTCAACTTGGATGGTATCCCCAGAGAGAGGTAGGTTTTCAATTTCCACTGATCTAACAGTAGAACGGGTAGCACCAGTGTCCACTAGAAAGTGATATCTACATCATTAACTTTCCCGTTTACAAATGGACCAGACTGGTCAACCTCAAGAGTGGCTCCAACAACACACTCTTCCTCCTCTCCCGGGCACCGTCAGCAATAATCATCAGAATCACTGTCTTGACTCTCTGTTAATAAAAATTGTTGTGAAGCATTTTGCATTTGCACTCTTTGCTGCTTTTGCTGTTTTTGTGGTTTTATTACCTGTTCATTTCCCTGAAATCCCACGTTTGGATTATATTTTTGAACTCCCCCACAATTCGGAAAAGGTGGTTGTGGCAATTGATCCTGACGGTTATTCACCTGTTGCTGTTGCTGCAACTGTCGCTGAATGTTTAACTCGTTTAACCCCTGTTGCATCTGTAGCTGTTGCTGCAGGTCAACACCATTCTGCATCTGTGGATTCAATAAGGGATTCTTTAAGTTTTTAGGAGGATGAGGACACTCGTCTCTCCAATGTCCAATTTCGCCACAATTAAAACAAGGCAACCTCTGTTTCAATTCCTCAATCTTTGGGCTAAATTTCTTTGGGAAATTATTACCTTTAAACTTTCCTTGTATCTGGTTTGTATTTCCAGTTTGAACAAAATTAGTGTTCTTATTACCCATGCTGGCAATCTGTTGCTCAGCTACTTTTACCTGAGCCCACATGGCTTTTTCCTTGAGCTTCTTCTGTCTCACTTCCAATTCATCACTGCAATATTTAGCTTTTCTCAGAATTTCATCCACAGAAAGTGATTGCCATCCTACAATGCTATTTCTGATCATGTCTGCAATTTCAGGTTTTAGTCCATAAACAAATCTATAGACAAAATGACTCATATCTTTTTCATCTAGTTTTTCATAGCCACTGTATTGTTTAAAGATTAACAATAACCTTTCATAAAAAGAATGAACTGATTCTTTTGTTTCCTGTTCTGTCCTTTCTATTTTAACCCAATCAACTTCTTTGGGTGGAATTTTGTTTTTCATCCAAACAATCACCTTTTCGTAAAAATCCATTACAAGAGGATTTGGAGCACCTGTTTCTTTGATTCGTTCAGGTTCTGTTTTTGGCCAACTTATTGATATTTTACATTCTGTCCAAAGATCTGATGGAACGACAATGTCGAAAAATCCATCTAAATCAATCCACAGAACTTTTGACACTTTGATAAATCTATCCACTTGTCTATACCATTCCACTGGTTTCTCCCTCAATTTTGGAAAGTCATTTGTAAACAACAGTATGTCCTGTCTCGACCAAGGGACATGAACATATCCTCCACCTGCAATCTCTCTCATTGGAAATTGTTTTGACAATTTCTCCAATCTTTCATCTTCCTTCTTTTTCGTCCATTTCACTCTCCACTTATTGAGTTCTCCCAGCTTTTTGATGTAAACAATTAAATCTTTTATATGTAGTATTCTTCCCATTGAGTTCAAACTCTCAATGTCACTTTCAGAAAAGTCTAGTCTGTAATGCTTTGCAAAATTCTTTTGTTTACTCACATCGATTTCAAGTTCTGCTGCTAGATCCTCTAATTGATCATACTTATTCTTTGTTTTCCACTGAATGCTTTTGCAAATGAACAGTTGTTCATCATCTCGATAGTAATTTAAACTATCTGGACCAATTGTTCCAATTATTAATTCTTCGATATTTGCTTTTAATTTGGCCACATCAAGTTTTGGTGTGGTTACCCTGACTTCAGGACTCCCTACATCTGATATAGCACCCATTGGTGTTTTTGGAGATAAATCCTCATTAAAGGTTAAATCAGGCATTCTCGATCTAGAAGAGTTTATTTCAGATAAGTCTGAATAAAATTTTTCAGCAACCCTTTGAATTTCTGTATTTAAAGGAATAGTTAATCCTGTCTTGTTTGTTTCTCTTTGGTCAAATACAGGCTGAACAGGACCAATTGTTACTGGAACTGTCACAGCTTCCATGCCTTTTGTCATTCTTCTAATTAATCCTTCCTTTGATCTTAAATATTCAGTAGAATCGACATCTTCAACATTTCTAGTCTCTCTTGTATAATCTTTTGGAGCTTCCCTTGCTCTTGGAGCCATTGTAAAATGTCTACCTTCATTTCGAGCATTATCAAATTCTGGTCTTCTAGGAGTTTCAATGATTTCACAATTATTTGGATAAAGTTTAGGAGATTCACTAATTGGAGGTGCACTCGGTGAAGTTTCTGTAGAAATCACCGGAGTAGACCATGATCTAGGAGGTCTCAAAGGCTGATTCTTTCTAGCTGTAGTATATATTTCTTCCATAACTGCATCTTCAGATTCACTTTCCATAGATTTCCCAGTAGGAGTACCCATAACCATTTCCTGAATTAAATACAATCCTTCACTCATGTTTCCCTGCCTCCACATTCGCAACCTATCTTCATGAGTATCTCTTCTCCAAGCTGGATTTTTAGAAGGTCTTTTAATTCCACTAGCTTCTCTTTGTAACTGATACATCTCATCTTCCCACTCAACTAAAGCTTCAAATTGAGTTGGTCTCGGTTTTGGAATAAGAGCATTCATTTTCTCTCGTAAATTTCTCAATACCTTTACGTTAAATGAACCATCATCAGGCCAAGTTAAAACACCGTCGTTCTTTGTATAGCGTTTCCAGCTATCAAACCATAAAACAGTATGATATCCATATTCACCTTCCATGTACGCTGCAGGTGTTTTATACTTATGAAGTAATTTACCACCTCGCGTTTCAATTTTCTTGTCAGGCGAAAATAAATTTTTAAATTTCTGAAATAATGTTGGCTTTTTCTCAACATGTTTAAAATGATAACTCATTTTTAAGAGTTTAATCTAATTCACAAAATCGTTCGTAAAATATTTCCGGGATGTTCCGCAAAACAACCAATCCGTGCGCGAAACACACCAACAAGCCAATGACAGTTGAGCTACGTCACTTTTATGCTCAACCAATAAAATTGGAGTTTTCCTGAAGAACCAATTAGCTTACAAATCGTCGGAGACTCAAGAGCCAATCAGAGTACAGTTTGTGACGTATGTCACCCAATCCCAGCGCGGCTCTGTGACGTACACAGCAGCTGCGGTTTCTCGTTTCTCACTCCTGGCGCTTACCCCTCCTTCACAAAATCTTTTCACAGCGCCATTTTAAGAACACTTTTCAGTGTAAATTAATTCTTAACAATGACAATAAGGACTCATCTGTTTGTTTCACTATTTAGAATAGTTTACATACATTCAAGTATCCACACTTCGGAATAGACGGCGCTATTCACACTAAGGATAATTTTCAATTGTCAGTAGAGTAACCCTTACCCCACCCTTCTAACAAGTTTAAGTAAGTATTTAAAAGTTTAGCATTTCTAAAACCTAAGTCCCTAGCTAAGCTAAATAGATGGAAAATAAAGTAAAGTTCTTTGAGGGTTCTTACGTGCTCCACGCAAAGTCCAACAGCACTTCACCCTCATCGGAAAGTCAGAAAGCAGCAGCCAGCCCATCCCTAAGGGCATGACTTTTTATACCTTTCTATGCTAACTAATCTAAGCAAAGGAAAGTTTTCAAAAATCCACGACGTCCCATTGGTTGAGAGTGACAAGTGACATGTCACCCACATTTCAAAACTTCCATTAGGTCACATTTCTTAAGGACCATTGTCTTTTCCGAATGCAACCAGGAGCTTCCTTGGTTTGCAACAATTGTAAATAAATGTTCTCGCAGCGTTCGATTTACTTCCGCGGGTGCCAAGTTAGAGCTGACAAAATTGTCCTTTATCACATTTCCGACCTTGGCCACGTCCGACAGAATGATGACAGCACATCAGTTTTTGCTTTGTGAATGCAGCTTTGACGAACACTTTTTTCAGAATGGGCATCTCGTGACTTTTGCAGAAGAAAATTTCAGCTATAGCAAACTCGAGCAAACTAGGCCCAAAAGCAGGCAACTTATGCTTTCTAGTATAAAACAAACACAAGAAAAGTATTAATGTAAGAAATAATGTTGATTCTGTATCCACCCAGGATTTACTAATTATTTAACCCACCCGATTAGTCAAATGTTACCTAGCAAATGCAAACAAATAAAGCAGCATTTATATCTACCAGTCTTCATTAATCCATGAGACTTATGTGCACCTAGAATAGTAGAAATGACATCACATAGACAAGGAAAAGCAAAATAAGCACATGCTTCTTTTAGGTTTGTTGCAGTTAGTAATGACAAAAACGAAAACAATAAATTATTTTATTATTTTGCACGAACAAAAAGATGCAACACTTATGCACGTTTATGAGCACACATGTTAGTCCCCCCATGTGTAAAGTTTAATCTAGGTTATATTATCACAACACATCACAAATCATTAATTTTATTATTCATGTTATGGAAATGTGACTTCACGAGTTTAAACAAAATTATGTTTTCTATCTCGCTCCATCACTCACATACTGAGGTCTTAAAGGACCAGAAGGGGCACCCCAAACACTTCCCTCATAGTGGGGGAGATTATTGCCTCTGCCAGGAGTTAAGGAACACAGTAGTGTTCAAAATTCAAAAGTGCCTCAAAGCAGCATCGGATTGGTAACGCGGGTGCTCGGTCAATGTCCGAGGGGTCGGTGGCGAGTTCCAACTGTGGGCTGCTTTTTGGAGCAGTCTTGGGGGCAGATTTGGACGGTGTCGCTGTTGTTCAGATACAGCCAGCGGCCCAGTGTGTGTCTGAGTGGCCTTTCTGGAGGCAGATGGGCGCTTGTTACTTCATGGTTGGCAACAGGCAGAGGTGTCACTTTCTTTCTCTCGCTGGGCGGCCCATTATTGTATACATACCTAGCGGGGCAGGGGGCCTGAGCAGAAGTGGCCTCACTTGTTTTCAATCACCAGTGCATTATTTTGTATCCCCCCCTTTTTTTTTTTTTTTTTTGCCAAAAACTTTTATTGCACCTTTATGATACACAGCTGTAAGCCTACAACCCTAGGGCCGGCCGCCATCACATTCCTATCATCGATGTGCGACGTAAGTAAACTGGGTTCAGTCAGACATTTTAGGCATCTCTGCCTTAACCACATCATGGAAAAAGGTACAGTACATGCAATATTATGCCTATCAGTATATGTTCTTGGTTTTTTCTTTTTGAAACAACAACAATACAGAACAAAAACTGGAGGAACACAGTATGGTCAGATATTCTTTCTAATTGGTCGCATCAACTAAGTGCAAAGTCCTTCCCCCCGGATTCCCACCCTCTGGTCCCTCCCTCCCCCCAGCAGCACCAGTTCGAGGCAGTAGCTAGGGTCCCCTGGACGTCATCCGCTAGGCTTCCCACCTACCAACCCTCGATCCCATCCTATAGTATCATACTGTATCTAATTTCCAGTGACCCCTTATCCACTGTATCCCCGATGAGTGTTACACCTCTTCCCCCTCTTCATCTGACAAATCCTGATCATCCACAGGTAGGGGATCACAAATCCCCCCTCTGTATTCATTCCATTTGGTCCAGATTTTATTAAATTTCCCTGGACACGCCCTGCCAGAGTAAACTGCTCTCTCCGTCACCATAGCTTTGTCCATGTGGAGGCACCATTGTGTTGTTGTTGGTACTTCCGTCGCCCCCCATTTCTGCGCTATGTCTCGTTTCGCTATTATCAAGCCCACTGTGACCCAAGTTCGACCGTGTCTAGATAAATCCGTGGGTTCCCATATATTTAACAGGCACCTTCGTGGGTCAGGCAGTAAAGAGATCTCCATTGCTTGTGATAGCGTACGCATTATTTGCTTCCAGAACTCCTGGATGATAGGGCAGTCCCAGATAGTGTGATAAAAGGTGCCCACTTCCCCGCACCCACGCAAGCAGAAAGGGTGTGGAGCTCTAGTAATGCGATGTAGTAGTGTCCTTGTGTAATATATTCTGTGTAAAACTTTTAATTGCACTAGCCGTAGTCTTGCGGAGATTCCTACTTCTTTGGGCGACGCCAGCGCCTCGTTCCATTCCTGTTCGTCCATCTCACCCGTTTCCCCCTCCCATTTCTCTTTCAGTAAGGACATTGGGTCTGGCATGTTGTTAAGTAGTTTACGGTATGTGAGTGACGTGGCACGGTCGGTCATAAACTCCGTGAGGAGGCGGTCCTCTAGCGGGGAGGATTCTGGCAATTCCTCGTCTGGGGGTATGACCGCGAGTAATGCATGCTTGATCTGTATATACCTGTACAGTTCCCTCTCGCTCATATCGTATAACTCCTTCAATCTTCCAAAAGGTAGCACACCTCCCCTTTCCCAGAGGTCCCCCACCGTGGATATCCCTATAGTGTCCCAGTGTGAAAAGCCTTTGCTGTTTCTCAAGTTGCCCAGCGCTCGGGAGTCCCACAGCGGAGTGAGTTTGATTAGTCTCCCCTTCCAGCCTAGTGCCGCTGTCGCCGTGTGCCACAGCGTCGCAGTTAGTCTGGTGGGACCCACCAATGTGTTCAGCTTGCGACGATCGTATAACGGAGCCAGCAGACCGACCGCACCCAGTTGTGCCCTGTCCGCTCGGAATGCCGGCTCAGTTTGCGGAGTATGTAACCAATGGTTGATGGGTTTCAGTTGCGCCGCCCAATAATACATTTTCAAATTAGGCAGTGCAATTCCGCCATCGTACCAGCCCCTATGTAATTTGGGCTGTGCAATGCGTGCTGGGAGGTTCCCCCATAACAGGGTCGAAACCAGTGCCGCGACTTTCTGAAAAAATTTCGGAGCCACCGGGTAGGGAGTGTTTTCGAGTATATACAAAAAGCGGGGCAAAGACATCATTTTGTATAATGCTGCCCTCCCTAGCAACGTGAGGGGCAGTCCAGCCCAGAGCTTAACATCTTGTCTGAGCCGCGCCAGAGGAGGTCCCAGGTTTTTATCCATAAATTCTACTGGGTCCTTCGTAATATGAATTCCTAAGTACTTGAAGGAGGATCCCGCTGTCCTCAGGGGGCATCCCAGCGGAAGTGCTGGAGCCGGACCCCACAGGACATATATCTCTGATTTGTTCCAATTCAGCGCATACCCCGATACCGCGCCATGGCCGTCACAGATACGTAGGAGCGCCGGTATCCCTTGTTCCGGGTTGGTTAAGTAAACTAGCATGTCATCTGCATAGAGGGAAAGCCGGTCCTCCCATCCCTCCACCCAACGTATTCCTGTCAGTAGCGGGGTTGTCCTAATTAGTGTGGCTAGAGGTTCGAGGGAGATCGCAAAGAGCAATGGCGAGAGGGGGCAACCCTGCCGAGTGCCCCTCCCCAGATGGAATGATCGGGAGATATGGCCATTCGCTACCACCTGTGCTACCGGGTCTGCATACAGCAACTTAATCCAGGCGATGAACTTAGGGCCGAATCTCAGACGAGTTAGGACCTCAAACAAGTAGTTCCACTCTACGAGGTCAAAGGCCATTCTGGCATCCAGGGCCAGAATCACTGCGGGTGTAGATAGCGAGTCCGCCCTAGCCATCGCCCCATGCAATCTGCGCAGATTCAACGCTGTGTTTCTGTGTGGCATAAAGCCGGACTGGTCCGGATGGATGAGGTCGGGCAGATGTGGTAAAATCCTGGTCGCCAAGAGTTTGGCAAGGATTTTGGTTTCCGCGTTTAGTAACGAGATGGGCCGGTATGAGGAGCAGTCCTCCGGCGGTTTCCCGGGTTTGGGGATAGCGACGATCGTGGCCAATCTCTGATCCGGCGGAAGTACCCCTTTTGCTAAACATTCCTTAAACATCACTAAGAGATGCGCACTTAGGTTTTCCGAGGCCGATTGGTACCACTCTATGGGTATGCCATTCGGACCGAGCGCCTTGCCTGGGTTCAAAGCATGTATAGCCCTCTGAATCTCATCTTCCGTGATATCAGCGTCTAGGTCTGATGCTACCTCCGCAGTTAGCGTCTGGACTTCTATACGTTCCAGAGCCTCTCTTGACATCTCAGGTGTTACTAAGTGCTCAGGGGTATAGACCCCTTCATAATGGGTCGCGAGCGTTTCTACTATTTGTTCCAGCTTCGCGTGTAACACTCCCCCGCCATCCCTCACTTGTTGGATACCTCTAGAGCTGCCTCCTTTCTTATCTAGCCATGCTAGCATCTTGCCCGCCTTATCCCCAACCTCGTTAATCCTGTTCTGAGTGTCCGTTATCTGCCCTTTAACCTGGGTCCGTAAGTGGTCTGTGTAGAGCTGTTGTTGGATATCAAGTGCATGTTGTGAGGTCGGGGTGGGGTGTATGTCGTGTGCTAATGTCAGTTCCTGTAGTGTCAATTCCAATTTGGTCAGCTTTTGAGTTTGTTCATGCTTATAGCCGGTAATTGAATTCATGGCTTGGCCCCTGAGTACCGTCTTGTATGCCTCCCAAACCGTCGCCGAGGAGCGTACTGAACCCGTGTTTTCCGTGAAGTATAGTGTCGTCATCTTCTTGAGAGCCTTGAGGACTTGAGGAATTCTGAGGTACGTGGCGTGTATGGGGTAAACCCGAGTTCGTACCTTGTCATGTGTGGATATTGTCAGCGTGACGGGTGAGTGATCTGAGATGCCCCTGGGGTGAATGTCTACAGTGTCGACGTGTTGGATGCCGTTCCCTAGGGCCAGGAAGTGGTCGATTCTCGACATGCTGCTGTGCACTGCAGAGTGAAAGGTATATTGTTTATTATGAGGGTGTGTGTGTCTCCAGATGTCAATGAGGCCCATAGCAGTCAAAAAGCGTTGGAAGCGAGAGGGCCCCCCTGCAGAGGCCGTCACCGGGAATCTATCTAATTGTGTGTCTACAATGGCATTGAAGTCTCCCCCGAGAATAACATCTCCCTCGGGGAGGGTAAGCAAAAAATCTGCCAGTTTCGGTAGTTGCACTGAGTGTAATGCGGGGGGAATGTAGACGGAAACCAAAATAAGGAGCCTGCCCTCCCACTGTCCCTGAAGCGCCGCAAAACAGCCCATATCGTCAGCCCTAGTTTGCAATGGAATGAAGTTGGAGGACTTTTGGATTAGGATACCCGTCCCCCTGGATCCTGAGGTAAAGTCAGAATGTACTGCCATTTTATACCCTTTTCTATCCAATGCTTTGGAAGCTCCCCCTGTTAAGTGTGTCTCTTGTAACAGTGCTATCATGGGTTTCTGCCGCTTCAGCGCGGTAAGCACTAGACCCCTTTTCACCTTATCCCCCAACCCTCGCACGTTCCATGTCAGTACTTTCAGGGACCGATCTCGCGGGCCCGGGTCATCCCCAGTCGCAGTGAGTGATGTGTTGTCCGCCATTCGTGGGTATGAAAGCGCTGGTGTAAACAACCTGATACAGCGCCCAAACGCTATCTAGACCACTCTTCTGTAACTGACAGAGGATCCTCTCCGAGGAGTCAGACCCGCTTCGTGAACCTTCAAACACATTGAACTCGACCATGTGCAACATAACTTTACTCGACCAAATCTGTGTGTTCCAAACCACCTGAAAACAGCCCCCCCATATCCCCCCTCCCTGCCTCCCTGCTTAACGGACTTCCAACTGCCCGCCTCCCCAACTGAGCAGAGTGCTTAAACCCTCCCAAAACCAGAGTACTTGCGTGTAGGGGGGAGAGTGTCTCCGCGAGCAGGCGGCATCCCTGCTCACACCCTGGGTTAACCAGGCCAGCGTCCACACGTAACTGTAAAGTTCTATAGCTATGGACAAGAGACAGCGACCACATTCGTCCTTCCGGGTCCCGGGTCATTCTCCTCCGTCGGCCTCCGTGAGTTCCTGGGTCGAGGATCGTCCCGCTCCCCCTCTGCCCGATGTTTGCGACCCTGTCCGGCTGTCATCCCGGCGTCCGTGATTCGGTCTGTTAGTTCTCTGAGGCCGGTCTGTATTGTGCCAGCCCTCAAGCTAGTCTCTTGCCGCATCCGGTGAATCAAAGAACCATACCTTTTTGTCCGCCACCACTCGGAGCCGGGCTGGGAAGAGCATTGAGTAAGGCAATTCTTTTTCTCTCAACGTTTTTTTCACTTCAAGGAACGTTCTTCTCCTCCGCGAGACCTCCGCCGTATAGTCTGGGAAAAAGGACACCCTGGAATTTGAATCTGGATGGCTGGGGCCACTCTGGCCGCCTGAAGGATGGCGTCCCTATCTCTAAAGTTAAAAAGTCTTGCCAGTATCGGTCTCGGTGTGCCTCCGGTCTTCGGCTTCCCCCCTGGCACTCTGTGCGCCCTCTCCACCGAGAAGAAACGTGACAGGCCTTTGGGCTGGAGCTGAGTTTTGATCATGTCTTCCACATACAGATCCATTGCGCCAGTGGTCTCGGATTCCGGCACGCCCAAGATGCGAACGTTATTTCTCCGCGAGCGCCCTTCCTGATCGTCCAGTTTATCTCTGAGTATCTTGTTATCCGCTTTTAGTTTGCCCATCTCGATTTGCAGTTCAGAGACGTCTTCCACTAGGGCTTTGGTTACTACTTCGACTTGCTTTACTCTTTCGTTTATCTTCTGGAGGTCCGCACGTATAAAAGTGACTTCAGTCGCTGTCGCCCCCACCGTGGCCTGTACCTGCGCCAATGCTGCCAGTACGTCTTCCAGCATGGCCTTCTTTGATCCTTCGGTGTCCGTCATCTTTCCCACAGGCTTACGTTGTTCTTGAGGTGGAGTCTGCTTATCATATGCGAATTTCTCAAGTTTGCCCTGTGTGGTGGTGTGCCTGGGGCCTCTGTTCGCCATGGTGCAGAACCAGGGACTGCGCCAATCTCCCACAGGGGCTCGGCGCCTGAACCAAAAGGAGACCCCACTTGCGACTTCTGGGTGGTATCTGCGTTGGTTTTATCGCTATCACTTCATGTTCAGGGATAGAGGTCGTGCACTCCGGCGCTGTCACTGTTGGCGGGGTGAGCTCAGGTAGGATCTCGCGTAAGAGTAAAGGAAACTCCCTGTCTTCGTGTGTGGCAAGCACCAGTAACTCCTTTCCACTGATGCCTAACAGTACCCCACCGGTGCAGTCCTACCAGCCCAATGAGGGGATACAGGGCAAGGGCGAGGGTTGATTATATTGAGAGTCAGTGGGCCAGAGGGCCGGTGCACACCTCCTTGCCCCACGTGGTAAGTGCACGGGCTGCCGTGCAGTGTCCCCGCCTCAGTCACAGGCTCAATCACTCACGATTCGGCGATCCGCTGTAGGAAGCCCCGGATGCCTGCTGGTCACCCCCTTCATTCCGGTCCACTCATCTCCTGCTCGTCCGCTTAGGGGATCAGCTCACGTTGCGGATCATTGTAGCCGCCGGGTCAGGTCCGCCGCTCAATATGGCGGCCCGCCCCCTGAGCCGCGTTGTTCTCCTCTGCGTTGCAGAGCACTTGCCTCTCGCTGCAGTGCCCGATCCGGACCTTCCGCCGGTTCACCCAGGCAGTGCGGGAACCCCGCGGGGGAATGTCGGCAAGCTGGTAGGGGGGCCGACGTTTCCGCCCGGATTCAGTGTGTGCACTACTCCGCTGCTTTATGAAGGACAGTAGGCCCTTACACTGGCCGGTCCCGGCGCCGATCGTCGGGCTGCCGCTGCCTCAAGACTTCTTCGGTAGGTGCCGTACGGGTACCAGACCCAGTCCGCCCCAGCAGAATGACAAATTTGGCGGATGGTAGCTGCGGATTAATGTGGGATGCCGCTTCTCTTTGGGAGCCTCCCTAAGCTTTGGCCGCCATCGTTGGCTGCTGGCCACGCCCCCCTCCCTTTTTTTTAAATAAAATTTCACCAAAGCAGTGTTTTGAGGAAAGGCAATATGCAAATGTGAGCCACTGTTTTTTTAGCGTGCCCGGGCCGATTTTGAATCCCAATTCAACCCTGCCTCAAAGGTACTTTTTGGCACGAGGACCGCTCCCTTCAAGGACCCACACCCTCCTCACATGGTGAGATTGTTATTCAAGTTGGCAGGTATGTATTTATAAAGACACCCCCACTTTTGGCCTAACGTGTAAAGTAAATGTCCACTCGCGGCTAAGACACCCCTTTAATTGCTGTGTGCACAGTGTGGCCTTCCACTGCTTCAAAGTCAGCAAAAGGCCACTCAAATTGTAAGGTGTGAAGCTCCTGTGATTGGCGATTCATCACCTTAGGTGCAAACCTAATCTCCCACCTGTATTATACAAACTTTGTTTTCCATTGATAAAGCGCGTTAGCAGCCACCTGTTTGCTGGCTCGCCTACGGGTTAAAAGAATAACCCTGACTTCAGGAGAGGAAGAACTGAGGCTGCTTCCCTCACATTAGTTAAAACATTGAGGCAGACAAGAGGGAAATGGAGCATTCATGGCTGTCGCCACCTACCTCGACCATATCATTCACATTCTGAACAGAAAATAGGTTCAACGAGGGGTTTCTTCTTATGCTCTGCAGCTTCCCTCATTCCATCCATCATACGAGCATTGGGAAACATTTTCGGGTCTCAACTGCTTATAAAAGAGGTGTAAATCTTCCACGGAGAGACCCTGATCTCTCAGGGGTGAGGCCGACACCTGCACGCCCCATCAATGCACTTTTAATTAAAGCGAGGCAGAGAGCTAAGAAGACCAGTCCCAGAAGCCATCACTCAGGTTTGGGCTGCGGCCTTCCCTTAGCCTGACTCAAATGGGCCATATATCAGGCACGATGAAAAAACACAGCTTTCTGGTTTGTCTCAAACGCAAATAAAACTTCACTTTGATTGCTTGGGAAAGCCACTTAATGGAAAATAGGAAATGATGCCAAAAAAGAGGCAGGGGAGCTAAGGTTAATCCAGGCTTCTAAATTCAGGGGCTCTGCTCCAATGCTTGCAGTGTGTTCTGTTTTACTGTACATGAGCAGAGAGATGCTCCAGCCTAGGGGGTGAAGAGGAAGCCTCTCTCCCAGGGACTCTGCTTTCTTCCAAAGCTCACAGTGCTAAGCCTGCCCAGGGCAATTATCCATCTCTTTGTTTGACACCATTAGGTATATTCGGGCTACTTCAGCCATAACTCCTGCTCAGTTCTTCTAGGCTTTAGGAGAGAGGTAGGGGAAGGCATGGCTGCCAGATATGGTTCTGCGTATGTGGGAGTGTGTACGAGCTAAGTCCAGCTGAGTGAAGATGTCTGTTAGGTTTGTGAACATTTACGCGCTTGTGAAGGTATGTGGGGCCAAAGTTGTGTAAGGCTTTGTTTGTGGGTGATGATTTTGAAAAGTGTTTGTTTGTGAATTGGGAGCCAGTAGAGCTTTTGTAGGTTCAGGGTGATGTGTGTGCGGAGTGGGAGATTGAGGGTGAGCCTGGCCGCTGAGTTTCGTATGGTGTGGAATGTTCTGTTCAGTTAAGCTTTTGTTTCCAGCATAGAGTTGGGTTATGGTTCAACCAGCATTAGAGGGATCTATTGCAAGATCTTCTTGAGCATCTTGAGTGTGTGGAAGCAGGAGATGGAGACTGCATCCACTTGAGTAGCCATGGTGAGTTGGTTGTCAATTACTATTCATAGGTTCTTTGTGGGTTGCCAGGCAGTGGGGTCCAAGTTCGGCCGGCCACGAGGTGTAGTCCCAGAGCAACACCACTAGTTCTGCCTTGTCTGTGTTGACCAGACTGTTTCTGACAGTGATCGATGCAAGAGGGCTATACATAGATCATTGATTCCCCATGATGATCAGTGTGTGTAGGCTGGTTATTCTCCATAGTGTCCTACTTGCAGTCTATTCACACACTATATATTCCTTATAAAGATCAATGTAAAGAGGATTTTCCCTTGCTATTTATTTGACACAGAGATAAACGCACTAAGGGTATTTTTGGACTGTTTACTCAAGTAATCCATTTATAATGCCTTATTCCGGACCCTTATTCTCTGCTGTGTTTGATACACATAGTCTCACCATATCTATTCCCGCTGAACACTCCTTTAATTTTTTGCTATGTTCACACTATACAGATACCACATACATATAATTTAAGTCTATGTAAAGAGCGTTTATCCCCACAGCAATAGATGTATGGAGTCTACTACGGATGTATGACGGTACAACGCGGTATAAAACACCGCAGACCATCACAACGCAGGTTTTACAAAGCAAGTCGTTACCACGACTTGCGCTGTAGGGTGCTGGATTTAGGAATAGTAAGATTTACTATTCCAACACCAGCCTACGTACAGTAGGGAAGGTGCTGGAATAGTAAATCTACTATTCCTTAGCCTAGAGCGCCCTCCAGCACAAGTCGTGGTAACGACTTACGTTATGAAACCCGTGTTGTAATGGCACTGCGGTGTCATTACCTCGTTGTAAAGGATGTTTCCCGTCTACTACATGACCATTTGTTTCTCATGATGATCAAAGTTTGCAGGCTAGTTAGTCTGGGGTGCATAAATTAGCTATTGCGCAATGTGCACCATGAACAGTTTTTACATCTAAGAGTAGAGACATCATTTGCACACCATGCCACATGTTATAGTGTGCATGTTGGGATGAAAAAGTCCTCTACATGACAATAGACTGCACTCCTGCCCGAGTGTCCAACTGTACTGATGTCTGGATCCCTAATGCTGATTTTGTTGTCATAGGCAAACACAGATCATCCGTTTGTGCCATGACATAGCCCTGTCTCACATACTGAGGTCTCATAGGACCAGAAGGGGCACCCCAAGCACTTCCATCGTAGTGAGGGAGATTATTGCCTCTGCCAGGAGTTAAGGAGACCAGTGGTGGCAGCATACCATCTAGTGGTCAGTAAGAGTGAGTACATCCTTTTTAACATATGTCACTGGAGTAAGGCCTAAAACTTACTTTCAAAGTTCCACTGCTGTGTGCTTACTCACCCTTGGCCGACATCCCATGGATGTGAAGTGCTGTGCAGCACAGAGGGGGTGGATCTGAGCTGGGTGCATGTGTGCCTGGGAAGGGTACAATACAGGAATAATGGACTACTGGTAATACATGTGTTGATTTGCATATGCCTTTGAGTGGTACAGTACCTGAAGGTGGAAGTTCTGTGCAGTGCATGTGGGACAAATGGTGAAACATGGAGAAGAGATATGAAGATTCACCAGAAAGCTTTGTGTATTGCTACATTCCTGTTAGCTGTGTGAGATACAACTGAGGAGTGAAAGACCAGACTTTCCCTGTACACTTCAAAGAGTACACTTTGATTTAGTGAGAGGCCACAGGAAGGGGCCTGGTCATATTTCAGAAAGGAGATGTGGTTGATAAAAGAATCATACAGAGTAGGGCTGGGGGCCCGGTCTAATATTCTGATGCAGATATCACTGTGGCTGACATCCAGGTGTGAACTCCAGTCACTCATATTTTATTTGTTGTTGGACTATCAGCTTTGGAGACACTCCTGCTGTGACAGACTGCTTTTCAAGAGGTAGAGGGGGCAGAGGAATGGACGCTTCAAATGTATCAGAGCCCCAACATAAAACATCAAAGACTCAGACCCTAAATTGCATTTGGTGTCTGGAAATGGACTATAAAAAGGTGAGTTTGGGACCCCAAAGTTTGTCACCTTCTAATCAGTCAGGCGGGCTGTGTGAGGAGGCGATGCTCTACAAGTATTCTGCCTATGACCGGGACTTGGGGATAAGGCCTGCAAGACTTCCTGCTGGGTGAAGGAACATAACCCAGGGAATCCAAGATCTCCTGCTCTGGAGCACCAGTACCTTCCTGCTTGCCAAGACCAGAGTACCGTGTGAGGAAGAGGAGAGCGTTGGAGGGAGCAAGGTCCAGTTGGGAGCCCTGTTGAGTGGACTCCCTGAGCGAGGTGTGATTAAGTAGCTGCTGCACTCATTGGGTCGTTGCCGGGTTGCAGGACAGAGCTGAAGAGGACAGTATGCCAGAAGAGAGCCACCATGAAATTTACAGTGTGTTGTGCTGTGTTGATCGCACCAGAGCCCTGTTAGTAGTGAGGCGATGATGCCTGGAGGGGCTGCTGTGGTAAAGACTGTCATGTGGTAAGGGCTGCAGCCATGTACAGTAGAGTGGCAGCGACCCCATATGCCAGTAGAGGCTGTTGTGGGAAAGACTGCTGTGCAGTAAGGACTGTAGCCCTGTGCTGCAGTGAGGTGACAACTCTGTTTGCAAGGAGGTGCCACTGTGGAGAACTTCACCATGCTGCGTGAGCTGGAGGCCGTTGACAATGAGTCACAGTGACATCGTATGTAGGAGGGAGTCACCCAGGACTCCCTGCCAGAAAAGGGACGAGGACCCAAGACAAGATCATCATCGCCCTTCTCCATTGGGAGCTAAATAAACACTTACCCCGCAGAAGGTCCTGCAGAAAGCCTGTGGATGCTTCAGGAGCACAATCACGAGTGAAATACTCTGCACCCGGTGAGTGCATCCACTTGGGCAGCTGGCTTACCTGAACTTGGCTGCAGTCTCTGTAAGTGCTCGTGGACTTAGGAACTCCAAACACTTTACACCTGCCAGTTTGGGTAAGACTGGTTTCAGGCCCGTCAGGCCCTGGGGAACTTGCTGCTAATTTAACCCGATAGCGCTGGAACATTATTGACTTAAAGTCAGAGTCTTAGTGGGCTCTTAAGACTCGGAGTACTGGTGGGGCATACCCTGGATGTTATCAAGAGAGAATGGGGAATAACCAGGATCACGAATGCGAGGAATAAGTGGGCAGGGAACCGTCTAAGAAATACTAGAGTCCCAACTTCAGGAGAGAGCTGTGTCATTGTTGGTGGATGTCGTCTCTTTCCTTTTTTGTAGTTAGCGGTAAAAACAAAATACTTCTCTCTTGTCATAAAAGTGATTATTTGCCGAGATATTGATTTAATGCTGCTGCTGCACACATATTGAGGTGTGAGCTTGTGTTCACTATCTAGTATCCACACTTCACCTCAAGGAAACCTGGGACAGCTTGTACCACACTATCCTAAGAGCAGGGGTGGCTTAGTCTAAATGGCAGAGTAGTATCGCCCTGCAAGCTGCAAGCGCAGCAGACAAAGATTAATAAATAAAATGGCATGATAATGCCATTTTATTTTGCCACCAACTCGTGCTGTGTACAGCGCAAGCATGAGGCAGGGGCTGAATCATGCTATTGTAGTATTACCTTTCAGTGCACATGTGGGTTGGCTGGCTGGCTAACTACGCCCAGCCAGACATGTACAATGGACACCAAGCAGTTCCTGGGCTGGGAAACAGCCGGGGTATTGCTGGCACAGTCCCTCAGCCTCAAAATGAGTGCTGGGTTAGCCTGCTCTGACAAATCCTGGAGATGCATTCATGCTCAGAGCAGCTCCAGGATTGGTCAGAAGTTTTGTTCCACTGGCCGGAAGAGAAGTCCGTCCCTTTCCAGCTTGTGAATGTCACAACACACCACCATCGCCGGGAGTGCTGCACTATGTGGGAGAATAATTAAGGTGAGTTGGGAGCGTAGCGCCCCCCCTATATTTTTATATTGCCAGCTGCTGCTGCCTGAGAGTAAGTGCAGAAGGGGTACTTGGCCCAGTTACTCAGAATCCAAAGTGAGACAGGCCCCGGGACAACAGGAGTGTAAGGCCTCAATCCCCAAGGTTGAGCCTAGTTTCCCCTGGTTGCCCCATGACCCTATGAAAGGGGTTCTGGCAGTGCACAAAATGTCATTTTGCTCCTATGATTACAGTGAGAGTTTCCTGCCGCAAATTGGGAGAGCAAGCACCCACAATTTGCACCCAAATTGAAATCCGGTTGGGGAAAACTAAGGGAGTTTGGCAAAAAAGGGATTGATCGCCCTATTAAGATCAGGGTTTCTGTATGTCTTTTAATGAACGGTGTAAGACATCTAGAGGCAGATTTACTAACATTTTGTATTGTGGATGCACTACTTTTTAGCACAGCCATGGTGCAAAGTGTTACTTGTGATTTACAAAGCCAAGCAAATCAGATGTGCATAGCTTTGCATGCGATTTTTCCCAAAAAGTAACTCAAGACAGCGCATAGTATTATAGTTGATATGCCGCATTTCTGTTGTCTCCCTTCCATGCAACGCAGCGACTTTGCTTGCTGCCCTTCATTGCGTGAAGTTATTAAATCTTTATGGATGCTATTCCCTACCATTCCCGACAAAAATCTCCACACGGAATGTATTCCCCGTGGTGATCAATGTACAGCAGAAAATCCCACACTATTTATTCCCACCGTGATCCATGTTGACAATCTATTTTCAGTTCTTTCCTTTTTTATCTCCTGCTGATGCCAAAATATTTTCTATTTTTGACTAAAATAATTTCTCGCTTATATGCAGAAAACATATTTGGATATTGACCTAGTAAGATAATAAAAGCAATTCATGGGAATAACGGTTGCTGTCGGAACCCTCCCAGTCTCAAGGACGCCGGGCCCTGTATCCTTTCCTGAAGGTCAGCCCAAGGGTGGACGTGAACTCGATGCTGGGCCCAGGCCCGTGATGTCTCAGGGAAGCTGATGAGGTGGAAAAGGACGAGGAAGCAGGCACGGTACATTCCTCCCGGAAGGCGTCCAGGCGACCACTCTGGGAAGTTCAGAATGATTATAAGCCGTGGCTTTCTTCACAATGTATTTCTTCTACAATGACATGTTGAAAGAAACAAAAATAAACAACAAAGACATACCAAGGCACAAACGTACCTTGCAATTCAGCAATTTAATATTAATATGATATGGAACTCCGATGGAGGTCCACATAACGCAATATCAAACATACAGAATAAAAAAATACATAAAATATATGAAATACAACACCATAATCCAAAACTCATTGGTGCAAATTAAAACATCCAAAAAATTAGAAGGTCTAAGCACAAATCATTACATTAGTTGGAAGCATTGAACACTTATCTAGCAATAAAGAGCCAATCTATGAAGGAGTCCATTGTGGTATTGATGTGAAAATCAGCAGTTTAAGGTGCCTACTTCTATTCCTCCAGGTGCTGTGTAGTTCCATAGCATGACAGTATATGCAGGGGCGAATGCTTGTACTGTGGCTGTTGATCATGGTAGATGTTTTAGAGAAAACAGAAATTCCTGTAAGCTCTTGAAGCTGTTTGGGCCTGCTGTGCTTTATGGCATTGATACTCAAAGTAAAGAAACAAAACTAGCTATGGTGTTGTAATGTTTTAATAAGGATAGTAGGGAATGAATCGGAGGGCTCCTTAATGATACAATGATAGATTTCTCATTTCATCACTATGCTTATGAGTTGGATCTTTTGTTTTACTGTGAAGTTTATAGGATTTTTTATTTATTTATTTTCAATGCTTCACACAAGACATGAGTTTAAACTGATTTGAAAATGAGATGGAAGATGAACAGAATGTTTGTAATGTTATCGTTACTAAGTATAGATTTTTTTTTTCCTTTTGTATTTTTTCGGGTTCACGCGTGCAGTCCTGCAGATTTTAGATTTGTGTTGTAGGTGGGGAAGAAGGGAAAGCACCCTCCCGCATGTGGTGTTGGGTATTAAGTGGGGTGTGTGTTTTCATTCAGTGTGGTGAATGCGGAGCCTGCAGGTTTCTTTGCCACTTTGGCAAAGTGAAGTTTAGTATTTTTATGTGTGGTTTTCGGCCACATGCTGGATGAGTGTTTTATTGGTGTTGCAAGTGTGGAGAAGTTGAGTCTTTTATCTCTGGTGTCCCGTGGATCAACTTTGCAATTGAGCCTCAAACTGAGGTCTCAAGGGCAGATCAACAAGAAAGAGCTGCAGCGCGGCACTGCAAGCCCTTTGGCTGCGCCACGCTGCGGCACTTTCGGAGCACCGGAATGAGACATATCCACAATGATATGGCGCATTCCTGTGCTCTCCCCAGCGCTGGCGCCGATACAGCTGCCATGCGCCGGCACAGGCACCCTTACAGCATGGTGCAAGGATGCCTGTGCCATGGGGAGATGGCTATTGTGAAGGAAGGGTGCTGTAGAATGCAGCACACATTGCAAGAGGAAAAAACGAGAAGAAATGAAAACGTTTCTCCTCGTTTCGCTTGGCTACGCCACCCCTGTGGTGGCGCAGCAAACTGACGCATTTCCAGGTTTACGATTTCTCGTAAATCTGGCAATGCATCAGTGGACATGGGTGTTGCGTGGGAACACCCACAGCAACACCCATGCCCCGCCCCTAACACGCAAAGTGCTGCGTGAACAGGGGCGATATTTACAAGCACAGGTTAAGTCACGCAGGGTGACTTTACCTGTGCTTGTAAATGTCCCTTAGCAGGCTGCACCACCAGTGCGTCACGCAACGTGATGCACCGGCGGCACATGGGGCTTGTGAATCTCACCCTAAGCGTATCCCTTTATCACTTGAACCTTAAGGAAGCGAAGTTGAGTAGCCCATTGTTTAAACTAAAAGTCATAAAAATATAGAATTTATTGGGCACCAGAGGGCAGCAAATGAAATGACACAAATAAAAGTGACCTTTACCGGTTCATCCAAACTTACCTCAGGACACCACTTCTATCATCTTAAACCGAAAACATTGAGCACATGGCATAACTACAGCAGGTCCTGTTGACTCAAAGTATTAAACTTAAATATTCTACATATCTACATATCAGCCATAGGGTCATAGGGGTTCCTGCACATCTTGAATACGTGTAAACAGAGCAAAATCAGTTGACAAAGTCTTAAGAAAAAAATCAGAATATAGATTTACAACGTTTCAGTACATTGATGTTGCGGAAGTAAAAAAAAGTGCTTCCAGATTGAATAAGTTGAAGTGATTTATTCAGGAAAGAGTGCATGAGCAGTGAGATTTGGGCAGTAGCGTGAAGGAACTGTACTCAGTAAGTAGCAAGTAGAAACAAAGGAGCTTATTTAGAAGAGGCCAGCACGGCCAGAACTTCACCCTTTTTGGCTTTTTTTGTAGACCTCTCAATAAAATCTATGCGGTGATGCAAATTCACCCTGCGTGGCTTTGCATGGCCTCATAGATATGGAGTAAAGCGAGGCAGCGCTTAGAGCTTAGTTGGCATAGGGCAGCACAGCAAAAAGATTTGCAGCGCTATCCTGCGCCATTTGTTTGTAAATTAGGCCCCAAAGGATCAAGAGAGCTGCCAACCAGTATCCTGCTCTCCTGCCATCAAGAAGATTTCTGATATGGCAACATAATAAAAAATGCTTTGAGCTCCATCTGGAATGATATGGAGAGGCAGTTGAAAAAAATTACTCACCAACTATTAAAACAGTTTTTCACACAAATGACACCTAATAAACCCTACCTAGCACCACAAAACAAATAAACCGGATAAAACATATGGGCATATTCATGAGAGAAGTGGAGGAACGTGGCGTTAGCCTCCACGCTCCGCCACTTCTGAAATGCAGGCGCTAAATTAGCTGCGTAGTGCCAATGCCCGCACCCTTGTACCATAGTGCAAGGATGTCTGTGTTGCAGGGGAATGATTGTTTATGTGCAGGAAGGTGTCTCTTCCTGCACATGAACAATCAGTAATGGCGCTTTGTAACTTTGGTGTGTGCTGCTTAATGCAACAAACATAGAAGTTGCAAAACATCATTTTTTTTCGATGATTGTTAATGTGCAGGAAGGGACACCTTCCTGCACATAAACAATCAATGGCGTTTTGCTGTTTCTATGTGTGCTGCCCAATGCAACACACATGGAAACAGCAAAAATAAGGAGAAATAAAGCATTTCTCCTCGTTTCGCCAGTTTAAGTCCAGGTTTTCCCTGGTCTTACTTTTGGCGCTACCTCCAATTTACACCACCTCTGTAAATAGGAGGCAGCATCAAAATCAATGGGTGTTGTTGTGGAATGCCCACTGCAACACCAATTGCCCTCTCCTTTCATACTAAGTGTAGCGTAAAAAGGTGCCGTATTCACAAGGCATCATTAAGCCACATCAAGTGGCTTGTAAATATGGCAAAGCCCCTATCGCCACCACAATGTCTGAAAAGTGACGTTGTGGAAGCAATAGGGGCTTGTAAATGTGCCCTATAATTGTAAGAAAATGCATCTCTTACTTCTCTTCACTCATGTATGAGCACAGATCCAAATTTGTTGTGCCATGATCAAAGCACCCAGGCAAACTGTTAGAAATGGGATCTCTGGTTGGCTAAGGCTTGCGCAAAAACCGGGCAGAGACCTCCACTCTACGTCAGGGCAAGGGAGTTACACGCCAAGATAACCCCTGCTCACCCCCTTGGTAACGTGACACGAGCAGTAAGGCTAATCCCAGAGGCTTTGTAAGTTAAGAGTTTGCGCGCGCACCCAGCAACTACACCCAAGGCCCACCACAAAGGAAACTCCACACAAGGTTATATATAAAAATAGCCTTTGTATTATACCAAACACATTAGATAATAAACACACACTTTACAATGTGCCATACGCACGGGCAGAATTTACAGGGGATTATGTACATGGGACAGGGCCACATGGACCACTGTCACTTGGTAGAACTAGCACTTTATAGAAATAGAATACTTGTAGGAGTTGCGCTTAGAACATAGAACATATCATAACTGTAGCACCAAATAGCAAATGTAGCACACAACCAGTAATCACTGGTAAAAGGTAAGTACCACCTACGCAACCCTAACCACCTTAGTAAAATATCACGCAGGGAACCATGAACTCACTAGCATAACTATACTAGGAAAAACAACCACCTAAGCATAAACATACATTTAGGGGTAGAGGCCAGAAGCTTTACACATGATGCATGAAGACACATTCAGAGGTGTAGGTAAGAAGGCATTACCCGTGATGCAGAAATCACATTAGGCAAGTAATCACATTTGCGCAAAATATCACATAGGGCATTAACACGTACCCCATGCAAGGGCACAACACCTGAACTGTCCCCCAGGCCAACTGGTCTCTATGGGGCTGAAACGCCCTGTGTCCAGCAAAGTCAGGGCAGGCTGCGCAGGCAGCCAAAGAAGGATGCAGGGGCCTAACCGAAGCAGCTGCCCACTAAGTGCTGGGCAGCTGTGGAATTGCGTATGGGCACCAGCGTGCCTTCTGAGCCTCCTCTGGGCTTCCAAATAACCCACAGTGCCCAGGAACACGGGGGGAGCCTGGCAGGCTCTAGGACTAAAACAACTGCGCCCTCACGAGCCTCGTGGGCTCTGAATAAACAACTGGGGCCAAGAGCCTCATGGGCTCGCAACAACAATGCCCCCAGGAGCCTCTCGTGGGCTCGACTAAAACGCTGCCGGGCGTTGGAGCCACGGGGCTCGGAAAACAATGAATGCCCCCAGACATTGGAGTCCCGCTTGGGGGACTCGGAATCAGCAAATGCCCCGGAGCCTCTCGTGGGCTCTCAACAACAATGTGCCCCTGAGCCTCTCGTGGGCTCTCAATGCCAAAAATGCTGCCAAACACTGGGGGAGCCGCCCAATGCCAATCGGGGCTGCTCTACCCTCAAAATGCCCCCAAAACACCGTTAGCACAACTGGGGGGGCGGGCACCGGCAATGTGCCCCGACACCCCCTCTAGCTTCAGTGCGCCCGGCCTCCCTCTCCGCCAAGCGATGTCCAGCCCTACTCACCAGACGGCTGGTTACTGGCGGGGGCGCCTCTGCCTCGGGTCCTTCTCCTCTTGAGCAGCGCGGGGCTCTCCTTTGCCGGCGTTGCTACTGGGGCGTGTGCGGGCTGACTTCTGCCGGTGATTCCTGGCACTGCTCACCATGCGCCAGGCGGGGCTCTCCCATTCCTCAGGGGAGCCCTGCTCGAGCCGGCGCTGGCGTCCTCCTTTCCCCTCTCTCTCTCACCGGAGCGCGGGGTGGACTCCCGTCAGCTTCCGGTTTTGGACCACTACTTCTGGGTCGCGCTAGGCAGCGGCCCGGAGGTAATTCTTCGCGGTTGAACACAGGGTAGGCTCCCGGGACAACCTAATAAGCGGGGTGGCACCCGCAGGGGTTAAAAAGTACAGCAATAAGCGGGGTGGCACCCGCGGGGGTTAAAAAGGACGGCAAATGAACGGGGTGGCACCCATGCCGCGAATTAGCAAAGGGGGATCCCCACGCCGGGGAATCCCTCAAGAAAGGGGACGGCAGCTCCGGGCTGCAGAGGAAAACAACAGCGCTTCCTGGAAGGGAGACACACAGCGCTTCCCAGGCGCTTTAGCAACCACAGCCACAAATCCAGGCAAGGTCCAGCAAAAAGTCTTGGTAGGAGGTGGGGGGCAAAGGCTGGGCCCATGGGCCAGCTCACAGGGCCCTCCAGGCAGGGAGGCAGTCCCCGGTGGCGGGCCTCCTGGCGCCCAGCAGCAGCAGGCCCCCCTCCAAGTTAGGATCAGGAACAGAACATTTTTCAAGGGGTCACAGCCCCTTTTTATACATAGAAATCCTTTGTCTGTGTCTGCAGGGTGGGGGGAAAACCAGTCGCAGCTGGTTTTGCAGCACTTTGTTTTGCTCAGCCCCTCTCCCTATTCACTGGCCAGGCTAGGGTCATTAGTTGCACCACAGGGGGCAGAGCCAGCATTGTGTGGGGAAAGCCCAGCCCTATTCAGGTCCCGGGTGTACTCCTCCCTCACATCAATCATGCAGATCTCTCCACTCACCACCGGGGCAGCCCCATCCTGACTCCTGGAGCCAGGCTCACCAGCCAGCTCCAGCCAATCACAAGCCAGACAGCCAATTCACATAAATTACACAGACCTGCCAACTTCTAGAAGTGGCACTTCCACACTAGGCACATTAACGCCGCACACATCATCACACATCATTTAATGACACGAGTCCGCACATACCAAACTCGCACCTGCACTCCCCACGCATCAGGAACTACCAGGGACACATACATTCCCCATGCATTCCTATGGGAGGGCAGGCCAACCTTACCACACGCACGCACTTTATCCTGGGACACAGTGGTAAAGTGCGCAGAAGCCAAAAATCACTAACACCAAGTCACAAGTAAAAGCAAAAAGTTTAGGGGTTAACCTGCCAGAAGGGCCAAGTCCAACATGAACCCTCAACCAATGCACAAAACTCTTCCTTCACTGGCATCCTAAAACCAAACACTACCAAGCAGCACAATGAACAGAGCAGCCTGTTACTCGGTCACCTAAAGTGCTTTAGGGCCTACTCAGAGGAAGGAGGCTCAATATAAATGCTACAATTCAATATTCAGCAGTGCTCGGAGCCTGCTGTAATTGTTGAAGTGTTCAGACTTCACAGATATTAAGGGAAAGTGGGTAAAAGGGGCAAAGCTTGAGGAGCAAAGTGGGCTGAAGCAGTGATAAGCTATATAGTTATTATACATGTTGAAGCAGGACACCTGATAAAGTACTAATAGGCTGTATGTACTTTGCAATGAATAGGAAAGTGACATCAACAAAGGACAGTGTCCATTATATTGCTTATCATGCATGTTACATCAGATATATGAGAGGTAGAATAGAAGCTGTTCAAAAAAGTATTTTAAGTTCTGAAAGATAGGAAGTAGATACTGGAGAGCTGCCATTTGAAGCATATGTGATGCCTAGGGGCCTTGAGCATTGATTGGGAGTCGCAGGTGTTGTGAGATCACAATGAGTTCAGGATACGCTCAAGTGGATAAAAAGCAGCTAGCATCAGGGTAATGAAGATCCATTGTTATGCTGTATTCTGAAGCAGAGAATACCACATGAGAATTGCTCCTAGAACCCAAGAAACATTTATCACTGTACCTCGTTGTGAGAAAGTGGATTATTAACTGGGGTGGTTGTGAGACCTCACCAATAATGTCACTATTCTGTATCAGGTCCAGTTAGGTTTCTTTAAATCAAACCTTATCTCAGTACTGGGTGGCTGTAGAACAGAGCAGTCAGGCTAAACTCTAAGGAAAACAAGTATAAAGCATTTATCAGTACCAACACAGTAATGAAGATGAGAGGCACAACACAATAAAAATCCCACATAAATATAAAAATAGTTTATTTTTTATCTTTAAAGAGATATCGACACAACAAAAGGGAACTCGAGTAATGCTTTTTTGCAAGGATTTCATAAATAACTACAATTCACTAAAAAAATGTAAAAAATCATTGCTTTTTACTTGTAGCGTCGGTCTGTGAGCCTCGAATGTAAGGGTGCAGGCCAAAGTCAAAGTTTCAGGATGACCACGGTGGAGAACAGGTGTAATGCAGGGACCAGGTTGGTCTTTGTCAGCCTTTTACCTTCACTCATACAAACTTTACTGGTTCTTTTTCTTGTCCACCAGTTCGTCGGTGGAGTCTTCTGCAGCTCGTATCCAGCACTGGGTTTGACATTGGCAGAAAAGTGAAGTCCAGCAGTCCGATGAAAGTCTTTGTTCTCAACAGCATTCAAGGATAACTACAAACTGGCACTTGGATTTGAAGCCCAAGCACTGATCCTCTGCGCAAGTGGAAGCAGATCCAGCCCTTGGGGTGTCTCTCTAAGAAGTCAACAGTAGGAGCAGCCCTTCTCCTTCTGAAATCCTGTTTTGGTTCAGCAGGTGCTGTCTTTCTTCGTGCAGTCTTTCTCTCGAGTTTGTGGATGGGGAGGACTCCCTAGCCAATGGGGGTAAAATTCTCATGAGGCAACCCTAGCCACTCAAACATTACTTCCTGGGAATTGGCACTAAGCAACCTAATAGTGTATCTCTCTGCCCAAATCCAAGGTGTCAGAAACCTTCTTCCCTGGATTAGAGTTATGGCACACACCTGATGTGAGTCCGGTATAATGAGCAACTCCCCTTGGAAAACTGGTTCTGCAACCAGTTTTCCCCCACAGGAAGAGATGCCAGCCTATCTACCCAAACAAAGAAGATGGCAAGCTAGAGTGTGACTTGCATCTTCCTGTCAGAGCCAGATGCCTCTTTGAAGCTGGGCTATCAGCAGCCACAGCCCTCTGACCAACCTGTCAGGATGAGATTACACATCCTCCCATCAACATGCCATTTGTTCCCCTTTCCTAGGAGAGTTTCTCACCTTGTGACAGGTGGGCACCCACCTGCTTTTGGTGACAATTGCTTTGGTGAATCAGAAATGGCTACTAGTACTTTGTGGCAAGACAGTGATGATTTTCTGATGTCAGCTTTAAAATAAAAGTTACTTTAACTTAGACTGTAACAATAGGTTGGGTTTAATACAACAATTCATTTGATACCTTAAAGTACTATATTTGGTAGTCGCGGCTGAACGTTAGTGCATAGCATTTGAGCTAATGTAACCAAATGTTAGCCAATGGGACTACCAGTCTTGCTACAGTGTATTCAACAATGACGAGTTTTCACTGTCAGGATATGTAAAGCATAAAAGAAACATTTACTTCTTTTTAATATTTAGCACTTGGGCTAATACGTCCTTTTCTAGGGGTGGCTTATAACTATTCAAAAAGAAGGTTTGGGTGTGGGAAAAGGGTTTCTTTTGCCATGTCAGCTTGAATGTTTAATAGCTGATCGTCTAGATTGCCGTGGCAGACATAGAGTAATTTTTTCACTTTGTAATTGCAATGGTGGCACTATTAGGTAGGCCTGGGCGGGTTCATGGACTTACGCTACATAGAGCTTTGCGAAGTGCCTAAAAACTCTGGTGTGCTATGAGGAGGTCCTCGGTTGTCGGAGTCCGGTACGTTGAGTTGTTCAGGCCGATCATCGCACCAGGAGTTTCTTCCATGCTGTAAAATCAGTGCGAACAGCATCACATGGAGCACCAGAAGGCGCTGCTTCTTTCTGCTGCTCAAGTAGATTTTCTACTCGAGTGGCAGCTTTCTCAACGCAAGTGGTAGCAACCGCCGTGACCGCTGGCATTAAGAAATCTCGACGGGAAGTGGTCTAGCTCATGATTACTCTCTCTTGCACTTGCCAACATAATGTTATTGAGCCACACAATGGTAAAAATTCCACTCTGCGCAGAGTGCTGAGTGGACATAATTCCACGAACTCCACCAGCAGAGTGGAATTCTGCACCCATCCCTACTATTAAGTGCTGCAGCCCATTAGTGACATTTAAATTACTAGCCCTGGGTAAACATTGTACCATATACTAGGAACTTATAGGTATTTTATTTATGCCAAACAGATTTGGGGCAATTTCACATTCACTTTGAAAGGTCAGAGCACATGCACTGGGACCTGGTCAACAGGGCTCAGTGCACTTCAGAGTCAAAAACCTAGCAACATAAGTCCACATTTTGATGGGGGTAATCATACAAAAATATTTTCTTTTTAAACATTCACACTGCCAGCACGGGCTGCCTCTACAGATCTCTGTAACAACCTTCTGTTACCCTTCAGTCACACAATATGTGTTCTACGAGCTAAAGCGACATCTGCTCCTTCACCATTACTCACATTATAAAACCCCATATTCAACACCTTTCTGTATGTGTGTGTGTCACCCGTACAAATAATTTGCAATGACAGTACTACACGTTTTCATGCAGTTACAGTTGCAGTAATACTAGGTGAAGCAGTCGGGTGTCATCGCCTGCAGAAATAAGAGTTTACCACCTTGCAAATTGCAGAGCAATACCCATCCACAGGAATTGCACCAAATTTCTCCTCCTTCTCATGATAAGTGTTAAATGTTACAAATGTCTCTAAAACCAATACCTATCAATCTTAAAAGGTGCCAACAAACACAAAAGATATTTGAAGAATACCTCTGGGACATGGCCAAAGTGGAGACTCAATAATACGTCTCACTTAAGGCTCCAACAGCTGAACCTCCTCGCCAAATTATTCTCCATCAACTTTGGGTTGAAACCAACAGTGGTATGTTGCTACTTGAAGAGGAACCAGTAGTAATGTTAGATGGTTTGCGACCACAAGAAAAACTGTAATAATCTGGTGGAAAAGATACACCTCCCCCACATGACCTGCGTGATGAGAGCCTTGGATGTCCAAGATGGTGGTTGCTAAGTGAGAAGAGCAGTGAAAGCCGACAGATAGGGAGTTACCACCTCAAAACTTCAGGGAAGGTGACAAGGAGAGGAAATAGCTGTTCAGGCTAAGGTCACCCGACCTTGTGGCTCGGAAGAAGGGGCATTGGTGGTGTTAGGTCGCTGCTGAGAGGCGATCCAGCCAAGCAGGCAAACCCAACACCCCCTGCACCAAACAACTGACTTTGTACCAGAACTATCCACTGTGCTCACACATTTGGTTGTATGCATGTGCTAAGGTTTTAGTGAGACCCAAAATCCATTTTTTTGGATGGTCCTCTTCCAGACTACCAGGGGGTGAGCAATGTGAGAACAGACATGCTGTTCCAAGAAATTGCCTCCAGTGGCCTCGAATAGTGTAAACCAAGAATACCAAAGTCTGCCAGGCTGGATATGCAATGTGAAAACGGCCTCCAACAAAATCATAGGTCAGATGGTGGTGACCATAAAGGGCATTCTTCAGATTTTTAATTCAGGGGACAGAGATAACCACAACACTCCTCAACCGCCATAATACTAGAGGGACCAAGTTGATTCATGGATTACCCTTCTGGCTTTACCAAACGAGATATTCAATACCTGATCTCTGAGATTAGGTAGGACCCCTCAATCCTAAAACAGGGCTTTTCTAATAGTTAGGTGGATCTTAACAACTTGTTGCAAAATGTAGAAACCTGGATAGACAACCCTAAATCAAATTTAGCAAACAAACAAATGAACAAGACAAGCTCAATGTCAGGCTTCTGAACTTGAACAGCGATGTAACACCCTCTGGGATTAACAAGGACTTCCAATATTGCATCTTCTGGAATACTATGAGGTCATATTGGACAGAACTCATTTGGTATATTTTACATTCCAACAAAGGAAAACATCTGACTCTGAAATACTGATGAGGATCCACTTTTTCCAAATGAAAGCGTAGTTGCACAATCTAGCATGGAAATGGAGCACCATCCTGTATAAGGGGAGCACAACACTAATGTTTCATGGTGCGTCTGCAATGACCATGACTACGTGACTCAAAAGCACTGAGGCCATAACCAAACTTTGAGCAAAATAAACCTGCAAATGGGAATCCCCTTTCAAGTTGTTATTCACAATCAGCTAGACACAACACTCAGAGTCATCTATAGCAGAAGTGTTCAAAATCTAGATTCTGTGGGCTACAAATGCGGCATAGGAGCAACAGAAATCCCACCCGGATGGACCACAGGAATGGTATACCCAGTGTGCAAGTGGCTGCAACCAAATATTAGAAAACCTAAATGGAGAAATAAAAGACCTGACCACCTTGGGAAGGACACTGATGTTACTTTCTATAAAATGCCACATCTGCTTTGAGACACTAACTGAGGCGTGTCAGCAGCTACCCTCTTTTACCTTATTATTTGCCCATTGTTGAGCATCAACTTACTGATCTTAGACCGTTAAGCTTCCCTCTTTTTACTAGTATTGAGATACCCACTATATAGACATGCTGTCAAAATTATGCTAGGACGAGAAGTGGGGAGCGATCATGCCAGGTCTTTGCAGCTATGTCCCTCTTACTTATTACTAAATTAGATGATGCCTTTAGGGTTTAAGAATATGTCCTAAATGAATTTTCGTGACAGTTATTCAATCCTTTGCTCTTCCCCTCTTCCTTCTTCCTTGTCTCAGTCATGGTATTTTCCATTATATGTTCACTTTGTAAAAATGTTGTGCACAAGAACAACAGGATGCCCCATGGTGCCAAGTGTTAATCACAGATAACTTGTGTTTACTCTCCCAGGTGCTTGCTGTCAAGCTTTTATAACAGTCAACACTTCCGGGATTGCACATTGGAGCAGGGAGGCCGCTATGATTTTATCAATGCCCGAGGTCTAAATTGAAAGAAAGGGACCGGATCAAATTAAAAGGATATTAATCGCATCATCCAGCCGAGATTGAGGGCTTTTATCCGAGACCATAGAGTTGTCTTCTGCAAATTTTATCACATAAGACGGTGGCTCCAACAGGCAACCAGGATAAGGAGGTGCAAGTTATTTTTCATAATAAAAGGCGTCAACTAAACAGCCAGGGGATATATTGAACATCCTAGGAATTATGAAATTGATGAAACATAATCCCTACTAATAATAATAAGATTTAAATAAAAGAAATGTTTTGGTCCTGATTAAGGTGGAAAATATCTACTGCACACCGAAACGCCGCGTCGACTGTTTTTAATGACTGTTTCTAACTAGAGACATTAGTATAACATTTTTTAGATTGTAACCCCTAGGGAGGTACTTATATGATTTTATGTGAATAAAAAAATGTTTTAATACATTTTTTCTTATATGTGCTTTGTAGTATATTGTAATACCCATAACATTGTTAGAATATTTGCAATCGCCGGTTCCATGGTATAGAGCCTGTGAGCAGTAGCCTGTGCGTATTGGCCTGCAGCCAGATTTTATACTGTGGTAAATAGGCCTTGCTGTGAAAAAATTGCTTACAACAGGGTTATGTCCTTTTGCAAGCTTTTATATCACACAGGTCCTTAACTAACCAATTAAATGAAAGGCCCTGCTGGTGTGGTTCCACTGTAAAACTATTGATACAGCATTCCTACAAGACACCCATCTATTGTAGCTCACAATAAATGACTGAACTCCGACCATTTTCAATACCTTTTTACTCAAATGCTACCTCCAAAACAAGAGAGGTCTTGAATCTGCTCAGACAACGCCATGGCCTTATTTATGAAGCCTTACAACACTTTTGCGCCGCCGGTGCATTACATTTTGTGACACAAAGGCGACGTAAAAAATGTGCCATGTTTCGCCCTATTTACAAAGTGACGCATCTACGCAGATGCGTCACTTTGTAAACCCCTGTGCTACATTATACCTGCGACAGGTATAATGTATGCAGGGTGGGTGTTCCCCCACATCCAAGCCTTGTAGACTTGGCGCATTGAAATCTATAAGATTTCAGTGCACCACTTCTAGGACACCAATACGTTAACTCCTTACGCCTGCCTAATAGCAGGTGTAAGGGTAGCGCAGTGGTATATTAATAGTTCTCCCCCCTGCGTTGCTTGAGTTGCATCACGCTTCCAACACAACTCCAGCAATGCATCGATTTTGCGCCAACAGATACATTATAATACTGACTAATCTGTTATTCCTTGCGACATGATGAGTCATACAGTAAATATGACGCATACATCATGTCGCAAGGAGGGCACACTGCGAAGTGACGCATCGCTGTTTTCACGCATCGATGCGTCACTTCTCATAAACAAGGCCCCAGGTGATTAAACAAGAAGCCCAGTACAATGAAACAGTAAACAGAGCATTGGCGATAAGAGGCACACTGAGCGATAATTAAGGTGCACTTTTTTCATTCTATGGACCCGACAGGAGTCAGTGATTCTTTTCGGACTTTACAGATTTCAATACTGCATTAAACTTGAAACATGACTGCAACTCTGCCCATCAAAGTGGCCTGAAACCCCCCTCTGCCCTTCATGACTTGTATAGGAGTTGCCACTGTGTAGTTATAGTTAGGTTAGACCTTACATAGGAAGAGGGTTTTTTGATTTGCTAACAACTGTGGCACCTTTTGACAAATCTTTACAAAATGTTCAGATTCATCCACATCAGCTCCTTCCTAGAAAGTTTCAGGTTGATCCATCGTGCAGGGGGCAAGATAAAGAGGGGTCCAGCACACAATTTTCCCAGGCAAAATTCTAGATAGTGACACTTGTGATGTCACTGCACCAGAACATGAAATAAAGAAAGCAGGGCAGGAGTGGGCTCCCCACTCTGCTAGTGTAAAAGATATGTGAAAGGGTATGGGTGGCCAGAGTGGGATTGGAGCACACAAAAATTAAAAAATGATGCATTTAGTAAAATTGTGGCTACCCCTTGACAACGCCAATGAGATTGTCTCATATGTTGGTGTGATGACCCCCTGGCAAAGCCAGTAGACCTTCTTTATATATTGATGTAATCACCCCTAGACAAAGCAAGTAGGCCTGCCTTGTTTAAAATGAAACCCCCTTGTATTTTGCTGTTACATCTGGTATAAGTTGAGGAATTGTGATAGTGGTGTGCAGGTGTGATTATGGGGTGAATTGTCTTGTGCCTTCTCATCCTAAGTGCACCGCTTATGCCCAGATGTGGGTCCTGGGCTAACTGTGCCACTGGATACAAGCTATCCTGGCTGATGAGGGGTGAAACCCAGAAACAGGTCCTAGGATGCTTGTTTCTGGTCCAGGAAGGACCTACTTGGCAGTGCGTGCTGGACTTTTCCCATGAAGCACAGTGTCAAGAGTGATTTGCATATGGCCAGGTCTAAACTGGGGTGGCATGGTGAGCAAAAGAATGATGGATTTAATTCAGATCTCTTGACCGGGTGTGAATGTTTTGATTTGTTCTTCATTCCGTTCATCAATCGTGTGTCTTTTGCCTTCTCACCCTAAGTGCAGTAGGTATGCCAGACGTGGGTCCCGTGCACACTGTGCCACTGGATTCAAGCTATCCTGGCTGATGAGGGGTGAAACCCTGAAACCGGTCCAAGGATGCTTGTTTCCGGATGGGAGGACCTGGCTTGGCAGTTCGGGCTGGACTGTTCCCACGAGACACAGGGTCAAAAGGGATTTGCATACAGCGAGGTCTCTACTGGGGTGGCATGGTGAGCAAAAGAATGATGGATTTAACCCAGATCTCTTGACGTGGGGTGAATGTTTTGATTTGTTCTGCATTCCATGCATAAATTGTGTGTCTTTTGCCTTCTCGCCCTAAGTGCACGAGTTATGCCCAGACTTGGGTCCCGGGCTCACTGTGCCATTGGATTAAAGCTATCCTGGCTGATGAGCGCTGAAACCCCAAAACTGGTCCTAGGATGCTTGTGTCCAGTCCAGGAAGGACCAGGCTTAGTTGTTTGGGCTGGACTGTTCCCATCAGGCACAGGGTCAAGACTGATTTGCATATGGCCAGGTCTAAACTGGGATGGCATGGTGAGCAAAAGAATGATGGATTTAATCCAGATCTCTTGACTGGGGGTGAATGTTTTGATTTGTTCTGCATTTGGTCCATCAATTGTGTGTCTTTTGCCATGTAAAACAAGGGGTTCACCAAAGTTATTTCCAGGTATCCCATATATATGGAGTGCCCGTAATAACATTAACTTTTCCATTTTATAAGACAAAGCACTGACTGGACAATAATTTATGGACTGTTATTTTTGAGTCCCAGAAAATTGGCATTGCTAGTAAGCATGGGCGGATTTTGCGGATCCACGATTCACGGATTTGCGTATTCACGGATCGTGGATCCGCAAAATCCGCGTATTTGCGGATTAGCGGATTTGGGGCGGGGCTTCCATGCGAGTGCACATGCCTCTTGTGTGTATAAAAGGTCAGAGACCGATCAGAGCAGCGGATGAAGAAGATACAGAAGCTCCTGGCCACAGGAACAGCACGAGGATTGCGCGTGACAGTCAAGGATGCAAAGGCCTCTGTCCAGCATCACAGCCGATTTTCGATGGTATATTTGGGAAGAGGGCACAGCTGCCCAGCCTTGACAACGCTCACGATTGTTTTTTGGGCCGATGAGTGAGTCACTGAATTTAAGCTTCAACTAGGGCACATGCTTAAATGATATCTGTAAGTGCTTCCGGTTGAGGTTTAATTTTTGTGCCAGGACCATCGTGCCAGAATGAACCCTGCCCTTCATATTTATTCAAGAAGACGCCACCGTTTTGTGCCATACCTCGTTGGCTAAATGTATAGTGCTTTCACTACACTACACTACAGCTGCCTAAAGTGCCAGAGAGTTGTCTACAGCGACCAGGTGTGTGTTACTATGCAATAGCGCCGAAGGGCGCAGGGGTCCCTTGAGTGAGCTATAAAAGCTCATGTCCACAGGAACAGCACGAGGATTGCGCTTGTGACAGTCAAGGATGCAAAGGCCTCTGTCCAGCATCACAGCTGATTTTCGATGGTATATTTGGGAAGAGGGCACAGCTGCCCAGCCTTGACAACGCTCACGATTGTTTTTTGGGCCGATGAATGAGTCACTGAATTTAAGCTTCAACTAGGGCACATGCTTAAATTATATCTGTAAGTGCTTCCGGTTGAGGTTTAATTTTTGTGCCAGGACCATCGTGCCAGAATGAACCCTGCCCTTCATATTTATTCAAGAAGACGCCACCGTTTTGTGCCATACCTCGTTGGCTAAATGTATAGTGCTTTCACTACACTACACTACAGCTGCCTAAAGTGCCAGAGAGTTGTCTACAGCGACCAGGTGTGTGTTACTATGCAATAGCGCCGAAGGGCGCAGGGGTCCCTTGAGTGAGCTATAAAAGCTCCTGTCCACAGGAACAGCACGAGGATTGCGCTCGTGACAGTCAAGGATGCAAAGGCCTCTGTCCAGCATCACAGCTGATTTTCGATGGTATATTTGGGAAGAGGGCACAGCTGCCCAGCCTTGACAACGCTCACGATTGTTTTTTGGGCCGATGAATGAGTCACTGAATTTAAGCTTCAACTAGGGCACATGCTTAAATGATATCTGTAAGTGCTTCCGGTTGAGGTTTAATTTTTGTGCCAGGACCATCGTGCCAGAATGAACCCTGCCCTTCATATTTATTCAAGAAGACGCCACCGTTTTGTGCCATACCTCGTTGGCTAAATGTATAGTGCTTTCACTACACTACACTACAGCTGCCTAAAGTGCCAGAGAGTTGTCTACAGCGACCAGGTGTGTGTTACTATGCAATAGCGCCGAAGGGCGCAGGGGTCCCTTGAGTGAGCTATAAAAGCTCCTGTCCACAGGAACAGCACGAGGATTGCGCTCGTGACAGTCAAGGATGCAAAGGCCTCTGTCCAGCATCACAGCCGATTTTCGATAGTATATTTGGGAAGAGGGCACAGCTGCCCAGCCTTTTAACTATTTCACGATGGCGCCGGCAAGCTGCCAGCGCCATCCTAAAATAGTTACTAAATTAGCTTCAACAGGAAGCTCGAATAGATAAAATAAAGCAGATGCACGAGCGCCTGCTTGATTTTATCTATTAGTGCTTCCTGTTGAAGCTAATTTAGTAACTATTTTACGATGGCGCTGGCAGCTTGCCGGCGCCATCGTAAAATAGTTACAACAACAGGCCAGGAAGGCTTGAACTTTTGGCCTCGGAATCCGCCGCTCGCGGATTGCGAATTTTCGGTAAATTCGCGAGAGTTCGGGGATCGCGGATTTACCGAAAATTCGCAAAATCCACGAGCGTAGCGGATTTTGCGCTCATGCTTAATTGCTAGCCCATGCCACATCACCTGAGGAGGCCTTTGACTGCTCTGCTGTGCTTCCCTGAGAGAGTCTGGTGCTAGAATAGGGTATCTAGTTTCCAATAAGGAAACACTTGTGGAACTATTTCTTGAAATATGATCTTACTTTACTTTTAAAAAACCTAAAACTTCCCTGAAAACAATAAAGGTTAAAATGACGTTATAGTTAGGTATTAAAAAAAGACATTAACCCACATCAAAAAAATTCATTGAAAAAAAACAAAGGGGAAAGGATAATATAGTTAGGTGACAATGTCAGTCATAGAGTTACTTTTTAAACCTGAAAAAACACTGAAATTTGCCAGCTATAGTTTAGTGAGCTAATTATAACTCCCTGTGAACACAACAATTTACAGAGATCACACTCCCTTTAAACAACCAAGCCCCATCAGGTGGAGAAGCCACTGGTATGCACAGCCTTTGCCCTTTGCACAACAATTTACGGAACCCACACTTCCTCCGGCTACTAAAGCACCCTTAATTGTCCATGCGCCTACTACGCACAACTTTCAGCCTGGGTACTACTAGTTACGGAGAGCACACTCCCTCCAGACACCCAAGCCCATTATGTGCCCAAGGCCCTCCAAAGCACTACCTTTGCCATGTGCACACCTCTTCACACAGAGCCCACTTCTTTCAGCGATACAATGCTCCTTAGGTGGTCAAGCTCCGACTCATAGCCATCAACGTGTGAACAACTCTTAACCGAGAGCACACTCCTCCAGACACACAAGCAACATTTGTTGCTCAAGCCCATGCTACATACAGCCTTTGCCATAGTAATATTTTGTTCCCAATTCAGACTTTTCAGCATCAGTGAAATAAAATGTACTAATGATAGTCTTTCATGAATTATTTCTCTAAACAATCCCTTATTTTCATATATCTTTACAAGAAAATGTACAACTTGACTTCTCTTGATGTACTTTGTTTAATAAATAAAGAAACGTCTTCAGAGTGAATGGTGTTAAATTGATGAAAAAAAGACAACCATGATGTAGTAATTCTAGTCATTCATAACCAATTGTAATTAAATTGAATTGTATAATAACTGAAAGAGAACCTTGCTAAACAGGAACCCATCACCAATAATCTTGTTGATTTTTCCTCAAAATTAACCATTTATGCATGTTAAAATAGAGGTGATGCGGTATTGGTTGCAGCTGCATCTTAGCAGGTGTGATGCAGGTATTTTAAGATGAGTAGCATCTGGAAGTGGTGCAGGTGAAACAGGCAAAATAAGCGCAACACGTGGAGATGGAACGCCCATTTCAATATTGGCCTTTGACGTCATGATGGTTTCATTGATTGTGGTTGTATCTAAGAAAGAGAATGGTGAATTTCAATTAATACAGCACTTGTCATGGCCAGAGTGTCAGTCAATAAATGACTTTAATGTGAAAGGCCTGAGTTCCGTGCATTAAACCTCAGTAGATCATGTAGTAGCACAACTGAGGACAGCAGGAAGAGGAGTCTTTATGGCTAACAGTGATATTAAGACAGGTTTTTTCCTCTTAGTAGTTCACCCGGAGGATTTTGCACTGTTAGCAATTCAATTTTAGGGTTAGGGGTATGCAAATAAGGCTTACCAAAGGGTTGTTCCATTTCATGTTCACTGTTTGAGTTCTTCCGTAGTTTTTCAGAGGCAGTTGTACAGTTTTCTGACCAATTCTGTTGGTGTTGGACAATATTTGTAAGGATTTTCCCTCTGTAAGTGATGAGCAAAATGTTTTTCATAGGGCTCTAGATAAATTTAGGAAGTCAGTGGATGAAGAGGTCATGCTATTGGCGCAGGAAATAACGGTTGGTTCGGGGGGTAGTTATCAAGTTTTTTGGCACACAGCTAGATTTGATGGCTGTCGAGGCAAAGTTGCCAAAAGAGAAAAAGTTAGTGATGTTAGTGTTATTAGAGGACATGCGGGATAAAAAGAAGGTGGTGGTCAAGGCCATACATTGTTTGAGGGCTCTTGAATTATGTGTGTCATGTTGTGAGAGAAGGGAGGACATTCTGTAGTAGCAATGGGTTGGCTTTGGCAGCCGTTTTTCTTCACTACACAGAATGTTGTTGTTGGCAGAAGTGAGGGCTGATCTTAGAATATTGGTGGCGTTTTTTAATTCGGTGGAGATTAAGAGATGAGGCCAAAGGGATCAATTAACATATTTTCGACTGCAAAGGGTGAAATTGGTTTTGACCTTTTTTGTCAAGGCAAGTTGTGCATGGAGCAATGGCCATCGTCTTGGAAACAGGAAGGAAGAAGTACCACATTTTTAAAATTGTTCCCCTTGTTAATAGTGTTGGTGTTGTGGGGAGGGCCTTTCAAGAACAAAAAAGAGCTTTTTAATGGGGTCAGATAGTAAACAGACAATAGGCACAGGACTTCACATTTTTGACTCTATTGTGTTTCTTTATTTTATTGCTCACGGGTTAGGGCAAGGACTGGAAACCACAGGAAGTTCATCAGGTTCTTTGAACCACAATAACTTTCTGAAGTTGTAACCATCACACCTGAGACCAGGGGAAGCAACAGGAATGCCAGGGGTATCAATGGGCACACCTGGGGTAGCAGTTGCTACCCCTGGCTGACTCTAAGTAATAAATTTAACAAAGGAGGGAGTTAGAGTAGTGAAGTAGGATTCGTACTCCACGGGCTTACATACATAAACAAAATGAATCCTACTAGCAGGGAAGTGTTACCCACAGGAGTGTGGGAGCACTTAGTGTTTTGTAAAATACCCCCCACACACCAAAAGGCCCCTTGGTGTCATGCTTCATCATAGGGGTCTTCGCACCCCTCTAACGGGATGCGGCGTGCTGCGACCTACGACTACGCGGGAGCACTGACGTCAATGACTATGTGTGGTGCGTGTGGTGTAAGTGATAGGGATATTTATGTGAGTGGTGGGATTTTAGTGAAGAATCAAAAAGTACCTGGCTCGTGGGTGTATGGAAAAAACTTTATTCACAACCCCGGGCTGGCACTGCTAAAAAAGAAGTGTAGTGCGAGGTTCTATCTGTCGTGGTTATGGACAGTACCTCATGTGTGCGTCGACATGTTTCGGAGTATGTGCTCCTTCTTCAGGACGGGGGCACAACTTCCCCACCTTACTCACGTTTCACTAGATTGTAACTCAAAAGTTTTATGTTAGTAACAAAAAAGTGAAAAATCAATTATTAAGTGTATAAAAAATATAGGCTATAATGTGCCTACAAACATTGTGGGTGGTCTGCACACCAGTATTCATCCGTTTTAATCCGTTTTATTTTAACCTAAAAAGATTTTCTACCAATTGCGTGCGTCCCTGGGTTGTGCAAGCCCGAATACACTAATTTAAAGTATAAACATGTGGGGAGCGTGTGTTCACACACTCCACTCCCAGGTGCACTGCTTGTGAGGATATCATATCCAACTTCATTTTAAACCATTTCGCCTCTTCACATTTTAAACATTGTTCTTCACTATTGTTTTGTCCTTATATTGTCATCACATTCGTCCAATCCACATATTACTCGTACTGCATTTAAGTAACTTCTCATATTTCCATGTGTCCATCCGGACCTCTTCTGAAAATAAGATCTTAATGCACTAGATTGTTCAGAGCAGCAATTTTTTATTTCATTTAGAACCCAATGCATTTCGGGCTATAGTCCAGCCCTTCGTCAGTGGTAGCTGAAAATGGACAATTTTAAGTAATGCATTATTTCTGGAAGGTGTCAACATTGTTTACAGTCATTTTAAAAAAACATTTTCAATACAAGCGATCTTATAGCCAGTGTTAATCAGTACTGCATGAATCAATACTACATAAATATGTAAAGTGCATCCCTATCCCAATCCTGAATTACGTGCTAAAACAATAAATGACCTTACATCCCCCTAAAATATCTATTCTGTCACCCCTCAGGGGGTTCACTTTACCAGGCGCTTAAAACAAGCTTGTCTGACACTACATTGAAAACTCAGCATTTAGTTTAAACGGTTACACTCGAAAAATATTTTTTCTACTCGCTGTACACTTATCAAAAACTACAATCGTTTTACCTTTCTTACTCGCTGGTACAGTACACATTGATTTTTATGCCTTCTTAGTGTGTTTTAACATTAAAATGCAACCCCGTTCTCATGCCTGCCATACCTGCTCATTCTCTCATCTCTTTCAGCTCGCGCTGCGCGCTACCGGTAATTGAATCTCCCATGTGTGCAAACCTGAGTTTTTGAACCACGTTCTACTCCGCCCATCTCCTCCCCAGACCTGATATATTCTCAATTAGGACTCTTAACTACATTCCCCACAGTGCATCACGATATGTATGCCAAATGTCACTTATTAAAAAACACGCTTGTAGAAAATGTCCGTAATCCATCTTAATTCAGGATGCTTTACTATCCTTCCATGTGTTTGCGGTTGCCGCCTCTTAGGATTGTAGCTCCGAACACGTTGTTCAATTCCATGTGGACTCGTGGATGTTCGTCAAGCATCTCGTAAGTTTTCATTGTGGGTGCAGTGACAAACGAGGGGCTATTATTATAAATATAAACATTGTGGGTGGTCTGCACACCAGTATTCATCCGTTTTAATCCGTTTTATTTTAACCTAAAAAGATTTTCTACCAATTGCGTGCGTCCCTGGGTTGTGCAAGCCCGAATACACTAATTTAAAGTATAAACATGTGGGGAGCATGTGTTCACACACTCCACTCCCAGGTGCACTGCTTGTGAGGATATCATATCCAACTTCATTTTAAACCATTTCGCCTCTTCACATTTTAAACATTGTTCTTCACTATTGTTTTGTCCTTATATTGTCATCACATTCGTCCAATCCACATATTACTCGTACTGCATTTAAGTAACTTCTCATATTTCCACGTGTCCATCCGGACCTCTTCTGAAAATAAGATCTTAATGCACTAGATTGTTCAGAGCAGCAATTTTTTATTTCATTTAGAACCCAATGCATTTCGGGCTATAGTCCAGCCCTTCGTCAGTGGTAGCTGAAAACGGACAATTTTAAGTAATGCATTATTTCTGGAAGGTGTCAACATTGTTTACAGTCATTTTAAAAAAACATTTTCAATACAAGCGATCTTATAGCCAGTGTTAATCAGTACTGCATGAATCAATACTACATAAATATGTAAAGTGCATCCCTATCCCAATCCTGAATTACGTGCTAAAACAATAAATGACCTTACATCCCCCTAAAATATCTATTCTGTCACCCCTCAGGGGGTTCACTTTACCAGGCGCTTAAAACAAGCTTGTCTGACACTACATTGAAAACTCAGCATTTAGTTTAAACGGTTACACTCGAAAAATATTTTTTCTACTCGCTGTACACTTTTCAAAAACTACAATCGTTTTACCTTTCTTACTCACTGGTACAGTACACATTGATTTTTATGCCTTCTTAGTGTGTTTTAACTTCAAAATGCAACCCCGTTCTCATGCCTGCCATACCTGCTCATTCTCTCATCTCTTTCAGCTCACGCTGCCCGCTACCGGTAATTGAATCTCCCACGTGTGCAAACCTGAGTTTTTGAACCACGTTCTACTCCGCCCATCTCCTCCCCAGACCTGATATATTCTCAATTAGGACTCTTAACTACATTCCCCACAGTGCATCACGATATGTATGCCAAATGTCACTTATTAAAAAACACGCTTGTAGAAAATGTCCGTAATCCATCTTAATTCAGGATGCTTTACTATCCTTCCATGTGTTTGCGGTTGCCGCCTCTTAGGATTGTAGCTCCGAACACGTTGTTCAATTCCATGTGGACTCGTGGATGTTCGTCAAGCATCTCGTAAGTTTTCATTGTGGGTGCAGTGACCAACGAGGGGCTATTATTATAAATATAAACATTGTGGGTGGTCTGCACACCAGTATTCATCCGTTTTAATCCGTTTTATTTTAACCTAAAAAGATTTTCTACCAATTGCGTGCGTCCCTGGGTTGTGCAAGCCCAAATACACTAATTTAAAGTATAAACATGTGGGGAGCGTGTGTTCACACACTCCACTCCCAGGTGCACTGCTTGTGAGGATATCATATCCAACTTCATTTTAAACCATTTCGCCTCTTCACATTTTAAACATTGTTCTTCACTATTGTTTTGTCCTTATATTGTCATCACATTCGTCCAATCCACATATTACTCGTACTGCATTTAAGTAACTTCTCATATTTCCATGTGTCCATCCGGACCTCTTCTGAAAATAAGATCTTAATGCACTAGATTGTTCAGAGCAGCAATTTTTTATTTCATTTAGAACCCAATGCATTTCGGGCTATAGTCCAGCCCTTCGTCAGGGGTAGCTGAAAATGGACAATTTTAAGTAATGCATTATTTCTGGAAGGTGTCAACATTGTTTACAGTCATTTTAAAAAAACATTTTCAATACAAGCGATCTTATAGCCAGTGTTAATCAGTACTGCATGAATCAATACTACATAAATATGTAAAGTGCATCCCTATCCCAATCCTGAATTACGTGCTAAAACAATAAATGACCTTACATCCCCCTAAAATATCTATTCTGTCACCCCTCAGGGGGTTCACTTTACCAGGCGCTTAAAACAAGCTTGTCTGACACTACATTGAAAACTCAGCATTTAGTTTAAACGGTTACACTCGAAAAATATTTTTTCTACTCGCTGTACACTTATCAAAAACTACAATCGTTTTACCTTTCTTACTCGCTGGTACAGTACACATTGATTTTTATGCCTTCTTAGTGTGTTTTAACATTAAAATGCAACCCCGTTCTCATGCCTGCCATACCTGCTCATTCTCTCATCTCTTTCAGCTCGCGCTGCGCGCTACCGGTAATTGAATCTCCCACGTGTGCAAACCTGAGTTTTTGAACCACGTTCTACTCCGCCCATCTGGGGAGGAGATGGGCGGAGTAGAACGTGGTTCAAAAACTCAGGTTTGCACACGTGGGAGATTCAATTACCGGTAGCGCGCAGCGCGAGCTGAAAGAGATGAGAGAATGAGCAGGTATGGCAGGTATGAGAACGGGGTTGCATTTTAATGTTAAAACACACTAAGAAGGCATAAAAATCAATGTGTACTGTACCAGCGAGTAAGAAAGGTAAAACGATTGTAGTTTTTGATAAGTGTACAGCGAGTAGAAAAAATATTTTTCGAGTGTAACCGTTTAAACTAAATGCTGAGTTTTCAATGTAGTGTCAGACAAGCTTGTTTTAAGCGCCTGGTAAAGTGAACCCCCTGAGGGGTGACAGAATAGATATTTTAGGGGGATGTAAGGTCATTTATTGTTTTAGCACGTAATTCAGGATTGGGATAGGGATGCACTTTACATATTTATGTAGTATTGATTCATGCAGTACTGATTAACACTGGCTATAAGATCGCTTGTATTGAAAATGTTTTTTTAAAATGACTGTAAACAATGTTAACACCTTCCAGAAATAATGCATTACTTAAAATTGTCCATTTTCAGCTACCCCTGACGAAGGGCTGGACTATAGCCCGAAATGCATTGGGTTCTAAATGAAATAAAAAATTGCTGCTCTGAACAATCTAGTGCATTAAGATCTTATTTTCAGAAGAGGTCCGGATGGACACATGGAAATATGAGAAGTTACTTAAATGCAGTACGAGTAATATGTGGATTGGACGAATGTGATGACAATATAAGGACAAAACAATAGTGAAGAACAATGTTTAAAATGTGAAGAGGCGAAATGGTTTAAAATGAAGTTGGATATGATATCCTCACAAGCAGTGCACCTGGGAGTGGAGTGTGTGAACACACGCTCCCCACATGTTTATACTATAATGTGCCTACAGCGGTTTTTTTTTTGGCTCAGGATACATGCAATTGCATGACCTGAAAAAGAAAAAAGAAAAAGAATGGTCATCCTAATCATGGGTAGTTCCTACAGGTACTTTTTAATTCTTCACTAAAATCCCACCACTCACATAAATATCCCTATCACTTACACCACACGCACCACACATAGTCATTGACGTCAGTGCTCCCGCGTAGTCGTAGGTCGCAGCACGCCGCATCCCGTTAGAGGGGTGCGAAGACCCCTATGATGAAGCATGACACCAAGGGGCCTTTTGGTGTGTGAGGGGTATTTTACAAAACACTAAGTGCTCCCACACTCCTGTGGGTAACACTTCCCTGCTAGTAGGATTCCTTTTGACTCTAAGTAATATTCATTGTTATAGAGGTGCCATATGAAGTACCAAAACTGCACTTGAGGTTCATTGAACGTACCAGGCCATGGCGACCTCACACCCAGAACGAAAAGCACAGAAACATAATTCAGTATAGAACTTTTCATGGGGAAGGAACATCCAGACTTATCCTATGACCGCACCTTCTCTCCTGGTAAAACTCACTTGCTTTGAATCATTTGAGAACATCGTTTTTTATAAGAACTCACACAAAATTATGAGAACTGATAACGCCACATAGCTGTGAGAATAGGCACTCCCATTCAATAGATAATATTTGCATTTCACGTGTTTCAAACTCTATTTCAGGGCTTTTTGTACTGTTTCCTTGTGCTTGCAAGTTACCATTAGTCTGATTGACGTTGGCCTGTGTTTGATTCCTCTTGCTGGCTTTAACCATTTGGATTCCTTTATTGGTGTTCATGTGGGCATTCACACCTGATCATGGGATCTGATTAATCCTGTCCCTCTTCTTTGGGACTCTTCCTGCAGCCCTTCTTAACAAGGAAATTAAGCCTAGGTTTCCAGAGACAGACACCATCTGTGGCATCTTCCTTGTTTGGGCCTGTTAGGACTAACCCTGGGCCGTGAACTCTGCTCCGTTTGCGGAGTATGCAGAGTTTTCCACACTTTGCTCTCCAGGAAGCAAGCGTAGTTTCGTTTTTTTCCTCACTCGAGTTCTTCATCGTCAAGTTGGCAAATGGGAGTGAGAAAAATCCACCTCCCGGTGAGTTTTTTCCTTGCTCACCATGGTCTAGTTGGCGAGGGAAAAAAATCAACCTCCTGGCGAGATTTCTCAACGCGGGTGGTCAGATTTCTCAATGCGAGTGTCCATGGCAGGTCACGACCACTCACATTGAGGAACCTTGCGTCCGCGTTGAGAAAACTGCTGCACAAATAGAAAATCTCCTTGAACAGCAGAAAGCAAGCTGAGGCCTCTGGTGCTGCGCATAGTGCAGTTCTCAATGATTTCACAGCCCGGGACCAATGCCCAGCGTCCAAAATCACTACGAACAGCATGACCCCAATGCACTCTGCTGCACGTGTAACTCCGCATAGCACTGTTTTTTTGTCACTTACGCAGAACTCCACGCACTCTGCCCAGACTTAGGGGTCGATTACAATGGCGGACAGACCGGCGTCCGTCCGCCACCCCCGAGGTGGAGGGACCGTCCGCAGGGGCAGCGGCGTACCCTCCATTGCAATTAGGATGTGACCGCCACCCTGGTGGTCACATCCCGTATATTTAACATTGCGGCGGGTGCTGCTTTAAGCAGCACCCGCCGCAAAGTTAAAAGTGCATGCTGTGCATTTGCATGCACAAAGCGGCAGGCCCGCGCGGTGCCTGCCGCATTGTGCATGCAACTGCAGGGGGGTACCATAGGTACCCCCCATGTGCACCCCCCACCCCCCAACACACTGGGGGCCCGCAAGGGGCCCCCAGAAGCAAAGGTCCACATGCTTTTCCACAGTGGAAAAGCCGCCGCGGAAAAGAATGTTTCCGCACCCATCCTAATGTGGCTGGCGGTGTCTCGCCACCATATTGGGGTCCACACCCCGCGGATCAGCGGCGGACGGACCTGCTGTCCACAACTGATCCCACCGCCATCATAATCTGACGGTGGGTGTTTTCTATGCCACGCCGGTGAATCCGAATCCTCCAGGCCGGCGGTGGCTCCCACCGGCCCGGAGGATGCGGATTCACCGCCATCGTAATCGACCCCTTAGTTAGGACCTAGAAGGCTATATGGCCAGAAATGCTACCAATTCTGCTCCTCATGCTCTGTTAAGCAGCACCACCTGTCCTCCTTATTTCTACTTAATCCGGATACATTCCTTCCACTTTTTCCTAAATGCTACCTACACCGGTAAGTTGTTCTATAAATGCTTGAGGTTAGTACACTTGACCCTCTACTGAGGTGTCTGTGAATTTTTTTGGGTTTCACCACCATCTTCCCTTTTCTTCAGTCTAAGTGAATTCATACTCTAAAGGGCATATTATCAAGAAAGGCGATAAAATTATTGCCGCTTTAGCGGCAGGAAACTGCCCATAGCAGCCCAGGTTAACACCAGAACCTGGGCTTCTATGGGAATTCACAAGGACATATTATCAAGGCCATTATCGCCGCTTTAGCGGCAGTTTCCTGCAGCTAAAGCGTCAATAATTTTATCGCCTTTCTTGATAATATGCCCCAAGGTTTCTACAATGTTTTGCACGTTTTGAGGTTGCCTTTTTATTTAATGTGAGTAATACAATTTTAAAATATTGATTCCTTATTCACATTGCTGGTGGTTGGGACCTCATTACACTATACATACCTGTCATTTGTTTGCTTCTTATTCGATAGCTGTATGTGCTTTCCTTCCTCTTCTTGGGCCTCATTTATGAGGCTATGCGTCACTTTTATGCCGCTGGTGCCTCACTTTTTGTGACGCACAGTGGCGTAAAAAATGCGCCTTGTTGTGCCATATTTACAAAGTGACGCATCTAGGTAGATGTGTCACTTTGTAAACCCCTGCGCCACATTATACCTGCACCAGGTATAATGTATGCAAGGGGGCGTATTGACGCAAGAAAGGGTCGTAGAAGTGACGCACTGAAATCTATGTGATTTCACTGCGCCACTTCTAGGACACAAATGTGTCAATTTCTTACGCCTGCCTCACAGCAGGCGTAAGACTGACGCAGGCCTTTCACATGGGGCTTGCCCCATGTGAAAGGATACATTGCTGGAGTTGCGTCACTTTTGTGACACACTCCAGCAATGCGCCACTTTTGCGCCATACAGATACGTCAGAAATACTGACGTATCTGTAACTCCTTGCGCAATGATGCGTCATACTGTAAATATGACGCACCATTGGTGGTGCAAGGAGGGTGCAGTGAAAAGTGACGCATCGCTGTTTTCACGCAGCGATGCGTCACTTTTCATAAATGAGGCCCCTTGTGTTTATCCTGTTTCTGGAGTATAGATGCATCACTATGTCCTTCCAATGCTCGCTTTTTCAGACACTTACAAAAACAAATGGTATTATGACAGAGCATGTGCGTCACACCCCTGCATCACTCCCTGTTCCTCTTGCTCACCTGTGTGCTTTCTTCCCATGAGCTCCACGTTGCTGTCTTTCACGCATTTGGTCCCCCACCCGTGCTGAAGTGGTGCTTCTCCCACCTTTTGCCACTATGCTCCTGCTTTCCTTCGTCCCCCATGTGCTTCTACCCCTGCATCCCCATGTTGCTTCCCCAAGGCTGCTTCCCCACCCAATTAAAAAAACAAAACACTTACACACCCATTTTGCTTCCACCTCTCATCCTCCATGCTGCTTCAGCCCTTCACCCGGTCCTCATGGACGTCAATTGGGGGTCGCACGTGCGACTCCTGGCTTGCCCCTTAAGACCCCTGGCAATGCCTTTGCAACCCCTGGCTTCAATGGCTGCAAAGGCAATGCCAAGAACAACAAGTAAACGGTGCTCTGATGAGCACAGTTTACTTTCTGCAGCTCCCACTGTGACCTGGGACATTAAACTTTAGTTCATTTAAACAAATACATTCAGCAGGGCAATGCACTCTCTTAATTAAATTAAAAAATGACCTACAATTTAGACAACATGTTTCCAATTTATCATTATTGTCAAAACATGGAAGATGATGTGCTTATATAAGAGTTCCCCTCAGTGCTTTGCATAGTTGATAATGCATTACAAATGATCATAATGAAAATGTTTTCATTATAAGGATTAACTTAAGTTAATGACATAAATCAGATTCAAAATATGGTCTTGTGTATTATCAGTATACATTGTGGTCGGTGTTTCTTCTTCCAGCAAAACCGTAATTTTCATTCAGAAAGTGTAAGTACCCTGTTTAAAACATAGGTAGTATATACAATATCTATCTATCTGTGTTATTAATATTGTACTCTTATGTAATTGTGCACATAAGGGGTTCTTAAAGTCAGCAATGTAAATTATTATGATGTCATCAGGATCAAGGTCATGTGACATCACTTCCAGTGAGGATTAAGTGTCAATGATTATATGACGTCACTTCCTATGATGCCATTGGTTCAAGGGGGGGGCGGGGTGAGGTCACTTTTGCTAACGTTGGTATTTTGATGATTTGACGATAATGCAGGGCCTCCATGTTGCTTCCCCAGCCTGTTTTTGAAAAAAGGATGCTTTCGCCAGTTCTTTTTTTTCTTTTTAGTTATTGATCCAACTTTGATTGATAACTAAAAGGGAAAAAATGCAGTTGCAACATTTTGCAGGCACACATGTGTGGTGTGAGTGCCTACAAAATGACATGTTTTGTGACGTACTGGTGGCGTATTTTACTGCTCTATATTTACAAGGACAGGAAAAGCCACCCTGCATGTCTTTTCCTCTCCTTGTAAATATTGCCGCTTTACACGCAGCACTTTGCGTGAAAGGGGCGTTCCATGGGTTTTGCTGTGGCTGTTCCCATGCAACACCCATGGAACAAGACACATTTCCAGATTTACAAGGAATCGTAAATCTGGAAATGCGTCTGAATGCTACGCCTCCCAACGAGGAGAAATGTTTTCATTTTTCCTCATTTTTTCCTCTTTCAATGCGTGCTGCATTCTACAGCAAGCATTGAAAGATGAAAATTCTTGTAGTGATTGTTTTTGTGCAGGAAGGTGCTGCTTCCTGCACAAAAACAATCTCCCCATGACGCAGGCACCCTTGCACCATGGGGCAAGGGTGCCTGAGCCAGCGCATGGCAGCTGTTTGTGTGCCAGCCCAGGGGAGAGCACAGGAATGCAACATATTATTGCAAATATGTCACATTCCTGTGCTTTGGAAGTGCCGCAGCATGGCGCAGCCAAAGGGCTTACGTTGCTGCGCTGCTGCACTTCCTCGTAAATCTGCCCCATATTCTTTATTTTATATTCTTTAGCCATGCAGCGCAGCATCAGAGATGGTGTGCCACATTTCCAAAGCAATTGACAAAGCCAACAGGGCCCAAAGGCAACACCTCTATTTATGTTATGCACTTCAACAACTGAACGTATGTATTCATTTTCTAAGGCACTACATGACATCTTTGGGTTATTTCAGAGGGCAGTAAGGTTCCAGTGTTAGAGGCCTGGGATCTGTGGTGACTGGTAATCTTACCAGGGAGGGGGGCAGGGGGCCACAAACACATTCATAACACTCACTCACAAATACAACTACACATACATACCTTCATACATACACTCATGCATGCACCAAACATAAAAAAATATAAAACTGCAGCTCTCCTGGAGGGAGGCCTCAGAGGTCCCAAGACTGTTGGGAATGCTGCCTTTCCTTACTGACTGATCTTAGGTAAACCAGTGAGGGAAGGCAGCAGTCCCTCACTCGTCACTGAGTGACATGGGTCAGTGAGACTGCTGACCCCACCCCACTCTGTGATGAGATGTCACTTATTGACACTCAGTTCTGACCACTTCAGGGCATAAAACAGAAGTATCCAGGACTGAGGAAATCAGTGATGCTTCCCCTCGTCACAAGAGGGAGGGCCTCAAGGCACTTTTGCCTTGCTGTGGAGGTCACGCCCACAAGGCTGTGAAATCCTCAGCCCGGCAAAGTTCAGCTCAGGCAGCCAGGAGCCTGCACATTTATCCCATGTATGGCTCCCATGTCTAGCTCCTGGCTGCCTGACCTGAACAAGAAGAGTGCGTGTCAGGCTGATCTTTGTTCAGCCTGACAGACACTCTTTTTGGGGAGAGGAATTAGGGGGGCGTGCCCCCTCAGCCCATATGGATGGTCTGCCGCTGCCTATGAGTGGTCACTATACTCTGGCAGAGAACGTATATGTTTCAGTCCTGTAGGCCTGTGGTCCTTCGAAGGCCCATCCACTCACCCCAATGCAAGCACTCGTGGCATGTCTCTCCTGTAACCCTATATGTTTTGTTACTTGTGGGGATTGTTGTGTCCAACCCCTTAGCTGCAAACTCATATCTGATACATGATGCCGAGTGCAATGCAAACAATGCACAATGTATCAGCCTGTGCTCGAGAGAGCATGTGTAATGTGACAGGAGAGGAGGTAGAAAGAGAAAGTCTGCCGGCCACCATGGGAAAACATCTGTTCTACATTTGGATTAGAACACAATATGAAGTCTTGTAGCTGTCACTAAGTACCTCTGATTTATAATCATGCAGACTTCCATTGAATGGAGCGAAGGGGCACTGTGGCCCTGGGTAGAAAGAAAGGATGAAGAGGGCCCAATTAGCGAGAAGGCTGGAAGCAGTAGCGGTTCCTCCACTAAAGGGGAGGAGCGTCGCCCCACTACTCTTCAGCAACTAAGAAAGGAACAAATACAATTTAATGTTAGTATCATTTTATTTTGTCCTACTGCTGTTGCAGATTTGAGTGAGGAGGTGCGGCAGGGCTGCAGAGCAGGGGAGAAGTGGTTTGCCCACTCCTAAGTGCGCAATGACTGTTTGGTCGGTCCTCTTGGGCCACCCACAACAGTCATGTGCGCTTCCCTGTACTTCTTGCAGGTTGCATTACAGACTACATGGAGAACATGCTCACCCCTCCAGCCCCTGGCTGAGTGCTGTGACATGGCTCTCAGACCAATCACAATGTTGCATAGGCTTAGGGGAGGGAGCTTGGCTACCTGCTTCCTGTTCCTGGAGTCGTATGCAGGACAGCAGGAGCAGAGATACAGGATCCGTCCGCAAGGTAAGTGTTATTTAAAAAAAGAATTATATTGCAGCCTGCCCCTCCCGTGCTCCCACCCCACCGCATGCGTGACGTGCCTGCTGCCACTAGGTGAAAGTGTAGAAGTGTTTGCGCACATTTCGATAGGCTGTCATGAATATCAGTGAGAGGTGAAAATAACACTTCAGAATATCAGTACCAGGGGAGAGGAGCCACTAAACAATGAGAGGTGTAGAAGGGCTATGCTGATTCCGATAGACCGAAACGTGCCACCATACTACGAGGGGAAAGAGGCCTTGAAGAACAAGAAGAGAAGGGAAAGAGGCTAGGATAACAGTAGAGGAAGCTCAAGAGCCTCTGAATTGCAGTAAGAGGTGAGCAAGCCGTGCAAGATCGGTGGAGTGTAAGAATGTTTGTAAGGAGCAATGGTTCTGGAACAAGTATCAGAGTGAGGGTGGTTGTCAGAGGCCTAACCACACTACAATTATAAGTTCATAAAATAAATCTCTGTATTACTGAATATGCCAGGGTAGCACATTCCCTATAACCCTTTTAACCTGATTTTGTGGGGTCTCTTCAAGACATTTTTTGCACAAATCAGTACTATTAGTGCAATTTGACAGACATATTTATATTTATGTAGGTAAAAGGTGGCATGATTTATAGTGAACACAAGGAGATGATGAACGGAGCGCTGAAACTTTTCAGACACTCACCCCCAGTCACCTATCTGGGTTGAATCCATCATTGTTCTTTAGCTCACTTCCCCACACCAGTTCGGACCCAGCTATATGGAAATCAGTCTTGACCCTGTGCCTCATGGGAACAGTCTATCCCGAACTGCCAAGCCAGGTCTTCAGTGAACTGTAAACAAGCATCCTGGGACCGTGTTTGGGCAAACAGCCCTCATCAACCAGGCTAGCTTGAATCCAGTGGCAAAGTGAGCAAGGGACCCACGTGTGGGCCTAACCTGCCAACTTAGGTCGAACAAAGCAAACACAACGAGATGATGGACGGAGCACTGAAACTTTTCAGACACTCACCACAAGTCACAGATCTGGGTTCAATCCATCATTGTTCTTATGGATGGAGCCGGTTCCAGGATGCTTGTTTCCGGTCCAGGGAAGACATGGCTAAGCCTTTCGGGCTGGACTGTTCCCCTTGGGTCAAAAGGTCATGACTGATTTGCATATATCTGTGTCTGAAATGGGGTGGTGAAGTGAGATAAAGAACGATGATGGCTTCAACCCAGATCTGTGACTGGGGGTGAGTGTTTGAAAAGTTTTAGCGCTCCGTTCATCATCTCCTTGTGTTTGCTATGATTTATAGTGAACATGCTCTCCAAAGGCACAAAGGCAAACAAGCTGTCAAGAGACAGTGTGCCACAAAAAGATGTGCCCTCATATGGCAGCCTCCTGCAGGTGGTCAAGGGGGTTCTTTGGACCTCCCAGAAAACCCTTTGCAGGCAGGTGCAGTCAATCACTGCTCCTGCCTGCAAGGATATCTCTCTGCTGTTCTAAAAGTGCAGGCAGTTGCCAACTGCGCAGTGAAACACAGAGCGGCTGCTTCAAAGCTGCTCCGTCTTTCACTTGAATGCGCTGCCCCAGGGCACCACAAGCGAAACTGCTATCACAACTTTTCTGTTCCAGGAATCAAAAATGCCCCAAAATATTACTATGGCATTGAGAATTTGCTTCAGAATGTTAATTATTTTGATGAAACACTTACATGGTACAACTGTGACATCAGAAAAAGAACATGGAGGTTAATCCAACAATGCTGTTGTTACAGTGCTTAATTTAAGACAGTGGTTGCATGTGAGGCCCCTAGCTCTCATTAATTAGGGACCGGCGCTTTTTTATACTCTTCAGACTTTGACCCAGAGCAACAGAGTGAACAATACAAAAAGGGGAAAGAAGGAGGAAGTGAAATACAGGAAAAAGCATGACAAAAAGAGAAATCAAGACCTTTCATGAGTCACAAAAGGCCCAACCCTTGGGGTTACGAGCCTGTTCTGACTAGCCGATGGGCTTCTTGAGCCAATCGGAAGTCAGCCAGAATGACCGACCGGTTTAGTTTCCGACCACCAGCATTGTAATGCTGCGGTCGGAAACTAAGCCGAGGGGCCAATTACGATGCGACCCGGAAGGCACCGACCATTGGTGGATCTTTTACGAGCCGCATCGTAATCAGCCCCATAGTGTTGCCTGAAATGTGGGAAGATGAGGCAAAGACCTACAGGTAATAACTGTTATTATTTATTTATTTATGCAGCTGTGGATCAATGCTTTTCAATATATTGGACTAGAGTATGCCCACAGGTTACTTGGTCACAGAATTTGACCTCAGAATATTATGCAGCTCAATTACATCCTTGACATAATTTTCTAAACAAAGACACTTCAAATACTTTTTGGTGAATCTCAGCAGACCATCCGTGTTACCTAAGTGCTTGCATAGTGAGATTATTTAATATTTTTCTTTAATATGCAAATTGTGTTTTTTGTTCAAAGACTTGGATGAAATTGTCATTTTCTGCTGTATATCAGCATTATCTGCTATTGGTATTTTACCTAAAAAATAAATCACAGCTTTAGTTTACTAAACCACAGATTCACTAATAGACCTAGTCTTGGACATGTAATTCTAAGTGTCACAAACAATATATTTTTTATCATATCTTGATTAAGTCACAACTGTGCTTTGGACAATACTAATCTACAGCTCCTTGAAAATAACAGACATTTCTTTGGTAGTTTATGATGTTCAAATAGTCTTAGTCCATATTCCGCCAGCAACAGCAGAATTATAATTAGCAGTTGATTATTAATTAAAGGTGAGACAGCTTACTGGATTCATGGCTTCATGCTCAGTTAAAAATGTGGTTACCTAGCATTAAACCTGCCTGTTGTGCCATAACATTTACTGATTTGTGAGTCTACAAGTGGGGCTTTGTAAACTGAAAGCGGACATATTTCACAAATCAACAACAAAGCAGAGTGGTTTTAATTTTGTTTGCATCACAAGAAGTGAAATGAATGCCTTGTGTTTGTTTCTTTTCACTCAACTCAAAACATTTGCTCCTTTCACTCCCGCCTCACATAGTAACAATTAAGAGTAAATCTGTATCATCTGTGGTCCAAATGTTTGTCATAAATTTGGAAATATGTAAACACTTTAGAAATGAAGCCAACCAATGTTGTTTTTTGCAACTGGGAAATTTAAAAGACCTTTGTCATAGGCCTTGTGCTTTAAGCATCTACTGAATCCCAGCAAGTGCCATTCATCTTCAGGTTATAGATAGGCCACTTTTTTTTAGCCTCATGGAAAGATAGGTATGCTCCATAAAAGTACATAGTTTGTGCAAAATAAAATTTCTGCCACTTTATTTAGCTTTAATATTTGAGCCACAATGAGCGGACAACAATATTAAGGGCTCGATCTAGATCTTGGCGGACGGGTTAGTCCGTCACAACGGTGACAGATCATTTATCCGCCGAAATATAAATCCCATTATATCCTATATTTTTCATATTTCGGCAGACAGTATATCTTTCACCATTGTGATGGAGTAACATGTCCGCCAAGATCTACATCAGGACCTAAGTCTTTTATATTAACATCTCCGGTTACCTGGGATACTTCAGCATCTACCGAACAAATATTACCAGTTCCACTGGTAATATATGTTCACATTGTGCTGTAATGGCTATCAACCTGACCACCCCAGTATTTTGTAGGGATGTGTTAAGTAAAAAAAAGTGAAACGTTGCTATTTTTTACTTTTACTTTGCCTGCTTTGCATATCTTTAAGATGGTGGATTTCCACAGTCACAAAGGGCTGCGAGCATGCTCTGTAGCACCGGCTCACATTGGTTTTTAGCAATGCTTTGTACCTCTTCTATCTCGGTAGATGGAAGCTCAGGGCGGGACTTTAACCCATTGGCTGTGGGGGTTAATCCCCGCGTGTGAGCGTTCTAACGGCCATGACGGGTTCAGCTCGTCATCAGCACACGAGCACCGTGGCTGATCGTCATCAGCATGGGAGGGGTTAAGCAGCAGCTGCTGCTACTCAGGGAGGGGCAACCCAGGGTGAATGCGAAAGAAGCAAAGGGGCAGATTTAATTACACTTCATACAAAGCAGGGCAGCAATCAATGTTGTTGCACTGCGTTGCATGAAAGTGAAACAGCAAAAGTGCGCCATCTCTGGTAAGATATGGGGCATTATCTCCTTGTCTGTCTTCCTGTCTCAGTCCTTACACGAAGAACAGTTCTCCTGTTTCACAGAAACTAATCACTCAGCTAAGCCGAAAAAGTTCCCCTAAGATTGTGTCCAATACCCATCATGCATAAAGGGAGGAACTAAGTATGACAACATCTTGTTCCTTTTTGTCTGCCCTACATATGCTGTATCCGGCAAGCCTTCATGTGAGGTACTATTTTCTGTCTTTTATAGATATTTTATGTATTGAATTTTATTTCTTGAGACTTGCTTTAGCAGTCTCTATGTTCTTAAATCCTTCCTTATTGTTAAGCAGGCATGGATTATATTTTGGCAATGCAAGGACACCTGGGATAGGTTTTCAAACATTTTGCACCTGCTTAGCGTCACAAAAGTGACGCTAACAGCACGGAATATATTTAGCGCTGGATAATACCCTAAAAATAGAGCAAAACAGCGCAAAGCTCTGCTTTGCATTGCTTAACCCCAAGAGTGCGTTACATAAGTGATACATGGGCATTACTTGTAGACAGGGGTTAGCACCAAAACTTAATGCCACTCAAAGGAGGTGCTAACAGAAGAAATCTTTTTATTTCTCCTTTCTTTTCCGACTTTGTGTGCCTGCTGGACTGTGCAGCATATTTACAAAGAGGGAAAGCTTTTAAACGTATCTAGGAATGGTACTTAGCACAGGAAGGGTACAATTCATGTACAAAACAAATGCTAGGGTCAAACACACACACATGCCCTAGCGCTATGACGCTAAGGTGTGTGCGTGGTGCTCAGCAGCTGAAATCAGTGCCGGCGCTAGGGAAAGAGGAGGAGAGAGCCATATCTGTGTAGATATGGTGCTCTCTTGCTCCCTCCCTGTCACACAACAAAGCACAGCCTTTTGGGTGCTACACTGCATTGGGTGTATTTTTAAAAAATCTGGGCCTAAGTGTCGTTTTGCCACCGTATGCATTTCCAAATTGCCTGATGTTCTCTCCGAAACATTGCCTGATTTCAAAATGGCAGCTCTTGCAAGAGTTTGGCGTAGTGTGCATTGTTACTATAGTAACCACTTGAAATCAGGAAATTAGCTCGGCATCAGCATTTTCTTCATAATAGAACCAACTTTTAACTGGGGAGAGGCTGTGGTCTCTCGGCAGGGATGCTCAACATCCTAGGATTCTGGGCATTTCACTTAATCTCCTGGGCCTAACAAAAATGAATCTGTCCGTCTGTAACGCAACTGGTGCTCATGTAAAGCACTCTGATACTGTAGGGTCTAGTTCGTGCTATGTAAAACTCCCACAAAAAAAAGTAAGGCAGAGGTCCCTACAATGGACTTTGTTAATTTAATGATCAATGAGATGGCGTAATCAGTCTTTAAGGCAAGGGAATCTAGGGCCCTCCTGCTAAGATTCCAAGGCTGCATGTGGATGATTCTCAGCTGGAGGATCTTGAGGAGAGGGATAAGTTAGGATGTTTTGTACAGGGATCTGAGCTCTCTAAGTTATTTACACATATTAGAGAGAAGCTGGGGTTCCCAATTCCTTTAGAAGAAGGAATGAAGGAAGGTTTTTTTTAACTAAATATCAGCTCGCTGATCCTGAAGTCTTGCCCCTGCATGGTGCAGTCCACAAGGTCCTAACACATGAATGGAAGGACAGTGACAAGACTGTTTTTCCTCATTCTCTTTCTAAATGATATCCTTTGCAGGGCCTTTCAGGGGAATTTCTGCCTTCAGTTAAGGTGGAAAACCTGGGCATGGTGGTCTCTGAGGGGACTATCACACCCGACTAGGTAGATAAAAAGGTGGAAGGAGCCGTCAAACATGCTCTTTCTGTGCACCCCACTTTTCAATCAGGGTAACAGCCTACACCACCCACATTGTACAGTCCGTCCTGAGGGATTTTCAATCTCTGCCTAAGGTTTTGCATGAGTGGGCAGATGCATTCTTATTGATGATGGAGTTTCAGGTCAGGTTCCTTTCAGATCTTTCCTTTGAGAGTATATGTGCTTCTTGAGATGCTTTAGGTGATTCTATAGAGGCTAGGTACCATATTTGGATGCAGTCCTCAGAGCAGATGCCTCACAGAAGTTAATCCTGATAAAAATTACCCTTTAAAGATTCCAAAATCTTAATCCACCAACTTGAGGCCTTCTTAAAGCAGTATGTGGAAAATAGAAAATGTATCACTCCAGTCCATTCCATTCCAAGGAATAGAGGGTTTGGTTCTAGGAGAGTGTTTCTTCCTCCTCAGTCCACGGTTAATAGCCAGCCCTATTGATGTAGGGGTCATTGCCAGGCACTCCTGGGGGAGGCAAATACTGGTTTCAACCTGCAGCCGCCCAGCCCCTGCTTCTCCCAAGCAATGTCTATCCTTCCCTTCCAGAGGGAAGTCATCTTCGTTTCTTCAGTCACAAATGGCTTTTCATTCCATCTGCCATGTCTTCTGGCACAACCTCAGGCATCAGCTCATCTGTGTTTAAGGAGCTAGTGGGAAATGGCATCCACTCTACAGCCTCTCCCATTGGAAAGCCCCCATTTGTACCCTCTGGTCCATTATCTACTTTGTTACTGGAATCTTGCTTGCCAGGATAATGAGGCCCCAATTCCAATAACTCCAGACATAACCCAGGCACTCCAGTCATGGCCCTCTCCATCAATCCTATCCAAGGCCACAATCTTGTTTGTCTTCAGTGACTGTGTTAAAAACAGATGCTAGTGTCCTCGGTTGAATTGGGGAATTTAAAAGCACAGGGCAAATAGATTCTTTCGGAGAGCCTCCAATCTTCGAACTGGAGGGAGCTGGCAGTTGTATGGAGGGGTCTTCTATGGTTTGGTCTGCTCCTGAGGAATCATGCAGTTTGCCTACAGATGGACAATCAAGTGGTGAGGGCATACATCAGCCATCAGGGGGGCATGCAGGTTCAGCTGTTTCAGCTTTCCCGGAACATATGCCTTTGGTTGGAGAAGAATCTCCTTTCTCCAGTGGCTGTCTATCTTCCGGGTAGGGGAAATGGCCCTGCAGGCTCCCTGGGCAGAGAGTTCCCATCTTCAGTGTCTCTTTGCCTCTCTCTACCAGTATTCAATTAGATCCTCTCTAGGTTTGGAATCCCTTGGCTGGACCATATTGCCTCAGAGGAGAATGTGCTTCTCCCTCCATTTTGTAGTCTGGTTCCCTCCAGACATGCCTTAGAGATCAACTCTTTACATTGGCCTGGGGGACTTCTTTACAGGTTTCATCATTTTTCCTTGATTGCCAGGGTCCTTCGAAAAGTTTAGAAGGATCATGAGGAGGTTCTGATGGTTTTGCTGGAATGGTCCAAAAGACCAGGGTTTCTTCTGGGTCTGGCTGTCTCTAATTCTTCGAGCTCAATGGCCATCAATTCTAGCTTTTCGAAGGTTCTGCTGTTGATTCAGTGGCACCTCTTGTCTCAAGTCTTTTGAGAAGCTTTGCTTTTGAGAGGCCAATTTCTTGCTTGCTGGTCCCTTCTTGGGACCTGCCCTTAGTACTCCATGCTTTAAGGGATCTTCCTAGTTAAAGTTTCGTTTTTGGTGGCCATTTGTCCTGGTAAGAGGGTCAGTCAGAATGGGGGCACTCCTTTCCTCATCCTCCTTTATGAACATTTGTGATGATAAGGTTCTTCTTCATCCAAGCCCACTCTTCCTGCCCAAAGTGCTTTCTAACTTTCACTGTCAGGAGGATTTAGTCCTTCCTGCTTTTTGTCTTGATCCCTCTTTTCTCACGGTCAGGAGGACATAGTCTTTCCTCTTTTTTGTCCTGCTTTTCCTTCTCCAGAGGAGGAGAGACTCCATTCCCTGGACCTTCTCTGGGGTCTTTTGATTTACCTTGAGAGAACAAGCTCATTTAGGAAAGTGGACTCTCTATGTGTGACTTTTGGTCTATCTGGGAAAGTTCTTAAGCCATCTTCATCTACTTTTTCCTGGTGGATTAAGTTGGCGATCATTCAGGTTTATGATGCTGATAAGGGTTCCCTACCCTCTGTAGTCCAGGGCCCCTCTACTAGGAGCATTCCATTTTCCTGGGTGATGTTTAAAGAGGCACCTGTTAAACCTATTTGTAATGCTGCAACATGGGCTTCACATAAAACTTTTATTTCCCATTACCGTCTTCAGTTGGGAATGGTGGCGTCTTCAGATTTTGGTCCACATGTCCTCTTCTCTATTCGTTGTGTATAATGTGTATATTGCTATTAACTTTTTCAAAAGTGTTGCTTCATATTACTGTTTGATCTTTTTTCTTTCATAACTAATCACCATATGCTTGGGTATTGGCTCATTGTGTAAGGATTGGGAGAGGAAGACGTATGAGGAGGTAATGCCTGGTTACTTACCGGTAATTTTCATTACTCTGAGTCCAGGTCTTCCTGTCACAGTCCAGAGCCCTACCCTCTTTCCAATGTTTGTTTTATTGGTGATTGTTTTCTTCTTCTTTTTTATCTTGTTATTACAGGATATTGTCATTCTTAGATTCTCCTTTATGCATGATGGGTATTGGACACAATCTCAAGGGAACATTTTAGACTTAGCTGACAGATTACCTTCTGTGGAGCAGGAGAAATGTTAATTGTGTGAGGACTGTGACACGAAAACCTGTACTCAGAGTAATGAAAATTGCTGGTAAGTAACTGGTCATTTCTGCTGTCTCCTAATGCTGGTGCACAGTGTGCTGCCTAGCACCAACAGAGACACCCTTGTATAATGCAAGGGTGCCTGCAATACTGGCAGGGGTGTTTTGTGCAGAAAGGGATTCCTTCCTGCACAAACACAATCCTTAGATACATATTCCTCTTTCTATGTGTGATACAGAATGCTGTGCTCTTCGAAAGAGATTGTAACTAGGAGACACACAGATATTTCTCCTTGTTGCTCCTCACTGGGAAAGGCAGAGCATTTTAATGCATTGCTAGGTTTACTAGCTTTAGTAAATCTGGGAATGTAACAGAATCTATGCGTGGATGCGTCGGAACACCCACACTCCACCCATGGAACCCCTTCCCACACAAGGTAACGTAACAGTGCTTGTGTCACTTTGTATTGACTAAAGTGGTATTGAATAGTAAATGCCAAAAAGGATTTTGCATAACTGCTACACCATAAGAGAGATGCAACTCCGATACAAAACCTTAGTAAATCTGCCCCAAACTTCTTTGCAGCCTGATGTCTGTCAATGTTATGTGGGACACCTCACTGCATGGAATGAGGCTGGAAAGTGATACTGATGTCTGAGGCAAAGTCAATGTTCACTTTTTTGTGATGTGCCACAAATTCGCCCAACAATGGTGATGTATGTATTTAGTTTGCCAGCTTTTAGTCATGTGCAATTGTGGGCCAAACAATGATATAGTGATATTGCCCTACAAAGGCTGCCAGCAAGTCTAGCTGCAGTTCAGCAACTGACTGCAGACAGAAGTGGTATGAACCGTGTGGGGGGGGGTAAATTTACAAGCTCCTTGCAGCACTTTTGTGCCGCCGTTGTGTCACTTTTTGTGCAGCTGGCAGCATAAACAATGTGCCATTTTGTGGCCCATTTACAACATGACGCATCTAGGGAGATGCGTCACCCTGTAAAGCCCTGCGCCACATTATACCTGCGTCAGATATAATGTATGTAGGATGGGCATTCCCACGCAGGAAAGCCTTGTAGAAGTGACGCAGTGAAATCTACAAGATTTCACTGCGCCACTTCTAGGACGCCACTGGGTCAAAATCCACCACCTGCTTGGCGCAGGCATAAGGAGTGAGGCAATGTATTGGGAATAGGCCTCCCTGTGAATTGCTGGAGTTGCACTGTACTGGCGACACGACTCCAGCAATGCGTGACTTTTGTGTTAACAGATGTGTCAGAATGTCAGTCCTTGCCCCGTGGTGTGCCATATTTTAAATATGTCGCATCCATGGTGGCACAAGGGTTTCACAGGGAGGCGCAGAGAAACTGACGCATCTGTACATATGTGTCAGTTTCTTGTAAATCTTTCCCCCTGTATATATTATTTTTCCTGCTATGGTCACCTGCCATGAGCAAGGCCCATATTCACAACAGTGCCTTTATTAAGCAAAATGGCTGTTTCTGCTTTCTTTTTGAATTGTTTTTCATTTCTTTTAGGTTGAGCAATTACTTTGATAGTTTTCAGAGACGCAGTAAAGAATACATAACATTCCATAACCCTGAACATAGGTGATTTCCTACTGCATCTGTGGTACAGGGCATTGCGGGCTGTTGCTCTAATGTCGTCTTTTTAATAGATGTTTGAAGATATCACCTTGACATTCAGTGTACTGGTCGCTATGTTGCGGCCTAACACATAAGGCAATAGCCTGAATGATTCAAGTACAGTCATTCAGGTATGAGTTGGGAACAACGGTCGACACACTTCAAATAAGACCCCTACACAGCAACATGTTGACACCCCAAACTACAGCATGGACTTGGTAATTGAAAGACAGCTCAGACTCATATTTTTTTGCAGTTTTATATAGCGCAAACTCGACCCAAAGGTATCAGAGACCTTTTCATGAGCACCAGTTGCATTACAGACGAACACATTCATTTCTAGGCACGGGGAGATTAAGTGATTTGCCCAGAATCACAGGATGTTTGAGCTTCCGCCAGCCTCGAACCTAGTTCAGCGGATTCAACGTAGGCAGCTCTACCCATAAAGCCACATCCTCTTAAGGTATTCCCAAACTTCCTAATTCCATTGATGTGTAAGGTAGTGAGCCTATCCTCAGTGGCCCTCTGAAAGGCAGGGGCGCTCGCTTTCCTCTGTCCAGTGCCAAAATATTAGGGGCCTATTATGATCGCGGGCAGATTGCCCCCGCCCAACCGGCGATGGTGATCCGCCCGCCAGAACTCCCCACCTGACGGCCATTTACCATCCACCACATTAGCATGCTTTTCCGTCGGCAGGCAATCCGCACGATTGCATGCTGGGCGGAAAAGGCCCACAATATGGTGTCGGTGCCTTGCAAGCACCGCCATCCGTAATAGGATGGGTGCGTAGGGCATGCCTTTCCATGGCGGAGACTCCGCCATGGAAAGGCATGCAGAGAATGCCTTTGGGGTCCATTGCGGGCCCACGGAGGGCGGGGGTGAATGCCTGCACTTATGGGGTACCCATGGTACCCACCTTCATTGGCAGGCAGCGCGGGGGGCCTGTCACATTGTGAATGTCAATGCACAACATGCATATTTTGCATTGCGGTGGGTGCTGCTGACAGCACCACCTGCCGCAATGCATAATATGCAGGATGCGACGGCCAGGGTGGCGGTCGCATCCTAATTGGCATAGCGGGACCACCGCACTTCTGGCGGTCGGTCCCGTTTACCGTTATGGTGGCGGGCGGACAAAGTCCGCCCGCCATCGTAATAGGCCCCTAAGTGTCTTTTGCCTTTAAACATAGGAGACCCTCTTGTTCACCTGGTGTGGGTATCTTGTGATGAGACATTTCTGCCCTTATTTGTTTTTCAACCAAAACTAATAGTATGTCATTGCCATACATTTGGAGTTCACCTGCTAGTGTTCTGAGTTGCAATCAAAGGCACACATAGAAGATGAATAGAGCCAGATGAGGGAAGAACTCTCTGCACAACATAAGATTAATGTGTATGAGAGTGATCCACTGACGGGACCCAAGCTTGTGAACCAAGATTAGAGTAAAAACTCCATCCAGGCTGGGGCAATGCTTGACATTGTCATACATTCTGTGAGCTTTTATGAAAGTATATCATGGTTCACCATGTCAATAAGATTGAAAAGAATGAAGATGACTTTTATCCTCATCCAAGATTACAAGAGCTCTTCTCGTTGGTCACAACAAGAGTTTTGGTGCCCCTAGTTTTTTTTCTTCAGAGTTTTACATAGCGCAAACTTGACCCGATGGTTTTGGGTATCAGAGCACTTTCCATGAGCACCAGTTATGACACAAGTACAACTTCATTTTTGTTAGGCACGGGGAGATTAAGTGATTTGCACAGAATCACAAGATGTTGAGCATCATTGCCAAGACTCGAACCTGGTTCCCCAGATTTGAGATCGACCACCCTAGCCCATTAGGCCACATCCTTTCCCCAGGATGTGAGATTATTTCATTCTGTGTGCACAGGGAAATGTCTGGTTGCCCCCTTTTCCTCAACTTTGCTGGTATAAGAGAGGATGTCAATGTCAAGTTTTATTTATTGCACAGTTACTTAAAACCATTTGCAATATAACAAAGTAAAAAAAGGAAATAATTCATTAGCAATTATGACAAATTTCTTTCCATGGGAAAACAAGTAAAATATGGAGATAATATAAAAGTTAATACATTAATTGTGTTTAAAACATTATGACGGAAGTGTCCCTTCGTTTGTGCGCAGTGAGTCTGTTTTCATGCAGGTAACTTGATCATTATCTTTAACAAGTCTGGAACACACATCCTCCATATAACTCCTGATTCTAGCCAGGTCAGTTGGTAATGTGCAAGAGAATAGAGCCACAATGGCTTCTTTTACTGTTCGAACACCTTTACGTAGCCATATTGGCTTTAGTAGCACGCGATTGTAGCAGACCCGAGCAGCAGCACATCAGCTGTAGTAATGATTTTGTTTTAAAATTGCAGATTCTGCAGCTGATTTTGTGTTTAAGGGCTTTCCAACTCGGATTTAGTTGTTTTATTGGGAGTGGTACTAGTCTGGCCCATTGAATGTTTTTTAGCGCCTTTCTCCCAGTGCTTGGTGAAGATAAGGCTGGGATTTGTGTGCTATTTTTTTTTTTTTTCAATCAGCCCAGTTTCTCTTGACAGTTGGTAACATTGTTAATTAATTGCCTTTTTGATAATCGGGTAGGTTATGCCTTCCTGGCCCCAATTTTGTGTTGCCAAATTTAAAGCTTCTACTGCTTCCTGCAGATAGGCCTGCCATGGGTTAGGAGGACCATCATAAATGGGTTTTAGCATGCTCTTCAGGCTATAGGAGAAGATAATATATGAGTAATTAGCTGGGATTTGCCGGGTATGTGGGCGTCTTCATAAAAATGAGGTTATGATAGTGTGTTTTGGGTACCTTGGAACTATTTACTGAGTTGGAAGGCTTTGATCCTAAATATGATATTTGTTGCAAGGACCAGAAGATATTGTTTCATGAACATCAACGGAAGTGGCTCAAAGGGCAATCGGAACCGTTACTTTTAGCAGCAAGTTTCAGAAACTCGTTCTTTCTTATGGGCTTGAAGGTGGTAAACACAGATGGTGCAATTGTAGTAGTGATGAAAGGGCTGTGATGTGAGCAGTAAATTGCAGAGACGAGAGCTGCAGAGGATGTTTCAGAGTTCCTCGAGCTCCCAAGCTCTTACCAAAAGAAGTTGATGTGACCAGCAAGTGGTGTGTGTTTGAAAGGCGACCCCAGGGGAGACAGAAGGTGTCTGACTGTCCGCCCCGAGACCCACCTCTCTGTATGGAATAGGCCGAGCCCCGTAGGGAGGCCTCCTTGGCGAGGCTCCTCACCTACAATCGTCACAGCTGAGCAATCACACTACCTACAGAGGGACACCACACAGGAGGAATATTCACAAGAATCTTTATATAAGCAATTAAGGCAAGTCCTTTGCAGGTTAGCAGGCAAGGATCGAGGGATCCGTAACGTCTTGGTTTCGGGGATAGGGGGTAGCGGGACAGTCTTGGCACCAACTGGTGCGTGGATAGTTCAAGGGGTCAGTCCGCGACAGCGTCAGCAGGGCCTCGACGATGGTTCAGCTCGGTCAGGCCGCGACAGCGTCAGCAGGGCCTCGAAGGTGGTTCAGCTTGGTCAGGCCGCGACAGCGTCAGCAGGGCCTCGAAGATGGTTCAGTTCGGTCAGGCCGCGACAGCGTCAGCAGGGCCTCGGACATGGTTCAGTTCGGTCAGGCCGCGACAGCGTCAGCAGGGCCTCGAAGGTGGTTCAGTTCGGTCAGGCCGCGACAGCGTCAGCAGGGCCTCGAAGATGGTTCAGTTCGGTCAGGCCGCGACAGCGTCAGCAGGGCCTCGAAGGTGGTTCAGCTTAGTCAGGCCGCGACAGCGTCAGCAGGGCCTCAAAGGTTCCAGGTGCAAGAGTTCGGATCAGGATCAGCCGCGATAAGGTCAGCAGGGCTTCGACTCCAAGATACAACTGGAGTCCTAATCCAGGGCTGGCCCAGATATAGGACTGGAGTCCTTTGATGTCCGGACCCTCGCGCCTGGGGTTCAGAGGGGCCGGGATGAAGGTGTCCAGACACCCAGCAGGGGGGTGGAGCCAGCGCCCAGGGAGGCTGAAGGGCGATCGATACCAGGCGTCCGGGGACGGCTGGAGGCCCCTCGAAACTCCCCTCTTCCGGGCTCCGCCAAGTGGCCACTCTACCACCTGGGAGGATCTTGGTGCCTCGATGTCGGGGCTTCGCTGAGGCCGGGGCCAGGGATGGCTGCGGCCACGTGCTCGGGACGTGATGGGCCCAAGATGGAGTTGGGCCGGAAATGGTGGCCGGGCATGGTCGCCAGACCGGCGGTGTTGGCAAGCAGGGTCCGCCGGGGTCCCAGGGGGGAGAGCCGTGGGTTGCCAGGGGGCTGCTCTCGTCGAGAGTTCGTGTTCAGGGGGGTCAACAGCGGGTCGACGGAGGGCCGATGTCGTCCCAGGACCGCCATGCGGGAGGGGTAGGACCACGCCACGAGGCCGAGTCCAACACACGTCCCCTCCAGCTGAAGGCGGGGAGAGTCACCCATCTTCCTGGGGATTCTCCTCGTCGAGGCGGAAGAATCGGGACAGGCCATCAGCATTGGCGTGGTCGTCGCCAGGGCGATGCTCCACCGTGAAGTCCATCCCTTGGAGGGAGATGGACCAGCGCAGCAGCTTTGGGTTTTCGCCACGCATCTGCATCAGCCACCGCAGGGGCCGGTGGTCAGTTTGGACCCGGAAGTGGGTGCGAAGAGGTAGGGCCTGAGTTTCTTGAGGGCCCATACGACGGCGAAGGCCTCTCTTTCAATGGTGCTCCATCGCTGCTCTCTGGCCAGCAGCCGCCGGCTGATGAAGGCCACAGGATGGTCAATCCCGTCGGGGTCAATCTGGGATAGGACCGCCCCGATGCCGTGCTCCGAGGCGTCGGTCTGGACTACAAACTACAAACTCCCAGCTGTAGTCAGGGGCTTGGAGCACAGGGGCGGTGCACATGGCTGTTTTCAAAGTCTCGAAGGCCACCTGACACATGGGTGTCCATTGTACTTTTTGTGGCCGGTTCTTCGAGGTCAGTTCAGTGAGGGGCCCCACAATGCTCCCATAGTTCTTGATGAATCGCCGATAATATCCAGTGAGCCCCAGGAAGGCCCGGACGGCTGTCTGGGTGACCGGGGGCTCCCAGGCCACGATGGCGTCAATCTTGGGTTGGAGGGGAGCCACGTGGCCGCTCCCCACTTGGTGTCCCAGGTAGGTCACGGATCCTTGACCTATCTGGCACTTGCTGGCTTTCACAGTTAGTCCGGCCCGGCGGAGGGCCGTCAGGACCTCCCAGAGGTGCGTCAGGTACTCGGCCCAGTGGAGGCTGTACACTGCAATGTCGTCTACATAGGCGGTGCTGAATTCTTCTAGCCCCGCCAGCACTTTGTTCACCAGTCTCTGGAAGGTGGCTGGGGCGTTTTTCATGCCGAAGGGCATCACCTTGAATTGGAAGTGGCCATCGGGTGTGGAGAATGCCGACCGCTCCTGGGCGCCTGGAGTGAGGCCGATCTGCCAGTACCCGGCTGTGAGGTCGAAGGTACTGAGGTACTTGGCGGCTCCCAGGCGGTCGATTAGTTCATCGGCCCGGGGGATGGGATGTGCGTCGGTTCTGGTAACAGCATTCAGTCCCCGGTAGTCGACACAAAACCTGAGTTCTGGAGGGGTGCCAGGTGCGGCGGCTTTGGGGACCAGGACCACTGGGCTGGCCCAGGGACTGTCGGAGGGTTCGACCACCCCCAGGGCCAGCATCTTGGTAACTTCTGTCTGGATGCAGGCCCGAACTCGGTCGGGAACTCGGTAGGCCCGGTGTCGCACTGGCTGGCTGTCCCCGGTGTTGACATCGTGGATCACCACTTAGTCACCCCGGGGGTGAGGGAGAATAGGTCCGTAAATCGCCCCAACAGTTCTTGGCAGTCTCGGCGTTGCGCGGGGGTCAGGTCGGAGGAGAGAGAGATTCTCGGCGCACCTTAGGAGGTCGGGCAGGGGCTCGGAGTCGTCTTCGGCCCCATCGTCTGTAGCTAGCAGCTGGCTCAATTCCGTGCGGGCAAAATGAGGCTTGAGCCGGTTGGCGTGCAGAACACGTAGGGAGTTTCGGGGGGACTCCATGTCCACGAGATAGGTGACAGGGCTCTTGCGCTCGATCACTTTGAAGGGGCCCGACCATTTGTCCTGGAGGGCACAAGGTTCGACCGGGGACATGACCCAGACCCGCTGGCCCGGCTCGAACTCGATGGATGAAGAGTTCTGGTCATACCAGAATTTCATGTCCTCCTGACTGGCCTCAAGATTGGCCTCGGCAAGGGCCCGGAACTTCCGAGTCTGGCTTCGTAGGGTCAGGAGGTACCGGTAGACATCTGGCGGTGAGTCTTGGACTGTAGTTTCCCAGCCTTCTTTGACCAGGCTGAGGGGACCTCGGAGAGGGTGCCTGTACAAGAGTTCAAAGGGGCTGAAGCCCAGGGATTTCTGTGGTACCTCCCGATAGGCGAACAAGAGGCAGGGCAGCAGGACGTCCCATTTGCGGCGGAGGGGCTCTTCTAGGCCCTGGATCATCCCCTTGAGTGTCCGGTTAAACCGCTCCACAAGTCCATTCCCTTGGGGGTGATACGGGGTGGTGAATTTATACGTGACCCCGCACTGTTGCCACAAGGACCGCATATACTTTGATATAAAGTTTGTGCCCCGATCGCTCACGACTTCTCGGGGGAACCCCACTCTGGAGAAGATCTCCATCAGTGCTCGGCCCACCACGGGAGCCGTTATGGTTCGTAGGGGGATGGCTTCGGGATAGCGGGTGGCATGGTCCACCAGGAGGAGGATGAAGCGATGCCCTTGCGAGGTTCGGGGGTCCAGGGGCCCCACGATGTCTATCCCCACGCGTTCGAAGGGAGTGGTCACTACTGGAAAGGGTTGGAGCGGGGCCTTCACCTGCCCTCCGCTCTTTCCGCTGGCTTGGCATGTCGGGCAGGTGCGGCAGTGGTTATGCACATCGTTGCGCATCTTCGGCCAGTAGAAATGGGTCACCAGGCGGCTGTAAGTTTTGTCCTGCCCCAGGTGCCCGGCGAGGGGCACATCGTGTGCCAGGTTCAAAAGGAAGTCTCTGAATCGTAGGGGGACCACCAACACTCGGCTGGCCCCTAGCTCGGCAATTCTCTGTTCGCTGTATAGGAGGCCGTGGTCCCAGTAGACCCAGTGGGACCCCGAGGTGTCCCCGGCAGCTTGGGCGGTGGCTTGCTGTCGGGTCCCCTCGAGGGAGGGGCAGGCCTTCTGTTCCTGCCGGAATTGTTCTCGGGTGGGACCACCCTCTTGGCGCCATTGGGCTAGTTCGGGGATGTCGCTGAGTTCGGCGCTGCCTTCTTGGTCATGCTCCGATGGCTCGGGCTCGGGGTCGGATTCTTCATTGACGGCGGGCGGTGGGGGCGCGGGCCACTCTGGCTCTTCAGTCGGGGTGGCCTCGGGTGCCGCCAGGGCCCGGGCAGTCATGGATCGGGTCGTCGCGCAGACCCACTCTGGTAGTCCCATCATTCCTAGATGCTCTCTCCGTTCGACTTGGGCCCAGGGAGAGCTCTCGAGGTCGTTTCCAAGGAGGCAGTCCACGGGGGCGTCGTCCCGGACGGTCACTTTGAGGGTGCCCGACACCCCCCCCCCACTCGAAGGGGATTTGGGCCATCTGACACAGAGTTTCGGAGTTGTCGGCGGCCCTCACGGGGCATCGCACGTTTGGTATGATCTGTTCTGCGGTCACCAAGTGGCAGCGGACGGCCGTCACACTGGCTCCCGTGTCTCGGAGGGCTTCGGTCCGTCGTCCATTGATGTGGACCCACTGACGGTACTTTTGAGTGTTCCTCGGTAGCGGGGCCTGGGGGACCATGTCTCTTTCGCCCAGGCAGGCTAGGGCCATGGCGGCCGGTTCATACTCGGTCTGATCTTCGTTGTAGACCTCTTCGTCTTCTTCTCCCCCTTCCCCCAGGGCTGCAGCAGCGAACTGGCGGGTCGGAGGCCCGGTGGGGCCGGGGCGCTGGTTCATGGGGCAGAGGGGGTCACTGGCATAGTGGCCGGTCCGCTGGCATCTGTGGCAGGTAATGTTCGGGTGGGGCCCCGGCCGTGCCGGTGGGGGCCCTCTTCTGGTCAGGGATGGCGAAGTGTTCTTCTGGGGGGACCCCCGAGGCGGACTCCGGCCCGGGGCCGACAGGAAGTCTCGGCTCCTGTTCTGGCCTCCTCCGCCGCCACGCTGGCGGGGGTGCCCCTGGCCGTTCCGTCCCGGTTCTCCTATCGGGGTCCGGGGGACCCGGGTGCACACCCATCGATCAGCCTCGACGGCGAGTTTTCGGGGCTCGGTCAGCTTACTGTCGAGGAGATGCTGCCTGAGCTCGACAAAGCAGTTGTTGGAGAGGTGCTCCCAAACAATGAGGTCGAACAGCTGCTCGTAGGTGGACACTTTGCTGCCCTTTATCCATCCTTCCAGGGCCCGGCTATAAAAGTTTACGTACTCCACCCACGTGGTACCGGGAATCTTTTTGCAGTCTCTGAACCTCTGTCGGTACATCTCGGGGGTGAGGCCATACCGGGTGAGCAGGGCGTCCTTCATGTGGTCATAGGAGGACATCACGTCCTCGGCCAGCTCTAGCAGGGTGTCTCTTCCTTCGCTGACGAATCTCCCCCACAAGCCGGCACCCCAATCTTTTCGCGGGATGCGGTGCGCGGTCATGGCAACTTCATACGCCTTGAACCATTGCTGGATATCGTCATTTTTGTAGTATTCCTTGACGATATCCTTGGGAATGTGGACCTTTGGGTCGGCAGGAGGTGGAGGGTTCCGGATTACCGCGGCGCCAGCCTCTTCGATCTTGGCTTTGATCTCTAGTTCTTTGAGGCCCGCTCGTGTTCGTACGTGAGCTTTTGGATTTGGGCCCAGATCTTTTGACTGGGGGAGTGTGTGACATTGATCCACATTCAGTCCATCACTTGTTGTTTTTTGCAATTGCCGCCCTAAGTGCGCTGGGGATGCCCAGACGTGGGTCCCAGGCACTCCACACCACTTGGAGTCAAGCTAGCCGGGCTGAAGAGAGGTGTTACCTCGAAACCGGTCCGGTCCTCGGATGCTTGATTCCGGTCTGGGAAAGATATGGCTGTTGTAGTTCGGACTGGACTGTTCCCATGGGGCAACAGGATCAGAGCTGATTTGCATAAAGCCATTATCTGACCCAGGGTGGTGTGGAGTGCAAAAAAACGATGGATTTGGGCCCAGATCTTTTGACTGGGGGAGTGTGTGACATTGATCCACATTCAGTCCATCACTTGTTGTTTTTTGCAATTGCCGCCCTAAGTGCGCTGGGGATGCCCAGACGTGGGTCCCAGGCACTCCACACCACTTGGAGTCAAGCTAGCCGGGCTGAAGAGAGGTGTTACCTCGAAACCGGTCCGGTCCTCGGATGCTTGATTCCGGTCTGGGAAAGATATGGCTGTTGTAGTTCGGACTGGACTGTTCCCATGGGGCAACAGGATCAGAGCTGATTTGCATAAAGCCATTATCTGACCCAGGGTGGTGTGGAGTGCAAAAAAACGATGGATTTGGGCCCAGATCTTTTGACTGGGGGAGTGTGTGACATTGATCCACATTCAGTCCATCACTTGTTGTTTTTTGCAATTGCCGCCCTAAGTGCGCTGGGGATGCCCAGACGTGGGTCCCAGGCACTCCACACCACTTGGAGTCAAGCTAGCCGGGCTGAAGAGAGGTGTTACCTCGAAACCGGTCCGGTCCTCGGATGCTTGATTCCGGTCTGGGAAAGATATGGCTGTTGTAGTTCGGACTGGACTGTTCCCATGGGGCAACAGGATCAGAGCTGATTTGCATAAAGCCATTATCTGACCCAGGGTGGTGTGGAGTGCAAAAAAACGATGGATTTGGGCCCAGATCTTTTGACTGGGGGAGTGTGTGACATTGATCCACATTCAGTCCATCACTTGTTGTTTTTTGCAATTGCCGCCCTAAGTGCGCTGGGGATGCCCAGACGTGGGTCCCAGGCACTCCACACCACTTGGAGTCAAGCTAGCCGGGCTGAAGAGAGGTGTTACCTCGAAACCGGTCCGGTCCTCGGATGCTTGATTCCGGTCTGGGAAAGATATGGCTGTTGTAGTTCGGACTGGACTGTTCCCATGGGGCAACAGGATCAGAGCTGATTTGCATAAAGCCATTATCTGACCCAGGGTGGTGTGGAGTGCAAAAAAACTATGGATTTGGGCCCAGATCTTTTGACTGGGGGAGTGTGTGACATTGATCCACATTCAGTCCATCACTTGTTGTTTTTTGCCTGAGCTCGACAAAGCAGTTGTTGGAGAGGTGCTCCCAAACAATGAGGTCGAACAGCTGCTCGTAGGTGGACACTTTGCTGCCCTTTATCCATCCTTCCAGGGCCCGGCTATAAAAGTTTACGTACTCCACCCACGTGGTACCGGGAATCTTTTTGCAGTCTCTGAACCTCTGTCGGTACATCTCGGGGGTGAGGCCATACCGAGTGAGCAGGGCGTCCTTCATGTGGTCATAGGAGGACATCACGTCCTCGGCCAGCTCTAGCAGGGTGTCTCTTCCTTCACTGACGAATCTCCCCCACAAGCCGGCACCCCAATCTTTTCGCGGGATGCGGTGCGCGGTCATGGCAACTTCATACGCCTTGAACCATTGCTGGATATCGTCATTTTTGTAGTATTCCTTGACGATATCCTTGGGAATGTGGACCTTTGGGTCGGCAGGAGGTGGAGGGTTCCGGATTACCGCGGCGCCAGCCTCTTCGATCTTGGCTTTGATCTCTAGTTCTTTGAGGCCCGCTCGTGTTCGTACGTGAGCTTTTTTTCGTCCAATTCTCTTTGCCTCCGCCTCTCTTCCAGATCTCCCTCTAATCGTAGTTGTTCAATGGCCATTTTCTTTGCTGCTAATTGAAGCTCTCCATCCAGCCGGAGTCGGGCGAGCTCTAGTTCATGGAGCCGACTCCTCTCTCGCTCCCGGGCGTCTTCGTGGGAGAGGCCCGGTTCTTTGTTGGCGGTTCTTTCTTCCACTGGGGCTACGACTGTACTCAGGGGTACTTCTAGGATAATGTCCTTGTTGGCTTGGGGTGGGGTCGCTCCGGTCTCCACCCATGTTTGTAATGCGTCTTTAAAATCGTCTTTTGTGCTTAGTCCGGTGGTAGCGATACCTAGGGCTTTGCAGAATTGTTTGAGTTCTTTATGGGTGTACTCCTCTAATAGTTCTTTTTGGAATTCCGCGGTTGTTCCGGCTTCTTTAGTAGTCATCGTGGTTGTGGGTCTCTGTTAGTAGTGGCGAGTTACTCGCTGTACGATTTGCGCGGGCTCGGATCCCGTCGCTTGCCACCAATGTTGGAAAGGCGACCCCAGGGGAGACAGAAGGTGTCTGACTGTCCGCCCCGAGACCCACCTCTCTGTATGGAATAGGCCGAGCGCCGTAGGGAGGCCTCCTTGGCGAGGCTCCTCACCTACAATCGTCACAGCTGAGCAATCACACTACCTACAGAGGGACACCACACAGGAGGAATATTCACAAGAATCTTTATATAAGCAATTAAGGCAAGTCCTTTGCAGGTTAGCAGGCAAGGATCGAGGGATCCGTAACGTCTTGGTTTCGGGGATAGGGGGTAGCGGGACAGTCTTGGCACCAACTGGTGCGTGGATAGTTCAAGGGGTCAGGCCGCGACAGCGTCAGCAGGGCCTCGACGATGGTTCAGCTCGGTCAGGCCGCGACAGCGTCAGCAGGGCCTCGAAGGTGGTTCAGCTTGGTCAGGCCGCGACAGCGTCAGCAGGGCCTCGAAGATGGTTCAGTTCGGTCAGGCCGCGACAGCATCAGCAGGGCCTCGGAGATGGTTCAGTTCGGTCAGGCCGCGACAGCATCAGCAGGGCCTCGAAGGTGGTTCAGTTCGGTCAGGCCGCGACAGCGTCAGCAGGGCCTCGAAGATGGTTCAGTTCGGTCAGGCCGCGACAGCGTCAGCAGGGCCTCGAAGGTGGTTCAGCTTAGTCAGGCCGCGACAGCGTCAGCAGGGCCTCGAAGGTTCCAGGTGCAAGAGTTCGGATCAGGATCAGCCGCGATAAGGTCAGCAGGGCTTCGACTCCAAGATACAACTGGAGTCCTAATCCAGGGCTGGCCCAGATATAGGACTGGAGTCCTTTGATGTCCGGACCCTCGCGCCTGGGGTTTAGAGGGGCCAGGATGAAGGTGTCCAGACACCCAGCAGGGGGGTGGAGCCAGCGCCCAGGGAGGCTGAAGGGCGATCGATACCAGGCGTCCGGGGACGGCTGGAGGCCCCTCGAAACTCCCCTCTTGCGGGCTCCGCCAAGTGGCCACTCTACCACCTGGGAGGATCTTGGTGCCTCGATGTCGGGGCTTCGCTGAGGCCGGGGCCAGGGATGGCTGCGGCCACGTGCTCGGGACGTGATGGGCCCAAGATGGAGTCGGGCCGGAAATGGTGGCCGGGCATGGTCGCCAGACCGGCGGTGTTGGCGAGCAGGGTCCGCCGGGGTCCCAGGGGGGAGAGCCGTGGGTTGCCAGGTGGCTGCTCTCGTCGAGGGTTCGTGTTCAGGGGGGTCGACAGCGGGTCGACGGAGGGCCGATGTCGTCCCAGGCCCGCCATGCGGGAGGGGTAGGACCACGCCACGAGGCCGAGTCCAACAGTGTGCTTTGGAGCTTGGGCACCTGCAAATATTTTTGCTGATTCCATCCAAGTCATGTGGGATTAACATTCATGAACACATTTATTTGTGGAGAAAATATCACAAAGATAAATATTGATGCCTTTTCCAAATCTCATTGCCGGAACCGAAATGAGGATTAAACATTCATATGGAAAATGGGTGCCCTGTCAGACCAAGTTTCTTGCTTCATTCTGTTCAGGGTTTTTGCAAAATTGATAAACTATTTACCCACGAGGATTCTTTCTATCAGGACCACATCCTCAGGTCTGCATGTGAATTGAATCGGGCTCTAGAAAAATAACTTTTCCTATTCAGGAAGTCCACTCATGGCTTGCCTCGAGCCTAGAGTTCAGTCCCACCAAAAGATCTTTCAAGGATGTTTCGTCATTTTTTAAAATTTCCTCTAAATGTTAATGATAGATGATTGGTTTTTTTTTTTGGTCTGATTAAACCTATTTGCTTCTTCGTTTTTGCTCCTTAAACAAATGTGCAGATTTTAGAAAGAAAAACATATTTTTCTCACTTCATTTGGCTCATGTTTTGTATATTATCTTGGCATATGAATGTGGTGAAGATTGCTGTATTCTTCCTCCTCACATTCTGTGACAGGGACAAGGCCACTGCTACCATTGATTGGATCTAAGCAGAAATGATTGGATAGAAAAGATATAAGATTCAGTACAAATTATTGAAAAGTATTCTTTTAATTTACTTTGATCTGTTGTCCTTGCCATTGCCTTATTTCTTAGAGAAGTGATCCAGAAACAAGGCCTCACCCAAAGCCACATACTATACAAGGAACTTGAGGTTAGTCTAGTGACCTTTGGGGAAGACAGAAGGACTGTGAAAGACACCAAGAAGTGACTTGCCAGATAACTCTGTGCCCTTTGCAGACTACAATGCCGCATTCAAAATAAGAAGCACAGGATCTTCTAGGTGGGGCATCAGAAGGAAAACCATTAAGCCCTCATTTACTAAACAGAACCTCACGTAGAAATAACAACTTTATCCAAGTAAGGAACACACTGTGTCCTAACCTATAAGCAGAGTCCCTTAAATTCATGTGTTTCTGTGGCTGCTCTGTTATCCACACAATTATGGATCTGCCACATTTGCCACATTATCCACCATCTACTGCATACTTTTCAGATTTTAACAAAAAAAGTGCTGCCAGCTCAAATTGTTCAACAGTTACTTAAAACATGTGTTGCTGCACAGCTGATAGTCCTTTGCACAGTTTCAGTTGCCTATTGTTGTATTTGGGTGTTAAATATTTGATAATTATGAGGTGAAACATTTGCCCAGACAGTCTACCATATACAAATTACAAACTAACAAAGTAATACTATCACAAAATGTGCTGCATTACGCCTCATACGTTGCCTTTTCCTGACACATGATTTAGTTAACCTCACCATACAATTTGGTCTTCCAGTGTCGCATAATTCCAGTGGCACCAGCTACTGAAAATCTCAATGTAACTAATTTCTTTGCAAATATTTGATCAATATAAGAGAACTGTCTTGTCTTCATTAACCCACTTTTGCATAGAGAAATTAGGTCCTAACAAAGATAAGAAAGAACACTCCTTCCCAAAAAGGAAGGAAACGAAGAAGAAGAAGAAAAGTGAAACAGAAAGAGAAATAGAAAAACTAAAAAATACTTCTATACTTAAGGTGCTTGGAAAAGATAACTGTCTGCACTACAGAACAAGGTCTGCCACTCGTGCCATTGTTGACACTTTTTTCACCAAAGCCAAGGATTATTGCATACACCATACCAATGGGGGTCCTTCCCTCTCATTACAGTGACCACTGTCCCCCCAGAAAAACATCGAAATTAAGGAACTCAAAATGGAAGAAAAGAACAGTTTTTGTTTAGTGAAGAAGAAATTGTCTACTGCAGGGTGAATGGGTCACCAAATTTTACTTTGTCTTTTTGTTTAACCTTATTTGTGCAGGCTCTGTACACTTTACTGCTGCTAATAAGTGGTAGTGGGCTTGTGCTACCCCTTTCAACATGGTAAAATTGGTATTCTCTTGATTGGCACATTTAAGTTACTCCTAGTATATGGTACCAAGTGTACTTAAGGCCTGTAAATTAAATGCTATTATTGGGCTGCAGCACTCATTGTGCCACCCCCTACATCAGCACTGAAAACCCGGCCTCCACGTCTACGATTTTAGCTAGGCTGTACAGTATTAAATCTACAAATTAGACCTATTAAAATAACCCCTTTGATGGACCTAAACGTTCCTTTTAAATATTAATAAGTCACGCCTAAGTAAACATTATTTTCCATAAGGAATAGTGCACGGTACTTAAAAGTAGGACATGCACAAGTTAACATTAAACATATTCTTACAGTAAACCCCCCCCCCCCCCCCCCAAAAAGCTATTTTCACTTTAGCAGGGTCGGCTGTTTCACAGGTATTGGGATACAATACTAAATTTAATAAATGTTATCTCTGACAAGAAAACTGCCACATATTTTAATTGTTGGGCTTTTTTGAATATTTATTTCAAGCCCAGTTCACTGGTGAAGTCAGATCTGTAATACATATTTTGGGAAACAGGACTTTCAGAAAGTTACTTTTTATGCCTGAAGTCCCAGGGAGCTAAATCTGCATTTTGCTCTCCCACGTCTGCGAGCCAGTGATTAGCATTTGAATAGGTTTGAGTGAGATGTGAACTTGCTCCCAGGAGCAAACATTAGGCTGTCCTATTGTGGCAGAAGAGACCCATCTGTGCCTGACACAATATGCAGGGTAGGGCAGTGAGGATCATTTTTAACATTTTAAGTGTCACATCCTGCTTGAATATCACATACTGCTTGACAGGTCTGCTGAACACTTGGGACACACTTCAAAAATGTCTCCTCTGTCACATGCAAATGTTAGTCGACACTTGGGTAGGACCCATGATTTTGTCCCCCAGGCCAGACAGGTCCCAATCACAGTGGGGCTCTTTTTGACAATATAGTGTCAAAGGCTATATAACAGGTCTACTGGGTTTACTTACATTTGGGGACACTCCAAAGAAAGAAGACAGGATGCCAAAACAATTATTGTGCATCCAGTCTGGTTGCTGAAAAGACAGTTTTCTCCTTTCAGACATATATCTTTGAAGTTGTTGTGGGTATAGGGAATAGCTCAAACTGGAGTTTAGTGTTAGATGTGGGAGGATACTAGGATTATCATAATACACTTCCCACACTCACACCAGCTATCAAAGCCTAAGTTTGGTTTGGCCGAACACTTCAGCCATCCTGAAAATGACAAACGTAGCCCTAGGAACCTTTATGTCATAGGTTTGGGCATCCCCAAAGCTGGTTTCCACCCGCAAGTTCAGTCAGGCATAAATGTAACCCGCTACAGAATACTTTCTGGACAGAGGGAGATCAGAAGAAGGCTGAAGCTGCTGTCTGCAACACGAGAATAGTCCTGGAGGGCTGGATCTGCTTTATCTTTTTTATCCAGGACAAAGAAGTGGTTTCCAAGGATCATAAAGCTGACCTCTTGTTCAAGCAGCAGGAACACAGCAAGGTACAAAAAGCCTTTTCCTGTAACTACCTAGAAGACTAGTGGCAACTGGAGATGGATTGTACTCTCCTGTTGGCCTCTGCCTGTGACCTGTGAGTCTCAAGGGGCTTTAGAAGTGTATTCCTGTAGTGGACTGGGATTTAAAAAGTAAAGTCAGAAGGTAAAATATTTGACCAGGACGAACCTAGTTAATGTATTTAACCCAAGATGCATCGCGGTCCGGGTCAAATTGCACCTGACTCTACCATTACCATTGACTATCTTTGACACTTTGCGCTTCTTTGGGCTACATAAATACTTTACAGATTGCCTCCAAGTTACATCTGTCTGCTCTGTGGCATAGCAACGAAGGGGTTGAGCGCATGTTTATTTAACTACTTTTATTGGTTTACGATAATAAGGTCTGCGATTATAACTTATAGTTGGTGCTCATCCCCCTCAGCTAATAAACTAATTTCTTACAATTGTTAAAGGTAAAATATCCAAGAGAAGAGACAGAATCAGCAGATGTCATTTGAAAAAGCAAGAACATTCTGTGATACTGAATTGAAGAAGCTTAAGTTGAAGTCGCTAATGCCCCTGCAACCAACAAGTCCAAACAGTGAATTGGTACCAGAAAGTGGTAACCACCCATCAACACTATAAAACTAACATTCATAAAACTATTCTGGAAGACAATGCAATTGGGAGGATTGTCATTTACTGGGTAGCTAGTCTTGAACTGAAGTTTTTAATCCGGATATATAGATCTAGGACACAACTTTAATTGGAATACTTGAAGGCTTGGTATTTAACAACTTTTGGAGACCTGTTTAATTTGATTGCCAGTTAACATATGCTGTTTAACTCAGCACAGCAATGCCATGGAAAGACTTCAAAACAATGCTGAGGATTGGAAGTCCCAATGTGCATATTAGGAGGCAATCTGCATATGGGGTTGCAGTGATAATGAATGTGCTTGTTTATTTTATTTGTTTATTTTTTAAGTTTTATATAGCGCGAGCAAGACCACATGGGGTATCAGAGGGCTTTACAGGTTGGCAGTTACGAAGGTACAGGAAGTGGAAACCATAGCGCACCCATGGTGATACTGACTAAGGGGTAGAGCAGTTGGAGGAGAAGGATATGTGTGTGTTATCCAGGTTCCCAAGACAGGAAGTAGATGAATCAGACAAAAAGGCCTAGTTTCCTGCTAACACAAGATCCATCCAGGAGGTTTCAGTGAGGTATAGTTGTGTAACTGATCTGAAAGATGCAGGGGCCAATCAGAGCATGGTCTACACCAAACACAAGTTCTACCCCAGGCATACTCTGGAATATGGTGGGGCACAAGAGTCAAAAGAATAAGCATCCCTAGCTAATGTCACTTTGGACTGCACAGGGCCACTGAAGAAAAGGGTGCTGCTGTCAGAAAGTGTTGAAAGTGGAATGCATCATAGCAGTAATTTTCTTGGTTAGCTAATTCCAGCAGTTGGCAGAGATAGCAAGGAACAGGATTTGGGACTGGAGCCCATTCCCTTCAGATTTAAGAAAAATAAAGCACGTGATGCCTGCGGTAAAGTCAGGCACTAGCAATATTTGGTCCCCTGCTTTTGAGGGGAATGGGCTGAGTTTAGGAGCAAGGCTCCCTTTTAAAACTTGAAGGGTCTGCTTTGGCTGGCTGACTTAAAATAAAGAAACAAGCCAAACCTTGCATGATCCAGATACTATGTCACATGTGCATTCATGTTATGTGGTAAATCATCACTGCTGCTGTGCACGTCAAACTCACTATGATCTATACTTTATTTAATGACGTTAATACATTGATATACAATGCACACCATTTACAATATTGAGAAGCTGGTGATAGTTGGGATGCCCTCTTTACACCAGCATACCAGAGCCTTACAGCACTGGGCGGGTCTGGTATGAAGGGGCAGACTTTGATGGCAATGTGAGTACATTGTTGCACAGATGCCTCTAGGTGTGTGCTGTTGTAAATATGTTTGGCAACTTCTATACCTGCCATTGCCACAATATTCAGGAGGCAGCATAAGTGAGGCTCCCCACACACCCTCAACTCCATCTTTGGCCAAGCTATCTTCACCTTCCTTTACAGCCAGATCGGAGGCATCAGTTTACTCACACACACCCCAAAGTGTTCTGGCTCCTAGAACAAGAAATGTGGCAACTGACAACCCTACTGCCAGGGATCAGAAAAAAGGTGATAGCTTTTAGCTAAATGTGGACCCTACTACTAGATACCAAAACTGAAGTGAACAACCTGCATGTATACTGCAAGAGAAATAAACCTAGGCACCACATGCATAATACTGATAAAGATCAAATACAACAATCTATGACATCCTCTTCTCACCTCATCACCCAATTCATAGTCCAGGAAGAAGTCCAACACTTCCCTGTGCTACATTTTTCCATGGTCTTTGTTTTCGGTGCATGTGGCTTATCAAGTTACACACCCTATTTCAGGACATGAAGGCAAATTCCCTTCTAGAAATTTGCCAATCTCGTTGCACCCAGGCAAATAGGCACAAAGTCAGATGCGTTTGTAAAGCTACTGATGCTCAGGCATGTTCGAGGTGACCAGGTACAAGGTCATCCTGTATAACGTGTTGTTCAGACTATGTCTACCATAAGGAGAATGCAAGAGTTTGGGATCTGGAAAAGGTCAATCTATTTAGTGTGTTCAGGATGTGGAGACAGGGAAATGGTAGGAGTTTCTTTGGGACAAAAATCTAGTTTTTGAATTGTTGAGCATAAACAGTGAAGTTGTATGAGTTGGATAAAGTCATAGTATTCTGTTTTGTTGGGAAGGGGAGCTTGTTTGATTGAATTACTCTACATGTGCAAATGCGTCCGGCATCAGGGTGGCCACCTCCGTCCAGTTCTATCCTGACACTAATCCTTAACTTTTGTGTGTTCACCTAATGCATTCTTTATGTTGGAACCTTGCTTTGCGTCCATTAAACTGATAAGACTAACACACCTGAAACCAATTATTTGTACGTGAAACGTTCCTGACTGGAGACGGAGGGGCATATTAGCAAGAACCTCGTTAAAATTATCGCTGTTTTAGCGGCAGGAAAGTGCCGGTAAACCGGCGATAATGGGCTTGCTAATATGCGTTTTACAATTCCAATAGAAGCCCAGGTTAGATGTCCTGCACATCTAACCTGGGTTTCTATTGGATTTCTGTAACGCATATTAGCAAGCCCATTATCACCATTTTACCGGCAGTTTCCTGCGGCTAAAACGGCGATAATTTTATCGAGGTTCTTGCTAATATGCCCCCCTGTCTGTAATGACCTGTGTGATGTTGGTCCCCTGTTTCTATCCCTACTCTTATGTACTAGCTATGCAGCTAGAAATCTAAATTTACATTTACTTAGGTCTGTGTCTGCATCACTAATGTATCAGATCTCGATGCTTAATCTCCTGATCATATGTGAAAAAGAGAAAATTAGCCTATACCCCAACTTATTTAAGAGCATTCATAGTTTCTGCTTAATGACCAAACCCATTTCTTTAAGTTTGTACCGGTATTTTATTTATACCTTCCACTTTTCACTTTTATATTTTTCATTAAATCATTTCTTTATTAAAAAGAGAATTGTCCAATCCTTTATACATTTCATATATACGCAATTAGAAAAACTTTTCAAATCCACATAGCTGATAAGACATAATACATCACAATACACAATTTTACACACAAAGACTGAAAAAACCACATATGTGTATATCTGAAATGTATAAAAGATTGGACAATTCTCTTTTTCATAAAGAAATGATTTAATGAAAAATATAAAAGTGAAAAGTGAAAGGTATATATAAAATACGGGTACAAACTTAAAGAAATGTATTTGCCCATTAAGCAGAAACTATGAATGCTTTTAAATAAGTTGAGGTATAGGCTGAATTTTCTCTTTTTTCAAATATGAATACGGCCCTGCCTGGTCTTCGTCCTTTGGGGCTAACTCCTCTAATCTTCTGATCATGGCAGGAGCATCCTGACACTCTGGCATCTTGAATGAACTGGGCATTGATCAAACTCCTCTGACCCCTGATAATAGACGCAAGATGAGTTATGTTTGTAGGGTGTACCTTTACATGTGTACAATCAATTTTTACTGGCATGCCACTAATGGTGTAGCAGTCCTTCATGATGAAACTTATTTTGTGTCATTTACTAAGGATACAAGAGCGTGCTTGATGGAGGGTGTGGCTGCAACTCAAATGTGATATGCATGCACACTGTGTTTTTGGATGATGTAAAGAACCAGTGGGTCAATTTAATGAGGAGTGATATGGCCTCTCCCTGCTGTTTGCTTTGTGTAATTTCCTCCTCAATTTCCTACAGGAAGTCTTCAATTAAATGGGAGGAAAACAAAACAAAACAAGTTTTCTATAAGATATTATCCCAGGTCAAACATATATTGTTCTTTACCCTGGGGATACTGCAAACCTCTCCCTTCTGGCAGCCTGTCTTGCTGGTATTTCCACTGATGAGCACGTTGGCATACATCAGCCATCAGGGGAGCATGCAGGTTCAGTTGTATCTGCTTTCCCGGAACATATGACTTTGGTTGGAGAAGAATCTCCTTTCTCCAGTGGCTGTCTATCTTCCGGGGAGGGGAAATGGCCCTGCAGGCTCCCTGGGCAGAGAGTTCCCATCTTCAGTGTCTCTTTGCCTCTCTCTACCTGTATTCAATCAGATCCTCTCTAGGTTTGGACTCCCTTGGCTGGACCATATTGCCTCCGAGGAGAATGTGCTTCTCCCTCCTTTTTGTAGTCTGGTTCCCTGAACATGCCTTGGAGATCAACTCTTTACATTAGCCCGGGGGACTTCTTTATGGGTTTTATCCTTTTTCCTTGATTCCCAGGGTCTTCTGAAAAGTTTAGGAGGATCATGAGGAGGTTCTGATGGTTTTGCTGGAGTGGTGTGGCTCACTGGTTAGAGGCGGCAGACCTGGAAGCAGAGAACGGCCCGGGACCAGGGTTCAATTCCTGACGCGACAGGGTTGTGGACCAGGGTCAGCGGACTCGACAATTCTCGCCTCGGTGCCTACTCTAACCAGGGATCACACTCGGCAACCCTGGGCATTAAGCTTGCCTCATCTCTACAACGGCCCCCCACAGACGCCGGGGATGCCTGGTTTCACCTTGGAGATACCCAGAAGGGACCATCTCACAGGGAAAGCCAGGACGGGTTCCCCAGCGGTCTCCAGCGCCGGGACGCTTTCGGGCAGCCGTGCGCTTTACAAGTCCAACACATTTACATTACATTTACATGGTCAAAAAGACCACAGTTTCTTCTGGGTCTGGCTGTCTCTACTCTTCGAGCTCAATGGCCATCAATTCTAGCCTTTCGAAGGTTCTGCTGTTGATTCAGTGGCACCTCTTGTCTCACGTCTTTTGAGAAACTTTGCTTTTGAGAGGCCAATTTCTTGCTTGCTGGTCCCTTTTTGGGATCTGCCCTTAGTGCTCCATGCTTTAAGAGATCTTCCTTTTGAGCCTCTTGATTCTGCAGATCTTAAACTTTTTTCAGGAGAAGTTTCATTTTGGTGGCCATTTGTCCTGGTAAGAGGGTCAGTGAGAATGGGGGCACTAATTTCCTCATTGCCCTTTATGAGAATTTTTGATAATAATGTTCTTCTTCATCCAAGCGCACTCTTCCTGCCCAAAGTGCTTTCTTACTTTCACTGTTTGGAGGATATAGTCCTTCCTGGTTTTTTTCTTGATCCTTCTTTTCTCATGGTCAGGAGGACATAGCCTTTCCTCTTTTTTGTCCTGCTCTTCCTTCTCCAGAGGAGGAGAGGCTCCATTCCCTCAAACATCTCAGGGCTCTTTCTATTTACCTTGAGAGAACAAGCTCATTTGGGAACGTGGACTCTTTATGTGTGACTTTTGGTCTATCTGGGAAAGTTCTTAAGCCATCTTCATCTACTTTTTCCTGTTGGATTAAGTTGGCGATCATTCAGGCTGATGATGATGATAAGGTTTCCCTTCCCTCTGCAGTTCAGTGTCCCTCTACAAGGAGCATTTTTTATTTCTGGGTGATGTTTAAAGAGGCACCTGTTAAACTCATTTGTAATGCTGCAACATGGGCTTCACATTAACCTTTTATTTCCCATTACCGTCTTCAGTTGGGAATGGTGGCGTCTTCAGATTTTGTTCCACATGTCCTCTTCTGTGTCCATTGTGTATAATGTGTACACTGCTATTAACTTTTTCAAAGGTGTTGCTTCATATTACTGTGTTTGATCTTTTGTCTTTCATAACCAATCACCATATGCTTGGGTATTGGCTCATTGTGTAAGGATTGGGAGAGGAAGACGTATGAGGAGGTAATGCCTGGTTACTTTACAGTAATTTTCATTACTCTGAGTCCAGGTCTTCCTGTCACAGTCCAGAGCTCTACCCTCTTTCCCATGTTTGTTTTATTGCTGATTGTTTTCTTCTGCTTTTTTATCTTGGTATTACAGGATGTTGTCATTCTTAGATTCTCCTTTATGCAGGATGGGTATTGGACACAAACTCATGGGAACATTTTAGACTTAGCTGACAGATGACCTGCTGTGGAGATGGAGAAATGTTATTTGTGTGAGGACTGTGACAGGAAAACCTGCACTGAGAGTAATGAAAATTGCTGGTAAGTAACTGGTCATTTCTGCTGTCTCCTAACACTGGTGCACAGTGTGCTGCCTAGCACCAACAGAGACACCCTTTCATGGTGCAGGGGTGCCTGCATTACTTGCAGGGGTGTTTTCGTGCAATAAGGGATTCCTTCCTGCACAAACACAATCCTTAGATACATATTCCTCTCTCTATGTGTGATACAGAATGCTGTGCTCTTCGAAAGAGATAGTAACTAGGAGACACAAATATATTTTTCCTTGTTGCACTTTACTGGGAAAGGCATAGCATTTTGATGCATTCCTAGGTTTACTAGCTTTTGTAAATCTGGGAATGCCCCAGAATCCATGCGTGGATGCGTGGGAACACCCACACTCCACCCATGGAACCCCTTCCTACACAAGGTAACGTAAAAGTTCTTGTGTCACTTTGTATTTACTAAAGTGGTATTGAATAGTAAATGCCAAAAAGGATTTCGCATAACTGCCGCACCATAAGAGAGATGCAACTCCGATGCAAAACCTTAGTAAATCTGCCCCAACTTCTTTGCAGCCTGATGTCTGTCAGTGTCAAGTGGGGCACCTCACTGCATGGAATGAGGCTGGAAAGTGATACTGATGTCTGTGGCAAAGTCAAGGAAATGTTCACTTCTTCGTGATGTGCCACGAATTTGCACAACAATGGTGGTGTATGTATGTATCCTGCGCCAGGTATTATGTATGCAGGGTGGGCATTCCCATGCAGGAAAGCCTTGTAGAAGTGACGCAGTGAAATCTACAAGATTTCACTGAGCCACTTCTAGGACTCCAATGCGTCAAAACCCACCACGTGCTTGGAGCAGGCGTAAGGAGTGAGACAGTGCATTGGGAATAGTCCTCCCCTTGAATTGCTGGAGTTGCGCTGTACTTGCGACACGACTCCAGCAATGCGTGACTTTTGGGTCAACAGATGCGTCAGAATGTCAGTCCTTGCACCATGGTGTGCCATATTTTAAATATGGCTTCTATGGTGGCGCAAGGGTTTCATATGGAGGCGCAGAGAAACTGACACATCTATACATATGTGTCAGTTTCTTGTAAATCTTTCCCCCTGTATATATTATTTTTCCTGCTATGGTCACCTGCCATGAGCAAGGCCCATATTTACAACAGTGCCTTTTTTAAGCAAAATGGCTCTGTTTCTGCTTTCTTTCTGAATTGTTTTTCATTCTTTTTTAGGTCTTTTTTAGGTTGATCAATTACTTTGATAGTTGTCACAGACACAGTAAAAGTATACATAACATTCCGTAACCCTAACCATAGGCGATTTCCTTCTGCATCTGTGGTGCAGGGCATTGCGGGGCTGTTGCCCTAATGTCGTCTTCTTAATAGATGTATGAAGATATCACCTTGACATTCAGTGTACTGATCGCTATGTTGCCCTTTCGTTTTAGAGTTACTTCAGAGGCCAAACGCATAAGGCAATAGCCTGAATGATTCAAGTACAGCCATTCGGGTATGAGTTGGGAACAACGGTCGACACACTTCAAATAAGACCCCTACACAGCAACATGTTGACACCCCAAACTACAGCATGGACTTGGTAAATGAAAGACAGCTCAGAATCGTACTTTTTTGCAGTTTTATATAGCGCAAACTCGACCCAAAGGTGTCAGAGCCCTTTTCATGAGCACCAGTTGCATTACAGATGAACACATTCATTTCTAGGCACGGGGAGATTGAGTGATTTGCCCAGAATCACAGGATGTTTGAGCTTCCGCCAGCCTCGAACCTGGTTTCCCAGATTCAAAGTAGGCATCTCTACCCGTAAAGCCACATCCTCTTAAGGTATTCCCAAATGTCCTAATTCCATTAATGTGTAAGGTAGTGAGCCTATCCTCAGTGGCCCCCTGTAAGGCAGGGGAGCTCGCTTTCCTATGTCCAGTGCCAAAATATTAGGGGCCTATTATGATAGCGGGTGGATCACCACCGCCCAACTGGCGGTGGTGATCCGCCGACCTGAACTCCCCACCCGACAGCCATTTACCATCTGCCACATTAGCATGGTGGGGGGTACCATGGCGGACAGAAAGACTGTCCACCGCTTTTCCGCCAACAGGCAATCCTCCCGATTGTCTGCCGGGCGGAAAAGGCCCACAATATGGTCCATATTAGGATGGGTACGTGGGGCATGCCTTTCCATGACGGAGACTCAGCCATGGAAAGGCATGCAGAGAATGCCTTTGGGGCCCATTGCGGGCCCCCGGGGGTTGGGGTGTGGCTGCCTGTACTTGGGGAGTACCCATGGTAGACCCCCTTCATTGGCATGCACAGGGTGGCAGGCACTGCGCGGGGCCTGTCACGTTGTGCATGCCAATGCACAACATGCATATTTTGCATTGCGGCGGGTGCTGCTGACAGCACCGCCCGCCGCAATGCTTAATATGCAGGATGCGGCTGCCAGGGTGGCGGGCGCATCCTAATTGGCATAGCGGGAACGCCGCACCTCTGGCAGTCGGTCCTGTTTACCGTTAATGGGCCCCTAAGTATCTATTGCCTTTAAACAGAGGAGACACTCTAGTTCACGTGGTGTGGGTATCCGGTAATGAGAGATTTCTGCCCTTATTTGTTTTTCAACCTAAACTGATTGGTGTGTCATTGCCATACTTTTGGAGTTCACCTGCTAGTGTTCTGAGTTGCAATCAAAGTCACACATAGAAGATTAATAGAGCTAGATGAGGGAAGAACCCTCTGCACAACATAAGATTAATGTGTATGAGAGTGATCCACTTACGGGACCCAAACTTGTGAACCACGATTAGAGAAAAAAACTCCATCCAGGCCAGAGCAATGCTTGACATTGTCATACATTCTGTGAGCTTTTTTGAAAGTATATCATGGTTCACCATGTCAATAAGATTGAGAAGAATGAAGGATGATTTTTATCCTCATCCAAGATTACAAGAGCTCTTCTCGTTGGTCACAAGAGTTTTGGTGCCCCTAGTTTTTTTTCCCAGAGTTTTATATAGCGCAAACTTGACCCGAAGGTATTGGGTATCAGAGCTCTTTCCATGAGCACCAGTTATGACACAAGGACAACTTCATTTTTGTTAGGCACGGGGAGATTAAGTAATTTGCACAGAATCACAAGATGTTGAGTGTCATTGCCAAGACTCGAACCCGGGTCCCCAGATTTGAGATCGACCTCCCTAGCCCGTTAGGCCACATCCTCTCCCCAAGTTGTGAGATTATTTCATTCTGTGTGCACAAGGAAATGTCTGGTTGTCCCCTTTTCCTCAACTTTGCTGGTATAAGAGAGGATAAATATGAGTAATTCGCTGGGATTTGCTGGCTATGTGGGCGTCTTCATTAAAATGAGGTGATGATAGTGTGCTTTGGGTACCTTGGAACTATTTACTGAGTTGGAACGCTTTGATCCTAAATATGATGTTTGTTGCAAGGACCAGAAGATATTTTTCATGAACATCAACGGAAGTGGCTCAAAGGCAATCGGAAACTTGCTTTTAGCAGCAAGTTTTAGAAACTCCTTCTTTCTTATGGGCTTGAAGGTGGTGAACACAGATGGTGCAATTGTAGCAGTGATGAGAGGGCAGTCATGTGAGCGGTAAATCGCAGATACGAGAGCTGCAGAGGAAGTTCCTCGAGCTCCCAAGCTCTAACCAAAAGGAGTTGATGTGACCAGCAAGTGGGGTGCTTTGGAGCTTAGGCACTTGCAAATATTTTTGCTGATTCCATGCAAGTCATGTTGGATTAACATTCAGGAACACATTTGTTTGTGCGGAAAATATCACGAAGATAAATATTGATGCCTTTTCCAAATTTCATTGCGGGAACCGAAGTGCAGATTGAACATTCATACGGAAAATGGGTGCCCTGTCAGACCAAGTTTCTTGCTTCATTCTGTTCAGGGTTTTTGCAAAATTGCTAAACTATTTACCCACGAGGATTCTCTCTATAAGGACCACATCCTCAGGTCTGCATGAGAATTGAGTCGAGCTCCAGAAAGATAACTTTTCCAATTGGGGCCAACATTTGTCTTCCGGAAGTCCACTCATGGCCTGCCTTGAGCCTAGAGTTCAGTCCCACCAAAAGATCTTACAAGGATGTTTCATCATTTTTTAAAATGTCCTCAACATTTTAATGATAGATTATTGGTTTTGTTTTTTTTGTCTGATAAAACCTTTTTGCTTCTTCATTTTTGCTTCGTAAACAAATGTGCAGATTTTAGTAAGTAACACAATATTTTTATCACTTCTTTTGGCACTTGTTTTGTATATTATCTTGGAATATGAATGTGATGATGCTTGCTGAATTCTTCCTCCTCACAATCTGTGACAGGGATAAGGCCACTGCTACCACTGATTGGATCTAAGCAGAAATGATTGAATAGAAAAGGTATAAGATTCAGTGCAAAAGATTGAACATTTCTTCTTTTAATTAACTTTGATCTGTCCTCCTTGCCATTGCCTCCTTTCTTAGAGAACTGTTCGAGAAACAAGGCCTCACCCAAAGCCACATACTATACAAGGAGCTTGGGCTTACTCCAGTGGCTTTTGGGGAAGACAGAAGGACTGTGAAAGACACCAAGGAGTGAGGTGGAGTCCTTTGCAGACTACAAGTCCACATTCAAAATAAGAAGCACGTGATTTTCTAGATAGGGCATCAGAAGGAAAACCAACAAGCTCTCATTTACTAAACAGAACCTCATGTAGAAATAACAACTGTATCCAAGTAAGGAACACACTGTGTCCTAACCTATAAGCAGAGTCCCTGGAATTCCTGTGTTTCTGTGGCTGCTCTGTCATCCACACATTATGGATTTGCCACATTTGCCACACAATCCACCATCTACTGCATACTTTTTCAGATTTCAACAAAAAAATGTGTTGCTAGCTCAAATTGATCAAAAGTTACTTAAAACATGTGTTGCTGCACAGCTGATAGTCATTCGCACAGTTTAAGTTGCCTATTGCTGTATCTGGATGTTAAATATTTGATAATCATGAGGTGAAACATTTGCCCAGACAGTCTACCATATACTAATTACAAACTGATGAAGTAATACTGTCAGAAAATGTGCTGCATTAGGCCCCATAAGTTAACTTTTCCTGACATATAACTTAGTTAACCCCACCATATAAGTTGGTCTTCCACTGTCATATATTTCCAGTGGCACCAGCTATTGAAAATCGCAATGTAACTAATTTCTTTGCAAATATTTGATCAATATAAGATAAAGGTCTTGTCTTCATTAACCCACTTTTGCATTGAGAAATTAGGTCCTAACAAAGAGAAGAAAGATAATTCCCAAAAATGAAGGGAAGGAAGAAGAAGAAGAAAAGTGAAACAGAGAAAGAAATAGAAAAACGAAAAAGTACTTAAAAACTTAAGGTGCCTGGAAAAGATAACTGTCTGCACTACAGAACAAGATCTGCCACAGTGCCATTGTTGACACTTTTTTCACCAAAGCCAAGGATTCTTGCATATACCATACCAATCGGGGTCCTTCCCTCTCATTACAGTGACCACTGTTCCCCCAGAAAACATCGAAATTAAGGAACTCAAAGTGGAAGAAAAGAACAGTTTTTGTTTAGTGAAGAAGAAATTGTCTACTGCAGGGTGAATGGGTCACCCAATTTTATTTTGTCTTTTTGTTTAACCTTATTTTTGCTGGCTTTAGAACTCTTCACACTTTACTGCTGCTAATAAGTGGTAGTGTGCTTGTACTACCCCTTTCAACATGGTAAAATTGGTATTCTCTTGATTTGCACATTTAAGCTACTCCTAGTATATGGTACCAAGTGTACCTGAGGCCTGTAAATTAAATGCTATTAGTGGGCTACAGCACTCATTGTGCCACCCACTACATCAGCACTGTAAACCCTGCCTCAAGTTCTACCATTGTAGCTAGGCTATTAAATCTACAAATTCGACCTATTAAAATGTCCCTTTGATGGGCCTAAACGTTCCTTTTAAATATTAATAAGTCATGCCTAAGTAAACATTATTTTCCGTAAGGCATAGTGCACTGTACTTAAAAGTAGGACATGCACAAGTTAACATTAAACATATTCTTACAGTGAAAAAAAACCAAAAAAGCTATTTTCACTTTAGCAGGGTTGGTTATTTCACAGGTATTAGGATACAATACCATGTTTAATAAATGTTATCTCTGACAAGAAAACTGCCACATAATTTAATTGTTCAACTTTTTAGAATATGTATTGCAAGCCCAGTTCACTGGTGAAGTCAGACCTGTAATATATATTTTGGGAAACAGGACTTTCAGAAAGTTACTTTTGATGCCTGAAGTCCCAGGGAGCTAAATCTGCATTTTGCTCTCCCACTTCTGCGAGCCAGCGATTAGCATTTGAATAGGTTTGAGTGAGATGTGAACTTGCTCCCAGGAGCAAACATTAGGTCAACATAATGGGGCAGAAGAGACCCATCTGTACCTGACACAATATGCAGGGTAGGGCAGTGAGGATCATTTTCAACATTTTAAGTGTCAAATCCTGCTTGAATATCACATACTGCTTGACAGGTCTGCTCGAGTTTTTCATATACCACTTGGGGTTCACTTCAAAAAGGTCTCCTCTGACACATGCAAATGTTAGCCGACACTTGGGTAGGACCCATGTTTTTGTCCCCCAGGCCAGACAGGTCCCAATCACAGTGGGGCTTTTTTTGACAATAAAATGTCAAAGACTATTTAACAGGTCTACGGGGTTTACATACATTTGGGAACACTCCAAAGAAAGAAGACAGGATGCCAAAACAATTATTGTGCATCCTGTCTGGTTTGCTGAAAACTAAGTTTTCTCCTTTCAGACGTATATCTTTGAAGTTGTTGTGGGTACAGGGTATAGCTCAAACTCGAGATTAGTGTTAGATGTGGGAGGATTATAATAGAATACTTCCCACACACACCCCAGCTATAAAAGCCTACGTTTGGGTGGGCCGAACACTTCAGTCATCCTGAAAATGCCAAACGTAGCCCTAGGAACCTTTATGTCATGGGTTTGGGCATCCCCAAAGGTGGTTTCCACTCACAAGTTCAGCCAGGCATAAATGTTACCCAAATCAGAATACTTTCTGGACCAGAGGGAGATCAGAATAAGACTGAACCTGCTGCCTGCAACACGAGAATAGTCCTGGAGGACTGTATCTGCTCTATCTCTTTTATCCAGGACAAAGAAGTGGATTCCAAGGATCATAAGGCTGACCTCTTGTTCAAGCCACAGGAACACAATAAGGTACAAAAAGCCTTTTCCTGCGACTACCTAGAAGACTAGAGGCAACTTGAGATGGGCTGTACTCTCCTGTGGGCCTCTACCTGTGATCTGTGAGTCTCAAGGGGCTTTAGAAGTGTACTCCTGTAGTGGATTGGGATTTAAAAAGTAAAGTCAGAAGGTAAAATCTTTGACCAGGACGAACCTAGCTAATGTATTCGAGCCAAGATGCATCGCGGTGCGGGTCAAATTGCACCTGACTCTACCGTTACCATTGACTATCTTTGGCGCTTTGTGCTTCTTTGCGCTATTTCCACTTAAAACGTTAAAAGTTAATCTCTTTGGTTCCCCTCACGAGATATTTATCACTTTGATGTAATTTTTGTACTCTATTCTTTTAAATTGTTATGGGATTGTTATTGTTTTGCATTTTGACTTTAATACAGTTTTTAGTACTCCATAAATAGTTTACTGATTGACTCCAAGTTACACCTGTCTGCTCTGTGGCATAGCAACCAAGGGGTTGAGCTCAGGTTTATTTAACTACTTTATTGGTTTACCCTGATAAGGACTGCACTTATAACTTATGGTTGGTGCTCATCCCCCTCAGCTAATAAACTCATTTCTTGATGAATGTGCTTGGTTATTTTATTTATGCATTTTAAAAGTTTTATATAGAGCGAACAAGACCGCATGGGGTATCAGAGAGCTTCACAGATTGGCAGATACGAAGGACCAGGACGTGGCAACCATAGCACAATCATGGTGATACTGACAAAGGGGTAACGTATTTGGAGGAGGAGGATATGTGTGTGTTACCCAGGTTCCCAAGACGGGAAGTAGATGAACCAGACACAAAGGCATAGGTTCCTGCTAACACAAGATCCATCCAGGAGGTTTCAGTGAGGTATAGTTGTGTAACTGATCTGAAAGATTCAGGGGTCTGTCAGAGCATGGTCTACACCAGACACACGTTATACCCCCAGGCATACTCTTGAATGGGGTGGGGCACAAGAGTGAAAGCAATAAGCACCCCTAGTTAATGCCACTTTGGGCAGCAGAGGGCCACTGCAGAAAGAGGTGCGGCTGTTAGAAAGGGTTGAAAGTGGAATGCATCATAGCATTAATTTTCTTGGTTAGCTACTTTCAGGCAGGTGGCAAGGCAAGGAACAGGATCTGGGACTGGTACCCATTCACTTCAGATTTAAGAGAAAATAAAGCACGCAATACCTGTGGTGAAGTCAGGCACTAGCATTATTTGGTCCCCTGCTTTTGAGGGAGATGAGTTCAGTTGAACAGCAAATCTCCCTGTTAAAACTTTAAATATCTGCCAAAGATAAGAAGCAGGCCAAACCTTCCATGTTCCTGATGCAATGACACATGTACCTCCATATTATGTGGTAAATCATCACTGATGCCGTGTACATCCAAATCACTATGATCTATATTTTATTTAATGATGTTAATAAATTGATGTACAATGTCCACCATTTACAATAATGAAGATCCAGTGATAGTTGGCATGTGCTCTTTTTAACAGCATACCACAGCCTCACAGCACTGGCAGGGTTTGTCATGATGGTACACTCTCTAATGGCAATGTGAATACATTGATGTACAGATGCCTCTAGGTGTGTGCTGTTGTAAATATGTTTATCAGCTTCCTTACCTGCCATTGCCACAACATTCAGGAGGCACATAAGTGAGGTTAACCACACACCATCAACTCCCTCCAACTTTGGCCAAGCTATCTTCACCCTCCTTTACAGCCAGATGAGAAGCGTCAGTTTACTCACACAACCCCAAAGTGGTATGGCTGCCAGAACAAGAAATCGGGCAACTGACAACCCTACTGCTAGGCATCAGAAAAAGGGTGATAGCTTTCAGATGAATCTGGACCCTACGACAAGAGACCAAAACTGAACAAACCTACCTGCATGTATACTACAAGAGGAAGAAACCTAGGCACCACATGGATAATGCTGATAAAGGTCTAATACAACAATCTATGACATCCTCCTCCCACACACCTCATCACCCAACTCATAGTCCAGGAAGAAGTCCAACACTTCCCTGTGCCTCATTCTTTCCATGGCCTTTACTTTCTTTCTGTGCATGTGGCTTATCAAGTTACACAACCTCTTTCAGGACACGAAGGCACATTCTCTTTTAGAAATTTGCCAATATCATTGCATCCAGGCAAATAGGTGCAAAGACAGATGTGTTTGTAAAGATGGCAATGCTCGGGCATGTTCTAGGTGATCAGGTACAAGATCATCCCGTAGAACTTGTTGTTAGGACTATGTCTACCTTAAGGACAATGCAAGAGTTCGGGATTTGGACACCATCAATCTATTCAGTGTTTTCAGGATGCGGCGACAGGGACATGGTAGGAGTTTTCTTTTTTTACAAAAATCAAGTTTCTGGTTTTTGGTGATAAAGAGTGAAGTGGTATGAGTTGGATAAAGTCATAGTATTTTGCTTTTTGGGGGAAGGAGAGTTTGTTTGACTGAACCACTCTGTATGTGCATGTGAGTCTGGCATTAGGGTGACCACCTCCTTCCAGTTCGATCCTGACACTGATCCTTAACTTTTCTGTGATCACCTAATGCATTCTGTATGTTGGAACCTTGTTTTGCGTCCATTAAACTGAAAAGACTAACAGCTGAAACCAATGATTTGTATGCGAGAAGTTCAGAACTGGAGATGGAGTCTGTAGTGAGCTTTGTGATATTGGTCCCCTGTTTCCATCCCTACTTTTATGTACTAGCCAATCAGCTAGAAATCTAGATTTACATTTACTTATGCCTGTGTCTGCATCACTAATATGTCAGATATCGATGCTTAATCTTCTGATCATGGGAGGAGCGCCCTGACACTCTGGCATCTTTAATAAACTGGGCATTGATCAAACTCCTCCGATCCCTGTTAATAGACGCAAGATGAGTTATGTTTGTAGGGTGTACCTTTACATGTGTGCAATCTATTTTCACTGGCAATCCACTAACGGTGTAGCAGTCCTTCATGATGAAACTTATTTTGTGTCATTTACTAAGGATACAAGAGCGTGCTGATCTTTAGGCATTCACTACTTGATGGAAGATTTGGCTGAAACCCAAATGTGATATGCATGCACACTGTGTTGTCGGATGATGTAAAGAACCAGTGGGTCAAGTTAATGAGGAGTGATATGGCCTCTCCCTGCTGTTTGCTTTGTGTAATTTCCTCCTCAATTTCCTATAGGAAGTCTTCAATTAAATGGGAGGAAAACAAAACAAAACACGTTTTCTATAAGATATTATCCCAGGTCAAACATATATTGTTCTTTACCCTGGGGATCCTGCAAACCTCTCCCTTCTGGCTGCACATAGCCAAGCCTGTCTTGCTGGTATTTCCACTGATGAGCACGTTACAACTTAGGTAGTGTTTCTGTAACTTTTTAAATACCTGGTCAGAACTGCTGTGAACGTAAGACTGTAGTTCTTTCAATAATTATAGGTGTGCTGCGCTGATATGTATAAAATGTTTCTTGTCGCACCCTCAACTGTAAAGGAAGTACTGTGCCTTCTGCACCAGACTCAACCTAAGACTATTATAAGTTCACACACGAGGTAGCCTTTTTTCCTGTTTCATTTATGACCTTTTATAACACCTACATTTGTGTAATAGTGAAGCTAGTGCTTTTGTACTTGGACCGAGAATGACGAGCTTTGAGCCAGAAAGTTAAAGCAGGTTTGGTCTACATGGGCTGAAATGTTAGAAAACAATGGGATGGTGAGGAGTTGGGTGGGCATGAATTACAGAGAAAGGAATACACACATGCCTTGCTCTAATGGCATCTTAGGTACACACAAAAAGATAGACCCACCAAGTGGCACAGTTCTTTTTTCAGTATAGCTAACCAGAGGCTGGATTCAATAACACTGCTGTGGGAAAATGTTGTATAATGGAAATTTGCTCACAAAAATATTGTACTTCAAAAATGTTGTCATTTGAACATTGACAACTAAAATAGCTACTTTAATCCCTTAACTGCTGGGCCTTCAACCCCCTTTGCTGAGCCCTTTTTTCACTATTTGGGGTGGTTCCTACTTAGGGCTTCATAATTTGTTTTCCACATAAGGTATTCATGCTAAATGTGCACTCCTTTTCCCACCACATCCTTGGTGTTCTAAAGGTACCCAGGGTTTGTGAATTCCCTGAATAGTATCGAGAAAATTGGCAAAATATAGCTTTTTCGTGTTTTGGAAAAAATAGGAAAAAAGTGCTCCGGATAAAAGTGTCTGTTTTGTTGAGAAACAGCCTAAATGTACGGTTTGCTGTGCTTTGTTGAGAAACAGCCTAAATGTACGGTTTGCTGTGCTTTGTTGAGAAACAGCCTAAATGTACGGTTTGCTGTGCTAAATATACCATCTTCACAGTTTTCAGGAAAATGCAGAGCTGAATAAAAAGAAAATTCTTAACTCAGTTTTGGTACTTTTCAAAGAGATAGCTCATGTTTCCTATTTTTTGTGCTCTCAAAATACTCCCAGTTTGTGATGGAAACCAGTATGAAACCCATGGGAAAGTCATTGATTTCTGAAAAGTAGACAGAATTCTGAATTTTGGAAGTGGATATATGAGTAGATCCCTCAAGGTTTTCCCACCAAAACTAACTATTAAAATAAAGAAATATTGAAAACGATTGGGCAAAAAAGGCCATGGGTGACAAAGTTTTCATCTGTAACTTTTTGTCTCGATGGCCGATTTTCAAAAGCAGTATACCATTATGTTCGCTAGAACCTTTTGATTGTGAAGTTATAGAGGGTTTGTAGGTTCTCCAAGAACCCAAGGAACCAGGAGCCAGCAACTGAGCTGCACCGTACATTGGGTTTTCATTGTGTAACGAGTATAGACCAGTTCACATGGTGAAAAATGCAGAGTGAAAAATGCGTATATAGGAAGCCCATGTATTTCAAAAATGGGTACAAGATATGGAGTTTAGGAGCAGGCATTATATATACATCTCTTAATTTGTGGGTACACGTCCTAGTATATGATGTAGAGGATATTTTTCAAAATGTCTTCTTTCTTACACATTGGCTTACATTTCAAAAGCACAAATGCAGCGAAATCCCATTGGTAATAACACATTTTCACCAGCACCTAAGGACACTTAGCAAACATGTACATTTTTTTTTAACTAGACACCTGTAGGAATCCAGGGTGGATGGCTTGCACAGCTCTCTCCATGGTTTTTACCCCGAATCCACTGTAAACCTCAAACTTTGACTAGAATAACACATTTTTCCTACATTTCCGTGATGGAAAGTTCTGAAATCTCCGGGTAACCACAAACTTTCATCCACCCAGCATTCTCCCAAATCTCCCAATGAAAACCATACTTTACATGTGTGGGTAGGCCTAGTGCCCATGAAAGGAAAGGGCCCAAAATACAACATTGATACATCACATTTGTCCTCTCAAAATGGTCACTTTTAAGGAAAAGTGGGTAGCTGTGTATTTTGGGCCATAGGTTAGCTACAGCTGAGAAAACCTAGCAAACTTGAACATTTTTGAAAATGAAACACTTGGAGACAATCACGGTGGGGTGACTTGTGTGTCTCTAACCAGGTTTTCATTACCAAGAATCCCTTGCAAACCTCAAACTTTGACTAAAAAACACATTCTCCTCGCGTTTCTGTGATAGAAAGTTCTGGAATCTGTGGGGATCCACACACTTCCTACCACCCAGTATTTCCCCAAGTCTCCCTGTAAAATTGGTACCTTACTTGTATGGGTAGGCCTAGTGCCCAAAACAGGAAAGGGCCCAAAATGCAACATGGACATATCATAGTTTTTCAATCAAACCTGACCCTTTTTTTTCAAAGTGGGTGGCTGTGGATTTTGGGCACTAGCTCAACCTCTACATAGGGGAGCCTAGCAAACCTGCACATTTTTTTAAACTAAACACCTGGGTGATTCTAGGGTGAGGTGACTTGTGTGGCTCTACCCAGGTTTTGTTTCTCAGGATCCTAAGCAAACCTCGAACTGTGACTAAAAAACACATTTTCCTCACATTTCTTTGATGGAAATTTTAAGAATCCATGGCGAGACACAAACATCCTTTTACCCAATATTCCTCTGAGTCAATAGTTATAAAAGTGGTACCTCACTTGTATGGGTAGGCCTAGTGCCCAGAACAAGAAACGGCCCAATTTGGAATTGGAACATTACATTTTGCCATTCAAAACTGACCCTTTTTCACAAAGTGGATAGCTGTGGATTTTGGGCCCTAGCTCTGCCAGCACCTAGGGAAGCCTAGAAAACGGGCACAGTTTAAAAAACCAGACACCTGGGGGAATATAGGGTGGACAACTTGTGTGACTTTCACCACATACTTTTACTCAGATACATTTGGTAAACCTCAAAATTCTACTAATAACACATATTTTTTACACTTTTCTATACAGAAAACTACTGGAACTTGTGGGAAGCCACACATTTCCTACCACTTAGCATTCCATAGTCCTCATGATAAAAATGCTACCTTACTTATGTGGTTAGGCCTAGTCCCCGCGACAGGAAAAGGCCCAAAACACAACATAGACACATCACATTTTATACAGAAATTTGATTCTTATCTTGCAACGTGCGTAGTTGTGGATTTTGGGCTCTAGCTTAGCCAGCACCTACACAAACCTAGCAACCCTGCAGACTTTTGAAAACTAGACAATCGGTGGAGTCCAGGGCTGCACATTTTTCATGGCTCGTACCAGGTAATTTTGGCCTGAAACATTTGCACACCTGAAAATTCCACACATTTCTTTGAGGCCAACTTCTGGGATCTGTGGGGAGCCACACATTTCCTACCACCCAACTTTACCTCAAGTCTCCCAATGTAAATGCGACCTCACTTGTGTTGGTAGGCCTAGTGGCCACGACAGGAAATTGCCAAAAACACACCATATGCAGATCACATTTTTCCACAGAAAAAGGATCCTTTTCTTGCAATGTGGGTGACTATGGATTTTGGGCTTAGGCAGTCGCACCTAGGCAAACCTAGCAAACCTGCAATTCTTTTAAAACTGGACAACCAGGGTTTCCAGGGGTGAGTGACTTGAATGGTTCTCACCAGGTCATTTTACCCAGAAACCCTTGCAAACATAACATTTTGGTAAGATACACACATTTCTGTGACAATTCTGGAATCTGTGGGAAGCCACAAATTTCCAGCCACCCTGAGTTCTGACATTTCTCTCAATCAAACCAGTACTCCACTTGTGGGGATGGATCAAATGACCACGACACAAAAGGCTCTAAAGCACTACGTTGAGAGATAAGCAATAGGGTACCTGCTGTATTTGGGTCTATGCTGTGGCACCACCCATGCAAAGCTACAAACCACAGACATTGTTGAAAACTAGACACCCAGCGGAGTCCAGGGTGGTGTGCCTTGTGTGGACCCCACAAGGTTTTCTTATCCACAATGTCCTGGAAACTGTAAATTCTACCTTAAATCACACATGTTCCTTCCATTTGTTTGAAGGAAACTTCCAGAATCTGCAGGAATTTACATGATTCTTACAACCCTGAATTACCCCACTTGTGTCCAAAACAAAAATGCTGCCCCATATGTGTGACTGGGCTTAGTGAAGGGGACAGGACAGAAATGGATCAACCCAATGTTAAGTGAATCCCCTTATGAGATCATGCATGTCCAGATGGGACTCGAAGACCAATTTCATGTTGAAATGTTGACTTCCCCTCCCTAAGTTGTTTTCAAAACATGCTATGGTTCTGCTGGAGTTACCAGATATAAATGGACAGGATGTTCACTTATGCTTCTTTGATAAAAAATCATATACATCCTTGAAGTCTTGTTTTATGTTGTTGTATACATATTAGTTCACTGTGTTGTCTGCACTAATTTTGATTCATAATGAAATGTATATTGTCCTTATATTAAACATTTGAAAATAAAAATCACCATCATGCAAGATATTGTGTCCAGTAGCCTTTTTCAATAACATAAATTATGATACAAATTAGTAATTCAGTTTGCACACTTTCAAAGCAAAATAAAAGGTGTTGATGAATGAGTCCCACAGGGCTTTATTTTACATATTACACGTACCGTGGTTCTAATGGGCAGTCAAGGTGGTTCTTATGCAGAACACGTAAGTTGCCTAAAAAGCACTTAAAAAACTAGTCAAAATTTCACATTTTTGCCACACAGGATTCTCTGCGGCAACATTGAGTATGTTCCATCCAGCATTATGTGCAGTGTGGGGACTATTGGGTAAACACAGATTCCTGTACCAAGAGAGTGTTTTACGACTCGATTTGTATGGCTGAAGAACCTGGTCAATCTTATCCACTCAATCATTGTCCTTCCTATAATCATGTATGCAGGTGGGGTTGTGAAGTTTGGCCATCTGACCCCAAACCGTGACAGGCAAAGTGCTCTCATCAAGAATTGTACTGAGCACCTATGCATCATGCCTATCAGAGAACTTGAATGCAAACAGTTTGTTGGATTGCAATGCAGTGCTCTGCGATTTTTGGAATGTCTTACTAACAAACTCCTATGGAATCCTTCGAAACAACAACAAACGTTACTGCATGGCACACTGTCCGCTTTGAACTGCTCTAACCTGTATTGAAGTTGTCCACATAAAGGCTATAATCTTTGTGAAGGAGTGACTGGACAGGCTCCCATGCAAACTTTCCTGTAACTAGCATCGGAGGGCAACCTACAAGGTTTAGAGTGGAGTCCTTCCCTGTATACACTCTAAAGCTGTATACATAGCCAGTAGAGCTCTCACAAAGCAGGCACAACAAGCTCTTTTGCTGGCAATGTAATATCTGAACAGCAGCCACCTTTGTACAGGATCAAGGACTCATCAATGGCTATATTCTTTCCAGGAGTATACATTTCTGGAAACCTGGCAGATAAATCTTCCACTACAGGACGAATTTCGAACAACCTATTGTGGACTGGATGGTCTGGCCGCAACACAGCAGAATAGTCACTGAAATGCAGCAATAGCAAAATCGATCTCTGCTCAGGTACTGTGTGAAAATAGGTGTCAAGCAAACCATGCAAGGAGACCAGTAGGAATGCAAGTTTGGTTTGTGCACTAACCCCATTTTGAGCGAGTGACATCCACTGAGACCCCATCTCTGCTGACTGGCTGAAACCTTCCTCCTAAAACACTGTCCTATGAATAAGGCAGAAGTATTGTTCTAAATCAGTCAGTGGTTATGTGCGTCTGTGAGATGTGTGCAATAGTAAATAAACAAAAAATTACTGCAGGTTCTTCAAAGACACTACAAAAGACAAAAAAGACACAGTTTTACTTCCCTCTGCCACACACCCAATATCACAGAATGCTTTTCTCATAGGAGCAGTTTGGCCATTGACAGTATAAAAGTAATTTCCTGAAACTAAAAATCTACCTTTCTTCTCACAAAGCGCACATGCACATAGTAACTCCTGCAAATTTGTGCACAAGCTTGCTCGTTGTGAAAATGGGTATGACTAAATTATGCAGCATGAAATGCAAATTATGCGGCACAAAGTGACTTTTTATTTGACAGTATTACTTCATATTTTGGGGATTTTAAAACATGATAATACTGCCTGGACAACTATTTTACCTCAATAGCACCAGCAATAACCAAATACATAAATAAGCAACTGAATGATGACCAGTCAACCTTTGTGCATGGCGTTGCAGTGAGTGCAAACACATGATGCCACATTTGTAGTCACTTTTGACTCCTTTGAGCTGCAAACAATTTTCTACGTAAAATCTGCAGATTATGCATGGACAATAGATTATGTGGTATTTGTTTTATTTTTTATAAATGTGGGTTTTCCCATGCGGAACGCAATGGTTCCTCCAGGGGAAAACACAGATTTATAAAACAAAAATGCCAAATAATCTATTATTTCTGCATAATCAGCAGATTCAAATAAAAAAAGATTTGTAGCTCAAACTGGCCAAAAGTAACTAAACATGTGTCTCAGGGTGTCTAAAACCACCACTGCCTCTTATATATATTTTTTGAAAATGTGTGATTCCCCAAAGGAGTGCGATAGGGCCCCAAAGGCAAACACACACTTCCTAAAACAATTAGGGCCCACAACGTGTCGGCCTATATGGCAGAAGCCCTGACAAAATCATTTATTAAGAAATATATGTTTTGTTACTCTGGAGATCAATAACGCCCCTGGGGAAAAACAACATTAACAAAAAGTGCCCCTGGGGAGGGTCGGTCCATTGCCATGATGGCTGACTCCCCAAATGCAGTCCGTGGTGGCCTAGTGAATTCCTAGCTGTGGATCGTGGTGCAAAAGTGTTTCACAGCCAATGGCAGGTAGGCATTGTTGGAAAGGGGGAGACTCTCCCCTTTTCAACAATACCTCTCTGACACCTGGGGAGGTATTGCAGCCCCCACAAAACTTTACCGGATGGCTTAGAAAGACCTGACCTGTTTTCTTCTCTGCTGCTTGAAGGGAGCACTGATGTCACAGATCAGGAGACGATGTGTAAGCAATTCCGCGTCGCCCCTGTCCCTGCTCTTCAGTGAAAAAAAGGAATTCTCCAACGCAAGCACCCGAGGATTCTTTGCAGCCCTCTTCCGTGTCGGTCAATGGCTGACCAACACACTGGGAAGGGGGCGCAGTTGTCAGCTGTTTGCTGACAACCGCACCGAAGGGGTTAAATGCATATAATGTAAAGTATAGAATATATACAAAAAATATTTTGTACTAAAATATTGACATTTCAGTGGTTAAGGATATGTATTTGAATGTAATTATTATTATTATTGTAAATTTTAAAAATAAGAATAGATTATGTTTGAGAAATGTAATACATATAAAAATGCATAGCATAAAAATGTAAATATAAACAATAATTGATTAACTTCTAAAATATAATTCTTAAAAAAACATCTGACTGTAAATACACTGAACAAATCATAGAAACAATTCAAATATTAAAATTAAAGTATACTATAAATACATGTACATTTAAATAAAACACATATGATTTTATATTAAATAAAACACACTATGAGCATGTATAATTATTAATATTTTCAAAGCACCAACATCTTCTTTAATATTCATTAATTGTGTTAATATGTAACAAATGGTAATATTTTTAAAGACTATATCACATAACAAAATTATTATTTTAAAAAATGTATTTAATTTTAAAACGATATTCTATTTCTTTAAATAAAATATTCACAAAATACCCTATAAAAATCCATAATGATGAATAAAACAGTGATTTAACTCCAATCTAAAAACATTACTATATAAACAAATCAAAAGCAATTCAAACACATGAATTTAACTCCAACCTAACAAGCGCTGGGAAAAATGAATACATGGGGTGGGGTAGATTTACTTTCTAACACTAGTTCAATACATTTTGGGGAAAGTGCATACTTTGGGGAAGGTCAGGTTTACTATTATAACTCCAATCTAAGTAACATTGTAAAAAATGCATAAATCGGAGTGGGGGCAGTTCTAACTACAGTTTAACAAATGCTATAGGAAAATGCATATATTGAGAGATGGACGGGGTGGAGTTGAAATTTTGCATTTTAGCTCCAGTCTAACAAACACCGAAGAACCTGCATATATTTGGAGTGAGGGTTGTAGCTTCACTACATACAAATAATAGAAGTACCCATTAATAATTATTAACAACATTAAATTTAGCATTTTTGAAAATCCTAAAAATCATCAAAATAACTCACAATTCGGAAAAATTTGAAATATGTTTCTAAAAATGAAAGATCTAACAGAAATGTTCATAAAATGTAAACATATTTAAAATGTTTAAGTAAAAAATATCCCACAAACATATACATAAAATACACGCACAAAAATGTTTTATATATTTAAGTTTATAATTACTAATTCATTCCCACCCAATCCCCAATATATCCCACAACCCAAAATAAAAAAATGTAATTCCAAACAAATAAAAAATAAAAAAACAGAAGTGGTGTGGCCAACTGCCAACTCCGCTGCGCCACTCCCGAACACATCCGTATTTCACCCAACCACCCCGGCCTGATCTCCTTCCTAGGGGCACATTAAAGCGTGCTGTTACCAACCCAGGGGCAGACAAAGTTGGGGCCAGATCCGTGAAGTACAAGTGAGGCGGCTGCCGGTGCACGCTCTGCAGCCTGTAACCACCCCGTGAGAGGGAGACACTTCGCGGCAGAGGGGCTCCAGGTGACTCCGCGGCTCCGGCCTAGATTATGGCTGGATCCCAATGCTGGTGAGCTGACGGCGCCGACGTCCCTGGTGTGGTAAACACATCGGACATCCAGTGGTGTGTCCTGGCAGGGCGGTGGACACCGGAGGGAGCTTGCGCTGGCTGTGGCCGACCCCCTGCTTTGCCGCTATTACCCATACTGTGCTGGAGCCTCCTGAGGCCATTATTAAGGCAGCAATCCTCCCCTCGCCTGCCCCCTCTGTGGACCTGGGGGCCTCTGTGACGGCTGACTATCTCCCCGCTTGTGTCTCTGACCCCCGAGGTTGGAGTGGGGCTGCACGGAGTAAGTGGGGGCCGCTGCACCGCATTGGACCATCAGAAGGGCTGCATTGTCCTGGAAACGGACCGGACTGAGACGCCTGCCTCTGCGTGAGGAACCTGGGGGCCCTTCCCTACTGCTGAGAAAGACCGACGTGTGGCCATTGCTGACCTTGACTAGGTGGCCTGGTTCTGGTCTGGGCGGCGCAGGCATTCCTCTGGATCTGACGGAGGTGGCTAGTGATGAGTAGCGGTTCTACCCAGCCCCTTCATCGTTGCCCTCCTTCACAAGAACGACATGGCGTCGGTGTAGTAAGTGACTTTGTTAGGAAACACAAGAAGTCAGGTTGAAATTATTCTTCTTTATTTTCAAGAATGAGAGTAGTTTTCTTCAGCCACGGCGTGGAGCAGTGCATTCCTCAGGATCTCGATCGGAACACTAAACAGCCGATCGAATCCTCAAGGATGCACACTCTCCTGAGCCTGTTACATAAACAGTATTCCAAATGACAAAGCGTTCTTAAACCCCCTAAGATTCCAATACAGATCCACTACAACACCTCCCCCCTTAATACTAAAAAAAATAAATACATAAATAAATAAATATTAATAATAATAATAATAATACATTCTGGAAAGAAAACTAACAAAAGACCTCTAAAAATGTAAGAAAGAGGCTTGTGATCTGTAAAAATCTCGAACTTGCGACCCCAAATATACATTCTGAATTTTTGAACAGCCCAAGCGCAGGCTAAAGTCTCCCGCTCTATTGTACTGTAATTTTTTCAAAAGGCTTGAGCGCTCTTGAAGCAAAAGCCACCGTTTGCTCATGACCATTCACACGTTGACTGAGAACAGGTCCGAGTCCATTCAAGCTAGCATCCACGGTGATCATGGAGATACAATCGTCACGAAAGGCATGTAACGCTTTAGCGGAGATCACTAACTCTTTTATATTCTCAAAAACTACATTCAACTCATCTGACCAAATCAATTTTTGACCCTTTCTAAGTAAGGAACGAAGAGGTTCAACCATTTGAGCATAATTGTTGACGAATCTCCCACAATATTCGTCTAACCCTAAAAAGGAGCGTAATGCATCCTTATCAGTAGGTGGCTTAGCCTCCTCAAGTGCTCAAATGACCGAAAATTTCGGTCTAATGCTCTTGACCAAGGTAATCCAACTCATTCACTCCAAATTTACACTTGTCAGCTCTAATTGTCATACCATTGTTTTCCAAAGTGGCTAAAACCTTCCTTAACAAGACTGAATGTTCTTTAGAGCTTTTAGTAAAAACGAGGATGTCATCTAAATAGGCTTGAACACCCACCATACCCTTGAACATGGAATCCATTAGCCTCTGAAAGATGCTGGCCGCAGAGGCCAGACCGAAAGGGAGTAGCAGGAACTTATATGCACCGAAAGATGTAACAAACGTTGTTAATTCCTGAGACTCTTCCTTCAAAGGAATCTGATGGTATGCGGATTTCAAATCTATAAGGGAGAACCACTTAGCCCCCCCAAATTTGCCAAAAGCTCATGAATTTTAGGGAGGGGGTGGCAATCAACAACAATATTTCTATTTAAACCTCTCAAATCCGCACAGAGTCTAATTTCGCCTGACTTTTTCCGAGCAACGACAATTGGGGCAACCCATTGAGAGGATTCTGTGGGCTGTATAATCTTCTGATCACACAATTCATTCAGCAATTTCCTCAACTCTTCTCTAACACTCAGAGGCACAGGCCTAACCTTATGCATGACAGGCTGAGCGCCAGAAACTACTCTAATCTTATGCTCAACATTTTTAATACAACCCACTTGATCATTAAACACTCCCTTGAAATCCTCAAGCAAGTGCTTATGATTAAGCATGAGCGTAAAATCCGCTCCGATCGCGGATTTTGCGGATTTTCGGTAAATCCGCGATCCGCGAACTCTCGCGGATTTACCGAGAATCCGCAATCCGCGATCGGAGCGGATTTTGCGGTCAAAAGTTCAAGCCTGCATAATTTACGATGGCGCCGGCAAGCTGCCAGCGCCATCCTCAAATGGTTACTTAATTAGCTTCGACAGGAAGCTCTAACAGATAAGATAAAGCAGGGGCTCGAGCGCCTGCTTTATTTTATCAGTTGGAGCTTCCTGTTGAAGCTAATTAAGTAACTTTTGCAGGATGGCGCTGGCAGCTTGCCGGCGCCATCGTAAATTATTTACATGGTGTCTGAAGGGCAGGGTTCATTCTGGCACGACGCATGTGCCCTAGTTGCAGCTTAAATTCAGTGACTCATTCATCAGCCAAAAAATAATCGTGAGCGTTGTGGAGGCTGGGCAGGTGTGCCTTGTTCCCAAATATACCATCGAAAATCCGCTGTGATGCTGGTCTCTGACTCTGACCTTTTATACACACAAGAGGCATGTGCGCTCGCATGGAAGCCCCGTCCGTTTGGCCCCGCCCACACACTCGAGGTGTGCACCGTCTTCCCGCCATTACCCACTATGATGGACATTTCAATCAAGGGACCCCTGCGCACTTCGGCGCGATTGCATAGCAACACACACTTGGTCGCTGGAACTAGTTGAAGCGCAAATGCAGTGACTCATTCATCAGGCAAAAAAAAATCGTGATGCTGGCCAGAGGCATTTGCATCTTTGACTTTCACGAGTGCAATCCCCGTGCCTTTCCTGTGACCAGGGGCTTCTGTCTCTTAATCTGCTGCTCTGATCGGTCTCTGACCTTTTGTATACACAAGAGGCATGTGCGCTCGCATGGAAGCCCCGTCCGTTTGGCCCCGCCCACACACTCGAGGAAGCCCCGCCCCCAAATCCGCCGATCCGCAAAATCCGCGGATTTTGCGGATCCACGATCCGTGAATCCGCAAATTCGTGAATCGTGGATCCGCAAAATCCGCCCATGCTTACTTATGATCAATTCCAGAATCTTCCACACTTTGACAGGATTATCATCACCTGGTACTAAATAAATACCCATCTTAGCGAGGTCCTTCCACCCCACAATGTTTTTCCCCTTAATAGCCACATACACGTTCGGAGTAATACAGCTACTGGCAGCTTAAGGACAGAGATTTCTCTTTGGTTGGAGACCTCGGGTGAGAGACCGCTCACCAGAGCACAGGACTTTCTCTTTCATTATATTGCTGGTCACTATAATGTTTTTCTCGTTGTGTGTGTGTGTGGGTTCAAGATCATGGTTTGTGTCTAAGGTATGTATCAGTGTATAGGGCACTGTGCAGTCATCTTAAGGGAGGTCATGGGGTGGTATATTCTGTCCTTAGGTGATTTGATACTTCTTGGGGTGTTTAGTGCCTAAGTGCTGTTTAGTTTGGGTGGTGAGTGTTCTATTTGTTTGTGAAGTTGGGGTTGGTGAGTGCCCCGGTGTAGTTTATTTTAGGGTAGTGAGTGCCCTATGGAGGTGAGTTTGTGGGGTGGTGAGTACCCCTGTGCGTGTTATTTTTTTAGGGTGGATAGTGTCCTATAGTGGTGAGTTTTTGGGGTGGTGAGTGCCCCGTACAGTTTGTTTTAGGGTGGTGAGTCCCCTATGTAGTTTGTTTAGGGTGGTGAGTGCCCTATGGTGGTGAGTTTATGGAGTGGTGAGTAAGGAACGAAGAGGTTCAACCATTTGAGCATAATTGTTGACGAATCTCGCATAATATTCGGCTAACCCTAAAAAGGAGCATAAAGCATCCTTATCAGTAGGTGGCTTAGCCTCCTTAAGCGCTCTAATGACCGAAAATTTTGGTCTAATGCCTTTATCCGAAATCGTATGACCAAGGTAATCCAACTCATTCACTCCAAATTTACACTTGTCAGCTCTAATTGTCATACCATTGTTTTCCAAAGTGGCTTAAACCTTCCTTAACAAGACTGAATGTTCTTTAGAGCTTTTAGTAAAAACGAGGATGTCATCTAAATAGGCTTTAACACCCACCATACCCTTGAATATGGAATCCATTAGCCTCTGAAAGATGCTGGCCACAGAGGCCAGACCGAAAGGGAGTCGCAGCAACTTATATGCACCGAAAGGTGTAACGAACGTTGTTAATTCCTGAGACTCTTCCTTCAAAGGAATCTGATGGTATACGGATTTCAAATCTATAAGGGAGAACCACTTAGCCCCCCCCCAAATTTGCCAAAAGCTCATGAATTTTAGGGAGGGCGTGGCAATAAACAACAATATTTCTATTTAATCCTCTCAAATCAGCACAGAGTCTAATTTCGCCGGACTTTTTCTGAGCAACGACAATAGAGGCGACCCATTGAGAGGATTCTGTGGGCTGTATAATCTTCTGATCACCCAATTCATTCAGCATTTTCCTCAACTCTTCTCTAACACTCAGAGACACAGGCCTAACCTTATGCATGACAGGCTGAGCGTCAGAAACAAATTTAATCTTATGCTCAAACTTTTTAATACAAACCACTTGATCTTTAAACACTCCCTTGAAATCCTCAAGCAAGTGCTTATGATCAATTCCAGAATCTTCCACACTTAGTACTTCAATATCTCGCACCTTGACAGGATTATCATCAGCTGGGACTAAATAAATACCCATCTTAGCGAGGTCCTTCCACCCCACAATGTTTTTCCCCTTAATCACCACATACACTTTAGTAATTATATTACGACCCAGCACTTCTACTTTAGACACAAAGAACCCCAACATGTCAATGTCCTTTTCGCCGAATGCCTTCGGGTTGATGTCTGGAGGGGATAAAGCAACTTCCTTGCCCCAATTTAAAAACAAATAAGAATCTCGCAAAATAGTTATCGGAGAACCAGAGTCTGTCATTACTTTGGTCTGAACTCCATCCACCAAAGCGTCATAAAAAGGCCCTTTAATCTCCAAAATATCCTCTTTATGATCAAGCGTTAATAACAAATTGTCACGGGATTCTGAACAAGATTCTAGATCACTGTTAACATAGTTGACCTGAACAGGCCTCTTTTTACCTTTGCAAAACTTCTGGAAATGGCCAAACCTTTTACTATTTGAACAAGGTTTGTTCAATGCAGGACAGTTAGGAAAGTTACCAATATGAAATTTTGAGCCACATATGAAATAAAAAATTAGATTTTTCTTTTGACCCGGAACAGTTTTTTTGAAATTATCCTTCCCTCCTATAGCCATAACACTTTCCTCAGAAACATCATCCTGATGATAAACCATGTTGACTTTACTAGAAGCACTAGCTTGCAACGCTTTTGTAGAAATCGAAGATCTTTCATTACTTAGAGCTAAGTCAATTACTTCTGTAAGTGGAGGATTCTTACAACTCAAAATTCTCTCTTGAATTTTATGAGAAACACAGTGAAATACGAATTGGTCCCTGATCATGTCATCAACCGTATGTCCAAATCCACAGGTTGTAGCTAACACCCTCAAAGCCGAGATATATTCTTCGACTTTTTCCTCTTCTCCTTGTTTCCGTTTATAAAACTTATGGCGTTCTAACATAATATTAGGAGACTCCTCGAATTGCTTTTTAAGTCTCTCGATAGCTTCCAAATAAACATTCCACTGTCTATCCCCTGACCGCCCAGTAGGAGGTGGAATAGGAGGTAAACTCTGAAAAATACGTTGTGCGGCCAGACCTAAACTACCAAAAAGAAGAGCAAACTTTCTTTCTGGAGAGTATTCAGTTGCATCGATTGCTACTATATGGTTTTCAAAAAGAACAAACCATTCTGTCCAAAGAAGACTAAGGGGCTCATTAGGATGGCGGACGGAAGGACGACCGCCGTCCTGGAGTAGGCGGAAAAAGCCTTTTTTCTGTCCGCCTGCCGCGGACACTCCGTCCGCCATATTAGGATGGGAAACACTGTCAAATTTCCGTATGCGGCGGAAGAGCACGCACCACCGCGGAACTACACCCGACCCCGCGGCGGACACACCCAATCCAGACACACCGCCGTACGGAATGACGTCTCCGACCGTCCTCCAAATCACGATGGCGGAAAACACACATAAATTCGCTGCGGAAAAACAACCTGCCTGAACACGGCAGAAACACCACAGCGGAGATACACACCACAAGCAGATCGCCGTCATGGACCCAGCGCTAAACGCATTTCCGATACTCTTCGTTCTCCACCACCAGCAAGTCATGGACCATCATCGACGACGACGCAGGTACGCCAACCCACCAATTGCTGTCGGAAGGGGAGTAGCTGCCAGGGCTGTGACGTTGGAAGGGGGAGTGTCATGTCAGAGAAACTACATTGACGATCACACCAAAATATACACAATTGAAGTACTCAACCAGGAATGACAATGACAAACAACAAAACATGATTTATTAGCTTTATTCAACATAATAGGTGTATAATATCAGAATATTCAAGAGCATGGGCACTGGGTACAACAGATCATGCACATCATTGGCAGCACATGAGAGGGCAGAATGCAGTATCCAAAAAGCAACAGGGCATTGTGGACAACAGAGCAGGTACATCAGAGGCAGTAAATGAGAGGGGCTAAGTGCATCAACAGTCCATGGCAACGCACAGGTACATCAGAGGCAGCACGTGAGAGGGGCTAAGTGCATCAACAGTCCATTGCACTGAACAGCTACATCAGAGGCAGCACATGAGAGGGCACAATGCAGTATCAGAACAGCAACAGGGCATTGTGGACAACAGAGCAGGTACATCAGAGGCAGTAGGCAGTAAATGAGAGGGGCTAAGTGCATCAACAGTCCATTGCACTGCACAGGTACATCAGAGGCAGCACATGAGAGGGCAGAATGCAGTATCAGAACAGCAACAGGGCATTGTGGACAAAAGAGCAGGTACATCAGAGGCAGCACGTGAGAGGGACTAAGTGCATCAACAGTCCATTGCACTGAACAGCTACATCAGAGGCAGCACATGAGAGGGCACAATGCAGTATCAGAACAGCAACAGGGCATTGTGGACAACAGAGCAGGTACATCAGAGGCAGTAAATGAGAGGGGCTAAGTGCATCAACAGTCCATTGCACTGAACAGGTACATCAGAGGCAGCACATGAGAGGGTAGAATGCAGTATCAGAACAGCAACAGGGCATTGTGGACAACAGAGCAGGTACATCAGAGGCAGCACGTGAGAGGGGCTAAGTGCATCAACAGTCCATTGTACTGAACAGCTACATCAGAGGCAGCACATGAAAGGGCACAATGCAGTATCAGAACAGCAACAGGGCATTGTGGACAACGGAGCAGGTACATCAGAGGCAGTAAATGAGAGGGGCTAAGTGCATCAACAGTCCATTGCACTGAACAGCTACATCAGAGGCAGCACATGAGAGGGCACAATGCAGTATCAGAACAGCAACAGGGCATTGTGGACAACAGAGCAGGTACATCAGAGGCAGTAAATGAGAGGGGCTAAGTGCATCAACAGTCCATTGGACTGAACAGCTACATAAGAGGCAGCACATGAGAGGGCAGAATGCAGTATCAGAACAGCAACAGGGCATTGTGGACAACAGAGCAGGTACATCAGAGGCAGCACGTGAGAGGGGCTAAGTGCATCAACAGTCCATTGCACTGAACAGCTACATCATTGGCAGCACATGAGAGGGCACAATGCAGTATCAGAACAGCAACAGGGCATTGTGGACAACAGAGCAGGTACATCAGAGGCAGTAAATGAGAGGGGCTAAGTGCATCAGCAGTCCATTGCACTGAACAGCTACTTCATTGGCAGCACATGAGAGGGCACAATGCAGTATCAGAACAGCAACAGGGCATTGTGGACAACAGAGCAGGTACATCAGAGGCAGTAAATGAGAGGGGCTAAGTGCATCAACAGTCAATTGCACTAAAAAGCTACATCATTGGCAGCAAATGTGAGGGCACAATGCAGTATCAGAACAGCAACAGGGCATTGTGGACAACAGAGCAGGTACATCAGAGGTAGTAAATGAGAGGGGCTAAGTGCATCAACAGTCCATTGCACTGAACAGCTACATCAGAGGCAGCACATGAGAGGGCAGAATGCAGTATCAGAACAGCAACAGGGCATTGTGGATAACAGAGCAGGTACATCAGAGGCAGCACGTGAGAGGGGCTAAGTGCATCAACAGTCCATTGCACTGAACAGCTACATCATTGGCAGCACATGAGAGGGCAGAATGCAGTATCAGAACAGCAACAGGGCATTGTGGACAACAGAGCAGGTACATCAGAGGCAGCACGTGAGAGGGGCTAAGTGCATCAACACTCCATGGCAACGCACAGGTACATCAGAGGCAGCACGTGAGAGGGGCTAAGTGCATCAACAGTCCATTGCACTGAACAGCTACATCATTGGCAGCACATGAGAGGGCACAATGCAGTATCAGAACAGCAACAGGGGATTGTGGACAACAGAGCAGGTACATCAGAGGCAGTAAATGGGAGGGGCTAAGTGCATCAACAGTCCATTGCACTGAACAGCTACATCATTGGCGTTTTGACAAAACAAGGGAACCCTTAAGGTATATTTATAGGGACCTTGGGCATTACATATTATGAAGAACAATGGTCCCTATACGAAATTTAGTACACACAGAAAAACAATAATCATATACTTGATAAGTAATATGTCTTCTGCCCGTTTGGACAGGGTTTATTTATCAATGAGTGCATAGATAAAAGACTTTTTGGAAGAATGTCAAACGGGCACAGCCGTGACCCTTAACATACAAGACAAAAACAACACGGAGAAAATGTGAACAAGGCAAGAGAATAAGTCTGCATACTTGTACATCAGTAAAGCAGGCACAAAATATAATGAAACCGCTCCATTGCAAAATTGTACATAAATAAATCGCATATGGTTTTTTTTTAGGTCGACGACGTTTCGATGCCTATAAAAAGGAGGGCATCATCATCAGGACAAGGGGTAACATTATTGTTGTCTTGAGCAACAGCAGTATATAATGCCTTTAATTTACATTTACTTTTACAACCATATTTACAATTTGGGAGAAAAGAAAAGAGAGAAAAACACAACAAGAATTAAGATAAGCAAAGGCATGTATTAATGATCCTATTATTTACAATGAGTGAACTGCTTCTTAGTGAAGTCCAGTAGTGCGTGAGTTAAAACCAATTGTTTTGACGCAGTGACTCTCAACGGCGCAGTGAGTCTAAAAACGGCGATTTTGGGTGTGAAGAAATAGTGATTTCGACCATTTCATGGAATTATTAGGAATCCAGAGACTGTGGCACCTTCGTCATAACATTAGTCAATAGTCTGTGGTGCAGTTTTACATGCATGACAGTACTTGGGGGAAGTGAGGCAGATGTGCACGTGGACGCGAGATTAGAGAGATATAATTGTGCTAGTGATAGAAAAATAGCGGCAGTGTACATACTTCGTCATACAATGACGCTGGCCGTTTTAGGATGAAAAGCCGAGATCGGAGGATCGTTTAATCTGAAAATGATACACGGACGTTAATACATTCAAGGGAGCGCATGCTCGGCATCTGAATTAAATAGTGCGGGTGTGGTTTACCTAATCTGTCCGATGGGTTTCTGCACAATAAGTGATATTCAGCAGGGAGGTAGCGAGCCGGGACTCAGTGGCATCAATGGCAAAGGAGCGCAATGGCTTCCTAACACGGGCAAAAAAACGAGGGTCTCAGTAAATTGCCTCATTGCCGGGTGGACTAAACAATGGTTAAAGTCGGCTGGTGTACTTACTAGAAGAGTGCGACGGCACTGCTGCGGGTGTGGCATCCAGTGAAACGTGAGCCTGACTTCCCGGGCTTTAGGTAAACCTACAGTGAGGTGGAAAGTGATGAAGGACTAGCTACCATGTGCTGTTTGTGAAGGGGGTGATTTCGGCGGCCATCTTAGAGTGGTGATTTTTAAGTGAGCATGCAATTTAATTAAAAAAGCGGGCATGAAAATTAACATCTGTACATTTCAGTTTGCAACAAGGACTTCCCGTCCTTAATCCGATTTTTAAAAAAAAAGGTCAGACAATTACGTATGTGTATTTCAATATAAATGACATAAGAGAGGAATTTACAACAGGGATGTCCAGTCCTCAATCCGATTTAACCCGTTCCGAATGCTATTGGTCCGTAGGATCCAGTGTAGTTCCACTTTGTTTAGTAATTGGGCCATGTCTGCCCCCCTAGGGGGGGGTTTGATAATCGTGATCACTGTCCATTGTAGATCATTCTCGGTGTGTCCATTTGCAGAATAATGTTCCACCAGGGGTGCATTTGCTGTCTTGCATTTGATCCTGCTTCGATGTTGGCCAATACGCAGTTTGATTTTCTGGCTGGTTTGTCCAATATAGATTAGACCGCAGGGGCAAAAGATGGCATAGACTAAATTGGCAGAATTACAGTTAGAGAAGGATTTTCGCTCAAAATTGATATTGTCATATGTAAACATTTTCCCTTCAATAGTCGTATCACAGTACATACATCCACCACACTTATTGTGACCAGTAACAGGTGGGAGCCCCCACACATCGTTTATCGTTGTTTTCAGTGTTGGTAGTGGGAGCGCTGCCCTAACTAGGTGATCTTTAATATTTTTTGCACGTTTAAAAGCAAACATAGGCTTGTCTAGAGTAAGTTGACCAGCATTGATAACAGGCCAATGTTTTAGAACACTTTTTCTTATGGCATTGGACACTGGCGAGAACGTAGTGACACATATGAGCTTTTCCTGTTCATTTTTTTGTTTAGGCTCAAGAAGGGTTTCTCTGGGGCAGTACCTGGCTCTTTTGAGGGATTTTCGAACCAGTTTTCGTGGATAACCTCGGCTTCTTAATTTTTTGCTAAGGGTCTTTGCTTCAGAGAAGTAGTCTTCCCTAAAATAGCAGTTACGCCTAATCCGAAGAAACTGGGAAAAGGGTAAGGAGTCGCGTAAGGCCCTGGGATGATGGCTGGTATATTCGAGCAGGGTATTGCGCTCTGTGGGCTTGCGGTGTAGTGTGGTAGTTAAACGGCCTTCATTATGTTTTATTTGTAAGTCAAGAAATGGAATTGAGTCTTTACTGGTGGTTATGGTAAAACGGAGGCCTCCACTGTTGTTGTCAAGCCAGTGCTGAAATGCTAGGAGGTTCTCAGAGGACTCATTCCATAGCAGGAAGATGTCGTCTATATATCTTTTCCACAGAGAGATTCCTCCGTGGAAAGGATTAGACGTATGCAAAATGGTACTGGTTTCCAGATGGTCCATGTACAGAATGGCCAGGTTTGGAGCAAAAATAGCTCCCATGGACAAACCCTTGATTTGGCCATAGAATTGCCCCTCGAACAGGAAAAAGTTCCTGGTGAGGCAAACTTCTAGTAATTCGAGGATAAATAGTGAGGGTACATTATGTGGGCGTGCTCTTGATTCAAGGACCTTCTCAATCACCCTTAGGGATTCAAATTGTGGAATATTGGTATACAGTGATTCCACATCCAGCGTGCACATTGTGCTGGATGTGGGATCAAAAGGATACTCTTCAATGAGGTTTATCATGGCCATACTATCTCTGATGTAACAGATGGTTTCTGGGACGAAGGGCTTAATAAAGTAGTCTATGTAATGACCTAAAGGCTCAAGAATTGACCCACAGCCCGAGACAATCGGGCGGCCCGGGGGTGATTGAGGATTCTTGTGAATCTTGGGCAGACAGTATATCACAGGGGTGCGTGGGGATTTAGTATTCAGAAAGTCATGTTCTTTTTTTGAAAGGAATCCTGAGTCCATTGCCCTGGTAGTAATGGTTAAGATCAGGTCTTGAATATCATTGGTGGGGTTCCGAGGGAGTTTACAATAGTGCTCGGTATTGTTAAGTTGTCGTAATATTTCAGATTTGTAGGCTTCAATGTCCTGAATAACTATCCCACCACCCTTGTCTGCCGGTTTTATAATCAAGGACTGGTTATTTTTCAAGGTTGAGATCGCTTTTTTCTCATCTAGAGTGATGTTATATGGGATGTAGGATCTTTTAGTTTCAAGTTGTAATAGGTCCTTGAGTACCAGTTTTTCGAATGTAGGAATCTCAGCTGGAATCATGTTAGCTGTAGGGGAGAATTTTGAGGGAGGTCTGAATGGAGTGTTAAAATTCTTAGGTATGGATGGATTAAGAATGAAAAAGCTTTTTAGGCGTACTTTTCTGAAGAACCTTAATAGTTCAGTTTGAGCCTCCTGAAAGTTGGGACGTATTGTGGGTACGAATGACAAGCCTTTGCTAAGGAGTGATATTTCATTGCTGGATAGCATATGATCTGTAAGATTAAAGATCGGCAAGGGACCAGTTTTTGAAGTGTTAGTTAAGGACTCATTGGCAATTTGGTTTGGTATATCTACCACCTGTAATGTTGGCGGCGTGTAGAGCGTTCCCCGGGGGGGTTCGGTGGTTTGGGCCATGTTTTTCCTCTGCCCCTCGGTTGTCCTCGGCCCCCTTCTAAAAAATTCCTGTTTGAGGGTCCTGGGCTGTCACTTTGGTCAGAGTGACCAGATGAGTCAGCTGAGGTGTCGGAGAATCCTACGTATTGTTGCCTCCTATTAAATCTACCCCACGGTCTCTGCTGCTGTGGGCCGTTATAGGGGCGATTAGTATAATAATCTTTGGTGAGGTAGGGATATGTTCTTTCCTGGTGTTAGTTCTTAATATCTTTTTTTACTTTAATCTGTTTTTTGTTGAGTTCGAATTTATGAAACTCTTCTATAGTTTTGTTTATCTTTTCTAAGAGTTTATTCGTTTCTGAATCAGTATTGCTATCCTTAATTTGTTTTTCTAGATCTGTTATTTCAGTACTCAATTGTTTAAGTTCTTCTGTCGCTATTTCAATTCCTAACACCATCCAGTGCCTTGAGCAGGTCGTACTGATGTAACTAAACCCCTTTAGGTATTTAGGATTAGTGGTGAAGACCCCAGGCACGTTGCGCACTTGTAGACCAAGTGGAATAGTGTTGGATTTTAGGTAATCAGTCAAAAGTCTAATCATTAGGAGTAGGCGAACCTCTTTTTTCTTTAGTTTCTCCAAATCATCAGATAGAGAGGAGCTGGATGTGGACGGGCTTTCAGTAGGGTCAGAAAGGAGAGAAGGGCCCCCTAGGATTTTATTAATGTATTCCAAGTCATACATAGGAGGGTGGGGATCAGACATGCCTAGAGAAGATAGAGTGTAAAAAGTAATACACAGGACACGGTGAGCCCACTTGAGAGAGAAAAGGGGCTGGGATTACCTGAATCCCTTGCAATCCGGCGATTGCGCTAATTATGTTTTGACAAAACAAGGGAACCCTTAAGGTATATTTATAGGGACCTTGGGCATTACATATTATGAAGAACAATGGTCCCTATACGAAATTTAGTACACACAGAAAAACAATAATCATATACTTGATAAGTAATATGTCTTCTGCCCGTTTGGACAGGGTTTATTTATCAATGAGTGCATAGATAAAAGACTTTTTGGAAGAATGTCAAGCGGGCACAGCCGTGACCCTTAACATACAAGACAAAAACAACACGGAGAAAATGTGAACAAGGCAAGAGAATAAGTCTGCATACTTGTACATCAGTAAAGCAGGCACAAAATATAATGAAACCGCTCCATTGCAAAATTGTACATAAATAAATCGCATATGGGGTTTTTTAAGGTCGACGACGTTTCGATGCCTATAAAAATGAGGGCATCATCATCAGGACAAGGGGTAACATTATTGTTGTCTTGAGCAACAGCAGTATATAATGCCTTTAATTTACATTTACTTTTACAACCATATTTACAATTTGGGAGAAAAGAAAAGAGAGAAAAACACAACAAGAATTAAGATAAGCAAAGGCATGTATTAATGATCCTATTATTTACAATGAGTGAACTGCTTCTTAGTGAAGTCCAGTAGTGCGTGAGTTAAAACCAATTGTTTTGACGCAGTGACTCTCAACGGCGCAGTGAGTCTAAAAACGGCGATTTTGGGTGTGAAGAAATAGTGATTTCGACCATTTCATGGAATTATTATGAATCCAGAGACTGTGGCACCTTCGTCATAACATTAGTCAATAGTCTGTGGTGCAGTTTTACATGCATGACAGTACTTGGGGGAAGTGAGGCAGATGTGCACGTGGACGCGAGATTAGAGAGATATAAACGTGCTAGTGATAGAAAAATAGCGGCAGTGTACATACTTCGTCATACAATGACGCTGGCCGTTTTAGGATGAAAAGCCGAGATCGGAGGATCGTTTAATCTGAAAATGATACACGGACGTTAATCCGGCTCGCTACCTCCCTGCTGAATATCACTTATTGTGCAGAAACCCATCGGACAGATTAGGTAAACTACACCCGCACTATTTAATTCAGACGCCGAGCATGCGCTCCCTTGAATGTATTAACGTCCGTGTATCATTTTCAGATTAAACGATCCTCCGATCTCGGCTTTTCATCCTAAAACGGCCAGCGTCATTGTATGACGAAGTATGTACACTGCCGCTATTTTTCTATCACTAGCACGTTTATATCTCTCTAATCTCGCGTCCACGTGCACATCTGCCTCACTTCCCCCAAGTACTGTCATGCATGTAAAACTGCACCACAGACTATTGACTAATGTTATGACGAAGGTGCCACAGTCTCTGGATTCATAATAATTCCATGAAATGGTCGAAATCACTATTTCTTCACACCCAAAATCGCCGTTTTTAGACTCACTGCGCCGTTGAGAGTCACTGCGTCAAAACAATTGGTTTTAACTCACGCACTACTGGACTTCACTAAGAAGCAGTTCACTCATTGTAAATAATAGGATCATTAATACATGCCTTTGCTTATCTTAATTCTTGTTGTGTTTTTCTCTCTTTTCTTTTCTCCCAAATTGTAAATATGGTTGTAAAAGTAAATGTAAATTAAAGGCATTATATACTGCTGTTGCTCAAGACAACAATAATGTTACCCCTTGTCCTGATGATGATGCCCTCATTTTTATAGGCATCGAAACGTCGTCGACCTTAAAAAACCCCATATGCGATTTATTTATGTACAATTTTGCAATGGAGCGGTTTCATTATATTTTGTGCCTGCTTTACTGATGTACAAGTATGCAGACTTATTCTCTTGCCTTGTTCACATTTTCTCCGTGTTGTTTTTGTCTTGTATGTTAAGGGTCACGGCTGTGCCCGCTTGACATTCTTCCAAAAAGTCTTTTATCTATGCACTCATTGATAAATAAACCCTGTCCAAACGGGCAGAAGACATATTACTTATCAAGTATATGATTATTGTTTTTCTGTGTGTACTAAATTTCGTATAGGGACCATTGTTCTTCATAATATGTAATGCCCAAGGTCCCTATAAATATACCTTAAGGGTTCCCTTGTTTTGTCAAAACATAATTAGCGCAATCGCCGGATTGCAAGGGATTCAGGTAATCCCAGCCCCTTTTCTCTCTCAAGTGGGCTCACCGTGTCCTGTGTATTACTTTTTACACTCTATCTTCTCTAGGCATGTCTGATCCCCACCCTCCTATGTATGACTTGGAATACATTAATAAAATCCTAGGGGGCCCTTCTCTCCTTTCTGACCCTACTGAAAGCCCGTCCACATCCAGCTCCTCTCTATCTGATGATTTGTAGAAACTAAAGAAAAAAGAGGTTCGCCTACTCCTAATGATTAGACTTTTGACTGATTCCCTAAAATCCAACACTATTCCACTTGGTCTACAAGTGCGCAACGTGCCTGGGGTCTTCACCACTAATCCTAAATACCTAAAGGGGTTTAGTTACATCAGTACGACCTGCTCAAGGCACTGGATGGTGTTAGGAATTGAAATAGCGACAGAAGAACTTAAACAATTGAGTACTGAAATAACAGATCTAGAAAAACAAATTAAGGATAGCAATACTGATTCAGAAACGAATAAACTCTTAGAAAAGATAAACAAAACTATAGAAGAGTTTCATAAATTCGAACTCAACAAAAAACAGATTAAAGTAAAAAAAGATATTAAGAACTACAACCAGGAAAGAACATATCCCTACCTCACCAAAGATTATTATACTAATCGCCCCTATAACGGCCCACAGCAGCAGAGACCGTGGGGTAGATTTAATAGGAGGCAACAATACGTAGGATTCTCCGACACCTCAGCTGACTCATCTGGTCACTCTGACCAAAGTGACAGCCCAGGACCCTCAAACAGGAATTTTTTAGAAGGGGGCCGAGGACAACCGAGGGGCAGAGGAAAAACATGGCCCAAACCACCGAACCCCCCGGGGAACGCTCTACAAGCCGCCAACATTACAGGTGGTAGATATACCAAACCAAATTGCCAATGAGTCCTTAACTAACACTTCAAAAACTGGTCCCTTGCCGATCTTTAATCTTACAGATCATATGCTATCCAGCAATGAAATATCACTCCTTAGCAAAGGCTTGTCATTCGTACCCACAATACGTCCCAACTTTCAGGAGGCTCAAACTGAACTATTAAGGTTCTTCAGAAAAGTACGCCTACAAAGCTTTTTCATTCTTAATCCATCCATACCTAAGAATTTTAACACTCCATTCAGACCTCCCTCAAAATTCTCCCCTACAGCTAACATGATTCCAGCTGAGATTCCTACATTCGAAAAACTGGTACTCAAGGACCTATTACAACTTGAAACTAAAAGATCCTACATCCCATATAACATCACTCTAGATGAGAAAAAAGCGATCTCAACCTTGAAAAATAACCAGTCCTTGATTATAAAACCGGCAGACAAGGGTGGTGGGATAGTTATTCAGGACATTGAAGCCTACAAATCTGAAATATTACGACAACTTAACAATACCGAGCACTATTGTAAACTCCCTCGGAACCCCACCAATGATATTCAAGACCTGATCTTAACCATTACTACCAGGGCAATGGACTCAGGATTCCTTTCAAAAAAAGAACATGACTTTCTGAATACTAAATCCCCACGCACCCCTGTGATATACTGTCTGCCCAAGATTCACAAGAATCCTCAATCACCCCCGGGCCGCCCGATTGTCTCGGGCTGTGGGTCAATTCTTGAGCCTTTAGGTCATTACATAGACTACTTTATTAAGCCCTTCGTCCCAGAAACCATCTGTTACATCAGAGATAGTATGGCCATGATAAACCTCATTGAAGAGTATCCTTTTGATCCCACATCCAGCACTATGTGCACGCTGGATGTGGAATCACTGTATACCAATATTCCACAATTTGAATCCCTAAGGGTGATTGAGAAGGTCCTTGAATCAAGAGCACGCCCACATAATGTACCCTCACTATTTATCCTCGAATTACTAGAAGTTTGCCTCACCAGGAACTTTTTCCTGTTCGAGGGGCAATTCTATGGCCAAATCAAGGGTACGTCCATGGGAGCTATTTTTGCTCCAAACCTGGCCATTCTGTACATGGACCATCTGGAAACCAGTACCATTTTGCATACGTCTAATCCTTTCCACGGAGGAATCTCTCTGTGGAAAAGATATATAGACGACATCTTCCTGCTATGGAATGAGTCCTCTGAGAACCTCCTAGCATTTCAGCACTGGCTTGACAACAACAGTGGAGGCCTCCGTTTTACCATAACCACCAGTAAAGACTCAATTCCATTTCTTGACTTACAAATAAAACATAATGAAGGCCGTTTAACTACCACACTACACCGCAAGCCCACAGAGCGCAATACCCTGCTCGAATATACCAGCCATCATCCCAGGGCCTTACGCGACTCCTTACCCTTTTCCCAGTTTCTTCGGATTAGGCGTAACTGCTATTTTAGGGAAGACTACTTCTCTGAAGCAAAGACCCTTAGCAAAAATTTAAGAAGCCGAGGTTATCCACGAAAACTGGTTCGAAAATCCCTCAAAAGAGCCTGGTACTGTCCCAGAGAAACCCTTCTTGAGCCTAAACAAAAAAATGAACAGGAAAAGCTCATATGTGTCACTACGTTCTCGCCAGTGTCCAATGCCATAAGAAAAAGTGTTCTAAAACATTGGCCTGTTATCAATGCTGGTCAACTTACTCTAGACAAGCCTATGTTTGCTTTTAAACGTGCAAAAAATATTAAAGATCACCTAGTTAGGGCAGCGCTCCCACTACCAACACTGAAAACAACGATAAACGATGTGTGGGGGCTCCCACCTGTTACTGGTCACAATAAGTGTGGTGGATGTATGTACTGTGATACGACTATTGAAGGGAAAATGTTTACATATGACAATATCAATTTTGAGCGAAAATCCTTCTCTAACTGTAATTCTGCCAATTTAGTCTATGCCATCTTTTGCCCCTGCGGTCTAATCTATATTGGACAAACCAGCCAGAAAATCAAACTGCGTATTGGCCAACATCGAAGCAGGATCAAATGCAAGACAGCAAATGCACCCCTGGTGGAACATTATTCTGCAAATGGACACACAGAGAATGATCTACAATGGACAGTGATCACGATTATCAAACCCCCCCCTAGGGGGGCAGACATGGCCCAATTACTAAACAAAGTGGAACTACACTGGATCCTACGGACCAATAGCATTCGGAACGGGTTAAATCGGATTGAGGACTGGACATCCCTGTTGTAAATTCCTCTCTTATGTCATTTATATTGAAATACACATACGTAATTGTCTGACCTTTTTTTAAAAAAATCGGATTAAGGACGGGAAGTCCTTGTTGCAAACTGAAATGTACAGATGTTAATTTTCATGCCCGCTTTTTTAATTAAATTGCATGCTCACTTAAAAATCACCACTCTAAGATGGCCGCCGAAATCACCCCCTTCACAAACAGCACATGGTAGCTAGTCCTTCATCACTTTCCACCTCACTGTAGGTTTACCTAAAGCCCGGGAAGTCAGGCTCACGTTTCACTGGATGCCACACCCGCAGCAGTGCCGTCGCACTCTTCTAGTAAGTAATCCAGCCGACTTTAACCATTGTTTAGTCCACCCGGCAATGAGGCAATTTACTGAGACCCTCGTTTTTTTGCCCGTGTTAGGAAGCCATTGCGCTCCTTTGCCATTGATGCCACTGAGTCCCGGCTCGCTACCTCCCTGCTGAATATCACTTATTGTGCAGAAACCCATCGGACAGATTAGGTAAACCACACCCGCACTATTTAATTCAGACGCCGAGCATGCGCTCCCTTGAATGTATTAACGTCCGTGTATCATTTTCAGATTAAACGATCCTCCGATCTCGGCTTTTCATCCTAAAACGGCCAGCGTCATTGTATGACGAAGTATGTACACTGCCGCTATTTTTCTATCACTAGCACGTTTATATCTCTCTAATCTCGCGTCCACGTGCACATCTGCCTCACTTCCCCCAAGTACTGTCATGCATGTAAAACTGCACCACAGACTATTGACTAATGTTATGACGAAGGTGCCACAGTCTCTGGATTCATAATAATTCCATGAAATGGTCGAAATCACTATTTCTTCACACCCAAAATCGCCGTTTTTAGACTCACTGCGCCGTTGAGAGTCACTGCGTCAAAACAATTGGTTTTAACTCACGCACTACTGGACTTCACTAAGAAGCAGTTCACTCATTGTAAATAATAGGATCATTAATACATGCCTTTGCTTATCTTAATTCTTGTTGTGTTTTTCTCTCTTTTCTTTTCTCCCAAATTGTAAATATGGTTGTAAAAGTAAATGTAAATTAAAGGCATTAAATACTGCTGTTGCTCAAGACAACAATAATGTTACCCCTTGTCCTGATGATGATGCCCTCATTTTTATAGGCATCGAAACGTCGTCGACCTTAAAAAAAACCATATGCGATTTATTTATGTACAATTTTGCAATGGAGCGGTTTCATTATATTTTGTGCCTGCTTTACTGATGTACAAGTATGCAGACTTATTCTCTTGCCTTGTTCACATTTTCTCCGTGTTGTTTTTGTCTTGTATGTTAAGGGTCACGGCTGTGCCCGCTTGACATTCTTCCAAAAAGTCTTTTATCTATGCACTCATTGATAAATAAACCCTGTCCAAACGGGCAGAAGACATATTACTTATCAAGTATATGATTATTGTTTTTCTGTGTGTACTAAATTTCGTATAGGGACCATTGTTCTTCATAATAAGCTACATCATTGGCAGCACATGAGAGGGCACAATGCAGTATCAGAAGAGCAACAGGGCATTGTGGACAACAGAGCAGGTACATCACTGGCTACCCAAGTACGTGTGTCAAGCGACACGTGACAAGGACAATAATAATGTCTGGGTGGTTACATTCGTCAATCTACACACAAAGTAAAATTACATCTGAGTGATGGCAACTAAACCTCACACCACAGAATCTGGTGGACTGCTTGAACTACTCGCCTCAGACACACCGCCAGCACCAGCAACAGGAGTGTGAGACACAGCCATCGATCTACTGACTGACACATGAGCCATAGACCCAGACACACCGCCAGCACCAGAAACAGGAGTGTGAGACACAGCCACAGCTGTAGTGACTGACACATGAGCCCCAGACACACCGCCAGCACCAGAAGCAGGAGTGTGAGACACAGCCACAGATCTACTGACTGACACATGAGCCATAGACCCAGACACAGTGCCAGGACATGTCCCTGTACACTGACCAACAAATACCATGCCTGCATCTGACACATGAGAGTGGTGGACAGACACAGTGCCAGTACCTGCAACAGGAGAGGGCACAACTGACACAGTGCTACTACATGATGCATGACAGCGTACAATAGACACAGTGCCACTATCTGACACATGAGAGTGAACTGCAGCTGACTCACTAGGACCACTGAAATGATGAGCCACAGGGCTGTATGGGCCAGGAGGCAGTGTGGCCCTGGGAGCTGGGGAAAGCTGTACTGGAGCGACATTGGGGTGGTCAGGTGTCAATGGTGTGTGTCTACGTTTCTTAGGGATATGTAAGGGCACCCTGGACATTACTGGACTGGTAAGTGGAGTGGCATCATCAGACATCAAAGGTGTATCATGTGCTTGTGGTGGTTTGCTCTCTGGGGACGTGCTGGACCCTGCCTGCCGTTTGCTGTGGGCCTGCCTTCTGCCCTCTGCATCATGTGTAATGGGGGATGCAACAACAGTGTACTCCTTCCTCTGTTTCTGCGGGGCGTGGATGGGAGTAGAGGTATGGGGGGACTCCATCGCTGACACATGTGTTGTACATTCCTTAAACATCATCCTCAGTGCTGCCAGGGGTGATATATGCCTGTCCTTGATGGTGCTCGTGTCCATGGGAGAACCCTTGGGCATGGGAGGTGCCTTGGACATAGGAGGTGTCCTGTCCCTGGAATGTCCCTGATTCCTTGCCGGTGCCCTGTCCCTGGGTGCAGACTTGTCCATTGTAGTGTCCCTCACCTTTGAGGCTACCTTGCCCTTGGGAGTGTCCCTGCTTTTGGGAGGTGCCCTTCCCTTGGAAGTGTCCTTGTCCTTGGGAGTGTCCCTAATCTTGGGAGGTGCCCTTTCCTTGGAAGTGTCCTTGTCCTTGGGAGTGTCCCTGCTTTTGGGAGGTGCCCTTTCCTTGGAAGTGTCCTTGTCCTTGGGAGTGTCCCTGCTTTTGGGAGGTGCCCTTTCCTTGGAAGTGTCCTTGTCCTTGGGAGTGTCCCTGCTCTTGGGAGGTGCCCTTTCCTTGGAAGTGTCCTTGTCCTTGGGAGTGTCCCTGCTCTTGGGAGGTGCCCTTTCCTTGGAAGTGTCCTTGTCCTTGGGAGTGTCCCTGCTCTTGGGAGGTGCCCTTTCCTTGGAAGTGTCCTTGTCCTTGGGAGTGTCCCTGCTCTTGGGAGGTGCCCTTTCCTTGGAAGTGTCCTTGTCCTTGGGAGTGTCCCTGCTCTTGGGAGGTGGCCTTGGCTTGGGAGTCCCTTTTGTGGGGGATGCCTGTGTAGCATGTGAATCAATTTCCCCCAACACCCCTTGATGATCCAGTGTCAACTCCAGTGTTGCTCACGTCGTCTTCAGAGAAAGATATCCCAGTCCTAGGGGATGGTGTCTGTGCCCTCCGTGCCCTGCCTTGCTGCCTGTGGCTGCTCCTAGTGTAATAACCTGAATAAGAGGCCTGGTCTGATGACTCACTCTCCCCTGTAACATCAAGTGGTGTGGATGGTGGTACAGAAGTAGCACCCTGTCTATGTGACTGTATAATGGCTGAGGACACAGTGTTTGCCAATGACTGGACTGTTCTGTGGAGACCAGCAACATCGCCATGCATCCCCTCCATGAATGCCACCACCTGCCCCAACTTCCTATCATGGTCTTGGAATGCAATGATCATGTTTGTCTGCCCTACACACAGCTGTCGTAGCAGATCAACAGCCTCTGCACAAAGTGCACTTTGTGTCACAGGGGCAGGGGCAGCGGTTCCTGCACCGAAGGCAACTCTGCTCCCCCTCCTCTGGCGAGCACGAGCAGTACATGTTGCAGTGGGTGGCAGTGTGGGCCCTGTGTGCTGTGTCCCGACTGAAGGTGTCGATTGCCCACTCCCTGTCTGTGACAACGGTGCTGACTCACCAACACTGTCTGAGGATGAGGACGATGGTGTCTCCACATGTGAGTCCTCAGGGACGGTTCTGTCCCCCTCTCCGTGGCTGCTCTCTTCAGTCTCAGTGTGCGTGTGTGTCATCTCGGATCCGGATGCATTGCCACCACTCATCTCCGTCGTCTGTGTGTCAGTGCCCTCGGAGAAAGCTGGAAGAGAGAGGGAAGAGATGTTAACCTAAGTGACACACTCACGTACTGAAGGTTACAAAGTCACACCGTTTCTTACAGTCGATTGACATGTAGCACCCATCCTGTACACGAACCACCCCTACCACACATCCTCACATCATAGATCCACGGGTGTCTGTGAAACCTGTACATCATACAAACAGGGCAAGTGCATGCAGACCACCACACATGTCATGCCATGGGACACCAGACCTCAACAGCATGTCCTGGAACCCTCAAATACAAATCCACTGGTATGTCTACCTGGCGGACATGGGTGCTACCGCTCACTCCGCTAATGACACCAACATGCAATTAATGCAAAAGATACGCACCATGGATGTCACTACTGTGTCTGAGCACGGATACATGCATTCAGTCACAAGTCACAGACACATACAGTCTGCTTACCGCTAGTTTGCTGTTGATCCCCTCTCAGCCGGGCGGACAGGTCAGGATGTGTCACAGCAATTATGCGGTGCATTAGAGGTGTCATGGTGCGTCGGGCAAGGCAGTCTGTTCTCGGAATCATCCCCAGTGTCATCTCCGCAACGTTCTTGCTGAGCCTGGATATGTCGTCCCAGCGCTTGTGGCGGTGTGTGTCATCGATTGCACACCCCCATTGCCCGTACATCACGTGCTATGGTCCTTCACACGGCCTTGCAAAGGTGCAGCTTCACCTACCAGGATGGGAGACAAGAGGGGAACGTCAGTGGACTGTTTCACAATAATATACATTGCAGAAACACGTAACTGCATGCAGCCATGCGCAGTACAACACATGTGAAGGTTCCGCAGCACACTGCCAAGCTTGCAGAAGCAAGGAGACAGTGACCACCTCATGCCCACCAACATTTTACCGACTTCACTTACCACCTGTCTGGGGGCACCGTAGAGCCGTTCATAGTGGCTGAGCACACCGTCCACAAGGACATCCAGCTCCGCTGCGGTGAAGGGACGAGACCGGATCTCTCGCACTCTCGACATGGCAAGGTCCAGGACTGTGGCACTACAGAAGCAGTTGTTGGATAGCTCAGGAGCAGCAGGTGGAGGTGACGGTCGCAGGCAGCAGTTGTTGGATAGCTCAGGAGCAGCAGGAGGAGGTGACGGTCGCAGGCAGCAGTGGCTGGAAGCAGTGAATGTGTGCAGGAAATCTTCACACATATATAGGGCCCTGAGCTCATATCAGTGGCACACGTCTGCAGCAATTGGTTTTCCCTGGATGCTTCATTCAAAAAGAGCCAATGACTCGCATTGTTGTGGCGGTGCACGTCTTCCGCAATTTTTGAATGCGCTTACGCGCAACGCGTAACCTGTTCCCATTGGCTACATGTGCACGGACCGTCACGTTCACACACAGGCATCCGCATGTGCGTGCTACCGCGACGGTGCATCATTTGAAAATATTCACTCACTGGCGCCGCTATGGCGGTGCACGCTTTCCGCGGGGGCGGTGCAGGCCGACACATACATTTGATGATGGAATGGCAGTTGAGAAACACCCTTACAGTGTTATTGCGGCACCCACCGCCAGTCCAGGCCGGTCACCCACCACCAGTCCAGCCCGGGCACCCACCGCCAGTCCAGCCCGGGCACCCACTGCCAGTCCTGGCACCACCCAGTCTGGCGGAGGATGACCGCCCAGTCCTGGCGGAGGGTGACCGGGCTGGACTGGCGGTGGGTGACCGGCCTGGACTGGCGGTGGGTGACCGGCCTGGACTGGCGGTAGGTGACCGGGCTGGACTGGCGGTGGGTGCCCGGGCTGGACTGGCAGTGGTGGTTGACTGGCCTGGACTGGCGGTGGGTGACCGGCCTGGACTGGCGGTGGGTGCCCAGGCTGGACTGGCGGTGGGTGACCGCCCAGTCCTGGCAGAGGGTGACCGGCCTGGACTGGCGGTGGGTGCCCGGGCTGGACTGGCGGTGGGTGACCGGCCTGGACTGGCGGTGGGTGACCGGCCTGGACTAGCAGTGGGTGACCGGCCCCGACTGGCGGTGGGTGACTGGCCTGGACTGGCGGTGGGTGACCGGCCTGGACTGGCGGTGGGTGACCGGCCTGGACTGGCGGTGGGTGCCCGGGCTGGACTGGCGGTGGGTGACCAGCCTGGACTGGCGGTGGGTGACCGGCCTGGACTGGCGGTGGGTGACCGGCCTGGACTGGCGGTGGGTGCCCAGGCTGGACTGGCGGTGGGTGACCGGCCTGGACTGGCGGTGGGTGATCGGGCTGGACTGGCGGTGGGTGCCGCAATAACACTGTAAGGGTGTATCTCAACTGCCATTCCAGATTGCATCATCAAATGTATGTGTTTGCCTGCACCGCCACCACGGAAGGCGTGCACCGCCATAGCGGCGCCAGTGAGTGATTGATTTCAAATGATGCACCGCCGCGGTAGTGCGCACATGCTTTAAGCGGGGTGTAACCGGGATGGTCAGTGACCATACAGCATATGTCATGCTTAATTGCTGTGTAATCGGTCATCTCCTGTGTTGGTGGAAGGCGTCCCCAGATGGCGTATGTACACACACTGCATGTCTCCGCACACTTGTAATCTTCTTAGTTGTACGTGTGTGTCAGGACATGTCCGGAATGCTGTAAGATTTTTGATGTGTAGTCTATGGACAATGTCCACGTGCGACATTCATGTCCATTTGTTGCATGTGTGCTCAGACTGTAGACCATACACTGTGCTGGAGGACATGGTTGACGAGGAGGTGATCCATAAATACCGGCTTGACAGACTGAGATTGCAGGAGCTTGTCACACAATTGTCACCTCATCTGCAGCCACGCAGGACATATCCTGGAGCTTTCACACCCACAGCAAAGGTGATGGCGGCACTTCATTTCTTTGCGACTGGCACTTTCCAGTACACAGTTGGTCATGCGGGAGGGATGTCACAATCCATGTTCAGCATGGTTCTGCGGGATGTCCTGAATGCCATGATGCTTTACAAGGATGATTACATCCATTTTCCACGTCAGGCACAGTTGGCTGCAGTCAAAGGGGACTTCTATGCCCTGGCCCAGTTACCACACATAGTGGGTTCAATTGATGGGACACATATTGGTCTCATACCACCCCAGGCACGTGAAGCTGTATATAGGAATTGGAAGCACTACCATTCGATCAACGTGCAAGTGGTGTGCCTGGCTGACAACATCATCTCGCATGTGTGTGCCAGATTTCCCGGTTCCGCCCATGACTCCCACATCATGCGGAGCAGCATTGTCCCCCAACTGATGGCTAATCTGCGTTCAGAACGTGTGTGGCTTGTAGGTGAGTGTGCTGAAAGGACAATTGTGTTGTCAGTGTGTTGTGAGGACAATTGTGTTGTATGTGTGGCATGGTATTTCCACAAATCCTGGTAATGAAATTTGTGTCTGTCATCACCCCACCTAGGCGACTCGGCGTACCCAAACAGGCCATGGCTGCCGAGCCCCATCAGGAATCCTACTACCCCTAGTGAATTGCGTTATAATGATGCCCATGGGAGCACACATCGAGTGATAGAACGTACTTTTGAACTGCTGAAGTCTAGGTTTCGCTGCCTTGACAAAACCGGAGGGGCCCTGCCATACTCACCAGGCAAAGTATGCAAAATCGTGATTGCCTGCTGCATGCTCCACAACCTGGCCTTGCGCAATAACATTGAACTGATCATGGACCCTGAAGACCAACAGGTTGCTCGGCCTCCCATCCCACCCATGTCGACTGATGAGGATAGTGGTGAGGAAGAAGGTGTGGACCAGAGGCGTCAGCTCATTGATCGCTTTTTCCCTTGAATGTGAGTAACTACCGCTTGTACAGCCAGACAATGCGTGATGTATGTTTGGTGGTGGAGTGTGGATGTGGTGTGTCTATGCTGCCTGTTCTGTTTGCAAATGTGTGTGTTAGATGTGGTACATGCTATGCTCCCTGATGTGTGTCCTGTGATCCACTTAATTGGTGATGAGTGTGGTTTGTGGGATGTTGCAGAACAGTGTGTTGTGATGGGTGTGAATCTCTTTCCTGACCTGTGTTTGTTGTTCTCTCATTATCCCAAGGTCACTCCCACAGAGGCATGATTCTCAGCAACATTGATCCCTGCACCTGGTAACGTTACATTCTAAGACAATCATGTGATTAAAACATGGAGGCCACACATCATTGAGTGTTTATGTGATGTTTATTTACAGGTTGAGGATTGAGGTTGGTGCATATTTACAAAGAAGTGTTGGTGGGGGAGTGAGAGTTGAAGGTCATGGCAGATGAAAACACCGTGGGGACACCACAATGTTTGATGTCCAGCTAGTCCAACAGACGTGTGGCAATGGTTGGCATTGTGGGACAGGATAGTTTTCAGGGTGAATGGCAGGCTCAGACAAGGGTGAAGTCATTTGCGCCCCCTCTTGGAGCGGGTAGTTGGAGCAACACCACTGCTCTCACCTGCATCCAGCCTCGGACGGCGCCTCCGTCTTGTAGCCGGAGCGGAGACAGCTGTGGGGGCAGGTTGGTCAGGGGCCACCTCCCTGTCCATGGGCTCAGGTGTGGGTGGAGGTGGTGTTGGGGAGCGGTCCCGCTGGGCACTAGGGTGAGGGGGTGGTGGTGTGGCGCGGGATAGCCAGTCCCTCCACAGAGCAGTTTTCTGGCCCATGAGGTCCACAATTTGGCCTATGCGGGTATCAATTGACCGCAACAGATGACTGCTCTCTTGTGAGTCTTGGTGGGCCCGATCAGACTGTTCCTGCGCCCACTGATAGGAGGCATTGACTCTTGCGATGGCTTCCAGGGTTTCTGCGCCAGGATGGGGTGGGTGTCCTTCCGCACCTCGCCGGACAACTGCGCTCCTGGTTGTGAGCTGTGCCCTCACCTGTGTCCTCTCACGTCCACACTCCCTGCTTACCTGGGATGTGGATGGTCCATCATCGGCTGATGGATCAGGCAGGGTGGCACAGGCAGGAGTGGTGTGGTGGTGGTGGTGAAGGTGGTGGTGGTGGTGGGGGCTGCACAGCTCACTATGGCAGGTGCTTGTGTGGTGACACAGGCCGAGGTGGTGGAGGCAGTGATGTCCTGGGAGCCTGATGGCCCTGGAAGTCTGCTAGGTCCCACATTGTCCTCTGCGTCTGAGCTGGCAATGGGCTCGTCCCCAGAGAGTCCGTGCTGTGAGGTGGGCGACTGGTGCTGGCGGTTGCTGGTTTCGCCAGTCAAGTTGCGATCACCTGAGGGACAAGGTTATCATGATCAATGCTGTGGACATGACATGTTTTTGGTAACTACATTACAAATCAATTACCTCTCTCACACACCCCACACACCTCTCGCACTCCCCCCCCCACCCACCGCCACCCTCCCTGTGGACATGGGGGCCTGTTGGGAGTTGTAGTGCTGGTCTCTCACACACCCCACCCACCGCCATCCCTCCCTGTGGACATGGGGGCCTGTTGGGAGTTGTAGTGCTGGTCTCTCACACACCCCACTCACCTCTCGCACTCCCCCATCACCCACCGCCATCCCTCCCTGTGGACATGGGGTCCTGTTGGGAGTTGTAGTGCTGGTCTCTCACACACCCCACACACCTCTCGCACTCCCCCCCACCCACCGCCATCCCTACCTGTGGACATGGGGGCCTGTTGGGAGTTGTAGTGCTGGTCTCTCACACACCCCACCCACCGCCATCCCTCCCTGTGGACATGGGGGCCTGTTGGGAGTTGTAGTGCTGGTCTCTCACACACCCCACACACCTCTTGCACTCCCCCCCACCCACCGCCATCCTTACCTGTGGACATGGGGGCCTGTTGGGAGTAGCAGTGCTGGACCCACCCCAACCCTCCCTGTGGACATGGGGGCCTGTTGGGAGTTGTAGTGCTGGTCTCTCACACACCCCACCCACCACCATCCCTCCCTGTGGACATGGGGGCCTGTTGGGAGTTGTAGTCCTGGTCTCTCACACACCCCACACACCTCTCGCACTCCCCCCCCCACCCACCGCCATCCCTCCCTGTGGACATGGGGGCCTGTTGGGAGTAGTAGTGCTGGACCCACCCCCACCCTCCCTGTGGACATGGGGGCCTGTTGGGAGTTGTGGTACTGGCTGCTTTGACAACATGCAAGCCTGGGAACGTAGGAGGCAACATTTGTGTTTGGTCATGGTGGGTGCATTTGTGGCCAGGACTTCACAGTTGGGTGACTGTGTGGTCCACATGCATGGATTGGGGCCAGGGAGATGTGTATTGGCAGTTGTGCATGGCAGACCATGGCAGTGTGATCGATCGTGGTCATTTGTTTGTACTTACTAGCCTCTTCTCCCTCCTGAATTCCTTCCAGGCTCTCGGGGTTCAGTATTCCCAGCACCTTCTCCTCCCATTCAGCAAATGGTAAGGGCTCCGGGGGAGTGCCGCCGCCAGTGTGGTGTGCCCGCAGGTGGTTCTTCACCCTGATGCCTTTCACCCTTGCCTTGCGGTCGTGCCACCGCCTCTGGATGTCATGTTTGGTGCGTGGCACGGTCCCTGACGCATTCACCCTGGTCACTATCCTGTCCCACATGTGGTTTTTGGTTGCCAAGGTTGTCTGCTGGACTAGGTTGCCGAAGAGCTGTGGATGATTTCATCCACCATGACCTTCAGCTCAGTGTCAGTGAATTTTGGATTTTTCTTTGGTGCCATGGTGTGTGATGTGCAAGGTGTTGGTGTGGTGGGGTGGGATGTGCAGGTGTGTGGTGTGTAGGGATGGTGTTGTGTTGGTTTGTGTGGTGTGTGTGTTTGTGAGCAGGTTGTATGTGTGTTTGTGTGTGTCTGCTGTTCGTGGTAATGTGGCTCTTGCTTGCAGCTATGCTGTGATGCAAAGGACTGTGGTAGTGGGAGGGATTCATTTTATACTCTGTGTGGTGGTGGTGGTGGTGGTGACCCAATGGTTGTTGGCAATCAGGTGTTCTTTGGGTGTGGTGATTTAGATGCATTTTTAGGAGCTTGGGGGGGGGGGGGTGTCATTGGGGTGTGTAGTTGCTGGGGGTGGGTGTTTCAGGTGGTTGGGTGTTCTGTTTAAAGTATTTTCTATTTACTTCTGTCTGCCATTTTGTAATCGGTTTGACGGCAGGGATGGTGTTAGTGTGGTCCTTCCGCAGTCATGGTCCGTTTTCGGAGGTATTGTTTCCGCGACGGTAGAGGACGGCGGTGAGTTCCGTTGGAATGGCGGCATTATCCTAATCGCGCGGACGGACCCTCCGCAGGTATAGCGGCGGTTGGGCCTGTTCCCGCGGTCATGTCCGTCTGCGGAGGTGGGTGTTCTTTTGGTTCCGTCCGCCGCGGACGGTGTTAGATGTGTTCCGTCCGCCGCGGACGGTGTTTGATGTGATCCGTCCGCCGCGGTCGGAGTTTCTTGACATGAATATCCTAATCGTAACCGCGGATTCTCCATGGTGCGGGCGGTTGTGATTTTGCCACGACCATGGCGGACGGTACCCGTTTACGTCCGCCATCCTAATGAGCCCCTAGGTTTGCCAGGTTTGGCTAAAAATGGTGGAGGCTGTGTGAGCTGATTAATTTGCTGATTAGCTGCCATCAGCAACAGATGACCCCAAAAACAGAACAAAAACTGGAGAAAAACTAAAACAACCACAACAGTACTTGACTAAATGAATAAGGTGTGCGTATCACCAAGCGTGCAACCCCAGAACTAATAAGAAGGCAAGGTGTGCGTATCACCGTGATACGCTGCTCGATGAGATCAACAGAATAATATAAGCAAAAGTGTTACCAGAGCTTCCTTAAGTCAGAGACAGTTATCCTTTGTAAACAAAGTTTGAACAGAGAGGGTGTGCGTATCACCGCGATACGCTGTCAGCCGCGATCAGCATTCGTTGCCCTTGACAACCGAAGCTCCACAAAACACAAGATGGCCGCTACGTACTGAAGAACGTCACCACGTTACCCAGCACAACTTGCGGCTGCGTCTCATTCGCGTTCAGCTTCCAGCGCGTTCTGTCCTCAGCGTGCTCTGCTCACAGCACGTTCATCTCCACGAGCCTGCACTGTCTGCTCCGAACGTTGGTCTCAGCGCGAGTGAACGCTCGAGCCACCAACGGTCACCGGATTCAGCCTCAAGACTTCAACGACAAATGAAGAAAAAAGGTCCTACCGGATCTCTTCTCCGAACTCCGGAATGTCACGCCTCACAACTCTTCCAAAACAGAAAGATCCAAAGCTTTTTGACGAGTGGCCTTTCTGCGTGAAGTTCCAGCAGAAAACTTCCTGCAGGTGGCTGAAGAACTCCCAGCGTCACCAAATGTAGTAAGTGACTTTGTTAGGAAACACAAGAAGTCAGTTTGAAATTATTCTTCTTTATTTTCAAGAATGAGAGTAGTTTTCTTCAGCCACGGCGCGGAGCAGTGCATTCCTCAGGATCTCGATCAAAACACTAAACAGCCGATCGAATCCTCAAGGATGCACACTCTCCTGAGCCTGTTACATAAACAGTATTCCAAATGACAAAGCATTCTTAAACCCCCTAAGATTCCAATACAGATCCACTACAGTCGGGCCGCAGCAGACGCACTGCGGTGCAGGCCAAGCTGGAAAAATTTGCTTGGCAGAAACACCAGGAGGAGGACCGGGGAGCACCCTAGGCCCAAGGTGAGACCTCGGAGCCTACGAATGAAGATACCCTTGAAGCTATTACCAAGGTATGGACCTCTCTCGAAACGGGGATTGACATCGTCACCACTGAAGTGGCCTTGATCCATGAGAACATGAGGAAGATGGCGAACCGTGTGGGCACAGTTGAGAACACTGCTGCAGAGCTTGTGTTAGACTCTGCCCTCCTTAAAAAACAAGTGACCAAACTGTGCATCTCTCATGACGACATAACCCTACAACTGGATGACCACGAGGGCAGGATGAGGCACAACAACGTTCGTATTCTTGGTGTGCCGGAGCGGACGGAGGGGCAAGCAGCCGATCTGTTTGTCGAGGACTTGATTCTCAAACACCTTCAACCACGAGGTCTATCTAAGTGTTTTACCATAGAATTAGCTCATCGCGTACCGGGATGTAGGCTGAAGCTGGGTGCCCCTCCGGGCCCCTCCTGGCCCGAGTCTTTAACTTTCGTGATCGCGATGCGATCCTTCAGACGGCGCGTGTGGCCCCCCCATTGTCTGTTGAGAACAGCATGGCCACGTTCTTCCCGGATTTTACCCAGAGTGTCCAGAAACAACGCCCACATTTTCTGGAAGTGAAACAGGCCCTCGGAGACCAGGGGATCAAATACGCCATGATGTTCCCAGCAAAACTCAGGGTGGAATCGAACGGCAAGCTGTGGTTCTTCACCAGGCCGGAGGATGCATGGAACTGGCTCGATGGCTAGCGTACAGTTGGTAAGAAGGGGCTTAACTCTATGTCCGGAGCAGATGACAGCGGTGAGTGGCGCCAACAGCGACGCTCCCCTCCGCACTCTGACTCAGACTCTCAAGGGCCCACAGGGTGATTGTGGACACTGCTGCACTGGCTGGGACTATGTTGTAATTATTTGGCCCCTCATGCTTGGGGGGGGCAGGGGTGAGCTGGTTCCGTTGCAAGTGTCCTCTTCTGTGTTTTGCCTATGACAATTTATTCATTCTTTGTTTGGTTTGTTGATATCTAGGTCTCATTAAGGTTCTGGCTTCACATTTGTCATGATTACCCTGCAGTCGTGCATTTACTAATGTTTTACCCCAACGGGTCTATTGGCCGGGGTGGACTACAGGACTTGTTGGCTGAGGGAGTGGGGTTGCTCCTGTTCCCGAAGTTACCAAGAGTGGGTGACAGGCACTCTGCAAGTTGGGAGTGGCAGGTAGTTTCAGACCTGTCATGCAGGGAGGCAGGGTGTGGGGGGCCAGTTTGGGTGGGAAAGGAGGGGTCTGTTAAGTGTGTTTTATTTGTTTTTTGCATTGGTGCACTGCAACAATTGATACTCAGGTAATACGTTTGGTCCTAAAATCTTTCGTACATGTGATCTCTATTTACGCTGGCTCTGGCACTCTATTGATCCATCCATTGTTTTGTGCGGGGGTCCCGGATGTCTCCACTGGATAGGCCCCTCTAATGTTTGTTTTTCCACATATAGTTCTTGATGGTGACTGGTATAGGTCTTAACCCCATGGAAGCTCATCATATTCTGCTGCTGCGCTGGGATTTTCAAAAACCCATTATTCATGACGAGCTGGGCTCGTCATGAGCGTGCGAGGAGGCTACTTCATGACGAGCCCAGCTCGTCATGAGCGTCGAAGGGGTTAAAGTGTCCACTTGGAATGTCAATGGCCTAGGTGTTAAGATTAAGAGGGTTATAGTTTTGCAATATGTCAAATGGCACGAACTTGACATTGTGTTGCTTCAGGAGACGCATTTGGTAGGGAACTCATGCGTGGCTCTAAATAGGAAAGGGTATTGCATGATAGTGCACTCTGGATTCACATCCGGCTCCAGAGGGGTGGGGGTTCTCCTCCGAAGAGGCTGTCCCTATATCCTTAAGAAACAAAGGGTGCCCATGGGTCTCCAGTGATAAGAACGTAAACCTCAAAATAGCAAGAACCAACAAACTAAATGTGATTTAAAAATACTGATGGTGTAACTAAAGCAAAAACAGGGTACATCTCATGGTACATAAGGATACCCATCAGTCGCTGTCCGATACCGCCCTTGTCAGGACCGTGGCAGTCAGCTCTCTGAGACGGTTGAGCTGACTGCCAGGGGTACCGACTGAAAGAGCAGTGCTCCAATCGCCTGAGCCGCAGACAGGTGAGGTGAGGCCATACCCTCCTATCAAATAGTATACAGGAGGTGAAACCAGAAATACCTAAGATTTCCAGGTGATATGGTTTATGATCAGTTTCTTTATATATATTTTCACCCTTTGCAGTAGCAAATTCACATCCAGGTCCTGACGAAGGCAGAGGATAATTTTTTTTTGCAGATATTTGTTTAAACTGCTATTTTTGCACTGTTTTTAACCATTGGAAAACTGAGGGACACTATTACACTTGAATTTCTCTCATTTCTCCAATTTTAACCACACCACTTTTTACACATAGTTTGATGCACTGCAATTCAAAAATAACAGTTGATGGACAGAAAGCAGAACGATGTCATACATTCACCCCAGTACAGAGATATGGGCCTAAATCCATCGTTTTTTTGCACTCCACACCACCCCAGTTAAGACATGGCCATATGGAAATTCAGTCAGCATACACCATTCGATACCTTTATATTTACTTTACCTCATCCATTTTGAGCCATTGAACATACACATCTAGTCCTGATGGATGCAACTGTGAATTCCTTGGTATGAGGAAGCCCAGATTATGACAAGGGCAGTATCGGACAGCGACTGATGGGTATCCTTATGTACCGTGAGATATCCTGTTTTTGCTTTAGTTACACCTTCAGTATTTTTACATCACATTTAGTTTGTTGGTTCTTGCTATTTTGAGGTTTAAGGTTCTCATCACTGGAGACCAATGGGCACCCTGTGTTTCTTAAGTATTTAGTTGGGGGATGTGTCCATGCGAGGTCTGTAAATATGCCCTAGGACCCTCCATTAGTGGTTTGTGTTGATGTCCCTATATCTCACAAAACATCTGGACAGACACCCAAGGATGGTACTCAGCGGTCTCGGGCACCTGGGAGGGGCGAGTCCTTAATGTAGTCTCTGTGTATGCCCCTCCTGGGTTACAGTGATTGACACTACGCGACGTGGGTACGTTGGTATTGGACCTGCCTAAGGGAGTGTTAATATTGGGGTTGACTTTCATTTAACGATGGAAGGCTCTCGTGATCGCCTTCCACCCCGAGATGACCCGCCACATGGCTCGTAACTCGAGGAATTTGCCAATGCCCTGGGGGTTGTTGACATGTGGAGGTGGTTAAACCCCTCATACACACACTACACATTTCAATCGGGAGTACATGGTAGTCAATCTTGCATTGTCTACGTTTACCCACACCCAGGATTTACACGCCTTCACTAACTCGCGCTGTCTGGCTCAGGGGATATCCGATCACTCCCCCATCCTCACTGCCTTTGATATACGGCGCCGGACGCCCTTGCCCTATAATGATACAGCCTTAGGCGCTAAAGATACCTCACATCAAGAGAACCTCCTGAAAGATATCGACTACTATTTTGCTGAAAATGTGGGGTCTGTTGCCTCGGCCGCGAGTCTGTGGGGGGCATGTGGAGCAGTCATAAATGGCAGGACGCAGTCACTACTGGTGGGACACAGGCTTGATCGCTCCCGCAGGACGGTCAAAATGGAGACTGACATATTGGCCATGGAGGTGGTCGTATCATAAATTCTCAACAGAGAGCCCGGGAAGGCAACTAGCCTGACTGCCGGCAATCGAGGGACAACACAGCCAGTACCCGAACCGCTCACCACACAAGGCCAACGAAAGACGACCTCCACTCAGGGAGACACTGTGTGAGGGAGTCACACCCATGCAGGGGGAGGAGCCTGTGACACCAACACACACAGTACCCTGCCCTAGAATGCATCAAATTACATAAAAAAAAGGCTAGAGACACAAACCACTAACCACATGTACCAGGAGAGCACACATTGATCAGAAGCCCAGGACTCACCCACTGGCACACAAGGCAACCGCGAGTCAAAGGAGGCTCAAGTCACTGAGAAATGAGACTGCAACATCTAGACTGGAGCCCTCTATCTCCCCAGTTCGAGTCAGAGAACATAACCATGTGCATAAACATTAGCTGGCATCCTGAAGGAGAAGAAGAAAGTGGCAGAGATCGGATCCAAGATACAAACCACTGACTCAGAAAGAAAGGAAACAGACAAACCACAATGCAGTACTTAACCCCAGGGCAGGCAGATACTCCTGACCACATTGCCTGCCAGAACCATCACCTGACAAGCCATCCTAGGCACATATCACCAGCCCCAGCACCTGGGCAGCAGGAAAGACACCACACCACCCAGCAGCCACCCCAGTGGCAGACTAGGACAGCCCCTGAGCATCCATGCATCCATAGCGGCACGTCTCCCCCTTGGCCCAGCCACCAGGAAGACGCACCCTGTAACCCAGAACTAACCGGCAGGCCAGTGCACCAGCCTCAAAGAGCTGGCCAGTGCGCATGGCAAAGAGCCCGCAGGCAAAATCCAAGCCTCCCGGCAAGCCTGGCAGGCCATGAGGCACACCATCCATACCCAGTCCAGGGCAACCATGCAGCCAGACTGGGACCACCAAAGACCGCCACCCCTGCAGCAGGAGCAGCACCAGCTCCTCGTCCCATTCCTGTCAACAAACAGAAAAAAAGAACAGAGGCTCGGTAGGTCAGGCATAATGCTGGGTAAGTACTGCTCAGTTACTCCCACAGGGAGGGGGTTGGGGTTAGAGTCCCAGCATTCCTCTGTTCTTTTTTCTGTCGGGTAATGATTATCTCCACAAGTAATGAATGGGAAAAGGACAGGAGGGACCTGGGGATAATGATGTGTTACAATTACCCTGAAGTTGGTTGATAAAGAGCGTCTCCTGGTGATTGAATGGAAAGCTGAGCTATTTGGTTAATTCTGTATTGAAATTACGAAAGAGGGAACTTGCGATAGCTAGGGGCAATTTAACAGAATGCTTAGATAATTTCAGGGGATTTTAGTTGCACTTTGATACATTGACATGGGCCTCTCTTGCAAAACCCTAGCAATAATATGTCTTTGGGCACGTGACAAATGGCATTCTTTTCGCTTTACGCTTCTTTCTTCTGTGCCAGATTCTTGTTGACTTATCCCACTGGTGCACCCCTACCAATTAATTTAAAAAAGGAAAGAGTTCTAATTTGGCATTCAGTTTATTATTATCTGATCTGGGACGTTCTAGACAAATTAAGTGGCAACAGACTTGTACTTCCGAACTATAGTTTTTGTGTTTACTTCATAAAAAGATTAGCAGCTTTGCACACAGTTAAAAAATGTATGCGAGCTACCATTCTTCTGACAAATTAATCATATGATAAGTTATGATTTGACAAATTAATGCATTTCTCAAAAGTATTAGATATGTAAAATATGCAGGAGCACATTAACATGAGCCAGTTATGCACCTCACCTCACCTAAATGAGAACAACAAAAAAAAGGGACAATTCACCACATCTGTATACTAAAGCACTAAAATAAAAACTAACTCCATGGACTCCAGTGCCCTCTAATGCAGCCCCAGGAGGGATAAAGGCCGGTTGTCATGCATTTCTGAATAACCCACATAGGAATCATTCTCCCATCCTCTCTCTCTCTCTCTCTCTCTCTCTTTCTCTCTCTCTCTCTCTCTTCTCTCTCTCTCTCTCTTTCTCTCTCTCTCTCTCTCTCTCTCTCTCTCTCTCTCTCTCTCTCTCTCTCTCTCTCTCTCTCTCTCTCTCTTTCTCTCTCTCTCTCTCTCTCTCTCTCTCTCTCTCTTTCTTTCTCTCTCTCTCTCTCTCTCTCTTTCTTTCTCTCTCTCTCTTTCTCTCTCTCTCGTGAGAGAGAGAGAGAAAGCGAGAGAGAGATCACTATAATACTTGAGTCAATAGCTGAAGATCTAGTGGGCATATTTACAAGCCTTTATCGCCACCACAACTTCACTTTTCAGGACGTTGTGGTGGCGATAGGGGCTTTTCCTTATTCACAAGGCAACGCTAAGCCACTTAACATGGCTTGATGCTGCCTTGTAAATAAGGCACCCTTTCACGCCATACTTGAAAGAGGAGGGCAATGGGTGTTACTGTGGGCGTTCCACCGCAACACCCATTGATTTTGATGCTGCCCCATATTTACAAGAGCAGCGTAAATATGGGGCAGCCCTAAAATTAAGACTAGGAAAAACCTGGTTTTAAATAGGCGCAACGGGGAGAAATGTTTCATTTCTCCTTACTATTGCTGTTTCGATGTGTGCTGCGTTGTGCAGCACGCATAAAAACAGCAAAAGGCTATTGATTGTTTATGTGCAGGAAGCTGCACATAAACAATCAATTTAAAAAAATGAAGTTTTGCAACTTCTGTGTGTGCTGCATTAATCAGAACACATAGAAGTTCAAAATGCCATTTCAGATTGTTTATGTGCAGGAAGGGACACCTTCCTGCACATAAACAGTCTTCCCCTACAATGCAAGCACCCTTGCACTATGGTGCAAGGGTATCTGCGTTGGAGCTAGACAGCTAAAATTTGCACCAGCGCAGGGCGAAACATATCCTTGTAAATACAGTGCAGCCCTGCGTTTCGGAAGTGATGGAGCACGGTGCTACGGCAAGGTGGCTGACGCTGCGCTCCGCCACTTCCTAGTAAATCTGCCCCTAGGTTTTTTATAGATATTTCCAATTTTATCACCTGTCCCATCAGCATGGGGCCTGTCACACAAATCCTATGATTTCCACAATAAAGAGGTGAAAATCATAAGGAGGCCTCCTCCTCACCAGGGTAGGTGCAACCCTCACAATAAAAAATAAACCACCCCATTGGCTGAATGCTCACCACAATTAGACTTTACCCCTGCAGCACTAGTTGTGCAACCACTATTGTCAAAAATTATTGCCAGAAGTGCTTTGCATTTATTTTATTTTGGACACCTGCAGTTAAAGAGCAATTCCACTACCTCTAAACGAGGGAAGGGGGAGCCCATGTTTGGCAGGGTGTGAGCCCAGCCCGGACAGACAGGCGAGTGCGCTCGATTGTCAATGCGCTAGCGCCACTTATTGATTCCTTGCTCTGACAGAATTGACCCTGCTACTTATCTGTTTTAAAAACTAAAACTTCTTGCTGTTTTAAATGTTTTGACTTACCTGTGCAATCTTGTGCTTGTTGTTGTGTGCGTCAGCCTCCTCGGTCCACCACAGCTGCCATGCTGTTTGTGTGGAGGGAGTAGACGCTTCGAGCAGGGGCACTATCCTCACTTCCGGTGGGAAACTCGCGAGCGGCCATTTTGAGAGGATCTCGCTCTAGTGGTTCCCCGCATTTCCTTACTTAGATACTGAGGGCGCAGACGCGCGGCGACAGACAGGCGAGTGCGCTCGATTGTCAATGCGCTAGCACCACTTATTGATTCCTTGCTCTGACAAAATTGACCCTGCTACTTATCTGTTTTAAAAACAAAAAATTCTTGCTGTTTTACATTTTTTTACTTACCTGTGCAATCTTGTGCTTGGTGTTGTGTGCGTCAGCCTCCCCGGTCCACCGCAGCTGCCATGCTGTTTGTGTGGAGGGAGTAGACGCTTCGAGCAGGGGCACTATCCTCACTTCCGGTGGGACACTCGTGAGCGGCCATTTTGAGAGGCTCTCACTCTAGTGGTTCCCCGCATTTCCTTACTGAAATCCCATGCAGCAGTCGTGCCGCGGACGCGCGCAGCGGGCGCGCCAAAGGCAAGCCCGTCTGCGCCCGTCCGCGCCCGACCGGGACCGGGGGCCACGACCCCTGGTTGTGCCCACCTACCCTATATTTATAGTGCCCAGACTCTACTGAATCTGCGAGGAGCACCGGACACTAAATGCTTACACTCACTGGCCCTTGCTAACAACCTTACCAACTGTACTTACTACAATTTTAAGTTACAATCCAGTAGTAAGGGTACTAAGAAAGCTCTGTCCCCCCTCAAATTTTATCTTTTAAATTGCCGCTCTCTTCCCAAACATTCAGTTGAACTAGCTTTTCTCGTTGAAGATCTCAAACTGGACGTTCTTTTCCTAACAGAGACTTGGCTGAAGGATGAAGTCGACACAACCATTACTCAGATTCTGCAAATGGGGTACGTAATACATAGAGTAGACCACAAATCAGGCAGAGGTGGAGGACTAGCGATCATCTTTAAAGACATCTATTGCTGCCGGCCCTCTATGGAAGATATACCCGATACGGAAAGCATGTCCTTCTCCCTAGAACTCTCACCTACCCACACCTTTACTGGCTTGCTCTTACACCGTCCCTCTGGGCCTTTAGGTCAGTTCCTTAACTAACCGCCTTCTTTCATTGCTGATTCAGCCTTAACCTCGTCTGATTTCACTGTATTAGGCGACCTCAATATCCATTTGGATGACCCATCTGACCACATGGCAAAAGATTTATTAGCGAGCCTCTTAGCGCTCAAAATTGTGCAGAAAGGTCTCGCTCCCACGCACATCAAGGGCCTCCTTCTTGATCCGGTGCTTAGCAACTACCAGGATCTTTCAGTAGGATCCCCTATTCCAGTCCCTTGGACTGATCACCTACTAGTCCCTCTGGTCTGGGAAACCACCATCTCCCTCCCTGCGCAGAACCTTGCCCCCCAGCTGGAAAGGAAATGGGCGAACTTGTCCCCCAGCCGGTGGTCGGCGACTCTAACACTATTCCTGATGCTGTCTCTGATCCAGAAAAGGGAAATAATAATTTTAATTCCTGGATTCAAAATTCACTCGACATCCTCCTCCCAAAAAGACCTGCCCGGAAGACCCGCAAACATAAGTTGGCTCCTTGGTTCTCCCTCAAACTACGAGAACTTAGACAAATCTGGAGGAAACTTGAAAGGAGATGGAGGCAGAATTTAGCTATTGAAAGGAGAAATGACTATAGAGTGGCAATAAGAAACTACAAAGCCGAAATCAAAAACGCCCAATCCTCCTTTTATGAGGAGAAGATTGGTGCAGCTGCGAATTCTCCTAAAGAAATATTTCGTATTGCCAAATCCCTGATCTCCATACCCTGTAAAGCTTCTAATCCAGAAGATGCACAAGCTTGCTGTGATAATCTGGCTAAATACTTCCACCAAAAAATCCACCTGATATCTCAATCCTTTCCCCCACATCAGAGTGGGTCTCTAGTTCGCAACAACACGAGTTCATCCCCTAACCCACTGTGCTCATTAGTTGAGTTTCCCTTGCTGGATGAGTCGACGCTGAGTACTTTGATGTCCAGGGTCACTTCTAGCTCACCCACGGACCCTGCCCCTCCACAACAGCTCACCTCAGTCTCGGAAGTCATCCGTCCAACAATTCTACAGATCCTCAATGCTTCTATCACCATGGGAAGGGTAGCTCCAGCCTGGAAATGTGCTCAGGTCAGAGCCCTTTTAAAAAAAACAATCTGGATGTCTCAAACCTGGCCAATTTTAGACCTATCTCCCTTCTCCCTTGGTTGAGTAAGCTGGTTGAGAAACATATCAACCTCAACTTAGCTCAACACTTGGAATTAAATAGTCTTCTCCATGAGTCCCAGACAGGGTTCCGGCCAAAGCTTGGGACAGAGACTGCCTTACTGGCAGTAACGGAAGAGGCCAGAAGGCTGGTAGATCAAGGTGGCTCAGCAGCAATCATCTTGCTGGATCTCAGTGCCGCTTTGGACACTGTTGATCATGCCATTCTGCTTGAGCGCCTGCACAACCTTGGAGTGAAGCACAGGGCCCTGGCTTGGTTCAAGTCCTTTTTGGAGGACCGGTTTTTTCAAGTCATTGAGGATACAACTTCTTCCAATCAGAGGCCTCTCAGCTGTGGGGTCCCTCAGGGTTCTTCCTTGAGCCCCACACTGTTTAATACCTATATGGCCCCACTGGCAGGGATAGTCCTTCCATTCGGCATTCAAATCATCACCTACACAGATGATACCCAACTGGTGGTTGCATTAAACCACCCTGAAGGTTCATCTGGCGCCTTGGGCAATTGCCTACAGGCGGTAGCTGAATGGATGGAACTATCCCATCTCAAACTAAAAGGGGACAAGACAGAGCTAATGTTTCTGGGCAAACTACCCTCGCCTCCCAGCATACCATCTTGGCCGTCCTGTCTTGGCAGTATGCCCACTCCTAAGCAGCAGATCAAGAGTCTTGGCATTTGGCTTGACAGCTCCCTTAGTTTCAACTATCAAGCTGCTAAGCTCTCGGCCACTTGCTTCGGTCTGATGAGGATGTTATGGAAAATTCTACCCTTACTTCCTTTTCTTGCACGCCGGATTATGGTGCAAGCCCTCATTTTGTCTCGACTGGACTACGGGAACGCCCTCTATTTGGACGCTCCCTGTGCCACCATAGGAAAAAACGTCAGGTAATCCGGAACTGCGCAGCCCGTCTACTCTTGCAGATTCCCGGTAGGCAGTCTGCGAACGCTGCTCTGAAAACACTCCACTGGCTCCCCGTTCAGTCCAGAATACGTTTTAAGGCCATGTGCCTTACCCATGGAGCCATTCGGAAAACAGGTCCTGCCATTACCCACTCATTTGTGGTTCCCTACTCTCCCGCTAGGAGCCTCCGCTCTAGCGAGGCCTTTTTGGCCTCCACTAGGAGAGTCCGCAGAATGAGATGGGGTGGTCGCTCCTTCTCAATAAACGCCTCCAACTTGTGGAACTCTCTCCCTTTCACCCTACGCAGGGAATCCAACTTACAAATCTTCCGTAAGTTGCTTAAAACTCACCTTTTTAATGCTAGTTAGATAATCCTGGTTAACTTTGTCCTGCCTGCTCACAAGCGCTACGAGGCCTCCGGGTAGTTGGCGCTATAGAAACCTTTTTTCATTCATTCATTCATATTCATCAGCGCTCTTACTCCACCAAGCCCCAAGTGAGATCCCAGGTTCTTACAAGTGCTATTGTAGTGTGTGATTAATTGGCACTCCTGTCTCAGAGAGCTTAAGCTACAGAAAATTGATTTAATTGAGGTAGTTACTAAAAATAGTTACCATATGATATATAACTTATACTGCTCTGTTGAATTATCATTCTTAATGGTTGCATCCAGGGCTTTAAGTAGGATGAAAAACTGGGAGGTCTCTCAAAGGGGTGTGGCCAATGTATTAAGGGTGTGGCTTCAAAACACATATACTAAAAATCTGTGCTTAGCATAGATGAAGACCCGCAATGACCACTCAATAGTGCTTATTTTGGGTTGAAACGTCGACGCTACCACCTGGTCCAAATTCAAGGCTCTGCGCGAGAAATTAAAACTTGAATTAGCAGCAGAGTCATTGACCTCAGTCTGGCCTCTCCTTCCCTTGTACATATTCTAATCACATTGTACATACTATGCACTCAACTGTATCACTGAGCACAATAAGTCACTAGATCATAGTTCACCTTGAATCTTCACTGTTGTTGGCAGTGCTTTATTCAATTACAGGTACATGCATCATTGTTGCTTTTGCGATTTCTTAATTGCGATTTTTAAGGAATCGCAATTAAGAAATCTCAAAAGCCTATGCATGAAGAAATCGCTGAAAAATTAGCGATTTCCTAAAATTCCTTAATTGCGACTCGCAAATTGTGAATCGCAATTAAGGAATACCTCCCCATTCATTCCTATGAGCCTAGAGGCCCATAGGAATGAATGGGAAGACATTCTCAATTTGCGAGTAGCAATTAGCAAATCGGAAATTGAGAATGCGATTTCAAGGGTGCAGGGGTGTCCAAAGGACACCCTGTTGCACCCCTGAAATCAATCTGTGCACATATGTTGCGCAACATGAAACTTTGAAAAATGCACGAAAGTGCATTTTTCTAAGTTTTCGCAAATTACGATGAGGTTCAACCTCATGGTAATTTGCTCCCCTTATTTGCGAATTCGCAATTTTTTTAAGTTTGATGCATTGCAATTAAGGAATCTCAATTTGAGATTCCTTAAATGCAATCGCTATTTAAGAAATCGCAATTTTGCGATTTCTTAAATTGCGAAAAAGGACAAAAATGGTGATGCATTCCAAAAAGTGAAATTGCATTCGCAAATGGCCGAATTTTGCGATTCGCACCATTTGCCAATGCAATTTACAATGATGCATGTGCCTGCTAGTTATGTATGGGTAACAGATAAATGATGCAATTTATATAAACCAATTGTTTACCCTTGCAACTGTCATTTTTTCGTGTGTTCCTTTTGATTCAATTAGTCTTTGACTTGCATGTGAGGGTTTATGTAAAGAAATAAGATAAATAAGATAATTAATTTACGTGTACAAGAAATGAGCTACGCATACCCAACAGAACCATTGTTTTTCTTTAGCATAGTGTGCCACCCGACTTGTATTTAGCTGTTTCTGTCATTGCATCCAGATACAGCAAGTAACATCATACCTACAACACGTCAGGATTATTGGCTTTGTCAATGGTTGTTAGTTGCTTCAGACAAAATAAGCAGCAACTGTGGCTTATATATAAATGAAAATGCTTCGACTTAAAGCCCTGGTGACACCACGACAATGTTGCTGCTCCTAAGTTCCAAAAAGAGAAGGGAAATGCAGAGATAAAATGGCTCTTTAAAGGATATCCCTTCCCCTACAATGCTCACCTGGCATGACGTCGTGCCATAACTTCTCCACTAGTGAGAAGTGAGCAGTGTGAGCACACGCACATCCATGTGCCTGCTGACACTACAGTCCCGAAAAAAACGGACCGCCTGGGCCAGGGCGCAAAACAGAGTCCGATAGACACCCGTTTCGAGGCCTCTTTTAAAAAACTGCTGGTGCTCAGCACCGGTGAGACCCGGCCCACTTAAAGCCCTGGTTGCATTCATTTCAGATCGAGTTTGTGCAATTGCATTCCTTTTAAATAGGATTACGATTTTAATTTCCTTTCTGGAATACACGGACCGCTGTTTAAGGAACAATCGTATCAAAACATATGAACTTGGCAGTAAGCAAACTGCTGCACATTTAATGTGGTTTTGCCATTTAGAGTGAAGTGGTTTTAGAACATCAACAAATGTGGTTACACCACTATGCTGAAGAGGAAATCCTTGCCTCATGGCAGCAGCAGAAAGACAATTACAGGTTGTGATAACTAAATGTACAAACCACATAATAATCACAAATATTTGGACAATAATTAAATGACAAGAGTTTTGTCTTCATTGGCACTGGGCCTGCCTCTTTCAGTTCAGGTAGCCTCTGGCTGCCTCCTTTCTTGGGGCTGTGATGTCCACAAATGAAACCACATACATCTCTGATAGTGAAGACAAGACACACACATATTCTCTCTTTACAACATTGCGTAGAGATAAACTTTTTATTGCCAATGTGTTTGTCACTTTTTGTTCTCTCGCCACTAGTCGTGTGTGAAATTCACATTATTTGCTTTTGCTTAATTGTGTGAAATTTCAGCAAAAATTTGCACAATTACACTTAATTCCAAGAACTGCAAAGGGAATTTGGTGTTATATTTTAGCGCAAAATGTGATGCATTTAGAGCTAAAAAAGATACATAAATTGCAAACTTGACGAACAGCATTGTTTCCTTGTGGTCACACAAATGTTTTGCCTCGAATGGCATGTAATTACAGACCTGGCTTAGTAGCGTATTTTCTGGGATTTGGTGTAACAGACATAATGCAAAATTACCCGAGATTACACCAGTGCAATGGAAGTGCCACCTGGGACTGCTCAGCACCTTCTCCCAATATTATAAATTCTGTGAGCATGTAGCATCTTTGGCTTTATTTAGAGGACACTGGGCCACCACCAGCATGCCAGAGTTAGCAATCAAACCCACCTAACTGGGATCTTATTGGTGAAAGTGCAGCCTATGAACTTTTGTCAAAACTGAATGCTGAGTGGGCTGCCATGTTGCTGTGGCCCACTAGGATTTTTTTTTGCTTTGCAAAACCAGACAATCAAGGGCGCAGGGTTGCTGTTTCTGATGGACGTCCTTGACACGCAGTTTTGTCTCAGGGCAATTTTTATGTCGCACCTGGGCAGCGCATGCGTTACTCCGCCAGGTATGCTGCATTCGAGTATGGACTTGAAGCTCCGCCCACTCTTCGTCCATATTTTTCATTAGCTTGTGTCATTATTCTTTGTAAATGCTGGCTTCTGATTCGTTATTAGGCTTGTTAGTCCCTCCTTAGTACTTTCTTGTCTTCATTTGTAACCTCCCATGAGGACTGGACCTTTTACTTCCGTTGTTACACAGTCTGTCTTATTTAGTTTGTAAGCACTATTTTCTTTAATGAGTTTCTCCTACTGCAGGTACAACATGCTTTCCTGCAACATTCAGTGTGCCATGCATGCTTTCACTTTCCAAGCAGCCCGGGACAATGGCGGCCGCCTCTTTGAAATGGAATAGGTCTCGCATTTACAAGAGTTTCAGCTATTGGCATTGTATATGACACTTAACAACAACAAATATAGGTGCAACTTTCTGCGCCTAGCCATTGGCACAGCATTTTCCTTTGCATTTGCGTCATTTTCTTTCATTTATACAACTTTCTCCACAATTTTTTGACAGATTTTTGCAAGCCTCTTTTTAAATTTCTTTCTTGCTCGTAAACATTCTCATCCTCATGCAAGGTATCGCCATTTTCCAGGTTTCTAATGCTCAAGTTCGGCCATCCGAGCCTTTCATCAAGAACACGACTAGAGCCATATTCATCAGTAGCAGTTTATTTAATATCCAATGCATTTCAGGCCTCTCGGGCCCTTCATCAGGGAAAACTGAAAACGACAATTAGACATGCTTAATTTATACATCCGCCCTTACGTACAGCATAAAACAACTTATCTTTGGTAAATCTCACCAACCCTTCAAATGGTAATTAAAAATGCATAATTTTTCAAAACCTCCCCTTGGAGTCTTAACCATGTTAAAGCTCACCTCTCCAAAAATAACAGTCTTGTTATCCTGACCCTCGATAATACGCGACCATACTACAACCCCCACTGCTTGACAGTCCCATTTCATTTTTTCACCTAAATAAAGTTCCGTGATTACTTTTAAGCCCCTATTTTTCATAAACACGATACTCTCTTCCTTCCACCCTCAAGCTCTAATCTGTTTGTCTCTCATCAAAACAAACTCCTCACCCATCTTTTCTGAAAGTTTAACGTACCTGCTAACAAGCGATCATCCACCCTCCTTCCAAACAGACGTCTCCCTTTCCCTCCGGCCTTGTGTCTTTTAATCATTCACTACAGCCCCTCCCATCAAGCAGCCAATCCCCCCTCACCTGTGCCCTTTCTCTTCTCTCAAAAACTCAACTCCCCATAATGCATTTAACACATTTAAGATGACTCGTGGTGAAATCCAAATTTGGTTACGTAACAACTTTTCAAGTCCATTCACTTTTAAACAAATGACGGTGTTTAAAGCATTTACTCAGTCCAAAGTTCATCGCAGCAAATACCAGTTTCTTCTGACCCATAAAAATAAACTAGCCGTGTGAATTCTGATGTTCCGCCTTGCTTATGAGGTAAACAGCATTTCTTTCAACATAGTTCTTTTTCGTTATGATTTGCTCAGTTCTTTGATGGGTGCAAACCCAAAGGGGCATCATTCTATAAACATCATACATATACGGGCTGCACACCTCAGTTTTTTTGACAACTTTCTCTGTGATTTTTTAAACTCCAAACATTTTAGCCATTGCGTGCTCATTGGCGTCGTGCCATGCCCACACTGCACGTGTAAAACTTAACAACAACAAATATAGGTGCAACTTTCTGCGCCTAGCCATTGGCACAGCATTTTCCTTTGCATTTGCGTCATTTTCTTTCATTTATACAACTTTCTCCACAATTTTTTGACAGATTTTTGCAAGCCTCTTTTTAAATTTCTTTCTTGCTCGTAAACATTCTCATCCTCATGCAAGGTATCGCCATTTTCCAGGTTTCTAATGCTCAAGTTCGGCCATCCGAGCCTTTCATCAAGAACACGACTAGAGCCATATTCATCAGTAGCAGTTTATTTAATATCCAATGCATTTCAGGCCTCTCGGGCCCTTCATCAGGGAAAACTGAAAACGACAATTAGACATGCTTAATTTATACATCCGCCCTTACGTACAGCATAAAACAACTTATCTTTGGTAAATCTCACCAACCCTTCAAATGGTAATTAAAAATGCATAATTTTTCAAAACCTCCCCTTGGAGTCTTAACCATGTTAAAGCTCACCTCTCCAAAAATAACAGTCTTGTTATCCTGACCCTCGATAATACGCGACCATACTACAACCCCCACTGCTTGACAGTCCCATTTCATTTTTTCACCTAAATAAAGTTCCGTGATTACTTTTAAGCCCCTATTTTTCATAAACACGATACTCTCTTCCTTCCACCCTCAAGCTCTAATCTGTTTGTCTCTCATCAAAACAAACTCCTCACCCATCTTTTCTGAAAGTATAACGTACCTGCTAACAAGCGATCATCCACCCTCCTTCCAAACAGACGTCTCCCTTTCCCTCCGGCCTCGTGTCTTTTAATCATTCACTACAGCCCCTCCCATCAAGCAGCCAATCCCCCCTCACCTGTGCCCTTTCTCTTCTCTCAAAAACTCAACTCCCCATAATGCATTTAACACATTTAAGATGACTCGTGGTGAAATCCAAATTTGGTTACGTAACAACTTTTCAAGTCCATTCACTTTTAAACAAATGACGGTGTTTAAAGCATTTACTCAGTCCAAAGTTCATCGCAGCAAATACCAGTTTCTTCTGACCCATAAAAATAAACTAGCCGTGTGAATTCTGATGTTCCGCCTTGCTTATGAGGTAAACAGCATTTCTTTCAACATAGTTCTTTTTCGTTATGATTTGCTCAGTTCTTTGATGGGTGCAAACACCGTCATTTGTTTAAAAGTGAATGGACTTGAAAAGTTGTTACGTAACCAAATTTGGATTTCACCACGAGTCATCTTAAATGTGTTAAATGCATTATGGGGAGTTGAGTTTTTGAGAGAAGAGAAAGGGCACAGGTGAGGGGGGATTGGCTGCTTGATGGGAGGGGCTGTAGTGAATGATTAAAAGACACGAGGCCGGAGGGAAAGGGAGACGTCTGTTTGGAAGGAGGGTGGATGATCGCTTGTTAGCAGGTACGTTAAACTTTCAGAAAAGATGGGTGAGGAGTTTGTTTTGATGAGAGACAAACAGATTAGAGCTTGAGGGTGGAAGGAAGAGAGTATCGTGTTTATGAAAAATAGGGGCTTAAAAGTAATCACGGAACTTTATTTAGGTGAAAAAATGAAATGGGACTGTCAAGCAGTGGGGGTTGTAGTATGGTCGCGTATTATCGAGGGTCAGGATAACAAGACTGTTATTTTTGGAGAGGTGAGCTTTAACATGGTTAAGACTCCAAGGGGAGGTTTTGAAAAATTATGCATTTTTAATTACCATTTGAAGGGTTGGTGAGATTTACCAAAGATAAGTTGTTTTATGCTGTACGTAAGGGCGGATGTATAAATTAAGCATGTCTAATTGTCGTTTTCAGTTTTCCCTGATGAAGGGCCCGAGAGGCCTGAAATGCATTGGATATTAAATAAACTGCTACTGATGAATATGGCTCTAGTCGTGTTCTTGATGAAAGGCTCGGATGGCCGAACTTGAGCATTAGAAACCTGGAAAATGGCGATACCTTGCATGAGGATGAGAATGTTTACGAGCAAGAAAGAAATTTAAAAAGAGGCTTGCAAAAATCTGTCAAAAAATTGTGGAGAAAGTTGTATAAATGAAAGAAAATGACGCAAATGCAAAGGAAAATGCTGTGCCAATGGCTAGGCGCAGAAAGTTGCACCTATATTTGTTGTTGTTAAGTTTTACACGTGCAGTGTGGGCATGGCACGACGCCAATGAGCACGCAATGGCTAAAATGTTTGGAGTTTAAAAAATCACAGAGAAAGTTGTCAAAAAAACTGAGGTGTGCAGCCCGTATATGTATGATTGTATATGACACTGCCTTTTATTTCTGTGATAATTATCAAAACAGAAAAATAAAAGACCTTCTCATTTACAAGGCCAATAGCTTAAACTCTAGCAAATGTGAGACCTATTGCCATGCAAATGCTTGTTCTCTTTTCCTAGCAGTGGGCCCTGTGCCTTGCAAGCCAATCCGGAGCACGAAAAATCAGTGGCAGACATCACTACTAAACAGTGTGGTGCATCGGCCCTGTAAACTATTGACTCTGTGCTGGAAAGCCCATCTGGTCAAGGGTTACCAGCGATAGAGTTAGTTGAGATTTTGCAATCAGAAACCCAGAGATTGCCCACCTCTAAATAGGGTGAAGAACTTCTGGTCTGGCTTAGAGAGAGACTCCCCAAAGTATGTCAGACCTCCCAGTCCACCATGCCTAAGTGACACCCCTAGTCTTTTCATGACATTGTCTATAAATCACTCTGAAGGTTCAAATGCATAATTCTTAACTTGCAATCAGTTAATGAGCTGATGGATCTTTAGAAGAAAGGGGTCTGTTAAGGCAAAAGGGTGGCTCCTTTAGTGAAGAGAATGTCACATGTTCAGGAACTGGAAGAGAATAATGAAGCAGAGACAGGCACATGCTTAAAAAGCAGACAAAAAGCAGACAGTTATTGGGCTATCTTCCTAGGCACGTAAGAAGTACATATTAAGCGGTACTATATTGTTAGAAATCACTTGAGACAAGAAAGCAGCTGGTAGAACATGAATGTTAAAATGATATGCTACCATTTCTACTACCCCCTGTGGCTATTCGATCCGATAAGTACCAGGTACTGTATATAATAGGGGACCAGGGGGCTATGGTGTGCCGCATCATTAACTTACACATCCATCGCATGTTCCCACCACATTCCGAGAGTTGTCTACAGCCCCCCGTTGCTGCCGAGATGGTCATCTCTGCTGCTAAATAAAGCAGGATTCAGGGAAGTTCCAAGCCATTGACCCTTCTGGCAAAACATTCATTGGCATGAGTCCATAGCTGAACATTCAAGATTCACTTCCCCATCTATAGGTCGTTTCGTGGTCCCGCGCGATTGAACGCGCCGGCTCCTGTAGCAACAGTGAGCCTGCTCCTGGTGCACGTCATGCACTTTATATCCATGCTCAGCAGGGCGCACGCCTCCATCTCAGCGGGCGAGCTCAACCTTTTCACATGTTTAAAATCAGATTCAGCTGCATCTCAGCTACTGTAGGTCTTAATGGTCAAATCTGGCCACAGCTGGCCCATGAATCATCTCTGTTGTCAGGTACTCTATTATTTTGACTACCAAACCCTAAATGTGGGTTCATGTGGACTGAGTTTTTTCCACACATGCCTCTAGTGCATCAAGCCTTTGTGTCCCTCTGCCCCCTCCGTCGTCTCCTCCATGGGTTCTTGGTGCCTCGCTGTTTTGATTGCTCCACTGTCTCAATTTTTGGCGCAAACGATGTTCTATTATTGACATCCATATCTCTCACACTACAGCAGTGTCCTTGTCTTTCATTTAGGGACTATACTGTAACACTGGTGAACATTTAATTTAATTTAAAAGAATTTATAAAGCGCACATATGCCAAGCGGCTTCATGGCGCTGGTGAACACTAAAACCAGGAACAGGGGAGCAGGAAAATTTTTAGGCAGGGAAAGCTTTCAAGAAGAGATAGGTTTTGAGTGATTTTCGGAACTCCATGTAGGAGGCAGCTGAGCGTAAGGCCAGCGGGAGGGAATTCCAGAAGGAAGGGGCAAGGACAGAGAATTTCAGGCCCCCCATCCGACTCTTCTTGAATCGGGGAACTGTCAGAAGGCACATAGAAGAGGAGCGCAGCTCCATAGTGGGATGGTAAGCTTGAATTGCCGAGGAAATATAGGCAGGCGCCGTTGCCGCTCGGGCTTGAAAGGTGGTGCAACCTAATTTGAATAAAGCCCGCTCCTTGATCGGCAGCCAGTGAAGGGACCTCAGCAAAGGTGAGGAGTGGTGAAACTTGGGCAGCCCGAAAATCAACCGGGCCGCCTGGTTCTGAACTGACTGAAGGCGCTGGAGGGCATAGGCGGGAACACCGTTATGCACGATGTTCCCATAGTCTAGCCGAGAGAGAACCATTGCCATCAGAATCAGTTTAAGGGCAGGGACAGAAAAAAAGAGGGAGATTTTCCGAATAGTTCGGAGAATAAAAAAACAGGAAGACACGACAGAATTAATCTGGGGATGAAGGGTGAGTTGATGATTGATGGTGATGCCAAGAGTTTTGACAGAGGGGGAGGGTGAAGGGGGGAACCTAGGGACGGGGGCCAAAAGGTGGGGGACCAGGGACTGCCACAACCGCCGGTCAAAACTAACTCAGTTTTATCCGGGTTGAGTTTCAGATGGTTATGATTCATCCAATCTCGGATAAACAGCATGACCGACTGAAAAGAATGGACACCGGATTGGGAAGGGAAAAGGTTGAAGATCAGCTGGAGGTCATCGGCATAGTTATACTCCGTGACCTCCATCTGTTGCAGGGCAAACACAAGAGGGAAGATGTACAAATTATATAGTAAGGGAGAGAGGGAGGACCCTTGAGGGACCCCACACAGAACTTCTCGCGGGGGAGCCGAAAAATCGGCTAGATGGACAGCCTGAGTGCGGCCGTTAAGGAAAGACCTAATCCAGGCCAGAACCGAGCCCCCCATACCCGCCGCCCTGAAACGAGATAATAAGATGGAGTGATCGACCGTGTCGAAGGCGGCGGATAGGTCGAGGAGGACGAGGGCCTGGGGAGTGTTGGTGTCTAGTCCTTCCCTAAGCTGGTCCATGACCAAAATGACCACCTTCTTGGTCGAGTGTCGGGGACGGAAGCCAGACTGGCAGGGAGCGAGATAGCCGCTGTCCTCCACGAAGGAGCTCAGTGTCTGGGTGACATGAGTCTCAAGGACCTTACCCAAAAAAGGGAGGAGCGAGATCGGACGGTAGTTAGCAGGGGAAGAAGGATCAGCCCCTGGTTTTTTCAGAATAGGGATAATGGCGGCTGCCTTGTGGAGAGGAGGCACTGTGCCTTGACATAGGGACTCGTTCAGGAAAGTCAGAGGTGGCAAATAAGAATCAGAGAAAAATGTTCACAGGACATAGGCCGGGCAGACGTCGGCTGGGGATCCTTTATTTAACGCGGGCCAGGAGGGGAAGGAAAGACTCCTTGGTTAGAGGGGGTATGATGTTAATAGCCGACCTATTAAGAAGGGGCTGGGGATCAGAGAAAGAGGGGGGAGGGGGAGGGATGTTGGATTTAATCAGAGCGACTTTGTCTATGAAATAGTTATTGAGCGAGTCGCACAACAACTGGGAAGGAGGAATTTTAGGAGATGCCCTGTCAGAGGAGGCCAGCTCGCGCACTGTGGCGAAGATTTCCCTAGGCTGGCTCTCAGCGGCAAGGATTTTCTCTGAGAAGTAGTCAGTCTTAGCCTGTAGAGTGGCATTTTTATATTCCTTACATACAGTTTTGTAGCGGGCTTTGCGAGAGGGGCAATAATCAAGCCTCCAGGCTCCGCTTGGCGCACCTCCAGCTTTTTTGTCTTAAGGACGGGGGAAAAACACTTATTTGCCTCGTGAGCGCGCCTAACAGTGACACGTTTCAGAGGAGCTACTTGATTGCAAGCTCTCGAGAGCCAACCATTGAGCGTAGCAACTTGGGACAATGAAGGGGCGCCCATTAGGTCAAGGCAGGAAGATGACAACGTCGCACAGAGAGCGGGAATGTCTACCTTGCTCCAGTTCCTAGCCCAGGAATTTCTCGGGGAGAAGGGAGTCTTTCCCAAGGTAAGGTCTAGGTAAAAACAAATCAAGAAGTGGTCAAACCACACACAAGGAGTAGCAATAGGCGTGGTAATAGGGACGTTTAGCGTCCAGATTTGGTCCAGAGTGTGGCCACGGGAATGGGTAGGGGAGTGGACGTGGGGAAAAAATTAAGGCCAAGAAGGAGCTGAAAGAAATCTCTTGACGGGGCATCTTCCGCCAGGTCGCCAGGCCAGAAGTTGAAATCCCCTAGAACTAAAACAGATGTGTTATTGACTGCTAGGGTAGGAACATGATTGACATAAAGGGGATTATTTGCTGAGGTTTTGAGTTTGTGCTTGCATTGCGCACAACTGAGTAAATCACTTCATTGATTTTCTTACTGTTATGATAGCCTGTTGACATGGTACAAAATTGTGGAGCACTCAATAAGCGTCTGTGAAAACTGTAGGAAGTAACCCTCACGGTCCTCTGGAGTGAGGGATAGAGGGTTTTGAAGCCCAGACACTGGCGACAAAAAACAGTCTAAATTAGTGCCTATGGCAAATCTACCACTCTGTATGCAACCACACTTTTCTGGGTGCTTTCATGGCATAACTGGTCCCACTTTGCAAAGAGTATACAATATTATACTGTTTGAACCATTCACAACTGTGTTTGACTATGCCAAGCAGCATCCAGCGGTACCCAAGTGTGCCCAGCTTAATTTTGCAAGCTGAAATTAGGTCTAGACCACATATGACCATCCAGGCAAAGTTTCCTGTAATAATAATGTCACCATCAGAGCCAGGGTGCTAAGACATTGGAAATGATGGTGCTTTACTAATGTAGCGCAACATAGCAAAAGATTTATGGTGTGTTGCAATCCCCAGATGTGTAAAACCATCCTAAACTGTGACAAACTAGACTAAGCTATGCCAAGCAATAGTAAACTCTCTCCAAACCCTCCCAGCTATTTCCATCAAGGTCCCACAGAAAGTGTTATTTTCCAGCCCTGGCATGTGTTCCTAAATAAGCTCAACTCTGCAACGCCTGCCTCCGCAAACTCTGATACTTGATCTGGGATGTTAAAGTCATCCCATAGGTAGCTGAAACATTCACCAGCCCCATCAGTAAATATATCATCAGACAGAAAAGGTTGAGTAAGGGTCAGCTTCACAAATAAAGTTAAAGATGCAAATGTTCTCAGTCGATACATTCAATTCAGAACAAGCTTGGATATCTTTAAATTCAGAAAATAACTTGAGAGTCACTTCTTTAAGATGAACCTTCCACTTTTGCCCCTGGACTTTATTTAACCTGGGGCCAAAGCTACTTGTCTTCTGGAGATCTGGTGGAGGGGCAAAATGCCTTTCTCATACCCTCCTAAAACAGACTCCACCTGTTTTACCCATCCTAATCCATAAATTGCTACTAAACTTGCCTTCCTACTTGTACATTGCTCTGTCGGTCCTCCAGCTAGGCTTGCACTATATAAAAAAACCACAATATTACACAATACAACAGCACACAACACAGTACAATAAAACCATACCCAACTATTTAATGTCATATTGAGACATTTATATTGTGTCCAGTCATGAACAGTTACATCCAACCAAAGTACTATGGAAATGTCAGTTAGTTTTAAAGTAATAGATTGTACCCAAAATATATGTACACAAAGGAATCCAATGCATTTATTGATCTAATGCATTGAATTCAACATAACTAATGATATACCTATAAACCCTATGCCACGTATAGTTCCCTATTTGATTCCAGATCCACTTATCAAAAGGTATCAGTGGCAACAATCATCTGTTTAGTAAAAAAATGGTGTACGAGTCAAATGAGAAAACCTTGCCTCCTGAGATGTTGAACAGAGCTATATAAAATATGCCCAGATATGGATTCAATGGGATTGGTCCATGAATGTAATAGAAGAATAGTGGGACACAAAATATGGGTGCTGTTGGTACCCGCCTCTGTAGAGGAGTACGATAATGATATTACAGTGATTTTTATTGTGAAATAGAATCATCTGTCCTTGTTGCCTAAACTCTTGACTTCATTAAACAATAACTAGCCTTGATTGAATAAACTCCACTACTTGTTGCTAAGTCATGGCAGAGCTGCAGGGATCTTTCATTTACAAACAATTGGGTACCTAAGAAAAATAAAGTTCAAATTGCTGTAATCTATTCCCATAGGCTGCATTTTCATTGTGCCATAGACTTAGAGATTCACATCTCATTCCCTGGCCTCATTCACCTCTGGGAGGACCCAGAAGGGAATATATTCCAGTCCAAAAAAGATTTGAAAACCTTATATAGGGACCAGGTTTATGTAAAGTCTCTAGCCTCAGTTGCTAGTTGTTCCCTAACATGCCTCTTTCTAGATTTTAAGTGTGAGTATAAGTTTGAGGCATATTGGGACATTATCACATGTCTTGGTGATAGAAAACTCTTCCACCAATTTAGAGTGGGAACACTCCCCCTAAATTCTTTCACTAATAAGTGGGGGATGACCAGGACACAAAATGTGATACTTGTTTAACAGAGCATGAGACTTTATTGCATGTCCTGTTTGTGTGCCCTGCTTACAAGGGCACTCGACAGAAATGGCTCAAGCTGGTTTGTAGAATGCTTGGTACAAGATTTTGTCAAACAGCCCTGCATATTCTAAAAACCGGAACTACTGAAATCATGGTCGTTGCCATGGCTAAGTTCCTGAGCTGGACTTGGGTCCTTAGAAGAAAGAATTTGCGAGGCAGCATGTAACCTGTCTGCTTATATGTTGGTGTTCCCAAGTCTCCCCCAAAATATTTACTTTAAATATTGGAGACTATAATTATGCCCTGTCTAATTCTTCCTTAACACCCCTTGATTTTGAATTCTCCCTTTTTAAACATAATCATTGTTTTAAATAGATTTGGGATTTTAAAATGATATGCTCTTTCAAAAAAATATTTTTGTATGAGATTTTGTATCTTTTTATCAGATTGTACTGTTTATATATGTCTTTTATGATTGATTATGATCGAATAAAGACAAAATGAATTGAAATTGATTCACATCTAAGCACATTTGTCGTCAAAATTGGATCCTGTCAGAAATAAAATTGCTTGAATACCAGTCTGACCTTAAATCCTGGTAGATCTATAATATATTGTTTGATCTTATTACCATTAAAAACTGGGAGATCATGTTTTGAAAAATTTACCCTGAATAAGTAGTTCGATCATCAAACCTTGAACACATTTTGTCCATTTATTTGAACCACTAAATGCAACTAGTGGAAAATGGTGTGTATCTGACTTTATTGGTCATTCAGAACACATCAAACTTGAGCAGACAATGGAACGGTCTCTGTGAGCATCCAGTAAAGGTGTAGGATATGGCTTGTAGGATATCAAAATATAAAGTAGAAAAAAAAGAATCACAATAGGAGTACTAAGATTAATGTTCAGCTCTAGTCATATGAACTCCGGATGAAATAATTTGTAGAAACAAAAAGCTCATCTTCAAGGATTAATTAAAGACCATTTGGGTAAAAGTTCTAGTATAGGAACTAGCTGAATGCCAGAAATCGAGAAGCTTATGTTGTCTACATAAATTTGAGAATATTTACACAATATGACAGGAATCTAAAATTTTATATTGCAATACAGAATGTTTTGTATTTGGTCTTGGAGCGGCATTCAAACTGAGTGGTCCTTTCTTTGGAAAATGACATATATTAAAATTGTCACACTTATAAAAACCCTTATTGGTTTCTAACAACCATGTTAGGTTTTTAAACGTTTCGTGAATGGGCTGAACTAGGTACTCCTACCCTTCGCGGAACTCTGCATAGTTCGGTGTTGTTTTTTTGCGACTTCACAGAGTTCTACGTAGTGCTGCTATGCAAACACCGCCCACCCCTTTTTTTAGTGTCCATCATAGAAAACTATGGCACGTATGATCATGAATAGTTCATTCTTCTCAATGCATCAAGAAAGATTTTATTTTTGGTAGTATTTAGTATTAAGATAGTATCTGGAGCTAGTATTTTCTAATGTTCGTGATGTATTTGGTAGATATGGTTACACTGACAGTTATGTGGTGAAATAATAGCTCGTCTATCCATTTTTTAGGGGGACGGGTTCCACTTGAGCAGTAGTGTAACTGCTGCTTTTTAGCATCTTAACTTGAGCTTTTTTGATCCTCTGTTCAGGGTAGCCCCTATCAACAATTTTTTTGTTTCTCAATGTAGCCATTTGGTGTTAAATTCTTTATCCTCACTGTGATTTTTCTTGATTGTCGTAATTTCTCCCAAGTGGATAGAGGAGATGTGAGTTGTTGGATGGACACCAGTTGCATGTAGCAGCGAGTTTCATTGTGTTAGCTAACAATAAAGTGTACAGTTGTACATCCCCAAGCGAGCCCTGCGGTCTGCAGAATCCCAGCTTTTGGCATGCCCTCGGTATAAGTTAAAATCCAAAGGAGGTAGATCTTTGTCGGTTCTGGTTCCTCAGATCTGGAACAATCTACCAGAGTCCCTTCGGAAAGAAGCGAATCTCTTGCATTTTAGGAAGTTATTAAAAACCTTTTTATTCAGGGAGGTACTTGATCCAGTTAAATAAATTTTATTATGTGCTCATGCTTCTCTTCTGTCCTCAGGCACGGTAGTTTGCTGTCTGGTTGAGCGCCTAGAGACCTGTAGGTGAGTTGGCGCTATAAAAGACTAAGTTAACAATAATAACAATAACAATATGTGGTTGTTAACCGATGTAGAATGCGACACCCAAATATTAAAAAACTCCTGTCACTGAAATGCATTATGAATTTTACATTATATGGAATGTCATTCAGAAAGGTGAAGAAATCTTGTAATATTTCAGTAGAACCAGTCAAGAGCATGATGACATCATTGATGTATCTTGCCCAAAAATGTGTATGTTCTGTGTAGGCTTCTGCCAAGTGATACTTGAACCTCCTCCTGGAACCACCACTTACAGAGGTTCACACAGGAAGTAGCAAATCTGGTACGCACTACCATGGCCTCTTTCTGCCTATACAAAGCTGGTTGTGTAGGCGAACATTGTTATTCAGAATGTAAAAGATCATTTTTAGCGCCATTTATGTTCAAACAGGGTTGCTTTCTGGTGAAGAGAAAAAGTTGTATTACTTTACGGCCTGTCTTTGTTGGAATGTACGTGTATAATGTGCAGACATCTATGGTAACCATTAGCATAATTTGCGCATCTTGTGCATAGAAGTGTAAGTTTATGACATCAATGCTAACCGTCAGCATGCCTGGCATCCAGTGAACATCGGCAAATGTGTTCATTATGTCTTTCATATCTTGTAGAAAGGAGGGTAAGTTTATGATGAAGGGAGTCAGTACAAACCTGGAGAATGCTCCTTTCCCAAATTTGATGAAAACGTAATATTCTTCCCCAGTTTCACTTGACACTCAGATATATATATAAATTGAAAAGCAGTGTTGCAAAACCACCTACCCACTTGAGACCATTTCTACAGCCAGGGCTGTGTGTGGTTTGTTGAATATGCAGATCACCGCCTAATTATCCGTATAAAGAACAAGCACCATTTGCAATAATCGTAGAAGGCTTCACTGAGTTGTTTAGTTCTTGCTCTAGTAGATTACAATCAAACTTCTCAAAAGTAGTTAAAATGTTCATATAGGCTTTAGGGCAGAGAGGCAAAAACATTGACTAAATACCTAACAAGGAGGTAATAGTTGGTAGATGTCCGGCATAAGGGCATTTCCAAGTGCTTCATGTCCTCCCTTCCCATACATTGCTCCTGCTGCCTTTGCCCACGCTGTCTTCCTTGTACTGCTCGTCTTCCTGGTATGAAGTACTACAATACTGGATGCTACTTACCACATTTAAATCACTTGTGTTATCTTTTTCCCAATGTCAAGAATTTTTGAAGACAATTCCTATACAATCTGTGTCTGTGGAGGATAGTAGCAAATTGGGTAGTTCGATTACTTCTGAGGAAGTTATTGCTGCAATCAAAGTTACGCGGTCTGGGAAAGCTCCCGGTCCTGATGGTTTCCCCATTCTGTTTTATAAGACCGTTCTTCCTTCTGTTGGTCCTCGCCTTAAGTCAGTTTTTGAGGCCTTTATTCAAGGGGGGTCGGTTTCAGGTTCGGCAGCTAACGCCACTATTGTGGTGATTCCAAAAGAGGGTAAGGATCATTCCGATCCCAAGAATTTCCGTCCTATTTTCCTTCTTAATATGGAGGCTAAGATTTTTGCCAAGATTCTGGCCAGGCGCTTGGAGTCTTATATTCCTAAGCTTGTCCACGCATCTCAGACGGGGTTTGTCAAGGGTAGACTTGCCAGGGACAACATTCGTACCTTTTGCCATACTCTGGGTTAAGCTAAACGTTCTAACCTTCCGGCTGCAGCTTTGGCCCTTGACGCCGAAAAGGCCTTTGACAAGGTCTCTTGGCCTTTTTTGCGTGCAGTTCTATATGCGCATAACCTTGGGGACTCTTTTGTTCATATGGTTATGTCCCTCTATGCTCAACCTAGAGCCAACATTAGAGTAAATGGGGCTACGTCGTCATTTTTTAACCTTTGCCAAGGCACCAGACAAGGCTGTCCTTTATCCCCGCTTTGGTTTTTATTATCTATCGACCCGCTCCTTAGATTGATTGATCTCCATCCAGACATTAAAGGTTTTAATTTCGACTCCCATTGTATGAAAACAGCTGCCTATGCGGACGATGTTCTTATTTTCTCTGATGACATAGTATTGGCCATTCCCGCCATTACCGATACCATCTCTCTTTTTTCTAAGGTTTCGGGTTATACCCTTAATAGAGACAAAACAGAGATGTTCTCCTTAAATGCTTATTGTTTCCCAGCGCATATGGGTTCTGCAGGTTTTAAGTGGCAATCTAAACAGCTTAAATATTTAGGGATCTGGTTTTGTGGTACCCTTTATGATACTGTAGCGTATAATGAAGCCCAGACTATAACCAATGTGCATCGTCTTTTAGACACCTGGTCTCCGAAACATATTTTGTGGTGGGGTCGTCTGCACACATTGAAAATCATGATAACACCTATCATTAATTTTGTATCATCTATGCTCCCGGTGAAATTATCCTCTTCTTTTTTTCATGAGATGGATGTCATTACCTCTAAATTTCTCTGGAATGACAAGAGAGCTAGAATTGCTTACAAGTTTTTGAGAAAGCCTTATGATATGGGGGGTTGTAATTTTCCTGATTTGGAGAAATACCAAGTTGCTTTTTTAGCCTCTCAAGGAGCTCTTTGGTTTTCTTTGGTTCCTGATCATATGCCTTCCTGGATGTTAATTGAACAGGAGCTTTCTGCCCCTTTGCCACCTTCTTCGTTTTTAACCACTTCTACTTTATCTATTCCATTCTCTCGTTCAATCATTTTAGATACCATTGCAGCAGTCTGGTTGGTAGACAAGAGAGTTGCTACTCCTCTTCACAAATCACGATGGTCCTCAATTTGGCATAATTCTAAGATTAAAATTGTTATTGATCACAAGTTGATGTCTTATTGGGCTCCTAAAGGGATTTCGCTTGTGCGTCATCTTTATGATTCAAATAATGATCCGTTACCCTTCTCCTCCTTAGCTCAACACTTTTCTCTCACTAACTTAGACTTCTACAACTTTCTAAAAATTAAAGTTGCTCTTGCTAAACTAAGATTGGTTCCCAATTCTCCTACAGTTACCTTATTTCAATTTTGGCTTAGAACTGGTCATGTAGCTTCCAAAATCTATAAATTTTTATCTTCCAATACTTCTGTCCAGCATACTGTTACCCAACAAAAATGGTTGCGCCATTTTGCTCATGATCTTACACAACATATTTCACCAGATTCCTGGCAGTTAATTGGGAAGTTGTCTCTGGGTAACAAAATTGCCCCTTCTTTAATTCAGTCTAAGTTCTTTTCTATCAATCTCCTCCATTGGACTCCAGTTCGCTTGCATTCCCTGTCTCTAAAGGAGGATGACCTATGTTGGAGTTGTGGTTTATCGGCTGGTAATTTCCCACATATGTTTTTTGAGTGTTCTCTTCTGCAATCCATTTGGGATTTGATACATAAACATATTATGTTAATATTTGATGTTCAATTCCAGCTCTCCTTTCCCATGATTATGCTTGGTCCTTTGGCCTCTCCAATCCCGTTGCCTTTAGATTCCTTAGAATTACAACTAATGGATCTTCTATTTACTGTTGCTGTCAAAGTGATTCTTATGGAATGGAAGTCTTTTTCCTCAGTCTCATACCATACCTGGTGGGCATGGGTTTCCTTTTTGAGAAGTGCACACACTTCGGTTGATGAGGCCCATCTCTCTCCTTCGATCTCTAGTGGTGTTTGGAGAGCTTTGTATGCATATATGGATTTAGCATCGAAAGGTTTGGTTGCTCAATATCCCTTTGTGTTACCTGATTGAGTATGTCTTGTGTGTTTGTTTGTGGAGCCCCACAGGAGTTTGTTTCTATATCTTTTCTTCCCTCTCTCTTCTTTCCCTGCTTTCTTCCTCTTTTCCTTTATTTTCTCCTTCTCCTTTTCTCCTTTCTCTTGCTATTTTTCCTCTTTCTTTTGCATAGTGATACTGTTGATGCTTTTTATTATTTCGGTCACTAATTCTTTGTATTCTACTATACTTATATTCAATTTATCCAAAGAATTATTTGTAACTTGGCCACCATTGATATATTATTCTTTATCGATACTCATCACCTGTATCACTTTTTATTATGTTTTACTATTTATTTACTGCCTCAAATTCGAATTAAAAAGTTTTGCACTAAAAAAATCACTTGTGTTTGAATGTGTGTTATTCCCAGTTGCAAAAGCCTTTATTAAAGACCTAACAGGCTCCGCCCTGCAGTTCCTGACCTTTAGACATGGCTCCCAGAAAGAGTGGGCTTACCTGGAAAAGGTGATAAACATGGCTTAATTTGAGCGGGTGTTTTCCACTGCTCAGTACAGGCACTTAATTGTCAGCACAGCCTCTTGTCAGTCTGTCACAAGGCGGTGCTGTCTGGCTAATTTAGAGATAACCACAACAACAATTAAATATTGACTTAGGGTGGTTAATTATCGTTTTGGGTGACTGAAATTGTCTGAATTGACACACTTGTAGAAATGTGAAGGATAGTAGTTGTGTTGTTACTATCTTTGGCAGCATGGCAGGGGCAAGGTGTGCAAGATGCAGTGGCATCCTCACGAGAGCCCTGTCACTTACTTTCTTGACAAATTAAGCACTGTGATAAATAATGCACAGGTAAACCACTTGCTGTGTATGCTTTTGGGGCTGGCCTGGTAAGAGCCACCCATTGTAACTAAAGGTCTGTGCCCAGTTGCCCCCCACTTCCTATCTTTATCTTCTGCCAGCCTTGAGTTAAATTCCTCATCATCCTGTACCATGCCTGACTCCCTAAATGTATTTGTGCCTTCTGTTTCACGTCAATATACTTTAAAAGTAGCACACTGCTCTCCATGTATTTTTCACACCATACACTAGCATATAAGAAAAAAAGGCAGCCAGTTGTTATGGGCCTTCTGGACAACTCCCATTCTTCTTTTCGTCCGTCTTTTGTCTTCATATCTCAATATAAACGTTTAAAAAACCCAACATATACCCATTTTGAAATCGGTTCCTTTGTCAACACAGTCAAGTGTGCGCCCTTGCAGCACGTTCTTCCTCATATCAGGCATGTTTTTAGAGTATGGAAGACTGCATATATTTGAGCACGTTGCAGGCAATGCTTGATTTACTGGCAGAGAAATCAAAATAAAAACCGGCACATCAGACCCTAAAATAGGTCCACAAACAACTAAAAAGCCGGCCCATATACTGACTGGTCACAGCAGCCCTTCGGGCACTGCCTAATTGCCCTGTAGGCCAATCCGACCCTGAAAGATGCTGTCCTGTCCTCACGAAGTCACTTCAAATTTTTAATTTGAATTAAAAACTATAGAACGAGTTGACTCTGCTCGCCGAAGCACTGAGCATTTCCTTCGTGCTTACTGTGGCCTTGGAGGAGGCACGCAATGGCGGTCCCTGAATCAGCTCTTCCCTTTACAGGACCTTACACATTCCCCAGGGGTTTCCCACATAGGGCTCAATGGGTGGTGCTGAAAGGACAGCTCCTCGGTTCACCTCAGCGCTCCCAGGTTATCCTCCAGCTCCCAAGGGAGGTTCTGATGGACAGCGCCCTCGTCCACACTCCGCCAGTTTCATCCTCTCAGTGGGCGTTTCTCTCCTCCTGCCCCTTGGAGAGACGCTAACACGAAATTCTCTCCTCCTTTCCTGCTCCCTCTTGGTATTTCATGCCTTATGTTGTCTGTGTGGCGCTCTGTGGAAGCAGCCTTTTCCTCACTCTACCTCCTGTGCAATATCTGTGACCCTCCCGCGGCGCTGGAAGAACAGCTCCCTCGGTCGCACCCTGTTCACTAGAGTGCTTCTATCCAGGACCCCAAGAGGGAGACAGGGGAAAGCGGCCCTCCTGGGCACACTAGTTTCACTATATTTCCCTTTTGCGTTTCCCGACTAAGGTTGCAAACGTGGGATTTGGACATGTTCCCTCCCTCTCACCCCCTCTCTCAATCTGTCTGTCCCTACGGGTCCCCTCTAAAAAAATATTCTCCGCGGCCACTCTGGCGGCTTCTATCACCATCTCTGTATGTACGCTACCTTCACTTTCTCACCCTCTTCTCATATCTCTCTCATCTTTCGTTTCAATCTCTCTCTTAACCCGTCATCTCTCTTCCTCTCTGTCTTTCAGCTTTCCTGTTTCTTTCTCTCGCTCTCATTTCATTCTTCCCTGCCTATTCCTTCCGGTCTAATTTCTCTCCAGTTAATCTCACTCTCATGTCTGCTCCTTCTTTTCCCTTTCTATCAGTCATTATTACCGCTTATTTTGCATCTCCCCCACCCTCGTGTTTTCTTACCACGGTCCCGCTCGCTGACTGTCTTTCATCTCTCGCGCTCTCTTTTACTTCCCCTCTGCTTTCCTCTCTAGGATTCCCCCTCTCATCTCTCTAATCCCACCTCCCTTCTTCTTCTATCATGTTTCTCTTCTAATTGTTCTTTTTTTCATCGCCACTTCTCTCCACCTGTCTTGGGCTTTCTCCCTCTAACCTTCTCAAGTTCTTTCTCTCTCTGTCTCGCCCCTACCCCCTCTCTCTAGGCGACTCTCTTTGTCTGTTCTTCCGGGTGTTTCACAGGCGGGCTGAGGGGCGGCTTCCACCGTCGTGTTTCACTCTCTCGTGTTATGCATGCCCGAGTGCCCCATGCTAGAGGGCGAATTACGCAAGCCCTCAGTGTCGACCCCCCTCTACCTCATTCCACCATGGTGGAAGAGGACACTTGGATTTCCTGTTCAATCACGGTTCCTCCCTGGTCATGGAGCCACCGATCAGATGCTTGCTCGGTTCTTGCCAGGGGCGTAACCCAGGCATCCCCAGGCTCTGCGGCATGGCCCCCTACCCCCAAACCCTCCAAGGGCCCCCACCACTCTAAGGTGAGACCCATTCACCTAATGAATGCCTGTAAGATGTGGGACAGTTAAGGACCTTTCATCATATCTGCGGGGGAAAGGATGGGGGTGGGAGTGGGGGCATAATTTTACATTAACACTGCACTGTGTTATCGGCAACACCAGCTGTGGCTGCTCGGTGGTATGGCGCCGGAGCATGGCCCAGGATTTACCCTTGTCCTTCCTCACACCTTGAGCCCCAGGCATGCTCACACAGCCTGCGGTTTTGTTCTCCGCCTCTGCAGCATGCCACCAGCACCTCCGCGGCTGTAGCCGCCATTCTGTTAAATCAGCCGAGTTTAGACACCCGTCCCAGTTTGGACAGGTTTGGACTTGCTCCAGCGCCGTAGGAAGAACAAGAAGTTAATGACGTTTAATGTTCCACTAACAGTGCGGCCGCACCGGCCCCCCGAGGGCCAGGGAGAGATTTCGGATAGCAATAATGATGAAAAAAACGTGTGCTCGCACATAGATCACGTTTCTCGTCATAAATATGTAAATTGAGCTAATTGTCAAAAGAAATACCAAATTATGGCGATGATAGAAATGCTCCCGATTGCCAAAGCGAGGAATTGAGTCATTAAAAAACTAAACACGTGAGGGGGATCTTTGCAGGTTTCCACAGATGGATTCGATCAGGAGTCGGTGGATCGGAGAGCGGCTGGACCCACACAGGCCGCCTTCCCTCTCCCCAGCGCCCGCCGCGGAGCCCAGCAGTCAGCAAAGCTTGTTGTTCCTGACAGGGAGTATTGACGCTGGAACTCCCTCAGCGGAGAAGGGAGAAGAAACACGCGGCGCTGCCAACATCTGGAGCTGTTCAGAGGGTGGGCGAGGAGCTGTCTCGGGCCTGGCTGACGCGCCTTGGTGGGGATCCGTCTCAAATGATGCATATTGGACCAATATGAGCCCCTGCCTGGCTGGTCTGTAGTGCTATGGGTCGGTGTTCTGGATGATCAGTGCTCTAGCTGGTAGGAGGTCTAGCTGTTCGGTGATCTGACCGGTTAGTGGTCCGCCAGGACAGTGTCAAGTTTAGTATGTGCCTGGGCTGTTCTTTGTTTATAGAAGGTGGCGCTTAGGCTGGTGTACATCCAGTTTCGTCCGTGCCAGTTGGATCAGTAATTATGCTGGTCTGTACTCGCCCTGGTCATTGCCCATACTGCCCAGTCTTTAAGCTGATTTGTGCCTAGGCTGATCTATGTTCTCAGTAGGTGCTGCCCCCTCTAGTCTGAGCCCAGTTTGGTAAGTGCTTAATTATTTTATTCATTCTTTATTTTAGTAGATTTATATAGCACAAACTCAACCCGAAGGTATCAGAACGCTTTGCATGAGCATCAGTTTCATTACTGATGGACACATTCATTGTGTTAGGTACAGGGAGATTAAGTGATTTCCCCAGAATCACAGGGTGTTGAGGGTCCCTGCTGAGTCTCGAGCCAGGTTCCCCAGCTTAGCCATTCTGGCTGTTAGGCCACACCCTCTTATGGTGGTCAGGGTTATCAGGATCTGGTTTGGTAGTGATTATGCTAGTCTATGGTCATGCCTGTCATTGCCCTGGGACTCTCAGTGCAACGTTATCAGCAAAAAACAAAAAAGATACAATGGTGACGAGGGTTGTGTCTGACTGGGGCATCAGCCTATTAACCTAGGTTGTGCAATATGCAAACTATATTGTATGGGGAAACCTCACTCACACATTTATAGCATGCCTTATCATCAGCAACCTGATTCCACCCTGAAGATAGTGCTATCTCAGCAGACTCAACCTCGTGCAAGGGAGTTCTTAATAAGAGATAAACTGATAAAGGCAGAATCCAGTTAGGTATAAAAATACAAACCTGAAGGAAAGACCTTTCTTTATTAATAGGTATATCCAGTATGATTAAATGAGGCTGTGAAAGAGGATAACAATTGGGTGTAATGCCGCATTCATTCTTTTAAAGCCAACACGTTTCTGCCCATACTAGTGACACTATATGGTCAAGACCATCAAGGCTGGCTGCCGAAGGAGAAAACAGGTGCATATGATGGTATACCTCTTGGTGACTGTTTGCCTACAGAAGATGCCTCCCTCAGCCAGACTAGGGTGTCCCAGCCGCCAAAAATAGAGGTTTATCTTAGTCTAATTTGCTGTGGAGTTAGGAATTTCCCCATGTGCATATGCTTATGGTACCACTAGGTAGCCGCGGTCCGTGCAAGTGACAGCGGTGGGGCGAAGTGGCTGCGTGAGAGGAGATTTCGAGGGATGATTCTGAGGGAAAATTAATTACTTATTTAATTTTCCCTTGGCATCTACCCTCGAAATCTGGCCTCATGCGGCCCCAACACCCCAACGCTGTTACTTGCATGGACCGTGGCTGCTATTAGGAGCAGGGATTCCTTTAGCCCTAATGAATGCCCTTGACCATATATTGGCTCTAGTATGGGCAGAAACATATTGACCTTAAAAGGACCCTGAGTCAATAAGTCACTGCCCTAAGGTGATAAATGAAGAGGATAAAGAGGGAAAGCCACTTTGTTCCCCGTGAATTGAAAATGGGGGAATATAGTCTTGCTCTCTCTCTCTCTCTCTCTTTCTCTCTCAAAGGCAAGGATAGGGTAGAGGGTAGAAAATACAAGCTCACCACACTTACACTCTGGAATATTCTAACCATGTACTCAACATCCATGAAGTTGTAGAGGTTTTTGGTCATGTTGGCTAGCAAGGCAGTGTTTTTCTTGGATTTTCGGTGGCTCATTTCCCGAAAAAATATTTCAAAAATTCTCCATTTTGATCAAAACTTTTTTGTTTTTTTTAATAGCTTGACTTCTCTAAAGCATTAACTCATTTTCAGCCTCAGGGAAAACAACAGCTTTCAGTGTCCAGTCCCTGATCCTCTCCTCTGTGTGATGGTACTGCAGAATATATGTTCTTTTTCCGCAGGTTCTTATTCTGCAGGGAATCACATCGCAGTCGTTACAACGACCGCATTGTGATTCCGCATACCATTACTCCGCAATTCAGAACAATGACTTGTGGAGGGGGGGCGCTGGATGTTGGAATAGTCTAATTTACTATTCCAACTCCAGTCTGTGCGGATACTAGGGACGGTGTTGGATTTTAAATCCAACACCTCCCCCCCCCCCGGCAAGACGTTGTTCCGACTTGCCGAGTAATGGTATCCGGAATCACAACGCGTCGTTATAACGACCACGTTGTGTATCCCTTCGGGGAAAAAGATTCACGGTAAACGTTGTTTACCGGTACTGCAGAGTTTCTCCTCTAAGTCCAGACAAGGTATGAATTAAAAGCTTAAAAGGGGGTGGGGAGTATAGCCTTTATCCAACGTTTGGGTAACTTCCAGGAAACCGAGGCTAACCAATGATTGATTGTTTATGTATTTATTTATTTATTTATTTAGTGAGCATAAACTTTCACCCATAGACATCATGGGTCTAGGGCAAAAAACATGATCTATCATAAATAAACAACAAGACACTAGACTGCCAAAACTAGCAGAAGAAGTAGTTATTTTTATGTTTTCTAAATAAAGATAGTCAGTGAACTGTCTAAATGGCAGGGCAGCTTAAACTAAACATGGAAAAAGCTCCACCAAAGGGCATTACCTCCAGAGCAAGTGCCAGAGTTCAAGATTCCTTTTATAGCCTCAGCCAAATACAGCAGAATGGATCTTTATGAAATTTCCAACCTACTCTCTTTAGGGCCTGGCAATACGCAGGCACCAAAAGTGTGTTTGTCTATTCATGTGAGAGGTGGCCATACTCTCCAGGCCAAGCCTTCTATTTTGAAAGGTCAGCCCTGCATGACATCAGCAGTGGCAACCCCTGCAGGTAAGTGTGATGGGGCGTGGCGTGGCGTGGGTGGGGCAGAGGTGGGGGGCGGAATTGACAAATGACGGAATAGGGGAAATAAATAACTAAAAGAACTTACCTTGCCCTTGCCGCATTGCCGAATCGGCGTGGGGCAGGGCAGGGCAGGGGTGGGGGGTGGAAGTGACAAATGACAGAGTAGGGAAAATAAATAAATAAAACCACTTACCTTGTGTTTGCCCCATCGCCGAATCAGCGATCCGGCCAGCACCAGGTGAATGTGTTTTTCATTTTATTTTCTCTATTCTGTCATTTGTCACTTCCACTCAAGCCCCTGCCCCGCCCACAGCGCTTACCTGCACGGGCTGCCACTGGACATCAGGGGAGAGAGTGAAGCTCAAGTACTGTGGCTGGGCAAATGGTTTAGCCTGATAAGAAAATGTTCCCTGGTACGCTCAAGCCATCCATGGATTTCTAGGCCTAGCATCCATGGTAAGCAGTATGTAGTTTGGTGTGTCCACTCAAAGGACAACCAGGAGGAGAGCCACCGTTTTTGAAAATATGCTACATGTTCCCATAAGACTTCCAATTGCACCACACATAATCTCCCAGCCACACATCACACATGTAACATGATAGACATACACACAGTGCATGCAATGGGGTAAGTTAGGGCCTCAGCTGTGGGTAACTAAAATACTTTTCTGAGAGTGTCAATGCCTCCTACCCAGTAGGGATTCAAGTAAATATGTATGTTTCCATACACCTAAATTAGCTGAAAGCAACATTCAGTTTTCGCCAACGCCTATACTAAAGGGAAAGTAGCAAACCACGACTGTGGTATGGGGAAAGCTTGTGTTCTGATAGAGAATGATATTATACATGAGACAACTCCAGTGTCTCAGAGATGCCCTATATGACTGATGCACATAGGTCGCAGCTAATGCTGAGCCATGCATTTTTTCATCCTGTCTAGCATTTGTTTTACTTTTCCTGTTTGTTTCTAAAAGAGAAAAAAGAAAATAATCAATGGTATTTACACGCACGGTTTTACCTGATTGTAGAAACAACAGTGAGATAAAAAGAGAGATCACTCTCCCTTAAATAGGGGCTACTGTCACATTGATGTGGTTGCCCGTTGGTGGAAAGGTTCGAGATCAAGAGTTTTGGCAGGAGTCAGTAGCGGAGACACACCATCAGAAACTCTGCAGTTCATCCACCTATGAATATACAGAGGAACATTGGGGCATATTATCAAGAATGATGTTAAAAATTATCGCAGGTTTAGCGGCAGAAAACTGCCACTAAAACGGCGATAATGTGCTTGATAATACGCCCTTGTGAATTCCCATAGAAGCTCATGTTCTGGTGTGAACATGGGCTTCTGTTGAAATTCTCCAGGGAATATTATCAAGCCCATTATCGCCGCTTTAGCAGCAGTTTTCTGCCTCTAAACCGGCGATAATTTTAACGCCGTTCTTGATAATATGCCCCCACCATTTTTAGTGGATTCCCCACACCCGCCAAAATCTAAGGCCCAGATTTACAAACCTGTCACACAACGCAGAACAGCATACAAAGCTGCTGCGTTGTGTCGCGTTGCATGGAGACCACAGGAAAGATCAATATCTACAGAGATGTATGCCGAGCACCTCACACACTCATTTGTGTCACAGTGCAAAGGTGTCTGCATGATTCTAGTATCTTTTTTGTACGGGAAGGAAACCCTTCCAGTACAAAATGCTAAGTTCAGACGGTAAACAGCCATAACAATGCAGGCATTACCCCGCGCTGCTATTACAACGCTGCTATTACAACGCAAGTCGTTACAATGACTTGCGCTGGAGGGCGTTGTTGGATAGGGAATAGTTTAATTTTCTATTCCAACACCTTCCCTACCTTAACGTGGGCTGGAGTTGGAATAGAAAATTAGACTATTCCACTATCCAGCGCCCTCCAACGCAAGTCGTTGTAACGACTTGCGTTGTAAAAACAGCGTTGTAATGGCACGCGTGGTAATACCACGCGTTGTAATGTCATACAACCATTTAGACTAACTTTAAAACACATGTAATGTGGGAAAATTAGGAAAAATAAAAGCATTTCTCCTTTATAAGGTCGTCTTTCAAATGGTGTTATATTTGGAGCAAAACCCTGTTTGCTGCTGGTATTAGATAGGGTTTTGCGTCAAAATCATTGTTGGTTGTATAGGAACTCACCTGTACCACCCATGAATCTCCCTCTTGATGCACAGCAACACAAAGCAGCAAATTGTGCCATTTTGGATTATTTTTTTCCTATAAAAAATCACAAATATTTATTTGTGTTGATTTGTAAATCCCCAAAAAGATTTTGCGTCTGTGTCATAAAAGTAACACAATCCTGACACAAAACTTCTTTAAATCTGGCCCCAATTGTCTCCATGTATTTCTTCTGGCTGATTTCCTAAATACATTCAGGCAACTGATACTCGTTAAGTGCCACAGCTCGCCTACCTGGAAGGCAGGGCACAGGCCACTGGTGTAACAAAATTTGAGGGTCCCTCCTGCAAGGTACATGGAGGGGCCCCCTCCAGACTAAATCGGGAGCTCTCTGGCCAGAGTACTGTGCTGAGAGGTCCCCCAGAACTTGGGTCCCTGCACCGCGGGGGCTGCAGGGGCCTGTGTTCCGCCATAAGCACACGCCCTTGCGTACCACGCGCCCACACCTTCAAAGATGACTGCATCGCCTTTTTCCTTCCCGTGTGCCACTGCCAACTTTGTGATACTGAACTCCGACTCAGATTTCACTTAAAAAAGTACTACAACGTCAGAGTGCTTGACTTGTTAAAAAAAAATTATCTTTATGTATGAAGATAATGCACATTCCTACTTTTATAACGTGTCTACGGTCACTTCGTGTGTATTTTCCGCATCTTTGTGCAATAAAAGCAAAAAGATATTCTATAGGATACTCCTTATGCCAAAAACAGTTGTAAGGAGTACCAAAACTATATTCTTTTCGCCAAACAGTTGTAAAATGTTGTGACTGCTAATTGGCATAATTTAGTTTAAGCCCAAAGCTCATTTGACAACTGTACCAGGTAATTGATGTCATTGAAGGGATATTAAGTATTGTTTATTAATTGATGGGTGGTTAGTCGGTCTGAGTTAATGGATCCACACACCCAAAAGCACCTATCGTTGGTAAACTGACCTCTCAAACTGTCTCAGCATGATAACATGCCACTCCTTGGCTCTGTAAACCTGCCCTCCCTTGAAGGTTGACCTTTGGTGTGACAGTCAGGAAGCGAACATTATATGTGATGGCTTGCATGTTACGGAGACTACCACCTTTGTGTCTGCTCAACCACTAAGGCACTAAGGGGCTTATTATCAAGACAGATGATAAAATTGTCGCCATTTTAGCGGAAGAAAACTGCTGCTAAAACGGCGATATTGGGCTTGATAATATGCTCTGTGGAATTCCAATTGAAGCCCATGTTAGATGTGAAGGATGGTAAATATCCTTTATAACGATGTTTTTATCACATGGACTTTGACTCCGTATTCCTTTTCTCTGCATTGTCCCCTACCCAGATACCATTACTCCGCATTTTTTTACATCGCATGTGCATTTATCACGCATGCCTTTACAACAAAAATCGTTGTAAAGGTATGTATGGTAAATGCACATACGATGTAAAAAAAATTAATTTGGGCGATCCACGTCGTTGTGAGGAATCAGGCTTTTCCGCTTCCTCACATCGACGTGCACCGCCCCTGACAGAGAGAGGACGTGATTGAGGAAGCAGAAGCAGAGAGAAAATACGAGAAGAAAAAGAGAGAAACCACGAGGAGAGAGAGGTAAGCGGGAATGGGCCTGGGGTGGGGTGGGCGTTAATTTTTAAGGGATTAGGGTAGTGTATGTGTAGTGTAGGGTAGTGTTTTAGGGGTTAGGGTAGTATTAGTATTGTTTAGAGTAGTGTATGGGTAGTGAAGGGTAGTGTTTTATGGGTTAGGGTAGTGTTGTGGTGTGGGTGTAGTGTATGGTAGTGTTTGTGTAGTGTAAGGTAGTGTATGTGTAGTGTAGGGTAGTGTTTTAGGTTTTAGGGTCGTGTTTGTGTAGTGTATGTGTTCGTGTAGGGTAGTGCTTTAGGGGTTAGGGTAGTGTTGTGGTGTGGGTGTAGTGTAGGGTAGTGTTTGTGTAGTGTAGGGTAGTGTATGTGTAGTGTAGGGTAGTGTTTTAGGTTTTAGGGTCATGTTTGTGTAGTGTAGGGTAATGTATGTGTATGTGCAGTGTAGGGCAGTGTTTTAGGGGTTAGGGTCTTGTTTGTGTAGTGTAGGGTAGTGTATGTGTAGTGTTGGGTAGTGTTTTAGGTTTTAGGGTCGTGTTTGTGTAGTGTAGGGTAGTGTATGTGTAGTGTAGGGTAGTGTTTTAGGGGTTAGGGTAATGTTTGTGTAGTGTAGGCTAGTGTTTTAGGTTTTAAGGTCGTGTTTGTGTAGTGTAGGGTAGTGTATGTGTAGTGTAGAGTAGTGTTTTAGGTTCATGTTTGTGTAGTGTATGTGTAGTGTAGGGTAGTGTTTTAGGGATTAGGGTAGTGTTGTGGTGTTGGTGTAGTGTAGGGTAGTATTTGTGTAGTGTAGGGTAGTGTATGTGTAGTGTAGGGTAGTGTTTTAGGTTTTAGGATCGTGTTTGTGTAGTGTAGGGTAGTGTATGTGTAGTGTAGGGTAGTGTTTTAGGTTTTAGGGTCGTGTTTGTGTAGTGTAGGGTAGTGTATGTTTGGTGTAGGTAACTGTTTTTTGCAGGGTACTCTTACTTACCTTTTAAACTTTTACAATGAGTATACCTTTAACATGCATGCCTTTGCGTTGTGTGGTAAAGTCATATTCGTTGTAAAAGTTTGCGTTGTGTTAATTTGCGGAGTGGTAGTATTTGCGGGATCATTTTTGCGGAGTGATGATTTGCGGGGTATTTGTATGTGGAAAAAGGTCATATATTCGTGAAGGACATCTAACATGGGCTTCAATTGGAATTCCATAGAGAATATTATCAAGCCCATTATCGCCGTTTTAGTTGCAGTTTTCTGCCACTAAAACGGAGATAATATTTTTGCCTGTCTTGATAATATGCCCCTAAGATCCTCTGCTAGCTATTTATGACCGTAACACCTTTGGCAAGGCACTGGTGGGCCAACACAATAGGATTCCTTTCTTTGGGAAAATAGAATCCAAATGCCACTATCAATCCCTGAAGCCTCCTTCATTCTTAGTATGGGGCTTACTCTAGTCCCAAGAGCCCGTTGGTTATGTCACTTTTCCAACTGAAAACAATTCCCCACATAACAATCTTAAAAGGAAATCAGGAGGCATGCTGGAAAAAATAAAATAAAGATATCAGCTTACTAGGTCCTTTAGATGTAAGTCCTTCAAAGAAAAAAACATAATGTATTTGCTGAAGGTATATTTCTTCTTTTGTCACCCGTTCCCTTCCTGCCACCCTCTCCAATTATGCCCTATTAAGTGATGAATTATTGGTTTCAGGATACAATTGTACCTTAGGTACAGAGCATGTTCAGGAAACCTTCAACATTGGCTCCATTGTTGGCCAGATCCCTTCTATCTCTTTGTCAGTAAGTATCAGAAAGAAGGCCACACACCACTATGTCCATCCTACTGCATGTATGTCCTTCCTTCCATCCTTTTGTAAAGTGCTCTGATATCCTTCAGGATCTTGTTCGCGCTATATAAAAATGTATAAACAAATCAAACACGCCTTGGTTTATGTGTGGTTTCAAAGAGATTTCACAAGTTACTCCTATTTTGCTCTTCTGCGAAAGGGTGGCCTACATCTTTAGCATCCGTCCGCTATTCTGGATTTCTAACTCCACCTATTTCTTGTAACCATGGTCTGCATAGCTGGTCTAGATCTGCATCACATTTCTTTCATAGTGCCTTATGCTTCATTTTAGAGCACCTCCTATTCCACTGTTGCTGTTCTTGTTCATCCATGATATTGGAGATAACACTGCTCTCACTCCATGGCTAGCTGTCGCAAAGTAAACTCAACAAGCAACCTTCATTCTCTATGCAGGGCTCCTGTCACATCAGCAGGGTGGGATACTCCTGTTGTACGTGCAGATACAAGACGGCCAAGTGGTGAGCCAGGTGGCTCTCCACCCTGTCCACAGCAGCATATAGAAGATTGTGGGATACTAATGGGCCAGTGTTTCCAATCAGTGCCTTATGTATGTATAGCTGAAGTAGCAATGGGCACACACGTGGGAGATGTCCACATTGAAGTACCAAACATCTGGGGGACTTATTGCAGCATAAGGCCTGACCATGAGTCTGGCGGTCCGAGCAGAGCCAGGCCCGCAGAAGCACGGTAGTGGAGGTCAAGCCACAGCTAACATGCACTGCCCAATTATAACTAAAGCGGATGGACACCTGACACCGCCAGGGAACCATTGTTCACTGGCGGTGATGCAGAGGCATAGAGGCAGCAATAGGCTTGTTGAGACCACCGCGGTCCTGCCAAGCATATTATGGGTTACTTCTCCGCCACGTCTTTCATGGTGGTTCCTCCTCCAGGAAAATGTGGCATAGAGGAAATATAGGGAGCCCTACAGGGCCTGTTCTTGCCTCTGGGCCCTGGGATGCATGCAGAGGGACACAGCATGTGATCCTATGTGTGCATGCATCACAGTTCCTCAACAGCATGGGCTTTACAGTCCCTGCCATTCAGGACCTTTTTGCGTGCTCCTATTGTGGTGCCCCTTTTCAGATGCACTTCAGTAGAACCACCCAAAAAATCCCACTAAACATGAAAACCACTCCTAATCCAGCAGGCAGCCTGACCACAGGTTTGGCGGTGCACAAGCGGGCTGCTGGCATAGCGGTTGCTTCTGCACAGCCAAATCTGTAATTTGGCCCATAGTGTCTAGTTGGCCCCTCTCATTCTCCACCTGGGTCAGACTCACCTGTAAATGGTCAGGTGCCAGCAGCCTCTCACCATATTTAAAGCTCCCTCCCATTCTGGTGGGGATCTCACTTCTCTAAAGGAATCCTCTGCTTCCATGGCAGAAACCTTTCACACCGTTAAAGTTAGCCAAGCAAGTGCCAGGTGTAAAGCACCCGCACAGCAAACTTTTTTGTTTTTGTGAAACAAGCCCCCAAAGTTTCTATGACTCTAAACAGGATGGGGAAACCACATGATTGGTGGGGCCAGGAGAGCGCCGACATATGTCATTGTCCATCTATATTAAACCCAAGGCAAGACCCAAAGTCTAGATTTCATGAAAAAGTAAAAAAAAAAAAAAAACGAAACAGCTGAAAAGGTTTGACTTTTGGCTGACCCAATTCAGGAAGGTTCTCAAGACCTGGCTCTTCAACTGAACCTCAGTGCCCAATCTGACCTGCAGCCCCCCTCACCCACCAGCCCCTTGAGACACTTGTGGGTGAGTAGTCATGATTAACAAGTACTGATTGATTGATTGATTGATGTTTCTACTCTGACACCACTGAAGGGAGTGCAGTTTGATGCAACCACTGTGCCACAGACCTGTCTTGCACCTGCTTCTTGCTATAGGGATTGCAGGCTCTCTCGTTTAAATTTTAAGTCTGTAAGGTTTGAACAGCCGTTTTGTGGGTAGCTTCCACTTTTGCTGAACAAAACATTTGTAATTGGAAAGTGGCATGCTTTCCTCTGGTAGAATGTGTTGGTATCAATAAATGTAGGTTTACTCTACATCCTCAGTTTAATAATGCAAGTTTGATAAGTGTGCCCAATGCTTCAAAAAAACACCAATCAGTTCAAAAGGACTCTTCGAAGAGATCAAAATCTGACTGCAGTGTAATTTTGCATGTAGAGGGAATTACTTAAGGGTTTACTTATGAGAGGATTGTGCCTCTGGAGCATCACTTTTATTGATGCTCCGAGGGCGCAAGCCTCTCAATCACATCTAGGAAGTGACGCAAAGCAGTTTTGTGTGGCTTTGCATGATCTTATAGATATGGAGTACGACAAAGCAACGCAAGTCACAGTGTTGCCTTACTCTGTACCAGGGAGGCATTCCACAGGCGTTGCGGTGGTTTGCGATGGGTTTTCTCTCAAAACCAGTGCTTCATTTGAGCCAATGGTTTCTGGTGCCGGGCACCAGCACTTAATTGTCAACACCGGCACTTGTGCCAGTTGCTAGCTGTTTGTGTAGTTTGGAGATGAGTAGGGCAACAGTTGTTTAATAATTGAAGAGAACTAATGCATGTTGCCCATACAATTCCTTGAGCTTTTGGGGCCTCTAACAGTCTAAATTGCCTCAATTGTAGCAGTGTGATGGTTAGTAGTTGTGTAGGTAACGTCATTGGCAGCGTAGGCAGGTGCTGTAGATGGTGCAAGCTGCAGCAGCCTCCGGACAAGGCCACCGTCACTTTTTTTTTTTTTTTTTACAAATTAAGCACTGCTCACAACACCCATGGATTTTGACACTGCCACAGATTTACTTAACCATGTAAACCTGGGTTGTGCCAAAACTTTTATGCCTCCCCAGGGAAGGTGTAATGAGGACAAATATTTTTATTTCTCCTCTACTTTTCCTCTTTCCATGTGTGCTGCATTCTGCAGCGCACATGGAAAGACGAAAAAGCCTCTCTGGATTGTTTCTGCGCAGGAAGGTGCCCCCCCCAGTAGAAAAACAATCTTGCATGCAACGCAGACACCCTTACACCATAGGCAGCAAATTGTGCGCCAGTGCAGGGGGAAAGGACTGGAATGTACTGTATTTCATAAACACGGCGCATCGTGCCCTTTCACAATGGCGTAAGGCAGCGCAGCAAGAAGACCTGTGGCGCTGCCCTACGCCTATTCCCCGTAAATGAGGCCCTTAGTGTTTAACAAATCTGTTTTGGTAGGGCTGAATTCTATGACTTTTTGCTTGTTTCAGGGGCATTTATACACTTTAAAAAATGAATCAGCAAAATTGAATCAAAATAACGTACTGCTAACGAAATTTTGCGTACCACTTTAATTCTACAAGGTATTTTTTAGATGCAAAATATAGTGAAACAACAAGCAAATGAGCATGCTGTTTCAGTTTCTCATTCTGCAGAAAAAGAGAAAAAAAAATCCTGGCCTAGACCGTGATGGCATTGTTTGTGAACAAGGCTCTTAGCTGCATCTTTAGTGTACCCAGTAACTGTAGAAGGAACCGATTACACACAAGCCCCATCAATATATGCTCCTCATTTACAAAAAAACTTGACTGTGTGCAGGTAAAACATAATGGCGATACAGTAAAGTGATCCATAGAAACAAAGTACTCTGAATGAACGTGGGCACAATATAATATACCGCGTTGAATGGATCTTCATGGCATAGCAAACAGAAATCTTTAGACAGTAGGGGAAGGGCTGGGGATATCTATCATGACCAAGATATTGAAGGACAACATTTTGAGAGATAAGTATGTATAGGTTTTCTACACAAATTCCGCACATGCATAACTTGACATATATATCGCCATGGTACATACAAAAGGAGTTTAGAATGGTAAATCCATGCTTCCCTCTGTGCACTTACCCCTTTGACATTTTATTTTTTTAATGACCTCATTCTGTCAATTTACTTGCTGGCTATACTCCTTCCCTTCCCTGGAAAACCAGGCCAGGTTGGAGTCCTTCCAATCAAGAAAAAAGCTGTTTCCATTTCCACCCTTCCCGGGAGTGCCCATAGCACAGAAGGAACATAGGACCAACAGCTCAACATTGGCTTAATCATTGGACCTCAGGAACCCCTTTGACATTTTGTCCCTAGTCATGATATTGTGACCGAATGATATTGTGACTTCAATATGCTCTACCCTAATCAACAGTAAAAGTGTATCCTGGAGCTATAGAGTCAAGAATTCTAACAGAGGAAGCGATCCAGCCATGTTGCACACCATCTACATTAACAATGACCATGAAACTCGGATTTCAGGAAAATGCTAATGTCAATCTATGGGACATTACAGAGCACAAAGCATCTGCATATAGCTGTAAAACAGACATTTTGTAAAGTACTTTCTTTAATGCCTATCTTGTTATGGCACTTCAGTAATACCTATCTTGTAAAGGCATGCTACCATCCAGTTCAGATAATTTCCAGAAACACTAACTACTACATAAAGCTATGCATATTTAGATGGATTAAACAGGCACTTCCAAGTTACAGATGTGAAAGTAGCCTCACAAACGGGCAATCAAATTCATAATTGGACAATCAATGGGGAACATCTTCATGTTCCCTTCCATGCCTTAATCAAATTGTAGATTACTGGGTCACTGACACTGACAATGTATAGTATAGGCAGTGCGTAGTTTGAAAAAAAACGGTGCCAAGACCTTTCTCAGGAGCCTGAACCAACCATGTCACCACTTGTGCTGCTAATGACAAAGCCAGCACAACTAATAACCATCACATCCTACAAGTGTCATAATTCAGACTATTTCAGGCTCCTAAAGTTATAACAATGGCTTGGGTGGTAGGTATTGGTCATTTTGAATGTATACTGAATGAATAAACAACTGTGGTTGTGTACAATCTCTAATTTAGACAAACAGCGCCACCATGTGGCAGACCATGAAAAGTGTTGGTGTTAACAGTCAAGTTCTAGTGCCGAGCACTGGAAACCACCGGCTCAAATCAAGCACTGTGTACAGATGTAATTTCTCATCTCCTGTGTGCTGGCAACAACATATTTTTAAAATTAGTCATAATTTGCTCTGAGAAATACCTTCACTAATTTTCCATCCTTTACCTTATCTGAATTAATCTAATCGTATATAATAGTTATTTGTGGTGGGCATATTTTGACATTATACTAGCCTTATAGCGCTGTCAGCAGTCCAAGATCAATTTCCACATGATTCAAGAGCTTCGTAACAGGCTGGGGTCTAAGTATCATGTGATGATATGTTTCAGATTTTGTGTTTTGGGCTGTCATTTGACTGTGTAGTTCATCTTGCATAGGGGTGAGGTTGTGTGTTATATTCATACTAAAAAAAGCCATTGTAGTCATGCTTGACGTACTAATGGGTAAGTATTACTGATTTTGCTGTGATTCTGCCATGTGGTGAGTTGTCCTCAGAAGAAGTTTTTGATTGCTTGCACATCTTTCAGGTTAGTAATATGCCCATTGGTAACTATGGGCCAGATGTACGAAAATAGGAATATTGATGACCTTATTGCGAGTTTCTGCAAATAGCAATTGGGAAATCGCTACTCCTAATGTATGAAACTCTTTTGAGTTTTATTAGGGATTCTTCGTGGGTAGCGAATAGACCTACCTCATGAATATTAATGATGTAGGTAGCAATTTGTGATGCACTACGATTCGCTACAATCACAGGGATGGGTGCCTGCTGGGGTCAGCAGACTGCCACGTCTGTGATTGCTTTTAAATAAAGCATAATTTTTTTTAAAACACAGCCCGAAAATGGGATGCGTTTAAAAAACAACAAACTTTAAAGTTTAATTTTTTTAGGACTAGACAGTGGTCAAGGAGAAACAGACCCATTTACAAATGGGTTGCCACCAACTTTCAATTGACTGTAAATTGCAAATGTTTTTCGATCGGATTTTGCAAGTTACCAAATCGCAAATTGGGCTTTATACATCACAAAAAACATTTTTGTGGTTGCAAATGGCCCGATTCGCAGACGAGAGCTGTTTGCGAACTCAAAAATGCTTCATGCATCTAGTCCTATTTTTTTTTGTATGATCTTTGTAGGATGCGTATGTCTGATGCTCTGTCTAATGTACTCTAAACATCTGTGATGCAGATGGCTTCTTAGTGGTTGGTACTCTCGGTGTGCTGGGTACTGTCAGTGGACCTGTGTTATGCATTAGACAGGTATATGCAAGATGTTATTGATAGTTTTACATTTGTCTGTGTCATCTCAAAGTAGTTAGTGCAGTCAGTACTGACGTTGCAGCTCACTATGTGGCAGATCTGTGCTGAACATTTGCAAAATGCTCAGTCTTATCTGTGCCTTGGTGTTGAATTACGGAGAAATTTCATGTTATTATGTTTCTCTGTGTCGGAATTCTGTAGCAAATGATTTTGGCAACAATGTGGAAGCGGCTCATGTGTTATCTTGCTGAGAATTCCTGAGTAATCGTGTTCTGTCCATGTATGTGTGTTGTATATTTTGGTGGCTAGTGCTTTTGGGAACATCCTGATAACCAATTACAGGGCATGGCTGCATGGTGCTCTTTTTTGGTGTTGGACTGTACAACAGTAGTCAAGGAAATAATGCAAACTTTACATTACTTTGAAAGCACTCTACTTTGGAAGCCCTCACTCTCTTTTCCGAAGACTTCAGAGAATTCAAAATGCAGCAGGAAGACAGCTACTACAATTATGCCTATTTAGCCACATTACACCAGCCGCATAAGTGCTTCCCTGTCTATCTTTAGCCAGACGCTTCCCTTTCAAGGATTTCTACATTGTCCAGTGGACTACCTTTAAGCTAGATCAATCGTAATTTCCAGTAAAGCTTCAAAGATACTGGTGGTATAGTACCCTCGCTTGTGCCTGTCACCGAGCTGACCCTCTAACCCTACAAGAAGTTAGTCTTGGTACAACAGTCTTCCCTGAATGGTCAGCAAAGTGTTGGAACTAACTCCTGGCAAAGACAAGATTCATTCAAGATCATCTGGACTTCAGGAAGGAGCTACAGACCTAACTGACCCCAAACGTATTGTTCGGATCTTACCGGCTAACAACCACAATCAATTTCCCACAGAAGGAGGTTATGTATCCAGATGACTTGGAAACACACCCGCCCAGGAACCAGAACCAAATCTCTCACACAAAGATGGTGAACACGACCATGTACACTTCTATCTCTCACTCCCTTTCACTCCACCTGCCTCATAAGCGCAGCTGCACATTAAGAGCAAAATTCAACCAGACACATCAATGCCGCATAAGCCTATGTGTTCTATTTTTCACTGCTCTTTGTTGTAGTGCATACTCAGCAGCAATTGGCATGACAAGATCACCACTCTAGTCAGCATCATTACACCAAACACCTCCTAGATAGCAGACTCCATAAACCCACACTCTTCCAGTCAAGCACAAACTGCTGTGCAGCCTACTATCCATCCACCAAAGTGCTGCGGGGCTATGAAGGCCTACATCGATGCAAGAACCCTGCAATAATGTTGATTCCATAGGTATCATTGCCAAATTTTCATATGTGGAAAGGGCACATGAAATATTTCATCAGTCTGCATTAGACAGCTTGTCCTACAGGGCCGGACTTGCCATACCGGGCGTCGGGCATTTCCCTAGGAGGCTGGAATGGTGGCGGCTGGTTTTAAAGTGGTGAGGGCCAATTTTTTTACTGGGGGCGGTTTTGCAGTGGGGCTTCAACATCAGATCCAAGTAACAAAAGCACCAAGTAAGCATTTCCAGCCTCCAGGGGCTAGGCGGTCCTTCCCCTGGGGCAGGTCTAAGAAAATTGCCAGAGATGCTTTAGGGTCCCACTCCGGCCTTGTTGCTCTGTAATGAGATCAATGTCTGTTTTAATCCATTTTTTATAATTATTAAGTTGTCTCGTGTCCATCACAAAGCAAGAGATGGTAAATTATTGTAAAGCGCAATGTTCTCCCAGTTGCACAGGCTGTTGGGAGAGACCTGGCTTTTGAACCCTTGCACACAGTATGGTGTCCATACGCTTAATAAGTATAACTGCAACAAATGATGGATGGAATGCTGAATGATTCAAACATTCTCCCCCAGTCAAGAGACCTGGGTTAAATCCATCGTTTGCTTGCCCACTACACCACCCCAGTTTGGACCCAGCCATATGCAAATCAGTCTTAACCCTACTCTTAATAAGGCCGACGTGCCACCCAGGCGGCTGTGCAGAGTTCACACCCTGCACACACCCTGCGCGCAGCCATGTGCAGCCCCCTCACCTTCTAATCCCAAAAGCGACTCTGAACTCTGCCACGCTAATACTCACCAAGTATTTCCTTGAAAGGCGTTAAGCCGCTCGCAGACATTAGGCAGGGGAGGCTGCAAGTCCGAGGGGACGGGGCGGAACAGAGCCTGCATTGTTCCCAGCCTGTGGAGGTGAAGAGAGGAATCCGCCGGTGCCAGAACTGCAGAAATGAACCTTGTATTTCTGACATAATCCAATTAATCTCAGTCAGTAACGATTAGGTATACAAGTGACTGCTCACTCCAAAGACAACCTCCGTGGTTCCACTGCCTGAGATCAAAAGAAATTCATGTCTGGACTGTAGGGACGGGTCTTGAATTATGCGGCTGGGGTTGAGCAAATTATATGTCAAGGTTTATTAAATTATGTGGTAAAACACAGTAAAGTGTGTCACATTCTGTAATAGTATGTCCTCAATATTTTGACAATTTTATTTTTAACACTATCTTGGCAATAGTTTCACTTCATCAGTACCAGTCACCCAAATACAGCACTAAACTACAGAAAGATGACCAATCAAACGTTGCGAAGGGCCTTCCACTGCACTGCAACGCGTGTTGACATGTTTTTAGTAACTTTTGATCCCTCTGAGCTATACACAATCTTTTGGGTACAATCTGCAGATTATTCAGTAGAAACTGGATTGTGTGGCAAAAATGGTAAATCTATAATAATGTGGAAAACAAATTGCATAATCTCAGTGGCTCTGACTAGAATCTGTACAACAAACCGGTAGTACAGAACCAGAAATGCACAGCAATGAACAACAGCACTGCGAGTAAACGCAGAACTAGGAAATTCAACAGCAGCAGCACTGCACCACGTGCATGAGTGGCACCTTCAAACACATTAATGATGGTAAATAAACGACTGCATCTGAGTGAAACTACTGCACATGGCTTAATGCTGAAACAGTAAACAAGTAAGTCAAAACTGCACAGCAACACACAGCACAGAGCGCGTATTGAGGATAAAGTGCTGTACAAAGAAATTCATTGCAAAAAAATCACTGCATAGAAAAGCAATGGCATTGTCAAGCTCAGCAGATCACTGCAAACTCAAAATCAACCAAGCCAAACACTACAAAGAAAAGTAGAGCTCTGTAAAACACAACAAAAAAAACAAAAGATAGCAAAACACTTCAAGATAAAAAAGCAAGCATTTGCAAAGCAATAGGTCTCGCATTTATGAGAGTTTGAGCTATTGACATTTGCAATGCCAATAGCCTAAACTCTCCCAAATAAGAGACGTATTGCCTTGCAAATATTTTTCGTGTCAAAGCGCCCATGCTGTGTTTTCATGTTAATGGAGGCTGTGTCATTTTCTTCAGACAAGCCATATCTAAAGAAAAGGGTGTGGCCGACATTAAAGTGAAACCGTGGCATGGGAGCTTTGGCAAAAAAAGCATCTGTTTGTCAAGTTGACAAACAAATGCTTTTTAAAATAAAAACGCCCCATGGCATGCTTTCACTTTAATATCGGCTACATACCTTTCTTTAGACGCGGCTTGTCTAAAGAAAGGGGAGTGGATTCCATTAATGAGAAAGAAAGCACTGCATTGGCGCCAGTAAACAAAAACAAATTAGCGCAGCCGCTATACTTAAAGCGGACCAAGCTGCTACAATAAAGAAAGAAAGAAACGCAGCCAATATAGATAAAGGGGACCGCCATTAGTAATTAAAATAAAAGCAGGCAGCGTGCTGTGACGTCGTGGGTGGAATAGGGGCAAATCATTAAACAAAATAGTGCTCCCAGCCAAGATATAGCAGACCGTGTATCAAGACAAGTAAACGGTCCAGTCATTATGGGGGGTTACAAATCAGACAAGGCGGTACCAAGGAGGGACCAACAAGCCTATTGAGGAGTGAAAAGCAACAATTTTGCAAGGACGGTAACAGAAGCCAATTGAAAAGAGGGGTGGGACATGGACAGAGCTTCAAGTCCCTTCCTCAATACAGCATGCCTCACAGAGCAGCCCATGCGCTGCCCAGGCTCGACCTAAAAAACTGTAGAGGCAAGATCAGTAGATTATTGCGACACAGGGCAAAGAAAAAGCCAGCAATGCACAGACAAGGTAAATTAGTAAAATAAAGAACTGCATAGCTAAGCACAACATGTGTTAATCTACAGGGTAACGTGCTGCACAGTCATATTTAACACAGCAAACACTGCCTAGTAAAACACTTCTCAGCCAAGCTCAAGAAAACATTGCACTATTAAATGTAACACAGCAAAGCACAGCATATCAAAATACCTGACTAGCCGCGTATGGAAGAGCATCAAAATGCACCACAGATACACTCTCAGCACTGCAATGCATAACAGAGACAAACTCGGCTAATTAAGGATCAGCATAGTAAAGCATAGGACAGCGAAGCTCAGTAAAGAAAAACATTGCATGGAAAGACACTGTACATGTAAGGTCAGCACAGCCGTGAAAAACCAAGTTAAACACAGCAAAGCACTACTTAAAAAAAGAACTATGCGATCAAGCAAAGTAAATCACTTCAAAAAGTACAGCACGGTATAGCTTTATGGCCAAGCAAATCACTGAAATGCTCAGGACAGAAAAGTCCAGCACTTTCCCTAGGCTCTTGCTGGATTGCTGAAAGGACTTCTCAACAAAGGCTTAATTAACCCCACTGGACAAAGCAAGGATACACCATAAAACACTGCACAACAAACCCACAGAGCAACAACGCACATCACATGCAATTTTATCAGTGCACATCCAAGCAAAAATCAACTGCAAATCACTGAACATGAATGCTCAACAAGATCAAACTTTTCACAGTACTCAGAGGAACCAATAGATGCAAAGTTTTGCCTAGTTGAGCACTCAAGCTCAAAGAACCTGCATAATGAAGTTGAGAAGGGTAAAGAAGTGACTACTCAAGCTCAAGAGGCCAAAGCCCTATAGCCTAGAACTCAGGAGGGCAAGATACCAAGAAACATGCTTCACAGACCAGCACAGAAGACAAAATACTGCATACCTGAAACCAACAGAATAAATCACTCTACTGCTGCCCTGGTCAACACAACATAGAGATGCTTGAGTAGTGTACAACCAAGAGCAGTAGGATAGAACATCGGAAAAGGGTTCGCCTGGCAATCCCTAGAAGAACAAAGCGTTACACAAGAAACAATTCACCACAAAGCACTGTACAAAAATGCACCCCACAAGAAAGCTTTCCGCAGCATAAGTCAGCGGAACAAACAGATGAAAATGGCAGGTAAGAAAACCCTTCCAGAAAGAGCAATGTACAGTAAAGCACAGCATAGCACATCTACGTACAATTGGAGATTGCAAAGAACAGACAAGTACAGAATAGCAAAGTACTGGAAACCAAATCACTTCATAGCTTTCAAACAATACAAACTAACAGCTGTAGAGGTAAGCATTGAACACTACAGTTCTGAAGCGAAAAGGGCTGCACAACCACCCTCAGCACAATCAATTGAAGCAACGTGAGATGCTAAATGCACCAGGTTTAAGTACTAAAAACACTAAGCAGAGAAAACACTAAGCAGCCTGGAATGCGTTGAAGATGTAAGAAGTAGACTGCTGAGGTCAAAAGGACAAAGGAATGCCAATTTTAGGTGATTAAAAAACTTCCCGCCAGAATATCACTCACCCTACAGCACTAGTCTTTGGAAAGCAGCATGGGGAACGCTAGCATATCCGAAGACAACGCTGAGCAGATTACCAAGCAAACACCACTTCAGCAGCGCAAGTCACCCAACAACAATGGACAATTCAACATATATGAGTGGATCACCTACAATCTCTGCGCTCATCTGAAATTGTGTTTACAGTCTGTGCCTTTTTTAAATCAGCACTCAGATTTAGATACGCTACGATGGGCTAGTCTGTCAGGACCCTATATGCAGTTGTGGTTTAGGAAACAGATCTTGGCAGGTATATTGGGCTGATTATTGGGGGATAGTAGGAACGAGTGACGGACCCTAAAATAGGTTTTTGTTCTCATTCTATCAACCCTTCATGGCCTTCTAAATGCAGTTACTGCCCATAACCTTGTATTCGCGTATTGAAATCTGACTGCATTTTTTTTGTCGATCTAAAGCGTGGATATGTGATGTATTATTTGTTGTGTCTTTACTGAATCCTAAAAGCCTTTTATGCTCTTTAAAAAAAAAAAATTCTAACTCATGATGATGTTAAGTTTCTATGTGCAAAGAAGGGGATGGATTTTACCAATTTTAAGATTGTTAGGATTGAGACAATGCAGGGCAGCGCTTTATCATTAAAATGCATGTTTTGGAAAGTCAATTGCATCTTTTATTTAAAGTATTGTAAACTGTAGGAAATTAATTTTTATATGAAATTTGTTGGGGATGACAAAATTAATTTGTAATTATAGTTGGAATCAAATGCTGTATTATCGAGTTACTTGTATTTATAATTACCCTACACACTTTTTTATCATGTAATATTGATGTTTTAAATTGTATGCTTTTATGATTTTTGCACAAAAATCGCATAAAGCTGGTATTGATTCGAATTGAACTTCTATGTGTGATCTCAGCTATGTGTAATCTTTTATGTACTTTTATGGTCCATTGTTTCTAGACCGAATAAAGTTATTGAATTGAGTGGATTACTGCGCACATATGACATCTTGTTGACAATTAGTGAGAGGATTGATTGGTGCAGACTCAGCACTTCCAATTTGATTCCGAGTAAAGAAATCTGGCACAAAGTGGGACCAGTGGCTTCTTCAATTCCCCTTTGATCTCGGGGCGTAGTCAAACACCCTAAACAAATAATGGACCAGCACAAGCAAATCAACAATGTACTCAAACGAGGAAATAAAGATTTTTAAATTAAAAAAGACAGGATCTAAAAATAAAATAAAAAACATTAGGACCCATAAAAGTCTTTCCATATCAATTTCCTCTGAGAAATAGCAAAGTGAAGCATTTAGAGGATGCTGTTCAGGATGGGATGTAGTGGTACTGAGTGATCAGCTGAAAATTTCATAGCAATCCCCAAGACTTTATGCAGATGAGAAGATGGAAACTAATTTATAAGTGTTGCACGTTCTTGCAGGAGAGGCCCTTGCAGGTAAGAGCAGTAGTGGTTGGGTGTGTATTCGACAGACAAGCACGAGGGAAAAATAAATAAACAATTAATTTTCCCTGGTCGTTGTCGCCTCTCGAAATCCCCGCCCCCAAACCCGGCCTCACCGTTCTTACCTGCAGGAACCGCGGCTGCGTTCTTAAGTGGTTTATTTGAGAACTTGCTCTCCCTGAGCAATTCTTCACTTTCACATAACCGCTGGAGGGCTCTTGAAGTAGGGTGAATGACGATATTGGGTTGCGGCCACCTGGTTCAGGTGCACTATATTCAGTATGACTTGCTGGTCGATCTTCTAGAAGCACTCTTACATTTTAAAGGTGTGAAAAATAGTTTGCTCACTTCAGTCTCCATATTGCATCTTTAACATTTGTGATACTTACATTTTCAGAAACGTTGTTTAGCAGGGAAGCTCAAAAACATCATCTACTTTCCCTTGCAAGCACTTTTTTTCTGCAAGTCCCTCCTTTGGCAATATTTTACAGGACCCAACCGTTGAACCCTATTATTTCCCAAATTTCTCCATGTAGCACCTGATCTGTACAACTTCTCACTCAGGAATCACGTGCGACCTCACATCGTTCTGCAGCAGGCCAATGTTCCTTTCACTTGGCTCATCGAGCACAGCACCATGGTCAAGGTGAGTGAGTATACAAAGAGGAGACTGAATTACATAGATCCTTAAGCCACACTGTGAATTCCTAGCTCATGTTTTCCTGAGTAGCTGGTAATCTTTGAAATGCCATCAAGAGCGCTAAGAATTTATGAAAAGTGACGCATCGCTGTGAGAAAACAGTGATGCGTCACTGTTCATTGCGCCCTCCTTGTGACACCAATGAAGTGTCATATTTACAGTATGATGCAGCATGTCAAAAGGGGTTAAAGATATGTCAGTACTTCTGATGTATCTGTAGGTGCAAAAATGATGCTTTGCTGGAGTGTGTCACACAAGTGACACAACTCCAGCAATGAGACATTACACATGGGCAAGTCTCTTGTTAAATGTGCCTGCCTCAGTCTTACGCCAGTCATAAGGCAGGCGTAAGATATTTACACATTTGCATCCTAGAAGTGGCACAGTGAAATCTTATAGCAGAGTTGAGTCCCCTCGGGGACACCTCCAGTGATTAATGAATCCTCTGTAGAACTCAAAATGTTATAGTTCAAAGAGGATCAGGAGGAGATCCCTATGATTACAATGAGACTAATTTCTCCTGGTACGACAGAGAGTGGCAATTTAGTTCACCACAAACTTCCCACTTAACCTTGGGGCAGCCAAACCAGAGGTATGTCAGTGGGACCCACATTGTTGCACTGAGCTCAAACTCTTCATGAGGGGAAGAGACCAAGCAAAGCAATCTGCACCAGATGGGGCCTTGCACATCTTTCCACCTAATAGAACAGAGTGATATCAGGTCATATAATGTGGCATAATTATCCAGACCTCAAGAGGTTATCAGCAGACAATTCAACAAAAAACCATTTTTAAGTTTAAAAAAAAGACAAGCAAACCAGGAAAATTGTGGTAAAGATAAACAATTGCATTCATTTGCTTTTTATTAGGTAAGTTAGCCCATCTTGAGATGTGGCATACACTGAAAGGCACAATTATTTTCCTAAGTCCTAGCTCTGACAAATGTTTTACTTTCATCAAAGAATTTCTACACTCAACAGCTTGTCGAATCATGGGAATGATAAAACCTGTGTGCACATGCTCACAAGAGATCAAGGGCCAGATGTACAATCAAGGCATTTTGCGAATCGCAAATTGCGCTCAATTGCGAGTTGCAAAATGCCATGTATAACAGTGTCTGGGACACTGTTTGCAATTCCCAATGGGGTCGCAAATTGCACGCCTCATCAATATTCATGAGGCATTCGCAATTTGTGACCCCATTGGGAATGGCTGGCCCTCCCAGGTATTGTAGCCTGCTGGGCTCAGCAGACCACCATGTCTGGGACTGCTTTTAAATAAAGCTGTTTTAAAAAAAATGCAGCCTGTTTTCCTTAAAGGAAACGGAATGCATTTAAAAAAAGAAAAGTGAAACATTTTCGTTTCATTTTTTAAGGGCAGGTAGTGGTCCCTGGGACCTCTGCCTGTCCCTAAAAAATATTTTCCCCTGCATTCACAAAGGAGACGGATTTTGCAAGTGCTTTACCACCCTCTGAAGAGGATGGTAAATTGCGAGTGTTTTGCGACCGCAATTGTGGTCGCAAAATATTCTTACATAGGGTAGCTATTAGGAAGGGACGCCATGGACGCCCCTTCTTAATAGTGAGTTGCAAATCCTATTTATCGAGTCGCAAATAAATTGCGACTCACTAATTAGGGTTTGTACATGGCCCAATAGTAATTTGCATTCGCAAATGGGTTGCAAATGCGTTTGCACATGCAAAATTGGGTCGTACATCTGGCCTCAAGTCCTCGTCTGCTATTTTCAACAGTTTTTCTGTAAGTGCCTTTTTTATTCATTCCGAGGCATGTAGAAACATGGGCGGGAGGCCTTAGCGTGGCCAAGCTTCACTGTACATAGCACACTATGTTATTTCAAGGACTTTACTGCCTCGAAAGTTAGTATTTCCTTCTGAAAGACTTAAATCAACAGAGCTCCGTTCCACTGGCAGGCTTCTGGCAAATGTTACAGAACAAGCTGTAATTACAGTCTTTCTTCTGAATATGATTAGGAAAGCCCTGAGGGGCCCTGCATAGCCAAGGCATTGCTCTGATGCTAGAAAGAGTCTCTAAAGATTGTAGGGAAGCTGTGGCAGATCTAGGGGGGACTCTTGACTGGCATGGGCCAGTGAGAGCTACAGTACAAACTCAGAGGTGGATAAGTGACAGGATTCCTGGCTAGCTTCTGCAAAACCCAGGGTGTGAGTTGCAGGTTGGAGCACAGCTTAGGGCCTCAGGAGAAAACATTATCATGTGGGAGCAACATCAAGGTGATGTAGGGAATGCTTACATTATTCTCAGCCACTGTCAATCTCTTGTGCCGCATTCCAGCCTCTCATTTTCTGCCCTCCATGCCACTATAGACACGCATTTCACCAATCACCTTGTTGTTGTTGCAGTTGCTGCTCTGGGTGTGATGGATATGCCCACACATGGGTCCTGTGTTCAATGTGCTATGAGACTCAAGCTACACCCTACTGAAGAGCCTTAAATTGTGCTAAACAGCATGGGACTGGCTGTGGTCTTTTCTGCAGAAGGTCTCACATGGAAATTCAGGACTGTTACCATGAGGAGGAGGGTCAGTACTGATTTGCATAAGGTTGTCTAGAGTGGCATGTTGGGTGAAAAACAATGGACTGAAATGTGGCACAGACCAATCATCGAGAGCTGAGATTAATTAAATCATTCCATCTATCTTCTTGTTGTTGTTGCATTGTCCTGTGGGGGCAACAGTCTAGACTAAGGCTACAGTTGCCAATAGGACATAGGAGAACAGCAGCTCAGTATATGGCAGGATCCCAGGGGACCTGCAGCAACGCTTCTGTAGCTCGCTGGCTCGCAGAAGCCTGGGAGAGCTCCTCCAAAGCTAATTGGGTTCAGTGGTTGCTGGGGCCCTGAATGCACTCTGTGATAGAGTTGAGTATTGAAACAGTTCCACTTCGTGGGTAACTTGGCACACCTGAGAAGGTAAGGCCCTACCACAAAGCATAGGACACTGAGACTGGTACGATATCAGGTTTTGAATAAGCAGGATGAAGGTACCTAGTGGGGGGAGAGGTGTTTCACTGCTTAGGGCTTCACTGATTGGTAAGATCCATGACAGCTGGAGCCACGCTTTGAATGGGTGGGGATTGTTCTACAGCTTTGACAAATGGAACTTGGTCACAAGGTATTTGTGAGGAAATGTGGTGGGATGTCTCTTTGTCCTTCATTAATTCCTAGTAAATATTGCTTCACTTCCACCTCTCATTGTCACTGTTAAAGACAGGCCTGTGGTTAAATAACTGGCTTGGGATAATTCAGAAGAGGCCATAGTCAAACTTGGACTCCATTGACTCAAGCACAGTCCTGTGACATTCATACACTCTATGGTGCTCACGCATGAGTAGAGAGCTAGGCATATCACTGGCTCGGGACACATCAATGTGACAGACATAAGGCCAACATATAGAGACAAGCAGATTGCTGGTTCATGATACCTACTTCTAAGGGTCACTTGATCAAATTGCATAGTGTGCAGGTAACTTGCTCACTAGCCCATTGTGCAAGTCACTGGATTAGAGTAAAGATCTTTATGGACCATTTGCTTAGAAAACATGGTAGTGACGGAGCTCAATTGGTACAGAGTTGGGCAGGAGACTGGACGCAGAGCTATGTAAATCTCTGCTGATGTTACAATACTGTGTGTCACTTCCTTAGGATACCGAGCTGTGCAGAGCACTAGATCAAGATAAAGAGTTGTACAGGTCCCTGTTTTAGAGGCAAAAGTGAGCAGGTCACTGTCTAATGGCACAGAGCTTTTGAAGTCACTCACTGAGTGTTAGACCTGACATCCTTGACAGACGTTTTGTCTTTACTCTGATTTTGCTGAACTCAGTTTTGTTTTGACATTAGGACCTGCTAACCAGTGGCAAAGTGCTTGCGCTGTTTCCTTCAAACATGGGAAAATTAGCATACACCCAATAAGCACATTTAATTTACTTACAAGTTCCTAGTAAATGGCACTACACTTACCCAGAGCCTGTAAATTGAATGCTACAGTGGGGCAATAGCACATATTGTGCCACCCGCTAGTAGCACTGTAAAACATGTCTCAGGTAATCCACTGAAGCCTGTGATGCAATTTCAAATTTTTATCTGAACCTGGCAAAACACACCTTTCACCAGGTCTAAAATGCTAATAGAGTAATTGAAAAAGTAGGGCATGCGTTCATAGGTTTTACATGTCCTGGCAGTAAAAAACTACTAAAGTCGTTTTGTACTGGTGTAAGACTATCTCTTCAATAGACTAACACTGGGCCATCTCATTACACTTAATAAGTGACAAATTTAGATTGGGAACAGTTGATAGAGAAATGCTGTTTACAATTAAATGAACTATAATTAAAAAACCTCTGTAATGAGAAAGTTGGATTTTAATGTACTCGAATGAACTTGCTACTTTTAGAAAGTTGCCATTTTTCTTCCTAAACTTTACTTTTCTGCACTGTCCTGAGTCACATGACTGTGAGTAGCATTGCTGTTGTGGGTGGTGTATTGCTTCCAGACACGGAGACAAAAGAGGCAATGGTAAGATGGTCTAGGTGTGAGGGGAGAGGCTCTTCCTGATAGGATGGCTGAGGAGGAGTTGTGCCCTGCTCTGAATACACTTTAAAGGACCCTGACTGCAGCACACACAAAGAAACCTAGCATCGGGTCTGCCCTTGCCTTTATCACCCTACACAGTTTGGAGCCAGGCCCAGAGGAAAGGGAAAACTAACCAGAACCAGTTTTGGAAGTAGGCAAGGGAAATCCCCCAAACAAAGGCTAGCACCAGGTGTAAAAGTGGAACTTGCATAACCTCTCATCAGAATATTCCTGGACCTGTGTAAGATTCAGAAAAAGGACTGACCTGCTGTCTGAAAAAGGAAGATTGAACATAAAATCCCCAGAAGTGACTCAAAGGTCATTTGCGGTCACTGGCTCGGGATCTACAGGGACACACCAAGATTCCAGAGGCCTTCCTGCAACTCCCAGTTGACCAGCACCAACTGAATTTGCCTAAACCCTGATGGTTACCTCTAAATGAATGAATTCTGATTCCCAAGAGGTGCCCACCAAGTCCTGGACCCTTGGATGTCATCAGTATGTTCTTCTTCTGAGGAAACAGTGAAGATACAGATGTTTTTGGGCACCCCACGAATGCAAAGTGACCTCTTTAACCAGAATCTGCAGCTCGCAATGACCACCAATTCAAACCTCCAGTGGGAACTGTTCCTTGCTCCAAAAGCAACTATCCGTGATGATCACTAATGAGAGGCTCTGGTGGGACCTGCCCTTCGTGTCTGCAGATACAGCCTGTATCGACCACCAATGCAAATCCTCTGTGATGACCAGCTCTTCAAGATACAGCACCAGCTGTTTGAAATGCTTGACCTGCTCCTTGTGCCAACAACCTCCTTGTGCCCCCCGCCACTGTGAATTTCACTCTTTGTGCAGATTTAAGTTAAGTAACTCTTTGGCAGGATGAACCTGGCCCATGTATCCAACCTGTGCTCATCACGGTTGGCCCGAATGTATTACTTATCCCCAGTCCAGTGGAACTAGATACCTCAAAGTGACTCTTGCTTTTTGGGAGCTATTTTCACCTACAATTTTAAAAAATCATATCTTTGGTCTACTGATTGTTTTTTTGTTTTCATTGTATTCATTGAATTTAATCCTGTTTTTATAAACTGGTTTGGGATTTTTCTTTTGTTGTCTTTTCACTTTACTACTGTTTGAGTGCTGCATAACTAGCTTTCCCGCTGCCTCTAAGTTAAGATGACGGTTTTTGTGACCTTTATTGTTCACCCTGGCAAAGGTTGTGTTCATTCTTTGAGTGGGTCTTCCACCCCTCCCAAATGATAATCCAATTTCTTACACTGAAGATACAGAGCAGTTCATGCCACAGACAGGTGCAGAGTTGTGCAGGATACTGGATACATAGCTGTCTGGGCTACTGGCTGAGGACCCAGATCTTTGCAGGATACTGGTACAAGAAACACAGCTGGTCATAATCACTTAAAATACATACAAAGCACTTCTCTCTTACATTAATATGTTCTACTAAATGCTGAAGTATACTCACTCACATATTACTTGGGTGTTTTGAGGTAGTTTTCTCTCCAAGAAGAGCTATACTGGTTTGTAGAGTAAGTTAAACACCATCAGTGTGGATTATGTCTTCAGTGAAGTCATCAATGATGTCATTTGGGAAATTATCAGTGATGTCATCAATAATGTCATTGAACATGTCATGAGTGATGCAATATGCAACCTCATAACCAGTGCATGCAGGGTTGAAAGTTATAATTAGTCAAAAGGGGGCAATTCATCAACTCCTCAAAAACCACTTAGTACTGTGCGGAGGTACTAGTATAGGTTCTTTGCCTTGGTAGGTGTGCAGACCAGTGTTCTGTGGTGGTATGTGAGTGTACAGAAACAGGAGTAAACCCGTTAACCCAGCTGAGACCGGGTAAGTATTACACCAAAAAGACAGTGTCTCAACTGGTATGTGAGTCAATAGACCTTGAGGATACACTGCACTCAAGCTCGTAATTAATGGAGCTGCTACATTAATCTCAAGCTTGAGAGCAGTGTATGCTCGACAAAGGACCTATGCTAGTACCTTCGCACACCATTAAGTGTTTTTTGAGGGTGTATCATTTCCTTATTATCCTGAAGCAGACACGGTTCCAAAGCATATATGGGTCAAAACATCAACAATGGCATATATTATGAGCTTGATGCAGATTGACTGTTGAAAAGGAGTTGACAAATTGCCCCCTTTTGACTAACTTTAAACATAATAGTTCACGGGCTCTTATTGATGTAATATATGTTGTCTATTTTTCTGTTGTGATCTCACTTTCACGAACACTGCACCAATCTCACTGTGTGAAACACCAATTTATAATGTTCTTGTCTTACAATTCGTAAATATTGTGGTCCTGAGTCACACAAGGCCTCCGTACTCGTGGCAGAGGCCCCGCAGTCATGGGGGGAGGTTAAGGACTCGGAGCGGAATCTCCGTAAGAGAATTCTCATTGTGGAGATTCCGCCCAAGTGCGGAGACTGTCCTACAACTGCAGGGTCACGGCGCTTTGTGAATCAGGCCCTGTGTGTTTTCGCTAAGTGGTGTTTTGTTGAATCTTACACAGTCTGTTGAGGGGGGTCTTGGACCCTTTACCATATAATTTGTTGTTAGAAGCCTTTTTGTTACTTTCCATGAAGAATCTTTCAATAGACCCAGATTCTGATAGTTACCGGGTCCACCCCATGTATATTTAAACTGTGCAGTCAACTAAAGCAGAATTCCAAGCATAAAGAACACTGGATATCAAGCTGTGCAAGTCACTCACGTAGGATATAGACACTGGTACAGGGCTATTCAGGGCAGTGGGTCAGGATACAGAGCTGGGCAGTAGACTACTACCCAATGCAAGGTTAGAATAATATTGTCTTGGGGGACATATCTATGGGCATCACTTGCTCAGGCTGAAGAGCTGGTTACTGGCTTAGTAGACAGGTCATAGGCTGGTGCAGAGTTGTGCACGATACAGGATGTAGAATTGCCACAAAAAAAATAATATATATATATATATATATATATATATATATATATATATATATATATTCACACGCTTCCCAAAAGGAATAAGCAGGTCGTACTCCGACTTGTTGATTCAAAAGCTTGTGCAGTCATTTATTTTAAAGTTATAAACATGCTCCTTCTCTAGCAAGAAACAAACCACCAACGTTTCAGTCCCAGCCGAGACCTTGCTCACGCTAACGCCCCCCCTTGTCCTAACACAATTTTAAACGCTATTCAGCGTCATTTCCTGTATTTAGTTACAAGGGCATTATGTTAGTTGTAGTGCACATGTTTTTCTTCTTTTAAAAGTCACAATTTCTCAAATTTTGTAGATGTTATTTAGTCACACCTAATATTGTTGAATAAACTCACATTATATTCGATCATGCATAAGATGCTCATTCCAAACACTATTTTCCTCAAAACTGTATCCTCCTCTAGTGGAGTATGAACCGCATTGGTAAATCATTGCATTAGTTTTCTTATTTAGTACACAATATTTTTTTACTTCTCTTTTTTGATTTTTTGTGTGACTATATACATAGTGAAGAAACAAATAATTTCTATAAGATCCTAGATACAACATTTTATAAATAATTTTAGTTCATGCCACTAAACTAATAAAAGGAGGCTTCAGTCTTTGATCTTAGTTACAGTTCCAACATGCGACCAGCGTCCTTTATAAGTGAATGTAAAGTTACTCATTTTGATTCAAGCCATGAGGGGAGCAGAGGTGCCGGCTGGGAAAGCCGCTAAACATTCAACACAAAGGTCTCCTCTTTTTACTTTTACCTCTTAAAGTTTCTTTTTAAGCCATAGACTTCAAAGGTTTCATGCAAAACGTGCGTATCAATGTATAAATAAATAAATAGATAAATAACTATATAGTTCAATACATAAATATATGAATAAATACAGCTACTCGCACATTGACAGAACTGTTTTAAAATAACGGTATAAATACCTAAAATCAAACTTTAAAAAGCCTGTTTTTGTGCTTTAATACCATAAAACATTGAAGAAACATTACTACATTTAAATATTTATTATGTTTACCAAATAATTTGATTTGAAAACATTAAAAACATTGATAGCCCACTTGAAAATATAAATGGCTGCTGATAGGTTGGGAATCCTACTTGTTATAATCTATCTCAGTACAAATACCTAACGTTATTCTAGATTGATTCCGTCCTTTAAGCAAGTCCCATGGGGTATAACAGTATATGGTGGATCTCCCTATTGGTCATAAAGTGCTGCTACGTGCAAAATACTGTGAGTAAAGTGTCTTGTGCAAACTAATTAAAACTCTGTGTAAAAACCTATCTTGCTTAGTGTGTTAAAATACTGGAGGTGGGGCTGGCGATTATGTAAAACTGAATATTTTTAATAAAACTCTTCAAAGATGAATGAATTATCGTGTCAGCTGGCACTCAAAAAGTGCATTGATTTGTTTTATTTTGTTTAATCATTGTTTTATCAATTGAGCAAGCTCGCATTCAATTCTTCTGTGGCATTCAACCCTCTCGGATGCTTGGTGTCGAGATTTAAAATATATAGCATTTCAAGTTTACGAAGTTGTTGTTTTTGTTTAATTATATATATATATATATATATGTGTGTGTACCCCCTGTGTCATTGGATACCGAAAGGACTACTTACTCCGCTGGAGAAATACGTAAGTTGAATCCCGGACAACTGACGACTTGTAGTCAGCACAATCCAGAGGATCTTTCAGATCAAGCTAAAATTGGGTGTAGGGACTGTAAATCCATCATTCCCCTAATTAATGACAAAGTTAAACATCTGACTGACGGCACCGCCAAGCATACTACTATATCCATCTCCCTCATTAATGCTCGCTCCTTGGCTAAGCATAGGCAGGATATCGCTGATCTAATTGTGGACCACGCAATAGATATCCTTTTTGTAACCGAAACTTGGATGGATGATACATCCGAGCCCGACCTTCAGGTAGCAGTACCGGACGGCTTCAAGGTGTATAGGCGGGATAGACAGGGGGGGAAAAGAGGAGGAGGCCTGGCTATTATTACTCGGGATATTTTCCCAGTTAGAATTTCCCCGGTACCATCGCCGGCATGTGAGGCGCTGCACTTTGCCATTAATCTGAATGCTTCACGCAACCTTAAGGGAGTGCTTATCTACAGGCCACCAGGACCTCGCTCAGAATTTCTTTCCACCTTCACTTCCTGGTTGGAACCCCTAGCCATTGAGGATTCCTTTATGGCATTAGGAGACATAAATTTCCATCTGGATAAGACAGATGAGTCGGATACACAAACGCTACTAGCAGAATGTCACACACTGGGCTTAAACCAGCACATAAAAGCTCCAACACATGACGCTGGGCATACCTTGGACGCTATCTTTTCCAACATCAGTGAGCTGGAGGTATCTAAAATTCTGCCTCTCACATGGACAGATCACCATGCCATTTTGTGTCATCTACCGTTTAAACGAACCAACCCCGCTAAACAGACCCCTTTTCAAAATAAATTCAGAGTATGGAAGGACATCGATTACGAAACCTTTAAGATGTCCTTGTCCAAGACTTGCCCGAATATTCAGTCTGACCCTACTGAAGCAGTGGGGCAGTATCTCAACTGGGTAGGCAATGCGGTGGATATGCATGCTCCACTAAAAACTATATCTAAAAACAGAAAAGTGCCTTCAGCACCGTGGTACTCAGAGACCCTCAGAAAGCAAAAACAGATCTGCAGGAACCAGGAAAGAACCTGGCGCAAGACATATGACAACATAAGCAAAGCCAAGTATAAAGACGAACTCACCATCTATAAAAAAATGATTCAGGAGGAAAAAAAGAACTACTTTGAGCAGCAAATTAACAAATCAAAAAACTCGAGTCGACAAATGTTTGAAGTAGTTAAGACTCTGGCAGGGAAGGTGGTAGATCTGAGCCCTCCCCACTCTCAGGAATTCTGCAATAATCTAGCAGGTTTCTTCTTCTCAAAAGTAAACGACATATATTCAGAATTTTCGGTTACTTCATCAAGTACCAGCATACATCTTAAATCACCCAAAAATAGCCCGGACTGTTCGTTTACTAGATTCAGGGATATGACGAATCAGGAAATAGGAGATCTTATGAGACAGGTAAAAACAGGCTCATCCCTAGATCCCTGCCCCCCTAAAATCTTCATCCCAGTAATTGATGTGGTGAGTAAAGTCATTACTCATATTTGCAACGCCATGTTCCAATCTGGGATTTTCCCAGATAAGTTAAAAAACACTCTGCTGAAACCTCTCCTTAAAAAAACTGGTCTAGATAAAACAACTCTCAAAAACTATAGACCCATTGCCAGCCTGCCTTACCTGGCTAAAATAGTGGAAAAAGCAATGAACATCCAACTAGCTGAATATATTGAACAAAATAACCTCCTGGATGAGTCGCAGTTTGGGTTCCGGAAACTTCATGGAACAGAGACTGCCCTCATTAAGGCTGCCGATGATATCAGAACCATCAGGGACCAAGGAGGAACAGCTATACTGGTCCTGCTGGATCTCTCGGCGGCCTTCGACACGGTCAATCATGCTGTCCTGATTGACCGTGTCGAGGACATGGGCATTTGCTCAAAGGCCAAGGAGCTTCTGGCTTCATTTCTGTCCAACAGAACGCAAGCAGTGACACTGGGCGCATTTCAATCTACTGAGCTCGCCCTCCCATGTGGCGTCCCGCAAGGCTCATCCCTAAGTCCGACACTTTTCAACATCTATGTGTCGGACTTAGCAAGGGTGATCAAGAACTACCGGATGAGCCTTACCTCATACGCCGACGACACCCAATTGGTGATCGCAATTAAGAATGATGGTGAGGAGGTAGCCGCCAGGTTCCAAGAAGGCATGCTTGCCATCAAGGAATGGATGTCTGAGAACTGCTTGCGTCTCAACTCCGATAAAACTGAGGTAATGATCTTTGGAAATCTATCGCCGCAGTGGTCCACTTTTTGGTGGCCGACCCCACTCGGAGCCCCCCCAGAACCTGTGCAAAAGGTCAGGAACTTAGGAATTATATTCGACGACAATCTTAATTTCTCCAACCATGCCAATCAGGTTGCGTCGTCTGCCTTCTACAAGCTTAAGATCATTAGAAAAATCCTGCCCTATCTTCCTGAGAGTACTAGGAAAACAGTGGTGAGTTCCTTAGTACTCTCATCACTTGATTATTGCAATGGATTATTTGTAAATGCCCAGGCACGGGTGGTGGCCAAACTGCAGCTTATACAAAATGCTGCCGCAAGGCTACTAGCTGGCATTCCTAAGTTTCAGTCCACCAAGCAAGCGATAAGGAACTACCACTGGTTAACAGTGAGAAATCGCATTAGATTCAAGACCTTGTGTCTCACCTATAAAGCCCTCAAGGGTCTTGGACCAGCATTTCTCAAACAGAAACTCTTCTATTATTTACCAAAAAGATCCTTACGATCTGAACAGAGACATCTACTGGTAGTGCCACGCACTAGGACGGTGACATGGGGCGACAGAAGCTTTACCAACGCTGCTGCCAAACTTTGGAACACGCTTCCAAAGGAAATAAAATTGGCACCCTCGCTACTTCAATTCAGAAAATTGGTAAAAACCTGGTTATTTGACCAATAAACTGCTCAGGACAATACTTTTTAAGGTAGATACATGTTCAATCTCGGATTTTTCAGCAAAGTCATAGCGCCAAGACACCCACGGGTATACGCTGCGCTTTATAAATTTTTAAAATAAATAAATAAATATCTATCTATCTATATATATATATATATATATATATATATATATATATATATATATATATATATATATATATATATATATGTATATATATATATACATAGAAGAGCGTTGTTACTTCATCGGCGTTCCCAGACCCTACCGCCAGAGTGATTGTGCACGGTTGGAAGCAGGGGCTCGGGGAGTGTTTATCGTCCAGCACAGTGCAGCGGCTCCAACCTGACCACACTTCTAATCAGCCTCTCAAAACTTTGAGCAACACAACAATCCAGCTGAGAGGGACACTCATCCAGGAGAGAACCAACTGCATGATGGTAAATGCAGTCCTTACAATTGAACTGGTTGGGTGTGTCTACAGATTTGCAGTTTCAGGTGTGCCCCACGCTACTTCAGGAGGAGGGGTATATAAAACTAAGCATGGAGACTGCAACAGCAGAGGCATTTGATAAAGGCTACTGCCATGACACAATGTTAAATAAACAAACCCTGAAAACCCCGCTGTGTATCCCTGTCTGCTGCTTCGAGAGGAGAAGACATTTTTGAATATATATATATATGTATATAATTAAACAAAAGGATTCTGCATACATATATATATATATATATATATACATGATTCGGTCTGGCCCAAGCTCGGAGGCTCCTGGGTGCTCTGGGGCGGTGCACGCGAGGCGCAGCAGGACCCGCTGCGATTTACAACAATTCCGCTTTTATACATATATATATATATATGATATCCTTTTGTTTAATTTTATATATATATATATATCGATTGTTGCCAAACGATGGAACTAACATCCCCACCATGCACCTTACTGGCCTTGAACTGTCCATGGGGAAGTGTATAAACGAAACGCGTCGGACTATGAAAGACAGGTGTTTATGATTAACTCTGCCTACGCACTACCGTACCAATAAAAAGCTGAGGGGGTTACTTTCGTGTGCCGCTCATTTGTTGGATATTACCCTTGGAGCTGGATATACATATATATACATATATATATATATATTCACTGAAAAAACCATAGGTTATAGACCATATATAGTTAGGAATTAGCATTTAAAAAACGTTTTTTTACTCACACAAAACCATTGAAATTCCATATATAGTTAGTTGCACTAACTATATATCGCGCACCCGCAATCCACTGCTGATGATGTCACATATTACATCATTCATGACATGGTCAGTGACATCACTGATGACATCACTGATGACATCTCAAATGACATCACTGATGACATGACTGATAACAACATCCAGTGATTTTTTGTTTCTGTAAAGTTTAAATATGTCTTACATATTGAAGAATGAGTGGATGTATAAGTGTCTGGACGAAGGATTTAGTAGGTGCATGACTAACTGTATGAGTGAGTGATTAAATGTGTCTCACTGAGTGCATGGGTTAGTGACTAAACTGTCTTAATTTGTGCATCATTATGTCTGTTGTTCTGTAAACTGCTGCATGTGTTGATCAGTAGCTGTATGAGTAACTATATGGGTTATTGATTGATTGCCCAAGTATTTGTATGGGAGACTGAGTGTGTGTGTGGCTGGCTGGGAGGTGTGTGACTCTGTGCAGATCAATGTGTACTTGTATCAATGATTGTATAAGAAGGTAAGTATGTGTTAGTATATGTTTGAAAATGTAAGGTGCTCTATGTTTAACTGTATAGACAAGAAAATGGAAGTGTCATTGATTCTTTACATGACTGACTAGGTGAGTGAGTAACTCCATGGATGAGTGGCAGACTGTGAGTGTCTGTATAGGTGTATGAGTGCATATGATAGTGTTGTAAAGATGAGTGATTGTATGTATGAATGATTGTATGGGTGAATGAGTGAAGGTGTGTGTAGACGTAGGAATCAGTGAGTGCGTATGTAGTAACTAGTATTGGTGTGTCAATGGTTTCAAAAATTATACTCTGTATTTAACACTGGGTGAAACAGAGGTTATAATAAAATGTGAGGAGATGCATTGTATTGTCACATGAATGATATCATCAGTGATGTGGTCATTGATGTCAAATGAGATGTCATCAGTGATGTCATCAGTGATGTCATTTGAGATGTCATCAGTGATGTCATCAGTGATGTCACTGACCATGTCATGAATGATGTAATATGTGACATCATCAGCAGTGGATTGCGGGTGCGCGATATATAGTTAGTGCAACTAACTATATATGGAATTTCAATGGTTTTGTGTGAGTAAAAAAACGTTTTTTAAATGCTAATTCCTAACTATATATGGTCTATAACCTATGGTTTTTTCAGTGAATTTTCAAGGTTTTGTAAATGCTAATTCCTAACTATATATGGTCTATAACCTATGGTTTTTTCAGTGAATTTAAATGGTTTTTTAATAGCAAATATCATAAGCTGTCGAATGTCAAGTACGTGGTAAGTAAAAACATTTTCGTGTTTATGCACACTGATCTGCTTTGAATGCTGCCCCCCCCCTCATTTCTATTAGGAGTACTCTCTCTTTGCAGATAGTGAAAGGTAGTTAACGCAGACCTTTGCACCCGTTGTAATACGTCGTGCCTGCTTCTCTCTCCATTTGATTGATTGTTATCCAAGCATTTACTGTTTTAGAATTGGTTCTCTTTGGTTCATTCTCTATTTACAAACAAACACAGAGTCGCAATACTCTGTTTAGTCTTTGCAGATAACGAAAAATCGTGTAAAAAAACAAAAGGAATCGAGCAAAATCAGTAGGCCACTAATGGGATCTCTTTTTGACCTCGCTAAAATAGAAACATTAAGAACAACCCCTCATGACAAATACGAAACTAGTGAGATGAACTGAACTCCACACCATGATGGCTGCAATACAGCTCGGCTCCGCCACCCACCCCGCCCAAAATAACGATAAAGAGCGGCTGCCATGATTGCTCGCGGAATGGCCACGACGGAGCTACGAAATGGTGGTGCTCTCATGCTAACGCCAGCTTCAGTCTGAAACATCCAGAAACACTGTAGACTACCAATTCGATCAGTTCCGGTAGCGCCCCAATGTAACCCGGTAGAGAAGAACTAGCCCTCCCCTCTTTGACTGATGGTTCTTGTTGCCTGTCCCTTCTGTTGTCATTTAACAGAACTATTTAGCCTGCTGAAAGGGGTTGTGTTCCGACCGCTGGTTGGTGGAGACATTTTGACTATATTCTGGACCTGCGTTGTCGCGTAATGCGTCATATGACGCGCCGCGTTAGCGCATCCGGAAGTCATCCGGGGCGCGACGCGCAGCGCGTAACGTAAGCATAACAGGTCATGTGACTTGTTAATAAAACTTTTCATTGGTTCATTTTACTTTTCTTATTCTAATGATGAAAGGCTTGGTCATATGACCTAAAAATTACGCTTTTTATTACTTCCGAACATTATTTTTTCTTAAATATATGTTATAATGTTCCAGGCTAATGTACTTTCCCGGAAAATTTACAACTGTCCTGCAAGTAAAATATATTCTTTTTTCGAGAAAAAGGGCGTTTCTTCGTCCCATGACGGAGCCGTTGAGCAAAAGAGGGTCGACCTGCTGTCTTAGTCGCCGATACGCCTGAATATGAGATTCTTATCGATCACTTTATGTTGCAGGAGTAGAAAACACAACAGCCCTTGACCATTTATCTTTACTGCGTTCCTGCGTATTATACCTTTTACCCTTCATGTGATTGGTCTGCTTTATTTCACTTGCCTTTTAATGATTCTAAAACAGTGACTATTATTAAAAACTTTACCAATGTATATACTACTACCATGTTTTCTTTTAAAAACCTTTATTGTGAAGATTTCATTATACAAATACGAGCCTATAACCACGTGGGCCGGCCACGGAGCAAACTGTAATCGTATATGATGAGTAGACATTTACACTGTAGAGGAACGTAACGGGCGGGCCATTAGGTTGCAAGAACTAAGGTGTCTAACAGTTGCGGAATCGGTGGACGTACATTTTATAATTAAAATACGACAGGGCCAGTTACAATAAAATTATCTAGATATACATTTGCGGGCAAGTACCATGCGTGACGTTAATTCGAACTTTCAATAGTACAGTAATCAATAACACATCAGAACTTAATATCAATAGGGATGTCGAAATACTCAATCAATTCTCGTCCCCGCCCGCCATGTGCTTCAAAATTGCATACGTATCTCGTGATTTCAAGGTTCTGCAACCAGTACACAACAAGGAGTTACGAGTCCCATTTATTCCGGTGCCATTTTGGGCGAGGACGGGCAGGTCCAGGATATAGTCAAAATGTCTCTACCAACCATCGACTATGATGATGTTCATATGCTGTATTTATAGAGTAACACTCATCTGTCCACATGAAATTAATTTGCCACAATCTAAACATGTCATTTTAATCTTTGCAAAGTTCTTCTAAATATTTGGGACCGTTTCCCTTGCCTCTGATGCTGTCAGTGCCACTTCTTTGATGAATGTACTGGCAGGTCGGGGGTTCTCCTCCAAATCTCTCTTTTATGCAGCACTATAATTAATTGGTGCCACCTCTCCATATGACGATGCATGGTATAGTTACCATAACTATATTTTTTTTCGGTTCCTCTGGAGAGTACATCGTGGCAGATGAAGCGTATAACGTACCGGGCATTTACCTTTTTTTGCATGTAGAGGAAAGGAAAAAAAAATCGAGCGTCCGAGTTCTAAGGTGTCCCAGGGCCATTTTAGTGGACCAAGCCCAAATCCAAAGAACAGGCCGCCATTTTGAGAGCCCTGTTGCAGCCGCCTGTCGCTGTAGCATCAAGAGCGGCCAAAACTCAGCTGAATGGCAACTGAAACGGTAAAGGGGCGCCCCACTACAGCAGACGAGCCTCCACCTAGGAAGGCCCGTTCACGCCGCCTCCCCCCCCCTTCGGGCACCCCACGCCGTTATTCGGAGCAGTATTGTAGGATGGCCACACCAGTGCAGCAACTTGCTAGACACCACCTCGGTGGTAACCGAATCTCAGCGCCTTGTGGTGTCTTCTATTCAGAAAACATTGTTGTGCTGCCTTCGACCTATTCGCCGCAAGTGCACACGCAACTCAGCTGCATAGCTTGCTAGACACCACCTCGGTGCTAACCGAATCTCAGCGCCTTCTGGTGTCTTCTATTCCAAAAATATTGTTGCGCTGCCTTTGGCCCCATTCGCACATCGGTCCGCTACTGCCGCCATCTCACAGGCCAACGGGGCGCCCCACGCCGACTTTCAGCATTGTAGGATGGCCACACCAGTGCACCTTACTAGACACCACCTCGGTGCCATCCGGATCTTGGCATCTCAGCGCCTTGTGGTGTCTTCTATTCAGAAAATATTGTTGCGCTGCCTTTGGCCCCATTCGCACATCGGTCCGCTACTGACGCCATCTCACAGGCTAATGGGGCGCCCCACGCCGAGTTTCAGCATTGTAGGATGGCCACACCAGTACAGCAACTTGCTAGACATCACCTCGGTGCCATCCGGACCTTGGCATCTCAGCGCCTTGTGGTGTCTTCTAGTCAGAAAATATTGTTGCGCTGCCTTTGGCCCCATTCGCACATCGGTCCGCTACTGACACCATCTCACAGGCCAACAGGGCGCCCCACGCCGACTTTTACCATTGTAGGATGGCCACACCAGTGCCACAACTTGCTAGACACCACCTCGGTGCCATCCGGATGTTGGCATCTCAGCGCCTTGTGGTGTCTTCTATTCCGAAAATATTGTTGCGCTGCCTTTGGCCCCATTCGCACATCGGTCCGCTACTGACGCCATCTCACAGGCCAACGGGGCGCCCCACGCCGACTTTCAACATTGTAGGATGGCCACACCAGTGCGGCAACTTACTAGACACCACCTCGGTGCCATCCGGATCTTGGCGCGTTGTGTTGCCTTCGGCCTATTCGCACATCGGTCCGCTACTGACGCCGCCTCACGTGCCAACGTATTTTCTCCGCATTTTATACCCTATGCCGCATAACAGGTCATGTGACTTGTTTATAAAACTTTTCATTGGTTCATTTTACTTTTGGTTTCCTAATGATGGAAGGCTTGATCATATGACCTAAAAATAACACTTTTCATTGGATGAAAACTTTTTTTTTTCCCAATAGATGAAAGCCCCACCTTGTTTCTGGATGTTTCAGACTGAAGCTGGCGTCAGCATGAAAGCACCACCATCTCGTGGCTCCATCGTGGTCATTCCGCGAGCAATCATGGCAGCCGCTCCCCACCAGAAGCCTGCAGGAGTCGGGGGCCCCCAAAACTTTTGTTGAATCCTCAAGGCGGAGGGGACGCTTTCGAGAATGGGGTCCAAGACCTAGCAGACAGTCGTCCGATTTCCAAGGTGTCCCAGGGCCATTTCAGTGGACCAGGCCCAAAAAGAAAAGAGCCTGCCGCCATTTTGAGAGTCCTGTGGCAGCCGCCTATCGCTGCACCGCAAGAGTGGGCGCAACTCAGCTGAATTGCGGCTTTGGACACAGTGGACCAAAAGCGGACGGAATGGCAACTGAAACGGTAAAGGGGCGCCCCACTACAACAGACGAGACTCCACCTGGAGAGGCCCGTTCACGCCGCCTCCCCCCCCCCGGGGCGCCCCACGCCGTTATTCGGAGCAGCATTGTAGGATACCAAAACCAGTGCGGCAACTTACTGGACATCACCTTGGTGCCATCGTTCTGCTGCCTTGGAACTATTCGCACAACAGTTTGCTACTGATGACCCAGCCCCCGCGACGCCCCACGCCGGATGCCGAAATCAGTGCGGCACCCAGGCAACATCACCTGGGTGCCGTCCAGAAATCTGGACGTTGTGCTGCGTTGGGACTATTCGCACAGCCGACCGCTACTTCGTTGTTTTTCCCTAAAAATTTTTATATGTTTTTAGTGTTTTTGTTTTGTTGTATATATTTATAAGTTATTAAAGTTTTATAATCTTACTACTTTGTTGGAGTGCTATATATTTTTAATGTGACACATAATTGTAAAAACTTTGATGTACAAAGAGTCATCCCTGGAATCTTCCGCTTCAGGCTCGGTCCCCTCCCCAATCACAATACAGGATGGTTTTCAGATAGTAGGAACGCGTGTGCTGTGACGGATCTCATCGAGTGTGGGCCTTGATCTACTATAACTCCTTTGAAGAGGGGTGATTCTTTACAGCTGGGGCCATAAACTACATCTGCAGGGCTAGCTGATAGCCTAGGACCGGCCTGGACAATCGGACACAGAGGAAAAGGAGTGTCAGAGGGTGCGGTAGTGAATAGGGCGAAAGGGAGGTGTCGGGCGGGCACAGGGTGTGATTCTCAGGGAATAACAGCGCAGATGGGGGGAGGTTTATTACCCATGCATAAGACAGAGAGCGGGGGTGACCAGTGCCTGGAGGAGATGCTTGCGAGGGTGGGGAGCCATGCTAAGGATCGACAGAGTGGGTCTGGTCAAGTCATCTAAAATGGCTGCCGTGCACGACAAAAGTGTGGCATTTGAAAAAAGGCAAGATGGCGCAGACAATGTTTTTCAACACTTCCTGATTTCCTTCGAATCGAACGTTAACAGACGTTGGGGCATATTACCAAAGTTAAGCGATATTTATCCCTAACGATGCTTAGCAACAAATTTTTTACCGCTAAGCATCGTCAGAAATTATCGCAGATAAACCTTGCTATTATCAAGGTTTATCGCAAATGCCATAAAAAACGACCGCAATGCATTCATATCGCTGAAAACTCAGCGATATTCATGCATTACCGAGCTAATGCTCTTAGCCATGTTATCCACCTCCCATTGGATAACATGGCTAAGAACTGCTCAGGGCAGGTGGTAGCTTTTGGAGAATTTCGCGCTTAGCACGAATATCTCCAAAAGTTGGTAATAGGAGATAGCGATGTTAGCGACTGTTTCAAGTCGCTAACATCTTGACATGCCCACTTTGCATGTCATTAGTGATAAATATCACTGTCATGCAAAGTGGGGCCCAAGATGGTCGCTATCTCCTACTAGCGGTCGCTAACTGGTGTTAGCAACAGCTAGGTAATACAGAGATAATTTTATCTCCGCGAAGCGGAGCGCTGTTACAGATATATATCTTTTTTTGAACGTTAATTTCTCAAAATCCACTGAAGCACATATATTGAGACCTAGCAAAGGCACATCGAGCTACCAGTCCCTACAATTTTGCCAAGTTTCGTGCAAATCCATTCAGCCGTTCGATTATTATTATTATTTTTTTTTTTGCCCCGCGGGGCCCTTTTAAAACCTCCACATCAAACCTAGGGGGTCAGGGAGGATCTACTATGCCCCTTATGGTCATTTGCCCCTTCGCTTTGGCCTCCTCTTGTCTCTCGATCCTACCGAGAGACAAGATGGCGGCCGCTACGGACTGTTTGGAATGTTTACAGACGCCGGAGAACCAATCAGCTTCGCAAAGCTCCGTAACGCGAAAAGTACGCGAAGCGGAGCGCTGTTACAGATATATATCTTTTTTTGAACGTTAATTTCTCAAAATCCACTGGAGCACATATATTGAGACCTAGCAAAGGCACATCGGGCTACCAGTCCCTAATATTTTGCCAAGTTTCGTGCAAATCCATTCAGCCATTCGATTATTATTATTATTTTTTTTTTTGCCCCGCGGGGCCCTTTTAAAACCTCCACATCAAACCTAGGGGGTCAGCGAGGATCTACTATGCCCCCTTATGGTCATTTGCCCCTTCGCTTTGGCCTCCTCTTGTCTCTCGATCCTACCGAGAGACAAGATGGCGGCCGCTACGGACTGTTTGGAATGTTCACAGACGCCGGAGAACCAATCAGCTTCGCTTCACAAAGCTCCGTACCGCGAAAAGTCCGCGAACCGGAGTGCTGCCCGGTCCGCTGTTACAGATATATATCTTTTTTTGAACGTTAATTTCTCAAAATCCACTGAAGCACATATATTGAGACCTAGCAAAGGCACATCGGGCTACCAGTCCCTACAATTTTGCCAAGTTTTGTGGAAATCCATTCAGCCGTTCGGGCTAAAAGTGAGGCCAACTGCCCTATGGAAAACTCAATGTTAAAAACACGTTTTGGGACCCCCCTTTTTTCTCGGCCCCCCCTTGACGAACCCCCCCCAAATTTTCAGGGGCTGCTCAGAAACAAAATTTCCATTTTCCTGAAAATTTCAGCCAATTCCGTCCACAAACGCCAAAGTTATTAGACATAGAATTTTCAAAAATCCCATAGAGAAAAAATCCTAACTATATATACCTACTGGCGACCGCCAGTAGGTAATATCCATACTAATATTATAAAGAGAGTGCCCAAATCTTTGAGGCGGGTAATCTCAGTAACCACAGCACCAATCACAACACCCAATACAGCGTTGGAAAGGGCAGTTGCAGCAAAAGGACATAGGCTATGCAGACGGCCACCATATACATTTAAAAGGTAAAAGAACTATGCCAGCAAAGTAGTCCCTTGTGGGCGTGTCTGTGTTGTGCTGTGGGCGTGGGCTGGGGGCGTGACTAACGCTGGGGGCGTGTGGTACGGCCATCATATCGTGGGCTGTGGGCGTGTGCTGGGGGCATGACAAATGCTGGGGGCGTGACAAGCGCTGGGGGTGTGTGTCCGCCCTTCATGCCATGTAAGTCGTACATGCAAGCGCCAATTACGTTGTTGCGCAGCATCAAGGGGCACGCGGGGGCGTGACACGCTGGGGGCGTTAGAAACGCTAGGGGTGTGTGTCCGGCCTTCATGCCATGTGAACACAATTGTGCTGCATCAAGGGGCACGCTGAGGGCGTGAGAAACACTGGGGGCGTGTGCTACTTTCCGCCGTTCATGCCATGTGGGTCGTGCATTAATCAGAAGATCGTCTGCTGTGGCCTTGTGCTAGGGGCGTGACAAACGCGTTCAGCTGGAGACGTGGTAAGTAACGTTACTGCAGCCTCTCCTGCGCGCTGTTACTGAACCCTCTCATTCAACGAAATTACCCGCGCCTGCTACCATCAACCAGTGCTCTAGCCGGGCTCAGGCGGCGGATCAGTACACTACTTACACGTGCCTGATAACATCAACCAGGGCTGCCGCTGGGCCTCAAGTGGGGGAACACGCTCCTGCTAGCATCAAACAGGCCTGCGTCTGGGCCTCAAGCGGGGGAACACGCAAATGAGCGCGTCTGCGGGGACAATTACTGCAGCCTCTCCTACTCGCTGTCACTCAACTCTCTCATTAAACGGATTTACCCACGGCTGATAACTCTCTCATTCAACGACATTACACGCGCCTGCTAACATCAACCAGGGCTGTAGCCGGGCTCAGGCGGTGGATCACTACACCAATTACACGCGCCTGCTAACATCAACCAGGGCTCCAGCTGGGCCCTCTCCGTCCCGATTATAATGAAACAAAATTTTTTGTATACCTCGAGATTCTAAAATAAATTGCCCGTGCCAATACACACATTACACACATTCTATTTCATACCCGGACAACGTCGGGACGGGCTGCTAGTATATATATATATATATGCAGCAAAACACGCCTTGCGGTGAAGTAAAGACACACTCACTCGTTTTCAGGAAAATTTCCAGGCAAAAAACAAATAAACTTGCCTGGATATTTTCCTGAAAACGAGTGAGTGTGTCTTTACTACGCCGCAAGGCTGCTTTGCTGCATTGAATACCGGCTTGGCTCTGCCGGAAAAGGAACGCACCTCCTCTTACTACTGAGCGCCAGCGTCAACAATTTGGGCTGAAGACTGTCGATATATATATATATTTATCCATCCATACTAATATTATAAAGAGAGAGCCCAAATCTTTGAGGCGGGTAAGCTCCTGAACCACAGCGCCAACCGGAACACCCAATACAGGGTTGGAAAGGAGAGTATCAGCAGATGGACATAGGCTATACGCCAGCCCAACATATACATTAGAAGGGAAAAAGAACGTTTGGGGAAAAGTAGTCCTTGTGGGCGTGTGCGTTGTGCTGGGGGCGTGTGCATAGAGCGATGGGCGCGGCATTCGTCAAAACCCAACCCTGCTGAATTATACCGCTTGCGAGGGGCATGCCATTCGTCAAAACCCAACCCTGCCAAAAGCCAACCTTGCTGAATTATACCGCTTGCGATGGGCGCGGCATTCGTCAAAACCCAACCCTGCTAAATGATACCGCTTGCGAGAAGCGTTGTGCTGGGGGTATGTGCGTAGAGCGATGAGGGGCGTGTGCATAGAGCGATGGGCGCAGCATTCCTCAAAACAAACAAACAAACATGGATTCTACCGCTTGCAAGAAGCGGAAGTTGCATTTGCCATTAGACGCAAGAGTTGCATTTGGCATTGTTGGCCGTTGACGTCATGTGGTGCGTCTAAGTGGAGCTACAGCGGAAAAACTCGTTCGCGGCTGCCCCGTCGCCTGGAGCAGACACACACGTTTGCATATTGCGGCAAGGACAACAAACAGAAGAGCACACGCTCACCTTCAGCGGTACCGAATGAGGGCTTCTGAGCGGACGCACAGGCAAGCTTTGAAATAAATTTGCCTTGCCTATTACAACCATTGCAGAGATTCTATTTCATCCCAGGACTACGTCGGGGCGGGCAGCTAGTATATATATATATATATATATATACACACACATATATATATATATATATATTTTTTTTTTTCTGCAAATTGCGCAAGCGCTTTGGCAAGGGCTCACCACACACTTCATACCATCCGGTTATTTAAGTGGCTCCCAAAGCGAAGATTGTGGATTCCCTTTTGTTTTAGAAGACTGTCCGACGCGTTTCGGGGCCAAAACCCGCCCCTTCTTCATGGACTTACAGAAGGAAAACACCAAACTCGGCTCACACTTTCCAAGCTCTTTATTGCTTGAGAAGGGCATCGTCCGCCCTGAGTGGGTGGAGTCACGATGCCGGGGCTTCTGGTCTTTGCAGTCCTGTGAGTCAAGTGGTTCATCAACCCTTGAGTAGGGTGGCCTTTCCCTGTATTGTATTGTCATTTAGAACCTTCAGTTTCAGGCAAGGATGAATCTTCAACCAACGCTGTCTTTTAACATTGAAGTTTGCGCTGTCAGACGATTGCGATACCAACCGCCTCAGGCTGCTACTGCATGGATACTTGTTCCGCGTTGTCAGCGGAGCTCCTTGCCACGACCAGGCGGGCCGTTGATAATGTTTTTTCAGCAAATTGCGCAAGCGCTTTGGCAAGGGCTCACCACACACTTCATACCATCCGGTTATTTAAGTGGCTCCCAAAGCGAAGATTGTGGATTCCCTTTTGTTTTAGAAGACTGTCCGACGCGTTTCGGGGCCAAAACCCGCCCCTTCTTCATGGACTTACAGAAGGAAAACACCAAACTCGGCTCACACTTTCCAAGCTCTTTATTGCTTGAGAAGGGCGTCGTCCGCCCTGAGTGGGTGGAGTCACGATGCCGGGGCTTCTGGTCTTTGCAGTCCTGTGAGTCAAGTGGTTCATCAACCCTTGAGTAGGGTGGCCTTTCCCCGTATTGTATTGTCATTTAGAACCTTCAGTTTCAGGCAAGGATGAATCTTCAACCAACGCTGTCTTTTAACATTAAAGTCTGCGCTGTCAGACGATTGCGATACCAACCGCCTCAGGCTGCTACTGCATGGATACTTGTTCCGCGTTGTCAGCGGAGCTCCTTGCCACGACCAGGCGGGCCGTTGATAATGTTTTTTCAGCAAATTGCGCAAGCGCTTTGGCAAGGGCTCACCACACACTTCATACCATCCGGTTATTTAAGTGGCTCCCAAAGCGAAGATTGTGGATTCCCTTTTGTTTTAGAAGACTGTCCGACGCGTTTCGGGGCCAAAACCCGCCCCTTCTTCATGGACTTACAGAAGGAAAACACCAAACTCGGCTCACACTTTCCAAGCTCTTTATTGCTTGAGAAGGGCGTCGTCCGCCCTGAGTGGGTGGAGTCACGATGCCGGGGCTTCTGGTCTTTGCAGTCCTGTGAGTCAAGTGGTTCATCAACCCTTGAGTAGGGTGGCCTTGACTCACAGGACTGCAAAGACCAGAAGCCCCGGCATCGTGACTCCACCCACTCAGGGCGGACGACGCCCTTCTCAAGCAATAAAGAGCTTGGAAAGTGTGAGCCGAGTTTGGTGTTTTCCTTCTGTAAGTCCATGAAGAAGGGGCGGGTTTTGGCCCCGAAACGCGTCGGACAGTCTTCTAAAACAAAAGGGAATCCACAATCTTCGCTTTGGGAGCCACTTAAATAACCGGATGGTATGAAGTGTGTGGTGAGCCCTTGCCAAAGCGCTTGCGCAATTTGCTGAAAAAAAATATATATGTATATATATATATATATATATATATATATATATATATATATATATATATATATATATATATATATAATTAAACAAAAGGATGGCGCACTCCAGGGTTTCGTAGTTGTCAAGAGTTTATTCACATCACTAACAACAACACGTTTCGACCCAAGGACTTGATCACGGCTTATATTTCACTTGTACAAAACCAGAGAAATTCAGCAGCTATTGTGAGCTGAGAAAACCAAAACTTGTGTCTCCACAATGCACTGCTAATGACCTCACATATTACATTATTCATGATATGGTCAGTGACATCACTGATTACATCATCCAGTGACTATGAGTATTTTTTAAATGTTTACGAGTGTTAAATATATAAACACCGAGGTGTATTGATGAATCAGTGGCTATATGAGTGCCTTTATGGATCATTCAGTGGGTGCGTAACTGACTGTATAAGTGGGCGATAAGGTGTCTCAGTTACACCTGCTGAATATATATATGATCTTTATTGTCCAATTTATTAAAATCCTTACAATAAAAACAACACATTTCATAAAACAGCTATTGCATATGTTCATTACAAATGTTTTGGGTTATTATAACATACCATAATAACCATTAAAATTACATAAAATGTCATAAAGCAATTATGTAATTTATAACATGATAAGATCATAGGAATTCATTACTGATCAGCATACATATTGATAAAAACCTTCCTTACAATTAATCTTTGAACCCTCTCTCGGTCCTATATTTAAAGTGTTTTTTTATTCCACCTTAATAGAAACTATACATAAAGCAGACACATATTGTGTTCAATTATAATCTTGGTACTTAATTTACGTGCTTCTTAAGATTTCCTTATACCTTGGATATTATACCATCAATGATAATAGACATAGTAAACCTTTTCCGATTACAATACGGTTACTGGCATTGCCACTTTCTACTCTTAAAGCATGAACAAAGCCTCATCTTGAGTCCATTTTTTCTCAGCTATGCGAATAAATGTGACAAAGTAAACTGTTAAATTAATATTACGCCCTTTAAGGCACAGAATAATTGCTTGCCGACGTGTTCTCACCCCTTGTTCCTTAAATATTGGTTTTAAAAGTGTTAACTGCTCCGAATAGCCGTTCGGAGCATTTTTCCTGTACGAATCGTACCCTGCAATGTCCCCCGTACGTACGACGAAGTACGATTTGTACCAGGAGCCGTACTCCATACGAGTTGTACAGAGACCGTATGACTCTAATCTCCGTACGATTCTCCCTCGGAACCCGCTGTACGCGACATCTGTACGGTTCGCGGCTGGTTTTTACGACCCAGCAAGTACGGTACATGTCGGGTACGCACCGTACGACCCTATTACTACGGGAGCTGAAAACAGCCGTAAAAGCAGAGTTTGAGCCGAAACAGGTATGGAACGCCCCCCCGGGTACGGGGCATACCCCCATGATCGCAGGGGTACGGTGCGTACCCCTGCGATCATGGGGTGTATGCACCGTACCCCATGTACGATGGGTGTATGCACCGGATCCCATGTACGTTGGGTGTACGCACCTACCCCATGTACGATGGGTACAGCCATCGTACATGGGGTATGGTGTGTACACCCATCGTACATGGGGTACAGTGCGTACACCCATCATACATGGGGTACGGTGCATACACTCATCGTACATGGGGTACGGTGCGTACACCTGGGATCATGGGGTGTACGGACCGTACGGTGTGTATGTGTTTGTGTGCTTTTCCATACGACTCGCCCTTACCTGACGTGGACCGTACGAATCGCGTCCTCCTACCCCGATCCCGGTCGTACTAGCTGGGTCGTACGGCATGTGTACGAGTCGTACGGCATGTGTACGAGTCGTACGGTTCACGGTTTCAGCCTTGCAATACGTACGGATCGCGATGATTCGGACGGATTCACGGAATACGGATCATACTACGCGACTCGGACGGATGGGCACGATTCGTACGGAGAGGGCTCCGGATAAAAATCGTACAGACTTTTTTTTTCCCAAATCGGAATCGACCCCATAATGCAATAATGTTTCATTGGGACAACCACATAATCTACAGTTTCGCAATTGCCAATCTTTTACCCATCTGAGGATCCCATCTTTTGTTGGGTAGTGGCCAAACATTAATTTAAGCAATCTATCCCTTACTGCCTGTTTTAAAAAAGAGGTTAGGTAGGATTGGGGCTCAATTTTATTATACTAGTTACTAACCAACCAGGCATGCTTTGTTTCCCAATCGTCTGCTGATCCAGTAAGAATGATACAATTTTGATTGATTGATTTAAAATCTGTTTTAAAACATTCTTGTTTCTATCCATATCATCACAAGATGGGAGCTTGAAAATATTCAAACTCTCCATAAAATATGATCCCCATGGGCTGGTATGCAATTTCTTATTTATTTCTTGCCAGCACATATGTGCAAGGGACTCAGGATCTGATAGACAGAGTGAAATAGGCATTTTAGAAGCTCAGAACCTTTATTTGTAATTTGTCTGAAAGTTGACTATCTTTGCCCCGAAAAATTATCGACCCATATGTGAGCGAGAAGATGAGATTTGCCTTCGTTATATTCAGTAAGTACTTGCAACTAAACCCAGGCGGCGCAAAACTGCGCATGCGCGGGCCCACGCATGCGCAGTTTTGATGAAGAAGTCACGATGATGGAGGAAGAGGGAGCCCGGGGACGCCACAGCTAAGGTAAGCCATCTTCCTTACTTTTAAATTGTTGTTAACGCTTGTAATTTAATTCTTAATAGGGCAGGAGGGAGGTGGGGACTGGCCAACTCCGCTCCGCCAGTGGAGTGTGCAGAGTTTTGCCTCCTCCGCCTACTTCGCGGACCGCGGTGTAGGTAAAACTCCGCTCACTCTGCGGGCGGAGCAGAGCTCTCCGCCCACGGTTACTCATAGGGCTTTACCTTTTCAATTGAAAATCCCTTAATTTTCCATAATGTCTTGTCTGATTTAGTTGATCCTATAATTATAATTTTTGTTATTTTTAGTATTAATTTTAAACCATTCGCTAGTATATATTGATCAAAAGACTCTATCAGTCTTTGCAGCCCTATCTGCATGTGACTTTAAGGAATAGTATCATCTGCATATTGCAAATATTTTATACTTTGGCCTGCAAGGATTGGAGAGTGTACATTAACATGCTGTGTGTTTAAAGGCGGCAAGTGGTACAGCTTCTGTCCCCTTCTTTGACCTGCACATACATGTTTGTATAAAACAACAACAACAATTATGTCCAGCCGTTTTTTTGGTACAACCCATGCTAATAACTTAGCCCAAAGGAGATTACGCGGAACATAATCAAAACCGGATTTAAATCTACATAACAGATCAAAAGTTTTTGCTTTTTGATTTGGCTTTCTCTGTCAACAAGGTAAGTAACATCAGATTTGTAATTGTTGATTTTACCCCGCTAAATCCGTTTTGAAAAATTGGGATAACTTTCCTTGTCGTTGCCCATTCCTCTAGATCTTTAAGTAAAAATGTTGCAAATGTTTTTGCCTCTACATCCATTAGGGCAATTAGCCTATAATCTGCTGGGTTATCGGGAGGACCAATTTCATAAATTGGATGTATTATGCTGCCTTGCCAGAATTCAGGAACCAATTTTGTTTTTACAATGTCTTTAAACTTTTGAGTAAGACATTTTGACCATATATCTATTCTAGCTTTAAAGATAGCATTCAGGATCCCATTTGGGCCAGGCGCACTGTTTGATTTAATCCTACTTATCAGTGACTTTACCCTGTTCTCCTGTGGTAACTCAAATATTAAAAGTTGTTCATCATAGTTATCAAGTTCTTTATTCTCATTATGTATGTTAATTATTGAAAATGGCTTACATACATCATTGTTGAGGATTGTCACATTTGCAATAGTGGACCCATACAGTGTAGGAATGAAGAGCTCCCAGGTCGTTGTGGGGATGTTAGCACTGTTGGCTCTCATATTGCCATTTTCCAGGGTGTTAATTATACCCCGAAAAGCTCTTAGATTATTTGTCTTGCTCACATGGTGCAATTTTGCCCACCATGTTTCAGTATATTCTCTTTTTGCGTTCCAAATTTCATTTTTATATGCTTTTCTCAAATTCTTTATTAAACACAATTGTGTAAATTTAATTGTTCCATGTGGTATTTTGCAAATGGCCCGGGAAGCTTTAGTAAGAGCTTTTTATTTTTGGTATATCCTGTGGGAATACCACATATTTCATTTTGGCCTAAAACCTGGTTTTGCCAGAAAGCGGTCAACAAATAAAGAACAAAGACCCAGCCAAATTTCCACTATTGGTTTCCTATGGCAGCCCCCATTGACTGCTAAATGTATTGCTGGAACTAAATAGGCAAATATCTCCTCATGTTTTGCTGAATGCCACGCCATCCATTTCAATTTGTAAGCAACTGGCCCTTTATCGGGAACTCTTAACTTTGCTAAGTAGTCCACTGCAATGATAATGTCAATAATTGTGGATTATGACCACTCTCTACTCTTGGGGCCACTTGGAGACCAATAAGATTCTTCAATAATTTATTTGAGATAATGGTATAGTCAACATTAAAATGTTGCAGAGAGTTTTTAAAAGTTGAAACACCTGTTGTATTATGTTGAATATCCTGTAGCAGCACATGGTCACATTCCTGCAGTTGCGAAAAAAACATCTTGGTTTTGGCGTTACCTGTCTTCTTTATGTTCCCCAATTTCTTAGTAAACAGATGCATATTAAAATCTCCCGAAATAATAAGGCCAGTTGCTGGATACTGATGTATTAAAATTGTAGTTCGTTCCCATAATACTGAAAGCGGAGTCATCTCTACTGCATTCTTTACACTCAAGTAAACATTAAAAAATATAATTGGTGATTCAAAATCTATTTTGATGCATAGCAACCTGTTCAATTGGAAATCTATTACATGGTGGGTAGCATGAGTGTCTGGGTGGCAGGGTGAGAGGATGTGGGACTGCCTGCATGGATGAGTGAGTGGGTGAGTCAGTGGCTGTATGGGTTTGTGAGTGTGTAACTGAGGTGCTGTATGGGTGAGTGAGTGTGTGTCAGCGAGTGAATGAATGTGTCAGTGGTATATGGGTGAGTAACTGGATATGTGAAAGGCAGTGAGTGAGTATAGGTGAGTGTTAGAGTATATAAGTGACTGTATGTGTGAGTGAGATATTATGATAGTGGCTGAGTGGGTAGTGTGTGCTTGTGTCAGTGACTGTATATATGAGCATGTGTTAGTGTCTGTATGAATAAGTGAGTGAGTGAGTATAACTGTAAAGGTGAGTAAATGGCTGTGTGAGTGAGTAGGTGTGAGAAGCTCTATGAATGACTGACAGAGTGTCAGTGACTGTATGGATGTAAAAGTGCTGTATGCGTGACTGAGTACATGTGTGTGGATGATGCCATCAGTGATGTCATTTGAGATGTCATCAGTGATGTCACTGACCATGTCATGAGTGATGTAATATGTGAGGTCATAAGCACTGCATTGTGGGGGTGTGAGTTATAGTTAGCTCAGCTAACTATAACTGCAGAATTTCACTGGTTTTGTACAATTGAAACCTGATCCTAACTATAGCGTCCCTGTAATCTTTGTTTTTTTCAATGAATTCCGAAGGTTTTTTTTATTTTATTTCCTATCTATAAAGTTTCTGCAACCATTGGTTTTCTCAATTAATTTCTAAGGGTTTTTAAATACTAATCACTACAGTCCCTGTAACCTTTGTTTTTTTGAGTATATTGTTATGTTTTTTTAAGCAGCAATGATGTTTGCAGAGTGGTGGAGTAACGAGGTGGGGCCTCTGACCAGCTCTCAGGAATCCTGCTGCTTGGGACTTACAGAAAGTATCAGGAGGGCTTCTTGGACCCTAAGGTCCCTCAGTAGCCAAGAAGACTTCATTCCCCCTCAGAAGTTCACCTGGAGACATCTTGCAGAGTGGTGGAGAAAGGGGGTATTGCCTCAGAAGACCTCTTAAAAATCGGTAATAGGAGGGGTAGTTCGCTCCCAAGGACCCTTAGCAGCCAAGGAGACTTCATCCATCAACTAGTAGTACACAAAGAGGCATGTTTGCAGAGTTGTGGAGACCCCATCTGAGGGCTGATAATGAACAAAGTGCAGGTGCCCGCTCTTCGTTTTTTTTGGGGGTCGGATCCGCAGATCACATCAAAATCTTTTTTATTAAAATATGCTTTCTTTGGCCCTGCGGGGCCCCAGTTGGGCACAACCCCCTTTCCCCCCAAGTGGCCTAGGGGTCAGGGTGTTTCAACCTTGCCTCCTTTTCTTTTTTTTACATTTTTGTGGGGGTCAGTTCAATCGAGCTCCAAGATGACAGGCAACACTTCCTGGTTGAAGTGTTGGCAGCCAATCAAATTTCAGTAGGGATTCAATAGGATTTTGGGCTCACAAATATCTATTTTTTTTTTTTACTTAAATATCTCTGAACCTATGAAATGGATTGGTACAAAAAGCACACTTTCTGGACCAACATCTAGCTTTCTGCACAAATGTAGGAGAAATTTCGTTCAGCGGTTCGGGCTGTTGTCGTGTTCAAACAATGAAAAATCCCCATAGACATAACATGGGGAAAGTGCATTTTGGATCCCCTTTTTTCTTGGCTCCCACTTGAGGGATCACCCCAAAACGCTCAACAAAGCAGCTGAACCAAAAAGGGGAAGTTTTTTGAAAATTCTGTGACGATTCGTCAAGCAGCACCATGATTAACAGCAAATCAAAAAACACTTTTTTGGAAACTTTGGTCCTAAATATAACTACCTGCTGCTGATATACTGGGTGAGATTATTAAGACAAAAACGAGTGCGTTTCCTCCAAATACCGAAATATGACACAGCGACAAAGGAAATCTCCTCCAAATTATTTTCTTGACATATTTTGAGGGCTATGACGCGTTTCGGCAGGATCCCCTGCCTTGATCACACCCAGGTATGTGTGTGGAGTTAGGTGTAGAAGAGGCATAGACCCTTGCCTTTCGATATTTTGGTGTTCAATATTGTGAACAGTGGATCTATCCAGGGCACTGGCCCAGAATGCATCGCTTTTCAGAACGCTAGTGGGGTACAGTGTTGTGCAGAATCCTGGATGCAAATCTGTGTGTGCCATTGATTTGCGATACAGAGCTGTGCTGTTCACTTGCTCGGTAAATATAACAGTAAGGTCACTGGTTCAGGATAGAGCTCTGTGATTCGCTGTAGGATACAGAGCTGTGCAGGGCAGAGGATGCAACACAATGCAGGTCAAAGTATTGGATACAGAGCTATGCAGGACACTTGCGGCAGGTATAGAGCAGTGCAGGTTGCTACCTGGGTATTCAGAGCAGTGCAGGTCACTGGTTCGGGATAAAGAGTTATGCAGGAGACGGATACTGAGGTAGAGATGTGGCAGAGAATGCAGAGCTGTGCAATTCACTGTCTTCCTCTAATAGAAGAGCTGCGGACAGAACTGGCAATGAGCTGTGCAGGACACTGATGCTGTGGGCAGAGATCTGGCAAAGGAAAAATAAAGAGCAGCGCAGGATACAGGTGCTACTGATAAAAATCTGGCAAATGATAAAAGAACTGTGCAGGCCATGACATGTCAAAGTAGCAACGTTTGTTTTTTCTTCCAATCTTGAGGCAGCCCTCTAGCAATATTTGCAGCTTCAGGGATTTGTAGTTTTACACTTTTGTTACTTTTGCTTGAGAATTGTAACTTTTATGACAATTTATGTCAAGAAAGGTACACTTACGGAGAGAAATATGGGTTCATTTTCCAGCTTTGCTGGTTTGAAATAGTGTGGACAATATTTCGCAACACACAAAATACTTGCATGAACAAAAACGCAAACCAATTGAAAACTTCGCAAATTTCACAAATGGCGAAAACGAGAAACCTCTCAAAACTTTGCCAGGGTAAAAAATATATATATTACTGCCCCTAGTTCAGGTACAAAAAAAGCTGCGAGTTTGAGACAGAAAGTCAGTGACAGGAGATTTCCACTTTGTCTATAATGAACGTACACATTTTTTACTTTAAGTGGCATCGTTTTTTAAACTATAAATCATGCTAGCCTTTGCTTTAAAAAAGGATTATTTCAAAAGTGGTCGCATAAAATACTATACAGCAATTCAATTCTTTAGACAATATTTCTGTTTCACTTTTAAAATAATTTTTCAATTACAGAGGGCTGCCATGGGATTCGTAAATTTCATTGCCTCATTGTTGCTTCATCTCAAATTAAGAACCTATAAATCATATTCTGCAGAAGCGCCTCCTCACCTTTTAACATGAAAAAGTAGAACACAATGTGTTATTTGGCACTGCATTCATTTGAAAAAGAGCCCGACGTGTATTCCAAATGGGATCCATTGAGAAGTCAAAGTTTTAAAACAAAGTCCAGTAAAGTAAAGCCAAGATCCTAATTCAGGATTGAGTTTCACCTTGATGAAGAGAGACAGGCAGCTGCTGGTGCTTGTGTACAAGAACGGGGTGGAAGGGAGGGAGAGATAAAAAAATTGAGAATTTGGATTCCAGACTGAACCATACTGCATGTTGCCGTGTATTAACAAGAATTTTTGTGTATCCTGCAGTCTGGCATTAGGAATGTAAATGTAAATGTATGTGTCTTGTAAAGCGCACTGCTGCCCTGAGGCGTCGTGGCGCTGTAGACCGCTGGGGAACACGTCCTGGCTATCCCAGTGAAATGGTCCCTACTGGGTATCTCCAAGGTGAAACCAGGCATCCCCGGCGAATGTGGGGGGCTGTTGTAGAGATGAGGCAAGCTAATGCCCAGAGTTGCAGAGTGTGATCCCTGGTTAGAGTAGGCACCGAGGCGAGAATTATCGAGTCCGCTGACCCTGCTTTGTCGGGAATTGAACCCTGGTCCCGGGCCGTTCTCTGCTTCTGCGTCTGCCGCCTCTAACCAGTGAGCCACACCACTCCACTGAGGAAGGCCTCATAGCACTTCCAGTTGCACAGGCAATTCTGAAATTTGAATAGTTCTGTGATTCATGCTTATATGTTTCAGCAATAAATTCAAATTATCTATATGACTTTGGCGCTCATTTTGTTTGGGTCAGAATCCTGATTCAGATGGAAATAGGAATTTGAGCCTAAATAGATATTACAATTTGTGAAAAATTACCACACAAACCTGTCAGTTTTTCCCCCGCACATTTTTTGCAACATGAAATCTGGTGATAATAACGCAGAGAAACATTGCAATATTCCGAACTCTGAAGCTCAGGAAGAAGGGAATCCTGTGGTACTAGTGTATTATAATTCGGTCCTGCAGAACTCCAGACGATGTAGCAATGCCGCACTAGGGAAAAACGGAATCACCTTCTAGTGGTAAATCTGCATCTAGTATTGCTTCATCATTTCACTCATGAGAGGTCAGGCTTTGGATTCATATGCAAAAGAATCATCTGCTAGAAGACACAACTGAGTGAAAGGGTGTGCAAAGTTGCCATGCCCGGCGACAAGCAACTTCACATTTTTGTTAAACTTCACACGCTTTTATCAACCCTTGCATAGCCTCTGCCCACACAACGCAAGGTCCTGTGGAAAAGATCCTTTGTTTGTCCCTCCCCCAGACACCGTTCCCATTGTTCCAAACTTCTCTCCATTCCTCATATGCCACCGCTGCCCACCAATAGGAAGCTATCCCTCTGAAATCCACTTTATTCACAATTACTTTTGCCAGAGATGGTCATTTGTACCTTCCTTTCTCCCACAACCCCCGCCACAAAAGCTTCCATCGGGGTCACCCACAGTTACAGAAAACAAGGTTTTATAATATTAAATCAAGGTCGGGGATTTATCACCCTCTAATTATATTGCATCTACTACATCACCTAACACAATATCATTGTTGTAATGATAATATTATTATTTTTACTTCTACATTGTCTATCTATCCCTATAAACTATTATATCTACTATATATACCTATATTTCCCATGAAGATGGAGTGGTTAGGTCGATGTAGTGGATGCAATATAAATTAGTATGCAATGTAATGCATCCAATGTCATGGCAGTAATTTTCCTCTACAAAATAAGTAATCTATTGTCCAGGTGGGCCACATCCTAGACCATATTTGGACCCACAACCTTACGCTCTCCTGCCCTGTGATCACTCCTTGTATCTGGTCGGACCATTATATGATCGACACCGCGATCACAGTCAGGGGTCGTGTAAAGATCCCTCCTTTGGTGGGCGGAGTCGCTCGTAAATAGAGCGCCCTTGATTCTCAAGGCTTCCTCTCCTTCTTGGCTGAGACTCACCCTTCGTCGCGTAGTGGCGCGACCGTCCACACACTGGAGGATGACTTCTCCAGTTGGGTTACTAAAGCCAGTGACCATTTCGCCCCCTTTCCAGATTGCCTCACTCCCGGCACAGCAAATCACATAGGTGGTTTAATACCATCTTAAAAACTCAGCAACTCGAACTGCGCCAGTTGGAGTGTAGGTGGAGACGTAACTACTCGCCCACTGATAGAGAGGTATACGTCGCTGCACGGAAAAAATATAAAAGTGCAATTATAGCAGCGAAATCCTCACATATCTCTGAAAGGATCCTCATTGCCCCTAACAAGTCCAAGGAGATTTTCAGAGTCATGAGTGAGCTCACGTCTGATGCCAGAACCCTTCCTTCTCAGGCCCCTACCCAAGAGTCCTGCAATGCCTTAAACAGTTTTTTCATTGAAAAAATTATTAAGATCAAGAATACTATTCCTCCCTCTTCCCCCGCCTCCATATCAGCTTCCTCTCCTGGAAACCATTCTCACTGTCATATTTCCCCGTCCTTGACCCTGTCACCCTTTCCAAACTCGTTGCCCGAGTCAAATCTGGCTCGCCCAATGACTGTTGTCCCCCCTCTGTCTTCCACGACATTTGCCTGGCTTTGCCGGATTGCATTTTACCTCTGTTAAATACCTCCCTTGAGACGGGCACGGTACCCGACTCCTTTAAGGAGGCTGTCTTGGTGCCCTTGCTGAAAAAACCTGGAGCCGACCCGGTGGACCTTGCCAACTATCGGCCCATCTCCCTTTTGCCCTACCTGTCCAAACTTTTGAAGGCACATGTCACCAGTTGCCTCTCTCATTTTATCGAGTGTTCCAACTATCTCGAACCTAATCAAGCCGGTTTTAGACCAGCCCATTCCACCGAGGCTGTGATACTGGCAGTTATGGACTCTCTAAGGGGTAATGCCGATAGAGGGGCGCCTCAGGCGCTCGTCCTATTGGACCTGTCGGCGGCGTTCGACACGGTGGACCATAACATCCTTCTCCACCGTGTCGAGCAGGCCGGAATTCGGGGCCTGGCTTCTGCCTGGATCAAATCTTTCTTGTCTGGCAGAACCCAGGCGGTCCGTTTAGGCCCTTTTACGGAGGCTAAGGAACCATCCACCTGCGGAGTGCCCCAGGGCTCATCCTTGTCCCCTCTGCTTTTCAATCTCTATCTCCAACCGCTTATCCACTCCTTGAAGAGGTGGGACATCACCGTCGTCAACTATGTGGACGATCTGCAAATTATCTTCCCCCTCAACACTCCCAATGCTGCTCTCGATTGTCAAGCGGTTATGTTACACATCCAGCAATGGATGAATCATAACCAGCTCAAGCTGAACCCGGGGAAAACAGAGCTAATCCTCCCGGGTAACAGCCCCATTCACTGGGGCCCACAGTTTTGGCCAGTGGAGCTTGGCTCCCCGCCTGTTCCGGCTAAGTCAGCAAAAAGTCTCGGTGTTATCATTGACACAGAGCTCTCCCTTAAGCCCCAGGTGGGTGCCACTGTGTCATCATGTATGTTCTAGCTAAGAAAAATCAGGAAAGTCGCCCACCTCCTTACATCTGAGGCTCTGATACAAGTCCTGATCGCCCTGGTGCTTTCCCGCCTGGACTTCTCAAATTCCCTATACTTTGGCCTGCCCAAATTCCTTCTCCACAGGCTCCAAATTGTGCAGAACCAGGCGGCTAGACTGGCCTATAAAATCCTGAAGTGGCAGTCTGCGAAACCGTTACTTCGCAAACTCCACTGGCTGCCGGTTGAACAGAGGGCTGCCTTTAAGATCGGCTGCCTGACATTTAAAGCTATGTCCGGGACTTCTCCCGTCTTCCTTAAATCCCTGATTTCCCTCTACTGTCCGGCACGCAACCTACGGTCATCTTATCGTCAGCTTTTAGTTCCCCCCCCCCCCCCAATCAAGCTCAAAAAATTTGGCGGACGTAGATTTGCTCACTTGGCCCCTAAACTCTGGAACCCGCTGTCCCCCCTGCTTAAATCTTCTAACTCCCTTCTTGAATTCAGAAAACTCATGAAAACTAGTCTTTTCACACAGTCTGGCTAGACTCCCTCCTTCGCACCTCTCAGCGCCCAATCAGCGCCAGGAAACTTATGGTGTCAGAGCGCTATAGAAATCCCCCTTAAGATAAGATAAGATAAGATACTGGGCTTGTGTTTTTGTGTTCCTAGGGTGTTTTGCAATGTCGGCTCTCTTAGCTCCTGGTCATCTTACTGCTAGTATGCAAAGCATCTCTGAAGGTATGATGCGGAAAGTGTCAATGAGGATAGCAGATCTGAGAGGCATAATTTTATTGCTGGGAAGCATAAGAAGTGGGTAAATATAGACACTCACAAAAGCCTTGAAGAGTGCATAACATAGGAGCACTCTTTGATTATTTTACGTGCCTTTGTGAATTGGCCCTGAAACGTCCAACTTCCAAGAGAGTACAAGTACCAAGATAGCACAGTCCTTATTATTTGGAATCCTTTTATATGAATATTGCCTGTGAATTCCCATTTTATTCCCACTTTAGCTGTTTGTGTCCATTTCATGGAGGCAAGTAAGAGCACATAAAAGATTATTGCAATAGTAGGACTTTCTGTACTCTGGGATGCCTTAATAAATAATCCACAGTGTGGTGGTGTTTTCTAACTTCATGAGCCCTGGGTTTGGACAATAGTTAGAACCAGCCTCATCTCAATAGTGCAATTTTTCTAGTGGATACATCTTTCCCTGTCATTCACAGTGGATAAGGCTTTACTGTTTACTACTTCTATGTAGAGGAGTACATTACTGACCAAGTCCAAGGATGGAATGAACGATGAACATGTTTGTGAATACCCATAAAAAGATGTGGGTTGTGGGTGTTGACATAGTTTCCACAGCATTCACAGGACAATACATGTCCCATGTACTGAAATTGCAAAGAACAAAACAATAACATTATTGATATTGAAACAACCAACATGGCTCATCAAATTCAGGTATGTGATCATTTTCAACAGGAACTCTAGATGCTCTAAGAAACTCCTCCAACTCTCTCTACTCCGTTAGTAGGAGCTTCCCGTCAGCCGAGTGTCCATTCTGCTCCTTGTCTGTTGGCGTGTGTCAGAAAGGTGATGTGATCATTTGTTCTTCAGTGGCTTCCCCTGAACTACCAAAATCAGATTAATTTGTGTTGCATGAATTATGTGGCATCTAAGGTGCCAAGTGGAGGACTTTAGGCTGATACATGGCTATTTGAAGCTGGTTCTTACTTAAGCATGCTGTATTGTCATCTTATGCCTCTTCTAAATCCTGGAACGCATGTCTGTCTGGACTGACTTTTTCCCGCCTCAATGAAACCCAATTCTATGAGTTAGCCTTCCAATGCTGGCCCCTGTGTAGTCCAGAGCTCCTTTCCAGTTGCTGTTTCTAGGTAGCCCAGGGCAGGCAGCTCCATAATAATTAGATGTGGTAGCCCGGGCATCCGTTCTATGTTTACGACAATCTGTCTCTTCGATTCTCATCTTCCTCTCAAAGCATTTGTCCATTGATGTTCCTTGGACTACTAGCCACTTCTTTGCTTAGCTCTGTTTATTGGTTGTCTATCGCTCCTCTCCAGGTTTTTGCTGCTTCTTTGCTTAGCTTTGTTTATTGGTTGTCCATCGCCCAGGTATCTGCTGTTTTTTTGCTTAGCTCTATTTATTGGTTGTCCATCACTCCTCTCCAGGTATTTTCCGCTTCTTTGCTTAGCTCTATTTATTGGTTGTCCATGGCTTCTCTCCATTTAATTGCTGCTTCTTTGCTTAGCTCTGTTTATTGGTTGCCCTTCGCTCCTCTCCAGGTAAATGGCGCTTCTTTGCTTAGCTCTGTTTATTGGTTGACCATCGCTCCTCTCCAGGTATCTTCTGCTTCTTTGCTTAGTTCTATTTATTGGTTGTCCATCGCTCCTCTCCAGGTATTTTCCGCTTCTTTGCTTAGCTCTATTTATTGGATGTCCATGGCTTCCCTCCATTTATTTGCTGCTTCTTTGCTTAGCTCTGTTTATTCGTTGCCCATCGCTCCACTCCAGGTATTTGCCGCTTCTTTGCTTAGCTCTGTTTATTGGTTGTCCATCGCTCCTCTCCAGGTATCTGCTGCTTCTTTGCTTAGCTCTATTTATTGGTTGTCCATCGCTCCTCTCCAGGTATTTTCTGCTACTTTGCTCAGCTCTATTTATTGGTTGTCCACGGCTTCTCTCCATTTATTTGCTGCTTCTTTGCTTAGCTCTGTTTATTGGTTGTCCATCGCTCCTCTCCAGTTATGATCCGCTTCTTTGTTTAGAACTATTTATTGGTTGTCCATCGCTCCTCTCCAGTTATTTGCCACTTCTTTGGTTAGAGCTGTTTATTGGTTGTCCATTGCCCCTCTCTAGTTATTTGCCGCTTCTTTGGTTAGAGCTGGTTATTGGTTGTCCATCGCTCCTCACCAGTTATTTGCAGCTTCTTTGTTTAGCGCTGTTGATTGTTTGTGCATTGCTCCTCTCCAGTTATTGTCCACTTCTTTGCTTAGTTCTGTTTATTGGTTGTCCATCGCTCCTCTACAGTTATTTGCTTCTTCTTTGCTTAGCTCTGTTTATTACTTGTCAATCGCTTCTCTCCAGCTATTTGCCGCTTTGTAGTTCTTTTGCACCCAGAGTCCCCTCTAGTTATTGGCTCATGAAGGGCTTCTGGTAGCTTAGGTCTCCGCTTGAAGCACACAGTCAGCGCCTGCCCTGAAATATTTTCTGTACTTGGCTTTCCTGAAAAGGACACTTTGCTTTCAGGGGAAGTTTATGATGTACCTGCGTGTGGACACGGAAATGCCTTTTCATCCAATGGTTTCATTTGTGTTTCTCTAGGAAGAGAGGGGCATATTATCAAGGGGGTTTATCTCCGCTTTTTTGGCTTTAAAAGCCAAGAAAGCGGAGATAAAATTATCTCCCTATTACCTAGCTGTCGCTAACACCAGTTAGCGACAGCTAGTAGGAGATAGCGACAATCTTGGGCCCCGCTTTGCATGTCAGTGAAATTTATCACTAATGACATGCAACGTGGGCGTGCCAAGATGTTAGCGACTGGAAACAGTTACTAACATCGCTATATCCTATTACCAACTTTTGGAGATATTCGCGCTAAGCGTGAATATCTCCAAAAGCTAACACCTGCCCCTGAGCAGTTCTTAGCCATGTTATCCAATGGTAGGTGGATAACATGGCTAAGAGCATTAGCTCGGTAATGCATGAATATCGCTGACTTTTCAGCGATATTCATGCATTTCGGCCGATTTTTATCGCTTAGGAGATAAACTTGGATAATAGCAAGGTTCCTAAGCGATAAAAATCGCCGCAGCTCGGCATTAAAAATATTGCAGCTAAGCCAACATAGTGATAATTATCGCTAGTTGTTGGTAATATGCCCCAGAAATCCCTGACATATCATTCTATACCGATCAGTGAAAGCCTTTCAGAGAAGAAAGTCACAGTTTCCGGTTCAAACGTCTCAATAAAGCTTTGTTTTTTGAAAGTCTCTTTCCAGGACAGTTCTGTTTTATTTATTGTTTATGAAACGTGCAGATTTTATTTTTTTGGGTTCAGGTGACTGTTGGCCTTCGATGTAAGTTTGGGTTCAGTGTGTTCTTCTTATACGGTAACACTTTCAAATTTGTCGTTCGAGGGCGACAGCCAAAGGCATGGGAGCAGTTGTCTTGGATTGTCATAGATTGTGAGTCAGTAACTTGCGAGCAGGCAGCATTGTGGGTCTCCCCACAGACTACCTGGGCACAGGAACCTATAAAGACTGGAGCAGGGCAGGAGCTGAGGCAAAGATGCGGATCAAGGAATCACTGAATTTTCATTCTCAAGTTTTCAGTCATCTTATGATCCCAGGACCAGGGAGCTTTGGGAATTTAGCTACTACTTTGTAGCAATCACAAAAATAAGCACTAGAACAGACCTTTCATGTTTGGTGACAAAGGCCCATATGTATGAAAATAGAGTTTTGCGATTCTCAAATTGCGATTTTTAGAAAATTGCAATTAGAGAATCGCAAAATGCAATGTATGCGAATCCCACATATTCCTTATTTGCGAATCGCAAATTGAGATTCGCAATTAAGGAATACCTTTCTCTTTATTCCTATGGGCTAGAAGGCCCATAGGAATGAATGGGAAGACATTCTCAATTTGTGATTTCCAATTAGAGAATTGCAAATTGAGAATGCAATTTCAAGGTTACAAGGGTGCCAAAAGGGCACACTGTTGCATCCCTGAAATATGCATGTGTGCGTATTTTGCGCACATACATGCCCTAAGGGCATCTATGTACGACATATGGCACTTTAAAAAAAATCAAAAAAGTGTTTTTTTTTTAAAGAAAATCACAAATTACCACCAACTTGAAGTTGGTGGTAATTTTCAATTCCTTAAGGCCAAATAGCAAATTTCTGATTCTCCCAGAATTGCATTTAAGGAATCGCAATTTACAATTCCACAATTGCATTCGCAAGATAGAGAATCTCAAATTTTGCAATTCTCTATTTTGCAATGGTCTTTTGGGATGATACATACCAATAGGCTTTTTCCGATTTGCAAACTGGCCGATTCTGAGAATCAGCCCGTTTGGAAACGGGAAAAAGACTTGATACATAAGACCCCAGATCTCGAGCACTAAAACCTGGAAATTTTGTAAAATAGAAGGAGGACTTCAATTTTACATCAACGGAGCGGCGCAGAATGGCAGCGCTTATCAACATAAGAACACAGAAGAGGCACTAAGAAAATAAATTAAATGTAATTTCTAAAACTAGCATTATACCTGTTAAATGTATTGCTTACCTATAACAGCTGCTAACTATCACAGCTTTAGGACACCCAAAAAGTGCCTGTGGCTGGTTTCAATAGACTTGGATGGTGTATTAGTTCTGGAATAAAAGGGTCTTCAGGACACCGCGGGAGTGAGAGTTTTTGCTGGATCAGAGTGATTTCCAGATCCTACGAAAGTATTAAGGGAAGCGCTTCCAGGCAACAATTGCTTGCATCCGGAGTCTCGGGAGAAGATGGTGGCCGGCTAGGTAGTCCGGTCGGGAGCACCGTGCTCTCCGCCCCAGAAAAAAGCTAAAGACTAAAAGACTATTGTCGTAGGAAATGCCTGACTTAACATAACCCACAAAATAATTATTCCTTATGCAAGTACTCCAGACTTGATTCATTTTTGACCCGCTTTTGAAAAAAAAGGGGAATGCAATATCGGAACGCGATTGCTATCGCGACGCCGAGAGACAGACCTACCTCGCCAAGAGTGCCGGATAAACCACGGACGAGTGGAGGGATGGAATCAACCCTGCAGAGAGCGCACAACACGTATGCTGGCTTGTGGGCGTCTGCTTCGGAGGTGCGGAGGAACTGCCTGAGGGAAGTCAGCAGGATTTCCTTCCTCTTCCCTAGGAATGAAGACAGTGTGAGCAGGGTACATAGAGTGACGGCCGGGAGAGCTCCACCGGCATGAGGGCAAAACAAGGTCGGAGCGCCGCAAGCGCTGCAAGCAGGGCTCTGCACAGCATCTCCAGGAGCATGTTCAGGAGCTTTTCCAGCGCTCCGGGTACTCCCAACACTCCCAACCTTCCCAGCACTTTGTTCAGGCACCAAAACGCCCAAAGACGTGGAGAAAGCCAGGAAAGCCAGGAAAACTGAACCAACACAACATATGATCAGGATAAGCGGGCGGAGGGCGGTGAGGGGCCTGAGGGGGTCGAGGGTGGTCATCTTTGGACCCCTTCTTCCAAGTTGGCCATTAAACTGGTGGCCAGAAACTTTTGGCACCCCCCCAAACCCAACAGCCAAGGTCAGGAACCTGGGCATCATCTTCGACGATGGACTAAATTTTATGGACCACGCTAAAAAAACACCATCCACAGCTCACTTTAAATTGAAGATGATTAGGAAGATTCGTCCTTTTCTCGCGGAAACAGCCATCAAAACTTTGGTCAGCTCATTAGTCCTGTCCACTTTGGACTACTGCAACGGATTATTCCTTAATGCACAATCCAGAGTCATAAGGAAACTTCAATCCATTCAAAACGCGGCAGCTCGCCTACTCGCGAGGAAAACAAAGTTTGAGCCCACATCAAAAGTCATAAAGGAATATCACTGGCTTACAATTAGGAATAGAATACACTTTAAATCCTTATGCATAGTTTATAAGGCTCTGAATGATCAAGGTCCATATTTCTTGAAAGAGCAACTCCAACACTATAAACCAAGCAGACTGCTCCGATCAGCCACCCTCCAGCAGCTAACTGTTCCACGGGTTAGAACAGTTTCCTGGGGCGATCGCCGCTTTTTGGTGGCTGCCCCGAAACTGTGGAATACTCTCCCCCAACATATCAGGCAAAGCCCTTCCCTCTTCCAGTTTCGTAAACAACTAAAAACTTGGCTCTTTGAGCAATAACCTTCCACCATGATCTCCAGCTTTCCCAATGACAATAAGTGCAGTTTAGCGCCGAGACGCCTACGGGTATTTGTTGCGCTTTAGAAATGTCAAAAAATAAATAAATGAATAAATAAATAAAAGGGGTGGTGGTACTCTCAGGAGAACTGAACAGTCACATAACAAAGAGGGGCCCGGTTCTGCAACATCTGGGAGGATTGGGGGGGTCCTCAAACACCTCCGGCTCCCCGAGGTAGTAAAAACAGCGGCGGATAGGGGGAAAGCAAAGAGCAGGACAGGCGCTCGAGCTATTGCCTAAGAAATAGGCAGTTCTTTAATTCATTCAGCAGAGCGGCAACACTGGTAGAAGTAAGACTTAGGGACTATGCGGGCAATAGCGCCGCGGTGAATTCCTACCGATTGTCAGCTCATGGGGCACCACGCGCTTGCCACAACAAGACCACATTTGGGTCACTATTTTTGATAATTTTTGCTTCCCGGGGGCCAGCTCATGCCCTGAAGCAAAAACTAACGGGGGAATTTTACTGTTAGTTTTTAGGAAGACAGGCTGACAACACTTAGCAACTGAGCTTATTTTCGTAGGGACCAGTAGAAGGTCCTGATGAGTAGGCAGTAGGGGACTGCCTACGAAACATGTAGACCAGGTTGCAGCGATCGGCTCAACCCCAAAACCCCCTTCTTAACGTCCCCAGCTAGAGAAGCTAATAAATTGTTTTTTTCTACTAGCCAGAGGATTTTTAATTTTTGTACTCACACACATTGTTAGGTCCCTACACTTTCACTGACACCTTGCACCATCACATAGTCCTGTCACCACTTCAGTGCTCCCGCGTAGTCGGTCAGGTCGTAGCACGCCCCGCCCCGTAGAGGGACGGGAAGACCCCAATGATGAAGCATGACACTACTGGATTTTTTTAGTGTGTGAGGGGTATTTTAAAAAGCACATAGCGCTCTCATCTTTATCACCCTAAGAGAGAGTTTTTTCACTATATTTTCATCACTGCAAAACCAACAAATAAAATACATGTCCACACATTGATAGAATCTCTTTGTTTATGTACATCGTTTTGGAGGGTGATTCTATCAACTCCTCTGTACTTCCCTTATTGTTTTGGAGTTCTTTAAGCACCCTCAGCCAGCAGCCCCCAAGCAGAGTATCGCCTCCCGCAGTACCAAAAGAAAGGTCAAGAGGAAGGCAAAGACAGACACACCAATGCCCAGAGCCAAAAAAAAGCTTGTGAGCGAGAAGGGAGGTGCTTGGGGGGGGGCTCAGAACAAAAAGTTAGAGGTACCCCTTCCCTCAGGTCATTCTTTAAGGTACAGACACAGGTGCAACAGGCCGAAACACAATCTACTCAAGACTTTGCACTCACAGCAGTCAACACTAACACTAACACTGACACGAGAAAGGGAAAAAAGGAAAGGATGGATAATCCCATAGAGCTCGCATCACAACGATCACCAAACAGCTTAGCTGAGGGGCTACCCACTGTACAATCCACAATAACACCAGGCAATGATAGCCTGGGTAGTGCTGAACACGTCACGCATCCAATAACTTCCACCCAGAACTCAACAGATCAGATCCTAGAAAAAGTGTTAGAGGAAATGAGGGCAAAATTCGCTGTTTCGGAAGTTAATCAGAGCAAGATTCAAGAGGCTTGCGAAATGCTAGACACTAAGTTGAATGCACTGGGGAAAGAGTCACAGCAGTGGAGGTAGTGGTAGGGGCTCTGAGTAAAAAAGTGGAGTCAAACCAAAAGGAGATTAGGGTTCTGAGAGCGAATGATAAAAGCATTAACGACAAACTGGAGTCACTGGAAAACCAGGCAAGAAGGAATAATTAGAGAATCCTGAATGTACCGGAGGGCCAAGAAGGGGCGGACATTAAAATGTTCATAGTACTACTTCTTCATAGCACTTCCACTGGGTAAAAGCAGCAGGATTGGAAGAAGATATACAGAGGGTACACCAAGATCAGTTTGGCACAAATAAAGAGAGGAAGACCCCGATAAAAATACTAATAAACTTTAAAACTTACACTCTTAAGGAAAAGATCCTGAGTGAGGCCCTAAAGAAGGGATCTTACAACAATGGGGAATGGTCATTTAGAATCCGGTTGGATATCTCCAAGGCAACCCAAGACAGACAATGGGAGCTAGGACAACAAATGCAAGAATTAAAATCCCTCGGGGCTTCCGCACAGATGAAGTTTCCAGCAGCACTCAGGATTATGTGGAGAAATAAAATGTATAACATAAGGGAATGAAAGGAGGTCGAGCATTTCTTGGAACAAATGAAGGATCAAATACGAGATCAGCAGCAGAAGTAACAGAAGCAATAGAAGCAATAGAAGATGTTACACACTCAAAAGGCGAGCACAGAGCTCAAAATGGGCTAGCAATACAGCCCAAAGAAGAGAAAAGGGAGGCTTCTCCAGGGAGGGATGTTTTAATATGCACAAAAGAAAAAAACAAAACAAAATGTAATCACAGGGGTGGGGAGCAAACTAGGGAAAAAACAAAAAAAAGTCCTCAAGGAGTAAAAAAAGGGGTGAACAGAACCGCCAAATCGTATCAGGAGGTCCCCAGGAAAATACGGAAAAAATGAAGAAGGTCCAGAAAACAGTTAATATACTCTTGTGGAATGTCAATGGCCTCAGAACCCAAAGCAGGAGAAGGAAAATACATGAGTGCTAACAATAGATAGTGAAATCATAACACTACAGGAAACGCATCCTTTAAAAAAGGAATGGGAAGAAATTATAAAGAAATTGAGCTGGGTGGACGCATTGATCTGTACAAACCAGGACTGCGTCATTAAGGGAATAGCTATACTATTCAAAAAATCACTCAGAGCTAGAATAGAGTCTGCAGAAGTTGATAGAAAAGGAAGATGGGCAGTCACCAGAGTAAGAATATACAACAAACTATACACCATCACGGGATACTACGGCCCTAATACGGATGACCCAGCTCCTCTACAAAAGCTGTACCGCAACTATTATCGGCAACCGCCCTGGTAATACTAGTGGGGGATTTCAATAGATTCATAGACCCCAAGGTGGATCGATTCCCCCAGAGGAAACAAGCAAACCTGCTAAAAATGAGCGAGTGGTTGGGGCTCTGTATAAACGACCTGGCCTGGCGGATATTTGGAAAGAGAAAGATGATAAAAAGCAAGCATTCACATTTCAAAACAAAAAACTAGGACTCCTGTCCAGAATTGACTACTTCTTAGTGGATAGAAGCCTAGTGGAAAACACGCAGAAGGTAGAACACTTGCCAGCCCACCTATCCGATCACTCGGTGGTTAAATTAAAAATACAAATGGGAAAAAACAACAAGCTCTCAAGATGGACTGTCAACCGCACCATCCTATCAGACCCGCAAAATATAGAAGAACTTAAATTAGAGACAGAAGCCTACTTCGAAAATAACAAAAATGGCACCTTGATACAAGTCACCTGGGATGCATACAAGGCAGTAATCAGGGGAAAACTATTAAGCCTAGCAGTACATAAATCAAAGAAAACAAAACAAGAGATAGGTCATCTAGAAAGTACCATAACATCACTGGACATACAAATAGTAGCAGAAAATTTAACAGCTAAAAAGGAGTAAATGGAGACCGACAGGCTAAAACAAAAAGAATCACTCACAGAAATCCTAGAGAACAATGTGAGAGAGAAATGGGAAGCCAGTAATTTGTCCCACTATGAATACGGAGAAGGGTGCGGCAAGATGCTGGCATGGAAAACAAAAACGGACCAAACCAGAAACAAAATAGTTAGCATCCAACTACAGAATCAAGTTCAGAGGATTCTGTGATTATGCAGGAATTCACAACTTTCTTTGCAGACCTATACACTGACGACACTAACCCAACAGATGAACAACTTAAGGAGTATCTAGATGGCCAGGCCCTTCCGACCCTATCAACCGAGAGAAAAAAAGAACTAAATGCCAAAATTACAAATAAAGAAGTAGAAGAAGCCATAAGGGGTCTAAAGAGAGGGAAAGAAGCAGGCCCTGATGCCTTACCAAACGAGTTCTTCATTAAGCTAAGAGAAGCCCTGGTTTCAACCCTAACAGATCTGCTAAACACAATCTTTGAAGAAAAAGGCGATCTTCCAGAGTCCTGGAATGACGCTACAATCAACATCCTATTAAAACCAGGGAAAAATCCGGTGAAATGTGAGTCATTTCGGCCCATTTCCCTATTGTACTGCGACTATAAGATATTTACGCAGATCATGGCAAAAAGGCTAGGGAGAATAGCCGGAACCCTGATCAACAATGATCAGTAAGGTTTTGTGAAAGGCAGACAGATACAAGACTTAACCCACAATCTTTTCGGAAGAGCATTTACATTTACAATGCAATGGTCTCGGCATTGTTAAAGTTAGAGCTATTGGCATTGTTCCTGACATTTTTATTTATGTTTTTGTTTTTAAAACAAAAATAAATTGCATTGTCATTTAGAATTCAGTCATATTTGAGCTTAATTCATCTAAGGACATCCATATACTTTCTGGACGCATGATGTCAAATGCCCCACGCGCAACTTGCTTGCCTCTTGTTCCATCCAGGCAGCCATCTTAGCCTGCCTAGGGGCGGACAATAGATGTAGGTAATGTATTCTCTACGCTTACACAATCGCTACTCCCAGGGATTGGAGAGACAATGAACAGTGCTACTGACATAGCATTGTTATCTTAAAGAGCCGGCCAATATTCCTTAACAGTGAACAGGCCTGACATTGCCAAACCGTTCAACATTTACCAACATTTACATTTCTGTTCCATATTGCCTCCACTGGTTCCTATCCAGATGTTCTCCAATATAAACCATATATTACTCTAGCTGCACCCACCGATTCTACTTGTACATTGAAATCCCTTCATCCTAACGAATGGTGAAAACGCCTCCCTTTGCAAGCTGTCAGCTGAATTGCCATTGTGAACATAGAGTAAAAAATTGATCTAGCCACAGTGGTGACCGATCCTTTCAGGGTTCCAGGTAGCTGTTGACGTATGAGATAGTTTGATTACTGGTATTATGTATGTAGGTATTTTTTTATTTATTTGGTCTCTTGACTTTCATTTTCTTCTCCATAACGCACCTATTCACTGATTAGGACCAATGGGGTAGAAGAAAGACAAAGGCGATAGCCAAACAAAGTAGAATTAAGAGTGACTTCGTCATCCACAGAAGGTCCCTTTTCTTACTTCGCAACAGCATGCTTAGGTCCCCTTCTGTGTTGCCACTATCCAGATGTCTGCTGAATAGCTGTTCCCTTATATTTGTGTTTCAAATGGTGAACGTGGCAGTTGTATATATATTTTTCTATTACGTCGAAGAAGACCTGAATTGGGCAGATGCAGTGCCAGTGGCCTCAGCCTCATTCATTTAAACAGCACTTCAAGTAGCGAAAGCGAGCATGTGCATCTAGATCTAGTCCACAACAGAATTGCTGACTATCCACTGTGCGGTATAGCCTCGCTAATAGCCTCGTTGAAGCTGGGGGCAAGAGAGCGATTGTAAAAGGAACCCTTCACCATACATCCCGCATGTCTGCAGCTTCAAACTCGGTAAGTATGAATTAATACATTTTCTTCTAAAGCCTCTAGACGCCCACTAGGACTAGGACTAGAAGAATGAGAAGCGGGTCCCCGACAACTCCTTACACATACTATTGCAGAATGAGGACAAAAAAAAGAAAGTATCAAGGGAAGGTTTGCCATCTTCTCTTCTATTTCCTGCATTGATTTATTTTGGCCTTCATGAGATTTCTGCTCCAAGTGTTACATAGCCACATGCTTGGTTTTACTACCAATTTGTATGTGTTGCAGGAAGCTTTGAAGGTAATGTAGGCGGGTTGAGGGAGTCAGTGAAGTTCTTTGTGGGGGATTATGTGAAACTTTGAATCGCTTATTTAGTTGAACAGCAGTGTGAAGACTTCTTAGTGGAGTTGCGTGATTCCTTAATGCCGGCTAGTAGGATGCTGTCTCCAGAATGCAGACTCTGTGGTGCGTCATTCTTTTCGCCGCATGCATTAGAGTGCCTATTTAAAAAGTGCTGCAGTTGTAGGTGGCTCAATGGCCATAGGCGGTATGTAACCTTTACCACGCATTTTTTACAACGCAATACCATTACCACACATTTTTTACAACGCAAAAACTTTTACAACGCATACTTTTACAACGGATACTATTACAACGCAAGTACTTTTACAACGCATGTACTTTACAACGCATTTTTTGGGTACAGGGGTATTTTAAGGGTTAAGGGCTAGGTTTGGGTTTTTGGGTAAAGGGGTATTTTTAGGGTTCAGGGCTAGGTTTGGGTTTTTGGGTAAAGGGGTATTTTTAGGGTTCAGGGCTAGGTTTGGGTTTTTGGGTAAAGGGGTATTTTTAGGGTTCAGGGCTAGGTTTGGGTTTTTGGGTAAAGGGGTAATTTTAGGGTTCAGGGCTAGGTTTGGGTTTTTGGGTAAAGGAGTATTTTTAGGGTTCAGGGCTAGGTTTGGGTTTTTGGGTGAAAGGGTATTTTTAGGGTTCAGGACTAGGTTTGGGTTTTTGGGTAAAGGGGTATTTTTAGGGTTCAGGGCTAGGTTTGGGTTTTTGGGTAAAGGGGTATTTTTAGGGTTCAGGGCTAGGTTTGGGTTTTTGGGTAAAAGGGTATTTTTAGGGTTCAGGGCTAGGTTTGGGTTTTTGGGTAAAGGGGTATTTTTAGGGTTCAGGGCTAGGTTTGGGTTTTGGAGTACAGGGGTACAGGGTAAAAATAAATTAAAATTAAAATTAAATTAAAATACATTTTATTAATTTTAATTAAGGGGTACAGGGTAAAAATAAATTACAATTAAAATTAAAATAAAATAAAATATATTAATTTTAATTAATTACATTTAAAAAAATATATTATATACTTATCAATACTTACGTTGTAATGGGATGCGTTGTAAAGGTATATGCGATGTAAAAAATGCGTTGTAATAGTACTTCGTTGTAATGGATCCTGCGTTGTAAAAATTGCGTGGTAAAGGTAGGCGTTGTAAAAGCATGCGTGGTAACGTCATACATCCGCCATAGGCAGATTGGGAAGGGTAGCGCAGGCACCCTTGTGCACCTGCCATGAGAAAGGCATACCTTTAGTCACTCTGGAAACAAGAAAGCATTAAAATATATATGGATTTATTATTCAATGGTGTTCAATAGAGGCTGCTTTTAAATCAAATTCAGTTTTATGTATTCATAAATCTGATTAATTGTGTTTGATTTGTGTTATATATTTTTTATTGTATTTGTTTAATTCTTTTAATGAAGATGGTTATCAGACATAACAATGGTCCTGAGAACCAGAGGTGTTGCAATTTTGAGGACTGACTGTGGTAATGATGGCGGAGATGTAGGTGATGGGTGAGGAGGGCTGACATTGGACACCACTTATGCAGCAGTGCTGGTTACTAGAGGTATCAGGATATTGCATCTTGACAGGGTTCATGGGGGTGGCCATGTTGGGTGAGGCTGCTGGATATCAGGCATGATTGTTTTGATGGAAGCAACAGGTGTCAACACTGGCCTTGACTTTGATGATGAGAATAGGTGTGACTGGAGAGAAGGGTTCGCAACAGGGGCGACGGTACTCTTCATAACCACGGGTGATAAAAGTTAACTAGACTTAGTAATTTGGTCTAATATTTTTATATTTAGGTCTCACCTATCAAACAGCTTTTTGCTCTAATGTTCAATATTTTCAAAAATGGTATTTTTAGATTTTGTTTGAATTAACAGCAGCGGTCATTTACTGCCAGCCCATTCTGAAGGGATGTATGACGTTACAACGCATACTTTTACCACGCCTACCATTACCACGCAATTTTTACAACGCAGAATCCATTACAACGAAGTACCATTACCACGCATGTATTTACAACGCATATACCTTTACAACACATACAATTACAACGTAAGTATTGGTAAGTATATAATATTTTTTTAAATTTAATTTAATTAAAATTAATATAATGTAATTTAATTTAATTTAATTTAATTAATTTAATTTAATTTAATTTAATTTAATTTCATTAATTTAATTTAATTTAATTTAATCAATTTAATTTAATGTAATTTAAATTTAATTATATTTAATTTTTACCCTGTACCCTTTTACCCAAAAACCCAAAACTGACCCTGAACCCTAAAAATACCCCTTTACCCAAAAACCCAAAACTGACCCTGAACCCTAAAAATACCCCTTTACCCAAAAACCCAAAACTGACCCTGAACCCTAAAAATACCCCTTTACCCAAAAACCCAAAACTGACCCTGAACCCTAAAAATACCCCTTTACCCAAAAACTGAAAACTGACCCTGAACCCTAAAAATACCCCTTTACCCAAAAACTGAAAACTGACCCTGAACCCTAAAAATACCCCTTTACCCAAAAAACTGAAAACTGACCCTGAACCCTAAAAATACCCTTTTACCCAAAAACTGAAAACTGACCCTAAACCCTAAAAATACCCCTTTACCCAAAAACTGAAAACTGACCCTAAACCCTAAAAATACCCCTTTACCCAAAAACTGAAAACTGACCCTGAACCCTAAAAATACCCCTTTACCCAAAAACTGAAAACTGACCCTGAACCCTAAAAATACCCCTTTACCCAAAAACTGAAAACTGACCCTGAACCCTAAAAATACCCCTTTACCAAAAAACCCAAAACTGACCCTGAACCCTAAAAATACCCCTTTACCCAAAAACCCAAATAATATTTTTAATAAAATAATATACTTACCAATACTTACGTTGTAATGGTATGCGTTGTAAAAGTACCTGCGTTGTAAATACATGCGTGGTAATGGTATGCGTTGTAATGGATCCTGCGTTGTAAAAAATGCGTGGTAATGGTAGGTCGTTGTAAAAGTTGCGTTGTAAAGGTTGTATACCATTCTGAAGTGCTAAAAGTGTTTTCACGCCACTAAAATTTGATTTTTTTCATTGTTAATTGGGTGGAGTTACTCATTCGGAGACGACCTAGAAACAAGGCTAGATGGAAGGAAACTCTCCCTTACACTATACTTACAGGTTATGTTCCCTCCAAGGTGCACGCCTGCGCGCGCACACCTACTTCACCTAGTGCTCAGAATTGATTTTAAAGTGCACAGATCGCTCGAGGAATTAGGAAGGAGAGAGCCTTCTTACTGTTAGCAGATCGTCTTTTAGGAAGACAATCCGTGTGAAAGGCAGTGTATCGCTTGACGCTGAGAAAAATAAAGCGACCCTGCTGGGAAGGGGATTGGAGGTGTTGACCCCTGTGGTGGTAAAAAGCTGCACAATAGCCTGGGCGTGCAGAACAATAAGGGGGCCACCGAGGGACCAAACAGGCAGTTTTAACTTACCCCGCCTGTTTTACTCTTAGCCTGGGGGGGCCTTTCACAAGGCCTGCCTCCTGCCACATCTGCATTGTATACAACAAAACATTTCTGTTTTTAGAAGACATTAAAAGGGACAGAGCTGTGAAGTGGCAGCATTTATTCAAAGGGCTGTTGTCAAGAAGGAGCGGCAGTTAGGGTCACCACCTTTCAAGGGGAAAAATACCAGCCATTTTTAAGAGTCTGCAAGGGCATGATAGTAAATAGGATAGTAAACAAAATTGAAAGTACTCATTAGTATCATGACTTTTCTGCCTTCTTTATCTTGATTATTTGTAATGCATTGCCTGGAACACCTTTGAAAGTGTTTCTATATATATTTCCGGTTTGAAGTTGTACAGATAAGGGCTTAAAATACTGGCCTTAAGTGATTGTGCTTATTTTTGTACCAACCGGGACATTACAATAGCAGTGGTAGAAACCCAACCAGGTGGCTACCCTTGCTGCAGTCCATCATGGATCCTGCACACTTCACCTGGAAATTGTATGGTACAGTATTTATGAAGTCTACTTAAACCCCAACGAGGTACTGAAGCACTTAGATTCCACTGTGGAATACAAACCGCTTCACTAAGACTATTACTTGCCACTGCACGCTCGTGTAAGCTGCTGCTACCTGCTGCTACCTGCTGATTTTATAATTTTAAGATATTCACTCGCACTTGCACTATCCCGCTGCTCGAATTTAGGACGCAGTCGCTTTTCCGCGAATTGTGGACATCTTTTGGGGCCATAATTTCCAACTAGCTCTTACCTGCACTATAATCGTCTTTGCCACGCGCATTTTGCAGGATTTAGGACTTCTTGTAACCGCATCGCGGCGTTTTGGCCGCCATCTTGGGGTGGGCAGCCAGGAGGTGCCGATTAACGGGCGCCATCTTGGGTGTGGGGCCAGAGGTCTGCCTTGCAGGACTCTCGCGCTCAGAGGAGTTAATAAAAGCAGGAATCTTCCTCAGCTCAGGTAGACTATTACTTGCCACTGCACGCTCGCGTAAGCTGCTGCTACCTGCTGATTTTATTCACTCGCCCTTGCACTTGCACTATCGCACTGCTCGAATTTAGGACGCAGTCGCTTTTCCGCGAATTGTGGACATCATTTGGGGCCATAATTTCCAACTAGCTCTTACCTGCACTATAATCGTCTTTGCCACCCGCATTTTGCGGGATTTAGTACTTCTTGTAACCGCATCGCGGCGTTTTGGCCACCATCTTGGGGTGGGCAGCCAGGAGGTGCCGATTAACGGGCGCCATCTTGGGTGTGGGGCCAGAGGTCTGCCTCGCAGGACTCCCGCGCTCAGAGGAGTTAATAAAAGCAGGAATCTTCATCAGCTCAGGTAGACTATTACTTGCCACTGCACGCTCGCGTAAGCTGCTGCTACCTGCTTATTTTATACTTTTAAGATATTCACTCGCACTTGCACTTGCACTATCGCGCTGCTCGAATTTAGGACGCAGTCGCTTTTTTGCGAATTGTGGACATCTTGTGGGACCATAATTTCCAACTAGCTCTTACCTGCACTATAATCGTCTTTGCCACCCGCATTTTGCGGGATTTAGGACTTCTTGTAACCGCATCGCGGCGTTTTGGCCGCCATCTTGGGGTGGGCAGCCAGGAGGTACCAATTAACGGGCGCCATCTTGGGTGTGGGGCCAGAGGTCTGCCTCGCAGGACTCCCGCGCTTAACGGCTACTTAAGTTGTGCCTTTCTCAAGCGCGCAGCGTAGGCGCGCAGCGGGCGCACCGCGGGCGCGCCGGAGGTGCGCTAGAGGTAAGCCCGTTTGCGCCCGTTCGCACACAGGATGCGCCGGGTGCCGGAAATGCTGCCTCTTCATTTCGAGCTGCTCTGACTTATTCCCGCGATGAACTTATAAGCCTGAACTCTGGCACTATTCCCAGTCGCCAGCCTGATACCATCAGTAGGCACCAAGAATCCTTGTCCTGTGGCCTGCTGAATGTGAGATCTCTCAGCAAGCACTGTGAAGAAATCGCGCTACTCATTGAGTTTCATGAGTTAGACGTACTCTTCATGACAGAGACTTGGACTAGAGCGAACAGCATGGTGGAATTGGGCTTAGCTTGCCCTCCTGGCTTCAGAATAAGACACAATCCCCGGGTGGGGGCCAGAGGAGGAGGAGTTGGGCTGATTTTTAGGGAGACACTAGATTTCTCTCAGCTTGATATTAAGGCTATCCCAGGGTGTGAACTGCTGGGTTTTTCCCTAAATGGTCAGGGAGGTGTGCTACATACTGGGCTGCTGTGCTATAGACCCCCGGCCAGTGATCTGCCTGCTGTGTCTGAGCTTATTGATTTAATTTATGATCTGTCTAACTCTCACACAAGTTTTATGGTGTTGGGGGATTTTAATTTGTGGCCGGATTGACCGACTGACTCTGCATTCAAAGAGCTGGTCCAGGCCTGCCGCAACATCCAGCTGCAGCAGCTAGCACTCTCTCAGACCCATTTAAAGGGTCACATCTTCGATCTGATCTTTGTGGGCGTACGTCAAGTGACCTTACGGAATATTCTACCCCAGTGTTGGACGGATCATGCGCTCGTCCTTTTCTCCCTCTCACTTACTGCCACCTCAGCGAAGAAAGGCAGTTTAGGAGTCACTAAGGTGGGCAGACAATGGTCTAAACTTCTTAAACAGTCAACACTGCCTACTTTGCTTCTGGATGGTTTCACCTTGGTAGATAGTGTGGATGTGAGCTATGAGACCCTCTGACAGAGAATTTTAGCTTCACTGGACTCTTTGGTCCCGTTGCAAAAAACTAGAGTCAGGACCAAACACGCCATGCTGTGGTTCTCAGGGGAACTTCTGCAGCTTAAACTCCAGTGCAAACGGGCCGAGCGTGCCTGGAGAAAGCAGTACCTTGAATCAGATAGAGCTCTTTTTAAACAGGCACTGGCGACCTATAAAGCTCAGATTAGACGTGCCAAGGCTAGATTTTTAGAAGAATCGCTACTTGCAGCCGCGAACAAGTCTCAGGCCCTATTTAAGATCGTTAAAGACTTGACGCGTCCTGCCTGCACTGCCTCTCAATCTTTATGTGATTCGCTGGCACAGGCCTTTGAGGACAAGATTGCCACCATCCTGAGCAATCTTGCTTCACCGCCAGGCTCTGTTTCTCAGTCCTTGCCTAATCTCACTCCGACTGTTATCACGGAGAGAGACGCTAGGCTAGACCGGCTCAACAGTTTTCCCCTGCCGTCTTTCGAGGATTTTTGTGTATTGGCTAACGGTGTTTCCTCGGGCTCGCCGCTTGATCCACTTCCACATAAATTTTGGAAACTGTTCCGTGAAGAGCTTTTTCCCCCACTTTTTTCTATCTGCTGTCAGTCCCTTAGGTCTGCACGGGTCCCGGATTGCTGGAAGCTGGCGGTGGTTTCCCCACTCCTGAAGAAGGAAACTTTGGATCCCACCTGCCCAGCAAATTACAGGCCTATTTCTCTACTTCCATTTCCAATTAAAATTCTAGAGAAATTGGCCACAAAACATCTTTCCAGCTTCTTAGAGACCAATGCTTGCTTGGACGTGGATCAATTTGGTTTTAGACCAGCCCATGGGACGGAGTCAGCATTGGTGACTGTTCTAGATGACCTTTGGACGCGTGCCGACCAAGGTCGAGCAGCCTTTTTAGTGCTGCTCGACATGTCAGCCGCGTTCGATACGGTCAGCCACACGATCTTGATCAGGAGACTGGAGGAAGTGGGGGTGTCTGGCTTGGCCCTTGATTGGTTGGTGTCTTACCTTGGTAATAGGCACCAGGTGGTGGCCCTGCCACCCTTTAAATCCAACATCAGAAGGGTAGGGCAGGGCGTGCCTCAGGGGTCGGCCATCAGCCCTATTTTATTCAATCTCTACGTCCCCTGATCAAGTTGATAAAATCTTTCGGCATAGCAGTCACCAACTATGCTGACGACACCCAACTTATCTTCTCGTTTGAGGGTAAGGAGGCCGTGTCACAAGAGATCTTTCACCGCTGTATGATTACTACGGCGGAATGGCTGAGCCACAACTCCTTGCAATTTAACAGCTCCAAAACCGAGGTGTTGCACTGCTCAATGGATCGCACCCCTAGGCCTGTTCCACAGGATTTTTGGCCTCCTTCTTTTCAGGGCACTTGTTTACCGGCTGAATCCGTTCGGATCCTGGGGGTGATGTTCGGTTCCAGCCTGCAGTTAGACGTGTCCGTGAATAAAACGGTGGCCACCTGTATGGCATTGCTTCGCACGCTGCGGAAGATTCTACCCATGCTCCCTGTGCATGTCAGGCCAGAGGTAGTGCGGAGTATCATCTTAAGTAGGCTTCACTACTGTAACGCACTACTTCTGGGGGCGCCTATGACCTTGGTGGGTAAACTGCAGCGTGTACAAAACTTTGCTGCCAAACTGGCCCTTTCGCGCCGACGTTCTGATTCATCGGCTATGGCACTCAGGGACCTTCACTGGTTGCTAGTCCCTCAGCGGATTGATTTTAAAGCTCTTTCTTTGGTATTCAGGGCCCTTCATGGACAAGGTCCGTCTCCATTGCAGGACTTGTTTTCCTGGTATACCCCGTCCAGATCTCTCCGCTCGGCCTCAGCTTGCTTGGTAGTAGTGCCCAAGATTGTGAAGTCCCGGATGGGAGGTCGGTCCTTCAGGTTCACCGCAGCAAGACTGTGGAACTCTCTACCGTTGTGTCTGAGAGGTATGGGAGATCTCCCTTCTTTCAAGAAAGCTTTAAAAACACACCTCTTTCCTAGAACAATGTAAGCTGACCAGTAGCTGGAAACATCATGTATGGGTTACAATAGTCTAAAGCGCCAGGATACCCGTTGGGTGACAGACATTGCGCTATACAAGTATGCCAATACATACATACATACATACTAAATGGGATAAACTGAGCAAAGTGTTAATGTAGCCACTGGCGAGGACCACTGGAATTATGCAGTTGGAGAGGGCTAAATTATGCAGCAGGGTTGACTAAACTATGCACCACAAAAAGGCTAATTATGCTGCCTACTGCAGCTGCTGCACATTTAGTAATAGTATTACCTCATTATTTTGTCTCTTTTAAATTTTTTAACACTGGACATAAGTTGCATCTCATTAGTAGCGCTTAACGCTCACATTTAGCAATAAGCAACAGAAAGTTCCCTAGATGACAGAGGGTTATGTCTCCCCTTAAGATATTGGGACTATACATGAGAGTGAGGGGGGGGGCATAGTCTTTTTTTGTTGTTAGTTTTTTATCTTTTAGGTTCTGGCAGCTTAGCCTACCAATACCCACGCGCTACCATACTTTGATTACATGATGAATATGGTTTATGTAAAATTATTCTATATACCGGGATGTAGACATTGCATTGCCCCTCCGATTGGCTAAACTGTATTATGAATATAAAGGAACCACGATAGCTGCTTGGTAATTCAATTCCACATTCTGACTATTGTTTCACTTTCTAAACTGCCTTAACCATCATGTGATAGGTTCGCAGTATTTAATGCTGACTCAGCGCTCCAATAACCACGCGCTACCACACTTTGATTTCTGAAATATGTCCTACTGTAAACTGCCATGAATATTCCGGCACTGCTCTGATAAACCTGTATGTCAGCAATGTTACCACGCGCAATGTATAACTGGTCCAATTTACAAATGAGATTATCCTCTGGGACGTGATTATTTTGACACGGTGAGATTTCTCGGACCATATCCTTGACTATCCATACCGTATAGGCCCACTTTACTAACTGGAAAACCTTACCGCTCATGTTTAATCCACCATGGTTTAATTAAAACAATTTAATGTCTCCCCCCCCCCCCCCCAACGGGTTACCTAGACGACCACGGACTCCTTAGTCTTTCCTTACTGTCGATTATCACGTGACCTCCCCGGTGCCATGACAACGGAGAAACTAGGAAGTCCGGCGTTCTCCTCGAGACAGCCGAGGCAGAGGTTGCGCTCCGATTAAACTGCGCTAGACCGGTAAGCCTTTCCTCCCACATAGCTCTGGATACAGTTTCCCTGATCTATGCTAGCCTGCCCTTCCAACAATTGTAGAATTAACGCGCTCCCCGTTCTCTGTGTATTAGGTTACGGATTCTGATTAATCCATCCTTTCCACGGGGACACGAGATTGACTTCACTCTAATCGGTAAGCATTACCGATTACCGCCATTATGTAATTTTTGACCTTCAATGATTCTTATAACGGTCCCATTTTAAATCTGAAATATGTCCTCCTCTATTCTAGTTTTGGAGTGGTCCCCTACCCAGCACCCGGATCGTTTCGTTCCTCATTACCCTTGTGGGATATGTATTTTACTCTTCCAAGTAAGTTCCGAGATATTCTCTCTTCACCAGCTCTTGACATGAGCACGCCCTTTTTCTAATACTAATGGGCCTTTTAATTTCTTTACTTAGGATGAAATGTTCATATCGACCCTAACAAATTAATTTAACTCAGCAACACTGATTCAAACAGGTTAGTCTGGCCTTATGTGCATACCTTTATGTAACTCAATGAGTACCCGATTCTTGAAATAATTTACTAAATCCTAAATATTTACTTGAATTCAGGTTGCCTGCCCCGCCACCCTCCTCCCGTCCTGATGAAGACCCTCCTGCAAGGATTGTAATGCATCCTGCTTCCTTTGGGTCGAAACGTCGACTTTCTCAGCTCCGACACAGCCTCCTCCTACCCCAATTTTGTATAATACGGACTTAGGGGCATGTGTATTATGAACTTTCAAGCTGATTCAATATCTGTATGCTGTCCAATTGACACTGAACCTATGATAATGTTTGAATAATACGTGCTTTTATTGTCACCAACTCCCCCCTCACACTACCCTCACGACTGCACGTCCCCCCTTTTTTTTTTTTTCCCCCAGGGGCACTAATACGATTTTGTATTGTATATTTGATTCAGTCAACTTTTTTCCTATAATGTGAATAAAACATTATAGATGCATTTATCTCTTTTTACTTTGTCTCAAATTCTCCCTATTCATACGTCCTTCTTACTGGGACCCCTTCCTTTCAACGCTAAATACCCAGGTCCCAGTGACTCCTTTGGGTTAACCCTTTCTCTCATACCATGGCACTAAAAATCAGCATGAAAGTTGTGACCTAATGCACTCCACTGCCTGTGAAACTCAGCTTAATGGGGCAGAGTTTTTGGGTCACTTCGTGGAATTCCGCATAGCGGAACTCAGTAAACTCCACTCAGGCCTGCCCAGGATACAAACATCCTGGTGGGCGATGACCTTGAAGATAACTTCCAACCTGGGTGAATAGATCCCTTACAATCCCAAGCTTCTTTTGCTGGGACTCTCAAATTACATAGATCTGCTCAGGAAGCTTCTCTCCTGCAAACTGGGTTTTGTCCTGGTGAAGCTCGACAGGCAGGGGATGAGGCAATTCAAACCTTCAACTATGAGTCAATGGGAAATTGGTATGACGCATTGCATGGAAGCAGAGTGGGTGGTCTATAGTGCAAGGGGCCATGGCGAGTCCGCTGTGGCTTAGATAGGGTACCCTAAAGAACCCAATAATAATAATGGTAATGCCATGGAGGAGGGGGGAATCCTGTGAAACATCAAGAGCAATGCCCGCGGTCTCATAAAAGAGGAGAGAGCTGGGGGATACTCTGTTACTTGAACTCCATTTCTATGTAATCATTGACTGGGACTTTATTGTACTTCATCTGGAAAATACATATATATGTATGCAATGAATACTGACTGTATAAGGCAAGGTGGTGTTGTGTAGTTCCTAAGAGTCCCTCAGGACCTGCGCATTTTGAATGACCTAAACTGAAGGCTTGGTGTCCAAACCACTTCCGAACACCAGCACAGGATATGTCAACCAGTAGACCAGCTAGCTCTACAATGCCACTACCAGCCCCCTGTATTCTACAGTAATTTACATAGTCTCTGGCAACCACTGAACATGACAACCCTGATGTCTCAGGGATCATGGAAAACAGTCCAGTACATTTCGCTCAGACACTCGTGCTTGCTTTCTCTCAGAAAATACACAGGATGGCGATTAGGACATTTCAATAAGAATTTATTGGTCCAGAGACAGCCTTATGTAAAACATATGGGCTGCAACAATTGGGAGACAGATGCATGCAAAAGAGATTGCTGGTACCAATATCGTAAATAGTAGATATATTTCTACCACAGTGCTAATAAGATGAACATAATCAATTCAGATAAAAACAGTAGCACTTGTATATTCCTAAAATGCGCACCCTAAGTATTTTGCCTAAATTTACCTTGCTTAATCTGGATGTGTAGGTGTATATGCGTATAGCTATGTGTATCTGTAGTCAAGAAACCCCTATGGAAGAACCAGCCCCCTCCTCTGATGGTTTAGAATGAAGGACCCCGTTTCTGCTTCGAGGATGACAACCCGCAAGGGTTGTCAGGCTCTTGTGTGTCGAAGAATATAGTATGCCGGACCCCGTCTCAGCTTGGAAGGAATTCTCTCGCAATTTGTAGGGGGGAGTGAGGGTCTTTTATACTAAAGTGGTCACTCCAGGGTTTTTTCTAGAATCGATATGTTTTTAAAAACAATCATGGATGTTTTGAAAACAATCATAAATGTTTTGAAAATAATCACCAATGCTTTTCAAACAAGTGCGATCATGCACAGGTGACTGTGGGCCAAGGATGAAAAAAAGTGGTGACCCTTTTACAGAATATTTCTACTGCGCCTGGGGACATGTTTATGTACACCAGGTACGGGGATTATGATAGAGTACAGAGAGCCTGGTGTCGAAGAGACAGGAGCAAGCGACTAGATAAAAGGTCACCTGTTTAGAATTGTTATTGTTGTGTGGATGGGACAAATGTATGTAATAGGGCACAGCTTTCCAAACTTTTCATGTTGGTGACACACCTTTTTGTGAAAAAAAATTCAGGGACACGGTAACGCAAGGAAGAGCAGCGAGCGAGCCCGAACCACCTATGGTGGGTTCAGGCCCCACACCCCACACACACATAGCCCACCCCACACACACCCCACACACAACCCCACACACACCACCCCACAGACACACCACCCCACACACACACCCCACACAACCCCCCACACACAACCCCACACACACACCCCACACACACCCACCCACACACCCCACAAACAACTCCACACAGACCACCTACACACACACACCCCACACACACACCCCACACACACCCCACACCCCCCCACACCCACCCCACACACAACCCCACACACACCTTCCACACCCACCCACCCACACACCCTACACACACCCCCCCACACCCCAACCACACACACCCCACACACCCCACACCCCACCCACACACACCCCCCACACACAACTCCACACAGACCCCCCCCCCACACACACACCCCACCCCCACCCCCCACCCCCCACACACACAACCCCACACACACCCACACACACACCCTACACACACACCCCCACACCCCACCCACACACACCCCACACAACCCCCCCACACACAACCCAACACACACCACCCCACAGACACACCACCCCACAGACACCCCACCCCACCCCCACCCCCCCACACACAACCCCACACACACCCCACCCCCCACCCCACACACACCCTACATCCCCCACACCCCACACAAACACACTCCACCCCCCACACACACTACACACACCCATACACCCCACACACACCCCACACACACACCCCACACACACACACACCCACACAACCCCCAACACCCCCCCACACCCCACACACACATAGCCCACCCCACACACACCCCACACACAACCCCACACACACCACCCCACAGACACACCACCCCACACACACACCCCACACAACCCCCCCACACACAACCCCACACACACACACCCCACACACACCCACACACACACCCCACAAACAACTCCACACAGACCACCTACACACACACACCCCACACACACACCCCACACACACCCCACACACCCCCACACCCACCCCACACACAACCCCACACACACCTTCCACACCCACCCACACACCCTACACACCCCCCCACACCCCAACCACACACACCCCACACACCCCCACCCCCCACCCACACACACCCCCCACACACAACTCCACACAGACCCCCCCCACACACACACACCCCACACACACACCCCACCCCCCACACACACAACCCCACACACACCCACACACACACCCTACACACACACACCCACACCCCACCCACACACACCCCACACAACCCCCCCACACACAACCCAACACACACCACCCCACAGACACACCACCCCACAGACACCCCACCCCACACACACACCCCCACACACACAACCCCACACACACCCCACCCCCCACCCCACACACACCCCACATCCCCCACACCCCACACAAACACACTCCACCCCCCACACACACTACACACACCCATACACACACACACACACACCCCACACACACACCCCCCCCACACACACACACACAACCCCCAACACCCCCCCCCACACCCCCCCACACACATCCCACCCCCCCACAACACCCCCCACACACACCCACACAACCCCACACACACAACCCCCCCCACACACAACTCCACACACACACACACAAGAATGCAAGTGTCCGTCTGTAACACAACTGGTGCTCATGTAAAGAGCTCTGATACCTTTGGCTCTAGTTTGCCCAACAAAAAAAGTTTGGCAAAAGCTGCATTTTAAAGCGTAAAGGATGCTTTCTACCATTATTTATCAACCTAATTGCTTTCTTAGAAGAGCTCCTGCTCAAATTAAGCACTGCCCTACTTCCTTTACTTCTCATCCGTTTCCCATGGCCGGAGCCGGACAATGATTAAAGTGTCCAGCGTGTAGTCCTAAACTGAACTCTGTCTTCTTCTTAAAAACTGCAATAGACGTGGAACCAAAACACGGTGCAGTCGGGTGGTGCAAGTCCATTCTAAAACCTCTGTATTCAGTGAGGCCACGGACAAACTCTAAATCTTGACTGTTGTTGGCGAACCATGTGTGACTGAGGTTGTTTTAAATGGGCCAGAATGTTTAAAGAAGAAAGAAAGTATTCATTGTTTTTGAAATTTCAGCTCTAGTTTTGCTACAATGGGCACGCAGAAAGCCACAGAGGGCCCGGAAAAGGGGAAATCACCAACAATAAGGAAAAATGCAGCTGAGAATTGCACTCTAGAAAAGATTGATGACTTGATAGAAGAAGTCGAGTCACTATTGAATAGTAAACATAAGACCAAGAAATGTTACAGGAATTAAACCAAATAGCTGTAGAGGGCTCAAACTGTAGTGTCAGGGGCAAGGAGGGTACACCGACAATAACGTGTTCAAATAAGTATTCACCCCTAGCCACTGCAACATTGTTAGATGACGGAAGCATTCAATTTTTATCTCAAAATCCTAACCAAATTTTGCGCCCACAACATATTCACCAACAAGCTCCAATAAACACAAACCCCGGTTCTCTTAGCGAGCACGAACCATTGACTGAAAGGGCACAAAATATTAACAAAACTCAGCTGATAGCAGTGCTAGTGCAGAGACTAGATGTACTTATGGAAGAAGTTGCCAATTTGAAAATACTAATTGGGAACCTTATATCTAAAGACAACACAGGAGGAAGGATGCTATGGAGGAGGTGCAAGGTTACAATATGCCTCAGGATGACCCCCGGGTCCTCAAAATTACTCAACCCTAAACTACAACAGGAATTTGGCAGGAAGTGCTAAAGATGATTTAAAGTCCCACTGGCAATAGTTGGGAGGGGAGGAAAATAGGTACCGTAGGAACAAAGTCAGTGAGAGGGGATATTCAAAAGATAAGGTGGAATGTTGGACAAAATCACATTAATAATAATAAATTGTATTACATTTATAATTCAACTTGCCTGTAGGAACTATAATAAACGGAAAGAGAGAGCAGGATCGACAAATAATGCAGATGATGCAATGCCCTCCCCCCCCCCTATTGGCATCACAGGGCTTCAGCCCCCTCTCAATCTCCCCCCCCCCCGTCGTGTGTGGCATCCCGGGGCGCTCAAAGCCGCACCCGAGCACTTCACAGGTCATTAAAGACCTTGTGCATGGTAATAGGGCTTTGTTGTTGTTTCACCCCTTCTAAGAGCCCCTGCAGCCCGACTCTGCCGATTGCCGGCAGAAGTCATCCCATCTCATCCCGCGACACACCTACGAATGGGGCGCGACACAGTAATGTGTTGCGCCACACAGTTTGGAAAGCTGTGTAATAGGGGTATACATGATAGGACTAGCCTAAAAGACATGACAGTAGTGAGTTTGTTTTGTGTTGTTTCCAAGATAATCCAAAAACTGTTTAAAAAAATAAAGACAGACTAATAGACCATGTCAGAGGGCGTGGAGAGGTCTGGTAAAATAAGGCCAGCTCATTCCTCATACTGCCTCATTCTTAAATATTTCTGGATGGATTGGATGGAAATCAGTGCCCATCTCAGACTGAAAGTCAGTTTTGGCAATGTCCAGAAGATTGTTAAGCTCAAGATAGTTAGAGAAGCACTTTGCCACATATTTTTCGTGTTTTGGCCATTTAAAGTAAAATGGAGATGATCTTATAGCTGGCTTCAAAGGAGAGATCGAGATTTGGACTTTACAAGAGGGTTTAACAACATTTTTCTTCCAGTCCTTTCTCCCTTTGTCAATGTTTTCCAATCTTTCTCTTCCTTCTACATTCTTCTATTTCAGTCTCTCTCTTGCTCTGGATCAAAGTCGGATGATGAAAAAATAAGTCATGGTCTCCAAAATGAGTGTTGGTGCCCCATCTCCAGCCACTGGCACAAATTAAGTAGTGGTGTACATGCGTATTTCTGAACATCCAAAAATGATGCTAAACTGAATCTGGCATCTAGGCATAATGAGCACAGCTTTAGCCTTCAACCGCACTTGAAGAGTTGTCCTCAGGCGTGTTTTCTCAACCTTCCTATGTGATTTAAGAAGAGCAGCACACGCAGAGCACCACCACAAATTAAACCTCTTTAAGTATTCTCAAAGCAGTTTTTCTCAGCATATCATACCAAATGGCTTCCGAACAAGGACATAGCCTAGTCAGATAGTTTTAGAGTGTTTGATTCTCAAATTTCCAAACTAAAAAAGCAGTGGACTGCAGGGGTAAGGCGGGAGATGACCAAGGTTCAGGATGGGCTGTTTCCATGAGGAACAGGGTCAGTACTGAATTGCATTATGTTGGCTTCTGTCTAGATTGGCCCAGTGGGTGTAAAAGAGAGGGTTGGCATGTTACCCTGAGTTATTGCCACTGGTTAGACTTCTTGCAAGCATTCATCCCATCACATTTTGGGTGTTTGATTGACTGTAGTATGCTTGTAATACTGACACTGATACAGTTTTCCAAGCCTGCTACCACCAATGTTTATGAATTCAAACAAGTCGTAAATTTGCACACATTCCAGGCGTACCTCTGCGGATGCAGATGTACTATGCTTTTAGTAAACCGGTCACTATATATATTTAAGCTCCCCATACAATAATGAGAAATGTAAAACCTCTTATTGGAATGAGAATGACAAATAAAAATTCTAGTCCTTGTCTAAATCAAATCATTTTTTCAAGTGATTAACGACTCCTCGCACCAAGCCTGAGCGCAAATAGAGGAGCGCATGCAGGCATATTACTAGGGTGAGCCAAGCCAGATTTGAGCCATGGGTCTTGCTTGGCTCTAAGAGTCTGTGCACGTGCCAAACCATATAATGTTTGGCATGCATATTGTGCAACAACCAAAATGTAAAAATATGATACAATCTCTTCAAAACTCGATAAAGTTTACTTCTTTAACATGCTGAAGTGCTTCATTTTAGTACATCAGATTACATCACTGCATAGACAGACATTTATTAAAAGTGAGCCTCCCAAAGGCAATGCCATCAGAGAACTAAGAGAAATTCAGTAGTCAAGTAAAGCCGAAACATGGCCAAGATTCTAATTATTGATGAAGCAAAATTATAGTCTGTTAAATTAAATTAAATTAAGAGGTGCTTGTACAGGGCACACCCTGACCACAAGTTTTTATTAGTGCGATCAAATGGGATAATTAAAAAAAAGGCGGCTATTTTGGTAGGATCACTCTTTTGGACAAGTCACAGAAGCCTTTATTGGTTCCAAACTATCTGGTGTCACATTTTGAAATTCATCCGCCAGATAAGTACCTCTGTTTTTCTCTCTCTTGTTTACAGCAAGGGTCACTGTTTTGTATTTTGTTCTAAAAACCGACGCAAAGATAGCAGACCGATTTAGAAACCCCAGTTCCAACTACCTAGCTAAGAATACATTTATTTGGGGGTGCCACATCCCAAACGCCCCCCCCCTCCCCTCTCCCAGGAGCTACTCCCCTGCTTTATGATCTTCAGAGATGCATTTCTTTCCGAATTTAAGTCAATACTGTTTTTGCAGACGAGTGTTGAAGAATTTGCAAGAATCCTAGCTTCTCCAGGAAAAAAACTGTGACTGTGTGCAGCATTAAAGACTGTTGGGATTACAGGTGCACTAAGCGACATCTGAGTCCGACCTGGATTGCATAGGCCACAGGCATATTTACTGCTTTGTTTTCATACCTGTCGCCCATAAAACAGCATTCCAGTTTTACCGTTACAGTTAATTAACCGGAGGTCATATTATTAATTGGTTTTGGCTTCACAGAACAGCTCTGTTAGAAATCTCACTTTAACTGTGTCTCTCAGGACCAGGCAGCATGGAGGTGGTCGAATTCACTGTGTGCACCTGGCTCGAGCACTGCACGCGCCTGAATCACCATACACAGGGCATGCAGCAGACCTGCCAACTCACATGGTGTCACCATGTCCCACACAATTTCATCTCCCTACACACGGTCACACGGTGAGGAGCTGAAATCACACTATGTCAGGGAAAATGAGCAGAAAACCACTATAAAAGAGTGGGGGCATATTTATCAATATGTGACGCAGCGTGGCAGGGAAATTGCAGGAATGTGCCATGTTCAACATAATACTGTGCATTTCTGCCTTTTCAAAGCACTGGCGCACAATGTGCTGACCAGCGCCAACACAGACGCTCTTGTGCAATGGTGCAAGGGTGCCTGCGTTGAAAGCAGGATTGTTTTCATGCAGGAAGGGGCACTTTCCTGAATAAAAACAATCCTCTGAGGCATTTTCCTCTTTCTCAGTGTGCTACAGAATGCAGCACACATAGAAAGGGGAAAAATTAGGAGAATTAAAGATATTTCTCCTCGTTAAGCCTCATCTTTGGAGGCGTAGCAGTTTTGGTGCATTCCCCGTCGACCACTTATGGTAAATCTGGGAAAGCATTGAAATCCATGGGTGTTGCTTGGGAACACCCACGCACCACCCATAAAAGGCCTCACTGGGGCAGAGTAACGCAACTCAGCAATTTGCGCTGCATTACATTACTCTGGATTTAGGAAGCGTTGCTTGATACATCGCACTTAAGGGTTGCATTGTGCTTGCACCCCATTGCATGGTGCAAAAACAACACAACACTTTGATAAATATTGCCTTGGATTTCCAGCTCATTTTCGGAGGCAGTAAATAGCCGATGTCCATTAAAGGGTGTGAAAACACTCCCAGACATCAGCGACAGCCGTGTGTTTTTTTTGTGGGGGCTTGGTAAGTGCATCTTAGATAGCGCTCAGCGCATTCCTCACCCCCTCTAAAGCCCCCTCCCACTCCTCACACTATGAAATTAGGGGCCTCATTATGATGTCGGTCGTTCCCACTCCTCACACTATGAAATTAGGGGCCTCATTATGATGTCGGTCGGAAAGCATTCTGACCAACTCTTTTTCCGAATCGTTTCCGACCGACTCGGGTTCGGGGAGTCCGACCGACTGATTACGATGTTTCCGAACACCAGTCGTTTGGACTCCCATTGACTTCAATGGGACACTGTGTTCCAACTGACAATACAGGCCCCCATTAAAACAAGCATTTGCAATGCAATAGGTCTCGCATTAGGAAAGTTTGAGCTATTGGTATTGTAAATGACACATTTTTTGTTTATGTGTTGGTTTTGAAAATAGCGAAATAAATAGCTTTGTCACTTACAATGCCAATAGTTTGAACTTTGGCAAATGTGACACCTATAGCATTTGTAATGCAATATGTGTTGTATTTACGTGACTTAGATGTATTGATATCACAAATAACAATGGCTTTTACATTTTTTTAATAATTAAGACTTAAATAAAAGTTATTGTAATGTAAAATGGCAATAGCTTAAACTTTTGTAAATAACTTTTGTGAAGATTATGTTCAGTGTATTTTATTGTGACGAAAATCCAAGAACAGAAGTGAAATATTAACATCTTTTTGTGACATTTGTAATAAAGTTTGAAACATAGAAAGAACATATTTGAACCAGTTGTTGTTGAATGTTGAATGGTTGCACAGATTGATGCAGTGGTGACGCTGAGTGATGTTTTGGTGGCGACGAGTGATGCTGTGGTGGTGCGATAGATAGATAGAGTGAGGGCGATAGATAGATTGAGTGAGGGCGATAGATAGATAGATAGATAGAGTGAGTGAGGGCGATAGATAGATAGAGATAGAGTGAGGGCGATAGAGTGAGGGCAATAGATAGAGTAAGGGCGATAGATAGATAGAGGGAGTGAGATAGACAGATAGAGTGAGGGCGATAGACAGATAGAGTGAGGGCGATAGACAGATAGAGTGAGGGCGATAGATAGATTGAGTGAGGGCGATAGATAGATAGATAGAGATAGACTGAGGGCGATAGATAGATAGATGATAGATAGATAGATAGATAGATAGATAGATAGATAGATAGATAGATAGATAGATAGATAGATAGATAGATAGATAGATAGATAGATAGAGTGAGGGCGATAGACAGATAGAGTGAGGGCGATAGACAGATAGAGTGAGGGCGATAGAAAGATAGAGTGAGGGCGATAGACAGATAGAGTGAGGGCGATAGACAGATAGAGTGAGTGGGATAGACAGATAGAGTGAAGGCGATAGATAGATAGAGTGAAGGCGATAGACAGATAGAGTGAGGGCGATAGATAGAGAGAGGGCAATAGATAGATAGATAGATAGAGAAATATAAACCCCAATAACCTGAGTCCCTTGTTGCAGCTCAATCATTTCAACATGTGCCACTGATTCAGATAACTGAGCAATAGCATGCACAATGTCAGATTTACCTCTGCTTGTTAAATAAAACTGGGAACCGAATCATGTTCACGCAGTGTTTAAGCTACTTCTATCTGCAAGACAGCTTCCTGTGAACCAGGCACACAACAATGTCAATAAGAGCAGAATCAATCCACCTTTTGGCTTCCAGCCTCCTGAGCCGCTCCAACTCAATACACTGTGTAAAAAACCTGGGAAGGCTGGGTGGTAGTACTTATATGGTTCCTGGCGGTTTTCAGAACTTTCCCTGCACTGAAATGTGAGGAAACTGTGAGATATTGGCCAAAATGTGTAGTTTGCAGGTCATTCTGCATACGAAAACCTAATGGGATACACGTAGATGAATGAGCCCTTACACAACGTGATCTTACGTCACCTTTCTGATGAGCAAAAGGTTCATTAATGTATCATATTTTCTCGCTCTAAATTGTTTGCAAAGAGGAAGCTATTATTCCAGAGTTTAACCAGCATAATTAAGTAGGATTTTTTAACAGGAAATTATGCAGTTTCATGAATTTAGGATATATCAAAGAAAGAGCACAGATAATTTTATGAATGAAGTCAATCGTAGTCAAATTAAAACTTTCCCTTTCAATAGATAGCATGTATTCTGATTTACTAAGTTGAGACGCTTCTGCGTGTTTAAGCAAGTGATTTCATTGCATTTAGAAGGCACCTTATTTTTTCCTAACATGTTCTTTGCAGCCCTGCTAGGTGCCAAACATCGAAGGTTAGACGGACTCATTTCGGTGCATATTCCCACATCACTGGACTGAAATGCAATGTCCCGCAAATGTAGTAGTGCCCCTCTCCCTCCACGTTTCCTCTAGGTGCTTTACAGGCGCGATGCAGGTGTCTGTGCTGGAGGAGAGATTCAATGCTAGCAGCATCTCGCTGTTTAGTGTCTCTCTGCCCTCCACTGTCTTCAGTCTGGTTCAACTTAGACCAGTACTGCTCCAGCGGGTACAGTGCTCTCTGCGTATCTGGAAAGTAACAAACAATAGTGTCATGCAAGTCTGTAAAAGGGTCACATGCGTGGATGCAGGCGAGTCCTACCCGCGTGGACAGGGCGAGTATGGCCACCACATTCTCTGTCATCAAGAACAGTTTCTCTTCAGTCTGGGACTTTCACCTGACAACCAAATGCATCGTGGGCGATGTAACCTTTGTTTCTATTTAATAATTAAAGTAATCGAACTTGATATCAATGGCCTTTGGGTGAAAATTCCAGCACATGAAACTGTCAGAGGCCACTGAGTGTGGAGTTCTGGACTTTTTCGTTCCGTCCAGAGGTGTCAGGGACAACACCCGAAGACCCCGGAGTTCAACCTGTCTTGGTACACAAACAAACAGAAACACGGGCTTCTCGATGGTGGCGTCAAAGACCAAAGGTTTATTACTGCAGGGACACAGAAGTCACAGAAACTACACATGGGCAGTATCTAGGAGCCTGTTCGATTTGTACAAAGAGGATTGCTCCTTATATACTAAATATTGGGCTTCAGGCAAATTCTTTACATGTTACCACAGTTCTAAACATTCGTGTTTTATACAGTAAATATTTGGCGTTGCACAGGAATCGTCAACAGTATCTGATGTCAAAACATTACAAATGAGGGGTTCCCACTAGTCCATCATAATCCCATGTCAATTCTTTATTCAAGACCCGGACCGCCTCATCGTAAATTTCGTTACCTCCCCCTAATAAAGGCCCAGAAGGAAAGGAGCAGAGCCAGGTGTAGAAGATAGAAAGACAGGATAAGAAATGTTTGTGGGTCGTAAATGGGCACGGTTACCAGCTTCGGCCGCCTAATCATGATCAGGCCAGTGAACACAAGAACCAGTATAGCAGGACTGGCCTCAGGCTGGGGGGGCAGTTCTTGCCGAGTCATGCTGCTGCAGCGTTGCTGGCCTAAGGTGCACGTGTCATTTGTAAGGTGAATCGCCGGCCAAAGCCTACGTGTCCTTAATTAAAAAGAGGTCATTGCGTGTCCATTGACTATGTGAGGGCAAGGAATACAAAATGGCTTCCGTGATCTAAGATGGATGCCATGGGTAAATCACAAATGTGTTGGTAACAGGAGTGCTCTTGCTCGTAGCATAGCGAAAACACCAGGATATACTAAATGGATCATTTGCGGTTCACCGATACCAAAATTATGTATTTACGACAGTGTTACAAACACGAGCAAAAATCGTCACGGAACCTCAGACCCTCCTTTTGCCCTTACATAGGCAATTACTTAGTCTATATCAGAGTCAGAGTCCATTTCTATGCTCATTAGGTCAGCGACATGTCGTTGTATCATCATCCTGCCTCGTGCCTTTTCTCCTAATGCAGGTGGTTTCCTGAAACAGGTTGCAGCGCAGAGACTACACAGAGCGGGACCACACTGGATAATAAGACAGCACGAGAACAGAAATACTAGGATGACACCAATAACCATCAGAACCTTCCATCCCCACGCTGATACCAGAGTCCAAAACCACTCCATGAAGGACCAGTTTCCCTTATCTACGTGTATAGAGTCGGAAATCTTATGTAGCTTAGAGATTGCTTCATAGACTGTTGGAGCATTATTTGGAATAAAGACACAGCAGCTCGATTGGATCATTCTGCATACCCCACCTCGATCTGCAAGTATTACGTCTAGAACCATACGGTTCTGCAACGTCATGAGACGATCCGCTTGAAGCTCAGCTGTTAAGTTACTAAGGGCACCAGCAGTTTCTGTAATAGTAGATTCAACTACCCGTGTCAGTTGACGAATATTTCTACTATTGGCCATAGGCCCCCAAAACGGAAGGAAACCCTTGAAGAAATCTCCAGCTTCTTGACCAGCGGTATCTTCCTTGCTGAAGACACCTCTTGCTACTCTGGTTTTGTGATAATCTGAAGAAGCAGTGTATGTCGGAGGTAACAATCGAGCAATATAACATGAACCTGAAAAGTCAGCAGGCAGCCATGTATATGCTCTGTCCTGACAAATGAAGTAGGTACCCCTAGCAGTCAGAAAGGCAGGGGAGGAGTCAGACGGAAATACGTAAGTCTCAACGCACTCACTGCTCCCTAGCTGAGCTCTCGGATTTCTCCCATTTCCTTGCAAACAGACCTGACCTCGGTGAGGCACGACCCAAACTGAAGTGGAGCTTTTACGCTTGCTTTCTCCCAAACCAAGGCGGTACTCTGTAGAGTTCCAAGTCAAATACACCAGCAATTCATCTCTAGGATAAGATGGAGTATTATTGACGTCTTTAATCATATCAATAATTCCCTGGACTAAAGCTTTGTTGGCTGAATTGTATTTAGTGGACCGTGGTGGACGCGGAGGATAGGTCTCAAGGGCATATGAAAAAATGGTCTGAAAGGCCTGAAATGATCCATTATAGCTAAAAGGCAAGACTAGATAGGGAATGCCTTTATCCATAGTGTGAGGTATCAAGCCACACACCTAGCAGTTTGTAGTATTAACTATCAGTTGGTGTTGATGCAAGAGCTGTACAAATGTATTATTAATAAATTCTGAGCGTCGAGCTTGTTCGTGTTCAGGAAATGAGTGAAAAGAATGCATAGAAGAAACCGTAGAAGTAGTAGGATCAAGGGAAGGTACTGTAGTTACTGGCTTAAAAATCAAATGTACACCAAAGACGATTCCACCCACCAACGTTATAAAAACAATTAAAAATGTAACTGCACATTGCATTAGAAAGCATTTGCTGTGTAGTATTCTGCTCAGTCTATTTCTGCGAACATAAATTACATTTTCTCGTTGTAGCTCAGGAAGCTCCATCTTCTACGACCGTTCGCGACCACTGATGATGTGCACGTAGATGAAAATGCCTCTATCAGCCCTGGGAGTTCCCAGAACTAACAGAAAGATCGACCTTGTGTCGGACCCCCGCAGATTCAACTAGGCACACAGCCACGACCCTACGGCTACCCAGACGGCAAGGCAATTTTAAAACAAAAAGAAACAATACATAGTATTAGCAAACTTCCTGGCTGGAGGCAATGTATAGCAAATTCAAATCTGAAAATAGGCAGTTTCCTGCTTTATTTGTCCATATTGCGAGAACGTAAGTTGTATCTCAGTTTTGCAGGAGCTGTCTGATCTGGAAACAATGTATTTTCAGCTGACGTGGCAATGTTCACGTTCGCAGATGACAAATGTTCTTTTGGTGCAGATGACAAATGTTCAGGGTTCAAAAGAGCCGTTTCAGGAGGAGAGTCAGAATTTGGTGAATCCGTGATTAGTTCTGCATCGCTGAAAGGTATGAACCTGGGGACTTGTTCCGTTTCAGAGGCACCGATTCCTTTCTTTACCCAGTTGTCGTAAGGAAGGGGCAGAGGCACACGTTTAGCATGAGTCGTATGGATCCAATTTCTTCTTCCGGCCACACGAATAGCAGTTCTCGTTGCTAGCAGGACTTGGAACGGGCCAATAAATCTGGGCTGAAGATTTTTCGTTCTTGCAAAATTTCGGATGACCACCTGATCACCCGGTTTCAGCTGATGGCCTGGACTCTCCGATGGCTTTGGCAATGCATCGAAAACCTGTTGGTGAATAAGACTCAATTTAGCAGTCAAGTCGAAAAGGTAATCAATTAACATTGGGTATTCCAGCTGCTTAAATTCTTTCGGTCTAGGTACCCCCCAAACATTTGCAGGACGACCGAAAACTATTTCGTAGGGACTAAGCCCTACTCTAGAATGTACAGTTGCTCTTGTTGATAGCAAAGCCAAAGGCAATGCGTCTGGCCAGGACAAACCCGTGGATGTTTGTATCTTAGCGAGTTTCAGTTTAAGGGTGCCATTGTAACCCTCGACTAAACCCGCGGACTGGGGATGATTCGCACTATGAAATTTCTGTCTAATCCCTAGGCCGGCACACACACTCTGCATAACTTTCCCTACGAACTCACTTCCGTTGTCTGACCATACAATCCGTGGCATTCCGTATCTGGGGAAGTATTCTTTAAGAAGAATTTTGGCAGTGGATAAGGCAGTATTGTCCTTCAGTGGGTATGCTTCGATCCATCTGGAGAAAGCACAAACTACCACTAGGACGTATTTCAGGTTATTACAACGATCCATGTGAATGAAGTCTAGCTGGATCACTTCAAAGGGGCAGGAAGGAGGAGCGAAGTGACCTGCAGGTGTGGGGATTCCCTTGCCAGGATTATGCATCAAGCATACCATACAATTCCTCACCACTCTCTCTGCACACCTACTAATCCCGTCATTCTTCCAGACCGGAGCCAACATCTTACAAATCCCTTTTGAACTGATGTGCGCTGTTCCATGTGCCATCGTCACTACTGCAAGCACATACGCATCAGGCAACATCCAACGCTGCTGTTCCGACAAGTCAATCCAACACCCACTCGAGTCCAATTTACCCGTGCTCTCTCTCCATGCACGTTTTTCCTCCTCAGTCGCCTCTTTCTGAATTTCTTTCACGCTTTCCACTGTGTCTTCACACATTCCAGACTCAGAAATCCATCTTGTAGACGTTGCAACATACATTCTACTCATCATATTTCTAGCTGTCTGTTTTGCAGTTTCATCAGCAAAAGCATTCCCACGACCAACATCATCCGTGATTGCTTTATGAGCACTGCATTTCACAATCGCAACTTCAGTCGGTAAGGTTAGAGATTCCAACAAGTCATTAACTAGCTGACCATGTTGACTCTTAGTCCCATGGGACGTAATGAAACCTCTTTCTTTCCACAAACGGCCAAAACTATGGGCCACGCCGAACGCGTACTGACTATCTGTGAACACGTTCACTCTCTTTCCCTTAGCTAAAACGCACGCTCTTGTTAGCGCGATCAATTCTGCAGCCTGGGCAGAATTCTGACTCACTCTTGCAGTCTCCACAATCGTACTCAAGGTCGTTACTGCATAAGCAGCAGTCACATCACCATTCTCCAATTTGAAGCAAGACCCGTCAACATACAACGTGCCATCTGGTTCTGACAACGGAGTGTCTTTTAGGTCGATTCGTCCTTTTGTTTCTTCCTCAGTTCTGAAACAACAGTCGTGTGGTTCGGGATCACTCGACTCTTCGCTAGTCGGCAACAATGTTGCTGGATTCAATATATTGCATCTTTTGATCTGAATATGACTAGCTAACAGTGTCAGTTCATAACCTGATAATCTAGCACTGGTAAGGTGTTGCGTCTTGGTTCGGTTCATGAGTGTATCCACAGCATGAGGAACCATGACTACTAGCATGTTGTTCATTACTAAACCAGCAGATTGTCGAATGGAAGCTGCAGCTGCGGCTGTAGCTCTCAAGCAACTAGGCAATGCTCTAGCTACTGGATCTAATGTTGATGAAAAATACGTACAAGGGCGTTGTTTATCACCAAATTTCTGCGTCAAAACACTCAATGCACAACCTTCTCTCTCGTGGACATAGAGCGTGAATGGCTTACTGTAGTCGGGTGTACCCAATACAGGTGCTGAACACAGTGCATTTCGTAACTCAGAGAAACTCTGCTGACATTCAACAGACCATGGTACCGGACTTGGAACACCTTTCTTAGTCAAGGCTACTAATGGTTTTGCTAAAAGAGAAAAATTTGGGATCCATTGCCTACAATAGGAGGTAATACCCAAAAAGGCACGCACTTCTCTCTGCGTGCTAGGAACATTCATCTGTGTAATTGCTTTTATTCTCTCTGGGGTCAACTTCCTTCCCTCCTTTGACAAGAGATGACCTAGGTAGGTCACTTCTTGGCAGCAGTATTGCATTTTTGAAGGTGACACCTTATGATTCAAATCTGACAAGTGATGCAATAAAGAAATCGTAGCTGTTTTGCAAGTTTCCTTGTCATCGGCAGCCACTAGAAGATCATCGACATACTGTACTAAAGCAGAACCACTAGGAAGTACGAAGGAATCTAACTGGCTTTTTAATGCTTGACTGTAAATGGATGGGCTTTCACAATAACCTTGTGGAGCGCGTTTAAATCTAAAACTTCGTCCTCCTAGAGAGAAACCGAAGATATCTCTGCTTTCCTCGGCTATCGGAATGCTGAAAAAGGCATTTTTCAAGTCGACAACCGAAAACCATGCTGCTGTAGCAGGAATCAACGTTAACAATGCAGTAATGTCTGGAACCACAGGAAACTGTGGGATCACAATTTTATTAACCTCTCTAAGATCAATTACGAACCTATATACTGGAGGCTTTGTAGGGTCAGTTCGTTTCAAAATGGGCAGTACAGGACTATTACAGACATTACCTCTAGTTTCTTCTACAACATCTTTCTTGATCAGGTCTTGCACTATCAGTAGGAGCGCACGCTCACCTTCACTAGAGATTCTGTATTGTGGAATTCGTGGAAGTTTGACATTTGCTTTCAAAGTTACTACATAGGGTGGAATTTCCAATAGACCTACATCATTAGGACCAGTCGCCCAAAGAGTATCAGGGAGTGAACGCAGCTCTGGTGGGAGCGCATCCATCGACAAGTACATCGGGGAGATGATTCTTTTACCCAACGTAAGCTGTACTCCTGCTGGAGAACAGTATAATGTCGCGTACAGGCGTTTTAACAAGTCTAAACCAAGCAGATTTTCGTTACAACCTGTCGTCAAAATCAGGGGTGCTTTCAATTGACGGGGTCCCACAGAAATAGACAAAGGACCAGAAACAGGGTTGTGAACAGGGGCGCCCGAAAAACCTACTGAAACGTTTGTTGAGCCAGACAAAGGTGCGCCAGGGAGTTTTGCATGTATGATAGAACTTTTTGCTGCACCAGTATCCAACAGAAACGGTTCGACTATACCTGATGTTGCTACCGCGACATAAGGCCCACTCTGATCTACTGGTACTGATACTACTCCCTCTCTTTGTCCATGGCTGTCCTAGTATTCACTTTGCTGACCTTCCTCACTAGCTTCATAATAGTCTTCAACATGATACTGTGGAGACCTATTCTGTTGGGCAGATTGTCCATTACGCTGGTCGAAATAATTAGAGGGGCGATCACTTGTCTGTGGAGGCATAGCACCTCGTCCTCGACCTCTAGAGTTTTGCATAGAACTACCACGACCTCTCTGAGCGGCCGCATCATTATTTTGCGCCCGAACTGGACAATCACTTTTGTAATGACCTTCCTTTTTGCAATAAGCACATTGATTCCATTGGTATTGTGGCCTTTGAAAATTATAATCCGTTCTTTGATATGACCCTTGCTGCATATTAGTTTGATTCGTGCGAGGCGGATAAGCTTGTTGTAAAAGTACTTTAGTTTTTAAATCTTTCGTCTTTTTATCTGATTTTTCCTTCTCTTCTTTATCCCTATTTTCGTAGTACTGAGCAGTCGCAAGTATTTGCGCAGTCGTAGAGACAGCCCACGCACTTTCAGAATTCTTTAATTTACCACTAAGTTCTGGCAACAGATTGTGCACAAATTTATCAACAAATAATCTCTGGCCTCCTTCTGTGCTCATATCCTGACCACTATGATCTACGAAAGTCTCTTCGAATCTTGTGAAAAAGTCGGAGACGCTTTCGTCTTTCTTTTGTTTGCATGCGGACAATTTATCCCAGTTAACGCGTAATGCAGGCATTAAGGTTTTCATTAAATCGATTATTCTACCAGGCAAGTTAGCAATTAAAGGTTCAGGTTTGGAACCACCTATTTGTTGACCATCCGCTGCAGTTATAGCTGCCCAGTCACCACCTAGGGCAACTGGATGATTCTCTTTACGAATTTTAGCCCAAATTGGTTGCGGTACTACGTTACCAAATAGCAGATCTATGTCAGCAAGATTCAATACACAAGCGTCAACTGTTTGAGCCAACTCTTTGTAGTACCCTGCAGGATTTTTACGCGGATCTGGCAAAGCCTGTTTTACTGCTAATACTTCAGCTCGCTTCCATGGAATATGTATCCAGACTCTCTGGAATTGGGCCGGAGCGGCTGCAATACCAAGCGGTGCATTAGCTTGCACAGCTTCACGCCAAATTGGTGGAACCTCTCTCATTGGATATTGACGATTTCGTTTCGTACTACGTTTCTCTAACTCTCTCGGTGAAAGAAGGGATGAGTCGGATCTATAACTTAGAACCAGTTCCATCGCTTCTTTTATATTTTGTCCAACTATCATACCTGTAGCAAACTCTTTCTGAACATTAATTAATTCTCCTAAATTTGATTCAGGGTCATCCTCTTCCAATTCCTCACGTAGCAGGAAACACATTTCATCGAACACATATCGTTGTGTCGGTTCGTTCCATTGCATAAATGTATCTAATACATTTTGTACATTATATCTTCCAACTTTCGAAACCCATCTAAGGGCAGTGGAATCTAGTATTCCTCTTTCTTCAGTACTGGGAAGCTGACTACGTCTCTGCACAGAGTCAGAGGTAGGAGTCTTAATCAGAGTTTTATAGAAGGGAGATAGAATATTAGAGACAGAATCAGTGATTCTTCGACGAACAGAAAGCGGAGTCATAATATTAGCAGAGGCAGAAAATAGAGTAGCAGTTGGAACAGATAGATTAGGAACAGTAGGAGTAGCAGGCAAGATAGCTTGTGAACTAGCAGGTGTGAGCGATACAGCCATAGGTAAAGAGGTCGGCAACCCTGGAAGAGGGGTTGTCGAAGGAACATTAATATTGACCACAGGAGGTACAGGAACTTGATTCAGGGGAGCGAGAACAGGGACACCAGGTTGTCCAGCAACCGGTAATTGAACATTCGGTATAGGCGGAGCCGTAGCACCCTGTGCATACGGTGGGGGTGATCGTAACAAGTAAGACAACAGGGGATCCTTTTCAGGGTCCTCTACTATCTTAGCCGTACTCGATGGCAAAGCAGGATAGCACTTGTCTATCGCTAAATTACGCTCTCTATCGGCCACCTCCATCGCTTTCTCAGACTCGTTGAGTTGCAGCTGCCTAGCAGACTGTTCTAAAGTCAACTCTTGCTCTTTCTGTTCTTTCTTCAGCTTTTTAATTTCTCTCTGTTTAGATTCTTTTCGCCAATAACGGAAAGAATCAAACATTGCCGGCCGGGCTTTCTTCTTAAACAACCTTCTTTCTAGATTATCGAGAACTTCAGGTTCGAAACTACCATGTAGTGGCCAACTAAGGACACCGTCTTTCTCTGTGTAGCGGATCCATACCTCATTATAAGAGATAGGGCCCACACCAAATTTGCAATATAGATCATAAAGGGGAGTTCCAATCGGAGGAACCAAACACGAGTCCTCCAACCGGGAATCACTGTTGCAACTAAAACAAGACAACATACAATTTTTCCGACTTACCATTTTACAATCCGGAACACAAGACAAACAAGACACAAACAGAAAAGATGCGCACTCGAACCACGAACTTAGGCCTACCAGAACTGACAAATGTATCGATACCTGAACTGAACAGAATGATTATCGTAACTAGAATAACCAGTGATAACCTTACAGAACTGAACTGAACTGAGAACTAAAAGGATTATCCAAACGGGAGCAACCCTCACAAAATAGTTAACTAGCAACCACTGAACACTTAACTGAGGCACTGAAGACGTCACCAAGGAGAAACCCGTCACGTTTCGCCGTACTGAGGACTGCACCTCGGGTCCAAGACAGGGCGACGGTCAAGGCAACGGAGCACTGCAGCCGTCTGAACGGGAACCCTCGTGGAAGAGGACGTCGGGGCCACTTTTGCGATATGCCGGGATCGATGAAGTGGGGCGCCTCCCTCTGAAATCTTCACACGAAGCTCCTCGAACTCTTCAGGCTTTTGGACCGGTACCGAATGACGTCGCCCCGAGTTGGGCGCCAAATGGAGTTCTGGACTTTTTCGTTCCGTCCAGAGGTGTCAGGGACAACACCCGAAGACCCCGGAGTTCAACCTGTCTTGGTACACAAACAAACAGAAACACGGGCTTCTCGATGGTGGCGTCAAAGACCAAAGGTTTATTACTGCAGGGACACAGAAGTCACAGAAACTACACATGGGCAGTATCTAGGAGCCTGTTCGATTTGTACAAAGAGGATTGCTCCTTATATACTAAATATTGGGCTTCAGGCAAATTCTTTACATGTTACCACAGTTCTAAACATTCGTGTTTTATACAGTAAATATTTGGCGTTGCACAGGAATCGTCAACAGTATCTGATGTCAAAACATTACAAATGAGGGGTTCCCACTAGTCCATCATAATCCCATGTCAATTCTTTATTCAAGACCCGGACCGCCTCATCGTAAATTTCGTTACCTCCCCCTAATAAAGGCCCAGAAGGAAAGGAGCAGAGCCAGGTGTAGAAGATAGAAAGACAGGATAAGAAATGTTTGTGGGTCGTAAATGGGCACGGTTACCAGCTTCGGCCGCCTAATCATGATCAGGCCAGTGAACACAAGAACCAGTATAGCAGGACTGGCCTCAGGCTGGGGGGGCAGTTCTTGCCGAGTCATGCTGCTGCAGCGTTGCTGGCCTAAGGTGCACGTGTCATTTGTAAGGTGAATCGCCGGCCAAAGCCTACGTGTCCTTAATTAAAAAGAGGTCATTGCGTGTCCATTGACTATGTGAGGGCAAGGAATACAAAATGGCTTCCGTGATCTAAGATGGATGCCATGGGTAAATCACAAATGTGTTGGTAACAGGAGTGCTCTTGCTCGTAGCATAGCGAAAACACCAGGATATACTAAATGGATCATTTGCGGTTCACCGATACCAAAATTATGTATTTACGACAGTGTTACAAACACGAGCAAAAATCGTCACGGAACCTCAAGTGAGGTGACCGTCTTAACAAACACATAAAATGTATGCAACCGAAACCCCCTCTACAGAAAACCCTCATGTTGTGGAGTGCGAGAAGCCCATGTTTGATCTGGCAGCACTCAAGTTTCCCAGACCCATTCCTCTGTTGAAGGCTACAGGACCCAAAATTCGACTTTAAAAAATGGGTTTGGTAGTGCTGTTTTATACTGGGGCTACAAGACTCAGAAGGCAAAAAAAATAATCACAGATACCATGTAAAATTGGGAACTCTTATTTTGTTGTTATTTAGCCATTTTATTCTGGTACGTGTAGCCCCGTGTTTATCGTGAACAAATGAAACTACGAGGATCAGAATGGAGAGCAAAACAGGAATGGGCTTGAAATTAAACATTTTGAGTTGTGTTTCACAACACATCGCCTGTACCATTTAAGGGTACTGATAGACCTCTCTTGTAGCCAACACATGCAACCGTGCATCCACTTTCCCGACACCAACCCTGCGACGCCCACAGCTTTCTGAAAGGCGAAGAGTGAGCATGCCCCTCGTTTGAACCCAAACACGCCCCCCTCACGTCGTGCAGCTGTGCTGTCACTTAAACAACTTCTAGTGTCTGGACCCAACCAAGGAGCTGTGTCACTGAGGAGAAACAACAACACGCCTTTCTCCCTCGGTACATTTGCAAGTCAAGTAGATAGATTAACGTCAACAGGTCCCAGGAATTGACGTGTCATAAAACTCTGCCCAGGCGGCTCGATCGCCTCATGCTTAGCCAGCAAGAACGGCTCGTCTAATTGAAAGCATTAAACAGGGGGGGGGGATTAAGCATGCAGGAGGCATCGTGCGGATCAATGCCCAGGAATCCCAACTAGAGGCTCCCAATCCGGAAGCGGCTTCCACAGCCCGCAGGAATGCACGGGCGCACATTGTCGCAGTATCCCTCATTCTCAGGGTCTGCCCCTCCTTAAGCAGCCACGAGTACACTCTGGCTCTCAACTTTCTGTTTTGGGGGGAGAGATGGCAAATGCTGATGTAGGACTGCGAAGCCTCTAAGCAGCTGTCAAGGGGCCAAGAAAGGGATGGTTGTGAGCTCACAACAACAACTGCACCAGAAGTTATGGAGCCGCTGCAAATCGCGCACACAATCAGAGATACACACGAAGCATGCACAACACCAGAAGGAAAACTTGTCCTCTGATTACCTTGCTTCCTGACGGGCATGTTTGCAGATCCCACAGGTCCGAATAGGAGTACAGAGGCACTTAATGAAAAAATGTCTGTAATAATATCCGGAGGGTTGACAGAGGCTCTATATAATGGACGTGGCCAGCAGTATAAAAAATGCAACGTTGCTTATTTTCGGGGAAACTGATTTTTATACGTAACACATACACATATAATGAGCGACCATAACAGACACATAATAGGGTGTAAGGTTGCAAATGCCGAGGACCGCAATACCAAGTGCGCAGAACGACTGCCGATATTATATACACTGTTGCGGGACAGTTCAGTTTCGAAAACGAGGCCTGACACGCAAAAAGGATTTCCGGCCGGGAGAAAGGAGAGGCGTGACACGCACTGAAGGGGCGGAGAAACAACGGAGCGGGCTGCGGAGTCTGGTCTGACACGGAGGGACAGGACGAGAGGAGCCGGTGAGGGGGGGCGTCGGGGCACATTGACGGTGCCCGCCACCCCAGTGATGGAAGCCCTGCGTGTGCCCGGTGAGCGGGGTTGGGAGTGTGTGTGTGCGCGTTTGTAAGAGGGGGGAGAGGGGGTGCGCGCGCTTGTATGTGCCTGCGTGTGTTGTGCCTGTCAGCGTGTATGTGTGGGGGGGTAGTGGGGGGCGCGTGGCGCGTGTGCCTGTGCGTACGTGTGCCTGTGTGGTGTATGCGCACTGGAATGTGAGACACGAGAGGGGCACGGCACCGTGCGCGCCCACGAGGTCAAATCTGCGCTCGTGCACCCTCTCGTGTCCACATTCCCAGAAACGGGTGACAATAGATGTCTTCGCAGACTAAGCAATGCTTCGCATTGCTTACGTCTAGCTCGACCTAAAAAGGGGTGGTTACAAAAAACCTTACACCCTGTGGCAGGCACCCCATGGTGCCTGGCACACTGTGCATGGTTGTAAAGAGGGGTTCCCTGGGTACCTCCAAGGTCCCCAACTGGATGTCTTTGGGGGAAGGGGGACCTGCAGGGGCCCCTAGAGTCAGTTTCCAACAGCCGTTTTGTGTTGGGCAGACCAATTCGGGATTGCGGCCCAAATCCGACATCGTAATACATCAGTCAGAAACGTGGTCCATAGACCTGTATGGTTTGGCTCTGACCGACTCACAGTCTCTGAATGCCGGTCATAACCGAGTCGGAAAGACCGAATGGTTACCTTTCCATCATAATCGGTAAGTCAGAAATGTTTCCAAGTCTGTCAGTAACATGCGTTCCGGCATGGGTTAAGAAAATCCGAATCCCGTTCAAAGCCTTTCCGACCGACATCGTAATCATCCACTAAGTTGTAAATTGGCAAGGATGCAGGCAAAGCTGAAGTAAATTTTTCAAGAAAATTTCCATTCACTCAGTGCTTTGTTAATGAGGCCATACAGTCACAGAAGTGTCCAACAATGCCCTACTCAAGCAGAGTCTTGAAAACGGCATCTCAGATGCACACCTCTGTGGCACACGTGCCTCAATACGGCTGCCATTTCCTGAATCTAGCGCAGCCCTATGGAAGGGAGAAGCACGTAGGTAGGCACTACCGCTTTATTACTCACTGAGGGATATGATCATAAGAGGTAGCGAAAGAAAGATGGAAGAGAATGCAAAAAATATTTTTTAACTGCTAAAGAAATTACAATAAATAGTATCTCGTGAATGTCATCAAGCACTAAATAGTAGGCTTTGGTTAGTTGATTTGGAGCAAAATTCTAATTCATTCTTGATTCTTGCAATTGCCTTTTTTTGGTACATAAATAAACATGTCTTCTGCTGATCCTTCTGCACACCCTGTGCCTAATGTGTGTGTATGTGTGTGTGTGTGTGTGTGCATGCATACGTGTGTATGTGTGTGTGTGAACTGTTCTGTTATACAAGGAGGCTCCTTTAATACGAGCAGCACATATTTGATTTTCTTTCTAATTCGATATTTTTGCCTCAAATGTGGAATTCCACTTAAGTTGGCACCCCTAGGTGACTGCCTAGTTCTTCTATGAAGGTTGTCCTGGCTGTGAACACGCACATTGAGGCACCCACAACTCTGCAGGTCAGTACATGATTGAACAGAGGGGAGGGTAGACTCTTCTGTATTGCATTTCTGCATATACTGATCTGCCTCTGGACTCCCAAGTCATCATCTGGCCAAGAAGTGATGACTAACTGATCCTCTTAAAGTAACTTGCCAATCTTCTATGTTGTAGCAGGTGAGAACAGGTCGGGCCCTACATGTAGTCAAAATCTCACACCTCGCAGAAAGGGCCATAAGTGTTGCTGCAGGTACAGTGGCCCTGGAGACCAGAGGCCTTAAGGGTCCACTCAACTTTGATCATAGCATTATTCTGCTGATCAACCAGCTCACAGGGCACATCCCATGCCTACTCGAGGGTCCATGACACATTTAGCATGTGACAATGCATGAGCTGCCATCAAGGGCCTGCTTGGCTTCAGGACCAAGGGTCCCCACTCCCCACCACCAAACGTAGCTGCTGAAGAGAGGAATTTAGCAGTGATTCTGGCCTCCAAACTATCCCTTATGCCACAGGAACTTCAAGTCACAGGACAAAGATTCTGCATGATAAGATGTCTGATGAAATTTCCCATACCTTGAGTTCCTACAAATGCTCTAAGGTACCTACACTCTAGTACTCGCCCATGTGACTACATCACTATTCTACGTAACAACACTCCTATTCCTACTGTAGAAATAACAGAGAATTCCAAATGAAGCAGCTTGACAGCTCTTCAACCTACTGATTCAGACTCAAAGCACACCTTGCTGCTCTTAATTCACTGCCTACCAGTGGCCAGAGGGATCTATTTTGTATGCTATACGCTCATGCTTCTATGTTACCAGCAATGCAGGCAGTGAATTATATATCAGCCTGCAAAATTTTCCTGCACTTTTTATACGAATAGAGGACAGTTGCTGGAACAAGACGGAACCAATGACTGCACTGATGGGGAGCTTTCCATTGAACCTTGCAGCATCAACTCTGCTTGTGATGGTTGTGTTGGATTTTTAATTAAAGTAGGCATTACACAATGACACTTCATGTAATGGTGGTTTAGTGGACTAATGTGTCCATTGTAGAGGACTCTGTTCGACCACATGGTCACAGGTTCAAATCCCAGCAGGTCCATACAGCCTTTCATCCTTCTGAGGTCGATAAAATAAGTACCATTGAGTTGGGTAACAATAAACATTTGTTATTCAGCACCAAGATACCCGTGGGTGAACGTGTGCTATGCAAATACACGTTCTGTTGATGTGTTGAGTTCACAGAGCAATCCATAGGACTAGCCCACTATGCCTTCAACAAAAAATGGTTGCCAAACAATATCAAGGCACTCAAGTATTGCACCATTATTAACTGTGCCACTATTCAGAAAGGCTAAAGCCTGCAGAACCTCCTTCTGTGTCCAGACAGCCAAACTCTGAAATTCAGTGCCTTGCCGAAAGAATCAAAGACCTGACTCGCTCCATCACACTAATCACAAATTATTTACTATGATGGATACAAACTGGTAAGTAGGTTTGCATGGTTGCAACACTTCCTACACTTTCTCTAACACTTCACACTCATGTGCAATGCCGCACCCTGTTTATGGCAAGCCCTTGAAGCTCAACCAACATCTCTCACATAGGTCAGTCTACATTCACCACCCTTCAATCCATCAACCTTTGAAAGAATGCCCAGGAGGGTTGGACTGGATACCCAAATTAGACTTGGAAAAATGTTCAACTCAGCCCCACACTGCAGGTGTCTGTGACTAAAAGTCATTATTGGTTGGGTCCAGGCCACCCATCGGATTTTAAAGCAGCACTCTAGCCTGAAGCCTGCTGGGGAACTGGGAAGCAAGATGGCAGACTGAAGAGGCCGCCGAGAGGTCACTCCCGCAGGCACCCTGCATTCTGAAAGATACTGGCGTCTTTTCGCCGATTTAAAACGCTAATAATCGCCCTTTGATCTACGAAGCTTCGGAGGTTGTGGAGACATATCTATATCAATATATGCGCTCATAATCACAGGGACTGCCGATCCGGGTCGAGGCGAAGTGGTGGAGAGACGGGCTGTTCACTTCACTGACCTACTGATCCCGCGGCTCCGGTGTGCTCCGGTGGGGGCTTGTCGGACCGTTGTGCTGCCGCGGCTGTTCATTTTGCTGCTTGCTCCTATTTTACCTCATCGCTCTTTGCTCCGGTCTGCTGAGGCCACGGAGGTTGTGCGAACTCGGGGGCGTACTGAGGCAATCAATCGAGCTGACAGCGCTCGGTTGGTGAAGGCTGGCTGCCGGCTGCCGGAGAAGGAGAGAGAGGCTCATCTGCTGCTCGCGGAGGAGAAAGCAACAGCACAACTGTGGACCGCTCAGCCCTCCACAGGGCTTGATCGCTCCACACTCTGCTGCCGCTCCTGCCTGCCTGCCGCCTCCTGACCTCGGTCTCCGCTGCTCCTTCCCGCCGACCCCGCTGATTGCCGCTGAATTTCCCGCCGCTGCCTCCCTGCGGCCCCGCCCCCCCGTGATCCCAGTTGCCGCCCCGCTCCCGCCACCCAGCTGCTCCTCCTCCCGGCTCCTTACTTATGACGCCCCCTGAGCGACCGCGCAGCGGACGCGCACAGCGGGAGCACCGACGGAGCGCCGCAGGTGCGCCAAAGGTAAGCCCGTCTGCGCCCGTCCGCGCCTGGACCGCGCCCAGTGCCAGGACCCCTGGCCCCCGACGATGCCGGCCCACACGACGGACCTACGACGCCGCAACTCTCAACGCACTCAATGGCGGCCGGAACCACGCCTGCTGCCGAGCCACCCCGAGACGCACCCACGGACCCTTCACCTGCCTCACCTGCAAATTCACCTGCCCCCGGACCTGCACCACACCCGCCAAGCCAAGCACCAGCAGCAACCACCTCAAGTGCATCCTGATCAATACCCGCTCCGTCCACAGACACGCCGTGGAACTCTGGAACCTCCTCGACGCTACATCACCGGACGTCGCCTTCCTCACGGAAACCTGGATGAACGCCTCCTCTGCACCCGACATCGCCATCGCCATCCCGGACGGGTACAAGATCATCAGACGGGACCGGGTCAACCAGACCGGAGGAGGCATCGCCATCGTCCACAGAAACACCATTCGCATCACGACCGACTCCAACGACACCTTCGCCGCAGCCGAACATCTCCACTTCCAGATTCACACCGACCCAAAGACGACCCTCAGAGGCACCCTCGTCTACAGACCCCCGGGACCACGCACACAATTCAACGAAGACATCACAGACTTCATCAGCCCGCACGCCCTCCCCTCCGCTGACTACATCCTCCTCGGAGACCTCAACTTTCACCTGGAGAACAACAAGGACCGCAACACCGCCGCCCTGCTGGACAACCTCGCCAACCTCGGACTCAAGCAACTGGTCAACACCCCCACCCACTACGCCGGCCACACGCTTGATCCCGTCTTCTCATCCAGCAAGCACATCACCTTCAACCACTCCACCGGACTCCACTGGACCGACCACAGCTGCGTCCACTTCAGCTTCAGTAGAACCACGACCCACCACCACCCGCTTCAGATTCCCCACAGAAGCTGGAGTAAGATCACCTGCGAGCAGCTCACCACCTCTCTCAGCCAGAACCCACCCGCCAGCACAACGGACCCCAACGAAGCAGCCCAGGACTTCACACAGTGGCTGACCGCCTGCGCTGACGACCTCGCACCACTGAAGAACCCTCCCAGAAGCAAGAAGGCATCCTGGTTCACCGACGAACTCAAGGACTCCAAGAAGACCTGCCGCACCCTCGAGAAAGCCTGGCTCCTCCACCGGACCACCGACAACATGACTGCCCTCAAACACGCTACCCGCAAGCACCACCAGCTTATCCGCACCACCAAAAAGAAATCCCTGAAGGAACGACTGGACAACAACACCCACGACAGCAAGGAACTCTTCAGCATCGTCAAGGAGTTCTCCAACCCCAGCACCGGCAACAACGACATCACCCCTTCACAAGATCTCTGCGACTCCCTCGCCTCGTTCTTCCACCGCAAGATCGCCGACATCCACAACAGCTTCGGCGCACCATCCACGCACCCAACCACAGAACCAACGCACCCCAGCGCCACCCTCCGCACCTGGACCACGGTGACCACCGAAGACACAGCCCGCACGATGAACACCATCCACTCCGGATCACCGACCGACCCCTGCCCACACCACGTCTTCAACAAGGCCGACTCCACCATCGCACCCCATCTCCGGAACATCATCAACACCTCCTTCAACACCGCCACCTTCCCGGAGAGCTGGAAGCATGCCGAGCTCAGCGCCCTCCTGAAGAAACCAACAGCGGACCCCACCATCCTCAAAAACTTCCGCCCCATCTCGCTGCTCCCTTTTCCTGCTAAAGTCATCGAGAAGATCGTCAACAGACAGCTGGCCGCCTTCCTCGAGACGAACGGATCCCTCGACCCCTCGCAGTCGGCTTCAGAGCCAACCACAGCACCGAGACCGCCCTCATCGCAGCCACCGACGACATCCGGACCCTGCTCGACAAGGGGGAAACAGTGGCCCTCATCCTCCTGGACCTCTCCGCTGCTTTCGACACTGTCTGCCATCGCACCCTAATCCAGCGCCTCAGCAATATCGGCATCCAAGAGAAGGCACTGGAGTGGATCATCTCGTTCCTCGCCGGAAGAACACAAAGAGTCCGCCTCCCCCCGTTTCGCTCCGAGGCCACCGAAGTCATATGCGGCGTCCCGCAAGGATCTTCACTCAGCCCCACCCTGTTCAACGTCTACATGAGACCTCTTGCAGCCATCGCACGCCAGCACAACTTCAACATATTCTCCTACGCCAACGACACCCAGCTGATCCTCTCCCTCACCAGAGACCCCGACACCGCCAGAACCTGCCTACACGAAGGGATGAAGGACGTCGCCGAGTGGATGAAGGACAGCCGCCTCAAACTGAACTCGGACAAGACGGAAGTCCTCATCCTGGGATCTTCGCCCTCTGCCTGGGACGACTCCTGGTGGCCCCCAGCCCTGGGCACCGCACCCAAGCCAACCAACCACGCACGCAACCTGGGCTTCATCCTGGACCCCTCCCTCTCAATGACCAGTCAAGTCAACGCCGTCTCCTCATCGTGCTTCAACACCCTGCGTATGCTTCGCAAGATCTTCCGCTGGATCCCGACCGAGACCAGAGAGACAGTCACCCAGGCACTCGTCACCAGCCGACTGGACTAAGGAAACGCCCTCTACGCCGGGACCACAGCCAAGCTACAGAAAAGACTCCAGCGCATCCAGAACGTCTCCGCCCGACTCATCCTGGATGTCCCCAGACGCAGCCACATCTCCAGCCACCAGAGGAACCTGCACTGGCTCCCCGTCGACAAGAGGATCACGTTCCGGCTCCTCACCCACGCACACAAGTCTCTCCACGACCTGGGCCCCAAGTACCTCAACGACCGCATGACCTTCTACACGCCCACCCGCCAGCTACGGTCCACCAGCCTCGCCCTCGCAGCCGTACCACGCATCCGAAGAGCCACCGCCGGAGGAAGATTCTTCTCTTACCTGGCCGCCAAGACATGGAACACCCTCCCCATCCACCTTCGGCTGACCCAGGACCATCTCGCCTTCAGGAGACAACTCAAGACCTGGCTGTTCGAGCAGTAGCATACCCCTTCCCCAAGCACCTTGAGACCCTCCCGGGTGAGTAGTGCGCTATACAAATGGTATGATTGATTGATTGAGTGAGGAGAAAGCAATTGCCCAGATGACACGAAAAAATCCTGTGCGGCAGAATAGAGTGGCGAAAGACGCCCCCCCCCCCAGGGGATAATACAGAAGAAGCGGCTCTGGTTTTCAAGCCTATTAAGCCAATATCGCCAGCGGTAGTAGCGAGGATGCCACGCTCTACTTTAAAAACTCCTGAGAACTCGGCTGCTGCAGAGAAGCGGACTGGTAAGCCACAGCCTACTCTCCTACACCCTTTTCCTCTCACTACCCCTTCTACACTTTCTAAAGATAAAACACTCTTGCAAACCCCAAAAAACAATGATAATAAAAAAGAACTAGAATCAGATGGTGCAGGGTGCCCTTTATCTTTGTCTGTCGCTGCTACCGATACAGACACTTATAAAACAATCGAAGCTGCTATATCCAATGAAGCTGCTACATCCAATGAAAATTTAAGTGTGGGGTCAGAGGGGCTGGATGTGTTCATAGGGAAGCTGGGTGAACCAGAAAGAGTAAACAGAGTGCTAGCCGTGGAGCAAGGAGATGTGGAAGAGCTGGATATACCTCTAACAAATGGTATTACTCAATATATTGAACCTTCTGAACCTACTCAATCCGGCAATATTACTACTACCGGTCCTACTACAGGAACAACCACGGTGGCAGTGACAGTGGCAGTGGCTGCTGCTATGGCTACGGAAGATACAACGAAATCTATAACAGATACAGAAAACACAAATAAAATTACAACTACAACTACAACTATTTCCCAAATATTAACTTCTCAGCTACAAATAAAAGCACCAATTGAAGCACAAGTACAAGCACCCGCACTCACACCAGTACAAATATCAGCATCAGATTTCAGTCTGGGAGAGCAGAGAATCAACAGTGATGGTGCGGAGGTGCCAGAGGAATTACAAATACAAGAGAATGACTCCGATGATGAATACGAGGAGCTTTTTGAGGAAGGGGGAGGGATTGAAAAGAAAGATTATTCTATATCACAATTAGAAGCTAACAACCCTTCGGGCCTCAGGAAATGGGAAAAGTTAAGAATCAAAGTAAAGAAAGGTGGGAAAAAATTGAAACCTGCAGTGCTAACTACTACACTAGCATCAACAACCAAATGTCAAATGTCAAAGGTTCTTATATAGCGCCTTATCACCGAAAGGTCTCAAGGCGCTTGCTTTGGGAACCCGTCCTGGCTTGTTCCCTGTGAGATAACCCCTACTGGGCATCCCCAAGGTGAAAGCCAGGCATCCTGCCACAGGGGGGCTGTAGTGGAGATTAAGCAAGCTATTGCCCAGAGTTGCAGAGTGTGAACCCGTGATTCGAGTAGGCACCGAAGCGAGAATTATCGAGTCCGTGGACATTTGGGCTCAAGACCCTGCCATGTCGGGAATTGAACCCTGGTCCCGGGTCTGACCTCTGCTTCAGGGTCTGCCTCCTGTAACCAGTGAGCCCCACTTCTCAACTCCCTGGAGGGGAATTGACAAGAGACCAAACCCCTTTGCTTAAATGGATGCAACCAAGAGGGGGGATTAAGAATATGTCCCTGTGTTGTTCAGGAACTACCTCTACAGAAACCGATATTTCCAAAAATCTGCAATACTCCTCCGCCAAAAATGTGGATTTGTTAGACCCAGATGTAGACTTAGGGTTGTTGGAGACATCTTTGATCAATGCTTCTGCTGACACTGCTGATACTATACCACCTAATATACTACCTACTGGATTTACACAATTGAATTCTAAAGGTAAAAATAAAGATAAATTCCACGCTGGTATTAGTCTATGTTGTGAGACCCTACCTTTATCGCAAACTATACCAATTCCTATGTCCCCCAACTCTTCTAAGACACCTTCTGATACCTCCTCCCTGGACTTAATTTTAAAAACATTAATGGTACACCGCCAAGAAACACAACAACATTTTTTTCAACTAAGGGAAGATAATATTAAGGTGCATAATTGTCTGCAGGAAGTTACTAATAAATTGAATGGCGTCACAAAGGAGATCGAAGGATTACAACAAAGGGTGGTCGAAGTGGAGGAGACGCTGGCTACTACTTCAGCCCAAACTGGCCAACATAAAGAAGATATAGGGCCACTACAGAATAAAGTCGAAGAATTGGAAAATAGGCAGAGACGATAGAACTTGAGACTTTTTGGAATACTCGAAGGGTCAGAGGGTTCGGATGCCAGGGCTTACTTGGTCAAACTTTTCCATAGAGCATTTCCAGATCTCTCTGACTGGGATTAGGACTCCCAACTCCAACGGGTACACAGACTGCCTATAACTTTAAGGAATAAAGAGAGTAAATATCCACGACCTATTATGGTTTACTTCGGCAACTACCTGCTAAGACAAGTGGTCTCAATCAAAGCTAGACCGAATACCCCTGTGACATTAGACAGTGTAACTTTTTTTGTTAAATCTGACCTTAGCAAGATCACTATGGATAAAAGATAGGGGCTGCGCAAACTGATTGATCCTTTTAAGTCCCGGGGGGCAATAGTCTACTTTCAAGAACCGGCCCGCATTAAAGTTATGAAAGCTGGTCATACTTTTTCACCGAGGTAAAGGAGGCTGAGCAACTCCTTGCAAAAATGGATTCAAACACTTAATAAAGAGAGGGGAATGAAAGGAAGAAAAAAGAGAGAGAGGGGGGAGAGGGGAGGTTGAGAGAGGTAGAAAAAGAGACTTAAGTTTAACTATAACTGCCTAGTGTAACTTAACAGGGCATTCAGGTTTGTTTTCTGATTTTTTACATATGACAATAATACGGAGTGACGGGGATCCTGGGGAGACCTCTCTGATAGGCTGCCCCTTGAGCGGCAGCAGAAGATAGAGGTAGGCTTCCGGATAGGTACTGGGGGAGGGGGTATGGGTTGGAGGGTAGGGGGGAAGGGGTAGGAGGGTTTGTGGCCAAGGGTGGGTTAAAAAAAGGGGGAACATTTTTATTGCAAGAAGGAATAATGGTTTATATAAAAGCGAGCTATACCTTACTGACAAATTCTGTGTACAGAGAAAGGTCAAATGTATGCATATAAGACATGTTTATGATTAGACTGCTTGTTTGGAATGTTGCTGGTCTCAATGGTAAACAGAAGAGGAGATTGGTACAAGAGGAGGTAGATATGTATAAACCTAATTTCACGCTTATGACAGAAACACACATTGGCTATCAAGATAGAAAACTGCTGTCTCAAATGGGGTACGAGTTGGTGGTTTGTACAACCTTGGGAGCCTCTATCAGGGGGGTGGCTATACTCAAACATAAGCGATTAGGGATTAAATTATCAAAACTGCATCAGATGCACGTGGTAGGTGGGCAATCGCTCAGGTTCAATTTGAACTCAAGAAACTTGTTTTGTGTTTGGTATATGGGCCTAATACTAACGATCCTAAACTGTATGAGCAGCTAATAATAGAACTATTGGAGTGGGAGGGGGAGGTATTGGTCATGGGGGATTTTAATTGCGATATGGATTATAAAATAGATTCTACTGGACAAGGTACTTCAAGGAGGATTCGTAAGGTCAGGGCCGCAATTATTGAGCTCGGTAGACTGCATAACTTGAAGGACATATAGCGCTCAAAATACCCTAATATAGCCAGTTACACATATTATTCAGCGCCCCATAGATCCTGCTCTCGAATCGATATGGTGTGGGCAACTGATCAAATTTTGGGTAATTGTAATATGGAATTATGCCCGAGGGTTACATCAGACCACAACCCGATAATACTAGAATTTGAAATTATCGATCAGAGGCGGGTTGCACGGCTTTTCACTTTTCCAAGGTACTTATTTATAGACTCTCATTTTGTCTCATTGTTAAAACAGCATATTAAAGAATATATAGAGCTGAATGTTAATACGGCTACGACTAATGCAGTTTGGGACGCTTGTAAGTGTAGCATAAGGGGCTTTGCCCAACAATATATCTTAAGGAAAAATGCTGAAAATCGCAGAGATACAAAGATAACCACTTCTAATATCTTGATAATGGATCAGCAGCAACTAGCAGAGGCGACTAAACAAGGAAAAGCAAATATTGAAGAATTAAGAATGGAGTTGCTAAAACTACAATCATCTATTAAAAAGACTTTAAGAGAAAGATATAGTGCAAAAATACACAAGTACAAATTGGCTCAATATGAAGGAGGGGATAGAATTGGTAAAGTGCTGGCATACAAGGCAGCTGATAAGAAAGCTAGAACAAAGATTAAAATAATCAAAGGCTTAGATCAACGTAACTACGATAAGCCAGAAGAAATTCTAGATCAATTTACTAATTACTATCGAAAATTATACACGCCAGATAACGCTCCTACTAAGGCTAAAATATTTCAATATCTTAATAAACATATGCCCACACAAAGAGATATTGAAGCCGTTAAACAACTCAGCTCTAAAATCATATTAACTGAAATAGAAAAGGCAATCTCAGCATTACCTTTGGGAAAAGCTGCTGGAGAAGACTGCATACCCATGGAACTATATAAAATGTGTTCACAGGAACTACTTCCACTCTTAGAGTCAGTAATTGATTCCATAGCGGAGTCAAGAAAGGCTCCCACATCTTGGAAAATAGCCAAAATAGTTTTTTTTAAGAAAAATAAACTCCCGGAGGAATGTGGATCTTATCGGCCAATTTCTCTGATTAATTCTGACTCAAAATTGTTTGCAAAAATTTTGGCCAATCGCTTACCCCCTATTATGCCGGATCTGGTCAATATTCAGCAGCATGGGTTCATGATGGGGAGAGACACTACGGCCCATGTCAATATAGTAATTACAGCATTCGACGTAGCCTCAACTACTCTCACCCCACTCGGAATGGTCATGTTAGATGCAGAAAAGGCTTTTGACCGAGTGGGGTGGGAGTATTTGTGGGAGGTGTTGAAGAAGATCGGTATCCAGGGTCAATATATAGACTGGGTACGTTCACTGTATGATAACCCAATGGCCAAGATCAGTTATGGGGGAACTGAGTCAGCAAACTTTTTGATAGAGAGAGGAACAAGGCAAGGCTGTCCTTTATCGCCTCTGCTTTTTGCTTTATTTTTGGAGCCATTTTTAAACGCACTCTCCGCTCAAGATAACATCATTCCAACACAACATGGCGGGAAGAGCTTAAAAATAACTGCCTTTGCAGATGATATAGCGGTATTTACTACGGATCTAGTTAGAGCCATTCCAGAAATAATAAAAGAGGCCGCTAATTTTGGAGATGTGTCAGGATACAAACTAAATGTAAGCAAGACGCAGGTTTTTGCCAATTATAAACCTTTGGAACCTATTCTGGGTCTATGCCAAAGCGCGATTTATTTACGAATTAAGCTGGCAGCTAACATCGATAAGGTAATAACAATGAACTATGACTCATTGCTAAAGGAAATTACTTTAACTTTAAAAAAATGGCACAAGATACCGCTTAGTTTAGTGGGGCGTATAAATGTAGTAAAAATGAAGATCTTGCCCAAATTTTTATACTTATTTAGATCCATCCCTTTACAACTTAATAAACTTTTTTTTAGGAAATTGGAAGGTATTTGCAGTAGCTTTGTGTGGGGCTACAAAAATGCGCGTAGATCTATGAAAATTTTGGAACTACCAATTGAAAAGGGAGGCTTAATGTTTCCTGATTTTAGGCTATTTTTTTTTGCTACTTTTTTCCGTCGCATACGAAGTTTGTTGAAAAACAAGGGTTCGTTATTCTACCATCAGTATATGCTAGGACCTGACTGCAATCAATTTCTATTTCGTGTACACGACCCAAACTACTTCAAAAAAGTTAAATTCAAGACAGCTAGACACATTAAGAAAATTTGGGACCAAATTATGACTATAGACAAGATCTCTTTTGTAATGCTGAGCGTTGAATATGGGGCAACCCAGGACTACCTAGTATTTTTTCAGATGGGACAGGGAATCTCTGGGCCAGACAAGGCGTTAGCACTTTGGGGGATTTTTATGGTCCAAATGGCTTTCTAGATTTCGATACTGTAAAACTTTTATTCGAACTAAATGATGATATGTATTTTAAATACATTCAAATACGAGACTTTTTACTTCGTAAGATGAAAATTGGGAAAGTGTCTCACTCAGATACACTAGCATGTTTATATTCGGATAAAATAAAATCACTCATAAACTTGGGCTATGGATATCTGAGCTCAGGTAAAATAGATGATAGTGGGAAAATAGCGGCCAAATGGTCGTCTAGACTGGGAATAAACATAAACTCCATACAAATATCATCTTCATTATGCCAAATAAACCAGGTAGTCCAATCTTCCAATCTGAGGTTGCAGCTATATAGAACAATTACTCAGCTGTACTATAGTCCTCAAAGAATATCAAGCTGGACACTAGGAAATCAATCAAATGATCGAACAAAATGACCAAAATGTAATATGGAAGCAGCAGGCATTGAACACATGTCTTTCTCGTGCCCAGAGCTAACTCTATTTTGGAAGGGGGTAACTGATGTTCTTACTAGGAAACAAATTATCACTCCATCACTTTCGGCACATTTGATCTTATTAGACATTCAAGATGTTCATAGCCAGTATAAAGATTTAATAACTATAGTATATGCCTGTGCTAGGCTAGTCATAGCTAGATCCTGGATATCAAGGGATTCTCCCAAAGTAATTGAATGGTGGATTTTGATAAACGAAATAAATGTAATGGAACTCTCGTTAGCAAGACTTGGAGGTCCCAAGGCTTTGATAAAGAAGGAAAAAATCTGGGGTACTTTCTTTGAACTGTGAAATTCAGGATATAAATGTTAGAAGAAACCAGTTTAAATTTGTGTTCGTATCTTCTAAAGTATACTTTTGAAACTTTATAAGGTCGTCCTCTATCTCAGTTATTATTTTGTTAGTCTACATTTGTTTTTCTTGTCTGTATTTGTTATACTATGTAAATTCAATGAAGATGTTCTTCTTGCAATAATAAAAATATATAAAAAAAAAAAGAATCCTGCTGGCTAAAATTACAGTGTGGCAGAATTGCTAGACTAGACCTAGTGCCAAGACGTTGATGTCAGCTTAGAATGTCTTGGGCCTTGTCAGGCTATGAGGCACTATACAAATGATGTGATACACTACAATCTACTATTTTATTGCCACAAAAGAAACAGAAACAGCTTCACAATGATTGTAAGTCCTTCGCGTTGCTAGTGATGTGGCACTTACACTGTTTTTGACCATACCCAACGCAGGGCTGATGATAGTCATGATGCCACAGCAGCCACTGTTGTTGCACCCTTCAGTCCACAGGTGAATGTGATAAGTGATTTGTGCTGCATTAGGCTGGTCCATTGTAGGATGAGTACACTGATAAGTTCCCCACACACGGTTGTGGGTATTGTTCAGCATGTGTATTCTGACAAACCCTGATATGAAAGTAGGCACACATGTCATCTAGGGATGGAGATCAGCCAAACTGCAGCTTAGACAGACCTTGGGGGGTCTTGTCTTGTCCCTGCCTTGAGTTCTGGAGCTATAAATGGCTCTTCTGTGATGGAAGGTCCCCTGTGTGGCTCTGGAGAGCTGCACTGTCCCTTTTTCGGCTTTCTGGCTAACCTGGTATTTTAACTCAGTGGAATCAACAATCATGAAAGCCTAAAGATAGTTTGGCCATTTTAAAGTTTCTAAGATCCCAGAATTGGGCTCTGAAATTCAGGGGTAGGCCCCCAAAATGTGTACTTATCTTTTAGAGAGTGGCCACTGAGCTCTCCACAAGGGCTGTGTGTGGTTGTGGTGGCAGGGTAATTATAGTGAGGACACAGGCCTTTTTACCTTTGTAACCTAATGAGAACTGAGAACTGTACAAAATCAAAGGGAGAGCTAGGGAATAAGTACAGGGGTATGTCCCTTCCCCAAAAGACTACAAAACTTAAACAATGTGGACGGACCCACTATGTGTAAGCAATTAAATCACTGTAAGTAGTATGAACATGGACCCATTAGGTGTTCGTAAAAGACCCCTCACACACCAAACTGGTTGGTGTCATGCTTCATCATTGGGGTCCCAACCAGCCACCTAATGAGAAATGCCAGCAGGTTTACCTGTGTAAAGCCCTATCAAGTCCCTAGCAAACTGGGGCATAGCTACCATTTGAGCAGCAGTTGCAATGCACCGGGCCCAGAGCCATGGAGGGGGGGCATTGAACCTTGATAAATGCTGTATTTTACTCCACCTACAGAAGTCAACGGGTCCATTTTCTTGCTTGCACCAGGGTCCATGGCATCCTTGCTAAGCTACTGCTGACAAACAGAGTAATTTACCCCACTTTATAAATGTGTGTGTGTGTGTGTGGAATATGCTTAATTATGAGGTCTGTGGTTATGGCTTGCTGGTTGAATGAGGGAGCCCAACTACATGAGCATGGTGACTGACAACATAGTGGCTGCATTTGTGTGAGGGTGCCCAGGGTCGGAGCCCAGGAGCCTGCATATTTTAGGTTCCTTTTCCTCCTGCACGCGCTGTACCGTAGGGCGGAGGAAGTAACCATGACCCCCAGGATTGAAGGAGCCCCAAAAGATTCAGAGTTCACATCACATTTAATTGTTCATGATTGTCCGCAAGTACTGGGTTTCATGACCAGTATTTTACTCCTTCTTTATCATCACATCCAAGAAATCTCTGCATGCCAGTGTAGCAGAAAAGACCCATGATCCAGGGACTAGACCATGGTAGCTGCTATCTTCCTTACAGGCTAAGTCTGTGCCTAACTTGCTGCGGTGACTGACCTGGGTAAGAGAGAGACATACCTACTTCAAGGGCAAAGCTATACTATGGCTTCTATGGAGTAGTGACCATCTGCCTGCCAAATACAGTGCCCAGATACTTAGATGACCATTGGGAGACACGTATTGGACTGCGCCTACTCAGGGAACATGCATTTGATCCTGCCAGATACTCAGGATTAATCAATCACTGCACATTACCACCAGGGCCCAGAGGAGTGTCCATAAACCGTTGCTGTCATGTGAGTGAGCTAACATCATTCCTGCCCTCATCCGACCTCTGTACTGAGGTGAATGTGTTACATTGTTCAACATTCTGTCCATCAATTGTTCTTTTTGCATTTGTCACCCCGAGTGGGACGTCATTAAGTGAAACCGGATGCGCTGGAAGACATTTGCTTCCAGCGCGTCCAAGGAGGAGAGGTGAATTTCACCTCATGGGGGGTGTTTTAAAAAAAAAATAGTCATTGGAGGAAAAGAAAGGGTTTTCATTTCCTCCAATGTTTCTTTTTGGCATTCCTGCTGCACGATCGCGCTTCAGGAATGCCCACTAGACACCAGAATTTTCTTAAAATGCCCTTTGTGTCGGGGAGCGGGTCCTTGTGTAAGGGTTGCTACCCTTTGGGGAGGAATTTGTTTGGCTGTTTCTGCCCCCCTTGGGGGGGGGGGGGCATATCGAATAAAAAAAAAAAGTATATATATATATAAATATATATATATATATATGAATCCACAATCCTGAGTGTCAGCAACAGCGCACAGACACGGAACAGGCACAGACCACAGACGAGGATTTCAAAGAAAATGATGTGCTTTATTCCATGGATGGAGACGGCAACATATGTATATATATATATATATATATATATATATATTTAGTTGTGTGCTCACTAGGCCACCAGGGATTTATTTAATTTTTAAGTATGTTTTTGGGGAGCGGCACCTTAGCCAAGGGTTGCTTTCCTTTGGGGAGCATTTATTTGGGGCAGATTGGCCTTAATATTTTCGGCCCATCTCTGCAGACAAGGGCAGCAGAACCCATTAGACACCAGGGATCGTGTTTGTGTTGTTGGGGAGCGGCCTCTTGGGCAAGGGTCGCTCCCTTTTAAGGGGGTGAAGTTTTGGGCTGTTTAAGACCCCCTTGGGAGCAGATCAGTCTTATGCTTTTAGGCCCACCTACCTCCCAGCTTGGCTGGTGGATTGTGTGTGGACTAGTGCATTATTTGCATATGTGAATGTAATGTTTTATTTCTCCTTTTTATTCTATTGCAAAGTTTTGATTCTTGTTTGCGGTTGATCTGCAGTTTTGCATAGTTGCATTTATTTGGTAAGAGAAACATTTGTGTTGCGTTTACTCCAAATGAGTATTATTGTAATGCAAGATTGAATTTTTTGAAAGTGGTGTCATAATGGTAGTATATTTAGTTAGTGTTTTGAGCATGAAATTCCTTGCGATGTGTTTTGCCTTGTCTTATGTGTAATTTTCTTTTCTTTTTCTTTTTTAGTGGGATATTGTTAATCCTTACTGTGTCTGTGCAGAGTAGGTGGTGGTGAGTCTAGCTGCTTCTGGCAAGTGATTGGTATAGTATTGGAGTATATAGGTCTTTGTGATAAAGCCACATTTTGCTTATTACTTATTTTACAAAGTGCTTGTAGTTGTTGACTTGTTTGACAAGTTACCTTTATTAGTAAGGATTATGGCTAGCTGCAAAATTACTGCACAGCAGGTGGTTGGTATGCTTTTTTAATCCTCCTCTGACCATGATTATGAGACTGACAGTGTGTCTGAGGGAGAGGAGGGAGTGCAAGATTCTGGCAGTGAGTGTACTGTCCATGAGGAATCATCCGATGATGGAGATACTCTCAGTGCGGATGAAGCTACTCTCAGTACAGATGAAGTGCCTGTTTTAGAGGAAGACACATTAATGTGTCGATGGTGCAGCAAGAGGCATCTGGTTTGCAACCTGATGCTGCAAGGCTTCCTACTGGAAGTGCTGGCTCTAGGTTGATCCAAACATGGTGCAGACGGTGTTGCCTGCCTTTAGCGATGATGCAGGGTCTACAGTGGATTGTGACATTTTTTTGCCTATTCAGTTTTTTCAGTTGTTTACGGATGATGTACTTTCGGCTAAGATTGTTGAGGAGACTAATTTGTATGCTGAACAGATTTTGAGGGACAACAGTGCAAGACTTAAGCCCTGCTCTAGAGCTACCCGGTGGACTCCAACAAATCTGGATGAGGGGAAGAAGTTTTTGGGTTTGACTTTTTAATGGGCTTCATAAGGAAGCCGTCCCTGGCTTCATATTGGTCAACCAGTCCATTGATGGCAACAGCCATATTTCCTGAAATAATGAGTCGTGATTGGTATTTACTTTTGCTTCATGTGCTGCATTTTGTTAATAATGCTTTAGCGTTGCCACTAGATCACCCTGACTGCGACCATCTTTTTAAGATTCGGCTTGTTCTTGAACACTTTGTAGATCGATTTTCAGAGATCTATACTCCAGGTAAATAAATAGCTGTAGATGAGCCTTTGCTCCAGTTCAAGGGCTGTTTGGTTTTTAGGCAGTATATTCCTAGCAAGAGGGCATGTTATGGAATTAAGATGTATATGTTGTCTGAGAGTAGGACAGAATATGTCTATAATTTCTGGGTGTACACTGGTAGGGATTCCACTATTGACCCCCCAGGTTGTTTGTCCACTTTAGCAGTTTCAGAGAGAATTGCTGACAACTTGCTACAGGACTGTTTAACACTTCTACACTGCTGTGCAATTATTTAAGGAATTGTTCAAAGTGGACACTGTAGCTTGTGGAATAATCCTCTGTAACTGTAAAGGTTACCCAAAAGAGCTTGTTTGCAAAAAGCTTCAGAGGGGACAGTGCAGTGCCTTGCGTAGTGAGGAACTGCTAGCTGTGAAATTTGTGGACAGGAGGTATGTGTACATGTTTACTACAATCCATGATGACAGTACTTCACCTGTGACTGTTTGGCGTCAGGTTGCTGAAGTGTGCAAACCTATGTGCATTGTAGACTACAATAAGCACATGGGTTGTGTTGATAGAGTGGACCAGAGGTTGGAACCTTACACTGCTGTTCATAAGGCTTACATTTAATATAAGGAGTTGACCATCCATCTCTTCAATTTAGCAACTTTTAATGATTTTGTTGTGTTAAAGGAGTGTTCTCCTGCGTCAAATATGACTTTTGTTCAGTTTCAGGAGTCTGTGATAAGCAGTCTTGTTGTAGTGGAACAGGCAAGTGTTCCTAGAGTTGGAGTGGTGGAGGGTGTGGCTAGATTGAAAAATCACCACTTTCCTGATTTATTCATCCCACACCCAAAAAAACAATCCCTGTAAGAGATGTAGAGTCTGTTTGCGAAGAGGTATGCAAAAGAAGAGTCGGATGCACTGTGCTGATTGTCCTTCTAATCCTGGGCTTTGCGTGCCTACATGTTTCGGATTTTATCACATTCAAAAGAGTTTTTGGGAACAACCATGAGTTTAATAGTGTACTGCCTGGTTTGAATGGTTTTATAGTTGTTCAGTTTCAAGATTGGCATTAGAATGATGTCTTTAGTTACTGCTGTAGTTATATTTTGTATCTAGTTCCAATGGGTTTGTGTTTTCTCTCTTATTAAAAAAACAATTTGATGACGGTGTGCATGGACTTGTGCTGACTGGCGGTGTTTGTGAACTGGTGCTTGGCTGGCCGTGTGTGGCTGGCACTTGGCTGGCGGTGTGTGAGGGCTGGCGCTTGGCTGGCGGTATGCGTGGGCTGGTGCTTGGCTGGTGATGTGCATGGACTGGCGCTTGGCTCGCAGTGTGTGTGGGCAGGCACTTAGCTGGCGGTGTGCATGGGCTGGCGCTTGGATGGCGGTGTGTGTGGGCTGACGCTTGGCTGGTGGTGTGGGTGGGCTGGTGCTTGGCTGGCGGTGTGGATAGACTGGCGTTTGGCTGATAGTGTGTGAATAGTGACTTGCTGCTGGCCATTACACACTCTGCTAGCCAAACACCACTGCACACACTATGTCAACCACCAGCCGGTGTGATTGCGGTGTCAGTTATGTGGAGGTATGAAAGTGATAGTTCCTTGAATGGTATCATATTATTTGGGGGACCAGGGGGAACAATAGGAGGCTTTTTTTAGAACGTCTGCGGCGTTGCAGCTTCTCTTGCCGAGCGGCCGATTTGTACCCCAATGTGATCCAAACTACGAACTTTTGCTGCGTTTGATCTGTCAAGACAGAGCAGTACCCTGTATCTGGTTTGGGCAATGCACCACTATCTCGGGCTCGAGGTAGTTTAAAAGATTATTAGAGCCACATATCATCGCTTTTACCAATGTAAATATATCTTTTTACATGGTTGTATCTTCTGGTGGCCCCTTTAAACCTTCATCAACCTAAGGATCTCGTCGTTTTGGTTCTGATTCCCTCATCTCTTTGGAATCTATTTTAGAATATCCCTGCTTCCAATTGAAGATCGTTTTTGGTTTTCTGCATTTTTCTCTTGGAGACGTCTTCTTGTCATATGAGCACAGCTTTTAAAGGTGAAAACTCCTGATGAAGACAGTGTTTCTGTCGAAACGCGCTTTGAGTCAGCCGTCCACCTGGTCCATATCAAAAGACCTAACAATCTATCTACACAGAATTATCATTGTGTTTGTTCTTTCTCTGTGATCATTGTGTATTAGTTACCAACCATATCATTTTTGGTGTGACACAATATTTATGATATCCATCTTGTGTGTGTATGTTTGAAGGATATATGTTACTGTATGAAAGTAGTAAGAATGTTGTGCGTCTGTGCTAGTCTTTGTAATTAAGGTCTGTCATCTTAGTTCTCCAATATATGTATATGATTATAAAAAATATATCCGCTAATTAACTGATATCAAAAAAATGAATAAATATTTTTTATTTTTCTAAAATAGTGTTGTCCGGAGTGTCACTGTTGTGTTGTTCCCTTAATTAAGTAATAGGGATTTGCTAATGGTCCAGAAGTAGCCCTAGAAACTTTACATATTTATAACAATAGGAGGCAGGACATTTGTGCCTGGACAGTGATCCCACACAAAAATGTGTTGAAAAAGTAATTTTTTCCGTGAAATTTGAGGTTTGCAGGGGATTCTGTGTAATTAAACGTTTGGGGGATCCACGCAAGCCATACCTCACTGGACTCCCAAGGGTGTCTAGCTTTCAGAAATGTGTGGGTTTGGTAGGTTTCCCTAGATAACCGTGAGCCCGGGGCCAAAAAACAAGTCCCCGCCGCCAAACCAGGTTGTTTTATGATAGTTAATTTTGAAGTCTCCACAGTACGATCCGGGCCATTTCCTGTTGCAGCCTCTACACCTACCCACACAAGTGAGGTACAATTATTATTGAGAAACCTGATGGAACGCTGGGTGGTAGGATATATGTGTCAGTCCGGTGATCCTACAACTGTCCCACACAAAACTTTATGAAAAACTTGATTTTTTCAGCACATTTGAGGTTTGCAGGGGATTCTGGGTAGGGAAATGTTGAGGGATCCATGAAAGCCATACCTCACTGGACTTCCCAGGGTGTCTAGTTTCAGAAATGTGTGGGTTTGGTAGGTTTTCTTTGATTGCCACTTAGCCTGGGGCCAAAAACCCAGGTGATATACCATTTTTATAGGGGGACGTTGGAGAATGCAGGGTGGGTGGAAGTTTGTGGACCCAACCAGATTCCAGAACTTACCATTGCAGAAATGTGAGGAAAACTTGTTTTTTTAATACAAAGTTTGAAGTCTGCAAGGGAGCGTGCGTAAAAGAACCTGGTGAGAGCCACACAAGTCACCCAATCCTGAATTCCCCTGGTTGTCTAGTTTTCAAAACTGTATAGGTTGGCTAGGTTTCCATAGATGCCGGCAGAGCTAGGGTTCAAAATCTACAGCTAGGCACTGTTCAAAAAAAGGGTCTGTTTTCACTGTAAAAATGTGCTGAATTCTGAATTTTGACTACTTTTCTGAAATGTATAGCTTTCCAGGATCCATAATTGCTTTCATACCTATTTCTACCATTAAATGGAAGGAGGTTGAAAGCACAACACTAGGCTATGTCCCAGTAAAATGTGAAAACTGTGTAAAACAATTTGGATTTCTGAAAAAAGTCTGTCAGTCCCTGAAAGCTAGGAAGATGTTGATTTCAGCATCACCAACTCTAGGTTGATATAATTTGCAGGGTTAAAAACAGACACTTTCTTCTCCAGCACTTTTCCCTATTTTTCACAAAATAAATGTAACTGTAGTTGGCTAATTTCTGGGTCCCTTCCAGGGAAATCAACAAACCCTGGGTACCTTTAAAATCCCCATGATACTGAAGAAAAGGACGTACATTTGGCATGGATACCTTATGTGGTCAAAAGGTTACAGGGGCCTAAGTGCGAACTACCCCAAATAGCCATAAAAAAGGCTTAGCACAGGGAGGGAAAGGCCTAGCAGCGAAGTGGTTGAACATGTGTAAAAACAAGTTCCCTACTGAGCTGCAACACAATAGAATCACACTCGTCATCTGTCTGATCTGAATGGCATCCACTAGTGTTCCAAGTTGAACCTAAATGTCAGCTGGCAACCAGTGGCGGCTCCTCCACTATAGCGGAGGAGTGTCTCCCCACTGCTTTTAAGCAGTGCCAAGTAGAAACATGAAATGATATAACTTAGAGTTATTATCATTTTATGTTTCATTTCCTGCTGCTTTGCAGGTGGGGGAACTGCTCTGCTCTTGGAGCAGGGTAGGAATGGTTTTGTCCACTCCTAAGTGCGCACTGACTGGTTGGTCGGCCCTCTCTATGGCTGACCACACCAGTCATACACACTTTCCCCGTTCTCCATGAAGGTTGCATTACAGCCTGCATGGGAACATGCCCACCCCTCCAGTCCCTGGCTGAGCTCCATGTCACGGTGCTCAGACCAATCACAACGCTGCATTGCAGTGTTGTAATTAGCTTAGGGGAGGGAGCCTGGCTGCCTATTTTCTGTTTCTGGAGTCGGAGGCAGGAGAGCAGGAGCTGAGAGGTGGGACTTGGCCTCAAGGTATGCTTTTTTTGATTTCCCCCACGCGACCCCTCCACTCCGGCAAAAGAAAAACACCGCGACACCCGCATCCGCCCCTCCTTCCACAAACAATGCCGGTCACCACTGCTAGCAATATCTGCAGCTGCAAGACTCAAGATACATTATATAACAAAGAACAGTGGTTCCTGTGGACATTGTGTTAAGGAAATGTAATAGTGTAGCTCAACGGCAATGCACATAGGTCAAAGCATGTCAAAGAGAGAATTAAAATTATAAATACACAACAGAAAATTCAAGATTATTCACTATTTATGTAAATTACCTAATTAATTTAATCAAAACAAGGTGCACATTGTCCCAAGTGAGCATAGAACCTACACATTAAAGTTAGTTTGTGATATAAAGTAGGTTTCTGATTGTACAAAAAATGCCCATAACATAGTTACACAATACTAATGACCGGCCCTATATCACAATAGTAGGGGCTGGAGAACGGTTAATTTTTTTATGCGTGTCAGCGGCGTTTCGACCACACACTAATTAGGGGGCTTTTCAGAACCTATCAATAAGGGACACCTGAATAAAATTGAATCAACAGTTTTTCTTGATTTTTCTGTAGTGTATAATTTTAAATCTCTCTTTGACACACTTTGAACCACTGTTCCTTGTTATATAAAATAGATACCATGGTTCCATGTGAGTAGGGTGACCCTTGTTTTCCTGTACACATCAAGATACATTATGGCATTTCCCATCCCCCCATGGGCTGCCTAAATACAAGAAATTGAGTTTTGATGTGCCGTAAACTGCTGAGGTATTACAAATTTCCAAGCAAGCAGGGAGGTGAAACAACTTATAAGGACTCTGAAGAAAACTATGGCCCTTATTTATAAAGGGCTTATGCCGCCATTGCGTCACTTTTTTGTGACGCTGTGGCAGAGTAATCAATGTGCCTCTCTGTGCCCTATTTACAAAGTGACGCATCTAGGCAGATGCCTCATTGTGTAAAGCCCTGCCCAACCTTATACATGCATCAGGTATAATCTATGCAGGGTGGATGTTTGCCTGAAAAAAGGCTTGTAGAAGTGGTGCAGTGAAATCCATGATATTTCACTGCGCCACTTCTATGACTTCACTGCGTCAATCCTTATGCCGGCTTCAAAGAGGTGTAAGGACTGACACACGCAGCCACGGCTTGTGCAGGGCGTTACACCGGGCGGTGACGTCAGGCAGAGGAGGGGCAGGGTGGGAGGTTGTAAAATGCAGGATATAGACGATGTCTGGTAAGTACCGAAAGAAAACAAAAACAAATTTCTTTCCGCGCGCTGCATCACATTTCGCGATGCAGTGCGGGTAACGAAATTCGTTTTTTGTTTTTTTTCGGTACTTACCTGACATCGTCCATATCTTGCATTTTACAACCCCCCACCCTGCCCCTCTTCTGCCTGACGTCACCGCCCGGTGTAACGCCCTGCACAAGCCGTGGCTGGACACACGGCCTTTCACATGGTACTTGCCCATGTGTAAGGACAAATTGCTGGAGTTGCATCTGGTTTCCGACACACTCCAGCAATTCGTCATTACTGAGTCAACAGCTACGTCAGTATCCCTGACGTATCTGTTCAATCCTTGTGACATGGAGTGCCATAGTGTAAATATAGCGCATCTATGGTGTTGCAAGGAAGGCGCAATGAAAAGTGTTGCATCGCTGTTTCTCCCCAGCGATGCAACACTTTTCATAAATGAGGGCCCTATGCGACCTGCTGAGAAGCACTTGATGAAAATTGACCTAAGTACCTTTTGAAACCTTCAGCAATGTCAGACCACTTGCCCACCTCAACCAGATGTCTCCAAGGGCCGTTTCGACTAGGTCAGATCGATTTCCGGCACCATATATATGCAGGGAACATTGTCAACTTCAACCCTAATGACTGTGGTGTTGGTGTAGAAGAGAATGATAACCAGCAATCAAATGAGTATGGCCGAAAGGGGTGCATCACTCCAAAGTGCAGGAAGGAAGCATAACACTTGCCAGATATAATCATCCAGGAAATTATGCCTGCCATAAAAAGACCTTCCCCTGCAAATGACCTGTTTCAAGAGCGCACATGATAACCACCACAAGAGGTGATATACTGATGAGGCGAAACATCCCATCAACTACGAGATGTAAGCAAGATGAGCAGTCTGTTTATGATTACATTGATTCTCACAAGAACTGCTTAACTTAAAACCAAGCAACCAAACAAAAATAATGCTTATTATTGGAACGCAACCCCAACCATGAGGGCAGCAAATCTAACCACTTTGAAGAACCATTCATGAAGACAGAATTGGCAGAAGTTTCCATTTGTAATCATGATACGGTATACACCCGTTACAACGGATCTTTTACTCCGCAGACCCATTACAACGCGACCATTACTCCGCATACCATTACAACGCATTGCGCTGGGGGGCGCTCTAGGATAGGGGATAAGTATAATTTACTATCCAACACCTTCCCTAGGGTCCACGGGGACTGGAGTTAGAATAGTAAATTATACTTACCACTATCCAGCGCCCCAAGGCGCTATGCGTTGTAACGGTATGCGGAGTAAAAGTCGCGTTGTAATGGTCTGCGGAGTAAAAGTATGCGTTATAACGTCATACATCCCATGATACACACAAATGCACCCTGCCAACTGTAACAAAAGAGTTCACCATCAAGAAAGCCAAAGGTACAATCATTGGGGAAGAGGGATTGGCCGCACCCACAACTATCAGTACACGTCAAGAGCAATGGCACCTAGACTGTCCAAGAATGAGGACAGAATCAATTGAAGCGGTTGTCTGCATTTCTTTTTTTTGCATTTCTGGATGATTGCTGTGCCTTTCATGCTATTCACGCTGTAGCCCCTTTGAGCCTAGCTGTGCACGCACTTGCTAATGAGTAACACACCCACGACCCTTCAAAAAAGCTGTGCTATAACTTTGCTGTGGGAGTGAGGAGGTTATATTGTTGCTTCTGCGTGATGTACCTGCTCTATGCGAGGCAAGGGGAAACATCCTTTGCAACGAAACTTTTACAACGCAGTGCTTTTACAACGCAGGTTTTACAACGAAGACCATTACAACGCATTGCGCTGGGGGGCGCTCTAGGATAGGGAATAGTTTTAATTTACTATCCAGCACCTTCCCTACTATACACGGGGACTGGAGTTGGAATAGTAAATTAAACTATTCACTATCCAGCACCCCAAAGCGCTATGCGTTGTAACAGCATGCGTTGTAAAAACTGCGTTGTAACAGCATGCGTGGTAAAAGCATGCGTTGTAACGTCATACAACCGAGGCAAGCTTTCACTGCATTTACTTGTTTGCTCTTGTTCTGTGTATGTGTAGAGGAATGCTTACACTAGTACTGTCTGTGCTGTACGTATTCTCTGGGTACAAGGAGGCATTGCTTTATTGTGATGCTGTCTCTGCTGTACCTTTTCTGAGTGTGGGAGAGAAGCATGTACTGATGCTGACCCTGTTCTCTCTGTGTTGATAAAGTTTGTGAAAAACATTACTGAAAAAACACATAAACCTGTGACCATGACAAAGCTATGTTTTTCGTTATTTAAATTGTGTTAAGTAAATGTGGCAGCCCTTCCTTTAAATGTCCTATAACAATCGAAAAAATTGCTGCACTTCCCCACATTCTTGCTCCTAATACAGGTGTTGTGAACACATTCTTACTAGAACTGACTTTGAGATATAGTGCCTCATACTACATGTTTCCACCCAGAGTGATGTCAACAGCAAACATTACCATTGTTCAATTAATGGCACATTCTTTTTGACCAAGAACTAAGAGGCGGTATGAAGGGAATTGGGTGGTCCAGTACACGTCCTTCCTTCCTTTAATACATTATTTAATATGAGTGTGATGTTCCGTAGGATTATCAACACAAGACTGGTGTCGGTACTACAGGTCTGACACTGGAGGCGTCCTTTTTAGCATGTACAGGTCCTCAACCCCTCTGGAAAAAATATTGGCTTTGATTAACCCATTGCCAATTTTATTCCCACATCCCAGTCCGCCACTTCCCTCTCAAAGCTAGGCAGTGGCGGCTTCTCCACTAAGGGGGAGGAGCGTTGTCCCACTGCTGAAAAGGGAAAAATAAAATGATAATCGCGTGTCATTATTTTCATTTTATTTTTCTTGTTGCAGTCAGTGGCAGGCGGGGATGGCCAGAGTATGGGAGGAGTGATGTGCACTCCCTAAGTGGCATGGGATGTTTGGCCGGCCCTCTTGGGTCAACCAAACAGTTCATGTGCACTTTGCATGTTCACCACCAGAGTGCATTACACAGCCTGGTAGGCAACATACACAGGCTCCCTGTCCCCATCTGAGCGCTGAACCATGGCGCTCAGACCAATCACAAAGCTTCACAGCAGCAATGTGATTGGCTCAGGAGAACCTGTGTGCCTGGGGGTTTCCCGCTGCCAGCCCAGACAAGAAGAATGAAGAGGACGAGGACAGTGGAGAGGCGGCAGCTAGCCGTTTCAGGAGAGTCCTTTTTTTTTGCTTCATCCCACCACCTCGTCCAGTAGCAGCCGCTACTGGATCTAGGCACAGGGTGAAACTGAACTGTTTAATACTGAGCAACTTGAAAAAAAGATCTCCGAATCTGTGGCGGGTAGTATGGAATAGTGGCGGGTTATGAAAAAAAAGGACTTACCTGCTGGTCGCCAGCTGCCACCTATACACCATCTTTGTTGATTTCCAGACTCCTGTCAGCACCCAGGCTCCCAGACTCCCCTAGCCAATCACAACGCTGCTGTCACCAGCATACCAGCAGAGTTGTGATTGGTCTGAGCGCTGTGCTTTAGCACTCAGACAAGGAGTGGGAGGCTCTGCATGTTCTCCACTCAGGCTGTGGAATACAGCCGGTGGAGAACATGCTAAGTGCACATGGCGGTTTGGCCAATGCAAGTCGGATTGCCAAACTGTCATGCACAGCCCTGCCCTACCCTGGCTGCAAACTCCATATTAAAAATAAAATGATAATAACGTTCTGTTATTTTCTTTTTTTATTTTTCCTTTGCACTCCAGTTAGAGCAGTGGGACAAAACTCCTCCGCCTTAGTGGAGGAGCTGCTTCTGCTTTGAAGAAACGTCTCAAAGGGGCCTAATGGGCATTGCAGCACTTATCCAGTGAGGAGCATGCCCAATGATGATGCATGTCGCTACAGCGAGTGAGGGCCTGCGCATAATGCCTCCACGTTCAGACCTGTAGTTCCAAGACTAGTGTTGAGTTGACAAACCTACGTAACAGCACACTCATATTAGATAACAATCTTTTTGACCCCAGGGAGATGGAAGCCTGATTCTACCTGACCAGGATTCAAACTCGCGATCTGCATAACTCAGCAGCCAGTGTTCCATTCACTAAGCCATTGTGGCATCTATGAAAAGCCTAAAAATGTCTCAACTTTGTGAATAGCAACCTCCTTTGCCTTCGATTTTAGGGACCACTCTGGAAACCCCTGCTACTGTAACATAATTAAAAATCTGGGCGTTGGACATATCCATATACGTTGCATAAGCTACACATGTTTAAATCCACTTACTAGCCTTCAGTACATCCTATATGCTCTAAAGAGTCATGTACACCACACACACGCGAACATTATGATTTTTGCTGGCAAAAGTTTACACCTTGAAAGATCCTTGCAAACAAAGCTGGCTTAACAGGGTCCAAGAAAGGCCAATTAGAGAGGCAAGAGGAGATGTGGAAGGCTTGTAAAATAACATTATAAACATTCTTGCCGTAAAAAAATGTGTATATACAACGAAATACCTCCCAGAAGGAGTCTGGAAACAAAACAGTAAATTAATTCAGAAAGGTCTGAACCAGACACATGCCAGAAACAGGTATTAGAATGGAGCGGGACTTAAGGCCATGTAATTTCTGGGCACCCTGAATAGGCAGAAAAGTAGGCTGACTGCGTCATTGGGCCACTCAATGAAAGTTGAAGGCCTCCCACAGCAATCTACATGGAGGGGCCCCACTCCAGACTCAGTCAGGAGCTCTCAGGCCAATGTACTGTGCTAAGGGCCCCCCTCGAAGCCCCCTCCCTCCACCCCTGCGCAGCAGGGGCTGCGGGGTCCTATGTCACCCTGGCATAGGGCAGTGGTCTTCAATCTGTGGGGCTCGACTTCCAGGGGGGCGTGGAGTCCTGGGAAGGGGGTTCCACATTCCCCAGCTTCACTAGTGCCTGCCATCCAAAATGTTTGCTTTCATTTTGGAAAAAGACAGCTGTCCTGGAGGGCTAATTTAGATTGTTATTAGCTGAAGTTTCATCAATTGAGTCTCCTGTGCTGGGAAAAGCTTTCTACCAGGGTGCCTGCTTGCCTGAATGAAATGCAAATGTGCCTATCAGTTAATCTGCAAGTGTAAAGGGTGTTTGGGAGCTGCTTCTGTCTTTAATTGATCAAGTCACTCCAAGCTTTGTGATGACAAAGATTTAGTTTTTTGAGTGGTAGTAGAAATAGTTAGCAACTGGGTTGTGAAGTGCTTCCTTTTAATTGTCTCTGCATTTACACAGCCCTTAGTACCCCTAAGGAGGTGTTAAAGGGATAGTGATGTAAAAAAATTGCATTACATATGCACTGGTATTACTAAAATCTTCATTTTGGAAGCAACTTTTTTATTGTCAAACTATTTGCACATTTTGCTGCATTCTATCGTACACTTTGTGTGATGCAAGTATAAAATAATAACTTACACTTTCACAGTGCTTTCTGTCTTAGGCTGTGAACTTGTGGCACTAAAAATACACGTCACTATTCTCCACGGAATCAATCAAGATTTTATTCTGTGTCTCTCTGGTTACACACAGACCTCTGCAGTGCATTAACTATTAGAGGTTTAATAATGTGCCAACAGTGCATTTCCCACTGAATAGCATTTTTTAAATTATTTTTTCATTTACGCTGCCCCTTATTTTATATGTAGATACCTGATGGTGAAAGACCTAAAAATTGTACAGAATATTTTGGGACTTATTTGTGAGAGGCTTGCATCGCCAGAGAATCACTTTTTTAATACTCCAGCGGTGCAAGCGTCTCCACCAAACCTACGAGTCGGTGCAAAGCCACCTACAAGGCTTTTCATGGCCTCATAGATGAAAGACATAGTAGCGCAAGTCACAGCGTTGTCTTACTCTGTGTCAAGGAGAGGTTCCATGGGCTTTGTGTGGGGTTCCCACACAATAACCATGTATTTTTATGCTGCCTCATATTCACAAAATCACGTAAAACTGCTACAGCTCCAAAAACAGACACCTACCCAGCGAAGGTGTAACGAAGAGAAATGTTTTCATTCCTCCTTGTTTTTTCCTCTTTCCATGTGTGCTACATTCTGCAGCTCAATTGAAAGAGGAAAACTCCTCTCAGGATCGTTTTTGTGAAAGAAGGTGCCCCTTTCCTGTACAAAAACAATCCAGCCTATGTTGGTGTTAGACGGCAATTTGTGCCCCAACACAAGGGTAAAAGACATGAATGCACGTATTTCAAAAATACAGTGCATTCCTGCCCTTTTACATTGGCATAGGGGAGCACAGCAGGAAGACTTGCAGCACTGCCCTACGCCAATTCCTCATAAATGAGGGTATTTGTTTTTAGCTACACCTTTGACTACAAACTCATGCTCACTGACTTTTGGTTTGCTAAACACTGTTTATTATTATTTCCCAACCGTGAAAATTATTTGCTGTGGGAATTGGAGGCGTTTATGGTTGTCGATAGTTGACGATGATGAGAACCAGGTTCGAGAAATTTTTGTCAGGAGGGGGTCCCTACGTCTAAAGGTTTTTGAAAAGGGCGTCTCCGCCTCAAAAAGTTTGAAGACCTCTGGCATAGGACTTGTGTGCCTCATTTGATGATTCTGTCTGTTTTACAAAAATGACGCACCTCTCCTCACAGAACCTAGCTCCAAAAGCATGCATCTGCCAAGAATAAAACAAAATGTGAATGCAGCAGAGACGTGACCAGGCAGAGGTTGTCTCCACAGCTGCTACGTGGACCTGTGTCACTTATGACAACACCTATCCAAACCCGACTTCAGCCAGTAACGCGTTGCATGATGGTATGAACAGATCCATACCTGCTATGAGTAAATCTAAACTAGCACGTTCCAGATGGCGAAATGATGTTGGCTATAAAACCTGGACTGGATGATGTTATTAGTGACCCGGGACTACTTGCTGCCCCGGTCTCTCAATTGGAGCGCAGAGGTAAATTGTTTTTGCTAAATTGGTATAGTGCAGCACGCGCCAAATTACTGAAGTGTGGCAATAGCGCGTCCATCGTCGAAAGTACTTGGGGCCTCATTTATGAGGCCCCTTGTGCCATCGGAACACCACTTTTTGTGACTTCCATGGCGCAGAAGCCTGCGTGATATTTACCAGGCAGCACTAAGCCACTTTTTTTGGCTTAATGTTGCCTGATAAATATCAGTCTCTTTAAAGCAGTGTTCTGCGTTAAAGGGGTGTGCAATGGTTGTTGCTGAGGTCGTTCCCAGCAACATCCATGGCTTTTTGACACTGCACCAGATTTACGAGAAATCGTAAATCTGAGGCAGTGCCAAAAGCTTACGCCTCCCCAGGGGAGACAAAAGGGAGGCCCAACAGGGAGACATTTCTTTATTTCTCCTCGTTTTTCCTTTTTCTAGATGTGCTGCAGAATGCAGCACAAGTAGAAAGAGGAAAAGCCTCTTGTGATTATTTTTCTACAGAAAGTTCTTCCTTCCTGTACACAAATAATCATCCCCGCAACGCAGGCATCCTTGCACTATTGGGCAAAGGTGCCTGCATTGGGGCAGGCAGCCCATTGTGCGCCTGTGCATAGGAAAAGGACAGAATGCGCCGTATCTTAGAGATATGGTGCACTCCTGCCCTTTTCTTTTGCCGTGGGGAAGCGCAGCAGGAAGGCCTGCTGCACTTCCCTGTGGCAAAACCTCATAAATAAGGCCTTTGGGACTCATTTAGAGTTCCATCAACAAAGGTGCAATGAAACCCATTTTGAACACCTTTCACCTATTCTGCATTTTTAGAGCACTGAGGGGCATATCATCAAGAAACAGCGTCAATATTATTGCTGCTTTAGCGGCAGAAAATTGCCGCTAAAGCGACGATAATGGGCTTGATAATACGCCCTTGTGAATTCCCATAGAAGCCCATGTTCTGGTGTGAACATGGACTTCTATGGGAATTCTCTACGGCGTATTATCAAGCCCATTATCGCCGCTTTAGCTGCAGTTCTCTGCCGCTAACGAGGAGATGTTAACGCCGTACTTGATAATATGCCCCATTGGAACTAAAACCGCATATATGAGGCAGTGCTTTTCCATCACATATGCGGTAAAGCTGAATTGCAGCAGGGAAACACCCACCCTAATTATCAGCACCAAAAAACTACTGGTAAGTCCGCACCCATAAATGTGGAAAACTTGTAGAAATGTGGCTTCCACAAATTATTTCCGATTAATGTGCGATTACTTCTAAATCCAAAGGTAATTCCAAAACTCCCAAATGCAGGAACAATGCTACTACTTTGGGGGAATAGCACTGGATTTAGATCAAGAGCCTACATAACTCCTTCAAAACCTTACAATTGCAAAGGTCTGGCAATAACTACTCATAAATGCAGATTCTAGTGGTAGACCTCATTATTGCGCGTATTCACCATTCAGGGCAAATATGCCTAAATAGGGGGTAATAGTCTGTACCTCTTAAGTGGCAGGCAAATTACCCATGCAGGGTGTTACCCCTAGTTTGGCATGGCTTTTTAATTAGCATTTTCAGGGAATTCTAGGATTTAGGTTGGATTAATTGCCCTCTCTTTTAAGGCCTTTCTGGCTCCACAGGTGGATGTAGATTTAGGATAAAAAGAACGATGACCTTTAAATAAGAACCTATAGGTGACTAGTTAGGGCACAATTCACAATCAGGCGTTACATCCTTGCAGCAGAAGTGTCCCCACTGTTCTAGGACTGCTGATTTTTAAGCATGGGCGGAATTTGTGAATTCGCTATACGCAAATTTGCGCAAATTTGTAATCGCAATTCTCAAAAATCCGCCAAATTCGGCGAGCTTGCGAATTTTGTGTTTTTGCGAGTTTGCGAGATTTTTTTACCTGTTTGGCAACGAGAACTTGCGGATGCGGTCGCAACTGTCGCAAACATGTTGTTTCCACTTAACCAGCCTGCTCGCGATGCCTTTTTCCTGTTTCGGGTTGCAATGACGTGTTCCCGTTCGCAATTTCCTGTTTCGGGTCACAATGACGTGTTCGCATTCGCAAATTCCTGTTTCGGGTCGCAATGACGTGTTTGCGATCGCGGCGTCGCTCGGCCAGCTACCAAAATCTCGCAGCGCACGCGAACAGGGAGGAAAACTCATCGGCGAACGCAGAATCATGGTAAGTCAATGGCGCGCGCACGAGATTGTATTTTTGAAGCGCGAACAAGAAAAAAAAATCTGCCAACTCGCGAATTACAGATTTTTGGGCAATTTCGCGCGATTCGCGGAACGCGAAATTGCCAAAAATTCGCAAATTCCACGTGCGGAACAAATTTTGCGCCCATACTTACTGATTTTGCAGTATGCAAAGAAAATGAGGAGTAAGAACTGGCAACACTCTCTCCATATTATGAGCTATGGAGCGGTGAATGCAGTAATATTATGAGTGGGGCGGCATTACTGCATATATTGAGCAACTGTACAACAAATGCTAAAATGAGCATTAGTTAGCTTACCGCAGTTTTACCATTTGACCTGACCTACTCAAAAAGCCCCACGTGGCTGGGAATGATGAGGCTATGTTACAATTTACAAGTATTGTATTTAAGACTCCATGTTTTCCGTTTTTACTGATTTTTACACATTAGGACAGACAGAAAGCCATTTATTTTCTTGTCTTTATTTATTTTTAAATGCGGATAAAAACAGAAATGGTGTGCTTTTTCACTGATTCTAAACACGCTTTGCATGACTACCAGCCCAATAATTGTGAGGATTGATAGGTAAGGGGGGTAAAAAAAGAAAAGATTTTTTGTAAAGAGGTTTGAACAGCAATAGATATGCACAAGGCTGATAGTGAAATGTGCATATTTTCATATAAGTGCATTGATTTATCTTCTGCAGTTGTTCATATCACTGACACCTGGAAGGCATTAAAGCATTACTGCATATTTATTAGTTAAATAAATGTGAAAATATACCACTTTCAGTTTTTTTTTCACAAAACCCATAATACATATGGATAATATCAGATAAAGTTCACAAAAACTAAATATGGATAAATACAGACGGAAATGTCCCCCCCCCAAAAAAATACCGTAAAACCGGGAGCCCTTATTGTATTGTAGTTTTATACAGTGCTTACTCTACTACTGACGAGGCAGTGAAGTGCTGTGGGGACTGTAATGACAATTATGACGTGTATTGGAGTGTGTAGTACAGTCTCTTGACTGGGATTCAGAGTTTCAATCATAGCCAGTGCCTAATTTGTAAATGAATGAGTGAAGGTGTCCTTAATCTGCTCTGAAGCCTGCGGCCGGTGCAATTAAATGTAAGCGCACAGAACACAAAAGCTGTGTAGTTTTCAACCCACCTCATGCCAAGGCTTTAAGTGGGCCGGGTCTGTCCGGGCCTTAGACCCGGTAGTAATTTAAAACGGATTTTGAAACAGGTCCTTGAATTGATTACCTTATTTACAGTCAAACATAGTCAAAAACACTGATTGATTACTTAACAACGATAATCCTAATTATATTTCACATGCTCTACGTAATCTTGCATTCCCTAAGAGAGTTTTCTATTTCCAGGATGCTGAGTTACCCTGTATGCATATTACTCCTATGTAATGCAAACTTGGAGTTGGGTCGTCTCCAGGTGTTTATAATGGCTTAGAGCAGTGCGCGTTTCTTGAAGTGCCTGACAGTGGATCAAAAAGGTGTTCCGAATACTTGCTCTTCTCATTCTTGCCTCTGCAGAGCAATGGTCATTGTATGCCAGTTGCAGTTGTGGGGATAGAGGCACTCAAGGTGAAGCTTGTTATATAGGTTTAAGCCACGCCCTTAATTAGATAGGCCACACCCTTTTAGGCACCCTGCACTTTTTTCATCCCGCTTAAAACCCTGCCTCATGCCTCTTTAATCCACTACTAGACGATTCTTGCCGCTTTATCTCACTCCTACATGATTCAGTGTTCTCCTTCTCACTTTGCTAGGTTTTCACTCTTTCTCTTTTCCTTTGTTTCCGCTTGCTGTGGTTTTCCGTCTCTTTCTTGCTCTGGGAAGTTGTGAAGTGGAAATATAAGTGCCGGTCCCCAAAAGTGCAGGTGGCCTCCACCGGTTCAAATTAAGCACTGCTCATTGCTCTTGCAGGTCATTGTGTTCTCTTGGTTAGACGGCTTTACGTGCGACGTTCCTAGCAGCCCTGTCAATGTGTGTGCATATCTCTTTCTCTTGGCGCCACCACGCAACCCGGAGGTCGCCCCCTCCTTTCCCCACCCTAGCGTACCGTGGCGCCCTGGGCCAGGCGTGGTGGGCCGGGACACGCCGGAGGGATCCCGGCGCCTGTGTGTGTGTGTTCTACACAGTCCCTTTCTTGGCCCTGCGCAGGTGTCGGTGGAGTCTGTCCAACGGTCGCTGTTCTGCGAACCAGGCCCGGTATATCTCCTGGCATGGGGCCTGCAAGGAGAATGAGCGGAACGAGGGAGGAGGGAGGCCATCGGGGAGCTATCAACGCTCGGCAGTAAAACCTGGAAAGAGTTCACTCCATCAAATTACAGATTGGTGGGTTTAAATGCACCGACCTTTAACCCCGAACAGAAGATCAGACTGAAAATGTCTTCTGCCAAACTTTGTTCACAGCAGAAACTGCAGAACAATTATATAATTGGCCTCACGGCAGACACTGACTCTCAGTGTGACCCTGACTCAGTCCCAATAGGAGCACAGCTGTGACGATAAATTTGTGTATTATTGAAAACGACTGACAAACATATCCCTTCTCAGCACATATGACGTGACCTCTAAAATCACTGCTGATGCTCACACGTTTCTCATCATCTGTTTGGGGTTACTTACCTGTGAGACGCCAACGCTCAGCTAGTTACCAGGAAGCTATCTTCACCAAAAAGGTAGATGCAAAATATTTGTGGCGGTGGCTGTAAGTGGTGAGAACATTCACTCCTTTTTAGGTCGAAGCCTACCTTACAGCTGTGACTTACGACTTCTTGGGACAGTCTGAAACCTTTGCTAGGAATGCATTCGCCCCATTGCTTACCATTGGCTTTGTGTTTTGTAACTCACAAGTGCTTGCTTTCTACTTGATGGCATTATTTGTTTTAGTCTGTCCAGTTTGAGTTCATCCCTCCGGAGGAGCATAGCTTATTTACTGCATTCTTCCACTGGTGCACAATTTCTGTAAACCGGCCTTTTAATATGTTTTTTTTCTTGTCACATTTGCTGGGCATTCAAAGACATAGGTCAAATATCACAGACTGTGTTCTGAGCGGGCTTGGTGTATACTTTTCTTTATCTGCCTTCAAAGTGAGAGGATTCATGTGGGAATTTTACTGTGAAAGAAAGGCTTTTTTTCTAGCTCACAACAAAACTTAAATGTCTGTAAATGAACTGTGAAGGTATTTTAGAATATATCAGAATTAGGAAAGCACATTTTTTGTAATTCTAAAGTTTGGTGGAAACAAATATTTGAATATGTTCAAAACAAATCAATATGCTAGGTGATGACATTTCCACACATTATCATTTGTGTGCCGTGTACTCATATCACTAATACAGTTTATCTGTGAAAATGTAATGGTCATTTCAACTAAAATTGTGTGGTATGTAATGGCAGTGCGCTATCATAACATGCATACTCCACACTACGCCATTCCACTCTACACCACTCCACTCTACAAGACTCTTCTCCACTCAAAACGTTTGCCTCCTCTGAGTCCAGGAGTCATAAAGGAAGTGGCAGGAGTAGCAGGGAGTACGTTAGAGGTCACAGTTACGACCTCTAACTAGCATCAAATGATGTCCATGCACTCTGCACCTCTCTAAGTCACTCTAATCCACTCCACGACATGCCACTCCTTTAAACAAGACACCACTCCACTCTACAACACGCACTCCACTCTATAACACTCCACATCACTCCACTCCACTCTATGCCAGTTCACTATACGCCTCTCCATGACTTGCCACCAGCCGCGGTCCGTGCAGGTAACAGCGGTGAGGCTGGGTAAAGGGAGATTTCGAGGGACGACGCAGAGGGAACATTTATAAAATAATTAGTTTTCCCTCTGCATCGTCCCTTTGAAATGCCTCCTTACCCAGCCTCACCGCTGTTACCTGCACGGACTGCAGCTGCTTGCCACCCAACTCCACTTTATGAAACGCCACTCCACTCTAATCTACAACATGCCACTCCGCTCCACTCTATGCCCCTCCACTCTAGGATGGTCTACAATACGCCACTCCATTCTACTCTGTGCCACGCCACTCCATTCTATGCCACCACTCTAAGCCACTCCAATCTATATCACTCTACGACACACCAATCTACTCAACGAGATACCACTCAACTCTACAACATGCCCCTTCACTCCACTTCACACCCTTCCACTCTATGCTCATTCACTCTAAAACTCTCTATGACATGATTTGCTTTGCCCTGACACTCTATGCCTCTCCAATCTATACCACTCCACTTTACGACACTCTAGTCCACTCCTGTTTATGCCACTATACTTCACACCACTCTGGCATACTACTCCACTATTCTACTCTATGCCACACCACTCTGCGCCACTCTATGATACTCTATGCCACTCCACAGTATGATGTTGTGCGCCACTCTACGCCATTCCACTCTTTAACACTCTAGTCCACTCTAAGTCATTCAACTCCACTCTAATCTACGAATCTCCACTCTGTGACACTCCACTTTACAACACATTATTCTACAGCACTCTACTCAATGACACTCCACTTGGTGACATTCAATGACACTCCACTTGGCGACACTCCACTCAATGACACTCCACTCCACTCTAAGACACTCCACTCTATTACAATCTATTACAATCTACGCCACTCGATGCAACTCTACTCTACAACACTCTAATCCACTACACCTAGGCCACTCCTTGCCACTTTACTTCACTCTATGCCACTCCACTCTACTCTATGTCTTTCTACTCCACTTTATGCCACTACACAACACTCTATGCCACTCCACCCCACTCCATGACACTCTACTCCTTCCATGACTCCTCATGACAGTCTATGCCATTCCATTCTATTACTCTCTAATCAACTCTATGCCACTCCACTCTACCAAATTCTACTCCACTTGATAGCACTATACCCTACTCCACTGTATGCAACTCCCTCGCCACCACTCTATGCAACTTTACTCCACTATAGGCTACTCCACTCTACTCTTCACCACTCTATACCACTGCATTCTATGACACTCTATGCCACTTCACTCTACGACACTCTACCATACTCTACTTCTCTAAGCTCCACTCTACACCCCTCCACTCTACGCTCTTCCACTCTACTCCCTCCATGATACTCCATATCACTCTACGCCACTTCACTCTATGCCAGTCTACAGCATTCCATTCCTCTCTACGTCACTCCACCAACCTCCATTCTACTCTACTCTCATGCACAGCACTCTACTGAAAAAAAAAGAAGAAACCAGGGGTGAAGAAGAATCTGTAAATGTCACGATAAGATAAGAAGTGCAGGATGGTGGAAGCCAGAGGAACAGCTTAATGCTGGGCTTGCCGAATACCAAGGCTGTGCATTCAGCCTTGGTATTCGGCAAGCCTAGCATTAAGCAGCACTGTCAATGTCCCCCCCTGATCTTTTTTTTTTAAAACAAATTCAGGTATGTGGAGTTATATGAAGTATATCATTTGTGATCCGGTATGTTGTAGTTTAAAAAGAGAAAAATGTGCGCATGTGTCACCTTCTCTTCTGGTGTCTAGAAGCAATAAGCAAGAAGTGCGCTACAGGCAAGTCACAGAAGATCCTTTGAAAGCATCAAGTTTGTGCACATTGACGACTACAAATGAATAATTTGTGGATAATCTAGGTACAAATGGCAGGACTAAATGCTACTGGCAGCCATTTTCTTACTATTTACAAGATGTACAGAGAAATTCAAGATTAAGTTCTAAAAACAATGCCCCCCACCAGTCATTTCAGAATGTTTTCTCCCACATCAATAAGTTGTCAAAAATACAGGAAATTTTGTTGGAATTTAATAAGACGCAGTACAATCAGTGACGTGATGAAATCTCAGGGGCCTGCCTGCAAAGTATGATGAAGTGGTTTCCCCGCTATACCTTAATTAATCTTGTCCCCGATACCCCACTTTCACAAAGCCTCACAGAGCCTGTGTAACAGGGAACAGGCCTGGTAATCGCCGGCACAAGGAGATTTTGCTGTATTTGCTTCCCCATCATTGGGGAATCTGTATAGGTGCAATTTAGATGCTATTTATTGCACCCGATAAATTCCAAATCCAGGGGTGTGGGACTTTAAGATAAAACTGAATAAGCTTCTGGGGCACTCGTCATCAGGATCTAGTGGTCTCATTACTATGCCGGTTGGACTGGCTTCCATGGTCCTTTTGGAGATGGTCAGACAGCCGCGGTCTTGTTGGAAGCGGTCGCTCCGATCATTGGATTACAATGCAATGAAAATATACAGAAATCCAACCTCTGCGACCCCCATACCCTGTCAGAATTTTTTTTACCACGGTTTAATCGAAAATGACCAATGGAGATAGTCAGAGAGTGGACCTCTCTACGAACCACCAGCATAATTGCGATGCGCCTTTCTGACGAATTATCCATGGTGGTCCAACCAACTCATCTGAGCTGGTGGAAAGGGAGCTGGAGAAGGCCGAAATTCACATGTACACAGCTTCCCACATCAGGTGCCACCATGGAGCCAATTGCACACGTCCTGCTGCTGCTGTACCTGCTTGATGGCACCCAAAATCAACAGCGCTGTGGACGCAACCGCCTGCAAGTGAAACACCTACCCGTCTACATAGAGTCCTTAGCAAATCGATACGCCGCCATGGAAAAGCAGGGTTGTAGCTTGGTCAGTGTGAGCGGGAGCTGTGAGCAACCTGTGCACAAATATTCATGCACAGATTCTTGCCAATCAATACACATATCTTGAGAAGCAAGACTTGAGGGGGCAAGACGAGACAGTGGAAATAGCAAGTAGTGACAGTTGTGTAGCAGGCCATGAAGTGGTCCGGGTGTCTGATGGTGCATAGTATCGGCAGGTTGAACACACAAGTGCTGAGATGGGTCACATAGGTCCCTCCATTTTGGCCCACAACCTGAGGGTGACACAGACATATTACTCTGCAGCAGTACCACCTACCACTGCTGCAGATGTAGCAGCAAAGAAGGTCATATTACTCCATTCACAGTCTTATCGTGTAAGAACTGAAGCAACAACAAACACCTATACAATGAAGCCACAGTTTTTGCTGCAAATTGTGATGCAACTAACAACCGCTGGCAAATCCAATAGTGCTGGCATATTAGGTTCAAGGTAACGTGTCGCATCACAAGTCTGGATGTTGTGCAATGACAGAAGTAGTGACATACCATACGTGTGGGATACTATGCAAATCACAGATGTGTTTATAAGCAACACCCTCGTGTACATCAGCCACACCCTGTGAGAATCCCCTCAGTAAATGTATCCCACTCAAACTCTTATTGTTGAGAAAACGAAAAACAATATTAATCCAATCCGGTCGCGGCACAGGGGGCGAGCCTCCAGCAGCACCCGGGAGTCAGCCAATGGCAGTGCGGCTCCCGGGACAGGCAAACAATGACGCTCCGCTCCTTCGGCCAATCACGCACGATAACGCTGATGACGCTGCGCCGCACGGGCCAATCCCGTCGCGGCGTTAGTGAGGGGGCTCGGCTCCCTCAGCCAATGGGAGCGCGGCGGCTTCGTTCTTCGCCGCTTCAGCTCCCCCAACGATCGGCAATCTTCTGGGGGTACTCCTGGCCCTGGGCCGCGATGGTGATTTGGCGGCAAAGGGTTTTTGAGGGCGCGGGTCACGAATAGACCCCCCTCTCGACCTCACAACCCCTTGGGAGCGGATTTCACGAGGGGAGGCACCACAAGCCTCCGACCCTCGCTGGGAATGTGCCGATGAGCACACCGATCCCCTCCTCACGCCCCCCAGTCGAGTACCACACGTCCCCGGTCACCACAGCACGATCTTGCAGCTGCTTTTGGGCAAAGCTTTAGGAACCTCTATCCCTGGGTTCCCAACAGGAGGCCAGCTCTTCTCAGGCCCTTGGAGATTCAAGTTGTAGACACAGCACACAGCAAAGTCTTGGCAGTTTCAAGCAGGCAGGGTCACAGCACACAGCAAAGTCCCTTTCTCCTCCTCAGCTTCCAGTTAGACAGCAGAACAGGTCAGCCCTTAGAGCACACAGCAAGGCAGTCTTCCTTTAGTTCTCCAGCCGTCCTTCTTCCAGCGGAGGTTCCTCCTTGATTGCAGAATTTCAGAATCTAAACTTCTGTAGTCAGGGGTCCTTTCCTTATACCCCTCAAAGTCTTTGAAGTCCTTTGAAGTCTTTGTGCAAGCGGCCCTGACTCCAGTCTAAACCAGTTCTGGGGGCTGCTGAAACACTGAGGTGTTTCTGGTTTTCTTCTTCCTGTCAGCTCCAGGGTCAGAGGTGTCAGTTGGCCGGCAGGAGAGGGAGCCAGCAGGGTGGGCAGGCAGGCACAGCCCAGCACTATCAGGCGTTTCTTCCTCCCACCTCCCTAGCAGCAGATGCGGCCTTTCACCCACGGGCTAACTCCTACCCCCTCCTCCGGGGCCTCTGCAGCCCTCTGTCACACCCAGGCCAGACAGGCATTCCACAAACCCAGGCACACAGAAAGGTTTAGACAAAAGAATAGCCACTTTCTAAAAGTGCTATTCTCCAACACAGGATTTAAAAACACCCTTCACTAAAAGATGTGTCATTAAATTCTGAGTTCAGGGATATCTTTCACTCATGTCCCATCTTGTTCCTATGGGGAGATAGGCTGGTATCACATGGGCCAGCCTCCTCCATGTTACTCTATGGAGCAAGAGAGCCTTACAGCAGTGAGCACATAAAATGGCTGCTGCCCACTACCAGAGCATGTGACCTGCACTAGTACATGCTCTACCTTATCCATACACTGCACCCTGCCCAGGGGGGTACCTTGAGCCTTCCATAGGGGTGACTGAGGTGCACAGACAGGGAAGGGTTAGGCCCAGCCAGTGGAGACACTGGCCAGGGGGACAGGCAGTCACTGACTGCACACAGGCCCTGCGCTGGCAGGCCTGAGTCCTTTTTAGGGCTACTCATGTGGGTGGCGCAATCTGCGCTGCAGGCCCACTAGTAGCATCTGTCATCACCAGCCCTGGCACACACAGTGCACTTTACTAGGGACTTCATGGTGATACAAATATGCCAATCAGGTATATTCAATCAATATGGCAATTTACAGAGGGAGCACTTACACTCTGACACTGATCAGCAGTGGCAGAGTGTCCAAAGCATCTAAACCAGCAAAAACGAAATCCATCACAGCATCAAAAACACATGAGTCAGAGGCAAAAAGATGGGGGAAGAACCACGCCAAAGGTGTCAGGTCTAACAGTCACAAAGTGGCATACCAGATGAATCTGTCTTCTCTTTGGATAGGGGCCAGCTAAAATTCACTAAATAGTGGTCCGATCAAGAGACATTTAGACAAGCCCCTGGAGGCCAAAGTGATATCTCTTACAGAAACTCTGTCTGCTCTTAGCCTAACCTCATATATGCTCAAACCGACTCATAGGGCAGGTCATATTTTAGACCAAATTTACTCCAATGTCATACATAAAGTAGATGATCCTCTACCACTAACTTGGTCGTACCACTATTTAGTGAGTTTTAGCTGGCACATACCCCCAAGAAGAAGACAGATTCATCTCATTGACACTGGATTAGTGTCTAGAGCTTTCCATAGAATGTCTCCAACCAATTTGGGTGAAGCCCTTGCATCTTCTATTCCTTCACTCTTGGGAAATCCACAGATGGATGCCTCTCAGTTAGATGCTTGGATCTCTCAGAGTAAAAATGAACTAGCTCCCATTATGGCATGACACTCTTATAAACTGAAACAATTGTCCCCCTGGATTAACGAGACACTAAAGATAAGTAAAAATGCATATAAGCGCCTGGAAATGAGGTGGCAGCGAAACTATAGCTTGGAGGATAAACACAACTATCAAATGGCTTTGAAGGCTCATTACACAAAAGTCAGAATAGTGAAAAGAGCCTTTTTTGAGAAAAAAATTGAGGAATCTGAGAACAAATCTAAGGATATTTTTAAAATTGTTAAATCTTTACTGCACCTGAGGCTACCACCAGACATCTTCAACCATCAGCGGAATGGACCAACCATGTGGCAGGGTTCTTTCATGATAGAATAGCAACTAGACAAAGCTCTCTGGCAACTATTTCCCAAGGCAATAATCACGCCATGAGGTCGCCTTGTCCGAGAATGATCAACAGTGTAACCCCCTTTGTTTTTCACATACCACCCATGTCTCCAGAGGAGTCCCTATCTGCCATCACACATTTGAAGTCAGGCACCCCTGTCGATCCCAGCCCGCTCAGCCTTTGGCCAAGGTGGCTCCGGCCAAAATTTTGGGGTCAATAAAGTATTAAATGCCTCCATAATCTCCGGAACAATGCCCTCTGCATGGAAGCATGCCAAAATTCTTCTGCTACTCAAGAAGCCATCAGTCGACCATAAAGTTCTAGCCAACTACCCACCTATACCTCTATTTCCAACGTTTTCTGTCAAGTCAATGCCATCATTCGGGCTACCTTGAAAATAAAAATGTGCTGTATTCCAGTCAATCTGGTTTTAGAGCTTGCTGCAGCATGGAAACAGGTCACTAAGCACATTACAGAGAGTCTGGATCGTGGAGGGAGGACCGTCATGTTTATGCTGGATCTCTCAGTGGCCTTCAATACTGTTCCCCACAACAGACTATTGAAGAGACTGCAGAGTATCAGAATTGGCTGCATGGCCCTAAAGTGGCTGACCTCGTTCCTGGATAATAGAAGTGAGGAAATCTGGATCCCTCAGTATACTTCCGCCATTCAGAATCTAAATGTGGGTATCCCACAGAGCTAAGCTTTGAGTCCTACACTCTTTAATGTGTACCTGACTCCGCTTGCGCACTTGGCCGAATCATGTGGAGCCAAAGTAATAGCTTACGCGGAGACACTGAGCTTCTCTTTACCTGTGAGAAAGATGCAGACTTTGTTGGTGGGAACATCAGAGCATGCCTCTCCAAGGTGTTTAATTGGTTGGCCATAAACCAACTTAAATGTAATCTTGATAAATCAGAGTTTGTTTTCTTCAGAACTCCACCGGCTGAGGTCTGTAGGTCATGGTGGCCTCATGATATGTCTCGCCAGCCACTATTAAAAAATTGGCGTAAATCTTGGGTATTGAAATTGATAACACTTTATCCATGAAACTCAAAAATCAAGCTCTGGTAGGCACCTTTTTCAGGCTGCTACAAGCCCTGAGAAAATTCCTATCTCTTCTGTGAATTGAAACAAGGAAAACAGTGATCCAGGTCCTAATCACTTCCAGACTGGACTATGAAAATGTCCTCTTGCAAGTGGTTCAAAATGATACGACTAGACTAATCCTTAATCTGGCTCCTCAAACTCATATATCGCCATATCTCAGGACCCTGCATTGGCTACCAGTGAAAAAGAGGATTAAATTCAAGGCACTTGTTTGGTTTCATAAAGCCCTACATGGTAATAGTGCCATCTACATTAGGAGGAGGACAGCGCACTACACCCCTTCTAGGACTCTGAGAACATCCTTCAGCCATCTGGCTATCATTCCCAGGGTCCACAGGGTTAGAACTGGAGGTAGATCTTTCATGCTGTTGGGTGCCCAGGCTTGGAACCAACTCCCACTGGCACTTCGAGCCACGGTGGAATTGTCCTATTTCAAGAAAACCTGGCTATTCTGCAATTAAAGTGTTCCTAGTGGTTAAGTGGAGGTGCCCTACCAGCACCGGGACACTCTGTGGAGTAGCTTCGCGCTATACACATGCTGTTTCCTTCATTCATTCATTCATTCAATTCATTCATTCATGTAGGTAAGGTGTACATGCAAGTCCTTAACAATGAACACAGCAACAAAAGCAATTGTCAGACATCTAGGAATAGTATGTGGAAAGAACACACATAAAAATGGTTATATGTGTATCCAAAGTACCAAATAGTTATGACAGTACAAAATCCCCCATGTGTGGTTACACAAATGCCTACTTTGCTCACATCAACCACACATTCGCCCTACATCTCAGGTAGTACTACAAGCCGAAAGACAAGGACATTTGCCAAGGCAAGCTGCTATACTTACCATAGCAGATACCACTGAATACAATGTCTGCCGCAAATTGAACTCATCCCACAGGAAACAGCCATTACAACGCAACTAAAACAACGCACTACCATTACAACAAAACTTTTACAACGCAGGATCCATTACAGCGCATGCCATTACAATGCATGCCATTACAACGCAGCTGCTATTACAACGCATGCCATTACAACGTAAGTATGGGTAAGTATTTAATTAAATTTTATCCCCTACACCATCCAACACTTACCCTACTATTACACCCCCCTGGAGTTAGAATAGTAATTTTAACCCCCACACTATCCAACACTTACACTACTATTACATTCCCATTAATAAAAAAAAATACTTACCCATACTTACGTTGTAATGGCATGCGTTGTAATAGCAGCTGCGTTGTAATGTCATGCGTTGTAATGGATCCTGCGTTGTAAAAGTTTCATTGTAATGGTATGCGTTGTGAATGTATGCGTTGTAATGTCATACATCCCATCCCATATATACATCCATTCAATATTGACCCTGGGCCTCTTTAATTTATTAACTTGTCCCAAAGTCTGACCATAAATACCACTGCAAAAAGGATCAGCTATCAGCGTGACACAAACACAACTGTACTCATACAACCCAAAATATCCAATAACAAATATTAGCATCAAATGGAATGGAATGACACAAGTCATCAAAACCAATAACGTTTTTATCACACACAACTAAATGATGTGACGAAGGCCAATGGACAGTCCAGTTTTCAATGTGTGCACCAGCACACTGCTGTGTTCCCCCTAAATTTGCCTTTCAAAACACTGCCAGGGAAACCTCCCCAGGAAGGGGCATCTAGTGGGCATTCCAGGCAACTCTATGATGTTCATCGGGTGTGCTGGGATATGGATGGGGAGGACTGGCCTCATCTGCGGAAGTGCTAGTCTCAGGATGGGAGGCTGGGTTGGGCTGTGGGAGGGCACGGTCTGATCATGAGGGAAAGTTTGTAAGCCAGAAGGGTAGTGATGGGATTAGGCAGGGGAGAATAGGTGATTTACTTATTTTGCTTCAATTTAGAGGTTCTGGGGAGTGGTGGGGAAGAGATCCTTTGGGTTTTGGGAGGAGTCGTTCTGCACCGGGATGCTTTCCCCTTTTTTCCATGCCTTTTTGTCTGGCCAGAGGTAGTGATGTGTCTGAGGTAGGGCAGATTTTTGGGGATGGGGTGTAAAGTGGAAGTGATGGGTAAGGGTAGGAAACCAGACCTGAGTTTTGGAGGGGGGCGGACAGCTGTTGCAGGGAAGAGGTCAAGGCCAATCAGGCAAAGGTTTTGGGGAGACTGGGGAGGAGGTGAGTCAAGGGTTGTGGTAGTGGGGGTAGAGGCATGTGAAGTCTGAGGTATGGCTGTTCATTCATGTCTCTGTGTGTCCGATGTATATGTGGTTGTATGTGTATGGTCCTTTACAATGTCTGATGTGTATGTGGCTGGTGGTGTGGGTGTGTGGTGTCTGGCTGGATGTGTGAGGTGGCTGTGTCTGGGGGTGATGTCTGGGTGTATGGGAATATTGGCTGTGTCTATTGGTCAGGTGTCTGACTGTATGTGTATACTGGTTGTGTCTGTTGGTGGGATGTCTGGCTGTATGTGTATTGGCTGTGTCTGGTGTTGGGGTGTCTGGCTGTATTGTAAAGTGGGTGGTCCCCTGTGTCTAGGTGTGTGGTGTCTGGGTGTTTGTCACTGGATGTGGTGGTGAGGGTGGTAAGTGCCTGGTGAGTGTGTGTGGGTTTCTTCCTCTTCACATGTTTCACTATGTGTGTGCTGTGTGTGGAGGTTGGGCAGGTATGGGAATTGGGCCTGTGGCTGGGTAAGAGGCAGGAGATAGGGTGGAAAGTTGGAATAGGTGGAAGGCTGCCGTGAGTGTGGAAGGCTGCCGTGAGTGTGGAAGTCAGAGCATGAAAAGATCTCTGTAGCGCAGCCACGTCTTCCAGGTACAATACCATCTGCATAAACTGTGGGCTTTACACCTGGATAACATTTAGCACTGCAGTCTGACCCACAGAGATCTGTCTCAGGATGTCAATAGCCTCCACGCTCAGGAAGCAGAGGAAACAGGGGCAAGGGGTGAGGTGACTGGTACAAAGGAGACTTCTCCCGACTTAGGAGTGTTGTCCCGGACAGCTAGTTGGGGAGCAGCAGGAAGTGTGGAGATAGAACTGGGGCTGGAAAACATGGGTGTTGTGGACACAGGTCCAGGGGGGTCGGTCTCCACCAGGGAGTGGCCAATAGAGCTCGACGATGATAACAATGATTCGTCGTGTTTCCCCTCCATGACACTCCCATCACCCTCTGGCCAACTGGTTCCCTCTCTGTCATTGCGGTGATGGGAACCACTGTGGCCAGCTGTTTCCACATTGTTTCTGCCCTTTCTTCTTTGCTACCCTGTGTTGATGCTGAAATAAGAGTAGAAATAGGTTCATTGCAATAGCGTGAACACACTGGGCAGGCATATCATAACACAACACATTACGCAATAGCACAGATCACAACATACTAAGATTACTCAATTGGCTCCAACATTGGCATGAGCACATGCATGCATGCTTCGTGACCTGTGCACAGTGTCACATAATGATGCAAAAGACCACAGTATGCTTCAAATGCACGTCACCATGTCCCAAATCCACCCTCATGTATGTAGCAAGAAATAGCATCACCTTTTCAACTTAGGCCCTTGTAGCATACCATAGTTACCTGATGTCATCAAATGGGATGTCCACATGGAATGCATAACAACCCATCCACACAAGGCCCTGCAATTAGCAAATGGTCAGGTGACCCTATCCCACAACATATAGAACGGCTGGGCACCTGCTACAGATAAGTAGCAGCAATATGTGACTACCAAGAATAAATTGACATCGAAGTGCCCATTCCACCTAAATGAAGTGGACCGTTTAGGGTCACTCGGGTCACTCACGACCACCTCTCAGCCTTCCATACAAAATGAAGAGTTGGTCAGACTGTAGAGAAGATAAACCAATATATGTTTATTCAGATACACTCGAGTGGAGCCCAGTCTGCCCAGTCTCTTAGGAGTGCTGCAGAGGGACTGATATCAGCAAACATGGAGATACATTATGTACAATTCAGAACCAATGAAGGCACGCCCATGATGGAATTTTCCAGGCAGATGGAGCTAAATTAAGACATACAGTAGAATAGGTTTTGACTCCGGGCACACACTATCTCCTACTGAAGGTCACTTTGTCCGTGCCCGCCACTAGACCGGTGGGAGAAGGCTTCTATTTGGTGAGAAAGGTATGCGCTAATAAGAACAGTATATTCATTAGCAAAGCAAGGCCTTGGAGAAATGAAAATCAACAGCAACCATTTTTCAGAGAGACAGACATTAGTTTCGATCATGGTTCAAAATGGCGGCCAAACATAAAATAGTGCAGCAAATGCTAACTTACATAGAATAATGCACAAGTAAAAATAGCTAAGACATTTTCATTAAAACAGATCCTCCTTTTAGCATGAGCTAACTAATTTCAGCAAATGATGAAAGAAAATATAACATTTTGATGGACAAAGGAACATCAGTATTCGGTACAATCCATATATTCAGTGTCAGGAATAGAGGTTGCAAGGAAAAATGTAGTCTCAAAAATACCTTCATCAATCTGCATCAAATCATCAATATCATTTTTTATCATAAATACAGCATTAGTATCATGAATTGACATTTTCTGTTTGGGAGTAAGGATACTGACACAATAGGAACAACAAGCCAGGAGGCATTGTATGCAGGGGCAACATGTGAAGAAGATACTGGCAACCACAGACAAGAAAGTGAGAATCTTCCAACCCCAAGATGTGAGTGCATTCCAAAACCACCCGACAGTGTCCAAGTCCCCATTTCCTGTTGTATGTCAGGTGAGAGTCTATGTAATTTCTGTACAGCTGCATACACATTGGGAGCGTTATTAGGTATGTAAACACAACAGCTGCTGCCAATGACGTGAAAGGCCCCTTCCCTATCTGTAAGTATGACGTCTAGCACCATCTGTTCTGCAAAGTGACTAATCTCATAGCCTAAAGCTCAGCAGTAATATTTGTCATTATCCCAGCAGTTGTACTGATAACGCCCTCAACAACTCTTGTTAAATGACGAAGTTGCAGGCTATTAGCCATGGGGCCCCAGAAAGGTAGTAGGCCCTTTACAGCATCCCCAGATTGCTGTGCAGTGGTGTCTGTTTAATCATTATCCTTTGTGTCAACAACCCTTTTAACTCGTGTCTGTAAGGTACTGCTACGTTGCAGCTGATGTTTTTTATGATAATTAGACAGTGCAACATATATAGGGGGAAGAAGTCAGGAAAGATAACATGTGCCTGACCATCCCCTCTGGAGCCAGACGTGGGCTTGTGACCCACAAACAAAATAGACATTATGGGGCAGGATGAAAGGCAGACTTTTAATTGTGTTCAGCTTGTAGGTGAAATTACATTTACTCTCCCCCACCTTTATCTCCCCAGTCCCCTGGACACAAAAACTAGCTGTCGTATTGACCACTGACCCAGGTAACGGTTTATCTTCGATAATATTTCAAGCTCGAAAGGATTGAAAGTACTCAGATGTGTTAAACCATTGGAAATCAGCCATTTCCTTTCTAAACCAGGCACTGTTCTTCACTTTACGGTACGTGTTCACACATGACTTTGAGTACAGAGTCTCTAGAGTCCCTTGTCCTGACGGTCTTATGGGAGTAAAGCCTTGATAGAAGCGTACATATTCATGCGCAGTATGAGAATCAGTGGATGTCATACCCGAAGTAGAAAGGTGAAATTGAAAGTACACATGTCGAAACAATTCATGCCAACCCTCACAGCTACTAATATATGACAGTGGCATGGACAAAAATTGTCACTCTTATGAGTAACTGAAGGGAGCAACCCACAAATCCAACAATTAGTTGTACTGGACACATTGTGAGCATGATGCAACATTTGCATAAATACATTGTCAGTTTAAGACAGTATATGCACTTTTTGTGGGGGGCTAGGATAACAACAATGTGCTCAGGGGGAGTGGTAGTATTCTTACCAAGGAATGTACAGGAAATTTCTCTCTTGAAACTAAGATATTCCAAAGATTGTCACTAGTGCAATCACAACAATTGGTATGCAGGCTATTTTACTCTTTTTCGACCAACCCCTCATTGAATGTGGTGGTGCAAATGGCTGTTCATCCTCAGCAATAGGCCGACCAAAAGGATGCATGATTAAGCAAGGAGAGAAATGCAACAAAAATTATCGTAAAGGAAAGTGTTCACTGTGTCCGTCAGAGCCTCACTGGTACAGGCTCCTATTGTTCATCAATATGTTGGCATTCTTGAGCACCGGCGGTGGAGCTTGCTCTGTCCTAAACTCTTGATGTATCTCACATCGAGAATGTGCCATTGTTCTTATTGACAAAAGTGCTAATGGTGAAGCATCTGGCCACCGTAACTCTGTGGTCTCCTGAATTTACAAGTGTACTACATTACATATTGTCTTTAGTGCGGTACGCCTCAACCCATTTACTGAACGCACAAACAACCACTAAAACATATTTCAAATTATTGCATCTGCCAAGTTTTATGTAGTGCATCTGAAGGACTTCAAAAGGAAAAGTGGGTGGTGCAAAATTATGGCTAGTGGGACGCTGCCTACAGGTGACCCCCCAGCTCACCTGACAACTTGGGATCCCAACAGGGAATGGCCTCTTGTTACAGACTAGGCCCCCCTCCTGGTGTCCCTCATGGAACCAACTAAGCTCTGGGATGGGGTCTTGGGCACCTTTGGACTCAGCTCACCCCCACTTCCTCTCCTCAGAGACAGGACATGGGACCTCTCACCGGTCCCACTACACTGGGACCTATCTGGGTCACTACTGACCTCCACTTCCTCAACTGGTTGGGTAAAACCTGAGTCACCTCTTTCAGGATAAACCCCAGATGCTTCTCCAGACCCTCTGGAATCCACCAAAAGGTCAGCCTCCAGTGTGAGCGCCCTGTGGTCAGAGAACTCACTCTCCACCGGTATTGGCATAGCTCCGGAAATCATGGACTGAACATTTACTCTTCAGTATCCAAATTACACAGCCCCTTACATGTCTCAACCAAACTACCCTTCACCCAACCATCCAGTGCCTATGAAAAGTTCCCCACATCCTTCACAAAAGACTGGTGAGACAGTGTCTGACTGCTGCTGTCTATAAAGCCATACTCTTCTGGCTGGTCTTCATACTCACTTTTGATTAGTAAAAGTAAGAGTTAAGTATAAGTGGGTCGCTCCCAATCCTTTGTTCTTTGGTTCTTTGGTTTTGATTGGTTCTTAGTTTGTTTGGTCCTTAGTTTTTATTTGAAGATTGCAATTTTCAAAAACCGAGGGTATTGTATATTTACGAGTGTATCGATAGAGATAGCCCCTTGAAGTTTGAAGCTAGATTAGTGAGCTATAAGATGCCTGATCTTAGCAATTTTGGAGCTTTGTGTTGGCCAACTTTGTATACGTTTGGATTAGCCGACTTCCCCTAAAGGGAAAATCTAAATAGGTTTAGATTTACAAACATATTTCTTCCTTGGTGATTTTGTATCCCCAGGGAATTAAAATATGACATAATACAAAACAAGGATCCTTTGTTCTGCGCAGTTTTATGAATGAAGATATGCAGAACGATTTTGTTTGGTGTTCTGCTAACCAAAGCTAGTAAATTGAGTGTATTTTCGCTTCTTGGACATACATCAGTCTGTTGGGATGTTTTTGCAGTCTTTTTGAAACACAATTGAGAAGTGTTTCTTATAAATATGACTTACAACTAATATTTACAAATGGTTTGGTTTAAGTACAGTCTGTGGGCTGTCCTTTATTTTTGTTCTGAGTATTGGTTTGTGGGGTAAATGTGTGTTTATGTGGGTTTCCCATTAGTGCAATTTCTGTAAGTGAATAGCGTTGGCGCTATTCATGAAATGCATGGCTAAAAGCGCACCGTATTGTGTGTCCTGAGTGTTTCACTTCTTTCTATTTATGTCTGAATTGAGCTCAATGTCTGTTCGTGGTTTTTCTTGATGTTTTCAGTCTATTAAGCAACATTTTGTAAGCATATTCTTGGGTCTGTTGCTAAATAAAATTGTCCTTTTTAGAAAGAAAAAAATGGCGCAAACAATTTGTCATGTTTCAAGTTAGGCGTCTGTGCTTGGGCTTATAAATGAATGCGTCTAAAAATGATAGGCAAGGGATGCAGCTTGCTCTTATATGTGGAATTATCAAAAATAATTGGGTTTATTAAAAAAAATTAATAATTATAAAAATAATTATTAAAAATAAGTGCTACAAAATTTGTTTTTTACTATTCATGAAGCTTAATGCTCATACTATGACATCCTAGCATTAAAATTTAATTTAAGTTGTGCTATACCGCATGATGAGAACATTAGCATATAAAATTTCACTTAGCGCAGGCGTAAAAACTAATTTTTTTAAAGATTTACATGGGATATGTCTGATTAAAGATCTCTGTAATTTCTAAAGAACATTCTGAGGATGATTAATATGTATCACAAGTATAGGATATTTATTTTTAAGTGCCCCAAACATCAAAGTCGAATTTGGGTATTTTTGCCATTTAAAATAGCTTTAAAGTGCTTTAGGCTTCAGTATATGCATACATTTAGGTATAAAACACAAATTTGCAGGTTGTTCCCATTTGGGGTTGCGTTTAATGGCTCAGTGAGCCAATGTGCCTGGTGCAGAGGTTTGAGTTTAATATCAGGGTTGAAGGTTTTCAACTTTGGCTGGACCTAACTGAGACCTTCATCTATTTAAGGTTAATGAAATGAGTACCATTGCAAACAAGCATTTGTTCTAAAAACTGGTATGTGTGTTTATGTTCTGCGAATTATTCACATCAAATGTCTTAATAATATAAGTATAGAAATAACTTATAGCTCCTAACAGGAGTAATATATATAACATGTGTTTTAAATAGAGTGAATTATTGCAGGTTAGGAGGAATCCGGAACAGGCTGCTCAAGTTGCGCTAAGATGCTATCTTTAGTTTTCCTGTAAACAATGGAAGGAGGCTGTCATGTTAACATTTGTGACCTTTTAAATTAGGACTTGTCTCTGTGAAATGCAGAATGACCTTGCTAAACAGGCCTCTAAAAGGAAGGGTTTCTGGTTTCTCCACAAAATTAAAGAACTTAATTCCAAAGGGAAAAATATGAAAAAGGTTTCTTTGAAATTCCCAACACATGCTAAATGCTCTGCAGAAATGATACATTTGTATTTCTGCTCTAAAAAATGATATCCGCTAGTTGCTTTTATTTAACAGAAAATAAGAGGAAGCTCTTTATTCAAATGTTGAAGGCTACATGCCCCAGTGAGAACGAATTGTGGGGCAAGGCTAACATTGAGTGTCAGTGAAAGAATTGTACTTTTGGAAAGTTAAAAGGGCTTCATGCTGCAAGGTGACTGACTAGATGGTAACAGTTAAGTAATGGAAATTTATTTTTGTGTCTGTTAATGTGTATTATGTTTTGTCTTCTGATTAAAAGTTATAATTGATATTTCTTTGCTATGAAAAATGTCTCTCTTTTGTGTGTTGTGGTTTTTTTTCCTGCTTCTGCCCGCAGATCATTCATGGATTGTTCTGGGTGATTTTAAGGCTCACAAGACACGTGAGAAAGAAATGTCCATGCGTTTTTTTCATGTTTGTGTATTTGGTTCTATCAGGAATTGTTCTTGCTGGTTCTGTGTGTCTGAAAGTTGTATTTGACAGCAGATATCCACTAATTGGTGATCTAGTGTCAAAAAGGAGGGTAAGGGTTTTAAACCTGACACGGTATTATGCATCACCGCTCATTTATATATGCTATTGTTTTGTCTATGCTTTTTTTGTGCTTGATATACAGCGAGTATATCTGATGGCTTGACATGTCCGTTTTGTGCATTTTTTTGCATGTTTTATGTTTTATGTTGCTGCTTATGATACTATTACAAGTTTACCTGTGTTGTGAAGGGATATACATGACAATGTGTATCCTGCAAACAGTTGGGTAGAATTGCTTTGACACTAAATTTCAGAGAAAGACAGACAACACTTCATCAGTCTATGCCAAATTTGGCTTTAATGGTATTTGAAGGAAAATAAAAAAGATATACAGGAAACAAGGTTTCACCTACAGTCTCATTACTGCCCCCTTTCCTGTAAGGAACAGGCAGCCCTAAAATTATGTATCCTGAATTGGACGTAAGGATACATTATAGATCTGTGACTTTTGTGCATGGTGACCTAATTTTTATATTACATTGGTCAGTTTTGTTCTGCTTCCTGAATAGTGTATGGCTTTGTACCATAAAGGAAACAAGGCTTAATTTTTCCCCTGATTGATGTTGCATCGTTCCTAGTAATTGGGGATGTTAGCTGTGTCCTAGTCCCATTTTCCCTTTTCCATATTCCTTTCACCAGTTAGCCTTCTTTTTGTTATTATTGTATTAGGTTCACAGTTCCAGACTGCAGTAATGTACCAGAGACCCCATATTATGTATAATTCCCTTTTGTATGACCAGACTGCTTTTCAAAAAATTTCTTTAGGCCTACTCTGATGTTTTCCAGTCTGACTGTTAGGGTAGTGATGGACTGATTAACTGACTCAATACTATAGTAAGATACGTTTTCCACCTCAATAGGAGACACCTTACGTTTTTTTGAATATGACAAATCCAATGCCTATTCTAATTTGGTTTTTAGTTCCTTTTTTCTGCTGCTTTAATTTTTGATGGACCAGATGTATTTTAAATAATGGAAATATCAGGACTCTCTAGTTCTTGTCTTTTTGTTTCCACATCTTGATCATTAGCTTTTGTATTGCATAGTCCACCTGATGCACAATTATTAAAGGGAGGTATCTACATGTCCTTGATAATATGTATTATGTGATCTCTCTTTTGAGGTGTTCTAGATAAGGAATTTAGGAACACCTATATGTAATCATTGAGAAAAAATGTGTTTACCCCATTAGACGATGCCACTATGTGTGAAGACATCCATTTAGATAGAATTCTCATGTCGCTATCTACCCTTAGATGATGGAGGATATGCTCTCACACGGAAACCCAATTGAAAAGCCTAGAGGCACTGTTTTGCCTACTGCCTTTATATTTGTATTGCTTTTTGAAAATGACAGTGCATTCTAGACCAAAATTGTCCCATGGCGTGTGGCCACTCCTTTGAAGATCGCAGGCCACCTGTTTGCAGTCCCCTTGTTATACAATGAATTGTTTAAAGCATCGCACTTGCTTCATCAGAAGGCGTTCAACATCAAAAAAAAAAGGAGTAGCTGGTTTTACCACAGAACCAGAATTTCAGTGCAAAAGAGCGCCTGTCATGTACTGGTAACCTCTGACAGTGTGCAGTCCCTTGAGCCCCTTGGTCTGAGTTTTGGCCACGCACCCCCCTTTTTCCTTTGTTCCAACGGAAGTGCAGTGCACCGGAGGATCCAAGATTGGCAAAAGGCACTACATTCTGGTGCCCATAAAAGAGCAGCCTGAGCGTCCTCTGACACTGAATGATGAGTGTTGGAGCCTGAGAATGGTCCCGGGTCTGCACGAGGTGATCTGTGCCCATGACCAATGAAGAGCACAATATCTGTAGTGTCTGCCGCAGAGGAGAGATACTGGTGCACTGCCTTGAGACATTGAGACTTTTTGAATGAGCTATGAGTGTTTGCCAGGAGGGCGCTCCAACAGATACTGAGAAGCATTTTTTCATGGGAGGCCTGAATCCAAAGGCCCATGCAACAACCGGAGCAGACTTGATGGACAATAGAAGCCTGCCAGAGAGGCTTTTTGAACGGAATCTGGGCATAGTTGGTTTCACAAGAGGTTTCCGTTTGATTGTATAGACTAAGTGTTAGGAGACTGATTCTTATTGTTCTGCTGGCATTATTTTAAAGTAGTATTCTGTTTAGTAAAAGCAGAATAAAGTCCATTTTCTGTGGAAGAGTATCCCCTTTTCACCTCAGAGCATTAATGAGGGTCACCACTGTTTCACTTGAACATACAATAAATTACTGAAATGCATAGGAAGCCCTAAAAATGTTACTAGATAATTTTAGGATTTGCTTTTTTGCTTAGGGTTGTGAAAAATTATAATTTCGTTTGTAATAGTGGTCATTACTTTCTCCTGTTGTCTATATGTTCTTAACATCGTGTTTTTTTTAGTGTTTTAAACATGACATTGTCTTTTATGGGTGGGACTTTTTTTTTTGCTACCCAATTCACATCTGTACCCACCTCCCAAACCTATGTCTCTTCCTACTACTACTTCTTTGCATTCTTTCCATACTTTACCTGAACATGAACTGGTTAGGAGGTCAGAGTTTATTAATAATTCCTTTGTACAGCTTTTGCATCAACACCAGTTAGTAGTGAACATCACTAATTGTTGGGTGTGTGGTCTTATGCCACATACTACAGATAGAGGTATTCCCTATTTTGTCCTGCCATATGCAGCCGTTGTGCTACTACGTGTGTAAGGAGACCTGTCCCGAGAGAGTTGCTAAGTAATAGGATTATGCTCCAGCAACATCTTGATGATCTGATGAATATAGACCTGGATTCAGATTGACGTGAGTTTAGGTTATTGCCTATGTAAGGGCAAAAGGAGGGTCTGAGGTTCCGTGAATTCTGAACCTGGGCCATAAAGGTCGTGGTTCTGGTACGATTTTGATAACAGCGAACCGTAAACAGTGAGCTCAGCAAGTATGAGTGTTTTCGTCATGTTACACCGATGGATTCACTGTGTATTTGAAGATTTCGTTCTGAACCCTTGGGTTCCATTTTGTGCATGGCAGCCATTTTGTGGTTGCCCTCACATAGGCAGATGACTTTAGCTGACTTTTAGATGACCTGAGTGAACTGACCCTGTTGCCTGAAGCTGACCTTGTTAGGCCAGTTCCTTGCCCAGTAGCTGATCAAGATTAAGGATCAGAGCACAGGAGAATGTAAAGTTTGGTATGCACATACACACCCCTTATCCTACTTCTCATCTGTTTCTGTTCCTTCTTTTATGACCTGTTTACGATATGGGTTGTGGTTTTTTATTATGGGTTTGGCCGGCTTGTGTAAGAAGGAATGATAGGCATTTTTGCATGCTTGCAAAAGCTAGGACTGCCCCTTACTTGTATGCTGAAGTTTGTAACCCTAAACATATAAAAGGCCTCTGCTTTCTGTACTCTAGAGACTACCTCATTCAGTTGCTACGGCTTCTGTGTGACGTGGCCTCACTTAATTAAGTTTAATAAAGATGTCTTTTCATATTTCAGCTTCTGTGCCAAGTTCTTTGTTATATTAGTAAGTACTCCCTGAGAATGAAGATTTTCATTTCTTCAATGTCAACCCCCTCCTTGAAGCAGGGCACCAAGTCTGTGTGTCTGTACCTCATCCTCAGTACTGGACCTAACACTTTTGCTGCCGCCATCTGCGCTGAACCTAGCCCTCCTGGATTCCCAGTCCAGATCCAGCTATCTCACTTTAAGCTCATGATCCAAGATCATGTTCCTTTCCTCCATGGCTATTCTTCTGCCTTCCCTCTTATTCTCCAGCCTGAGTTTTTCAAGTCAAACTTCATTGCCTGCCTCCTGTCTGCCATCTCCTCTGGGGACAAGAGACTGCTGCATGGCCTGGAGGGTTCCCCCCTCCCAAAAGCTCATCTATCCTAGGAATAGTCTCCTCCTCCACACTGATATCTCCAGACTGCCCACTGTCATGTTTAGCTGCTATTCAGGCCCTGAGAGCCTTTTGTAGCTCCTCTTTTCCTGTGAGGCCCCTGATTTGGACTTTGAGGTTCTGCAAATAGCCTTCAACTCCTTCATGTTGCAGTTTTCTAACCTCTACTCCTCAAAGGCCACTTCCAAGGATGCAACAGATGATGTTCTTGATTCAAGCATGATGCAATAGCAAGTTCAAGTTAAAAAATAATGGGATCACAAAAACAGACCAGGAAGAAAAAGAACCAGTATTTGGTACGTAATGGACTGTGATATGGTAGTAGTGCACACCAATCACTGTAAATTAAGTGCAAACACAACACCTATCCTCACTGCTGACAACCAATGTTAGAAATGGGGGTCTCTAGATGGCAAGGGTTTGCACCGTTGTCCAAGTAGGGAGCCTTCTTCCGTATCAGGGTAAGGGAGTTACACTCCTAAAATAACTCCTGCTCACTCCCTTGGTAGTTTGGCATGAGTAGTCAGGCTTATCTCAGAAGCCATGTGTAAAGTATTTGCACATAACTAACAGTAATACAGTGACAACAACACTACAAATGTATACCACACCAGTTTAGAGAAATATATCCAATATTTTTATACATCCAAAACAAGACCAAAATGATAAAAATCCAACCTACAGTACTTTTAAAATATATACTTTGCAAGATACCCTTAAAATTGCAGAAATACCTCAATAACACAGTTTGTAGAAGTCGGTATCTCCATCCGGGGCTACCTCGATGCTGAAAACAACAGAGTCTAACAGTTCTAGCCGACCGCTTCGGTACTGCCCAGCGGAAGCATGGACAGACGTGGTAACAGTACCTTTCTTGTTGTGGCTGTCATGTTGGTGCAAGCCAGTCATTGCAACCGTCGTGGATGCATTGAAAAATGGAAGTGGTGCAGGGTGTGGTGCCCTCTTGAAGCGGTGCAGGCAGCAGCTCGGTGACAATCATCCAGATGGTGTCAGTGAGACCAAGGCTTATGGTACTGGGTGAGGCGATGCTGCCAGGTCACGGTGCAAGTGACATAGCCGGTTAGCAGGGGCTGGCATCGGTCGGCCCAGACTGCCGTGTGGGATGAGGCGGTGCATTGTGAAACTTCCGAGTGGTGCCCCCAGCCACGGTGTGGTCACAGGTTTCGAAGTCAACAGCAGTGTCGGTGAGACCAGGATGGCGTAGTGAAGCGAGGAGGTGCGGAGTGCGGTGCTCACAAGTCACAGTGCAAGCAGCGGCTCAGTGGTTGCGGTAGCGATTGTCATCCTTGGTGAGACCAGGGTTGCAGTGCGAGATGTGGACGTGCCTTCTGCGGGCCCGTCAGAACACAAACCAGTGATAGAGTGGGTGACGGAGTCGGTTGCGTTTCCCTTCTCTGTGGCAACGGAAACAGCAGTTCCAGAGGTGGTACCCAGAGGTTGGTGAAATCTTTGCAGTCCCTGAGACTTCAGAACAGGAGGCAATCTATACGTCAAGCCCTTGGAGATATTCAGCACAAGTAAAAGAAAGTTCAGTCCAGTCCTTTCACCTCCCAAGGCAGAAGCAGCAACTGCAGGCCAATCCAACAAAGCAACAACACAGCAAAGGGGCAGTACTCCTCCTGGCAGCTCTTCTTCTTGGCAGGTTCCTTGATTCCAGCGAGTTTTAAGAATACTGGGTCTGGGCCCCAATATTTATACTCAGCATCCCTTTGCTCTTTCAGGCAGGCAGAGAATGTCTGTGCTTATTCAAAATGAGTTGTGTCCTCTCTGGCCCAGCTTCCTGGCAGGAGGTGGAGACAGCATTGTGGGAGGAAGACCAGACTCATTCAGGTGAAAGGAAATCTACTCCCCCTACTCTAAATGCAGCCCAGGTCTATACAGCCTAGCCCTGACTCATCCAGACTGTCTGAAGGCACTGCACATCCCCAGCCCCTGTCACTCCAAATCCAGAAGACTGTCTGTCTTTGGACATCCTACATTTTACACATCCTAGGAGAGGCACATGGGATGGCTGAGCAAGAAAATAGCTACTTTCTAAAAGTGGTATTTTCATAAACAGAATGTAAAAATCACCCTCACTAAAAATGCATTTTAACATTCTGAGTTCAGGCATACAAACCTTTATTTTTCTACCTTGATCCCATGGGAAGTTATGCTTATAAGAAGTTATAAGCAAACTCCCCATTCTATCCTAAAGGAACAGGTAGACTTGCAATATTGAAAACCGAAATTGGCAGTATTTCGCTGTCAGGATATGCCACACATACCAGGGCGTGTCCTACCTTTCACATCCACTGCACCCTGCCCACAGGGGTACCTTGGGCCTACTTTAGGGGTGACTAACATGCAAGAAGAGGGAAGGTTAGGGCCTGGCAAATGTGTGCACTTGCCAGGTCGACATGGCAGTTACAAACTGTGTGCAGACTCTGCAGTGACAGGTCTGAGTTATCCTTACAGGGCTACTTCTGTGGGTGTCACAATCAGTGCTGCAGGCCCACTAGTAGCATTGATTTACAGACCCTGACACTCTCAGTGCACTTTACTAGGCACTTACCAGTAAATCATATATGGCAATCATGGAACCACCAATCCATAATACAATTTACACAGATTGCATATGCACTTTAGTTCTGAATAGCAGTTGTAAAGTGCCCGGAATTCTAAAATAAATAAGGACAGGTCAGGAAAAAATAGGAGGAAGAAGCAAAAAGTTTTGAGGATAACCCTGCAAAAAGGGCCATTTCCAAAAACAACCTTTTCGATTCATATTGGTTTGTTCAGATATGAAAGGCTAAGCTTTAGGGTATTGTAAACTGACGAACTCTTACAGGATGCAATTCACCGCACAATACAGACTGTCATATATGCCTTTATTTACAACGATTATATACTGGTGTTTAGAGCTACTTAAAATTACATGCAAAACCCTGACACAAGTCTGCTGTTTAATTGCTGAGGCAGATATCCAACATTGAATGCAGAAAAGTGTGCGTTTCACAAAGCAAAGCTTAATTTCTTCAGCCATGTTTTCTCTCAAGAGGGAATGATACCAGACCCAGCTGAAGTACCAGCTTTATCTTCCACCTGGCCTCCACAGGATGTGAGCATGCTGTGGTACTTCCTTGGCATGGCCAGTTACTGTTCCAGGTATATTCATACACATGAATGCTGTTCCGAATACATTCCGTACCTGCTGGGCTGCTGTTTGCTTTTCCAGTGAAGAGTAGGTCACATTCATGTCTCTATCTTTCCCAGCAGACTGACAATAGCTGGAGCGCTGGGCTTGATATTTGTGTGTATATTATTATCCCCAGCTAACAAACAATGCAAGATGTGCTTCACCTTTGTATATTTCCTAACTAATGTGCCAATGACCCCAAAAATCCTTAAAGTGGCCCTGACCTTGCAGCCTGCTGTTTTCATATGTTCTTCCCCTGGAACACTTTCTGAGTCATAGTGATTGGTGCTAACAAAAAAGGGAAGATTATTTAAAGACGATGGCGTGTAGAAACTGCACTCATTATAATTATTCTTTTACTCTAGCGCTTAGAGACCTTCCGGTGATAGGCACTCTACAAAAGGACCTAACATTAACATTAACTCTGCATCCCAGGTTCCTGGTTTTTCCAGCTCTTGTTTTGTTTTGCGGAAATTAGCTGCTGGGACTGACAAGCTACTCAGAAATGTTACTTGTGCTCGAGCCCTAGTACTTGTTTTTCTCACTCCTAATTGGTCCTTGCTGTTGGTGGGCTCAGTCTTTAGTCCAAGAAGCAGTTAGAAAGTTAAGCGGTAACTGCCTGACCCACACTGTCCGCCGCCAGTACCTTTGCCCTGATTGAAGCGTGCACGCACAGTCCTTTGTTCGCTTCAACTGTACTGTAGCTCTTTCCGCAAAGCATACTTTGCAAATCTTTAACTACATCGTTCTGAGGCTTGTTGTCCATTTAGGGAGCAGGGATGGAGGAGCTGAAGTTTTTTTTGCTGTAAATGCGTTGAGTTCATTGCAACAGGTGTCTGATTGGTGCAGGTAAACTCCGACACATGGCGGAGGAGGAGTTTTTGCTGAACTCCGCACTCCAAGTGGAGCATGAAGTGGCAAAACTCATTGACCTCCGCTAGCAGAGAGCAGAGCTCACTGCCCACCACTACGACTGATATCTCTGCTACCAAGGGCTCAATGACCATTGAGAAGATTGTTAATTAACAGCTGTCGACCTATTTGAACATCTTTAATCTTCTCCATCCATCACAGTCTTGCTTCAGGGCTCTCTGCAGCATGGAGACAGCGATTATGGAAATAACAGATTCTATCAAATTTGCCCTTGACGCTGGTCAGAACCCTACCCTAATCTTACTCGATCTCTCTGTAGCATTCAACATGGTCTCTCAGGAGATCCCGCTACACGCCTGACCTCCATTGGACTGGAGGGGCATGTACTAGCTTTGTTGAGTTCTTATCTTGAGCATAGAGTACATGCAGTGTGTCTAAAACTGCTCTATTCTGAGGCTAAAACTATCCATTGTGAAGCACTTCATGGCTCTGCCCTGAGCCCCGTGCTTTTTAATATCTATATGAAGCCATTGGCGTACCTTATTGAATCCTTTGTTATCCAAGTTGCGTTATTGCAGATGACACTCAGCTCCTGCTGACCTATGACAATATTAATTCAGAATCCAAGTAAAAATGTACTGCTTGCATAGTGGCAGTAATGGGGTGGCTTAAGACCAACTTACTCCAATGCAATCCAGCAAAAACAGTGATTTTACCATTTGGTGCAAATCCCCTACCGGGCTGGTTAGTGGTTTGGCAAACAAGCTGCACCTCTCCACCCCCTCCCATGGATGTTACTAAGAATATGGGGGTGCTCATTGATAGGCACCTTTCCTATAAAGCCAGTTTACAGCTGTGGTTAAGACCACCTGCTGGATTCTGAGGATGCCGGGAATGTTTGAACCTCCTTCCTTTGGATGCCCAGAAAACAGTAGGAGTCCAAGCTTTAATTCTTTCTAGACTTGATTACACAAATATTCTGTACCTAGAGCCCAGATTATATAATTCATCTAATACAAGTGCTACAGGATATGGCAATTTGCCATCTATTCAAGCTTCCCAAGCACACCTTAATTTCCCATTACCGGTACCAGCTACACCGGTTTACAGTTAAAAAGAGGATTAAGTTTAAAGTACTGACGGTGGGTCATGGTACCTATTATAAGATTGGACCTAAATATTTGTCTAATAGGAAGGTGCAATATTAGCCTCAATGAACCTTGTAGTCCCAGTCAGCAAGGCTGTAACAATCCCACATATTAAATGGAAGAAGTAGGGTTGTTGAGCCTGGTTGGTTCTTAAGGCCAAATACTGGAATAAACCCCCTCTTTCTCTAGGATGCATCTTGGAGAAAAATGCCTTCCGTAAGCTCTTGAAAACACAGCTGTTTAATCTGTAGGCTTGAGAACCCTCCTCTCTGGCCATTTGCCTTGACACCAGGACACTCTCATTGTATCTGTTGCGCTTTACAAATTCCCTCATTCATTCATCTCTTGGTAATAACTGATAAATGCTTAAGGTTTCCCCTCATGGAAAACAGGTTGTCAACTACACATGAGAACGTCATTGGGATATTGAATGATGTTTTTGCAACATGGGATCTTTCATCCATTCTTAAGTCTGACAATGACACATCTTTCAACAGTTCAGAATTTAAAGAGTTTCTCAAAAGCATAAATATCAAGCATCAGAAAAGCACACCACTCTGGACTCAGGCGAACTGAGTTGTTGAACCATTCATGGGCACCCTAAAGAGAGTGGTTCAGCATGCGGCACTAGAAGGAAGTGACCTCTGATCTGCTTTGTGTTCGGTCCTTTGTGCTTTCAGGTCCACTCCACAACATGTGAAAGCCCTGCCACCTTGATTTGATGGAGAGCCATGGAAACGAAACTGCCACAATGGACCCAAACTAGGTTGAACCATGCTGATGGGGTCCGTGAAACAGAACAAGTCCAAGATGGAAATCTATGCTGAGGTACATGGGACGCAGTTTTCAAGGAGGAACGCAGGGTCTTGGTGAAGCAAAAACGGAAATGCAAGTCTGACACTCTGTTTGATGCTGACCCGCGGAGGGTCGTGATGAGCAAAGGACATATGGTGACCACCCAACATCACGGAAAGTCCATTACGAGAGACTCTTCACATTTTAAATTCCTGCCTCGATGTTCGTCGGCTCCACATATCAGAAGTGAGGTCTGTCTACCTGAGCGTCCGGAGAGCCTAACTTATACACGTACCACTGCATCACCTGTACCCAGTGCAGGCACTAACTAGGTAGCTTTTCAACTGTCGGGCAGCAACCTACAAAGTTCTTTGTCTCTTATCCTTGCATGCCAATTGGTTACGGTCTAAGCCACTACCTGGATAGGGTTCGGCCCACTGATGTTTGTCCCCTTTGGGAGTTTCCGGAAGCCAGAGAAGGGCTTGGGAATGTACTCTGCTCAACAATTTGGCTTTTTTTCCCTAGCAGGCGTAGGTAGGGTTTGGCCCTTTTAAATGTTGTGTTATTCCTGCTGATGTTGCTAGCCTTGATTGCTCTACCATTTCTTTCCTCATTCATGAGGATTATTTGTCCTGCATTACACTGTATTTCTGATTTAGCTAGGTGCATGGCTATGGCTCATGTCACCAGCTTCCTTTTAGCATCATATTATTAATTTGACAGCATCTCCACTTAAGCATGTTGCATATGGATTACTGGATCTTCTCTGATTACCCTCCTTTTTGGGACATGACCAACACACCACAGTGCAGGGCCTCTGGCTAGGTCGTGCTATGTTATGTTATGTTATGTTATGTTATGTTATGTTATAGGTTTTTGTACCGCGCACAGCTACCCCAGCAAAGGGGCGTCCTGGCGCCAAGGAAAGGTCAACACAACATCACTGAGCGCACCTGAATCCAGAGGAGTTAGTTAAAAAGGACAGTTTTAATAGCACGTCTAAAAAGGAGTAAGTCCTCCATAGCTCGAATTTCACTGGGAAGTGAGTTCCACAGTTTCGCTGCCACTACTCGGAATGAGCGGCCGCCCATCCTGCTTAGCAGAAAGCGAGGAACAACAGACAAATTCTGCCCCATCGACCTCAAGGAACGAGAGGGCACATAAGGGGTCAGTAAGTTCATCAAGATAGGTGGTGCCGTACCTTTCAAAATTTTAAAAGCTAGGCAGAGCACCTTGAACTCGATCCGGCGAGCCACAGGCAACCAATGGAGTGATTGCAATGCTCTGGATGCTGAACAGCGTTTAGGCAGTCCTAATACCGCTCTTGCGGCGGAGTTCTGCACTCGCTGAAGCCGTGTGAGTTCTGCCTTGTTCGTACCTGCCAAGAGGGCGCTGGCATAATCTATCCTAGACAGCACAGAGGCCTGAACCACGAGCTGTCTAGTAGGGGCATCGAAAAACTTAAGCACTGGCCTGATGCCCCTGAGTATACCAAAACAAGAGGCAGCTACCCTCTTAGTTTGGCAAGTAAAACTCAGTGTGGTATCCAGCCATACCCCGAGATTTTTTATCTCCATAACAGGAGCCGGAATCATTCCTAGTTCGGGGGGCCACCAGTTATCACTCCACCGTCCAGGTTGCTTCCCAACCACCATCACCTCGGTTTTCTTTGTATTCAATTGGAGGCAATTTTGGTTCATCCAATTGGACACCGCGCGCAACCCCTCTCGGAAATTCAAGGCGTCCACAGCTGAGTCCTCACTTAGTGTGACCGCCAGCTGCGTGTCGTCCGCATAGGACACCATTGACAGGCCCCAGCGTTCGACTACCGCAGCCAGCGGACTCACATATAAATTAAAAAGAGTGGGGCTCAGTGAAGATCCCTGTGGAACACCCGTAGTGAGCGGGTGCGAGGTGGACTTACCAGGTGGTATCGTGACCTGGAAAGATCTGTTGGAAAGGAAGGAGCGGAACCACCCTAAAGCCATACCCCCGATCCCAGCATCCTCTAACCGCCGCAACAAGATCTCATGGGACACCGTATCGAAGGCGGCACTCAGATCGAGCAACAAGAGTGCCGCTGTTCGTCCGGTGTCCAGTACAGAGCGCAGATGTTCTACCATATAAAGCAAGGCGGTCTCTGTACTGTGGCCTGAGCGAAATCCGTTTTGCGTGGGATCCAAGATGTTCGCTTTGGCAAGATGGTCGGCCAGGATCCTATTCACGTGGGCTTCGGTAACTTTAGCAGGCCACGGCAGCAGTGAGATGGGGCGGTAATTTTCGGGTTTCTTAGGGTCTAGGGTAGGCTTTTTTAGGATTGGTGTAACAACCGCTTGCTTCCACTTAGTGGGCACCATTCCAGAGGTCAACGACTTGTTTATCAGGGCCAACAAAGATGTACGACAGATGGCCTGCATATTTTTAAACTGAGTCGGCAACAGAGGGTCTGCAGGGGACCCTGATTTAATTTTTTGACTCAAAAGATCAAAGTCCTCCTCAGAAAGGGAGCCCAGATTATCCAGGGTCGTATCAGTTCCCCTTGGTGAACCATCAGAGTCCAAGTGGTGCGTGGTGGTAGGGAAGGTACGATAAATTGCTTGGACCTTGTGAACAAAAAAGGAAGCCAGGCTCTCACAATGCTGGTCCGTGCAAATTTCTGCAGCAGGAGCCCTCTTAGTCGTCAGGTCTTTTAGGACCTTAAAGATTAATTTAGAGGGATTAGAACTATTCTGAAACTCCTGCGCATAATACGCGGCACGCGTCCGACAGACCGCTCTATGATAGGCCTTAGATAGGGTGTGGTAGTGAGTTTTCCGTGCAGGATCATAGGCTTTCCTCCATTGCCTTTCTGCTTGCCTACACTCTCTTTTAAGAGACACCAAGGTCTCATCATACCAAGGACTATGGGTCTTGGTACGACCCTTGGAGCGAACCAGGGGTATGAAAACATCCAAGGCCATTCTGATCCAATCACAAAATGAGTTATACCCACAGTCGACATCCAAAGAGGTAGGTAAGGGTGTTTTTTCTAATAGGGAGTAAAAGTCCTCCAGTTTCAATTTATTCCACTGGCGGGAGGTAGAGGATTTGTTCTGTGCCACAAAAATAGGGTCTGTCACCACAATCGATGCTTTCACCAACATGTGGTCCGTCCATAACAGCGGTGCCGGTGGGCATATAGTTATGTCCTCCAAGGTGGTAAAGAACGGATCCAATGTGTGCCCGCCTGAATGAGTGGGGGACGTTACTCTTTGTGAGAGCTGCAAAGCTTCCAGGTCAGCAAGGCAGCTCTTAATGGCAGGCAGGGATATGCGATCAAAATGTAAATTGAGATCGACTATCACATTAAAATTCGCACAGCCCATGGCTTCTATGCTTATGGCATCCGGGAGAGCGGCCCTAAAGGCGGCATCGCAGCCCGGAGGCCGATATATGAGGAGACCTGAAAGGCTAAAACAGTGAGAAAAGGTTATTCTAAAACGGGCACACTCGCAGTCCGGAATTTTTAGTTCCTTCCATTCACAGGTAAAACGACGTTTTACTGCCATCGCAATGCCACCCCCCCTCGAACCGCGGTTGAGAGTAAACACGGTATAGTCAGGCGGGAAAGCAAGGTTTAAGATGGCAGTATCCACGTCCTGAAGCCAGGTCTCGGTGATAAAAAACACATCTGGGGAGTCAGTAGTCACAATATCAAGTATCTCCGCCTGATGTTTGACCAGAGATCGGACGTTAAGGCTGAATAGACTGACAGTCTTCGCCCCAGGCACATTAGACCTGTGGCCTGAAGACTCTATAGAACAGATTAGCTGCCTATATGTTTTAGTCCCAACTATACTGTTAAGGCGTGTTGTGTGCCCTATCTCTCACACCTTCTCCTCTTCCCCTCTCTCACACTGGTAGGTGTGCTGCACCTCAAGACTAGTTAAGAGCACCTCTCTCGTCACTCATACATGACACCAAAATGTTTCAAGCATAAGATTGCAACACATACAATACTCTGCCGACCATATGCAATCTTCAAATGCATAACGTGATAGACGTTCAAAATGCGCTTCAGCCCCTCACAAAATGTTATGAAGTGCTATGTATAAATACTACAATAAAATTCAAAAGGACTTACAAATAGGGGTGGGCAGAGAAGTCCGCTCCGCCAGCGGAGCAGAATAAGCCAGCCACACCTGCCCCCTAGCCCGGTCCCTTCTTCTGAACCCAGCAGGTCGGGTGAGCCTGCCCTAGCCCGATGGACCCCCGTCCCCAGCGCCCGGACCCTCGGATGGCTTGCAGGACCGGGGGGCTCCTGCACTCCAGGGCCCGCCGGACGGGGCTCAAGCCCCGGGCCCGGTCGCAGCTTCCGCACCCTAGCCAGTTCGGGAAGAGCCTCCCCGGACCCTGGTGGATCCCTGTTCCCCGTGCCTTGGTTGGCTTGCAGGATGGGGGTTCCCGCACCCCAGGGCCCGCCGGATGGTACTCAAGCCCCGGGCCCGGTCCCAGCTTCCGAACCATAGTCAGGCTAGGGAGAGCCTCCCTGAGTCCCGGTGGACCCCAGTCCCCAGCGCCCAGACCCTTGGCTGGCTTGCAGGACCGGGGGGCTCCCACACCCCTAGGCCCGCCGGACGGAGCTCAAGTCCTGGGTCCGGTCCCAGATTCTGAACCCTAGCCAGGCAGGGGAGAGCCTCCGTGGGCCCCGGTGGACCCCCATCCCCAGCGCCCGGACCCTCGGCCAGCTTGCAGGACAGGGGGCTCCTGCACTCCGGGGCCCGCCGACAGAGCTCAAGCCCTGGTCCCAGCTTCCAAACCCTAGCCAGGCCGGAGATAGCCTCCCCGGGCCCCAGTGTTGCCCAGTTCCCAATGCCCGGACCCTCGGCTGCCTTGCAGGACGGGGTGCTCCGTCATTCCAGGGCTCGCCAGACGGAGCTCAAGCCCCAAGCCCGGTCTCAGCTTTTAAACCCTAGCCAGGCCAGGGAGAGCCTCCCCAGGCCCTGGTGGACCCCCGCCCCGGCACCCGGACCCTTGGCTGCCATGCAGGACAGGGGGCTCCCGCACCCCGGGGCCCACCAGACAGTGCTTAAGCCCTGGGCCCGGTCCCAGCTTCTGAATACTAGCCAGGCTGGGGTGAGCCTCCCGTGGCCCTGTGGACCCTCGTCGCTCGTCCCCCGCGCACAGACCCTCGGCTGGCTTACAGTATGGGGGCTCCTGCACCCCGGGGCCTGCCAGATGGAGCTCAAGCCCTGGGCCTGGTCCCAGCTTCCGAACCCTAGCCAGGCTGGGGAGAGCCTCCCCAGAACCCAGTAGACCCCTGTCCCCAGCATCCGGACGCTCGTCTGGCTTGTAGGACGGGTGGCTCCCGCACCCCAGGGCCCATCAGACAGTGCTCATCCTTGGGCCGGGTCCCAGCTTTCGAGCCGTAGCCAGGGTGGGTAGAGCCCCCAGGACCCCGGTGGACACCCGTCACCAGCGCCCGGACCCTAGGCTGCCTTGCAGGATGGGGGGCTTCCGCACCCGGGCCCGTCTGACGGAGCTCAAGCCCCTGGCCCGATCCCAGCTTCCGAACCCTATCCAGGCTGGGGAGAGCCTCCCCAGGCCCTAGTGGACCCCTGTCCCCAGCACCTGGACCTTCGCCTGGCTTGTAGGACGGGGCCTTCCGCACCCCGGTGCCCGCCATACAGAGCTCAAGCCCCAGGACTGGTCCCAGCTTCCAAACCCTACCCACGCTGGGTAGAGCCTCCCCGGGCCCCATGGACCTCTATACCCAGACCCTTGACCCTTGGTTGGCTTGCAGGAAAGGGGGGCTCCCACACCCCACGGCCCGCTTGACGGAGCACAAGCCTCAGGCTCGGTCCCAGCTTCCGAGCCCTAGCAAGGCCAGGGAGAGCCTCCCAAGCCCCGGTGGACACCCGTCCCCAGAGCCCGGACCCTCGGGTGCCTTGCAGGATGGGGGCTCTCGCACCCCGGGGCCCGCCTGACAAAGATCAAGCCAGGGCCCGTCCCAGCTTCTAAACCCTAGCCAGGCTGGGGAGAGCCTCCCTGGGCCCCGATGTAACCCAGTCCCAAGCGCCCGGACCCTCGACTGGCTTGCAGGACGGGGGGTCCCACACCCCGAGGCCCACCGGATGGAGCTCAAGCACCAGGCCCAGTCCCAGCTTCTATACCCTTGCCATGCTGGGATAGCTTCCCCAGGCCCCGGTGGACCCCCGTCCCCAGCGTCCGGACCCTTGGCTGCCTTGCAGGACGCAGGCCTCCTGTTCCCCAGGGCCCACCAGACAGAGCTCAAGCCCCGGGCCCGTTCCAGCTTCCGAACCCTAGCCAGGCCGTGGAGAGCCTCCCGGGCCCCGGTGGACCACCATCCCCAGCGCCCGGACCTTCGGCTGGCTTGCAGGACGGGAGGCTCCCGCACCCCGGGGACCGTCAGACGGTGCTTAATCCCCGGGCCCGGTCCCAGCTTCCAAACCGTAGCCAGGCTGGGGAGAGCCTCCCCGGGCCCTGGTGGACCCTGTCCCCAGCGCCCGGACCTTCAGCTGTCATGCAGGATGGGGGGCTTCCGCACCCTGGGGCCCGCCAGACAGAGCTCAAGTCCCTGGCCCCAGTGGACCACCATCCCCAGCGCCCGGACCTTCGGCTGGCTTTCAGGACAGGAGGCTACCGCACCCCGGGTCCCGCCAGACGGTGCTTAATCCCCGGACCTGGTGCCAGCTTCTGAACCATAGCCAGGCTGGGGAGAGCCCCCCTAGGCCCCAGTGGACCCCTGTCCCCAGCAGCTGGACCCTCATCTGGCTTGTAGGATGGGGGCTCCAGCACCCGCATGCCCGCTGTACAGAGCTCATGCCTGGGGCCTGTCCCAGCTTCCAAATGCTAGCCAGGCTGGGGAGAGCCTCCCTGTGCCCAATGAACCCCATCCCCAGTGTCCGGACCCTCAGCTGGCTTGTAGGATGGTGGCTCCCACACCCTGGGGCCCACCGGATGGAGCTCAAGCCCCAGGACTGGTCCCATCTTCCAAACCCTAACCAGGCTTGGTAGAGCCCCCCTGGGCCCCATGGATCTCTGTCCCCAGTGCCCGGACCCTCGGGTGCCTTGCAGGATGGGAGCTCCCACACCCCAGACAAAGCTCAAGCCCGGGCCCGTCCCAGCTTCTGAACCCTAGCCAGGCCGGGTAGAGCCTCCCTGGGCCTCGATGTACCCCCGTCCCCAGTGCCTGGACCCTTGATTGACTTGCAGGACGGGGTCTCCCACACCCAGGGGCCCGCCGGACGGAGCTCAAGCACTAGGCCTGGTCCCAGCTTCCGAACCCTTGCCAGGTTGGGAGAGCCTCCCTGAGCCCTGGTGGACACCCGTCCCCAGCTCCCTGCCCCTCAGCTGCCTTGCAGGATGCAGGGCTCCGCACCCCGGAGCCCAACAGACAGAGCTCAAGCCCTGGGCCCGTCCCAGCTTCTGAACCCTAGCCAGGCCGGGGAGAGCCTCCCTGGCCTGATGTACCCCCGTCCCCAGCACCCAGACCCTCGGCTGGCTTGCAGGACGGGGGGCTCCCACACCCCAGGGCCCGCCAGACGGAGCTCAAGCACCAGGCCTGGTCCCAGCTTCCGAACCCTTGCCAGGCTGGGAGAGCCTTCCAAGGCCCCGGTGGACCCCCGTCCCCAGCGCCCAGACCCTTGGCTGCCTTGCAGGATGGGGGCCCTGGCACCCCAGGCTCAGTCCCAGCTTCCGAACCCTAGCCAGGACAGGGAGAACCTCCCCGGGCCCCACTGTACCCCCTGTCCCTAGCGCCCTGACCCTTGGCTGGAACCAAGGAGGGTTAAGCCCAGGCTCTGTCCTCTCCCCGCTGGCCTGCCCGGGGCTGACCATTTTTCTTGACTATTAATCCCCCACATAGTAGGGGCTTAAAGAACCCTGGGGAAGGACAAAAGTGAGATTAAGTCTGGCCGGCCAGCAGGCCGGCCATCTGGTCACCCAGCCCGCAGGGCCATCTGGTCGCCCGGCTCGCAGGGCCATCTGGTCGCCCAGCCTGCAGGGCCATCTGGTCGCGCAGCTAGGTGACCAGACGGCCCGGAACGACCCAGCGCCCACATGGCCTGAGACTGCCGGACTTAGTCCCCCCTGCAGTCCGACAATGACAAGGGTGGCCAGGCGCTTTGAGGCTGCTGTTCGGGAGGCTCCTTCTCTGGGGCTGCTCGCCTCCCTGCTCGACTTGCATGGGAGCAGTGGAAAGGGGGAGGGGCCCAGCCGGTCCAGGCCATTTGGTCACCCAGCTTACTAGCAAGGGATGGTGGGCCCCATCCATGCACCCCGGTGGGGCAGGAATGGGGGGAGGCCCCCATGCCAGAGGGCACGTGGTGGAGGTGGTCTACCGCAGGCCCGCGTCACCTCCTCCGTGTCCCTCCCATCAGCCGAGCGGCAGAGGGACCAACCCCTGGGTGTGGGGAGGAGTGCGTCCACGTGCGCTCATGCACGGAAAGACAAAAGCTTGGTTCAGAAGATGATTTTCAATAGATGAGACCCAGTATCTGGTCGTCTATGAATGAGTTAGCACCAAGTGCCCCACGAACATACGGTGCACTAAGGGTGATGGAGGAGGCCCCCTTCCATCTGTGCTCCGGTCCCTAAGTGAGCAGCTCTACACACCAGCGCTCCGAGAGAGGCTGGCTATCCCAGGCCAACTTTTATGACACCTCCTGTTTGAAACCCAAAAAGTCAGAATGATCATGAGGCCTCGCTCTCACAGTCTGTATTCACATTGAAAATCGAGATCAAGTGAGCTTTTGCCCTTCTGCTCTGCGGAAGGTTTCTGTCCTCCCTGAGCTCGCCCCCGCCTCATTGGGTAAGTGAAAAAAATATAAGAGCAGTGGTATTTCACCAGTGGCCCGAGGGTCTCCCACTTATCCTACACCTCTCATGTCTCTTCACAGTGCCAGACGAGAGTCAAGCTAAACTGGGCCATCTTTCCCCGCAGATTCTGCCAAGCCCGTTCCCTTGGCTGTGGTTCCACTAGATAGTAGGTAAGGACAGTGGGAATCTCGTTCATCCATTCATGCGTGTCACTAATTAGATGACAAGGCATTTGGCTATTTTGTACCACCTTACGGTGGCCCATTCTGGGTTATTGATTATGCTGCCCATCAGCGTATTTCGCTTCCAAAATCAACACTGGCCCCGGAGTACAGCCACTAAATTGCAAGATGTCCTCACGGAACTGGGAGTTGGAGAGCGTAGCCAGTTTGTCAAGTCCGGTAAGTCAGTAAGGAGGAGGTTTTTTGAAAAGACAGCACCCCCTTTCGCCATCTTAACGGGGTTTTGTTTCACCAGGAACTACCCCATCTGGTATTGGGTTCGTTCGATTCGCCACTTCTCTAAAACCTTGTTTGCCTACTCTATAGACTTCCTCCGCCGAGTCAGTACTAAAGAGCCTATGACTAGCGGGACCACATGGGTAAAGGCCACTGCAACTGAGAATAGGTTAAGAGAGTTACAGTTATCCCCGCACTACTTCTCTCTATCACGCTCCCGGCCATGATAGTACCTTGTTTAGCCTGACTCCATAGACTTCCCTTCGCAGGGTCTAGTCCTATGGAGCAGTTTCCAGCGGGACCACTTGGAGGTAAAGGCCACTATGACTGAGAAGTCTAGAGAGTCATAGTCACTCCCGCTGTTTACCTGTGATTCATTGAATTTCTTCTCTTTGACATTCAGAGCACTGGGCAGAAATCACATTGCGTCAACTTCCGCCTCGGGCCTTCGCTATGCTTTGTTTTACTTAAACAGTCGGATTCCCCTGGTCTGCACCAGTTCTAAGTCAGCTGCTAGGTACCGGCCGAGGCAGAATGCCGGCCCCACGCCCCCAGAGAGGGGGCGCAGGGAGAGACAACCACTGCAGCTGGGGTGATCCACAGGAAGGGCCCGGCTCTCGTCCAGAGTCACCACCGCCCCAGAGGGGGCACCTCGGCACCTCGTCCAGCCGCGGCACATGCCCCAGCCTGACCGACCCACCCCTTAGAGCCAATCCTTATCCCAAAGTTCCAAAGTTACGGATCTGACTTGCCGACTTCCCTTACCTACATTGTTCCAACATGCCAGAGGCTGTTCACCTTGGAGATCTGCTGTTGAAATGGGTACGGCCTGGCATGAGATTTACAGCATCTCCCCTGGATTTTCAAGGACCAGCGTGAGCTCACCGAATGCCACCAGAACTGCAATGCTTTCCAAGGCTCGGGCCCCTCTCTCGGGGCGAACCCATTCCAGGGTGCCCTGCCCTTTACAAAGAAAAGAGAACTTTCCCCGGAGCTCCCGCAGGCTTCTCCGTGATCATTTGAGTTACAGCACTGGACGCCGCGGGGGCTTTCATCGCCGCCACTCCGGGTTCGAAGGGCGGCTGAGAGAGCGGGCCCGGAGGAGGGGGAGGGGGCGGCCGAATATCCCCTGACCCCGCGGACTCAGCGAAGCTGCTGCCAGGGGGGCTGTAACACCCTCCGCCGGAGCAGAGGGTCACTAGCCACCCGAAGCCTTCCAGCTGACCCAGAGCCAGTCGTGGTGCACCGCCATGCAGGAAATGTGCCCTGCAGGGGCCGGTTAGGGCCTGGGCGCCAGTCCCACGGAGGGGATCCAGAACTCCCGGGCCAGCGACCTTCCAGCCATGTTGAATCCTCCGGTCGGACTGCATGGACCCCACCCTTTTACATCTCAACAGTTTCACGCCCTCTTGAACTCTCTCTTCAAAGTTCTTTTCAACTTTCCCTTATGGTACTTTTTGGCTATTGGTCTCGCACCCGTATTTAGCCTTAGATGGAGTGTACCACCCGCTTTGGGCTACATTCCCAAGCAACCCGACTCCGAGAAGACCCAATCCCGGCACGCAGGGGGCCACTACCGGCCTAACACCGCGGGGTGAGCCTCGATCAGAAGGACTTGGCCCCCTGAGTGACTCAGGGGACTCGGTCTTCTGTATGCCACATTTCCTGCGCCCAACGCCGGGCTGGTATTCGGCGCTGGGCTCTTCCCTCTTCACTTGCCATTACTGGGAGAATTCTGGTTAGTTTCTTTTCCTCCGCTTAGTAATATGCTTAAATTCAGCGGGTCGTCACTTCTGATTTGAGGTCATAGTCGGAAAAAATGCCAAAGCATCGGGGGAGCTGCCGGGAAGGGCCAGGCCCTTGCCGGAGGAGGGGACTGGCATCCCGGCAGTGCGCGGCCTTTTTCCCCGGATCGGATCTGGAGGGGGTTCGCCCTCACGGTAAGCCAGCCACAGAGGTGGGCACCCGAGGTTCGTGCGTGCGAACAGCCGGAGGGACACCACAGACAGCCACGTGCGGCACGTAGCCGGGTGCCCCAGGACAGGCCTGGGGTGGACTGGTCGCTGCCCCCCTCCCCACCAGAGGCGGGGAGGCAAGGCTACATGTGCCGGCGGCATACCTCCGTGACAGGAACCGGTGAGGGACCCTGCCACCGTCAATCGGGGGTCTGACCTGGGGGGGGGGGGTAAAGGGAAGCGGAGCTAACCCTGCGAGAGCCCCAAATGTGTCCCGGGGAAGCCCCGGGTGATTGACGATCGAGCGACCCTCAGGCGTAGCCCTGGGAGGAACCGTGGGCTGCAAGGTGCATTCGAAGTGTCGATGATCAATGTGTCCTGCAATTCACGCTAATTCTCGCTGTGTTCTTTATCGATGCGCGGGCCAAGTGATCCACTGCCAAGAGTCACAGGCAACTTTTCGGAAATGTTCACCCACTTGCAGGCGCAGAAGAGGCGAGAGGAAGGCTACACCTGTCCGTCTACTGCCCGTGTGGAGAGATGGCCTGGGCGCCCCGTTCAAGGATTCCCTCTGGGAGTCAGAATGCACCGTCAGGAGAAAAAAAGCGTTACCAGGCTCTCGGCCCGGGAGTCACCCCCAACCACCTGTGGGCGAGAAGGGGGCTCCCGGAGCAACGGGAGCAGGCAGCCCCACCGCCGCCGGTCTCTCCCGGAGTGACCAGGAGGGAACACACAAGTCTTCAAACCCCTCGGCCCGGCCGCACGTGACCAGGTCGAACTGGGTACCTGGCAACGGGGGAGGGTCGTCCCGCATGCACGCCAGTCATCTGTCACCTGGTGGCCCTGAGCCATGCCGGCGGGCTGGTGAGTAGCTCACCCCACCTTTGCTCAGGTCGGAGGTGCCGAAAGGGAAGAGCCAGGTGGCTCCCAATCCCTTACGCCTCCCACTGAGAGGAGCCGGGGTCTCCTCGCAGACCCTCGACTCCTTTTCTTCCAGGCCACCCTGCCACACGAGAAGGGCGCTCCTCGGTTGCCCGAAGACCTGTCGGGCTGGGACTCGGGCTTGGGAGGGCCCAGGTGGCGGTAGGGCATTTCCAGGATGGGTGGTAACAGCCCGGGGAGACACTGCCTTTTGGTTTCCCCACACAGCGGGGGTCATGCCGGGTGAGCGTGGGTTCCCTCTTAGGAGGGCCTATCACTGAGCCCCTCTCGGAGAGGGACAAGGGATGGGGGCCGCCCCATCCCCATCCACGGTCCCTCACATGTCGGTTGGGTCCTCCCCGGTGGAAGAGGCCCGCCAAAGGCCTGGTCCTCACCCAAGGGCCACATGGGGCCAAGGACCACTCCACCTGCCGGGGCGCACCAGGGCAGGGTCAGGCCCGGTGCCTCTGGTGTGCTTGCAGGAGGCAGCCGAGGGCTTCGGGCTGGCGCCATCAGTTGTTCTGGCTGCTCCGCCGTTAATGATCCTTCCGCAGGTTCACCTACGGAAACCTTGTTATGACTTTTACTTCCTCTAGATAGTCAAGTTTTATTGCCTTCTCGGCGCTCCACCAGGACTGTTGCTGACCCCGGCGGGGCCAATCCGATGACCTCACTAAACCATCCAATCGGTAGTAGCGACGGGAGGTGTGTACAAAGGGCAGGGACTTAATCAACCCAAGCTTATGACCCGCACTTACTGGGAATTCCTCGTTCATGGGAAATAATTGCAATCCCCAATCCCTATCATGAACGGGGTTCAGTGGGTTACCCGCACCTGTCGGCGAAGGGTAGAGAACCGCTGATCCATTCAGTGTAGCGCATGTGCAGACCCGAACATCTAAGGGCATCACAGACCTGTAATTGTTCGATCTCGTATAGCTGAACGCCACTTGTTCCTCAGTTGGAAGCCGACCACTGGGAGTCGCGTAACTAGCTAGCATGGAGGACTCTTGTTCGTTATCAGAATTAACCAGACAAATCGCTCCACCAACTAAGAACAGCCATGCACCACCACCCACAGAATCGAGAAAGAGCTATCCATCTGTCAATCCTTTCCGTGTCCGGGCTGGGTGAGGTTTCCCATGTTGAGTCAAATGCAGCCGCAGGCTCCGCCCATGGTGGTGCCCTTCCATCAATTCCTTTAAGTTTCAGCTTTGTAACCATACTCCCCCCGGAACACAAAGACTTTGGTTTCCCAGGAGCTGCTTGGTGGGTCATGGGTATAACGCCGCTGGATCGCTAGTCGGCATCGTTTATGGTCGGAACAACAACGGTATCTGATCGTCTTCGAACTTCCTTTAAGTTTTAGGTTTGCAACCATACTCCCCCTGAATCCAAAGACTTTGGTTTCTCAGAAGTTGCTTGGCGGGTCATGGGAATAACGCCGCCGGATCGCTAGCTGGCATCGTTTGTGGTCGTAATTACGACCGTATCTGATCGTCTTCAAACCTCTGACTTTCATTCTTGATTAATGATAACATTCTTGTCAAATGCTTTCACTTTGGTTCGTCTTGCGCGGGTCCAAGAATTTCACCTCTAGCAGCACAATATGAATGCCCCCAGTGTCCCTCTTAATCATGGCCTGAGTTCCGAAAACCAACAAAATATAACCGAAATCCTATTCCATTATTTCTAGCTGAAGTATTCAGACAACCGGCCTGCTTTGAACATTCTAATTTTTTCAAAATAAACGCGTCTGACCCCCAGGACACTCAGTCAAGAGCATCAAGGGGACGCCGAGAGGCAGGGGCTGGAACAGGTGGTAGCTCGTCTCGCGTCAGACCGCCAGCTCGATCCCTAGATCCAACTACGAGATTTTTAACTGCAGCAACTTTAATATATGCTATTGGAGCTGGAATTTCCGCGACTGCTGGCACCAGACTTGCCCGCCAATGGATGCTCGTTAAAGGCTTTAAAGTGTACTCATTCCAATTACAGGGCCTCCAAAGAGTCCTAGTAACCTGTGCACACTGCGAGACTGAGGGGACCCAAGGCGCGGACACGCCCGACCTCCTGGAGCCCTGGCTGGGATCGGGGAGGCAAACGAGCCCTTGTCGGGACTTTTCAGGGCAGCCCGGCCATCTGGTCACCCTATTGGAAAGCATTGCGCGTGACCAGATGGCGGAGGGGGAAGGCGCGACCAGATGGGCTTGCCCCAAGGACGCCATTCCCCCCGTCCGAGCCTTCGTGGGAGGGCTCCCGCCTGCCCTTCTAAGGGCTCGGGGATCTGTGTCCCAGGGGCTCGAAGACCCCGACCTGGGCCTCGGGCCCTGGGCTACAGATTAGAGGTCCCAACGGACATCCAGCCAGGGGTCCCCCAGGCACCTTGACAGGCAGGCAAAGGAAGAGGGAGGACTTCCTGGGCCCCATGGACCCCCGTCCTGGGACCAAAGTGGAGCAGGGGGATGGAGACCAGTCCCCTATGCCCGGCCGGAGGTCTTGGGCTGGCATGCATATAGAAGGCCTCCTTAAGGCCTGCGTCCCGGTCGCCCTTCCACGCGGTAGACCCGAGGATGGAGCCCGGGGTGGAGAGGGCACCCTCCACCCCAGGGCCATCAAGGGCTCCTGCCAGAGCTCCTGAACGCAAACCGAGCTGGGGAACTCCCAACGGGCCCCGGGCCCATGGCGGAGTGGTGGACATAGCCCGGATGCCCAAGAGCGTACCGCATGGGACCGATGGAGCCTGTCCCAGGCACTTAGCCACATGACAGAGCCCGAGACAGGGGGGAAGGTGGTGCCCGGTCCCAGCTCATCTGGTCCCCGCCTGAGAACCGCCAGCCCGGGAGCAGTTCCGGCATACCCGGTCCCTAGTAAAAGGAAAGCTACCATTCTTTTTGGTAACCCGTGCTAACTGAGTGATGGAGGAGACACAGGGCACAGGAGTGCCCAACCTCCTGGAGCCCTGGCTCGGCTCAGGGAGGTGGGCGAGCCCTCATCCGGACTTCCAGGCCGGCCCGGCCATCTGCTCGCTCCATTGGAAAGCATTGCGCGCGACCAGATGTTCGAGGGGAAAGGTGCGACCCGATGGCCAGGCCAGAAGGACGGCAATCTGCCCACCCTGAGCCTTCAACAGAGGGCTCCCTCCTGCTCATGCAGGGCTCCAGAGCTCTGCGTCCTGGGGGCTCAGAGACCCCAGCTTGGCCTCAGGCCCGGGGCTGAGAATGGGGGTCCCCGTCGGACCTCCAACCAAGGCCCATGGCGGAGCTTTACCCATCCCTGGGCCCACCCTCGGGCCAGGCTATGCAGGGAGGCCTCCACGGGCCTGCATCGGGCCACAAAAGGCCCCCGCCAATGCTCCGGAACCCAGCCAAGCTGGGGAAGGTCTGCCCAGGCCCAGGCCATTGGACGGTACCTGGGGTGGGAGCACCGGGCCAGAGCTCTCGGGCCTGGACTCCCAGGGGAGGACTGCCACTTTGCCGCGCGCCAGTCTGGAGGATGGAGCCCCGGGCAGTGGGGAGGTGTTGTCCGGGTCTTGCCCATCTGTTCCCCGGCTGAGAAATGCCATCCCGGGAGCGGTTCCGGCATACCCTGTCCCTAGTAATCCAGAGGAACGCTACCCTTCTTTCTGGTAACCCGTGCGCACCGAGTGATGGAGTGGACCCAGGGCACGGGGGCGCCCGACCTCCTGGAGCCCTGGTTGGGATCGGGGAGGTGGGCGAACTCTCATCTGGACTTCCAGGCCGGGCCGCCCATCTGGTCACCCCATTTGAAAGCATTGCGCATAACCAGATGGCCAAGGGGAAAAGCGCAACCAGATGGCCGGGCACGCAGCCCGAAGGATGCCAATCTGCCTGCTGAGCCTTCTCCGGAAGGTTCCCGCCTGCCCATGTAGGGCTCGGGGGCTCTGTGTCCAATGGTGCTCGGAGACCCCAGCTGGGCCCCAGGCCCGGGGCTGAGAATGGGGGTTCCCGGCAGACCTTCAACCCGGGCCCATGGAGGAGCTTAACCCATCCATGGGCCTGCCCGGCGGTCCCGGGTCAGGCCGCGCCTGTGGGGAAGGCCTCCACGGGCCTGCGTATGGCCACCAAGGGCCCCGACCTATGCTCCTGAACCCAGCCAAGCTGGGGAAGGCCTGGCCGGGGCGTGGGACGGAGCCCTTAGCTCTCGGGCCCGGACGCCCATGGGCGTACTGCCCAGGAACGATGGAGCCCGTCCCAGGCACTTTGCTGCATGGCAGGCCAGAGGACGGAGCCACGGACAGGGGGGGAAGGTGGTGCCCGGTCTTAGCCCACATGGTCCCCGGGTGAGAACCGCCAGCCCAGGAGCAGTTCCGGCATACCCTGTCCCTAGTCATCCGGAGGAAAGCTACCCTTCTTTCTGGTAACCCATGCGCACCAAGTGAAAGATGGGACCCAGGGCACGGGGGTGCCCAACCTCCTGGAGCCCTGGCTGGGATCAGGGATGGGTGAGCCCTTATCTGCCTTCCAGGCCGGCCTGACCATCTGGTCCCCCCATTGGAAAGCATTGCACACGACCAGAAGGCCGAGGGGAAAGGTGCGATCAGATGGCCGGGCCTGAAGGACGCCAATCTGCTTGACCCAAGCCTTCCCAGGAGGACTCCCACATGCCCATGCATGGCTCGGGGGCTCTGCTTCCCGGGGGGGCTTGGAGACTCCAGCTGGGCCTGAGAATGGGGGTCCCAAGCAGACCTCCGACCCAGGCCCATGGCGGAGCTTAACCCATCCCTGTGGCCGCGCGGTGGAGGCCTCCATGGGCCTGCGTCGGGTTCACCAAGGGCCCCGGCCTATGCTCCCGAACCCAGCCAAGCTTGGGCAGGCACGCTCGGGCCCGGGGCGTGGGATGGAGCCCGGGCTCGGAGCACCTGGCCAGAGCTCTCAGGCCTGGACACCCAGGGGAGGACTGCCCAGGACCAATCAAACCCGTCCCGGGCACTCTGCCGTGTGGCGGAGTCCCGGACAGGGGGGGAAGTTGGTGCCCGGTCCCAGCCCATCTGGTCCCCGGGTGAGAACCGCCAGCCCAGGAGCAGTTCCGGCATATCCTGTCCCTAGTAATCCAGAGTAAAGCTACCCTTCTTTCTGGTAACCCCTGTGCATCGAGTGCCGTAGGGGGACCCAGGGCACAGGCGCCCGACCTCCTGGAGCCCAGGCTGGGATTGGGGAGGTGGGCGAGCCCTCATCGGGAATTCCAGGCTGGCGCGGCCATCTGGTCGCCCCATTGGAATGCATTGCACGTGACCAGATGGCTGAGGGCAAAGGCACGACCAGATGGCCGGGCCTGAAGGAAGCCAATCTGCCCACCCTGAGCCTTCACCGGAGGGCTCCCTCCTGCCCATGCCGGGCTCGAGGGCTCTGGTTCCTGGGGGCTCATCAGAGCCCTTAGCTGGATCTCAGGCATGGGGCTGCAAGGGGGGCCCCCCAACGGACTCTGACCCGGGCCCGCAGGCACCTTGACACGCAGAGGAAGAGGGGGAGGCCTGCCCTGGCCCAATGGACCCCAGACCCTCGGCTGGCCACAGGACATGGGCTCCCACACCCCAGGGCCCGCTGAATCCCAGGCCCCGGGTCCGCTCCCTTCTTCTCAACCCTGCCAGGCTGGGGGTATCTGGGAGCCTGCCTGGGCACGAGGGACCCTCCTCCCAGGCACACGGACCCTCGGCTGGCCGCAGGATGTGGGCTCCTGTTCCAAGGATTTTTTCATAACTGCGTGGGACTACGCAGAGTGGCACTACGCCAACTCTGCCCATGATTACTTACAAAGCAGTGGTCATCTTCCTGGTGACACTTTCTCAAATTTTAAAGCAGACCTGCAAGGCCCTAATTAACTAACTGCCTTATACACATGCAGGTGTGCCAATCTGGCAGAATATGTGGCCTTGGAGTGGTGATTGGCTGATCTCCAGCCATGAGAAACATTGATTGGTTCCAGGGCCCACCGCTGCTGGCGCCTAATAGGTTAATAGGATCGAATGATGTGTTTGGCTTTGTTATGGACCAAATATAGCAACAATGGTTACGCCGCAGCAAGGACTGAGCAGATTCTGGCTTGGGGACCATGAACGCTGGACCACGCTGCACGGAGAATGAGAGAAAACAATAGCAGGAAGCGCCATTAATACAACCCACCATCAGCCGACCCTGGGAGCATTCCTCGAGCCTTGGGCCCGGCTCCAGCCGTACACTTCCTGAATCACATAATTGGCCCTGACAGCGGCTGGCAGCATGAGGCAGAAACTAATCTGAGAGACATTACTGTGCCCGACATCGTGTCAGCTCGCCCATCACTGTCCAACCAAATATCCGCCCTTAGCCCATGCATGCTTACTCCTCTGTTTCGTATTCAAGTACCTCTATTCTTTTATCCTGCTGTATTGTGTTTTCTCTTGCAACATGATCACCATCAATGTTGGCATGGTAACAACTTATTTTAGCCTAAATATAAAACCCGTGTGTCAGATTTAAAAATACAAAACTGATACACATGCTCTGGGAATGTGCGCCGATGGCCAACTCGTTTATTTTGCAGTGAAAGTAAAATGTTTCAATAAAAATTAAGAAAAAAAGTCAAGAAAAATAAAACACAATTATTGGGGATAATATGACATGAGACTGTACATGGATCGAGTGAGTAATACAAGTTATGTAGTGTCTGCGCGGATTTAAGCAAGTCTTAAAATTGGGGCCAGGGCTGCTAGGTGGCAACACTGGCGCCATCTACCGCGCAACCAAAAGGGTACATCAAAATCCTCCTAGAAGCATTAACAAAAGCCCGCATTGCTACGGGAGGGAGGGGTAAAATATTACTTGCCAAAAGCAACACAAATGCTTACACCAACCTGACTTGAAATCCTTTACCACATCGCTAATGAGCGGAGATTGAATGCAGAACAAGAAGGTTTACATGACCCAGTGCCTGATTTGTGGAAAAGTAAGTTCCAGGCTACATATATTTTCTCAAGAGGCCACTGCAGCTTTCACCAACCACAGTTCTTGCCAGTACTGCCAGATGCCAGTACCAATGCTACCGACTTACAATCAGACTCCTGCTAATGTGACACTGGCGACTATACCTGGCCATCTACAGCTGTAAGAATGGCCTGGAGGTGCTGACATTATTATTTGTGTGTGTTTTACAATGTTCACATCGCATGCTGATGCTTACAAATAGACAGACAGCTCTAGCACCGGCACAAATTAAGCATTGATCGGATGGAGTTTTGGTGCTAACGAATCTAAAGCTACACCATGGGAACAGAAGTACCAAGATGCTCCAATAAGTGGACAAAAGTATGTATGTGAAAACGTCTTAGATTACTAGTTTTCATCTGAAAACAAAAAATTGCTGGATTCCACCCGGTTTCAGTATGAACAACACGGTTACAAGTTCACTGATCTTTGACTTATAACAGGCTCATTTTCAAAGGCAGGAGGATGCCTGCCTGGTTTGATGATCATCCTGAAAAAAAGGAAGAATAACACATTGCCTTAATGTCAGAATGTTGCTGTTCGTTTGAGCTTCCTTTGAGACGCGTTGGTGATAAAGCTCCCTTCACTCTGTGACTCCCTTATTCCGCTAGTCAGTCCTTAGTGAGGAAGGGAGCACATCTTCCCTCTGTACCCTCACCTATGTGCCCTCACTGACTGCAGCGGTGTGCTACCGGTGTGCTACCCTAATGTCCTATGCGCCCTCAGTGACTGCAGCGGTGTGCTACCGGTGTGCTACCCCAATGTCCTATGCGCCCTCAGTGACTGCAACGGTGTATTGTATTGTATTGTATTGTAGGTATACTTGTATAGCGCGGTCCTGTCGCCCGAAGGGCATCCTGGCGCTTGAGATCCGATCAACAACACTTCCACTGCTCAAACATTCCTAGGGAAAAGATGCGTTTTTAGGGCTTTCCTAAACGGGAAGTAGTCCCTTTGACTTCTCAAAGGGAGTGGCAGGGAGTTCCAGAGTTTGGCCGCTGCAACACTAAACGAGCGGCCACCCATCCTTACTCTCTGGAACCTCGGAACCACAAGCAATTGTGCCGAAGAAGAGCGAAGGGGCCGCGAGGCAGAGTACCAAGCGAACATATTCTGCAGTGGCACTGGGCCCTGTCGATGTACCGCCTTAAACACTAGGCACGCCGCTTTATACAATACACGCAAGTGCACCGGCAGCCAGTGTAGGTCCCTTAAGGCTAAGGTGGAGGAGCTAAGGTTAGGGCGAGAGAGAGCCAGTTTAGCGGCCATGTTCTGCACCCGTTGTAACTTCCCCAGCAGGTTTTTTGGGGCCTCCAGAAGCAGCGCGTTGCAGTAGTCTAAACGACTCAGTATGGTCCCGCGCACTACTTCCGGCCTGGCCTGTACAGGGAGAAGGGGCAAGACTTTACGCAGCATGCGTAACAACATCATGCACGAGGAGATGGTCTTATTAACATGCATGTCCAGCTGTAAATTTGGGCCGAAAATCACCCCCAAGTTACGAGCTGACTCCGCAGCCGACACTGTCTCGGGGAAAGTAGAAGGCCAGAAGTTCTCCGGAAGTACCCGCGGAATCCGGTCCATGGAGCCATGGAGCACCTCGGTCTTTGTGCTGTTAAATTGCAAGGAATTGGCCCGAAGCCAGTCCGCTGTAGCTGCTACCCCAATGTCCTATGCGCCCTCAGTGACTGCAGCGGTGTGCTACCGGTGTGCTACCCCAATGTCCTATGCGCCCTCAGTGACTGCAGCGGTGTGCTTCACCAATGTCCTATGTGCCCTCACTGACTGAAGCGGTGTGCTACCCCAATGTCCTATGCGCCCTCCGTCTCTGCAGCAATGTGCTACCCCAATATCCTATGCGCCGTAAGTGACTGCAGCGGTGTGCTACACCAATGTCCTATGCGCCCTCAGTGACTGCAGCTGTGTGCTACCCCAATGTCCTATGTGCCCTCACTGACTGCAGCAGTGTGTTACCCCAATGTCCTACACGCCCTCAGTCTCTGCAGCGGTGTGCTACCCCAATGTCCTATGCGCCGTCAGTGACTGCAGCGGTGTGCTACACCAATGTCCTATGTGCCCTCACTGACTGCAGCGGTGTGCTACCCCAATGTCCTATGTGCCCTCACTGACTGCAGCGGTGTGTTACCCCAATGTCCTATGCGCCCTCAGTCTCTGCCGCGGTGTGCTACCCCAATGTCCTATGCGCCCTCAGTGACTGCAGCGGTGTGCTACACCAATGTCTATGTGCCCTCACTGACTGCAGCGGTGTGCAAACAAAGTAAACAAAGTAAAAAAGTATCATACTTGTGATGAGCAGCAAAAGGATACATGAAATAAGTGTTAAAAGTAGAGCAACTCCAGCGTATGTGTGCAGTATGACCACATCATGTGAAGCCAGAAAAACATAGGTTCAATTTCATACTACTGTTCATTTTTCACGTGCATATAAATTGGGGTTCTGGTGAAAGTACTCACTCAGGACCTGATGTTTAGGTCCACATGAACATGCTAGGTCGCCTTCATGCCCACATCCATGATGTTAGCCTAGCATCTCTATTTGGACATGAGACAGCAGGCTCTCAGTGCATACTGAAGCACCATTATGTGGGTGCTGACGGCTCGGATAAGGCACTATGGATATTTGAAAACATTGGCATAGTGGGTTTATCGCAGAATGAGCAACCCGTGCACTCTACTCCCTTGACGTCGTGAAATGCCTGGTAGACGAACCAACAGGCCCATGCGAGGATTTTGTTATTCAGAACAACACTTTTTTTTAAAATAAAGTCGTGGGTGGCAAGTGCATATTTCTTAATTTGTTACAAAATGTGTTACACCCCTGGAAAAGAGTGGATAGTAGCATATGCCTCCAGAGCATTAAGGGACGCGGAGAAAGACTATTCTGTTATAGAAAGAGAACTACTTGCTTGTGTTTCGGGTGCCGAACATTTCAGGGCTTTTTTGTGGGGAACCAAATTCACTATTAAAACTGACCATAAACCTCATGTTTTCCGGATGTCTCCATGTGGAGGACATTCACTGTCTGCACGCCTTGCTAGGTTAGCTTCCAGGTGCAATCTTTCTAGTACCAGATAGAATATGTGCAGGGGAAGGCTAATATACATCCAGATTGCATGTCCAGATTACCTGCAGCAAGTGAGGAAGAATCATGAGGATGACTGTGAAATAGCATTCACCACGCATGATGTTAATTTATTGAATGATGAACAAACTAATTCTCGTGAAGATGTTTGGCTTCTAGAAATGGAAAAAGATGTTGAATTAAATAAGGTCAAAAAGCACATAGTACAAGGATGGCCTGAACAAAGAAAACTATCAGGAGATATGATGAGCTATTTCAAAGTTCATGATGAATTGGCAATTGAGAACAGTTTAGTTATGAGAGGTGACAAAATTATTCCTCCTTTTTCTCGGAGAAATACTATTGTGCAAATTGCCCATGAATGACATTTAGGCATTTCTTTTACAAGGAGATGCATTACAGAGATGTTTTGGTGGGCTGGTATTGATGTATGTGTTGAGCATTTCGTGCGCACGTGTGCCACACGCTCGGACTGTGACAAGTCAGCTGTTGTTTTACGTCCTGAGCCTCATCCTGTGGATTTTCCTCCTGGTCCGTGGCGAAAACTGGGTTTGGACATTATTGTTCCATTTCATGTTTTACCCAAACATGAAAGTTTTGGTATTGTTCTTATTGACTACTATTCGAAATGGCCAGAAGTCAAGATGGTTAAGGAGGTTACTTCACAGTGTCATAGAATTGCTTCATGATATTTTTTGCAGAGAAGGCATTCCCCAAGAAATTTTCACAGACAACGGACCCCAATTTGTTAGTAAGGAAATGGAATGTTTTTTTGAGAAGTGTGGAATTACCCATAGGAGAATTCCCCACTTCACGGATTTGCCTTTGAATAAACCTCATTGAAGTATTTCCTTTTCTCTGCTTCATGATTAGCCAGATAACCGGATACTTTTCTAACACACACAGGGGGGCTTAACATGTGCCCCCCTGTGTGCATACACATAGGTACCTGTACGGCATGGACTTTCGAGTCCATGCCATGCAGGAACCTTGTAGTGTGGACCCATTGTGGTGCCTTCTTCAAAGGCACCTCCGCCATTAAAAGAGGCACTGCCATGGGACCACCACACCACCCGCCTGCTAGACTACTGAAAAGTCATAATCTGGCATGCGGCCGGCAGGTCACTGGGCCACCAAAAGTCGTAATTGGGCCCCTAGAGTTTAATATTATTAAATATAGTATTCCCACTTTAGTTTATGCAACAGTAAGGAAAGTTTTGAACTTCTGAAGAGTTGGGTTTACTATTCCTACTCCAGTCACTTCAATAATAGGGATAGTATTGGACTTCAGAGAGTTAGATTTACTATTCCCACTTCAGTCAGTGCAACAGTAGGGAAAGCATTGGACTTAAGTGGGGTGAAAATTACTATTCCCAATCTAAACAACCCAACAGTAGGGAAAGCATTGGACTTCAGAGGGGTAAAATTTACTAATCCGACTCCAATCTCTGCATTAGAAGGTAAAGCGTTGGACTTTGGAGAGGTGAAATTTAATATTCCTACTCCAAAATATTCCTACTCCAAACAACACAACACTAGGAGGGGATTCCTTTACTATTCTCTCTCCAAACAAGGTAACAGTAGGGACAGCATTAGATTTCGGAGTGGTAACGTTTACCATTCCCACTCTAGTCAATGCAACAGTAGGAAAAGTGTTTGAGTTTGGAGGGGTAAAATTTACTATTCCCACTCCAGTCTGTGCAACAGTAGGAAAAGTGCTGGATCTTGGAGGGGTGAGATTTACTATTCCGCTCTGAACAGCACAACAATAGGGAGGGTGTTGAATGGCAAAGAGGATAATTGTTTTTTTTTTTTTAAATATTTTTTATTATTATAACACAAGAGGAGAAATATACATATCGGGTGTCATTAAACGAAATACAACACAGCTGTGGACGGGCAAATGAAGTGAAGAAGCACTGTACAGTCAGAATCAGCAGAGAAATCAATACCAGCGTATAGCAGAGGCAAAACAATTAGATAGCAATGACCAAAGGTACCCCCCACAGCACCTGCCCACCAGGAGTACAGGATATACGAGGCAGACATATGACACCCAGATACGTTTAGGCAGAAATCAGGAGAATACGCCACATCTCTTGTGAAGAAGGGAAAAGGGAGATAGAATGGTCATAGAAAATAACAAAGGAACATTTTTTAAAAAACCACAACCCCCCACCCTACACCCCTGCAGATGGCTACGACCTAACCCCATTAGCAGCGTGCCTGTCGTCCCCTAAACTACGCCCCAAGGAAGGGAAAAAGTTGGAGGAGGAGAATGTTGCAAAACAATACGAGCTCCCGGACTCCCATCCCCCCGCCAAAAGCAAACACCCCCTACCGTAGTATTAAGCAAGTTTTAGCAAATCAAGAGACAGTCCGTAGGGGAGCCGCAAACAGAAAAAGGACCATCCCGCCCAACCCCCGGCACCAAAGAGGCAGCAAATCCCATCCAGAGGACATCAGACTAACAACAATCAAACAATCAGCTTCACATCTGGCCCTCGCTCCCACAGATACCACCCAGCAAAAACAAAAGAAACAGTGCATCAAAGTCCAATCAAGTTCAGCCCAAACCCTCACGATCCATAACGATGACCCCGTCCAGTATCTAATCTACAAAACTAGAAATAGTATATGGAGGAGGACCTTCTTACAGGCTCCCGGGCTCTCCCTCCCGCTATCTCTTGGCCTCCCCTAAATCCAAATATAACATTGTTTACACTAATGGGCTAAGATCGGGGGATTCAGTACACGCCTACAGTGCCTCCCGGTAGTAACATTCAAGGTGGAACCCACACATTTACCGCTCAAATCAATGTCCCGAAACAATAAATCGTCCTCAGCCTTGACCCGCACGATCAGGCACACAGTTGTACTTCATTCGAACAGCCGCCATCTTAAAAGAGTCAATAAACCGGAGATATATGTTTAAATGCACACATAAGCGAACCAAAAACAAATTGACACATTCGAACTCAATGTCTCCAGATCCCAGCCATGCCGACAAGAACTCTCGATGGCGCTTCAAGTCCTGTTGCACCAACTCCGAAGAGGGCGAGTATACCACCCGGTTGAGCCCTCCCGGCGTCTTCACAGAAGTCGTCAGCCTCAATACGTGGCTCGATTTTCCTCCCATCAGTAGCAGTGTCCCACACACTGACACAGCCGGGACAGCAACAGAGACACCTTCCAGAGGATTGTATATCCCTCGTTGCACAGGGACGACCTCAATAAGACCGGGCTCAATGGACACCGCTACTCTGTCAATACCACTAGTTTCAGTAACAGCCGTTTTTAAATGCCCCCTTCAGAAAGCAGCGGCATCCAATTTTCTCTCCAGGATGTAAGCTCTCCGGGCCAAGGAAAGGCGGAGATCACAGAGTGCCGCAATTAACACTCCAAGCGTAAGCTCAACTCGGAACGGCTCCTTACGTTTCACCACGCAAGCGGATTCCCGGTCCGGTTTTGGAGACCCCGCACAAAGGACATGTCCACCCAGATTATCAGCATGACTGTGACCGGGCGCCTCGGAGGAGCGGGTCCGAATCACAGAGGGGTCTATGTTAAGCGCCATATCTCGCTCTCCGCCCACGGTCTGTTCCCCGGGCCCTTAGAGACAGACCCCCAGAGGTTAAGAGCAGAGCCCGCGATTCAATCTGCCTGCGTGCAAGGATAGGTCGGAGCTGTGGTCAGGATATACCCGCGACTATCAAATCGTCGCTTTCCGAGCTCCGTCAAAATAACACTCCACTTGCATCCACAGTAGAATTAAGACACTCCACTCCGGTGCCAACAATACGAATTGTTAACTGCGAGATCGGACCAATCATCCCCTCCGCTCCGACGGGCCGACTCCTCCCGAGTTTTATGGCCGATGTTATTCAACTGATGGCCGGCTGCACTCTCACTTGCGGCCCCGCCGATGCAGGTTGCAATCTTCGGGACGACGTTTCTGCGCACTCAAAAATCCTAGAACCTTCGGGGTTACACGATACGGCATCATTTCAAGTCATCTACACGGGGGCGTTGCATCGGCACAGGATGATTAGCAGGATTTTGCAGCAGGATTAGGAGGTTTACGGAGCCGGGAGCCTAAGCGGCCATCTCGGTCGCCAACTTGGCTCCTCCAAAGAGGATAATTTTAATATTCCTACTGCATTCTAAGCAAGAGTGGGGAAAATACTTCTCCCCAAACACATTACCTGTATGACCAACCTCATGAACGTAGAAACAATATAAAACTCTCAATAAAGAAAATATTATTTAACATAAGAATATATAAATATGTATGAAACATCTAAAAACATTAAATCAATTTCCATTATTACAACTCAATATAAAATGTAATTATTAGTTAATAATTGTTTTTCAATTACTTATTAATTAACTTCATACTATGTATCCCTACAAACCTCGCAGCCTGCACCTAAAATATAACTAAAGACATAGATATTCCATAACTTACATATTTAAAATGAATTAAATTATTAAATAAAAAATAATAATCGATTGTTAATTAATTATATTTAAATTCCCACCCTAGACCCCTATTAACCTAACATCCTGTAACTAAAATAAAACAAAAAAAATTGTATTCCACAATGTATATATTAAAAATTCAATTGAATAATTAATTTACAAATAATAATTAATAATTAATTAATTAACTTCCCCTCCTACACCCCTACAACTCTAGCATCCGGCAACTACAGTACAAGTAAAATAAATCAGTATTCTATAGTTTACATTATTAAAACTCAATTACATAATTTTCAATTAATAAAAATTGTCAATTAATAATTACTTAATTAACTTCCCACCCTACACCCCTATAAATTGAGCACTCTGCAACTAAAATATAAGTAAAATTAATAAGTATTCCATAAATTACATAATTAAAAATAAATTAAATTATTATTTAATAAGTCTTAGTTAATTAATTATGACCTAATTAACTTCCGATCCTATACGCCTACAAACCAACTCACAAATAACATATAACAAAAATAAATCAGGATTACATAAATTACATAATAACTATCAATCACAAATAAAATGTAATACATACATTATTACTTAATTACCTTCCCACCCTATCCCCCTACAAACCCATCAACCTGCTACAACACTATAAATTACATTAGAAAATTAATAAGGACTCTTTGGGCTGATTACGATGTCAGGCAGACCGCAATGACCAACCGTCGATTGCGGTCCGCCCAACATCTCCCCCTGCGGCTACCCGCTGCATTACGATGCGGTGGGCGGAGGCATCTGGTGGAGGGACTGTCCGCTGCTGTTCTGACGGTCTCAAGGAGCCCTGATACAAACAAGGCGGTCCCAGATAGACACACAATTAACTCAACCGTAACAACAATGAGGTACATACAAAGATAATTATAACACCATTGTTTTTAATCACAACGTGTATCGTAAAAGATTCATTCATAAAAATAAATATATAATAAATCACATATATAATGCCCCTAAAGAGTGGAGTAGGGAAGGGTAGTGCTGGGATAGTGAAAGTATAGAAACTAGAGCATGGGTCACTAAGACCTGAATACACCAAAAATAATGATAAGTTAACACAATGGAACAAATAACTCATCAATTAATTTAACAATCATGCCTCAAATAAAATCACAAATGATAAATCAGGGAGGAGGCTGAACACAAGAGGGAGTGTCGACGTTTCGACCCAAGTCGATGCAGGCGTAGTATAAACTTTGCTAGAGGGTCTTCATCAGGACAGGGGTTGCGGGAAGTGGGGCAATGGATCTGTATAGAAAATTAATAAATAGATGTTACCGCGGGTCACATGGGATCACAGAAAGCTCATAAAAATAATAAAAGGCCGAGATGGGGACATAGTCATATATTATGAACATGAGGACTACATCATTAGCAACATGAGAGTAGTTACGGACAAATATCTTATGAGGCAGGCAAATTAGAACGAGCCTCAAAAACACAATGGTTGATTGGTCAATAAAAGTCACCAAAAGACAAACTCGACGGCATTGATTTACACTGCACATGGTATACTTAACCGGGACGTGGGCTCAAGTGTTGCACCCATACGTTGTAAATCAAAGGGAGTCCTAGGGGAGGCAGTATTTCAAATGTTCTCAACACCCGTGAAGCCAAATGGATGTTCCTGTTTGACTCAGTAAAAACGGGTCTTAATGAAACTGAGAGTACTTTTGCCCAAATGGCCAATCTGTAAATAGAAATGCTGGTCAGTACATTGTTGTGTCACCCATACCAACTTCTTAAATGCACACTAATAATGTGAATCTTTCTGTTCAGACGGCCTTTACCATCGTGTCCGATAGGTACGCCGTTAATGCACACTAATAATGCGAATCTTTCTGTTCAGACGGCCTTTACCATCGTGTCCGATAGGTACGCCGTAAGGTTAATAGAAATGTATATCAATGATGTGTTCAATATGTAACCCATAAGGTAAATATCCATCACTATTACGGCTTATGCTGGTAAAAATCTTTTATGCAACTGCAATTTTGGTTACCCAGCAATACTTTTCTGTATATAAAATCCACTCTGTTACATGATCAGTCTCTACTACACCCCCTGACTTTTTGCAACCCCTCTGCTTTAAGATACTGCGCATTAGGAAGCGTTAATGTTATTATCCATCTTGAGATACACCACTCCCATGAGGGTTTTCTCGTTACCGCTATACTATAGATCGGACTCTGTCAGCTCACGGTATCTGGCATAGACTGTATCGTACCCCTTTCCACCAGTCCCCTTTCTGTGACCATGACTATTATGGGTCACGTGATCGGAACTCTATAGGTAGTAGTTTAAGCGGTTACTACCGTCTGAGCCCAGCGAGTAGCAGTGCCATTTAGGATCCTACGATTAGTCTACGATTGTTCCTGCTACACGGTACGTTTTGTTCATCCTAACCTACTTTAGGACTCTAGCGCTTCATTAGTGTATTTGGCGACGGTACTAATATATTGCCCTGCTATTTTGCAGATCCCGTTCTTTGACCTGAACTAATTACGAGCCGCAAAATAATCCAGCGGTCTTCGGTGCATACCACAATTACAATCGAGCTTCTACGTTCCGTGGTATTTCTGCTTTCGACAGGTATGTCACCCTGTACGCATTGTGCGTGATTTTTTACTAACGTGGGGACTAAAATACTAATATACTGTCCCACTACTTCATAGACTCTGTTTTGTTGAGCTGACCACGACCACCACAACACATAATTCAACGGTGACTAACGCACGCCGCTGTTAACAACCACAGCTGAACCCCCGATTTCTGCTCTTGGCAGGTATGTTAATTTGAAAGCACCCTGTACGGTCTGTTGTTTTTAACCGAAGGTACTAATATATTGCCTCGCTACCCTATAGATCCTGCTTTCCTGTGTCCAACCACGATCTTCTCAATACACAGTTCGGCAGTGATCAGTACTTGCCACTTTATACATCTATGTGTGAACCCCCGCTGTCAACGGCATTTTTTCTACTGACAGGTATGCCAACTAACACGCAAGTGATGTTATCTTTGAGTCATCTGCCGATACTGTAGGCACCCGTACGAGGTGCTACGAGTGAACATTGGGTGTTCCTTCTTCTTTCCTTTCGTTGTGTAGATTCCGAGCTATTCGCACCACTCCATCCCCAAATACGGCATTGGCGTAAGGTATGTTTGCAATTTCACCATGCGTTAACCGCTTAGCCAATGTGTTTTAGTGCGATAATCATGATTACTGTGACTAGTTGCCTTTAACACACCGGCACCTGTATATAAGGTATACGTGCTCTTTCTATCTGACAACAGATGAGTGCCCTTATTTCTGTCGTTAAACTGACGTTACCAGTGAGGTTTACACCTATTTCTGTCACTAATTGGTTTACATTGATGTACAACCCTTTTGTTTACGCTATCTAAATGAATATTCTTGATTTTTTAGACGTAACCTCACTTCTTTATCTCCAAGAGTCTACCACTATTGAACCCAAATCACTGCATCACAGTACCAACTTAAGGTATGCATTTTACATGTCTGGAAGACTTGCTCTATACTTGTATGACTTATGGACTCCCTTTGATTTACAACGTATGGGTGAAACACTTGAGCCCACGTCCCGGTTAAGTATACCATGTGCAGTGTAAATCGATGCTGTCGAGTTTGTCTTTTGGTGACTTTTATTGACCAATCAACCATTGTGTTTTTGAGGCTCGTTCTAATTTGCCTGCCTCATAAGATATTTGTCCGTAACTACTCTCATGTTGCTAATGATGTATTCCTCATGTTCATAATATATGACTATGTCCCCATCTCGGCCTTTTATTATTTTTATGAGCTTTCTGTGATCCCATGTGACCCGCGGTAAAATCTATTTATTAATTTTCTATACAGATCCATTGCCCCACTTCCCGCAACCCCTGTCCTGATGAAGACCCTCTAGCGAGGTTTATACTACGCCTGCATCGACTTGGGTCGAAACGTCGACACTCCCTCTTGTGTTCAGCCTCTTCCCTGATTTATCATTTGTGATTTTATTTGAGGCATGATTGTTAAATTAATTGATGGGTTATTTGTTCCATTGTGTTAACTTATCATTATTTTTGGTGTATTCAGGTCTTAGTGACCCATGCTCTAGTTTCTATACTTTCACTATCCCAGCACTACACTTCCCTACTCCACTCTTTAGGGGCATTATATATGTGATTTATTATATATTTATTTTTATGAATGAATCTTTTACGATACACGTTGTGATTAAAAACAATGGTGTTATAATTATCTTTGTATGTACCTCATTGTTGTTACGGTTGAGTTAATTGTGTGTCTATCTGGGACCGCTTTGTTTGTATCAATATTCCGCCCAGGTCCCAGTGACTTCTTGGGTTAACCCGTGTTTTTGCAGCACGGTCTCAAGGAGCCCATCGGAGCATTGGAAACATCACAATCCCATAATGAGAGCAGAGCCAGCCTCAGCTCAGCCATCGAGATTATGATGTCACTTTTCGACAGCCTTTTCATATCGGCCTTTCCAACATGGAAAAGGTGGTGGAAAGTGACTTTGGGGGTTCCTAGCAGGGCCCCCGTCCCACCGTGGCCTCCACTCTAGGGCCTGCATGGTGCCTGCCACATGGTGGCGGGATGTTTACAAACATTAATTTGTCAATGGCAGCTTGTACTGGGAGCCTTTTATGCTCGCCGCACAAGCTGCCATTGAAAAATTGGTGTTAGGACATTGGATCGGCGAACACTGTGAAGATGGGTTCCCTTACAGAGTACATTTCACTATTTTAGACGTTATCACTGTTCATCAACCAACCATATATTTAAGCATTACTTTTTGTTCCTCTTCCTCATGGACACTAGGCATGAGAAACGAACATTACAGTTCAGTGCAACCGCTTCTATTCTTGTCTTTGTTTTGACTGAGGCCTAACATGCTGATTATGTTTGTGTTTAAATCTCTTCTGAACCTTGTTTTTTGGGTGAGTTGCGTGCAAGTCTTGTGCAGGTACATCATTTCTGATCACCCTCTCTCACTAGTTTCCACGTGTTATTTCTTTAGGCAACCGAGTTTGAAGTTAAGGTTCAGGGAGCAGCCTAGCAGTTGCATCCAGCTGGTGTCATATTTCAATCTCCTTAAAGTTTTCGTCTCCCCAAATTGTGCAGTCGGAATCACCGACTTATGTCGGGAGGTTCCAATCCGCAAAGGTGTCGGGCGAAGCATCGAAATCAGCCCCTTAATAAATGACAGGCTATATTTTAAAAACAACTAATAACCTTTACATAAACAATAGTAGCATAAAATTCAAATATCAACTAAAGCACATTAAAATAATTGTAAAACTATATTTTTACACACTATATTAGTGAAAACGATAATAAAAACAACAATATTAATGACAACAACATTTCTTACCTCTAAAAAAACGCTATTCTTGTCAACGATATTTGTGCATTACGATATTTGTGTGTCACTATATTTAATTTCCTATACTTCTGTCTCCCTATATATTTAAATCGATATTTTGTCCAAATACCAACTAGATGGTTGATTGAACTCCACACAATATATATGAACAACTCTTCACAAATCACACTGGCAGGTGAACTCCAAGTGCCAATTTTCTGGTACCAAGACCCTAGAACTGTACTGAAATGTTCTCATGCTGCATCAGAGGAACACTTGGAGGCTTGGGTTAATGATAATGGGGATCCACTTGAATCAAAACATCTCTGGTGATGCAGGGGAGCAGACAAGCCAGCTTGATTCACTCATCCTGGAATTAGCTCACCTGCACTTGGTAATCTTGGGCAAATATTCTTATTCTCTGGAGAAATGTTCACTGGAAGAATGAGACACTCTAGGTGGTAATATCGAGAGATCATTTTAGTGGTGGTGATTCCCTAGAGGCAGCCATCAGGCAGGGAGGCAGAACATCAGACTAACGGTAGAACTCCAGGTTTGGCCCCAGCGTCAGTGAGTCATGCAGTGCAATATCCAGGAACCACTACAAGTGCATTATATTTCAGTTTTCAGCAATCCTTGTTTTGCTGTATTTAGACTCCTTCTTGTATATCGGTGCAGTTGGAAGGAGGCAACTAGTAGTCAATAGGACGGCTGGGAAAAAGTATTGGGTGCCAGCCAATCTGTTCATAAAATATTTTTGAGACTTTTACCTGCTCAGAAGTTGCAGAGCATCCCTTGGTCTGGATCTGATTTACATTCTAGACCCAAACCAGATATGAGAAAAACAGAGCAATACGATGTTTGTGCATCACGATATTTGTGTGTCACTATATTTAATGTCCTATACTTCTGTCTCCCGATATATTTAAATTGATCTTTTGTCCAAATACCAACTAGATGGTTGATACATAAAGTTCCACTCTGCTAAAGAAAGACAGATTACACAGAATTCTTTTTCCACATATTCAGAGGGTTGACATGGTGGGAGATTATTTGAATTACACTCTGATAGGATAGGAAGGGTGAAGGATAAGTGATGGCCCTCATAGTGTGATTGATAGGCAAGCGTCCACCATTTTCAGGATAATACCTATGTTCAGAAGATCATAAACTTAAAACACATATTGACAACATAAACCTTTATTGAGGGGAAGTAAGGTCCTGATTACATGAGGCCATCAGACTCTTTAAATGTCGACAATCAATAGACCTCGCACTGGGATGCCTTCAGCCTGTATCCCAAATCTATCGTTCACTGATATCACCCAGCAGCCTCTGAGTAAAAAGGGTAGGGTAACAATTGGAGAAACACTTTAAAAGTGCCCCATATTCCAGAAGCAGACTAAGGCTCTGTTATGGGAGCACGGGAATTGCTTATTAGGTAGTGCCGGGGATTAGAGGCCATTAGGTATACCGAAGATGGGAACATTGAGGGCAAAACACTAAAGAAAACTGCAGGTAGGGGAAGTCGGTGGATATTCCAGTTGACCAGCCTATCTACAGTCCTTTATGTATTAGCACATCCTTGTCAAAAAGTGTCTTCTATTGTCTGGACCCATTGTCCATGGAGATGGGGGTTCCAGGCCTTCCAAGGAAAGATTATGGATTCCCAAGGGCAATGCCCTTCATTGTTTCAGCACATTATCCTCAAATATTAGGAAGATTTCAATGACATTGTTCCCCTTGTCCTAGAAGTTTCTCGTTTAACTATTGTGAATCCCAAAGGCATTGTATTCTACTCCCTGAAAAAACTACTGGGCTTATTTACAAGCCCATTGCACTGCCGGTGCAAATTTTTGCTGCATCTGCGGCGCAATGGGCTTGCCAATATTTACTAGGGCTTGTAAAGTACCCCGTATGACTTTTCATGGCCTTATAAATATAGGCCGCTTTCACGTATTACTATGCGTGAAAGGGGAGTCCCATGGGTGTTGAGGTGGTTGTTCCTTGCAACATCCACAGAACTTGATGCATATTACATATTTTTGTAAAACTGCGAATGGATCAGAATCCTACGCCTCCCCTCTTTCTTTGCGTGCTGCAAAATGCAAAAAAATGATAAATGCTGCAATGGAATATGCCATTGATGATTATTTTTGTGCAGGAATGTTTCCCTTCCGGCACAAAAACAATCATCCCCGCAGCGCAGGCACCCTTGCAAAATGATGAAAGGGGGCCTGCACTGGCACATGGCAGCCAATTGTGCGCCAGTGCAGGAAAATGCAGTCAATTGTGCGTCAATGCAGGTGAAAGCACGAGGATGCATCATGTTGTTGTTAATACGACAAATCCCTGTGCTTTGAAAATGACACAGCATGGCGCAATTGAATGGCTTGCGGCACCGCACTGCGTAATTTTCTTTCAGATGAGACCCCACTGACTGGCATTTTCTGCCTTTGTTTCAGTGTATTTTCCATGGAATCTATGGTTTGCAGAACACTTTCTTTCCAGCACATTATCCATGAAGACTCCAACTACATTGTTCTCCACTGCCTCAAGAACACAACTACATGTCCAATGTGCATTGTCTTGTGATGTAGAGATCATTATATCCTAGCCAGGTACCCACAGTCACACACACCAAGTTCTCCAAACCATTTGCATAGAGAGGCAGATCCTAGTAGGACTGAATAATCTCGCTCCAATTTCACTATGGTGGAGCAGAGATTTAATACTGATGATAGGTACATAAGGGTATAAAAGGCCTAGATTAATAATTTAAATTGTCACAGGCTAGCCCAGAGCTAGTAAACCTATCAATTTGTGACCACATCAAGCCTATGACATTGGGTATCAGCTATGATGTTCAATTGATTTATTTTTGCAGAGTTACCTCTTTAAGTTAAGGATGATTGATGCCTTGCTGACTTCCTCTCAAAGGCCTTTTTCACTCTTATATTGGGGAGCATTCCCACACCCCCACAGACAAAAGGACAGCTGGTTTAATGTACTCTCAAAATGCCCACATCGGGAAAATGTGCATACATGAATAACATTTGTAAATAATTGTTTGATGGGATTTGTGAAATGTATAAAATGTTTGTATAAAATGTTATGCTTAGTCAAACTTTTAGGACAATATGTAACATCTGGGAAAATGTGTAACTTTCTTTTTGAAACTGTCTCATAAAACCAATATGGAAGGAAGAATTGATTGTCTGTGTTTTGAATGGGTAATACTGTTCTTTACTGCTTTGCTGTACTAGAAGAGTGATTTTATAACACTGATAACCATTCTGATAAGCTAAACAATTAAAAAACAGAGCACATAAAACAAGACATGGTTATGCCAAGTCCAGAGTTGCACAGGCATGAAGAGACTTCTGTTCCAAGACTATTTACAGTGTAATGGTTAGTAGGGGTGGCGAAATATTCCGTTCTGCCTGCGGAATTGGCAGCATTTTGGTGAAACAGCATTACTCTTGTTTTGGCTAAATTTCACCAAATTCAGCTGAATTTTTCTCACATGTGACTCCAGAACAGTAATTTGGTGAGTGAGAGTCGACATCCTCTACTGTGATTTCCGGTCACTAGGAGAAAATCTGGTGAGATATTCTAAACATAGGCAGTTGCAGCTATTCACCGTCAGAAGGCTACTGCTAGAGGTAGAAAATCTACTCCAGTGGCAGCAAAATACACTAGAGTAGCTGTGTCCTCTGGTATGAACCGTGGTGGAGTTACGCTGATTGTTTAGCACGAAATGCACTCCAGGCACTAAACACACAGGGCCATATGTATCAAGCCGTTTGCGAATCGCAAGGGCCGAAATTCGCAAACGGTCTTTTTGCATGTTTTGGCATGTATCAAATATTCGCAAAATAAGGAATCGCAAAGATTTGCGATTCCTTATTTTGCCATAGCATTTAAGGAATCGCAATTTTGCGATTCCTTAAATGCTATGTATGTAGCTTTTTTGGTTTGCGAATTTTGGTTAAGAATTCGCAAATTACCACCAACTTGTAGTTGATGGTAATTTGCGAATTCTTCAAAGAATGCACAATTTGGCATTTTTTAAGGTGGCATGTGATGCACACACATGCCCATAGGGCATGTATGTGCGCCATATGCACACAGATGTACATTTCAGGGGTGCAGCAGGGTGTCTTTGAGACACCCCTGCACCCTTGAAATAATTCTCAAATTGCGATTAGCAAATTGCGAATTCGCAATTTGAGAATTATTTCGCTATCATTCCTATGGGCCTCCTGGCCCATAGGAATGCATTGGAAATTATTCCTTAATTGCGAATTCGCAAAATGCGATTTTGCAAATAAGGAAGATTAAGGAATCGCTAAAAAATAGCGAATTTCTTCATACATACCATTTTGCGATTCCTCAATAGCGATTCCTTAAAAATCGCTATTTAGGAATCGCAAAACGGTTTGTTGATACATATGGCCCACAGTGCGATCAGTGCAACACGCCTATTTTTGACAGTTGGCAGAACTCCACTGAATCTCAGGTTTTTTTTATATAACTCAGTGAGTCACGCCCACTTCTAATGGTCAGGGGGTGGGAAGTATCCATAAAATTAACCAGCCCACCCTGAATCCAAACCCATGCCACTGGATTTCCCTATTGACCACTTTCTTTTTAAACTGTTTTTCTACATCCTAATGTGTAAGGAAGAATTGATCTTTTTTATTTTAATTGGTTAATAATGTTGAATGTAAATGTGAAAATTTGAATAAAATATTTAAAGAGAGCACTTTAAACAAGACAAAGTTCTGTCAAGTCCAGAACTCGGACAAGTCTAAATAAGCTTCTCATCCAAATCTATTTAAATAAAGGCATAGGTTAACAAATATTTGAATACAATGCTAATATTTACCTGTGGGTGTAAAGTTTTGTTATATTTCTCTTAACCGTTAAATCCCTTTTCAAAATTTGATTATTATGACTGTAAAAAAAGAAATACTTAGATGGGAAGTAAAGTGTTATGGTGTAAAGTACCAAAAAGAGGGTGCGTTGTGTTTAACTGTGTGGTTCTTACCTGCCTGGTAAAGTCTGACGGAATAAAGACTGTGGGCCTCATTTATGAAAAGTTACACATCGCTGCGTGAAAACACTGATGCGTCACTTTTCATTGCGCCCTCCTTGCGACATGCTGGATGTGTCAAATTTACAGTATGATGCATGATGTTGCAAGGAGTTACAGATACGTCAGTATTTCCGACGTATCTGTAGGCGTAAAAATGATGCATTGCTGGAGTGTGTCACGAAAGTGACGCAACTCCATCAATGGGTCATTTCATGTGGGCAAGTCCCATTTCAAATGCACCTGCGTCAGTCTTACGCCTGCTGTGAGGCAGGTGTAAGATATTGACGCATTTGCAGCCTAGAAGTGACGCAGTGACTTCTATGAGGCTTATTTGTGTCAGAACGCCCACCCTGCATACATTATACCTGGCGCAGGTATAATCGCATACCTAGATGCGTCACTCTGTAAATATGACAAAACATGGCGCATTTTTTTACCCTGCTGGTGCGTCACAAAAAGTGACGCACCAGCAACGCAAAAGTGATAAAAAGCCTCATAAATAAGCCCCTTGCACACCCCATTGGAGGCCTCCACAAACTAACGAATATAGGGGCATATTATCAAGGACGGAGTTAAAATTATAGCCGGTTTAGCGGCAGAAAACTGCTGTTAAAGCGGCGATAATGGGCTTGATAATATGCCCGGGAGAATTCCAATAGAAGCCCATGTTCACACCAGAAAATGGACTTCTATTGGAATTCTCAAGGGCATATTATCAAGCCCATTATCGCCGCTTTAGCTGCAGTTTTCTGCCGCTAAACCGGCGATGATTTTTAACGCCGTTCTTGATAATATGCCCCGTAATTCTCAGCCTTCTCCTGTACACAGCCTCATTAGATCTGGCCCTAACCACTGGGCAGCTTAACTTATGGCCTAGCACCAGTTGTCAAAGCATTGGCAAACTTTATGGCACAGACCAAAGTCCCTGGAAAACAAACTCCACTATTCATCCTTCAACAGCTAGTTAAGGAAGGGCCTATCTTGGAACTGCAGCAGTCATCACGAAAATATGCTTGGGCAGAAATGCAATCTTAAAAGTGCAGCCCAGTTATCTCCAAACCGTTACCATATGGCTAACAAAATTTGAGCTTGGGTACAGGTGGTTTCAGGCCCAACGCTCCGCGTTCCTGTACCAGGCCATGGAGAGCTGAGATCGGATTACTTTGGGGTCTCTGTGGATGAGGCAGCCTGCTGAATCTGACAGCTGAGCTTGTACCAATCACGAGGTATGGCCTGGGGATGCTGTTAGAACACTCTCAGTTCATGTTACATATAATAACTTTAAACCCTCTTTGTTCACCGTGTTGTTTTGCAAATAAACTACAAATGAACCGCTATTCGCATGTAACTGGAGGACCTGGGAGACAAAGCGACCTCCCTCAGGTCACAAGGAGTGTCAGAGTCGGAAGCCCAACCTGAGCGTGGCTGGATCCCGCCAGGTGCTTCCTGTAGGACGCACACGCCTCCCAGCGAGGCCAGGCCTGCTTTGTAGCCGACTCGAGTTCATTTATTAACAAGACTTGGAAAAATATACAGCGGCCCGCAGCTGAGCTGTCCCCCTAAAGCAAACAGAGCACCCTGCAGGAATCTCCCAACCCCCGCCTGACAAAATCAAAGGACGGGGCCCTCAAATTACGAGGCATTAGACCCTCGGAAACCAGACATCAATAATTGCACACATTAAATTGTGAACTTTTCTTAAAACATGCATTATCCGATGTCAGCGGGCCTCTCGCTGCAGGAAATGTGATCCGTCAGTCTTCCGTGGCCCCTCAAGCCCAGGCCTACCCTTCTTCTTTACTCCTGAAAGCCCCCTGTGTTTCACCCCCACCATCCCCTCCCCAGCCCTCCGCTGTAACTCTCTCCACGGCCAAGATGCTGATGCCGGGGCAGTTTTAGGCTCGCTCTTGACCTTACAGCTGTTGACTACCAAATTAGAAATTTCTATTTGCTTTCTTTATGGGAATTCTTCAAAGGCAGGGTTTCCGTGCAGGACCAGGGATCAGGATCACGTGATTTCGGAGCGCATGGTGCAGGGCTATGTTTACCCAGGTCTGTGAAATATATGATCTCTCACTGCTCAGGCTCTGACTGTGGAATAAAGGGTCCAAACTGTCGAGCCACACTTTTTCACAGCTGTAATGTTTGTTCCTTGAGTGGTCTCGAACTGCACAGAGGAGGGGTTTGGCCATGCCATAGTTTTTTACGGCCCCTTCCATGGGCGTCGATTAATCAAAATGCCCGCATAGTGGAAGTGACACCATATGCCCTTTCATTTTTATATATGTCTTTTTTTATTTTGAAAGTTTTATATAGCGCGAACCAGACACTTGCCTGGATCTGAGCGCTTTACAAGGTAAGTGTCTTAGTTACATAGGTACAAGGTAAATAACATAAAGTCCAATGCTAAATAATAAATAATAATGAATAATAAACAAAAAACAACCCAACTGCCCAGCAGGACCTGGGTATATGAATAATAGCAAACAAGTGATCCCTTGGGACTCTTTTACAAGAAAGGGGAACCGTAGTAACATAACCCATGGTAACTTGGGGTACTCCATCCACTCAATGGTTGTAATTAATGAGGTGTAAGGGAACTTTTTTTTTTAAACATACATAATTTCTTTTATAAACGCCTCTTATCTTCTTGTAGGTACAGTAACAGTCACAGAACATAAACTCGTTGCATAGTGATACAGCTGCAGAAGACACAGTGAAAAAGAGTGCACAACTTTATTATTATGTTAGTTGTCTCTGGTCTCTTCTACAATTCAAGTCTGATCTTGTCACTCTTCACAATCCTTTATTCTAAAAAGTTAGAAACTACAGACCAAGGGACAACACTGTCGACGTTTCGACCCTGCAGTTATTTAAAGGGTCTCATCAGGACAAGTCGAAAAGAGCTTGTGTTGTGAAAAACAATTACCACGGGTACGGAGGGGTGGCGGGCCAACCTTCAGGGCTGTAAAGGGGCAGGGAACTGCTAGGGGTACCAAAAGGCACTGGAAGCATAGAAACTAGAGCTTCATTTGAGAATCAAAAATCAGTCCTACAAGTCACCATTTTAGGTGCAGATTCGACAGTCATTTTGAGAAGTATAGATTACGATTCACAACTTTTAGACAATAGAAATACGATTCCACAGGCAATGGGAGACAGTATAACAAGTGTCTGACCCCAGGACACAGGTGGTAGGGATCTAGAGGCATGGAAAACATAAGACTACTGGCAGTGGGTTCAGTTCAGGGTTTGCCAAAAAGGCAAGTGGTGTTACCAGGCATTCGACTGGGGAGGCTAGCACCTATGTTGCCCGGTGACCTGTTGCTCACGCTGCTTTTATTTTCCGAGTGGCAGCATAGAGTCAATGAAGGTTGAACCAGTTTATTTTTTAAAATTACAAATTGTGCAGAGACTTTTGTGAAAGTTGCTAGATTTTTACCAAATTGCTGATTTCACAATTTTTTGCGAATTGCAAGTCCTGTGGGGTCTGTTTTCAGACATTTGAGGTGAGCATATTTCATGTGTCTGTGGTATTCTATATGCGCTCCATGTAAATGAATGGCTCTCTACCGCAAAACTGGGAACTTCTCACGGTATCCTACTTGCAATCTAAATCATGAAAAATATTTCTCAGAAGGTTGCTACTTGGGGCAAAACTCTTGGACGAGCATCCCTCTGATGAGCGAGGAGCGGTGTGGGCCAGGTAGCCATCCCTTATCGTCCTCAGTTTTTGATCTGGTCATGTCCCCTCAGCACCTGCTTTGCCATTAGTGGCTCGGAGTCCCGGGACTGCCTCTCACAGATTTCTACGCCCTGAATGTATTGTCAGCTTAGAGAGGTAGCATTTACACTGTCAGGAAGGTGATCAAGTCCTTCTTTTATTTCCATTGTGGTTTGTGCCAGTGGGAGAAGGGCTAACAAAGCACGGAATGGTGAAAGATCAAGGTTTTGGCGGTCCTTCTGTTTCTAAGAATCTCTGTTCAACAGAAGGGCTGAATCTGCGGTCTCCCACTGCTCTATCAAAAAAGACAGTTGAAAGCAGCACCAGGACAGATTGGCAGGAGGTAGAGGGTTCTGGTCCCATGAAATGAAGTGCTGGTTGTGGCCACCGGGAATCACCGAGACTCATTAGGCACTGCGGATCTCCAGTCAAGGCATGTGCTTTCCAACAGATGCTTTTGTTTTTGTTTGTTTTCTGTCAGAAGACGTGGTACTCTCTCTGATTCTCTTGGTTTCTGTCTGCGTTCCTGATTTTATTCTGAGTTTGAGTTACTCTGGGGGGCTTACCTGTTGCCGTGAGGGGAACGGCCAGCGTTCATTGATCCCAGCACCTGCTCCAGCAGCACTGCCGTGAGGGAAACAGCCATCGCGTCAGCAACACCAAGGACGCTGCGTGGGCTGGGACTCCATATCCCAGGTGCCCCGGCGGCTGTGGCGCGGGAGTGACGCCACAGGAGCGCCCGGAGGCGCGTTAAAGACCGGAGCGCCTTGAGCTCCGTGGGGGCTTACCTGTTGCCCCGGCGGCTGTGGCGTGGGAGTGACGCCACAGGAGCGCCCGGAGGCGCGTTAAAGACCGGAACGCCTCTCGCAACCGCGAGTCGCGCGCGGGAGCGGCCCTGGAGAAGTCCGGGCAAAGGGCGGGCCCTCTGTGGCCCTCAGAGGCCTGAGGAGACTGGGCTGGGCCAGAGACCTTACATCTTTTTAACTGGTACATATTCGTGTACTAACCAAGTGAGACTTTATTATATTTTATCTTGGTGTATTTCATGAGAGTGAGTAGCAAGTAGTGACTTTGATACGATCTGATATAAGATGTCTAAATCCAAAAATGATAAATCTGTAATAGGCCCCGGTTCCATTCATGGTGAAGAAAGTTAACCAGATTAATAATATTAGACGTGCCTCACTAGGGAAGGGGACTTCGATAATGGAATTGCCAGAGTCGTTACCACAAAGGATGAACTCAGATGTTGAGGCAAATATGAGTGGAGTTGTCTTAGCAGATCCGCAGACACCCATTACGGTGACTGCTGAGGTACATCCAGAACAACACGCCCTGTCAAGTGAGGAAACAGGCGATGTTCCACCAGTAGTTAGGCCGATGCGAAACTGCAGGATAACATATCAAAAACGGGGGGGGAAACATAACACAAAAAAAAGGATGTTGATGGGAAAAATAGTAATAGTCCTGTCTTAAACCCCTTTGTGTTTACAGGAAATAATGATAGTGATCTTAACTCGAATATCGAACAGTTTGCCTCTCTTATTAAAAATCTAGAGGTTAAATTTGTATCGAAATTAGAGGAGATTATTAAACCACTGACCATTCAGATAGAGACATTGACCACGGAGGTGGCTAGGCTGGGTGGCCTTGTGTCCACACACCTGGCTGTACCCTTCAGTGATAGAACTGAGACAGGGGGAAGAGTGCAGAAAGTGGCGAACACTTAAGCCCATCTGAACACTCCTAGTACTGTCACCGTAGTCTCGACTGGGAATGAGGCATTAAGTACACCCGTCGTCACAGCAGTACCTGCCTTGCTGACACAACCCACCTTACCCACTCGAAGTGGACCTGTCCCAAGGCCCCCCAGGAATAACAGATACTTGAACCTTCCCCCTGACTGTGCACCGTTTGTGGCAGTATTGACCAATGTCCCACCTTGTGGCACACATCCCGCATCACCATATGATGAATCCCACGCCTCATTGAAAAATAAGACAGTAGCTTGGCTTCATAAAAATTGTGGCTTTCCTACTCACTATTCAGATCAGATAGTGGCAGTAAGGAGGGTGAACTGGGTGGGCCCGTCTAAAAAGCTAGAAATTGGGGACTGAATTGTTGTAAATTTTAAACACCCACAGCATGTGGCAACTGCCCTCCTAAGAGCATCTTCACTAGTATATAATGAGAACAGTATTCGTGTGCGCCCATTGGGGTACTTTTACGCACATCTGTGCAAACCTACCCCCCAACAAAGGATGACTAGGCGGGTATTTGATCCACAGACCCCAGCCAGGGACACACAATTTATATACGACATCACTAATCCATGTGGGCCTGTAAACATGAATGAAATACACAATTTGACTACAAGTGCGGGACGCTACCATCATGGATATAATGTCAACACACATAATAGGTATGATGCTCTGTCAGGTCTAGAGATGTGTGATTGACGGGAGGTACCTGCGGAACTGTGGCTTCAGGAGAACCTATACCCGTGGAGAATTTACCGGACATGGTATCTGGTTGTTTTGTTGTTTCATGGAACATTGCGGGTTTGGCTGCCAAAATGGCTGATGAGAACTGGGTTAACTACATCAAACAATTTAAAGTCATCTGTTTACAAGAAACCTGGCTGGTGGACTGTGATTCTTTCTTGAAAGGGTACAAGGCTTTTTATGTGCCAGCCACTCCTTCGGCTAGAAGCAGACCAAAGGGGGGACTTGTGATCTTTGTTTCCATCTTACTCCCTTGTAAAATGCGCAGAATTGAGTCTCAGTACACTGGAGTGATGGGCTTGGTTTTATATGGAGAGAACTGCCAGGCTGGTCTGGTGAACTTTTATAATGCAACCAATGATAGTGCAGGTTTTAATCAAATATCTGTATTAAATGCTTTTATCACTACCTCTATGAAAGATTTTAGTTATAATCTTATGATTATGGGTGATTTTAATGTGCATCCTTGCGGTGATCCTTTGAAGAAATGTTTATCAGACTTATTTTGTGAACGCCTGGGAGGTTTACACATGGAGCACACAGTGGATGGGGAATTCTGTAATGACCTAATGAATAACTTTGACCTCTCACTGGCTATGACACTTAGGGACCCGTCAAAATGTTTTGATATTCCTACTTTCGAAGGGCACGGCAGGGGCACTTTCATCGATCATATGTTAGTCTCATTAACGATGCAGACTTTTCTGGATTCGTTCAGTATTGAGCAAAGTGAATTTAGTGACCATAACCCTCTTATAATTCGCTTGAAGGGACCCTGGGTCAACAAGGGAAAGCAGAACTATAGCACAGGTAGGTTGTGTACAACAGATGGGAGGCGGCGACTTAAATGGTCAATGGTTACCCCAGATCTTCTTTACAAAAACATTGTGGAGAATTGTACTGAAGATATTAATAATTGTACACATGAGGGGGGAGACCCTAGGCAGGTACTTATTGCTTATCAGAATCTGTCGGAGAAGGTGTCAGAATTGATGACAGCCCCCGCAAAGAACCTGGTGAAAGGGAGTCCCAGGTGGTTTAACCACGATTGCTCTAAAGCTGCACGTAATCTCAGGACTGCCCTGTCAGTTACCCCGAGAAATCAGGAGGGGGTAAAAATGTGTCGGAAAGAATATAAGTCTGTTATTGCTTCCCGCAAAAAGTTTTTAAGAAAAGAGGCTTGGGATGAAATACTTGACCCCTCCACCTTAAATTGTAGCACTAAATTCTGGGCACTAGTTAAAAGACCGTTCTTGGCGGAAGATCCGGGTAACGGAATAGAGTGCTGCATAACAAGGGAGGAGTTGGAATCTCATTTTAAAAGACTGTATTATTCAGCGGACCCTGTTATAGTTGATGTTTTACCTTATGCTAGGGGAAGTATAATTAAATTTGATAAAAGTGAGGTCACGGATGCCATAGAAGGACTTACAGCTAGGAAGGCCCCTGGGCCTGATGGAATTCCACCTGATCTTTATAAATCAGATCCTGGTTTTTGGGCACCCATCCTGGTAGCTGTATTTAATGCAGCTGCTACAGTGGGTTGTCCTCTGTCCTGGGGTTTATCAACAATTGTCCCTGTGTTTAAGAAAGGAGACAAGGGCAGTCCCCTTTGTTATCGCCCGATTTCACTAATAGATTCAATGGTTAAGATCATGGGGAGGATCTTACTGCAGCGTATATCAAGTTGGATGTTTGACAATAATATTATGTCCATCTCCCAATATGGCTTTTGCAGTGGCCGTTCCACCATAACCCAGTGCCTCAATCTCTTTCTTATATTGAGTAAATATACTGTCGTGCAGAAGGGAACCGTTCACCTCGCCTTCATGGATCTTTCATCAGCCTTCGACTGTGTCAACAGGGGCAGGCTATGGCAGACCATGCGGGAAAAAGGTGTGGACACAGGGATTGTGGATTTTCTGGTGGACTTGCACAGTAACACCAGTGCAAATGTTAGGTATACAACAAATGGGGAAACCACTGGTAACTTTAACATCAAAAAGGGAGTGCGACAGGGTTGCATCCTAGCTCCATTTCTTTTTAATTTTTATATTAACGATTTAGATGCTGCACTACAGGAGGTACAATCAGACTGCCCTAGAGTCGGTCGGCGGGGTATTCCTGTGCTTTTATACGCAGATGATGCAGTTTTAATCTCGAGAACGGAAAATGGTCTCCAGGCACTATTGAATGCTTTTAATACTTTTATGATCAACAGAGACCTATTGGTCAACAACTCTAAATCATATATAATGCATGTTGTCCGACAACCGAAAAATAATTTTATTTTTAAATTAGATGATGTTATGATCCCCATCACCCAAACATTTTTATATTTAGGTGTCGTATTTGACACAAAGCTCAGCTGGGGCCCTCATTTGGCAAGAAAGAAAGGGGAAATGACAAGAGTTAATGCCTCTATCTTTAACTTTGCCGCAAAACTGGGGAAGAAGCCAAATGTTGCAATGATGAAACTTTATAATGCAAAATCAATAGCAACCGCGGTATATGGCAGTGAGTTATGGGGCTACGTAAGAGGTGATCAGTTACAGGTTACTGAAAATAACTTTTTAAAACGCCTCCTGTGTGTCCCAGCCAGCACATCAAACCTAGCGGTACACGAAGAACTAGGGACACAGTACCTATCTGATATATTTGTGTTAAGACCACTGACTTGTTGGGTAAAACTGTGGTTAAATCAAGATATTCCGCTCACCCACTTGATTGTGAAAGACCTTGTGTCCCAGGATAACTCTATGTGTGTGCCCTGGCTAAAATATCTGAAATCCTGCTTTCTGAGGCTTGGATGTTTGAATCTGTTTGAAAATCCATGCGGGATTGTAAAGGGAGATGTGGCAGCAATTAAGCGGGCTTTTCATAGGGATAGGAAGGCCCAAAGAGAAGGGGAAGAGCTTATGAAACCTAATGTTAGGAAATATGTTATGTTGAAAACCTGTGACACCATGGAACTATACCTAACATGTACCTTCACTTCTCATGAAAATTTTTTGCTGACGAGGTTTAGGTTCAATATTTTTCATCATCTTCTTATTAGACCTAAGTCGGATATTTTTAATAAAACTGTTGCTCCCTGTGGCTGCGACGGGAAGTCTCCACAGGATATGCTTCATTTTATATTTTTATGTAGGTTTTATGAATACCCACGCAGACGTTATCTTGTTGCTCTTTTAAAGAAGTTAAATTTTAATCAAATAAGACCAGCACTTATGTATTTACAGCTTTTGCATAGTGACAGTGTTCTCCAAGTAATTGAATTTTAAAAATTAACTGTTAAATTTAGAAATTGCCTGGACCAGTGATTCTACACCTTTGATGTATGTTGAGCTCAAGTACTGAAAGAACTTATATCATGTTGTAAATATGATATTAACTGTAGGTTATTGCTGATTTTGTCTACTTACTCTTTAATGAAATATGTATATAATGTTTGTCCGTAAATGTGATTTTTTAAATTTGAAATGTACAATGTATTTTATATGTGCACTTTTGTGGTTTGAAACATAACCGAAATAAAGTCTCATTTGATTTGATTTGAGTTACTCTGTCGATGGTTGATGCTTTCTTTCGGAGTTCTTGGTCTCCTCCCGAGATGCTGATAGTGCCTGGGGCTCATGTGGCCTACTTTAGACATTGACTTCCTCTTTTAGCCATGATGCAAAGGCTGCTGTCCTTGTTTTCTGTCCAAGGCTATTGTTTCTCATTAAGGCTCTAATGCTGCTTTTCCGAGTGTAGTAAAGAGCCTCTGTGAGGCTCTTGATTTTCGATTGAGGTCCGAGTGCTCCACTGAAGCGAGACCCTGGTGCCTCGTCTGGTTCTGTGCATTCATTCATACCTCTCACACCTCAGGTTGCTGTGGTTATCAGCTGAGTATTCTGTGTGAGCTGTCACTGCCTGTCACTGCCTAGGGGCCTGTGGATTTCTTCTACTAATTTGCACATCATCTGCTTCCCATAGACACTCACCGCTAATACGAACCAGGGTCTGCAACAGCGTATTTAAATGGAGTGTTCCACCCTGGATGAACTTCCACCCTCACGCTAACACTCACCAGGGGACCTGCAGTGACAGAAGTGAACCTACACAGTCTTGGATCATGTCTAATCCTCTAAATTCAAAGATGTGGGACTTTACTGCCAAGACCTTATTAGCGCTCTATCGGACAAGGTCTGCTCACAAGTCAGTCTCTTTATTTGACTTTTGCATATATAAAACAGCACACTGTAAATAAATGAATAGCACAAGGCGTGTCACCTACAGAACAGTAACCTTGCTCCATCTACATCCACTAATCTTTAAAATAAATAACAGACTAGCATGTCCAATTGTCAAATTTCTTATTTTGGTATACTATTCACCACTAATCCTTTATGGGTTCCGAGTAGCGTGCTACTCGCCGAAAAAAGCGCTTCAACACCTCATTAGGAGTAGTAAGCACTATATAAATGTAGCCCTTTTACTCTCTTCTATCCCTCCGCTATCCTTCTCAATCCATATAACTGACTAACCTATCCACCACTCAAATTATTTTCATATTTCAATATACTAATTCAACACTAATCTTTCTTGGGTTCCGGAGTAGCGTGCAACTCAGCACCAAAATCGCTTCGATGCCTCGTCAGGGGTCGTAAGCGCTATATAAATGCAATTACAATACAATACAATACAATACATTGCAGGAAGCCATTGGCTACCTTTAGCAGGATCACATCTGTCCAAATATAACACACTCACCTCTCTGTCCATATAGCACAATGGCCTATGACTACCCATAGCAGCGGCAGCACAAAACACCCAAAGCAAAGAGGGGCAGCTACAGCACATGCTGCATCAGCCACCTAAGGCACAGGCAGCGTCAAATGCCTATCGTGCAGGGTGTGACATACACCAGTTGCATAACACTGACATACACAATTTGCCTGGGCAGAACCAGCCACCTGTAGCAAAGCACTGTGAGCCACTTACAGCACAGTGTAGAGTATGTTTACTCACAAACATTTGCACAGGGGCCACAAAGTACGGTCTGTGGTGTGACCGAGGGCCGCACTGATGCCAGCAGGGTGGCAGTAGGGGATCTGGGAAGGTCATGGATTATTTGAGGATGTCTAAAAAATTGTTAAATAAACCGACAAGCATTTATTTTCAGCTTAATGAATGCTTGCTCATTTATTTAACATTTTTTTCTGAATATTAGTGCTCAGCAACTAAACAGAAACTCATGATGCTCTTCACCAGTGGTGGCGCTTGTTAAGGTCAAAAGGGCCGCAAGCGATCCACGGGTCGTACTTTAAGTATCACTGGTGTAGAGCATGGCGCTTAGTACACCACTAGCATGGGTGTGTCCACAAGCCTACAGCACAGCAAGCTATATTAATGATGTTCCATGCTGATACTCAATACACCACTGAACCAGGCAGCATAAGGCACATTTAGCACAGTCCGACATGTGCCGCACTATACACCATTGGCACAGGTAAGTTGGCACACCTTCAGCAGCAAGCTGTACACATAGTGCTCAACACAGCATCAGTGTAAAGAACATCAGACACCTATACTGCAGGCAGTGCCAGTCTACAGGAACAGGCAGCTCCATACACACAAAGCACAGTCGGCTCCTCCTGACTATGGCAGAATGGATATGCAGCCCCATATTTCCAGCGACCCTAACTGCAGTCTGGCACCTCCATCAGGTGCCTCTTTTCTTCTGACTCCCCAACATACATGCGCCCAACAAAGCAGCAAACTAAGGTGAACACCTCTTCCTTTCTTAGCTTTAAAAAGTCTTAGTACTCAAATTTCTACCTTTCTTTTATAAATCACTCTTTTCAACAAAGATTCTTACCCACTGTTGATTAACCTGGCCCAGTATTCACACTTTCAAAAAAGCATTCAATCAACACCTGGGACCACAACAACTATTGCCTCACCATCACCCTTCCACATCAGATTAAATTGTTGGGTAGATGTCTCACACTCCATCTTCAAGTACACATCTCCCCTGTTAACGTTATCAGACACAACCGATCTGTAGCGCGGCTTAGGTCCTGTACTGAGACATTACCTTCAGGTGTGTTCAGTGCATTAAATGGGTTGGGTTAATGAGGGTACCTGCCTGTTGATGGGGCCTGATCTCTCCCCACAACACGTGACAGCCTTGGCCATTGAGCTTTACATTTCATCTTTTGTCATCCCCTTTTGTATCGCTTTGTTGCATTAAGTGTGGCAGGGTATGCTCAGACGTGAGTCCCTTGTTCACTTGGCCACTGGATTCAAGGTAGCCTGAAACCGGTCCCAGGATGCTTGTTTCCGGTCCAGGGAAGACATGGCTTGGCAGTTCTGGCTGGACTGTTCCCAGGAGGCACAGGGTCAGACTGATTTGCATATAGCCATGTCTGAACTGGGGTGGCTGAGTGAACTAAAGAATGGTGATGGATTAAACCCAGATCAGTTGACTGGGGGTGAGTGTTTGATTTGTTGAAACACTCCGTCCATCATCCCCTTTTGTATCCCCCTTTTGTATCGCTTTGTTTGCCCTAAGTGTGGCAGGGTATGCTCAGACGTGAGTCCCTTGTTCACTTGGCCACTGGATTCAAGGTAGCCTGGCTGATGAGGATTATGAATCCGAAACCGGTCCCAGGATGCTTGTTTCCGGTCCAGGGAAGACATGGCTTGGCAGTTCGGGATGGACTGTTCCCAGGAGGCACAGGGTCAGACTGATTTGCATATAGCCATGTCTGAACTGGGGTGGCTGAGTGAACTAAAGAATGGTGATGATTAAACCCAGATCAGTTGACTGGGGGTGAGTGTTTGATTTGTTCAAACACTCCGTCCATCATCCCCTTTTGTATCCAATGTGCATTGGCAGGACCTTTCCTACATTCTGCCAGAGAGTATTCCATGTTTGCCTTATGCAACTGGGTCTTTTAATGCACCAGGTGGAAACAAGGTAAGTGATCTCTCCTTCTAGATCAGCCATAACTGTGCTGGCTAGACGTGTACACAATTCCCCGTTAAAAAGACATCATCCATACGACCACGAGGCAGGTAATATTACAAACACAATACATGCTACACCTCTTAAATTGAGCAATACTAACAAAACCACATACCTATATATATCATATTCAATTTTTACATTTCTCAGGTTGTTTACTTGCCTTACCGTTCCATCTTACCACTCCACACTCTCACTCACAGTCCACTTGGCTCATCAGTTCCCCTTCAAGCACTTCTTCATCTCTTACCCTTCCGCCATCTTCCTATTTGGTACTCTCCACCGCAAAACTCTCTGATCGCCTTTCACCCTTCTTCCACCGTTTGTTTATTATATGGATTCATTTAGCAGGGTATTTATGAAGTTTGAGCCAGGCCCAGAGCACAAGCAGAGATAACCCACATGTGAAGATTTAAAGACATGCAGATATATTTACACCATGAGAAATTAAACAAATATAAAAGAAAAAAGCAAAGGAAAAATAAAGCTATGTCAGCATGAATGAGGAGGGGACTTAAGAGGTGAATGGGTTAAGGGGAGTCTGTCATTCACAACACATTCCCCATTTCTATTTTCAAAATTTTGAGGTCAACCAGCTGCACTACCTGAGCTGTCAGGAAGTCACTTGGTGACTTGTTCTGCTAATCACTCTACACGTTTGGTAAGTAGATGGCTGTGATGTAGTACACTCTATTTGCATGCAACAGCCAGGGTCACTAAAAGGAAAGCGTCTTTATATTAAGTGCGAGTAGTTCATCTCTGCATCCTTGTACATTTATTTTTCTAATTTTGTTATATATTCTAAGGAGGCACCTGTACAACTGTACTTCTTATTCATAGTTTCGATCACCTATGACAGCATTTTTGTAACCAGGTTAGGTGACAGATGCATGGCAGAATGTAGTTTGGGAGGAGAGAATATGCATCTTATGTTATAATGATGTACAGACCATTGGATATGCTATATTTGCTTGCCCTGCTTTTATAATTTATCAACAGAGATTTTTATAACCACTTTTTAAAAAATATGTTTTTTCAACAGCTAAATCTGCAATGGAGATGATAAATCATGCAGTCAATTAAATAATGTGTTGTAAAATGTTGAATGTTTTTGCTATTTAAACTTGCATTAATTAATGTAAGTTATTGTAGATCTTGTTGTTAGATCTAAATCTCTAATAAAAACATTGAAGCCAACTAGGAGGCCTATTAGGATGGCGGACGGACCTTCGTCCGTCCACCACCCCCGAGGTGGAGGGACCGTCCGCAGGGGCAGCGGCAGTCCCTCCGTTGCAATTAGGATGTGACCGCCACCCTGGCGGTCACATCCTGTATCTTTAACCTTGCGGCGGGTGCTGCTTGAAGCAGCACCCGCCGCAAGGTTAAAAATGCATGCTTTGCATTTACATGCACAAAGCAGCAGGCACCGCGCGGTGCCTGCCGCTTTGTGCATGTAAATGCAGGGGGGTACCATAGGTACCCCCAATGTGCACCCCCACCTCCCCTTCACCCTGGGGCCCGCAAGGGGCCCCCAGAAGCAAAGTTCCACATGCTTTTCCACGGCGGAAAAGCCGCCGCGGAAAAGCATGTTTAAACACACATCCTAATTTGGCTGACGGTGTCTTGCAGACACCGCCACCAAATAGCGCTCAACACCCCGCGGATCAGCGGCGGACGGACCTGCCGTCCGCCACTGTTCCCACCACCATTATAATCTGACGGTGGGGGTTTTCTGTGACCGCGCCGTTGAATCCGCATCCTCCGGGCCGGCGGTGGCTTCCACCAGCCCGGAGGATGCGAATTCTCCGCAATCATAATCGACACCTAGGTTAGGATTTATATGGTGACACCAACTTCATTGAGGTTTTGCTTGCCCTTGGGAAGACCCTGCCCAAATAATGAGAAAAGGTTGAAACATCAACACATCACGAGCACAAATAGTTTTGTTGAAACTACATTTCTATCAGAATTGCTTAATTTCACTACTTAACCTGCTGCTACATTTCTTTGTGAATCATTGTACATAAAAAACATCTCTTGGGCACTCTTTACTAAGACATGCGTATTTACTTATTCTTGTATTGCCATTATTAAATTTGCATACACTCTCAGTTGCTCACGCCTATAAATAATTTGACATCTTAACACTATCTTGAAGCATGCCTATTATTGTTCGCGCACTATAGAAACCAATGGCCTTAATCACTCATTATTGATATTCCTACACAGTAAGAAAACTTGATTAAATCCTGAAAATGTGTAAGGACTAAATGTCTCTATTTCAACATTGTTTTTTCTTCTCAGAGCAAAAGTAGTCATACTTGTAGAAAGTGAAAAGAGTAGAAGGAGGGAAAGTCAAGGAATGCAGCGCATTCTTAACGATGAGCGGGTGCTTGTGAGTTTATGCATCTGTATATATTGGGGTATGTATGTATGCATGTGATATTTCTATAGCACAAACCTTGCCAGGGGGCAATGGAGCTCTCTAGATGGACAAAGACAAGCATAAAGTCAACGAGTAATAAGAGAGGAAGCTGGATTGTAGACATTAAGGGGCATAATTTAACATAGGTCCTCGGTGTGCTAGAGTAGTCACGTGGGACTCTTGTCCAAACCCCAGCAGACTAGAATATATTGAGCTGCTGCCGGGGTTGAGGGCTCTGAGGGATTCAAAGCATGGAAATCAATTAGAAGAAGCATGGACATCAATTAGAAGAAGCATGGAAATCAAATAGAAGAAGTATGGACATTAATTAGAAGAAGCATGGAAATCAATTAGAAGTAGTCAGGGGTAGTGTTTCCTAGCCCTGGTCTGCCCTTTAGTACCCATGAAGGGCCCTTGCTCCCCCTGATCAACAGCCGCAATAGAAAGCATGAGCGCGCAGACAGCGATATTCACTCTCTGTGGTTCCCCCACAGCCCCAAGTTAGGGGCGCTTAGGAGGGCACAATGGAAAATATCATGTGATGTCACTGCGGGCCAAATGACATTGCCCTCAATCGACATTCAGCGTCTATCACTGCAGCCCTGGCCTGACAGAAGCCATGGGGGGCGCTACACACAAAGTATACCTGAGCTTATGGTCGTACATGATTTAGCTGCTGCTGAGAAATAACGGGCAGAGCTAGGCTACCACACCCTAAGGTGCTTAGCTATTTCATGATTTTATCCATAGAACCCCTAATAAAGTCCATGTTTTTTAAGGGATATATGTTTGGCAAATTGTGTGGAAACGTCAATTTTTCAGCCATTTTGTTTTTAACAGCAATTTGTATTAAGGGGTAATACCAATTGCTATTGGGGAGCACTTCCTGACACAAAAACCTTCTGGAAGTGAGTGTTTAACCAGAGTACAATACAAGCAGGGGAGACCTGAAGTGAGTGATACAGATCAGACTTTCACCGAAAATGAATCTGTTCCACACACGTAGGGTAATCTGCTTTTCACTCATCACTCGCTTCTGATGATTGGAAAGGAAGACGTTTCTAGATATCTCTGCGATGTCTCACAGTGCTATCGATATGCTTCAGCGAACGGACTTCACACAGGTGTGAGCGCGCACATAGGGGCGCTGTGGTTGCTCAGTAATCGCGGCCATGTTGGAATGCGCATTCTCCTTCCTCTTCATCGGTATTTACTTCACCTTATCATTATTCTGTACTCATGTGTGAATTTGTTTAAGGAAACCATGCCCTCTGTCTGCTTTATCTGCACGCCTCCCTAGGTTCCTTTGAAAGGCCGTGTCATGAGCACAGAATGATTGTCTGTTTGAACGGGTGTAAACTGTCCTCTTCAGGAATGTGTGGGAATGAATGACGCAGCTCATTGTTCAAAAGAACAGGTAACACCCCCATGCCAATGCAGCCTAAACACAGATGCTGACTCACCTCAGCTGTGAGGTGCAGGCACCTGACCCCACAGTGAAGGCCTCAGTCCTAAACTGCAGTACTCCAGACCAAACAAACGGCGGTAAGAAATGTACCTCAACCTGATCTTCAAGCTGAATGTTGTTTTAGGGATGAATTCGCCGAGTTGGGAATACAAAACGTATGTATCCCTGCGCCACAACGTTACCTGAAACCTGAGCCGAGACATCTGGGGGTTTTCAAACTCTGGACTTCACACTATTCCCTGTCCATCCGCGCCTGCTTACCCACACCACAGAGAACTTTTGTAGTCCAACCATGTCCTGTCTCAACCTGCGGCGGCTACACACGTGCTACGGAGGCCCTGATGAGCCAACCACCTGCGTTTGTGAGCTTACTACACTGCTGCCACAGCCCTGACCTCAGTCAAATGTCTTTGCTTATTACATGTATATTCTGTGAATTCTTATGCCACTCCCTTCAGTGGGACAACACATCACTTCAAAATAAGTGGATGATCTGGCACTTGGGCTGCCCCCAAGCTCTGCACCCGCCTCAACACTCCCAAAAAGACAATGAATGGGGTGGGCAACTGAAGCATATCTGTGCCATGCCAAGAATGATTGCCACCCCTCCAGGAGTGGAGCGGACTGCTGTAAACTAGGGCTCCTGCAAGATGGGCTTGAGGGAGTAAGGAGTCTCATATCACTGACACCGATGGAACCTTCCTGGACTTGATTTTCAGGCTACAAATCCACCACCAGCCTAACCAGAGAACGCACGACTGAAGGATAATATTGTAATGAAGAGGGAAAGCAGAGGAGCATTAAAAAAGGAACACAGTTTAGTAAGCATCATCTGCACATAGAAATGCCAGCCACCATACAGAGCTTCACCACTAATCCTTTTTGGGTTCCGGAGTAGTGTGCTACTCGCCGAAAAAGCACTTCAACACCTCGTCAGGGGCTGCAAGTGCTAAATAAATGCAAAACCTTTTACCTCTTCTACCCCTTCGCTATCCTTTAATCCAAATAACTGAATAACATATTCACCACTCAAATTACTTTCACATTCTACTATACTAATTCACCACTAACACTGTATGGGTTCAAGAGTAGTGTGGTACTCGCCGAAAAAGCACTTCAACATCCCATCAGAGTTAGCAAGAGCTATAGAAATGCAACCCTTTCATCCCTTCTCTATCCCGCCACAATCCTTCTCAATCCAAATAATTTACAAACATATCCCACACTCAAATTACTTTCATATTTTCACTATACTAATTCACCACTAACCCTTTATGGGTTCCAGAGAAGCGTACTACTTGCCAACAAAGCGCTTCAATGCCCAGTCAGGGGTAGTAAGCGCTATATAAATGCAATTACAATTCAAAACAATATATTACAGTTGATAGTTTAAAAAACGAGATTACACAGTGTTCTGTAAAAAATGTATGTTTGTATATGTTGTTGATGCACTTACTAGAAGATTTAAACACAGACTGATGACTTATATTTAAAAAGTGAAAAGTAAATTATGATAACTGGCAAAGTTACCTGTGAATTCATTTGAAGAGGGATGGTTTACTTGTCTGTACATCAAGTTATATGTAAGTAGTGTTACAATAAATTGAAAGATAATAAAATGAACAACACATAGATATTAGATACCCATTTTGTAAGATAATAAAATGCCTGCTAGTGTAGAAAAACTATTAAGGGCCCAAAAAAATAATAAATCAACATTTGTTATTCTTTCCAACATTTAAAAGGGCCATTATGGACTGCTCTCCAGCACTACCTACAACTCCACAATCCATGCAGTATGATGCCATCAGGGAAAACTGTGGAGATAAATCTTGATGATGAGATTGGAAATTTGAATGGATTCTCTGCTTCGGTGTTGTTGTGCCGCTATTGAAGTCGAGGGTCCGTCAGCTTTGCGCTGCCTTCTTGCTGCTCAGCATGAACTCCTCTTATGAAATACTTGTCAGCGAACTCTGCTCTCCTCTCACACAGCTCCATCATTGCACCACTGCCCCAAGCACCCCTCAGGTCACAGGTAGGTGTTCGAGGCCCTCTTCCACCCCAAGCTTCTGCCTGCGCCTAATCCCTGGTGGTCCAGTGGGAGATCCTTGCTCTTCTTTTGGTCCGCTATGCCAACCTTGACTGTCTGACTTTTGTCTGTCTGTTCCCTGCTTTTCTGCCCCATTTGTGCTCTTCTGCCTTTTTGTCTGTTTTGTGCTCTGTGCTTTTGCATTTTCTTCATGTTTTTGACTCTTTGTCTATTTGTGCCTATTGTGTCCTTTTTCCTCATATTGTGCCTTTCTTTGCCATTTTCCCGCTGCTGCTGCCTCAGCAGGCCCTTCCCAGTTCCAGCTCCCACCTCCCAGCTGTGCTCCCTCCCCTGTCCCCTACTTAATGGCAGGTGCTGTGCGGCCACGCCGCTGGTGCGCTGAAGGTGTGCCAAATGCAAGCCCATCTGCGCCTGTCCGTGACCCGACCACGGCCAGGGACCCTGGTCCTCCAACCACCCACCGCTTTGACTCAGCTGCCCTCCAAGCACTGAACCCTGGAAGAAACAACAACTGCCAGCTGTCAATGCCGAACACCACAGACAGCCAGTTCTCCAGCAGACACTGCTGCTGCACCTTCACCCACATCTGTACTCCCACAGCCACCACCCACTCTCCGGACGCCAGCACACCCAAACCCCATGAGCTGCATCCTCCTCAACGTATGCTCCCAATACCAACACGCAATGGAAATCTGGGACCTCCTCGACACCCTGTCGCCCGACAACCCAAACGGATACAAGATCTAGAGGAAGGACCGCTTCAACCACCCTGGAGGAGGACTCGCCATCGTACACAAGAACTCCCTCCGGTTCACCGTATTCAGCATGAACGACTCCTTGGCCCCCACGGAACATCTCCATTTCCAGACCAACCACAGAATGACCCTACAAGGCACCCTTGCCTACAGACCTTCCGGACCACAAGCCATGTTTGCCACAACCATCACTGACCTCATCGTACCCCACACCATCACCTCCATGGACTACATACTGCTCAGAGACCTGAACTTCTACCTCAACAACCTCAGGGACCCCAACTCCACCGCCCTCCTTGACAACCCCGCCAACATCAGACTGAAGCAGCTCGTCACCACCCCCACCTGCAAGGCAGAAAACACTCTTGACCCCTTCTTCGCAGGAGGAAACAACATCTACTTCAGCCACACTACGCAACCCTTCGGGACAGACCATCACTGCGTACACTTCTCCTTCTCTAAACCCACCGCACATAAAACCACTCCACACCCCGTGCAAAAATTGGAGCAAGGTCAATGAAGAACACCTCAACTCCACCCTCCTGCCATAACCAACGTCAACTCTGCAGTCCACGAACTACACAGATGGATCACCAACTGCTCAGACAAGCACGCCCCCCTCCGGAACTCCGACAAACAATGACCCACAAAAGCCACCTGGTTCACCACCGCCCTCTGAAAATCCAGATGCACCTACAGACGTCTTGAGAAAGTCTGGAGAAACAGCAAAACCCTGGAAGCACGGACCAGCTACAAGAACACCATAACAGAATACCGCCAGCGCATCAGATCCACCAATAGGAGCTTCATCCAGGACATGATCCTCGCAAACTACAGCAACTCGAAGGAGCTCTTCAACATCATACAGAAATTAACCAAACACCCCAGTAAAGTATTAGCCCCATCCCAGGCCCTCTGCAACAAATTTGGCTCCTCTTTCTGTCTCAAGATCAAGTCCCTGTATGACAACTTCAACGAACAGATACCATACTCCGAAACCTCACCTAGCCCCAACACACCAGCCTGCCTACCCTCTCCACCTGGACCCCGATCACTACAGAAGACACTGCCACAACCATGCAGAGCATTCACTCAGGAGCCCCCACGGACCCCTGGCCGCCGCACATCTTCCACAGAGCCACCGCCACCATAGTACCTGAATTACTATGCACCATCAACTCCACCTTCGAAACCAGCATGTTCCCTTATGACCGGAAACACGCCGAAGTCAAGCCCCTCCTCAAGAAGCCCTCTGCTGACCCGACAGACCTCAAAAACTAAAGACCCATCTCTCTCCTCTCCTTCACAGCTAAAGTAACTGAGGCGATAGTAAACATCTAGCTCACGCACTCCATCGAAGCTAACTCCATTTTCGACTCCTCTCAATCCGGATTCCGCAGCAACCACAGCACCGAGACCGATTCCTATCCGCCACAGATTATTATCTGCACTCTCCTCGACCAGGGCCACATGGCAGCCCTCATCCTACTAGACCTCTCTGCAGCCTTCGACACGGTCTCCTACCACAGTCTCACCGCCAGACTCCGCCCTCGACTGGATCTGTTCTTTCCTCATCAGCCGAACCCAAAGAATCAGACTCCCGCCCTGCCTCTCCGAACCCACAGAGATCAGCTGCAGAGTACCCCAAGGATCATCACTCAGCCTCACACTCTTCAACATGTACATGGCCCCCCTTGCCACCATCGTCAAACAGCACAAACTCAGCATAGTATCCTATGCTGATGACACCCAGCTCACCCTCTAACTCACAGAGGAACCCGACACCACCAGACTCAGCTTCCAGGAAGGCATGAAAGACATCACTTGCTGGGTGAGCAGTAGCTGCCTAAAGCTGAACTCAGAAAAGACAGAAGTCCTCGTCCTCTGATCCATCCCCACACATGGGAAATCACCTGGTGGCCCACTGCCCTCGGCAACCCCCCACACCTACGACCACGCCTGCAGACTCAGCATCATACTCGACTCATCCCTCACCATGACCCGACAGGTCTCCTCCACGTGCTTCAACACCCTCCTCAAGACCTTCAACTGGATCCCCCCGAACCCAAAAAGACCATCACCTACGCACTCATAACCAGCACACTGGACTAAGGAAAGGCCCTCTACGCCGGAATCAATAAAACAATGCTCCAAAAACTCCAGACCATCTAAAACACCGGTGCCAGACTTGTCCTCTGTATCTCACGACAAGACCACATTACCCAGCACCTACGAGACCTCCACTGGCTCCCAGCCGAGAAGAGAGTGACCTTCAAGCTAGTCACTCATGCCTACAAATCCCTCCACAACTCTGGACCCCAGTACCTCAATGAAAGAGTATCCTTCTACGCACCCAAGAGAAGCCTCCGCTCCACCGACCTCGCCCTTGCTGAACCCCCTCACATCTGCGGAGACAGAGCTGGTGGAAGAGCCTACTCCTACATCGCGGCAAAAACCTGGAGTGAACTCCAGCTCAGTGTCAGACGTTGCCCCACTCTGCATACCTTCAGGAAGAGCCTCAAGACCTGTCTCTTTAGGTAAGACGAGGGTGCTGCATGGTTTCCCCCTCAATGCCATAAGACCCTCGCGGGTGAGTAGAGCGCTTCACAAATTCCTGATTGATTGATTGAAATGTGAAAAAAATATAAAAGGGGGAAAATACCATGTATGATCTTTGGCAGAATTGTGAATAGCTGTAACACACTGCTCACCAGCTGGTATAAAACACTACAGTCCATGCAATACTTGTCGATTCTTGAAAACTGTGGAGCCATATCTTTTATAGTAGTCTGTACCTTTGAAGGGACTTTCTGGCCAGAGATTGTTGCTGATGCTACTGATGTAGATGCTCCTCCAGCTTTCTTCTGCTTGATCGGCAGTTAAAAAAGTTTACTATGATAAGTTTTAACATGATACAAAATAAACGTCGTCCCACATGAGTCCAAAAACAGTCTCCAGTCAAAATCTAACACCTGCTCACAATAAACTTCTATAAAAGAAGATTCTAGAAGGTGGAATGGGTGTATACTTCCTTTTCATTTTACTGAACAGTATATCATCCAATGATATTCCTTACTTTTACGATCATGTGATGTTTTGAGATTGTGCATTGCACTATGGCAACCGTTTAATTCCCCTTGAGTTTGGGTGACAATGGGTAGTGTGATGGGTGTTTGGTAGTTATGTTCTATTTGTGAGTTCAGATGTTGAATTATTTGTGGAAACTGTTCATTTTTATAAATGTGTTGTTAAAATAAAGTTGAACCAATATGTTACTAAACAGCAAGACTCAAACTTTGTGTAAAATATGTCAATATATCTGTTTTTCACTTTGTCATTTCTATTCATGACTACTGATGTCATTGTGACCTCTTGTGTTGCTGTGAAGAAGGAAAATGCATTTTTAGGTGTCGCCTAGCGTTGCAGCGCCCATGTGCTGCCCTCTCTAGCGAGTTATATTGTAGCTGAGGAGATTTCAGAAGGGGACTTGAAGCCCCGCCCATCATTTTCATTGAGTCGCATAAGAGTTTATGCTAAACGCTGTCTTCCCATTGAAAATGATGCTTCTTGGTCACTGCCCTTTCTCCTTTTCGTCTGGCCCACCTGGACTGGATCATCTGCCTTTCAACTGTCGTGAGGCATTTTCTTATCTACAGGGGGCGTGTGGTGGGGATCATGTTTCTGAAGTATGGTTTTATTGTGGCTTGCACGGGCAGCCTCTCCTTGCTTTATACCCCCACCCCCGCCCCCCTAGGAGCACACGTCCGTTCAGGAAGCCTCTCCTCGCCCCCAGCAGCACACATAACTTGTTTTTTCTGTCTCACTCTAGATTTCTGTTCTGCCCCTGTTCTCTCTTGTACCAGTTTATCTCCGTCCCTCTGTCTCTCCACATTTCCCTTCTGGCCTCCACTCTCTCTTCTCTCCCCCTTTCCATCCTCTCCCTGTCAGCTCTGTTTCTCGTAGCCCCCTCTTCTGCCTGGCTCGTCCCTTCCTTCTCGTTATGCCTGAGACCCACTCTGACATTTCTGTCCACGTCGCCACACTTCAGACGCCGCCCGGCTGCTCTCGACCTGTCTTAGTCACAAGGCTTCTGTTTTTCATTCACGCATTCACTCTGCAGACACCCGGGGACTCTTGAATTTGAGATTTGTCCCACATTCTCTTGACTTGGGGCCCAGGTGCTGTGAGTTCCCAGGCACATCTATCTACTCATCTGCCCCACCTCAGCCCTTGCCTTTAGTTCTGGCCGTGTCTGCCCCCCTCACACCTCCAATCCTTTTTGGCAGATTCCTGCCTTGCCCTCTCTCCTTGTCATAAAGGTCCCAGCACACCAAAGAGGACTCAACAATGTACCTGGGCGGTGCCACCTGACAGATGGCCCCTCCTGGCTCATTCCGCAGCCACCTGCAATAAAACTGCAATAAAAGGTCCCAGTTTATCACACCTAGATGGCGCTGGTTGGGGGAGGGCATGCAGATGTTATTGTTCCTAGGACCTGTTTGATTGGGATGAGGTGGAAAGGGGGCTGGGTGTGTCTTCTCACTACTGCCTCGGTCATTCCTTCCCTCTCCGTCCGCCGGGCTCGGGCTGCGGGGCCCTGATGCTTTTATGGCCCTGCTTTATTTGTTTGTGTTCAGCCCCAATCACAACACTACCTCTCTTTCCATATATCCCTCCCTCCCCCTGCCAAGTGGCTGACCTTATCTCTTCCCAGCTCGTCTTGCTATGCGGTGGGTATTGTTTAGTCAGGCAGCTGTAACAGGCCCCGGCCATCAATCAGTGCAGCCTGGCTGGGGAAGCTCGCTCATGGCACCCGAGAGAGCCCTTCAGAAAGGTGCCCGAGCCTGCCTAGAGAGGGTAGAGCCCTGCCAAGGTTCACCCGAAGGGGCCACAAGAGGTCAGGTGAGCTTAGTACGAGGAAAGGAGAGAACTCCAATAATGCCATAAAAGGGATCAGGCACCCAGGAGGGCGGCCCAGGAAGGCTAAATATGATTGGCTAGAGGGAGCATTACCATAGCAACGTATAGAACTGCTTATTTCTAGTCTGGTAGTTGACCTCACTTAACCCCTTTCATGCTGGTGACGAACCCCAGCCGTCACGCTCTGCGGCGCTCATGTGCGGATGACGGCTGGGGTTCGTCACGGCCCCGCCCTGTTCGTTTGTTTACCGCACAGCGGCGGAAACGGGCCTGCATCTAAGGGGTTAAGGTAGGCCACCATCATGGCTGGCACCAGTAGGAGCCCCCTAGGGGGGTTGCATGGGCCTGGTATTGTGCTTGTTTTACCTAGGTGGTCCAGAAGGGTCACCTGGGCCTGGCCGTGGACCAGAAGGTCAGTCCGATCATGGCATCAGGGGCTACACTCCAGGAAGGCCGCCTAACCCTGACTTCTTGCAGGGAGCCTAGCCTGTCCATGCACCGGATAGCTCTCCTTGACAGACAGCCTCTGCCGCATCATGCGCAAGGTAAGTGCCTGGGCTTGTTTTCCCATGAGAGCTGAAGCTGCAGGGAGCCTGATCAGCGCATGGCACCGATGACAGATCTCCAAAAATATATTGTGTATATCGCATTATATGATGCCTCACATGTTATTTTTCTGTTGTTTTTTGAACTTCACAAAGAGGTGTCTGTGGGGAAGAAGTGCTCTCGCGTCATTGATTTTTATCTGAAACATTCACTGGCGGTAGGAAGTTGAGGGCTCGAGTCTACCACGCTGGGTCCACATTTGCTGAACTGTGTCTGCATGCTGGTTTATTTGCCTTTGTTATGTACAACCTGCGGTGTCAGCATATACATTGGCTCTTAGTGGCACATTCACCACGGGGACATATATCGCTTTGGCCTGGTAGTTGTCAGGCTTAAGTTTAGAGGGACAGCTGGGCATGGGGCACATTGTCTCGGGTGTCTCATTGGCACTGAAGACACTTTGGCTCAGTTGGCGCAATGGCACGGATGAAACGTTGCTTCAGTTGTAGCCTGTTGGCCGGCGTATAGTGATTGATGTCGTTATTGCTTGCTTGCTGGTTCCTGCATACACTTTGGGCCGTGTGTTTCTGCTTCACTGTGATGTTCACTTGCTGACACCTCTCTGCCTAACTCCTCAGCGTATGAGATACCAAAGTTTCCCAGGGTTTATTAATGGCATATACCCTGTGGGGCGTTGTTGGGCCTTCTCTCCAGTGTGCAATCGAAAAGGTAATAAAACAGACATAATAATAATATATTTGTCATGCTGTACTTGCCTTGACACATCTGATTTTATCGGTGGCTGCTGTACCAGCCATGGCAAGCCACCAAGGCAACCAGACATGCCACTGGCTCAGAGTCTTATTTGGGGAAGTGTTTCCTTCCATCTTACTCCAGGGGTGTTTTACTTAGGGCAATTGGTCAGTCTCCCTGTGGGGGCGGGTGTCGGGGTCGATCAGAGTCATTTAGTTCTGCACAAGCACATCTGAGGTTCAATGTCTTATCCTCTGTGCGTGGTGGTTTCTTTTAATGTGAGGGTCGGGGGAGAGGCCTGGGCACAGTCTGAGCTTTAGTCAGTGGCATGTGTGGGTAATATATCCCCCCCAATGCAAAATTTGTTAAATCTGGCCCCAACTGACTGCCCAGACCTGCTTTTTTTCAAATCTGACACTTGTGAATTAGTTGTATTACTGCTCCTGCTGCCGCTTTCTTTTGCACCCTCTTTATGGCAAGGTGAATAAGTCAACTATCGTGTTTTTTGTGATCTGAAGGAGGACTTGGGTATTCCCTCCCAGCACTTCCGGTGTTTAGCCATGGTGGAATGTCGGTCTCTTGCCCTTGCGCTTTCTGACTTCGGCCCATGTTCTGTCATCGGCTCTTATTCGCCCGGAAACCTGGTCTGGAGGGTGCGGACAGGGACCGGCCAGGCCTGGAATTGATTAATCTTCTAGCATTTCGAGATTAAGTGCGGACTAATGGTTAAACTGCAGCATGTGCAAATAAGTTCTGATTCCGGCTTCCCCCACTTAAAAGCTATACAGTCCTTGACAAATCGCTTTATAGCCCCGTTCCTCACTTCCTTTATTAGGTCTTGTTGGCTCCCATAGCCACACATTCTGTTTTCTTTTCATGCAGCTCCTTAATCTTGCCCCATTCACCTTCTTTCTACTCCTCACAATGTTTGAATCACAACCCATTAAAAAGGACAAGTAGGGTGGGGTGCCAAGTTTGGGTTAGTCCAATGCGCTATCTGAGAAAAAACTACTCTGATCACCACACACCATCATGCAATGGTACCTACCTGGGAAGAACATTTAATAGGCCTCCAACACAGTTCAAAACTGACACTAGTACAAATGCAATGCAATAGATTTCGTAGTTACAACAAAGTGAGCTATTGCCATTTTGCATTACACCATTTGATCAATGCTTCACGAAGGGAAAATAAAAACCAATAACATTTACAATGCCAATAGCTCAAAGTAATGTAATTGTGAGACCTATTGCATTGTAAATGCTTGTTGATTTAGTTATTTTGACAAATGAATACAAAGGGAAAAGTTAAATTAGTATCCTATTAAATAGCTACACTGAAACCTTATGTGAAATATGTCTACATATGTGTTTTACACTTTTTGGTAAAAACACCAGGTATTCGCAGTCTGTCCTTGGCAATGGCACTCATAGAATCATACAGGCCCTATCTATGCAATTATCAAGGACGTCCTTCCTCCATCACTCTGCAAAAACGCCATCTCCTGGCATAGTAATAGTTGGGGGATGAAGTCTCCTTGGCTATTGAGGTTATTTGAGGGCCAAGTATCCCTCTTATTACCTCCAGCAAGTCCACACAGTCAGTTTTCTAAGAGGTCTTCGGAGGCCATACCCCCTTTCTGCACCACTCTGCATACACGATTCCTAGCATAATGCTGGTTGGGAAATAAAGTTGTCTTGGATGCAAAAGGACCTTGGGGCCCAAGATACTTTCTATAAGTCCTACTCAGCAAGATTTCTGAGAGGTGGTCAGAGGCCCTGTCCCCTTTCCACACCCTTCTGCAAAGACCATTGCTACTTAAAAACCAATGGAAATTAACTGAAAAAATATAAGGTTACCGGTAAGTTATATTTAGGAATTCGCATTTAAAAAACCATAGAAATACACTGAAAACAACTAAGGTTACAGGACTGTTATAGTTAGTAAATAGGATTTTTTTTAAACCTTAGATATTCACTGAAAAAAATAAAGGTTACAGGAATGTTATAGTTAGGCTGATATTTCACTTATACAAAATCAGGGAAATTCAGCAGTTATAGTTAGCTAAGCGAACTATAACTCGCGTCCACGCAATGCACTGTTTATGACCTCCCATAGTACATCACTCATGACATGGTCAGTGACATCACTGATGACATCTCAAATGACATCACTGATGACATTACTGATGACATTACTGATGGCATCAACCACAGAATCTCTGACGCAGCCACTCACCTTTCATACACTCACTCCAACTTTCACAATACCATTCTTGAAACCATTGAACCACCCATTACAGTACTTACATACCCACTCACTGATTCATAGGTTTACACAAACATCCACTCAGTCACCCATACAGCCACTCGTTCACCAACTCACTAACTAATAAAGCCACAGATATATCTACTCATACAGCAACACAGCCACTCACACACTCTCAGTCACCCATAGAGCTACTCGCACACCTAATCACACACACAGCCACCAACTCATCTATACAGTTAAACACACACCAACTCACTTATTCAGACATGCTTACTCACCGATACAGTTACTGACACAAGCACACACTCACCCATACAGTCACTCTCATAATCACTCACACATACAGTCACTTACATACTCCAACACTCATCTATACTGCCTTTCACGTATGCAGGTACTCACCCATATACCACAGACATCCATTCACTCACCAACACAGCCACACGAACACTGTCCCCCATACAGCCGCTCTCAGATGCACTCATTAACCCACATAGCCACTGATTCATCCACTCATTCATGCATGCAGAGAGTCACACACCCCCTCACCCACCCACACAGACACTCATACATCCATACAGGTACTCAGAAAACCAATCAATAACCCATACGGCCACTCATGTACCTACTCACTAACCCATGCAGCCACTTACACACCAATTAACAGACTGATACAGTCATTCCCACAAATCAGTCACTTACCCATACATTTACTGTGACACGTATAATCACTCACTTATACAATCAGTCACGCACCCACTGAATCATCCATACAGGCACTCATACACCCATTGATTCATCAATACACATTGATGTATAAATATTTAACACTCATAAACTTTTTAAAAACACTCACGTCACCAGATGATGTAATCAGTGATGTCATTTGAGATGTCATCAGTGATGTCACTGACCATGTCATGAGTGATGTAATATGTGCGGTCATGAGCAGTGCATTGCGGGGGTGCTAGTTATAGCTATCTCAGATGCTATGTATATTCACCCATGACACCGAGCTACATATGAATTTCATGGGGTCTTCTCTTTTGACTTTACCTCTAACTAGGCTGAGTGTGATTCATAGATTACCCTGTGGCTGATAGGTTATACATTTTGGCTTGTGTTATATTACTGGTACTCATTGATCTATCATTCTATTTAATTCTTAAGATCTCTGGAGTGAGATCAGCAGGTTCTTGTAGGAGGGATGATGAGGAAGGTTCAGCACAATTCTCAACTATCTTTACAGAGTATCAAAGATAAATGGCTTCAGCGGCTTCCTATGCATAGAATCTTTTGATATATGTATACAGAGCCTTCATACATCCGCTGGTCAAGTAATCCATAGAGCCGTGAAACATGTAAAGTAATTCCAGAGAGTGTTTTCTAGAGGGTGGCCTGTCATCCGAGCCATGACAGTGGCAATTTGTTCATCATTTCATGTCAGACCTCACTTCCTGCAGCATCTGGGTCACATTTGCCTGACTTATTTTCTGAACATTGTATAATTATTTTTCCTTGGGTGTTGTGCTCCTTTGGTCATATTCGGTGGGATGTTGATTGATGTTCTCGGCGTAGCGTCACATGTGATTTGTCAGCATTGTGTTTATATCTGCTGAATTTAAAACGCCTAAATAATTGGAAATCGAGGCGAGGTGGACTTCACTAGGCATAATGATTACATCATGCGGGGAGTCTAATCCCAGAGCCGTGATTAAGTCTCAAATGTCTTCAGATGTTTAATGCAGGCATCACAAAGCCCCGCCGGACATCAAGAAACTGAGTTGTGGGCAGACAGAAAGATCCTATATGTATTTTCCCTTTTTAGAATTAAGGACCCGAAGTACTAATACCTGTTCGCAAGCCAGCATGTGTAAATTGTATACTGACTGCCTTGAGGGCAGATATGCAATTTGCAATGTGCAAAGGGTCAAACTTCCCATTAACAGGAGGTCGTAAACTACCTGCTTAATACATATTAATTAGATAGGTCGCTATTTGTGACCGCTTGTGATTGGCTGCAAATGTAGGTACGGTGGCCTGTTAGGGTCAGCAGAGGTCCATCAAGGAATTTGCACTTGAAGTTGCACTTTGTGGCAGCGTCCCCATTGCGAATCAGATTACAAGCTCTACTCAGGTGTTAGTATCTGATTGACGGTGTACAATGGTAATCTCATTCACAAACCATTTACACATTCACTACAAATCACAAAATGCTTTCATACATTGCTCCTTGCATTTTGCTGTCTAAAAATCTGGGATTTCCCGAATTGCAGGCTTTGCGACTACAAAATCCAGCGATACACCAGGCTCCAACATAGGTGTACTGGACTTCTTTACTGATTCCTTATAACCAGATTTCCACATGCAGAGAATTCCAATCATGTGCAGATTAGAGGAAAAATCGGAGAATTTTTTAAGATATGCCCAATAAGATAATCTTCAAAAGATCATGTAATGCATTGCAGAGTGATTTGCAGCATTATAATATACTATGAAAACGTTAGAGAGAATTCTATAATTTCAAGGAGACATTTGCTGAAAATAGGTTTGTATTTGTACCTGTCACTTGGTGCAAATTTAATTTTCGCACAAAAAAGCAAAGTGTGGACAGCAATCACAACTGAGTTGACTATTTTGTGTTGTTCCCCATCTAAGAACAGAATTTTGCCAGGAAACAGACCGCTATTTTAATGAGTTTGAATGTAAATGTATTTAGAATGTTTATAATACATTTCCAAAGCGTCCAAACGAGTCAGTATGGAAAGGCATTTTTACACTTATTCACTGGGGGAGAAATGAAGGCTTTACTCACTGCACTGCATCCTAAAAATTCATACCCACAAACGAATGCGGCGAGACTTTTCATGAAATGAAGGAGAGGGGTCCTTTACTCCTTTTTAACTACCTGACTGCTATTTATCTTAGGTGATCTCCTAATCTTGGAATTTTAAGGTATTGGATGAGGTGATCTCACCCACATAATGTGAAATTCGTCAACATCGGTCACCTCATCCCACCCTAGCATGATGGAACTTCCCGGGCAGACTCAACCTCACGATTGTTGAGGGAGTTCGTAAGATAAAGTAAACTCCCCAGAACAGCACCAAGGGTAGGGTCCAGCAGTCCTGAGCCAACCAAAGCATGTACACACCCTCTTGGGGTCTAGGGTGCACAGATCCCCTGGGTGGGCATGGGTCTGCTGCTTCCACCCACCTCATCAGAGCCCCACAGGTAGCTTGGTGTTTGGGGTGTAGTGCCCTGGTATTAGGACAGAATATGTGATATAACAACGCGATCAAAATGATTGCTGTATGTTACATCGCAGTCCTTACAACGCAAGTCGTTACAACGACTTGCGCTGGAGAGTGCTGGACTTAGGAATAGTAGGATTTCCTATTCCAACACCAGTCTACGTACAGTAGGGAAGGTGTTGGAATAGTAAATCTTACTATCCCTTAGGTTATAGCGCCATCCAGCGCAAGTCGATGTAACGACTTGCATTGTAACGGCTGCATTGTAACTGCAGTGTGGTGTACTCACCGCGATGTAAGGGATGTTTCCCATTAGGACAAGAGTACAGTGATGCAGAACAGCTCCCCACTGATGCAGGTGGTTACACTTGTGTTGTCCAAGGGGTTTTTAAGATTGCAAAGGTTCTCCAGTGTTGGTGTTCATGAGTCTAGATAATGCCCTATTGATTGTGCAGTTTTTTCTTATTACAGGAGCCTAATTCTTCATGATGTGTTGCTATTATTTGACCTTTAGTATGTTCCTTACATGAAAGGGTTTTAAACATGAGTATGTTTTGACATGGCTATAATAAAAATGTTCCACCAAGCTCATGATCTATGTGATTTGTGTTGGTGCCTAGTTTGGGTTGTGTTGGGGCACAGGCCATAATGGGGTTATCCGGGTACCTACGAGAAGGCAGTCCACTGCAAATGCATCCTCCCATAATATTAATACAAGCTTTGATTATCCAGTACTTGTTGCTGAAAATGTCCCAGACATTTCAGGGGCTTCTTGGCAATCAATTGTAGACTTGGACGTCAGCAGATTCAAAAGGTAGTTCATTGCCCTTTCATAACATCTTATTTTGAGAGTAAAAACAAAATGTTCCCTTCCTCCTGTTCATTCTTCATCAGTTGGTGTTCATAACTGCCTTATTAGGATGACTCCTCGGTAAAGTGCCAGTCGAATGACTTGCCGGAGCTGGACAAAACGCTGCAATTCCTTTTCTTGTCCTTAAATGTTTTGACTTGCCTCTCTGTCATATTGTCCCACTTTAAAATAATATATTCAACTCACTTGTTCCTCTTTATCCACTTTTATACTCATGTCACAGCATTGGCTGAACACTCATCAGTATTTTGTGTCGTGATTGGCTCCTGCTCAGTGAATTTGAGAATCTGACAGTGTTGTAGCTCCAGTTGTGTGATGAAATCACCCTTTTGTCTCCCATTTCTCTTTCTTGCTGCCTTGAAAGTGTATCTCTGAAAGTTTCACATGTATCTCCTTGAGGAACCTACCTTTTAAAGCTGCTCTCAGAGCCATATGCCTATGACTTCTCATTATGTCACTGCTTCTTAAATCTGTGAACATCATCCCTTGCTAGATTCTTCACCGTAACAATATTTGAGTTCCATTTTTTGACCTAAGTTTTCTTTTTGATTGTGAAATGTATTCAATCATTCTCGCCATTTTGGTTGTAAGCTACCCCCCAACGTGTCCATTGAAGGTTCTAGGGCACACCGGTGTACCATTGCCCTTCCTTCTTTAGCTGTCCGTGTTTGCTGAGGGTTTCTTTGCTAGCTGGTATTGTGGCTTTTCTCTCTACTTACTTTATTCTGGTATGCTTTAGCGGACACTTCTGTCACTGGTTGTACATCACATACCGTATGTATTGTGTTTGTGTCAGTTCATACCATAAACCCAGGACTCAGGCAAAAATATAATTAGATCTTGTCTGGCTGCCTTCTCTATTTTTGAGGGTTGAACTGAAAATCGAATTGAACCTTGGCAAAAATATGTAAACACCTCCCAAACACCCTCCTACACACGTCCACTGAAGGAGACCATGACATATATGAGGCCATATGAGAATTATGTGGTCAGGGTAGCTCATCCTGATACAAACGCACCACTTAGCTTAGTATACCCCCACTGGAAAATGGCAAGTCCAGCCCTGCTGTTTCTTGTTCTCCTAGTTTTAGTGGATCTCGTTTTAGTGCCTCTGGAAACCTATCCTGAATTGCTGTTCCACTTCTTGCCCCCTCTACAACATGTTAAGGGTGGACAATGTTGTAACTTTAAGTCAGTGGTCTGAAGGATCCTATTGTCTCCTTGGCAGTAATACCACAACATTGAATTGAAACTGCATTTTACTTAGCAATTACTATCCCTGATGAGGTGTTGCAGCACTGAGCCGATACATGAAATATATAGACAGTTGAGGGACCAGAGACCTGAGGGACAAAACAGAGACAGGAGACCAGCGGAACCAAATAGATATATTACCAACAAAGACAGGGACCAGAGAAACAAAAGTGCATAAAAAGGACCCACAACCCATGGACCAGAAGCATCAGAGCGTACAGGCCAGAGGGCAGAAGAGCTAGAAAGCAAATTGGCCAAAGCATGGACACGTGGAATGTGTGGTTGTAGATTTGTGATACGAGACGTCAGACGGGCCTGAGAAACAAAGGCCCTTAAAAATGAGACTGAAAACAGAGGGCCAAGGAAGCAGAGCACATGAGGAAGATGTAAGTATAAAGGGGCAGATTTACAAGGAACCAACGCATCTGCATAGATGTGTTAGTTTCCTTGCTACAGTGTCGAATGTCCTGGTGCCACTATGGATGCGCTGTATTTACAATACAGTGCTCCATGGCACAAGGATTAACAGATGCGTCCGAAATTCTGATGCATCTGTTGGCACAAAAGTGAAGCATTGCTGGAGTTGCTCATGAAAGTGAAGCAACTGCAGCAATGCGCCACAACAGATGGGTGAGTCCCATTCAAAAAGCCCTGCGTCATTCCTTACGCCTGGTCTCAGAAGGTGTGGGGATTTTGAAGCAGTGAAGGCATAGAGTGACACAGTGAAATCTTGTAGATTTCACTGCGTCAGTTCTACATAGCTTTTTTCACAGGAAGGCCCATTATGCATACATTATACCTGATGCAGGAATAATGTGACGCAGGGTTTTACAACATGACGCATCTCCCTAAATGCATAACGTTGTAAATTGGACGCATTTTTTACGCTGCTGCTGCGTCACAAAAGCGGCACAACGGTTGCGCAAAAGAATCGCAAGGAGCTTGTAAATCTGCCACAAAGTGGGCAGTGCAGTGATGCAGCACTGCCAGAAATACTGAATTGAATATTCAGATATGACTTTCATATAGATTGCGCGTAGGAGAAAAAGGAAACAAAAAGCCTACAATGTTTGTGAACAGTGTCTGAAAGATGATGCTGGCTTTGCGGCTGGGCAGGTACTGTCTACTCGGAGGCCTATTTGTTCCTCTCTTCGAGGCCTGCTGCTGTCAATAAAATACTGAATTGCTTAAACTGTTTCCAGAAGTACCATTAGCAGCTTAACTGGCTATGATTATAGGCCCTCCTGGAGACACACGACCCTAGGCGCTATCTTGACTGCAGGCGTTCTCGTGCCCCAGGCCCGGCAGCCAGTAGTATGAGTCCGAGTTACATGAGACCAGCTCACCCCGCTTCACCCCCTCCCGCTCCAGAAGATCAGGGCATTCCCTTGGGCATTTTCCCAGTGGACTGAGGCCAATGGAGGCCAGTTTTGAAAGTTCAGGGCTGCTCTTGGTGTCTCTGTCACTTTCCACAGTTCCCTATGACTAACTGGGGCAGACATGGGGTGGCTTCAAAAGAGAGAGAAAGAGAAGGAGGGTCAGAGGTAGGTAGGAAGCCATCACAGAGGGAGAGAGAGAGGGAGAATAGATGGATGGAAAGTAAGAGATTGCATGAGGAGACGAAGGGAGCGTGGCTGATTTGAGAATCTGTGTGAGGCCTGCTTTTAGTTCCCCAGTACGGCCCTGTAGAAGAACCAATCCTGTGAGTAAGTTGGAGGAAGACCACAGATTCCTAATTCATAAACAGTGCATGCCGCTGAAAAATACTGCTAAATAAAGTCAAGTTGCCGCAGAACAGCCGTACTAACAACGAGAAGGCAGAACGTTGAAGCACATACTGACAGTCAGGGCTTTAAGTGGGCCCGGTCTTGCCGGTGCTCAGCTCCGGCAGTTCTAACAAGCATTTGCAATGCAATCGGTCTCGCCTTTGGGACCTTATATGTATTTAGCTATGCAGCACATTAGCCTGGGTGCTGAAACATCTACTGTTCTTTAACATGGAGGGAAAGTAAGCACCAAACTGCGTGACATGACAGGTGTGGGAACACATGGAGAGAAATGTTGCCTTTCAGCAGGAAATGGTAAAGTCCAAAGCTCTGTTTTTAATATAAAATCAGGGCCTTCGGTGGTCATAAAATTGAAAATACAAGATTTGAAAAAAATATTATTGTCTACGGGGCTCGTGGAAGACAATTTCTATGGACTGGAATCTAGAGAATGCTAAAGTGATTCTGTTTTTTTACTGATCTCTGCTCGTCGTTTTCTATCAAGAAAGTTAAATAGAGGCAGTTGCCAGAAAAATTAAAAAAAGAAAGTCCCTCACCAGAAAGAAATTCTGGAATTTTACTGACCTCTACTGGTCGTTTTCTATCAAGACAGTTAAATAGAAGCAGTTGAACAGAAAAATAAGTTCCTAAGTGGAAGCAGACAAGTCCTAGGGCTGATCTCCAGAGCCCACATAGTACATATACATATAAATATATACTAAAGTATATACTAGAGGTCTCGAATGCTTGACCTAAAAGACAGATGCTGGAATGGGTTCCTATCGAACTCTCCGTTTTTGTCCTCACCCCGAGGATGAAAAAAAGATATCTTAACTCTACAGCTGTACCACCCTTCACTGCCTTTGCTGTAGCTTCAAAGAGACTTGTTATAGTTCTTTCACAGTCTCACCATTTCAGAACCAAAGCATTGTCAGTGTTATATACAATGAAGCCATGGTTGTTGCATATTTATCTTATGCAACTAATGAGCATTGACAAATCCAATAGTACTTGTTTGTTGTAAGTGTAATGTTACTTTTTGTATTATATATCTAGATGCAATGACAGAAGTAGCAAAATCCAGCTGCAGGGCACACTAAGCTAGGCACAGATTTTCAGCTTACGTGTTTTTAAGCCACGCCCTTACTTACATTGGCCATGCTACTTTGAGAGACCCTTCCATGTTTTTCATTCCACTTAAAGCCCTGCTGACAGCAAAAGTCTGAGCCAGAAGCAAAAGAGGTTTGACTTGGTCATGACCCTGCTCGACTTTGACCTGGCAGAAGAGAAGGGCATTGTTATACTCATACCCCATAATCGGCTATGCGACAGAAGAGAAGGAAGGAAAGGCCTCCTCTATCTCACGCCCTCTGCACCATATACTTAACATTGGCAGAGACTGTGGAAATGGCGAACATTACCACCATGCTAAGACTGATAGAAGAAGCTGCATGCACATCCACGCTGTCCTGGTGACCTGGCCATGCTAGTGGAAGCACGGTTTGTCTCATTCGCCACAACACTGATTGCCCTTTGCTATCATTTTTTAGGTCGCTCACTGTGAGCTGTCATGCCTAATTGTAAATTAAAAAAATATCGGAAGGGAGAATTTGGAAAGAAGAAGGGTTTAAACTCATTTGCACAGAGCACTGCAAGAGATTTAGCCTCCACCTACTTTTAGTCTCAACCTGGGATTCCAGGTGGAACGCCTGACTAGGGTGTTTGGTTATCACCCAACTCGGGTTCACCCGCCTGGACATCGTCAGCCTTTGAGAGCATTTATGAACATAATTGGGCCCTGGGACATGAATCCCAGTCCCAACTAGGCTGCTCTGGAGCCAGTGAATTTGTTGGCATCGATGGGGCGATGCTCATTGCCCATGCTGGAAAGCTAATGGCACAGGCACAATGGTGGCAATTATTTTCAACTTGTAGACATCCAGGCAATCATGCCCCTTGCGATATTGAGGTCTTCTCAACCTGTTAGCACCCATGGGATGCACTAGTCTATGACCAATAGTGCTAATTCTTGTAAGCTTGTGGGCATCCATGGGATCAAAATTATTGCACATGTGTGCTTGCCATTACATAGTGGTGGTAATTATTAGCAACTTGTGGGCATCCAGGGACTTCCACCACACTTCCATACACTTGCACTCTGCCTCCCTCGCTCACACTCTCCACATCCACCGAAGCAACAGTGGAGGACGCTCCTTCTCCTACCTCGCCGCCAGGTCCTGGAACAACCTTCCCCTGCACCTCCAAGCATCATCCTCTCTCCCTGAATTCAGAAATGGACACAAGACCTTGCTTTTTGACTGATCCCAGCAAGAACCCAGTGTCTGGATACACTCATGGGTGATTAGCCCTCTCTACAAATCTGAGATGATTCATTGATTGATCAATGGGTTGATGCCCATTGCATAAGTGTGCTCGCATTAAGGTGGTGATTCTTAAAAACTTGTGATCTTCGTGGGATGATGCCAACTCCGCTAACTTGCTGGCCTAAGCTGAATGGTGCTAAGCCTTGGCAACTTGTGAACATAAATGGAATGATGCACATTGTAAACCAATGCTACACCTTTGGTAGAGTGATATTTTTGGTCACTTATATGTATTCATGGGAAGATGCTAATTGCTCACCTGGGCTGGCCCTCAGATAGCAGTGTCATTTTCAGGCAATTTGTGGGCATCCGTGGAATGATGCCATTGTCCACTGATGGCAAAAGGTTGAGTCTCACATAATGGTGATATTCCCTGCCAACATGGAGGCATCAATGTCATGTTGCCCCCCTTCTTATTGTGAATCTCCAGTGCACAGTGTTGCCTAATTCTAGCATCATGAGTCCAAAAGAACGGTGGCCCCATTTTCACCTATTTTAGGCACGAATGGGAGTGTAGTGTCTAGTAACTGCATAATAGGGGCTTTGACAGAATGGTGTTAACTCATGGTATATTGTCTGCATCCATTTCACAATGGTGCCCACCCATATATAATCTTCACCCTGGCAGTATGGTGATAATTCTGGCCCTATTGTGAGTATGCATTTGGAAATAGTGGAAATTCTAGACATATTAGGGCCTATTAACAAAAGCCATTTTTGATTTCATAAATGATCTCCACCCCTGCTTCTCCTATCTTATTTTGTATGAAGATCTCTGACCCAGTGGCAGAGATCCCCACACAGGTTGGTAGTAGTAAATATGCATGAGCGGGGTGAAGAGAAAGTAAAGTAGGGGTTTAAGGAGGGACACAAACATGTACACCAAGCACCCACAAAGGAGTAAGGCACCTGCAATTTGCAAAGTACACATTTAACTCTACAGCAGTGGTACTACTGACAAAACAGGCTTAAATGTGCTCCAGCCCAGCCATGGAGTAGGTCAAGCAGCACATACAGGCAACAACTGGTAGTGCAATGTACTCCCATAGTCAGCGGAGGAGAGCAATAACACTAACACATAGAGAAACATATAAAATTAAATTAAATTATATAACATTTTTAATTACCTATGTTTAAATTTTTTACTTTGTAATAATTTTAGTATTATGATCTAAGATAAAGAAAAAGTTATTTTTAATATAAATAATAGCCTTTTAATTAAATATGCTGCAAGTGATAACTTGTGTTGTTAAATACAAAATCACAAAAAACAGTAAATAACTTATGTCCAAGATTGTGACACATTCAACACAAATGATACTGTTATGGTTGGGGCAATTAACATTTAATTTAATTTAATAATATTAACTAAAAATAATTCAGGTAAAAATAAAAATTATGCTACATTTAGTTCTAGTTTGTTTTTTGTCCCTTGTAGATACAGTAGTCTTAGGTGAATAGGAGTTAGGGAACTGTGTCTTAATATATTTTAATAAAAAACGATGAAGCATTATTTTTTTCAATTTAAAATTAATTTTCCTAAAATGTCATATCATTTTCTTTAGGAAGATCTATCAGCCGGAAAGTTGCTAATAGTAAGTTTTGGTCTCCACCCACTTGTTTGAGGGGTTGAAGACTGATAAGTCAACTTCTGGGTGGAGATCTCAGTATGGGAATGGTGAATTCTATATTTGGAGTAATTTCTGCCCTAATATATCTCCCCACTCTGTTTCTTCTCTTTTAATTACTTGCTGCTATTTCTTATGGCCCAGTTTGGGGGACATTCTTTTTCTGCCATTACACTAGAAACTTCATATTCATCTTTCACACATGGACAACCTCAGGACATTTATGTAACCTTTTAAGACCTACCTTGTCTGATCATTTTGAGCCTGTGCAACTCAGGTCTGATTGCCATAACACCCTAAGAACCGGTGGACATTTAGCTAAAACAGACAGACATTCACTCTTCATATATAACCAATTATTCAATCAATTGGGAACCCCTCACTTGTACAAACCTATTTATAATGGAGGTATAAGGGTGTTACCAGCAATATTGACACTTGAATACATGCACACATTTTATATGATAACCGTCAGGAATGTTGATGCCCAGCAAAAAAAAATATATGACTTTCTGTTTCCCTACTTTCTCAATAATCATCCACCTGTCCTCACTACTTCAAGTCTTGAATCCTGTAACCAATTACTGTGGAAGATTTTGTGAGGCTCTAGGATACACCAGCAGGTGTATACTTCAACAAACCAGATTCTCACAACCAGGATCTGTCATTTCTTCCCAAAGATGGCACCTTTAGCAGAAAAAGTTGAATGACTTAATCACAGAGTATAGCCATCTATGTGGTAGGAAGAAACAGAAAGCAGCAGACACTACACAACCCCGTTGCTTGTGCGGAACTAGACACAAAGCAATCTAAAATTACTATGTACCGTCACCTGTGGGATAGGGTTACACGGATCTAGTCACTCCACGTCCAATATGTAAATGTAAATGTGTTGGACTTGTAAAGCACACAGCTGCCCATAAGCGTCCCGGCGCTTGCTTAGGGAACCCGTCCTGGTATTCCCCTGTGAGAAACCCCGGCAGGGTGTCCACAAGGTGAAAGCCAGGCATCCCGCCGCGAGGGGCCGTAGTGGAGATTAAGCAAGCTATTGCCCAGAGTCGCAGAGTGTGACCCCATGAGTTGAGTAGGCACCAGAGCGAGAATTGTCGAGTCCGTGGAATTTTGAGCCCGAGACCCGCCGAGGCAGGGAATCGAACCCTGGTCCACAGTCGATCTCAGCTTCCGGGTCTGCCGCCTCTAACCACTGAGCCACGCTTCTCCACTACCCTGAACAGCAGCACACAAGTGTCTTTCAAATTGACGAGTTCAGATGTTGAGTGGGTCTGGCAGTCAGTTTCCGCGACCTCCGTGTTAGCATAGCTTGCCTGAGAAAATATTATAAACATCAGTTGGATGTAGTTATGGTTAGCAGCTGCTCCTCTTGGCTAGCTCTTTGTTACATCTGGGGTTATAATTCAGAATATTGAAGTCATAAATATCAACCTACAAAACTATCGACGGCAGAATATCGACTACCACTATATAGGTTAAGAAGTATATCCACATAAGTATGGATTTACTATTTCTAAGTCTACATCAACTTACCTTGCAATCATCAAGGTAAGTAGATGTGAAGCTAAGAAAAGTAAGCCCGTACTATTAAGTATATAAAACAGAATACCATAGCATAGTGGTCCAAATGTAAACAAGATTCAAACAGTAAGGATTCGTCCTGAAGACAGAAGTTTTCTTTATTTTGTCCAATAGGTCAAGTTTCTCCAGTTTTAAGTATATGGAAAACACCCATAGTGACTTTTTCAAGGATTAAATTGGTCTTGCTGGTTAGACAAAGAGCGAAAAATAATTTGATTTGAAAGATACACTATCCATGAGGGCCTTGTATTGCTCAAATTGACGCTGGACATCAAAACAAATAACGCCCAAGAACGGTGAAGAAAGAAATGTCCCATAATAAGAGACATGTCCTCCAATAAGTGTCCAAAAGATTTCCTCAAGTAACCAGAAAACATGTGTTCAACAATGAACCATCAAATGTGAGGAAACGAAGGACGTGTCGAAAGCAAAGCATCAGGGACTTAGGTAAGCCTCTATCCTTATCCGGCGTGTGATTCTCTGATGTGTCTAACATACTTATGTATATATATTTAACTTGATGTTATAGAGGTAGTCGATATACTGCTATCTATATTTTTACGGATGAATTTCCGGGACTCGATATTGTGATAGAACACAATTTCAGGCTAAAAGGGAACCTGGGCTACTGTAGTTCTAATTACTTTATTTAATATCCCTTCTATTTCCCCTCAGCTAACAGCAAGAGGCTTTTGAGCATGGCTGTAAGTGGGGCGTAAAACTGAGGTGTCTTTCAAAGAGGCATGGCTTATGTTATTAAGGGTGTGGCTTAAACATGTAAGCTAAAAATCTGTGTTTACCATAGTGTGACGCCCGACTGTTTTGCTGCCTCTTCCTGTTATTGCATCCACATATATATAACACAAAAACTGACTGTACACCAAAAACAAGCCTGGACCATTGGCTTTGCCACTAGTTGTTAGCTGCATAAGATACGTGAGTAACAACAATGATTTTGTTATAACTAAGAATGAAAATCATTCAATTCGGAAATTATGAGACTGTGATATAACTATAACTCGCAATTAGGAACATTAAATTCAAACTATTTGTAAAATATTTACTTGTATTTATTGTGGGTGTGAAACATTTCAAGAAGCTGGTAATACTGGGCAGCAGCTGCATAATTCTCCAGCAGATAATGGCTGTATAGTTGTTGTATTTACTCCGCCCACCACTCCATTGAAACCTGCGCATGCGCTTTAAGATATTCCGATTAGCTCCTGATCCTGGAATCATGCGTGGCAAAGGAATCTCTTCGAATTTACATCAAAGGTCGGTGATGGGTGGTACTGCCCACTCAAGGCCCTGCTACTTAGTGGTTAATGGCGGGGCCAGGTCAGGTGGTCAAGCCTGTGATGCCATATGGTTCAAAGTGCGTGTGATGTCACTTCCGCTGCTCCACTAGTTATTTTCATGAATCATGGTCCGTGGAGAAACTCGCCCTAGTTCTTGCATTTCTTTTGTAGCCACATTCTTCCCATGGTCTACCAAGTTCACTGACTGTGTGGCTCAGCCTTAGTCACATCGGTAGAGGGTGGACTCTGAGTCAAGAGCTTGGAATAACACCGCCCGGGCCAAGCGTCTGGCAGCAGCAGACTGGCTGTAAAGCTGTAAGTGCTTCTCCGCCCCTGACTTGAGCCTGAGGAACGACCCCCTGGGGAGCTGGCTAAGTGTTCCCATCAGGAGAGCCCCTTGCCTGCTCGTGGCAGCCTGCTCCACTCTGCCTCACGAGCCCTTAATGGGCACTGTAGCGTCGCCGAGACGCAAGGGGCAAGAGATGCCTATGCCACAAAGTGGGGCCTAACTGTGACTGAAATGACAACACAACGCTAGCTGTCAGTTAGGGCCGAAGAACCACGAGCGGTCACTCAGCTGTTTATTTATACCTTGGGGGCTTGCCCCGCCCCCAAGGTGCATGCGTGCGTGCGTGCGTATGTGTATGGGCCGGGTGGCTCCATTACTACATCCCTCCAAACTCACAGATCAATAGTCCCGGCCATGAGGTGTTTTGAATTTAGTTCATATTCCATGCATAGTCCTTCAATCGTTGGTTGGGGATCGGATTAGGTCGCAGATGATATCTTTGGCTTTGACGACCCTCCGGACTCCCCGTCTCCACTGATTGCTCAGAGCAATGCTGGTCATTACTTGAGGGGTTCTCTGTGCTGGCGGTGTTTGCTGGCACAACCCTCGTTGAAGTCTGTCTTTCTTCTTCTTGCGGTGACACTGGTGACTCCGTGCGTGCTGGTTCCTGCTCTTCGTCTTCCATTTCCTCAGATGCAGTTCCGTCGTGCCCATATTCACGTGAGACGCGTTTGAACCAGGATACATTTCTGGTAACAGCTCGTGTGCCTCTGAACGCCGACACCATGGTGCCGTGCACGTTCACAACTTCCCATACTTCTGGTTCAAACGCTGGGTCGTATTTTGATTTTCGTTGCCTGTTCTTAATAACCACTCTGTCTCCAACCACCAATGACCTGGCTTCGGCTTTCCTTGCCTGACTGGCTTTGTCGTTAGTGCGCTTCCGGCGTTCTTGGGTGACCTCGTGATCTATTTCTGGGGGGCACCAGGCAGGTGTAGTTGGCACGCAGTCTCTTGGTACCTTCTTGAATACTAGGTGTGCCGGAGCACAGCGTGTTGTCGAGTGGGGTGTCTGTCTGTATGCACTGAGAAATTGTGACAGGCACTCTTCTGCGTCTTCCTTTCTTTCCACACCAATTTGCAGTGCGCGATTCAAAGTCCGCATAAATCTCTCAACTTCCCCATTTGCTTGGGGCCATTGCGGAGTGATTTTTCTGTGGTGAATACCCCGTGCAGCGAGATAAGTCTGGAAGTCTTTTCCCTGAAAAGGAGGGCCGTTGTCTGACCTCACCTCTTCTGGTAGGCCTACCATGGCGAACACTCTCTCCAGAGCTTTCTTGACGTGGTTGAACGCTGTCGTGGGTACAATTTCCACTATTGGAAAACGGGAGTAAGAGTCTATCATGACAAGGGTGTGTCGTCCATCCGGGAATGATCCAAAGTCCATACTCATTTTTGACCATGGCTCTTTACAGAGTTCTTCGGTGATCACCGGGTGAGGAGCAGGTTCCCGGCCTGTGATGATGCACGAGTGGCAGTTTCCAACCTCTTCCTCCACCGCTGCATCCATGCCGGCGAACCACACCTTGCTGCGCAAACGCCCTTTTGTCTTCGATACTCCTTGGTGGCCTTGGTGTGCAAGGCGTACAACTTCTCTCTGCAGCCTTGTAGGTACCACGATCGCTGCCCCTCGGAGGACCACGCCGTGCGGTCCAATGCTCAGCTCACTCTGAGCTCTCCACAGTTGTTGTCTCGCCAGCTGTTCTTGGGGTGTGAGGGCGCTAACTCCATCAAGAAAATTTCTCCAGTTCCTGTTTGTCAGCGTAGTTTTTACCTTGACAAGGCATTCGTCTTCATCCGTTGCTTTTCCAATGTCCTCCAGCGTCAGGGCTACTGGGCAAGCGTCTTGTGAGATCATTCTGACATATTCCTCAACATCATCTACGTCACTTGTTATTTGGACTGTATCTCCGGATCCGGGGTGTCTGGATAGGAAGTCCGCAGGATTGTCGGCTCCAGGCCTATAGATCACCTCAAAGCGGTATGTTTGGAGTTGGACAGCCCATCTCTCAATTCTGGGTGGTGCGAGTCTGGCAGTTCCCGTAAATAGGGGCACCAGGGGCTTGTGATCAGTCACTACTTTGAATTCATGTCCGAACAGGTAGAGGTGAAAATGCTGGCATGCCCATTTTATTGCCAGTGCTTCACGTTCAATTTGGGCGTACCGCATCTCCGTCGCAGTCAGTGCTCTGCTGGCATATGCTGTCGGCACCCATTCATGAGCTTCAGTCTCTTGCATGAGGACGGCCCCTAATCCTACAGGACTCGCGTCTACAACGACTTCTGTGCGCCGGTGTGGCCTGAAGTATGCCATGACTTTGTCGTCAATTAATGCAGCTTTGATTGCCTCAAATGCTTCGTCTTCCTTGGCCGTCCACACCCATGGTTGACTTGCTTTGGTTAGGTTACGTAATGGCTCAGATAGGGATGCTAATCTTGGGATGAAACGGCCGCAGTACGTGGCCATCCCCAGGAAACTCCTGACTTCCGTGGCTGACGTTGGCTTAGGAGCTGTCCTGATGGCGTCCGCTTTCTTCGGGTCGACCTGAAGCCCTTCTCTGGAGAAGATATACCCAAAGAAGTCCACTGATTCCTTGTAGAAAGAACACTTTGCTTTGTGGAGGGTGAGGCCGTGATCAGCTAGGCGTTGCAATGTTGCTCGGAGGTGGACGTGGTGTTCTTCCAGAGTCTTGGAGAAGACAAGGATGTCATCGCTTAAATTTATAACTCCTGTCAGGCCTGAAAGAGTCTCCCTGATGGCGTTTTGAAAAACTTCAGCCGCCGATGACACCCCAAAGCTTAACCGCTTGTACCTCCGAAGTCCAACATGGGTGGAGAATGTCGTGATGTTACGACTGTCTGGATGTAGCTCAAGCTGGTGATATCCGGCGTTAAGGTCCAGTTTTGAAAACCAGCGTGCACCATTGAGATCGGCCACTATATCGTCCATAGTTGGAGTCAGATGCCTCTCCCTCTTTACTGCCCTGTTTGGAAGACGCATGTCCACACACAGGCGTATTGCGCCTGGTTGCTTTGGTTTTGGAGCAATCACAAGCGGCGATACCCAGGGCGTTGGGCCCGACACCTTTTCAATTACCCCTAACTCCTCAAGCTTGTGCAATTCTTCTTCTACTTGCTTCCGTAGGTGAAAAGGTACTCGTCGGTGTCTGAGAGCCATGGGTCGGACCGTTGGGTCCACGTGAAGTTTGAATTTTTTTCCTTTTAAACAGCCAAGACCTTTGAATAGGGTCGGGAAATCTCTCAAGATTGCTTCTGCGTGTAGTTCATGTACTTGCCGTGCAAAGAACACAAGTTGTAAATCTTCTGCCGTGTGGCAGCTCAGGAGCGTGCCGCGCCTGCCTCCAGTCACATGGAATTTGGTCTTCACTTGTTGATCATTGCACGCAGCTGTTACTTCGATTACTCCCCTGAGAGGAAGTGGGTCGTCGCTGTCATAAGTGTAAATTTTGGCGTTTGAAGGAGACAGCGGTGGGCGCGGAGATAGTAGCTCATATTGCGTGCTGTCCATCACATTTACAGTCGCTCCAGTATCAATGAGTGCTTGCACTGGAGATCCAGCGATGGAGATCTCACACATCGGTGGTGGTCGTCTTCTAGAGCCCTCTCTCCCCACATAGGAGACGAAGAAGATGTTATCATCATCATCATCAGCACAGAAAGCTGTCCTGGAGGCGTCACCACACGGGCCCGGATCTTCCAATGATAGTTGTCGCACTGCCTGTGTAGTGCCTCTTCCATTCGAGCTAAAACGGCGGTTCCCACTGCTGCGACACACCTTTGCAAAGTGATTTATTTTTCCGCAGTTGGAGCATACTTTTCCTCTTGCGAAACATCTCCCATTTGTCGGATGTTCCATGCCACAGTTCCCACATGGATTCCGAGAGCTGGCTCGAGGGCCTCCTCTCTGTGCTTGTGACCAGCGCCTGATTGCGTCAACTTGTTCCTCCTTGATTTGAGGGGTCTTTGCTGGTGCGCTGGGCCTGTCGAGAGCAGCTTGCATTTCATCAGCTCTCGCATTGGATAGCTCATGCGAGCGCGCAAGGACGAGGATCTCATCAAGAGAGATACGTGGCTGTCTAAGAATGAGGCGTCTTAGTTGTACTGATCTGCACCCCTGGATTAGCTGTGCACGGATCTCCTGGCGCTGGTCTGGAAGTTCACAGGCAACGGCTAATTTCCTTAACCGTGCATAGAAAGAGTCAATAGGCTCCGTTTCACCCTGCCTGGCTTGACGCAGCTTAAACCACTCGTAATCAGGGTTCACCCTGGGATCGAAATGAAGGCTCAACGCCCGTACTGCCGCGTCATAATCCTCTTCTCCCCCACGATCTGGCAGCGTTTCAAAAAGCTCATACAACTCATCCCCTCCATAACACATGAGTAAAGAGCGCTTCACCTTGCCATCTGTTTCACGGACACCAATAAAATAATGCTCTAATCTCCCAACCCATATACGCCATCTTGCCGCAGCTGTGTGCGGATCTGCCAGTTCGCTGAATGGAGGGAGTGGCGCTGCGAGGCCATGTCCGGGAGAGGCTACAGCAGCGGCTGTGGCGGCACCAAGAGCTGGACCCGGGACAGCAGGTATCTGCACCACGGCTGGGGGTCCAGTGGGAGCAGGTGGTTGCACTTGTGCTGAGGTTGCAGCAGTGGCACCTCCATTGGCTTGTTGGTCTGTCATACTTTTGACTGTCCACGCAAAGAAGCACTGTGTAAAGAAAACTAGGATCAAACAGGTTCTGTGTGACGCTGATCCCACGTGGCAAAAACGGCACCTCTAGGTAACTTTCCTGTCAGTTTATATCTGGTGCGCGAAAATGTGTTTGTTTATTTTTTTTTTAGAAGTGTAGCGCTGGCGAATGAGGTATCCAATATATCTTCAAATTCGCTCACTCGCTGTCTGGTCAATGGCTGAATGCTTTGTCCCTCCTTTTTTTTTTTTTATTCCATCCGCTCAATGCGTGAGGATTTGCCAGTCTCTTTCTCCTAAGTCAGCTGCCTGAAATACGATCTGACAGGGCTTACGCGACCTGAATCATCGTGCGCATGCGTGTGTCAGTACACAGCTGCTGAGGTAATCGTGCGAGGGCCGAGGATTCCTTTCCGATGCGCTGTCAGCCGGTGATTCAGCATGCGCATGCGTGTGTCTCTACACAGCTGCTGAGGTGATTGTGCGAGCGCCGAGGATTCCTTTCCGATGCGCTGTCAGCTGGTGAACGAGCGCCTGATGCAGCCGCTGAGGAGATTGCGCGAGGGCCGAGAGTGTCCCTCCGACGCGCTGTCGGCAGGTGAGAGAGCGCACACCAAGCTGCGTGGGCGAGCGGGTGTCGACTGAGGCTCTGAAAAGGTGCGAGCTCACCTGACGCACCACGACCTGATGCGTACTTTATTCTCCTCAGAGACGCTTGGCTCCGTCATGTAGAGGAGACTGTCACAGCTGTGTGGCGAGGCGTGAGTGACCGTGTCCGCCTCGTCGCCAGTGTAGCGTCGCCGAGACGCAAGGGGCAAGAGATGCCTATGCCACAAAGTGGGGCCTAACTGTGACTGAAATGACAACACAACGCTAGCTGTCAGTTAGGGCCGAAGAACCACGAGCGGTCACTCAGCTGTTTATTTATACCTTGGGGGCTTGCCCCGCCCCCAAGGTGCATGCGTGCGTGCGTGCGTATGTGTATGGGCCGGGTGGCTCCATTACTACAGGCACGAGCCTGACGCTGCCCCAGACGCGTAATTGTTGAGAATTATGTGTGGAGTACCAGTGGAATGTGCCAGCCTGTCACGGCTGTACCAAGTTGACCTACAGAGGGGTTGCCTGATGTTCCCCTGGGTTGGCGCAGACTTTCTGATGGGCATGTGAGCCACCGTAAAGCGACACGTTTCTTTAAAACACTAATCGCTGCTTCGTCTGTTCACGCCTCTCTGCGAGGCGGACAGAGAGTCCAGACAGATGGTATCACTTCTGCATTTATAGTAATAATAAGGCATTTTGAGAATGAGTTATTATCGTATTTATAAAGTGCAGCCTTTTGCTAAGGAGGCAGGACCTTTTGCGCAGAATTGGGAGGACTGGTGACTTTTACTATGTGAGGCCATAGATGAAAATAAAAATCGACCTCAGCTAACCTTTGCTGCAGTATGACTCAGGAAAGTGCTCCGATGTTTTAATTTTGTTTAAGGGAATGAGTATTGTTGACAGTTTGGTGACTGCTTTGGCTGACTTTCTTTCTTTCTTTCTTTCTTTCTTTCTTTCTTTCTTTCTCTCTTTCTTTTATATTTATTAGGACTTAGCATATACCTAATTATATAGTACTGAAGTTAAATCCCAAGTAGGGCAAATCAACACATTGTGTAACAGCATGCATTGGCAAACTCAACTGGATTCGCCTATGTGAGATCTCTTGGCTTTGTCAATGTATTTTTAGTCATGTTGCACAGCAGGATTGTCAGTGTATTTTTAGACAGCGTTGGCCTCCTCATACCTCTTTTTTTCTTTAAGCCATATTGCACAACAGCCTACATTGCTGTGCAGTATATCTAAAAAACATTCAGCAAAGCCAAATATCACTTGTATTTGAAAGAGCTATTTGGCTTTGTTTAATGATCTTTGTTGGGGACAGGAGGTTCGGCTGGGGTAGAAGGAACCGTGCGCGTAGTAGAAACATAATTGACATGGAAAGTAGGGTGAGGGCAGGCAACACAACAGAGGTATGGGGGTAGAAGGGAGGGAGCAGCAACAGAATGGAGAGTGGGCGGGTTGGGGGAAGAGCATGGACGGTGAGAGGAGGGAGGGACTGGAGAGACATACACTCATTTAGAGGGAATTTTTAAGTTCGAGCCTGGGCAGCGCATGCACTGCTCTGCGAAGCATTCTGTATTCAGGTATAGACTTGAAGCTCCGCCCATTTACAGCCCATCTTTTCAATTAGCTCCTGTCCTTTCTAAATGGTTGCATTTGATTCATGAATAGGCTTAGTAGTCCCTCCTCAGTACCACCTTGTCTGCATTTGTAACCTCCCATGAAGACTGGACTTTTTACTTGTGTTGTTACATGGTCTGTTTTATCTACAGTCTGTGAGCACTATGTTTTTTAATATCTTTATTCTAGCTGCTGTTGGCACGACGGGCTCTCCCTAACCCACCCTATTTTCCTGACAGCGCAGCGCCCGAATATTTACACTGCTCTTTATCTTTGACTTTTGCAGCTTTCACAAGAAACCCGGGTGTTCTTTTCAACCCCTTCATGAATGTGGAACCTTTCATGACCCACACAAGCACCGCAACAAGATAGCAAATCTTAAACATTGATCAAAATTCGTCCTCATATCCACTCATGTCAAGACCACTGACTCATTGTCAGTGAAATTGCTCTCCCTACCTCGCAGCTCCACCATTAAGTGAGACCTTTCCCCGAGCCCCTGCACTCTCGAGTGTTGGTGTTCGAGTCCTCCTCCACCCACAGGTTTCCCCTGCGCCTCATCCTTGGTGGTCCAGTGGACCTCTGTCGCCATTCTCTCGCTCCGCCTTTTCTCTCCTTTTTCACATGTTTTTTCTCCTCACTTCTATCTCCCCCTTCACTCTCCGTCTGGGTCTTTCCTCCATTTTCTGTCATTCCCCTCATTTCAAGCTCCCCCTTCACTCTCCTTCTGTGTTTTTCCTCTGTTTTTCACTAATTTTTTACCCTCATCTTAATCTCCCCCTTTCACTCTCCTTCTGTGTCCTCTGTGTCTTCCCTCCACTCTTTCTTGCACTTTTGCTGGCTTATTTGCACTTTTCTCCCTCTTTTTGCCTTTTTCCTTTGCCATTTTCAGCCTGTTTTCCCCCGCCGCTGCTGCCCCCGCAGCCCCTCCCCCATCATGACCAGTGCGACCAGACCAATCCAGCTCCCCTTCCCGCTCCCGCCTCCCAGCTGTCCAGCCGTCCCCGTCCCCGCCGGCGCACCAAAGGCAAGCCCGTCTGAGCCCATCCGCGACCTGACTGCGACCAGTCCCAGGAACCCTGGATCTCTGCACCACCAACACTATGACCCAGTGGCACTCCACGCTCTCAACCCAGGCCGCAACAACAACTGCAAGCTAGCTTCAGCACCCGACACCCACGGACCCTTCAGCTATCACTGCTGCCGGCACACCTGCAGCACTGCCAAGACCACGGACACAGTGCAACACGCCCGCAAGAACACAACCAAACCGAAGATCCTGCAATGCAGCCTCCTCAATGTCCGATCCCTCCACATACACGCCACCAAATCTGAGACCCCCTCGACAGCACTACCCCGACATAGCATTCTTTACCAAAACCTGGACCAACACCACCTCGGGACCAGACATCACCATCGCCATTCCCCAAGGATACTAGATCTCCAGGAAGGACCGCCCCACCCACCCGGAAGAAGGAATTGCCATCATCCACAAATCCACCCTCCGCCTGAGCACACTCCCGACGAGCCCACAGACCTGATGGAACATCTTCAATTCAAGATACTGGCCAGCCCTACCTCCACCCTCCGAGGAACCCTCATCTACCGACCCCATGGACCTGCAAACTTTTGGCCAACTCCATCATGGACATCATCTCCCTGCATGCCATCGCGTCCACCAACTACACCCTACTGGGAGACCTCAGCTTCCACCTCGACAACCAACTGGACCACAGCACCACATCCCTCCTGGACAACCTCCACAACATTGGACATTTGATTCTGCCAGATCGTGACTGAACCCTCGCACTCAGCACTACACACCCGACTCTCTCTTCACAACAGGAAACTCCATCACCTTCAGCCACACCACCGAACTCCCATGGACGGACCATCAATGCGTCCACTTCAGACCACCCACCATCCACAGACACCAGCACCTGCTCCCACGATGAAACTGGACCAGAATCACCGACAACTAGCTAACCTCATCACTCAGCAACTCCACCCCAACCATTGCAGAAAACGATGACCCCAACACTGCAGCCCAAACCCTGCACAGAATGATCTCCGACAGCGCCAACACCATAGCCCCCCTCAAGAAAAACAACAACACCCACGCCAAGAAAGCTATATGGCTCACCACCGAACTTCGAGAGTCCAGGCGCACTTGCTGCCGCTTTGAAAAGGCGTGGAGGAACACCAAATCCATAGAAGCCCACAACAACTTCAGAGCCGACACCAACGTCCACCACCAACTCATCAGAAAAACAAGGAAAAAAGCGATTGAAGACAGAATCTCCACTCATGCACACAACAGCAAGGAACTCTTCAACATCATCAAAGAGTTTGCCTAACCCAACAGCGAGTCCATCGACATCCCTCCCTCACAAGACCTCTGCTACAAACTCAGCACCTTTTTCCACCACAAAATCTAGAGCATCTATGACAACTTCTACGAAGACAACCAACACACTGAACCCTCACCAACCACCCCAGACGCCCTGAAACCAGTGATCGACAACTGGACAGCCCTCACCACTGAAGACACACTGAAGACGATGAAGTCAATCCACTCCGGGGCCCCCACGGACCCCTGCCCTCACCACATTTTCAACAGAGCAGCCGACACCATCGCACCCATTCTCTGCCACCCCATCAACCGCCTCATTCCCAGATGACTGGAAACACGCTGAGATCAACCCCCTCCTGAAGAAACCCTTGACGGACCCCACCAACTTAAACAACTACAGATCCATCTCCCTGCTCCCGTTCCCAGCGAAAGTCATCAAGAAAGTCATCAACAGCCAACTCGCAACATTCATTGAAGAGCACAAGATCCTCGACTCTTCCCAATCCGGCTTCAGAAAAAAATACATACCGGAAACCTCCCTCCTCGCCGCAACAGACGACATCTGTACCTTACTGGACACAGGAATATAAGCTGCCCTCATCCTCCTCGACCTATCAGTGGCATTCAATACAGTCTCTCACTGCACCCTAATACGCAGACTCCACAAAGAAGGGATCAAAGACAAGGCCCTCGACTGGATCCGCTCCTTACTCTCTGGCAGAACGCATTTCCCCTTTCCTCTCGGACCCTACACCTACCACCTGTGGAGTCCCACAGGGGTTCTCCCTCAGCCCTACGCTCTTCAACGTCTATATGGCTGCGAACGCCCCCATCGTCAGAACCTATGGACTCAACACTGTGTCATACGCAGACAACTGCCAACTCATCCTCTCCCTATCCAACTAACCCAACACCGCCAGACACAACTTTTGAGAAGGCATGGAAGCCGTCGCCAAATGGATGAAAAACAACTGCCTACAACTAAACACCAACAAAATGGAAGTACTCATCATGGCCCAAACCCCGACTCCTGGAACGACACCTGGTGGCCCCCCACCCTCAGAAGCCCGCCCAACCCACGGACCACGCACGCAACCTGGGAATCATCCTGAACTCAGAGCTCAAAATGGATCACAAGATCAACTCCGTCTCGTCCTCCTGCTTCCACACCCTCTGCCTCCTACCTAAGACCTTCAAATGGATCCCCCTTAAACACAGAAAGACCGTCCCTCACGCCCTGATCACCATCAGGCTGGACTACGGCAACGCACTCTATGCCGGAATAAACAAAAACCTCACCACAAGCTACAGAACATCCAAAATGCCGCCGTAAGGCTGGTCCTCAACCTGCCAAGACACTGCCACATCTCCCAGCACCTGCGCACACTCCACTGGCTCCCCATCGAAGCTAGAGTCACCTTCAATATGCTAGCCCACGCTCACAAGGCCCTCCACAACACCGGACCAGCATGCCTGAACAGCTGACTCAAATTCCACGCACCCCAAAGGACCGTACGGTCAACCCAGCTCTCCTACGCCATGGTCCCCCATACCAGAAAGACCAGATCGGGAGGCCGCTCCTTCTCCTTCCGCGCGCCAGAGCCTCGAACGACCTTCCGCTCTACCTGAGACAGATAATATCGCTCCCCATCTTTGCAGGAAACCTCAAAACCTGGCTCTTCGACAGACCCCTCCTTGATGGACTGAAATCTGCGACCCCCCCCCCCATCACCTTGAGACCCTTATGGGAGAGTAGTCGCGCTTAACAAAGACCTGATATATTGATGTCCCATTCCACAGGGCCTATTCACTGAGCGCCTGGTAAGTTATCTACACACTTGATTATTACAAATGTATTACATGCAGCATTCATATAGCACTTGCTACTCCCATGTTGGGCGCTGAGGAGCTTGCCTACATTAGTAGCATGCTACCTATAATCTTCCAGTTGGCATTCTCCTTGCCAGGAGTATTTGCTGTTAATCATAGATTAGTTAATCCAATCCAATACCCAGGAGGAAAAGGTAGACTACTTTTTGTTATGGATAAAACGATGGTTGTGGGTAAGAGATGGAAGTCAAGTCAAGTCAAGTTAGAATTATTATAGCGCACTACTCACCCAGAGGGTCTCAAGGCGCTTGAGGGAGGGGGGGAGCGTTACTTATCGAATATCCAAGTTTTGAGTTGTTTTCTGAAGGAGAGGTGGTTCTGTGTAAGGCGGAGGTGGGTGGGGAGAGAGTTCCAGGTCTTGGCTGCTAAGTAGGAGAAGGATCTTCCTCCCATGGTGGATCTTTGGATGCGTGGAATCGCGACGAGGGCTTGATTGGACGATCGTAGTTGGCGGGTGGGGGTGTAGAAGGTCAGGCGCGTGTTGAGGTATTTGGGTCCTAGGTCGTAGAGGGCTTTGTGTGCGTGGGTGAGTAGACGGAACGTTATTCTCTTGTTGACGGGGAGCCAGTGGAGGTCTCTCAGGTGACCGGATATGTGAGCTTGGCGGGGGATGTCTAGGATAAGTCTGGCTGAGGCGTTCTGAATGCGTTGGAGTTTTTTCTGTAATTTGGCTGTTGTTCCGGCGTAAAGGGTGTTTCCGTAGTCCAGTCGGCTTGTGACAAGTGCTTGGGTGACCGTCTTTCTTGTTTCGGCCGGGATCCAGCGGAAGATTTTTTTGAGCATAAGTAGGATGTTAAAGCATGATGATGAAGTGGCGTTGACTTGTTTGGTCATCGAGAGGGAGGAGTCCAGGATGAAGCCCAGGTTACGTGCGTGGTCCGTTGGTTTGGGTGCGATGCCCAGGGCCGGTGGCCACCATGAGTCGTCCCAAGCGGAGGGGGATGATCCTAAGATGAGGACTTCCGTTTTGTCTGAATTCAGTTTTAAACGGCTGTTCTTCATCCACTCGGCTACTTCTTGCATCCCTTCGTGTAGGTTGGTTTTGGCGGTGTTTGGGTCTTTGGTGAGGGAGAGGATCAGCTGGGTGTCGTCTGCGTAGGAGATAATGTTGAGGTTGTGTTGGCACGCGATGGATGCGAGGGGGCTCATGTATACGTTCAAGAGGGTGGGACTGAGTGAAGATCCTTGTGGTACGCCGCAGATGACTTCAGTGGCCTCTGATCTGAAAGGGGGGAGGCGGACTTTCTGGGTTCTTCCGGCGAGGAACGAGATGATCCAGTCCAGTGCTTTTCCTTGTATCCCGACGTTGCTGAGGCGTTGTATCAGGGTGCTATGCAGACTGTGTCGAAGGCTGCAGAGAGGTCCAGTAGGGTGAGGGCAGCTGTTTCTACGTTGTCAAGTAGTGTTCGAATGTCGTCTGTGGCTGCGATGAGGGCGGTCTCGGTGCTGTGTTTGGCTCGGAAGCCGGACTGTGATGGGTCGAGGGAGCCGTTAGATTCGAGGAAGGCGGCGAGCTGATTGTTGACGGTTTTCTCAATGACTTTGGCAGGGAATGGGAGGAGCGAAATGGGGCGGTAGTTCTTAAGTTCGGTGGGGTCTGCCGTGGGTTTCTTCAGGAGAGCGCTGAGTTCGGCATGTTTCCAGCTTTCCGGGAAGGTAGCAGTGTTGAGTGAGCAGTTGATGACATCTCGGAGATGGGGTGCGATGATGGAGTCTGCTTTGTTGAAGATGTGGTGGAGACATGGGTCGGTTGGCGATCCGGAGTGGATGGAGTTCATCAAGCGGATGGTGTCTTCAGTGCTGATTGGGTTCCAGGCGCAAAGGATCCGGGGGGGCTTTGGTTTGGAGGTGAGGGGGGTTGACTGGTCGCCAAAGCTGTTATGTATGTCAGCGATTTTGTTGTGGAAGAACGAGGCTAGAGAGTCACAGAGGTATTGAGATGGAGTGATGTCGTTGGTGTCGGCGGTGGGGTTGGTAAATTCTTTGACGATGTTGAATAGTTCCTTGCTGTTGTGGGCGTTGTTGTCGAGTCGATCCTTAAATGCTGATTTCTTGGTGGATCGGATCAGCTGGTGGTGTTTGCGGGTGGCGTTCTTGAAGGTGGTCATGTTGTCAGTGGTTGGGTTTTTTCGCCAGGCTTTCTCGAGGGTGCGGTAGATCTTTTTGGATTTTTTAAGGTCGTCATTGAACCAGGGGGCTTTTTTGCTACCTTGCTTGGTTAGATGGTTTTTCAAGGGTGCTAATTCATCTGCGCAGTGAGTGATCCATTGTGTGAGGTTGATGGCTGCTTGATTTGGGTCCAATGATTTGGCGGGAGGGTTTTGGTAAAGCGATGTGAAGAGCTGGTCGGTGGTAATTTTGTTCCAGTTTCTGCGGGGGGTTGGTTGTGGGTGGTGGTGGGTCGTGTTTTTTTTGTAGTTGAAGTGAACGCAGCTGTGGTCCGTTCAATGGAGTCCTGTGGCGTGATTGAAGGAGATGTACTTGCTGGAGGAGAAGATTGGGTCGAGCGTGTGTCCGGCGCAGTGGGTGGGGGTGTTTACCAGTTGTTTGAGTCCGAGATTGGCGAGGTTGTCCAGAAGGGTGGTGGTGTTGCTGTCGTTGTTCTTTTCCAGGTGGAAGTTGAGGTCTCCTAGTAGAATGTAGTCCTCGGAGGGGAGGGCGTGTGGGCTGATGAAGTCTGCGATGTCTTCGCTGAATTGTGTGCGGGGTCCTGGGGGTCTGTAGATGAGGGTGCCTCTGAGTGTGGTCTTAGGGTCGGTGTGAATCTGGAAGTGAAGGTGTTCGCCGGTTGCGAGGTTGTCGTCGGAACTGGTCGTGATGCGGATGGTGTTTTTATGGACGATGGCGATGCCTCCTCCTGTTTGGTTGCTGCGGTCCTTTCGGATGATCTTGTAGCCGTCCGGGGTGGCTATGGCTATGTCGGGCGCTGATGAGGCGTTCATCCAGGTTTCTGTGAGAAAGGCGACGTCTGGCGATGTGGTGTCTAGTAAGTTCCATAGTTCAGTGGCGTGTTTGTGGACCGAGCGGTTGTTGAGCAGGATGCACTTCAGGGGGTTAGTTTCGGAGTTCTGTTTGGCGTTTGTGGATTTGGTGTGGGTCCTGATGCAGTCTAGCTTGCAGGAGTGGCAGGTGAAGGGTCCATGGGTGTGTCCTGGGGCGGCGTGGTAGCAGACTGGGAGACGTCCTGTGTTAAGTGCAGAGAGGGTTGCGGCGTTGTACGTTATGCGGGTGGAGTGGATTGTGCGGGGGCCAGGGGGTCTGGCGCTGGGTGCGGTCCGGGCGCGGACGGGCGTAGACGGGCTTACCTTTGGCGCACCTTCAGCACGCATAGGGCGCGTCCGCTGCGCATGGACGCTGCGCGCAAATGCATCTGTCATAAGTGGAGAGTGGAGGGGGGCGGAGCGAGGGAGGAGCAGCTGGGAGGCGGGAGCGGGGTGGAGAGACGGGCTAGGAGGCACAACAACAAGATGGCAGCAAAAACAAAAGTGAAACAGGACGAGATTGGGGCACAGTCTGGGATGTCGCTAAGATATGGGCAGAGGCACCGGCACAATCAGGCACAAATGATTACAAAAGCAGTGCGAGCAATGCAATATAGCGCTACGATATCAGTCAGCCACAAACAATAATACAAGCAATGAGGGCAATGCAATATAGCGCTATGATACCAGTCAGCCACAAATGATAATACAGGCAATGAGGGCAATGCGCAAATTGGTTAATGGCAGCAATGAGCACAATAGCGCTACGATACCAAGTGACCAGGGAGCGTGTGGGGAGCGACCGCTTCTGAACGAGTCAGGATGGTCACAGCGCTGAGACGAACGGGACGATCCTTAGCTATCTGTGGGAGGGAGGAGCAGCTGGGAGGCGGGAGCGGGGTGGAGAGACGGGCTAGGAGGCACAACAACAAGATGGCAGCAAAAACAAAAGTGAAACAGGACGAGATTGGGGCACAGTCTGGGATGTCGCTAAGATATGGGCAGAGGCACCGGCACAATCAGGCACAAATGATTACAAAAGCAGTGCGAGCAATGCAATATAGCGCTACGATATCAGTCAGCCACAAACAATAATACAAGCAATGAGGGCAATGCAATATAGAGCTACGATACCAGTCAGCCACAAATGATAATACAGCCAATGAGGGCAATGCGCAAATTGGTTAATGGCAGCAATGAGCACAATAGCGCTACGAAAAACATAGAAAGGAGAAAGTTTTCTGTGCACTTTTCATTTCACTGCTCATCACTGCTTGGCAGGATGTTTTTTATTCCAGTGAACGATGACAAAAATATACCAAGCAAATCCACACGCTCCATAAGGGTTCAAGAAAAGTACATATAAGGCTTAAGGAGAGAGAAAACGAGTCATCTCAAGGAGGAAACGTGGCACCAAAATGATTTCACGGCTCACTTCCGCTTACTGTTAAAAGGGTTGAAGGAGCAGCCAGGCGGCCAAATATAGCAATGGGTAAGCTACTGCATCCTAGGAATAAATGTAAACAAGCATTTGCAATGTAATAGGTCTTGCATTTCAGAGAGTTTGAGCTATTGGCATTGTAAATGATAATACCTTTGATTTATTTGTTGGTTTTTAAAACAGATAAATAAAAGGCATTGTCATTTACAATGCAAATAGTTTACACTCTTGCAAATGCGAGACCTATTGCATTGCAAATGCTTCTTTAAAAGTACCTTCAGGAGTGTGTAGCCAGTGTAAGGACATTGGCCACAGACACCAAACTGCACTTGGTCCCTGCTCCATGCCAGTGACAAACACTTGAAGACCCAACAGGAAGTAGGAGGCTAGCAGGAGTCTGTGACCAATAGGAAGCAAGGAAACTAGAGTGACCTGAAAACCAACCAATGGTAAGTAACAGGAAGAGTTTAAGCCAGTTTTTATTAAGTTTCGTTTTTTGATGACAAAAGATTTCACTGAAAGCACATGCATGCTGTCTCAGGTGAAATCTAAAAAGATATGTCACAGAGTTGTATTTATGAATATAACTCAGATAGCCTAAAGATCAGAGATCAACAGTCATTAAGTCAGAGATCCTAATCTGCTTTCCCCGAGGTGAAAAATGACGAATATTGAAAACAGGTATTAGTGCTCTCATCAATATAACATAAAAACATAATGGACAGCCTGGAACCTGAATATGTAAACGGACATCACAACCACCTATTCTCATTCTGTTTCTACTCCAACATACAAGATCTACATGCAAGTAAGTATCAAAATGAACAACCGTTATGGTAGGGGCTTTAAATACTCTAAATAATTTCATTTTGATCATTCAGTTTGTAAATGAAACATTCATGTAGGGCCTTTTAAGCCATAGCTCCAGACCACTCCTCTAATGTAGGAGGCAGGCAGATGTCCAATGTCTTAAGATGAAGACTTTGGCCAGAGTGTGTCCTTTCTTTCAAAACAAGGACATCAGGCAGGGTCGGACTGGCCTGTAGGGCAATCTGGCAGTACCAGATGGGTTAATCTGACAAGTCAGTGTGTGGGCTATTTTTGGGATGTTTATTGCCCTAATGATCTGGTGTAATGGTTTTTATTTTTGATTTCCCTGATATTACCAAAGACACTGCCTGAGGAAACACAAATGCATGCAGTCTCCCATACTTTGAAAAACACCTCTACTGCATGCTTTTAGAAGTTCAACACTGTCCTTATTTGCAGAATGTGGGAAACTCTTTATTCTTTCTGAATCGCTAATGGGGACCACTTTTATTTTTATGCCTGGGCCTATTTTCTGTCTCAGTCCGAACCTTGTTGCAGGATGCTCTTACGGAAAAGGCAAGGCATTTCGGGACCTAGCTATGATTAGTGAAGAAGGTGATGTGACTCCGGGGCTCAGAGTCCCCCAAATATGGCTGTCCATTACTGACACACCAGTGGACATGAAGGCTTATTTTCCTTGGCTGCATTAGGACTAAGTTATTTCCTTCTCAACTCTCCATTGACCTATGAGAGACACCAAGGCACCACAATCTAGAACACCATTGTCAGCTGTCATCAGCTCTTGTCATTCCCTACAGCTATGTTGCTACTAAAATAACTTACCCTCATTCCCCAAGAGCATCAAGCTGGAGATCATCTGATATTGAGGCCATGAACTCGAGTGCCCAAGATTTCTTACTTCACCTGAAGTGTATATGCAGTCGTAGATGGGGTCACGTGCAGAGACTAAAGGCACCTGATGGCAGATGATGCTGAATACCCAGGTTTTGAAAAGTGAAGTAGGATGAAGGTCCAGAAGGTTCAGCAGCTGCCTCTTGAGTCATATACTTCCCCTTATTCCATGGACATGGAGGGACCATCTTTCTAGGAAGTGTACGCATGCTGAATCATAGCAGGAAGCTTCCACTGTGGTAGGATTTCTTGGAGGCAATTTTAGGCCAAAAGTAAATAGAAAATGTATTTGCACAAGCAAATGCCTTGGATCTCAAGAACTATAACAGGGGGGGCTACAGCTCCCAGATTTCAAGCTTTATTTGGTTGGGCTGCATTTGTTGGACGCCTTTGCAATTTGCTGACAGTGGATATTCTGGATTCCAGTGCTTTTTGTTATTGCTTTGCGCATGGGCCAGATAGTAGACTATTTTTATGAAGACCAAACGACCCCAACTACTTAAAAAGAGTAAGATTTAAGGCTATTAGAGATATAGTTTATATATGGCGTGAAGTGGCATCTAATTACTTTCTACCCCTAATGTATTGGAATCGGCCCTTGTGGGATAATCCAGTGCTCCCGGATGTATTTCATGATTCAATTGGTAAGATCTGGGCTAGCTATGTGGTTGAGCGACTGGAACCTCTATATGATGTAAATGGCGTTCGAACATTCGAAGGCCTGCAAAGTTCCTATGACCTTCCCCATTGGGTATTCATCAAATACTTGCAAATTAGGGATTATTTCTTGGTGCACCATGGGATAAAGGCACCTGTGAGTTTTGATGTATTGTTACATCTCCATATTGCACCTAAGAAGTCGTTAATAAGTTTTATCTATCAATGACTCTGAATACAGAATTAACAATAGCCCTAAACTCGCTTTGAAATGGAGTAATCTCTTATCTGAAGACATATTCCAAGCAGAAATTCTTGCCACATTTGAGATGTGAGAGGGTTCAGTACATTCCAAAAATCTTAGATTACAACAATTTAAAACTTTGTATATGTTATACTATACCCCTGTCAGAATAACAAGGTGAGCTAGGAATGATAATGGTGATAAGACTAAATGCCCTAAATGCAGATAGGTGGCCACAAATATGCTACATATGTTTGTTCCTTGCCCAAAATTGGGGCATTCTGGGAAGAGGTAAATCAGGTTATCGAAATGGTAAACCGCCCTTGCAACGAATCCGTCACCCTGCATACCATTACCCCTCAAGTCGTAACAATGACTTGAGGAGGGGGAGAAGGTGTTGGATTTAAAATCCAACGCCTTCCCTTCTGTGCGCACAGACTGGAGTTGGAATAGTAAATTATACTATCCCAACATCCAGTGCCCCTCTTCATTAGTCGTTGTTACAACTTGCGGGGTAATGGTATGAGTTGTCACAACCCGGTCATTGTAATTGCATGCGGAGTGAAGGCATGCGGAATAAGGAGGCATATTCTATTGAAATATGTCTTGGCTTTAATTTACAATTTACTCACAAGGAGATTATGCTTGGGTACAGGGCTGAAGTAGATTTAGGATTAAAGCGACTCTTATCTGTCAGCCAGGCTGTGTATAGCATCAGTGGTGGGCAATCATGAGACAAATTTATGAGAGGGAACTTGCATTAGCCAAGACTAGGGGAGTGTGATCTATTAAGAAATTTTAATATATATGGACTAGCTTTAGTTGGGATTGATATGCTGATTTGAATTCTTTTTATCATTCGAAATAGTATGTTTGGATAATTTCACTATATCCATCTTTAATATATTTCCTGCTAGGTTCTGCTTGTTTGAATAGCTATATTACAGCTATGGAGGAACTACATATCTTAAGTTTTTACTCAGTTTTTTTTTTAATTGTAAGTCTAAATATTTGCTATCCGTCACCCTGAACACTTGAAAAGTATTTGTTTGTAAATTGATGTAACTCCTTGCCTAATGTAACTAATCTATTTGTGATTCAAATTAAAATGTTTCATGATCATGTTTGACATCATATGCCAATAAAAATAATTTTTTAAAAAGGGATCACAAGAACTAATTCACCTTCTTGAAGTCAAACATAATTTTGAATCACCCAAAATCGTTAAGACCGTTGTTTCATTGTAAGGGAGCAATTGACTTTTATGAAGTTTAGATTTTGTTTGAAAGAATCTCTCTTTTGTTTCCAGTAAAATTCCACAAAGACTTGATGGAGGGTGGGGGTGTAGGAGAAATGTTTAAACCGATTTCCCTCCTTACTGGTTCTATTGTACAGCACTCTGACACCTTCGGGTAAAGTCCGCGCTTTATAAAAATGCATAAATAAATAAATGATGGGATCATGGCGAAGATAGCCAATTCTTTCATTCCAGCTGCATTACAGAAGCATTGTCCTGGTTTCCCCCTAGGCTTTCAGTATATATATTTTGTAATCCCTGTTCTCAAAAGAGAATCACTTTATACAGCTCTTGGGTAACTGGCCAATATGGTCCCACCCAGCCAAAGTGTATAAATTGGCAAATATCTTGGTAATACAGCAACAGCTTCTCATTCACCTACTTTACCACCAACAGAAAAAGAAGCATGCATTAGCAAGGCAATACATTTCGCCTATGCGAGAGAAGGGGTGGGTCGAACTCGCGGAGTTCGACTCACGTAATCCCATGGAGTTATCTAAAAACTCTGTAAATTTCAGCAGATCTCCACCTGCAGAGATTGCCACCCGGTCCTGAGCTTGGAGCTTGGATAGGAGCAACCCCAAGAAGTAACATTGGCCATCTCACATGAAATGGCTTTGGGGAGCTACATGTAGACTGCACTGTAGCTACACTTGACGGGCACCCAGGTACACTGAAGGACAGCATCAGTGTGCCACATGCGGCCTGGCACACTTGGAGCAGTGCGTGAGTGGCGATGCATTCTGAAGCATAAGGCAATAGAAAAACATTGTAAGTAAATGCCCAGGTATTCCAGAACGAGACGGCACGGGCTACACAGGCGTACGGACGCAGGACTAGGCTGAGGCAGAGGGGTTTTGAGACCTGCTCCTCAGTAGCCAGGCTGTAAACAGTACCCACAAGGCCCTGGAACTAGAGCAGCGCTGTCAGCTGATAACCCTTGGTTGTCTTTAGATCCCCCATGTCAGCCCTCTGGGGTTCCCTAGCTGCAAGCTAGTGCGTGAGGTCTTACAGTTCATCATGACCAGCCATCGTGGCATCAGGGATTGCATCACTGGAGGAAGTGAGCAGTTTCTGCAACTCCAGAAACCAACAGAAGGGGACTTCTGTGCACTGGCAGGTGATGTGTGTGGGCAATACCAGGGCACTCACCTGGCACACTCCCTTTGAGAGGCCTGGTCCATCACACTCATGCACAAGTTCACGCTGCTTGTGTGTTAGTCACACCCTGGTGCACACTGCACATTTGCCTCCCTGTACTTCACACAGGGCAGGATGGACAGGCCCAGTCAGGTACTTCCAGCTTTCACATTTCATTTCAGAGGGGAAAAAGATACTCTACTCTTTGTTTAACAATAAGTGAGGCCAGTTGCCGCCCACAAGGGTGTGCGATATTAGTGTCACATATGCAAAAAGAACATTTGATGGACAGAATGCAGAACAATATCATACATTCACCCCAGTACACAGATCTGGGCCTAAATCCATCGTTTTTTTTTTGCACACCATGCCATTCCAGTTTGGACCCAGCCATATGCAAATGAGTTTTGACCCAGCGCCCAATGGGAACAGTTCAGCCCGAACTGCCATCCATCATTTGTTTGCATAGCACTTTTTACCCCAAGTGGGATGGGTATGCCCAGACGTGGGTCCCTTGCTCACTGTGCCACTAGATTCAAGGTAGCCTGGTTGATGAAGGGTAATACCCAGAAACTGGTCCCAGGATGCTTCTTTCCGGTCCAGGGAGGACCTGGCTTGGCAATTTGGTCTGAATGTTCCATGAGGCACAGGGTCAAGACTGATTTGCATATGGCTGGGTCTAAACTGGGGTGGCATGGTGAGCAAAAGAACGATGGATTTAACCCAGATCTCTTGACTGAGGGTGAATGTATGATTTATTCAGCATTCCATCCATCATTTGTTTGCGTAGCACTTATTACAGTGTTACTGCACAGGGCCTGCCTGATTTAGACAGTGCTGTGAGGAAGTGGTGGCATGTATTGAATCCCAAATGCGCTCTGCTAGGTAGAGCTGCCAGCCATGGGGCACTCATTTTTGGGAACCGGTGCTTGCTTTGCCTCATTTCCTTATCGCACATCTTTCACGAGTCAGAGGGGGAAACAGTATGGCATGCACACACCCTAAACTAGACACAAACTGCCCCTCCCACGCCCCATCTTGGTTTGTAGGCATTGAAAAGTCCATTTTAATCTACTTCTGCATGTGCTAATTTTGAGTGTGCGTCATAATTTTGGCATTTCCCACATGGGCAATGACTTTGATCATATGTCCTAGAATCAAGTTAATCATTTCAGCCATGAAGCAGAGGATTCCTTTTTCTGCGACTGCACAGCGTGGGTTGATGAAGTGCAGGCTCGGTTGTTGTGGCATGCAGTCACACGCCTGTCACTTTCAATGAAAACACCTAGCTTAGAATACGTTATTGCTGTTGCCACTACTGATTGCGTTGTTTGCATACGCTGTGTGAAGCTGGCATCCGTAGGAGGAGTGTTATGTTATGTTATGTTAAGTGCAACTTATAGAGCGCGCTAACACCAAAAGGCTTCATGGCGCTTTAAGACAGAGTGAGTGAGGGGGAAGCCTGAGTGGCGATGTTTTTAACCAAGGGGTGGGAAGAGGTGAGTTTTGAGTGATTTTCTGAAATTCAGGAGGGAAGGGCTGGATTTAATGGAAAGAGGGAGAGGATTCCAAAATCCGGGGGCTAGGTGGGAGAAGCGACGGCCACCGAATTTCTTGGTTTTAGCTTTGGGGGTGACTAGTAGATGAAGGTGGGCTGATCGGAGGTTGCCCCTTGGTCGATGGGGAGTGATTAGGGATTTTGCTAAATGCGGGGCCGGTGCAATGGAGGGCCTTGAAGGTGAGGCAGGCCACCTTGAAAGCTGCCCTTTGGCTAATTGGTAGCCAGTGCAGGCTGTGAAGTAGAGGTTTTGCCGATTGCCATCTGGGAGTTTTATGAATGAGGCGGGCCGCTTGGTTCTGGACAACCTGAAGGCGGTGCAGCAAAGATTGTGGGAGACCATGGTAGAGGGAGTTGGAGAAGTCCAGATGGAAAAGTACTAGCGAGATGACGACCTGGGTGAGTGCGGCGGGCGGAAGTAGGTGGCGAACTTTGCGGATCTTCCGAAGCTGGTACATACAAGATGAGATGACCGCACCCACTTGGGCTTTGAGAGACAGTTCGGTGTTGATAATCACACCCAGGCTCTTCACTGATTTGACCGGGGCTGGGGGGGGGACCTAGCTCAGGGGGCCAGAACTGAGAACCCCAGTGAGCATGGCTGAGTCCGGGGAGAAGGAGCTCGGTTTTCCCGGGATTCAGTTTTAGCTGATTTAAGTTCATCCAGTGTTGGATATGGATCATAACAGTTTGAAATGTATTGATGGCATGAGGTGAGTTTAGAGGGAGGACAATCTGTAAATCATCGGCATAGTTGTAAACAGTAACGTCCCATTTCTGCAGTGAATGGATCAAGGGCCGGAGGTATAGGTTGAACAGGAGTGGTGAAAGGGAGGAGCCCTGAGGGACTACACAGGTCGTGGGGGGTTTTGTTGCGGTATAGGGGCCCATGCGGACAGCCTGTTTTCTTCCGGTCAGGAAGGACTCGACCCACTTAAGGGCAGTACCCTGGATGCCTGCCTGTCCGACACGGTTGAGAAGGATGTTATGGTCCACCGTGTCAAACGCGGCCGACAGGTCCAGGAGTACAAGGACTTGGGGGATCCCTGAGTCCGCGTTACTCCTAAGCGTGTCCAGGACTGCCAGAATGACGGCCTCGGTAGAGTGGGCCAGTCTGAAGCCAGCTTGGTTGGGCTCAAGGTGGCCAGAGGATTCGATAAAATTAGACAGGCATCGAGTGACGTGGGCTTCCATTAATTTGGAGAAGTAGGGAAGAAGGGAGATGGGACGATAATTGGATGGTTCCGCGGGGTCGGCGCCAGGTTTTTTGAGGAGGGGCACTAGGATGGTCTCCTTGAGAGAGCTGGGAATGATGCCGTTGCTGAGTGAACCGTTCAGCAGGGTTAGAATACAACCAGGTAGATTGAGGCAAACATTCTGTAAGACAGATGGCGGACAGCAGTCGTTAGGGGAGCCAGAATTGACACGAGTAGCGAGTTCCGCTAATGAGATATAGTTCAAAGCCGGGAAGGTGGTGAGAGTCAGGGGGTTGTTGGAGGAGGTGTCCGAAGAGTGTAGCTGGGATGGGAGAGGGATAGAGTTTTTAATTTTTATGATTTTTTCCACAAAGAAGCGGTTGAGAGTGTCACATGTTTCTTGAGTAGGGGTCTGGGCTGGGAGTGTTCTGTCGTCTGTGGTGAGTTTATTCATGACTTTGAACACCTCCTTTGATTTATTAACTGCAGTCGAGATCCTATTGGAAAAATATTCCGATTTTGCTAGGGTAATAGCAGTTTTGTATTCTTTGCGTGCCGCCTCGTAAGACAACCTGGCTGAGTTAGAATAATTGCGTCTCCAGAGTCGTTCCAGCTGGCGCGTTTTTAATTTGTGATGCTTGAGGTCATCAGAGAACCACCTATGGGAGTTATGGTGCTTAGTGCGGGATAATTTGGTAAGGGGGGTAAACTGGTCGCTGGCTGACCTCAGCCAGGAACCGATGTCGTTTTCTATAACGTCGATGTTGTCAGTGGGATTAAAGACTGGGCGGGTGTCGGCCAGGGTAGTGAAAAAGCCCTGGAAATCGTATGTGCTCCATTTCCGTGAGGAACCACCAGCCATCAGAGGAGCAGATATCCGGCCGACGACAGTGATGGAAGTGTCGACTAAATGATGATCTGACCAGACGCAAGGGGATATTGCTGGCTGAGAAAGAGCCAGATTGCAGGTCCAGATCTGGTCCAGGATGTGGCCTTTGATGTGAGTGGGTCGAGTGACCTGTTGGATAAGGTTTAAGCTGTTGAGAGACTCAAAGAGCTCAATAGCTTGGGGGCCGGCGTTGGTATCGTTGAACCAGTAGTTCAGGTCGCCGAAGAGGGCGAAACTGGAGTGTTGCGTTAGCAGATTGGATAGCTGTTCGCTCATGATGTTAGAGAAGGATGGCATAGGATGAGGAGGCCCATATAAAAGAAGAATGGTGAGGGCACCGGCGTCAGTTTCCAGGCTAACCAGCAAGTTATCCACCTCTGGAAGGGGGAGGGAGTAAGAGGAAGTGGAGCTCCGGTGCTTAGATATGATGGTTGCCACCCCACCCCCGGGCCGGTCACCGGGGCGATCGGCATGGAGGATGTAGTAGTCAGGGGGAAGGGTCGCCAGAATATCTGGGAGGGATTCTGAAGTTAACCAAGTTTCCGTAAGCAGGAGTATGTCAGGGTTGTTATTAGACAACAGGATGAAAATGTCCTCGCGGTGTTTTACTAAAGAGCGGGTGTTCAGATATGACACCCTGATGGAAGTGGCGTTACTAGTCGGTTTAACTGTAGGTGTGCGCCCAAATGGAGAGAGTAGAGCGGGGCGCAAAAGGCCAGCTGTGTGTATACGGAGTGAGTCTGTGTGGGGTAGCATTTTTTGCAGGAATGCAAATCTTCTCCTTACCTTTGAGAAAGAGGAGCTGAGACTCGTCCTCCTCTATATTTCCAGTTTCACCGTTATTCCCTGTAGTCATCTATCGACTTTGTTACTTCAACCAGTGGCGTAACGGAACTTGAGGGAGCCGCCCTGCCAAGTACATTGGAAGGGCCACCCACGGTCCGGACCCAGTCCTGACCTCTCAGGGTGGGGGCCCGCCACCTGAGCACAGTGCTGGGGGAGGCCCCCTGGAGCTTGGGGGCCCCCACACAACAGGGGCTGCAGGGGCTATTGTTACGCCACTGGCTTACACTGCACACAAGTTAACTCTTTACAGTAAGGCCTTGCCTGCCATCAGTGAAGCAGAATTGTGCATTATCAGACAATGCCGTTGGTGCAGGAAGGGGCGGAAAGAATGAGAAAAGAGGGTGGAGGGATAACAGGGACATTAGCTGTGCCAGGAGAGCAATACTAGTGTGCTGAAGAAATAAATAAGCTGCTGCTTCCAAACTAGGGGTGGGTGAGGAGCGCTCACTGGTAAACTCAAATTCGCAGGTGCCAAAAACTCTGTGAATTGCGCTGGCTGAGTGGAGCGGAGTTCAAGCCCACTCCTACATGGTAAGTATTGGCTTTGTCAATGGTATGGCATAGATTGGTGTGGAGTGGCAGAGAGGGGAGTGGAGAAGAGTTGCTTGGATTGGGGTAGAGTAGAGTGACATAGAGTGGAGTGGCATAGAGTAAAGTGATGTAGAGTGGTGTAGAGTAGAGTGGCGTAGAGAAGAGTGGTGTACAGTAGAGTGGGGTAGAGTAGAGTGGGGTAGGGTAGGGTAGGGTGGAGTGATACAGTGGGGCAGAGTACAGTGGCATAGATTAGAGTGGCATACAGTAGAGGGGAAAAGAGAAGAGTGTCATTGTATGAGATGGTGTGAGGTAGAGTGACATAGAGTAGCACTTTGTGGAATGGAGTGGCATGTTATAGAGTAGGGGAGAGTGGACTGGCGTAGAGTTCAGTGGCAAAGAGTAGAGTGGTGCAGACTGGAGTAGAGTTCTGTAGATTGCAGTGGTGTAGAGTGCAGTGGAGCAGAGAGGTGCAGATTAGAATAGAGTGGTGTAGAGTGCAGTGGTGTAGAGTGCAGTGGCATAGAGTACATTTCACTGGCGTAGAGTAGATTAGAGTGCCTTTGAGTAGAATAGTGCAAAGTAGAGTAGAGTGGCATGGTGAGCAGTGCTGCAGAGTAGAGTTGAGTGGCGTAGAGTGCAGTGGTGAAAGCAGAGTGGCATAGAGTGCATTGGCATAGAGTGCAATGACTTAGAGTGGTGAACAGTAGAGAAGAGTGTAATGGACTGGCCTGGAGTAGACTAGAGTCGTGTAGAATGGTGTTGAGTGCAGTGGCATAGACTGGATTGGCATAGAATAGAGTTGAGTAGAGTGGTGTGGAGTGGAGTACACTAGAAAAGCATAGAGTGGAGTGGCATGGAGTGGTGTGGAGTGGCGTAGAGCACAGTGGCATGGCATAGATTGTGTGGAGTGATGCATTTTGGAGTAGAGTGGAGTAGAGTGGAATGGAGTGGAGTGGACTAGGGGTGTGGAATAAAGTGGGGAAGAGTAGAGTGGCATAGAGTAGAGTAGTGAAGAGTGGCATCGAGTAGAATGGTATTGTGTGGGGTAAAGTGACATTAAGTGGAACTGTGGGGATTGGTGTGGCATAGAGTAGAGTGGCGTGGCATAGGGTGGAGTGGCAGAGAGTGGTGTGCCATGGCATTAAGTTGAGTGGATTGGCATAGAGTAGAGTTGGCATAGAGTAGAGTGGGCCGGTGTAGAGTATACTGGTGTTGAATAGAGTGATGCAGAGTAGAGTGCAGTGGCATAGAGTAGAGAAGTGCAGAGTAGAGAAGAGTGCAGTGGTGTAGAGTGCAATGGTGTAGAGTACAGTTGTATAGAGTGGTGCAGAATAGAGCAGAGTGACGTAAAGTTCACTGGGATAGAATGCAGTGGAGCAGAATGGTGCAGAGTAGAGTAGACTGGCATAGAGTGCAGGAGCACAGATTAGAGTGGTGCAGAGAAGAGCAGAGTTTTGTAGAGTGTAGGGTTGTAGAGTAGAAGGGAGTAGCATTGTGTAGGTTACAGTGGCATAAAGTAGAGTGGTGCAGAGTTGTCTTATTTTCAGGAGCACAATTTGTAATTGAATGGTTATAAAGTTAGCAACGTTCATGCATTTAGCAGTAATAGTGGCCTGTATGACTTGCACAGCAGGCAATGTTTCTTTGGCTTGCAAGCTGGAGTAAAGACAGAGGGGCTTATTTATGAGCCCATTGCGCCACTTTTGTGCCACTGTTGCGTCACTTTTCGCGATGCAGCTGTAGCTTAAACAATGCACCACGTTGTGCCATATTTACAAAGTGTTGCATCTAGGCAGATGTGTCACCTTGTAAACCCCAGTGTCAAAGTACACCGGCATCAGATATAATAAATGATGGGTGGGCGTTCCCCTCAAGAAAGCCTTGTAGTAGTGGCACAGTGAAATCTGTCAGATTTCACTGCGCCTCTTGTAGGATGTCACTGCGTCAAAACCTTCCTCTTGCCTCATAGCAGGCGTAAGGGTACCACAGTGCAATGTGTATAGGACTCCCGCATGCCTTGTTGCGTCATGCTTACGACACAACTCAAGCAATGCGGGAATTTTGCGGCAACAGGTACGTCAGTCCTTGCGACATGGAGTGCCGTACAGTAAATATGGCGCATCCATGGTGTCGCAAGGAGGTCGCAGTGAAAGTGTTGCATCACTGTTTTATCGCAGCTATGCAACACTTTTCATAAATGAGGCCCAGTGTCTTTCTAATAGCCACAGTGATAAAGCAAGGTCAACGATATCCTGGCAAAGTATAGTAATTAGCTCCAAAATTAGACCGAGTGACATTTTCTAAATTTCAGAGAAGCTCATCTGGTCCAAGAGGATTGCCATTTTTCAGATACTTAATAAGTTAATAACTTCCTTCTTGTTTTCTTATATTGGCTGCCAGCTCAGTCTGCTCATTAACATCTAAACATGGAGAACTAAATAAACCCATTATTTTGCCCCGGCTCTCATAATCACCTCTGTATGGGTTGAAAAAATCCTAAAAAATAATCTATAAATTCTGTTTATATAATTTTAGCACAGCTGTAAGTTACTCGTTCACTCTTAATTTGATGAATGCTGTTTGATTGTCCTCATTAGCTTTCCATGTTAATAACTTTTACAATTTATTTGCCAAAAAAAAAAACTTTTAGGCATTTTATCCTAGGCCTAGTCGAAGTCTGAATTGAGCAGAAGTAAGGGCCAGATGTACAATGCTTGCATTTTGCGAGTCGCAAATTGCATCAAATTGCGACTCGCAAAATGCATGTACAACAGTGTCTGAGACACTGTTTACGATTTCCAATGGGGTCGCCAATTGTATGCCTCATCAATATTCATGAGGCAAGCGCAATTTGCGACCCCATTGGGAATTACTGGCACTCACAGGGAGGTTGCCTGCTGGGGTCAGCAGACCACCATGTCTGTAACTGCTTTTTAAATAAAGCAGTTTAGAAGGAAAATGGATGCATTTAAAAAAGAAAAATTTTACTTTTCAGTTTCATTTTTTAAGGACTCATAAAAAATATTTTCACACTCATTCACAAAGGGGACCCCTTCCCGTTTGCAAGTGACTTACCACCTTTTTTTGAAAAGGGTGGTCAACTGCGAGTGTTTTGCAACTGCAAATGCAGTGGCAAAACAATCATACATTGGTGTGAGACTCGCTATTGGGAAGGCACTCCCTTGGCAAGGCCCTTCCTAATAGGGAGTCGGAAACCATATTTTGCGAGTCGCTATTAGTTTAGCGACTCGCAAAATATGGTTTGTACATGGGGCTGACCTATTTTGCGGTCGCAAATGGGCCAAATTCCTGTTTGCGACTGCAAAAAACAGTCGCACATTGGCCCCTAAATGTTTTAAGGTCAATTGTCTTTTCCTAAACCATGTGTCAGAATGTATGAGCTCCTACTGCACCATTTCGGCCTCACAAGTATATTTATGTCTGCCTCCCAGGTATTTCCCGATGACTTTAGATGAATAGACTATTCGATAATCAAGCCTCTTAATAATATAGTCATCTCATACATAACAAGTATTGACACAACCAATAATTGTGGCCTTGGCAAGCTGATGCAATGTCACATTTATTTTTATTTTTTTACTACAAGCATATGCCACAGAAACAGAAATAAACAATAAAACATGGTTGTTGCTTAAAGGACGTAGACTCGACCTTGCAGTAAAGAGTTGAATAAAAAATCACGTCATTTTATAGAATGGTGCTTCCCAGCAGACAGGTATACTTAGAATAGATAAATAAAAAATTTTCAGTGCGAATGCACACCACGGGAAACTGTGACTCTTAGAGGTTTAAAGCAAAGGAACTTTTGGCTTGAAATTACTGTAAACTGAAGACATAGTTTAATCTCACAAGGGTGACTCCCAAAATAGATAAAGAATAATGACTGGAAACACTGGCAAGTACAATATTGGCCCATCAGTCCTGGCACTAAAGTGCACTTTTTTAGGTGAATGTGCACATACAATTAGGAAAAATCCTGCCACTCACAGCGCAAGGGAGCCAATGGTTGAAGTGGTTTGATCTATTGCACCATGTTATATGCTCGGTGGAGGCAAAATGATAATGACATTTAAACAGGACAGATCAGTAAATGAACAGGGCTGGCACGACACGGCTCTATGTATGTTTCTGTTTATGCATTTATAATATATGATTTTCTTTTTTTTTTTTTACTTTAGGCTGGCAAAAGAGCTGAAGATGCTTCTAGGTCACACCTAAAATCAAGTGCAGTTCCTAAGTTCTTCAAAAAGATTCTATTGTTAAAGACTTAAAATGGATAATAAACTCTGTGTTGTCAGCAGCTTACAGACGGTGCACTATCATCTCTGCTGTTTTTCTCTTTTTAATCCTTTTATTCTTATTGGAATCAACAAATGATATGCGTACGTACGTAAATTCTCATCCGATCTTTTTTACTTGTTTAGACATTTAAAACAAAATCAATATTTGAAAAAGATCTACATAAGGGGAATATACAAGAATGTAGTGATATTTTAGGTACCCCTTGACCACTTTTACAGAGGAACTCCATCATTGCATCTTATACAAATGAAGAGAGTTCACCTGGACAGAATCTGTGTGCTTCCAACTAGGCCTGGGTGGTAAATTCCGTTCCGCTCGCGGAATTTGTTGAATTTGGGTAATTTTGCGTTCCGCGGAGAACGAGGAATCTCCAAAAATTCCAAGATCTGCTGCTTCGCAGAATTTTTTCCTTGTTCACGATTTCAAAATGCGTGTTCGCAAGATATTTCCCCCTGAGCATGCACACAGCAGAACAGGCAATTCCGCTTGTTCGTGGAACTCTGCGTGCTCACGGATATTTTTTACCGTTTCGCTGAGCTTTGAGTAGCGCAACTACGCAAATTCCGCCCACCCCTACTTCCAACCTTGTCAAGGATGGATAGAAGTCATGTTGTAATATGTAGAATGGAACTCTCCTCTGGCTTCATTCATTGTCAAGGTAACACCTATATTCCCCCTGGATAAAGAGGTAACTATCCTTGAGACAGCTGCTGAAACGTGATGCACAATTATGCCTGGGTAGGCGTTTGTTACCTGAAGCGAGGACAACCTCCTGTTCTTCTATGTCCTTGCACAGATAACAAAGATAAAAATGTCTTCCTAACGTACATATCACACTGCCCCCAGTGCCTGCATCATGGATCTAAGAGCTACAAAGTTGTTGAATTTTGCTCTTTATTATCTCCTTATCTCTTTTTCTCTCAATCTTTCTTCCCCACCCTAGTCTCTTCATATAATGTAGATTTTCCACAGCCTTGGTGGGCTGAAAATCTGGATTTTATTAAGGACACAGAGGCAAATATTATGCAATAAATCCTTTATTGCCACCACTCACCAGCAAGAAAAAACACAACATGTTCTTAGAATAAAGAATATAGAACTTCTGAGAACATTCCAAACACAATAAAACTCCTTTCTAGCATGTACTCTTCCTTCTTATGTTGCCTGCAAAAAGAGAATATATCAACAAAAATTAAAATCCAAAAAGCAAAGTCTTATAAACTTGAAACAGAACACAAAGTCTTCTTTCTTCTCTCCAACGCCAATATGAAAAATCAAAATCTCATATTGTCCATTCAATTTGAATTCTGACCTGCACAAAATACAATATCAGAAAAATAATCAATATAAGGGTCCGGGCTAAGGGTGGGATAATATTTGCCTCCGTGTCCTTAATAAAATCCAGATTTTCAGCCCACCAAGGCTGTGGAAATCTACATTTTATGGCACGACACGGAGGCAACATTATGCAAGTTCAAAGCATATCAACAATACATTGAGCAGCACTCTCAATTGGTTTAAATAAAATTTCCTGAAAACAGAATCTGTTGACCAATCTGCACTTTTCAGAATATCTTGTAAACTTCCTCCTAAAATTCTTGCTTTAGAAGCAGCTGCACCTCTAACAGAATACGCTTTAAACTTACTTGTATCAACACCTGCTTTTTCCATAAGCATTTTTATCCACCTTGCCAAAGTTGGCGCCGAAACTGCCTTAAAAGGATACCTGAAAGAAATCAGTAATTGTTCTACCCCAACAGGTCTAAAGGGTTTAGTTCTGCTTTCATACTCTTTAACACAACGAACCACACAAAGCTTTTCTCTCTCTACCAGATAAGGATAAAACACTGAATTTGAATTTGTCTTCGTTCTTTGCTTTATATAAAAACATATTCCCTCCGGAGTATAACACCTGCTTGAAACTTCCAAAGCATGAACATCAGAAACCCTTCTAAATGGAAGAAGACACAACAACATGGTAAGCTTAAGAGTCAAATCTCTCAGACTCAAAAACGTATTGTCCTCCCATGACTCGAATAAAATTAAAACAACAGATACATCCCACAAAGATGAGTATCTAGGTCCAGGAGGAACCGCCAATCTAATACTTCTTAACAATCTCTTAACCATAACATCCTGACCAATAGAAATACCATTAACCAACTCATGTCCAGCCGAAATAGCAGACCTATGTAAATTCACTGACCTATAAGCCAAACCACCTTGAAATAAACCTGTTAAAGAATTCAAGATACTAACTACATTTTTTGAAACGGGATCCAAACCCCTTTCCACACACCAACCATTCCATCTATTCCATGCTGACGTATAGACCTTCCTCGTACCTGGAGCCCATGATTCCTCAATGAGTCTCTCAGCCTCCGATGAAAGTCCTGGCTTACTCCAAACTCTCCTGAAAGTCTCCAAGCCAGAAGAAGAAGATGACCTGAGGTCACTAAATCGTGAAACTCCCCTAAAGGACCTCGTAACATCCCTTTGAACGTAGGAAGAAGAATTGCTAAATCCACACTCATTTCTAACAACATAGGGTACCACACCTGTGAGGTCCAAAATGGGGTAATCAGAACCACTGTTTCCTTCCATTTCCTGATCATTCCTGTCACTCTGCTTATCATTGAAAAAGAAGGAAACGCATAAGGCCTTTGACCTCTCCAATTCTGTAGAAAAGCATCTACACCCATCGCATCCGGATCTGGATGCCACCTGAAAAATCTCTCTACCTGTCTGTTCATCCTGTGCGCAAAAAGGTCTACCTGAAAAGGTCCCCAAAACTTGTTCAATTTCATAAAAACTATCCTGTCCAACATCCAATCGCTTGAATCGTAAAAGTTCCTTGAATACCACTCTGCCACAGAATTCGAGTTCCCTGGAATATGTTCTGCTTGTACAAAAATATTCCTTTCCAAACAGTACTCCCAAAAAAATCTTTGCTATGTCCGCCAAACCTTTTGAACAAGGACCTCCCATCCTGTTCACATAACGCACTGTAGAAACATTGTCCATCCTCAAGATCACTGAACAACTCATAGTTTGTTCCCCAAAGCATTTTAAAGCGAAAGATCCTGCTAACAATTCTAAACAATTTATATGTAAATTTCTTTCCTGACTCGTCCAACGACCTCCAGAACTTAGCCAACCGCATCTTGCACCCCATCCTTCCAAACTTGCATCCGATTCTACAATTAGATCCGCATTCTCTCCAAAAATTGCACGCCCATTCCATGCATCCATATTCCTTAACCACCAAATCAACTCCTGTCTCGCTTCCTGTGAAAGACACACATTTTCTGAATATTTCAAACCGCTCCTTAAATGATAAGCTTTCAATCTCTGTAGAGCCCTGTAATGCAATGGACCCGGAAAAATTGCCTGAATTGTTGAAGACAAAAGACCCACAATGCGAGCCAACATCCTTAAAGATATACTGTCCATTTTCAAGATATTCCTTAACTCTTTCCGAATCCTCTTCAATTTTTCCTTTGGTAGTTTCAACAAAGTCTGTTCTGTATCTACCACAAAACCCAAAAATTGAGTCTGTTGACTTGGAACACATTGAGATTTCTTTCTGTTTATTACAAAACCTAATGACTCTATCAACTTGATCGCCAAGTACGTATGAGAAAGAAGAGAGTCTCTGTCTTGATCCATCAATAAAATATCGTCTAGATATATTATCAACCTGACCCCTCTCTCTCTCAAAAAAGCTGCCACTGGACGTAGTACTTTCTTGAAGCACCACGGGGCTGAAGACAGACCGAACGGAAGATACACAAATTTCCATAGATTGTCTCTCCATGCAAAGCTCAAAAATCTCTGATGCTCCTTGCAAATCGGAATCGTTAAATAAGCATCTTTCAGGTCTAGTCTTGTTAACCAATCCTTCTTTACCAAAATATCCTTTAAAAGATGTATCCCCTCCCTTTTGAAATGGTGATAAACCACCCAATCGTTCAAATGATGCAAATTTATTACAGGACGCATACCCCCTTTGTCCTTCTTTTCCACCAGGAAAATATTGCTTATAAAACCTTCCACATTTTCTCTCTCCTCCACAATCGCACCTTTCTTTAACAACTCTCTCACCTCTATATCTATTAAGTCTAATTGTTCTTTCCCAAACGTTATTGGGTTTGGCATCCTTTCTTGTACCGGCATCTCTATGAACTCTATCCTGAAACCCTGTACTGTTTCTAACACCCAAGGATCCTTTGTTATAGTCCTCCATACATCTAAAAATTGGGCAAGTCTGCCGCCCAACTTTAATTGGATAGCAGAAAGGTCTTGACTTACCATTTGCACCTCTGCCTCGTCTCTCTCCTCTGTTAAATCTTCCTCTACCACATTGTCTTTGTGGAAAAAATCCTCCTCTATAATATTGCTGACCATGGTAGCCTCTTCCAAATCCTCTTGAAAATGAGCCTCTTGTAATACCTTGACCTCGGCCAGAGAACCGGCCCCTCGTTCTCCCGGCCATGCCAAAAACACGCTCATTGAAAACTTTCTTAATCTCTCTCTGAGATTTGTGTAGGCTGCTAAAAGCACCCAAATATCTTGATAGCTCTTTTATAAATTCATCACCGAAGAGAAGCCCTTTTGCCAATGGGCCTTCTTCCTTAATAGCAAGGTCTACCAATTTCGGGTCAATTTTTAGCAATAAACTTTTCCTCCTCTCTATTGATAGGGCTGTATTTGCGTTGCCTAACAAACAAACAACCCTTTGTATCCATTCTCTTAATTCCTGTACATCAACTTCACTTTTATTCACATTGGCTTCTTCAGCCATATCAAAATTTTTTGATACTGGTCCTACAACATCTAATAATCTATCTTTTTAAAAAAAATTAAATTCTTTATTCGTGATTGGACATACAAGGCAGCATAGTCTATAATCATCATACATTTAACAATCACGGTTTTCTCTTTTCATCCCAACAGCAGGTAAAACAGTAACGATATCCCACCAACAGTTCGGATCTATGCAGTCTCCATACCTGTATTATGACACTCAGCGTGTAACATTTCACAGCCATCCATGGGCATCTTGCTAGGGAGCATCTTAACTCATACAAGGTACTAAAGGAGTATACCTGCACCCTCCCGCTTCCACCCCAACTGTCCCACCCCTAACCCCCCCATCTCCTGAGCGCAAATGCCTCACTTCGGTACAATTCTCCTGGCTACAGTTCTGACCACTCCAATGAAGTAATAACACATAAACAGATACAGCAATCCGGCCTTTGCATGATCAAACCCCAAACTTTCATACTTAATGCGTACTATGTGGTCCATCTCCCTGTGACAGCGCCGGGTCTAGGCCATCTAAGTCCAGCAGCATAACCTCCCAATCCATTGCCATAGGGTGTTTCCGCCTCCCAGTTTCATCCTCTCTCCTAAGGGTGACACTCTCCACCTGGCCCCATTTCACTACATCTCTCTTACATGTCTCCACGCTAGGCGCCCTAGGAGATTTCCATCTCATGGTGAGCCCTCTAATCGCCAAGATGAGTGCTTGGTCTATAAATTTCAGCTTGGCTTTCAATGCTTTAGGGCGGTGACGAGCTCCCTCTAAGAAATATAAGGCGGTGTCTTGTACCTGCATGTGTGTAACCTCCCGCAGTATCTGGCACACTTCCCCCCAGTATCTCCTCAATAGCGGGCATGCCCAAATCATATGGAGAAGGCCCGCCTCATCCGCACGGCACCTAGGGCAACCATGGGGGGAGTCCGGGAACATCCAATGGATCCTCTCTGGGGTCAGGTATGCTCTATGAAGAACTATGGCCTGAATACATTTAAATTTCACATTCCGTGAAACTCTTCTAGGATGTTCGAGTATCACCTGCCACATATTATCCGTTATCTCCTCGCCAGTCTCCTGTGCCCAAGTGTCTCGTAATGTAGTGAGGGATATTGCTGCGTGCATTCTGATTCCGGTATATAGCCATCGCACCAAGTGTCCCCCTGTCTTCATAAGATACATCAGGTGTACTAACACATGTCTAGGTGGTTGAGTGCGTTGCGGGGCCCAAGTCGTTCTAATATAGTGGGACACTGTAGCATGCAACAAGTATTGTCTGTCAGAAGTCCCTGTGACTTGTACGAAGGTGTCATAGTCCAGGAGAGTGTCGTCCCCAAAGAAACTCCCGACCTCCCAAATCCCGTTCTCCGTCCAATGGCGTAGTGTCTGTCTTGTAAGTCTTCCCTGTGGTGCTGGGATGCCCAATAGGGGGATATTCCCGGCATAGGGTATTACTGGCGCCGTGTACGCCAGTGCCTTCTTCCAGCAAATGAGGGCCGTGCGAAGCAGTGGGTGACACGTACGTGGCAATTTACTCTTTGGCACCAGTAGACTGTGCAATTCTCCCCGGTCCAATCGCTCGGACGTAAGTCCAATTTCGTACAGATTCCTACCTGCCAGCCAGTTTGACAACCACTGGAGCTGGCTTGCGTGATAATAATACCCTCGGAAATCTGGGACTCCTAGGCCTCCAAGTCTGGTGTCAAGCTGGAGTTTGCGAAGACTTACCCGTCTTCGGCCCGTCCCCCATATAAGTGTGGTCAGCAGAGTGTTTATCATGGTAAATACCTGTTGCGGAAGACAGACCGGTAGGTTAGCAAAAAAATATAACAGGCGGGGGAGCATAACCATCTTGGCTATCGCGATGAGACCCATGACGGACAGAGGTAATGAGGTCCAAAACCCTATGCTGCTGCGTAGACCAGTAATAGCTCTCACGATATTGCCATCAATTTGGTCCTCCGTTGTCCTATATATTCGAACACCCAGGTATTTAAAGGTGGATTGCTCCACCGGGATCTGATAGGCTCCGAGGGGTATGGAAGGAGGGCGAAATAAAATCCAACCGATTTGTCTGGGTTTATAGCTAAACCCGACACCGTTTCGAACCTGCGAAAGGTGTCGTACAATTGCATATGATCCGCTTCCAGGTCTCGGAGGTATATCAACATATCGTCCGCGTATACGGAAAGTAGATGACAGGTCCCTGCCACCGGGATGCCAAATCTCTCCGTGTGCATCCGCAAGGCAATGGCCAGGGGCTCGAGCGCCAGAACAAACAGCATCGGGGACAGAGGGCAGCCCTGCCGGGTGCCCCTATGTACTGGGTATTCTGCCGAGACATATCGCCCGGTTCGTGCCCGGGCGGTGGGATCGGTGTATAACAGCCGGATCCACCGTAATAAAGGGACAGGGAAGCCAAAGCGAGTCAGGGCTTCAAACATAAAGGGCCAGGAGAGGGAATCAAACGCTTGTTTTAGATCTAGTGCTATGCACCCAACCCGGTGCAAGTCCTGTGGCGATGCTGCCATTAGAGCATGCAGGCATCTCGTATTTAGAGAAGTACTACGCCCCAGAAGGAACCCACATTGGTCGCGGTGGATAAGGGCAGGCAGATGAGGCTGTATCCGCAAAGCGATAGCTGTGCTCAATATTTTATATTCCGTAGACAGCATGGATAAGGGTCTATAATTTGCCAGTTCCATAACATCCCTACCCGGTTTAGGTATGGAGATCACCAGGGCTTGCATGGTGGATTTTGGTAAGTGCCCCTCCTCGAACGCTGTCCCATAGATCTTTTCTAGGACCGGCACCAATGTCTCAGCATATGTTGAGTAAAACTCCACCGGTAATCCATCCATACCCGGCGTCTTGTTCCTATTTAAGTGTTTAATCGCAGCGCGTATCTCGTGTTGCGAGATAGGCCCTTCAAGTGTCTTCTTCGTAGCTGCCGTTAAGGATGGGAAGGGGAGATCGCGCAGAAACTCAGCGATCTGCTCGGAGCCCTCGGAACCCATAGGAGCATAAAGTGCCTGAAGGTGTTCGTGAAAGGCCTGATTAATTTCAGATTGAGTGTGTACTAGGGCACCCCTCGGGTGACGTATTTGGGTGATTGTCGGTGGGTCAGGTCTATCCCGCACCAGCCGGGCTAGGAGAGCCCCGGAGCGGTCTGCTTCAGTATGTTGTCTCCGCAGATACGCCTTGTAGTCTATATTCCGTAATGACTCTAACGCTTCTGCATGATCTATGTACAATGCCTGTAGTTCTTGTTTTCTATCCGGGTCTACACTCGCCTCCCGTTCAATCCCCTTGAGTCGTTCCTCCACCTGACACAATTTCTTGTGTATTTCTTGTCTTGCCCCCACCAATTGCCCTATCGCTACTCCTCTCACTACTACCTTCATCGCATCCCACACTACTAGATTAGAGGAAGCGGAGTCCCAGTTATCTTCCAGGTAGTTTGTCAAGGCGTCCGCCAAAGTCGCACGGAATGGGCCGTCCTCCAGGAGACGTGGGTTAAGTCTCCAGGTTGATACCGGGGTCGGTACCCTACCCCAGTGGAGGGTGATCGCTAAGGGCCTATGGTCCGAAAAAGTTTTCGCCAGATATTCGGACGAACCCACCATTGTGACAAGAGCCCCGGAACACAGAAAGTGATCTATGCGGGTGTGTAGATCATGCACCGGGGAGTAGAAGGAATATTCCTTATAGGAGGGGTGAAGCGTTCGCCAGACGTCATTGAGCCCCCATCCCTCTGCCCACATTGTAAATATGTCAGTCAGTCTTGTAGCTCTGGACGCCTGAAGGGGGGGTGCGATCTGTCCAGGCCCAGATCCAGTACAGCATTCCAATCCCCCCCAAGTATCCAGGGTTTCCTGCCCAGTCTGCCAACTCCCTCCCAACCTTATGGAAGAATATGTCCTGCTCATAATTCGGGGCGTATATGCTGCCCAGAACGATCAGTGTGCCATCTAGGGTGCCTTTGACTAGGATGTACCTGCCCTGATCGTCTATCCTCCTTTCCAGCTCAACGAAAGGTGTCCCGTGACGGACCCAAATGGTCGCCCCTCTAGAGAAAGCAGAATAGGACGTGGAATAGATAGTGCCCCTCCACTTCTTTCTCAGCTTTTGCGCCTCTGCGGTTGTGAGGTGTGACTCTTGGATGAAGGCTATATGTGTCTGCTGTCTGAGGAGGAAGGAGTGAACTCTATGTCGTTTTTGCACCGCTCCCAGACCCCGCACGTTCCAGGTTATGAAATTATAAAACCCAGCCCTCTCAGCCATGATCATTCGTCATCAGATTGGTCAATGTCAGTGGTCGTGTACCAGGATCCCAAGCGCCCAGGAGAACACATACCCCAACATTGTGAACAAAAACAGAACTAACTCGGCACAGCCGTTTAACCCAGCTGAGCCCAACATGAGCAAATATAACAGAAAAGTCCAAAGTCTTGTGCGTTCGCTATTGGGGGGGCGGTGAAACACACACACGTTCATGATGTTATCGTCATCAGGCATTGTCGGCTCAACGGCCGCCCAGCCAGGGAGTATCGCTTATCAATGATACAAAGCATTTTCGAAATGGTTGCCACGGGACAATCAGTGAGCCTCTCGCAGCACCTTATACAATCAACCCCTGTATGTATCCACTAGGAGCCAGGGGGGCGCCCGGTGATACCACCCAAGTACCAGCAGGTCCAGTGAAGGCTTCCCACCCCAGAAACACAGAACCACTCAAAATTAAGACAGGATCTATACAGTATGATAGCATAAAAGGATACAATGAAGTGCATCGAGAGATACATTACTATAATACTGCAGCCAGCCGGTCAATTGTCCATTCGTCCGCAGCTCGGGGAGTGACCGTGGGGAATAGGATTACACTGTTCTCCGAGTCCGAATGTAGTGTACCGTCCTCCGAATCCGTGGTTATTCTTGTTGCAGCTTCCCGGAAATTACCAGCCATCAACAAAGCCCCGAGCTGTTCCTTCGTGTGTTGCGTCCGGGATGGGCCCTGTCGGTTCCTCTCCTTCCCGGCTCCCGGGGACCTTCGGGCTTCTTGGTCCAAGCCCACACTCGAGTTGTCAGTAGCCGCCGCCTGGGAGTCATGTTGGCTGCCATCGATGCCCATCACCTCCAGCCATTCGTCAGCATCCGAGGGGCTCTCAAAGAAGTGAGTTTTCCGTCCATGTATGACTTTCAGGCGGGCCGGGAAGAGAAGCGCGTATTTCAACTGTGCCTTCCGGAGCTTCCTCTTCACCTCCAGGTATGACGCACGCCGTTTCTGCACCAAGTTTGTATAGTCCGGGTAGAGGGACACCCTCTGGTTCTCAAAGTGGATGGTGGACTTCTCTCTGGCCCTCTGTAGAAGGATATCCCTATCCCTGTAATTCAGGATACGTACTATCAACGGGTGCGGAGGGCGACCCGGTCGTGGCTGTCCAGACGGGATCCTGTGTGCACGTTCCACGCAGAAGTGTGGGGACAGCCCTTCTGGTGCGATCTGGTCGCGGAGCCAATGTTCAATAAAGTCCGCCGCCTGCACCCCCTAACATCTTTCCGGCAGGCCTATCACCCGTATATTATTGCGGCGATTGCGTCCTTCCGCATCCTCCACCCTGTCCATCAGGGAAGTGACCTGGCTTTGCAGCTCCTGTATCGAAGTAGTATGTTCCGCCACAGTTGGTGTGATATCAGCTACCGCTAGACCGTGATCTCTGACTGTCTCCGCCAGTTTGGCGTGGTCTGCCTTCAGGAGAGAGAAATTAGTGGTGAGGGTCCCCAATTGTTGCTCCATCGCAGCCCTAGAATCCCTGATTTCTTGGAGGATCAGGCCAAGTTTATCCACTTGCTGTGCGCCTGTCTGGGCCATTACAGTCGTCCCCGGCTGTCCTCCTCTGTCAACCGGCCCAGTCTGCTGTTGGGGGTCCTCCGGCTCCCCCTGTCCTTCAGTGTTTTTCAGGCCTCTGCGCCCCATCTCGTCTCGTGGTAGGGCTCACCCCCTCCAGAAAGCGGATGTGGCTCCAGTCTTCCTCCCACTGTGCAGGCGCCTTCTCCCACAGGGTGTAGGTGTTCGTCTCCCAGAGTGACCGAATGGCAGTGCGCGGGTAGGTGGGGGGTGGGTACTGTCCACCCTGGGTCAACTGGAGGATATAATGTCCAGGCCTCTCATCTGCCTCTCCAGGGCCCTCACCCTTGACAAGCACCCCCTCCAGAATCTATTCACCCTTGTACTCGCCAGGGGGAAGGGGGGGGGGGGGGCGGGAGGGTACCGCTGTCAGGTCTTCACCTCACCTCCTCTGTAAATGGCCGTCAGGGTCCTCCTTGTGGCCTCTCATGCAGCCCCAGCCTGCGCAGTGTGCCGTCCGGAGTGATCAGTCCCCCTGCGTCTGGCAGAGCAGAGCCAGGCGTGGCGGGGGGGTGAGGGGGGGCAGTGTCGGCCCCAGTGTTCGGCGCCGCGGGTCCAGGACCCAATCCGCCGCCGACCGCCGCTCGACAAAAATGGCGCCGACAGGGACTCCGAAGCGTCTCCCAGGGCACCCGCGGTCAGCGCGGCATACGCTCTCCCCTCAGCCTGTTACTGCCAGACCGGATCCATCGCAGTGTGGACGCAAGGGGGAAGCTCCGGTGCTATGACTCACCGCAGCTATCGTAGGCCCCGGGACACTCCGCAGCTATCCAGCGGCCGACCGTAGGACTTCTGGACGGTTGCCGCCTCCACTCCACCTCCCGGCGCCAACAGCCCGCCGCGTCCAGGAGGCCCGGTCCTCCCTCGGCCAGAGCACAGGTCAGCGATCACTGAAGCCGGGCCCAAGGCAGTTGCCCAGCTTCGTCTGTCTTTGCCCGGGAGGTTGCACTCCGGATATTGCCCGCGGCTCCCCTTCAGCAGGATTCATCCCGTGGCCGGGCCCGGAGCTCTAACAAATGCCGTCCGCCATTGTGGCTGTTCGGCCACGCCCCCCCATCTAATAATCTATCTTGACAGGATTTCAATCCTCTATCTATACCTTTCCTCGGATCACGACCCCCTTTTGCAATAAATGCAATCATCTTAGAATCAAGTTCTGGTGTCACCAACATCTTAGTATCTACTAAGGGTCGAGGACATGCGGACCGTAGTCTTACCCTAACCTCTTTAGGGATTTCTCTTCTCATCCAATATTCAAGATATTTCACAACATGTTCCGAAGGAGTCCACTCCGGTGAAAAGGGATGCTTAATTAAAAGTGGATCAAACATGTTATCACCCATAGGATCTTTCATTGACTCACTTTCTGTTGATAAAACTTCTTTCCTACACCTTTTAAACTGATACTCCTCCTCTGAATCAAAATCCGAACTACAACTGATTTCCACCTCTGCACTCTCAGAGGAATCTTCACACATAACATATTTGTGCTTACGCACACTCTTTTCTTTTTCTTCTCTTGGGCCCGTGGCAAACTCTTTTTGTCTGTCAGTACAGCAAACATGTTCCACATTTGTAATTTTTTACTTTTTCCCATGTTCCTCTCTACTAGAAACATGTTTTCTCTTCCTTGAAGCTTTCTTTGCTAACCTCTGCGCGGAATCATTCTCCTGCGCAGAATAAAAACCTTCTTCCTCGTGTCCTCTTGACTTATCAATAGCCACCATTTCTAATTTCTTTTCCATTCTTAAAGATACTTCTGTTGTTATCTTTTCTATAGCCTTATTAGTCCTTTCATCCATAGATCCTTCACCTTGCTCCATTTTACACCTTAAAATTAAATTCTGCCTCTTAAAATTAAATTAAATTCATATATATTTTTAACTTCCTGCTAAAACAAAAACTCAAATCGTTCTTCAAACGACACTTTAAATCAAATTAAAGATCCCCTCTGATAAGGAGAAAAAATCATCCGTTAATGTTGAAATAACCGAAGTCTCTCCTCACAAGAAAATGAAACGCTTTCTAAAATGCGCAATTCCGTTTCGAGCCTCGTTACCTAGCAACGCTAAAGTAACAAAGCCCCATATGCTCAAAATTCCTTCGTGTGCGAAGACAAAGCTTCGACTCGCACGTCGGCTCGAGACGTCCCTACGCTCGAGCTCCTGTTTGACTCGCGCTTCCTCGAGCTCCTGAATGACTCGCGCTTGCTTCTAAATAACGGTAAGCGCTCGAGCACTCAAACTAAATGCGTATCTTCTTGAAAATTATATTTCTCGATCCCACATCTCAATAAAAATCATTCTTCCACATCCATAACTCCTCTCATCTTAAAAAATATAGTCATAACATCAAATACATATTTTTCCTGGTTCTTAAAAACGGTCTCCACACGATCTAAACCGACCGTTTTCTTCATTTAAATCCTGTTTAAATACATTTCCTAAAACATTTTAATATCTCTAATTTAATCTTTACATTACTAGTAATTAGATCTCTTAAAAAAAAGATTCTCCTTTCCTTATATGAATCTTCCTAAATTCAAACCCTTCTAGAAATACATTTTACCTTAACTTATATATAGAATATTAATTTTTATCCTTTATCCAAGCCTACTATCTCAGTAAACTCCTTAAATATTTTACATTACAGTGATGAAAATAAACTGTACTTATCTCTTTGAGCAGCAGCAATAAAAGAAGGAAGAGTACATGCTAGAAAGGAGTTTTATTGTGTTTGTAATATTCTCAGAAGTTCTATATTCTTTATTCTAAGAACATGTTGTGTTTTTTCTTGCTGCTGAGTGGTGGCAATAAAGGATTTATTGCATAATGTTGGCCTCCGTGTCGTGCCATAAAATTGAAGGCCGCACTGTATTTATTACCATGAATTGTGCACTGGTATTTCACATGAAATTCTAGATCTGTATTTTGATGTCATAATGTATATCGCTGTCCTGTGACGAGAGCTCCACTGACATTCGCTGTAACATGTAAAATCTGTTGTCAATAAAAAAGATTTAAAAAAAAGTCTAGTCTGAGACAGCAGCCTCGAAAGGGAGGCTAAAGGGCTTGTAGTTATGAGGAAGACACCGAGTGGAGAGGTAAGAATGAACAGGAGTGAGCGAGGAGGCAGGGAAAGGGAGCAATAAAAGGGCGAGATAAGGGTGAAAAAAATCCCAAAGATAAAGGCATAATTGAAATCACAGTCAGCAGTGTAGGAACAACCGGCAGCAATGACAGGAGAGAGGGAGTGCAAGCGAGGAGGCAATAGATGGCCAGAGATGACCAACCAAAAAAAACTATTGGTTATGTCCACTGGGAGGGAATCAGGCACACAAAGACGGGGCACATGGACAGTACTGACCAGTCACAGTAAAGGAATTTAGAAAGGCAGGCCAACTAAACAACCAGAGGCGCTGGGCATTTTGAATGGCCATATTCATTCAGAATAGACAACCCATGAGCATGCGCATGTGCTGCCTAGGCGAGACCTACAAACAGAGTATTATTTAATAAATTATTTGACATCAAATCAACAAAAATCCAATCAGTTGAACCCGGAGAATTCAATTTTAAAGGTTTAGGTAAACCTATTGCTCAGTAGCACAAAGCCCTAACTGTGGTTATCTGGTCGTTCTGGACCGGAGCAAAGTCACAAGTTCAGACCAACCCCAATGGAGCATGAGCCGGATACAGGGGCAAGTTAGGCCCGCTGAACAAAGTACCCTAAATCCTGGTTGCGGACCACTGTGAGATACTGCGTCGGAGATGCACTGTGCATCGCTGATTCTGATGAGCTCTGGAATGCGATGCAGGGTCTTGAGGATGTGTCACGCAGTAACGATTTCAAGGAGCTGGTGGGCTGGGCTGGGAGGTCCTGTGCTGAGGAGCCATTGCAGAGATTTCGAGGAGCTGAGGGGTCCTGCTTAGGGGATGCTTTGCACAGCGGCGGTTCCGAAGCAGAGATGTGTTGAACTGCATCAGTTCTGCCCAAAAGACCGCAGTTGTGGTGAAATATCACTTTCAAGACTTTCAGCAGTCAGAGTCCAGGTGCAGGGTTGACAATAGTTGGAGTTCTTTCTGTCCTTGAGGCTCTAATAAGGAGGCCAGTCAACTAGCCCTTTGAATCACTCTGGTGGTCCTGGTTTCAATATGCAGGTCCAGTCCTTCTTACTCAGGCAGCAGGCCAGAGAGGGCCAGCTGCCCTGCTTTGTGTTTCACCCAGACAAAAATTATGGTTGCTGTTTAAGTAGGGCTTCACTTCCCCTCAAACAGTAACCTAATTTCCTACATCGATTTTCAGAGGTGAGATTCGGTACTTGTGTTGGTACAGTGCCATCCAGTGATTTTGTGTAACACTAAAATCCCAGATAAATAATTTGATATTGTTTCGAGTTTTTCCTTGAATTCTCCTTGATTGGCCTTTTTGCTTTTCCTGAACCTACCCTAATTCTACTTGAATGTCTACATCTAACGCTACACCTAGAAGGATAGGGTATGAGCTCAAGCAATTCTGTAATGAGAGAGAGACTTCCAGCCAAGAGTAACACCAGGAAGCTGGAGCTCCAGAAGCCTCTGAGGGCCTGGGTGGTGCTCATCAATCATTGGCAGCAGCAGAGGAGGACCAGGAAGGGGTAATAATGTGGAGGAGCAAGTGGAAGCCCTGGGCACAGGTCTTAAAGTTCAGCACACAGAGGAGGGGGATAGTCTGACCCCTGAATTAGAACTCCCTCCTTCCCAGAGCAGAAATCACTGAGTCCTCCCTAGGCGTGCCCCCAGAGGAGCTGGCAAAAAGGAAGGCTGTAAGAGATTTTAAGTGGCAGATAGTCAAACCAAAGGTGGAGGAAAAGAAATTGGACATGGAGGTCAAGCAAAAGAAGGCTGAGAGCGCCTTGGCAAATGAGACACTGGCCATTGAAGGAAGGCTAATGGCCCATCAGTCTCAGAGAGCTGGACATCAGAGTCAGGCAGGCAGAGTCCAGAGGAATTGTGGCAGTGATATAGTAGTTTCCAATGGAGATAAAAAGGCATACATCACTAATGGCCTGGTGTCTAGCTATGTGGTGGGGGGTGATATCAACAAGTGGTCTGCGCCTATGAGGTAGCCCTAAGAATGCACAGGGTCTCAGAGGAGCACCACGGAGCAAGTCTCTGGAAGCATATGCCTACAGTGGAGAGGGACACTCTGCTCACACTAGAGAAAGGAGAGGGAAGTGTGCCCCCCAGGAGTAGGTCATAGACAATGCCAGCATCTCCCTTAGCTATGATAAACTCAGAAGATCAGCTAGTGATCCCTGATGGTGGAAGTCATCACCCAAGGTGAAGGTGAATGAGGTCCCTGTCACTGCTTTAAGGGACACCAGGGCTAGCCAGACCATGGTAACAGAAAGGCTAGTTTCCTCAGAGCAGTACACCAGCCAAGTGTGTAGGGTAACTCAAGCCCAGAGGGAGGGTTTTTTCCACCCCATGACCCCGCTATCTCTGGAGTGTGGTGGGGAGTGGACCCAGACTTGGGTTATAGTCAATCCTCAGATGCCCAAAAACAGCATTCTGGGGAATGAGTTGCCCTCCCCTCTGCCCCTCCCCCCTCCCCACCCCCAGTGTCAGGAGACCTGGAAGGGATGGGCGTCCTGACAGTTCCATTTTCGCCGGGGTACCACTCCCAAGTGGAGGATACTGGAACCCAGATGGAGGGATATGTTATGGGAGAACTCAACTCTGTCCAGCCCCAGGGTACAGACTCAGAAGCCAGGCACGGGGCAGTCCTGGACTGGTATCCCGACACTGATAGCTGTAAGTGGCCTCTGTTAGTTGCTCTCCTTATGGACAGAATTTTTCTTGGTTAGGGACAGAAGTCTGATCCAATGGGTGGAATGGGTAACATCACTTTGTTGGTCATGGTGGTATTGTCTACCTACTGGAATGCATCTGTGAGAAAGTTACTACCAGGAGCTTCACAGATTGGGTCCACAGATGAGCAGAAGGGTTTCCCATAGGTCAACCCAGTGGCTCAGGACAATGTAGACAGAGAGATCCAACTGAGTTCAGTTGAGCATAGAACTGGCAAGGACCTCTGAATTATATGCCCATTGTCCCTGTCCATATTCTATTGCCTAAACAGGGGAGCCGATCAAGGTATTGATTAGTCTCTGTTGGATTTGGCCCTCTATGCAAGTGCTGCAAGCCTACCAGTAGAATTTAATTTACATGCCCTGGGTATATGGTATACCACTTAACTAGGTACTTATAAATACATTAAAATTTGTCAATTAGGTATAAGCCAATTTTTCCATGTTTTAGGGAGGGAGCACAAGCACTTTAGCACTATTTAGCAGTGGTAAAGTGCACAGAGTCCTAAGGCCGGAAAAAGCAAATTCAGAAAAATAGGAAGGGTGAAGACAGAAAGTTTGGGGTTGACCCTGCAGAGAGGGCCAGGTTCAACAGTTGCCTACAGACATCTTGCAATTTTTAGCAACAAAACAAACAAAAACAAGCACTGGCGTTGCCAATAGGTTTCGCATTTGGAAAGTTGGAGCTATTGGTTTTGTAAATGACATTTTATATTTATATATCGTTATTGGCATTGTCAATTACAATATATAAATATAAAATGTCATTTACAAAACCAATAGCTCCAACTTTCCAAATGCGAAACCTATTGGCAACGCCAGTGCTTGTTGTGACTTGCAAGTTACACACAGGTCTCAGAAGCAGGCACATTAACCCAATGAGATGTTTACTGAAAGATGGCCCCGGGTTCCTGCGGTGGCTGGCTAATGTCACTCCTACCGCCTTGTCTTGTTGCTGCCCGCAAATCAGCCTGGCAGGATGGCGGGCATACAGCAGTTGTATTCTTTTTACAACAAAGTATGCATAATTCATAGTGACTGAAGAGGGCCTACGGAGGGTGCGGATGGGAGAGAAGGACAGGGGAGGGAGAGGGGGAAGAGGACTGAGACGGAGCGGAGTATACAGACAAAACGGGAAAGTGGTGACGAGAGAGAGAGAGCGAGGTGTGGGGAGGGGGGTGTATGACAAAAGGGAAGGAGTGAATGACAGCAAAAAAGGACATGCGGGGGCGAGGGGCTGGGGAAAGGCGAAGCAAGCAGTGTGAGACTGGAGAGAGAGAAGGAAAGCAAGACTGACGAAGTGAGCAGGTAGAGAAACAGGAAGAGATGGAAAGACCATACAAGTGTGAGAAAGAGAGAATGGAAACACGGATAAGAGAAATGCAGAAGACTAAGCGGAGTGAAAAAGGAAGGCAATGCGAGAACCAGAGGAGGTGAGCGAGGAGGAAAGAGAGAGAACGATAGAAAGGAAAACAGTGAGGAAGTGAAACTTAGACGTAAAGAGAAAGAGAAATGAAGAGACCTGGAGCAAAAGATAGCGCACCAGAAGAGATCCACAGAGAATGAAATGAGAGGGGGGAACAGGAAAAGAGGCCGAAGAAAACAAAATGTAAACAAGACGCATGTAGAGCAGCAGCCTTTGATGTGCCGGCCGGTAATTAGGGGAGGAGAAATGCCGGCCTGAGGTGCGTGTGAATGTATAGGGTTTTAAACTCCGCTTTGAAGCTTTTGTATTTTCTCGGCATTGCGGAGGCGGGTGACAAGACGCATGGAGAGCAGCAGCCTTTGATGTGCCGGCCGGTAATTAGGGGAGGAGAAATGCCGGCCTGAGGTGCGCGTGCTTGTGTGGTCACGTGACCCGCTCACATGCACTGTGAAGAAACTGCAGTGGAAACCGCAGTGGTTTGACTAGTCGATCGAGCCCTTGAATTTTCGCCTATTACATTCGCAAGCGAATGATAATAGGCGAAACCTAAACAGTAGAGTCCCAGGATGATGTGTTTTAGGCTTTGAGATGGGTGCTTTGGAAGGGACATAGGCATCATGCATAATGTGTGAAGTTTAGACTTTCCACAATGCATTTTTAAGCACTTTGAGTCCCCAGAATTGGTACGAGCTGTCACACACTAGATCCTTCTATATCTACAACATGGAAAATGATTTCACCCTGCCTTCTTTACTGACTCCAAAAGATCTAGAATGCATAGCACAAATACTGCATTGGCAATCACATCAATCCCACTAAGCTCTCTACTGTTTGCCTTCAGCAAGGCATTTTTCAATCAAGGCTGTTAGTGCTGTCCAATGCACAAGGCAGTTTCTTTTTCAACTCTAACTGTGGGCTAAGTCAAAACACACAAACCCTCAGAATCAGAAAGGCACAGCTTGTGACCATCCATTGCAGAGAAAAACTTTGATAGCACATCATTCTCCATACAGGCCAGTAGCGGCCTGTGGTGGGAGTGCTGCCGGGCGCTGAGGGTAGTAAACTGCGGAATACGGCCGCACAGAGGTAAGTACACAAACAAATAAATAAAACGAATTTTGTTGCGGGCGATGCATCGCATTTGGCGATGGAGCACGCACAAAGAAGTGGTGGTTTTACCACCTTTCATTCCAGCCCATTAACCAGTGCCTGATGTGCTCCAGGGCGTTGCTCTGTTGTTGCTCTTTCTAACATTTACTTATTCCCACTGCTCAAACTGATCCACTCTTTTGGTGTCCTTTGTCATCAGACCTAGATGAAAAAATTCTGGCGACAGGCAGCCGAGGGTGCTATGATTGGCTAAAGCTACAGCCCACCAATACTGAGATCAAGCTGTTGGGAAGCCCAACATCTAGCTGCTCTGCAGACATGTGGCTCACACAACTTGGTGAAGTCAAAAGTCTTGGAGTAAGTACTTCTAGCATGTCTATCAGTGTCTCCTTGGATCTTAAATGTGTATAAATGTGGCTATTTATATACAAGTGGTCTTAAAACCATTTTGAACTTATAAGCCTGGTCCAGAAACCACAGGCAGCTAGCACCTCAAAATATCCAAAGTTCTTTAAGTTAATATTGTCTGTCTTGGAATTCCTCAATAGTTGATTAAAAACGTTTAATGAATCCATAATTCGATTGCAAGGCCCTTCTTTAAACATCCTGTAAATATGTATTGTTCTTTATCTGCCTTGCTGATTCTTGTGCCCACTAAGGGGCTTATTTAAGAGCCCCAGCATCACTTTTGCTCCGCCGTTGTGTCACATTCTTACGACACTACTCCAGCAATGTGTGGGTTTTGCGCCGACAGATGCATTAGGATTTCTGATGCATCTGTCTTTCCTTGCGGCATAGAGCACCATACATTAAATACAGCGCAACCACCGTGTCGCAAGGAGGGTGCAGCGAAACTGACGCCTCAATGCTAATGCTTCAGTTTCTCACAAATGAGGCCCCAAGTTCAAGGGATCGCCACAATGTGGCTTCTCCTTTTATCCTATATCTTTTCGTGCAAGATAATTGCGCCTGCCCGGCATCTCTAATTTTTCCAATCTTCATCTGCTAATAGTTCCCAAAATCAATAGGTGCAGTTCAAGAGTCCAAACATATTAAGAACTCGACTCCCAGTTGTGGAATGAACTTCCGTAGCATTTTGAAAACTAGAAAACGACCTAACTGTCAGATGAGCCCTTAAAACTCATCTGGTTCCTGTCTAATGCTGCCAGGATTTAACCGGTTCCATCAAGGGAGAGCAATGCACCGGACTCACCAATTTCTCTACAAGGACTTCCATAGAGGCAGTAAAGTTTAAGCATCCTCCTGGATCAGTCTGGAACAGGAAAGGAGACATGTAGGGAAAGTGTGAGAAAGAGAGCACACAACGGGGCATATGAACTATGAAGTGGTGGAGAGCGGCGTTAGCCTACTTGGCTTAACGCCGTGCTCCGCCACTTCTGAAACGCGAGGCTGCACCATATTTACAGCAATATGGTGCAGCCCTGCATTTCCCCCTGCGCTGGTGCTAAATTTAGCAGCCTAGCCCCAGCGCAGGCACCCTTGCACCATCATGCAAGAGTGTCTCTGTTGAGGGAAATATTGTTTATGTGCAGAAAGGTTTTCCTTCCTGCACATAAGCAATCTTTAAATGCCGTTTTGTTGATTGATTGATTGATGCTTTATTTCGATATGCACATATCATAAAAGCAGTACAAAAGATAAAAACAGCATGTCGAAAAAAGTAAGACTGTACATTTCGTAAAAGAATAAAACACGTTAGGTCAGCATAAATTAGATAAAAAAGAATTAAATTGATATGGACAGTCTTCTAAGTCTAATCAACCAAGCCCATTTTAAAAACTTAGCAACAGCACAAACAATGGGAGGGGCTGTGTTGGTTAAAAGAATCCGGAGTGCAACGGAGTGCTGACGAGTACCCAGTTCTCTGCAGATGGGACCAAGCCAACGTGATCTGGGGCGACCATAGTCCGGGCATTCGAAAAGGAAATGTGGCACCGTCTCTGGCTTATCATGGCAAAGAGCACAGAAGCATGATGTGGGCTGGGCTTTATTCCACCTCGAGCAAAGGTCGGCCAAGGGTAAGGTTCCTAACCGAAATTTAATATACAAGGACCTATCCATAGCAACTGATATTATGTCCATGTATGGCTCGTACATGACAGCGTCTTTGAACAGCAGGAAAGCTGCTGTGGTTTTGCAGTGCTGCTGGCTTCTCAAGCGATTCGCACAAACCCACTCCCAAAAGAGTTTTTTTAAGGTCTCCTTTGGAGGAGCGGAGTGACTATGCCAGCAAGAGTCCAGGCCTAGGTCCCCTAAAAGATGTTTTATGTCCTTCAGCCATTTGATGCTACGCCACCCATCAGAGTGCATCACCTCTGCCAGACCATTGGCATAGGATTGTAGCTCCGGGACCCTCCACAAACGTGCCCAGAGCAAAAGGGGTCGAAGCCGAGCCTGGTCCCTTATGGCTTTGCAGCCAGTGTCCATGAGCACTGGGATGGTCGGGCTGCTCGATGGAATGGCAAGGAGATCCTTGATGAATTTATTTTCGGCCTTGCTCAGTGAGTCAACTTTGCCCAAGCCCCACAGTTCCGCTCCATAAAGTGACGCAGGGACCGCACGTGCTTTGTAGATCTCAAGTAGAGGGGCAACACAATGTTTTGTAGAGTTGTTGAACTCCTTAAGAAGGGCGCCCCCCACCCTTTTGTGGGCCAATGTCATTTTGTCAATGTGGGCAGTCCAGCTCATCGCGTCGTTCAGTCGAATTCCCAGGTAATCGAATTCTGCCACTCTTTCTAGAGGTATAGAGTTCAGAATGGGGGGGCGGCCAAGTTTGCGAGGTGGATGCATAACTAGGTACTTGGTCTTGTCCACGTTGATGACAAGGCCCTTGATGGTACAGAAGTCCTGAAAGCGGTTCAGCAGTGTCTGGAGACCTTGGGGGGTTTTAGAGATGAGGAGGGTGTCGTCGGCGAACAACAAAGTTGGAATTTTTACTCCTCCCAGGGTGGGAGCGTCTGCTGGTCCGCCCAGTAGGTGATCTACCACCCCGTTAATGTAGAGGGAAAATAAGGTAGGGGCCAGAACACAGCCCTGCCTTACTCCCCTCTCGACCCTGATCTTATCGGTCTTTTCCCCATTCAGCCCCCATCTAACCTGGGCATAGGTGTTGGTGTGCAGGTTGATAAGGAGGTTTAGTATATACGGGGGCATCCCTAAACCGTGAAGCACCCTCCAGAGTTCCTCCCTAGGTACCAGGTCAAAGGCAGTCTTAAGGTCAATAAAGGCCAAATAAAGACTGCCTTTGCCCAGTACCACCACCTTCCAGTATAATAACAAGAGCCTGAAGACCTGTTCAATAGTTCCTGTACCTGAACGGAACCCAGCTTGCATGTCGGACAGGATGTGATTATCGTCCACCCATTGGGAGATCCTCCCCAAGATGGCTTTCCCCGCCAATTTCTGGCTTGAATCTATTAGGCTTATAGGCCTATAATTCCCGGGTAAGTCCCGACTGCCCTTTTTGTAGATGGGGACCACCTCCGCACCTCTCCAGGAGTCAGGCACGGGGCCTCCCCCAATAATTGCGTTGAGGAGTGCAGAGATTAGTACCCCCCATTCTTCCGGATAAGCGCGGAGGATATCGCCTGGTAGCCCATCCGGACCAGCTGCTTTCAATGGAACCAAGGTTTTAATCTGCTTTGTTACATCCAAAGCAGAAAAAAGTTCCAGGTCACGAACTAGGGTAAAGGGTGGGAGTTTAAAAGAGTCGTTAAGTGGGCCTTCAACAGCAGAATAAAGTTTTTGGAAGTGGGAGAACCAAGTCTGGGCATTGATGGTACAGGTCCTCCGGGTGTCATCAGGACGATTCCTTTTGCCCACCATGTCCCAAAAACCTTTGGCATCTTTCCCACGACTGGCAGCCAGGAGGTCCTGCCAGAAATTATCCTCCCACTCCATCCTAGCATTTTTTTGGCAGAGTGCATAGTGTCTCCTGGCCTCCCTAGTCCTGGACGGTAATTTGGACTTGACTGCCTCAATGAGAAGTGACTTCGCCTCCCTACACTTCTGATTGTACCAGCCCTGGCCCGATCGTGAGCTTGGTTTCCTTCTACTCGAATAAGCTGGAACTACAAAGAGGTCGCTAATGGCCTGAGTTATAACACAGAACCTGGGTGCCACCTCCATCAGCCCTTCCTCTTGGGGGTCAAGATTGACTAGGGCTGAGACAAGGAGCTGCCTAATGGCAGAAGTTTTCTCCTCTGAAAGAGCCAGCTTCGCCCACTTTAGCCGTCGTCCACAGTTTGTAACCACTGACGGGTCCGGGGCGGGGTTACAAGGAGATCTACTCGCAGTGCTATTAAGACACCTGTAGGACAAGGTGAGGGACAGGAGATTGTGATCACTCTCTACAGATGGTACAATCACCATGTCCTCCACCGAGCTCCACAGGTGTATGTCAAGGAGAAAATAATCAATCCGTGACATATGCCCTGGCCTGTTGTAGGTGTGGGCCCCTGCTTTGTCGGACCTAGTCCTGCTGTTGGCCGCTCTAAGACCAAACTCCATAGCTAGTGAGTTGATCTGGAGGGCCACTTCTGTCCACTTTTTAATAGGACTAAGCTCGAGGGGCGGAATCCCCCACCCACTGTCATATTCCTCTTGGTCTGTTAGGATTTCAAGGTCCAGGGGCTCAAAAGTGCAATTCAGGTCACCCGCCAACAAGGTACAAGACCTGTGAGGAGATAAGCGGAGCTGGGCTTCCAGACAGGCTATTACTGGGGATTCTCTACCCCCCTTTATGCCACGGGCGTAGATGTTAAAAATGTTTAAAATGACTCGGCCCTGGGAATTTCTCAGCAATATATTAAGGAGATCCGGGCAATTAGTGTCCCGCTCCACCACCCTGCAATTGAGTTCTGTGGCTACCCAGATTAGTAGGCCACCCGAAGGGCGGCCCCTACCAGTTGCACTATATACTGCCGGCAAAAAGTGGGTGGAATAACCCGCCTTGTGTAGGGGCACCCGACTCCAGGTTTCCTGGAACAGGCATATGGAGTATTGCTCCACAAGCTCGTTCCAGTCCGGCAGCGCTAGCTTCCTCTCGAGGCCCGCCACATTCCAGCTGAAAACCCTAATCTGGGGGTCCGTTACAGCCGTAATGCTACAATCCTCGACAGGGAGCGATAAGTCCACAGTTCCCACACCAGGGGGACTAGCCAGAAGGTTAAAGGATGCCCCAGTCTCCCCTTTCTCTTCTACAAGCTCGGCCGTAGCCTGAATTTGCGATGAGGACGAGGAGCCATTGGTTTTAAAGTGAGGTGTTGGCTCAACAACAGGGCTTGAAGCCACAGGGACCTCCCCGGGAACATTACTGAGTCAGCAACTCCAGGGTCCCCAGTTCGGTATCACTGGAGCTAGGAATAGCCGCTGTGGGAAAACTCCCGGGGAAGAAAGGCCGTGGACGGTGTTCTCCACAGAAAATTGGCCCCCAGGACTGCTAATGTAGGTGGGTTGTCCAAGGTGGAAGGTGGAAGTGGTCGTAATGGACCGGGGGTAAAAGAATGTCAAGTCGACTACGTCGATACCCGTTCCAACCGTGGGTTGACCTTGGGAGCATATCAGATGGGCAACCCTAGCATCTTGGAAATTTACCACCACGCAATCCCCTTCAAGAGATTTTTTCCCGTTTCCAATCCATCCCACCCTGCGTACACCAAGAATTATACCATCCACTCCCGGAGGCAAGGGCCTGTTGGCTTTCAGCCAGTGGATGACCTTGTTCTTAAGTGCCTGATGGTTTTCCTGCTGGGTGCTCCTAATAGGGGGGACTTTGGTAAGAATAACAACGTACGGGTGGCACTCAGGGGGGAGGTTAACTGGGGGGCACTTTCGTCTGATATTCTGAGGAGGACCTGAAGGAGAAGGGTTTATGGGTGGGACAGGGATAGGTATAACCTTAGGAGTTGATGCTATGCCGCCAGTTGTAACAGGTAAAACGGCCCCAGGTTGCGAAGTTGGGCCCGTCCCTCCCTTCTGATGTTGCCTTGGGCCTTGAATAGGCACCGAGGTAGTTACTACTGGGGGAGGGATAGCATGCACTTGGGCAGCATGGGTGGAGACATTCGGCCTTGTCTGCCTAGGGCCATTCTGCGGAGCAACCGAGATAGTGTTCCCAGGGACTGGTCGCTTGGGCGGCTGCGTCAACTGTTCTCCCGAGGGGGGTCTCACTGGAACCTCTAACCTATTGGTCTTATCTATCCTGTCTGTCTTATCCTCACTGAGCTTTGGCTGAAGTTTGAACAGGGTTTTCAGGGTAAAACAATTATCCCTGGTAACCTGTTCAAAGCAGTCGAGCCTATCCCCCAACCTCTTGACTTGGTCAGTAAGTGGTACCAAAAGAGACCTGACCAGCTTCTCGATCGACTCCAGAGAGGGACCCACATTAGCTAGGTCAGGCGCTGATGGGACCAGCAGGGAAGGTAGTACTGTGTCAACTACAATTGGAGCGGAAATAGGAATCCCTGAAGATACAGGTCCTACAGCACCCGGGGGGGAAAGACCCCTCTGGGGCGGGTACCTGGAATGCTTAGTAATCGTGGATGGACAGCCCTTTCGAATGTAAATTGCCCTTTTCCCTTTCCTTTTGTTAAGCCCCTGGTTAGGTCGAATCTTAGGCGGAGGTTGTGGGTCAAGAGCAGGAGCCTCAGAGCAGTGTTGGGACTGAATGCCAGGAGGGCATGCTATGGAAGACTCGGTGCAGGGCTCTATAAGCACGACACAAGGGCTAGTGGAGTGGTTACCAGTCTGCGAGCTTTCTACCCCATCTATACCACCCTCTAATGGTGCAATGTAAGAATCCCCAGGTAGGTCCCCAGGCAAAGATGCAGGGGAAATGGAGTTTTGTGAGGACAACACTATTGCTGGAGATGGGCTTTTAGAGGGGGGAAAGTCAAAAGAAAGGCGCCGTTCTGATATGGCGAGTTCATTGTCGATGACAGCCGCCACCCTAGTGAGGAATTTGTCCATAGAGCCGAACATAGAGCCCCCAGGGGCACTTTCACCGCCACCCCTCAAGGCCTTACCGGAGCGAGTTGACATGCTGGATTCCGGCCCCACAGTGAGGCACCACGAATTGAGACCTGTAAGGTGGGTGTAAGGGGGATGGCCCTGCCCTGCCTCCTCCTGCCCCGGACGGCCACAGACGGCCCGCCCTTTGCTCGGGCTTCGCTCGGCGTCCCGCTCGCGTCCCGCTAAGCGCCAGGCAGATTGTTAAATGGAGGGCGTTGCAGGCGGGGGCGTGTCAGAAGGTGGGCGCGTCCGGTCTGGGGAAGCAGGGACTCCTGGTCTTCTGAGTCCCTGCTTAGCGCCGGCGAGATTGAGCTTCCAGGCGCCTCCCAGGTGCAGCGCGCAGTTCGCCTCTCCCTTCTTCAACCGCGAAGCGGCACCCGCGGAGCGGGTGCGGCGAGGAGCAGCGGCGAAACACAACCCAGCAGCAGGACAGTTAGAGTGGCGTGGGTCCAACGGCAGCAAGCAACCACTTCCAGGTGCCGTTTTGTAACTTCTGTGTGCTGCTTAATGTAGCACACATAGAAGTTGCAAAATGTCATTTTGTTATTTATTGGTTATGTGCAGGAAGGATCACCTTCCTGGACATAAAATATCAATGGCTTTTTTGCTGTTTCTATGTGTGCTGCAAAACGCAGTACACATGGAAACCCCAAAAACGAGGAGAAACGAAACATTTCTCCTTGTTGCGCCTGTTTAAGACTAGGTTTTCCCTCATCTTACCTTTGGCACTGCCTCAGATTACGTTCCTTGTAAATATTAGGCAGCGTCAAAATCAGTGGGTGTTGCAGTGCAGTGCCCACCGCAACACCCATTGCCCACCCATTTCACGTTAAGTATAGCATGAAAGGTGGCCTTATTCACAAGGTGGCATTAAGCCACGTTAAGTAGCTTATCGCTGCCTTCTGAATAAGGCAAAGGCCCCTATCGCCACTACAATGTCTTTAAAAGTGACGTTGTGGTGGCGATGGGGTCTTGTAAACATGCCCCCACATCTACTGGGAAACGTCACATGAGAATCCCTCATCATGCCTAAAGTGGATGGCTTTGGAGTGAAATAATTCAGGACTGGGGTGGAAAGGCCCTGTAACAACAAATTGCACAAATGACAATGAATGCATGTGAACAAAAAAATGGCATATAGGGAAGAGAAGGCAGTAAAAACTCACTGGGTACTTCAGAAGACATAGCAATAACAAGCTTCTGGGTCTCTGGACGTTTAAAAAAAACACTGAGACCTAGAAGAACCCGGTAAGCAGTTTGTCAACAGTCTAACTGCAGCAAAGTACTGATGAGCTCAATGTCAATGGAGAGCAGGACCCAACCTGGCAATAGGTGGTCAGACAACAAAGGAACAGGATATACAATGCATGGACTGATATAGCAAAAGCAGGAGCCATGCAACAACTGGAATGATGCAAAGTGCCATCTTGCTGATTTGCAGCCTTAGTTATAGGGGCCAGAAGCCACTGTGCTCACTCTACCAGCCCTAATCCAAGACTGATTTTCTTGATCACCTGTGCTTGTGTGTGGCCAGCAACCCTCAGCCCATTCTTCAATCCATTAAAGTATTTCAGGTGTTTCTCATACAAAATTATAGAGTCTTGCACTTGTACCAACTTTCCTCTATTTCTCTCAATGAAATCCTGACAAATGGGATCTAAATTGTGTCATTGTAGAGAGTGAATTCCATCTGACATCGCTAAGAAGTCACCTCAGTAACGAGTGGAGTATATCTGATGAACGCCCTTACCATAACATAGAAAAATTAAGTCTAACTGAGGTTCTTGTCTCTGAATGGAATCCACCGCAGTAATCTGGTAATCAATGCTGTGTGGAGATTATGTGGTCTGTCTGAAATAGGAGAGGCCTATACCTGCCAGAACTGGAAAGTTCAAAATGTGTAATTGTGCGCCAGGCACCATTCCCCATTTAAAGCATTTAGGGTCATATTACCGAGGAGTGCGTTGGAAAACGCACAACGCACATTCCTGTATCGCTGGCTATCGCCGGATTTCATCGCCTTTTTAGCGCGCAATTATCAATGTGCATCAGGCAGGCGAATAGAAATCCGGCGATAGTCGGCGATATGGCACATTAGCACATGAAAACAAACGTTGTTTTCACGTGCTAATGTGGGCCTTGATAATATGGGGGGTGTGGATTCAGCTTTATGATCCACACCCCCATGTTATCAATGCCTAACGCCTGGTCAGAGCAGGCGTTGGGAGACCTGCGATAAATGAGTTTATCGCAGGTCTTTTCCTCCCATCGCCTTCCTTGGTAATGGGGTGTTCCAACCTCCAACCACATTTTTCATGTGGTTGGACGCGGGAACGTCCACTTTGCATGTCATTAGCGATGTTTATCGCCAACATGCAAAGTGGGCTTGGGGCAGGCTTTAAAATGCCCTTGTTAATAGGCAGAAAGCAGCGATACTTGCCCGTGGTAATATGCCCCTTAGTGCACTGCATTGTCAAGTAGAATGATCACTCATAGAGATGGTAGGAAAAGACAAGCTAACACACTACAGTGGTAAGCCATTATAAGTGAGACAACAAACCTACCTGACTCGGACCTACCGTGCAAGAAGGAAAACACTTGTCACAAGCAAAGCCATGAAAGTTATTGTACACCAGACACCGGAGAAGAAATGCTGAGTAAATGCAATACTACATCAGTAAAATTGATCTTTAACACATAAACCCAAATATTAATTTAATTCCAAGCAAGTCACATTAGAAAGTCCTATAGATAGACCAGAACTTACTGATCATATCTTCACATTAAGGTTCAGCCTCTGGTCAGTGATGGAAACTTTAAAATTGGTATGTAAGATCAAGACCTGGAAAACCAGCAGCACTACTAGGGTATGCTAATTACGTAGTGTGCGCTACACACATAAGAACTGAGAACATAAGAACAGGATAAGAACTGTTTGCTGCTGCTGCCTTTAATTTCCTGCTGCTATTTTTTAAAGTGTTGGAGTACCTGCTCCTTTTAAAAATTTGTATTTGCTTCGCCTCAATAATTAAAAAAAATTCTTGCTGTCACTGTCACTTTGTAATTCACGTTCCCCCGGAACTCCGCATTGCCTGCACTTTTAATTAAGAGTTAAGCACAACTCACCATTCGAGTGATTTCCACGCCGCCTCACGCCCGACGGCCATCTTAGGTGTGGCCTAGAGACGCTGACAAGACGTCTCGGGGGTTAGCGCTATAGTCTTTGCGAATACCCTTAGCCACACACTACTAATACGTCCAGTATGCAAGCGCGCAGCGGACGCACGCAGCGGCGCGCCGGAGGAGCACCAGAGGAAAGCCCGTCTGTGCCCGTCCGGGCCAGGACGGGCCCAGGGGCCACCCCCCCTGGCCGACCACGTATATATTCGCCCGATATCCTTAGGGCTCTCAACACAAGCAATACTGTGTTAGATGGGATAACCCTAGCCAAACTACGGTCAGAGGCTTTGTTAACAGGGAGAGGATGTACTCACCCATACCAGGACCCAAGGCCTTATTATTACAACGTTAAATGCACGCTCTCTGCAAAAGCATCACTTAGAGGTATTCTCGCTTCTGGCGCAGGGCGGGATAGACATCCTTGCTCTCTCAGAGACTTGGCTGGGCATGTCATCGACACCGGACGTTCTAGCAGCCCTGCCTCCTGATTTCGATGCACTTTGGTACAACCACCCTAATGACAGCAGAGGGGGAGGTGTTGCCATCCTGTTCAAAAAGAGTCTTAAGGTGACACAGATTGTAGCAGAAAATTGTGCTTGCGCAGAGCTGCTAGGGATAAAAATTTCACTTAAATCCTCATGCATCCTGCTGTTGCTAGTATATCGCCCACCACAGAACTCACCTGAATTTAATGACACCTTTTTTGAATTGCTGACAGACTTGGCCTCTAGATATAAGTCCTTTATAGTGGTAGGTGATTTCAACTACCATTGGGATATGGTTCCCAGAGAGCCCACTGAGACAGAGTTTGAAACTAATCTCTCTACACTTAACCTACAACAATTAGTAATGGGTCCTACTCATGTGAAGGGCCACACACTTGACCTTGTTTGGTCCTCCCTGTCCCATATGGAAATAACTGAAGTTAGCCCTTGCATTTGGTCAGATCATTTTCTGATCAAGTGCTGGGTTCCGGGAGATCCCCTGCCGGCTGCCTCAAAGCAAATACGGAGGAAAGTTCGGTCTTGGAAGAAGATTGAGGCCGACTCCCTAATATCGACCCTGCTCTCTTCTCCCCCCCCCAAGATGACACAGATGAACCTGGACTCTGACACTACTGCCCTGATGACCTGGATCCGGGCCGCCTTAGATAAGCTTGCCCCGGAGCGAATGGAGAGGACTAGAACAAAAGGAAAGGGAGCCCCATGGTTTGACGCCTCTCTTAAGGAAAAGAAGCAAGCCCTCCGCAAGGCGGAGAGAAGGTGGAGACTCAATTACTGTCCAGCAGAGTCACTAACCTTTAAATCACTTCTTGCTAGTTACAAGATGGACATCCTGGTGAGGAAATCCGCCTTTTATGAGAACAGAATTAAGGAGGCTACAAACAAACAAAGGGAGACCTTTGTGATTTTAAGGGAACTTACGCAGCTGGGCGAGAAAAGTCTTGCGGGTGATCAACCCGATTGCGATACCTTTCAAGGCTTTTTTCTCCAGAAGGTACAGGACATCTTGACGGATATTACTACGATCCCAGCTGGACCGCCTTTGCCATCCTGCCAAGATAGTCAGCTGCAAAGTGGGACCATGAACAGCTTCCCATATATTGATGAAAAGCGACTGGTGGAGCTTGTCGGCCATGTCAAATCAGGTTCTAGCACAGATCCCTGCCCCCCGAAAATGTTTAAACTGGCCTTGCCCGGTATTCAGTCTCAGTTACTGAGTCTACTGAATGCCTCACTAGAAGCGGGCTACCTTCCAGCCCAGCTGAAGGAAGCTAGAGTCTCCCCACTCCTCAAGAAAGCGGGAGCCGATGTTAAGGTACTGAAAAACTAAAGGGCTATCTCCCAGCTGCCGCTCCTGAGTAAGATCTTAGAAAAACACGTCCTGAACACCTTAGCCAGCTTTCTGGAGGAACACCATCTACTCCATGCCAAGCAGGCTGGTTTCCGGCCACAGCATAGTACAGAACTAGTTATGGCCACGGTCACTGATGAGCTGAGAGTCAGGGCAGACAAGAAACAGCCATGCGCCCTGATTCTGTTAGACCTGTCGGCAGCTTTTGATTAAGGGTGGGCGGCCATCTACGCTCCGTGCACGGAGTGCACGTAGTGCCGTCTCCTACGCATTTTGCGTAGCGGACGTAGCCAGGCGGCACTACGCGTGCTCCGCAGACGGTGCGTAGCCGGCCGCCACCCGCCTCCCTCCCGCCCTCCCTAAATACTTAAATCAAAGGATAGAAAGCCTTTAAAAACACTTACCTTGTCCGCCGCGTCCCCCGGGGCTTCCTCTCGCCGTCCCTGGATTCGCGCCGCCATGTAGGATACTAATGCGCAAGCGCGGGCGGCCGCGCATGCGCATTTCTCATGAGGAATGCGCATGCGCGGGCGCCCGCGCATTCGCGCATTAGTATCCTACATGGCGGCGCAAATCCAGGGACGGCGAGAGGGAGCCCCGGGGGACGCGGCAGACAAGGTAAGTGTTTTTAAAGGCTTTCTATCCTTTGATTTAAGTATTTAGGGAGGGCGGGAGGGAGGCGGGCGGCGCGCGGAGTGGGGCTACGCGGAGTGCGCGGGTGGGCGTAGTTTTGTGCCCACTTCGCGTAGCTCCGCGGAGCCCCACTCCGCACACTACGCCCAGGGTTACTTTTGATACGGTCAGCCATACCATCTTGCTGGACCGTATCGCTAAACTGGGGATAACAGGACAGGCGCTCAAGTGGCTAGAATCCTTCCTGTCAGGACGTACTCAGAGGGTAAAGATGGGGGATCAGCTGTCAGGGATTAGTGAGGTGACATGGGGTGTGCCCCAAGGGTCCGCACTTTCCCCCTTACTTTTTAACATCTACCTACAACCACTGATGGAGGAGCTCATGCGTAGGAATTGTGAAATCTTTAACTACGCAGATGACACCCAGCTGCTGGTGCAGCTGGAAGATACAAGGGAGGCTCAGGAGTCAGTGAGGAACTTGCTCAGATTCACGGTCAATTGGATGACCAACAACCTCTTGAAGGTGAATGCTGAGAAAACGGAGGTACTGGTGTTCACCAACCAGGCAAATCCTTGAGATGATCTGTACTGGCCCCCAGAACTAGGAAAAACTCCTACTCCCGGTACGGTGGTAAAAAGTCTAGGTCTAAAGATCGATGCAGATCTTACCATGGCCCCACAAGTTTTGGCTGTGGTAGGCTCTTGCACGGGTGTGTTGAGGCAATTACGCAAGCTGACCCCTATTCTTTCAGCCTCCACCCTACAAACCATCGTCTCTGCTACAGTCATCTCAAGGCTAGATTATGGCAATGCTCTGTATCTTGGTTTGCCACAGAAGTTGCTGAGGAAGCTGCAGGTCGTGCAGAACGACGCAGCTAGATTGATTTTTTTCTCTACCGAGAAACTCACATGCAACCCCACTCCTTTGGAAGCTGCACTGGCTGCCTGTGAAGCTCAGGGTTCAGTTTAAATGTCTCTGTGTGGCCCATAAGGCACTCTTTGGTAAAGCCCCAGAGTACATTAAGCAGCGCCTGAGGAGGTATGTTCCCGGCAGAACTCTGCGCTCAGGTCAGACCTCCAATCTGACTCAACCCAGATTTAAACTAAAAACTAAAGGAGGCAGAGCTTTCTCGGTGATTCTTCCGCAACTTTGGAATGAGCTACCGGCCAGTCTGAAGGAAGATTCACAGCTACTTTCCTTCAGGAAGAAATTGAAGACGTACCTTTTAAAAAGGCAATACTTCCGGCCTAATCAGAGATGGCAGATGGTTTTGGGGTGACAGCATGTTATGTTCTTTCTGTTTAAGCGCTTAGAGACCGGCGGTGATAGGCGCTTTACAAAAACTTTATAACATAACATAACATAACATAGAACCAACACAAAAATATGTTTCAATATTAAAACCTCAACAGAAGCCCCAAATAAATGATTTGTTCTTTCTAGATTGACCAACACTAAAAGGTGGAAATAAAAAATCATTACATATTATTTTTTTGACAAAAAAGTGAAAAGAATTAGGTATACATATAGAAATGTTCAATTTTAATCATGAATCCTACACAGAACCACTAGCGCGGAGGGGTGAAAAATCGGTCACTGTATTTGGAAAGTGCTCTTTACTTACTCCAGGAAGGCCAAAAGTCATCGCTCTCTGGAAGAGATTCCTGTAAACTTCCCGGTCAGTTTTTTGGAAGCAGACTAGCTCTATTTCTACATCTATTTGCTTGGAAATCTCGAAGCCGTCCAAGGTTGGAGGCCAAACTAAAGATAACTTGTCTTCCTAAATTAAACTCTCACTGGGAACAGGAAGAAACTTTAACTCAAAAAGTTCCTGCTGAGAAAACCACAGCTTCTCACTGAAAGGGATTTGTTCTGCGGTTAATCTCTGCTGAGTGTGTACCAATGTAAAGCCATGTGCAAGTGATCATCTGCAGCCGCCCTGGGTCACTATAAATGAATACAGAGATTTGAGGAAAGTGTATCAATTTCAGGAGAACTTGAAGCAATCGTAGCTGTTTTCAAGAAATTCGAAGATCAAGGTCTAAATACAAGGTCTAAGCACCTGTAGGTGTGGGATTATAAGGGTTGGGATCGAGAATATGATATTTTACCAAGTGAAAATCAAGACTGCTTGATGTGACTTTCAGTTAAGCTATAGAGGGTACCTGTTGTCACTAAGTGCCTGACACTGTGCGTGACTGGAATTTGACCAATTAAAATTAGGGTTCCTGGTTTTATGTTTTTGTTTTTTTTTACTTTTCCTTCTGTATTTATCCATATTTATTTATTGTCATCTTTCTCTATAATTTTCCATATTTATTATGGGTTTTTGGAAAAAAATAAAGCTGAAACTGATATATGTCCACGTTTATTTAACTAATAAATATACCGTCACACTTGAAAGCCTGCCAGGTTTCAGTAATATGAATACCTGCAGAAGATAAATCAATGCGCTCATATGAAAATGTGGATATTTCAGCATCAGCATTGTGCATATCTACTGCTGTTTAAGCCTCTTTACTAAACGTCCTTTCATTTCTAACCCCCTTACCTATCAATCCATAGTTATTTGCCTGGCAGTCATGGCAAAGTGTATTTAGAATCACTAAAAAAGCACCCCCGTTTTTATCCACATTTAAAAATAAACACAGACAAGAAAATAAATGGTTTCTGTCTGTATCTGTAAAAATCAGTAAACACGGAATAATAATAATAATAATAATACGGAGTTTTGTAAAGCACGAACAGCTACATCGCAAGGAGGTGTCCCGGCGCTACAAGAACAGGTTTTGACCATGAGGACTAGGGGGTATTAGCGTATAGCCCGGTTGGGCGTAAAGCCAGGTTTTCAGCATACGCTTGAAGCAGAGCTCGGAAGGGGCCTGCTGAAGAGCTGGGGGCAGGGAGTTCCAAAGTGTTGCCACATTGGCCGAAAAAGTCCGTCCTCCCAGCCGAGCTCTAATTGCTCGAGGAACTGCAATCTGAACACGGCTGTTGGAGCGGAGGGAACGAGCTTGGGTGTATCTTGGTAGCCGGGTTTTCAGATAGTTTGGGCAGGTGCCAAACAGAGATCTGAAGGCCAGTGTAATTGCCTTGAATTTGATTCGGCTTGCTACCGGTAACCAATGGAGTGAGAGAAGATGCGGAGAGACCGAATGCTTGAAAGGGATCCGCATTAATAGTCTTGCAGCCGCATTTTGGACCAGTTGCAGTCGCTGTATAAGGTACTTAGGTAAGCCCAGATACAGGCCGTTAGCGTAATCCAGCCTAGATGTTACTGTGGCATGGATTACTGTTTTTCGGCAACTTACTGGTAAGAGTCGCAGAATCTTACGTAGATTCCTCAATTTACACAGACAGCAGCCAGCTATTTGCTGGATGTGCGATGCAAAGGACAGACTGTCATCCCACACACTCCCAGATTTTTTGCCGAGGCTAGGCGAGGGAGCCTGTCCCATCTCTGCCGGCCACCAAAGATCAGAAGGAGGGGGGGGCCTTTGCCAAAAAAGATCACTTCCGTCTTGTTAGCGTTGAGTTTTAATTTATTTGTGTTCATCCAGCAGGAAATATCTTGAAGACATCCCTTGAAGCTCAAAAAGGACGCTTCCGACACCTCAGAATACGGAAACACCAGTTGGGTGTCGTCTGCATATGAAATTGCCTTGACTCCCAGTTGGCAATCAGCGTAGAAAGTGGAGCTAGGTAAATATTGAATAATAATGGGCTAAGAGCCGATCCCTGAGGGACGCCGCAGCTGAGGGCCTTAGGTGTTGAGGAAACTGTCCCTAGCGCCACCTTCTGTGTTCTCTGGGTCAGATACGACTGTATCCACCCCAGTACCTGGTCCTGGATGCCTATCTCAGCCAGTCGCGACAGCAGTCTAACGTGGTCGACCGTATCAAAAGCGGCCGACAGATCCAGGAGCACCAGCATCGCTGAGTCTCCTGATTCCATCGACCACCTCACTGACTCTGCCACCTCGATTAGTGCTGTCTCAGTGGTGAAGCCGGGTCTGAAGCCTGATTGCGTCTCATGTAATATTTTATTATCTGCAATAAATTTATTCAGTTGGCGCTGGATTACTTTCCCAAGCATTTTGCCTGGTGCTGCCAACAAAGAAATCGGACGAAGATTACTGAGATCCTTGGGGTCCCCATTTGGTTTTTTCTTTAGTGGGAGGAGAGTGGCATGTTTCCAAATATTCGGGAACACCCCGTAGGAGATGGACGTATTCCATATTTGCTGAATTGTGGGGGCCACAAAATCAGCTATGGTGTTCCATAGTTTAGGAGGGCAGGGGTCGTCAGGTGACCCAGATTTACATCGATTTAGTTCTTGCATGACCACGTTCAGGGCTATCGGTTGGAATTGTGTCAAGGTCGCGCAATCCGACATTTTTCCAACCAGATCCGTTTTTACAGTTTTTTTTCTGGTCCAAAGGACTCATAGACTAGTTTAATTTTTGAGTCAAAAAAGTCTGAAATGCTGTTGCACAGCGTGGTCGATGGGGGAACCTCCCTCTCAACACACCTAGGTTTGAAGAAGGACTGTACTATTTTAAAGGTTTCTTTGCTCGAATGTTCTGCTTGCTGTATAGAATCAGCATAGAACTGGTTTTTTGCCTTTCTAATAGCTTTATGCAGTTTTTTGGATGCTTCCTTGTATCAGACTTTTTCTAGGGGTCCGTAATTTAACCTCCAAAGCCTCTCCAGCCTTTTACAGGGAGTCTTAATAATAATCCATATGAAGAATATATATTTTGCTTAACTCTAATAATTTAATAAAATTCAAAGCTATTGCTCTGGAAGAATTTGAGTAATTACCCATTTCAGGGAGACTTAGGGGGTCATTATGATGGCGGATTTTCCGCATACTCCGGGCCGGCGGAGGGAAATCCGCCGAGGAGGCCTGAAAGACCCACCGCCAAATCAGGATGGCTGGTGGGTCTCACAATGTGTCCGCCGCTTTTCCGCCGCGGTCGGAAGGCGACCACGGCGGAAAAGCACTAACATGGCTGGCGGTGTCTATCAGACACCGCCAGCCATATTAGGATGTAGGGAAAGTAATGCTTTTCCGCGGCGGCTTTTCCGCCGTGGAAAAGCATACGGACAATCACTTTGGGGGCCCGTTGCGGGCCCCCTGGGTGAAGGTTGCGTGGGGGGTGCACATGGGGGGTACCTATGGTACCCCCCTGCCTTTGCGTGCACGAAGCGGCAGGCACCGCGCGGTGCCTGCCGCTTTGTGCATGCAAATGCACAGCTTTCCTTTTTTACATTGCGGCGGGTGCTGCTTCAAGCAGCACCCGCCGCAATGTAAAACATACAGGATGTGACCGCCAGGGTGGCGGTCACATCCTAATTGCCATGGAGGGACCGCCGCTGCCCATGCGGACGGTCCCTCCTACTCAGGGGTGGCGGACGGACGCAAGTCCGTCCGCCATCCTAATCGGCCCCTTAGTCATGTTACATGTTCCTATGAGACCTGACATAATTGTAACACTTTTTGTAGAACTTATTCGCAGTTAAAATTAAAGATGTAAGATTTGAGTTAATTGTTTCAGTGTAACAACCTTCCAGAAAGATTTTCTAGAACTGCAACCAATTCAAGGGGTTAGTCACAGACAGACATGCACACACTTATCTATAAATACACACACACACACACCTACATACATGTATGTATTCAATGAAAAACATACAGTTAAAAACATAGTTGCGGTTCCGACTAAAAAGCATAAAACCACTGAAATTCACCAGTTATGGTTCATTGTGCACACAACATACACCATCACTTCCCATGTTTAATTGCAACACTGCCCTTTTTAGGTTTCGCTGGAGGGCGGAGCTCTTAGCTCCGCCTCCAGAGAAATCTCTTGATTTCCAGTAAGGAAAATGGAATACGCCCCCCTGTCCCATTGGCTAGCTCCATAAATGGAGGCTAGCCATTGGAACAGAGATCTGTCCGTCAAGGCCGGACCAGATTCGGGGGCGTTCCCGAGATTTTTTCCCAGGGCGGAGTTACGTTTTTTCCCGTTCCCTCCCCTTTCACTGAAAGTCTGTCCATTCCCGCCCCCTCCGAGTGCCTTTCCGCCCCCCCCCTCGCTGTCCTGTGCACGTTTCCCGCCGTCCGTGTCCTCTCCCGCCCCCTCCCGCCGTCCGTGTCCTCTCCCGCCCCCTGTGTCCTCGTAGGTGCTTGTTCCTGAAAAGTCTCCATATGACGTTGCTGCTCACACTGGGCGACAAAATGGCCAACTATCCACAGGACCTGGACGATGACCGGAACCTCAAGACCATCTGCTCGTAAGTAGGCCTATTTTAGCTACACTCTCTCTCCCTCCACTCCCTTGTACCCGCGCATGCTATTGGACACCCCCGGCCTGAAGAGAAGTGGGCGGGGCGTTAGGTGGGGTGCTGTTGCATGCTGTGGTATTTAAATGCTGTCGGGAATTAAGTTGTTTTTTAGAGTAATGCTCAGGCTCAAGGGTAAGATTATAGCACAGGTCATATTTCAATAAATGCATGATGTATCACATTTGGAGTTGTCGAGATTACAAACACCCGCCATTTTCCTCCCTTGCGGCGGACGGCCAAACTCTTCCTTCGTTATCTTCGGGTTCTTTTTTCTTTTATTCCATCCTCTTTTCATTCTTCTCTTTCTACATTTTATTTCCTTACTTGGTCCCTTCTTTAATGACACCCCCACCAAGTCGCCACTTCCCTTCTTTCCCACAACTCTCCTGAGTCCTACATCCCATTTGACTCCCTCGGCGCTTCCTGCTTACACATAAGCTCGTGCACACATACAAAAATGCCACTCAGACCATTTACATGATCTTTCGTTCGTACAATACGCTTTCTTGACGTCTGCCCTTGGCACACAGGCACGTCTGCGCTTCTTCCACTTCACACTCTCTGTCGCACCAGCACTTGTGCCCTCACACAGCTGGCGCCTCGCTCCCGAGCACCCACCCTGCCAGGGTCGGTGCTAACCCCACAGTGCCCACCAGTTCTGAAGCCCCCTCCACCCCCCTTTCCGGACTCCAGATGGTGCTGCCGGCTGCCTTGTATGAGGGCTGCACAGGACAGCCTGCAGCCCCGGGCTGCAGCTCCCTGCTCGCATTCGTGCGTCTTCCTATTAATGCACAGGCATGGGGGGGGGGCTTAACAAGCCCCGCCTGGGGCGGCACATCTGAAGGCCCCGTCCCCGTGGACGTCTCTTCCCACTAGGCGCAGGCCGCGTCATTTAAATACACATTTGATTAATCGCTCTCAGCCTTCATAGGGTAATAAAATGTGTCCACCCCTGCCTCTGCGCTCACCCCGGGTGCAGAAAGTCCCTCCGGTTATTCTACGTGTAGACTGCGAGAGAAAACGTGCGTTTCCTACCTTTCTATTGACGATAACACAATGATGGGAACCGTGAACTTGCAGAAAACAGAGCACGAGGCCAGAGTTCAGCCAGACGAGAAAAATAATTCACCGTCTGAACAGTACATGACATTGCCAGGTGTACAAATAAATGTCATACCCCATGGAAAATAAACGTGAAGCAAGTGTGCATATTTACGAGGGAGATTTCTGCGTTACAACCACAGTGCCCGCTGGGTTGAGCCACGTGTATTTCTTCGGTTTTCGGTTTGGCCTAAATACCTACGTTTTCTACGAATACAGGTAACAAAAATAACATACACTAAACCATGTATTCTTTTATTACCATTGCTCTGAGTGGGACGGGCGAAGACCCATGGGAGGAGGCGCCTCGTCTGTATCATGACGCTTACCTCCGCCCTCACAGATACAATTGGTGATATTTTATCCCACGGCATGAATGCAACCCTTGTATGTGGCTGCTCCACAAAACCCACACAGGAAACGACAGCATGGCAAAAAAACATATTATGACTTTAACATGCCTTGAGACTACACGTGAAGCAATAAAAGCTGCAGATTTTCACGGTAGGCATTGTCAAATATATTTTGCTGATTCGACATAAGTCACGTAATATAGAAAAGAGAATATATAAGTATATACAATTCAACCCTGTCCTTAAAATTTCAGTTAATCTATAAACGCCACAAAATAAAGGAAAACATTTTAGAATGCGAATAATAGTAAAAATGTGAAAACATGTCGAGTACTACTGTGGTAACATCCCCTTTGCCTTTTGAACTGCAGCAATACACATGGGAATGTATTGTCATTAGTGCGCCAACTCCAAATCATGTGTTTATTGATTCACAGTTCATGTGACTGGCATGGTGAATATATGTATTCACACACGCACGGGCACATCCCCGCAGATTAATGCCTGACGCACATTGTTTCACCCTATTTCATCTACCCTTTACTGACCCTTATACGCTCTAAAATATCCTACAATCAATCAATCAGGTCATTTGTAGAGCGCACTACTCACCCGTAGGGTCTCAAGGCGCTGGGAGGGGGGGGGTGCCGCTACTGCTCGAACAGCCAGGTCTTGAGCTTCTTCCTGAAGGAGAGGTGGTCTTGGGTCAGGCGCAGATTGGTCGGGAGTGAGTTCCAGGTCTTGGCGGCCAGGTAGGAGAAGGATCTTCCTCCTGTTGTCGCTCTTCGGATGCGGGGGACGGCGGCGAGGGCGTGGTTGGTTGATCTGAGGAGGCGCTTGGGAGTGTAGAAGTTGATCCGGTTGTTGAGGTAGCTCGGGCCTTGGTCGTGTAGGGCTTTGTGCGCGTGGGTGAGGAGCCGGAAGGTGATTCTCTTGTTGACCGGGAGCCAGTGCAGATCTCTCAGGTGTCCGGAGATGTGGCTGCGTCGGGGGATGTCGAGGATGAGTCTCGCCGAGGCGTTCTGGATCCGCTGGAGTCTCTTCTGGAGTTTGGCAGTAGTTCCGGCGTAGAGGGCGTTGCCGTAGTCCAGTCGGCTGGTGACGAGGGCTTGGGTGACCGTCTTCCTCGTCTCGGTGGGGATCCACCGGAAGATCTTACGTAGCATGCGCAGGATGTTTAAGCATGACGAGGAGACGGCGTTGACTTGCCTGGTCATGGAGAGGGAGGAGTCCAGGATGAAGCCCAGGTTGCGTGCGTGGTCCGTCGGTTCGGGTGCGGTGCCCAGGGCGGGGGGCCACCAGGAGTCGTCCCAGGCGGAGGGCGTGGAGCCCAGGATGAGTACCTCCGTCTTGTCTGAGTTCAGTTTCAGGCGGCTGGTCGTCATCCATTCGGCTACGTCTCTCATCCCTTCGTGCAGGTTGGCTCTGGCGGTGGCGGGGTCGTTGGTCAGGGAGAGGATCAGCTGGGTGTCGTCGGCGTAGGAGATGATGTTCAGGTTGTGTTGGCGTGCGATGGCCGCGAGGGGGCTCATGTAGACGTTGAAGAGGGTTGGGCTCAGCGAGGATCCTTGGGGTACGCCGCAGATGACTTTGGTGGCCTCTGACTTGTACGGTGGTAGGCGGACTCTTTGTGTTCTTCCGTCGAGGAAGGAGGTGATCCATTCCAGTGCCTTCCCCTGGATTCCGATGTTGCTGAGGCGCTGTACTAGGGTGCGGTGGCAGACAGTGTCGAAAGCCGCGGAGAGGTCCAGGAGGATGAGGGCCGCTGTTTCTCCGTTGTCCATCAGAGTTCGAAGGTCGTCGGTGGCGGCGATGAGGGCGGTCTCGGTGCTGTGGTTCGCTCGGAAGCCGGACTGTGAGGGGTCGAGGGATCCATTCGTCTCGAGGAAGGCGGCCAGCTGTTTGTTGACGGTCTTCTCGATGACTTTGGCCGGGAACGGGAGGAGCGAGATGGGACGGTAGTTCTTGAGGTCGGTGGGGTCTGCTGTGGGTTTCTTGAGGAGAGCGCTGAGTTCGGCGTGCTTCCAGCTCTCAGGGAAGGTGGCGGAGTCGAAGGAGGTGTTGATGATGTCCCGCAGGTGGGGTGCGAGGACAGCGTCGGCCTTGTTGAAGACGTGGTGAGGGCAGGGGTCAGTCGGAGATCCGGAATGGATGGAGTTCATGGTGCGGATGGTGTCTTCGGTGCTGATCGGGGTCCAGGTGCGGAGGGTGGTGGATGGTGGCGTCGTTGCGGTTGTGGCTTGCGTTGGTTGGTTGTTGAAGCTGTTGTGTATGTCCGTGATCTTGTTGTGGAAGTAGGACGCGAGGGAGTTGCAGAGGTCTTGCGACGGTGTGATGTCGTTGTTTCCGGCGTTGGGGTTGGAGAGCTCTTTCACGATGTTGAAGAGTTCCTTGCAGTTGTGTGCGTTGTTGTCCAGCCGGTCCTTGTATGCATTTTTCTTGGTGGCGCGGATCAGTTGGTGGTGTTTCCGGGTGGCGAGCTTGAGGGTGGTCATGTTGTCCGTCGTTGGTTCCCTTCTCCAGGCTTTCTCGAGGGCTCGACAGTTCTTCTTGGAGCACTTGAGTTCGTCGGTGAACCATGGTGTTTTTCTGCTGCAGGATCTGCTGGGCGGGGTCCTTAGAGGGGCGAGACACATTAATACATCATTCACTTCGAAACAAATATTAAAATCATCATTAAAATATTAAAATCATCATTAAAATATTAAAATCATCATTTAATGTGTTTTCTACTAATTTCATACACGTGTTTCTACCCTCATTCACTTCCTCAAACGTCATTCTTTTCTAAATGGACTCTTTAAACCCCCGCACCGCCTCACACACATCGATCGCAATCGGTATAACAAGCATTTACAATGCAACGGTTTCGCCTTTGGAAAAGTTTGAGCTATTGGCATTGTAAATGACAACATTTGTATTTATGTGTTGGTTTTGAAAACAGATAAATAAATGGCATTGTCATTTACATTGCAAATAGCTTTAACATTTCCAAAGGCGAAACCGTTGCATTGTAAATGCTTGTTTTCCGGTGCAGGAAATATTTCACTCTTTTTAGCGCAAAATGCCAGACCAGCATTTTGTGTAATTTTGCATTGATTTGTGTAACTTTTTGGGAATATTGCATAATTCTTTGAAGGAAACACTGTCTGTTTCAGCTAGCTCAATTTTATTCCTGGTAGGGTACTCGCGTTTCCATGCCTCTGAGCGCCCCTCCCCCAGCATCCCTTGGGGCTGGACACCCCTCATGGTGTCCCCCTTCCTCCATTACTATAAACCTGTTTTCTACACAGCACAACAATCGAAATAGACATATTATTTTGAAGATAGCAAAAAAAAATTCTACCCTGCTCAAGACAAACACATTTGTCAAGAAATTCTAATGTTATTGACACAGCACTGATTCATAACTCTAAACAGTAGAGATATGCAACTGTTAACCCATTAAAGCCCACTTTGTACCTTTTTTAAACATTTATGTCTAAAAAACTATTGAACAGATTTACCAAAAAGCATTCTTTTTGAGTAAAGGTTCTACTTTCATGCCATGTTTGGTGTAAATTTGTTCAGCAGTTTATGATTTAGACGAGCAAACTTTCCCATGGGAGTTACTACCCGAAAGCACATATTTTTCATACACCTTACTTAAGCTTTTTTTCCCCCACTTGTATATGCACGGAAATTGGCATGCTGGAACCTATCTGACTTTGCCACCTTCACTCAGTGATTGCTAAATATTTTCAATTGAAAGTGTGCCTGAGACCCCATAATTTTACGTTATATCAGTGCTTCACTTTTGGTATAAATCTGTCCACTGTTTTATAAATATGTGCACTTAAAAAGGTTCAGGCCAAGGTTTAAAGGGTTAACCTGTATATATTCATCACATCTTGCTGTCAATTACATTTAGATTTTTTTCTACACAATATGATTGGCTGGTAGCACTTAGGGCCACAATCAGGGACTGAAGGTGTGTTCCAATGAAAGTAGCAGTACAGTGAGATGGAGGGTGTCCAACATAGTTTATTATACAAATTGTAAAGCATGGAACTACCCCAGAGGGTTTCCCGGTGTAGGATAGTGAATAGGTCCAATGCAGTAAGCTAACATAACCAGGTTCAGTTAGGTCCAGACATACACAAAAGATAAGCAAAAGCGGTGTAGGCCCTACCGTAGGCATTTTTCTGCGACACTCGAGCCCTGATGCACCAACGAGGGAAATGATTTAATGGTACTACACCAGCCAAAAAAGGGATTTAGTACTTATGAAGACACTGAAATAGGAGGCTATACTTGTTGCTATTTAAAACCCACACAAGTTTGGAAAGCACAACGCTGATGAAGTCCATAGAGGACGAAACGTGTTGGCTGGGCTGATTCGAAAATTGAATGTATTGATAAATCAATAAAAGTTGGATACTGCCCGCATTCTTAAGACTCCTGACAACTGAATCTCAATTTTTGTTCATCATTGTTATATTTGTTAACATTGGATTGCCTGAATTTGGGTCAGAAACAAAACAATATAGTGGACACACCTTTTCTTGTTGTGGTGTCACTTAGTTCCACATTTAACTACACACCCATACTAGCACTCAGGGCCACAGGCAGGGATTTGGCAAAGCGGCTCAAAAGCAGTTAAAGTGTAGTGAGGTAGAGGGTAGACAATGCAGGTTCAGGTTTACACACACACCCTACTTCCCCATGCCAGCACTCAAGCCCACAATCATTGATCTGGGGGAGCTCTACAACAGCAACAATAGTAAAGTGAGGTGGAAGGTGGTGACAGCAGGTCCAGCTTTTTGGATATAAACAACTCACCCATACCAGCAAGGCAAGGATGACCAGCCCTAACTCTCATCCTCTTGGGCTTCGGAAAGTTATGTTTAGTGAAAATGGCACCATCAGCTTTGCGCCATTGATATACCAGCCACTGAATGGAATGAGGATTTGCAGGCACCTCCATATGGAACTGGCAGTGAAATCTATTGCCTGGTGCTGGACTTGTGCCTGACATCCAGGTTGCCCCAGAAGTGGTGATTGGTGGCGACTGAGTGGTATGCCGGAAGGTACCTAATTTAGTTGGGGCCAGTTTGAAGGTTACTTACAAGATTGCCTGGAGTGTGTATGATTGCATGGATGCCTATCGATGTGACTGAAGTATGCATGACCACAATCTGTGTTTGAGTGTTGCGAGGGGAGATCCCTGGGTTTGATAGGGACATAAACTGCCCATCTCTGTGGCTACCAACCCACATGCTCAGCCTCATTGGCTGAAGGGTGGGCACACGTGATGTAATATATGGAAGTATGGTAGATCAGAATGACTGGCCGGGTTTCTGTTCGCAAGTTGAGTGTTAGCCAGTCCCCATTGGCCGGCAAGGATGCAGCACAAGTCCTGGCACACGCAATGGGTGGACATCGATAGTCGTATGGTTTTACTACTTTTGTCTGTAGGAGCATTGGGGATTGGTTTATGTTGTTTGCTTATCACTACAGTTTCACAGCAGCAGAAGGGTGATGTGTGGGAGGCAGGAGAGGTGCACAACACACATTCAGATCAGGGATGAGGGAGATTACAGAGTCCTAACCTGGAATGTCCAGGGACTGGATACATACATCAAAAGATACACAGCACTCACCTACCTTATGCATCCCAAAATAGATCTTGCATGCCTGCAGGAGACCCACCTGGATGACACAGGTGCCATGAAACTGGCCAAGGCATGGAGGTCACAGGCTTATCATTCATCCTTTTACAAATACACCACAGGCACAATGATATGGGTGTCCCTGCATGTTCCATTCTCTCACACATACCGGGAGGCAGATGTGGGGGGCAGGTATGTCCTCATACAGGGCTCCCTGGAATGATGGGACATAATAATACTTAACACCGACTAAAATGCTTTCTACCTCACAATACAGGACCTGCTCACTTAGGAGGTTGATTTGCCTGTGCGGTGTCTGGGAGACTTTAATTCTATCTTGGACCCACATTTGGACAAAACCCCAGCTGCAGCAGGCACAAAACCAAACATGATGTCTGTGCCCCGGGAAGTCATGGCTCATACAGGTGTGGTGGCGTATTGTGCCTACAACACCCAGACCGCAGTGTATACACTCATCACTCTGCCACACTCAAAATCTAGAGCAGATTGGACAGGGTACTGTTAGTGGGGTTCCCAATGCTAGAAGACCTTAGAATCATGCTTGTGGTGTGCTTCCTATCTGATCATTCCCTGGTTGTTGGACTGTTGTTCAGGGAGGCACAGTACTGGGATTGCGGTCTTGGCGCATCCCCATGGACATACTGGAGGGTCCTATGGGGTGTGAAGCACTATTGTGCTCCCTGACAGGGTACTTTGAGATCAACTGGGACTCCACTGGAAGTAGATCAACAGAATGGGAGGCATTTAAGGCAGTGTTGAGGGGCACCTGTATGGGACTAACTTGTGGGGTCCATAGACAGCTCAGAGTCGAACTGAGTAGGGAGGAGATGTTGCTTCCCACCCACCTAAAACAGTCTCACTAAAGGATGAATACAACATAGCTGGTGTCTCATGGATATTTGGGCTCGGTTAGACAAATACACTTTGAAGCAATACTGCCAGCAGGTTCACCGCAAAGCCTGGATCCTGTATAGGGAGCAATCACCTCCTGGTACAAAGCATTTGGCCACTCCGACGACACCAGGGTCATTTCCAGAGTGGGCATTGTAGATATGTTCCGTGCACATTTACAACATGTATACACTGCGGACCCGAATATAAGCCCAAATATCTACTCCCCTTTTTTGCCGGAGCAATGCATCTCCAAACATACTCTGGAAGCACCTGAAGCATTAGATGAACAGCTAGGGCTGGAGGAACTAAAAACAGCTTTGAGTTTGCTCCTGCGAGTCAAGACACAGGGCACTGATGGCTTTCTTCCTGAATTCCATCAAGTGTTTTCAGACACATTAACACTAGGGCTCCTGGAAGTGTTTCTTGAGGCTTCAGAGATAGGTGTCTAGCCCCTGACTAAGCAGGAAGGCGAGATATGCCTGCTCCTTAAACCAGGGGGGACGGTGCTGTCACAGCAGCATATAGACCTCTCACAGTGATAACACTGAGGTGAAGGTAATTAGTAAGTCTCTGGCCCGCCGCTTGTCACCCCATATCCAGCACCTAGTCCATGAAAACCAGTGCATTTCAATTATGGGAAGAAGTACCAGCAGGAACACTAGGCGTCTGACTCATGTCCTGCATGAGACTAAATATGGTAATGAGGAGCTAGTGCTCATGGAAATTGACCTGGAGAAGGCATTCTACACTGTGAACTGGTGTTGTTTGATTCAGGTATTGCATGTCTTGGGTTGTGGTCCTGGTTATGTATACGCGTACAGCTCCTTTATACAGAGCCAAACGCAAAGGTACGGGTTGGACGTTGCCACTCAGCGTGTGGACATTAGGTTGGGGAACATGGCAGTGATGCCCACTGCCCCTGCTCTTATTTGTGTTTGCAATAGAGCCGTTGGCCATACCGGCGCATTGGGAACTGCGGGACAGGGTCATACAAATTGATGAGAGTTGGCATGTCATATCTCTGTATGTCAATAACTCCCTATTTTATCTCACCTCACCCAGAGTTGGGTTGCCGCTGCTATTGCGTCTTCTTGACGACTTTGGCAACATTTCTGGTCTTTTTCAAAATCGTAATAAATCCTTGGTATTCCCTTTAGCCTCCCTGGCGGGTACACCAGTGAATCAGCTTCTGGTCCTTGGCGTGCGCTGAGAATTGATGCAATTTAGATATTTGGGGATTCAAGTGGCACACACCAGATCCCTACAACAACGCCTGAATATGGGCAAGGTCCTAGAAACCTTAAGGGCAGTGGTCGGCCTTCTGGAACACATTACCCCTCGCCCTGATGGGCAGGATGGCGATAGCCAAAATGGCACTACTCCAACAGTGTTTGTTTATACTACACAACTCGCTTAGCTCCCTCTCTGTCTGCTTGACTCCATTGTTATTTTATGGGTGGGACGACGGAGTAGGGTGGCCCTGTTTATGTTGACCAGAAGATTCTAAGATGGGGGCTGGAGGTCAACATGCAGTCAGGTGGCTGGACTTGGGTGAGAACTGGGAGAAACGACTATTGATGGGTAGAGTTTCAGCAGATCGTCTACCGGAGCTATTGATGAAGGGTGCAGGGACTTCAAAAGAACTTCTGTATATAGTTCGACAAACACCTTTCATCTGGCCGAGATTTGTCCAGATGGTCCTGTAACGGGCCCAGTTTCACAGGGAACTTGGGTATGGACTCCGACCGATTAGGCAGTCGATGGACAATATGTCCTTCCATGCATGGCAGGAAGGTGGTGCGCCCAGCTTGGGGACTCATACCCTGGAGAGACACTCATCTCCTTTGAGGAGGTACGCCAAGAATTCACTCTCCGCCCAGTTCACTTTTTGCACCATGCAGGCCTGGTTGCAGGGGGCCTACTGGATATCACCTCCCCACGGATACAAACCGGTATGGCTACAAGCCGAGAGACTAAAGAGTGAGAATTGAGGAGCACTCAAAAAAAATAATAACCACAATGTAATCTGAATTTAATCCAAAGGTGCTACTCTACAGATTTGTGTTTGGCTGACACAAACTGGGGCTATACTCATAAGGGAAAGCAGGAAAACCTGCTTGTAGAGTGCACTGTTCCTAAAGGGGAAAGAAACCCTTTCCCAATGCTACAACAACATATTACTAGTAATCAGTACTATACACAAATGTTCACATACACATTTAGTGTTTTATTATAGCATATCTGTATGACATGTCTATATTCTTTCAAAATATCTTTTTGTACAAACAATAAATGAAAATTGGTCTTTTCACAGTTCATAAGTTGAAGACCATATGTTTTGCTGACTCGTCTCTTGGTCGGATGTGGAAACAGGATTATTAATCACTCATAAAACTGTTGATGCAATTTTCACACGACATGGTGCCCAATGCATTTCGGGACCAGGAGGTACCCTTCATCAGGGGAAAATCCTAAAATATATACAAACAGTCGATCAATGTCAGGTTAAGGTGCAGAATAATATCACAAAAGTTAACAATCAAATGGTAGTTCACTGACACTACAGGGGGAACAGAGAGGTAACCCAGTTCATAAATTCATGCAATAATGCATCTATATGTATTATAGCGATCTAATTTTGCATTAAGTTCTTGTTATGTTATGTTATGTTATTTACATTTTTAATGCGCACAGCTGCTAGGGTCAATAACTGCTGATAGGTCTTTTTTATGTTGAAGATTTCTTCATCTAAATCTTTGATGGTACGTGATAGTTCTTCTATAATTAGAAGAATCAGATCTAGAGAACATTTATTAAGGATAGAAAACCATTTATCCATGAATTGTGGATTTAAATGAAATCTAAATACCATTGGTCTCAATGCTATTCTCAGTCCCCTTGGAATTCTTTTGGCTCGATGGTATTGGACAAGCGTTGATGCATGAAGACGCTGGTTGAGTTGTCTTCTGGTTACATATTCTAGTTGTTTTAGACGTTGGGTGGTTGAACCCCCTTTGGTGTCTACCAATTTAATCTCATTGATCAATGCATATATGTCTGTTGCTTCATCTGCTGTATATGCAAGGGTATTAGCTCTATTTTCTGTGATGTGAGTTATGCTATCGAAAGAAGCCATAATTGTACTCAAAGTTCGAAATTTTGTGAATGGTGCTACCTCAAGAGGCCAAAAAGTGAAAATCTAAAGAGTGAGAATTGAGGAGCACTCAAAAAAAAGTAATAACCACAATGTAATCTGAATTTAATCCAAAGGTGCTACTCTACAGATTTGTGTTTGGCTGACACAAACTGGGGCTATACTCATAAGGGAAAGCAGGAAAACCTGCTTGTAGAGTGCACTGTTCCTAAAGGGGAAAGAAACCCTTTCCCAATGCTACAACAACATATTACTAGTAATCAGTACTATACACAAATGTTCACATACACATTTAGTGTTTTATTATAGCATATCTGTATGACATGTCTATATTCTTTCAAAATATCTTTTTGTACAAACAATAAATGAAAATTGGTCTTTTCACAGTTCATAAGTTGAAGACCATATGTTTTGCTGACTCGTCTCTTGGTCGGATGTGGAAACAGGATTATTAATCACTCATAAAACTGTTGATGCAATTTTCACACGACATGGTGCCCAATGCATTTCGGGACCAGGAGGTACCCTTCATCAGGGGAAAATCCTAAAATATATACAAACAGTCGATCAATGTCAGGTTAACAATTTTGAAAGAATATAGACATGTCATACAGATATGCTATAATAAAACACTAAATGTGTATGTGAACATTTGTGTATAGTACTGATTACTAGTAATATGTTCTTGTAGCATTGGGAAAGGGTTTCTTTCCCCTTTAGGAACAGTGCACTCTACAAGCAGGTTTTCCTGCTTTCCCTTATGAGTACAAGCCGAGAGAGCCATACTGAACTATTTAAACCCAATGGTGCTGTTAACAGCTAACAAGCATCCTCACGCCTCCAGCTCCATTAAAAAAAAAAAACACAGTCACTTGGCCTGCTTATCCTGCAGCACCTACCCCTTCACAAACCCTAGGGATTTTATTATTCTGCGGTTTGGGGCACCACCTAATTACTCTGATATACAGGGCTATGTGTGCAGATGCAGCTGGGCAGTTTCCTCTGGCTCGTATAGCATGGGACTAAGGGCCATATGTATCAAATCCAAATGGGTTCGCAAACGCCGAAATTCGCAGAATTTCGGCGTTTGCGAACCCATTTTCGCAAAATGGTATGTATGAAAGGATTTAGGTGCAAAATAAGGAATCGCTAAATCTGCCATTCCTTATTTTGCTATTGCATTTAAGGAATCGAAAATTTTGCGATTCCTTAAATGCAATGTATGAAGCAAAACATTTTTTCAAAATGCCCTTAAGGAATCGCAAATTACCACCAACTTCTAGTTGGAGGTAAGTTGAGATTTCCTTGAAAAATGCACATTTCAGCATTTTTCAAAGTGCCATGTGATGCAAATACATGCCCTTAGGGCATGTATGTGCACCACATGTGCACCCATGCTTATTTCAGGGGTGCAACAAGGTGTCCTTTGGACACTCCTGCACCCTTGAAATTATTCTCAATTTGCGATTAGCAAATTGCGAATCGCAAATTGCGAATAATTTCACATTCATTCCTATGGGCCTTCTGGCCCATTGGAATGACTGGGAACTTATTCCTTAATTGCGATTAGCAATTTGCTAATCGCAATTAAGGAATTTTTAGAAATCGCTAAAAAATTGCAATTTTCTACATACATACCATTTTGCGATTTCTAAATAGCGATTTCTTAAAAATCGCTATTAAGAAATCGCTAAAGGGTATGTTGATACATATGGCCCTTAGATCCAGACGACCCATTGGAGGAAAGAGACTGGACGTGGGTAAGTGAGCTGACACACTCTGTCTTGGGTAATGCCCGTTTTAAGCTAATACCCTTTAACTTCATTCATAGGACTTACCTTACTTCTAAGGACTTGTGGCTATGACCCTAACCAGCGCAGATGATTGTCCCCACTGTGGAGCCAGCGGCACTGAATTCATGCATTTGGCTTGGAAGTGCAGCCTGGTTCAAGAATTTTAGCGACAGGTAGCCGCCGCCATAACCAGAACCACACACTTGCAAATGGTCCAAGCCCACAGTCTTACCTCCTAGCCAAAGTCAAAAGACCCACAAATATGGAAACATGTGCTATACATTTTTAGGTCTCGCCTGGCGACCGCAGCGTAAAAGCGCTGTCACCAGCGAGATCGATTGTCACTGACTTGCCTCATAAGGGAGACAGGAGATGGGCACGCACAGGACGAACTGGAAATGTGAACGCGCGCGTGAACACGCATGTACAGTCACGCAATGTGCACATCTCCTGTCCCCCTTCTGTCATCACGGTGTGAAATACACAAAATGCCCAAGACGTGGCAGTGCACTGGCGCTTAAAATAAAATATGCCCCCGATGGAGTGGCCCGCAACGGCGGGACTGCTCAAGACAGGCACTCGCTAGTGCCAGCATGCAGCCCCACTCACCGGGCTGCTGTGCAGAGACTCCGTTTCCTCTCTTCTCGGCGGCCTGCGCGGGGTTCCCATGGGACGCCCTGCAGGTGCTCCCTAAGCATAAGGGAGCCCTGCAGAAACAGACCCCGCCTCTCCACTTCCCCCGGGCCCCCTCCTGGGACTCGGGACTTCTCAGGACTTTGACCGCTACCACGGGGCTCTCCCTTCCTCATGGGAGCCCCGCATCAACGAGCCACACCGGCCTCTTCCAGCCACGTCACAGGCCCACCCATTTCACGGGCAAGGATGCCTGACTTCCTGGTTTCGCCTTCCCCCGTCCCCCGCCTCCCTCATCCCCCCAGGGCCGCAATGGTGATTTTCAGAAGGCAGAACACGGGATAGGCACCCGCCTACAAATACATTAAATGTGGCCATGGCGCGGGGGGGACACCCGCTATAAACGCGGTCGCAGAGGGCTAATCCCTACAGAGCTGCCCTGCCGGGGCAGGAGGAACAGCTGTCCAGCCAAGAACCGTACCCAGGTAAGCAGAGCATAGAGGGGCGTGAGGACTTACCGCAGGAGCCTGGTGGGGGTGAAGGGAGCAGGGGCCAAGCACTGCTGCGCACGTGTGCAAGTGTCTAGCGCCCAGAGGCTATGTATGCACTGGGACCCTCCCTTGTGATACTGCCGACAGCAGCGGGAGGAGTGTTTCACACATTGCTTTGCATTTGTATAGTGCTTCCTACCTCTGACGAGGCGCCAAAAAGCATTACACTTCCTAGTGTCACTCTTCCCTACGGATCCACCTTAGCAAGTTTCCCGATTTCAACAGCTAGAATCGCTCAAGTACTGTTTCTTTTCTCTTGTTGTCCAAACTTCGCTTGTCTTGGTTCTCTCATATCTCCACTTTCCCTCGTTAGCAACAGATATGCCTGGTGCGTGTTAGTGTTCCGCGTTCAGGAGCATTGCCCGAGAGCAGACTGCACGTGCAGGCGGGGCCAGTGCGGCGCCAGCGGAGCTGTGGTCGGGACATGCTAGAGTGCCTTATTATTGCAGGCTGGGCCCGGGTCCGGTGCTGCTATGTAGAGAGATGCGCAGCTCTCCTTTCCTTGCCCTCCCCCACACCCCCTTGGGCTTGCTCTGCATTTCGCGTGTTTCCATCAGAGCCAGGTGTTCCCAGTGCTGGTCCTTGTGCCCACCCCCCACCGCAGAACTGACATTTACTACTAACTAAACTGCTTTGGGGTTACCTTCGAGCACTGGTTGCATTGCTAACAACCCCTTGTCCAGTCCCGTATCAAGTATGTCGTGGGCCCTGGTGTTAGCAAGGAAAATGGTCTGGACCCTTTGACTGCTCTTGGGGCAGTAAGATACAGCAATTATCGGGGCTTAATGGGCTCCTCAGGGCTGTTTGCACTGGTGCCACTGCACCCCCTGCAGCAATTGTGGTCACGCCCCTGCCTCTTCTGCCCCCACCCCCACACCCAACAACTTGTTTTCCCACTGCCCTGTCTCCAGAGTTCCAGCATGGCACATCCTTTATAAACGGGAATGCAAAGAAAACTCTCATATTATGGTTGGAATTCAGTAAGATATCAGTTGTTTCACTGAACTCGGCTGCAACTTCCCACAGTTACTTTCCATGTTTTTTTTAAAAAGGTCCACCGAAAACTGAAAACGATATATTCCTCAGACATAACTCTACTTGAAAATGCCTTAAATGCACCATCAGTGCCCCCCCCCCCCCGAGGCCTCTGAGCGTCAGCCACCCTGCAGCAGGAACAAAACCCTGTGTGACCCGGGGGCTGGGTGCCTTTTAAATTCCCCTGGCATGAAACAGCCGCGTCAGCCAAGAGAATGACTGTAATAGGGAAGGCTGGGGTTTGGTTAATGTAACTCCAGCTGATGTAGCCTTTGAGCCCTGTGGTTGGCTGGCAGCCATGCACCCGCCCGACCCTGACATCTCAACTGGCTCTTCACACCATTCCGAACTCTCCAAGCCCCCTTCGCAAATGTGCCCCAGTGCCGGGCCAGCGCTGTCACAAAAACTTTTGCTCAGAAAACAAGCATTTGCAATGCAATAGGTCTCTCATTTACGCAAGTTTGAGCTATTGGAATTGTAAATGTCATTGCCTTTTATTTACATAGATAAAAGGCATTGTCATTTACAATGCTAATAGCTTAAAGTCTTGCAAATGCTTGTTACAGCTGGTGTTGACATTGACCAGACTTAGGGATGCCATCACCTGGATGGGACAATGGGTGCTTGAGCTAGCACACTGACACAAGGATATATTGGAGTGGACCCTGGCAGAGGAAACTCAAATTAAACTCAGCAGGTGAGATGGCCAGGTGACTAAAGACTTGTCGGACTAGAGAGACCTGTGTGGCACACCTATTGACCCAGAATCAGATGGTGCTCCCACTGATAGTGACAGTGCTTATGATGGGGTGGAAGGACACAGGGATAAGGGACCCATCCCAATCCAGCTGGTGGAGCTATGGAACTTTCCTGTAGTGTGAGTCTGCTTGTTTCACGTGCGGTGTGATGTGCCCAGTACTCCCAGTACTGTAAACTGTACAGCTATAACTAAACTATGTGTACTTCTTCCACCGTATGCATCATTGCTTGCTGGTTTTTCTTTCTGTATTGTTCTACAAAATTGAAAATAAAGGTTTAAAAAAAAAAGTTTGGGTCCAATTTACATTTTGCCTGCCAAAGTTTTGCATAAGTGATAGTCTTTAAATGTTGGGAAGTTTGCAAAGTTTGGTAACTCTGAGAATTCTCTTGCATATATAAATCCCTACATCGACAGTCTTTGAAGAACAATTTTCCCACGCATATATTTTTCAAGAGAACTTTCCTGCTAATTATGGATTTTTACAAACTTTTTTCTGCAGGTCAATATTCAGTGGAATTTTTCTCCTCTCCTGCAACTTTGTTAATCCTTGCAAATTTAATAAGATTTATGAAGAATGGCAATATGTTTCAGTTTACAAAGTCAAAACCCTTTGCAACTTTCCACTTTGCAATATGTCTTCCTAACCAGCAATGGGGCTGCATGTTTGGAGAACGAAAAATTTATAAGCAAACATGTAATAAAAAACCCCTGAAAGAACAAGCTCGCTGCTTTGGTCTGGGCAAGTTAGAACTACCAACAATCTTCTTGGGAAATGTGAGACTTTAAATTCAATTTTTACAATACAAGAATTATAATATCACTTCTACCTAAATCTACATTGTTGTTGAGACGTCTGATAAGTAGGGTGAGACCCTAGAAATTTTATGTTATGTAATGTTACATTTTGTGTGGTGACGTACTGGGTATTTGTGTAGTGCCCTTTTCCCCTATTACTTGCCATTCTGATTATGGCGCTTAACCAAGTTGATTTCTCCCTGCAAATTGTGGGGTTTTGTACTGTTGGTTCTCCGAGGGGCGAGTCTTAAGCTGTCCCCTGGCCCGGAGAAGAGCAGTTGATGTGGATAGAGGGTGTTCTGTAGCCAGGAAGAGTATTTCAATTTCCCATACTAACAGGTGGATGTATTATATCACATGGACTCCCTTTGGGGCGATTCTCAGTCAAAGTTGAAGTATTTTGGCCATCGGCTTATTCCGTATCAGCTGCCTTATGTCATCTACCACCTTCTGAGGTCCTTGCCAATCTCTTGAGGGTGACAATAATTGTGCTCTTCGCAACCAAGTGAGGCAGGTTATAAGTAGCCCTAATGTAGTGATTAGGATACAGCTGTTCCAGCATGAGTTGTTGCATTTCTATTCCAGGCGTTTGTGGGCTGAGGCTCCACAGATGGATTGGTCTAAATCACAGTGCTTAATGTGTGTTCCCAGTTTCTGCTTTGTAGCTGCCTCCTACGATCTCATGTTTGACTCCCTGTCTCCTTGACTTCCATTGGTGGGGCAAATTGTATGTCTTTCTTATGCCAGGTAACTTCTTACGGGACTCAGATTAAACAGGAATTATTCTATCAGATGATACAAATCTATTACCGCCCCTGGAGGCTGCACTCAGGGTATGGTGAAGAAAGCAATAAAGTGCTTCATGAACCTTGTCACCGAAAGATGATGACTGTCATTTCCTACTGCATCTTTGTATCTTCCATTCTCTTCTGTCATGCTGGTGAACTGCTGCCCCATTACACCCAATGCACATACCAAAATGTAAGAGTGTGCAACATGCTTTTGGTGGAAATCTAGAACTGTCAGGTTTCCAGAATTGGCAGAATGATCAGCTACAGCAGACAGCTTGGCACCACTAACCCAAAGGATTGAATCCATGTTTCATGGATCCGGAAAGAGGCTAAACGGCTCTTCCGGGGTCAGAGACACAAGCAGTCCCAACACAAGTGGAAATTAAATCCTAGATGTTATTCACAAAGTCAGGATGTGAATATATTTTATATAGCGGTATCACTTAAACTGTACTTGTGGATTTTCCACTTTGGGGCATGCTTTTATAAAATGCACAGGTAAACAGGAATATGAATGCAGGTCAATATTAATGATTCATTCCCAGGGACTTTTGTGAATGGAGTAACAGTGGTGAATGTCTGTAATATATAAGCGTTCTGCTACTTATCTGTCAATTATGACTTTTTCTATAATCCTAGTCCACAGATCCATTAAAAATGTAGCAGTTGGGAATGTAAACAACAAAGTTAATCTATGATTAAAAGGTGAGCCAGTACCTCAGTAAACGCATCTATTTTGCTTACATTTACTTTTAAGAATTGAACACTCATAGCTTTGCATATGATATTGCCTTCTGCCAACCAGTGAAGAATTTAGATCTGTCAAGTTCTCACGAAAAAAAACCCTCTATAGCTCTTTGAGGGTAGAATCCATTCTCAAAACACTTTCATATTTATCCTGTTTCCACCAGTGGTCAGCTGTATTCTAACCACAGAGGGAGAATCATGGGCCATACAATCAATCCAGCTGTGGACAGAGGAGTTTGCCCCCAATAAGAGTACTTTATGTCATAGGAACCCATCCTTGATTTGAAGGTGCATCCCTAGTCGGTGGATTAATGGCTCCCATTGAGTAGGTCTGTCTCCCTAGTAGGAGAACCACAGAGTTGTTCTCCCAACAGATTGGACTTCCAGTAGGAGGAACGTGTTACAATGGATAGAATATATTGAAATGTAGGACCGGATTTCCATTTGGGCAGCCATAGAATTAATCCACATAATGAATGGGGTGGATCCTAGTAGGACGAAAACAAGGTTCAGACTTGCAACCAAGCACATTTTCTGTAAAAAGTGCAGGTAAGAAATGTCAGCCTGGTGTGCATATTGTCTGTCAAATTCAATTTTCTAAGTTTGTATGTCATGACAGCATGGACATGCAACACTGCTAATGTGACTCGTGATAAGTGACATATGTACTACCACCAAGGCATGGGTGTAGTAACAAAGAGCATATCATTAACACTGAGGAATAGTAGAGCCCATCACTTCCACTGACGCTTGGGAGCAGGACTACACAGCACTATCATCAAAGAGAGCTCAAAAGTCCTTATAAAGAATTCACATTTTCATTACTTGGGCCCCGGAATCTTACAAACGGGAATGTTCAGTGGTCCAGAGTCAGCAGCCCTTAATTTGTATTTGTCTTTGCCGCTACTCAAGCATATTTGCAATAAACAAAGGATCTGATAAGTTGTTAATTGTGGATGGTCGCTATAACTGCTCAAGTAGTTTTCTTGTTTAAGTTATAAAAACAATCAGGCATTGGCAAAGCCAATAGTTCTACCATTGGCTGCCAGTCTTTTGGCTTTACGAAGGCTTGTTTTGTTCTCACATGCTTTTCGCAATACTTTATTTTTGGGGCAGCGGCTGAGCCCTCTCGAATATAAGCAAAAACACCATTGCTAAAATCACACCTCGGCATTGAAGTCATTGGCACTGTAGGGAACTACTTAGGGCCCCATTACGATGGCGGAGGGACACCATAACGGGACCGACTGCCAGAGGTGCGGCAGTACCGCTAGGCCCATTAGGATGCGACCGCCACCCTGGCAGTCGCATCCCGCATATTTTACATTGCAGCGGACGGTGCTGTAAGCAGCACCCGCCGCAATGCAAAATGTGCATGTTGTGCATTGGCATGCACAACGTGACAGGCACAGCGCGGTGCCTGCTACCTTGTGCATGCCAATAAAGGGGGGTTCCATAGGTACCCCCCCAAGTGCACCCCCCAACACTCCAACACCCCGGGGGCCCACAACGGGCCCCCAAGCCAAAGACCGCATGCCTTTCCATGGCGGCATCGCTGCCATGGAAAGGCCCGATTCCACACACATCATAATATGGTGGGTGGTGCCTGCTAGGGACCGCCACCATAATATGGCCAGGGACCGCACGGCAGGCAATTGTAATGAATGCCTGCATGCGGAAAATCGGCGGACGGTCTTTCCGTCCGGCACTGTGCCCCCCGCCATTGTAATAGGGTGGGGGGTAAATGGCGGGCAGGCGGGTAAAGATCTCGGAAGGATCGCCACCGCCGGTCGGGCGGTGGCGATCCGCTCGACATCATAATAGCCCCCATAGTGTGAGGATGTGCTCCTTATGAAAGGACAGAAAGCCGTCACTCATTGTGAATTTACCCAATGACTGAAGTTGGATGACTCATTGACCCATAATGTATACTGTAGTCGGAGGAAGAAAAATGTGATGGACACAACAACAAATCAATTAATGAAGAGGGCTAGCTGAAAGCCCCTATACGTACATATACTAAATAAACAATTTTATCAAAATCAAAAGGTCTTGGCTTATGTCAGCCATAAAAACAGAGTTAATCATTTGAAAAAAGATTTTCTCAAGGAAGGGTAGGAGACGCAGGCCAAATGCCAACACGGAGAGGAGTGCTAGATATTGATTGCGGTAATCACCTCCAATTTTAAGTTTTTTCTCATAAAATTAAAGAATATCGTGCAGGTGTTGGTGCTTTTGGCGCCATATGAATTTATACTGCAAGCAATATCTATTTTGTGGGGTTGAGCACGGTCTGTGACACGTGCAGCTTTTGAATGACATAGGTTTTGGGTCATATTTGGGGTTTTATTATTTTCAGTTTCATTCCTTCCGTCCTCAAAAAATACTGCTCAAAATGACTGCTTATGAGAGTTGCCTAAAATGCTCTTACAATATATTTATGAAGACTTTATCAGGGTGGATTTAAGAATTGTATACATATTTATACAATTGTGAGCAGTGCAGGTGTCAGAGCGCTGAAGGAGACGCATAATGACAGCTTAAACAGTTGTGGGAAGTATCATTAGTGTAGCTGGAAACCTGTGGGCTCTCACCAGATGCCTGATTGACCAACAAGGTTTAACTTAGTAATAAAAAGTGCAACAAGACATCATTAAATATGGGTAAGCAATCAGAAATGGGAAGGGTTTAAGATCAGAGCATGGTATAATGCAGAGGATGTGGCTTAATGGTTAGAGCAACGGACATTTAAGCTGGAGAACCAGGTTCGAGTCTGTCGGGAGGCTCCAATATCCTGTGATTCTGGATAAAACAATTAATCTCCCTGTGCCAAGGGTATATATGCCGTGCCTTGCATAGCGCACCAGGGGCCTTATTTATGAAGGCCTTGCGCCACCGGTGCGTCACTTTTTCCCATGTTAAAAGTGACGCACCGGCGGCGCAAGTCCTTCATAAATAAGGCCCCAGCTTTCCTGGAGGTTGTGAACACTAGGCCATATGTGTGAAAGGTAGTTGGACTGTCACGTTGGAAGCAGCATGCAGAAGGTAGCGCCATGCAGGGCCAGACTGGCTGTAGAGGGCATTGGGCATTTCCTCTGTGGGCGGGAGGGGTAGGAGCCGGTTTTTGTGGGAGTGGGGGCCGGCTTTGTCACTGAGGGGCGGTTTTGCAGCAGTGCTGCAATACCTGCCCCCTGTAACAAAAGCGGGACAATGCTTCTTGCTTCTTACTAGCACACTCCCACCTCTCCCCTCCCCAGCCAGGGCCGGTTGAGCAGTAATCTGCCAGGGCTGGTTGCTGTTCCCAGTTCGGCCCTGGTGCCATGTCTAGAGCTAGCAGAGTACATTTTTCTTACCATTAAATTAGCTCGTTAACCTGACAGTTCTGAGTGCTGTACAGAAGAGAAGGCGGGTGACCCTAAAGCACAAGTTGGGAGGGAGACAAATTACCTCTTCTTTGTGCAAACTATGAGGAGATTCTTGCAATGTTTGCTTTGTCCTGAAAGTCTGGGTTTCCAGACAGATGTCATCCTTACTGCGCAGCTGATGAATACCGAGATGTCAAGGTTTTCAGTGTGGTATGAGGGTGAGTTGTGGTTCATGGCTCTGTGAGTGAAGCAACTCACATGCAAGTCTCAGCATGCTTCTATTGGGTGCCACTTCAGCAAGATGTGGTCCAGGATGTTAGGGCAGGAGCATAACACAAGCCCCTGCATCTCCGCACGTGGGGGGCCCAACCCTCCAGGGGGCTCCCAACCATTCAAGGGGCCCCATTCAGGCCGAGGCCAATGAATATCTGTGAGATAAGGGTGACTCGGGGGAAGCAGAAGAGAACGGGGTGTTATGTGATTTCCAATTTGGGTTTCAAAGAGGTTTAGGAACTATAGAGCAGGGATTGAATCTGTTAATCCTGCAGCAGAAGTATGTAGCAGTTAAAAAACAACGTCTATACCTCACATTTGTTGACTTATCGTCAGCTTTTGACTGTGTTTCACACAGTAAATTGTGGTCAATTATGACAGAATTGGGGGTTGACAATGCTATTATCTGCTTCTTGCGAGATCTATATTCCGGGGCCAATGCAAGTGTCCGTTTTGGGAAAAATGGTGAATGCACAAGACAGTTTGGGATTGGCCGGGGTGTACGCCAAGGGTGTGTTTTAGCCCCATTTTTATTCTTGCTATACATAAATGGCTTTGAGAAACGACTCGTGCAGGAGGGTAGGGACATGCCCATGGTGGGTGGAAGGCCTGTCCCAGCCTTGATGTACGCGGACGATGCCGTTTTGATGGCACGAACCCCAATGGCGTTACAAATTTTGGTTTCCTCTTTTAATAGTTTCATGCTTGGTTTAGATCTAAAAATAAATTGTTCAAAAACACTGTCCATGTTTTGTGGGCCGAGATCAAACAAGCGTTTGAAACCTATTTTTATAAATTCCAATCCCCTGGAAAAAACCTCCACTTTTCCCTATTTGGGAATTCTGTTCCACGAAAGTGGTTCATGGACTAGTGCAATCCAGGCTAGATCTTTGTTGTTTTCCAAAACTATTATGGCCTTAAAATGTTTTATGAGAAAACTAGGGAAAAAACCCATAAAAGAGATTTTAACTATTTATAGGGCAACCTGCTTAGCAGTTGCTACCTATGGATCAGGGCTGTGGGGTTACTCTAACATTAGTACAATTCAAACCATGGAAAATAAATTTTTACGCCACATCCTGTCTGTACCTGAAAGTACTGCAACTATGATTTGCCATGTTGAGTTGGGAGTAATTTATGTTACTGATACTATTAAGATTCAACCCATCCTCCTATGGCATAGGGTGTGGACAAATGATGAATGTTTGGTTAATCGGGCTATTTTAAAGGACGTTTTAGTATTGGACAATATTAATGATTCTAAATGGATACGTTATGTCAAGGACTTTCTCAGTGAAATGAATTGTGTTCAATATTTTGAGGACCCACCAACTATGGCATACATATCGAGAAGAGACTTGAAAAATCTGTGTATTGCTCATCTCAGGGATAAAAGACATTTAGAGGAGGCAAGGAAAAAGACTGTCTCTGCCCATCAGGATATTTTATGCGGAGATAAACTACAGCCATACCTGTCCCTATATATGTCCAATCACGAACGTTTCCTTTTAACCCGGTTTAGACTCAATATTGTTTTTAGAGTCTTGTCTTTTCCCGTGATGAATTGCTGGTTGAAAGAATTACCCTTTTGCCCATGTGATGATGTTTCCCCACAGTCTGATATTCATATTTTATTCTTTTGTAAATTTTATACCTTTGCGCGAAAGAAATGTATCATCCCGATTATTAAAGACTTAAATTTACGAAGATGTCGCCTAGCGTTTTTAGAATGCCAGAAACTGGAAACTGTTTTTATGGTAGCCTCAATGGGTGAATTTTTTAAATCTATTTTTAAATGCCGTAAATCGATTTTAATGAACTAACCTCCTTATTGTACATAGGTATTTTAAAAAATGTATACATGACTCCCTGTGTAAACTGTATTTTCTATATGCTACTTTTATGGTTATTTTTGTCTTTTTAACCGAATAAAGTATTTTGAATTGAATTGACTCGGGGGGCCCTCACCACATTCTGAGGGCAGGGCTCCAACATTTTGCATTATGCTATTGTGCTAGGGGCACATCTACGAGTACCTAAATCATACAAGCTGAATGTTATGCTGCTCCTCACAGCAGTGATCGTTGTTTAGGGAGGCCAGTCTCTGCGGATTAACACAGGCTAGTTTCGAAGTGACAAATGTTTGTGCTGATAAAATTCCTCAATGTAAGGCTTCTGGACTCATGTTGAGGTGTGCTGGCTGGCCAATGAGATGACAGAGGGTTGACACTTAATACTAATGTTGGGAATATACTGGTTTCTGAGGAAAACAGAAATGTGACGGCTAGGTTCTGCCTGAAGTGGCAGATTGAGACAAAACAAGAAACTGGAATGCTATTGTAAGTGGCTGAGTTTTTTTAAAGCATTCCTCCCATGACCGCTGTGTTTTCCTCAGTACAAGGCCCTGAGAGCGATGTCTATGCTCAAGCATGGGTCCCTTGCGCAGTGCGCTACGGGACTCAAGCTATGATTCCCTTATAGTTGCTAACTGGGTCAGGGGTGCTTGCCTTCTAGTTCAGAGAGTACATGTCCTGGCAGGTCAGGCTGGACTGTTCCTACTGGAGCGAGACAAAGGCTGATTTGCAAATGGCTAGTCGCTGTCTGAAATGGCAGAGTGGGTGAAAAACGATGGACTGGAATGCAGCCCAGAGCGATTGCCAGTGATGGAACGTTTTGCAGCAGTACACCCATCACAGTTGGATTTGTGTTTCCAACACAGAGGTTTCTGCCAAGGCTATGACCTAGTTGGCGATGCAGTGTTTTGATGCAACCTAATGTGCATTGTGATAGCTGTAATGGAGGAATCAATCAAATAATTTCTTGGGCAGACATTCTGGTCTATTACGTGAATGAATGTAAATCTCTTGGTGACCAGATCCAGGTGTCCTGGCGCTAGATTTGATTTTTGTGCCCCTCCCTCGAGAGACATACAGATAAAGTTATAGAACTACGTTGTTGTTCTCCTGAACTGCGCCTTATATAATTTATCAGGTGGTGGGGAAGCTCTGAAGCTACAACTCACAGCTGGAAACTGTGAAAGCCTTGTGTCATTTTTCACCCAGTCCCATGCAGTGGTCCCATCCAGTAGCGACCCGTAGAGGGAGTTCCGATGGGCGGTGAGGCGGGGCAGGGGAGGGGCAGGGTGGGGGTTAGTAAACACCGGAATATGGATGAATGGAATTTCGGTGGACATGCTGCAGCGCATTTAGTGGCTGGCTCCAAAATAAAAGTGGCCCCCAATGACAAAGCAGATAGCTAAAATAAAAGTGGTACTATCAGGTAAATCAACAGTAAAAACCTTCCCACCTGGCCATAAGATGGCCCACAGCTGCTAAAAAACCAACCCACACACTGATCTGTCAGACCAGCCCATTGGGCACTGCCTGGTTTCCCTATAGTTTAGTATATACAATGGTACTGTTAGGTATGAGAGCTGATTGCTTAAAACTATGCATATATCATTCAACATATAAATTTGGCCATGGTCATGTCAAATAGCATGTCCTCTAGATTAAATCATTAAATGCAAATCCAAACAAAAAAGACAGAGTAATTATTGATTTTAATCACTGAATTATTATTAATTCAAAGGGATAAATCAGTAGTCAAAATACTTTGTAATAAAAGGCGCATTATTTAACAGTGGGTGTACTGTGACATATTGTACATAAGTGAAATAAACACAGTGATTTATATACAAGTGAGTGAGGAGGGTAGGGGAAAGAGGGAAAAACACTCTTCAGGGCCAGTTTTACTGTTTGGATATTATTTAGTCCAGTGTGCCACATCAGTTGGCTTATGTTCGCTGGATTTTCATAACTGGTCCAATAATATTCTATCGTCTACGTTTCGACCCTATGGACGCCTTATTTGTGGGTCTGGTGCGGGTCTTCTTCAGGACGGGGGGAGGAGTAGTGAAATGGCGCCTAGTGGTCCTTTATTGGTTGGACCAGGTTGGGTTAATTACGCATATTCTCCCTTTTGTTTTTTTGCTTTTGGAATGATCCATCCTATTGGAGGAAGTCGAGACAAGCATATAATCTTCCGAAGAGACTTGTTTCCTTAAAAAGCTCCTCGTGGGTGAACAACGTTGGATTGATTCCTGCCCAACGAACATCGCCCAAACGAACATCGCTAGACTGAGATCGCTGGTGGGCCCATTCATAAATGCTCATGCCACGCAACCAGATCGCGCACGAGGAGCTGAAGAAGACCCACACCAGACCCACAAATAAGGCGTCCATAGGGTCGAAACGTCGACGATAGAATATTATTGGACCAGTTATGAAAATCCAGCGAACATAAGCCAACTGATGTGGCACACTGGACTAAACAATATCCAAACAGTAAAACTGGCCCTGAAGAGTGTGTTTCCCCTCTTTCCCCTACCCTCCTCACTCACTTGTATATAAATCACTGTGTTTATTTCACTTATGCACAATATGTCACAGTACACCCACTGTTAATTAATGCGCCGTTTATTACAAAGTATTTTGACTATTGATTTATCCCTTTGAATGAATAATAATTCAGTGATTAAAATCAATAATTACTCTGTCTTTTTTGTTTGGATTTGCATTGAATGATTTAATCTAGAGGACATGCCATTTGACATGACCATGGCCAAATGTATATGTTGAATGATCTATGCATAGTTTGAAGCAATCAGGTGTCATACCCGACAGAACCATTGTATATACTAAACTGTATTGCCCAGGTTCTGAGGGATACTGGGTTACCCCAGAATAACTTGATCTGGTTGCCCTATAGGCCAGTCTAGTCCTGATCGGAGCTATGGCGAACGGCGGGAGCGGCCTTATCTGTTCGGCTTTCTCCATCACTGCTCCCTCTCGTCGCCTCGCTCGCATCAGACCTACATGGCGCGAGTTCAGCTCGCGGCGTCAACTCTCATATGAAATACAGCTGGTGTTGTCAGAGTTAGATAAGATATGAGGAAGTCTTAGCGCTGGAGCACTGGCTGCAGGGACCACAGGGGATGTGGTGCCGCCGCCTCTGTCCACCGCGTCGTGATCGAATGGAAGCCTTTAACAAAACAACTTCCTAATTTTTGAGGTGAACTAAATTTGTGTCACAAAAAGAGAACACACTAAGAGCCGAATTTGCACTTCTGAAAGAGGGACACTTAAAAGACTGTCAGTGCGATACACACAAGGCTGAGAGGTTTTATTGCTGCCTCAGCGGTCACTGGACAGTAATTCATATTTCTCTCTCAAGGCTATTACAAAATGTGAGCATGTACGAAACATTTAACTTCAAAACGTGGCTATACCTACACTGGCAAATGTCATTTGAAATGAAATATTGGGCATTTCGCGACTCTCTCTTAAAAACTGCTGGTAAAATCAGTGTCCTTATGGCCAGCTTGGTTGACAAAATGTACTGCGAACATGGGGGCATATTATCAACAAGTAGCGATATTCATCGCTAAATAGGCTGAGCATCGCGGGAATTTATCGCTGAGATAACCTGCTATTAGCAACGTTTATTTCCAAAGCGATAACATTTCCGGCGATAGCGGCGAAATACGTGAATATCGCTGAGAATACAGCGATATTCACGCATTAGCGATGAAATGCTATTAGCCATGTTATTCACCTCCCATTGGATAACATGGCTAAGAACTGGTCTGGGCAGGTGTTAGTATTTGGAGATATTCGCGCTTAGCGCAAATATTTCGATCGCTACGCCTGCCTTGCTAATAGGCGATAGCGATGTTAGCGACTGTTTTCAGTCGCTAACAGTTTGGGTACACCCACTTTGCATGTCATTAGGAAAAAATATCGCTAACATGCAAAGCGGGCCCCAAACTGCTCGCTATCACCTAAAAGCTGTCGCTAACTGCTGTTAGCGACAGCTTGCTAGTAGGGCGATAGAATTATCGCCACTTAGCGGCCAAAAAGGGCCGCTAAAGCGGCGAAAATTCCCTATCACCACCCTTGATAATATGCTCCTCGAATTCTATTTTTTTTTTAGATCATTTGTAGAAATTCTCACAAATCTTCCTGAAAATGGTTCAGTTTGCTCGCTACACTTGCTCACTGAATACAATACAGGAGTGTTTATGGCAATTAAACACTTTCCATAGCTGCTTTTTTTACTCCCTGTAGGAAAGACACCTTTTCTGCATGATCGCCCCATAATTTTCGCATTTTGCTGGATCCCATATTTTCGCTGGCTTTAGAACTAGGAGAACTTTACCCCTGCTAACTAGCAGTAAAGTACCAGTGCTTCCCCTTTAAACACAGGTGAATTGGCATATTCCCAATTGGTATATATATTTTTTTTAAACTTTATTTTTCAATTTTTGTTATTGAAACACATTGAAAGTGCACAAGTAACCACACATTTTGCATTATTAAGAAAAAGACTAAGTAATACATATTACATCATATGGCATTAGAGCACGAAATAATTAGCAATACAGTCATATCCAACGGTCTGATCAGCCATCCCAGCCATGTAGCCTATATTCGCATGATTTTAAGTCCTACAGATCAAACCACATAAAAATTTAACATTACAGTCTCTCGATTCATTATAGCACTAGTACAGGTCCTGTCCAGTAGCAAATGCAGTAAATAACAATTGACAAAGGACATAGCGGCCTAGGACATCCTCACAGCACCCGCGTCAGGTATGCACTGCCTGTAGGAGACACCGATCCAGCCATTATCTAGTCTCGTAACACTCCTCCGGAGCCCACCCTGCTTTCACCATGTATATATGCTCACATCTATATGCAACTGGAGGTCATTCCATCTCCTAGAGCTGTGCTGCCTCTGCAATGTCGGGTCGTCCCTGCTCTAGTAAGTAGCATTGCAATGGGGCCCATATATCAGTTGGTCTGGAGGCCGCCGGTAATAACTCAGCATACGTTGCTATCTGTTCCTGACAATATATAATGTCGCTTAGCCAGTCCTTAAATTTGGGAGCTCTGCCTCTTCCCCATCGACAAGCCACTCTCCTTTTACCCATAAGGAATGCCATCGCAACAAATTTGTGTTGCACCGCTTGTATTGGTTCCACATATCCCAAAAGAGCAAGCACTGGGGAGGGTTCTATCTCAGTATTTACCATCTTCGACACTGCAGTAAACACCTGTTGCAAGTAGGCTTGGACTCCATCGCATGCCCACGCCAGATGTAAGAAGTCGGCTCCTGGAGCGTGGCACCTGTCGCAGGCATCCGAATCACACAGGCGGAATTTGTGTAGGCGGATAGGAGTATAATATAGTCTCTGTATGAATTTGTAATGAATTATTCTGAATCTACTGCTTGATGAAATACGTTCAGTTTGTTGTAAGCAGAAATCCCACTGCCTATCTGTTAGCACTATACCCAGTTCCTGATCTCACTTAGCTCTGGCCGCTGGAGCCGGCCGCTCTCTCAATGTATGCACTGTCCTGTATATCGTCGATACCAGTTTCTTTGCTGTGGAATCGTGTAGGATTTTCTGTAGTGGTGCGAAGATTTGGGGCTCGCTGGGAAAGTCAGGTGTAACTGACCTAATGCCTTGGTGCAAGCGAATGTAAAAGAAGGTGTCAAGGGGTGTCGGTTGCATGTCGGGCAAGAAGTGGTCCAATGTACGGAATGTCCCATCATGGTACAAGTCCCCCCATGTTCTGACATGTAAGCGTTCTGCTAGTTTGTGGAAGATTGCCTCCTTCAACAGTGGTATGTGAGCGGTAAAGTCGGAGAGTATATCATAGGCATGTTTAACATTGCTCATAACTGGGCCCATGCATTGACAGTGCTCATCACCGTCGTTGGAGTCTTATCTCTACCCGTGGAAGGAATATATAACGCCCCATCAATCGGGACTGGTTGAACCAACCAATGCTCGGCCACTATCTGGGGCATGTATCGAGGCTGGTGTATCCAAAAAAAGGCATAGTGCGCCTGGGCACTGTAGTAATACAGTTCGAGATCGGGGATTCCGAATCCACCCTGTACAAAGGGTCTGGTGAGGGTCTCCCATTTAAGTCGGGGGGACTTGCCTCCCCACACCAGTTGGGTTAGTTCTGATTGCAGCTGTTGGAAGAAATACCTTCCGGGGTGGAACGGGATGTTCAAAAATAGGTAGAGTAGTTTGGGAAGGATCACATTTTAATTAGGGAGGCTCTGCCTGCCATTGACAAAGGCAGAGTGATCCAACGTGTAATGTTTTCTGTAAGGCGTACCATAGTTGTACCATAGTTGATCCGCATTAGTTCATCTCTGTCTTTAGATATACGGATACCTAGATATTTGAATTCATCCTCACACCAGGCGATGGGATAGTCCAATGGAAATTTAGTTGTCGATGCCGTAAGGGGGAATAGGCACAATTTGCCCCAGTTTATATGGACTCCAGAAAGTTTGGGGTTCAGGTTTTGGCAGGGGTCGCGGACATATAAGGTGATATCATCTGCGTACAGTGATATCAAAATTTGTTGCATATTGCACTGCAATGCCTTGCCTTTGTGATTTTGCCGCAGTTTCGCCGCCAATGGCTCAGTGGCAATCGCAAATAACAGAGGCGACAATGGGCAGCCTTGTCTCGTGCCCCTGGTGATGGGTATTTCCTGTGATATCTTCCCATTAACGAGCACTTTAGCCACCGGCGACTCATAGAGCAGCCTAATCCAAGAGATAAAAATAGTAGGAAACCCCATACGTTCCATTAGTGCAAACACATAGTCCCACTCTAGGGAGTCGAATGCCTTGGTGGCATCTAAAAATATGGCCGCCATAGGTAGATCCTCCGAGACGTTATGCATAACTGTGAAGAACGTCCGTAAGTTGTGGGATGTTGCTCTACCAGGGACAAAACCTGATTGATCAGGTAAAATTAGATTAGTCAGAAGGAGATTCAGGTGCGTAGCAATAAGTTTGGCAAGTATCTTAACTTCACAATTTAGGAGTGACAGCGGTCGGTACGAGTCGCAACTATTCGGCGTTTTCCCTGGTTTTAATAAGGATGTGATGAGGGCGGTACGCATGAAGGGGGGAAGATGTCCCACCTCTAAGGGGTCTTCGTACACTTCCCGTAATATTGGGGCCATGAACTCAATATATGTCTTTTAGAACTCAACTGGAATCCCGTCTAATCCAGTGGCCTTACCGGACTGCATGTTCATTATAGCGTCTCGCACTTCATCTAATTCGAAGAGGGCGCTCAAGAACTTCCGTTGAGTGTCACCTAACCAGCCTAAGGAGACATCTTCCAGGTATTCATGTAGATTGAGCTTGTCAGTTCTCGTCGTGGTGTACAGTGTGGTGTAATGCGCAACAAAAGCATTCAGTACGTTTGCCGTGTCTCTATACACTACCCCATCTGGGCCATCAATTTCCAGTATAACATTCGGTTGCCGCATCAGTTTGATTGTTGCAGCAAGGGCTTTGCCTGGCCTCTCTCCCTCGCCATACCGGCGAGCCACCCAGTATCGACCTCTAAATTTGGTCTCCCTACAGGCCTCCTCAGTATATTCTGTGAGTTACTTCCGAATTTGTGATTGAGTCGCACTATCTGGGCAAGTGGCCAGGGATCTCTCCAGTGATTTAAGCCCGGATTCGAGGTTGGTTAGAGTAGACAATATGATCCTGAGCATCCCGGAGCCTTTTGCTATGCAAATTCCCCTCAGGGTGACTTTGAAAGCTTCCCATATTGTTTCAACAGAGTCTTTATTACGCTAAAAAAAACCTAAAGCCTCTTCCCTCAATTCTTCCTGAAAAGCGGTATCAAGCAGTACGGTGGGCTGGAGACGCCAGGCAGATCGTGGTGGGCCTAAATCTTCTGCCCGCAAAGTGAGCCGCACTGGCGAACGGTCCGAATAGGTCCTAGCCAAGTGTTGCGCGTCTACGAGCGCAGTACAAAGCTGTGGTGATATAAACACGTAATCTAGCCTCGCCCAGGATCTCGCATGTGCTGTGAAGTGAGTCCCCTCAAGCGTGGCAGGGTGGAGGTGTCTCCAAGCATCAATCAACTTATATTCTTTGATTGTGTTATTCAGTTCCACACGTGCTTTGGTGTAGTGATGGGGGGCCGGGTGTGATCTGTCCACGGCCGGATCCAGTGATATGTTAAAATCACCTCCCCATATTATGTGCTCTGGGCATGTGCCCATTACAACAGCCCGTAGTTCGGTAAAAAATTGAGGGTCATCAGTATTGGGTCCGTAGCAACAAACCAAGGTAACTGACATGTGCCCTAATCTCCCCCATATCATGCAGTACCGCCCCTGCGTGTCTCAGCATTCTCCTGCCAGGTGGAACGGAGCGCCCTTTTTGATAAGGATCGCGGTTCCCCTAGCGTATGTCGAATAGGAGGAGAAGACCGCATGTGTCACCCATCTGCAGGCAAAGGTGTTACAGGGTTGGAGATTAAAATGCCCAATTGGTATATTTAACTTACCTACAGCTCCAGAGTACATGATACAAAAAAAGCATTGGCATAGCCGATAGGTCTAGCCTTTGGGACCTCACAAGTATTTAGCTATGCAGCGCAATATCCTTATTATACCTGTTGCCTGCAGAAGTTAAAGTGAGATACTGACCTCACCAGTGCAATAGGTCTTTCAAGTTTTTTGTCACTTGGTCCTTCACTACATTCTAACATTCTAGCTGCATGAATATGGTGTGAGTATATAGAATTGATACATATGGTAAGATTAACCTTGAGCATGTGGATTATAATGTATTACAAGCTCAGTGGAATCTATCTTGGATTTGAACTGAAAATAAGCTGTGCAAACTGCAGTAGCCTGCCAGATTACCACTGTGCATTGCCAGCACTCCTGAAGCCATTTTTTAAGGTTTTGAATCTTCAGACAGTCTTTTTAAATGTGCAAAGATAGCCTTTAGCTGTGTCCTAACCTTTTGTTCTTTCTGGTGTTATCCCCAATAGACAGTTGCATCATTAGATATTTCTGTCCGGTCCTCTCCTTTTCTTATTTTGGAATTGCTGCTTTGAAAGGATGATAGCTGTGAGGTGTGATGTCTTCCTTCTCCATGGTACCCATGTTTTATTTTTTACCCACGGGAGACTCAAGGCCTTACCACCGTAGACAACCATAAACTGAAGACAATGAATGAAGCTGACCTGCTCAAGAATGGGTACACAAAGTTCTTGGATCCAGTCCAAATGCTTCTCCCATGAAATGCACAAACTCTGCAAAAATAGTATAAGAAAAGACTAGTATAAGAGTATGACTGAACCTCCAGATCAGGGGTCAAAGAATTCTCATTGACCAATGTAGGTGACACCCCGCATGGTGATTGGTAATCTTCTGGGTTCCAGGCTGGTGCAGTGGTCGAAGTGGGGAAAAAAAAGTAGGGGAACTGTGGACGGAGAATCAGGGGGCGGGAATAAACAGAGGATTGGATCAGTGGGTGAAGTCAGAGGTGTGGTTAGAAATAGCAAAACATACCAATTATTTGTACGTTTGGCATTTCATTGACCAGTTACAGCTTATAACGTTATTTAATTCAAACAATCGATAAACATGTTTATTTGAGGTTTAATACATAAGTTGTTTAGATTTAATTCATTTACAATGTGGGACATGTTTCTAATCACAGAATATTCCAAATATGCTTATAAGTGGAATCATAAGCCATTTGTTTCCTAGTCTTCCTATTTAACGTAACCAGGTTCGGGTCTGGCAGGAGGCTGAAGCATCCTTTGATTCTGGGCAAATAACTTAGTCATCTCATGCCTAAAAAAGCAACTATTTGCAATGTAATAGGCCTCATATTACTGAAAGTTTGAGATTTAGGAGTTGCATTATTATTTTCAACGCCAATAGGTCAAACTTTCAGTAATGAAAGACCTATTGCATTGCAAATGCTTGTGCTGGTTTGTTGTAACACACACATAGAACTGATGTTATCAGTAAATAGCAGGGATTCAGTCAATCAGATGTTTTAAGGTTGGATAAACGAAAGGAAAACTCTTAACAATTTTCTAACATGATGTCCAGCTTGACAGTCTAAGCATAAGCAGAATGAACTAACTGCCACGGAAAAATACGCCCTATATTGAAATTTGCTGTTGAGCATAAAAATTCCAATAGTCTGCAGTTTTAATCAAAGACATTTGCTTAAAGAAAGCTACATTTACAGAGACCACAATATAAATTCCTGAAACATAAAAATATTAAAACTTACTTTTCTTAAGACTGTTTTTCAGAGGAAAAAAATCACAAGAACACTTAACAAGTCAAAAAGCATATCTCAAAAAATGCGGAGTTGAACGTTAGACCTATTCAGTGTCACATCACATGTCACAGTAATGCAAATTGCCTGCCCCGGGGTTAGCGCTCTAGGTGCCCAATTTGACAATGTTTGTTGCCACCCCCAAGACCCAATGAGGACCACATAGTCTAGCAGTCACACGTCACCCGTACTGTTACGTATTGTATGTTAAGAGTGCCTCATATGGAGAAATGAAGAGGAAAATGTGCTACGTTTTAACGCACCTCGGCGCAGTAAGCACTGTTGCTGCGCTGTGTTGTGTGTAAAAGGGAGAGCACAACAGTGTCATCTCTACTAAGATATGGCCAACTCTACTAAGATATGGCGCAGTTGCTCTTTTCTCTAGTGCTGGCTTATCTAAAGCTGCTTTATGGCAATGCACACACCCATGCACCATAGTGCAAGGATGAGTACATGAGGTCAGTACTGAAAGTGTACCCTTTGGTTTTGTACTGGAAGGGTACTCTTCCTGTACCCAATAATATGCTTTGACAAGGTTTAACACTACCACTTTGTATGTGTGCTGATCAGTTGCTCCTGCTTTTTTATACAAATCACTTTCTACCAGTGTTAGCAAATAGGGATTAGCATTAAAATCCAGGGGGTGGTTGCATGAGATGAGAACATCCATGTATCACCCATGATATGTTCCCTTGACACAAAGCAGCGCGAAGTAGAGGCTAGTGCTACATCACATTACTTTAGGGCTGCTATGTAGTACCACTCAGGATTTGGGCAGGAGGAATATCCACCAAAAATATTTAGCACCAGGTTTGTATCACTTTTGTGATGCAGATCTCATGCAAAGTGTTAGTAATCCTGCCCAACAAACCTAGGATATAAAGCATAAAACAGTGGTTGGGGTGGTCTATAATAGAAATTGGATTACTATCTTATGCAGATAGGAAAATCTTGTGTTACTTGGGGTATGAGGTAATAATTTGCTCGACATTTAATGCATCAATAAGGGGGGTTGCTATTTTAAAAGATAAACGTTCTAAGGTTGAATGAAGTTGGAAAGAGCAAATGCGATAAGAAAGGGAGGTGGGCCATTGTTCAATTATTGATTGAAAAATCAAATATGTTTTTTGTGTAGTTTATGGATCCAATTGTGATGATGCCTATATTTTTGATGAGTTGAATGTAGAACTGCTGCAGTGGGTAGGCGAATTAATTATAATGGGTGATTTCAACTGCATAATGGATTACAAGATTGACACTACGAGGAGAAATGCCTTTTATCGAATGCGGAGAACCAGGGCAGCCATTCTAGAGCTAGGGCACATTCACAACATTAAAGATGTTTGGCGATCCACTTTACCACTATGCATGGCTATACATATTACTCTGCCCCTCATAGGCTCTGCTCACATATCGATATGGTTTGGGCATCGGACAGGGTAATGAGCATTAGTACTATTGAACTTTGCCCTAGAATCAACTCCAATCATAATCCCATATTATTAACTTTTGACACTGAAAAGAACCATATAACATACCGTATTTTCTCTTTTCCCAGGCATTTATTTAGCAATACATTATTTATCTCACAATTTAAGTTACATATTGTAGACTTCATCAAGCTTAATCTTAATTCTACGACATGCCTTATGGTATGGGATTCTTGCAAAGCAAGTATTTGTGGCTTTACCCACCAATTTCTCTATCACCAAAATTCTGAACGCCGTAAAAAAGTAAAATCCTTGGTTAATAATATACTTTCGGTCGAATTGCTACTCGCAGAGGCTTTGGGTCGACAGGCCACGAATACAACAGAATTGGAATTACAATTAGGACGGTTGAAGTCTGACCTAAAAACTACTTTTTGGGAAAAGAGCAGTATAAAATTACATAAATTTCAAGTAACACATTATGAGAGCGGAGATAAAGTTGGAAAGCTATTAGCTTACAAAATAGCTGATGATCGAGCTAATACTTTGATTACAAATTTAAAGGGCCCTAATAACACTATAATTGACCAACCAATTCAAATCTTAGAACACTTTGTCACATTTTATAAAAAACTATATACTCCAGAAAATTATCCTACAGTAGTGGCCATCCAGAACTATTTGGATAATTTTCTAGAAAAGCCTGACCTTCCTGAGATGGAACAACTATCCGAGTCTATTAGTATACCTGAAATTAGAGAGGCAATCTCCCTTTTGCCATCTGGGAAAGCAGCGGGAGAAGATGCGATTCCACTAGAAATATACAGGTTATGTGGTGATGAGCTTATACCTCTCCTTTATCAGGTCATTAAATTTGTTGGGGAAAGCAAGGAAGCCCCGAGCTCTTGGAACAAGGTTAAATTGTTTTTTTTTTAAAGAAGGGGAAATCACCCGATGAGTGTGCGGTTCTTACCGTCCCATCTCGCTAATTAATGCGGATGCTAAAATATTTGCAAAAGTGTTAGCTACCCGCTTAGCACCTATCATACCGAAAATAGTTAGCCCAAATCAACATGGTTTTGTAACAGGAAGGGACACTACAGCACATATTAATATGGCTGTGACAGCCTTTGATATAGCAGAAAAGGAATCCACCCCATCATGCTTGATGCAGAAAAGGCCTTTGACCGAGTGGGGTGGGATTACTTGTGGCGAGTTATGATCGGCCTGGGTTTTAAGGAAAACTTTTTGAATTGGATACAGTCATTATATGACAACCCCGTGGCCAAAATCAGTTATGCTGGTTTACTATCAGCTTCTTTTACCATAGCCCGAGGAACTCGTCAGGGGTGCCAACTGTCACCTCTTTTATTTGCACTATTAATAGAACCATTTCTGCATGCATTACAATCACAATCTGCCATTGCTCCTTTTAAGTTTGGCCCTCATTTACTGAAGTTCACAGCATATGCTGATGATATCGTCATCTTCTCAACCGATATTGTTAAGGCGATGCAGGGCATCACAGTAGAAGCCAGTAGATTCGGGGACGTCTCTGGTTACAAATTAAACTTAAATAAAACAGAAATAATTGCCAATTATAAACCAGGGAGCCTCGTTGGTTTCTGTCAGTCAGCAACATATTTAGGGGTTAAGCTATCTGCAAATATTAAGGACTTAATTAAAATAAATTATGATGAGTTAGTTAAAAATACTATAGTCTTGTTAAAAAAGTGGCACAAACTCCCTTTAAATATTATTGGTAGAATTAATTTGATCCGTATGATAATCTTACCTAAGTTTCTTTATCTTTTCCATTCTATCCCCTTGGTATTACGTAACTCTTTTTTCAAAAAATTAGATGGGGTCTTTGGCAGCTTTATTTGGGGGTATCGCAAAGTTCGTAGATCTATTACTCTTTTATAAGGGGCTTCTGATGCAGGAGGGCTGAATTTCCCGGATTTTAAGTTATACTTTTGGTCAACATTTGTGGGACGCTTACGACATTTAATTAATTCTGAGGATGTAGATAATCGACCTTATTATCTTACATTTATGTTTAATTCTGATGTGAATATGTTTTTGTGGAGGATTAATGATCCCAATTACTACAAAAGGATGCGTTTCAAGACAGCTAGAGATATGGTTAAAATGTGGCGTAACATTCAGGCTTTCTATAAGGTGACCTTTTTCCATCCCAAACAGACTTTATGGGGAAACCCTGGTTTACCGGGTATATTTAGTGATGGATTAACTGATATTTGTTTGATGCATGGAATAAAAAGTCTTGGGGATCTATATGGCGCACAAGGGTTTTTGAGCTTTGAAACACTCAGGACACTCTATAATATCCCTGATTCTATGAGGTTCAAGTATATGCAGATATATGATTTCTTTATTCGTAAAATGAAACTACAGAATATTTCTGACTCCAGTATATGGGATTGCTTTTACTCGCAGAAATGCAAGTCATTAATCAGTCGCTGCTATAAGTGCTTCAATACCTACAAGAATACGGACTGCAGTACTTTAGCAGAGAAGTGGAGTAGGATGCTAGGGAGTAATATTACTCCGGCTCTGATTAATTCCTCTTTACGCAATATTAACAACGTGGTCTCTTCGTCTAGTTTAAGATTACTGCAATTTAAAACAACTTGTATGCTCCACCACACCCCAGAGAGAATATCTAAATGGGCTTCTAATAGTACTTACGGTGAACGAACTAAATGCCCTAAATGTGCGTTAGTTGCAGCCGATCTGGTGCACATGTTATACACTTGTCCCAAGATATCAGAATTTTGGTCATCTTTTGAGAACATAATGTCATTGAAGCTAGGGGCCTCATTTGCCTTAGATTCTGCTCTAGTTTTGTTAGATATTAATGGTAGGAGTACTCCACAAAGATCCTTAATCACAATTTCGGTGTCGTGTGCTAAACTTATAATTGCACGCGCCTGGATCTCCCCTAACTCCCCTCATATAATGGAATGGTGGTCACTATTTAATGAAATTCATAGTATGGAACTAGCGTTGGCTAGGCTCAGGGGTATTAAATCTCTAGCCAAATTTGATAAGATTTGGGGGTCTTTCCTACCTTAGGTGAAAATTATGTATTACTTAGTTAATTGTTTCTTATTTATTTATTTATTTTTATGTTGTTTACCAGCAATGTCATATGTATCTAATTTGCTTGGATATAACCAGAACTTGTCAACTGATTTAATGTCAATTCTGTATATGCTTAGACTATTTCTTTTTATTGTCTCTTTCCTCATGCTGCTTGCTTTGTTTTGTTTGTTTATTATCGTCTCCTGTGTCGCTAATAAAAAAGTTTTTAAAAAAAAAGAAATTGGATTACTATCCCAAGCGATCCTTTTTGCAACCTTAGAATGACGAAAAATTGAGAAAAAGCTAAAAAGTTCTAAACCTATGTCTTGCCGATTACATGCAGCACTATGCCAGTCCATAGGTCACTGTGCTATACTGAAAGGATGGTAAATTATCAAGAGCAAGTAAAAGAATCCTCTCAGTGATGTAAGAAGTTATCTACTGAGCTAATTACAAAAAGTAAAATTCTGTGATATGCATGCTACAAGTTGTGCTTTGCAGAAGGAACATTAACTCTCTATGCTACTTTAAAATAAGTAAAACTATCACTTGACAAATCAAAGATCTCCTCATTAAGTGTATTATTCACCTAGTTAGAATGTTTTTGTTATTATTCCCCTGAAAAGTGCAGCCCACATAGAGATTTCTGCAGCCTCCTCTTATCGCATCTTGGGGCATATTACCAACACGTAGCAATAATTATCGATAAATAGGTTTAGCGATGATTTTTTTATCACTGACTATCGCTGGATATGTTAGCGGAGAAAACATGCTATTAGCAAAGTTTTTTTCCATTGTGCTAAAATATCCAGCGATAGCGGCGAAATGCGTGAATAATCCTGAGAATACAGCGATATTCACGCATTAGCGACGAAATGCTCCTAGCCATGTTATCCACCTCCGATTGGATAACATGGCTAAGAACTGGTCTCAGCAGGCGTTAGTTTTTGGCGATAGCGGGAATATTTCCATCGCTACGCCTGCCTTTCTAATAGGCGATAGCGACGTTAGCGACTGCTTTCAGTCGCTAACAGGTTGGGTACGCCCACTTTGCATGTCATTAGCGATAAATATCGCTGACATGCAAAGGGGCCCCAAACAGCTCGCAATCGTGTAGAACTCGCCTCCTTCTTTAAAACTAAAATTGACAGCATTCTGGCATCCCTCCTTCAACTCGCTCAGGAGACTCCTTTGGATGGAAAACTAGAGTCCCAGTCCAGGGCACCGTCAGTGGAATTGGATTCTTTTGGTCCTGTCACTATGGAAGAAGTCCTTGGAGCCCTGGCGACCATGAAGAGTGGTTCGCCGAAAGATCCTGCACCTATGACATATCTGAAGCAGGTAGCCTCCACCATCGACGGCCCAGTGACAGACCTTATAAATCTTTCTTTTTCCCAAGGAGTGGTGCCCCCTAGCTGGAAGGGAGCGGTTGTCAAGGCCCTTTTGAAGAAACCCAATCTGGATGTTGCCGACCTTGCCAACTTTAGGCCAATTTCCCTGCTTCCGGGCCTTAGTAAGGTGGCTGAGAAGCTGGTGAATGGTCGCCTATCGGGTTTCTTAGAGTCTAACTCCCTTCTGGGCGACTCCCAAACGGGTTTTCGCCCTGGGCAGGGAACAGACACTGCCCTACTGGCAGTCGTGGAGAATGCCAGGAGCATTCTGGATTCAGGGGGATCAGTGGCAGTGATCCTCCTGGACCTCAGTGCGGCATTCGACACCGTAGACCATCAGGTGTTACTCCAACGGCTGTCGGGGGTAGGGGTCTCCGGGATGGCCCTGAAATGGTTCGCGTCTTTTCTGGAAGGCCGGACGTTTGAGGTATGGGAAGCCCACGAGAAGTCATCATCAGTCCATCTCCAGTGTGGTGTGCCGCAGGGCTCTTCATTGAGCCCTACTTTATTTAACATCTATATGGCCCCACTGGAGAGTGTAGTACTGCCAATGGGTATTAAGATCATCAGTTATGCTGATGATACTCAGCTGGTGGTAGGGCTTCCCCAGTCGGCGAATCAACCCGACAGGCTGCACACATGTCTGGTTAATATTTTTTCCTGGATGTGTAGCTCAGCACTCAAACTCAATGGCTCAAAGACGGAATTGATGATGCTGGGGAACTCTTCCCCCTCCTTGTCACCTGGCAGTTGGCCTAGCTGCTTGGGAGCTGTACCCACCCCCAAACAGGAGATCAAGAGCTTGGGGGTGTGGCTGGAGCAGGACCTTTCCTTCAAGACACACGCTAAAAAGACCGCAGGCGTGTGTTTTGGTCTGCTCCGGTCAGCTCGGAAGATTCTACCTCTCCTCCCAATGGCTGCCAGGAGATTACTTATCCAGGGGCTCATCGTCTCGCGGCTGGATTTCAGCAATGCGCTGTTTCTAGGGGCCCCAGAATCGACTTTAAACAAACTGCAGCAGGTGCAAAATGCGGCCGCCAGGCTTTTGACAGATCTTCCTAGGCGCCAGTCAGCTCGCCCCGCGCTGAAGGCGCTACACTGGCTCCCTGTCCGAGAAAGGGTGAAATTTAAGGCTCTTTGTATGGCCCAAAAAATTCTGCAGGGGAAAGGCCCACCCATCCTGCGGGATATGGTTCAACCCTACAAGGCCTCTCGTGCTCTTCGTTCAGATCATCTTCATCTGTTGCAAGTCGCGAGGGTTAGGAAGGCAAGAACCGGTGGTAGAAGATTTTCCATAAATGTGGCGACATTGTGGAATTCTCTCCCCCTGCACCTGCGCTTGGAAACGAGCATCCTGCGGTTCCGTAAACTTTTAAAAACTTACTTGTTTCCTGCCTAATTTTTGCTGTCTTTTGTTTTGGCGTATCTCTCTGGATGAGCGCGGGGATGCCCAAGAGTAACCAGGCGCGTTATAAAACTCAGTAATAATAATTGCCTAAAAGCTGTCGCTAACATCAGTTAGCGACAGCTTGCTAATAGAGCGATAGAAATATCGCCGCTTAGCGGCCGAAAACGGCCGCTAAACCGGCGATAATTGCCTATCGCCACCCTCGGTAATATGCCCCTAGTCCGGTCATTAATGGGCAACCCCTCAACCTTGCCGCACAGTGCGATGGCACCAGTCGCACCGCCCTATCTAAAAATGTACTATTTTAGTTGTTCATGTACGTTCAAATTAAAAACATTAATATTTCACATGCCAGCTGATATTTAACGAGTTTCATAAATTCAACGATTGGACTGCAGACGATAATCATCACATCACTCAGTATTCACAAGAGTTGCAAATAAAACAGTGCCTATAAATATTTCTTAAGCCTTTTTAACTTCTTTATGCAAGAACGCTTTATATGTTGCTTTGACACCGAACGTGCTAATGAAAATGTTCACATCGCTTGAACCAGTTTTGTTTGGTGAAAACAATTGTTAAAGAACTGGGGGTGAGTATATTCAAGAAAACACTGGAGTGCATTTTTAACCGTGTTTGAGAAGCACTGTACACACATACATTAATGCACACACCGCCCCGTATTTAAACTGCGAACTCAGTCTATGTAAGTATATCTCCAGAAGTCTTTTTTTACTTTACATTAATTTCTGTTACACATGGTACTGTGTTTCTATGCGGACATACAAAAGAAACATCCGAATGCAACTAAAAACAAAGGATTGAGTGAGCTATTTACTTAGACATGGAGAATTTGGAGGTCAATTAAAATATATCATGCAAAAAAACTGGAATGTCCATTTGTTTGAAATTAATATTTTTTTAACTGCTCCACAGAAATGTAAGTATAAGCGGTAAAGAATAAAGTACAGAACAGGCTGTCTTAAAACAATTTCAGAGATAGTATCTTGGTTCTTCCAGTGGACTCATGTCAGGAGTAAGTAAGTACTTCATCCAGTCATTTATTTTCAAATGCATTCAGGGACTTGTAGTTTCAGTGTTTCATTATAAACGAAAACCTTCTACTCCCTGAATGCAAACAAAAAACAGGACTGTCAATGCCAGACCTCCACCACTTTTCAGCTTTCAATAAAGTGTCACTCAAAATGTCACATGCACCTTCAACCATGACGCATAGGGCACTGCAAATATCGAATTGCACATGCATACAAAAAGACTTTGCAGCTTTGATATCCCTTATTCCCCAATGCATTCCAGTGGGATATTTCAGGACCAGTATAGGGCCTGCAAAGAGTTTGGTGTGATAAGTACCTGTCAGCTACTTACATGTACAGTTCGTGAATTCAGTCTAAAGTCCGCCGTCCATTGTTGATGTTTTAACGCCTTAAGGTTAGCTCTTCCGGGTTGTGTAACAACATATTCACGGAGCGGTGTTGGACTCAGAGGCAACGTAATATGTAAGGCGACCTAGGATTGGAGCGTTTGGGGCACCTCAACCAAACCTCTAAATGCTGTCAAAGAATTCCAAAGTGTTGACTGGGTGTGGAGTCCGCATGTGCCTTTGCCCATGCCACCCTCTTTGCAGTCGGTGTTTTACTGCTGGAGAGTGGATTCAGAGCGTGCTGGACCCGACGATGATGGCAGGGCAGTGTAGACTGATACCCCCTGCCACTGTTATCGAGAGGAAAGAGTGGAGGGAGGAAGGGAGTGGGCTGCACGTCTTAGGGTCCATGGTGGTGAGATGTCACAGCCTGTTTACAACTGACAGCTGGGCATACTCTTTTGACTTTCCTGGGGGCTCAGAGTGGGCGTGACAGAGATACGGGTTGACCGTTCTCTGAGGGCTATGTAACCTTAACTAGCCAGTGCTTTGACTGACATGAACATGGAGAGTGTCTGCACACAAATATATCCAAAAATCCAACTCACGGGGTACTCTGAAGTCCTTATATAATGTAACTGGTTCTATTTTAGAGAGCTCTGACACAAAGGGATAAAGTACGCTCTATATAACAAGCAATGGCCGCATGGCCGTGAAAGTGACGCGGCCGCGCAGAGCGAAATTGAAAGGAAAATGAAGAGCTGACGAGGAGGGAGAAGGGAAGGGGTAGGGGAAGGGGATTCACGCGCCCGCTGTAAGTCTTAATGAGCCATTACAGAAAGCCAGATGGCAGGTGTGCACGTCGCGCGCGCTTGTGCGCGTGACAGCAAGCTGGTGGCTGGCTTGTGGGTAGCACTTTTAAAACCCAACAACTAAATGTCTCACCAGAGCAGTGCATGCGCTTGCTCAGGCGAGACCTAATGACCCAAGGCCTGTAAGTTAAGTGTCACTCATGGACTGTGGCACCTATTGTGCCATCCACTATAGGAACAGTGTAAAACATGGTCTCAGGCCTACCTTTGTAGCCTGACTATAGAAGTGCGGAAAGAACAATTTGACCTGTCAAAATAATCCCTTTCGAGAGATCAAAACATACCTTTTAAGTATCAATAAGCCACCACTATGTAGGGCTTCTGGCCCACAAGGTTTGGTGCAGGGAGTTTAAAATTAGGATGTTATTCCAGCTCCTAGGTGATTAGATGGAGAAAGCCTGCTGTCTTGTTTTTTTCTCTTTTACACTCCTCAGTCAGCAATTTAATGGTGTAGTGGTTATGGGTGTGCAGAGACCACTAGTGATGGTGAGGTTGTCTGAAACATAAGGGGAGTGTTGGTTGTGATGTTTTTGTAAATGATGTAGCTGGAAGAGGGTACGGGCCAGCGAGGGGACCCAGTAGAGTTTCATCAGTATGGGGTGATGTGACCATGTTTCTTCAGGCCCTTGATGAGACTTGCTGCGGCATTTAGGATGCCATTAAGGGGTGGCCAGTGCGGAATTTCTCCGTCCATGGAGCAGGGCATTACCACCCTCCAAATACAAGAGTACAAAGGACAGCAGTTATAAAGCCACTTTCTGTAGGAAACGGTTTTACTTTTTGAAGAAGAAAGAGCTGGTATCAGGCTGTGTTTGTTCTTGACAGAGTGTTTCTTGAGGGTGAAATTGGTGTCTAGGTTCAATCTAAGTGATTTGGCATTCAATAAAAGTTGGGGTTCGATTCCGTTATAGGTTCATGTCCTTGAGTCAGATTTGTACTGTTTCTTGTTCTTAATAAATAACAGGAATTCTGTCTTGGTTGGGTTCATCTTCAGGTAGGAGCTGGACATCCAGGACTCGATGAAGTTCATGCAGCTTTTGAGGCATAGGATGTTTACAACAGAGAAAATGTTCAAGTACAGTTGACTATCATCTGCATATTGGGGATTCTTGATGCTGTTATCTGTGAATAGAGCACCAAGCGACTCCATGCAAAGGTTGGAGATGACAGGAGACTGTATGCAACCCTGAGGGATCTTTTATGACCTTGAGGTGTTACTGTGAACAAACTGGTGGCAGTAGGAAAGGTAAGCGGAGAACCAATGAAGGACATTGTTGGAGAATCCCATTTAAGACACCAGGGTGCGTATAAGGGTGGGACGGTAAGCTCTTTCAAAGGTGACTGTGAGTTACAACAATGTCTGAAGGCAGGGGTCATCTCTATCTGTGGTAAAGAGGACTTCATCTACGATTAGTACGGTAGCAGTTTCCATGCTCCAATATGATCTAAAGCCAGGCTGGTAGTCATGTAGGAAATTACTAGCTTTGAAGCAATCTCAAAGTACATAGACTGCTTTTTTAATGATCTTTCTGATGAATGATAGGTAAGTGATGGACTGTAGTTGGCGGGGTAATCAGTGTCTAGTGTAGGTTTCGTTAGGAGTGCAAAGATTGAATCTGCCTTTTGAGCTTCTGGGAAGATGCCTTCAGTGAGGGAGGAATTGACAATGGTAAGTATGTGTAAAAGAGAGTCCTCAGAGACAGCTTAGATGAAGGACAAGGGAGAGACATTATCGTCTTAAGAAGCATCTTTGAGGGTGTTGAGTGTGTAAAGGTTAGGACTTTGAAGTCTGACCATTGTGGGATTCTATGAGAATGAGTGTGGGTGGGCATAAAAGATGAAACAGGCTTGGTGTTTTTGATGTTCTCTTGGATCTTCTGTATTATTTCATTATCGAGAGGTTGAAATCATTGTACTGTTCTGGAGAGTGAGAAATAGGTGGGCCTGACAGTGGGTTTATTTATTTATTTATTTATTTATAAAGTTTTATATAGCGCGAACTTGATCCCGAAGGATATCAGAGCGCTTTACAATTTGAGGCAAAGGTACAGCATCATAGCAATGCTTAATTATCTTCATCAGCCTTCTGCTTCTGTTGGTGCCCTAATTGATGGTGTGGAACAGTGCTTTGCTTTGGCTGATGTGATGAGCTGTCTGTGTGATAAATGTACCATTTTTTGCCTGTAGGCAGATGATTTGTTTGCACCAAGGTCTTTACAGTACCAATGTGAATTTAATTATGTAATGTATAGAATATTTCCCAACGCGTTTAGAAAATTTCTTCTTCAGGGGCCATCAGAAAAGTGCATGGCTGTTACTTGCATCCCAATTTAACAAAATTGTGCGTTCAAATGGGCTGTTCATTATGGCACAACACCAGGGCCATTTCTGCCATTAGGCAAGACTAGGCGGCTGCCTGGGGCGGCAAAAGGGGGAGGGCGGCAAAAAATATGAGTCAGAAAACTGTAAAAGGTGAGTGTAAGGTTAATCTTGAGTGTGTGGAATTGAAGGCTTAAAATAATTCTGTTGCTTTTCAGTTTCAGGAAATAAAGCTGAACTACACAATGAAAGTAAATTGAAATAACCAATTACGGTGCAGCATAGTTTAGGCTAATCCCGACCCTCGGAGCAATGAAAAACAGGCAGCTGGAACATCAGTCACTAGGAAAGTGCGGTGCGCCATAAGGTGTACCTCTGTCTTCCTGACAGGCCTCTGCTCAACACATTGCTGTATTAGAAACAATGAAACCGCAGTATGGCACAGAGAAATGGGCTGCTTGGTTCCTTTATGAAACAGCGTTTTCCTTTCAAGTTTGCTCTAATTTCCTTATAGTAGTGGTTATCAGCGTTAACTGTGCTTTACATTGGATCCTATCTCATGGCACTAAATGTATATAAAATTGCATGCCGGAGGCTCACATGTAACGACAATTACCCGTGTGTCAACATGTATTACTGTTTGTGATTAAAGGTTTTGATGAAAGCGTACTCTTCTCACAGCTGCTTTAGGTTCTCAATCTCCTGCTTGCCTTGCCACACCACGCTTTTAAAGTGCCTTCTTGAATTAAATCCCCTTCCTAGTCACAATCTAATGGAGGTAGGGGATGTTCCAATGGATGCCTTTAGAGTGACGCAGAAAGTGCTTTTTTACTAGCTTCATTCTTTCTGTCATATGAAATGCTTTCAACAACGCTTTTCTTTCACCTCAGGCCACTTGACATCTGTGTTTGGTATGTGTTCCCTAAAATCTATATCTTGTACTTCTTCTGTCCTCAATAACACAAAGGTGAATTTATCTGCATGGTGGGATAATGGAACTAAACTAACGTGTTATCTTTATCCCCCGAGGCCTCATCTCATTCATTACTAATGAGGTGAATCCCACCTTGAGGCTGGAAAACCTAGAAGCATGGTGAAAAAACAAGGTGCACCCATCCAACAGACATACATTTACAGGCATTACCCGCATCCTCTTGATTTTTCACCCTGCTTGTCTGAGATGGGGAGTTTATAAACTATGAGCTTCTCAACAAGCTCTGTCGTGTAGTTCCTCTATCCCTATATAGGTTCTGCGCATTTGGATAACATACACTATAGTTTTGGAGCCTCATTGATGATGTCCCTTGCGCCATCGGAACGTCTCTTTTTGTGACGTTCCGCGTCGCAGAAGCCTGTGTGATATTTATCAAGCAGCACTAAGCCACTTTTTTAGGCATACTGCTGCCTGATAAATATCAGTCGTTTTAATGCAGAATGCAGCACACATTGAAAGAGGAAAAACCTCTTGTGATTATTTTTGTACAGAAAGGTGTCCCTTCCTGTACATAAATAATCATCCCCGCAACGCAGGCACCCTTGTACCATTCTGTAAAGGTGCCTGTGTTGGCGCAGGCAGCCCATTGTGCGCCGGCACAGGGGAAAAGGACAGGAATGCGCCGTATCTTATAGATACGTCGCATTCCTGCCCTTTTCTTTTGCCGTAGGGAAGGACAGCAGGAAGGCCTGCTGTGCTTCCCTACGTCAAAACCTCATAAATGAGGCCCTCGGTGTGAGACTGATTCTGTACACCCCTATCGGGTATGCTAACCTGTTTACCTTTTACCAGCTAGCTCGCAGTGCCACTGGAAACTCCTTCAAACAAGGAGGGAATAGTTTCTGGCAACTATAGAACATGAACAACCCTGATCCCTCAGAATCGTGGAAAGAATGTACTACTTTTCGCTCAGTCACTCCTGCTCACTTATTTGGTTCTCAGAGAGTTACACAGAATAAACAGACGGACGTGTTACAATAAGTTTTTATTGCAAAGGTGTTCTTCTAGTGTAAATGATATGCGTTGTAACAACCATTAAACAGTAACAGAGATATATGATTAGCAGCACTACAAGAATGAAGAAATAGTAAAGCTCTATCATTGTGCAATAATGTTGAATACATACATAGATATAAAACACATGACAAAAAATGTGTTCTCCTTATGATGCACCCCGAACTAGATATACCTAAAATGTACCTAACATCTATGTAGGTATTTTGCCAAGAGTCCCTCTAGGTTCTAGTCAACCCCGTTACCTTTAGAATGAGAGAATGTGGGACCCCGTCCTGGTCTCGAGTTGAACACCCTGCAAGGGATGTTTAGACCACTGCTAGCTGGAGCTTCTGCATGCAGGAATGACAGCGTCTCTGGTCAGTGTGTTAGCCGGGGAGTCACAGTCTCCTCTAACTTACTTGGACACGATGTTGTATATTTATACCCCAAGATTGTCCACTGTTTCTATGTGTGGTTAGTGCTGACATTTTGTCGTACGGAGGAAGACATAAGAGATGGACCTTGTGTGTAGATAATGGTTCATGCATAATTTATGAGCCCTGTTGGAGATGTATCCTGAAGGACTGTATTAGGGAAAACCCCTCCTCCTGTATCCAGGGCTGAAGCTAGATAAGGTTAATTTCTAAGAGCCCGTTATTGCGTAGTGTAGTGGGCTAATGTAGGTGAAGGAGCATCCCTATATTAGGGTTGCAAGATTCATGTCTATATTAGGATAGCTTGAATCATGCCTATATAAGGGCAACGTGATTTATGTCTATATTAGGGCAAGTTACGATTATGCCTATATTAGGACACATATACGAAATATATAACAGCTCGGATCTCTATTATTGAGACCATTGGTTCCCTGGTGCTGGACAGATGGGGGGTGTTCGCAGCCTTTAGGAGCTGCAAGCAGAGGAATGTTGATAGGAGCCTTGCCTTGCCAGGAACTGGGGAAGTTGTACCAGTCTGTCATTGTTGACAGGTTGTTTCCCATGTGGTTGTTCTCCTTCTGTGGCCAGACCCAACTCTGTACACTCCAGTGAGTCCTGTGCCTCCACATGCTTCTAGGAGCTCCTCATGGTGCTGTAGCAGTATTGGCTGCCCTGCAGGATCATGGCTGTTGGTCATGCGTGTCCATGGCAGCTGATGATCTAAGGCTGCCTGTATGCCTGCCTACTGTTTAGGCAGCATTGTTTTCTGTATACTGGCATGGGACTGCAGTGGTGACTGTGTGTGTTGTGGATTTCTCTGCTTTGTTACTTGCAAGATTGGTTGCTTTGCATGTGTTTTTTCTAAAGTCTACAATGGGATAATGGTATTTTTCATTAGTGATGATTGGATGGGTTTGATTGATGTAGAGGTAATATGTTCAGGTAATCATCTTTATCCTTAGACCTACTTGTCCTCATCCTAATCATAACATCACTCCTGCTCTCCGTTTGGATTGCCTGGCCTTCATTAGAGTTAGGTATGTCAGGAAAATTCTGGGAATGGCTACCTATTTATGGTGCTCAGAAGGGTGGACCTGGCTTGCATTTTCAACATGCTTCTGGATTTTCCCCTCGAGTTGGGACTCACCTCTCAGGTAATAACTGGGGCAAGGACGACTAAGATTAATCAAGATTATCAGTAAGCAATTCATACTCACTCACACACTAACCTATCCTCTCAATCATTATCTCATGTGCTCATATTCAGGACATCAGAAATATTGTTTTCAAAATCTTTAACTGTGAGGTAAATGATACAAATAATTCTTGAACACATTGACTTGTTATGTTATATTATGTGAAGGTGTGATGAATTGAACACGCCTGAGAAGATATCGAATTAACAACATATTCTCTTGTGTAATGGTTATCTGGTAAATACCCTTAGGTAGAACACTGGTTGAACCTTCATAATTCCAACATGTTTTTGGGGGTAGGTGGTAGTGAAAGGGAGGGGGCGGCATTTTTCAATCTCGCCTAGGGCGGCAAAACACCTAGAAACGGTCCTGCTGCACAACACGTTGTATTATGGGAGAAGGAGTCCATTTATTAAGTCCTGAATAGATGCCCAGCCCATTTGGACGCACAATTTTGTTAAATTGGGATGTAAGTAACCGTCATGCAATTTTCTGACGGCCCTTGAAGAAGAAATTTTCTAAACGCATTGGGAAATATTCCATAAATTACATAATTGAAGTCAATAAAATGTTTAACTATTAATACTTAATTGTTTATTAATTATTACTTACTTTAGTTCCCAACATGTACCTCTACAAACCTAACAGATCTAACAACATGCAACAAAAATAAATCAATATTATATCATTTGCATATTAAATATCAACCATATCATTTATTGGGTAGTTCATAATATTACTATATTAACTTCCCACCCTTTACCCATATAAACCCAACAACGCGTTACAACACTATAGATTACTTAAAAAAATTAAATAAAAAATTCAAAATAACTTAAAATTACAAGATATATTTACAAAAAAACTTTATATAAATTATAGTAAACCTCATAATTAATATATCAGAAAAAGCACATTCAAATAAATAAAAAAACAATATTATTTACCACAATATTATTGAAAACGATATAAAAAATCTACATTATTAAAAGCAATATTACTCACCTAAAAAACATATTCTTGTCAACGCTATTTGTGCATCACGATATTTGTGCATCACAATATTTATTTTCTGATATTTCTAATATTTTTAAGGCAACATTTTTTACAAACACCACAACAACTTTTCACATGAAGATGCATGGATCTGAAGGAACAGGTGACCATATTTTATAGTAACGTTTCCTTCCCCTGCTAGGCAACATAGAGAATTATAGTTATGTAGCCATCAGGGCCTGACTGCCCATAGCGGGCATTGGGTGTTTTCCCGGTGGGCCGTCAGGGTTGGGGCTGGTTTTGGGCCCTTGAGGGGCGTTTTTGTTACCGGGGCTGGCAATGTCGGCCCCCTGTAACAGAAATCGGCCGAAACCGGCTCTAGCAAACAGCTCGGCCGCACCCCCTCAACCCCCAGAGGGGGGCAGCCAGCTGTTTGCCCGGGCCGATTTCGGTTCCCAGTCGAGCCCTGGTAGCCATCAATAGGAGAGTTGTGAGCTGTGGCCAGTGAAGACTAAAATCTATCAGCCTTTGGGTCTTAGCAGTAACCGCCTCTTTACAGCCTGAATTCCCAACCGAAAATGTATCTGACATCCTTCCACCCTCCTCATCTGCCCCACGTAATACACCCCTCCTCCACAAATTAAAAAACAAAAAAATGTATTTCGCATTTTGCCAGCCTTTCTCATCAACCTCTGGGGCATTACTCTCCCTCACCGCCTAATGCAGTGCTCTCGGCTTCCAGTGGAGCCCTTGAACCATGATTACAGCGTACTTGTGAGAGCAGGTGGTGCAGTGGTGTAACGCAAAATGATGCCCACCCCCTGCTGAATGTTCAGAGGGGACACCTTAATCTCACGTATGTCATAGGCATTCATTGGTCTTGGGCAAAATGGTGACCCCTTGCAGGATTGCGGGGTCCAGAAATGTTGGGGGGCTTACAGCACAGCAGGGGCTACAGGGGCCTGTGTTACACCCCTGAGCCAATACCAAGGTGGCTTGCAATTGTACGTCAGACCCATGTCTATGCAAACTCCTGGCTTTTGCGATGGCTGTCAGTACAAGAGGGTCACTCGTGTCCCTCTCCGGACACCAGCGCGTGGAGGCAGAAGACAGACAAGATGTCAGACACTCAGATGCCAGTCCCCCTCCTCCCAGGATCTTTGAGGACCCACGGGAAGTGACGCATCAGCATCCATCAGCTCAGCCCTCGTTTTCCCCTAATCTGATGTCAGAGCAGCAAAAAACAAAACTTGATTTGACTTCAGTGAATAACTGCTTTTTGAATCCGGTGTTTGCACTAAAGGAAGCCATATGTCCGGTAATATTACACATTGCTCGGATAAAGCCTCGCACAGAAATAATTTATTATCTGCCTGGCTTCAGTTAAGCACTTTGTAACATTACACGAATGCCTTGCGGCGAAAGGAATTTTCTCTACAAATCATTGGTCATCAGATACACTGTGGATACACATTTTCAAATGGGAAGGTTTTTCACTTTCAATTGCTTCATTTAGCCAGATAAAGTGGTCTGTCTGGTTGCTAAAGCTAGCCTCAATTAATACATGTATGCTTCTGTGCCAAAGTCTAACTTTTTTATGTGTACTTCAGTTTGGGTAAAATAAGTTCCTTATGTATCATTTAAATAGCTTAAATCTAAAGAAGGAAACAAAATAAACAGACCACATTGTCAGGTTCTTGATGAAACATTTGCTATCTAGCAAGACTGTCTACTTCAAAACTTCCGATCTGCAGGCTGTGAGCTGCCCTGTGATTAGCAGAGAATCAATGCTTACAGTCAGGAGCAGTTTAAGATTGCACCCAAGAACAGGAGACTTCAACCTTGCCTATAGTGAAAGCTTCCTCTGATTACCAGTAACTTTTCTGAGCTACTTCCAGACATTAGGAATGCGAAATCGTACACAATTTCTGCATTGCAAATCAAGTACCCCAGGTTGTGCTCCAGTGAGTGTACAACATTTTCATAATAGCCATATCACAAAATCTTATCTGAGAGAGATAAAGGCTAAGCATCTCAAGAAACGACGGAGCAAAAAGAAAGACAGGCAACAAGGGGATGATGAGAGAGGAGGAAAGAAGGAAAAAAAGGTGAAGATGAAAGAAAAAGAAGGATCGAGGGGGAAAGGAAGGAGAGACATGAACAAAAAAAATAAGAGAATAAAAGGAAAGCAGCAGATAAAATAAAAAATAAGAAATAGCAAGATATAAAGAAAGAAATGAAGACAGTTGATAAAAGAATTATGCTGAAAAATAGAAAGAGAAAAAAGAAAATAGTAGAAGAAGAAAGGAAGAAAGAAAAAAACAAAACAGAAAAGAAAAGAAAGAAAATGTGAATGAACAGAAAAGGACGAGAGAAGCAGAAAAATAGAGGAAAGAAAGAAAGAAGTAGAAAAAGTGAAAGAAAAGAAAGGAGTGAATAAATAAGAAACACACAAAAAGGAGTAAATGAAAGGTGAGGAAGAAGAACATAAAGTAAAGAAGAATGAGTCTAGAAAAAAACAACAAGGAAGAAAAAAGGAAAATAAAAAGTAGAAAAAACAGATATAAGAAAAAAGAGAAATTAAAAATGTATAGGAAGAAAGAAAAAGTTGGAAAAGAAAAACAACAGCAAGAAAGAGAAAACAAGGAAAGAAAAGGAAAAAAGAAAAAGACACAGGCAAAGCAGAAGGAAATAAAGAAAGAAAGAGAAAAATAAAAGAGAAAGAACAAGAAAGCAGAGACAACAGGAAAGAGTGAAGATAAAATGAGTTAGGAGTAGAGAAAGAAAAGATAAAAAGAAAGAATAAGAAATAAAGAACATTTTCATAAGAGGGGACTCTGAGGCCTCTCAGAACGGGGTGCACAATCTTTCTAAATTCTACTGTAGCTAAAGGGCAGCTGCATATTTCCAACCTGGTGATAGGCAATTTTGTGCGAGCTACTGAGAGACAAACTACTCATGGATGTCAATTATGGGGTCGCCACGGGTCACAACTGTGATCCCTAAGCCACTCCGGTGTCCCTGGGGAATCCCATATTGGTGCTTGATACACAAAATAGGGGATTCCCAATTTCTTCCTAATAAATACCCAATTCTTCAGGGCAGTCACTAAAATCTTTAACCTTACCTTCTTATAAAATCTGGGATCGCCAAACTTATAGAGAAAATATTCACGCCCTTGGGGGATACCCTGTAATAATGCCTGAAATAATCGGCCCAACGATGACACATCAGCCTTATCTGCCAGCAACCGAAATTTTTTAAAATGAAATGAATGGCAATAGAGAAGTAGGTCTGGTAATACCAACCCCCTGACTTTAAGTTTTCTCCTCAGTTTTTTCCAAGATATGCGGGGAGATTTAGAGTTCCAAATAAAGGTTCCAATTTTACCCTGCATTTTAGCTATGTATTTAGAACAAAAACTCAAAGGAATAGCATTGAACAAAAAGGTAACTTTAGGTAAAATAACCATTTTTACTAAATTAACTCTACCCAAAATATTTAGGGGAAGACCAGACCAACGCAGAAGAAGCCCACATACCTCTTTAAGGATTCTATTGAGGTTAATTTTTGATATCTCTAAGATATCTTGCGTCAAGACAACTCCAAGGTATCTCATCTGTGGTTTAGCTAAGGGAGATATTATTTCATGATGCCACTGCATAACCTCTATTTTTTCTTTATTAATTTTGTACCCGGAGATTTCGCCGAAAGTTTCCGCCTGTTCAAAAAGTCGGGGAATTGAAATCTCCGGATTAGTGGTTAACATTAACAAATCGTCAGCATATAATGCACATTTTAAAGCTAATTCATGTAAAAAGAAAGGTTTTATCAAGGGATCCGATCTTAACTGTGTAACCAAAGGTTCGATATATAAATTAAATAATAAGGGGGAGAGGGGGCACCCCTGTCTTGTGCCACGTGATATCTGAACCCAATCTGTAAGGGTTCCATTGACCAGGATTCTAGCCCTTGGATTTAAGTAAAGTGATTTTATTCTGATATGAAGTTTTTTGGGAGACCAAATCCGGCTAGCGCCTCCCATAGATATGGCCAGCTAACCTGGTCAAATGCCTTAGCGGCATCTATTGCTACAATGGTTAGCGGGAGTTTCCAGTTTGTAGCATAGTCTATTGCAGCAATGGCCTGGAAGGTTAATTCATTTAACTGACGCCCGGGCATAAAGCCCCTCTGGTCTTCATGTATCACAGTTTTAATCACTTTGGCCAATCTCGCCGCCAATACTCCTGCAAAGATTTTATAATTGGTGTTTAGTAGCGAAATTGGCCTATATAATTCAACTATTATGGGATCTTTATTGGGCTTCGGAACCAGGGTGACTGTGGCTTCTAACCAGGATTGAGGAATAGGTTCACCAGTCAAATGTATTTTATTGAATAGGGAAGTTAGAACTGGGACAAAAATGTCAGGGCTTATTTGGTAGACTTCTATCGGAAGCCCATCTGGGCCAGCTGCCTTTCCTCTAGACATTTTTTTCAATTGGCTGTGGACCTCACCCTCAGTGATGGCTGAGCTCATAAAGGCACTATCCGCTACTGTTAATTGCGGTAGGCCCAGCTGTTTTAACCAATTGGCTGCTCTTTGGGTCGAGGCTTCCCTTTCTCCGGTATAAAGATTTTGCATGTATGCCCTGGCTTCTTCGGAGATCAAATCATTATCATAAGATATGTCACCAGAACAATGTAGTCTTAGCCCACACATTTGATTTCTTACCCTATCCATTCTGGTCTTCCATGCCAGTATACGTCCACATTTTTCTCCATAGGAGAAGTTTTGTAGTTTACTCGCATCCCATTTATCCTTCATAATTTTATCTAGGTTAGCCTGATATCTAGGGCCAGATGTAGGTGTCCAAATACCGGTCGGAAACGGCCGAAAATACCGATTTTCGGCCGTTTCCAACCGGTATTTGGACATTGGTATGTAGGGGCATGTAAAATTACAGAATCAGTAATTTTACCGATTCTGTAAATTTACCGAATCGGTAAAATACCGAATTGGTAAAATTACCGATTCTGTAATTTCAGATGTAGGTAGCACTGTTTTCAGTGCTACAAGGGTTTAAGAATTCTTAATTTACCACCAACTAGTAGTTGGTGGTAAAATAAGAAAACCATTTAAAAAGCATTTTTTTTGCATTTTAAACAGTGCCATGTTGCAGACATACATGCCCTAAGGGCATGTATGTCAGCAACATGTGCACCCATGCACAATTGGGGGGTGCAACAGGGTGTCAAAGTGACACCCTGCCACCCTTCAATATTTCCCCCAATTACCGAATAGGTATATACCGATTCGGTAATTGACATTGATTCCTATGGGTCTCCAGACCCATAGGAAACAATGGCAGTTACAGACTCGGTAAATACCGATTCATTAATTACCGAATCATACCGATTCGGTAATTAATTCGGTAAATATACCTACATCCCGATTGCCAGTTCTTAAATACCGAATCGGTATGATTCGGTATTTAAGAATCGGTAATCGGGGATTACCTACATCTGGCCCCTAGCTTTTAATCCTTCCAGCTCTTTCTGAATTACCTCCAAATTCGTATACTGCTCTAATGATGCTTGCTGTAGCTGTTGTTCTTTTAATTTAATACTAGATAAAGATTCCTCTTCAGCTTTCTTCCTAGCCTTATTTTTGCCAACTGTAAGTGCTGTGAATAATCCTCTTATATAAGACATAAATGCTTCCCAAACTATTTGTTCGGACGTAGTAGCAGAATTAAATCTGAAGTATTCAACAGACTGTTTCAGCACACACTCTTGTACATCACTTTGTAAAAGTAGAGATTTCTCAAGAGTCCAGCGTTTAATCTGTACCTTCTGAGGGAGCTTAATTATTAATTCTACAATAGAGTGGTCTGATAGTATAGCCGGAATATAAGAGGTAGAAACAATTGACGGGAATATGGCTTGATCTGCAAGAAAAAAGTCAATACGTGAATGATGTTTGTACCTATGGCTATAGAAAGAGTAGTCCCTATTATTTCCATTCTTAATTCTCCAAACATCTAAAAGATTGAAATCCTTCATGATGTTTTTCAACTCCCTTTTTGATTTATGTAAAGGGGAAGAAATGGCTCTGGAGGTAAGATCTAAATTGGAGTCAAGAACTAAATTAAAATCCCCTCCCAGAATGACAGGTAAATTCATGACCGCAAGACTAGTTTTCAAGTTTACGAGGGCTTCAGAGGAATCTAGGTTAGGCCCATAGTATACTGCACAGGCTAATCTAATTGTATTTAAAATCAGTGATGCTGTCAACCATCTGCCTGAAGAGTCTGTCTCGTATTTTTCTACTCTGATCCCGCAGTGTGCCCGGGTAATCAGAACTACTCCCCTAGTATTTCCACTTTGTCTAGAACACAGCAGATCTTGGATCCATCTTTGATTTTTGAAAGCTTCCTTACATTCGGCTGATTCCAAGTGGGACTCCTCTAAGAGGATGACATGGGCCCCAGATTTATTTAAATATTCACAAACTCTATTTAGCTTCTTTGCATCTCTCAAGCCATTAACATTCTAACTCAATATCTTATTGGTTGTACTTAGTATAATATTGGGATAGAAGCTTCATGCATAGCTCCACTCTGGGCCTGATCTCCTGCATCGAAAAGATTTGCTTCATCTTAATTTCAGAATTTATGGCTTTATGAGGAATAATTTTTCTAGAGGCTGGGAGAAACATGGCAGGAGAGGCTGGGAGGAACATGGCGGCGGGCTGACGCCGGTCGCGAGTGCTCCGTCCTGGTCGGAAGATGCCTCGTGTTAAATGAGTGCCCAAACCCGTTCTAAAAAGTTCAACAGCGTCATCTCATAGCGGTGAGATTATGGGGATACTGTATCTTTATTAATTTATAACGCGCTAACTGGCTTTTCTCCTTTCTGATTCCCCGACATCGGTGCTGAGCCTGGAAAGTAGCGGAGGTGTGCTAGGACCCAGAGTCACACCTGCGGGGCGGAGGTTTGGAAACGCAGCGTATCCTGGTTTGTGCGGATGACGGATGACGGGACCCACGGCCGGGCGAGAGAGAGGAAGAGATGTATGGGGTGCGACTTGTGCCAAAATTTGGCGCAAAACTAAAGCGGCTGCAGCAAAGACCTACCCTCGACCGGCAGTGATAGCGGTGAGCCGGTATTGTTCAAAAGTTAGTCGGTGGGGAGTTGGTCTATCCGGGGTGCCTCATAGCGGTTGTAGCTGTAGTCTCAAACTTGGTGTGGCTGAGTCCCAAGTGCGTTCTGATTCAATTAAACGAGCCCCTTGTAGAGGAATGGACATTCCATCTGTCCCAGCCCCCCTAAATACACAGGCGAAGGAGGTCAGTGAGAAGAGGGACCTGAGAGGGGAGTTATTCGTTAAGGAGGGAGAGCAGAACGTAGGTAAGAGAGACAAGGGAGACCAGCTGCCTTTACAAATAAAACCAGTCTAGCTAGCTCAGCCCCCGGTAGTAAGGAATAGATATCTCCTCCGCTCTCAGCCTGAGAAAGAGTGCTTACTATCCTCGCTTAGCCAAAAAACCAATCAATTGGTCCCTCTCACTCCACGCCAAAAAAAGAGAGAGAGAAGAGAGAAAAATAAAATAGGAGTCGAAAAAAAACCTAAAAGAGGCTCCACTATATCTAAGCCTGCTCCCTCTCTAAAAACCTACTTCCAAATAATGGAGAAAGCAATGTCAGTTCCAGATAGGGGTGGCAAGGTGATAGACTTACAATTAGAGACTCAGAACTCCCCTTTCCCTCCCCACGTAGAGGGGTCAGTCACTTTACAGAACAGCTATGCTCCCCTCACACTGGAACCCGATACAGACCTGGATACGGAAGATCCTCCACCCACCCTGGAAGTGGATGAGAACATGGAGCGTGAGTGTGAGTCTTGCCCTCAGTTAGTATCAGTTCTGCCTCCAAGGCTCAGCACCCTGCCTCAAATTACTCACATTAATAACCCTCTGGCAGTTAATCCCTTGGGATTATTGCAACAGGAGCAGGAGAGTGATAACTTGGGCAAAAATATGGAGAGCCTATGTAGATCTCTACATGAAGACCTGTTGGCTAAACTGCTCTCCAAATTTGAGATTTCGGAGGGTAACCAGAGGGAGATCGCAGAGAAATGTACCTCCTTGGAAAGTAAATTAGATGATATATGCTCCAGAACAGAGACCTTGGAGGGGGAAGTTGCTACTCTATCTGGGATCTCTCAGACTCACTCCAAGGCGATAGCTGAACTCAAAGCCCAGAACAGAGCTTTACAACTGGATATGGAGCGCTTGGAGATTCATGCGAGGAGAAACAACTTGAAATTCCTAAAAATCCCGGAGGGTGCGGAAAATGGGGACGTAAAATCATTAATCTGTAGATTGTTGAGAGAAGGTGTTTTGAAGGATAGACCAGATATCAACCTGGAGGATGAGATTCAACGGGCACATAGGGATCCTTTCCGTCGACATCCTGATAGAAGTGCCCCTAGGAAGATTCTGGTCAACTTTCACACCTTTGCAGTAAAGGAGTTGATCTTGACCAGGGCTCTTATTGACTCTACCCTCCAGATTGACTCTTCAAAGTATTTGATCCGCTCTGATGTTGGCAGAGTTACAGCGCAGAGGCAATGGTAGTTAGGGTCTCGCATGTCGGATTTAAGGAGTCAGGGAGCCCAGGTTATGATGAAGTTCCCCGCTGCATTAAGAGTAGTTTGGAGAAACAAAACACACAACTTTACCTCCGTACAGGAGGTTGATAGCTTCCTTATTAGTATGAAAGAAGCCCAAAGATAGTTTCTTCTTTCTTCCTCTATATTGTATCACAATGAGTTGTGTTATGAAATAACACTTATTACTATAAAAGAAAAAAAAAAGACACAGAGCACACACGGGTACATAAAATAAAATACAAAGAAAAAGGAAGTAGAAATGATTTTTTTTCTCTCTTTCTTCTGTGAGGTGAAGTACAAAATATATAAGGGTGAAGGCATAATAAGGCGCACAAAAGCACGATAAGAGGCAGACTTCAAGATTGGGGTCCAGCTCTCAATGGCGACGAGATCGCCAAAACTCAAGAAGGGGGGTTCCTCAAGGGGGGTGGTGAAGGGTGGGATGTGGGGTGGTGGAAAAAAAAAATCGAAAAATTATTCCTCATATCCCTAAGCCACTCGTTGCAACCCTTGCCACCTTGCTTGCGACCCCAGTCTTATTGTCAGCCTTGGCAAGTGCTCTGCTGGCATAAAATCAGCTGCAGTGCGAGCAGCGCTTGATTGCACTGCTGTGCTGAAGCTCTGCCTGCAGAGACATCAAGTTGGGTCTGGGTGAGGGAAATAATTTGTCTCACTCACTGCTAAGAGGCCCCGGGCTGGACCAGCTGCCAGAGAGTTTGATTTGATACATTGTATGTATCTACTGCAGATCTAGGCCAGGAAGCTGAGCGAATGAGCACGAAGCACGCGCAGCACGGCTGGGCATGATTCGACAGTGACTAACTACACATGCTGCAGCAAGCAGCATGAATGTGTAAGTGCAAATGCACTCCTGCTGCACACTACCCTAGCTGATGACATGGTGCATGGTGCAGTATGTGTACCACTGTGTTTGGGACTGGCAACTGTCGTGTTGTGGTCGTGCGCCGGGAGGTACACCAAACACAGGACTCAGGTAGGTCTCACATTTCTTTATTTGCATCGCTTATTATTACGAGTTAGCACCCAGTGCAGCTGACGGTCAGCACATCCGTCCCCGTCCATCTCCTGGTCATCCTCTGTCCCCTTTCCTGTGTCGTCACCGGATCTGGTGTCCGGTGACCTGGTCACTCTGCCTGAGGACCCACAGGGTCCTAACGCCCTACTGTCCATCGCCCACACTGTCAGGTCACGACATCTCCCCCCTTGTTGCAAACAAATGTTCGTGACACGTTTACCATAGTCCTCATTCACAGTTACATTGATGGAGGTGAACGAACGAGAGAAAGAGAGAGAGAGAGAGAGAGAGAGAGTACTTGTTATTCTACATTTCTTCAATTAGTCTCTGTAGTTTACTGCATGTCCTTCGTGAATCTACTGTCTCCATCGCTTCCTTGTCCTCTGTCTTCTACCTTCCATGTGGCTGCAGGTGTCGCTGCCATTTCTTCCTTTTCCGCCTTCCCTGTCCTTGAAATGCTATCTGTTGCTTGTTATTCGTTGTTGGTCGTAGGCAGCCGTTATCATCGATCCTTTCACTTTCGTCACCGCCAGTCTTTGGAGAGCTTGTTGTCTTATTGTCAATATTCTTTCTGTCTCAACACTTTAGGTCCTGGCCCTGCGGTGCCTCTTGCCTTTATTTCCTTGGTGGCGCTTGTCCGCTCTGCTCATTGCATGTCTTTGTCCTTTCTCTTTGCTGCTCTTTCTCCTGCGGTATGTCTTTCGTGTTGCTCCTTTTTACCCATTTTCTTTCTAGGCTCTCCTTGTCCTTTTCTCTTGTGTCCCTTTTGTGTTCTTTTTCCTTCATTTTCTTCTGTTATTCTCCTTTTCTTTTAGCCTTTTCTAGGCTCTCCTTGTCCTTTTCTCTTGTGTCTCTTTTTCGTTGTCTTTGTGTCTCCTTTCGTTCTCTTTTTCTTTTATGTTCTACTTTTCTCTTTCCTGTTTCTTTGGTCCCTTCTTTCCTCGTTGTTTTACTCCTCTTTCATGTCCTTTTCCCTTCTTCTTCTGTTATTCTCCTTTTCTTTTAGCCTTTTCTAGGCTCTCCTTGTCCTTTTCTCTTGTGTCTCTTTTGTGTCCTTTTATCTTCCTTTTCTTCTGTTATTCTCCTTTTCTTTTAGCCTTTTCTAGGCTCTCCTTGTCCTCTTCTCTTGTATCTCTTTTTCGTTGTCTTTGTGTCTCCTTTTGTTCTCTTTTTCTTTTATGTTCTCCTTTTCTCTTTCCTCTTTCTTTGGTCCCTTCTTTCCTCATTATTTTACTCCTCTTTCTTCTTCCTTCTTTTCTTTATTGCCTTGTAACTTCTCCTTTGCTCTTTCTTTTTGTCCTCATGTGATCTTTGTCCTTTTATTTCTCTTTGTTGTTCTGCTTTCTTTCCTTTTCTTTTCCTTTCTTTTCTTTGTTGTGTCTCTTTTCTGTCTTTTATTTAGCCTTCTCTTGCTTCTTCCACTCTCTTGTTCTTCTTTCTTTGTATGTGTATATATTGTTTCCTTCTTTCTCTTTCTCTATTTGTCCTTTTGTTATTCTCTGGTAATCTCTTTTCTATTGCACCATCATCTTCCTTTGCCTTATTGCTCTTTTTCCACTTGTGCACTCTTTTGTCCGTTATTTATCCTTTATTCTTCAATCACGACCTTTATTTCCTTTGTCTCCCTTTTCAGACCTTTTCCGTGCTTATCTTCCTTTTCTTCTTTATCTTCTTTTTCTTCCTACCTTTTCTTCTTGCTCGCGTTCTCCTTAATTCACCTCCTCCTATGTTCTTCTTCTTCTTTGCCCTTTGCCTGGCTTTGAAATTGCTGCTCTCCTTTTTTCTATGACCTTTTCTTGAATGTCCCCTTCAAGATGTCACTTTTGTCGTCTTTGTCCTTTCTTGTCCTTGATATGCCCCTTTATTCTCCTTATTTCTGCCTTCGTTTTATTTATTTCAACTTCTTTTCTAATTTCTTCCTTTTTCGATGTTATTTGGCCTTAAAATTGCCACTCCATTATTGTCTATCTTTCTTCCCTTATCTAAGATGGCCGCCGCTTTTTTCACGCAATTTCGCCATCCCAATCGCCTTGCCTGTTCTTAAGATGGCCGCCGCCGCTGTTCTCACTGCCCATTGGCTCAGCTCGCCTCCTTCTAACATGGCCGCCGAGACTCTCCAACGCTCTCGCGGGATCTCGCGCCTTCTTTCAAAGGCCCGCGCTTGTTCTTAGCGCTTACCGCAATCTGCTGCAGCTTTTTTACAGTCGCTGTCTGGTGGGCTCCCGCGTCGCTCTTCCCGTCTACCATGTCACTTGCGGCGCTTCCAGGGTGGACACACGTCGATCCACGCGTCGATCCGTTTCTCCTCGTCGCCAGTTGTCGTGTTGTGGTCGTGCGCCGGGAGGTACACCAAACACAGGACTCAGGTTGGTCTCACATTTCTTTATTTGCATCGCTTATTATTACGAGTTAGCACCCAGTGCAGCTGACGGTCAGCACATCCGTCCCCGTCCATCTCCTGGTCATCCTCTGTCCCCTTTCCTGTGTCGTCACCGGATCTGGTGTCCGGTGACCTGGTCACTCTGCCTGAGGACCCACAGGGTCCTAACGCCCTACTGTCCATCGCCCACACTGTCAGGTCACGACATCAACCAGGTCCAAGGGCTGTCCATCTGGTAGCAGTTGAAAGCATTACCAATGGTGACAGCCCTGGCAAAAGTTATTGGCCAGTCCCTGTGCAGCAGTAAAAGCTGCACTGATGTGGCAGGGCCTTGGAGTTGGAGTTGAGTCAGACTTGTGCCTGCTGGGTGAGTGCTGGGTGTCAAGACTCTAGAGTGACTGACTAAAAGCAACACAAATTCAGGATCGGGCTGTGAGTGACTTGCTTCACTTAACTGTCACTCTCTGACTGAGTTGGAGGGTCGGACCTCGGGTGGGCCGCAGAGCAGGTGATGTCATGTGAGAGTGAGACGAACTGAGTCATCACATTGACTCAACTCGAGTCTCGATTCTCCGAGTCCCGCTGTGGTGGTGCTGGTTGTTGTGACTCCTGTGAGCTGCTGGCCCTAGGAAAACCTCTAACAGAGCCAACAAGCAAAGTAAGAGAAGATTATCTGTTTTTTGGAGTTGACACAATATTTTCAAATACTCTGTGAAACTTCAGAAATGATTGTTGAAGAGCACACATTTCAGGTTCATCCCTTCTAGCGGTCTAGCCATTGTTCAGGTAATGTGAATAACACATTAATTGACATCTTTTATGTCGAACACTGCAACCATCTAGCCACAGCATGCGCACACCGGTTCGTAAGTGCTGGTTGACTGGCCAACAAGACATTGTCTGGTTTGGACAACACCAAGGCCAGAACAGACATACTGAGCATTGGGTACGGGCCGGAAGGGAGGGGGGTAACTTTTGTTTTTGGGGCCGGATATGTAGCAGTGCAGCAGTTTTAAAAGCATTGCAATGTTCCTTGTATATTACACAGTTTTCAGGCAACAATAAAAGTGTTAAGTTAACTCAGGTGAGTTACTAATGTACCTGCTGGAGTGAGAGGAGCATTTTGTCTAGTGGCAGTTTTCACTTATCTAAGGTAGCACAGAAGGTTAAAATGCCTGCTGCAAAGAAAGTGTGACACGCGGTGCAGCCTCAGATTGGGAGTTGGACTCGTGCCTGCTGCGTGGCATGGGCGCTGGGTGTCATTAGTCTCTAGAGTGAATGACTGAGGACTTCAACACAAATTCGGTACCAGACTTCCAGTCCCTGCCCGGCCGTTAGTGACTTGCTTCACTTAATTGTCACTCTCTGACTGAGTCAGATGGTTGGAATTCGTGCGAACCTCTTGGCAGGTAGTGGGAGCGTGAGACTGACTTGAGTCATCATATCGATTCCACTAGAATCTCGTCTCTCTGACTCCCTTTGTGGTAGTGCAGGTCGTTGTGACTCCTGTGAGCTGTGGGTCCTGGGAAAACCTCTAGCAGAAGCAACAAATAAAATAAGATACGATTATCTGTTTTTGGAGTTGACTCAAGATTTTCAAATGCCATGCTGCAAAACTTCAGAAATGTTTCTTAAAGAGCACACATTTCAGGGTCAACTTTTCCAGCTGCCTAGTCATCATTTAGTTAATGTGAATAACATATTAATTGCCATTGTTGTATGTGGAACACAGCATCTGTGTAGCTTCAGTGCTGGTGAACTGGCCAACAAGATGTTATTTTGAACACCACCAAGTCAGGAACGGCCATAGCAGGCCTTTGGTGACGGGCGGGGGTTTCCTTGGAAGGCTGGAAGAGTGGGGAGAAGGTTTTGTTGGTAAAGGCCAGTTTTGTAGTAGTGCAGTAGTTTTGAAAACACTGGAAAGTTCCTTGTAAATTCAGCAGTTTTCATGGCAACAATAAAAATGTCAAGTTAACTCTGGTGATTTATTAATGTACCTGCTGAAGAGAGAGGGGAGTTTTGTCTGGTGGCAATGTTCACTTATCTAAAGTAGTGCAGAGAGGGAATATGCCTGCTTCAAAGAACATACGCCATGCATATCAAAGAACAATATTTTATGTGGATAGCTCAGTGGGTAATTCTTTTGTCACAGAGATTCTGTTGTTACTGTCCATTTGATAAGTTACATTTGTAATGCAAGCTGCATGGTACAGGTTAGGAAGTTATGTTTTTTCTCAGTCTTTACATCCTGATTTTGGTAAGAAAGATTTGCGTGGGTAGAAATACATTCTTATTATTAAAGTCAACCCTAACCACTGTGTTATGCTCTGAATCCTGGGTTTTTGGCTCCTCCCGACCAAGCACTCGTAAAAAGTGCCTACCAGTATGAATAATATGTGAATCCTATACCTTGTAGTCTCCTTTGGTCATGTAACATTTTCTATACACTGATTACATATGTATGATTCATCGCCTCTGAATGGGTGTGTGATGGACTTTGAAAATGTAATAAGTCTTGCTTTAGGAGCAGGGATTAATGGACTAATTTTTAAATGCGGGCTGTTACATCTGCATTTGTAAAGCAAGCATTCATGCTTTGGGCATTCTGGTAGTTAGATAAGTTGTGTGTTGCTGGTAAGGTATGCTAATGCAGAGCAAGCATATTATTGATCAACACACGTACTGTACCAGTTGATGTGCATGTTTTCCGTAGAATAAATTAATGATAGTAAACCTGGACAGGTTCAACAGTTCCACAGATTTAGGAATTTGTATACTATGTCAGGGAAAATCACTTTGCTTGGAGAACTTGACCTGCACTAAATACTGCAGTTATCTATCTGCCAAGACTAAGATTTAACTACATGGTACTCTTAGTTTCTAAAACTGATGATAAAATGAACTTGTTTTGAACTTATAGGTTCATCTACCTTCCCATTTTATAAGTTATTTGATATTGATAATGGATGATTTTAACTTGACTAGCGTATTTTCCATTAATGTCCACTATTTGATAGTTTCTTAATTAATGCTACATGATCTTATTTTTATATCCATAGATACTGTCTGAAACAATGTATGCAGCTGCAATTTCAATAGAATTTGAAGTATGTCTGTATAGAGGGTACTTCTTTTGTATCTGTAGAGATTTTCCAGCCTCTGTGTGTGATGTAAGTAACCAAAAATTAGATGTATCACGTCCTGTAATTGCACCAAGCCAAGTGTCTTGCAATGTCACTTCCTGGGACGACATCAGGGTGGGTCAAAGGGCAGGTGATGCTACTTCCTGTGATGTCACCAGATCAAAGTTTATGAGATGTCTCTTCTTGTGACATCATGCGGAGGTCACATGGCATGTGATCTCACTTCCGCTAACTCTGGCATTTTGATGAATCAACATCCATGGAGCTACTTGTAGCTCAAAATCGACCAGTTGGAGAACCCTATCCCAGAACTATGTCTGCCCCTCCACCAATGAGCGTTCATGTGAAGAAAGTAAATATCAATACATGCTACTTTATTTAGCCCACATTGGAAGTAGCAAACGTAAATTACTGGTGTTGGCACACGTTATGAGCTGCTGATTCATAGTAAAACAGTGATTCCAGATTCCATCACAGAAACACTAGGATCAGTGTCTGCTTTCAAAGGTCTGGTGGAATTCACATCAAAGACACGTTTCAATATATGCAGTGTCAATATTGTGCTGGTTATACTCCATCTAGTCCGATAAAACTGTATATAGGGACTGAGAACGAGTACAGGTGCTTTTAATCGCTCATTTAAATAACGATCCCATGTACTAAATTATGTATTGGATGCGATATATAGCACCCATTACAAGTTTGTGGGAAATAACATGCAGATTTTGGTGTTTAATGCACCACAAAATATGCCAAAAATTTCAGCAATGTCGAAATTGAACAAATTTGAGGTATTTAACACAACCGATAATTATCAGATATGTTAAATAGCTCCCAACACATAATGACGACATGTGTATAAACAGGGGTTGGCGCATTAGTCAGAATACAGTGACTGGCTTTTAATCAAGCCCTAAATCTGGAGGTAATACAAGCTGGTAATTTTTTCCACTTTCTAGAACTATCCCCAGAGATGTAGCGCGTACATTTAAATGACTCTGCAGGTAATTGCAAACAGCTCCACTATTACCACTTTACTGTTTTACCTCCTGATTTAGCACAAATATTTAAGTGAGGCCAGTAACCTACTTCATTCAGATTTATTCCCAAAATTCATCTCTGTCTTGTGCCTGTTCAGTCTCCATTGTCTTATATAATTTCCGGTATTCGATTTACAATATTTTAGCCTTTATTGAGTAGTTAGATCTGCTTACATTAGAGAGTTATAGGTTAAGATGAAGGCCATAACAGCAGAGGATATGTGGGCTATAGTTTTGGGATGAAGGTAGTCATATGTCAGATCAATGCCTCTGAAAGGGCTGCAGGACTGGGGCACAGTCATTTATGTCTCATTCTTTGTACTATCATCCAAATTTGATGTGGAACGGTGTGTAATTTCATGTATGCTGATTTCAAGTTTGGTAGTTGCCATAGCATTGATACACTGTACCCAACCTACTTTACAGCTGCGTGTTTACTTAGATTAGTGTTGTTGGAATATGAATTTACCTTGAAAAAACAAAAGACAAGAGGCGTTTGGCAAAACTGGTACAGTTGGTTTAATTAAACGCTTCGGCTGGGAAATATCCACAGAAACGGGTCTGAGGACTGTCTCAACATACATTTGTTTTGAGTGACATTATATACAAAATAATCACACACTGAGAAGTAGGAGAGTATAAATCGCTTTTTAAGTGAGGTAAAAACTGTCAAAGTACAAATCTTTGAAAAACTGCCCTCAACCACAAAAATTTGTGGCACGCTTAATCATTAGGCTACTAGACAAACCTCTGCGCAGAGCAACGCACGAGGTGGAGCAATAGGGTGGGGGAGACAATACAAACATATAGAAAGGTAGGAATCATACAAGGAATAAGTGCAGACAAACTAATTTAAAACTAACTCAGGGATATCCCAATGTCTATTTTATTAACCCCTTCGACGCTCATGACGAGCTCAGCTCGTCATGAGGTACGCCTGTCGTACGCTCATGACGAGCTGAGCTCGTCATGAACCGCGGGTTTTTAAAAAACTCAGCGCACGGCAGGGAAAATGCGCCGCACGCATGAGGTTAATGGATTCCCTGGTCAAGGCTAAAAGGTATCTCAATGTGGATGTTGGTGAAGCGAGTAAGTTATGAGCCATTCACTCCTCCACTCTGCAAAAAAGTCGACATGTTTCAGCCACATTTTATGTCTTCCCCGGCTATCTTCAGGATTATTCCAGCCCGAACTGCCAAGCCAGGTCATCCCTGGACTGGAAAAAAGCATCTGGGACCGGCTTTGGGGCATCGCCACTTTTTAGCCAGGCTAGCTTGAATTCAATGATGCAGTGAGCACGGGACCAACGTTCCCATGAGGTACAGGTTCAAGACTGATTTGCATATGGTTGGGCCCAAACTGAGCAAAAGAACAATGGCTTAAACCCAGACATTTGTGACTGGGGGTGAATGTTTTTGTTGTTCAGCATTCCGTCCATCATTTGTTCCTTTTGCATTTGTCACCCTGAGTGGGAAGGGTATAACAGACGTGGGTTCCGTGCTCACTTGCACCACTGGATTCAAGCTAAGCTGGCTGATGAGGGGTGATGCCCCGAAACGGGTCCCAGGATGCTTGTTTACAGTCCAGGGAGGACCTGGCTTGGCAGTTCAGGCTGGACTGTTTCCATAAGAAACAAGGTCAAGATTGTTTTGCATATGGCTGGGCCCAACTGGGGTGGCGTGGTGTGCAAAAGAACAATGGATTAAACTCAGATGTTTGTGATTGGGGTGAATGTTTGCATTGTTCAGCATTACATCCATCATTTGTTCCTTTTACATTTGTCACCCTAAGTGGAAGGGTATACCCAGACGTGGGTCCCATGCTCTCTGCACCACTGTGTGGTACTGAAAATTCTGGACTCGTGTAATAAACTTTGTCGTAGCATGACGATTTTGGTATCAAACTATGTACAAGCATTTTCGTCATATTCCAGTAACGATTTCCCCTCGAAATCGTCATTTTCGTTCTGAACCCTCAGGTTCCATTTTGTGAACGGCAGCCATTTTGTGGATTGCCCTTACAGTAGGCCCTCACTGTGGCAGAACAAGTATTTAAGGACATAACCTTAGCATGGGTTTGTGCTGACTCCTGCATGACCTGGCGAAAGCTGACCACCTTGCCCGAAGCTGACCTCGTTGAGCCAGTTCCTTGTTAGGCAGCTGGTCAGATAGAGATCAAAGAGCAGGACATTGCAATGTTTATTGTACACGCACACACCCCTTTATCTTGCTCCTATCTGTTTCTTTTCCTTCTTTATGGTCTATTTATGATGTGGGCTGCCGGCCTTTTCATTATGGGTCTTGTCCAGCTTGTCTAAAGAAGAATGTTTATTATGGGTTGGTTTGATGATTAATGTTGGGCTGGACAAACTGAAAAGTGGGTTTGTCATCATACAGTGCTTTGTGTGCACGTCCTGGGAGTGACCAACAATAATGTACTTCAAAGAGAAAATGTGTGCCTAGGGCATAATAAATGGTATAAAAGGTCTGTGCTGAGACCATGCAGCAGACTGCCTCATTCGATTGCTAAGGCAGTTGGGTGACGTAGCCTCACTTAATTGTGTTTAATAAAGATGTCTTTTTCATATTTTCAGAGTCTGTGCCAAGTTCTTATTATATTAGTAAGTATTCTCTGAGAACGAAATTTACCAAGTTCTTCAGTTGGCGCCCTAACGCGGGAATCATCAGAGAAGTGACTTTCTGTGGGAGTGATCGTGCCAGGAGACTGAAATAAACTGAGGAGGACAGAACAAGATTCTACTAAGAAGGTACTCTGTGCACGGGGATTCTGGAGATTCTTTAATTCTGCGGCCCAGTATATTTCTGACCTTCCTGATTTTTGATCCTCCACATAATGTCACTCCTGACTGATAACCTTTTTTGGCGTGAGTATTCTTAAGAAGACCATTAGGTCATGTAGAACTTGACAGTTAGAATCTGGATAATATTTTGATTAGTAAAAGTAAGAGTTAAGTATAAGTGGGTCGCTCCCAGTCCTTTGTTCTTTGCTTCCTTAGTCTGGTTCTTAGTTTGATTTGTCCTTAGTTTTATTTGAATATTGCAATTTTCAAAAACCGAGGGTCTTGTATATTTACGAGTGTATCGATAGAGATAGCCCCTTGAAGTTTGAAACTAGATTAGTGAGCTATAAGATGCCTGATCTTAGCAAATTTGGAGATTTGTGTTGGCCAACTTTGTATACGTTTGGATTAGCCGGCTTCCCCTAAAAGGGGATATCTAAATAGGTTTAGATTTAAAAACATATTTCTTCCTTGGTGATTTTGTATCCCCAGGGAATTAAAATATGACATAATACAAAACAAGGATCCTTTGTTCTGTATGATTTTTGGTGTTCTGCCAGCCAAAGCTAGTGAATTAAGTGTATTGTGGCTTCGTGCACATACAGCAGTCTGTTGGGCTATGTTTTTTGCAGTCTTTTGGAACCCTATTGCGACGTGCTTCTTGTAAATATGACTTACAGCTAGTATTTACAAATGGCTTTGTTTTCGTCCTGAGTGTCGATCTGTGGGTTCAATGTGTGTTTATAATGTCTATGTGGTTTTTCTCATTAGTGTAACTTCAGTAATAGTTACAGCGCTGTATTATGTGTCCTGAGTGTTTAAATCTTTTCTCTTTATGTCTGCAATGAGCTCAATATGTTTGTAGGTTTCTTGATGTTTTCAGTCTGTTAAGTAAAATGTCAGATTAATTAATATTAAGTAGAAATTAAATAACACTCCAGCAATTTACCATGTCACATGCTAAAATCGCTATATGTTGCTATTTAATTTACAGACTATGCAAAAACGCATATGTGCAAACTGTTAAATGCTTAAAATAGATAAGTTAAAATTCACATTCTCTAGGAATATGAAGGCCTCAAAAATAATTGTGTCTTTTGTAGCGAAACGAATTTGTAGCGTTTTTTTTACTTACATGCATTGTAGTACGTGTAAAAGGCAAACACCTCAGCTATAGTGAATTTTTTCTTGCTAGATTTAAATGCATCTTTTGCACGCGCATTTTTAAAACTTGAAATGTCTGTTTTCAGTAAAACTGAAAGCGTGCTCAGGTTTCAGCACTCTCTCAGGTTTCAGCCTTAAGGCAGCAGATGTTGTTTTTTCGAAGGCCATAAATAGCATTGGAATGTTTATTTAGCCCAGGACTTAGCCGTTAGTTAATCACAGTTGGATCTTTTTCATTTCAGAATAGTGTTTTAGAGGGTTACAAAAATAAGGTTCATCACTTTGTATCACTGGAAGACATTCCAAATGCGGTTTTTCTCTCTTAAAGCATTCTTTTCAAAGTATATTTTTTGGTTCTGTTGAAAATACTGATTGCCCTTTAAAAATGGCGCGAAAAATGTCATGTTTTAAGTTAGGTTTTTTTGTGCGTAAGCGCATAAATAAATGCATCTAAAAATGATAGGCAAGGGATGCAGCTTACCTTTTGTAGTGGAGTTATCATAAAAACAGATAATTGGTTTCATTGAACGAAAAATAAGACTCATACTGTCAGGATTACGTTCCACAGGATCCGATCGTTGCTAATGGGGGTCCACCTCCTAACGTTACCAACTCCCTTGATCTTAGAACACAGGGAATTGGGACCATTAAGCGAGGAAAAATCAGGAACGGGGAGGGGTATGCTGGGACAAAGGCTCTGAAACGATATAAGAACAAACATATACAGGTAAGTATAACTGTGGCAAGAATTAACTACTCTCTTCAGAGAAGTGCATCAACACTTGGGTGAGGAATATCTGTGTTTTAGTGGGATCACCAGAATATCTCCCAGGGTTAGCCAGGGGGATAGGAGGTGGTATAGTGACCTGAACCGGAGGGGCAGCAGTCGTTATGTGAAAGGGATTCCTGGCTAGCTTGTCTACCTTCTCGCGCAGGGCAGCGGCTTCAGATTTAGAAGCAATCAGTTCTTGTTGCACTAGAACCAGCGCCTGGAGCACATCATCCATGGAGGCCATGTTTCCCAAAACCACCGGATCGGGTGGAACACAATTCGTGGGCGCGTAATTCTGTCAGGATTACGTTCCACAGGATCCGATCGTTGCTAATGGGGGTCCACCTCCTAACGTTACCAACTCCCTTGATCTTAGAACACAGGGAATTGGGACCATTAAGCGAGGGAAAATCAGGAACGGGGAGGGGTCTGCTGGGACAAAGGCTCTGAAACGATATAAGAACAAACATATACAGGTAAGTATAACTGTGGCAAGAATTAACTACTCTCTTCAATTCTCGCTAGGGAAAGAAACACCATTCAAAACACCCATACACACCTGAACCACAGAGTCAATGAATACCCAGCAAAGAGAATCTAAGGAAACAAGGAAGGCTTTCCCACTCCTTTCACCAGTATGAAACCTCTGATGACATCAGGACGAAGAAGCACTGTTTAAATAAAGGAAAACAACATCTCTTTAACAGATGGAATATTGTACGCCATATCCAGCTGGTAGTAAGGAATTGTGCCAGAGAAATGATACCCAGTTCCAAGCAGGTTAATCGCAAGAAATAGAAGTCACTCCGAGACTTTTGAACACAAAAAAACCAAAAGAATACAAGGAATCACGGCAGCAAGTGGTTGGCCCACACACTTTGCTCCGCTACAAACGAAGGAATGATTAATCATTTCACGGTAACGCGTGGCAAGCCGACACACAGCGCTCCGCATTAGGGCTGGAAATTCACGAAAGAACACGGTATCATGTGGCAGCCACCACTATGATCCGCGAGTAATGTCTGTAAAGAAAACAGCAATGATCACGCTTGGCCAGCCGGCACACAGCGTAGAAGGAGAAAGAATAGGCGCAGCCGCGCTAGCCCTCGGAGCCCCGAGAACCTGAAGAGAAGCATACACCAGTAACGTGTGGTCGGACGACGCACAACGTTCCGTGTACAATTAGTCTCTGGAGAATCACTCACCACCTCCGACCAGCTGGAAACAGACCGTCACCAACACAGCGAGGCAGGAGCAACAAGGCAAGCCTCCGGACCCGTTCCTACGGACCTCGGCTAGAACCGGAACACAACAGAATTACGCGCATGAGCCGATGCGCGTTCATACGCTAAGTAGATTCCTGAATCGAGGCTCATGGGAGATGTAGTTCGGCACGGGCATGTTCGTGAGCTAGGTAGGCACAAGGGGAGCCCGATCCCTGACAGTAGGTCCTCCTCCCTAGCGCCTCTTAGGGCCAGGCTTTGTCGGGAAACGAGCGTGAAAGCGGCGCACCGCCGCCGGAGCGTGAACATTCTGCCGTGGCTCCCACGTATCGTCCTCGGCCGAATACCCTTTCCAGGCTACCAGGTACCACAGACCTCCTCTACTCCACTTAGAATCACGTATGCATCTCACCTCGTATTCATCCCCGTCACCACCCAACACCGGGGGGGCCGCCTTCCTCGCAGAAGTCAATGCAGGCTTCAGAAGACTGCTATGGAATACGGGATGGATGCGCATACTGGCAGGTAGTTTCAGCTTGAACGCCACAGGGTTCACCTTCTTACGATGACATACGGACCTATGAAGCGTGGATGGAACACGCTACGCAGTTTGAAGCATATATTCCTGGTAGAGAGCCAAACACGATCACCCACCTGGTAATCATGTCCTTCCCTTCGATGAACATCGGCCCAACGTTTGTAAGCCACCTTGGCCTTGGTCAAACGCATGATGAGCTGTTTCTGTACTGAGTGTAGTTTCCTCACTCTGCTATGAACAGAGGGCTGAGCAGACACGCTCTCAGGAATCTTGATCGGAAGAATGTTAGCGTCCACCCCATATGTGGCATAAAAAGGGGACATGCCAGCAGAGCAATGCCAAGCGTTGTTGTATGCTAATTCTGCTATCCATAGTAATGAAACCCACGAGTCCTGAGCTATATTGGCATAACAACGGAGATATTTCTTCAGTGTCTGGTTAAGCCTTTCCGTTTGGCCATCCGTCTGAGGATGGAAGCTGGTGGACAAAGACGACTTAATCTGTAAAGCCGTACACCAATACTTCCAAAATCTGGCTACGAATTGTGGCCCTCTGTCAGAAACAATGACCTCAGGTACCCCATGCAAACGGATCACTTCCGTGAGTAGTAGTTGGGCCGTCTGACCAGCTGTTGGTAGGTTGCTGCAAGGTATAAAGTGACCCAGTTTAGTCAAGCTGTCCACCACTACCAGTATCGCTGACTTGCCCTGATCAGATGGCAACCCAGTCACAAAGTCCAAACTGATAGATTGCCAGGGCCTTCTTGGCGTAGGCATGGGCATCAATTTTCCCCTCATCTTCCCGCTGTCTGTCTTTGAGCGTGCACAGACTTCACAACGGGCTACCCACAAAGTTATGTCTTTTTTCAAGGTTAGCCACCAGAAATGTCTCTGAACCAAGTGTATTGTCTTAAGCACTCCCTGATGACCTGCCATGGGAGCCACATGACACAAACGAAACGCCTCTTGCTGCAAGGCGAGGGATGGCAAGAACAGCTGAGCATTAACGAATGGCAATCCCTTCTTTATAGATCTCGTGCTGTCTTTCGCCGCCCAGGTATCCCAAAGCGAAGGGGTTTTTGCTTCCCGTACCTTGCTCAAGAATGTGTCCGCACTGAGCACACAAACCACCTTTGTGGGTTCTATGTTAGAGTCCATCACAGAAACAGCAGCGGTATCGCCTTCGTCTTGTCTAGACAGTGCGTCTGCCTTTCTGTTTTCACAGCCAGGTCTGAAGGTAATGATAAAATTGTACTCAGCGAAAAACAACATCCATCTCATCTGGCGCTGAGACAGATGCCGGGCTGTTTGCATGTACTGCAGATTCCGGTGATCGGAATAGACAGTCACCTGGTGCTCCGCACCCCACAGATAATGTCTCCATTCCTGGAAGGCCCTTTTTACAGCCAAGAGCTCTTTTTCAGAGATCGTGTAGTTTCTTTCGGCGGTGTTCAGCTTTCTGGAAAGGTATGCCACTGGATGTAATTGTCCCGTCTCTGAGTCTCTTTGTGACAGGATGGCCCCAATGGCCTCATCTGAGGCATCTGCTTCAACGATGAAAGGCGACTCGGTCTTTGGATGAGCTAACACAGGGGCTGAGGTGAAAGCCTGTTTCAGACACTGAAACGCCTGATCTGCCTCTAGTGACCAACAAAACGCCACTCCTTTCCGAAGCATCCTTGTCATGGGTACTGCCTTCTGAGAGAACCCTAATATAAAACGCCTGTAGTAGTTGGCGAAGCCCAGGAAGCTTTGCACCTCTTTGACAGACTTAGGTGTAGGCCAGTCCCGGACTGCCAAGACCTTGCGATCAGACATGCTTAGACCCTTGGGGTGTAGCATAACTCCCAGGAATTCAACGGAGTCCACCCCAAACTCACATTTGCTTAATTTGCAATACAATTTATGCTCCCTCAGTTTCTGTAGTACCATGCTGACTTGGGCTGTGTGTGTGTCTACCGCCTCAGAATAAATCAATATGTCATCAATGTAGACAACCACACAGACATCAATCAATTCTCTCAACACGTCATTAAAAAAAACCTGAAAAGCAGCAGGGGCATTGCAAAGCCCAAAAGGCATGACCAAATATTCATACAAGCCATAATGGGTCTTAAATGCGGTCTTCCATTCATCCCCTGCTCTGACGCGGACCAGATGGTAAGCCCCTCGAAGATCAAGCCTGGTGTATATCTTGGCGTTACGGACTTGATCTAGTAATACCGTGATTAGAGGCAAGGGATACCTGTTACGCACAGTAACCTTATTGAGCCGGCGGTAATCCACACACGCCCGAAGATCACCGTTTGCCTTTGATATGAAAAACAAAGCAGAGGCAGAAGGCGAACGGGAAGGCCGGATGAACCCAATCTTCACATAGTGATCTAAATAGTCTTTCAGGTGCTTTGTTTCAGGGACTGACAAAGCATAAACCCTACACGTCGGAATCACTGCCCCCTCCACCAGATCTATCCGACAGTCGTATTCCCTGTGCGGAGGCAACTGCTCAGCCATGATTTCACTGAATACGTCCTGGAACTCCTGATAACACGGAGGCAATACCACTACCTTTTCTGCCGCAGTGGCTAAGCAATGAGAATATGTCAAAGACACAACATGAGGAATGAGTTCAGACACTATGTGATTCCTGCAACTGGGATCTACGAACCTCAGGGTTTTCTCTCTCCAATCCACCGAAGGGTTGTGGTGGCTAAGCCAAGGCATACCAAGGATGACCTCGTATTGAGGGGCCTCTATGATGTTTAAGCGGATGTTCTCCCGATGCAACCCTCCCGGCACAGGCAAAGTTAGCACTAAGTCCTCAGTTCTCTCCGTTATAAGGCCTGATTTTAGAGGTTTGCCATCTACCGCCCATACTTCCTCAGGACTGTCTCTCTGGATTCTACCTAATGACAAGGAGGAGACTAGACCACTGTCTACGAAATTCCCCGTAGCCCCTGAGTCCACCATTACCAGTACTTGATGCACCTGCGCATGACTTTCTAATGACATGGTGAGCACTATATGAGATTCATGCTCCTGTATCTCAGGAGCTGTGAGAGACGGGAGTTTCCAGGTATTTTCCGCCTTTTCCACTGAAGGTATTTCTTCCGTAGAAATGGAGGATACTGTTGATTTCTTAGCACGTGACCAAGTCCCAGCTGCTCTAGGCTTCGAGGGGCATTCCCTGACGTAGTGGCCTTTCTTTCCACAATACATACACAACCCTAACACTCTCCTTCTTTCCCTCTCTGCTCTAGACAAGGGGGCCCTAACAGCTCCTATCTCCATAGGTTCACTACTGGTGTCTACAGGTTGGCTTGTCCTGCGTGGTTTATAATCAGGGCGATAGTTCCCTCTCTCAGCCTTGCGTCTTTCACCCCCTCTATCGGTGAGTCTAGCATCCAATCGGAGGGACAGGCTAATCATGTCCGAGCAAGTGAGAGGCTGAGGATCAATTTGTGCTATGACATCCTTTAGGCTCTCTCGCAACCTTTGATAGTAAATAGACATCCTTTTTTCTTCTGGCCATGCTGTCTCTGCGATTAACCTGTTAAAGGTTGTGAGGTAGGTAACCAGGTCTTGTCTCCCTTGTCTCAACTCTAGTAGCTCTCTGTCTGCACTAAAGGTGGTGGCCTTCCTATCGAAGACCTTCTCGAACTCTGCTCGGAATGCCGTCCAGTCAGAGAGAATGGCATCGTCATTCCGCACTAGAGGCACTGCCCAGTTGGCCGCATCACCACTTAAGTATGAAATAGCGAAAGCAACCCGTGAATGGTTAGAAGGAAACGAAGAAGGCTTACAAGAGAAGTGCATCAACACTTGGGTGAGGAATATCTGTGTTTTAGTGGGATCACCAGAATATCTCTCAGGGTTAGCCAGGGGGATAGGAGGTGGTATAGTGACCTGAACCGGAGGGGCAGCAGTCGTTATGTCAAAGGGATTCCTGGCTAGCTTGTCTACCTTCTCGCGCAGGGCAGCGGCTTCAGATTTAGAAGCAATCAGTTCTTGTTGCACTAGAACCAGCGCCTGGAGCACATCATCCATAGTGGCCATGTTTCCCAAAACCACCGGATCGGGTGGAACACAATTCGTGGGCGCGTAATTCTGTCAGAATTACGTTCCACAGGATCCGATCGTTGCTAATGGGGGTCCACCTCCTAACGTTACCAACTCCCTTGATCTTAGAACACAGGGAATTGGGACCATTAAGCGAGGGAAAATCAGGAACGGGGAGGGGTCTGCTGGGACAAAGGCTCTGAAATGATATAAGAACAAACATATACAGGTAAGTATAACTGTGGCAAGAATTAACTACTCTCTTCAATTCTCGCTAGGGAAAGAAACACCATTCAAAACACCGATACACACCTGAACCACAGAGTCAATGAATACCCAGCAAAGAGAATCTAAGGAAACAAGGAAGGCTTTCCCACTCCTTTCACCAGTATGAAACCACTGATGACATCAGGACGAAGAAGCACTGTTTAAATAAAGGAAAACAACATCTTTTTAACAGATGGAATATTGTACGCCATATCCAACTGGGAGTAAGGAATTGTGCCAGAGAAATGAGACCCAGTTCCAAGCAGGTTAATCCGCAGCAATAGAAGTCACTCCAAGACTTCTGAACACAAAAGAACCAAACGAATACAATGAATCACGGCAGCAAGTGGTTGGCCCACACACTTTGCTCCGCTACAAACGAAGGAATGATTAATCATTTCACGGTAACGCGTGGCCAGCCGACACACAGCGCTCCGCATTAGGGCTGGAAATTCAGGAAAGAACACGGTATCATGTGGCAGCCACGACTATGATCCGCGAGTAATGTCTGTAACGAAAACAGCAATGATCACGCTTGGCCAGCCGGCACACAGCGTAGAAGGAGAAAGAATAGGCGCAGCCGCGCTAGCCCTCGGACCCCCGAGAACCTGAAGAGAAGCATACACCGGTAACGTGTGGTCGGACGACGCACAACGTTCCGTGTACAATTAGTCTCTGGAGAATCACTCACCACCTCCGACCAGCTGGAAACAGACCGTCACCAACACAGCGAGGCAGGAGCAACAAGGCAAGCCTCCGGACCCGTTCCTACGGACCTCGGCTAGAACCGGAACACAACAGAATTACGCGCATGAGCCGATGCGCGTTCATACGCTAAGTAGCTTCCTGAATCGAGGCTCATGGGAGATGTAGTTCGGCACGGGCATGTTCGTGAGGTAGGTAGGCGCAAGGGGAGCCCGATCCCTGACACATACTATGACCTCCCAGTATTAAAATTTGATTTAAGTTATGTGTTATGGTGTAATTAGGTAATTTGCATGTTGCTTTTCACTTGGCGCAGGCGTAAAAAGCTCATTTTTCCAAGGATGAGATATGACTAATGTCTAATATCTGTAACGTGTAAAGAACATCCTGAGGATGATTAATATGTAAAACAATTATAGGATATTTATTTTTAAGTGCCCCAAAAATAAAAGTCGAAATTGAGTTACATGTTTTTTTTTAACACAGATTCTTGTAATTTACCATAGCTTGAAAATGTCCTGGCTTCAGTAAATGCATACATTTGTGCATAATACAAACTTGTGGGTTGTTATTGAGGTTGTTTTTCATAGCTCGGTGAGCCAATGTGCCCAATGTAGAGGTTTGTGTTTAATATCAGGGTTGAAGGTTCTAAATTTAGCGGGGCCCATTTCAGACGTTCATCAATGTTAGGTTGCTAAAATGAGTATCATTGTATAGGGTGGTAGCAAACATTTGTTCTAAAAACTGGTATGTGTGAACCCTTCACAGTAAATGTAGTAGGCCTTCTGTCATGGTCATGTTGACAATGTGACCTTTTAAATTCGAGCCTTGTCTCTGTGAAATGCAGAATAACCTTGCTAAACAGGCCTCTGAAAGGTGGAATTTCTGGTTTAAAGTTAAAGACTTAATTCCAAAGGGAAATTCTTGAAAGGTTTCTTTAAAAGTCCCAACATCATGACATTTGTATTTCTGCTCTAAAAAATAATGTCTGCCCAGTCGTTTTTATTTTGACAGAAAACGAAGTGTTGCATTACATCTTAGGCAAAAAAATAGGATGCAGCCTTTTACTAAAATTTTGAAGCCTACATGAATAAGAAAGAACGATTTGCCAAGTAAGAAGTTTTTTTTTATCATGGAGATTGTGGCACAAGGCTAATTTTAGGTGTCAGGGAAAGGATTTTACCTTTGGGAAAAGTCAAAAGGGCTCATGTTGCAAGGTGACTGACAAGATGGTAACAGTTGAGTAATGGAAATTTATTTTTGTGTTTCTTAATGTGTATCATGTTTTGTCTTCTGATTAAAAGTTATAATTGAAATTTGTTTGTTGTCAGAAATGTCTCTCGTGTGTTGTGTATGGTTTTTTTTGTTGCTTCTGCCTACAGACCATTCATGGATTGTTCTGGGTGATTTAAAGCAGACAAGACACATGAGTTTGGTTGGTTAGACGAAGATGTGTTTTTGCGTAACTACTTTGGAAAGAAATGTTCATGTTGTTGTTATATTTGTGTATTTTGTTCTATCATGAATTGTTCTTGCCGGTTCTGTGTGTCCGAAAGTTGTATTTGGCAGCAGATACCCACTATTGGTGATCTACTGTCAAACAGGAGGGTATCCTTACACGGTATTATGCGTCACCGCTCATTTATATATGCTATCGTTTTACAGCGAGTATATCTGCTGGCTTGATGTCCGTTTTGTGCGTTTTTGCATGTTTTATGTTGTATGTTGCCGCTTAAGAAATTATTACAAATTCACCCGTGTTGTTGTGAGGGACATGTATGACGATACGTGTCGCTGTCAACAGTTGGGTAAAATTTTCGCTGATACTAAAATTCACAGATATGATTTCTTTACATATTGTGAACCAGACAGACAACACTTCACCAGTGTATGTCACATTTGGCTATAAGTATTGAAGAAAAATAAACAGCAAATTGTGTCATTTGTAGTCACGATACTGCCCTTTTCTGTAAGGAACAGGCAGCCCTAAAATTATATATCCTGATTGGACGTAAGGATAAATCATAGATTTGTGACTCTTGTACATGGTGACCTAATTTCTATATCACATTAGGCACTTTTATTCTGCTTCCTAAGTGGCCTTGCTATGGCTCTGGACCATAAAAGAAACCAGGTTTCATTTTTTGTCACATGCCTGACTATCACCCAAGCACATCAGGCCTGGTTATTGGGGATTTTAGCTGTGTCCTATTCTCTTTTCCGTATTCCTTTCACCAGTCAACTTTTATTTATTATTAGTGTGTTCAGGTTCGCACTTTCAGATTGCAATAATGTACCATGGACCCCCATTTTATGTATAATTCCCTGTTGCATAACTAGACTGGTTACTAAGAATTTTCTTTAGGCCTATTCTGATGTTTTTCCAGTCTAACTGTTAGGACTATTAGGACTGATTAACTGACTCAAATACTATAGTAAGATAAGCTTTCCAACTCAATAGGAGACACATTACGACAAATTCCAATGCCTATTCTAATTTGTTTTTTAGTTCCTTTTTCTGCTGCTTTAATTTTAATGGACCAGATGTATTTTAAATAATGGAAATACCAGGACTCTCTAGTTCTTGTCTTTTGTTCCCACATCTTGATCATTAGCTTTTGCATTGCATAGTCCCACCTGATGCACAAATATTATGATAACATGTATGTGATCCCGCTTTTGAGATGTTCTAGATGAGGAATTTAGGAACACTATGTGCATCATTGAGATAAAATGTGTTTGCCCCATTAGACATGCCACTATGTGTGAGGACATCCATTCAGATAGAATTCCCATGTCGCTATGATGATGAAAGATATGCTCTCACACGGAAACCCAATTGAAGAGACTAGAGGCACTGTTTTGCCTATTGCCTTTGTTTTTGTATTGCCTTTGAATGACAGTGTATTTCAACGCAGATTTGTCCCATGGCTGTGGCCACCCCTTTGAAGATCGCAGGCCACCTGTTTGCAGTCCCCTTGTTGTACAGTGAACTGTTTAAAGCATCGCACTTGCTTCATCAGAAGGCGTTCAACATCAGAAAAGAAGAAGGAGCTGGTTTTGCCACAGTCCCTTGAGATTTCAGTGCAAAAGAGCGCCTGTGATGTGCTGGTTAACCTCTGACAGTGTGCAGTCCCTTGAGCCACTTGGCCTGAGTTTTGGCCACGCACCCCTTTTTCCCTTGCTTCAACGGAAGTGCAGTGCACCGGAGGATCCAAGAGTGGCAAACGGCACTCCATTCTGGTGCCCATGAAAGAGCAGCTTGAGCGTCCTCTGACACTAAATAATGAGTGTTGGAGTCTGAAAGTGCTGCTGATCTTGAGAGGTTGTTTCTCAGTAGTGCTTGGATCTGCATGAGATGTTTTGTGCCCATGATCAATGAGGAGCACATCATTTGTAGTGTCTGCCACAAAGAAGAGACACTGGTGCATTGTTTTGAGACATTGAGACTTTCGAGTGAGCTGTGGGTGTTTGCCAGGAGGGCACTCCAACTAAGCAGTACTTTTTCTCATGAAAAGGCCTGAATCGAGAGGCCCAACGCGGAAGAAGACAATGGAAGCGGATTTGATGGACAATAGAAGCCTTCCAAAGAGGCTTATAACAGACTCTGGGCATAGTTGGTTTCACAAGAGGTTTCCGTGTGATTGTATAGACTAAGTGTTGGGAGAATGATTTTATTGTTCAACTGGCATTATTTTTAAGTAGTATTCTGTTTAGTAAAAGCAGAATAAAGTCCATTTTCTGTGAAAGAGTATCCCCTTTTCACCTCAGAGCATTAATGAGGGTCACCACTGCTTCACTTGAACATATAATGAATTACAGAAATACATAGGAAGACCTACAATGTTACTAGATAATTTTAGGATTTACCTTTTGCTTAGGGTTGTGAAAAATTATGATTTCATTTGTAATAGCGGTCACTACTTTGTCTATATGTTCTTAATGACGTGTTTTCTAGTGTTTTATAAACAGGGCATTGTCTTTTATGGGTGGGATTGTTTTTGCTGCCCAATTCACATCTGTACTTCTACTTCTTTGCATACTTTCCAGATTTTACCTGAACATGGACTAGTTAGGAGGTCAGAGTTTACTGATAATTCTTTTTGTACAGTTTCTGCATCGACACCAGTTAGTAGTGAACATCACTAATTGTTGGGTGTGTGGTCTTATACCACATACTACAGATAGAGGCATTCCTATTTGGTCCTGCCATATATATGGCCTTTGTGCTACTGCGTGTGTAAGGAGACCTGTCCCGAGAGAGTCGCTAAGTAATAGGATTATGCTTCAGCAACATCTTGATGATTTGATAAATATATACCTGGACTCAGACTAGCGTGAGTATAGGATATTGCCTATGTAAGGGCAAAAGGAGCGTCTGTGGTACTGAAAATTCTGGACTCGTGTAATAAACTTTGTCGTAGCATGACGATTTTGGTATCAAACTATGTACAAGCATTTTCGTCATATTCCAGTAACGATTTCACCTCGAAATAGTCATTTTCGTTCTGAACCCTCAGGTTCCATTTTGTGAATGGCAGCCATTTTGTGGATTGCCCTTACAGTAGGCCCTCACTGTGGCAGAACAAGTATTTAAGGATATAACCTCAGCATGGGTTTGTGCTGACTCCTGCATGACCTGGCGAAAGCTGACTCCCTTGCCCGAGGCTGACCTCGTTGAGCCAGTTCCTTGTTAGGCAGCTGGTCAGATAGAGATCAAAGAGCAGGACATTGCAATGCTTATTGTACACGCACACACCCCTTTATCTTGCTCCTATCTGTTTCTGTTCCTTCTTTATGGTCTATTTATGATGTGGGCTGCGGGCCTTTTCATTATGGGTCTTGTCCAGCTTGTCTAAAGAAGAATGTTTATTATGGGTTTGTTTGATGATTAATGTTGGGCTAGACAAACTGAAAAGTGGGTTTGTCATCATACAGTGCTTTGTGTGCACGTCCTGGGAGTGACCAACAATAATGTACTTCAAAGAGAAAATGTGTGCCTAGGGCATAATAAATGGTATAAAAGGTCTGTGCTGAGACCATGCAGCAGACTGCCTCATTCAATTGCTAAGGCAGTTGGGTAACGTAGCCTCACTTAATTGTGTTTAATAAAGATGTCTTTTTCATATTTTCAGAGTCTGTGCCAAGTTCTTATTATATTACAAAGTATTCCCTAAGAACGAAATTTACCAATTTCTTCAACTGGATTCAAGCTAGCCTGGCTGATGAGGGGTGATGCCCTGAAACGGGTTCCAGGATGCTTGTTCCAAGTCCAGGGAGGACATGGCTTGGCAGTTCAGGCTGGACTGTTCCCATGAGGAACAGGGTCAAGACTGTTTGCATATGGCTTGGCCCAAACTGGGGTGGTGTGGTGAGCAAAAAAATGATGGATTTAACCTAGATCTTTGTGACTGGGAGTGAATGTTTGCAGTGTTCACCATTCCGTCCATCATTTGTTCCTTTTGCATTAGATGCCCTAAGTGGGAAGGGTACACCCAGATGTGTGTCTGGTGCTCACTGCACCACTGGATTCAAATTAGCCTGGCTGATGAGCGGTGATACCCCGAAACCAGTCCCAGCATGCTTGTTTCTGGTACATGGAGGACCTGGCTTGGCATTTTGGGCTGGACTGTTCCCAAGAGGAACAGGGTAAAGACTGATTTGCATATGGCTGGGCCCAAACTGGGGTGGTGTGGTGAGCAGAAGAACAATGGATTAAACACAGATCTTTGTAACTGGGGGTGAATGTTTGTATTGTTCAGCATTCCGTCCATCAATTGTTCCTTTTGCTTCTACAATAATGGGCATATTTTGGCATGGAGTGGCTCCGCTGGCTTCCCCCTAACGTAGCCCTTCGATCTTCTCAGGCATTCCTGCATGTAGGGAATGTTCCATTTGGGATCTCCCCCTGCATGCCGGATGCAGTCTTCCACGATGGCCATGTCCTCTGGTTCAGAGGATCTTTCCTACGACCAGGTTCTATTATTTTGACATTTCCTTTCGGTCCAACCAGCTAGCAGGTGGCAGAACGGTTGCACAAGGACCTCACCTTCTTCTCTAGTAACTATCTCTCTGGAGGTCAGTTTGTCTGATCGGCATGTTCAGGGGAAGTGGCGGATGTCTTGATCACTGCTCTCCTTGAGTGCACGTAAAGGGGTCATGTTATCCCGCCTATGACATTAATTGGGTTTGAACTAGGCTAACTTGTTCCTTTATTTCCTGGTCGGCCCCTCTCCAACACTGATGATCTGGCAAGACTTTGTTTCCCAATGGGGACTTCCCCTCTAATTCTAATTCTGAGTCATCTCCGTGTGGAGCTCTGGGCCTGGTGCCATTCTCCCACGGTGGAGGGTGTGCTGCTCTTTTCTCTGTTGGTGCTCCCACAGCAAGATGTCTCTCAGAGACTTATGATAGGGTGATAGGGTGGTGGGGTGAATTAGGCGTCACAAACTAGTAAGAATAGTTTCTATGCTTAGGTTCTAGAAACGCGAGCTGGTTATTTGGGGCACCAGATACAGGGTAATGATCAAACTGACGACAGTAAAAACGGTATATAGCATGAACTGAATACAGCAGCGTTTTAACAATTAAATAGTGTGGTAGAATATTAGTGCACTTAGTATGTTCATTGTATTATTAGTATTATTATTGAATTGATGGTGATGAATTTTTTTGTACCACAGATACCCCTGAAGAAGGGTTTTTCCTGAAATGCATTGGGTGATGTTCAATAAACCGTGACGTGGAAACATTCAGTACTCTTGTGTCTACATAAATAACATTTAATTGAGATGAAAACGAGTAAAATGAATTGAAGAAAACGGAAGAAAGAGGTTGATTAATAATGGATACAATTGTAGAACAAGTGAAGAGTTTATCATGAATTTAATTCATTGGACTCATTCTGAGATTGGCTGTGCAGTTTTATGGAGATCTAAATGTGGTGCCCTTGTGTTCTTACTAGTAATATATGAGATAATAGCTGTTAACTTCCAAAACCCATCGAGCTATTCCAGTCAGACAACTTCATGGTCATCATGAAAAGAAAAAGATGCGCCAGGAGCACCTGAATCATATTAAATGCCTACTAAGAGGAGGTTTAGATTATTGTGATAGAACTTTGTTCTTAAATATATTTTGATCAACATTTTCAAGCATGAAATGAAAGAACATTTAGCAGCGTCATTACAGAAGGTCTTTTAATCTGTCCACAGTGATTTCTTTAGCCGGCACTTGATATTAAGCGTTTAGTCTTGGAGCAGGGGGAGTGAAGGGGAGAGTCTTAGTCCAGGGGATCTATTCAGAGGAGTCTTGTACATCATAGGGGGGACAAGAAAAGGGATGGAGGACCCAGGTCCCACAAGCTTGGGAACATGACAGGGATCCGCTGTCTCAATCGCAGCACACTCGCCATCTACTAACGTCTAATTTTTCACATCAGGGCTGTACCTCAGGTGGTGATCCAGTCAGCCTACATAATATTTATGTGGGGGTGAGGGTTTGTGCACACTCAGGTGATCCCTCAGGTGAGGTCTCAATCTTCTCCCCCCTAGTCGTCTCCCACCCAGTCCACCATCTCGTTCCACCTCTCAAGGTTCCTTTCTGCATGTTCATTCATGCAGACGCTTCAGAGGCATACCTTCTCCGCCACTACCCATTCTAGTACATTCATTCATCATCTGCCATGAGTCGGGGGAGCTGCCCGGCCCAGTGAATGGCAATGTGGTGACTGGCGAGTATAAGGCCAGGTGAGAGTGCACCTATAACTCATTTTGCCCCCTTCCTTAGGGTGTGATAGAAGGCCCAGGACGCAATGCTGAATTGTCTGGGCCAGGCGGATCCTCATTATACAGGCCACTGGGCGTATGACTTGCGTCCAGTGTGGATGTAGTACCCTACAACTCCACGTAATGTGGATAAATCCAGCAGGTGACTTGCCACACTGTATACAATCAGCTGTACATGCTGGGTAGATCCTACTAATCTTCTGTGGGGTAAGTAACACCCTGTGGTGGTAGTAGAATTGTGTCAGTTCCAATCTGACATTGCTGGTGGACTGCGGCACCTTTTTCCTGGCCCATTTCCACTCACCATCTGTGAGTGGGGTATCGAGGTCTTCGTCATAGCGAAGGCTGGACTTAGTTATATCAATTCACCTGGCACCCCTTCAGGGCCTCATAGATTCAGGAAATAAGGCCGCTATGTAAACCTTGGTCCAGTATAACCTTTAGTACCTGGGTTTCCTTTGGTTCATCAGGGAAGCTAGTCTATATATCTCAGGCCGTGCATGATATACCGGCGTACTACAAAAACTGTTGTGGGCCAACCGCGATCAGCAGACCACTTCGGCGAGTGTTATAAATGAGCTATACAAAAAAAGATTGCATTATCTCTGACAATTTCCCTCTATTCATGGCGTCACATACATAGAGTCCCTCAAATGCACAAAGGGCGTGAGCCACCAAAGTGGGAGCAATCCTGCATACGGTGCACTCTTCAATTCATATGTTACTGCCTTTTCCCAGGCCTGAGTAACCCGGGATGCTATGAATGGGTTACCTGTCAAAGTTAAGCGCACTCTCATTAGGAGCTTTGGGGTGTCGGTCGAAGGTACCAGTCCCACCAGCAACTTCTTTTCCAGTTAGGTTCTTCCTCACACCATAATGGTGCATACTGTAGCAACCTTGCTAGGTGGTATAACTGGAGATCTGGGAGACGAAGGCCTCTGTCCTCTAGATCCAATTTCAAGGTCTCCAGTTTGACCCTGCTGCATTTGTCAACCCAGATCAGTGAGACCAGTAGTACATCGAGTCGCTGAAACAGTGCAGTTGGTACAGTCCAAAAGGAATTCTGCATGACATATAGGTATCTTGGTATTAGTAATATTTTTCTAAGAGCTACCCGTCCCATAACTGACAATGGTAGGATCTTCCAGAATGCCACAAAATGAGTGAGATCTCGTACAGTGCGGCCCATATTCAGGCCGTATTGCATGTGCTCATCATGTGTCACTTGAATCCCAAGGTATCGAAAGTGGTTCGTTCTCAGAGGAGACCCACTACTGGGAGGTCTGTTGCCGGTCATAGGGCCAGTGATGCCATGGGAAATAACACCATCTTGTGGTGGTTAATAAGAGGCCTGATACATTGTCAAAATCTGTCAGGGTTGAAGTAGCTGTGGAACAGACTGGACAGGATAAGACACATAAAGGCTGTCACCGTACATGGACACTAACTTTGTGGGTCGTGTCTCCCACCAGCATTCCCTGGTTACCAAGTGTATCCCTTTGATAGAGCAGCAGGAGCTCCATAACAAGGGTAAAAAGGAGCTGGGACAGGGGGCACCCCTGTCCTGTACCCCCCCCAATGTTGAAGGCTTCTGACACCACTTGGCCAGTCAGGGCCGGACTGGGAACCAAAACCGGCCCTGGCAAAGTGCTTGCCCCCCCCTCCCCCGCGGGGGGGTTGGGGGTGCCGCCGAGCTCTTTGCCAGGGCCGGTTTTCTGCCGATTTTGTTACAGGGACGATTTTGCAGCTATGCTGCAAAAACGGCCCTGTAACAAAAATGGCCCCCAGAGACCCAAAACCGGCCCTCACCCGTGTGGCGCACCGGGGGATTGCCTGGTGCCCGCTATGGCCAGTGCTGGCCTGTGGCCAGTGCGTACACGTTCCCTGGGTACCGTGTATAGCAGGCATATCCAGGCAAGGTATTGTGGGCCAAATCCCATTCTCCAAAGTACTTCCCATAAGTATATCCAAGAAAGAGTGTTGAATGCTTTTTCTATGTCTAAAGTTACCAGCATCGCCTCTTCACTTGCAGATCTAGTAGAGTGTAAGACATGTGAGAGTCTCCGGAGATTCAAATGTTTGCCCCTGCCTGGCATAAACCCACATAGATCTCTGTGGACCAATTGATGGAAATTGTTGACAAAGTCCGATACAATATGTGGTACTGTTATTCAAATAGAGTATAAAAGATCAATATTATTTTGGCATCCTGACAATATGTGAAGAGATAATGGAAGACATTTCCAGTTGTTGCTATAGGTGATGCAAGGAGGTATAAATCGCCCTCAAGGCAGTTTAACAGACATCAACTACAGAAGACATGTATTTCGTCATAAAGACTTTTTCAAGGCTAAGCAATCTGATAAAGTGTTGGGAGGTATGCAAGGTCCACTGAAAGTCAATTTGAAAAATAGGTTATTGACATGTGGCTGTCTGTTGTAAAAGTCAGCATTTTATGATTAAAATATGAATCCCCTGTACTTTTTGGATTTATGCTCATCTTCGTACTAGAACACTGGAAATGCACCAGCACCCCTAATGGTCCTCCTACTGTTAAGTCATTACACCATTTTTTGGGAGAAAAAGCAGATGTGGGTGATGGTGATGTGCTCAACAAATTCAAAAGACATATGCTGAGCTACTTCAGATTTTCAACCACAAAAATATGAATATGACAAATCGGTACATTCCATAAGCATGTGCAAAGAAAAGAAGGTTTGTGATATGCAACTGCATAGAGTTTATTTTAAAAATTGGCAAGTCTTTGCAAATCTAACTAAGTTTGCAAAGTTTTGAAAACATAGTGAGGAAAAAAAATAACAAATTGAATAACAATAGGTTTTCTGTGGGAAAAAGGAAAGTCCATTATTAGCAATTGTATTTTATGCAAAAATTATTGAAGTTTTTTAACCTGTCAAAACTTAGAGGGTCAGATGTATGACCCGATTTTTCATGCGCAAACAGGTTTGTGACATGTTTGCGCATGAAAAATACAATAGGGCCATGTACAATTGAAATTTAGCAAGTCGCAATTTATTTGCAACTCGCTAAATAGGAATTGTGATTTGCTATTAGGAAGGGGCGTTTCAAGGGCGTACCCTTCCTAATAGCAACTCTCTACCCCATGTATGAATGTTTTGCGACCGCAATTGCGGTCGCAAAACACTTGCAATTTACTGCCCTCTTCAAGAGTATGGTAATGCACTCGCAAATGGGAAGAGGTCCCCAGGGGACCCATTCCACTTTGCAAATGCAGGGGAAAATATTTTTTAGGGGCAGGCAGTGGTCTCAGGGACCACTAACTGCCCTTCCCTCGCCCCTCCCCTTCCACTATCCATTTATGACAGCTGCATTTGCGCGCAGCGTTCACGCGCAGCGGCCGCGCCCCATGCGCGCCGAAGGTGCGCCAAAGGTAAGCCCGTCTATGCCCGTCCGCGCCTGGACCGCGCCCAGCGCCAGACCCCCTGGCCCCCACAAACCGCACTCATCCTGCATAACATATGACACCGCCACCCTCCTAGCCCTTAACCCCGGACGCACACTACAATGCCACGAGGCTGCCCCAGGACATACCCACGGTCGCTTCGCCTGCCACTCCTGCAAGTTCGCCTGCATCAAGACCCACACCAAATCCACTAACTCCAAACACAACTCCAACCCGAACCACCAGAAGTGCATCCTGCTGAACACCCGCTCAATCCACAGACACGCCACTGAACTATGGGACCTACTGGACACTGCCTCACCGGACATCCCCTTCCTTACAGAACCCTGGATGAACGCCTCTTCAGCGCCCGACATCACCATAGCCATCCCGGACACTTTCAAGCTTATCAAAAAGACCGCACCAACCAAACAGGAGGAGGCATTGCCATCGTCCATAAGAACACCATCAGAATCACGACCAGCCTCGACGATAACCTTGCAACCGCCGAACACCTCCACTTTCAGATCCACACCGACCCCAGGACCACACTTAGAGGCACCCTCATCTACAGACCACCAGGAACCCATAAACAATTCAGCGAAGACATCACTGACTTCCTCAGCCCACATGCCCTCGCCTCCGAGAACTACATTCTACTGGGAGACCTCAACTTCCACCTGGAAAAGAAAAAGGACAGCAACACCACCACCCTTCTGGACAACCTCGCCAATCTTGGTCTCAAACAACTTATTGACACCCCCACCCATATAGCCGGACATAAGCTCGACCCAATCTTCACCTCCAGCAAGCACATCTCCTTCGATCACACCACAGCCCTGCATTGGACGGACCACAGCTGCGTTCACTTCAGCTACAAAACTACCTCGACCCACAACCCCCCACAACCTATTCCACAAAGAAACTGGAACAAAATCACCACCAACCAACTCCTCACATCGCTCAAACAAAACCCTCCCGCCCTCTCATCGGACCCAAACCAAGCGGCCACCAAACGTTATCCTCTTTCTTCTACAACAAAATCGCCGACATACATAACAGCTTTGAGAACATTTCCAAAGAACAGTCCACTCCACATACCTCCGAACCTAAATCGCCCTCTAACATCCTTAACGCCTGGAACCCAATCACCACTGAAGACACCATCCGCCTAATGAACTCCATCCATTCAGGCTCGCCAACCGACCCCTGTCCCCACCACATCTTCAACAAAGCAGACTCCATCATCGCACCCCATCTCCGTGATGTCATCAACTACTCCTTCAACTCCGCTACCTTCCCAGAAAGCTGGAAACACGCCGAACTTAACGCCCTCTTGAAGAAACCCACAGCGGACCCCTCTGAACTTAAAAACTACCGCCCCATCTCCCTCCTCCCATTCCCTGCCAAAGTCATTGAGAAATCCATCAACAGACAGCTCGCCGCATTCCTTGAATCCAACAACTCCCTCGACTCCTCACAGTCCGGCTTTCGAGCCAAACACAGCACCGAAACCGCCCTTATTGCAGCAACAGACGACATCAGAACACTACTGGACAACGGAGAAACAGTTGCCCTCATCCTACTCGACCTCTCCGCCGCCTTCGACACAGTCTGTCATAGCACCCTCATACAACGCCTCAGCAACATCGGCATACAAGGAAAAGCCTTGGACTGGATCATCTCGTTCCTCGACGGGAGAACCCAGAGAGTCCGACTCCCCCCTTTCAAATCAGAGGCCACCGAAGTCATCTGCGGAGTACCACAAGGATCATCACTCAGTCCCACCCTCTTCAACGTTTACATGAGTCCCCTCGCGTCCATCGCGCGACAACACAATCTTAACATCATCTCTTACGCTGACGACACCCAGCTGATCCTTTCCCTTACCAAAGACCCTAACACCGCCAAAACCAATCTGCATGAAGGCATGAAAGAAGTAGCCGAATGGATGAAAAACAGCCGCCTAAAACTTAATTCAGACAAAACGGAAGTCCTCATCCTAGGATCATCCCCCTCTGCTTGGGACGACTCATGGTGGCCATCGGCCCTGGGCACGGCACCCATACCCACAGACCACGCACGTAACTTAGGCTTCATCCTAGACTCCTCCCTCTTGATGACCAGACAAGTCAACGCCGTCTCCTCCTCTTGCTTCAACGTACTTTGTATGCTCAAAAAAATCTTTTGCTGGATCCCCACCGTAACAAGAAAGACTGTCACCCACGCACTGGTCACCAGCCGACTGGACTATGGAAACACCCTCTACGCCGGAACCACAGCCAAATTACAGAAGAAACTCCAACGCATCCAAAACACATCAGCCAGACTCATATTGGACATCCCGCGCCAAGCTCACATTACCGGTCACCTGAAAGACCTCCACTGGCTTCCCATCAACAAGAGAATAACGTTCCGTCTCCTCACCCACGCACACAAGGCCCTCTACAAACTAGGACCCGAATGCCTCAACACACGACTGTCCTTCTACACACCGACCCGCCAACTAAGATCCTCCAATCAAGCCCTCGCCGCAGTTCCGCGCATCCATAGATCCACCATGGGAGGAAGATCCTTCTCCTACTTGGCGGCCAAAACTTGGAATTCTCTCCCCACTCACCTCCGCCTTACCCAGAATCACATTTCCTTCAGGAAGGAACTCAAAACCTGGCTATTCGATAAATAATGCACCCCCTCCCCCAAGCGCCTTGAGACCCTCTGGGTGAGTAGTGCGCTATACAAATTCCTGAACTTGAACTTAAAAAATGAAACGAAACCGTTTCATTTTCTTTTTTTAAATGCATCCCGTTTTCCTTTAAGGAAAGAGAGCTGCATTTAAAAAAAATGCTTTAATTAAAAGCAGTCCACCATCCCTGAGAGGGTCAGGCATTCCCAATAGGGATCGCAAATTGCGAGTGCCCCGTGAATATTCATGAGTCATGCAATTTGCAACCCCATTGGGAATCGGAAACAGTTTCTCAGACACTGTTGTACATGGCATTTTGCGACTCGCAATCAAGCACAATTTGTGAGTCGCAAATTGTCATGGTCGTACATCTGGCCCAGGGTATGAAATGTAATTTTAGTAAATTCCAACATTTAGCCCTACATTTCCATCCCTACTTCTCCTTTCTAGTTTCTCTTCTGTACCGTGATTCACATCAAACAATGACAAATAATACGTGTATATTTGCTAGAAGCTGAATGCATGAGCATGACAATTCCACAATTACTGCAAATCCACTGATTGATACACAACACGTCAGTACTCAGATTAGGCACTGAACGCTACCAAATACAAGAATACAGATGAAGGCCAATTAGGTTATATGAAGAGCATAGCACAAGTCAGTTTCCATACTAAAAGGTTAGTACAGCTGGGGAAAGCTCATTTAAATGCCCAGCTGATAGGCTGCTAGTGATGAGTCTGAGCTGATCACACATAAGACCGCTGTGCCTGGTAATGCCAGTCACAGCCTGTAATACCTGGTAGAATTGGGGAAAAGTCCTCCCATTGCTCCAAAGGTCTGAATTTGGAAGCAGACGTTTGCCCTTCGCAGAAGCTTCATTAGCCAGACACAGGAGGAGCAGCTATAAATGTACAACAGGTTTAGTGGCACTGGGTGCGAAGGTGCCCGAGTAGGCTCTTTATAACCCAATTGTGAGGTTTATTGTGAATGAAACTGGGGACAGAGTGTCCTCTTTGCATTTTTACCTTAGTGACCGTGGCACCCTAGCTCAATAATAGGCCAAATAGAAGTTCAGATGGCTGAGTTAAACAGCACAAGAAGACAGAGAACAGAAGTTTGAGCCAGAGAGCACAGGGTGGTCCTATACACCAGAATATGTATAAAGCAACAGTAAATAAAAGCAAGTACATACACAATGATTTGGTGCCAGTCTCAGAATCTGACATGCAGGGCCAGATTTACAAATCTTTTGCACTGGGTTTGTGTTACAAAAGTGATGTAAACCTGTGCAGAATGTTTTTTGTTAGATTTACGTTCCAATGCAAAACTTCTTTTGCGTTGGAAAGTTGCCAAAAAGTTATGCAAAGCTTTAAGGTTACTCTGAGTCAGAGGGGAGTTACATGGGCGTTCCTGTGGAACTACCATACTTTTTGATGCAAAACCCTATCTATGAACAATTGCAGAAAGCGTTTTCTGCAAAACAAATAACACAAGTTTGAAGCAGTTATAAAAAACAGAAATAGTAGGAAAATGTTGCAGTTTGTTTAGGGACAGTATTGTATACTGGAAACGTACCCTTCCAGTACAAAACCATTGTTAGACTCACGCTGACACCCTTGCACGAAGGGGTGTATGTGTTGTGCTCGGCAGCCTGATTGTGCGCCGGAGCTAGAGATAGAGTGCCATATCTCTGCAAATATTCCTCTTCTCTCCATGTCACGCAGCAAGGCATTTGGGTGCTGCGCTGCATTCTGTGACATAGGATATGCTGCTTGTGGCACAGGCTATCGCTTTAGGTGTTGATAACACCGTATTCATAGGGCTACCGTGCCGACTGAGCCCCCACCTTGGTGGTTGAGGTCATATGCCATTGGAGTCCTAGGGGCCGATTAGGATGTCGAGCGGATTGCCCCCGCCAGGCTGGCGGGGGCAATCCGCCCGACATCCACACTCGTTTCCCCCCCACCATATTAGTATGGCGGGGGGTACCTTGGCGGATGGAAAGACCGTCCACCGCTCTTCCGCCCCGGTCGCCTTGTGGCCGGGGCGGAAAAGAAATAATATGGTGGCGGTGTCTATCAGACACCGCCAGCCATATTATGATGGTTTTATACACATTTTTTTTTTCCAGCACTATCTCTGTGAAGGTTGACTTAGAAGCAAATTGATAAACTCTATGAATTTGACAGTAAGCGCGTTGTGTATGTGTCAGATATACATTTGTGTGTTTTGAATTTTTTTCAGGAAAGAATCCCTTAGAAATTCTGGAAACACCGACGCAGAAAATAGTTCGCGGACGGTAGAGTATCCAGTATCTTATGGTAACATTAATTAATTTAGATTTCTTGTACGTCATTGCAGTAGTGTATTTCCAAGGTCCTGATGAAATCCTGGTAGGGGAGACACCCCTGCATGGCAGAAACATGTTGACCACCACATCATCTAGTTTGGGCAGCCATTATTTCAGTCTGTCCTACACTTCTTTTTAATCTTGACACCATGATTCATCCCCAATAAAAGTCTTCCTTCGTATTATGGTAGCCAATTTTAAATAGCACATTTGATTTCTGTTTACACTCTCTTTTCACTGCAATTCATTTTTCCCATGCCATCTTACCCACACATAACACTTGGGGTCGGATCCATCACTGGAGGTCTTGGAGAATTGGAGAAATACACACATTATCATCAGGTGTGTCTCCTTATCTAGACCATGACCTGTTACAATCCCAGATGGCGAGGCTCCGCCATTGGGTGGGCTGATGGGATTCATTTTCTTTCTTCCACACAGTTTCTCTGACACATAGTCACTTGCTTCTGTCTCCTTGTTCAGTCTTTGTTACTTAGTGTAGACCACTACTAGTCCTTTGTTTTTTGCTGGTTGTATTAAGGTGCCTTTCTGCGGTGGCGATGCCGCCACAGGAAGGCATGCGGTCTTCACTCTGGGGGACCCTGTGGGCCCCCAGAGTGAAGTACAGGGGGGGTGCACACGGGGGTACCTGTGGTACCCCCCTTCATTTGCATTTACAAAGAGGCAGGCACCGCGCGGTGCCTGCCGCTTTGTAAATCCAAATGCTGAAATGCATTTTTAGCATTGTGGCGGGCGGTGCAGAGAGCACCGCCCGCCACAATGCTAAAAATGCAGGATGTGCCCGCCACTGTGGCTAGCACATCCTAATACCCCCCACGGGACCCCCGCCATTATGACAGGCGGTCCCGAATACCGACAGGATGGCGGGCGGACAAAGTCCGCCCGTCATCCTAATGACCCCCCTAGTGGCTATCCTACTATGGCTCTTCGGACTGGGTCAAGTACACCTTTGTGTACCATCAAGAAGAACTAGTTTCAGTGTACGTGATAAAGAGGGGCTGTATGTTTCAGGAAAAAAAAAGATTTTTTCTTTTTTATGAAGCCCTCACTCACCAACATAGTTGGTGGTATGCTTCATCATCGGGCCCACCTGGTGACACCGAGTGTGTCCCTGGTGTGCTACAATGTCTGTTTACAGCGGAGAGGGTATTTTACTGAGTGTGCAGTGAGGTGGTGTGAAAGTGATATTTAAAAACTGTAGAGTTGTCCCATTACCCACAGGTTTTTTTTAATGTTTGGGCAACTGGCAGTAGTAAAAGCAAGGTGTTGTATGTGGGTGGAGTAAAGGTTACGAACTCCTACATCCAACAGCCAGCCCACATGTTTCAGCCAGGGCTCGTGTATGTACTGGCTTTCCTCAGGACCTTAAAGTGAAAGTTTGGGATCTAAACTTAAGTGTAGTATTAGACCAAAAAATGTGATGCACGCTCTAAGGTGCACTAAGTGTAAGTGGGGGATTCCCTCTCAAAGCATTTCTGTAAGGCAAAGATATGGAAGCAAGAACAAACAAAAACATACAGACGAACATACAAATATTTGAGAAATTTAGCAATTGTGCTGAAAATCACATACATAGTGATACTGCCGCGGTGACCTGCAAGGATCCGGAAAGAACGGCGGTGTAATGCCAAGGTGAAGGCAATATGTGGCATTTACCGAGTTATGCACTATTGTGTTAACGGTTGTGTATATCGGTGGGTAACTGTGCTATAATTCTTACATTATACGTTTAGTCGGGAATGGATCTTGATGCCCCTGTGTCCAGTGTATATAGGCGGCCAAGTAGAGATGGGGGATCTACCATGCTTTTCATGATCCCAACTCGACACCCCTTGTTTAGGTAGTTACTGGTCAATAGTTAAGGCTGTGCCAAGGGATAGAGTCGTTTAAACCATGTAGCTGGGTGGATAGGCGCTAAATCCACCGTTGTTCCTTGTTGAGTAGAAACTTTTCATTGGTAGTTTTGTTATAGTCAAAGTGTTTCATCACTGTCCAGGACATGTAATTAGTAGTGTGTCCCAGTTGTAAGTAGTGATATGTTAAGTGACTGATGTTTTCCCTACACCGGATTGTGCGGCGATGCTCTACTATTCTAGTGCTGATTTTGCGTGTCGTCATGCCCACATAGCGTAGGCCGCATGGACATTCAATCAGATAGACCACGTTTGCAGAGTTGTAGTTGGTGGGTCGTAACTGCTTCCAGGTAGCTCCAGGTTCCAGATCGAGTGTCTTGGATGGTTGTGTGAGATGGCACATGCTGCAATTGTTGCATGGGTAGTGTCCTGTGACATTGGGCAAACCCCAACTGTTCAGTACAGTGTTTTCGGTTGGTTTTCGAGTTGGTCTGGGCAGTGTGGACACTAGTCAATCCTTGAGGTTGCTGGCACGCTTTTAGGCAAAGAGTGGAGGTTCCCAGTTTCTGCTGCCTGAGTTAAAGATCCGCCAGTGCTTGTGGATGATGTTTGTCACTTTGTTGAAGGCGTCATTGTAGGTAGTGACACACGTCATGGGTTGGGTGAGTTTTTCATGTGTTGTTTCTTCTAAGAGGGCCTCTCGATTTTAGTTGTGGGCTCTTTTTTTCATTTTTTGCACAATCTTGCGTGGGTAGCCTCTGTCATATAGTTTGGAGACTAGTGCCGTTGATTGTTTATGGTAATCCGTTATTTGGCTGCAATTTCTGCGTATTCGCAAAAATTGGCCAAATCGAAGGTTCTCCCTGAGGGCTCGAGGGTGGAAGCTATCGAACCGGAGAAGGTTCAGCTCTGCACCCGTGTGAAAACCTAGTCGGCTGCTGTGGGTCTCCGTCGGTAGTGCGGCCATGTCTGTTGCATCTTTAAATATGCCCCATGAGCCATATTGTTTGGTCTAATACTACACTTAAGTTTAGATCCCACACTTTCACTTTAAGGTCCTGAGGAAAGCCAGAACACACACAAGGCCTGGCTGAAACATGTAGATCGTCTGTTGGATGTAGGAGTTTGTAATCTTTACTCCACCCACACCCACTGCCTTGCTTTTACTACTGCCAGTGGCCCAAACATTAAAATAAACCCATGTGGGTAATGGGACCACTGTACAGTTTTTAAATATCACGTTCACACCTCCTCACTGCACACTTAGTAAAATACTCGCTCCGCTGTAAAAAGGGGTTGTAGCACACCAGTGACAAACTGGGTGGGCCCCATGATGAAGCATGCCACCAACTAGGTTGGTGGGTGAGGGTTTCATAAAAAAGAAAAAATATTTTTCTTTTTACCTTAAACATACAGCCCCTCTTTATCATGTACACTGAAACTAGTTATTCTTGATGGTACATATATAATGTGGGGATAAGGACCAGTCATCTAATCCTCCCTCTCCGCTTGATAATTGAATAGTTCAAATACACCCTTACCACACTTGCTCAAAGAAGCAAGGTCAAGGAGTCAAGAATTCTCATTGAGGTAGTCTGGGGGTAAATAGCCTCTCACTCAACAGTCAACCAACAGTGACAAACATATTGTTCAACCCAATACTAATCTTTTGGGTTAAAGCAAAGTACTTAATCATATGGCATAATGTAATAAGGGGATTCTGAAACAGGGTTGTAATCCTGTTTGCGATCTTCTGTGAGTTGCTATACCCTTTGGCATCAACCCCATGCTAATGGAGTTGCCCAGCATCTATGATCCCTGGTGGACAATATGGCACAGGGCACTGATTTGGCACAGCTGCAGTTATCCTCCGACACTCCAACCAGTACAACAGTTCTTTTTGCTTTCTCTTGTTTACAGTTTAATCTTACTCTGTAAAAGTCTCAAGTTCATATTGCAGACCTTGGTCTGCTTCTGTAGTCTCTAGTTCCACTAACAGTTTTAGGCCTGGGCATTCCTGTCATTGCAGTGAGGCTGGTGTGGGACCAACGTGCAGCAGTTCTGCTCCTGCAGTTCACAAACTGTAGATGCTGCCGCTGTTTTGGATCTTGATGTCTAGAAGATGTTAGCATGTCGGATCACATTGAGGTACTCTTCTATGCCAGTAGCAGTCTTCTTAGACCTGGAGCAGGTGGGAGACCAAGTTGACAGGTGCGGCCCCTTGGCCAACTTTGAACACATAGATGTCTTTGGCAGTTGCGCTCTCTAGGACGATCAGGGATCCATCCTTAGTGATGACAAAGTATCCTAACTCTGACAACAGTGAGACAGTACCAGCCTTTCATTTTCACAGCAGACTGATGGGCTCTCAGGAAGACTGTGATACACCTTCAAACACAGGTCCCTCTTGGCTTTGATTCCTCATAGTCGCTTGCATTGTTTGGTCATTCTCCATGCCGAGAATGCACTGGGCTTCTCCTCCTGGATAGTATCTCCTTCTGCAGGGACAAGCAATCTCCTCTCCATCTCATCAGTTAGGCAGATGTCTAGGTTCTAGTGAGACCCTCAGCTCCTCTAGCATAAGGTGCAGGGTTCAGGTGATGCCCTCTCACTTTTGAGAGACTGAATCTCTTACAAACATCAGCCCTGGTCATGCGCAAACCTTTAAGTACTCTGAGGAGCAGTCTCTTCCTTGGTGATGAGGAACTTGAAACTGAAACAAAGTGTGGGAGGGATGGATCCCACTTTTATATACATTTTCTATACAGTGGAAGCAGATTCACTCTCTTAGGTTTCATAACCATGTTAGGTTGATTCTCTTTTTCTGACACAGCATTTGTGAATAGTAATGACTCTCACATCACAGTAGTTAGCAATGGTGTTGGCCCCAACCTGGAGTATACAAAACAGGGGCACAATGAAGTGTGAGATCTCTGCACCTGTCATCCTCCTTGCTGAAGCTGTAATCAGGAAAAGACAAAAAGTCAGGCCCTGTCTTGAAACTTCCTCACCTTGAACAACAGAAACTCCAGACTCACTCCTCAGCTTTACCATCTACCAAAAGGAAGTAAATGAACAGCTCCTTGCAAACAAGGATCATACATAGATTTCGACTTATGAGTGCTAAATTGATAGACTATTGCAGGTCTGGTTAGGAAGTAAGGTGTTGGGAATCCATTGTGGCTTTAGCTCATATTACATGCTGGATTTGCTTGCTTCTGTTTATGTGTGCTGTTGTTTTTTACATGGATTAGAGACTTCACAGAAAAACTAATATGCCAATTAGTCCCAGGATATTGAACAGTCAGTGTTTTAACTAGGGGCACTAAAGCTGTCATTCCATTGGCTGTGACGCCTATCGATCTTTGCTATTTTACTGGCTGAGACTGGGAAGGGACTGTCAATGCACTGTAGTTGGCCACAACTGCCAACCTTTCATGTGATCCTATATGTGCTGCTGCACCTGTTAAAAATGGTGAGAGATGCTACGTGTCCCTTTTATTGTGAATGGAAGACTTATCGCATCGCTATGTGTGTGTCCCATCACATTGGCTATTCTTAAGTGAAATTCTTTTCTCATTGCATACATTTTTCATTGTGGCATAAGGGTATTTTCAGCTTCCCAGGCAACATCACCCTTGTACTTAAGACTAACTCAGGAGAGGATAACATGTTCACAAAGTTATCAACTTGATGAGTTAAAATGATACACTATAGCTTTAAGAGCGCAGGTCTTTTCAAGCAATGGCTGCATTACTTAGAATAGGTTCAATGGCATGGCATGAATGCATCTTTATTGATTATTTCATAATATGAAAATGATTAAATGTTTATAATTACATACATTGTTCTTCATCTCGGACAGTGTATTAACATGCATTTGCAGACGTGTGGTTTCGATAAGAATAATTTGAACATACATTGAAATTCATACATCCTATGTATCAAGGATTTTATCTCAGCTCTGGCAGTAAAATCTGCTCATAACATTTAAAGTGAGGTATATGATAGATGTTTGAATTCACCTCCTGCAAAGTGACTCTGCATGATGTCATTACACCTTGCCTTGCTGTTTAGTCCCTCACTATTTTTTAGGACGTTCAGGGTCGGACTCGGACACAAAATTGTCCTGACACCAAAATAAAAGTATCCCCCATTAATGAAGAAGATAGCTAAAAAGTGGTACTATCAGGGAAATCAACAGTAAACACCGGCCCACCTGGCCCTAAAAGGCCCACAACCGCTAAAAAAAAAAGCATCAGCAATGCAATAGGTCTTGCATTTACGCAAGTTTGAGCTATTGCCATTGAAAATGAAAATGCGTTTTATTTATGTTTTGGTTTTAAAAGATAAATAAAAGGCATTGTCATTTACAATGCCAATAGCTTAAACTCTTCCATATGCGAAACCTACTGCATTCTTAAGGCCTTAAGGCTATGGCCAGGGACTGCCGGAGGACCCCCTCCCTTCCCTTAACAAACATTAATAACAGGACATGAGAGGGATTTATTTGGAAGGCGGGGGATCTTTCGACCCCCTGGCCGTATTTATTAAAACATACAAAATAAATCAAAATTGAAATAAACAATATTTACACAATTACACAGAAAACGTTTACAATTGATATATACCAGATATCAGATGGCTAACCTTAACATATTTCTAGTACAAGGTATTTCCTATCCGAGACTAGCATATCAATCACATATAATATTTATTTTCTGCGTACCTATTTGGGCCTACGGCAAGGTTAATAACTGGTGTCAGATCCTTACTAAATCCCGCCCTCCTGAAGGAGTGCGCATGCGCAGCGGGCCCGTTTACCGGGAGGGTACTTCTCCCCCGGTTACCCCCGTACACCCAACTAACCACGCCCTTCCGTTGAACTGCGCATGCGCAGGGGGCCCGCGTACCGTTAGGGTACTTCCGCCCCCTGGTTCCCCCCATACGCCCTATTAACTCCATTAAAGGGGGCCCTTGCATCTCTGCACCGTTTACTGCCGTCATTGTGCACGTGCGGGGTGGCCAACCAGCCTAGAGAAAGCATGACTCTCCCCTCCCCCGCACCCATGTACCCAACAGGCTGTACCTGCCCCTGGAGCTCTAGGAGAGACCACTTGTCCCTCCCTTTGGACGACCCCATTCGAGAATGGCGCCGCACCCCTAAGGACCCTAAATTAACTGCTCACCAATCGTGACCTTACTGCCACAGGCCAGCATAGTTGATGGACTATCTGCCCCCTTACCCTCCTACACTGAAAGGTCATGCCCTAACCTAAAATTCATCTAGCCGTTATATATTTTAGTCCGACTATCGGGACCTACCAACTCCCTGCAAGATCATACCTTGTCCCTATATGCCCTTAACTAGGCAAGAAAAATTCTCTGCGATGGTTTCATCCCCAGCTGTGGACAAATGGACGCCATCTTTTCAGAAGCACGACCCTCCAGATGCACCCCTGGGCTATGGTCTGTAATTAGCAAGCCTCACTATTGTTGTTACCAGGTATTTGCTTCCAGTGGCACAATGGCCTCACAGACGTGCTTTCCCTATCGGGAGATCTGGAGTTCCTGCGCAGGGAGTACCCCGGGTACGGACATGTCGACCTCCCTTCTACTAAGGCGTCCCGGTGTACATGTTCTGTCATGCCCCCCCCGCCAAAATGCGTGCTAACTATGCTAGGGATGCCTGATCCAGGGAAATTAGACCTGCCACCATAGGGCCACCAGGTGGGCTTAACGGATGGCATTACGCTGCGCCCGATAAGACACGGCACTTCTGACGCTGACACCCACTGTTGGTGCAACTGAAAAGGCTACCCGATGAACCAAAGGCCCATAAAAAGATCCCTCTGGCGTATCGTGAAGTCTGTGAACCGCCCACACCTGACCACTACGCTCTGGGAAATGTTCCGTGTATGTCTACCTCCTTACTATGGAAGTCCCCAAACGCGCTATGTCTCCTAAAAAGGCAACTGGGAGCTCGGGCCCCGCAAAGGTAGATTCTTGCTTCCCGACAAGGGGTGCTGAGGTGTTGCATACGCCTATTACTCCTGGGTTTGGCCAAGCTGGCAAGGCACACCCCTGTGTACTGCCACATTATTACGGCTGGCACCACCAATTGGTAACCTACGAATATACTATGATGGCCATGGTAGGCCCTGCGAGCACAGGCGTTGTTACTGTAGAAATACTGTTTCCTGATAGGGGACATACTGCCATACTATGTGAAGCAACATCCTGCTACATTGTTGCAGCCAGCCCAAAAAATGGTTAACACACCAATAAACAATCAACCCAGTGTTGGCACCTCTTGAGTCCTTAATCGATCGCCCATCACCCTTGATGTCATTGCTTGCAATTCCTGTTCCTGAAGTACGAGTCCCCTTGGCTGTCCACCTGTTGCAGTTGTTGCGGTGTGGAGCACTTCCCAGATATCGGCCATGGACCTGGCCATACATAAATGAAAGAGACAAACACAAACGATTAGTGTTTCTGGCTTCTTGACGATAGATGCAGTACACGTGCCTGTATTACATTGCTGTCACATGATAAGTCTTAGCTAAAATTAGCACCAGTTGCACTCCCATTAACACTTCCAACTGTAAGTGTTTAGCATAGCATCAGTCTGTGTCACATGGGGAGTGTTTGAATTAGTGTTACAGAGAGGGTGCCCGGTAGTATGACCTTCATTAGAGAATAGTGTGAAGTGCAGTGACACAGCGCATTCATGTTTACCAAAAAATGATGCCGCAGCCAAGCACATTTCTAGCCAGGCCGATGCTAACGGTACTCCCGAAGTCAGACAACACATACGTGTATGAGCGTAACTGTGTGACATGACACCCCACCAAAGCTTACATGTACCAGCACATGGTGCCAATGGCTTTAGACACAGACCTCCAAATTCTTATGTACCGCCGCACTGTGCGCAGGGATACCCTTGAAGGCATGCCCACAGGGCCCGGGGTGTACTGTTTTGACGTCATCTGTGTTGAGAGAGTGGGGGCCGGTGCGCCCCGCCATAACTGCGGAGGGGCTGATGTCGGCCCACCTTTCCTATCGCTGAGTTACCCCCTCCTGTCTCCCATGTCCCCTGAAGAGCTCCAGCCGCGGTAGGTAGGGGAGTACCTGCCGGGCGGTGATGTGGGAAGGGGGAGGGGCACGGTGGGGGTTAGTAATGTATGGATAATGGAGGTTTGCAGGTAAGTAAACATTTAAATAAATCAAACGAATTTCGTTGCGCGCACTGCATCCCCAAATGCAATGCAGTGCGCGCAACGAAATTACACACAAGAGGCATGTGCACTCGCCTGGAAGCCCCGCCCGTTTGGCCCCACCCACACACTCGCGGTGTGCACCGTCTTCCCGCCATTTACCCACTATGATGGACAGCTCACTCAAGGGACCCCTGCTCCATTCGGCGCGATTGTATAGTAACACACACATGGTCGCTGTAGACAACTCTCTGGCACTTTAGGCAGCTGTAGTGTAGTAAAAGCACTATACATTTACCCAACAAGGTAGCACTTACTGATTAGCCAGTAGAAAGTACTCCAGTTGAGTAGAGGTATGGCACAAAACGGCGGCGTCTTCTTGAATAAATATGAAGGGCAGGGTTCATTCTGGCACGATGGTCCTGTCACAAAAATTAAACCTCAACAGGAAGCACTTACAGATATCAATAAAGCAGGTGCCCTAGTTAAAGCTTAAATTCAGTGACTCATTCATCAGCCAAAAAACAATCGTGAGCGTTGTCAAGGCTGGGCAGTTGTGCCTTCTTCCCAAATCTACCATCGAAAATCAGCTGTGATGCTGGATACAGGCCTTTGCATCCTTGACTTTCACGAGCGCAATCCCCGTGCTGTTCCTGTGACCAGGAGCTTCTGTCTCTTCATCTGCTGCTCTGATCGGTCTCTGAACTTTTATACACACAAGAGGCATGTGCACTCGCATGGAAGCCCCGCCCGTTTGGCCCTGCCCACACACTGGCGGTGTGCACCGTCTTCCCGCCATTTACCCACTATGATGGACAGCTCACTCAAGGGACCCCTGCGCCCTTCGGCGCGATTGCATAGTAACACACACATGGTCGCTGGAACAAGTTGAAGCTCAAATTCAGTGACTCATTCATCAGCCCAAAAACAATCGTGAGAGTCGTCGAGGCTGGGCAGGTGTGCCTTCTTCCCCTACCGACCGCGGCTGAACAGCTCCCTGTTTGCTACGAGTTAAATAAACAATCCGGTGGTCACAACTGTGCACAAGAGATCCTCCTGCAGTAAAAGAAACTCATTAAAGAAAATAATGCTTACAGACTAAAGAAGACATACCATGTAACATCCGAAGTAAAAGGGACAGTCCTCATGGGAGGTTATAAATGAAGACAAGGCGGTACTAAGGAGGGACTAACAAGCCTAATAATGAATTAGAAGCCAGTATTTATGAAGGACAGTGACACAAGCCAATGACAAATATGGGCGAGGTTCCAAGTACATACTCGTATACAGCAAGGCTCTCAGAGCCGCGCATGCGCTGACCAGCTCAACCTAAAGAGAAACGTCTGATCTCGAGGATCAGCCCATCGGAAACGGACAGCTTGCCAATAGGCAATAGGCCAGTCTGACAGAGAGGACGTGTACCCTATGGAAAACACATGCGAAGAGGATAGGGTGACCAACCGTCCGTAAATTTCACGGACCGTCCGTCATTTTAGTATGATGTCTGTAAGGAGTCCGTAATTTGGGAATCTCAAATTACGGACGCCTTACAAGCATCATACTAAAATCGAAATAGGAAATTTCAGTAGGGAATGCTGTTTCCCGTGCGAGAGGCCCCGTGAGTTTAAAAGATTTCAATCGGGGCCTCTCGCTCTTAACTTTTAATCTGTAGAGGCTGCCCTCCTGGACCTGGCGCAGACTGTGGAGGGCCCATTGTCATTCTGAGACTGCAGCTGATTAGCACTTAAGAATGACAATGGGCCCAAATGTAGTGACAGCATGTGGTGTGCCTTCTCCTGCCTGGGACTAGGGCAAAGCATTCTGCTTTTGTCTTGGCGCCATGCTGGAGAAAATAAAAATAGAATAACTAACAGCGTTTTCACTGTACATTTAAAAGACAGATTTCAACATACAAATGCAAAAATACTATTTATTAAATGTTACTAGCACAAATCTTGATTGTCGAAAGGGCCCGATGTCGCTTTGCAAAGATGCACGCATACTGAAAAACTGTGAAATGCACGATTGGTGCAACCTAATATAAACTTATTTTGACTTGTATTTATTTTGGTTGTCTATTTACTTATATATATGATTGTGCCACCTCCTCTGATATGTCTGTAAAACCTATGTTTTGTCCCAAATTTTTGTCCTGAATTTTGACCTTCTGTCCTGAATTTTTGTCCTGAATTTTGACCCTTTGTCCTGAATTTTTACGCTGACCGTCCTGAATTTGCACCCATGCCAGTTGGTTACCCTAGAAGAGGACGGAGGACCAATCAGTAAAGAGAACTTCACAAAAGGCCACTCTCACTTGCCGAAGACAACTATACAGATATAGGCTCCTCTATGCAGTGAACAGACATGCACGTCTCAGCTGCGCCGGCTTCGTCTTCCAGAGTTCTACTTCTCACCCGCCCATTGGAGCAGCCCCTCCATCGTGACGCTCTGCTGCTGTCAGGCCCCATCGGCCTCCTTGATAAGAAGCAGTTTTCGCTTTCAGAGAGTAAAGTGCTGGCATCCAATGCGTAAGCCTGTCAGCGAGAGCCCTTGTCAGAGGCACGTAGGCCCCAGTGAGTAAAATGGCGACCCGGATTCCTAAAACAAAAGGTTTTTCCAGTCAGAATAATTGCACAGATGTATTAAATGTTTCCAATGATAACATGAACCGTCATTCAGAGTATTGGCCGCGCTGCTTCTTCTCTGGCTTCCATCATTATTGCGTGATTATTATAGCTGCTAGATGAAACAAGGGTCTGTCGAGATTAACTTTCATTCCGTTGCCAGAATCCGAAATTTTTTGTGTTGATCCTTTGAAGGGGCCTACAACGGAGTAACAGCAGCCAAATCTCATACAAATGAGTAGACTGAAACACTATGTATTCCCCACCGCAAACATGACTATTGTTAAATCCCTGATTCAGCCATTTCCAAATATTTGTCTCATGAACTCAGACCCCAGCAAAGGTAGAAACTTCTAGAAACTTAACTCAGGTTCATTTTAAAAGGCTGCTGCAGGAAGCACGTCTGCCTTGAGCCTGTTCCACTCCACAGTGTAGCCGTTTTCAGTTTTTTTGACAGCATTGGGCGCTCAGTCTTTTTAGATTGAATATCACTGTTTAAAATGGCTGTCCATGAGCTCCTGGTATGACCCATGTGTAATGCCACTGGGGTGTCAATTTCCTTTGAGTGCAATGAGAAGAAATTCACTGATTGATCTTCTATTAGGATATCTTGCCAGTTGTATTGCAAGTGCTATAGGCTATAATTAGCTTGTACTAAGCAGGCGGAACATCCACCTAGGGGCGTAGTAGCATGGTCAGTAAGATTGGGGGGGGGGGGATAAGCTTCAGATTTTCCCCATACTGTAAATAATACATTATAGGACAAGCAGGGTGCATGAGAGAGGCCTAAGAGACTGTTGAAAGGGAGAGAAATGCAGATTGGTAGGAGTAGTAAGTGAGAGAAAACACAATATTTCGTAAAATAACCACCATTTTCGAGGAGTTTCAAAACAGGGAGAGTTAGAGGGCATTGTGCATTTTTGTCTGTGTGAATGAACAATTCCTGTTGAACTACGACAGACAGCTCTTCATACCTGACTGAAAGCACCTATAACCAACTATTTATCAGAACATACATTTATTTGGGGGATGTAACACCCCCTGAAGCTACACTCCTGCAACCACCACATTTGTAATGGAGTAGCCCATCTGCTAAACTCTAAATGAGGCCCTGTGTTTTGATATGTGGTGGCAAGACTTGAACACAATAGCCAGAATGTGTCCAGTGGCCAGACTAGATCATGATACACTAACCCATGACCACTCACCTTTTAGTGCAGGTTACTTCATGCTCTGCACTTACTGCAGCAGCTTGGCGTGCACGCTCGCTCAGCTTTTTTTATGAAATGGAGGAGAATATGTGTGCATTAATATTTAGCTTGGTTTTTTTAAGTGCTATGCTGTGGCTATTTCTAAGCACTGTAAATTTTATTGTGCGCAGTTTACAAGTTTCAAAAGGATGGAATGTTCTGTTTGCCTTCCTTGGATTGGAGCACATGACCTCCAGAATATTGTATTTTGTCATCAGCTTATTTTTGTTATTCAGCTCACTGAGCCACTCTGCTCAACACTCCTATCTTCTCTTTGCACTATTCACTGTCCATACAGAGGAATACAACACAGGATAGACAAGTTTGGAGGGCAAGTGTTAGAGTTATTTATGCAACCGAGGCTGATGCCCATAAAGATTAAAGTGGTTTGGGAGGCTGTTCCAAATGAGAGGTTCAGAAACTTTAAAACATTGTTTTAAGCATTCTTAACTTGGAGAATCCGTTGGCTGCAGGACTAGAGAGCTCAGTTTGGCACCTATAGGTGGGATAAATGCTTAAGTATTTTAGGGCATGCCCATATAGAATTTGATGTACTAATGAGGCTACTTTTAAAGGATCTATTGCCTCCCGAGGAGCCAGTGTAGATTCAGGCTCGTACCAATTCACACTTGTGAATCTTGATTCTTTTGTCTAATCTTATGGCTTCAATTGGCGCGATTTAACTTCGTTCATTGTTATTTCGGAGGTCCACCAAAAAGACGGTTGGAATACACCAGTTTGCTGTTTATTAAAGCCCCAAATGCCACAGCTTGTTCATCTTGGTGAATGGAAGGCCGGAATGTTCTTGAGATGTGCAGGTTAAATGTATAACTTTTCACAGCAGCAAGAATATGGATCTACATGGATGCGTTGGAAGTGGTTGTACACAAATCATAAGTACACTGGCAGATTAATATCTGTTGGATCAATTAAGCCCCTTAGATCTTCAGCATTCAGCTTGTCCTTTTTAGGTCTCAGAAGACCTCTTATGGACCATAAAGAAAACAGTGGGTTTGAGTCATCCCATTACTTAACATTGGTTGGTTTCTTGTCACTCTTATTTGCTTCCTTCTTGTTCATTGGCTTTCTTTTCTATTCTTGCGTTTGTTCCACCGCTGGAGCTTTACCTCTATGCCATCCTTTTGATTGGATTACTTTTATTTTTCCACTGCTCACATTCCGGGAAATACTTTTTCATTTTTCTTAAAGAACTTTATGATAGTGCACGTGTTTTCTTTCTCTCTCCATTGTGTGTTGCTTCCCATTCAACTCTCCTTGTGCACTCTGCTCTCGCCTCTACCCACTTGATCTTACCCACATGTGCTGCTCTTCCTGTTCAAAATTGCTGTGCTACCCTATGCACTCTGTGTATCTCCGCACCACACTGTTCATCACAACCCACCACCATACTTTCTGTAATTTTTTGAAAATATATATTTCTTCCCCTGGCCTAAAGTTTGTTAGTTGCTCCCTAAACCCATGCCCCTTTGCTTCCCCCTCTGGCTCCCTTGCCAACTCTTACACCCCTCCCCACCTCCAAGTCATTAATTTAGTACTTTGGGGGGAGAGGGTCCAGCAGGTCCCATTTACTTCTGGCCCATTCCGTTTTCAAAGAAGTGCTCATAGGCAAGTGAAAATTAATTGTTACAATTTACTGTTCGAAGTGGCGTTCTCCATTTTGGATCGGAGAATAAAAAAAATAAAAATGAAGTGACACCCGCATCATTCAGTATCCATGTGCGTGCATGGTGATGAATGTGAGTGCACATGTCATTAGGCATATGCACGCCTGCTGAATGACGTATTTGCCATCACTATCATGATGTGTCACTTCATCACATCTTTTCTGTCTTTTTTCACTTTTTTTTTTTTGCCAATGCTGCACAGCATTGGCAAAAAGCTTGATACTTGCCATTAGGTCAAAAAGACAAGACCTTTGATTTTTTGCCAGCGCTTGTGCTGTTTTTTCAAATAGTTCTGAGCAAAAATACAGGAAAGTTCATTGGCGCAGATGCAATTTGCTTCGTGCCAACAGCAGATTTTTTTGTTGCAAAAACTTGACCAAAATAAACTCAGAAAAAAGCTCGATTTTGGGCGCATTGAATTCTGTTGTTTGAGACAGCGCGTTATATGATATTCAACGTTTTTGCAGGCTGTTGGCATTCTCATTTACTTGATCGTGGAAGCAGAGTTGTCTTGGGAAACTTGCCACTAGATTTGTTTGCAGCTGGAGGCTTCCTTGGAACAGCACTTCCCAACCCCATGGTCAAGATCCAACATCTCCCTTTCTAACTGGAGGGCAGCCTAGGCCCTGATATGGCTATGAAGCTGGGCCCTATAAAGCTACCCTTCCCAGTACTATCACCGTTATATGAATTAGAATGAGTTACAGCCTTGGATAACGAGGAAAAGGGCTTGAAAGTGTGAGCCGTTGATTGTCCTGCCCTAAATTATGTTTAGTCTGATGGAGAACACTAGTGACTGCAGAGCTTTGAAATGAGCGTAGTGCTTAATTTGTAAAATAAAATAAAAAGCATAAATAAATAGTAGTAATGAGTGCAGACTTCGAGAGCTTTTATTAGAACTCACTGGTGCCTCCTAATTCCATGGTGCAAGGCATTCTAGTCTTGATTCTCCTATTGCCTTTTTCTTCCTCCATCCACACTGCACTCCCTATAGCCAGGGCTGCAGGAACTATCCGAATTTGCAGCCACAGACTTTTCTGCACAATTATGGATTTGCTCCATTTGCCACATAATGCTTCATCTGCTACATAGTCTGTAGATTTTAATTTAAAAAAATAGAGGGGCATATTTATGAGTTCTGACGCATCTCTGCAAATCAGCAGGGATGCGCCAGAACAAATGCGTCCCGCAAAACTACCCTTGCGTCACGGCGGATGCGCCGCATTTACTGGGCCAGACTAATTTGCATACAGCCAGGTTCTGAAACTGGGATGGTGCAATGAGCTAAAAAACGGTGTTGGATCTAGCCCTGATCTCTTGACTGGGTGAGAGTACTCTGCTTAATTCAGAGACTCTGTCCATCACCACCCCTTATTGTAAATAATTTTGTCCACCCTAAGCGTGGAAGGGTATACTCAGATGTGAGTCCCTTGCTCATTGCACCATCAGGATTCAAGCAAGCCGGGCCGAAGACGCCTGAAATGGCAGAAACCGGTCCCCGGAAGCTTGTTTCCTTCCCAGTGTAAGAATTGGCTTTTGTAGTCTGGTCTGCCCTGTTCCCATGATGCACTGGGCCAGGGACAGACTAATTTGCATACAGCCAGGTTCTGAAACTGGGATGGTGCAATGAGCTAAAAAACGGTGTTGGATCTAGCCCTGATCTCTTGACTGGGTGAGAGTACTCTGCTTAATTCAGAGACTCTGTCCATCACCACCCCTTATTGTAAATAATTTTGTCCACCCCAAGCGTGGAAGGGTATACTCAGATGTGAGTCCCTTGCTCATTGCACCATCAGGATTCAAGCAAGCCGGGTTGAAGACGCCTGAAATGGCAGAAACCGGTCCCCGGAAGCTTGTTTCCTTCCCAGTGTAAGAATTGGCTTTTGTAGTCTGGTCTGCCCTGTTCCCATGACGCACTGGGCCAGGGACAGACTAATTTGCATACAGCCAGGTTCTGAAACTGGGATGGTGCAATGAGCTAAAAAACGGTGTTGGATCTAGCCCTGATCTCTTGACTGGGTGAGAGTACTCTGCTTAATTCAGAGACTCTGTCCATCACCACCCCTTATTGTAAATAATTTTGTCCACCCTAAGCGTGGAAGGGTATACTCAGATGTGAGTCCCTTGCTCATTGCACCATCAGGATTCAAGCAAGCCGGGCCGAAGACGCCTGAAATGGCAGAAACCGGTCCCCGGAAGCTTGTTTCCTTCCCAGTGCAAGAATTGGCTTTTGTAGTCTGGTCTGCCCTGTTCCCATGATGCACTGGGCCAGGGACAGACTAATTTGCATACAGCCAGGTTCTGAAACTGGGATGGTGCAATGAGCTAAAAAACGGTGTTGGATCTAGCCCTGATCTCTTGACTGGGTGAGAGTACTCTGCTTAATTCAGAGACTCTGTCCATCACCACCCCTTATTGTAAATAATTTTGTCCACCCTAAGCGTGGAAGGGTATACTCAGATGTGAGTCCCTTGCTCAGTGCACCATCAGGATTCAAGCAAGCCGGGCCGAAGACGCCTGAAATGGCAGAAACCGGTCCCCGGAAGCTTGTTTCCTTCCCAGTGTAAGAATTGGCTTTTGTAGTCTGGTCTGCCCTGTTCCCATGATGCACTGGGCCAGGGACAGACTAATTTGCATACAGCCAGGTTCTGAAACTGGGATGGTGCAATGAGCTAAAAAACGGTGTTGGATCTAGCCCTGATCTCTTGACTGGGTGAGAGTACTCTGCTTAATTCAGAGACTCTGTCCATCTCCACCCCTTATTGTAAATAATTTTGTCCACCCTAAGCGTGGAAGGGTATACTCAGATGTGAGCCCCTTGCTCATTGCACCATCAGGATTCAAGCAAGCCGGGCCGAAGACGCCTGAAATGGCAGAAACCGGTCCCCGGAAGCTTGTTTCCTTCCCAGTGTAAGAATTGGCTTTTGTAGTCTGGTCTGCCCTGTTCCCATGATGCACTGGGCCAGGGACAGACTAATTTGCATACAGCCAGGTTCTGAAACTGGGATGGTGCAATGAGCTAAAAAACGGTGTTGGATCTAGCCCTGATCTCTTGACTGGGTGAGAGTACTCTGCTTAATTCAGAGACTCTGTCCATCACCACCCCTTATTGTAAATAATTTTGTCCACCCTAAGCGTGGAAGGGTATACTCAGATGTGAGTCCCTTGCTCATTGCACCATCAGGATTCAAGCAAGCCGGGCCGAAGACGCCTGAAATGGCAGAAACCGGTCCCCGGAAGCTTGTTTCCTTCCCAGTGTAAGAATTGGCTTTTGTAGTCTGGTCTGCCCTGTTCCCATGATGCACTGGGCCAGGGACAGACTAATTTGCATACAGCCAGGTTCTGAAACTGGGATGGTGCAATGAGCTAAAAAACGGTGTTGGATCTAGCCCTGATCTCTTGACTGGGTGAGAGTACTCTGCTTAATTCAGAGACTCTGTCCATCTCCACCCCTTATTGTAAATAATTTTGTCCACCCTAAGCGTGGAAGGGTATACTCAGATGTGAGCCCCTTGCTCATTGCACCATCAGGATTCAAGCAAGCCGGGCCGAAGACGCCTGAAATGGCAGAAACCGGTCCCCGGAAGCTTGTTTCCTTCCCAGTGTAAGAATTGGCTTTTGTAGTCTGGTCTGCCCTGTTCCCATGATGCACTGGGCCAGGGACAGACTAATTTGCATACAGCCAGGTTCTGAAACTGGGATGGTGCAATGAGCTAAAAAACGGTGTTGGATCTAGCCCTGATCTCTTGACTGGGTGAGAGTACTCTGCTTAATTCAGAGACTCTGTCCATCACCACCCCTTATTGTAAATAATTTTGTCCACCCTAAGCGTGGAAGGGTATACTCAGATGTGAGTCCCTTGCTCATTGCACCATCAGGATTCAAGCAAGCCGGGCCGAAGACGCCTGAAATGGCAGAAACCGGTCCCCGGAAGCTTGTTTCCTTCCCAGTGTAAGAATTGGCTTTTGTAGTCTGGTCTGCCCTGTTCCCATGATGCACTGGGCCAGGGACAGACTAATTTGCATACAGCCAGGTTCTGAAACTGGGATGGTGCAATGAGCTAAAAAACGGTGTTGGATCCAGCCCTGATCTCTTGACTGGGTGAGAGTACTCTGCTTAATTCAGAGACTCTGTCCATCACCACCCCTTATTGTAAATAATTTTGTCCACCCTAAGCGTGGAAGGGTATACTCAGATGTGAGTCCCTTGCTCATTGCACCATCAGGATTCAAGCAAGCCGGGCCGAAGACGCCTGAAATGGCAGAAACCGGTCCCCGGAAGCTTGTTTCCTTCCCAGTGTAAGAATTGGCTTTTGTAGTCTGGTCTGCCCTGTTCCCATGATGCACTGGGCCAGGGACAGACTAATTTGCATACAGCCAGGTTCTGAAACTGGGATGGTGCAATGAGCTAAAAAACGGTGTTGGATCTAGCCCTGATCTCTTGACTGGGTGAGAGTACTCTGCTTAATTCAGAGACTCTGTCCATCACCACCCCTTATTGTAAATAGCATCTCTGCAAATCAGCAGGGATGCGCCAGAACAAATGCGTCCCGCAAAACTACCCTTGCGTCACGGCGGATGCGCCGCATTTACAATGCGGCGCGCCGTGGTGCAAATGTAGGCAGATGCGTGACGCATCTCGTGATGTAAGGGCGGCGCATCGCTGGAGTCGCGTCGCAAGCGATACGCGACTCCAGCAATGCTCGGGTGTGCCCTATACTTAACGTGCTGCGTCAGTCCTTACACCTGCTTCAAGCAGGCGTAAGGAATTGACGTAGCAGCGTCGCACAAGTGCCTGCGTGAATTCTTGTAGATTTCACACAGGCACTTTTGTGAGGCGCACCTGCCCCGGAACACCCACCTTGCGCCGGAACGCCCACATGTGGCGCAGGACTTTATAACGTGACGCATCTGCCGAGATGCGCCACGTTTACGCCGGCATAAACGTGGCGCAAGTGCCTTGTAAATCTGCCTCAGAAAATCTAGCTCAAATGGATCAGAAGTTATAAAAAGTGGGGAGGCACATGTTGCAAAGATTGACTGGTTCCTTTTTTGTTCCTAATTGCTGTATTTTGGTGTGGAACTGGTACTAGTTCTACTGAGGTGAAAACTTTGCCCAGACAGTGATAACTTCCGTAATAAGCATTGGCTGCTGTTCAGCATGGATAAAAGTTGTAACGGAGAGTGGCATTGATTGGAGTGTCATAAAGTGGAGTAGAATGTAGTAATATGGAGTGCCGTGGTGCAGAGTGCAATGGCAGAGAGTGCAGTATTGCAGAGTAGATTGTCATGGAGTGCAGTGATGTATACTAGAGTGGCGTAGAGTACATTGACATAGAGCGCAGTGACATAAAGTGGGGCAGAATACTGGGGCATAGAGAACAGTGTTATAGAGCACAGTGGTACAGAGTAGAAAAGAGTAGCATAGAGTGCAGTGGCATATAGTGTTGCAGAGTAGAGTATAGTGACATAGAGAGCAGTGGTGCAAAGTAGATTGGTGTGAAGTGCAATGGTGTAGAGTGCATTGGTGACGAGTGCAGTAATGCAGAGTAGAGTGCAGTGGTACAAAGTAGAGTGCAGGAGTGGAGTAGAGTGGAGTGGAGTGGCGCAGAGAGGAGTGGCACTGAGCAAAGTGGTGCCAAGTGCAGTGGCGTAGAGAAGATGTTTCACAGTGGAGTGGAGTGGTGCACAGTACCGTAAGGTGGAATACAGTAGAGTGGTGTAGAGTGCAGAGTTGATTAGAGCAGCATAGAATGAATTGGTATTGAGTGCACTGATTGGAGTGGTACAGAGTAGAGTGCATTGGAGTAGAGTGCAATGGCATTGAGTGCAGAGTTGCAGAGTATAGTGGAATACAGGGGAGTGGCGCAGAGTAGAGTGGCGTAGAGTTCAGTGGCGAAGTGTAGTGGTGCATAGTAGAGTAGTGTGGGGTAGAGTTCATTGGCAATGAGTAGAGTATTGTAGAGTGGCGAGGCATAGAGTGAAGAGGCATAGAGTGGAGTGGTGCAAAGTAGAGTGCAGTGACGCAGTGTAGAATGGCGTGGAGTGAAGTGGCGTAGTGTGGAAAGGTGCAGAGTAGGCTGCAGTGGTGTGGAGTGGTGAAGAGGAGAGTGGAGTGGGGTAAAGTGAAGTATGCATGGTGTGGTAGTGTACTACCATTACAGACAACACATCTTCAATTGAGATGACCGTTACATTTCCAACGACCTACAGTTTTACTGGAATAGTATACAGCATACGTACGATAATGTGTGGAAGTGCAATAACTTTGAGTTGATTGTATTAAAATATTTGCTTCCACCACACTTCAGAATTACCAAAAAATGTGCTTCATTTGAGGATTTCTAATTCTGATAGAATCTAAAGTATTCACACAGTTCACACAGTTCATTTATAGAACCACTACTCCTGAGGCTCAGCCGGGAGGCAGACTTTAGCGCAAAACCATTTTTAACCTTGATTTTAAAAAAACTGTGTGATTTATTTGTGTGTTACAACTGCTCACTCTCACCTCGATCTAGGAGGTCCCGCCGCCATCCCTGACTCGGTGCAGCCGAGCTAAACGCTGCCACAGACAGGCTTCGTTTCCCTTTTCGTGCCGCCATCGGCGAGCCTGAATAGAGGCCACGCCCATTGCACGAGGCCACGCCCCCGCCACTTTATAAACCCAACGGACCACGAGCTCACTTGAACCACTACTCCTGAGGCTCAGCCGGGAGGCAGACTTTAGCGCAAAACCATTTTTAACCTTGATTTTAAAAAAACTGTGTGATTTATTTGTTTGTTACAACTGCTCACTCTCACCTCGATCTAGGAGGTCCCGCCGCCATACCTGACTCGGTGCAGCCGAGCTAAACGCTGCCACAGACAGGCTTCGTTTCCCTTTTCGTGCCGCCATCGGCGAGCCTGAATAGAGGCCACGCCCATTGCACGAGGCCACGCCCCCACGCCCTCCTCCGGTATAAAATTATGTGCAATGCTCGGACGCGCAGCGGACGGGCGCAGCGGGCGCGCCGTCAGCGCGCCGAAGGCGCACCAAAGGCAAGCCCGTCTGGGCCCGTCCGGGCCTAGCCGGACCCAGGCCCAGGATCTCTGCCGGTTTCAGCGCAGGACCGCATGGTGTACACTAGTGAAACACTTCGGGCCCTCAACCAGGAAAAAAATCATGACTGTCATTATGTCCACACTGTAGGTAGGTCCTTTGTCAACTGCGCTTGTTGTAACCCAGCCTCATCCCTCTCGGGAAAGCCGGGACTTCAGAGCGGCCTCCTTAACTGCCGCTCCCTCCCCAAACATGCGCAGGAAATCAACCTGATGATACAAGACCAGGGCCTGGACGTCCTGTACCTCACAGAAACCTGGCTTTCTGCTAGCACGGACGCAGATATTGTCAATGCCCTTCCCCCAGGCTATCTTATCCAAACCTTACATAGACCTAAAGGGAGAGGAGGGGGGGTGGCAATTATCCATAGAGAACAGCTTACGTGCCGGATTAGCAATGCCAACATCACAGAGTGCGAAAGTTGCCACTTCTCACTCCAAATTTCCCCGGGACACTCCATCTCAGGATTACTAATTTACCGCCCTCCGGGAACATCAGGGAAGTTCATTAACGCCCTCACTGACGTAGTGTCACAATTAGCCTCCTCTGCTTCGAACTTTCTTCTTGTGAGTGATCTCAATCTGCACCTTAATGACCCCGCAGATTCCCCAGCCTCGGATTTCCTTCAGGACCTGAGGTCATTTAATATCCGACTGGTCAACAAAGAACCTACCCATGATAAAGGTCACCTTCTGGACCCGGTTCTGACCAACATTGCAGATATTTCCTCAGATCCTCCCATCTTTCTTCCGTGGTCAGATCATTGTCTGGTCCCCTTTTCCTGCCCCCATGCCATAGCACCCCTCCAACCGCCCAAAACCCAAGTGAAGGGCCGACGTTGGCACAAGCTGGATTCAGTTGAATGGGCTGGCGTACTCGCAGACTCTACCCCTATTCTCTCCACGGACCCGGCCACGGCCGACGAACAATTTAACTTCTGGGTCACATCCTCTCTGGATAAACTTCTCCCTAATACCACCACTCTTAAACATACTAAAAGAGTGGCCCCTGCCCCCTTGTACACTCCGGCTCTTAAATCTCTGCGTCAGGAGTGCAAGAGAACGGAACGCTCTTGGAGGAAGGACAAATCGAATGAAAACAAGAAAGTTTACCAAATCGCATCACAAAACTATAAAATTGCCCTCCATAAAACCAAAAGTCTTTTCTTCCAAGAAAGAATAGAACACTCCACGAGTTCCAGTAAGGAATCTTTTATCATTTTAAAAGAACTCCTCAAAGTCCCTGACCCGGGACCCAGAGATCCCCCAGATCCTAAAACTGATGAGGAGAAATGCCATAAGTTAGCGGAGTTTTTCAAGGAGAAAATCCAAATTATCCTCGATTCCATTCCATCCATGACTCCGAGCGAGGGAAAAGATACTAGCACCCCTCTCACCCCCCCATGTCTCACTTCCTGGGAACAGGTGATGGCTAAAGAAGTCGAAGACACGATGCAAGTCATCAAAAGCGGATCACCCAGGGATCCTGCCCCTTTACGTATCCTCAAAAGGGTAGCACCCACGATCACCCCCCTCCTCACCCACCTCATCAATAACTCTCTCCTATTAGGAGTTGTCCCCCCTAGCTGGAAATCGGCAGTCGTCAAGGCATTACTAAAAAAACCTGCCCTTGACCCTGCCGACCTGGCAAATTACAGACCTATTTCCCTTCTCCCGGGAACGAGTAAAATCGCGGAAAAACTGGTGAACAGGAAGCTTTCACAATTTTTGGAGAACAACAACTGCCTAAAAAACTCACAGACGGGATTCCGCCCCGGGCAAGGCACCGACATCGCCCTTCTCATGGCGGTGGAGGAGGCCAGAGCACTCTTAGACGAAGGTGGATCAGTGGCAGTGATCCTCCTCGATCTTAGCGTGGCCTTCGACACCGTCAACCATCAGCTCCTTATCCAACGACTTAGGAGCGTCGGCATCGGAGGAATGGCTTTGTCCTGGATAGCGTCCTTTCTGAGTCAGCACTCCTTTCAAATCTGGGAGAATAACACCTGCTCCTCCGACATCCCCCTCCAATGTGGCGTGCCTCAGGGCTCTTCCCTGAGCCCCACATTATTTAACATCTACATGTCCCCCTTGGAGGAGGTCGTAATTCCGTTCGGAGTGAGCATCGTCAGCTATGCTGACGACACTCAGTTAGTGGTGTCCCTCTCGCACCCTAAACAACAACCTGCAGACCTTTACAACTGTCTTACGCAGATACAAGGGTGGATGAACAGATCGTCTTTGAAGCTCAACGGAGCAAAGATTGACATTCTCCTCCTCGGTCAGAAGGGACCCACTTCACTCCAAAACATCTGGCCCCCCTGCTTAGGCCCTCTCCCGGATTCGAAATCAGAGGTGAAGAGCCTGGGCGTCTGGCTCGACAAAGAACTATCATTCACAACACAGGCACATAAGGTCGCCGGGATGTGTTTTGGGTTGCTTAGGTCAATTCGGAAGATCCTGCCCCTACTCCCTTTCAACTCCCAAAAACTTCTGATTAAAGGCCTGATTCTCTCCAGGCTCGATTTTAGCAACTCCATTTATCTTGGGGCCCCGGAGGCAACCCTGAACAAACTTCAAAGGATCCAAAACACAGTGGCCCGGATCCTCACCAACACCCCCGCCAGAGTCTCTGCCAAACCAGCTCTGAAGCGCCTCCATTGGCTCCCGGTGAGAGAACGGGTAAAGTTCAAAGCCCTCTGCCTGGCACACAGGCTGATTCAAAATACTGGCCCCCCAGGACAAAAAAAATGTATCAAATCCTACAAAGCCCCCAGATCCCTTCGATCCGATCAGGAACATCTAATCGTCATCCCTAGAGTCAAGAAGGCTCGAACTGGAGGCAGGCGCTTCTCGGTCCATACCGCACGCCTCTGGAATGCCCTTCCTTACCATCTGAGAACTGAACCTATCTACTTAAGGTTCAGGAAGCTACTGAAAACTCACTTCTTCCCTTACACTTTCCTTCCCTCCCCCGCTGACCCGCCAGGTGTACTGATCCTAGCGCTGGGATACCTACGGGTGACTACGCGCTCTATAAAATTAAAATAATAATAATAATAATAATAGATATTACAATGTTGTGGAGGGCTTAAAAAATAACATCATACAGCCTTCCTGCCCAGAATCCCTGTAGCCAGCCTGAGTGTCACCTAAATCCTCTCACTTTGAAGTCAGAGAAACACCAAGCTCTGTGGAAGACAGAGCCTAACATTTGACCTCTATCTTTGAATACACAGCAAATGTGACAATATAAGAACAAGATTTAAAAGCCTATTTACAGTAATCCACTACTAGCGGGTTTACACAATGAAAGGCCGAACTCAAGCTGGACAGCCTAAAACAAATAGAACCAGCAAATAGAAAACAAGCAAATGTGAGTTACAAACCACAGAGCCAATGGTAAGCAACAGGCGAAATGCATTCCTAGGGAAGCTTTCTGAATGTCCCCAAGATGTCCTTAGCAAACCAGACAACAGTACTGTCCGGTAGGCTTCGACCTAAAAATGATATATAAAACAAAGTGAAAATATCACAAAATGTGCAGCATTATGCTCCATAATTTACCTTTTAATTGCCACATAATTTTGTCACCGCTGCACCACAATTTGACCCTCCTCTGCCACATTATTCCTGCAGCCTTGCCTGTAGCTCACTATTCCAGGCATTTTTCATCTACCCCCTTTCTCAAATTTGTCATTTTTGTCCCATCTTTCTCTTCCCCCTCCTTTCTTCTTTTTATGCATTACTCTTTCTTGCTAAGGATCAAAGAATGATGGTGAAAGATAAGACCTGCTCCCTAAAAATGAGCGTCGGCACCCTCCATGTTCAACCACCGGCATAACCAAGCAATGGGGCAGTCACTCCACTGATCCCTTCATGCAGAGAGGTACAGTCAGGAAGTTGCCCTCATTTTGACTCAAAGAGTCAGCGTTTGTCTAGCCCAACCCTTTAAAATGTCTGAGGCAGGCTGCAGAGCAAAACACTCGATAACTTTCGGCCTTAGGCAAGTTTCTCTCATTGCCGCACTCAATCTGGAATCGCGTAGATTGGTGTTAATCTTACATGAGAGCATAATGGCTGAAACTGATATCTAAAGAGAAAGTGCATCACAAAAACGAGCGATGATAGAAATATGGAATTTGACTTCACGAGTAAACAAAAATATAATGAACAATTAATCAATTTGGTAGGCCGTCATGCATTGGAGGAAATCTCGGAAATTGGGGACTTTTTGCCCGTCGAGGCTTACTCGTGATTAAAAACACATTTACTTCGACTGTGGCTGGCAGGAGCGGGAGTCAGCTGCACTCATGGAGAGGCATCCCAACAAAATTATCGTCACTCGAGAAACAGAGCCAGGGAAATTAATATATTTAATAGGACTCGTTTATTACTACAGAAGAGAATGTTGGAACCACAGATTTGGCGGAATGGATTTTTAGAAACTGTTGGAAGATGGAAGGGGCTTCAAGAATTGGCAAGAAACAGTACAATGAATGAACTGGCAACGATATATTCATTAGAGCAGCTTTGGCAACGTACACTTTGTGCACAAATATTAGAAAGAAATTGTGTGTTTCTCAAGCCCGTGTGGGACCTTTGAGAATAATAATAAAATGGACAGGTTATAAAGTGCATTTTGACTTGTCTCAAAATAGGTGGTTTTATTACCCAACCAAACGGCACTCCTTTTATTAAATTGGCACTCCTTTTATGAATCTCAGATGGGTGCAAGAGACTCTGGCCTGCTGGAACTTGACTCTAAGGCCAACACATTATATGCAGCTGTTTTTAAGGAGGTGTTCTGTCACTGGCCCATATTATTTGCCCGAATGTGCTTCCGATACTAGGTAGACAGGCCATTTCACTTCAGTGTGAAATCGACACAGATAGCCATTTCACATCAGTGTGAAATCGACACAGATACTGGGTCGGGCGTCCAGCGCCAGAGATATATATGGTTGCTGGCATAATGTGACATTTGAAATACACTCAGAAGGGTTGCTAACTTGCTTCAACCGATTATAACATTTGGGAATTCCTATAGATGCTGCTAATGTACTAACGAGAAATCAAGCAACCAGGGACCGGTTTCTTGGTAACACCCTTCTCCATCCAGGCTAGCTTGAATCCAGTGGCAAAGTGAGCAAGGGACCCACTTCTGGGCATACCCTGCCAACTTAGGGCGAACAGACTGAGGGTGAGTGTCTGAAAAGTTTCAGCGCTCTGTCCATCAACTCGTTGTGTTTGCTTTGTTCGCCCTTAGTTGGCAGGGTATACCCAGATGTGGGTCCCTTGCTCACTTTGCCACTAGATTCAAGCTAGCCTGGCTGAAGAAGGGTGTTACCCAGAAGCCGGTCTCAGGATGCTTGCTTCTTGTTCAGGGAAGACCTGGCTTGGCAGTTCGGGCTGTACTGTTTCCATGAGGCACAGGGTCAAGACTGATTTGCATATAGGTGGGTCTGAACTGAGGTGGCGCAGTGAGCTGAAGAATGATGATGAAGTCAACCCAGATCTGTGACTAGGGTGAGTGTCTGAAAAGTTTCAACGCCCTGTCCATCATCTCGTTGTGTTTGCTTTGTTCGCCCTTAATTGGCAGGGTATGCCCAGATGTGGGTCCCTTGCTCACTTTGCCACTTGATTCAAGCTAGGCTGGCTGAAGAAGGGTGTTACCCAGAAATCGGTCCCAGGATGCTTGTTTCGGGTTCAGGAAAGACCTGGATTGGCAGTTCGGGCTGGACAGTTACCATGAGGCACAGGGTCAAGACTGATTTGCATATAGCTGGGTCTGAACTGAGGTGGCGAAGTGAGCTAAAGAATGATAATGGATTCAACACAGATCTGTGACTGGGGGTGAGTGTCTGAAAAGTGTAATCGCTCCACCAATCATATCGTTGTGTTTGCTTTGTTCGCCCTTAGTTGGCAGTGTATGCCCAGACGTGGGTCCCTTGCTCACTTTGCCACTGTATTCAAGCTAGCCTGGCTGAAGAAGAGTGTTACCCAGAAACCCGTCCCAGGATGCATGTTTCCGGTTCAGGGAAGACCTGGCTTGGCAGTTCGGGCTGGACTATTCGCATGAGGCACAGGGTCCAGACTGAATTACATATAACTGGGTCCGAACTGAGGTGGCGAAGTGAGCTAAAGAATGATAATGGATTCAACCCAGATCTGTGACTGGGGGTGAGTGTCTGAAAAGTTTCAGCGCTCCGTCCATCATCTCGTGTTTGCTTCATTCCTACCGGAGCAAGGCCAGGAGCCTCCCACCCGAAGGCTGCCATAACAGGGATGATACACACTAAATAAGCTGAGTGGAGCTCACACAAAACAAATCAAAAAGGGTAGTTTCCCACGCAACATACACCTCACTACCATAGAAGATAGAAAAGTCCAGGCAAGCAGTTTAGGGAGGGTTTTTTTTATGAGCGATATTTGCCTCTTGGAAGTTAACTGTTATCGTAGTTGTCCCCAAGGTATGGCATCGTTGAGGCCATCGGTGTTAGTGACCAGGCGAAAGACTCATCTTTGTTCCTTTTCAAAGAGGCCTGTTTCAGAGGGTAGCTGTTCAATAACAGTCCAAAGTAGTTCATTAACGCAGTGTTGTCTCTCCAGATAATGTGCTGCCATCTTTGTTGTTGATGTTTTACATCTCACATTACTCTTATGTTCGTTTAACCTCACCTTCACGGCTCTGGTTGTCATGCCCACGTACTCTAGGCCACAGGGACAAGTGATTAAGTACACCACGTTCTTACTATTGCAATTTGTGAAATTGCGTAGTTGCCACTTACTCCCGTTTCTGAAGGTGAGAGACAGACTTTTCTTCGTCAAGTGACAGCTGCTGCAGTTGCCACAGGGATGGTGTCCTTGTATCCCCTGTAGCCTGGGTTGTTGGTTTTGTGTCTTAGGTGGCCTTGTATGTACTAGGATGTCCTTGAGATTCTTACCTCTTCTGTGGGCAAAAATAGGTTTTTCTAGATTTAGGGTTCCACTGGTTAGTATCCTCCGATGTCTTTTTATCATTTTTGACACTCTGTTCGAGTGTGTGCTGTATGTGGTGACACATACTGGTCTTGCTTCTGCGTTGTCTTTTGGGACCTTATCATCCAAAAGGGCCTCACGATTATTGTTCCGTGCCCTCTTCATTGTCGAGTCTATTATTTTGTCGGGGTAGTGTCTATTTTGCAGTTTCTTTTTGAGGTCCTGGGCCTGTGCTTTATATTTCTTTATGTCACTACAGTTGCGGCGTAGGCGGAGAAATTGCCCATATGGCAGGTTCTCTCTGAGGTGGCGTGGGTGAAAACTGTCAAATCGTAATAAACAGTTTCTTGCAGTGGGTTTGAAATAAGTTTCTGTTTTCAAGCACCCTGAGTCATGATAAATGTTAAGGTCTAGGAAGACCATGAATTTGTTAGATATTGAATGAGTGAATGTCAAGTATGTGTTTTGGTTGTTTAGCCATACCAGAAAGTCCATGACTGATTGGCTGTTACCTTTCCAGATAACTAAGACGTCGTCTATGTATCTCTTCCACGTTTGGATATTATTCCTGAAAGGGTTGTCTGGGTTAAGGATCTTCGTGGTCTCGAGGTGGTGTACATACAGGCCCGCTAGGCTCGGCGCGAAAGTGCTGCCCATGCTGGTACCGTGGCATTGTAGGTACAGTGTGCCCTCGTACTCAAAGAAATTCTTTGTCAAGGCCGTTGAGATGCACTCCATCACCACCCCTCGTGGGGTTTGGTATTTCCATGGGGTTGAATGTAGTACCTCCTCTATGATATGGAGAGTCTCGTCGTGTGGCAGACTAGTGTAAAGACTCCCCACATCCAAACTCAGTAATATCTGCGAGTCTTGGTCAAAAGTGAGGTCCCTCAACAATTGGAGGACAGCTTTAGTATCCTTCAAGTAGGTGTTGGTGGCCTGGACTAATGGTCTCAGAAAGGCGTCGGCAAACTTACACAGAGGTTCCAGGATAGATGATATACCTGATACTATAGGTCTGCCAGGTGGTTGAATCAGGCTTTTATGTATTTTTGGTATGCTATAGAAGTAGGGGGTACGTGGGTTTTTTTGCGTTAGGAATTCCCCTTCTTTTTTTGTGAGCCAATCATTCGTTAATGCTTCCTCAACCATGGCTCCTATTCTGATCCTCAATTCTTCAGTGGGGTCATTCGGTAGAATTCGGTAGTTCCTCCTGTCTGACAAGAGTCTTCTGCACTCTTGATCATATGCAGTTGTAGTTTGTAATACCACTGCTCCCCCTTTGTCTGCTGGTTTGATCGTCAGGTCCTTATTCTGTGAGAGTTCTTTTACTGCTTCACTCTCCTGTTTGCTCATGTTTTGGAAAGTTTGGTGATTGCTGGTGTCTATTTTACTTAATTCCACCATCAGCGCTTTTTCAAAAGCCAGAACCTTGACTGGGAGGGCATGGTCAGGAGGTGTAAATGAGGACTTAGGTCTCACGCCTGTGTCTGAAGTGTCCGGGGTGACCTCTTGATTGAAAAAGAAGGCTTTTAGTTTGATACTCCTGATGAAGTGTTGGACTTCAGTGTGTAAGCGGAAAGTATCTAGTCTGTTGATGGGTACGTAGCCCAACCCTTTGTTGAGTACTCTGTTCTGTAGTTCCGTCAGGGGCCATGGTGTAATGTTTATCACTAGGTTACCCTCTTGCTCGTGGAGGCTTAGTTCGCAAGTGCCCCTGTCATGCTCCTGGTGTGCACCCTGGGGTCCGTTTCGTCCTCGGGTTGCCAGGATATGTTGGTGCCCCTCTTGTTCCTGCCTCTGCGGGGTCCTGGGCCCCACCCTAAAAAAGGCTGCTGATTTTGGGCTGCCGCTAGTGGGTCAGGCGCCCATTGTGGGTACATCGGTCACATTGGTGGGGGCCCGTATAGGTAGTGTGGAAGAGGTGTGGCGCCGCGGCCAGGGCGACTGACGCTGGAATCTGGGGACCACGGTTCGATTCCCGGCTCCGGCGGCAGGTCAGCCCAGCACCATGTGACTCTGGGCAATAGCTCGCTTAATCTTCCCGACGGCCCCCCAGCGCCTAGAGACCCTTACGGGTGATTGTGCGCTTTACAAATGTGGACTTTTAGTGTGGGTATTGCAGTGGTCTCGGGAAAGGGTTATATTGTGGGGGGCCCTGGTAACCTCTCCATCCTCTCTGGCGTGGGTATTGGGGTCTCTGCTGCCTGTACCCTCCCCTTTGGTATTTTTTCTGCTGATAGTTGCTGGAGTTAGAGCTGGAAGTGCTGCCATCAGAGCCTACACTATCTGTGTCGCTCATGAGCCAGGTATTTTTTACTATCACCTTCACCACCCCACCACTCACATATAAATACCCAACACAAATTCACACATAGCCCACAGTAAGTGCTCCCATGTAGTCGTCGGTTGTAGCACGCCGCATCCCGTAGAGGGGTGCGAAGAACCCAATGATGAAGCATGACACCAAGGGGCCTGTTGGTGTGTGAGGGGTATTTAAACAACACAGTGTGCTCCCCGCCACTGTAGGGACCACCACTACCTCCTTAGTGGATTCCACTTTGTTTACTTATATCGTTCTGGGAGACTGAATCCACTGTTTCTCTGCCTCCCTCCTATGTTATATGGAGGTGTTAGAGGGGTGCCTTTCACTACTCCACAATTCGAGGGGGCAAAGAGAGCTGGCCATCCATACTCGCACAGTAATATCAGTATGGAGCCCAGTTAACAAAATACCTGGGTTGGGAAGGAAGATTGACACAAATGACCTCACTATGGAACAATGCGGAACTTCAGCAGGTCAACAAACTGAAGAACTTTGGTAAGTGGAAGCTACTGGGCCTGGAGAGACTCGGGGACGTATGGAGAGATCAGGCCTATATTAAATATGAAACACTACAGCAGGAATACAAACTGGGAAAGGGTGAATGGTTGAGATACTTACAGCTTGGCCATGCCCTCAGGGTGCATATTATTGAAGATGAAGTACTGGCATAAGCCTACCCCTTAGAAGATCGGTTACTCAGAGACCTGCTAACATCCAAAGAAAAATCCCAAATATACAAAAAATAATAAACAACTCTCCTGATACTATGGGTCCACTAAAAAAACACATGGGTGGGCGAACTGGGAAACCTAATGAGGATCAATGGGTGGAGGCAATACAAAATCCAACGAAGGTAACAACACGATCCAGGTTTAGATTGATACATCTTAAAATACTACACAGGACGTACTAGTGCAAATCATTACTACATCGATTAGGACACTTGGGGACATGCTAATGCCAACGGGGGTGGCCAAGACGGGACCTTCTAACACATTGTATGGGAATGTCCATCCTTGCAGACATATTGGCAGGAGATAGGAGGGATTATGACCAGCATAGTAGGTCAGACGGTCCCAATCAAACCCAAATGGTACCTATTACACATCACGGGAGAGGAAGTATGGCCTCAATACATGGAAATGTGGCTATCCCTCGCGGTGGTAGTGGCGAAACTAAACGTTGCAAGATGCTGGGGGGTGGCAGCTCCACCAAAAATAGTGGATTGGAAGTCTGACATGGAGTGGTGTAGCTTAGCTGAGAAAACTGAATATGCAAGCCGGGGCTGCCCAAAAAAGTGGGAAAACATCTGGAGTAGATGGTAAACATATAGAGGGCTATAAATAACAGGAAGCCGTCAATGCAACATTGTCTACTCATCACTCACAGACACACATGTGTAGAGTAGCGTGCGCACATTGAAATGCTGCAACAACCCAGAGACTAGATGTTCTACGTGATTAAGGAAGTGTGGGTGGTTTGAATGGGGAAGGCCAAATGTTGATTATACTACAAAACTATCTTGTATTCTAATTTGTTATCAAAATGTAAGGCCAGACTCTCCGAGCCACAATACTCCACAAATGTATGAGGTGTTGAATCAATAAAAAGACTTAAAAAAAATATGGAAACCCGTTTGAGCACCGAGAAGTAATGGAGATTCCCTGGTTGAAAGAGGGGTAAAGATAAAAGAAGGGGGGGTTTGCGCGCAAGAGAGCACAATAAAGCAAGACATAACATGTACAAATTTTTGAAAGATTCATCTGCAACACAGAACAATTTGAGTGTTTAATAACATGAATCAATAGTGCCCCCCCCCCCCCCCCCCCCCCCGATCTGCGACGGGATATAGACTTTTTGAAAGTAATAAATAAATGTTGGTGGAATACACACAACTAGAATGGGTGTCCTTGTTTTGGATTTGCGTAAGTATACGTGATTAAATTGAACCAGGTATTTTGACGACTTAAGAATGTATGAATATGACGTGCAGACTGGTAGGGCAACTTGGTGAAATGTTCTGCTTTCTGAAAGTGTGAGTAAAAAGGGAAGGTGAACAAATGAATGAAAAGTAAATAAATGAAAGGGGCACCAATCATATCATAAATAGTGATTTTGGAAAATGGGTCAACAACGAATGCCTTCATCCTTGGCTCCTATCTAGCACTTTACAGACGTGCTTAACAAACAAGGGGTAGTAAATGTACATGCTTTTTAGGTTACAGACATGCAAAGACAGATGAAACTGATCGTCAGTGTCCGAAAATCTAGGAAGCACGAAACAAAGTTTATGCTTACTGCTCCGCCCGTGTTGCTGTTTTCCTGGAGAATCTTTGAGGTTAGATTCCAGGGAAAATATAATGTCCTGTGTCCTTTATAAGAATGGCTGTCCTTGTTTTGAATTGTCGAGCACACACAGTTAAGTTAACATTATCTAGTGGCGGGCCCCATATCGTGTGTGACACGTTAAGCCAGACGTGCCTTTTTAGCCAATATTACTTCCTATAGTAATGTGTTCTAACCTAGGTTGTCCAGTTCTAAAGATGTAATCAGCCTCTAGCGCCAAGAACCCTGCTGGCATATTCGTGTGCTCTATAAAGACCTTCAATTTACGCATGAAAATAAAATTAGCAATAGGGGCAAATAGAATAGAACCAAGCCTCTCAGTAAAAGCAAGACCTACCCCTCATTTGCACGGTGCAGATGCCGCACCTCCTCCCCAGGCATTTATGGCTATGAGGATCACGGGTGAGCATGGGCAAAGGGAGGGGGGCAGGAGCTAAGGGAATATGAACAACAGGAGGGGGCAGGATCAAAGTGAACATAGACAATGGGAGGGGGCAGGAAGAAAGGCAACAAAAAGTACGGCGAGAGGGGTGAAAGCCAACATGGACGATGGTAAGAGGGTGGGAAAAAAGGGAACACAGACAACAGGAGGGAGGCGGAAACAAGCTGATGTAGAAGAAAAAGTAGTGCATTTACCAAAAAATATGGCCCATATCAAAAGGATCCTTGTAGCAGGGGCGGTTGCCAGAGTAGGAACAAAACAGCCCTAAAGCGGGAAAACAGTACTCTAGTCCCCAACAAAAACTATGGAATTCAGAAAAGTAGACCAAGCAACTAATGAAAAGCGTTAGGCGTGTGGTGGGTGTCTTCAAACTTCCCAGAGGAAGTAATACTTTTATTTGATTTGTAAAAAAATTCATAAAAGGGTGGAACTTACCACCATACGATCAACATTTACATCTTTAAAACAACAAATCGAATTAAAAAAGTAATAACATAAAATTACACAAGCTTTACAGAAAATGATCTAAGGGGGGAAGTATAACTTAGAAAAATGGTGTAAGTTGGATCACGGTACATTTTTTTAACTCAAATTAAAATACTTATATTATACTAGTGAATGGAGAAAATAGTGTCCATTGAGCAAAATGAAAGAGGGTCCATGGCCGGCTATAGCCAGGCCTGTTATCCTGAGTCCTCTTTGGTTTGTACTTTGTTTTCCAGCTCTTGAGCGGCGTACTCCAGAAAATTTATGGTATTACAAGATAATTGTATCCAAGACCCACTAAGGCATTTGATAACAGCCGCCCTGCAAGTTCTAACCTGAGCGTCTCTTAAGAGTGGTAGCAGGAGCGTTTTCCTTAGTTCCTGGAGTGCCGGACATATACATATTAAGTGCAGTAGTGACTCTGCGCCATTGCCACAAAGGCGACAGTCGGATGTTGGCCACGACCGTAGCCATTTGGGGGTGAGGTCTTTACTCAAAAAGCAACCCAGCCTTAGCAGGCTTAATTTCCTTTTGTAATAGTCCCTGAAGCAGTCCTGCAAATATGGATGGGGTTTCAGATGGATGTATGATGGCAAAACGATCCATGCGTGGCTTTTACCAGCCCCTATGTCCATTAATAGTGACGCTTGTTTAATTGCTTTTTTGGTTAACTGTTTGAAAGCAGTGTAAGTCATGGGTAAAAGCCAGGATTCTTCCAGTGCTAACGCTTGAAGCGCTTGCCTAAGGGACTTATATGTAGCATTGGGGAGCCCTGCCTGTTTTTCAACTTCTAGCCAGCACAGATGAGCCAGGGAGTGATCTTCTGTGTCCCTCATTCGCCAGTAGTATTTGGCAAGGGCTCCTTGTCTTGCCGGAAGCTGATTTGTAAGACCATATTCCAAGCATATTTCGGCTTGGGAAATATAACGCGGGATTGAAAAAAGGTTTTTAAACAGGCTGGATTGGGCGAGATTTAGGACTATGGAGTCCCGGGTTGCCAACATCTCAGAGCCGTATGTAAGCGATGGCAGAAATTTTACAGCTACAATCTTTAAAATGTGACCAGTGGAATTTCTGCATAAATGTTTTTTAACTGTTTTAAAGGCAAATTGGTGTTTTTTGACTTTTGATTTGCCCTGTTCCGAGTGCTGTTTGTACTTTAGCTTATGGTCCAGTAAAATGCCCAAGTATTTGTATTGGTCTACCTGAGTTAGTGTGGTGGAGTTTATCTTCCAGACACATTTTTGTCTTTTCTTGCGAGAGCCGGAGAAGCATAGGATGTTTGTTTTTTTAAGATTTATTGTTAGTTGTGCATTCAAGAGATACGACGCAAGTTTGGAAATCATGCGTTGTAGGCCGAGAGGAGTTTGTGACAGGAGCACAATGACGTCTGCGTATTGTAGACTCATTATGGGTAAATTACCCAGTTTTGGTGGATCTCCCTGGATAGAGCGTAAGTCACTTTCTAGGTCCGCAGTGTAAATGTTGAAGAGGCAGGGGGCCAGTATGCAGCCTTGCTTTAAGCCGTTAAGTGTACGAAATTTCTTTGTCAGGCATCAGCCGTCTCCTTTTTTCACTTGGACCCATGTATGTGGGTAAAGCTCTATGATTGCTCCCATTAGCTTTGGCGGCGCGCTCCAGGCTTTCATTTTGGCCCAGAGTTTCTATTCGGAGGGATGTGTTCTACAGGATTGGAGTGGGACAGAGAATAGGCCTGAGCACTAAAATATAAGTTAAGTTGCCCCCATTCACAAATGAGATAGCCACAAAAGTGGCCCTTATTTGTAAATCATGACAGTTTTAACCTTGTAAAAAAATAGCTGCATAAGTGTTTTGTGAGGTAGGAAGACTGCATGCATTTCACCTTGCTGCGGGAAATGCTTACGGCAATATCAGGAAAATCAACACTAAAAAGTGTCTCATAAGACCTAAAACAGGCCCACAAACAGCCAAAATCCAACTCACACACTGACCTGTCAGACCAGCTCTTCGGAGATTGCAAGATTGTTCAATAGAGGGGCTATGAAGATAATATTTCCAGAGCTGCTGATTTTAGGTAGCGGAACCACATACAAATCTTGCCTTGGCTCAACTTCTAGTTATTTTGTAATTTGTATGTATGGTAATACTCTCTGGGCAAATATTTCTCCTCATTGGTACTAGGTATCAGAACAACGCTAGACAAACACCCTAAACTACCATCTTCCCACCACCAACAAGGACACAGAACAAGCTGTGGACAACTTCAGAAACTGGATCACAGCAAGTGCAGTAGAGATTTCGCAGAGGAAACCTACCTACCCTAAGAAGCAAGCACAACCCCCCTACTGCTTCATGGAAGAACTAAAAACCCAGAAATGCAACTGCAGACAGGCAGAAAGGAGATGGCATACCAGAAAGACCGTCACAGATCGAATACGCTTCAAAGCCACCTTTAACAGCTACCACCACCTCCTGAAAAACACCAAGAAGATCACCCCCCTAGGCACCCCCATCAATGACAGCTCCAACAACTCTAAGGAACTCTTCAACATAGACAAAGAATGTTACCACCCATTTAGCAACAGAAAACAACATCACACACTCGCAAGATATCGGCAAAGCCCTGGCAAACATTTTCCACAACAAAATTATCAGCATCTACCAAGACTTTGCACCCCAACCGCCTCCCGCAGACAGCATCAATTTCTTCATGCCGACCAGTGCCCACCCAGACCAGCACCCCTCATGGAACCCCCTCACCGAAGAGAAAGTGGCTACCATCTTGAGATCCATCCACTTCTCAGCCCCTGCAGACCACTGCCCACCAAGCTTTCAACCTTGGCAACCAACTCATCAGCAAAGAATACACCAAGGTCCTCAACCCCTCAATCACCACAACCCACTTCCCCAGAACTGGAAACATGCAGACGTGAAGACTTTGCTGAAGAAGCCATCCGCGGACCCTGGAGAACTGAAGAACTACCGTCCCATCTCTTTGCTCCCACTCGCAGCCAAGGTCATCAAGGAGGCAATCAACATCCAGCTCACCAGACATATGGAGAACCATGACCTCTTGGACCCCTCCTAGTCTGGCTTCAGAGCAAACCAGTGGCCCTTATCCTCCTCGACCTCTCAGCCTTAGACACTGTATCCCACCACACACTGATCAACAGTCTTCATCAGATCAGAGTCCAAGGAGCAGTCCTCAAGTGCATCACATCACACCTCACAGGAAGAAAGCAGAAAATCAGCCTCCCATCGATAATACTCACTCACTAAGAACATCACCTTCAGGGTACCTCAAGGATCATCCCTCAGCCCAACCATCTTCAACACATGAACTCAATATCATCTCCTAGACCGACGACACCCAACCCATCCCTTCTCTGACCTACAATCAAAGAACAATCAAAGACAACTTCCAAAGATGCAGGAAAAATGTTGCTAACTATATGAACAGCAACTGTCTCAAGCTCAACACCGACAAAACAGAAGTACTCATCTTCAAGAAAGGCAAGGGCACAAACTTGAACAACAAATGGTGGCCCCCTGAGTTGGGGCCAATCACGATACCCACGAACATGCCTTCAACCTGGTCATCTTCCTTGACAGACAGCTATCCATGTCAGCGCTGTCTCCTCCGCCTACTTCCTCACACTCCGTATGCTCAGGAAGGTAATCAGATGGCTCCCAACCAACACCAGGTTAACTGTCAAGCCGGCTCTCATCACCAGTAGACTCGCCTATGGCAACTCCCTTTATGTGGGAATAACAGACCAACTCATTAAGTAGCTCCTGACAACCCAGAACACAGTGGCCAGGCTCATCTTCAACCTTCCGAGATGGGAGCACATCACCCCTCACCTTAGGAAACTACACTGACTACCACTCATAAACAGATGTCAGTACAAGCTACTCAACCACACATACAAGGCATTATACAATGAAGGACTTGCGTACCTCAACCAGCGTTTGAACTTTCACCGGCCCACCAGGAAACTGAAATCCAGATCCCTCACCCTAACTGCCACCCGCCACATCAGCCAGGCAAACAGCATAGGCCGCTCCTCCCATCTGGCGGCTAAGACCTGGAACGACCTACCCCTGCACATCAGAGCCTCAACATTGCTCCAGCAATTTAGGAAGGGCCTCAAGTCGTGGATGTTAAACCAACAGAAGAACAAGCAGTTTATATTAGACAACGCCTTGAGGCCCCCACAGGTGAAGCAACTACCGTACACAAATCCTGATTGATTGATTTTAGTGATTACATACATAAATACACAACTAAAAGAATATCAGTTAGCCATTGCAATAAACCTTCTACTGTGCACAAACACGTCCACTCTTTTTTTAGTAACTTTTGATCTGTTTGTGCTAGAAACAATTTTGTTCGTTAAACTATACAGATCATGCTGTAGGTGATTCATTGTGTGGCAATTGCTGCACACCATTATGCGACAAAAGAATTGTATAATTCCAGTGGTTCTCTTAACAGTTAATTGGTGACAGGTGCTTGTCAGTTGTTGTAAAGGCATTCACTGGTGGGGTGTAAACAATAAGCCCCAGTTCAGAAGAACTCGCCATTTTAGCACATTTCAAATTAGCTTCCCTTTTAAGGCCTTGGCAACATTGTGGCTGAGGTAAAGGCACTCACTGCACAACAGCCGTGACTATTATTACTATGAAAACGGTTTAAGTTAAAGGCCCACCAAGGTTTTTTACAACTTTTAAGGGGTCAAGAGCAATGTGCATGAATTGTAGAAATGGAGGTTTGATTACTTTACAAGTCAGGCATGTGGGGTTTTCCACAAACAGAAGAAAGAACATAAATCAGGAACACTCTAGGGGTAGAAACAGATCAGATATCTTTCAGGAGCTGCAAGTTTTGAGGCCCAATCCTGTTGGCAGGAAACGGGAATTAAGACTGACCTACTGACTGCGCCGCAGTCCACTACTTGTCGACCTTTATTATGAAAATGGAAAATCATCACTTCTCTATACAAAGGCTACTTTCAAGTAGTTTTTAAGTCTGGCCTTTAAACTACTTTAAGTAATAGTCATCATCATGCAATAAAAATAAATAAATAAATTATAAATGCAGACATATATACATGCACATGGAGGCTTTGGGTCAGTCCTCTTCATCCATATTGCTCTCCACTGCCTTCAAACACTACTGCATGCAGAATGAGGCAACAGGTGAATTGTCTTAAGCCATTGGCTTTGGTGCCATACGAATGATGGCACTGAGAATGATCAAATTGCACCTTTGCCTAAAAAAGTGCTCTTCGGTGCCAAGGCTAGTGGGTCAATAATTTATTCACCAATGATTTTGTGTCCCGTTTTTTAGCTTTTAAGATTTTTTTAATTCATCATTTGTGTTTGAACTATGTGTTCAGGTTATGGTAATTCAAATCCATTAGTACATTTTCTTTGCATCAATAAGAAACATTTTCTGTGACGTAGCAGAACTAAAACATATTTCTAAACTTGGTCTAAGTATGCCTACCTGCTAGGAGGCCCCCTTATTGGTCTACAGAACTTATATGTGATTGTTCATTTTCTTTTAATTAAAATTTGTGTTTAAAGCCTATGGCTGTCACATTTTGGCATTGGCATTTTTTTTAAAAAAACTACATTATTTCTTTTGCATTTGAAAACGAGCCATCGCACTAGCTTGCAATGGCTGCCCCTATAGGCTTTACCAATGCTTTCCTGACACTGAAATCTGCACACATCTGCGATCACTCTGAAGAATGTAGCTGTAGAATTTGATGAAATACAAAAAATGTAACTTGAAAATCAGTCCATTGGTTTGGGCAGCTGTCTGCTTTATATGAGTAACCCTTCCCTACAGCCTATCCCTTCACTTGTGAATTACCTGAATATAGCATCTGAGAGAACAGTGTTGTGGTGACAACAGATCCATCTTCAAATCTTTCTTCTGGGTCTCCTGGAAGCCTTAAGTGGGTCATATATACCAATAATTCAGTTATTATCACAAAATAGAGAGGTGGAGGAAATACTCCCGTACACCCCTCCGACAAAAAGCTAGTGTATCACAACAAAGTAAGGTGCTTATAAGATAAACCAAAGTAGCACAGTTTTCTATATTTTAGGAAAGTACTCAGCATTTATACGCAATTATACATAGCAGGATTTTGATTGAGTGGGAAAGCCACCCTTTAAGGAAGAGGATACCTCACACACAAAATAGTGTCACGATTCATCATCAGCATCCTCTCCCCACCCTGGTAAGATGGTACCACAAGGGCAGACTCGACCTCCTTGAAGACTTGGCAGTAGGAGGCAGCTCTTGAATCAAGCTATTGGACAAAGTGGGATACAGAGAATCTGAATATATCTTGGAGTTCCTCAGTTATCACCTTCAGTAGTGAGGACTCTAGGTATGTCTAACAATACTTTATCAGATGGTAAGCAGAGAACAATGACTCAAACCAGTCTTATATTAGCCAACATGTTTCTGCCCACAATAACTAGCCTATCTGGTCTGGGGCATTCAAAAGGGCTCTAGGATCCCTACATTTACACAATAGGCTCAATCTATTTTATAAGGCAATGCACCTACATTATCAAAGAAAGCACCCAGGTGAATTCTACCTGATTTTTCTTAAAACCGACTTAATGGGTCAACGCTGCATTTTAGGGGATACCTGTAATATGGTCAGGGAGGGGGTGGTGTCCGTTGTAGTCACACATTCATCAAAAGATCCACCACAGCCGTGGCCGTACCACTTAATCAAAATTCTGCTATTCATAACTGTGTATAAATGCTGAGTACTTTTCAAAACTTTAGGAAACTGTCTTCCTTGTGATACTTTGGTTTATCTTAAAAACACTGTACGTTGTTGTGATATACTACCAATAATTCAATGTCAAGCTGTCTACTTACATCTGGTGTGATAGAGAAGCTATTGCCACACCCTATGCGATCAACCGAAAATGTGCTTTAAGCTGCGCAGCTGTGAAAAGGGTAATACTTGCATACTTGGACACCTTTTGCTCAAGCCAATGATCAAGGCAATAGGCCTTATTTTTCTGACATGTTATGACTAAAGGAGGAGACCTCATATATTTGAAAGCATATTTTCAAGCCAATAAGTATTTATGGATGGATTGTTATTATGCTAAATAAAAGACTTACAGAAGGATTTTGTTGGCTAGAATCTTGCAGAATACTATTTTATGGCTAGGTTTTTGGAGTAATTTATCCCCTTTGATAAACCCTTTGGGTAGAAGATTTGCACTGTGATTATCCATTTTAGGTGAGGTTATATATTGTATTGCCATATGTAATTTTGTACATAGTTGTCATTTTATGACTGCATGTTTGGCTGTTGCTATTTGAGATAGCCTATGTGTAATACAGTGGGCCTCGGCTGGTTGTGGTGAGAAGCTAATGATAATGGCTTTAGGCCTGATTTGTTCATTGGAAACATACATAAGCCACAAGTCTGATCTATTTATGCTGACATTTATTGTGAAATGCATGTTAAGTTCAGCAGGTCTTCGAGGGTGGATTGGTATTTTACTGTGTTAAAGAATGTAGGCAAGTATTTCTTTATTTGAACGCTCATCATAAGTTACATTGAAGGCAAAGGTTTGTTGTTTGTTACCCCTCTGTCAAACATTGGGGATAAGAGACTTACATGAAGAGATTCCTTGTTGTGCCCTATCGCGGTGGAGGCGGGGTGGGGGGCTGTTCATTGTTTTGCCAACGTAAAATAATAAAACAAATATTTATAATTGTTTGACTGTACACTTGAATATTGTTTTGTGCGAAAGTCTATGCTCAAAACTGTAGCTTGAGTTGGTCATTATGACAAACCTCTCTCTCCACCTCTCTCCCTCTACCTCTCTCTCTCTACCCCTCTCTCTCTACCTCTCCCTCTATCTCTATACCTACCTCTCTCTCTACCTTTACACCTCTACCTCTCTCTCTACCTCTCTCTCTCTCCCTACCTCTACCTCTACCTCTCTACCTCTCTCTACCTCTGTCTCTCTACCTCTCTACACCTCTCTCTCTCTACCTCTCTCTACCTCTCTACACCTGTCTGCCTCTCAACCAGTTGAATTCCGGGAAGCCCAAACCATCAGTATTTCAAATCTGTGCATGAAACGTGGGTAGGATGAGCCGTGCAGCTCAGAAAGAGATGTTCTTTTTACATCATTTGTATTTAATAGAATTGGGAAGCAGGAGAGCAGTCTCACAGTTGAGATAGGGATTAACATACACTGGTGACAGCTTTTGAATTGGCTTTAAAACCATTCAAAGATGGCTGCAGCATCTACGTGGGATGTGGTGGACTAAGTGGCAGCCGGAGCCATATAGCACTGCTTGTCATTAAAAAAAAAACAACAGGATTGACATAGCCAATAGGTCTCCCCTTTGGGACCTTATAAGTGTTTAGTTGTCTAGTACAATATCCCTGGTGCAACAACTTCTAGTGTTGCATGGCTAAACACTTATAAGGTCCCAAAGGCGAGACCTATTGGCTATGCCAATGCTTGTTTGTTTTTTCCTCTGTTTCATTGTGGTTGCCAGGTAATCTGCTGTGAAGCCTCACATGATTTTTCTCCCACCCCATGGGTTTCTTTGTTTATTTAAGCTCTTTGTTATATTAGATTTTTTTAGTTGTTTATTTAATACTTGTGCTCAATCATGTCTGAGGATGGTGAGGAAGTAAAAATGTTGCCCCCCCCCTGGAAAAATTTCTGCGGACGCCCATGGGCAAACCACTCCTCCCCTGCCCTGCTCTGAGAGCAGAGCAATACCGCCCACCCGTCGGCAAAGCAGCACAAGCATAAAATGATAATAACTCAAAGTTATTATCATTTTATATTTCTACTTCACACTGCTTAAAAGCAGTTGGGCGACGCTCCTCTGCCATAGTGGAGGAGCCGCCACTGGTGCACATACATACATAAACAGGCTGCGGTTCAGCCCTCTGCTGCCACTGGTCTGTTCACATGTTATTTATTTTCTGCTTCTACCTATGACATGGAGAATTTGCCAGATGACTTCAGCCTTTAGCTCTTTTGCCATAAATCTTAAGCAAGATGCATTTCTTTGTTAAAATCTGCAAATTATGAAGCAGGTAATAAATTATAAGGTGATCATGGCAAAACCATATTTAAGAACTAAACATCACACTATTCATGCTTTACCAGTGGGCATTACCCAGAAACTGTCCTTGAGTGGCCACCTCACTAACTATAAAAATGTTTGGTACAGTCCAAGGCCTGAAGTGGGTTCTTATATCAAGTGTAACTAAAATAAGCCTTGTGAGGCACAGTGGAATATGGCCTTCATCCAGTGCTTTATGTAGCTGTGGCCAGCCTGTCTTAGGAGGCCTGCTTGCATCATCCATGCCACTTCCTTAGCAGCTTCTAGGGTTTCTGTCTTGAACATGACCGGCTCCTTCTGTGACACATTTCACAATCTGGCCCCTCAGAGAGAGTGAACGCATGGTAATTGGGAGTTTATGAGAAAGCAAGGTATACAAATCCCATTATACCATAAAAGGCTGCCCCATTCTCCAGCTGGGGCTCCTCTGTGCTCAAAATCAATCTGTCTCGTACAGATAGGACCTGCTGAACCTGTATTATCCTCCGGCTTCATGGACCCAGGAAAGAATGCCTCCTCCCATGTCTCGCCGGGCACTGATCACCATGCTTCCGAAGTCGGGTAAAGATTTACTTGACCGCTCAGTTTACCATCCTCTATCATTATTTAATCTGGACAGCAAGGTTCTGGGTAAAGTGCTCTCGAATAGGATGCAAACGCTTGTTCCCTTTCCAGTATATCCATATATGAGTGAGTTTGTCCAGGGAAGCAAGGCAGCGTTCAACATTTGCAGGCTGCTCCACATCAAGGATTTATTCCCCCGTAGATGGCAAATATGCAGTGGCGGTTTCCACTAACAAGGAAAAAACTTTTAAGATTGCCTCATTCGTGGAGGCTATAGGTTTCAGGAATGGGATACTATCATTGATCTGCTTTAGACAGGCCCCACCGCACAGATCAAGTTTGGGGTGTTGGTGCCTACCCAACTTCCTGATCAATTCAAGTACAAGGCGGGACCACCTCCTTTCTCCACCTATATTTGCGATAACAATGGAACCCTTTGAGGGCCATATATGAACACAGGTTCACATAAATGCAGTATTAATGTGTGCAGATGATGGGCTATTTTATGCCCATAATGTCATCAAGAGCCTGTCTGTGTTCCTGTCAGATGCTGAGGAGGATAGTAGATACTCCAGGCTTCGGATCAACAGACCAGAATCCTCAATTTTTCCATTGACCCACAGAGCTACTCACCTTCTTTCTGACAGTAACAGAATACGGCTAGAGGAGGTACCCCGATCATTCAAATATCTAGGGGTGAATATTTATAGACATCAAGATGAGGCTGAAAATGAGAACATGCTGAAAGCTTTAACCGCTGCGAAGAGTACACTGAAATTTGGGACGAATTACCTCTTACACTGCTAGGCAGAATAGCACTCACAAAAATTATTATCCTCCCCCGTCTGTCATAACTGTTTTCCACTATTAAGATCATTCTTACTCCCTCCTTTAAAAATAACTAAATTCAACCCTGCAGAATTAATCTAGAGTCAGGAAGGAGCAGGACGGCCTTATCAAAGCTCTAGCTCCCTACTGAAGATGAAGGACTTGATACCCCAGACCTGGAACCATACTACTTGGCTGCACAACTTCAAAGGGTCATCCGCTGGCTGGATTCTGGAGTTTCCCAGGAGGCCCAATTAGTTCAGGGGGCGTTACATGGAGCCTGAATTCCTGAGCATCTGTTCACCACACAATGTAGACCTCTTCCGCTGCTCTTCTTCCGGACACATCCGAGGGACTGTAGAGCCAGATACTGACAAAAAATGGCAAAGCAAGTGGCTTATGCACCGGAGATCTCACTGTGATCCTTGTCTCTGTATAGGTTAGTAAAGAATATAGAGGGCCATTTCAGGTGGGTCACATAGGTAGGACACATATTTGATTCTGGCCTATTGAGAACATTCACTGACATGAGAGAAGAGTAAGATCCTAATAATATGGGGTCGGGGGGAACATGGTCACAAATGTATGCAAAACCATAACAGCAAAGCAAAAACCAGGTCTTTTGAGCCTCAAAACTAGGTGGGAGGAGGATTTGGAAAGCAAGCTTACTGGACGAGGAGTGGTTAACCATCCTCAGGTATACCAAAAAATGTCCAGAAATGGTTGACTCCAGTTGCGTCCACGTCTACACGAAACGTATCTGACACCAGAAAGATTGGATTCTTTGTTCCTGGCATCGGATCAGGGACGGCTCCTCTGCTACGGCAGAGGAGCATCACCCCGCGGCTGAAACACAGCAGGCAGAAGAAAAATAAAATGACAATAAAACAATTTTATTACATTACATGGTAATGCTCTGTGGTGCAGAATGTTTGTGTGAAAGTGATGGAATTGTTGGCCGAATGGACAGGAAGATGGATTCCACGCACACTACGAGTATTTCAAATGGGCCTATTACGTCGATCTAAGGCAGATAGAGACACCTGTCAGTTCAATCATCTAGTGTTAGCAACGGGCAAAAGATTTATTGCTACTCACTAAAAGTCTAACTTTGCTACCCCAATCCACAAGTGGCACAGAGAATTGAGAGTTTGGACTAGGGCCAGAGATTTGGTGAGACAAAGGCTAAATATAGATACAGGCGAGCATCAGAGTGGGGCATATGTTGAAACTAACCTTGAAATTTGATGACAAACTCCCATAAGCACGCCCCCTCCCCCCAAAATCTCTGAACACCAATTACTGCAGACTGATGTGTGTTTCATTTATATTTGGAACTCGTACTTTGGATATCCTGTCTTTAAACTTTAATCATGTCGACCAAATAATTGGTAGTGTTCATCCAAATGAAATGTGCACTATCTCACACACTGACCAAGGGGTTTTGTTTCTGCTGTTTTCTGTATGTTTATTGATGCAAACAATAACATTTTTTTGTAAATCTTCACAATTAAACAAGACTGTCAATGACATGTCAGAGAGCAACTGATTTCCGGTGCCTTCATTTCTCCAGAATTCAAAGACCACTCATTGTTAATTGATAGATAATATATTTAGATGTAAATTGCACTGCTGTTTCATGACATAGATTGCTATATTGGTAGTCTGGCCACCAGTGTTAATATCGGGGATGTCGTGTCGGTTGACTGAAAGCACAACAGGAGTCGATAGCTGCAATAAGGTATGTTTATTTTGGATTGTACAGCGTGCTTCCCCACGTCCTGCCTCATCCCTAGTTCCTGTCTGTCTGCCCCTTCTCCATCCCTTGACCGGAACTGGTGTCCGGTTTCTTGCCCCCTCCCACCAGTCATTGTCCAGGGTCCTAGTGCCCTGTGTCCAGGTCACGACATCTCCCCCTTTGTTGCGAAACAAAACAGAGATATTGTCGACGCCAACTGTTGTCATAGAGAGAGAGAGAGAGAGAGAGAGAGAGAGAGACCCTCACATCACATCTCTTCAATCAGTCTCTTTGGTCTTTTGCACTCTCTTCTCTGCCGTGTCGCTCCTTTGTCCATCTGCGTGCCTTCATCCTGTTTTGTGTCTCTTGGTGCGATTGTTCCTCCGTCTTCTTACTTGAACTTCAGTTCCTTGAAGTGTGAGCTGTTTCTTGTGATGTGGTAGCGTCCTGCTGATGCTGTTATCATGGGCCCCTTTACCTCAGTCACCATCAATGGCTCCTTTGAGAATGGGCTGTCCGACTTCCTCAGCTGCCGCTGCCGCTGCCGCTGCCGCACCACCACTGTGTCTCCTTGCTTTAGTTGCGCCGGAGTGGCGTGTCTCCTTGCGTCTGCGTATATCTTCATTTTCGCTTTTGCTTCTTGATCTTTGGTGGTAATGCTGCCTTGCTCTTGTTTCGCTGCTGCCTCCAGCTGCGATATCCTCTTCATCACGACAGGGGAGGTAGAAGGGGGCAGAGGGAGGATGTGTGTGTGTGCGCCTGCTTGCTTGTGTGAGTGTGGTACGCATGTGCACAGTTAGGTGTGGTCCTTCAGCTACATGCTTGTTGTGCCTGGCATGTGACTGCGAAGGCTCGGCAGTGTCTCTATAAGTCCAAGAGAAATGCTGTCAGCGAAGCCACCACGACATGTTTCCCTCTATAACAGCCCTAACACTCTTTCAGAGACACAAGCCTGGCCTATGCCTGCCCCAGCTCGACAAATCTTTCTATGGCTCATGCCTGACGTCACTGCCCCTCCTCGTGCTACTATTGACCCACACTTAATTGGCATACTGGTCCACTGGAAGATAACCCAATTCTGGTAAAGCCAGTTCCCTTCTGCCTGTGCAGTAACCTCCATAAGTAGCATACGTTGAAGAATGAGAGGCATATTTACAAGCCCCTTGTGCCACCAGAACGTCACTTTCTTTGACGCTCCGTGGGCATACAGTGTAGGCCCACATCTACATGGCCATGCAAAGCCACCCTGCATGGCTTTTCATGGCCTTGCAGATAGGATGGAAGGCCATGCAGTGCAAGTAACTTACATATGAGCAGGGAGGCATGCCATGGGTGTTGCTGTGGGTGTTCTCCCGCAACACCCATGGATTTTGACAAAATAGGGTGAATCTGGGGCAGCGTCGAAAATGTACACCTGCCCAGAGCAGGAGTAACAAGGACCATTACTCCTTTTTGATCCTCTTTCCACATATGCTGCCTTCTGCAACACACATAGAACGAAGAAAACGCTGCTCGTGATTGTTGATATGCAAGAAGGTGCCTCTTCCTGCACAAAAACAATCATGCCAACAACACAGATACACTTGCACTTTCATGCAAGGGTGTCTGCAATGGCGCACGGCTGCAATTTTTGCCCCAGCGCTGCCTAAATGGACAGGAATGCACAGTATCTTGTAAATACGACGCATTTCTGTCCATTTGAATTGGCGTAGGGCAGAGCTGCAAAATGACTTGCAGCGCTGCCATATGCCAATTGTTTGTAAATATGCCCATGAATGTTTCCAGATAATGCACAGAGCTGGCTCTTCATCTGTCCTCCTTCGAATCTTGGATGCACTTGGTGGAGGAGAGCCCGACAGCCCAGATACTAGCCTAGGAAAGCAGGCGTACATGGATAACGCATGTGTGTGTATTGGGGAGTTTTACTGAGACCACTAACAGAAGCCAAGATGAGGGAAACAGGAGACATACTAGGGACATGTGCAGGGACTATTCAGACAAAGCTGGACGACATGAAGAGGGAGAGCTGTACTGATGCTGGTAATTTTGGAATGACTCTAGTGGTTGTTGGAGTACATGGATACATGGCTTTCACTTTCCTCTGGTTTCTCCTATTCCACCGTTAAATGGAGGAATAGTAACACCTATTTATAGCACTTAGTAAGGGTATAGTGTAGTCTGATGTGCTATATAAAAACAAGTTATCTCCTTCTTTTCCTCCCCAAACATCCCTTCCATTTTCTCTTTCCTGCCTTTTATCTCTGTCTTTCTTTCCCTCTTTTCCTTCCTTTGCTCTTCCTATAGAGATTTCTAGTTGCCCCACGACAATTGTAAGCAGCTCTACCATTCATTTTTTATTTACTTTATACTAGTTGTAGTCCATCTACATAACTGGAAATGCAAAACTTCAAAGATAAATACCCCATGGAATAAATAGGACAAGATGAGCTTCTTGTTCTTACCTTGGAGAAATTTGAAATTGATTCTCCTACCCCTCCTTTTCCCTGCCAAGGGAACCCCTGATTAAAATTTAACAGTACCCCTTAAGTAGTTTTAAGATACACTTCACTACACATATAATCCCATCCCCACATTCCTGCATTCATCATCATGGCTGAAAGAGAAGATCTCCTCCAAATAGCCCTCTTGTGGGGTCCGTGGGGCATTGCCGTGCCGGAGACACGAGGAGCTAAGCCCAATGATCAACCATGATACCCATTTGGGTGTGTGAGGGCTATATCTTCCAACATGGAAAATTACCCACTTAATATACTTTCCAGCCGCACTTTACCTCTCTTTTCTATGTAATGTTTGCTTATTGACCACTCAGATCTTCCGGAGTCAAGTCTCCTGGTCCACTCTTGTTCTGAAAGACAACCGTTGCATTGCACAATGTTGTTCTATTGTACTCCAGCATCTTTGCCGTCTGGTTCTCAGGGACTCAAGCCTCCTCACTTACACTGGGTTTGAAGAATGACAGACTCATTGTCCTCTCTGGGTCTACAGGCATCCAGCCTGATACCCACTCTGGCCCAGGTGTACCATAATTTTGCATTGCGTTGGTGTCACTTTTGTGGCACAGCCCAGCGCTAAATCTATTTTGGTATATTTAGTAAGCCATGCAAAGTCGATTTACGTGGTTTTGCTGACTCAGTTAATGCAAAGTAACATGAGGTAGTGCTGCATTTTGTTACTATGCATTGGAAAGTGTTACATGGGTGGCACATGTGTGTTCCCATGCACCCTCCCTTGTATTTTGTTGCAAACTCAGATTTATAAGGACTTGTAAACCTGGGTGTACCTACCTGACATAGGCCTAACAAGGGAAATATGTTCATTTCTCCTTGTTCATTTCTCTTTATATATGTGCTGCATTTTGTAGATTTTGTGGCTGGTATAAGCCTGGAGCTCCAACATTCCAATGTTTCTTTGTTCACAGTTCTGGTTGTGAACAAAGGGTTCAGGGAGCCTGAGGGGATTCCAATCCCCTCACGCTCCCAAAAGGCTTTTTTTTTTTGTTAGAACATTCTGTCCTCTAGTGACAGAATGTTCTAATAGCCTTATAGCCCTTCGTAGATGGGCTATACCGCTATTAAGGTCCCTCTCCCTTGTTAAAGGCCCTCGCCTTCGGCTCGGGGCCTTTAACGCTGGAGAGGGCCTTTAATAGCCGGTATAGCCCTCTACGGCGGGCTATAAGGCTATAGTAAATCTTCCCCTCTGGGTCTGCAGCCAACCAGCTCCATTACACACCCTGGGTCTACAGTCATCTAGCCTCATTCCACACTGTGTTTCTGCAGGACTTCAGCATCATACCTAACATTGATTCTGGAGGGCTTCAGCCACATAACGCACTCCAGTTTTCAGATCACCAGCTTCAGTGCAGATTTGATTCTGCAAGTCTACAACGTCACTGCACAGCTGCAGGACTCCAGCCTGACTTCACTAGGTGGGTCTGCTTCTTCATTGCACTCTGTCTTTGCGGGCATCCAGCCTCATTGCGCTCTGCGGCTTTGTAGGCTTGCAGCCTCATTGCACCCTCCAGTGTTGCGCATCTGTTTCAACCAGCCTTCAGCCTCATTGCACACTATGGTGTTGCAGGCCTCCAGCTTTACTACACATCTGTTTCTACTGGTCTCGAGCCTTATTGAACTCTGCAGGCTTCCAGCCTCATTGCACACTTTGGCGTTGCACATCTGTTTCAACCAACCTCCAGCCTCATTGCACTATGCAGGCTTCCAGCTTCATTTCAGACTCTGGTGTTTCTTGCCTCCAGCTTAACCCCACCTCTGTTTCTACCTGTCTCCAGCGTTCCTGCACACTGGTTCTGCAGCCTCATTCCACTCTGCGGCTGTGCAGGCTTCCAGCCTCAGTGTCCACTCTGGGCCCGGACGGACGCCTCTCATCGCATTGTTCACCTCAGGGTCTTCGGCTGTTAGTGAAGGCCGAGGTCACCCCTTGGCTCAGACTCCGGGCTCCTCAGCCTCCCTGGGGTCGGAAGGAATGTATATTCAGGGACTGATCGACGCTCGATAGATGAATCACCTCAAATTAGCGCTGAGCTAACCATGAAAGCGTCTCAATTCTTTCGCACACAATGACTATTGTCTGGTTCCTATGAACAGAGTTATATTTACATCCAACGCTGGGGAGAAGAATGTGCTGCAGATCCTGTGAGCAGGGCCTCCCCTGCAGTGGCCCGGAAGCAGTAAATGTTCACGAGGACACAGAAGCACAGCCTGGGCTCTTGTGCCAGGGCAGGTCCATGGGGAGGGTGCGGGGAGTCCCACTGAGGTCATCGGAGGTACTCACAGCTTTCATCACATTTTACTGGATGTTGTCGAGTACATGAGCTGCGAAAGTATGTTTAAAGGGTGCAAGTCTGTGATCATGGCACACAATCTGTGAGCCACATACCTACAACCAAAAATCACACAGTAATGTCTGAAGGCCACATGGGTGGTGTCAGGACCGGCTTTAAGGCAGTGCGATCAGTGCGGCCGCACTGGGCGCTGACCCCTGGAGGGGGGCGCTGTGTTGAGAAATAATTTACAATTTAAAAGCACCTGCTGCAGAGTCCCTTGTGCATCCAGCTTTCAGGAAGCAACACAAATGTCAAGATAACTCTTCTGATGAAAGTTCCTCCTAGAGAGAGAGGTCAGAGTTTTGTCTTGTCGCAGTTTTGACCCACCATAAAGTGGCGCAGAGGGTTAATCTGCCTGCTGCAAAGAACAGATCTGTATATTTTATGCGGCTAGCTGAGTGGATTAGTAAAGCCAGCCTTTACTGGTGCTTTAGAACAAATTAAATGTATGTGAGAGAGGGTCTATTGAGAGATGAGGGGCACTTTTCCCAGGTGGTAGTGAGGGAATCCGAGAAGCAGGTCATAGGAGGCGCCCAAAAAGATTTTTGCACCAGGTGCCACCAGTGCTCAAGCCGGCCCAGAGTGATCCCCCACCCCCCCTCGCCCAAGTGCTGCCTCGCACTGCTTTCTCTCTGAATGGGGAATGGGCATGTAGTGTGTCCGCATGTGGAAGCAGTGTGCAACCAAATTCAGTGGGAGGACTTTTTAAAGTACTTGACGGAATGTGCTTCGTCCATCTGCTGCTTCCTCGCCAATTCCGAATCCCACGACACAAACAGGATGGGCACAATAGTGAGCGGGTGTCACGTTCTAATGAGATGGCCTAAAAAAAATTTAACAAAAACACAGAATAAGGGACACAGGTAAAAATCTAGGGCCAGATGTAGGTAAATCTATTTTACCGACTCATAAATACCGAATTTTACCGATTCGGTATTTATGAATCGGGAAAATAGAAAGAGGGAGATGTAGGTAAATCCAGATGTGCATTTACCGAATCGTTAAAATTCGGTATTTACAGATTCGGTAAATACCGACCGGTAATGCCCATTCATTCCTATGGGCTTTGAAACCCATAGGAATGAATGGGCATTACCGAATCGGTATTTACCGAATCGGTAAATACCGAATTTCACAAGGGTGCAGGGGGTGTCACTTTGACACCCTCTAGCACCCCCAAAACAGGGTCGGGTGCCATGTGGCAGGCATACATGCCCTAAGGGCAGGTCTGCCTGTCATATAGCACAGGTGTGCATGCACACATGTGCATGCACACCGGAATCGGTATTTTACCATCAAATTGAATTTGATGGTAAAATACCGATTCAGTAAGGCTTGTGGGACTCAGAAGAGTCCCACCTACATATCAAATTTACCAAATCGGTAAAAATACCGATTCGGTATTTTACAGAATCGGTAAATTTACCGATTCTGTAAAATGACTGGCCCTACATCTCAAAATCCAATTACCGGTCGGTAACGGCCGAATTCGGCCATTACCGACCGGTAATTGGCCACCTACATCTGGCCCCAAGTGGTTTACTGGTCAGGCATCACATATGAATGAACAGAAGCCACTGACACAGGCCTTAAGACACAAACTAACGACCAGCAGCCACAATCTAACAAACAGGAACATAATTCAAGAATTATGTAAGATCATGTTTCCATAATGAAAATTACACAATGGCCAAATGTTCATGCAGTTGCAATGCATGTGCCACAAAACCTTGCTTCGACCGTCTAGACCCTCTTCGCGGCCCCATCATTCAGAGGATAGAGAGTCTCATTTATGAGGTTTTGCCGTAGGGCAGCACCGCAGGCCTTCCTACTGTGTTGACCTACAGCAAATGAAAAGGGCAGGAATGCACCTTATCTATCAGATAATGCGCATTCATGTCCTTTTCCCCTGCGCCGGCACACAATAGGCTGCCGTGAACCAGCGCAGGCACCTTTACACCATGGTTTAAGGGTGTCTGCATTGGGGGATGATTATTTTTGTACAGAAAGGGAAACCTTCCTACACAAAAACAATCAAAAGAGGCTTTTTCCTCTTTGTATGTGTGCTGCAGACTGCAGCACACATAGAAAAAGGAAAAACGAGGAGAAATAAAGATATTTCTCCCCGTTGTGCCTCCCTTAAGCCTCCCCTGGGGAGATGTAAGTTTTTGTCTCTGCCTCAGATTCTCGATTTCTCGTAAAACTGGGGCAGCGTCAAAAAGCCATGGATGTTGCTGGGAATGCCCCAAGCAACACCCATAGAACGCCCCTTTAATGCAGAAAACTGTGTTATAGGAAACTAATATTACGAGGCAGCATTAAGCCCCAAAAAGTGGCTTATTGCTGCCTCATAAATATGGAGCATGTTCCTACACCAACGGAACGTCACAAAAAGTGATGTTCTAGCGGAGCAAGGGACCTCATAAATGAGCCCCAGAGAGTCCGCCAAAGTCTAGTGAAAAACATTGGGCCTCATTTATGAGGTTTTGCCGTAGGGAAGCGAACCAGGCCTTCCTGCTGCGCTTCCCTACGGCAAAAGAAAAGGGCAGGAGTGCATCGTATCTATAAGATATGGCGCATTCCTGTCCTTTTTCCCTGTGCCGGAGCACAATGGGCTGCCTGCGCCAGTGCAGGCACCTTTGCACAATGGTGCAAGGGTGCCGGCCTAGCGGGGATGATTATTTTTGTACAGGAAGGGAAACCTCTCTGTACAAAAATAATCACAAGAGGCTTTTCCTCTTTCTATGTGTGCTGCAGAATGCAGCACACATACAAAAATGAAAAACGAGGCGAAATAAAGATATTTCTCCCCGTTGCGCCTCCCTTACACCTCCTCTGGGGGGGGGGGGGCGTAATCTTTTGGCACTGCCTTAGATTTACAATTTCTCGTAAATCTTGGGCAGTGTCAAAAGGCCATGGATGCTGCTGGGAATGCCCCCAGCAACACCCATTCCACGCCCCTTTAACACAGAACACTGTGTTAAAGGGACTGATATTTATCAGGAAGCAGTACGCCCAAAAAAGTGGCTAAGTGCTGCCTGAAAAATGTCACGCAGGCTTCTGCGCCACAGAACTTCACAAAAAGTGAAGTTCCGATGGCGCAAGTGGCCTCATAAATGAGGCCCATTGTCTCTTCTGGGCCATGGGAAGGGAGTCTATTTTTCTGGCATCCTGCACGATTTCCTGAAGGACCACCAGTACAGTAACCACTGAATTAGTCGTAGGGATATATAGCTGATCAACATGGTCAGCGACTAGCTGCCGCCTCCCCCCCAAACCGGCACCCAACACCCAGAAACGTGGACACGAGACTTCTTTACTTTTTGGAAGGCGGGCGCTAGTCGCCCGGCCGTATTTATTAAAATATGAAATTAAAAAAGGTTTTAATTGCATGATCAACAATTTATACAAAAATCAGCAGGACATTAGATACAAGTTTTCCAACAAGTTTGAGAGCCTGACCTTAACAAAAACTCTAATACATGTTGTTTCCTAACCGAGTCTAACATCCTCATCTTGATTTTTGTACATTTCTGGCCATATGGCAAGGTCACTACCGGTGTCAGGTCCTACAAGCTGCGCCTCCCCTAGAGACGTGCGCATGCGCAGTGTTACCCCGGGACTTGCCCGGTCTACGCCCTGAACTCCATTTACCCACTAAAGGAGGGCCCTTACTCTGCGCCATCCGGTGACGTCATGAGTCTACGCGCGCGGGGTGGCTACCAGCCTAAGGAAAGCGTGAACTACTCCTACCCGCGCTCCTTTGCAGCATGAATTACCTTGCCCCTGGAGTTCTAGGAGTGGCCCGCAGGCCCCTCCCCCTGGGCGGGAACCTCCATAGGATGATGCCCGCCCCCTCAGACCTCAAATATGTGCTCACCGATAATGACCTTACCGCATGCCCCATACCTAATAAATACGACGACCTATGGGAAAAAATTCTAAAGGACAGCTACACTGGCTAATAAATAACAGTATCACAGTACAGCTACAAAGGGAAACAAGCATTGAAAATGCAATAGGTCTCGCAATAGAAGAGTTTCACATTTTTCGTTTTGCAAATGGATGAGTGGCGTTGCGTGGATGAGTGGCGTTGCGTGGATGAGTGGCGTTGCGTGGGTGAGTGGCGTTGCGTGGGTGAGTGGCGTTGCGTGTGTGGCGTTGCATGTGTGAGTGGCGTTGCATGTGTGTGTGGCGTTGCGTGTGTGTGTGGCGTTGCGTGGGTGAGTGGCGTTGCGTGTGTGGCGTTGCATGTGTGAGTGGCGTTGCATGTGTGTGTGGCGTTGCGTGTGTGAGTGGCGTTGCGTGTGTGAGTGGCGTTGCGTGGGTGAGTGGCGTTGCGTGGGTGAGTGGCGTTGCGTGGGTGAGTGGCGTTGCGTGGGTGAGTGGCGTTGCGTGGGTGAGTGGCGTTGCGTGGGTGAGTGGCGTTGCGTGGGTGAGTGGCGTTGCATGGGTGAGTGGCGTTGCGTGGGTGAGTGGCGTTGCGTGGGTGAGTGGCGTTGCGTGTGTGAGTGGCGTTGCGTGTGTGAGTGGCGTTGCATGTGTGAGTGGCGTTGCGTGTGTGAGTGGCGTTGCGTGTGTGAGTGGCGTTGCGTGTGTGAGTGGCGTTGCGTGTGTGTGGCGTTGCGTGTGTGTGTGGCGTTGCGTGTGTGTGTGGCGTTGCGTGTGTGTGTGGCGTTGCGTGTGTGTGTGGCGTTGCGTGTGTGTGTGGCGTTGCGTGTGTGTGTGGCGTTGCGTGTGTGTGTGGCGTTGCGTGTGTGTGTGGCGTTGCGTGTGTGAGTGGCGTTGCGTGTGTGAGTGGCGTTGCGTGTGTGAGTGGCGTTGCGTGTGTGAGTGGCGTTGCGTGTGTGAGTGGCGTTGCGTGTGTGAGTGGCGTTGCGTGTGTGAGTGGCGTTGCGTGTGTGAGTGGCGTTGCGTGGCTGAGTGGCGTTGCGTGGCTGAGTGGCGTTGCGTGGCTGAGTGGCGTTGCGTGGCTGAGTGGCGTTGCGTGGCTGAGTGGCGTTGCGTGGCTGAGTGGCGTTGCGTGGCTGAGTGGCGTTGCGTGGCTGAGTGGCGTTGCGTGGGTGAGTGGCGTTGCGTGGGTGAGTGGCGTTGCGTGGGTGAGTGGCGTTGCGTGGGTGAGTGGCGTTGTGTGGGTGAGTGGCGTTGCGTGGTTGAGTGGCGTTGCGTGTGTGAGTGGCGTTGCATGTGTGAGTGGCGTTGCATGTGTGAGTGGCGTTGCGTGTGAGTGGCGTTGCATGTGTGAGTGGCGTTGCATGTGTGTGTGGCGTTGCGTGTGTGTGGCGTTGCGTGTGTGGCGTTGCGTGTGTGTGTGGCGTTGCGTGTGTGAGTGGCGTTGCGTGTGTGAGTGGCGTTGCGTGTGTGTGTGGCGTTGCGTGTGTGAGTGGCATTGCGTGTGTGAGTGGCGTTGCGTGGGTGAGTGGCGTTGTGTGGGTGAGTGGCGTTGCGTGGGTGAGTGGCGTTGCGTGGCTGAGTGGCGTTGCGTGGCTGAGTGGCGTTGCGTGGGTGAGTGGCGTTGCGTGGGTGAGTGGCGTTGCGTGGTTGAGTGGCGTTGCGTGTGTGAGTGGCGTTGCGTGGTTGAGTGGCGTTGCATGTGTGAGTGGCGTTGCGTGTGTGAGTGGCGTTGCATGTGTGAGTGGCGTTGCGTGTGTGTGTGGCGTTGCGTGTGTGTGTGGCGTTGCGTGTGTGTGTGGCGTTGCGTGTGTGTGTGGCGTTGCGTGTGTGTGTGGCGTTGCGTGTGTGTGTGGCGTTGCGTGTGTGAGTGGCGTTGCGTGTGTGAGTGGCGTTGCGTGTGTGAGTGGCGTTGCGTGTGTGAGTGGCGTTGCGTGTGTGAGTGGCGTTGCGTGTGTGAGTGGCGTTGCGTGGCTGAGTGGCGTTGCGTGGCTGAGTGGCGTTGCGTGGCTGAGTGGCGTTGCGTGGCTGAGTGGCGTTGCGTGGCTGAGTGGCGTTGCGTGGGTGAGTGGCGTTGCGTGGGTGAGTGGCGTTGCGTGGGTGAGTGGCGTTGCGTGGGTGAGTGGTGTTGCGTGGGTGAGTGGCGTTGCGTGGGTGAGTGGCGTTGCGTGGTTGAGTGGCGTTGCGTGTGTGAGTGGCGTTGCATGTGTGAGTGGCGTTGCGTGTGTGAGTGGCGTTGCATGTGTGAGTGGCGTTGCATGTGTGAGTGGCGTTGCGTGTGTGAGTGGCGTTGCATGTGTGAGTGGCGTTGCATGTGTGTGTGGCGTTGCGTGTGTGTGGCGTTGCGTGTGTGGCGTTGCGTGTGTGTGTGGCGTTGCGTGTGTGGCGTTGCGTGTGTGTGTGGCGTTGCGTGTGTGAGTGGCGTTGCGTGTGTGAGTGGCGTTGCGTGGCTGAGTGGCGTTGCGTGGGTGAGTGGCGTTGCGTGGGTGAGTGGCGTTGCGTGGTTGAGTGGCGTTGCGTGTGTGAGTGGCGTTGCATGTGTGAGTGGCGTTGCATGTGTGAGTGGCGTTGCATGTGTGAGTGGCGTTGCATGTGTGAGTGGCGTTGCATGTGTGTGTGGCGTTGCGTGTGTGTGTGGCGTTGCGTGTGTGTGTGGCGTTGCGTGTGTGTGTGGCGTTGCGTGTGTGTGTGGCGTTGCGTGTGTGTGTGGCGTTGCGTGTGTGAGTGGCGTTGCGTGTGTGAGTGGCGTTGCGTGGGTGAGTGGCGTTGCGTGGGTGAGTGGCGTTGCGTGGGTGAGTGGCGTTGCGTGGGTGAGTGGCGTTGCGTGGGTGAGTGAATGGTTAGCTGTTGCTTATGCGACGTATAGCACTTAATACTAAAGTAGGCAGACCTTCTTAGCCTTTGTGAGAATAATAGCAAAATAAAAATAAAAACCAGATCAAGTCAAGGACGCAAACGGCACCATGCTATTGTTTATTTACTCAGATGATTTGCATAAAAATGTAACTTGTGAGCACGTTTCTCTAACTCTCCAATAATCCCATTACAACACTTTGTACAAATGAGATTGGGACTCATCCTTCCGAAGTCGAGAAAAATGTGCAACGCTGTGTTGTAGTTAATTTTTTTAATTAACAAAATGCAAATAATGTGGAGAGATTTCAAGTGATTCAGGAATGGGCGCCCTTGTAAAGAGAAAGTACGGCCGGCCTGGGCAGTGATAGGGGAGGAGGGAGGAGAAATGCGAGTCACGGCAGCAGCAGCCTTTGATGTGCCTGCCGGCCGGCCGTGAATAATTAGGGGGTGAGAAATGCGCTCGGAGGGCTGCCTTTGATGTGGTAATGCGAGGCAGGCAGGCAGGCGGCTGGTGGCATTGTGCACGCGCTTTTTAGGGCTTGCGCAAGCGCAATGACCTAAAAAGCACATGCACTTGAAGGAATCGCCAGTGGAATCGCCAGTGGTGGATAAACACTGGATAAGCCCCTATAGAGCTTCGCCAGCTATGCGCTGAAGCGCATCAGCAGGCGAGCCCTAAAAAGGCCTAAAGACACTTGGCATCAAAGAAAAATTACTTCACACACAGTTTGCTAAAAAGGGAAAAATTCCTAAACAAAAGCATCATCAAAATATACCGACAGATCCATTTCTACTACCCTGTAAGACATGTGTACAGTACCTTCAAAACTTACCATTATACCAGACATAATGAATGCCACAAGACTTTTGTTCCAAGGGATGGTGGGTGGGAAAACAAAGAAGCCCCGAGCGCGGGGCACACCGTACTGCGAGGGAGCGTCCAGGGACAAGGGGGTCTCCTGGGCGCTCCCCACCTCTTTATTCCCGAGGGGCCAGGCGGGGGGGCACGCCCCCCCGGCCCGCCCCTCATGTAGCCCGCCCCCCCTGACCCGGACCTTTTACCTTGTATCCGGGTCAGGGAGGCCTCCAGCCAATCGGTGGTGGGCCGCGCCCCCCAGGGCCCGCCCCCACCACCGAGAGACATCAACAGGGGAAAGGGGGGGAGACGGTCGCCGCGTCGCCATGCGTGCGGGGGGGCCGAGGGCCCCCCCTTTTCACATGGTCAGCGACTAGCTGCCGCCTCCCCCCCAAACCGGCACCCAACACCCAGAAACGTGGACACGAGACTTCTTTACTTTTTGGAAGGCGGGCGCTAGTCGCCCGGCCGTATTTATTAAAATATGAAATTAAAAAAGGTTTTAATTGCATGATCAACAATTTATACAAAAATCAGCAGGACATTAGATACAAGTTTTCCAACAAGTTTGAGAGCCTGACCTTAACAAAAACTCTAATACATGTTGTTTCCTAACCGAGTCTAACATCCTCATCTTGATTTTTGTACATTTCTGGCCATACGGCAGGGTCACTACCGGTGTCAGGTCCTACAAGCTGCGCCTCCCCTAGAGACGTGCGCATGCGCAGTGTTACCCCGGGACTTGCCCGGTCTATGCCCTGAACTCCATTTACCCACTAAAGGAGGGCCCTTACTCTGCGCCATCCGGTGACGTCATGAGTCTACGCGCGCGGGGTGGCTACCAGCCTAAGGAAAGCGTGAACTACTCCTACCCGCGCTCCTTTGCAGCATGAATTACCTTGCCCCTGGAGTTCTAGGAGTGGCCCGCAGGCCCCTCCCCCTGGGCGGGAACCTCCATAGGATGATGCCCGCCCCCTCAGACCTCAAATATGTGCTCACCGATAATGACCTTACCGCCACAGGCCAGCATTGTTAACCGACGATCTGGCCTCCCCCCTCTAGCCCCTACCTAAGGAACCCTCCTACTTGCAAATCCCTCTAACCAGGCCCAGATATTGTCAGACCACAAGACATTCCCCTCCTCATTTAAGTGAACTCCGTCCCTCAAGTAATACCTGTCGCCCCAGATACACCCATGAGGTATTGACTGTAACAGGGGGGCTCGAAACAACCTATCCAACCGTGTGTTGATCCTCTTTACCGAGTGATTCAACGCCCTGACCGAATCCCCCCCCGCCACTGTAATCGGGGTATGAGTTGCGACCATACTAGTGTGCACCCCGGGCAGGTCCTGGCCATCCACCCCGCCGTTGAGATAATCTCCTCGATCAGAATGCGCCTTCCCAGTGTTGCCAAATCATTCTCCCCCAGGTGAAGTATCACCACTGACGGGGGAGATTGCCGGCGCGCTAAAAGCCCCTGGAAGAAGCCCCTAAACTGGTTGAGACACAACCCCCCTCTCCCGAAGAACGTGATGTCCAACCCCAGTTGTGCCGCCCTTTTCCCCCTGTCACCTGACATAAAGACACATTCTGCTCGTCTTACATAGGAGTGACCCACAATCCAAACACTTTTCTTCATTGTTTCCTGGCTGCAGCTCCGTGCTGATGTATGTTGTTGGTGCCCGACGACAAATTCCTCCCCTGCGTAACAGGTCTGAGAAACTGTAAGAGAGCGGAAACAAACCAAGCGTGAGCGCCATGTAATCACAGCATGTCAATTCGTACATAACGTTTGTAGCATTCTGAGGACCATCTCCCAATTGTCTTCACTCTCTCCACTGGGAGGCCCCCCGCCACCGCCTCAGTTGCCGCCCCAATCCTAAAGGAATGAGAGCCAAACTCTTTAGGGTCAAGACCTGCTTTCCTGACCACCATCTCCAATACCCTCCTGAATTGATACCTGGTCAAGGGGTTACCGTCGGCATGACAGAGCAGTGCCCTGCCCGCTGTGCCCACCAGCAGCCCGTGCAATAATTCCACGTGCCTCACTGGGCAGCAAGGGTTGGCGGGGGCCCGTTGGAGGACTATGGTGTGGCCCCTAGACTCCTGGTCGGTCTTTGACTTCTGAATAGTCACCCACATGGTGTCATCCCTTATCCTCACACTAGCCCTTTGCAAGCCGCCCAGTAGGTCTGACTTGGAACCTGCCACAAGTTCGCTAATTCTCAGCGCCCCATAGAATGCCAAGGAGAATGCTGCCTTAAAAAGAAGCACCTCCCACTCCGAGCTACAAACAGTGTCCAGCGCGCCCAGTAAAGCTGTCAGCCGCGCTAATCCTATGGGCTTTCTCTTATCTTTATGATGGCCCTGAATACGGCGCCAACCCCTCAAAGCCTTACGCACCATAAAGGTATTAGTGGGATCACGCAAGCCCCTAGCTTGAGCGTAGAATGACACCGCTGCCCTATGTCTGTTTGCTGCTGCCACCGAGCGCCCCTCCTTATGCATCCATTCTAAATAGGCCGCAAAGCCATCTTCCTGCGCCCATAGCACCTCCCATTGTTGCCCCAAAAAAGAACAGTAAGACAAAAACGCCCCTTCGTAAGCCGTCTTGGTCCTGGGGGCTAGGCTAGCGACCACGAGGTCCTGTAATCTGGGGCACCAATCTGCCAAAGTACTGCTGGGAAGTGCGTTGGCGAGGGGTCTGCTGTAGGAAGATGCTCCCTGAAAACCTGCATTTTGAAGCGAGAGAGGGAGTCAGCTGCATTGTTCAGAACACCAGGGACATGTTTGGCCTTAAAAACGACATTCCATTTAAGGCACTGCAAAACAATTTCTTTGATCAGACGAAGTATGAAAGGACACCGTGCTCCCTGCTGGTTTATACATTCCACTACCGTCATGTTGTCTGACCAAAACACCACTGATTGATTACATAGGTGTTCGGGCCAGACCATCAATGCCACCCATATTGGGAAGAGTTCCAGGAAGCCAATATTGGTGGTCAGACCCCATGTTCTCCATACCTCCGGCCACTGTTGAGCGACCCACCTGTTCCCTAGGATGGCGCCAAAGCCCACACTACCGGCGGCATCAGTCCACAGGCCCAAATCCGCTGATGTTGTGAGCGGGCCGGGCCAGACCACCCTGCCGTTAAAATCCTCCAGGAATGCCATCCATATAAGCATATCCTGGCGAATTTCAGACGATAGCCGAGTGCGGTGGTGTTTCTCCCTCAGCCCCTTCATTGCTTGAGCAATGGAGCGAGAGAAAGGGCGAGCCATGGGGATGATCCTCAGTGCGAAGTTCAACTGCCCTACCACCTCCTGTAATTGCTGCAGAGTGACCTTGTCTTTCCGTAGGCATACACGTAGCGCTGTTTTGAATTTGTCCACCTTGTCCCTAGGCAGTCTAAAACATCCCTCCACTGAATCAATCTCAATGCCGAGGAATTCTAAGCAGGTGGTCGGGCCAACAGTCTTCCCGGGCGCAAGCGGGACCCCAAAAGCCCGCATGAGCACGCAAAATTCCTGCAATGCTAGTGCACACTCCTGAGATCCCGCCGTACCAAGGAAGAGGAAATCATCCAAATAATGCATGACCTGCTGGTGGCCCGTCGCTTGTCTCATGGCCCATTCAAGAAAAGAGCTAAACATCTCAAAGTAAGCACAAGATATAGAACAACCCATGGGCATGCATTTATCCATGTAGAACATATCCCCAAAGGTGAAGCCTAAGAGATGTTGATCCGCTGGGTGTACCGGGAGGAGGCGAAAGGCTGATTCTATGTCTGATTTCGCCATCAGCGCCCCGGGTCCCGTGGCCTGTAATAAGTTAACAGCCTGATCAAAAGAGGCGTACTTAACACTACAGATACCCTCGTCAATGGCATCATTCAGTGACGTCCCCCTAGGTGCTGACAGGTTGTGGATCAATCTGAATTGCCCTTTCTCTTTTTTGGGGACAACTCCTAATGGGGAACACACAAAATTGGGTACCGGCACTTCAGTGAAAGGGCCAGCTATCCTGCCTAAAGATAGCTCCTTGTCAATTTTGGCGGCCACCACAGCCGGATTGTGCTTTACTGACAATTGGTTTCTACAGTGCGCGCTGCCTGTGTATCCTGCTGCAGGGATCCTAAAGCCTTTAGAAAAACCTTCTAGAAGTAGGGTGGCCGATGTGTGGTCCGGGTATCTGTTCAACCATGGAATCATTGCCACCACATCCACTGGCGTGGGGGGGCCTAACCGGTTCGTCCTACAGTGGCTTTCCCCTACCCCTCTGTCCCGGGTTCCCCTGCTTGGACCTACAGGCAGTTTCTGGATGTGAGGGGTGACCACAGGAGGAACAGGCATGTCTAAACTTACACGCGCCCCTTGTGCAGGTGCGCCTATTAAAATCCCAGCACACCCCTTTTTTCTCTGCCCCACTGGCCCTAAACTTCCCAGGCACCTCACTCGTTTGGGGGGGCCGAAAGGGCTGTTGGGGTCTAGCGGAGAACACTTTGACTGAACCGGAGAACTGAGGGGGGGGTGCGTTATCCGAGAACTGTTTATGCCATGACATGGAATCCACCGTGTCCCATGCCAATGATCTATTAAATTCCAATGCCTTCCTGAAATTCAAATCATACCCTTTCCATGCATCCCCAGAATATTGTTCGCTCCACCCCACAATCCTGCTCGAGTAGCATGCCAGTGGCGCCTGTAAATCTGGAGGTCGTTCAGCCTTAATAGCAGTGAATACAGCCCAAGCCCTAATCCAGTTGATCAGTGTTTCCTCTACCCTAAATCTAGCACACTGCACCCTCCATTCACTTGGGTGCATCCACTCCTTCAGTGTTTTTGCATGCTCCATTTCCCTATTATCTAATAACAAGGAATAAATATATACATATTTATCTGCCCAAACCATCTCCTTCACAGCTAACGACACATGTTGAGCCAAATTCTCACTCCTGGAAGGTAGAACACCGTCCCCCAAGAGCGGCAATGCCACTTCCTTACCAAGTGCGGGCACCAGGGCAGGCTGCCCATTAGCTCCATCCGGCTGGGGAAGACTTGGACCTGTAGGGGGAGAAGATACTGGCAATGCAACACTATCGGCGACCGCTGCTGATTTGATCTTTTCTACAAACCTCGCCGCCTCTGCTGCATGATCTGCAGAATTTGGGAAAGCTCCCCCTTTTTGGAGCCAGGGCATCAACGCCGTTATCTGTGACACCAATTCAGGGGGCATTGAATCAAAATTCCCGCCTGGGACAACAGGTACCACTGGGGTTATGCCCAATGGCACTGGCGCAGCAGGCAAGGCGGGTGCCGGTTGTGGCAAGCCCGTAGCCGGGATTGGGGCCACCGGTGGGGGTGCAGACCCTGCGTCTCCTGGCGGTACGACAGGCACCGGCATCACAGGGGCTGGGGGTATAGGCATAGGTATAAGCGGTGGTGGGATGACCGCCAGCGGCACGGCAGGTACCGGCTCTACTGGTCCTGGGGCGGGTGCAGCATACCTGGGTCTCTTGGGCTTCGACTTCCTAGGTGGGGTAACAAAATCCCCCCTTGGCAATGGTGCCGCCCTCTGGCGGACAGGCCTACCCGATGGGCCAGGGGCATCACCATGCCTCTCATTCAACCGAGCTTCCAGCTCATCTACTTTCCCTAGCCGCTGTTTAATTTCACCCATCTCACGCATCATGGCCCGCATCATAGCCTCCATGTTGGACCCACCTTTACCACCCCGCGGACCTGGCATGATAAAACCCCAACAAACAGCCGCCTACTCTCCTAATATCACAACAGGCCAACTTCGTGTACCTTTCAGATGGAGGGTCACCAGGGGGCTTTCAGCACCATGCAACGGCGACCGCAATACTAGCAGCTTGTCCGCTTATGTAAGGGGTGAGTAAACCTAATGTAGACCCACCCGGCGGCCACCAGGAGCGATGAATGCCAGCCCCCCGTACCCCTCTTACCGATCAGTCCCCTGCACTCGGCGGCGATAACGGTCTGTGATCACGTCCTCCACCAGGCTGCGCGTTTACTCTCCTTACGTCCTCTCTGAAGGATGGATTGGACCAATAATGTCGCTAAAAGCCTGGAATAGAAAAACGCATTAACACCGTGTGGTAAAGCAGGGGCAAATTTCAGGAAAACTCAGTTCAAATAAAATTGGAGGCCTGACCCCCCTTGTCAACCCTTTTTGGGATGTCCCTACTGAGGTTCTCACGATCAAGGCGAGAAATAATCGCGAAAAAACAGTGAAGTCGCTCTGTAACCCAATAGCACACTTTGTTTAGAGTATTCACCACCTAGCACAATAACACTCGCTTAATGCAAGAACGTTAAACAAAACTTATGCAGTAAAATTGCACACTTATCATCAAGGGTCTCCCATCCAAGTGCTACCCTGGTCGACCCTGCTTCACTTCCTGCCCTAGTAGGACGTGCTAATCTGCCCTGGGACAACCGGCGAGTATACACACAAAGCGCACATTAGCTGAATTATATCTCTACCAAATGGGCTTCTGATGCAGCACTGTGCCCCCGCCCTCACCTTTATCACGGCTTCTAATAATAAGTAATGTACAATTATCAAGGCCGGTTATTCCTGAGGCTCCCACGTTTGTGCTCGCATCCAGCTGTGGCGCGTTTACTCACGCGGGAAAAGCGGCACAATTATCACTTACTCGCTACCCAAGCTGGGACCGCTCGAGTCCACCGTGCGTCACCGCCCGATCTCCAATCCCAATGCGGCGCCCCACCCCGCCAGCCTACCTCGTCACACGCCGGTCCCTCAGATACGCTGGTCCAATACCCAGTACCTCGTCACACGCCGATCCCTCGCACACGCTGATCCCAAGCCGGGCTCACCACGACAGCGAGACAACGGCAATACCGACTTGTCCGTAGGTCCCACGACGCGGCGCAGCTCCTTCCTCCTTCTACAGGCACCTTCCCGACCTCCGCTCGCGCTGGGAAGTGAAACCTGAAAAACGAAGCGGGAAAAAATTAAATAAACAAAGAAGCCCCGAGCGCGGGGCACACCGTACTGCGAGGGAGCGTCCAGGGACAAGGGGGTCTCCTGGGTGCTCCCCACCTCTTTATTCCCGAGGGGCCAGGCGGGGGGGGCACGCCCCCCCGGCCCGCCCCTCATGTAGCCCGCCCCCCCTGACCCGGACCTTTTACCTTGTATCCGGGTCAGGGAGGCCTCCAGCCAATCGGTGGTGGGCCGCGCCCCCCAGGGCCCGCCCCCACCACCGAGAGACATCAACAGGGGAAAGGGGGGGAGACGGTCGCCGCGCCGCCATGCATGCGGGGGGGCCGAGGGCCCCCCCTTTTCAGGTGATAGAGTACCTTGATACCCTTGTAAAAAGTGTGAGAAGCCTGTATCCTGAATCTCAATAATCACGGTCACCCAATGGGACAGGGGCACACGCCACTGTGCACAGGATAAGTAAAGACAAAACCAGAGACTATGCAAATCCTGTGGAAGTGACTAGGGAGCTGCAATGGCGATATCTGTGGAACAGGTTGGGATACAATCAAATGGTTCAAGAATCAGGTACTTCTCATTTTCCTAGAACATCTAATCTACAGGCCTTGGAGTGAGGATGAGGAAACCTCAAGACTTCTAAGGGGAACAATTTGGCACTCCCAGACTCCCCGCAGCATGGGTTAGTCAGGTATGAAGTAGGCTGACCCTCGATAAAAACAAAATGTGGCTTTCTTTCATCAGGCCAGGATATCTTTGTGCAGCCGGTGATGACTCCTAAACAGCAGGGTGAGGATGATCTTCTGTTTCTTGAGCTGGTTTAGTCCATCAGCAATCTTCCACAGATCCTCTCAGTCAGCAGGATCCTGTCACTGGGCTTTTGGTCCAAACACTTTACCTGGATGTTTATAGTGCAACTTTGTCTTCAGGCACACAGGTAGGTCTTACTACTCCCACAGTTCAGCAATGACACTGGTTTCTTCATGTTTGCTACAGCCTTCCGCCTTGTCAAGAGAGAAGAGAGAAGATAGCAGCAATCAAAGTGCTATCTCTTGGATATATTTCTTCAGGTATACACTTCTTAGATTTAGGAAATAGCATCGAGCATTGCACAGGTCAAGGGGCCCTGTACTTGTAGCCCGTCTTGGCCAACCAGATCTCTTGTTTCTTGGGGGGTACCACCAATCCTGGAGCAGCATGACCACTGTGTGATCAATCCATGGTGGGGTCATGTCTCACTGTAGGTAACCAGGGCATGATTTAGATAGTCGAAGGAAAATGGTATGGGCCTCAGACAGGAGACCGGGATCTTATTTATGAGGCCGTGCATCACTTTTACGCCGCCGGTGCATCACTTTTTGTGACGCACCAGCGGCATAAAAAATGTGCCTTGTTTCACCATATTTACAAAGTGACTCATCTAGCAGTGTCCGGAAATATGTTGTAATAAAATCTACACCAAGCATGGAACCATATTTGTCCTGGCCAATGTCGGGCTTTGACCGATTTTTTCTAACCAGGTTCTGTTTGGACCTTTTCCATCTACTGCTTGCCGTTCCCAAGGGGAGCCACCGAGGTCAAGTGCTACCGTCCTGCGGCTGCGACAATGTGTCTACGCAGGACTTGGTGCACTTTTTATTTATTTGTTCTTATTACGACATACCTCGGAGGTTCTATTTAAAGCCTCTTTTTAAAAAAATGAATTTCACCCAGGTTAGACCTGTACTTTGTTATCTACAGCTGCTAACCCACGACTGCACTTTATTTGTAATTGGATTCTTAAAACTAGCACTAAAATGTAGAAATAGCATGGAGGGATAACTGTTCTGAATTGTTCTTAACATTGTATTGTATATGGCCATTTGTGATTTTTAATTCTGGAAGTGGTTTTTAGATCGATTCAATCTTTTAAAAACTTTGTATATTGAACTGTGCTTTTATGGTTGTTTGTTTGAATAACCGATTAAAGATTTTTGAATTTGAATTTGAATTTTGACTCATCTAGGTAGATGCGTCACTTTGTAAACCCCTGCGCCACATTATACCTGTGCCAGGTATAATGTATGCAGGGGGGCGTTCTGACGCAAGAAAGGGTCATAGAAGTGACGCAGTGAAATCTATAAGATTTCACTGCGCCACTTCTAGGGCGCAAATGCGTCAATATCTTAAGCCTGCCTCACAGCAGACGTAAGACTGATGCAGGCCCTTTCACATGGGGCTTGCCCCATGTGAAAGGACACATTGCTGGAGTTGCGTCACTTTTGTGACACACTCCAGCAATGCGTCACTTTTGCGCCATACAAATACGTCAGAAATACTGACGTATCTGTAACTCCTTGCGACATGATGCGTCATACAGTAAATATGACGCATCAATAATGTCGCAAGGAGGGCGCAATGAGAAGTGATGAATCGCTGCTTTCACGCAGCGATGCGTCACTTCTCATAAATTAGGCCCCAGATCTTTAAATTACACAGATGACAGGCAGAAGGAGAGAGAGGCTTGTACCTGGCAGAATTGTGACAGCTTTAAAGAGGAGTGGTAGGCCACATTCCCCACTCACAAGGACAACTGGTATCAGTGTGTATGTGAGGAAGAGCTGGTATATGAGCAGGCTCCCAGGTCCAGCATGGACACAGACAGCCATGCACAAACTCAACCACCATCTTGTCAGTACTCACACCAGTAGAGACTAATAGAATTCCACCATTCACTGAGCAAAGCATGATTTCATGTCTCACAATTAAGCATATCTTTTCATTTACATGTGCAAACTTGCTGGTTCCGTGTATCATACTTGATGGGGGAAGCTACTACAGCTAGTAGAGATTGGGCATACCTTTACTCAAGGAGAAGCATGCATGGTGTTCCACCGTATCGACATAGGTAAAAAGGGGTCTATCTCTTTTTTGCAATATTGCTGTAAAAGAGAGGACAGTACTGTCTGTCTGAAAGAGGGTTGTACTAATGTTGTACCAGTGCCTCCGAGCCCATCACTTGATGCTCATGTCTATTTAAAGAGGAGAACTCTACAGTGGCCTTGCAAGACTGTTGAGGGGAAAACACAGGATAACTCAGAAAAAAGCCTGAGAATATGGTATTGTGGTTTGTGACATAATGGTGGAGGACTTCTGAATGCATCCACACGATGGACACTTCCCCACTCGTGGAAAGCGATGGCAGCCCTCCTTTGACAAAGTAAGGACATATGCAATATTGAGCTACTTCTTGGCTTACATCTTAGCTCCCCCCTTGCAGCGCTATTCATTACTTTGCAAAGTATAAATAAATGTCAGGATGATCAAGGTGACCTGCTCAGCCTTATATGCTTCAACTTGAGTCCTCACAAATACTGACAACCCGCCTCCCCTCAAGAATGCAAAAAATCAAACACTATCCATCCTACTTTTCGTCATTTATTTATAATCCTTCATGTCATGTTTCAAAATAATCCATTTACAGCATTACAATGTTTGCCAGTCATTTCATTAACTATTCATTTTTAAACTTGAATTCATACACTGCCAACAACATTCATAACTCATATAATCCATTCAAACCATACTAAAAACAAACAAAAATCTCAATATGTGAATAATTTCAAACCACAGTAGTTCACACAAAAATGATATTTTTCTCCTTTTTACTAGAACATCTAACACCTCTAACAAGTGTATAATATTCATGCAAGCAATATGGGAGAACCCTCATTGATTGCATACATATGCATTATTCAATTTCCCTTTTATTTCCTGACGTACTAAGATAGCCACTGTGGTTGTTAGTCAACCATAATTCCATCTTGAGTCCTCTGCAAGGGGCTGGTTGTGTCATACGTGGTCAAGAAAGCAATGTAGAAAATAGTCAGTGGTTCTATGCAGTGTACTCCTATGCAACATAATATGATATTGTCTTAGGGAGCAAGTAAACACTAGCCTAATAGGGCAAAATACTGTCGGAGTTCGGACAGCATTGACAGACATGGTATAGTGAAGGGTCACATGACCAATCTCTACAAGAGCATCCATCGTTAGGTGGGTGAACCTTATGGCTGGCTCGCAGTGCTAGTGGTACCAAGCAGCTGAGGAGAACAGTGATAATTGAGCGATACAAAAACACAACACTCGAATTAAGATAATTTTAGTATGCTCTGTATTTTCCAGACTTTAGTTACAGGCAATCCTCTTCATATTCTACTTTAGATGGATCACTTGTGACACGAGAAAAAAATTTGTTACACTGCGAACAAATTTCGAATGGCTCACCCTCGTGGATAGACATTATTCCTCAACTGTATATTGTTCTAGTTTATCGAACAGAGTTTTTTATCCGACAACCCAACAGGCTTGATGGACGAAGTATTGGCAAGAAGTTAAAATACTGCCGTCCTCAGCTTCACCTCTTTAAATAAATGATGTGGTCCATCCGGGGCACAGAAACCTCCGTAGATGAGGAATAAAGTCTGGAAAATACAGAGCATACTAAAATTATCCAGAATACAAAGACCTGACGATAAACAGAGACTAGGATGCCTATCCATTTAGCTGTGTGAATATACACTGTGACCTGCCCCTGACTAAAGGTATTAATGAGCTTGAGGATCTTCGGCTGTGTCTTTACTCAAACCCGAGTGGCAGTACATTTTTGGAGACCGCCGTGTGCAGAGAAATAGATGTTAATTTGGATTGGGACTTTTATACAAATCTTCCTGAAGAAGGTGTTGGCCATAAAATGAGTGCCCACCGAAACGCGTTGATGCTTGAATAAGAAAACTCTATAGAATCTGTGGTGACAATTGTATCAAACTTCAATATTTGTATGAATTATTCATAGCTGTTACAATTGATCCCTATATGGTTTATTAGTTTTTTTTAGTAAAAGGGAATATCTTTTCCTTCCTTTAGGTCCCTGTGTATTCTTTTGCTTTTATCTAGATATATTTATGTGTGTGTTTTTTTACAAGCTTTAATACTATTGTTTAGCTAGGATATTGAAATATTATGTACTGTATGCACCATGATATATGAGTTTTTAAACTATGAATACATTTGTATTCTTTTAGATTTGTTATCTTTTTCGTTTGCATCCCTCTTGTCCACTTGAAATTAACTGTTTTTGAATGAGTTGTGTATGAATGAAGTGACGAGTAAATATCAATCCAAAGGTGTTTCTTCTATGACCTTGCACTATGGAATGTATATATTTACTATTCCTTACTCCAAATCAACCTCACCTGATGGGTTGTCAGTAGGCATCATTGTAGAGTAGATATAACTTTAGATCGATATAAAAAAAAATCTACATTTTGGTGGTAGTCCTGGCAGCAATATCTGGATTGGCACTGACACTATAGCGCTTAGAAGAGGAGTAATTTAATTTATTGGAGTGCAATCGTGAAGCCCCCCCAAGCAGGTCGCCATGTACTCAGGTTACTAAAGCCCAGACGTCGGGTCTTGAGAGGCCTAGATCAAAGATGAAAGACACATGTTCTTGTGAAGTGAGTGTGCCAAGGTGTGGGAGGACTGGGGTGGGGGAGAGAAAAGAGCAAAAACGGCAACACGTTTGTGGGGAAAAGAGGACACCCGCAATGTTTTCAGGCCACTGCGAGCATTATCTGCGCCCTTAGCAGCGCTGAGAAATCCTGGCTTGACCCCTGTGAGGAAAGGTGAAACCTTTGGACTATTCCAGATAAAGCCGGGATCAGCCGGGGATTAGCAGAGCGGCCATCGCTTCACACGCTGGGCACCCCTAACAAGATCGTGCCAGTCAAGTCACAACTCGTTTGTTTAGAAAGGAAGTGGAAACGCTGTGATTCGAGGAATGTCAACACAGGCTCCGGCCTCCTCGGCTGCACAAACTTTTTCTGCAGAGGAAAATTATAAATCGCCAAAAAACACTCTGACTGAACCTAAGCAAAAGCCAGCGCTGTGATTTACTCATGTCACATAAATGAACGATTTACAACACTGAGATGGATGGTGGCTGGGAGCAGTGTCCAGGGAGGAGTGTGAGGGTCTGTGGACTCTTCATAGAGACATTGGGCTGCAGCCTGCAGGGAGTTATAAATACAGGGGGACAGCATGGAGAGGGTCGCACATTGAGAGGAGTCTGCAAGAACTCACAGTGGGAGAAGGGACAACGAGTAAAACAAAGGTGGAGCTAGGTACAGAGAGAGACAATGGAAGACAGGGCTGAATACACAGAAGGGCTTTAAAGTGGGGATTTGCCGAGTGGCAGAGAGTTTGCAACACAGGGAGCCAGGGAATAATGCAAGTAGGCAGTTATGAAGTGAGTAGCATACAAATATGTGGCAGCATGGCCAGTGTCAGACTGCCTATAGGGCAGTCTGATTTTGCCAGATGTGCCAGTTTGACATGTCATTATAGGGGCCATTTTTGTGGCGGTGTGAGGGTCAATTTTCTAGTGGTGGGGCAGATTGGTGGCTGTCTGTTGACTTATGTTGTGAGCATCTGAATATAATGAGAGTACGTAATACCCTACCGATGAATGCCAATTGCCAAATTCCCCTTTAAACTGGCAGTGGCTAATTGACTGTGCAGGTGTGGGGGTCCTGCACAGAGGAGGTACAGATGCATAACTCAGACCCTTGTAGCCCATGAGGCACTGTGGATCCCCCAATCCTTCAAGAGCACCTCGAACCACCCCAGGGCCCCATTCAGAACAAGGTGAATGAATATCTGTGACTTATAGGGCCCCCTCCTAGCCATCGCCCAACAACAGGGCCTCAACATCGTATCCTATGCCGACGACACCCAGCTCATCCTAAAAGAATGCAAGACGTTGCAAACTAGATGACCAACAGCTGCCTGATGCTCAATGCAGACAAGACAGAAGTCCTCGTCCTCTGTACCACCCCTTCTGCACGGGACAGCACCTGGTGGCCGACTGCCCTCGGAAGCCCACCTACCCCCTCAGACCACGCCAAGAACCTCGGCATCGTACTCGACTCATCACTCACCATGAAACGACAGGTCAACCCCGTCACCTCCAGATGTTTCAACACCCTCCGCATCCTCCGCAAGACCTTCAAGTGGATCCCCCCTGAGTCAAGGAAGACAGACACCCACGCACTCATCACCAGCAGACTGGATTATGGAAACGCACTCTACGTCGGCATCAACAAGTCCCTACTCCGCAAACTCCAGACAGTACAGAACACCGTCACCAGACTCGTCCTCGGCATTCCCCGACACAAACAAATCAATCAACATTTACGAAGTCTCCACTGGCTCCCCGTGGAGAAAAGAGTCACTTTCAAAATCCTCACTCGTGCCTACAAATGCCTACAGAACAATGGACCCAAATACCTCAACGACAGAATTAACTTCCACGTACCCAAAAGAAACCTCCTATCTTCCAACCTCGCACTGACCAAACCCCGGGCATCCACAGAGCCAGAGCAGGTGAAAGACCCTTCTCTCACATTGCAGCCAAGACCTGGAACGAGCTAATTCCACAGATACAATCCCTTGTGCCCAGGTGGTAAAGCAAACAGCCACGGGTAATAACAAGAAAACCAAACCAGGGGCTAGTAGGAAGAGCAGGGTAAATAATAAGAAGCAAAGCAGAGGAATAGGGGGGACCAATAGCCGGGGGGGAGAGAGTGATCGAAGAGTCCAGAGGAACGGTAGCAGGGCAGCAAATCCCACCGGGTTGGCTGGAAGAGGTAATGGGCGACTTGCAAAAACATATGGAAACATTTATAATGAACCAACTAAAACCAATAATAAGCAGGCTGGACAAAGCAATAAATGAAATAGTAAAGCTGGGAAAAAGTAAGGGAATATCTGATACCACTCAAGCAGCAAATCACCCCGTAGTAGTAACAAGAAAAGGGGAACAGACACGGGGTATAAACAACTGTGTGAGTAATGAGGACTGCAGTATAATGCAATTACATGACATACCCTTGGCAATTGTACAAGAAGATAGGGGTAACTGTAATCAAGGGGGGATAACTGCACCTGATAATATATCACATGGCACAATCCCTATACCCCCACAACCAGGGACTGCAAAAAGTCAGCGCTCCGTAGACAAAGCTCAAACCAGATGTTCCCCTTCAGACACTCCAACGGATTATGTACCAACCTGTATAAATCTACCGCCTGAAGTCGCCGCCTATGTGGTGGTTTTCACAGGGGTACCCAGACTCAGGATGGGGGAGAGAGAGTCACATGAGGAGCTAAAAGCGAAATTAATTAAATGGTTAAACATACACAGGCCCCTAAGAGGAGGAGAATGTGGGGACATCCTGCTAGTAAGAAGAACAAACTGGGTAGGCAGCAGGAGAAAAGATGCCATAGGAGACTGTATTGTGGCAAACTTCAAGGACACAAATGTAGTTACATATGTATTGGGAGGCTACAACAAAATCCATACCAGCACAATATGCCCGCTACCACTAACACACTTTTACCCAAGGAGACGTGCCCTTAACCAGTTGCACTATGCCCAGGCTAGACCAGGAAATGTAGCAGGAAGAACCTGGTCAAGAGAGGAAGGATACATTGGGCAGGATTACACACAGTGGGTAAATAGATTCAGTCCTTTGCAATCTTTAGAAGAACTAGACTGACTACCCCAATTATCTAGGAAGGGGGCTATTGAACGGGTGGAAAGGGAGCCGGGGGAACGGAGGAACGTAGTTAGTATTATAGAGAAGCGGACAGTTGCCCCAGTAATACAAATGCTCACAGGCAAGGGGGACCAGGGAGGAATCCAGGGTAGGGTAACAGACCATTTATCACTAACACAGGGTGAAGAGGAGAGGGAATCACTAAAGGATGGTCTAAAAATACTGTCGTGGAACATTGCGGGCCTGGCGGGAAAATTTGATAATGCGGATTGGAAAACGAATCTTAATGGTTATCACATCATAGCCTTGCAGGAGACCTGGGCACTAGACCCAACCGCTTATCAATTAGAAGGTTTTAAATGCTTTTTTGTCCATGCAAGAGGAGGAAGGTCGGGCAGAGCAAAGGGTGGGCTAGCCCTTTATGTTAATTTAGAGCTGGAAGGCACATGGTCAGAATCCTCTTGGTCGTCACATTTAATCTAGGCAGTCGAGTTTCAGGGGCAGGGCCTAAGGTTACTGATATTTAACATCTATAATTCGGTCTTAGGGGAAGGAAAAAAATCAGTAACCCAGGAATTAGAAAACAGGCTAAACTATGAGACCAAACAGCATAGAAGGGGCGGGGAACCAGGAGTTCTGATCATGGGTGACTTTAATTGCCACCTTTGTCCCAAACTGATCCCTGCAAATGCAGATTGGTCATCCTGCCCGATAGAAAGTGGGCCCCACTTTGAGCACAACCCGGAGGGAAATGGCCTTATGAAGATCATGGACACATTTGCCCTGACCCATACAATAGACCTGGTGAATCCAGGAAGGGACGGCTTCCTCACCCCGACATTTAAGGGCAGAGGATCTTACTCAATCATAGATTATATGATGATATCTTCTGCCATGAAGGATGGGGTGAAGGAAGTAAGAATAGATTGGAACCCCTTCAGCGACCATAATCCGTTGATAATGGACCTAGAATATAGTGCCCGACTCAGAAGAACTCAAATTGCCGCCGTCACACTGTGTCCAACGGATCAGGGGAGGCGACTCAGATGGGCCAAAGTTAATGCGGAGGAGTTTTATAAAACCCTGGTAACAAAAGGCAAACACCAAATTAAAGACTGTCTCGATCCCTTAGTATAAGGTGGGCTTTTGGTTTCCACCTTCGAGTCATTTACCACCATGATAGGCGAACTTTTGAAAGTAAATGGACCAGTAAAAAAGGAAACACAGCCATGATGGTTTAATACTGAATGTGCGAGGGTACTTAGAGATCTGAAACTTTGTCTCAAAACTTACCCCAGGGATAAACAGGCAGTAGCCCTATGCAGAAACAGTTATAAAACAAAGGTTAAGCAGAGGAAGTTCACGCTTCAAGCTGAAGTGTGGGCGGACCTGAGGGAAGCGGGGGAGCAAAGAAACTTCAATTAATTTTGGAGAATTATCAACAGGCCCTGCTTCCATGACAAAAATTCCCAAGGGATTAGCAATAACATTCTCCCTGATCAGTGGGTGGCACACTTTAAGAGTCTCTACAATCATGAAAATGTCATTGTGGCTACAGTGTGCTGGGAGGGCTGCCGGACCAGTAAGGTGCAATTTTCACTTCAAGAAATTACCCAAGCAATTAGAGGGTTAACTCGTAACAAAGCACCTGGGCCCGATGGGACGCCACCTGATCTTTATTTGAGTAACACTGATCTCTGGGCTCCCATTATGACAAGGGTCCTAAATGCAGCAGTTGTGGCGGGTCTTCCGCGGTCTTGGTCTACGGCGCTGATTGTCCCTATATTCAAGAAAGGGTGTAGGGACAATCCACAGTGCTATAGGCCAATATCGCTGATAGACGTCTCGGCCAAACTGCTGGGAAGGGCAGTACTTAGTCGATTGATGTCATGGACAGAAGAGCATAACATCATAGCAGACACCCAATACGGTTTTAGGCCAGGCAAATCAACCAGCGACCAATGTCTGAATCTGTATTTACTAACAACAAAATACACGAGGGCTGGCAAAGGTACACTATTTATGGGCTTTATGGACCTGGCGGCAGCCTTCGATAATGTGAATAGGAGCAAACTTTGGGATTTGATGAGCAATCTTGGTATTGATCCTGGACTTATTCACATTTTAAGAGAACTACATTGGAACACCACTGCCAGGGTCCGCTGCAGCACGGGAGGGGGGTGCACGGACCCCTTCCCATGTACCAGCGGAGTGAGGCAGGGGTGTATCCTTGCTCCATTTTTGTTCTCTCTCTATATAAATGGTTTAGAGAGAAGGTTGGTTGCCTTAAACGTGGATTGCCCTAAAGTTGAAAATCGTCACATACCGGTTTTATTGTATGCTGACGATGCCGTCTTGCTTGCCAGGACTGCCATAAGCCTTCAACAGCTTGTTAATGGATTTGTGGAGTTTATGGAGGAATTAGACTTGTCCGTAAACTTGAGCAAATCTTATGTTATGATAGCAGGCAAGAAACCGAGCAGGAAATTTGCTTTTAAAATAGGGTCACACAAACAGGAAACGGTTGGCTCTTTTTCCTATTTGTGCTTGTTGTTTGACGGGAACACAAGTTTGATCTGTTAATTGATGAAAGATGCAGGAAATTGGCATCTGCGAATGGGGCTATTCATAACTTCGCTCGCAGATTGGGGAGGTGGTCGCCAGAACAGGTGATGAACCTTTATGTAGCGGTTAGCACTGCAAAAGCCATATATGGAGCAGAGGTCTGGGGATTCAGAGATGTAAGGCCACTGCAAATGGAGGAAGATAAATTTCTAAGGAGGATCCTGAAGCTACCACACGGCACCTCTGCACGAATAACACACACGGAATTGGGATTACCATATATCACTGACTTGGTAAAGGTAAGACCCATCATGATATGGCTTAGGTTATGGGTAAACCCTGTAGAGGAATTAAGCAGGCAAATAATCTGTGACTGCTTGCAAATGGACAACCACCTTCATATCCCATGGTTGAGGTATATAAAAGAGACTTTGGAATCCATTGATCACCTAATTCTTTTCAGTGATCCTACCTCCATCACCCCCACATGCAGACATCAAATCAAAAGAGAGCTGCTTGACAAATTTGAATCACAAAGACTAAACATCGACTCCCTAAAGAAATCTTTTATGGCACACCATCGAGTGAGCAATGGGGTGGGAATAGAGCCTTATCTATTTTTAATGCATAATCATCAGGACAGATTCTTAATGTGCCATTTTAGGCTCAACTTGTTACACCACATTTTAGCTTATCCTTCAGGTTTTACGGTAACAGTTGAGCAGAAGGGTGCCTGCGGCTGCGACAATAGGTCTCCGCAGGAAACCCTTCATTTTGTACTTTTGTGTTCTTTTTATCAAATGCCCCGTCGTAAATTTCTTGTTGACATTTTAAAGGAGGCTGAAATAAGTGAAGCCAAGATTGCCCTTAATTTTTTACAAATGGCTGTTGATACCCCTACTTTATGCTCAATAGTAAATTTTCTGAGAGTGTCCGTAAGACTCAGGAACACCCGTGACTGATTAATTTATACATTTTTAACGCTTTGTGCCTTTTTGCTAAAAGTTTTTCTTTTAATGCTTCTTTTTAACCTGTTTTAATGTTCTTCGGTTCAGGTTTAATGTAAATATATTGTAAATTGTATAATGTGTGTATTTGTGCTATGCACTTTTTATGTTGATTTTTAATCAACGAAATAAAGATTTACTGAACTGAACAGCCATCATTGTCTCCTTTGGTACCTCCATCATTGCCTCCTGTGCTACACCTTTTGTTCCTTCTCAGGTCCCTCCACCATTGTCTCTCTGGTACCTTAATCATTGTCTCCTTTGGTACCTCCTTCATTGTCTCCTGTATTACGCCTATTGGGCCCTCTGTTCTACCCCCTTAATTGTCTCTTGTGTTACCTCCATCATTGTCTCCTGTGGTACCTCCATCATTGCCTCCTGTGCTACGCCTTTTGTTCCTTCTCAGGTACCTCCATCATTGTCTCTTCTGGTACCTCCATCATTGTCTCCTGTGCTACCACTACCCGTGCCTCCTGTGCTGTCTCATCATTTTTTTCGGTGGTACCTCCATTAGTGTCTCCTGTGCTAAGCCATTTGGGCCCTCTGTCCTAGCACCATCATTGTCTCCTGTGGTACCTCCATCATTGCCTTTGTGCTACGCCTTTTGTTCCTTCTCAGGTACCTCCATCATTGCCTCCTGTGCTAAACCTTTTGTTTCTTCTCAGGTACCTCCATCATTGTCTCTTCTGGTACCTCCATCATTGCCTCCTGTGGTACCTCCATCATTGCCTCCTGTTCTACGCGTTTGTGCCTTCTTTGGTACCTCCATCAATGTCTCCTGTGGTACATCCATCTTTGTCTCCTGTGGTACCATCATCATTGTCTCTTCTGGTACCTCCATCATTGTCTCCTGTGGTATCTCCTTTATTTTTCTCCTGTATTACGCCTATTGGGCCTTCTGTTCTACCACCCTAATTGTCTCTTGTGGTACCTCCATCATTGCCTCCTGTGCTATGCCTTTTGTGCCTTCTTTGGTACCTCCATCAATGTCTCCTGTGGTACATCCATCTTTGTCTCCTGTGCTACCGTCACCTGTGCCTCCTGTACTGCCTGGTCGACTTTTTTTCTGTGGTACCGCCATCACTGTCTCCTGTGCCACGCCTTTTGTGCTTTCTCTGGTAGCTCCATCATTGTCTCCTGTGCTACCTGCAGCAATGTGCTACCCCATTTCTTCAACCAGCACTTCATCCTCTCAAGAAACTCTATCCCATACATTACAGGAACCCTCAGAACACCCGTCTCTGCAAACAACCTTGGTTCTACCCTTGGGTTGTCCTCCATTTTTCAGCACACCCCTGCTCACTTGCTGGGTTGCGCTTTCTTGTCTTCTTTAGGTACATATGCAAAAGTTTGCCTTTATGCCAGTCGCCATGGATAGCCAAGTTTAGCAAGTTCAAAGCTCCGTTTTCTTTGTTGATAGGCACGCTGCCCATGAAAGGTACAACTTCTGCATGTCTGGGCACGGCGCTGTGCGGAAAGGCACATCTGGCAGGTACTCGATGACACGTTCAAGGCTGCACCTTGTCCTGTGCTCTGAGATGCACCTGATCAGTGACGTGCTCGCTGCCACGCATGGCACCAGCCTCCAAGATGTGCTCGTGCTCTGCGATTTCCAGGCCGCGAGAGGTGTGAGGGCAGAGTCCGCATCTGTCCCTTTGATTCGGGCTCTCCTAGACATCTGCCGCGGTGAGTAACTGCCTGGTCAGTCTAAGCAATTCCTGCTGAGTGACTCAGGGAAGTGGGAGTCAATGGGACCCTGGCTGGCCAGGCATTAGTGGCCTCTCTGGAATGTTCGACGCCTCACCGAGGGACCCCAGCGCGCTCCCAAAAGGAGAGTTCTGCAAACGGGTCCTTGAGCAGCGAGAAACAAGGCAGCCATGAGTTAGAGACTAGTAATAATGAATCATAAATCTCCAGCGCGGGTGGTCGCGTCTGCCCCGTCAGCTCTCACTTCCCTCCAACGCCCCCCCCCCCTCCAGCTCAGTCGCTGGCATCACCTTTCCAATTGTTACCTCTTGACCTGTTCACTTCACAGAGCCTCTTCCTGCAGCCTCTCGTCCCCCTGGGCTGGGGAGAAACACGAGCTTCTCTCGGAGTCTGTCCCTCGTGCGCCGGCGTCGCAGGCTCCTCGGCCTCTGGAAGGTGTTTCCATCTGTTTTTTGGAAACTCAAACAGATGCATAAAAGTGTGGGAGGAGGGACCGGCGGGGCTGCAAAGCGAGGGGGTAAGCATTATATATCGGCCAGCAGCATACAGACGTGGATGGACGCAGGAAAACAGGGGGGTGGCTCTAAGGTGGCTGATCCTGGGCACAGGACCAGGGCATGTTGTAATCAGTGCTTGAAATGGAAAAAACAGAAGGGCAGGTACTCTGTACCAGAGTACCTGCTTGTTCCTGATAAGTGCTGGTACTCTCCTATTAAAAGTATTGCATTTCTTTTGAGAAGTGCCGGTACTCTCCCTCTCAAAATAAAAAAGTGCCGGTACTCCATACCGGACAGTACCGGCCCATTTAAAGCACAGGTTGTAATGACATGTTAAGCATGAGGTGCAGGCATGGCATGGTTGTGAATTATCTGCTGGCCGAAAACATGCTGTTGAATCATTCTCGCCTTGTCCACATTGACTAGCGCTTTGCAAGGTCTTAGACATGCAACTGGCTGTATTCCAACAAGCAACAAACAAGCATTGGCAAAGCCAACGGGTCTAGTTTTTGACAGTGAAAGTGTTTAGTAAAAGATTGTACCATTCAGCTAGAAAGAAAATTCCTTGATGATGACCAATCAACTAACCTCAAAAAATCATGGCTTGATGGACGGGCCATCCAAGCAATGACTAGCCACGAGCAACACCTGGAAGCTAATGACTGAAGGGAGTTGAGTCAAATCCCACTCTCTCGCTACATCTTATTGTATTTTTTACTCAGAAATGATAATATGAGGTCAGAGCTGCCTATAGTCAGATCAATGAGGTTTCGTGTACCAGCTCTGATGGAAATCTCCCAATAATAATAATTGGCTCATTATCCCTACCTTGTACTAATATGCAACACTCGAAGACAGAGCACCCAGCATTCTTTTTGGAAGTATCGTAACCAAAGCGCATTTCCTGATAGGCTGATACAACATCTGATTACTGCCAAATGCCCCCAACATGTCTCCACATATCACGGACACTCAGCTAAGTTCATAAAGTTTTTCCTTCACTGGCGCATCCCTAACCTTTTGTGAAGCTCCACTTCCAACTGCCATCATGGGGGCAGCAACAAACAAAGCCACATTCCGACTGCCATATTCAGGGTGTGATAAATTGGTAGACTTCATCTTCTTCAACTTCACCAAGATTTTGTACATATATTTAACATACTTGGGAATAGCAAACAGCCAGAGGTATTTCGAAAATAGATTACAATTCTGGAAAACCTACACTTTGCTGGAATATTCTCAAACACCGTTATCAACTTCATACAAAGCCACTGGCAAAAGTTTACTTCTTTAACACAACTGTTGAAGATGTTAGATCCTGGTAGACCTGAGGCTGGATGGTTTTGTGACTCAGGCAATGTGTGTTAAACTCTATGGGCCTCATTTATGAAAAGTGACGCATCGCTGCGAGAAAACAGCGATACGTCACTTTTCATTGCGCCCTCCTTGCGACCCCAATGATGCGTCATATTTACAATATGATGCATCATTGGGCAGAGACTTACAGATACGTCAGTATTTCTGACGTATCTGTAAGCACAAAAGTGACGCATTGCTGGAGTGTGTCACAAAAGTGACGCAACTCCAGCAATGCTTCCTTTCACATGGGGAAAGCCTCAAGTAAAAGGGCTTGCGTCAGTCTTACGCCTGCTGTGAGGCAGGCGCAAGATTTTGACACAACGGCGTCCTAAAAGTGACGCAGTGAAATCTCATAGATTTCACTGCGTCACTGTTACGAGGCTTTTTGCAGGGGAACGCCCCCTCTGCATACATTATACCTGACGCAGGTATAATGTAGCGCAGGGGTTTACAAAGTGACGCATCTGCTTAGATGCGTCACTTTGTAAATAGTGCGCAACAGGAGGCATGTTTTACGCAGCCGATGCGTCACAAAAAGTGACGCATCGGAAGCGCAAAACTGACGCAAAACCTCATAAATGAGGACCTATGTGCCACAGGAGCATCAGCCATGTAGTAGTCTCAAAAAAGTTGTCTCAATGCCTGACGTTACAGTGGGACATCTTAAGGTGCTCTCAAAGTGGACTCTGGCCTACAGCTCTGAGTCATGGTGACCAGGCTTAAATTAAGTTGGTAGTGGCCAGTGGGGCCCACAGGCCACTCTTTTTTGGGGGCTGGGTCTAGTTTTTCCTCACCGGACATTGACTGAGAGAAAGAGAGGGATAAACAAACACAGAGGCAAGAAGGAGGAAGAGAAAGCTGGGAAACCGTGGCAAAGGGCGAAAGCAGGCGCGAGATAAAAGGTCAGGGACTGGGAGAGCGGATTAAAGAGGCCTGATGTGGATTAGGTTCAAGATTAGCAGCATCGGCACTCAGTGAGCCGCAATTGATAAGAGCAGTCACAGGTTTCTGAGCAGAGCCTTGGGCACCGGTATTTATTCTTTCACAAATTAAACACTGATGTTGATCAGACTTCTGCTTTTGCCTACACTGTGAATGTTATATGCACGATTAACACTTTATGAATTGCTCACTTAGCTCTGCTTCACACTTTAAGTTAAATGTGCACTGCTGTTTCCCAGTCTATATAAGATATGTCGCTTATCTAAAAAAGTAGTTGACACGTGTCTACACACCTCTTTATTAAAATGTAATACGAAATGCAATTCTAATGCTGAAAATTCTGGATTTCAGCCCATCGTACAATTATAAAAAAAAAGTGTTTTTTAATAGTTCAGTCTACACAAGCTGACTTTTCATTTCGAGTTCTTATTAACATTACAATGGTGAGCTACAACTACTGTTGTCCATTTTCAATGCACTGACAAATATTCAAAATGCAAAATCAAATCACTGTGTTCAGCCTTGTAACACTTTAAACCAAATTCAGACTTTCAATTATTTGTTTTTTTAGAGCATGATCAGTTCCTTAAAAAAATTAAAAGCTTTTAGAATTTCCCACTCAAAATGTTTTTGTGCAGCACAGTCTTCAGAAAATTGGTTATAACTGAGAACATCTACTGCACAAGCGATTTAGTAGCTTGTCAGATTAGTAACCAGAAGCATGGGGTTTCTGTAATTTCCTGAGCCTGTTAGATCTGTGCAACATGAGGGATAGTTTTACTGGCAGATGCCAGAGCATGTAAACTCTCTGTAACCCAATGGATAGTGTTGCAGTAATAGACGTTGGCTTGTGCGATCAATATACCATGTTAGATTGCTTTCCTGAGGCCTGGAAAGGTAAAATCTGGTTCACCTGATTGACTGGTTCGCTGACAGGTGCCTTATTTTGTAAGGTATAGGTAACTTAAGGGAGGGCTTTACAGCCAAAAGCATAGTCTTGCAAGAGGTTTGTGTCCTAATCTTAGCATTACCATGTTTTTACACTAAAGCATATATATATGCTTTCAGACTCCCAAGTCTGCAAAATCTTAGTGAGGTGTTGGAAATATCTCATTTCTGAATCATTTAAAATCTCTGCCAGCCGAGGCATAGCACTGCTGTCCAAGTCTTTTTCAAGTTATTTTTTTTCACGTTTCTAGGCGCTCTGCAGCATTTACACTTGGGACATTTGGGTTCAGGAGTGAAGTGACATACCTCCAGCGGCCCTTGATGGATGTCCCTTGTTAGCCTTGCACAGTGTGGGTATGAGATCTGCAGAAGTGCTTAAGTTGTGACAGTTTTTATTTAGAAGGTAACTTTAAAGTAGGAGTTGCATCACAATGGATGTGCCTCAAAATATGGTTTTAAAGACAAATTCTTTAATTTAGATACGCTGCTGAGGATTGATAGTCTACCGAATCATCAGGCTGCAGCCCCCAAAGCCTTTAATGTAGCCAGAACGGTGGGCGTGGGCCAGATGAATTTTTTGGCCAGTCAGCCCCGCTTCGCTGCAAGTTCATTAAAGTGTGAAATAATTAAAAAATGTTTGTGAATTTTCACAAAATTGAAAGTTTATGTTCGTATTCACCATATTTGCATTAGATTCCTCTAAAAGCTCATTTGACACACCCCTGCGCATAGAAATATCTCTGCAGACTAGTTAATATTATCTATAAAAAGGAGAGTGGCCCCACTACTCCAAGAGACAGGGTTCCTTAAAAACCAATAATATAGCAAAAGAGAAAAATCACTTCGAGAAATCACCAGTCAGATAAATCCCACTCCACTGTATCATCTATCAGAAGCTCTCAGTCTTAAAAGGACCCAAAATGCAAATAAATAACATCTGTATAATGAAGCATAGACTTAAAAAACCATAGGACAATAAATAAAATTCATATAGTTAAAAACATTCAAATAATCTCATAGAAAACATATTTCATACTTGTTATAAAACATCACAAATAAGAAAGACAACATTCCAGACATACATTTGTGATTTAAAACTGTTAATTTAAAGAAATCAGTAAGTGAAAGAGCAAAATGTCACAAACTGTTCATTGTTCCTCAAATTTAACAAAATCAAGGGGGCGTTGACGCATTTCAGTTGAAAAACAGTATAAGACCACCTTCTTCAGGACAATAGTATAAATATCTCTCTAATTGATTATGCAGTGTTCATCAATATTCTATAGTTGTTGCTATAGGGGTAAGTGACCCTTTTGACCATCATAGACCTGGACATAGAGACATAATTTTATTTAACTGGTTGCTCCCATAGGTACATGAGACGTAACCTTTCAGAAGTTCATAGTATGTACAGGAAAGATTTTATAGGCAGGAGTCTCTATATTCCTGTATTCCCAGGTGTAATTCCTAACGGATATAGGTCGAAATGCTTTATAAAAAATCTTGATTAGAATCTCAATATTCAAATCGACAATCCAGGAGGTGATGATGGGGACTAATCAGCCCTCCAAATGACTGTATGTCCAGGAAGTAACTACCGTTTCAGGAACATGTCCATTAATTATGCTGAGTAGGCTTAGCTTTCCCAGTCCTCCTTTCAGGAAAATTTAAAAACATTAGTCCCCATCATCACATTCTGGATTATCGATTTGAATATTGAGATTCTAATCAAGGTTTTTAGGTCTCGCCTAGACGGAAGCAAAAGTGAAGCTTTTGCTGTCTGTCTAGAGCGAGACAACTTATGTTATCACTTTTGGGGGAATGTGGACAGCAGACTGACACGCGCTTCTCCTGCCGGAGATTTGACCGCGTGGGCGCGCTTTGGCGCCCTGGCTGCTTGTAACGTGCATGGCGTGAATTAGTTGCAGTTTCATTTATGCGCTCGCACACAGCCACACTCACACGCAGGCAGGCACGCACGCACGCACACACACACACACACACACTGCATACACACACGCTTTCCTCCCCCCCCTACCTCACCGGGCTCTTTTCTTGCTGGAATCCCTGTTTTCTTGTGGGCTCTGATGGGCGGGGGCGATGCGGCCAGGAGCTCCAGTGCTGCTACGGCAGTCCCTGCGGTGCACGAGCTGGGCAAGACGGCGGCTGCGCAGGATTCGGCTGGATGACGTCAGCTTCCTTCAGTGTGCACGAGCTGGGCAAGACGGGGGCTGCGCAGGATTCGTCTGGTATGCTGTAAGTTGGTGCATGTTAGGACCTCTGTCCTGAGGGCCGCAATAGAGGTTTCCAGAAACAGACCCATTAAAGAGACAGGCTCCTCGAATGTCTTTCCTTCTCTTTGTGTTCTCCCTTCCATCCTTCATGCCTGCTCTTCCGTCTATCTTCCTCCCTTCGCTCCTTTCTCCTTCCACCCCTGGCTCCCCCATCTTCTTGGTATGCAGCGACCACGCTCCCAGTATGACCCTTCTCACTGTGAGGCTGCTCCATGTCAGCATCCTCTGGAAACGCGGGACTCCGCCGCTAATTGGGCTCAGAGTCCGCGGCTGCTTCGTAAATGATGGTTTAATGCACGCCTTGGAGCCGGGGTCATGTGAAGGTGCAGCCTTTGAGCGGCCCGTACAGCGTCGGCGCTGCTTCACCAGGCCCCCGTGTTTCAGACAGGCGTGCTCTGTGTTCTCATGATGGGGCGCAGTGATGCCTGTGACCCGCCGTCTGGAGCATTGCCTGCTCCATTGTGCATGACTGCGGACGTGCCGGCCTCCAGCTCAGCATCCCCAGGGCACGCTTGACCCACGCATTCAACAGTGCTTTAAGTAAGCCAGGTCCCTCCGGGTCTCAGACCCTGTCGTATTTAAACACAGACACTGAACCCGTACCTGTCGGGCCCTATAATAATATTCTTACCTTTACAGAAAAAAAAACACCCATTGTTTGAACAATGACTGTACAAAGGAAATGCATGTCCGCGCTATAGATCCTGTTCAAATTTCACACTTTAGGCCTAATCCTGCAGTCCCCAGGAGAATCTGCTTATTTGAACGATGTGTTTTTGTAGTTTTTACTATCTGCACATTCATCTTGTATAGCTCTTAATGTCAACCGAGTCGTCCCCAGGTGTCTGTGTGAGGTCAGGTTGTGGTTGAGTGTTTAAAACGAGCCACAATCAAAAGGTTTAACTTTCAGCAAGGCGAGTTTTTCACAGTGCCTAGCAGTAGGTCATAAAGGGGTTAAGAATACTTGTACATTCAATCCTTGGCCTCTCTGCAGATCGCAGTGTTCCTGTGTGCTAGGGTGTGAGGAAGGTACATGGCTGTCAAAATAAGGCAGTGCAAGCTGCAAAAGTAAAATAAACAAGCATTTACAATGCAATAGGTCTCGCGTTTACGCGAGTTTGAGCTATTGGCATTGTAAATGACAATGCCTTTTATTTATGTTTTGCTTTTTAAAGCATAAATAAAAGGCATTGTCATTTACAATGTCAATAGCTTAAACGCACATAAATGCGAGACCTATTGCATTGCAAATGCTTGTTTTATAAAGCACTTTGACCTATATCCATGGTGGGAGTGAAGCTGCACCACAATGTAAGATGCTCAGTGGGACTGGCTCAGTCCCACTGAGTATATTACAAGTTCCACCACCACCAGCTATTTCATGGCAGGAGCCCCACCATGAAAAGGCTGGTGGTGAAAAAACAAAGGGGGCCCTACATGGCCCCCTGCCCCCCTGCCATGGGGATACATTCAGAGGGGCACAACATGTGTCCCCCTGTCTGTATTCCCTTAAAGTTCCAGCACAGCATGCACATCACCATCCAAACTGTGCTTGAACTTTTTTGCTGTTCTAATTGCAATGCCTGTTTTCCAGGCACCGCCATGGGAAAGGCAAAGGAGCGTCGCCCTTACACGAGTGCAACTCGTAATGAGGCAGGTTGCGTGGTTTTGGAACAGCTGTGTTGGCGGAGAGCCAGTGCCTCTGCCCCAAAGTTATAATTAGGCCCTTTGTGTAAATTCTGTTGTCATACATTCCATCTCCTCCTGTCAAAATTAGATTCTTCATTTGTTGAGAATTGCTAAGATTGTCACACATGGCAGACTTACTTACTATAGTTAAACAACAGGAGAGAGAGGGTGAATTTATGCCACTCTTAGTCCCCCAAAACAGTTTTATATAAACAACAGAAGAGTGAGATTAATAAACAAAGACAGCATGAAAAATCACTCTGAATTTCAAAAAGAACCCTCACTCACCAACCTAGTTGGTGACATGCTTCCCCATTGGGTTCCCACCAGAGAGGCCAAATGCCTCCCTTGTGTGCTACAACGCCTGTTTACTGCGGAGCAGGTTTTTTCAGTGATGTGAGTGTGCTAAGAGTGTGTGCAGAGAAGTGATTTAAAAAATGCCTTGGTTTTATCCAAATAACTTTATTGGTGGAAAACCTGGCATCAATAAAAGCAATTGTGGTTGATTTTACCAGATATATCCTAAAGTGAAAAGTAAAAATGGTCAACATGTTTCTGCCTTTGTATGCTGTTAGCGAGGCAAAATAAGATTTTCAGAAATCCAAAAGATGTTCACAAAAACCGTGAGTTATACCGGTTCAATTTCCCCCACAGGTTAGGGTGCACCTTAGCGTGCGCATACCACCATGGTGAGTTGGTCCTGACGAATGCCTCGCCAACAGACTTTTTTTTCTTTCGCCTCCCATTCATGTGAGCAGGTGCACCATTCCTTCCAGCTCCTACTCGTTCTCAGCTGAAGTAGGTTAATGTTCGTTTCTACGCTCAGTGTGGAACCTGGATTACACACACTTCGAATTTTAGACCTTTTAACGAATGTCATGGGTGAAGAGGTGCAACTTTTCACTTCCCATTCAATGTCACTTACGAGCAGGAGCACCTTCCAGACTCTGTCCCATGTCAATTGTGAGAAGGTCCAACTTCCCTTCTGGCCCGACTTAATGCCACCTGCAGAAGGTGCGCCGTTCCCTCCAGCTCCTATTACATGTCACCTCTGAGCAGGAACTTCTCACACTGTCACCATAGCAGGCCCAAATTGACTTCCAACTCCTACTACATGTCACCTGAGAGTTGGCGCACAAGTAAAGGTCTATAAATAAAAGGACTCACTGTCACGTGGTTACACTTTCAGGTCCTCTTTCTCACTCAGGACTTATCGTGGACTGAGTGAGTTCCTTTGACCAGCACCCCTTGCCTACTGTTACTTTAGTGGTGTTATTAGTAGTAGAAGCAACAGTAATAGTATTAATTCTTGCTTTGCTGGTATTGGGGAGAGGAGTTGGCCTAACGGCTAGGGCGGTTGACCTCGAGTCTGGGGAACTGGGTTCGAGTCGCAGCAATGACTCTGAACATCCTATGATTCTGAGCAAATCACTTAATCTCCCCGTGCCTAACAAACATAAATGTGTCCTCATGTAGTGCAACTGGTGCTATGTAAAGCGCTATGATACCCGATTCGGGTCAAGTTCGCGCTATATAAAACTCTGTAAAAGAAAAATAATAATAAGAAGAAATTGTTATTATGAATAATAGTATGACAGAGGCTTTGCTTCATGTATCCGCACCCATCACTAGATTTGATCCCAAATTACCGCTAACAGAGGTCAGTTGCTATTAGTTCTGCTGGACTAATAAAAGCATTAATTGGCACTGGGATATCCTACAACCCTATCTCTTGATTGTGGTTCCACAAATGAATACCTGCCAAGTCGGGTTGACCAGCCTAGTGTTCCAGGCCCCTCTCTTCTCCTGATTCTACCTGTCCTGTCCAGTCCTTGGAAATGGCTTCCCTTGGTCGCCATCAATGCTGGCATTCCAGTGATGATAGCACACAGGTCTCTCAAAGCTATGCAGAACGAACCTGACAATGTATCCACTCAGAAGCCCTGGCCCTATCTTTGAATGAGTGTAGTTTTTCCAAACATGCCATTTCTTCCAGAATCAAAAATATATTATCTTCGCTTCCGCCATGTTTACATCCCTTCCATGCATAGGTATCTCGTTAATCTGATGAGAAACATATGGGTTTCTATGAGAAGTACTTTTAGGTTCAATTGTCTCATATTGAATTATTTCATCCTGATTGTTATCCTATGATTTTATATTATCCATTATTTAATAATGTTCTTAGCCATTTGTTGATTACATTATTTTATAACTCAACTTTTAATGTTCACCCACAGTATGCTTCCCGCCTCAATTTTCTTTTTAATGTGTGCCTTTTCTCTCCACGTGTACCTCTGTGTTTCAAATATACCGCCCTGCCCACCTTGAGAGGCATTTAGGGATAGCCAAACTTTCGGCATCTAACATTCGTTTCAGCAATTTTGTTTTTAGTAGAGCAGTATTAAGTCTAACACATACCATTTATGATTCCCTATGCAAAAAAAGTACACATTTCAGTACATTTGGAGTAAATAGTAGAGTTTATAAAATATGGAAACCTCATCCTGCCTGGTTTGCGTTACAGGCTACTACGCCCTGCTCCAATGTCATGTTATAACAAATTGTGAACAGTAATTGTAACCATGCTTATAGGATGGATTGCTGAATATTATATTTAATGGGACATGCTCTTCATAGCAATAAATCTCATTTGATTTGTAGCCAAAGTCAGGAAATGTAGCTTTTTGTATAAATGTTCCACAAAATTGACACCACGTATTGCACAACCTGTGCATCTCAGTCACATTTATCACTTTATTTATCCAATTCTTCCACATTTTTTCTTTGAACAGTTGCATGAAGGTTTACTTTTGCATGAGTTTTAAGTATTTGATAACGTTATTTAATGCTTTAGAAATGTGTACCATGCACTCTAATATTTATGCACCTAATCCCTTTAACAAACAAGCACTTACAAAATCCAAACCACAAACATGAGACCAGCCGGTTTGAATATATATCTATGGTTTTCAGTCCTCTTTAAAAAGACCTGGAAGTTGTGAGAAAAATACTATCCTGAAAGAAACAGTTTCAAAGCCTAGGCACCTGATTCACATAACACCTCAACTTTCCACATAAAAAAAGGTTAACCCCAAAATGGTCAATCCCTTAGGACTGAGATATAACAGTGTTTGGAACTGTTTATTCTCTTAGACTTGAACAGTTTCTTTTTAACTCTTAGACTATAAGTAGCCAGCATAAACATACTCCTTGTCTTGATTTTGGCCCAATGACAAGTGAGTGAAATGATGCATCTAAGTGCTGTGAGAAGTTGGCCTGATATATGATGTTCACTAGTTCTAGTGACCACCTTGTATAAGTCCAAACAACCCTTATGGTGATTGGTTGTAAGTCAGCCTTATAGACCAGCTATCCTAGTGGTAGCATGGATAAAGCAGTCTTAGGCTAAACTCTTTTGGCATGTGAAGCCAGCTGTTTGACCACAATATAACCCCTTGAATACCAGATGAAAGGACACCACACAGGTTGTTATGAAAATAAACAATATATTTATTAATACCAAACACCTCTGAACTCTTTATGAGGTCAGAGGGCTAAGCACATGACAATCTCTTAGGAAAAATACGATAAGTTGCACAAAATTACAATGGTGCCCTAGGGGCACGACAAACCATATACTAAGTAAGTGGAATGTGAAAGTCGATAGAAAGAATGGAGCTGTCCAGAGGCTGGGGGTTCGCTAGGACTACGCTATCTTCACCTTAGGTAAGTAATAGGAGGCCCCCGGGACGCGTGTGCAGAGTGTGAACTCACACGCGAGATGCGTAACAACGTCTATGACAGTGCAGTTCAAGTTAAAGGTGAGTACGGACAATCCTGACTAGTTAGGACTAAAACGACTGTGGATCTAGACACTAGGACAGTTAAACTACCCTTGAGCACCGAAATGCTCTCGTTACCTCACCCACGAGCTGCGGGTGCATAGGTGTCAAAGTGTGTCGGGTTCTCGCGTTGAAGTCTATGGAGCCTGGAAGAAAAGATGCTGCAGGCGACCAGGAGGAATATGTCCGGTGCGATCCAAGGGTGGATCGGTGAAGAAGAGGACCTGAAAGCAGAGGGGACAGTGTTCAAAGTCACTAGCCAGTGACTGGTGTGGAACCAGGAAGGAACCAGATGCTGTCGTCGCGATCAGGTGAAGAGTGGACGCTTGTCTCTGCAGCCACGTGGACCAGGAGGTGTCTTCGATGACCAGGATGGAGGCACGAGCTGTTCCAAGCAGGCTCTCGCTGTCGGCAGTGTTGGATCCGGAATCGGCATTAACAGGCCTTGGCAAAGGCAACCCACGCGGTGAGTGGAAACGGCGTCTGGAGTGGACCAGGAGGGTTCGGGGTACTCCTCTTTTGGAAGGGAGCAAGGGCCAGTCTGGTGCAACCAGACCAGCAGTGAAGATTTCAAAGTTCTTCGTCTAGGAGGCCACTAGCCAGCCGGCAAGTGACCAGACAACGCGTCAAGCAGCAAACAAGCAGAAGGGCCCCACGCAGATCTCGTGGATGCTGGAGGGCTGATCTTCGGTGCAGGAGCTGCTCGGGGCTGGGGCTTCTCAGTCCCCAAAGGACTTGGTCGAGTTTACCTCGGGAGTCGTGCTGAAAGCGAAGTGCAGGTTCTTTCAAGATGGCCGGTCCCACGTGTCTCGTCGCACCCACGGGTCTCAGCTGTGCTGCAGATGTAGGTAGAGGTCGGAGAGGTCTGGGAATCCAGGTCTCGTTGGGCTCTGAAGTCTGGATCCTCGAGGGAAGACGACAAAGTGAAGCCGCTGGACGCTTGATGGTGCCTGCAGTTGCAGGGTGGACACTCCTTGTCCACATGGGAGATTCTTCAGTCTTCTGTGGAGCAGAACGTCGAAGTCCAGAGTTTCTTCTTGTAAGTTGTTCAGGATAATCTAATTTGGAATGGGACCAGCTCCTACCTTTATTCTCCTAAAGGGGGCTGCACTACTGACTAGGTCCCTCCCCTGGGTGGGACCAGGAAGGGGGGTGGTTACACCCCCTATCCTTTGTCCGGTTTCGCACCAGAGCTGGGGCAGGGATGCCCAAGCAACTGGTTTGAACCGGTGTATGCACAGGACACCTTGTGTGCCCCGGGCATGTCTCATTCCTTTCAGGCCTGTCCTACCCAATACACAAAATCCAGTCTGGGGTGGAGCTAGCACCTCCCAAGGCAGGAAACCCTTTGTCCAAGCCTCCCTTGCTGGAAGGACTCCCAGCAGCAGGAGGTCAGACTTGTGTCTGTGGTGGCAGCATCCATTTCGTGATGCCAAGGCTCGAGTTTACTTTAACCGGGGTTCTCAGTTACATACATGTCGTGTCCCTCTAGAAGGGTGGAATGCTAGCCCCGTCGCCAGAATTGGCGAGGGGGTAGTATTCCAATTCGTATGACACCTTACTCGACATGTTTGGATAATGTTATACCAAAGTTAGCATTTAACCGCGAGGATTATAATGCACTTAAGAGTATATGGTATAGCGTTATCATGGAACAGCTATTAGGACTTGGTTCCGCAATCTGCAGACAGGCTCAGCTCATGCCAGAGCACCATCTCACATAATTCCAAGCACTCTGCCTTCAGGATTGATAAGGCCTGCCATAGGAGTGACTGATAGGAATATATGTGTCCATTTTAGGTTTAGATATAGGTATACTATATCTACAGCAAAGCGTGATTACACCACCTTGCCCCAGCTGTCATGCAGCCAGTTGTGTTTGTTTTAGATGGCCAGCCAGGGGTGGCATAATACATGCTTCAGCCCCTGGTAGGCCCTGGGTACACCTATGCCCTGGATACCTATGGTATACTGTACAGGGACTGATAAGGTGGCCCAGTACCAATTGCTAAATGCACCTAAGGTACATGGTTGTCAATTTTAACAGAGAGAGAAGGAAGCCTGGGGTCCTGAATAGCAGGATCCCAGGCCAACTAAGTCAAAAACCAGCAAAACACTAGTCAAAAAGTTGGGGGTAACCATAGTCAGATATCCACCTTCCTACAAGTGCCACCTTACAGATTTTGTTATTAAGCAGGTTTGATGTACCAATTATGTTTGGCCTTATTTGTGCATGTGTTGTACCACCCCGACTCTCCAATTGGTTCACACTAGTGGCCCTGTGACATACCCCACATGTTTCCTATGTTTGCAGTTCAGAATCCCTTTACGTATGTATGGACAGTCTTTAGTACTGCTCTTAAAATCAATCAGACTATAGGATGTTTGATAACTGGTGTACTGTGCTTTGTGATAGTAGGGAATTGATTTAATATTGTGCCTGCACATAACATAGTAGGTTGGATTTCTTTTGCACAATCCATGTGACAAGATTGAGAGGATTCCAGGTGATCTATAATACTACTGGCAACATTTCTCCTGGCGTGCACCAGACGCAATGCTGCCACAGCACCTGTGTGCTCAGGTCTTTGTAGCTGTGCAATATTCTGCCATTCAGGTGCCAGATTTACCTCCAGCAATCAGGATATTTTTTATGGCCCTTAGTTGTAATCTGGTGGTCCCTGGTGCCGTTTTGGGGTGAAACCATAATGTAGCTGCTTTAAATTGTAATGTGTAATGTGTATTTACTTTATTCGATAAAAAAATCATCATAAAAGTATACAGTTTATACAGTACATTAAAAAGATAAAAAGGTAGGGGCTCAACAATCATAGATATACATACAGCCTCGCATACTACTCAATTTAAATTATCAAAAATATACACTCAGAACTGTTACATAAAAACCATAAGAGACATTTCCTGCCATAGGGCCGTCCGGCGGTTAGGTTAAATGGGGGGTAGGCTTGGCCCTCCTTGTGCGTGTCTGCCATGCACTACCCAAAAATTTAGCTACCTCACACACCATAGCGATAGAAGATGTGTCAGTGCGGAGGACCCGTAGGGACATTTTGTGACATCTAAGGCCCAACCCCATGCATAATGGTTTTAACCATATCTTCCTAGTGACCCTGTAAGCCGGACAAGCAAAGAGAAAATGCGCTACTGACTCATTGGGGTCTGCACATCCAGGACAGGATTTAGAAAGAACACGTATACTTCTCCACCCAGAAGAAAAGTCATTCACCGGCAAAGTCCTGTGCCTAAATTGTAGCGAACAGAAGCAAAATGTGAATGACACTACAGTGGATCAATTAATGAAGAGGATTAACTGAAAATCCCTCCATGTAAGTATGTATAGTGTATGTATTAATATTAAAACAAGCATTTACAATGAAATGAGAGTTTGAGCTATTGGCACTGTAAATGACAATGCCTCTTATTTTTGCACTGTTTTTAAAACAGATAAATAAAAGGCATTGTCACTTACAATGCCAATAGCTTAAGCTCTCCCAAATGCAAGACCTATTGCATTGCAAATGCGTGCTATACATTTTTTTTAAACGCCTAAGTAGAGAGCGTGTCCTCAGGCACGACAAAAAGCTATTTGAGAAGAAAGTGCTCTGAGACAGTAATTAATGCCTACCGAGTAACAACACAGGTAACAGGGAGTGTTGCCATGGGAGGTTATAAAATGAGACAAGACGGTACTAAGGAGGGACTGCTAAGCCTTTTGGCTAATGAACGGCCACAGTTTACAGTGACCAGACAAGTCAACGCCGTCTCCTCGTCGTGCTTCAACATCCTACGCATGCTACGTAAGATCTTCCGATGGATCCCAACCGAGACCAGGAAGACGGTCACCCAAGCCCTCGTCACCAGCCGTCTGGACTACGGCAACTCCCTCTACGCCGGAACCACCGCCAAACTCCAGAAGAGACTCCAGCGGATCCAGAACACCTCAGCACGACTCATCCTGGACATCCCCCGCCGCAGCCACATCTCCGGACACCTGAGAGACCTGCACTGGCTCCCGGTCAACAAGAGAATCACCTTCCGGCTCCTCACCCACGCACACAAAGCCCTACACAACCAAGGCCCAGGATACCGCAACAGCCGCCTCAACTTCTACGCTCCCAAACGCCAGCTTTGATCGACCAGCCACGCCCTCGCCGCCGTCCCCCGCATCCGAAGAGAAGGTCCTTATCCTACCTGGCCGCCAAGACTTGGAACTCCCTCCCGACCCACCTCCGCCTGACCCAAGACCACCTGGCCTTCAGGAAGCAGCTCAAGACCGGGCTGTTCGAGCAGTAGCGGACCCTCCCCCCCCCCCAGCGCCTTGAGACCCTCCGGGTGAGTAGTGCGCTATACAAATGATTTGATTGATTGATTGAGTGGACAATGACACAAGCCAATGAAAAATATGGGCGAAGAGTCGGCAGAGCTATAAGTACTTACCTCAATACAGCTAGCCTCGTAGAGCAGCACATGCGCGGCCCAGGCTTGACCTAAAAAATTTATTAGATTACACCAAGACTAAAAAGTATCCTCAAACAAAACAGAACACAGCAGCCCTAGCATCTACTGCTATAGACTTGTTTAGCTGCCTCTTCATTAATAAATGAGTAGGCTGGCGTTAAAATCAATACATTTATTTTTTTAATAGAAGCTTGAGCCTTATTAAAGCCTGGGATCTTGGGCTCCCCTTCCCTTCTGGCTGCCCTGAATGCAGCCCTGGCCCTGGTCTGGATATCTCTATTTCTAGCTCCATTTTCCACTGGGAGCCACCGCCCAACAGCGCACAGAGGGAAGTCTCCCACAACTTTATTACATGAAGTATAAATACTTTAATTAACTCCTGCTCCAGCTGTTTGCCTGCTGTGGTGGTTTGCAAATGATACCAGTGAATAGTGTTGTGTCCCACAGTGTTCCTTTGTATTTCTGTCAAAGCAGAACTGCTCCTGTAATGTACTTGTGAAATTCCTCATGCAATGGGAGGGGTGGGTAGGAAGCAGAGCTGTGGGCAGAGAGACATAGTCATGATAGGGAACTTGTAGGTTGAGGATTGATGATGCACTTAAGGGACCCACTGGGCCACAGCCACATCAATTAGATTATTCCTACTAGTAATTAACTGAGCAAAACACTTACTACTGAGGTCTCATGTAACCTGGAGGTCCCAGTCACCCTTAAAGAGTCGGAAAAAACAGTGTATGTTTACAAGTAATCTATGAGTCGCAGGCCCATATCTATCAAGGTTTTGTCTCACCCTTGTGCCAAGCATGCAAGGGGACGCAATGGCAAAGCAAAACTTAAATGAGTGTTACCAAGCCATGCAAGGCCGCCTTGCATGACCCTGTGAGGCTTATTAAATCTAGAGTAACGCAACACAGCACAAATCAGTGCCTTGTATTACTATGTGGCAGGAAGGCGTGCCATGGGTGGAGCGTGGGTATGATTACGCATCCACCAAAGCATTCTGACACATTACCAACACTGCTAGACCTAGAAATGCATCAGAATTGTACGCCTCCCCACCAGAGGTGCAACAAGGAGAAATATCTTTATACCTCCTCATTGTTTCCACTTTTTAAGCGTGCTGCACTCTGCAACACGCTTAGAAAGAGAGCAATGACTCTGAGACTTGTTTTTAAGCAGGAAGGTTACCTTCCTGCACAAAGAACAATTCTGCTGTGGTGCAAGGGTGCCTGCTTTGGCTCTAGGCAGCAGTTTGTACGCCAGCACAGGCAGAGAGCAGGAATGTTAAATACGGCACATTCCTGCCCTCTCTTTCATGCAGTGCAGCACAGCAAGATGGCTTGCGGCGCTGCGGTGCATGATTAGTTGATAAATATGTCCCTAAGTTTGAAACGTATATCTGTAGCTGACGAGCAGGCTTTTAGCTTTAACGTAAGCTTTCCACAGACACCCGCTTTGGCCAGCAGCTTATGACATTGAATCAAGACAAGGCCAACTCATACCGCTTAGGGTGTTGAATTGAGTACTATAAATTTGGAAAATAGCAAAACATGTTATAAAGTTTACATTGACCTGTGCTTTGGATATAACAGTGCAAGGTGATCAATTTTGCACATATCCTATATTAAAAACATAGGGGCATATTACCAAGCAATAGCGATAATTATCGCTATTGCTTGGTTAGAGACAAAATTTTACCGCCATAATGAGCATGGTGTGGTAACGTAGATGGTGTCCAACAACTATGTGTGTCACTCCTGACGCTAGCCATGTGTTGCACCTCATTCTTGTAGCTGAGAGTAGAGACTATGGGGCATATTACCAAGCAATAGCGATAAGTATCGCTATTGCTTGGTTAGAGGCAAAATTTTAACGCTGAGCTGCGGCGATTTTTACCGCAGATAAACCTTGGTATTACCAAGGTTTATCGCAAATGCGCTAAAAAACGGCCGCAATGCATGAATATCGCTGAAAAGTCAGCGATATTCATGCATTACCGAGCTAATGCTCTTAGCCATGCTATCCACCTCCCATTGGATAACATGGCTAAGAACTGCTCAGGGCAGGTGTTAGCTTTTGGAGATATTCGCGCTCAGCGCGAATATCTCCAAAAGTTGGTAATAGGAGATAGCGATGTTAGCGACAGTTTCCAGTCGCTAACATCTTGGCACGCCCACTTTGCATGTCATTAGTGATAAATTTCACTGACATGCAAAGCGGGGCCCAAGATGGTCGCTATCTCCTACTAGCTGTCGCTAACTGGTGTTAGCGACAGCTAGGTAATAGGGAGATCATTTTATCTCCGCTTTCTTGGCTTTTAAAGCCAAAAAAGCGGAGATAAACCCCCTTGATGATATGCCCCATCATTCTCAAAATGTTCATGTGAGGCAACATTTTAAAGCTCAGCCACAAGGATCACCATGAAATTTCTCATCATTTCAAAGTGAGTTGCACGTGTGTTATTCACACCCCTTTGTCACATACAGCTAGATTCATGAACGAAAAATCGGCTCGCAAAGGGCCAGATTCTCACAATCTGTCCCTTTGCGAGCGCAATTTTTGCATTTGGGATTCATCATCCCAAATGCAAAAATCGCTAATTGTGAAATCGCATATTTGCGAGGAATTGCATTTAAGGAATCTCTATTTGCGATTCCTTACATGCAATTCATGAAACACTTAAAAATTGCGAATTCGCAAATTTTGGCCGCTATTTACCGCGAATTCAAACCTCGTGGTAAATAGCGGAAACTTAGAAAAATGCACTTAAGTGCATTTTTCTAAGTTGTATGTTACACACACACATGTCCCAAGGACATGTGTGTGCGTAACACCAGCATCCAATGTCATTTCAGGGGTGCAACAGGGTGTCCATTGGACACCCCTGCACCCTTGAAATCGCAAAATCAAAATGCGAATCGCTAATAGCGATTCACACATTGATATGTGTTCCAAGGCCCATTGGGAATGAATGGGGAGTTATTCTTTATTTGCGATTAGCAATTAGCTAATCGCAAATAAGGAAGCTGTAGGAATCGCAATAAATATTGCGATTCCTACATGAATCCCGTTTTGCGAGTCTGTAATAGCGATTCCTTATTATTCGCTATTACAGACTCGCAAAACATGCCGATGATGAATCTGGCTGAAAGTGCTTCCATGATACTGGTGGCTAATCGTATTTCACATTAACCTATAATTTGTTTTTGATTATGAAGATGCATCAAACTTTCCTATAGGTGATACTTATAAGCTGTCAAATAATTTCCCTTGTACCAGGGCTTAGCATGTTTTGTCTGGAAGGAGTGACTGTTCCTGACTGTTCATGGCGGCTCATCAGTCCCCGGCTGGTGAACAGGAAGCTTTTGATGACATGTTTTGGAATCGACTACAGAGAGCTTTAGTTCTATCGTAAGGCTCATGTATCGGAGGGAAAAAAAACCAACTAAAAATACATAATTTTACACATACAGAGAGGAGCGCTGGGTCAGCTTTTTTCCTCCACTGGTAAGTTAAATTATTGTTCATATTTAGCCTGCTCAGTTGTGCGCATCTATCTAAAAAGTAGTGCACTTCAGTTTTTAGAGCTGGAGGGCCAATCCGAAATTTCTTTAATTTACTGTTTTCATTTTACTTTTAAAATTCTAATACCTATTGCATAGTAAATAACTAAAATTATTATTTTTTATACTCTGTATTGTGAGTCATTTTTACATTCTTAGTTTTTTACTGTGTTTTATTATGTTTCATATCTTTTATGGTTATTTATTTACCCGAATAAAGACATTTTCTTCTTCTTAAAAACTAAAACTATGCGCTTTCCAAGTCCATACCTATTGGCGTTGCCAGGGCTTAATATGTTTGAGAGGAATTTGGTCTGAAGTAGGAATCTGCTCCCCAGCACAACAAAATGCTGTTTTCTCTTCCGCATGTGAGGACAGATGTTAGACAGCACAATAAAATGGCTGTTTCTTGTACTACGTACTACTTTATTGGTAACAAGTATAAATGAAACTATACAGGAAGTCTTAGGCAGCTGCGGCCTCATTTATGAGGCAGTGCGTGAGTTTTGCGCTTCCGATGCGTCACTTTTTGTGACGCATCGGCGGCGTAAAACATGCGTCGTGTTGCGCACTATTTACAAAGTGACGCATCTAAGCAGATGTGTCACTTTGTAAACCCCTGCGCTTCATTTTACCTGCGTCAGGTATAATGTATGCAAAGGGGGCGTTCACACACAAAAAGCCTCGCAATAGTGACGCAGTGAAATCTATGAGATTTCACTGCGTCACTTTTAGGACGCTGGTGCGTCAAAATCTTGCACCTGCCTCACAGCAGGCGTAAGACTGATGCAAGCCCTTTCACATGGGGCTTTCCCCATGTGAAAGGACGCATTGCTGGAGTTGCGTCACTTTTGTGACACACCCCAGCAATGCGTGACTTTGCGCTTACAGATACGTCAGAAATACTGACGTATCTGTAACTCCTTGCGACATGATGCGTCATATTATAAATATGACGCATCAATCATGTCGCGGGGAGAGCGCAGTGAAAAGTGACGCATCGCTGTTTTCACGCAGCGATGCGTCACTTTTCATAAATAAGGCCCCAGGAGTCCACCACTTACAAACAATAATCCTTACTGAGATGAAGTTACAATGAAAGCATACTTTTCAATCAGTTATAAGTACGGTGTTCAAAGCATGTTCTGTGTATTTGCAAGTACATTTTCAAAATTGCACATCTTTTTTTCTAGAGGACCACTGACGTGTTCCTTTGCAAAGTCAAAGGTTCCTAAGAAGTAATGGACACCTGCAAGCTACCTATGAATTTCCCACTAATCCTGTTTGGGTTCCCGAGTAGCATGCTACCTGCCGAAAAGCACTTCAACACTTCATCAGTGGCAGTAAGCGCTATATAATGCAAACCCTTCCCTCTTTTATCCCTCCACTATCCTTTTCAATGCAAATAACAGACTAACATGTCCACCACTCAAATTAATTTCATGTTGTCCTTCACTAATTCATCACTAATCCTTTTTGGGTTCCGGGGTAGTGTGCTACTCACCCAAAAAAATACTTTGATACCTCCTCAGGGGTAGCAGGCGCTATATAAATGCAGTTACAATTAACAATAAGGGAACTGTTCTTAAAACACACCATGACTCTTTGTCTAATTAGCTTGCTGTGGTTCCGCTCTAAAGACTTGCTGCTGTGGACTGCCCATGAAGGAGACATTAAATAAAAAAATGTGAAAAGCAGAGACAAAGCCAATAGGTTTTGCTTGTAATTTGATTCTTGATTAAAGTAGTAAAAAAAGATTGCTGTAGTGAAAAAGTTGCAAAAAAAGGTTACTTTCTGGTTGCAATGCTTCCATGAGATAAATAGATTAATGTGCCATGCTTCAGTTTACTTTTGAGATGTAAAATACTCCTTCATGCATTGCAATGTAAATACTCCCTATGAGATGGAATGATACACCAAACAGCCAATAGCATGAGACATGCGGGAAAAACTTATCGGGTGGAGTCCACTCCATGTATAAGTATTTTAAGGAACTGGTGATAAAAAATATTCAGAATTAAGTGCTTCTAAAGCCAGATCTACATAGGATGTCTGCAGTCCACAAAGCAAGTTAATTGATAACCCATGAAGAGCACTTTTTAGCACTACAGGGACTGGTATTTCTACATCTGCTCGTGACTTGATTCCAAAACAAAATCCCTTGATGAGGGTTTTATGGTTGGTAGCTATTAAGGGATAAGCACAGGGATGTTTCTTTTGGGTATTCTCCCAGAATATAGCAGTGTCCTACAAAACTTTCATAGAAATAATATCGACAACCCCAATACTATGAAGGTACAGTTATTTAGGTAGATTCAGATTTATTATCCACGTATATGTACCTTGCCTTTATTTATAACTTCAAGGTGTGTAGATGTGGAGGTAAGAATAATAATTCTAATCTTACCTATGTAATTTCCTTCCCGATATTGTGAGAGTCGATATTCTGGCTATGATATTTTTGCTGGACAATATTTTCCCACAAAATATTTTGACATACAGCTGTTTCTTTTGTGATGCTTTTGAGATTGAATTGTATTCCCCTTTAATTACCAGTAACACTGAAATGGATGTGTTTCTACAGAAAGTTTTGATTCTTTAATTGATCACTTACAAAGGCCTTCTAACATTTCATATCATAGCTCTCAGCTGGCATATGTCATGAGGCTGACCTCCAGCCAGTCAACAGCATGAGGCATGCTGCAATGAGAAGTACAGCTTAGCCCATTACAAGAATTAAAGCACCCCGTTAGTTCGACACCAGTACATTGGCTGGAAAGTACACACATAGCATTACATAGACATTCCACTGCACTGACATTCATTACATAAATACAACTATAATATAATAAAATTCACGAAAATGATGCCTATTGTGTGAATTATGTCTGGGTGGTTGATTTTATGAATACTGTATGGAAGGTATGCACTCGAGTGCAGATGTCACTCAAGATGCCTGCACAATGTATACAGAGGTCATCTACATGGGAAACATCCTTTACAACGCAACTTTTACCACGCAGTGCTATTACAACGCAGGTTTTACAACGAAAACCATTACAACGCATTGCGCTGGGGGGCGCTCAAGGATAGGGAATAGATTTAAGTTACTATCCAACACCTTCCCTAGTGTCCACAGGGACTGGAGTTGGAATAGTAAATTAAACTATTCACTATCCAGCACCCCAAAGCACTATGCATTGTAACGGTATGCGTTGTAAAAACTGCTTTGTAACAGCATGCGTGGTAAAAGCATGCGTTGTAATGTCATACATCCCATCTACATGAATGTTGCCTGCTACATGTCTCCTGCATGCAAACATTATATGAAAAACATTAACTGAAGGAAAAGAACCAAACATCAGCCGAAATGCATGAAATCTAGTATTAAGTAATTGTACAAAATTGGAATTACACACAAAAAACAGATGGACCTAATATATATTCTTTATAAGAGGGGTTTAGCTTCAGGTACTGTTACAGTTAGGTTTACGAAAAGGCTATCGGTTATGGTTAAAAGGATATTAGGATTAGAGTTAAGATAACCCTGGGCGTAGTGTGCGGAGTGGGGCTCCGCGGAGCTACGCGAAGTGGGCACACAACTACGCCCACCCGCGCACTCCGCGTAGCCCCACTCCGCGCCGCCCGCCCTCCCTAAATACATAAATAAAAGTATAAAAAGCATTTAAAAACACTTACCTTGTCTGCCGCGTCCCCGGGGCTCCCTCTCGCCGTCCCGCGATTCGCGCCGCCACCGATTCGGATCCTAATGCGCATGTGCGGCCGGCCACGCATGCGCATTCCTCATGAGAAATGCGCATACGCGGCCGCCCGTGCATGCGCATTAGGATCCGAAATGGCGGCGCGAATCGCGGGACGGCGAGAGGGAGCCCCGGGGACGCGGCAGACAAGGTAAGTGTTTTTAAAAGCTTTCTATACTGTTTATTTATGTATTTAGGGAGGGCGGGAGGGAGGTGGGTGGCGGCCGGCTACGCACCGTCTGCGGAGCGCGCGTAGTGCCGCCTGGCTACGCCCGCTACGCAAAATGCGTAGGAGACGGCACTCCGTGCACTCCGTGCACGGAGCGTAGCTGGCTGCCCAGGGTAAGTTAAGATTAGTGTTATTGTTGGGGTTCCGTATGGGTTATGGTTAGGATTATAATAAATTAATCTGGCGGTAGGATGAGGTAGTGGTCTCTATTTAGTGGCTGGTCGATGAAGTAGTTGATCGATTTAGTAGTGCCCAACCAATGTAGTGCAAGTCTAATACTTTGCCTCCATTACATTGAGTAAAAACACTACTAAATTGAGTCATGAACTGTGGCCTATGGTGAAAGTTAGGATGCCATTGCGTCACTTTTATTGACCAACGGCACCACAATGGGCTTCACCTTAGGAAGGACGCAAACCGAGAAGAAATATCTTTATTCCTCCTCGTTTTTCCTTTTTCTATGTGTGCTGCATTAAACAGCACAAATAGAAAGAGTAAAAAGCCTCTGATTGTTTTTGTGCCGGAAGTTTTCCCTTCCTGCACAGAATGAATCAACCTCCTCAATGCAGGTACCCTTGCAACAATGCCTGAGTTTGGGCAAAGCAGCCAACTGTGCGCCATCACAAGGGAAAAGGACAGGAATGTGTCGTATCTGATAGACACAGGGCATTCCTGCCCTGCTCTTTTGCTGTGGGGCACAGTGGTGGTCCCTCCACTAAAGCGGAGGAGGGTCATTTTATTTTATTTTAGCTTTTTCATTTCCCCATCTAGCACCCCGCTCTCCCTGCCCCACCACCAGTGTCCGTTAGGAGCCACAACTGGCAGGGCAGTGTAGGAGGAAGGCCTGTGGCGCTGTCCTATGGCAAAAACTCATAAATGAGGACCCCTATGCCTCCCGAGGGGAGGTGTAACCAGGAGAAATACTTTTTTACCCCTTGTTTTTCCTCTTTCTATGCGTGTAGCATTCTGCAACAAACATAGAAAGAGGAAAATGCCTTTAATGATTGTTTTTGTGCAGGAAGGTGTCCCTTCCTTCACAAAAACAATCATCCCCTCAGTGCAGGCACCCTTGTAAAATGATGCAAGGGTGTCCGCGCTGGTGCACGGCTGCTGTTTGTGCGCAGGGGAGAAGGACAGGAATGCACCTTATCTGGTAGATATTGCACATCCCTCCCCTTTTATTTTGTGGCACAGCATTTCCAGCTGTGCTGCCATGCACCAAAATATTGTAAATGAGCCCCCTGTGTGATTTACAGACAGGCTGCTGCATCTCAAAGGCCGGTAAGGCTGGTGCTGAGTCTTTGGTGTCTCATACAGACCCTGATATGAAACTGATTGTTGTTTAACCCTACTAGCCTTTCACAAGGACCGAACAGGCCATTAGAAAGCATTGAACAGCTGTAATCAGAAGGGGCTTGTATCCTAAAGCTTGCCCATTATATGTCTTTGCATTTGATTTTCAGTCTTTCCCCAAATAACCCCATTTGAATTGCCCCAAAGGCCAATTCGACTCTGATGCCTACTTCTGGAACACTTGCTTCATGAGTTTATGAGGAAACTGCTGGGCCTCATTTATGAGGCTGTGCGTCACTTTTACGCCGCCGGTGCGTCACTTTTTGTGACGCACCAGTGGTGTAAAAAATGCGCCTTGCTGCGCCATATTTACAAAGTGACGCATCTAGGTAGATGCGTCACTTTGTAAACCCCTGCGCCACATTATACCTGCACCAGGTATAATGTATGCAAGGGGGGCGTTTTGACGCAAGAAAGGGTCATGGAAGTGACGCAGTGAAATCTATAAGATTTCACTCCGCCACTTCTAGGACACAAATGCGTCAATTTCTTACGCCTGCCTCACAGCAGGCGTAAGACTGACGCAGGCCCTTTCACATGGGGCTTGCCCCATGTGAAAGGACACATTGCTGGAGTTGCGTCACTTTTGTGACATACTCCAGCAATGCGTCACTTTTGCCTCATACAGATACGTCAAAAATACTGACGTATCTGTAACTCCTTGCGCCATGATGCGTCATACTGTAAATATGACGCTTCATTGGGGTCGCAAGGAGGGCGCAGTGAAAAGTGACGCATCGCTGTTTTCACGCAGCGATGCGTCACTTTTCATAAATGAGGCCCAGCTGAGTGAGCCGGCCCCTCAACATAGCATCTGTGCTACAAAGCCCCTTTCTCTTGGGAGCACGAGCTTCACATGCTAGGGGCCTCCTGAGCGACCCACATGTTGAGGATATGTAAATTTTACATAACACTACGTCACAGTACCTCCTTTAGTAGCACGTGCTTTACGTTCCTGTCTTTTCTTGCGCCCCTCGTTTTTCGCTGAAACGTTTATTTCACCCGTATCATGTTTTATTGGATCATTTATTTCTGTGTAGCAATTTGTAGCCCCCTCGGGTGAGGTCAAAAAGCACTTAAAATTTAAAGTTTAATCAAGTAATCCCTTTTGGCACAGAATGGGAGGTTGCAGATGTACTGCACGAATGAGTCATCCCTTGTATGGACTAGTTCTGCGCCTCTTGCCTGCTGGAGGCGCTATTCAAATCCAGAAAGGTATTTCGGTATGCCGGTGATATCGAAGGGCGAAATTGATTAAGTGAGACCCAGACCTGTTAGGGAAAGGAATGTGCGATCAAATCTTCTCTGACCAGTGGCTGATAGAATCAGGGGCGCAACTAGGTCTTCATTTCGGGGGGGGCTAACATGGCAAAAGAAGGGGCATGGCTAATGTTAATCAATGGGGCGGAGCTAAAATAGCAGATAATCAGGATCGGTTAATGCCCCCTCACACCTTAAAACCCATACCCGCCCTGAACTCTAAAATTACCCCCGGCACCCCAAAACCCATACCCATCCTGATCCCTAAAATTATCCCCCCCTGGCACCCCAAAACCTATACTCACCCCACACCCTAAAATTACCCCCTGGCACCCCAAAACCCATTACCACCCTGAACCCTTAAATTACCCCTGGGACCCCAAAACCCATACCCACCCTGAACCCTAAAATGACCCCTGGCACCCCAAAACCCATACCCGCAGTGATCCCTAAAATTACACCCTGGCACCCCAAAACCCATTACCACCCTGAACCCTAAAATCACCCCCCTGGAGCCCCAAAACCCATACCCACCCCACACCCTAAAATTACCCCCTGGCACCCCAAAACCCATACCCATGCTGAACCATAAATACCCCCTGCACCCCATAATCCATACCCACCCTGAACCCTAAAATTGCCCCCTGACACCCCAAAACCCATTACCACCCTGAACCCTAAAATCACCCCCCTGGAGCCCCAAAACCCATACCCGCCCTGAACCCTAAATTTACCCCTGGCACCCCAAAACCCATACCCATCCTGATCCTTAAAATTATCCCCCCCCCCGCGGCACCCCAAAACCCATACCCACCCCACACCCTAAAATTACCCCCTGGCACCCCAAAACCCATTACCACCCTGAACCGTAAATTACCCCTGGCACCCCAGAAACCATACCCATGCTGAACCATAAATTCCCCCCTTGCCCCCCAAAACCCATACCCACCCCACACCCTAAAATTACCCTCTGGCACCCAAAAACCCATACCCATGCTGAACCATAAATTCCCCCGGCACCCCATAACCCATACCCACCCTGAACCCTAAAATTGCCCGCTGACACCCCAAAACCCACACCTTCCCTGAACCCTAAAATTACCCCTGGCACACCAAAACACATACCCACGCTGAACCCTAAAATGACCCCTGGCACCCCAAAACCCATACCCACCCTAAAACCTAAAATTGCCCCCTGGAACCCCAAAACCCATACCCGCTCAGAACCCTAAAATTAAACCCTGGCACCCCAATTTGTAACCCACCATGAACCATAAAATTACTCACTGGCTCCCTAAAACCCACACCCACTCTGAACTCTAAAGTTACCCACTAGCACCCCCAAAAGGTAATGATGTGCTGAAAAATGCATTAAAGTTACTGGAACTTACATAAAAAACTTCTGACTGCTCCTCTGATACTATACTGTGGAGTCGGGCTGATCAGCAGCACTGTCGTCCTGGCATCCAGCCCCTCGAAGGTCTCAGAGTAGATAGGTCTCCTGGATTCTCCTTTCCTGGGTCCCCTCTGCTTCTTCGCTGCTGCCCTTGGATGCGAAAATAGAAAGATCCATGGCCCTGTTCACCATTTATCTAGTGAGCAGTGCGGTGGATGTGAATTCCATCCAAGTGCACAGACAGCAGGGCGAAAGGGATGGCAGTGCAGGTGATGCTTTTCCTTTGAAAATTAATTTCTGCTGGTGTCTTAGCCCAGGGTTTTCTGTCTGTGCACTTGTATGGAATGCACATCTATACAAGGGCACAGACAGCACACCCTGGGCTATGACGCCAGCAGAAATTCCCATACAAAAGAAAAGCGTCACCTGCACTGGCCATGCCTTCCTCCCTGCTGTGCACTTCACACCCCATGCTTATAACCCATCAAGTGCTCAGGTGAATCCCTGCCTTCAGGCAAGGATTTCACCTCGGCGGCGCCACTCTAAAGGAAAACAAGAGGTGGGGGCAGGGGGTTCACTCGAGGAAACTGTTCAGAGGCTGGCTGTCTGCTCGGGCTGCTGGGCCTCTCAGAATGCATAATAAAAATCACATTCTCGGCTCCGATGCGCAGCGTTAGTTAATGATTTCAGTGCGTGTCATCTTAGCCCGGGCAGAGGAGGCGAGGGGGGGGGGCTGAAGCCCGGTGAGCCCAATGGGTGTTGCGCGCCTGGATAGAATTATCTTCTGTGGCCCTCGATGGCAAGACACAACAACTTTCAAAATCATTCACAATCTGCGGAAAGAAAATCAAACCTCACATTAAATAGGCAACATTGCCATCTAGTGTAACATTGAAGAACTACTTTCAATTCAATACAATGTCATGCTTTCAACTCTCACAGTTAGAACATGTCAACGTGTATCATGTCTCAAAGCAGGTATCAGTCAGACCCCCCAGGATATAGCGGCATGGATTAGCAAATTTAGCGGCACAAAAATGGAAATCTAGCGGCACAAATATGGAAATTTAGCGGCAATTTAGCGGCATTTTATTTGGCGGTTTTTCCTACAACAAACACAGATATCTGTGTGTGTTGGTCCCTGGTGTGTCTGTGGTCTGTGTGTGTTGGTCCCTGGTGTGTTTTATGGTCTGTGTGTGTTGTTCCCAGTGTGTTTATGGTCTGTGTGTGCTGGGCTCCAGTGTGTTTGTGGTCTGTGTATGTTGGTCCCTGGTGTGTTTGTGGTCTGTGTGTGTTAGTCGCTGGTGTGTTTGTGGTCTGGGTGTGTTGGTCCCTGGTGTGTTTGTGGTCTGTGTGTGCTGGGCTCTAGTGTGTTTGTGGTCTGTGTGTGATAATTACGGGTGTGGAGTTTCCATCTTGCAGTTCCTAACGAGGGCTTCAGATGGCACCTGAGATTGTTGGGTTGATGCTTTGTGATCACTTTGGCAAATTGTTTTAGCTTGGCAAATGTACGAACCATGTTTCACTTTCGCCAGGTAAATACAAATAATATTCCTAGCATGCAATGCAGGTTTTTATTTATGCAAGTAATAACAGATGCCAAGTGGAAATCGTCATATTTACTTGCAGGAGTAAAAAAGGGAATTACTTCCTTTTGAAGCGGTCATCGAAAATGCTCTAAAAGGATGTGAAAAAAGAATTAGCATGGATCACAACATTAAACATATTGTCCCTGGCGCCAACCCAGAAGAAAGAACTGAAGCACATTTTCAATAATAAAAAAATGGTGCCAACGGCCTAATCTGCATCTGTATAAGTACTGTTTGGCGTTATTACAGTGCTACTGCCCCAAAGTGTGCCAGAAATTACACACCAGGCACATGGCGCCCCCTGCTGATCTCCAGCGGCAGTGAAAGTGTCATTTTCCCAGGCTTCTAATTGTGTCTCGCCTCCGTAGACAGCAAAACTCTAATGCCTGTGGTCAGCGAGTTTTTTTATGGACAAAGGCGGGGTTTTAGGTTTTCGCATCTGCAGGAATCGGGATATTTTTATGGCGCTTTGTTTTCCATTTCTTTAGCTTACAGACTTTAATCTGCTTTCACTTCACTGCCGCATGGAAACCACCACAGCTTCTATTTATCCACCGACCACTATATACAGGGAGTGGAAAGTTTATTGAGCAACTCGGCCCTCTCCCCTCGATCATGGGATCAGCAGAGAGCACCCCTGGAGGGTCTCACAGAGCGGCCCCTCCCCAGATGGCTCTTTCCACTAGAGCCCTCACCCCTCCGCAGCCGGCCCCGCCCCCTTGAAAGGGGTCTGGATGTCAAGATTTCGCGGGCACTTTTGAAAATATCGCGGCATTTTCACGAAAGTGCCGATTTCGCAGCAAATCGCGAAATCGCGAAATCGCGAAATCGCGATATCCTGGAGGGTCTGATCAGTTCAGTCACTGTACTAATAAAAACAACACCCATAGAATTACACGTTTATTACCATCACTATGATTATTATTGTTAATAACACGAATTCTTCACCGCCCGTGCCTGTGTTGGATGTGAAAGGAAGGTTGAATTGATTTGAATACAGAATGATATAGACACCCATAAGCACAACAAAGGAGAATAATAATGATGACAATATTAAATAAAACAGTAATGAACATATTAATACTAAAAACAGTGCTGACATTAATACCAGCCTTGCTATTCTGATCACCAATAATATAAGGGTACCCCTGCTCTATATTATAAAGATATTACAAGTCACTGAGCAGTTCCATGACCATATAAAGGAATGAGGCTGAAGGATGTGTTTCTTTATAAGGTTACGAAACGCTAAGGTGACTTGCAATATCCTTATCAGGTAAGGTAAGGTAAGGTAAGTTTATTATGCATAGTTAATTAAAACCAGTACAAAACATTTCACAGTAAATAAAATATATTTTTTTTTTTAAAGACTAAAAAAGTCTAATAGTTGTAGTCGTCGTTTTTGTAGAGCATGTAATAAAAGACCCAAAATGATTATCTAACAGTCTTTTCCCAGGGCGAGGGCAACATGAGTCCTTGCGACCTGATGGCCGTCTGCTACTTGCCTGTGTGAATAGTCGCCAGTAGTTGGGGTTTTGGCAGTCTTTGCTCTATCTTTGCCAGGAACTTGATGTATCTGCAGTACAATTTGGTGTATGCAGGGTTCAAGCAGGCGAGAACCGCTTGCCTTCGGGTCCTCGTCCCTATTTGCTTGAACTGTTCCTTTAAGAGTTGTGGGTGGGCTAGTCGAAGCTCTTCGCAGAGACATGTCATGTGCAGTATGTCTCCCTTTCCTTGGTTACACAGTGGACATGCTTCTTGGCAGTTACTCCTGAGCCATGGCGGAAGATGTTCTCTGCTAGGCAGGACCCCTAGTCTGTGTTTCAAGAACTTTAGTTTTGTGGTTTTTGAATAGCCCTGGCTGAAGTATACTTGTGGCGTCAGGGATTTGTACGTGTTTAGTGTCATCCATGCATGATTCCTTTTTGCAAAGGTGGCCTTGTCCTCTAGTAAAGATAGGGATTTTACGTTTTTCCAGACTAGTTTTTTGAATGGATTATGCCCCAGTTGCATGTCTCAGAGTTCAGTTGCTTTGACGGCCCCCAATGCTGCCTTCAGGTAGGATTGTGCCTGGGATGCATCCCTGTTTTGTATGTCTTGCCACAACAGTGAGTTAAGTGAGTCAATCGTGGCAGAACGGAGTTTGTGGCAGCAGATAATGTAAGCTCCCTGTCTTGTGAGATCTTGTTTTTGCAAGCTAAACTCCAGCCTTAGTTGCGCAGGGGAGGTGTAAGGCGGAAGCGAAAACATTGTTCTGTAGGCTTTTACCTGAATGGTGTCTAAGTTTCCAGAATCTCTTCCTCGTAATGCCTCGCTGCCGTAGGAGATTGAGGGGAGTAACTTTGCCTGGATGACTTTCAGGTAGGGTGTCAGGGTTGGCCCTGACAGATGGTTGGCTAAGTTTTTCAGTGTGGCGGCGATCATAGTCCCTCTTCTTTTTGTTTCCTGTATCTGCTGGATAAATGAACCCTCACAGTCAAAGATGACTCCCAGATATTTGTATTTCCGTGATAGCTCTAGTTTTTGGCCGCCCAGAGTCCAGGACTTATGGTGTTTATTTTTGGTGTTGATGGACATCGTGTGCGTTTTACTCAGATTTATTTTTAAGTTGTTTTCAGTTGAATAACTGTGCATTTTCGATGAGTAACTTCTGAAGGCCAGTGTGGGTATGGCTGAGAAGTACGACATCGTCCGTGTATAGTAGGTTGCTTAGAGTTTTACCTCCCAGCCTTGGGGAATGGGTGTTGCATGTGTTGAGTTGGCTTGGTAGGTCTGCCATAAATAGGTTAAACAATATAGGGGCAAGCACACACCCTTGTTTGAGGCCTTTGGTGGTGCGAACCTTGGATGACAAATGGGTGCCGCTTCCTAGCTTCACCTGCACCCAGGTATCAGAGTGGAGAAGCTTCAGCATGTTTAAAGTCGGTTGCGGTAAACCCCATTGTGCTAGTTTCTGCCAAAGCCTGCCTCTCTCAATATTGTCAAATGCTGCACTGAAATCGATATAACACAGGTGCAGCGGCAGTTTTTTTGTTTATGCTGCGTCGATAATCAGGGACATGGCCAGAATGTTGGTTGCTGTTCCAGTGTTTTTGCGAAAACCAGTCTGGTTCAAGGGTATGATATGGTTTGATTCCGCCAATAACACAATCTCCTCTAAGATGGTTCCCGCAAAGTATTTTGCCTCGTTGTCAAGGAGGGCTATTAGGCGATAGTTGTTGGAGGTCGTTTTGTCGCCTTTTGTGTGTATGGGGACTATCGTCGACCCTCTCCAAGAGTCTGGGATGCGATTTAAGAGTCTGATTTCCGCAAATAGTGGTTGCTTGATGGTGGCCCATTCTATGTTTTTTTCCTTAAACAGGGCTGGCGGAATGCCGTTGGGACCTGGGGCTCCTTCTTTCCTGCCCTTGCAGATCTGCTTTGCGATTAGTGCTATCTGCTGGTCGTCCGATGATTCCAAGGTTTCTCTGGGCTGGATTTGCTCTCTTTTGGTGCGTGACTCTGACATGTGGATGGTATTGGCTAACTCTGTGTTGTTATTTCTTTGCTCTCCTTCATTTCCCAAGGGATCATTGAAATGGCATACAAGGTAGTTGGTCCATGACTCTTCTGTGATGTGAGATCCTATGTCCTTGTGTTGTGGGTGTAGGATCTTGTTCACTGTATGCCAAAAGCGGGCACTGTTATTGCTTTTGGTGTCGTGTAGTAGCATTGCCCATGACTCATTTTCTGCGTCTTTTTTTATTTTCCATTTTGTGTGGTTGAGCTCAGCCCTTTGTTTTTTCAGTGTGGCTCATAAATATATATCTTGGGGCGCTGATCTCAGCTTCCGTAGGGTCCAGTTTACGACCCTTTTTTGTGACCTTAGTTGTATTCTTGAACCATTTCTTAGGCCGGTTTTACTACTCTCTTTGTTGAGGTTGTTTTTGGGGGCGGTCTTTGTTGCCAGTTCTTTTAGCAAAGATTCTGTATTTCTCCCAGTGTGAGATGTGCCCAGCTGCATTTGGTTTTTGTGAGTTATATATATGAAGGGCAGTGTCGGCCAGAGTGGTTGCGTTGATTGGCGTGCATTTGATTCTTTTTAGATTGATTGAGTAAATCTCCCCCAACTTTTTATCTGACATGATTGATGTCGGCGTCTTCGATGTCATGTGACATTCCTGGGGGCGATGGTCACTTTCGCCCTTGTCCCCCATTCTGAAACCCTGGATGTATGGAAATAGGGCCAGACTAGCGAAGGTATAGTCCAAGATGGAGCTAGCTGTTTGTGAGTAAAATGTTGCTACTGGAGGGGAGTCGGTCGTAAATCTTCCGTTTAGTGCCCGAAGATTTTGATGTTCTAGATCTTCGAGTAGGGAGTTGTTTTGACGCTTTCGCCTGTTTGGAGGGGAGCTTTGTGTTGGTATACTGTAGATTGTATTCAGAGCCAGAGCCTCCTCATCTGAAGATGAACCAAGTAGATTTTGGTTGAAGTCCCCTGTTAGGATGAGGAGTGGGTTTTCCATTTGAGTAACGTACTCCGCCAGTTGGTTCGAGATTTTGTACGAATCCTTAGCTCTGTTTTTGGGATGAACATATGCGTTGACTATGCATAGCTCTTCTTCTTTGATACCGAGCTGTAGTTTTATCTTTACTGTTAGGGTTGAGGATGCGGATGAGTCCATAAGAACAGCCGATGGTATTGTTGTGGTGGATACGTATTTGCCAAGCCTCCTGACTGGTGTCCAAATCTGTTGGTTCTGACTACTGCAGTAGAGTAGCAGATGAAGCCTGAGATGTGCTTTGTGTTTGTAAGCCAGGTTTCTTGCAGCGTTATTATATCGAATAGAGAGATATACCTTAGAAAATCCGGGTCGTCCATTTTTGATGTTAAGCCATTTATGTTCCAAGAGCAAATGCCTATGGATTGTGCCCCTCCTTTTTTGTCGTCTCTAGTTTGTTGGTGGCGTCAAGCCTCTTCGGTGTGTATGAAGATCGTTCGCGATAGAGTTTCTCTTGTTGGTGCGCAATTTTGATATGATGCTCCCCTTGCGCTGGCTTCTGCCCGTTCCCTAGTGCCGCTGGAGTTCAAGTTTAGCGGGCTGTCTCGCAGGGGCTTAATAGTGGTGAAGGTACGGGTCTGGTGGTTCTTTGAGGCTGAATTACGCCTGGCCGTTATAGACGCTGGCTCAGGGCCAGTAGTCGCCATCTTTCTGTCTGTTGGTCGTTGCCAGGGGCTGTTGGCCCTTGTGTTGGGTGAGCTCCCCAAGGCACCCTTGAGAACACTGGAGGTGTGTGCCTGTTGTGTCACTGATTCAGGGCTGATTCTCCTCAGAAGAGGTGAAGGATAAGCTGGTCTTTGCTGAGGGACCAGGTTAATGCCCCAGGTCTTAAAGTGCTCTGCTTCTGCTGTGATTAGATCTGCAACGGTGCTGGAGGACCACATTGTCCTCGTCGCCTCTTGGCTGTTCGGATTTAAGGCAGGCAGAAATTCGACGGAGATTAAGTCCTTGGAGCTTATCCCCCCCCAGGTTTGGAATACATTCCATTAGTTTGAGAATATTGCCTCGGTTCAAGAAGTCCTGCCGGCCTTGAGATGTGTATTCTGGGTAGAAGACAAGAATCTCGGTTGATTGTTGTTTGGCTCCTTCCACTTACTGTTTTGTTGTTGTGTGAAATGTTTGAACTGCTGAGCCGCAGCCAGACTGAAGTTCCTGAGTTGCCAAGTGTTTGCCATCGCCTGGCGTAGTGGAAGTGTCTGTTTTTGCTTTTGTTGATGTTGGTTGCTTTGGTGCTATTTGCATCACGAGTGGCCGTTTTGCCTGTGAAAGTTCTGTCTGGCTGGGGGCAGAGTGGGTTGTCATAATGGAGGTGATTCTGGTTTGATATTCATGTTTTGAGATTGGCATGGAGCCTAAGTTACTTTCTCTGGCCCTCTCCTTGGAGATAGGCGGAGGTGATCTCTTGCTCGCGGCTGCTATTTGTGTGTCCCAGTTGATAGACTCGTAGAGCGTATCCCCTTGGCGAGGTTGCTTCCTTTTTGGTGGCGTTAGATCTGCCGCTTGTCGGTCGAGGACCGGCTCTTGGTCTTTTGAGGTCCAAGTGGACTGGGTGAGCTGGTTAGTCTTTGTTGCCACTTTTCTCACTGCAACTGTGTGGCCAGTTTGATTTTCGACCTTACGAGGTTGGGGCCCTTGTACTTTTTGATTCAGCACGCTGCAGTTTAGGTTTTGCTGCTGGGTTGGGCAGATAGGCGCGTCGGTTTCCCCTTCTGTGAGATGAACATTACTTGGGGAGACCGAGCATTTTCCGTTTGTGCCAAGGAAGATGGGAAAGAGTTTTGTTATTGTTGCTGCTGTGTTAGATTTTTGCTTGCGCCCTTTTCTTTTTTGTTGGCGCCGTTGTTTTGCGTTGAGTTTTTTTGGGGACTCCGGTCCCGTCTGGGTTTCCTCCTCGTTTGCGAGGGCATGCTGAAAGGTTGGATATGTACCAGGTGTTTTACTCCTGGTGTCTCCTTCTTCGGGCATAATGGGGCCCGTTTCCATAATTGCGTTGCCTCTATGAAGGTTCTTTATGTCAGCTATAAGGTCAGTTAGCATTAGAGGCAATGTGGCTAGTGTGTCTACTGTCTGGCTACAGTTGCAACTTAGATAGGTGTTTGTTTGTGCTCTTAATATCAAGTTGTTCAGGTTGCCCAGCTTGTCGTCGATTCCGGATGTAAAAACTGCCAGGGTATTGAGGAGGTTGATTTGTAAGTCAATTTTATCTGATTGGTATTGCAGTGCATCTACTGCTAGCTGGATTGTGTTTAGCAGTGAGAGCCTGGCTCTGTTGTTGTGATCTTTTCCCCGATCTTTTTCGTTGGGGGGATGGGCGGAATTATTGGGGTTGTTAGCTGTCAAAGGTGAATTGAGGGGATGAAAGTCTTTAGGGTCTGGTATGTGGGTTGCTAGCATATCTGCCCAATCCTGTGTATTGGGGTAGGGCTCTGTTGCCCTGCCGTCGGTTTTCCGACTTAAGTTGTAAGGACTGAAGGACGCCCTAACCGAAGGGCTTAATGTTGAGCCGTAGTTTACCAAGTCTGTAAATGGTGGGGCGCCTGAGCCTGCTGCTGTGAGGTGAGGCTTGATCGGTGTGATGTGACTGTGGCTCGTGGGTTGTGTACCCTGCGCCAGGCTGGGGTATGTTTCCTTGGGGATGACTGGTGTTGACATCTGTATTGGTGTTGTTATCTGTAGGTCAGCCCTGGGATCCCCTTTGCGTAATCGGCTTGGAGAACTCTCCGGTTTGTCTGGATTTTCGGCTGCGTTTGGAGCTGAAATAGGTTGTAAGTTGGCTTTGGACTCTACCAGTGAGGGTCGCAGGACATTGCCCTGGCTGCGAGTAGCCCAGTCGGCTGAATAAGTAGGTGATGGTTGCCGTTTGGAGGTTGAATCGAGGGGCTTTCCTCTGGCAGTGGGGGTCTCCAGGATCTCAGATAGTCTTCTTATACTTGTATTCCTGTGTTCTGAGCTGCCGCCTTGATGAGGATCGTCCATGGGGCTTTCTAGGGCTAAGATGCTTGAGATCATTTCACAGGGTGGAGGTAATGAGTATATTGGCCTTAGCGGTGAAGGGAGCAATGGGGTTTGCAGCCCGTGTAGGTGTTTGTTGCTCGAGAATATTGCCGAGCCCGTGTCTTCTAGGAAATCAAACTTGGTGTATATTTTGGGTTGATGAAGTTTTTTTACGGTTTACGTTACCGTTACCGTTAGTGATCCCTGTGTTGTTTCGGAGTTGGTCACCCCCGATACGTGCTCTATTAAGGGGGAATTGGGCTCCATGCCTGTGGGGGAGTTTGGATTTATTTTTTCCTTGTCCTTTTCCTTGTTCCCCTTCCCGTTTCCCGTTTTTGCCTTGTTTTTTTTTTCCTTCGGCTTTGACTCCGGGGGCCCCTTGGCCTTCCCAGACCTCATGCCGTTAGTGGGCCCCCGCTGGATGATTCGGGGGCTCTTCTGCGTGTAGGGTATTTCCCTCCCGTTCTCCCGCTGCGCTGCTGTGCTTTTCTTAGTGCCTTGGATCTCCGAGTCTCTCCGCAGTGTCTGGTGCTAACTGTGGCGGGGGCAGTGTTTGGTTGCTTGGGTGGTTGGATGGAGTATGAGAGGTGGGTGGAGGGGCTCGTAGGGGTGGCTGGTTGCAAGCGGAGCACACAGGGGGGCCATTGGTCAGTTGGACCTAGTCGGACTGCCTGTCTGACAACCCCCTCCCCCCCCCCCCAGGCTCTTACTTTGCAGGTGCCTCTAGCAGGCAACTGCGCTCGCGTCTCACCCTCACCCTCTCCCCAGTACCTTGAGCTTTTCTGTGAGTGTTGGTGAGTTGCCTAAGGTCGCAGACTCACTTTTTGTCCTCCTGCCTCCCTCCTTCCCGCTGGATGGGTGGGATGGAGTAGGGTAATAGGGTAGGCGTGCGGTGCAGTGCAGAGAGGTTTTTGGCGGTTTTAGCGGTGGTGGAGGCGGTGGCTGGTGGAGACTGAGACCCCTGAACCACAGATCGTTGTGAGGGAAGCCCGGTGTCAAACTCGGCGCCTCACCGCCGTGCTGCCGTATTGCCTCGCTCCCGCACCACACTACGCCGCACTCGGCACTCGGCACGGCTCTCTGCCTCTCTCTCTGCCTCTCGCCTGCTCACCGCTCGCCCGCTCGCCCGCTCGCCTGCTCGCCTGCTCCTGCTCCTGCTCCTCCACGCACCGGAAACACAGGTACGGCAGAGGGTACTTTATTCCATATAATACATGGTCACATCATAAGAGTTCCTACAAATTACATAAAAACTTGGGGCATAGCTTTTTCATTCAAAAGAGAGAGCATGATTCCAAACATGAAGAATAAAAATAGAATCTCTACTGCAAAAATAAATACATCAAAAAAAGCTGTTAGATATGTGTTGCGAAAGATATTAGAATCAGTTTAATACAAGTCCGTTTTTTAAAAGGGCATAGTATGTCAGAATGTGTAGAAACAAGCAGACTTATAATAACGTTTCTATAATTACATAAGGAGAGCAAAAAATAAACATTGCCATAAATAACTCTTTCCTGCTTTTCACTATAAGCTAGAAAAGCAGAACACTAGAAATAAAAGCAATGTTTCATTTTGTTCCTTTAACAGCTGGGATAATTATACTCCATGACCTGACCTGCCTTTCACCATAGATGCTGGCTTGGGCACAGGGCCGGACTGGTCGTAGTGGGCACCGGGCAATCCCCCGGTGTGCCGCATGGGTGGGGGGCCGGTTTGGGGCCCCTGGGGGCCGTTTTTGTTACAGGGCCATTTTGCAGCATAGCTGCAAAATCGGCCCTGTAACAAAATCGGCCGAAAACACCGGCCCTGGCAAAGAGCTCGGCCGCACCCACAACCCCCCGGATGGCGGGTGGGGGGCGGCCGAGCACTTTGCCAGGGCCGGTTTTGGCTCCCAGTCCGGCCCTGCTTGGGCATCAAGCATTGTAATGTCAGAACCCAACTGTAATAATCTATTACCGTTGAGGTCTGACGTCACGTCTTTATAATAGGCGACTGAGTGTGTCACAATTCACCCATTATAAAGAAATTAGAGACAGGTTTTTATACAGGGATGGCAGAATCCCATGTATTATAACAACAATTATACCAAGAACAGTGTTCAATATGTGCCATTAGTATTGTTGTTAAAACAATTGTTATTATAAGATTGCACTAGAATCAGAAGCAGAAAAAATGGCAATGACACATTATGCCAAGGCTATGCAGTAAAGATGCTCGCGTTCTAATTAGGAATCATTGCCACGAGGAGCAGGAGGTTCTCTTGGGCAGAGATGGTCTCATTAAAGCAGCTGAAGAGCAGACCTACAAGTGGGCGTTGTAGGGCGAAGGCACGTTTAGAATACACAGCCTGCCACTAGATAAAGATAGAATGATGGATTAGGTCTCCTTGTACTCTTTCACTGTCCCTTGCTTAGGAATGCAGTGGTACCCACATATCCTGTCTCTCACCTGGGTTGTAGGATGACTGTGTGACTTCCCTTTTGTCCCTCCATCAGCCATACACACCAGGGAAGGATCCTTAGATCAGGGCAACCAGCATAGTTAGCCCATATAGGTAGTAGGAGGTGATGCCTACCCTCTCAGCTTGTGGTGGTTGTATGTGCCAAGAGTCCCCTACACTAGCCACTGCCAGTTGTAAAAGGTCATAGAACAGCTGTACATTCTCAAAGGAAAAAGGCTCCTCCCCCTTTTGTGTGTAACCAGCACACTTGAGCTCCAGGCCAGTCGTTTGCAGATGATTCCATGCTTTAATTAATGAACTGAACATCTGTGGGTGATCATATCATAACTTCTTCTTTACATTAACCTTAGTCTGCTTGTCAAAGGGAAGTTTAACTGAACAATAACAATAACGCTTGATTCTGGCTAAGCAAATGATCCTATCTGAGCAACAATGTTTTATTTATTCAGTGTATTTTTATAACTTTGACCTAGGTACAAGGGCAACGCAGTAATTCACATAAAACTAGAATAATACATCAACATACACCTCACATGCCATAAAGTGGGGGAGGGGCGGAGAGAGAAAATGGCAGTGGCGTTTTCATAGTGCTGTTTTATTACAGTTCAGTAATGTTTGTTGGTGTAGTGTTGTGGTCTTGCAGTGTTGTGGTGCTAAAGTGCTGTTGTCCTATGTCATAGAATTGCAACTGTAGCGGTAAAGTTGTAGAATCACAGAAGAGTTAAGCTGTGCAGTCCTTGCGTTGTATAGCTGTCGAGTAAAAATATTGTGGGCGTATGCAGTTGTGCAGTAGTATATTTGTAGAGTCGTTCAATTGTTTTTTGTGGAGTTTTAGATGTGCAAAGTTGTGCAACTTTGCAGGACTGCAGTGTTAGTGTTGTTGTACAGGTGTAGCTGTGAAAATGTAGTTTTTGTGAAGTTGTTCGTTTGTCTAGTTGTAATGTTGCTGTAGATCTGCAGATGTAGTGTTGCAGTCGTGAATTGTGCCGCCTCCACTTGTGTGTATACAGATTTTTGCAGCTGCGCAGTTCAAGTGATTTAGATTGAGCAGTTGAAGGGTTGTAGAGGTTTTGTAGATGTGTAGATTTGCTTTAGTGATGTAGATGTACTCTCACGAGCAGTTGCAGAATGGTGAAGTTGTTCAGATGTAGTGCTGCAGACAAGACATTGAAATATGGTATCTGCTATGTAATTGTATATTTGCAGTATTGCAGCTGCTCATTTGTAGAGGTGTAAACATGTTGTATTTTAGTGAACGTACAGCTGCGGAGATGGTGGTGGCGCTTGATGCAGAGTAGAAGAAGGGGTAACATGGCCTTGAAGTTCACAGGTGTTTGCAAAAAATGACTGATACACTGCTCTTTTTAACACAGAGGCTCCCAGAGCAAACATTTATCAACAATACACAGTGTTACCTTGGCAAAGGCTTGGAACAGCCAGTATTTTATACTGATCACCTATTCAAACCAATACAATATTGTGGGCCATTAATGTCAAATTTAGAAAGGTTTAGGAGGAACAAAGGTCAGTAATCACAATAGACCGATTGACTAACATTCTGAACAAGTTGGAAATCTGTGCATTATTGCTCCATTCGCCAGATCAATGCTGTCTCCCCCGCATGCTTCACCAGATCAATCAATGCTGTGTCCTCCACATGCTTCAGCACCCTCCGCATACTACGCAAGACATTAAAGTGGATCCTCAACCCCGACTCCAGGAAAATGGTGACCCAGGCACTTGTCACCAGCAGACTGGACTACAGCAAAGCCCACTATGATGGAATCAACAAAAGACTCCTCTGCAAACTCCAGACTGTCCAGAACACAGCGGCCAGACTAATCCTCGATATCCCACAGCACAACCATATCACACAACACCTCAGCAACCTCCACAGGGTCCCAGTTGAAAGAATAATAACTTTCAAGCTGCTCACACATGCCTACAAGGCCCTCCAGAACACGGGACCCCCAATACCTCAGGGTCCCCCAATACCTCAGCGACCACATAACTTACCATGCCCCCACGAGAAACCACACCTCAGCCGACCTCTCCCTAGCCACTGTCCCTCACTTCTACAGGATCAGGGCAGGTGGAAGGTCCTTCTCCTACCTTGCAGCCAAGACCTGGAACGACGATTGACCCCCCAATGGTGCTGGTCACACCCACCCCTCAGCGCCTTGAGACCCTAACAGGTGAGTAGTGCGCTCTACTAAACCCTGATTGATTGATTGATTGTATTTATAATGCGTCCTTTTGTCAAAGGCCACCTTCCCAGGGCTGTGGAGCGATGTTAAGTGAATGTGTTTGTCACAAAAGCTACTATCACGTGTCTCTCTCTCTCTCTCTCTCTCTCTTTCTCTCTCTCTCTCTCTCTCTCTCATCATGACCCTACTGCACGACCCTGCGACACAAATCCAGAAGAAGTTCAGGGCACCTCCCTACAGCATGCTAGATGAGCCATCCCTGAGCTAAATTCCTGCCACGTCACTCCACCATCATCCCTGTGAAACTTCCTACGACATCAAGATACAAACGGAGGGGCAGATTTACAAGCCCCTTGCGCCACTTTTGCGTCACTTTTAACATGGGAAATATAATGCAAAAGTGGCGCAAGGGGCTTGTAAATCTGCCCCGAAAATCTCTGTGGGTCAAACCAGTGGCGAACAAAGGGGGGTGGTGGGTCAAACCACAGCCCTTCATAACAGTGGTGCAGCAATACTGTGTAGCAATGCTGCAAACGTTCAGCAAAGCTCTGTAGCAAAGTGCTGCGACAACCCGCCAGTACATCCCTGCATCGAAGCCCATATCCGTGCCCTGTACGATTGTCCTGCACTATATCCCCTGATACTGTTGAGCCCTACAGCCCTGGCAAAGCCCAACCTAGGCCCTTTCACTGCCCCTCGCACAACTAACACAAAAAATATGCACTAGTGTCATTCCCGTAACACCAGACCAGTGGCCGCTGCTCTACAACACTACACTACCATCCTACTTCACCACACCAATGTCACAAACCTGATAATAACACACACCACTGCCCTTCCCACCACTCACCACCACCATCCCACACTGAAGCCCATGTCATAGATCTTTCCAATTCCCCTTCACTATGGTACTACAAACACTACAATTGCCTGACAATTGCCTGAAGCAAACCTGCAGCCCCTGCTCTGCACCCAAGCACAATCACACCTCAGCTTTTATGTCTAACTCATAACTACAGCAAGACTACTGCTGTAGGAGGAAGATCAGACCTGATGTTGTCGCTGATTCAGCCCTGCAGCAAATCCTTGATACCACTCACACCAGGCTACGGCCCGCACACAACCTAAGGCATGACCCCAGGCAAATCCCCCTGGAATAGCACCTGTGCCAAATTTCCCAAAGCCCCATACCACATCCAGTACACCCCAATCACAGCCAAACAACCATATCACTGCGCTTCACTGTACTGCACCCAGGGTGGGTATGTCAACAGGCCAACCAATCAGCCAGTGCCCAGATGGGCTGGACTGTCAGGTAAGAGTGCTGACCAGTTTTTTTGGCTGTTTGTTGGCCTGTTTTATGCTCTGGCGACCCAGTTTTTACTGTTACTCTCTCCGATATTACAACAAACATTGCCTGTTGCAAGCAAGAATGTATACGATCTCCCTTACAACCAGACAACAAAGCACCTACCACAGCCTTATATTCACACTCAACAGCCCTATGTCTATACAGAATACCCCTACGTTGAATTCACGCAGCCCTACGCAACTGCCCTGCTCAGCAGCTCTCCAGCACTATAAAACAGCTCTGCACCTCAGCCCTACACAGATGCCCTGCACAACAGCTTTGCACTAAAGGCCTACACAGATGCCCTGCGCAACAGCACTGTACCACCATGCTACACTGACGCCCTGCACAACAGCACTGCATCACCATCCTACACGTCCTGCGCAACAGTACTGTACGGCAGCCCTACACAGAAGCTATGGGCATCAGCACTGCACCATCGCCCTAAACAGACATTCTGCTCAACAACCCTGCACCACAGCCCTACATAGAAGAAGCCATGAACAGCAGCACTGCAACACAGCCCTACATAGAAGCTATGCGCAACAGCACTGTAACACAGCCCTATATAGAAGAAGCCATGTGCAACAGCACTGCACCAAAGTCCCACATAGAAGTCATGTGCAACAGCACTGCAACACAGCCCTACATAGAAGAAGCCATGTGCAACAGCACTGCACCAAAGTCCCACATAGAAGTCATGTGCAACAGCACTGCAACACAGCCCTACATAGAAGAAGCCATGTGCAACAGCACTGCACCAAAGTCCTACATGGATGCCATGCGCAACAGCACTGTAACACAGTCCTACATAGAAGAAGCCATGTGCAACAGCACTGCAACACAGCCCTACATAGAAGCCATGAGCAACAACACTGCAACACAGCCCTACATAGAAGAAGCCATGCACGACAGCACTGTAACACAGTCCTACATAGAAGAAGCCATGCACAACAGCACTGCAACACAGCCCTACATAGAAGAAGCCATGCACAACAGCACTGCAACACAGTCCTACATAGAAGAAGCCATGTGCAACAGCACTGCAACACAGCCCTACATAGAAGCCATGCACAACAACACTGCACCAAAGTCCTACATAGAATTCATGTGCAACAGCACTTCAACACAGCCCTACATAGAAGTCATGCGCAACAGCACTGTAACACAGTCCTACATAGAAGAAGCCATGTGCAACAGCACTGCAACACAGCCCTACATAGAAGCCATGCACAACAGCACTGCAACACAGCCCTACATAGAAGAAGCCATGCATAACAGAACTGCACCAAAGTCCTACATAGAAATCATGCGCAACAGCACTTCAACACAGCCCTGCATAGAAGCCATGCACCTTGTCCCTGGCTGCACGAGGCCACTGGCCAGGCTCAGAAGCACCGAGTCGTATCCCGGAAGGCCCGTGGACGTCTCTCGTGTGCAGACCCAGAGCCGGCCTGGACGCTGATGACTGCAGCAAGAAAGAATTAATTAGAACCACATACTGAGATTGGTATTAAAAATAAACAGTGATAAACACCGAACGCTGAAAGGGACTTAGAGAAACGTGAGCCAAAAGATACAGAGCGCGTCTGAAAATATCCCTTACTGTTTCCTGGTGGCCCTAAATCAGTTCGGGTTAATTTAATCTTTTCCGCAACAAATTATTTTTTTAAACAAAGGGGTAAAATAATCTCTTCAGCTGGCTCTGCTCGGTGCACTGACCCCGCCACCGCACATCTATGCTGTGCTGCTGGTGCCTGAGCTGCAGTCCTGCGGGGTAAAGGAACTTTAGGGATTGCGAACATTTGTAAATAAATGTGGAGGTTAAGCAGGCCTGAGTGTTGTGCCTGCCCCCAACCATTCTTCTGGAAATCGACTCTCAATAACAGGTCTGTGCTGCCATGTGTCACTCGTCAGAGCCGAACCCACTGTTCAGACCTCTTGATTAGAGGTGTCAGAGAGTTGAGTCACATTATTAAAATGCCATCTAATGAACAGGATTAGAGATGGACATCAAAGATACCCTGCATCATCAGAGCAGCACTGTAAGAAATTGAGGGGCATATTATCAAGGACCGGTGTTAAAATTATCGCCGTTTTATCGGCAGTAAACTGCCGATAAAATGGCGATAATGCCAAATTTCGCCGAGAGCCGTGGTGTGCGTAGAACCTTGTTCGAGTTATTTGTGACAGCGGCTTATCAAGGACTGCTTTTTCATTTATTCGTCTTGTGACATCTCAATGGATATATATATATATATATATATCTAATGATGACAATTTGATAATTTTTGATTCAACATACTTCATGGTCCTCCACTTAGCCGCATTACGGAACTTCTGATTAGCTGCACCACCATATTGGTGCATCTCGTCCTTTTCATTCATACTCCATACTGCACTGGCAGTGGACAAATATCTATTTAAATTTGCCCTGACGAAGCTCCCATGGTTGGGGAGCGAAACACGTTGGCTGTCCTGTGCACTTTGAAAAAAAGAAAATAAAAGAAAAATCTATTTTTGCAAAATTCTGGTTTCTTGCAATTTACTTTGCGATTGGTGCTGCCTCCACTTTTACTTCAAAATGGCGATAATGGGCTTGATAATACGCCCTGGTTAATTCCCATAGAAGCCCATGTTAACATCAGAACATGGGCTTCTATGGGAATTAACAAGGGCATATTATCAAGCCCATTAGCGCCGTTTTATCGGCAGTTTCCTGCCGATAAAATGGCGATAATTTTAACACCGGTCCTTGATAATATGCCCCTTAGTTACTGGTTCAGTGGGTGAAACCCTTCTCAAGCAGCACCCACACACAGTTCGTCTGAGGGTGAAAACCCTAAATTCAGCTGTGCACAACCCTCCGGTAGCTTGTCACAGAGCTGTCAGGTCTAACTCAGAGGAAATGAGTAAAGTATCTGTGCAGCACTCCAAACAGTAAAACAGTGAACCCACAACACGATTTGAAAAATAGAGTGATTTTTAATAAATAAGCAAGACCAAACAGCAGAAATCCAGTTAGTAGAACCAGATATATTGAATTTGAAAGTTTATAGAGAAAATCGCACCAACAGGCGTAAAGCACCAACTGTGGACTTCTGGACGTGATGGACCAAGACAAAGTCGCAAGTTGAGGCCAAGTGTGATGGAGCGCAGGCCGGCTACATGGGCTCAGTTAAGCTTGCTGAACAGAGTACCTTAAATCCTGGTTTGCAGAGAGTTGCATGAATCTGTGTCGAAGATGCATCTAACATCCGAAACAATGCCTCAGTTCTGAGAAGCGGCGAGGTTGAGTGTGAGCTCCTGTTGCATCAATGATAAGGATCCTGTCAACGAGGACTTGAAGTATGAAGTCCGAAGTCAGGGAAACATTGCACAGTTGTGGCGATTTATTGGATCCAGGGGGCTGAGATGCAGAGTTCGGCATCATCGTTAAGGCTGCACATTGATGAGAGATGCGAGGGCCTGCGCTGAGGATGCTTCCCGCAGAAGTGGTTCGAAAGTCGATGCAGGCTGCAGTGGGGATGCAAGTCTTTGCAATGAGTCCAATCCATGCAGCAGTAGATACGTTGGTTCTGTTCTGAGTTGTGCAGCAGAGGAGATGTGTCGGTTTCACCAGATCCACAGAGGCTTGGATAGCACATTAAGCTACTTCCAAGGGTCCAGGACTGGGGTGGCATCACTTGGCAGGGTAGACTCACAGCTGGCAGAGTCCAGGTGCAGATGCAAGGTTGTAGGAAGCCTGTTATGTCCCCGAAGCTTCAGATCAGGAGGCCAGCCAACAAGCACTTGGAGTTATTCTGGTTTCTGGGTTCAAGAGATGCAGTTCCAGTCCTTCTCGCCCAGGCAAGAGGTCAGCACAGCAAAGCAGAAGTCCAGCAAGGTGCAATCTAGCAGAGTGGAAGTCCTTCAGCACAGCTGTCCTTCTTCCCAGAAGACTATCCACAGGTCCAGGAACATACTGAAGTGGTGGTATCTGAGGCCCAGATGTGCCTTTGAATTATTGGAGAAGCTCCTTGACATTTCCATTTGAAGTCCCCAGGCATTCTGACACCCCTGTCTGGCTCCAGACTACCTACAGAAGGTAGGTTTGCAGTCCTTTGCGTGGAAGCAGGACACAGCCTATTCAGGTGTAAGTGGAGCTGTTCCAAGCTCCTCTCTCCCGTCATGCCAGTGATGGCCCATTCAGGCACACCTATGCAACCTATTGTGTGGGGCTGTCTAGGAGGAATACACAAATCCCAATTGTCAGTTACACCCAGTCATATGACCAGAGACAGGCTACAGGTACCTAATGGATAAGGCAGAAAAATGTCCAACTTTGTAAAAGTGGCATTTTCAGACTTGCAATTCAAAATCTGACTTGTCCATATTTTAGGATTTTAAATTGTGATACCAGAGACACCAATTATTAACTGGTTATATCTTTTCATTTGGAAATTACACTTATGACATGAAATAAGGCAACCCCAGCGTTATCCTATGGGAGACATGGGCCTTGCAGTAGTGCAAAATATGAGTTTAAGAGTTTTTCACTACCAGGACATGTAAAACTTAAAAGTGTATGTCTAATGTTTTAAACACATTGCCCCCTGCCCCCTGGGCTGTCAAGGGCCTACTCTAGAGGTGACTTATAAGTGTCACAATTGGAGTTTTGGGCCTGGCAAAAGATTCATTTTCCCAAGTCGAACTGGCAGTTTAAAACTTCACACACAGGTTCTTCAATCGCAGGCCTGAGACATGTTTAAAGGGCTACTTAAGTGGGTGGCACAAGCAGTGCTGCAGGCCCACTAGTAGCACTTAATTTTCAAACCCTGAGCACATGTAGTGCCACTTTACAATAGACTGATAAGTAAATTAAATATGTCATTTGGGGATAAACCAAAATTGCCATGGTTAGGGGAGAGAGCATAAGCACTTTAGCACAGGTAAAGTGTACAAATCCTGAGGTCAGAAGAACATGGAGGTGAAAGACAAAAACACGAGGAAAGATGACCCTAAGGCTGACAGGTCTAACAAGCTCAACATGATTACAGCTGCACCGCATAATCAGAGCAAAACAGCATCATTAGAACTGCACTCCACGACTAGAGCTGCACATCATGATTAGAACTGCACCGTATAATCAGAGCAAAACTGCACAACAAGAGCTGCATGCCATGATTAGAGCTGCACTTCATAAATGGAACTTCACACCTGTATAAGAGCGGCTCTCCTTCAGAGCTGTACTCCATAATCATAAAAAAAAGCATGATCAGAGATGTGCACTATTTTTTTTTGTTATATTTCTTTTTATTAAAACTTTTAACAACATAAACAAGAAAAACAACAAGGCAGTACAATCAATCGAATGGCGATGCGTCCTGCGGGGGGAAGCATGAGAACAAAATACAAACAGTGACATTGCAGGATGGGAGGAAAGAGGAACATAGCGAGTCCGGAGACACTCCAAGCAACACAATAGGAGGAATGTCGGGTCAAGGGGAAGGAGGGTCTGCCACTAAGTGAATGAAGGGGGGTGTGCAGATGTCTTCCCGATAGGAATTCCATCGACCCCAAATCTTGCCCCACTTGCGGGGCCTTCCACGCGCAACATACACCGTCTTCTCTCTGAACATGCACCAGTCCATATTTTCCTTCCAGGCTAAGATTGTGGGCGGCCTCTGAGAACCCCACAACTGGGCGATATCCCTCTTTGCGATCATATTGCCTAGGGTCACCCACTGAGTCTGGGCCAAATCATAGTCATTGGGTTCCCAAACATTCAGCAAACATCGTCTAGCTTCAGGCAACAACGCAACACCCGTGACCTCTTCCATCACCGCATGCACTCGATTCCAGAAACGAACAACCACCGGGCACTCCCAGAATATATGGAGAAAAGTGCCCAAAGGGCCGCAACCACGCCTGCACAGCCCATCCGAAGCATAACCCATACTGACCAATCGTGGACCGGTAACATAGATCCTATGGAGAATCTTAAGCTGTACAAACCGGAGGCAACCTCCTTCGGCGAGGATATGGCCGACTGCCAATCCTCGTCATCCAACTCCAAGCCATCACCGGTCCAGGCCTCCCTGAGGCGCTGTAGGAGGTCGGTCCTATTGTTTATCAGCTTCTTGTAAATCAGCAAAATCGTACTGTCGGGAACGTGTCCATCCAGCACCCGATCCTCAAGCGGCGAAGCCTCCGGAACAATAGTGCCCGGGGGAAAACCGCCATCAACGCGTGTCGGATCTGAGCATATCTAAAAAACTCCTTGTCACTCAAGTCATACTCTAGTCTCAATTCCTCAAAGGTTTTGACCCGATCCTTAGTCCATACATCATTCACCCTGCCTATACCAATAACATCCCACCTATCAAAACCTTTCGTCTTCCACAGGGAGCCTAGCCTCTCGGAGGCGTAAAGAGGGGTTGCGCGTGTGAGTCTGTCCTTCCATCCCAGTGCATCGTTGGCACGATGCCATACCTGCACAGCTATCTTGGTAGGGCCAGTGAGCGTCCTCCCAGCAGATTTCGTATAAAGCGCCCTATTGTAGTCCCCACCAGGCAGCAACCATCTGTCCATTTCGAACGCGGGGTTAGACGCGGGGTCATACATGCCGTGGTTAATCGCCCCCAGCTAGGAGGCCCAGTAATAGCGCTTAATATCTGGGAGAGCTATTCCACCGTCATACCAAGGAAGTGTTAACTTGGCAAGGGCTATGCGGGACCGCCCACCCCATATCAGCCATCTCTGTAAGCTTTCGACCTCTCGAAAGTAACTAGTCGGGATGGTATCAAAAGTATTCTGGAGGGCATAGAGAAATCGGGGCAATGACATCATCTTAAATAATGCCGCCCGTCCGAGCGGGGACAATGGAAGTCTACGCCATGCCTCAACATCGGACCGCAGGCGCCGAAGCGGTGGCAACAGGTTACGTTCGAAGCGAACAGCAGGACCCAAGGTAATAAATACCCCCAAGTATTTGAAACCCGCGTGTACCACCTGTATTGGGCACCCATGCGGCAAGAGAGGAGGATATCCCGAAACAACGTATACGCAGGACTTGGACCAGTTGATCACAAGGCCAGAGTTTTTACCGAAGGAGGTCAATACATCGAAGAGCACTATTAGCGACTTTCGAGGAGAGGTGAGGTATAGCAGGATGTCGTCAGCATATAGCGACACTCTATCCTCGAAATCGAGGGTCCAACGTATACCCTTCATTGATGGCTCCCACCTCAGCCAAGCCGCCAAGGGTTCCAGAGCTAGGGCAAAAAGAAGCAGGGACAACAGGCACCCCTGGCGAGTACACCTCCCGAGCGAAAACGAGCCGGAGACACGACCATTAAGGACCACCTGAGCCAAGGGGTCCCGGTATAGTAGCTTCACCCAACTGATGAAAACCGGGCCAAGACCAAACTTGGCAAGGGCGGCCCAAAGATACGGCCATTCCAGCTTATCAAACGCCATTGTGGCGTCCAAAGAGGCCAAAATGGCTGATTCACGCAGCGAGGACGCTCTCGTGAGGGCGCCATGTAGAAGCCGAAGGTTAAGTGCCGTGTTTCGGTGCGGAATGATCCCGGACTAATCCGGATGGATCAGGTCGCAGACGACAGTCACCAGGCGATTCGCAAGCACTTTTGCGAGGATCTTAGGCTCGGCGTTCAAGAGAGAGATGGGCCTGTACGACGCGCAGCGATCCCGTGGCTTCCCCTCCTTATGGATCACAACGATAGATGCAAGTCGTTGGTCATAAGGGAGGGTACCAGCTTCTAGCGATTCCAAGAACATAGAGCGAAGATGTGGTGCTATTTTATCTGGACGTAGCTTATAAAGTTCGATGGGAAGTCCATTCGGACCCGTGGCCTTCCCAGACCTCACAGAGCGAACCGCGGTCGCGGCCTCCTCAACGGAGAGCGTCGCGTCCATCAGCTCCCTATCCACATCCGACAAGCGGTGCAAAGCGATATCCCTGAGGAGCAGATGCGAGTCCTGTTCCAGTCTATCCGACACTGGGGAAATACTCGGAAAAACACTCCACAATCTCAACTGGGTCAGTCACTCTCACACCATCCGCCTTCTCAATCAAAGGAACCACACGACTAGCCCTCTCCCTCTTATCCAACCAGGCAATCAACTTTCCGGCCTTGTCACCCACGTCCTACAAACGGCCTTGCTGCTCCCTGCTCAGCACCTTCGCGGCATCAGTGGCCAATGCTCTATAGTCAGTTTGTTTGAGGCTGAGAAGGTGCAACCTGTCCTGAGTAACATCAGATTCCAAATCCCTTTCTATATCTGCAATCTCAGTTTCAAGCTGGACTACTGCCTCACACTTACGCTTCTTAGCGCTATTGATTAACGATAAAGCATGACCACGGATGACGGTCTTATAAGCTTCCCATAGCGAGACAGACGATGACACAGACCCCACATTATCCACAAAATAATGGTCGAGTGATTTGATCAGTTCCGTCCGGATCTTAGGGTCACAGAGGTACCAAGGGTTGATCGGGGCTACCTGACCCTCAGTTCCCGGTCCGGCTTCCATTACAAGCCATAAGGGGGAGTGATCTGAAATACCCCTAGTCAAGTGCCTAATTTCTTTAACCAACGGGGCCTGTGTTGCGGGCATCAGGATATAGTCCAGTCTCGAAAGGCTACCGTGTGCACCGGAGTGAAAGGTGTATTGCAGTTGTCCAGGGTGTAGCAGCCTCCAGCAGTCTATCAATCCCAGAGTGTCGAGAAAGCCTCCCAACCAAGACTGGGACCTCCCAAGATCCCTGGGTGGGTAGCGAGCGCCATCACCGGAGACCACTGAGTTAAAGTCACCTCCCACAACAAGAATGCCTTCTGGGAGCCCCAATATCACCCTCCCCAGATCAGCAAAGGTTGTAGCCTGAAGGCCAGGTGGGACGTAAACGGAAAGCAAAGAGATGACTTTCCCCTCCCATCTTCCAATAATGGCGGCGTAACGCCCCCTGTCGTCAAGTGTGACGGCGTCGATCTCGAGGGGGAGGGAGGCCCTGACCAGGATACCCGCCCCCCTAGAGCCAGTGGTGAAGCTGGAGTGCGCAAGGAGACGGTAGCCCCTACAATTCATAGCGTGACATGTATTCCCTATCAAGTGTGTCTCTTGCAACAGTACAATATCAGGGGAGAGATGTCTCAGGAGTTGTAATACCACACCACGTTTTATCCTGTCCCCCAACCCGTTAACATTCCAACATAGCAATTTTAGTCCCCTACCCCCATCCCAAACATGGTAACAGCATCCACCCCACATTAGTCGCGACAGCCAATTCCAAAAGTCCATCAATATAGTGCCTTGAAATGAACCAAACAAAAAACAACTTCCCCCCCTCCGCCCCCCAGTCAACCCCAAAAACAATACCCCCCACCCTGCACCCCTGCGTTAGACTCGAAGGCCCCCCCAACTTGCAGTGTGCCTGTCGCCCTAGCAAATAACTAATCTATGAAAAGAAACCCCCGAGGAGGAAGAGACCCACGTCCCCCGCCACCCCTGGAGACCAGCTCAATTTAAGCGAAGGAAAGGATCCGCAAACCACCGCTGAAAGGTCTATATGAAGTCCATCGGATCAAATCCCATTACTATTCCTGCTCCATCGGACCGCCTTCGGCTCCACCAGAGTGTGCAGAATGTTCCTGCCGCCCGGGCAGCGTGTCGAGCCAGTCACTTGCAGCCTCAGGGTGATCAAAGAAGAAAGTTCGATCTCCATGCACCACACGTAGCCGGGCTGGAAATAGCATTGCATATTTCATGTCCCTGTCTCTCAATCGTCTCTTCACTCCCTGAAACCCCATCCTCTGTTTCTGCACCAACTAAGTGAAGTCTGGGTAGAAACTCACCGTCGTGTTCTCGAATTTCGTGGGGCCACCCAAACGAGACGCCTGCAGGATAGCGTCCCGATCACGGAAATTGAATATCCTTGCGATTATGGGCCGCGGGGTAGCACCCAACTTGGGTTTACCACCCGGCACTCTGTGGGCCCGCTCCACCGCAAAGAATTTACTGAGGCCTTTGGGTGCCAGATGGTTGATGATGAGGTCCTCCACGACTAGATCGACGTTTAAGTTGTCGGAATTTTCAGGGACACCCACAATACGGACGTTGTTTCACCTAGAACGACTTTCAAAATCCTTCAGACGACGGGAGAAGAAATCATTAGAGGTCCGTAAATTACGGACCTCCGTCTGTAGATCGGAGACATCCGTCGTGAGGCTAGAAGTCTTCAAGTCCAGGGATTTAACCTTTTCATTTGTTTTAGCAAAATCCGCCCTGATCAAGTTGACCTCAATCGCCACTGTATCCAGTTTTTGTGCCAGGGTTTCATACTGCTAACCAATTGAGGTCTTCATACTCGCAATGGCGCCCATAACATCATGGAGAGTCAGGTCATCGTCCGCCGTAGAATCATCTCCCTTGTCCGCCGGATGCTTGCCCGCTCCACCGGGGGATCACTTAGGATGGTTGTATCGATCCATGACGTTAGTTTGTACGGAGCCCCCACGGTGAACAGACTTGGTCTTTCGCTTTTTAACCTCGAGCTTGCCGTCCATCTTGGAAGCGATGTCCCCGAGGGGACCCTGAGATCTGGTGAAAATGGCTACGTCAAAATCACTCACAGATGCTCATCCGAAGGACAGTGTGTCTCACGTCCCACACCAAGCGTTGATGCGCGGTCCCGACCCTGGAGTAGGACCACTAAGTAAAGCAGTCCTCAGGTGGTGGGGCAAGTCCGCGGCGCAGATGGGTCCGGACCAAAAACAAAACCGAAAGCCGACGTCCAGGGTCGATAGTCGGGTCAGGGGCAGCCGCTGTTGTTCAATTACCGCCCAGGCAGATACCAACTCGAGCCCGGGGCAGATCCGTGGAACAGGCCAGGAAAGTTCAGATCATCATAAAATCTGTTCCCGTGGACCAAATCAATTTTTGAAAGCAGCTAGCAGATCAGCTGGGTTGCATCTTCAATGGTCCGTCGTCAGAAACCAGGATTATAGTCAGGATAAGTGCCGGAGGTGGCGAAGGTCCGGGAGCCCTGTGCTCACGCGACCATCTCGATTGCGCGCGAAGCTCCTCCCCCGATGTGCACTATTTTTTTGTGTTTCACAGCATGATCAGAAGTGCACACCATGATCAGAACTAAACCCCCATCAATAGGACATCACCAAATTATGGGCGCTGGACTATGCGACCAAAACTCCAGCTCATACTCAGACGCAAAAACAACAAAGTGATTGATGGAATGCTTGAATTAATCTCTGCCACTGGCAGTTGCTCAGGTTGCATCCCAATTCATCATTTTTCGTACACCGTCCCACCTCAGTTTGGACCCAGACATACGCAAACCAGCCTTAACTCTGCTCCTTATGGGAACAGTCCAACTGAACTGCCAGACCAGGTCCTCCATGAACCGAAAGCCAAGAAAAAACCAGGGCCAGTATCACCCTTGTTATGGGCTCTCCAGCTGGGTATAGCTTTGGTCCAGTGGATAGTGTGCCCACGACCTATGTCTGGGCATACCCAGTGCACTTAGTGCATCAAAGCAAAAACAACGAGGTGATGGATGAAATGCTTGAATTAATCCCAGCCACGGGCAGTCACTCGGTTTGGAAACAGCTATATGCAAATCAGCCTTGACCCTGCTCCTCATGGGAACAGTCCAGCCGAACTGCCAGGCCAGGTCCTCCTTGAGCCGGAGCACAAGCAACACAGGATCAGTTTTGCCTTTGTTATGGGTTCTTCAGCCGGGTATAGCTTGGTTCCAGTGGCATAGTGTGTCCAGGACCCAAGCACCTTGTTCCGGTTCAAGGTGGACATGGCTTGGCATTTCAGGCTGGACTGTTTCTAATTAAGCAGGGTCAAGACTGATTTGCATATACCTGGATCCAAATGGATGGTGTTCAAAATAATGAAGGATTAGAAGAGATGAATTCCATCCTTCACTGTTATGTATATTTATTGCATAGCCCATAATCAGACAGCACTGTTTGTTTATGAGTATATCTCATGATCAGAGCAGCATTTGACAATGGCCAATGGTATGCCTGGTCATCAGAGCTTCATCCCATAGTGAGAGTTGTACCTGATAGTCTGAACTGGTCAGAGCCTCATCCCATAGTTTCTATTGTTTTCTTTTCTGAGGCTTAAATTATTCCCAAAATATGGACTTGTCGACCCAGGTCTGATATTTCTCTCAAAGAGGGATTGCACCTCTAGGCAGGCACTCCAAGTGCTTTTAAATACATAATAATACTTGTCTATGCAGGAGCAGCATGTAAAGTGGGGTGAGTCAGCACTGTACCAGGAAAACGTGTACAGTACTACCTGTATTATAATATTTTCATGCTTGTGGACCAAAAGCAGCTACCCATCACAAGGGCTAGCTTGAGGGCCATGCAAATAGTGCAGTTCCACAGCGTGCTGACCTGGAGGTGGGGCACTGGCCTCAGGGGGTGTGCTGTGTTTAGCAATAATGTACAATTTAAAGCCCTTGTGCGGTCAGCTTTCAGACAGCAATAAACATGTCATGATAACTCTTATTATGATTAATGTTCCTGCTAGACAGAGAGGTTTGAGTTTTGTCTAGTGGCAGTTTTTACCTGCCATAAAGTAGCACAGAGGTTAATATGCCTTCTGCAAAGAACTGATCTGTATTTTATGTGGATAGCTGAGTGGATTTTTAAAGCCAGCCTTTACCAGCGCTTTAAAACAAATAAGATGTATTTGAGAGAGGGGCGTGAAATGAAGTATAAATGGTAGTCACGAGGTAGATCCAAGTAGAGATTTATTAAGTTGTTACAGGATCAATTCATGTTGGTTACAGGATCAATTCCAGATGACATAAGGTATATCCAAGCTGGTACATGGCCCCACCAGGAGCTGATCTTCATAGCTCACCCACTCAATCCAACTGCCACTCCTCTAGTCCCAGGCATACCCAACATTCCACGCTGTCATCATGCACTCTAAGGTTCCATACACACAGACACATGCAAACCAGCTGAGCTGCTGTAATTGTATTTACAACACATCCTCTTTCCTTCTTTCCTTAATGAGACAAAGAGAACAAATAAATAAATAGTAACAACGAATTTGTAAAGAAGAGAACAGAAAGCCAAAGATAAAGACAGGCAGGAAAAGTCATACTAGGAGCAGGATAAAAATGAATGGAAGGATGAAAATGAATGGATGTAAACAGGATGCTACCAAGAAGACGTAGCGAGACACACCACCCCTTCCCTAGGGAACATCATGAAAGAAAAAAAATGGAGAAAGTCAGAGAGTAACAAAAATAACGTGTGCAGATCTAAACTAAACACACCATGAAACGGGTACAGGTGAGTACAAAGTAGAGTAGACACTAAGTTTACATAGGTAGGGTGAAAACAGTGAAAAGGATGTGCGCACAACCCACACTGCAGACTAGTTAAAGAGTATAGAGACCAGCTCATAAATACTACAACCCTACGACAAAAGAAACAACCATATAAACTTGGAGCGTCAGCAAAACTAAGGTGGTCTAAAAGAAAAATAAACAACTCACATAAAATATGTACCACGTAACACACAATTAAAGTGTAACACACAATTAGAGTGTGAACAACTAAAAATAAGGGTTGAATGAATTATTCCAGGCATTGCAGGCTTAATAAAATTGCTGCAGGAATTATTGAACGTATGACAGTCTAATTGAAATTGCTGCAATACCATAAAACAGTCTCACTAAAATTACTGTATAAATTATTCAACGTATAGAAGTCTTATTGAAATTGCTGCACAATACAGTCTTACTCAAATTGCTGTATATATCAACAGTCTTACTCAAATTGCTGTATATATATCATCTAATAAATAACAGTCTTACTTAAATAGCTGTCATATTTAAATTACTTAACGTATAACAGTCTCATATACAGTCTTATTATAATTGCTGTATAAATGTATATAAGTGTATAACAGTCTTAAATAAATTTCAGTATGGCTTATCACAAATAGCACCGTCTTATTAAAATTGTTGCTTGTTAAAATATGACTGTGTTACTGAAATTGCTGCCATTTCATAAAAATATATCAGAATTTTATCAATTTCTGAACATATCGCAAATGGTACAGTCTTATCAAAAATAGCTGTAAGAATCATAGCTGGTACATGGCCCCACCAGGAGCTGATCTTCATAGCTCACCCACTCAATCCAACTGCCATGTACCACGTAACACACAATTAATGTGTAACACACGTCATCTGGAATTGATCCTGTAACCAACATGAATTGATCCTGTAACAACTTAATAAATCTCTACTTGGATCTACCTCGTGACTACCATTTATACTTCATTTCAGGGCACAGGAGAGATGAGGGGAACTTCATCCTAGATGGTAGTGAGGACATCTGGGGAGGAGGCCTTATGGGGGAGTTTGGGGGTGGAGCACCAAGAAAGATTGTCGAACTGGGCGCCACCAGTGCTAAAGTCTGCCCTGCTCATCATCTGAGTCTAAGTGGCCACGTAATCCATCGCTGAAATGAAAATATATTTTCATCTGAGCTACCCAATACCAAATCCCAGTCTTTTTAAACCCAGATTCCTACATGTAATCCTAGCAGGCTACCAGGTTCATTCCTTCAATAATCACGTATATTAATCAGATCGCTTATTTGTTGCTCATGGCTATACATATGAATGTAAATATAATAAATAGAGGTCTCCACTTCGCACCAAATTCCAACTACATGACTATGCACTCATATGCATAATATAATTTGGTTTTAGCAACAACTAAGAGCTACTTCTCCATTTCAAAAATCGCTGTTGATTCTGAAGTCATCACAAGTTTGCTTAACATATCAAAGAATGTTACCAAAGAGGTAGCAGGTCCCTGCATTCAAAGGGGCCGCCACTGCATTGTAGAGCCCCAAGCCCCATGAAGAGTTCTAATTCTGAATTTGTTAAATAATCAGTTGCAAATTGAAGTTTCCCTGCACTCTTCAATGATCAAAATCAGCCGTATGTAATCCAACTCTCATACTTTTTAATAAACATATACTAATTCAAGTAAACACAAGCAGCCAACGTGTGTTTAGTCGCAAGGATGAATCAACTATACTGACCACCCACTTTGCCTTGAACTATAATTCCTTGACAATTTTGTGTGACTTCGAGGACAGCACTGGATGCTAGCCTTTAATTATAGAGAACTGAGATACTAGGTTTAAGCCCTGATGAAGTCAACATTAGCATACTCACTGTGACAAAACATATGTTCCCTGTGTTTACTTGACTGAGTATATGGATTTAATAAAAAATGAGATTTGGATTACAGCTGATTTTCACCATTGAAGAGTGTGGGCAATCTTTGATTTGCAATTGATACTGAGATAGCTCACAGCATTGGAAGGTGTGGAAGTGGTGCCTTCCCCTCTTTGTCAGGAACCCATTGCTTGATATTACTTTTGAACAATTACTGATAATAACAGATTTAAGAGGCGGGCACCAGCAGCTTCTTTTGCCACTCCGCTACTAGTATATATATTATTAAATAATAATTTTATAATATCTTGATATAACTTAACAACAGATTGTGAGTCTCACTCCTATAATGCCATCTGGTCAGATTTTGGTCAGCGATTTAAACCCCATTCATAGCCATCGAGGGAAGCTGCCGAAGGAAATAAAAAAGTGAAAATGAAATGCAAATGAATGGTGTTCCATTAACTGTTGTTGGACTTATCGCAGTTCATCCATTTTCCACAGTTCCCTTTATAAATGGTATTGTTTCAAAATATTGAAATGTCACGGTTACATCCCACATGTTTTGTCTGTTTTTTTTTATTCCACTCATATTCACCAAGTTTCAGTAATGAACTGGTAATTTTCATTATAAAAATGTAATAAACCAGTGACATTGCTGTAATAAAGTCTTGAAGTCGAAGTATAAGTTCCATAAGATGGTTTATTCATCTTAGTTGCTGGTAAGTAATACCTTCTCAACAATAAGCTTCAATGATGAGCTCTACAGTAAGCCCCACCAGGAGCAGCCTCCCTGCTGCTCAGCCCGTACTCCAACTGACACTCTCAACCTCACAGGCACACTGGCATTCCATTGCATCACTATGCATACAAACATTCCAAGCAGCACATGTATACTGGCTGAGCAGCAAGGGCAAGAGCAGCAGGGAAGATGGATAGTACAAAACCAGACATAACACATCTTCCCTCTTTGCCAATCACACAACAATATTGGAAATACTAGATGTAAACATTACATTACATAAAGGAAATGCATACAAAATATTATAAGTAAAATTGCGCATACTAGATGGAAACATCACAATACAGAAATCATCATGCATGGAAACATATTGGATGTAAAAATATGATAATGCATATACATAAAGACCCTGCATCTAAAAGCAAGAAAAAAGAGATGTAACCCACATCTCCTCCCTTTTCAAAATAAAAGACGCAAATCACTCCCTCTACCAAACCCCCACATCTCATACTGAACCCTACACACCATTTGGCCAGACAAGAATGTATGGCAGCCCACAGAGAAACCCAACACCTGAATGGAACGGCAGACAACAACTCAGAGCAAAACATAAACATAATATGAAGCCACCCACAAAATTAACCCTGCACCCGAGAAGCACAAATAATCTGTATATTGAACAATAACAATGTGGTATAATATTTATCAAACCAAAGCTACAATAGAACAGTGAGCTTCCCAATGAAAAACGTAGAATGTCGTTATTTTGATTGTAGACACACAGTCCTTTTTATTTAATTTTTTTTTCTCTTTGCAGAAACAACAAGATTGCTTTTCCTGGAGAACCTGGCCTTATGGGCCAAGCGGCGCAGGGCACGCCTAAGATCCCCGGGTTCACCTGCTTCGACCGACAGAGACACTGGACACTCTGTTAGGCGTAGAAAAGTAGTTTTATTAGCTGCAGCTAAGCACAGTTATCTAAGAAGTACCACACAGGTAGGTTCTCAAGAGACTGCCACTTCAATCTGTGGCGCACAGTCTATTATACAACACAAGTTTACAATGACAACTCCCAAGATACACAAAACTGACAAATAGGAATAGTTAGAAAACAAGTATCAGATGTCTAAAACACACCCTCCTTTCAGACCCCGTGTGCTCCCCTCCCATCAGGTTAATCAACACAGGTGCCCATAATCCAGTTTGCAGGTGGTAAAACATGTGTAGAATGCTTCAAAAGGAGAGCTATGTAACAAGAGAACACACGGAGAGAATAGTTAAGGCCAGTTAAATAAGATAAGGTAGAGAAGAATGGCGGGACCCAAACAGTGGAGTAAAGTCATGGATTAATCAGTCTAGACATGGCTCTGCGAACTCGGCCGGACCCTGACATCAGTATTGCACACAAGGACAAAGGCTGCTTTTCGACAAGAAAAACACCGAGCCGCTGAAAGTGGCAGAAAGACCATTTTCCTGCGTTAACCGTGCTGCCTGAGTGAGGCAACATAAAATGGCGACTGAACGTAAAATGGTGACTGTAGCAAAGCGAGGCTAAAACTACGTAACCTCAGACCCCCCTTTTGCCATACTCAGGCAAAGCAAAAGAAACCCATGTCAATCTGAGTCGATGTCAATGGTCATGAGGTCACTAAGATGTTGTTGCACCATCATCTTAATATGTTCAGTCTGTTGTGCTACTGGTTTGGAAACACAGATCGTGGCACAAAGTCCACAAACAGCTGGACCACACTGTAGACAAAGACAACAAGAAAAGATGAGTGCTAGAATCATTCCAAGGAAAGTTAGTACTTTCCATCCCCAAGTGGACAGTAGTCCCCAAAACCATGCCATCACAGACCAATCTCCAGTATCTTGGTGAATAGATTCAGAGATGACATGTAGCTTAGAGATGGCTTGGTATACCGTAGGGGCGTTATCAGGAATGTAAATACAGCAACTAGACCCAATTAATTTGCAAACTCCTCCTTTGTCTGCAAGCACTATGTCTAACACCATCCTGTTCTGCATAGTCATAAGTCGGTCCGCCTGAAGCTCAGCAGTTAAATTTTTCAATGCTCCAGAAGTAACATTAATTGTGGCATCAACCACACGGACCAACTGTCTGATATTTTTACTATTGGCCATCGGACCCCAGAAGGGAAGGAATCCTTTCAGAAAATCCCCTCCTTCTTGCCCTGCTGTATCTTCCGAATCTATTACTCCTCTAGTAACTCTCTTCTTGTGATAATCAGCAGGAGCAGTATATGTAGGAGGGAGGAGAAAAGCTATATAACATGTTCCCGAAAAGTGTGTGGGAAGCCATGTATAAGCTTTATCGTAACAGATAAAATATGTACCTTGTGATGCCACTAACGGTGCGGGAGTAGAAGGAGTATAGACATAAGTGTGGGAACAGTTGCTCCTCTCTTGCTTAGTTTTGGTATTCTGGCCATTTATTTGTAAACACAAACAACCTTTTTGGGGTAGTACCCAAATAGGTGCAGAATTCCGCTGTTTAAGCTTGTCAGTGAGGCTAAGAGTATAACGAGTTATATTCCACCCATCATACGCTCTCTTTTCATCTTTGGGAATCTTGATGATGTCAGCAATCTTTGCCATAGTTACAATGCCCTTTATCAAAGAACTGTGACTAAAATCCACTCCACCATTATAGGATCCACCAGAAGGATATCTGAGTAAATTCTGGTATGTATTAGAAAACATAGCCAGATAAGCCCAAGCAGAACCTTCGTATGAAAAGGGGAGAACTAGATACGGCATTCCTCTTTGTGTATTATGTGGTATGAGACCACATACCCAACAATCAGTAACATTTACTATCAGTTGATGCTGGTGTAATAGTTGAATAAACGAATTGTTAAGATATTCCATTCTTCTCATTTGCTCATGATCTGGGAGTGAGTAAAATTTGTGTGGTGAAACAGTAGTAGATGGAGTTAAAGGGGCAGAAATAGGAACAGGTACTAACTGTAGAACATGAATAAGCCATCAAATGCATGCTAATAAACTACTCAGACCTACTAAAACACATAATGCTACGCCACATCGACCAAATAATAATTTTTTATAATGAGCTCTCTTCAATATTTTCGTATCACTTCCTTTTCCTGTACTCTCCATTACTCTAAAGGCGTTGCTCACGATAATCTTCCTAGATCACTTGGCTGTGATTGTTAGCCGTCCTATGACACTGCAAGTCCTGTTGACCTAGTCACTATTCAGGTCACAGCTCAAGACTCCTACCGCGACCCTGCAACTTGATGGATAAGGGAAGGAAAAAAAACCTTTTCTTTATTAACAGAATTTAAAGAAAAGAAAGTCAAAATTAATTGTCTTCAGAGGATCTTTTCCTCAAATTATATCGTCTCTTTCCGGATGTTGTTTGGTCCTGGAACAAATGTTCGGGATCTGTTGTATCGAGTCTTAGATGAGAAGGTACAGCTTCCTGCAGAACATCATCGTCCTCTTTCTCTGAACTAGTCCAATCCAGGTGTGCACTGCTAAACAGAACAAACTTGGGTACCTTCTCCCACTCACACTCACTATCACCAATACCTTCTCGGACCCACTGGTCATAAGGCAAAGGCAATGGTATCCTCTTGCAGTGCACACCATGGATCCAATGTCTTTTTCCCAGGACCTTAACAGCCGTCTGAGTTGTAAGCAGGACTTGTCTTGGAGGCCTCCAGCGAGGTTCCAAATTCTTTTTCCTCTGGAAGTTTTTCAGACACACCCAGTCCCCAGGCTGGATGGTGTGTCCGGGATCTGTAGAGGCCTCTGGTAAAGTGTTTTGAACCTGTTGACGAATAACATGCAATTTAGTGGTGAGATCATGCAAATAGTCAATCAACAGTGGGTAGGGAATATCTGAGTACTCCTTGGGTCTGGGGACTCCCCAGACATTAGCTGGACGTCCAAACACAAACTCGTATGGGCTAAGCCCCAAACGAGAATGAACAGTTGTTCTAGTGGAAAGGAGTGCTAAAGGTAATGCATCAGGCCAAGAAAGGCCCGTGCCGGCCTGAATCTTTGCTAGCTTAAGTTTGAGAGTGCCATTGTAACACTCTACCAGACCCGCTGACTGAGGATGGTTTGCCGCATGGAATTTTTGTCTAATGCCTAAACCTACACACACCTTTTGCATAATTTGACCTACAAATTCACTTCCATTGTCACTCCAGACAATGCGCGGCAAACCAAACCTCGGGAAGAATTCTTTCAAGAGTATTTTAGCAGTGGACAAAGCAGTATTGTCCTTTAGGGGGTAGGTCTCTATCCATCTGGAAAAGGCACAAACCACCACCAGGACATACTTGAGATTATTGAAACGTTCCATATGGATGTAATGTATCTGCAGTACCTCGAATGGGTATGTAGGGGGTGCAAAGTGACCTGCTGGAGTTGGAGTTCCTTTTCCTGGGTTGTGCATCAAACAAACAATGCAATGTTTCACCACATTTTCTGCACATTTTGGAATACCCTCATTCTGCCATACTGGAGCTAAATGCTTGCATATACCATGGGCATTAATATGGGCTGGTCCATGAGCCAAAGTAACTACAGGCAGCACATACGCATCAGGTAACAACCATCGCTGATGCTCTGACAATTCCGTCCAACATCCCGTACCATCCAACATTCCCGTACTTTCTTTCCACGTACTCAATTCTTTCTCAGTGGCCTCCTTCTGAATTGCTTTCACACTTTCCACTGTGTCTTCACACATACCAGCTTCTGCAACCCATCTAGCAGGCCCTGCAACATACATGCGACTTTCAACATTCCTCGCTGTTTCCTTCGCTACCTCATCTGCAAATGCATTCCCTCGACCCACGTCATCAATAATCTTCTTGTGCGCACTGCACTTCACAATCGCTATCTGAATAGGCAAGGCAAGTGATTCAAGAAGATCTGTTACCAACTGACCATGCTGTATTTTAGTGCCGTGGGAGGTAAAGAATCCTCTTTCCCTCCACAAACGACCAAAACTCTGGGCAACGCCAAATGCATATTGACTGTCAATATAGACAGTCACTCTTTTCCCTTTCGCCAACACACATGCTCTTGTCAACGCAATCAGTTCTGCAGCTTGCGCTGAGTTATGCAAAATACGTGCAGTTTCTACCACTGTGTACAACGTCGTGACTGCATAAGCAGCTGTTGTTTCGCCATTAGGGAGCTTGAAACATGACCCATCCACCCATAGGGTACCATCCGGATCCACAAGTGGTGTATCCTTGAGGTCTATTCGACCCTTCGTTTCTTCTTCAGTGCGAAGAAAACAATCATGCTGATCTTGTACATTATTAATATCCAAAACAGGCAACAATGTGGCTGGATTCAAAACATTACATCTTCTTATATGTATATGACTAGCTAGAAGCGTCAACTCATATCCAGACAAACGAGCACTCGTTAAATGCTGAGTTTTTGTCCTATTAAGAAGAGTATCCACTGCATGTGGCACCATCACATTAAGAGTATGATCTAACACTAGTCCAGCGGACTGACAAATAGAAATGGCCGCTGCTGCTGTTGCTCTAAGGCAACTAGGTAATGCCTTCGCTACTGGATCTAATGTTGCAGAAAAACAGGCACACGGCCTTTGTTTGTCACCGAATCGTTGCGTTAAGACTGATAATGCGCAACCTTCCCTTTCATGCACATATAGTGTGAAAGGTTTACTGTAATCTGGAGTACCTAACACAGGAGCAGAACACAAAGCAGTACGTAAGTCTGTAAAACTCTTTTGGCATTCATCAGTCCAAGGCAAAGGCTGAGGCGTATCCTTAAGTGTAAGTGCCAACAGAGGTTTAGCAAAAAGGGAAAAATTTGGAATCCACTGCCTACAATAAGAGGTAATGCCTAAGAAAGCACGCACTTCTCTCTGTGTCAACGGTACAGGCATTCGTGCAATTGCATGAATACGTTCTGGAGTCAATCGCCTTCCCTCCTTCGACAAGAGATGACCTAAGTAGGTAACCTCTTGTCGGCCATATTGTAACTTGGAAGACGATACTTTATGATGTAAATCAGACAAATGCTGTAAGAGCGATACAGTTGCTGCTTTACAAACATTTTCAGAATCTGCAGCGATCAACAAATCATCCACATATTGGATAAGAGTGGCACCTGAGGGCAAAGAAAAGGTATCAAGTTGTGACTTCAAAGCTTGACTGTATATTGAAGGACTCTCACAATAGCCTTGAGGTGCGCTTTTAAACCGGAAGCTTCAACCTCCGAGAGAGAAGCCGAAAAGATCCCTACTTTCTTCAGCAATAGGAATGCTAAAGAAAGCATTCTTAAGATCGATCACTGAGAACCAGACTGCTGAAGCAGGAATCATAGTAAGCAAAGTCGTGATATCTGGCACAACAGGAAATTGAGGGACAACAATTTTGTTTACCTCTCGAAGATCAATTACAAAGCGGTAAACAGGTGGCTGAGAGGGATCAGTACGTTTAAGAATAGGCAAAACAGGACTATTGCAGACGTTTCCTCTAGTCTCTTCAACCACATCCTTCTGAACCAAATCATGAACAATGGCCAACAAGGCTCGCTCACCGTCACTGGAGATTTTATATTGAGGAACACGTGGCATCTTAACATTGTCTTTGACAGTAATGACATACGGTGGAATTTGTAACAAACCAACATCATTTGGACCCACAGCCCAAAGTTTAGCCGGAAGAGATTGCAACTCAGGTGGCAGTTGTTCCTTAGAAACATACATTGGAGAAGTCGTTTTATCACCCAATGTAAGATGTACACCAGAAGGTGAACAATACAACGTAGCATATAAGCGTTTCAAAAGGTCTAAACCCAAAAAATTCTCTCCGCAACCTGTCGTTAAAAGGAGTGGAGCTTCCAAATCATATGGACCAATGGAAATGGGCAAGGGACAAGAAATAGGATTTGAAACTGGGGCGCCAGAGAATCCTACAGAAACATTTGTTAAGCCGGACAAAGGTGCCCCAGGGAGTTTAGAACACATTATAGAACTTCTCATAGCGCCAGTATCCAAGAGAAATGGTTCTGTAACACCTAATGCCATAACATTAACATAAGGTCCTTCCTGATCTACTGGAACTGATATGACTCCCTTACTTTGCCTCTGGCTGTCCTAACTAGTATGGAAAGCAAAGTCCTCATTATCGAAACAATAGTCATCATTGTAGTATTGTGCAGAATGAGAAGTCTGCTGGTCAAAACAATTCGCAGAAGCTTGAGAAGGAGAGGGACGTCGTTCCTGAGTAGGGGCACCACGACCTTTACCTCTAGATATAGATCGAGAATCACCACGACCTTGTGGCGCTAACGATCCACCATACCGTTGTAATAAAATCGGACAAGTGTTCTAAAAATGACCATCTTCCTTACAGTAAGCACACTGGTTGGGGCCCAATGGAGCCCGGGGAACAGATGGAACTGGCTTCTGCAACAAGCTCTGAAACTGTGGGGGCTGGGAAAATGAGGGTTGAGCAGAACGAGGGGGATAAGCCTGTTGCAAAAGAACCTTCGTTTTCAAGTCTTTTGTCTTTTTCTCCGCTTTCTCCTTATCTTCCTTCTCCCTATTCTCTTAATATTGAGCAGTAGCCAATATCTGGGCAGTGGAAGAGACAGCCCGCGAACTCTCCGACTGTTTTAGTTTATTCGATAATTCTGGAAGTAAGTTAAAAACAAACTTGTCTACGAATAATGGCTGTCCACTTTCAGTACTCATATCTTGCCCACTATGGTCGATGAAAGTCTCCTCAAACCGAGTAAAGAAGTCGGAGACACTTTCATCCGTCTTTTGCTTACACGCCGCTAACTTATCCCAATTAACACGCATCGCAGGCATTAAAGTTTTCATCAAATCTATTATTTTTCCAGGTAATTCTGTAATCAAAGCGTCTGGTTTGGCCCCACCTACTTGACCTACGTCTGCAGCCGTAATGGCAACCCAATCACCACCTAAAGCTACCGCATGATCCTGCCTACGAATCTTAGCCCATATAGCTTGTGGGACTACATTCCCCATGAGTAAGTCAATGTCAGCCAAATTCATAATACAAGCGTCAACAGTCTGAGACAGCTCCTTATAATATCCAGCAGGATTCTTACGAGGGTCCGGTAAAGACTGTTTAAGAGCCAAGACTTCCGATCTTTTCCACGGGTCATGTACCCATATACGCTGAAAACGAGCGGGAACACCTGGATTATTACCTGCTTGAGGAACTGCATCTCTCCATATTGGAGGAACTTCTCGCATAGGATATTGTGTCGTCTTAAGACGAACCGCAGGATCAGGTTCAGGAGAATTTTGAGAGAAAAGGGTAGACAGAAAAGCAACAAGTTGCGGAACAGCACGCTCCACAGCAGGACCCACGATCAATCCCTTATCAAATTGATCCTGGATGTCAAATAAATCCCGAGGAGGTGAGTCTAGATCTACGTCTCCCCATGCTTTAATCAAAGTATTGCACATCACATCAAATACATATCTCTGTGTGGGCGCGTTCCATTGAAGAAAAGTATCTAATATATCACGTGTATCATACGGTACACGACTCCTGATCCAATTAGAAGCAAGGGAATCTAATTTAGTTCGTTCTTCAAAATCTGGAAACTGACTACGAGATTGCCTTCTAGACGAGGCAGGAGAGAAGAAAAGAGGGCCAAGCAAAGGCGACAACAGACCTGCGACAGTATCAACTAAACGCCGTCTAGCTGTAGGGGAATCTGAGACTAAGACGGGAGACAATGTATTCTGTAAAACAGAAGAAGAATCTGTAGCAAAGGAAACGACAGATGGAGAAGGCTGAGGCACAGGAGATTGGGGTACAGACATTGTTGGCAAAGGAGGCTGGGGCAAAATGACAGGGACAGGTATCTGTGCAGGAAGGACAGCGGCTGCATTGGCAGCAGGCTGTAATGGAGGTGCATTAGCTCCTACCACGTAAGGCGGAGGTAATGTCAACAAATGGGACATGAAAGAATCGTCATCAAGATTTTTACTCTTTGTAACGGTAGGCAATACAGGGTAGCATCTATCCACTGCCATACGATGTTGTCTTTCTGACACCTGAATTATCTGATCAGTTTCATCATTTTTGAATTGCTGGGCAGCCTGTAGAATCGTCACACTCTGCTCTTTCTTATCTTTCTTCATTTGCTTAATTTCTTTCTGTTTGGCTTCCTTGCGCCATAGGCGAAAAGAGTCAAACATTGCCGGCCGGGCTTTGCTCTTGAATAAAATCGCTTCCAAATTATCTAAAATATCAGTCTCAAAGGACCCATGTTGTGGCCATTGTAAAACACCGTCTTTTTTTAGTGTAACGGGTCCATATTTCATTAAAAACTATAGGACCCACACCGTGCTTTGAGTACAGCTCGTAATTAGGAGTCCCAACTGGAGGAATCGGACAAGAATCCTCGAACCGGGAGTCTGCAGAACAAGCACAACAACAAAATCTCTTAAATTTGCTAAATCCAGGCAAGGGATCTATTTAGACAATAGAGTCACAGCACAAACGTACTTACCCCTTGGCTTCGGTTAGCGCGCTAATCGAATAACAAAAATACAAGACAAAGAGAGTGGGCGCTACCCACAAATACTTAACTAAATGCTTTTCTCACGCCAACAGATGTCCGTCTATCGTCTCGCGATACCAATCATCACCAGGGGCCAAGGCAGGGCGACAGTCAGGGCAGCAGTCGTCAGCAGCCGTCGGGAAGGAGTAGCCACGCTTCAAAAGACCTTCGGTCCACTTCGACATGCAGGGGTCGCTCACGTGGTTCGCGAAATCCTCCGGAATTTTCCTGCGAAGCTCCTCACAACTCTCGGGCAAAACTACTACTGCTGAAGTCGCCCCATGTTGGGCGCCAATTGGAGAACCTGGCCTTATGGGCCAAGCGGCGCAGGGCACGCCTAAGATCCCCGGGTTCACCTGCCTCGACCGACAGAGACACTGGACACTCTGTTAGGCGTAGAAAAGTAGTTTTATTAGCTGCAGCTAAGCACAGTTATCTAAGAAGTACCACACAGGTAGGTTCTCAAGAGACTGCCACTTCAATCTGTGGCGCACAGTCTATTATACAACACAAGTTTACAATGACAACTCCCAAGATACACAAAACTGACAAATAGGAATAGTTCGAAAACAAGTATCAGATGTCTAAAACACACCCTCCTTTCAGACCCCGTGTGCTCCCCTCCCATCAGGTTAATCAACACAGGTGCCCTTAATCCAGTTTGCAGGTGGTAAAACATGTGTAGAATGCTTCAAAAGGAGAGCTATGTAACAAGAGATCACACGGAGAGAATAGTGAAGGCCAGTTAAATAAGATAAGGTAGAGAAGAATGGTGGGACCCAAACAGTGGAGTAAAGTCATGGATTATTCAGTCTAGACATGGCTCTGCGAACTCGGCCGGACCCTGACATCAGTATTGCACACAAGGACAAAGGTTGCTTTTCGACAAGAAAAACACAGAGCAGCTGAAAGTGGCAGAAAGACCATTTTCCTGCGTTAACCGTGCTGCCTGAGTGAGGCACCATAAAATGGCGACTGAACGTAAAATGGTGACTGTAGCAAAGCGAGGCTAAAACTACGTAACCTCATTCCAACACGTTTCATCCCTTTCTTGGGACTTCTTCAGGGCTGTAATCAACAAAGTGTCTGTATCCTTTTGTAGTATCAATAGGGCATCTGTAATCCCATCAATATATATTGCGAATATGGGAATAAGTGTTCCCTTCCCCTGTATGTCACCGTCCAATTCCACAAGTAATTTCAAAGAAATGACTTGGGAAGCTAACTGTTCTATTGTAGCTTTGGTTTGATAAATATTATACCACATTGTTATTGTACAATATACAGATTATTTGTGCTTCTCGGGTGCAGGGTCAATTTTGTGGTTGTGTCAGGGAGGTATTTTATACCTCCTATACTGGGGTGCATGTGGGTCACACCCCAGACTCATCTGCACCGAGGTATCTGAAGATTATTACGGGCCAAAACACATAAGAATTGTCTGGTGCTGGAATTTAGGCTCTGACCCTTCTCTTTGTTCATTTATAATATGAACCCACACAGCAACAAAAGCAGTACTGAACTCAAACAAACAAAAAATTTAAAAAAACTGCCACACCAATACATAAAACCCCAGGTGACATGTACCCTCACAGAGAACTCACTGTAAAAACATAACAAGTACAGCAAGTAGCGGGTGACGAAAATCCTCACAGTCATCCCACACAAAACCACTCGAGCAGAAACGGATGACTTATCCACGCACAGTCATCGCAACAACAACAACTCATCGGTAAGAATAATATCACCAAACTGCATCCACTCCAACATCTGGAGCAGAAACGGGTGACTTAGCCCCTCACAGTCAACCCACACAAAACTCTGGAGCAGAAATGGGTGACTTAACCTCCTGCATTCATCCCACACAAAACATCTAAATCAGAAATGGGTGACTTCACCTCTCATATTCAACCCACACCAAACATCTGAAGCAAAAACAGGTGGCTTATCCTCTCGCAGTCATTCCACACAAAGCATCAGAAGCAAAAATAGGTGACTTATGCCCTTGCAGTCATCCCACATAACACATCTCAAGCAGAAATGGGTGACTTAACCTCACAATCATCCCAACGACAAGTCACTGGTAACATGAATCTCACCAAACTGCATCTACACACACATAACCATGAGAACCTACAGTTGAGATCACATGACACATTATCCTAAAAAAAAGGAAAAAAATGAAGACAGCTTACAGAACAACAACCCTATAAAAAGTAACTGCCAGACTCAAAATGCACCTCTCCAAAAGCAAACAATAAGTTCACCAATGCACAGAAAAACTTGTGCAGTATGGGGAAAACGCATACACCGTAAAAAAAAATGCTTGGCTGAACACAGTTAACACCTGAACTGTGCCCATTCCAGGATGGCCTGCATGCAAAGCTTTGTGTGTATATATATATATATATATATATATATATATATATATTACCTACTGGCGGTCGCCAGTAGGTATATATAGTTAGGATTTTTTCTCTATGGGATTTTTGAAAATTCTATGTCTAATAACTTTGGCGTTTGTGGACGGAATTGGCTGAAATTTTCAGGAAAATGGCACATTTTGTTTCTGAGCAGCCCCTGAAAATTGGGGGGGGGTTCGTCCAGGGGGGGTCGAGAAAAAAGGGGGGTCCCAAAACGTGTTTTTAACATTGAGTTTTCCATAGGGCGGTTGGCCTCACTTTTAGCCCGAACGGCTGAATGGATTTGCACGAAACTTGGCAAAATTGTAGGGACTGGTAGCCCGATGTGCCTTTTGTAGGTCTCAATATATGTGCTCCAGTGGATTTTGAGAAATTAACGTTTAAAAAAAGATATATATCTGTAACAGCGGACCGGGCAGCGCTCCAGTTCGCGTACTTTTCGCGCAACGGAGCTTTGTGAAGCGAAGCTGATTGGTTCTCCGGCGTCTGTAAACATTCCAAACAGTCCGTAGCGGCCGCCATCTTGTCTCTCGGTAGGATCGAGAGACAAGAGGAGGCCAAAGCGAAGGGGCAAATGACCATAAGGGGGCATAGTAGATTCTCGCTGACCCCCTAGGTTTGATGTGGAGGTTTTAAAAGGGCCCCGCGGGGCAAAAAAAATAAAAATAATAATAATCGAACGGCTGAATGGATTCGCACGAAACTTGGCAAAATTGTAGGGACTGGTAGCCCGATGTGCCTTTGCTAGGTCTCAATATATGTGCTCCAGTGGATTTTGAGAAATTAACGTTCAAAAATATATATATATCTGTAACAGCGCTCCGCTTCGCGTACTTTTTGCGTTACGGAGCTTTGCGAAGCTGATTGGTTCTTCGGCGTCTGTAAACATTCCAAACAGTCCGTAGCGGCCGCCATCTTATCTCTCGGTAGGATCGAGAGACAAGAGGAGGCCAAAGCGAAGGGGCAAATGACCATAAGGGGGCATAGTTGATCCTCCCTGACCCCCTAGGTTTGATGTGGAGGCTTTAAAAGGGTATCGCAGGGCAAAAAAAAAATATATCGTTTTTTTAGGTTTTTTGCGTGGAGTGCGCCCGGTTCGCGAACCGGGAAGCGTTCTGGGGAGCGTACTTTCTTGAAAATTAGTGAAAAAAGTTAGAGTAAAATAATAATTGTGAGTGATCAGATGTAGGGTAGCTCTGAGAAGAGCTTTTGGGTTTATGGTACATTTAGGTACTTATAAGTAGGTACCAATGCACAGTCTTAAATTCAGAGTGAAAATTCTGTTGCCCTCATCTGAGAAGTGAACTCCATCTCCTCTGTAGATATCTTGCATGTAGTAACGCAAGTTATTGTTGTACAGGGAGCCCATTCCATGGTCTCTCATGTAAGCTGAAACAGATTTGTTTACATGCTTCCTCGATTTCTCAATTTGTGGACAAAATTGTTTCGACCACCTCCATTTTTGTCTTTGGCATATATTTCAATATACCAAGGCAGTCTGAGGAAAAAGTGCCATCAATTGCTCAAAGGTGTCCTTTAAAAGCATTTCCAGACCTACCCCAGTCAAAGTGCCCAAATCATTACCTCCACAGTGCACAATTAACAGGTCAGGTTTTGGCAAATGCATAAAGGTTTTCACCAATGGTATCAATTGGTGACATTTTAATCCTCTGTGGCCAAACCACTTAATTTCCACGTCTTGTAAATTGAGGTTAGGTAAATTCCTGTTTTCAGCGTACCTCTGAGCCCAATAGATGTAACTATGTCCAACAATCCAGACAGAAAACATGGCGAGAGAAGGTTCTCCTGCAGTCAGATGAAGTGTGGCAATGAAATGGCAGTTGAAAAAATGAGAGTGTAAAATGAAACAAACTGAGGAGTTTCTGTGTTAATGAAGCAGTAAGAGTGATTGGTGGATTTTGATTGCTGAAAACAGAAAGTTAGGGTGCATGGATGAGTTCGTTGAAAGATGTATTTTGAGTGGCGAAGAAAAAATCATTAAATGAAAGATTGCACTGGATATGCAGGTGCACTGAGAGTTCAGAGTTCAATTGCAACATTGTTGTGTGAACTTGGAAACACCAGAGGTCTTGCAAGAGGTGGTTGCTATGCAGAAAAAGCAGAGAGGGGGCAGAGGGGGGAAGGGTTTTGATTTGAAAAAAAGTGAGGGAAGAGTTTTGATTGGGTGACATGAGAGATATGTGTGAAGAATTACAGCATTTCTGTGCTTTTGATAGCTGCAGACTCTGGAGTGCATACCTTTTGCTCTGCTGAAGACAAATTGGTGTGTTTCTGAGACTGTTTTGAAACTCAAAGTATTTGCTAAGGTGAGAAAAGATTTCTTTAATTTAGATAGAAAATAGTGTGCTTTAAGGAGAAAATTATGAAGAAAGTTGTGTTTTTCAAATGTTGCTTTGTCTCAAGTGTTTTACAAATAGATTTTGTTTCTTTGAGAAATTGTAATTGGAGAAAATGTGAAGTATTAGTACTGACAGGGTTTTTATGTGCATAGGAGCTGTGGAGTGTTTTCAAATTATGACTTGTAAATCGTTTTTGAGAAAAAGCAATGGTTTTAATATTGATGACAAGGACATAATGGTGTCTGCTTCTTTATAAGGTAATTGAGAGTCTCTGATGTTATTTTTCCCATTTCAATGTAAGAAGTTTGTCTGTGGAGCAAATTGCTTGTAAATATGCTCCCACCTGTGCATGGCAAATTTAGATTTTGAATGTTTGCGTTACATAGGCATGTTAAAGGTGACTGAAACATGCTGCAAAGGCAATCAAAAAACGCTTTTATGTGTCTTAAGGACATTTTAAGTCATTTCCCCATGTGCAGTGTTTCCAAATTATGAGTTGAAAATCGTTTTTGAGGTAAAGGAATGTTTTCAAAATTTATGTGCGCCATATGCCCCCAAATTTCTTTTTCAGGGGTGCAGCAGGGTGTTCTTGAGACACCCCTGCACCCTCGGAAAAATTCGTAATTTGCGATGAGGTAATTGCTAATCGCAAATTGCACCTTCATTCCTATGGGCCTCCTGCTGCATGGAAATGAATGGGTAATTTGTAATTATCAAATAGCTCATCGCAAACTAGGAATGGTAAAGAATCGCTATTTATTCCTTAAAGTTCGCTATTTAGGAAATGCAAAAAACTTTGATGATACATATGGCGGTTCATCTCTAACAAGATAAGAAGCATAGGGATAGATTTATGATGACTGGCGCATCACCAGGGATGTGTTAGTCATTCTGTGCCGCTGTTCCGTCACCTATGGTGTGCTGCATTTACAATGCGGCGCATCATGGGGCAAAAACAGCACAGATGCGTGACGTATCTGTGCCGTAAAGGTGGCGCATTGCTGGAGTTGTATCGCAAGTGTGATGAAGCTCCAGCAAGGCTCAGGGGTGCCCCTGTCGCAGGGTTTCTGTTCTCACACAGAACTGTGGACAGAGGATTGGAACCTCGGCGAATTAGGGTGCCCCAAAACTCACCTTAGTAATCAAAAACCCCTTAGCAAGCTAGGTACAGTGTCACATTGGATATAACAAACTCTCAATGTTTAGACAATCCAGAATATGAACTTCTGTAGTAGGGGATCTCTGTGTATAGTCATAATCTAGTGAATAGTCCCGCCCATGTGCGTGGACCCCGGAGCAATCAAAAATAATCTCTTACAGTGTCAAAAAATGCAGAAAATGCATAGACACTTAAGAGAGAATTTAAAGACAGATAATGCAGCCAAAAGGCTACACTGTCCAGTACTTCAACTAGAAATTCCACCATAAAATCCACAAAACAGCAAAACCTGTACAGATTTCCCTTGCTTAACAGCAAAATCCCTCAGGAATGATAGAGAGAAGAACCTGGACAGACCAGCCCCATAGGCTGCCATTATGTGGCTTAATTAGGATACTGCGCCTTTAAGGAACCTTCCAGAACCTTCTCTCAGTATCCCAGAATGCATAGCAGGTCCAACTTAGCCTCAGTTCTTTTTTCCGGCTCCTGCAAGCAGGACCCTGGAGCATTGAGCTCTCCCTTTTCAAGGGTTTTTGTTGGTGTTTTACACTGATTTCGAATTTTGGTACTTTTAAAGTACTTTGGTGACTTTCTTTCTGTGTTTCTGCACTCTTTGTTTGTCCATAATGCCTGCATTATTCGATAAATGCCCTGAGTGCTCAAGAAAGAAGGCCAGGTCAGACTCCCATGAGGTCTGTATTCTCTGCCTTCCCTCTTCCCACATTCCTGAAGAGTGTGTGATCTGCAGAAGCTTCTCTGGAAGAACCCTGAAGGAGAGGAAGAAAATCAGGCTTCAGGGACTTGAGGAGAGAAAGCTGAAGGCACGAGGTGGGTCAGGAGGGGCTCCTTCTACCCATGCTGAGGCCTCTGGGGGGCTCCCCAGGGGCAGGAAGACCAGCCCTCGCCCAAGGTCTCCGTCTGGGTCAGTTGCGCTGACCACGACGTCGAGGGGACGGTCAACGGCCAGTTCCAGGTCTCCCCAGGGCTCTGGGTCGAGAAAACGTCGCCCGTCGACGTCGAGGAACGTGTTCCGGCCGCCGTCGAAGCCGGTGTCGATATCCTCGTCGTCGCTGTCGGCGTCGAGCGGTCGACATCGGAGGGCCCGGCGTCGGCGCTCGCCGTCGAGGCGACACCGCCGGTCGCCGTCGAGGACATCGTCGTCGAGGGGATCCTCGTCGTCGAGGTCGCCGTCGAGACGGAAGGCGTCTCCGGCGCCGAAGAGGTCGACGTCGAAGCATTCCAAAAGACCGACGTCGAGACGGTCAAGGAGATCGACGTCGAGAAGGTCAGAGAGGTCGACGTCGAGAAGGTCCAAAGGGTCGACGTCGAAGCGATCCAAGAAGTCGACGTCGAGGCCGGCGAAGAGGTCGAGGTCGCCGTCGAGGCACCATCGCCCGTCGTCGAGGTTTCGTGGCTCGTCGATCTGGTCGGGGTCGACGTCGAGACGGAGACACGGTTCGACGTCGAGAAGTGTGATTCGGTCGACGCCGAAGGACCGTTCGACGTCGAGGGGACATCGGTCGTCGTCTGGACACCGGTCTTCACCGTCTGGAGGTCCTAAGGACAGGCCCAGGACTGTGGGGGGCTCCCCACGCTCTGGAAGAGATGGTGGCTCGCCGGGACCGGCGCATTCCGGGGTGGATACTCCGATGAAGCCGTCTACACCTCCTCCGCGGCCTGCTGTGCCGAAGGGTCCTCCTCCGAAGGCCCCTACCCCGCCTCCGAAGCCGGCTCCGCGGGACCCGCGTCCGGTTGCTCCTCCACCCCCGATCCCACCGAGGGCGGTGTCGATGCCTAAGTTTCCGACGCCTCCGAAGAAGACTCCTAAGAAGCCTAGAGCTCCTGACCCTGGGAGGCCGAAGGAGCGTCCGAGGCCCAAGAGGTCGAGGTCTCGCTCGGGGAGGCGGGACAGATCAAGGAGTGGCCGTGGATCTTCCTCACGATCCAGGCGTCATCACAAGAGACGTCGGTCCAGGTCACGTTCTCCATCTGGGACCCGTTCCTACTCGCCCACGCTGTCCGATTCGCCGGAGACTAGGGTGTCTCCGATAGACGATATAAGCACATTTCAGGAGGTTCTCCTGCGTGGTGCGGCGAAGTTGGGCATTGAGGTTGAAGCGCCTACGGCTTCTACCTCGGTGATATTTGAGACTTTACACAAAAGGCACTTGTCTCGCCCCCTGTTACCTCTGGTGCCGGGGCTCCTTGAGCCCGCCGAACAGCTATTCCTGACGCCGGCAACGGTGAAATCTGTGCCTTCCAGGATCCTAAAAAAGTACAGGGCTCCGGACTCAGACCCAGCCTTCTTGAGGAAGGACCCGGTACCGGATTCAGTCATCGTGACTGCTGCTCGGAAGCTTCATGCCACCTCCCCTGCGTCCACGGTGCCTCCGGACAAGGAGAGCCGGTGGATCGATTCTGCTGGTCGCAAGGCGTGTGGGACATCCGCCTCGTCCATGAAGGCCGCCAGTGACTCGGCTTTGCTGGGACGTTACGACCGGTCCCTGTGGGACTCGATGGAGCAGTTCGCAGACCTCGTCCCTCGAGACCGCAAGGAGGACTTTGTGGAGATCGTCAAGGAGGGGATGCTGGTCTCTAATCAGGCCATCGGCGCCGCTGCGGACATATCATTGCTGTCCGCGCACGGATATTGCCACGGGATTCACCATAGACGCCATGCTTGGCTCAGGTTGACGTCATTGAAACCGGAAGCACAGCAACGCGTGGCGAATCTCCCGTTTTCCGGAGATACCCTCTTCGGGAAACACGCGGATGATGAGATGGCCAGGATGAAGGCCGAAGCGGAGACCCTGACGGCAGTGGGCTTGGAGAAGCCCAAGGAAAAGAAACCCTTCCGACAGTACCAACGTCGGTTTGGGTCGCAGGGTCGTGGAAGGGGGCAGTCTGCTGGACAACATCAACAGCAGCAGCAGCAGCAGCAGTACAGGCGGCCCTTCCAGAAGCGACAGGGTGGTAGAGGTCGTCAACAGTCCTCTACCGCGACCAAGGGCCCGGCCGGGTCCCGTCCCTGAGCTGTTACTTCCCCCTCGTCCGTTACCCGCTCCGGTGGGGGGAAGCGTTCAATTTTTTCTGGCAGAGTGGAGAAAAATTACTCAGGACAAATGGGTGCTGAATATTGTTTGCAATGGATACAGTCTACGTTTCACCAGCCCTCCTCCATCGATTCCTCCCATCAGCTCGCAGTATCAACTGCACGAGCTTCAGGCGGAGGCGGACGTTCTGCTAAGGAAAAGGGCGATCGAAGACGTACCTCTGTCTCAAAGAGGAAGAGGTCTGTACTCTCGGTTCTTTCTTGTCCGCAAGAAGGACAAAAACGAGTTCAGGCCCATTCTGGATTTGCGGCAGGCAAACAAGTGGATTCGCAGAGAAAAGTTTCGCATGCTGTCGTTGCATCAGATCTACCCTCAGCTGCAACGAGGAGACTGGATGTGTGCCATAGATCTACAGGACGCATACTTCCACGTGCCCATTGCATGCAAACACAGAAAATGTCTGCGCTTTCAAGTCGGCACCAATCACTATCAGTACACGGTGTTACCCTTCGGACTGAAGTCTGCACCCAGGACATTCTCAAAATGTATGGCAGTGGTAGCGGCGCACCTGAGGAAGAACAAGGTGTTTGTCTACCCGTACCTGGACGATTGGTTGATCAAAGCCTCCTCCTTCTCGGAAGCTCAAGCACACTTCCAGAAGACGTGCGTTCTCTTGAACAAGCTGGGGTTGCACATCAACATGTCCAAGTCGGTCCCGATTCCGGTGCAGTGCATCCAGTACTTGGGGGCCTCCATCAATACGCTGTCAGCAAGCGTGTCTCCTTCGGAAGAGCGACGTTTATCACTCGTTCGGAAGGCTCAGGCTCTCATGAAAACTCCGTCTACGACTGTGAGGACGGTGTCTTCTCTACTGGGATCGATGGCCTCTTGCATCTTTCTCACTCCTCACGCACGGCTACAGATGAGACCTCTGCAGGAGTGCTTGGAGGATCAGTGGGACCAGAGGAGAGGTTCTTGGGACGACAGGATACGACTGTCTTTACATGCTCTTCAGTCTCTGAAGTGGTGGTGCTCGAAGGAGAATCTCCTCAGAGGCGTTCCCTTCCACAAGGACATTCCCACGCAGACCATCGTGACGGATGCGTCTCTCCAAGGTTGGGGGGCGCATTCCGGAGACCTGCAAATTCAAGGGACGTGGTCCCCGACGGAGTCCACGTACCACATCAATTTCCTGGAACTGAGAGCTGTTCACTTGGCACTGAAGGCCTTTCATCCGTCCTTTCAGACCAACTCTCTGCTTGTTCAGACGGACAACACGACGACGATGTATTACCTCAACAAGCAGGGGGGCTCGAGATCGCGCACTCTGTCGCAGGAGGCGCAGGCGATCTGGCACTGGCTTCTGGCTCGAGGACTGTCGATTACGGCCACCCATCTGCCAGGTGTGCAGAATGTTCAGGCAGACGAACTGAGCAGAATCGTGCAGGAAAACCACGAATGGGTCATAAACGACGAAGTACTGGGAGAAGTCTTCGCAAGGTGGGGAACTCCAGACGTAGATCTGTTCGCCACCGCCGAAAACAGCAAATGCCGAGGCTTCGCCTCCAGGTACTACCAGCCAGGGACGCTGGGGAACGCGTTATGGATCAACTGGTCGAACAGCTTTCTGTACGCTTTTCCACCAATTCCCCTGATTCCGGCGGTTCTCATCAAGTTGTCTCACTCCAGGGCGAGGATGATTCTGATTGCCCCGGAATGGCCCAGACAGTGGTGGTTCACGGACCTACTTCACCGATCTCTCCTTCCTCACATGAAGCTGCCGTGCAGGCCGGACCTTCTCACGAAGTTCGGGGGGCGGATGGTGCACCCCAACCTCTCGTCTTTGAGTTTGGCGGCATGGCTCCTGAAATAGTACAATATGGCCATCTGAATCTCCCAGAGGATTGTATGGGCATACTGAAGGAGGCTAAGCGACCTTCCACTAGGACTTCCTATGCTTACAAGTGGAAGAGGTTTTGCATCTGGTGCAAGTCTAAGAACTATGACCCTACGTCATGCAAGGAGGATGTCATCCTTCCATATCTGCTTCATCTGGCGCAGTCGGGCCTTAATGTCCATTCCATTAAGGTTCATCTGGCTGCTTTGACTGCCTACAGGAAAGGACCTTCACAGACTTCCTTTTTCCAGATCCCTGTGATCAAAGATTTTTTGGAAGGCTTGAAGAAAGTGTTCCCTCCTGTCAGGCTTCCTTCGCCTTCATGGGACTTGAATGTGGTGCTGTCCAGGTTGATGAAGGAGCCTTTTGAACCCATTCATAAGGCTTCGTTGCAGCACCTGTCCTGGAAGGCGGCGTTCCTCGTGGCCATTACATCGGCCCGCAGGGTGAGTGAGATTCAGGCATTGTGTTGCCAAGAACCTTATACTGTATTTCATAATGCTAAAGTTGTTATGCGTACTCACCCTAAGTTTCTTCCCAAGGTTGTTTCTGATTTTCATATCAATCAGACTATCACTTTGCCTACGTTCTTTCAGAACCCTTCCTCTCCGGCGGAAAGGTCTTTACATTCCCTGGATGTGCGGAGGGTGCTGAAGTTTTATCTTGATAAGACTAAAGATATTCGTAGGTCAGACCAATTGTTCATCAATTATGGCTCAGTCAGGACGGGTCTTGCTACCTCTAAACAGTCCATCTCTAGGTGGATTGTGTCCTGCATTCAGTTGTGTTACTGCAAAGCTAATAAGACCTTAGGGGGCAAACCTAAGGCTCATTCCACCAGGGGCAAGGCTGCTACGACAGCTATGCTCCGTAATGTTCCCATTGCAGAGATCTGCAAGGCGGCCACTTGGAAGTCGGTCCATACCTTTGCTAAGCATTACTGCCTGGACTCTGATGCCAGGGCAGACGCTCAGGTTGGGCAGGCTTCGCTGCGGAATCTGTTCGCACAGTAGTGGCGTTATTTTACTCTCCACCGCCGCTTGGTGTGGGGATGGGCTTGCCATTCTATTCACTAGATTATGACTATACACAGAGATCCCCTACTACAGAAGGAGTAGTTTCTGTCCTGTAACTCCAGTTCTGTAGTAGGGGTATCTCTGTTATAGTCATAAGCGCCCTCCCGCCTCCCCGGTGGAGTGTTGTTCATGATCATAATGCTACAGGTCTGGCGTTTTCTACGCCTTCGAAAAGAACTGAGGCTAAGTTGGACCTGCTATGCATTCTGGGATACTGAGAGAAGGTTCTGGAAGGTTCCTTAAAGGCGCAGTATCCTAATTAAGCCACATAATGGCAGCCTATGGGGCTGGTCTGTCCAGGTTCTTCTCTCTATCATTCCTGAGGGATTTTGCTGTTAAGCAAGGGAAATCTGTACAGGTTTTGCTGTTTTGTGGATTTTATGGTGGAATTTCTAGTTGAAGTACTGGACAGTGTAGCCTTTTGGCTGCATTATCTGTCTTTAAATTCTCTCTTAAGTGTCTATGCATTTTCTGCATTTTTTGACACTGTAAGAGATTATTTTTGATTGCTCCGGGGTCCACGCACATGGGCGGGACTATTCACTAGATTATGACTATAACAGAGATACCCCTACTACAGAACTGGAGTTACAGGACAGAAACTACTCCTTATAGTACCTCAGGATACGTGGAACTCATGAACAGTCGGTCGTTATATATTTCTTAGAAACCAGAACATGGAGTTAAGAAGAACACATGTGTATTTGAAATGTTTATTTACTAATGCCGTCTTCTCAGGCGTAGTATCTTAGATAATACAAGTACACATATTATCAGTAGCAAAATTACCAGCATAGTTACTAGTACATAAAAAGCGAATGGTGACAGTATGTTAACATGCTGTAAATGAATAAGAGTTAGCAACACTTATAAGCAGCCGCGGGCCGTGGAGGGAGTTACGGTGGGGCAGGGAGGCGGGGAGGGGGAGGGGCAGGGTGGAGAGGGCTCCACCCTGCCCCTCCCCCTCCCCGCCTCCCTGCCCCATCGTAACTCCCTCCACGGCCCGCGGCTGCTTATATCTCACCCTCCCTAATACACATATTATATTATTTGCTAAGAAGGTCTCTTTGTGTTGGTTTAGGGCGTGCCCATACTTTAGTGTCTTAGATTTGAAGGAATCACATCAGCATACACCAGCTCTCTCTTCATGTGAACCGCATCAAGTGTTGTGTATGTGTGTTCGGCAAAGCAATATAAAACCCGCCTCATGCCCAGAATTGGCAGAAGCTGCACTTATGTTATGAGTATGAAGTCGTGGAGATCAGACCTCATAACAATTCTGTATCGTGTTGTTCTTGAAACTTCAGCACTCGCTGTACAGATATAGTTTAACAAGTAAAGCAGATAGTAGAGCAATAACATATTATTCTCATGTAAATCACGATGAACTATTAGGTTGAAAGCTAAAGCAACAACTAAGTGTCGTGTGCAGAAGTTGCAAAAAAGGAAAAATGGCGTTTAAACCGGTAATGAGCCCATGCTAACTTAACACGGTGTAAAGATATCCAGGATCTAGATGACACCTCCCCATGATCCGGAAACGAACTGAATAAGATAATAGAAGTGCCATCTCATGAGAGCAGATTGCAACTTTATATGTGGACGGTCCGCAAGGTAAAACATTAAAAACTAGGAAAATTTAATGCTAAAGAAAAATAAAACAGCCAACTACTTTATCGAGGCTTAAGCCAATAGGCAAGCTAAATAATAAAAACTTGACAAATAAGTCAATGAATTGTCAATGAAATGCTAGTACTCAGCATATCAAACATGAAAAAGGTCTATGACATAACTGTGTATGCAAAATAAGCTGCAACAGCCTCTAATAGGAAGTCACCGTCTTCATCCGAAAAGAGTTCAGCCATCCAATTTAAAAGCGGAAAAGAACATACGTGCTCTCCCAGCACCGGATCCTCTATCACCATCAGAGGACAGCTCGGTGGGTTTTCAAGAAAGCTCTGTTCCAAGAAAGACTGTGTTGCCGCCAGTAAATTCCAGGGACCAATTAGTCCATGCATCAATGCCACAGCCATAATCCTTTCGCCAGGACAAACCAACTCGTGAGTAATGATAGGAGTCATCAGCTGATTAAAGTCGACGTCAGGAGAAACCGGTCCGCAGAGACACAAATCAATGGCCCAATCGAAATCACAGGTCAGGCAGTGAAATACAGGCTGGACACAGGTGAAGTAGGAGAATCGAAAAGATAATCCATATGCCGTGCTTAATATCGCCAACGGCATTGTGCCATAATATTCAAGCATGCGATTGCGGAACAGCGTCAGCAGCTGCAGGGCGGGAGCTTGCACAGGAGGGACATCCATATTTAAAAATGTAAAAAAGCACAAGAGCGTCCGTTGGTAATGCAAGTAAAAATGGGAATCCACCAAGCACCGTGGAAAAAATAGAATGAAAGAAAGCAGGGATGACTCCAAAGATTTTCTCAAATGAAGTCACGAGACCACTGGTAACAACTTTAAAAAAGTGCGCCAGGCCCTTTGTGGAGGACGCGTTAAAGATAGTCCGAACCATGTCGCTGAAATGCAAAGGCGAATCAGTATTTAAAAGGGTCTGCACCTCTGTACGGGTGTTCGCTATGTGAAGCACGAAAGTTTCACGGGCCGAACTCAAGGCCACCTCTCTCTGAGACAAAAGAGCTCTTATTCTTGCCATGCCGTTGAAATGTGCTCCCAAGGTTGGTATTTGTGGCCAGATTGAAAACTCCCTATGTTCATGTGTGGGAGGAAATAGAACATTTCTGCAGCAAATAACCCGTTCACTTACTGTTACGATAAAAGGAATACTTTTAATTAACCCAGAACAATCTTCATTATTGAGCATCAAATAACTACCATTTTCCAACAACTTGAACGTGGGGATGATAGCAGGAACTGGCGTGCCTTGCAACACGCAAGCCATATTTGGTCGGTGTTTGTTGCATGAACCGTGTAACTGTATGTGCCTACACATTAGTGAATGATCTGGCGTCTCAGTGCATTCCTCTCCATTCAGATAAACTTCTTGATCATCTTTGAAAATCTGTATGTGTATGGAAGCGACCAGACCTCATGAAGAAAACCACTACCTAAAGGTTCATAACGACCTATTGGTATATATTTCATACAATTTGAAAACTTATATAAAGCAAAAGGCAGCGTTATTAAACCGTGGATAAGGCACGTTGCCAAAGCAGCCAACCTTTTGGATTTATACTGGAAATGTTAAAGGAAGAATTACGGAGTAGGGCCTGTAAATCTTTAATGGACAACCGAGTAAAATTACTCCAACCATCATATTCCTCTAACTCCGGGATAGTAGGGATGTTTAATTTTTTAGAAGTAGCCAATCAAAAGCATTTGGTCTGGGAAATTGTTTCATTCACAAACAACATATGAATTGGGATGAGACATGCACGGTGCAAAGCCTCAGTGCCTTGTACCTGCCAGGTTCGTGAACCCCAAACTGATGTAGATCCTGGATATCTTTACACTGTGTTAAGTTAGCATGGGCTCATTACTGGTTTAAACGCCATTTTTCCTTTTTTGCAACTTCTGCACACGACACTTAGTTGTTGCTTTAGCTTTCAGCCTACCTGCGTCAAGATCTATGCCTGCTTCAAGCAGGCGCAGGGTTTTGATGCAGCTTTGTCCTATCTGATTGTAAATGCGGCACACCGTGGGTGGCAGAGCAGCGGTGCACGTTAACTGGTGCATCCCTGGGGATGTGCTAGTTAATATAAATCTGCCCCTTTACATTTAATTATGTGCAGGGGACACAGAGTCGGTGAGGTTTATCCAAGGTTAAGAAGAGATGAGTCCTGTTCAGTGAAAAATTGGAGATAGGCTTCACCTCCTCTGCTCCTCAGCATCGTTGGACATGGTTAAATAATAGCTGCAAAATGTTACTCTTGTTAAACAATTTTACTATTATAATCTCTGAGATTTGTCTCTTACTGTGCAACATCTCATTGTTGTTATCTTTCTTTAAAGATAAAGACAACATCAACATGAGCGACAATCAGCAATCAGTTGATTTCGACCTCATCATTGAACTCGTAATTGAAACATCAGTGGATGTTGATCCCTTGGATGATTTCAATCCTGAGGATGAAGAAGAACGTGATGAGGATGCAGATTTGTCAGAATTGTATGACATAGGATGGGAAGCTGACGTGCTTGAGCCTATGGAACTATAAACATTTATTTTATAAATTTATAATAAATAAAAAGTAAATATGTAAACCGTTTAATTTAAAAATAAAGACACCTTCAAAAACAGGTTATGTGTAGTGTCTTCAGTAAAATATTAAAATATGGTCATAAAATTAGATCAGATTCATATATAAAACAGCACAGGTAAAATGAATATAAATTCCATTTCTTTTCTGCTATTTCTGTATTCTAAATTTGCCATGTACAAAAAATTCTTCTATGTAAAAATGTTAAGTAGTGTGTTAAGTTTTTGATGACTGTTATTAATTTACTGTTGGGTAATAGTGGTTAATAACATTTTTTATTATATTTTACCACAGATTCAACTGCAGATTATTTCAAGATTTTAGGATGCCAAGCAAAGAAAGAGTGAGAAAGGCTGCAAAACGTCAAAGACAGCAGGTGAATGAAAAAAAGCAGCAGTCCTCTAACAAAAAGATTTGTCAAGTCACCAAGAAAGCACCGGGTAAGAGTACAAAAACATTCATAAGAAATATCTCTAGTAAAAAAAATATTACTACAGAAAATGTTTCAGTCCAGAAAAAGAGAAGCAATTCAAACGGTAAGGAAAGGCCAATGAGAAATGTTACTGCTAGAGTAAGAGATAACTCTATGCATGAAAGTAGAAGGAAACAACAGTTTAGGGACATTCGTAAACGAATGTTCCGCAACAGGATAATTGGCAATTTGTTAAAAAATATTAAGAAAGGTCAACAGAAAGTGGTTTTTTATAAGAGAAAAAAAATAGTTGAGAAAGTTATTGATCAGGCATTTGAAATTAAACGTAAGTTATTTATTTTGACAATCAATAGAATTAGGAAGCTAAACAAGGCAATTTATGATTTCAAAAGAAATAGTAGATGGAAGAGAATAGTTAATCGTAGTAATTTTTGTGAAGTTTTTTCTGGAGAATGGATGCATAGTTCAAGCTCTGAGGCATTTTTTAATGAGGAGAGTTATTTCCAGGATAATGATTTGGTGCATGCAGTTGACACCAGTGGTCGAGCTTATGAAGTGAAAGATGGTTGTCCAGTTGAAAAAGAAAAACTTGTGACAACAGAGATAGAAGAGGTGTTAGGTAATGAGGTTTTAGGGAGACGTCCTAAGGGTCCTGTGTACACCTGGAAGTGTAGTAGTATTTGCAGTGTACGACAGGATTCCATCAATTTGCTTTGTGATTTTATACGGTCATTTAATAAGAAAAGTTTGAAGCAGAAAATGAAGTTGTTGCAAGAATTAGATCCTTGCAGAGTGAGAGAAGTGATAGGTTTGCATGGTCATTCACTGGCTTGTCTTTCCAGGAGAGTATGCCAGAGTGTTTTTCATCATTTCAGGATGCTAGCAGTGCATCATAATAAAGTGAGGAAATTAGTTAGAATGTTGTATTATGCTAAGAGTCCAGCAATTATGCTTAAACAATTATGCGCTGCTCTTTTGCATGGTTCTGAAATAGATGTGAAGAATATATGTGAAGAAATTGAGTTTTGTTACTTTGGAAGTAAAGAGGAGAATGTTGAAATTGACCAAGAAGAAGAGAGTAATGTGGAAGATAGTGTACAGGTTTCCAGTACAGATAATTTCCAGAGGGAAATTGCGACGTTTGAGGTGAAATCAAGTGAGAGGCCAAATTTTACTTGTGTGTGTTGTCGACGCACTTATTATAAGAATCAGACTAAGTTAGTGGATTTATATGGAAAAAGTGAAAGGGAAAATAATAGTGAATGGAAGGATTTTACAACATACTTGATGGTAGAAAATTGTTTTGATTTGGGATTGGATCAACGTGTGTGTACTTATTGTTGTAACAAATTAAATCAAAACCAGATGCCTGCTAGAGCAGTTCATAATAATCTGGAATTGGTTGAGATTCCTTGTGAATTGAAGGATTTAAATACTTATGAATCTATTTTGATTCAAAGTATCCATCCCTTTCAGGCTATTGTAAGAATGGAGCCAAAGACAGGGAAATTGCCTCCATCAGATTTACAGAGAGGATTAAAGGGAAGAGTTGTTTATTTGCCTCTAGATTTGAAGAAAAACATTAACACAATTGGAGTAGAAAAAGTGGAAGAGGAACCTCTTGTTATCTTAGTTAATGGGGTTCCGACAAAGAATAAGAAAATATGGCAAGATTTAGTAGATGTTAGGAAAGTCAAAAGGGCAACATTGTATTTGAAAAAATATAATAAATACTATAAAAATGTATATGTTGCAGAAGAGGAAGTAAGTGAGGAAGAGGATAGCGATTTGTGTGCTGGTCAAATTGAGAAAGTAGAACCCTGTACTAGTGAAGAAATATATGAACATTATAGTGTTCATCCTTTGCATTCCAAGGAAGTCATGGGGAATGCTATTGAGTTGTTTCAAATGAAAGAAGCGAAAGGGAGTCCCATTAGTGTTTGGGAGGAAAGTTTGGAAGCTCGGTGTTTCCCACAGCTTTTTCCAACAGGTCAGGGAGGAAGATATGATGAGCGACCTCATCAAATTCCTGCTTCTGAATACCGGACTTTGCGATTGTATGCAGGAGATCCTAGGTTTCGACAATGCATTCCTTATTTGTTTCATCTCCTGTTTGAAAGCGATCTGTCTGGACTGTCATATGCAGTGAACCACATCTTGAAAAGTGGTATACACATGCAAAACATCTCGGCAAGTGACTTTATGGATAAAGTCAATGTCCAAGACAGTATTTTGGATTCTCACCTGATTAATCTCATGGCGTGTCAGCGTGGTACTAATGAGTACTGGTACCGTCGTCATGGTGATTTAAAATGTATGCTGAGGAACTTAGGAACTCCCACATGGTTCCTCACTTTGAGCTGTGCTGAGTATGGCTGGGAAGACTTACTTGAATTTCTACGAGAGGCAAATGCTAACGTAGAAAACATCGAATTCAAGACACCCGGAGAACTGTGCTCTTTGGATCCAGTCAATGTATGTAGGTACTTCAATCATAGATTTGAAGGTATGATGTCTTTCATCATGAATAAGAAGAATCCACCTCTTGGAGAGGTGTTGGATTTCTTCTGGAGGAAGGAGTACCAAGCAAGAGGTGCTCCTCATATACATATGTTGCTGTGGATCAAGGATGCACCTAAATTTGGAATGGATGCAGAAGACTCAGTGATGAGTTTCATAGAACAGTATTCTACGTGTGCTGTTCCAAACGCAAAGGAGAAAAAAAGCCTAAGACAAAAAGTTCTACGTTTCCAAAGCCATCGATGTGGAAAGTACTGTAGTCGTAAATTCCGGAACAAAGACAAGTTCTACACCAAATGTCGTTTCGGCTTTCCACGACCGGTGATTTCTAAAGGAAGAGTGAACAGTTTGATGTCTTCGCTGCGACATAATGTGATGAAGAAATCACCTAAAAACACATACAATTTGAAGAGGAACGAAGAGTCTAAGTACATCAACGACTACAACCCGGTGATTTTGTCCATGTGGAATGCTAACATGGATATACAGTTTGTGGCTGATAACTGTATGGCTGTGGCTCGGTATGTGACATCTTACATCACCAAAAAAGAGAAGACAGAATTGAAGGATATGTGGGAGGACATTTCCCATGAAAAGAGCCTCAGCAAGAAGTTGTACAGTTTCAGTCTGAAGATGTTGTCGCATCGAGAAATCGGAGCTTACGAATGTTCTGACCGGTTGTCTTCAGCAAGTCTCTATGCCAAGTCCAGGAGTATCGTTTGGGCGAGTGTTGGTCTTGCTGCAACGCGTAATCGAGTTCTGAAACCTGTGCGGGAAATTGAGTATTTGGCGGAAAAGGAGCCAAACAGTACCGACATTTTGAAGAGCAACATGTTGGATACATATTATCCAAATCGAAGCAGTCACCTCGAGAATGTTTGTCTGTATGAGGTTCTGCAAAATTACATATTCAAGAGGAACATCAAAGAAGATACTGAGAAAGGAGTGTATGCTGTAATAGGAAGTGAGGGATGTCTGGTCAAGCAAAGAAAATGCCACTTGATAAACCATCGAAAATTGAGTGGCGAATCTCCTGAAAAAAAGGAGTTTTTCTATTTAGCACTTTTGCAACTTTTTAAGCCTTGGCGTGCAGAAGAGGAACTGCTTGGAGATTTCCTTTGTTACGAAGACTCATTCAATGCTGCCAAGGAGACCATAGAATGTCCTGCTTTTCCTAAATACGTAGAAATGTTGAATGTGGAAATTGAGCAGGAAGCAACGATTGCAGCCGAGATTGCCAGAGACAGTTCTCAGGACAGTCAGAGTTCTGCTTCATTGAGTCAGGATCCACTAGGAGGACCTCTTATCGAAAATGAAGCTGCCACTGCTATGAATGAAGTGGAAAGAGCCATGGCACATGCTCAGGAGGATGCGGTTAACTTAGAAGAGTTGGAAAGACAACTCAACGTTGAGCAGAGGAAAATATATGACGAACTTACCATGCAAATTGATCATGGATTAAGTCATGACAAGAAAGAGTGCTCATGTACGTCGTTGAAGCCTGTCCGACTGTACGTGAGTGGAGAAGCGGGAACTGGAAAAAGTTTCCTTATTAAAGCAATTTCATGTTATTTGCAGGAAAGGACAGAGTCATCGCTGTCTTGTGTTGTCACCGCTCCAACTGGACTGGCAGCACATAACATTAAAGGGATTACTTTACATCGTTTACTGATGCTGCCAGTGGAGCATGACAACAAATTAGAATATCACAAGCTATCTGGAGATGCTTGTTTTGAAGTTTCAAGAGTCTTGAGGAAAATGAAACTTCTTATCATTGACTAAGTAAGCATGGTTTCCAATATCATGCTTGCCTTTGTGCATTTGAGAATGCAAGAAGTTCTCAAAACAGAGTATGATGTGTTATTTGGTGGCAAACACATCATTGTTTTCGGAGATCTTCTGCAGCTGACACCAGTGAAAGGGCAACCTGTGTTCAAAATGCTCACGCATGAAGATACCAGGAAGTGCTTAGGGAGCATTGGCAACGTCAATATATGGTTAAACTTCAATTATGCTGAACTGCATGAAAATATGCGTCAGGCAAAGGATGAAGTTTACAAGACTATTCTACAAGATGTTAGAATTGGAAAAGTGACCGAGCATGGGAAAGAAGCTTTACATGCACGATTACTGACAAATTTATATCCAGACGAAGATGTTGTGCCTGAGAATATTTTTCAGAAAGTTACTGAGAAAAAATCTGGAATATGTTTGATGCCAACTCTTGCAGAATGTGCCAAATTCAACAACAAAATGTTGCATTTAGAAAAGCAAGAGATTGTGAAACTGGAAGCTATTGACAGAGTAGAGCATATGGGATCAACAATTATTTTGTCTGAGAATCTGAAAACAAAATTGGATTAATTAGAGAAGAGTATATCTAAAACTGCGGGTTTTGAAAAGACTCTGAATGTGTGCTTGAACTGCCGTATAATTTTAAGAAGGAATTTACATGTTGAAAGAGGTCTGGTAAATGGATCAATGGGTAATGTTGTTGATTTTGTGAAATACAGAAATAGAGATGGAATTGAATTTTTAAAAATTAAATTTGATGGCATTGAGGAAGTACAGCTAATTGCTCGTTGTTCTGCTAGATTTTTGCTTGTAAAAGACTTATATGTTCGTCGTAAGCAGTTTCCTGTTTGCTTGGCATATGCGGTGACAATCCATAAATCGCAAGGTTTAAGTGTAGACTGTGCATTGGTGAATATTGGCAGTTCTGTGTTCAAGGAGGGTATGGCATATGTGGCATTGTCACGAGTTAGAACTTTATCGGGATTGTACTTGATTGAGTGTGATGTCACAAACATTTGTGCGGATCTAGATTGTGTTAAGGAATACAATAGGTTAAGAAGAGAGTATGCGCCACATTTGCCTCAGTATCCTTTGTTTGAGAAACGTGTGGTAGGCCGGAAACGAAGAAATGTGACCAATACTGGGGAGGTTGTAGCAAAAAGACGAAAAGTCGATGAACCTGAAATTATAAGCAGAAACAAAAAGGATTCTGTTGAAGATGTTGTTGGTTTTCAATTTGAAAACAGTTCTGGTGTCAACTGCTATGCTAATGTAGTGGTTAATGTTTTGTTTTCTCTAGAAAATGTAAAAGAAGAGATTGTGGTCAATTCTGATCAAAGATTTTGCAGTTTGTTAAATTCTGTGTTAGAGAAATGTAGCACTGATAGAACAAACATAGAAAGTGTGTCTGAAATTCGAAATCTGTTAGACAGATGTTCAGGCCAAACACAATTCTCTCAAAATAGTCAGCAAGATTGTCAGGAGTTTTTAATGTATATGCTTGATGTATTGCATGATGAAGGTGTAGATGTAGATCACCTGTTTGGGCTTTCTTATCAATGGCAGCATGACTGCGAGAACTGTAGGGTATCAAGTACTACTAGTGTAGACTCAGAAAGATTTATATATTTAACTTTGCCAGACAGTAAATCAGTCTCTTTTAATAAGCTAGTAAAAGCAGCTGATCACAACATGGAGTGTAGCCAATGTAAATCTGAAATGATGTCCACATTATTTATACGAACATATGGCCAGTATGTCATTTTAATGTTCCAACGATGTAGGCCTGATGGAACAAAATTGACAACTTTAATTAAACATTTTGTGGCTTCACAGTTGTCAATATCAGGAAGGACTTTTGTAACTGTAGCAATTATATATCATGATGGTCCTTCAATAACATCAGGACATTATACAGCTTATTTAAAGTGTAGAAATGGCTGGTCATTCTGCAATGATTCTGTTTTAATTTAAAAAAAAAAATTGCCGTATGACCTTAAAAACTCTTACCTGGTGTTTTTAAAACCAAAATTTTAGGGAAAGAATCTCGGGATGTGCTCTGAGGAATTTCAAGAAGTTCTAATGGCTCCTACACGATTTGGCCTTGAGGATAAGTGTAGTACAGAGACATAACTTCTTACCATAACACTGGACGTCATGGAGAAATACGTGCACTTTGAATGAGTTCAGAAAAACTGTTTCTTTTTATAAGCTAATTGAAGCAGCCAATCAAAACATGGAGTAGAGGGAATGTAAGTCTGCAATGCTGTCTACTGTTTTACATTGCTTTGTGATTAAAAGTGATGTAGAGAATTAAATAATTGTACTAGTCATAAAGGTAGTGTAAGTCTGCTTCATAGTAAGCAGTATCAGTGTGATAGGAAATGTAGAACATGATTGAGCAAGAAGGGGAAGATATTACTAGTCCAGGATTGTGAAAATGATCTTCAACATTTTAATTGTGAAAGTTGCGGAAATACAACATGACGGGATTGGCTTAAAAGAATTCTAAGAGTTATAAATGGCTCAGACATGATTTGGCCTTGTGGAAACGTGTGGTAGAGAGCGAGAAGTCATTTATTGTATGTAAAATGTTTTTGAAAACGATGGAGGTTTTCTTTCAGAAAGTGGCGGGTTGAAAGTAATAACAGCACAACAGAGTGTAAGCTGTTCATAGGACATCCTTGGCCGTCATGGAAAGTAAGTTAACTTTAAGGAGTTCTGAATTCTGATTTGTTATGTTGTATGGGTTTTTTAAACACAATCATTTTGATTGTGGTTTTTTTTCCCCGCTGTTATATGATGAATACCTTCAAGTCACTGTTTTAGTGAAATTTGATAATAAACCATTTAACATGTATAATTAATTCTGTTCTGTTTGCATGTATGATGTACATGTAGAACTGTGTAGGAGGCATGGAGAAGGTGAGGCTTCTGTAAGTGTCAAAGTTGTTGCATACAGTGCTCATATTCTACGTAGTCTTTTATATTTCATTACTTTCACTGTTTCTGACTGATCTAAAAAATTTTTTTTAAAAAGAACAGTAAGTATAAGGGAAGGAAACAGACAGTTATGTTAAAAGAAACACAGCTATAGGGAATAAACTAGGGATACTGTTACCCGCAATCCTCTGCTGATGATGTCACTGAGCATGTCATGAATGATGTAATATGTGACATCATCAGCAGTGGATTACGGGTAATAGTATCTCTAGTTTACTCCCCTATAGCTGTCTTTCTTTTAACATAACTGTCTGTTTCCTTCCCTTATACTTACTGTTCTTTTAAAAAAAAAAAAATTTTGGTTCGCTTCCGGTTCGCGTACCGGGGAGCGAACTGGGAAGCGAACTAAGAGAAATAGAGGTTGGCACAGTTCCAAATATTGTACCAATTTTTTAATAACGGGGAGGTAGTTCTGAAAAGAACTTTTTTTAAATTGTTTTTGTTGTTTTATATTTTTTTTATTATTTTTCTGAACATTTTTTTACTTTTTTTGAATTTTTCTGAACAGTTTTATATTTTTTTTGTTTTTTTTCGGAGGGGGCAACGAAAACGATTCATTGTAAAGGGCTCAACAGGAGCAACAAAACAAAAAAAAAGAATTTATTATTTGGGGCGTTTCGTACAAACTTGCATATGATAGTCAATAGCTCTGTTGATCAGAGTGATGCTACTTTCTCCGTAGCAAATGAATCCACTGCAATGTACGCAGACTTGTTTTACTTCACGAAATCTCGTTTGTATATTTGGCACCATCTCCCTGCCCTCTGGTCCCGTTACTTCCGGTACAACAGATCTTCTGGCCATAATAGGGAGATTATCTAGGTCGTTACGAAACTGTGCAGCACTGTAGTTGTTAGGATGCCACCTAGTCATATGGCGATGCATTGTGTAGTTTCCGAAACTGTATTTTTTGTCGGTCCCTCTGGACAGTCTATCTTGACATATAAGGCAAGTTACGTATCTTGCATTTACTTTTTTCTGACCTTTGGGAATTTTAAAAAATTGCCAAATGAAGTTTTCTTTCCGGTGAGACGTCCTGGGCTCCTCAGGCAAAAAGTGCCTCTCTTCGTGCTCGTCGTCCTGTCCCTCTTCTTCCTCTTCTTGCTGAATTATAACTTCAGCAGGTGGTCCACTCTTCCTTGGATGTGGTGGAGGTGGTGGGGAAGCACCAGCTGAAGCTACTAAAGAAGCCATTGCTCACTGGTAACAAAGGGTCTTTCTCTCACAATGATGAAAGTCAGAGTGAGGAAAGAAGGAGGGATTTTCATCATTTGGGAAAAACAATAGTTCTCAACCAATGAAAAGTGTTCATTTTAGATTATATGACCTAGTCTTACATCATTAGGAAACCAAAAGTGAAATGAACCAATGAAAAGTGTTATTACCAAGTCACATGACCTGCTGTGTTTACGTTACGTGCTTTGCAGGGCCTCCCGGTTTGCTTCCAGAAACCTGTGCTTTGCGACTCGGTAAGCATACCAGTTCGCTAACGTAGCACGTCATATGACGTATCACGCGACAACGCGAAACGTCATGCGGACGGGAGGCGTCACGATGTTGTTTTCTAACGCGGCAGTTGCGGTAAAGAAACGTTTACCGGCTCGCGGTCTATTTCGCGGCATCAAGGTCAGCTAACGGGAAGCTTCCCGATTCGCGAAGCGGGAACGAAGAAAAAAAAAAATACAAAAAAAAAGTTATTAATAAACATATAAAATATATTTTTGGATTTAAAGAAGAATACATTTTACAGCTACAGATATTAGCTGTTAAAAAAACAATGAAATTCACTGAAAAAACCATAGGTTATAGACCATATATAGTTAGGAATTAGCATTTACAAAACCTTGAAAATTCACTGAAAAAACCATAGGTTATAGACCATATATAGTTAGGAATTAGCATTTAGAAAACCTTATTTTACTCACACAAAACCATTGAAATTCCATATATAGTTAGTTGCACTAACTATATATCGCGCACCCGCAATCCACTGCTGATGATGTCACATATTACATCATTCATGACATGGTCAGTGACATCACTGATGACATCACTGATGACATCTCAAATGACATCACTGATGACATCACTGATGACATCTCAAATGACATCACTGATGACATCATGACACACCAATACCAGTTACTACATACGCACTCACTGATTCCTACGTCTACACACACATTCACTCATTCACCCATACAATCACTCATACATACAGTCACTCATTATTACAACACTATCATATGCACTCATACACCTATGCAGACAGTCACACACTGCCACTCATCCATGGAGTTACTCACACACCAAGTCAGTCCTGTAAAGAATCAATCACACTTCCATTTCTTCATCTATACAGTTAAACACAGAACACCATACTTCAGTGACATCACTGATGACATCACTAATGACATCTGAAATGACATCACTGATGACATCTCAAATGACATCACTGATGACATCATGACACACCAATACCAGTTACTACATACGCACTCACTGATTCGTACGTCTACACACACATTCACTCATTCACCCATACAATTACTCATACATACAGTCACTTATTATTAGAACACTATCATATGCACTCATACACCTAGTCAGTCCTGTGAAGAATCAATCACACTTCGATTTCCTCATCTATAGTTAAACACAGAACACCATACTTTTCACACATATACTAACACATACTTACTCTCTTATACAATCACTGATACAAGTACACATTGATATGCACAGAGTCACACACCTCCCAGCCAGCCACACACACACTCAGTCTTCCATACATCCAGTCATTCTTCAATATGTAAAACGTATTTAAACTTTACAAAAACACACAGACACTAGATGATGTCATCAGTGATGTCATTTGAGATGTCATCAGTGATGTCATCAGTGATGTCACTGACCATGTCATGAATGATGTAATATGTGACATCATCAGCAGTGGATTGCGGGTGCGCGATATATAGTTAGTGCAACTAACTATATATGGAATTTCAATGGTTTTGTGTGAGTAAAATAAGGTTTTCTAAATGCTAATTCCTAACTATATATGGTCTATAAGCTATGGTTTTTTCAGTGAATATATATATATATATATATATATATATATATATATATATATATATATATATATATATACATATATATATTACCTACTGGCAGTCGCCCAATGACAGAATGTCCCAGAGTGTTCTAAAGAACAACTAGAACGCTAACAGTCTTACTTATGACAAAAGTATGGCACACCTGAATTCATCTTGATTGGAATAAAGTGGTAACACTTAATACATTTAATTTGAAAAGGAACAAAATGAGGGGTTTCATTTTGCCATAGAAATGTTATATGGGTTTTACTAATATTTATCAAAACTGCTAACTTTGCACATGTTTTTAGCCATGAAATAAATGTAATATATTTATATTTATGCATTGTGGAAACGTTTAGCAAATGTAATTTGTAATGCTTTTTCTTTAAACTTACAAAAACTCTTCTGTTTCCATGTAAAGTGCAAACATGTGACCTCTTGATCATAGATACTTAAACCAATGTCCTGTTAGAACCCTGTCATGTGATCAAGCGCTCGTGGAAGCGCGAAACGCGTCATGATGATTTTGAACACCGTGGAATAAATACCCTTGCACCTATTTTTGGGTCCGTGTCCGTGTTTTGCTGTTCGATTTATGTGCAGCGGTCTCATCGGATTTTCCTGGAATATATATATATATATATATATATATATATATATATATATATATATATATATATATATATATATATATATATATATATATATATATATATATATATATTACCTACTGGCGGTCGCCAGTAGGTATATATAGTTAGGATTTTTTTGAATAGGGATTTCTGAAAATTCTATGTTGAATAACTTTGGCGTTGATGGACAGAATTGGCTGAAATTTTCAGGAAAATGGCACATTTTGTTTCTGAGCGTCCCCTGAAAGTTTGGGGGGTTTCGTCAAGCGGGGGCCGAGAAAAAAGGGGGGTCCCAAAATGTGTTTTTAACATTGAGTTTTCCATAGGGCGGTTGGACTCACTTTTAGCTCGAACGGCTGAATGGATTTCTATGAAACTTGACAAATTGTAGAGACTGTTTGCCCGATGTGCCTTTGCTAGGTCTCAAGATATGTGCTCCAGTGGATTTTGAGAAATTAACGTTAAAAAAAATATATATATCTGTGACAGCGTCCTGGTTAGCGCCCCGGTTCGCGTACCAGACGCGTAACGGAACTTCGCGAGGAGAAGCGGATTGGCTCTCCGGTGACTGTCAACATTCTAAACAGTCCGGAGCGGCCGCCATCTTGTCTCTCGGTAGGATCGAGAGACAAGAGGTGGAAATAAACGAAGGGGGAAATGAATGAAAGGGGGCAAGGTAGACCCCTCCTGACCCCTTAGGATTGATGTGGGGGCTATTAAAGGGTCCCGCGGGGCAAAAAAATAAAATAATTTTTTTCTCGATTTTTCGTGGTGGAAGCGCTACCCGGTACGCGAACCGGGTAGCTCACCGGTAGCGTAACGGGAGTCCGCCATCTTGTGTTTCGGACGAATTTAGTCACAAGATGGAGGATAAACAATGTTGGGAATGGGTATAAGGGGGCACGGGAGACATATCCTGACCCCCTAGGTTTTCTGAGGGTGGCTGAGGAGGCCCATATATGTAAAAAAAACAAAACATTTTTCAAATTTTCGCACGGTTAGCGCCCAGTCCGCGCACCGGGTAGCGTTCCGGAAAGCGTAACAAGGGGAAAACCTAGGGAATATTAAAATAATATTTTAGAGTGCTTTGAGGTAGGGTAGCTCTGAATAGAGCTGTTGTGTTGTGTGGGTGATGTAAGTACCAACATGTAGGTACCAATGAAGAGTCTAAAATTCAATGTACACCGTCTCCTCTGTAGATGTTTTGTATGTTCTAATATGAGTTATTTAAATGTAAATGTGTGGAAAAGCACTTCATGCTTTAAAGCAATTGTATTTTTGAACTGATTGTTCTTTCCTCTTAGTCCTCCTCTTTGTTTTTTTTCCCCACACTCTTCTTCAGCATGATAGTTGATAAATTCGTTCCCTCAAAAAATTTATATACATAAAAAAAATTATATTAAATACATATAAAATATATTTCTCCTTTAAAAGAAGAATACATTTTACAGCTTTTGATATTTGCTATTAAAAAACCATTGAAATTCACTGAAAAAACCATAGGTTATAGACCATATATAGTTAGGAATTAGCATTTACAAAACCTTGAAAATTCACTGAAAAAACCATAGGTTATAGACCATATATAGTTAGGAATTAGCATTTACAAAACCTTATTTTACTCACACAAAACCATTGAAATTCGCATATATAGTTAGTTGCACTAACTATATATCGCGCACCCGCAATCCACTGCTGATCATGTCACATATTACATCATTCATGACATGGTCAGTGACATCACTGAGGACATCTCAAATGACATCACTGATGACATCACTGATGACAACATCCAGTGACTGTATGTTTCTGTAAAGTTAAAATATGTCTTACATATTGAAGAATGAGTGGATGTATAAGTGTCTGGATGAAGGATTTAGTAGGTGCATGACTGACTGTATGAGTGAGTGATTAAATGTGTCTCACTGAGTGCATGGGTTAGTGACTAAACTGTCTTAATTTGTGCATCATTATGTCTGTTGTTCTGTAAACTGCTGCATGTGTTGATCAGTAAGCATGGGCGGATCTAGCGGATCTCGCGTACGCGAAATTGCGGATTTACGGATTCGCAATCCGCGAAGATACGCGAACTCTAGCGGATTTGCGGATTTTCCCGTTTTTTGTGTTGGCGCGCGTTCGCGCCGATTTTGGGACAAGTTCGCAATTGAGAACTTACTTTTCGGCTCGCAACGGCCGCGACTATGTTGTTTCTACGTCTGGTTTATCATCACAGGTTCACAGCACCCTCTGTTTCACCACTGCCACCCTCTGGGACACCCATGCCACCCTCTGGTACATCCTCACTGCCACCCATTAGGTTTATTTATCACTGTAGATTATGGTGGTTGAAAAAAGCAAGCACACCTGCCCTTCTTCAACTGCCATCAATTAATTTGTGGGTCATTAATGTGTCAGTAATTTTGAAACTTCCAGTCTGGCTGGCACCTGCTTCCTTCCTTATCTGTAATTTGCTTTTTGTTGCAGTGAAATTTTTTTTCACAGGACCTTTATGGTCTACTTGTATCTATTCTATGAGTCTGCTGTTTGGGTCATAGCAGGGTCATAGAATAGTTGCAAACTCTGGAGGGGCCCCTCAGGAAGCACTACCTTGAATGTTACTAATGTTAAGTTTGAACTTTTGCACCTGCTCATTGCTTTCAGTTTAGCTAAAATCGTTTTTTCTGCAATTTCGCGCGTTTTTTGGGGCTCGAATCCGTGCGAGATCGATTTCGGAAGCCGCGAATACGTGCGAATACAAAATTGTTTTTTGTGCGACGTGTATGTTCGCGTGATCTTGCGCGTGTTCGCGAGGCGCTTCTAGCTATACGTTTGCCAAGTTACCCTATCGGTCGTACACGGGCGCGGCCATCTTGTTTGCGTGACGTAATTCCGTTTCCGGCCGCTATGTGTAATCTCGCAAAGTGTGCTGCTCGCTAGTACAATTTCGCGCGTGCTCGCAAGGAAAATCTCGCGCGAACGTACCCACGCGGTCGTGAACGGGCGCGGCCATCTTGTTTCTCATTCATTGCTATGGTTCTGGGCATGCTTCTCTATCCTCTCTCAATCTCTGCCATCCTTTGCTTGTTTGAAGTTTATTTGATCTAATTTTACTTATTATCTATCCCTCTATTTTTCTAGCTCTATATTTTTGTGTTTTCTGCTGCTTTTAGTTACTTTTAAACTACTTTTTTAAACTCTTTTCTTTTCTTCTTCACTATTCTATTTCTTGTTTATCCTTTAACTGTATTTCTGCCCAGACCATGGTAAAGGGAGCCGGGAAGCACCCTGAGAAGGGGAAGGGTCCCGCACCCCGTGCCCGGCTCCCGTGCGGGCGTTTGAGGGGGGAGCAAGTGGTCCCGCGGGAGATCTTCAGCGCGGAGGAAGTGGCGGCACTCATCTTCCACGTCCAGCGCCGCCTCCCCAAGACGATCCTGGGAGGCGGCAAGATCGCGACTGGCTATGGCATCCGGGAGCGCCGCCAGCGGTGGGAGAAGGTGTGCCGGGCCATGTATAAGCTCTCTGGGGTCCGGCGCACATATAACCAGGCCACCCACCGCTGGACCGATGTCATGGACCGGGAGCGGGACTTGCTGGACGCGCTCGGCGTAGAGGTCCCCGGGCTTGGTGAGTAGTAGTAGCTATTCATTTACTACTCTGTTTTATCCGGCTCTGTTATTTGCAAATCTTTGTTCTTTACCAAGAGCAATAATGCTGCCGATTACATTGAGGTAAATTATATTTCAAAATCTTCTATGCATTTCAGGTGCACTGCTCTCCTTCTCAGTAGCCTTGCTTGCTACTATGCTTCTTTGTTTTGTATGTTGTGTTCAGAAGCATTTCATTGGCCTGAGAAATTATGTATGAGTGTAGTGTAAAGATAAGAACTGCGTAATGCTAGACACTAAGGGTCATATTTTCAATTACCGGCGCATCCCTGCAAAGTAGCAGGGATGCGGCAGTAATTGTGTGCCATGCCACCACCACCCATTGGCCCAAAACGTCACAGAAGCCTTACGCATCTGTGCCGTAAAGGCAGCGCATTGCTGGAGTTGCGTGCCAACGATGGCGCATCTCCAGCAATGCTCTGGGGTACCCTATCTCCCCAATGCTGCATCAAGCCGTACGTCGGCTTCAAGCGCGCAGGGTTTGAGTCATGCATCATTGTCCTAAAAGTGACTGATTGACATCTTGTAGATTTCCCTCAGCCACTTTTAGGATTCGTTCCTGCGCAGGTACGCCCTCCCTTGCGCCGGAACGCCCCCTGATGGCGCAGGGCTTTACAACGTGATGCATCGCCCATATGTCCATATGTGTGTTTTTTTTAATATATACGCCGCACCAACACCATGGCGAGTCTTTTGTTCTGCCGCTGCGTCACAAAAGGCACGCAACAATGGAGGAAAATGAGCCGCAAGGGACTTCTAAATCAGCCCCAACAGACTGAAGTCCAGTCCTTCCTTTAGACACATGGCTATAAGAAGAAATAGTGGCGGTGGTGGGTGGATTGATAGTTTGAGTATTCACTGATCTGCAAGCAGGATGGACTTTGTCTGTCACGTCACTTTGCGTGCTGCGGACTGCTGCCTGCAGTGCCAGGCCTAGGCAAACCTCTTTAGTAGTCTGTTTATTGAGTTACATAGGAACTTTCTAAGTCAACGTTCCGCAAATCAGGCAATACGAATAACGTAGTATACCACATGAGATAGATCCCGTGGAATAGTTGTCTATCTATTTGCTATTTCTCCAAAATATTTTGTTATTGTTCTTTTGAAATGTTTGATTTGGTTGAAAAATCTCATCCATGTTTTCTGGTTTTTCTTTCTTTCATGTTGTACATCAGCTCCCCCCAAGGGCAAGAGGACACAGGAGGAGGGTGCTGAGGATGCAGGCCAGGATCGGGCAGGCGAGGGCTCCTTTGCTGGCCCCAGTAAGTTTACATTTTAATAAAGAGTACCTATTTTTTCCTAGCGTTCCTCATTCGATTTTTTCTAAATCGTCTTTGATCTTCTTGTAGACTGGATATACATTCTTATCCTGCCTCGAATATGACTCCCTGTGGTATTACTAGACTATTCTTATTAGTCTGTCTGTGTAGCTAACTAAGATTGGACATTTGGCAATTCCATTGGACTCCCATTCTATTCAGCAATAGCTCTATGCACTGTCTCCTTACTGACTAGATAGTGTGGCAGAGTCATTCAGCTCCCGAAGTCACCGATTATTGATCCCCAATGATCTCTAGATTATCGTACGCAGGACAAGAGAGTACGGAGTCACAGCACAGTCAAGAAGTGTCAGAGGCACTCATGCTTGCAAAAATTCCAAAACCTTTAGCTCATCCACTCTAGTCTGGAGGAACAAAAACCACAGAGTCTATTTAAGTTTAAAAGCTTTATTAAAACTAAACACATTTATTAAAATCTACTTTGTCATAAAACTATTTAACTGAAAACGGAAAAGTGGTTAGTGCTGACGATTAATTGGACACATTTCTTGTGGTCGAGCCGAGCTCTCACCTGGTTTGAACTTGATCCTGGTCGTGTTCTTAGGAGTCAAGCTTCTGTCTGTTAGGAGAAAAAGTGGTGCGTGTTAAAAATCAAAAGCAAGCATTCATCAGTTGTGCATAAAAGTGCAGCAAGACAACAGCCTTCCCTGGAAAATGGGACATTTTTACTTTGGAGTAGACAGTCACAAATTATTACATTGTATTCAGTTTTTTAACATTTCTCCTAGACCAAATATTATATAGTAGTGAGTGGTGTATTCTAACATTCTTAAATGTACTTTGTAGGTGTAACATCTGGTGACGGGGCCAGCGCGGAGGTGGCTGTGTTGGGCGAGGACTCGGCGGACTCTGGGGAGGAGGCGGTGCAAGAGCCGGCGGACGGTCCTGTGGGGGTTCAAACAGTGGTGGCGGAAACAGGTAAGCTATATATTCCTTACTTATTGAGATTGAAGACTGCATAGTGTGCTTTCTGCACGGTTGTATTACAAATCAACCAGGTAGTAGCCTCCTCGAAATGTACTTCGACTTAGCTGTGAAGTTTTTGGTGAGAAGAATCCCAATAAGTTCTTAGACGAACGTGATGGATGGGATGAACGAAAAGCGAAAGAAGGGTGTAAGTAAGTGGGACGCAAACTTGTATGATGGCTGGCAAAGAAGAACGATATGTGTTTGCTTGGCCCCCGAGGTGGCTGGGAAGGAAAGAATATGGTATGGTGCATGGCTGGGTCAATGATGAAGCAAGGATGGGTGGAAGGACAGCAGCCTGGGTGGGTGAAACAGAAACTGTATGTGTGCGTATACTTTGACTGAATGGATGCCTGGAGCATGGTATTCTCTGACTCTTAGATAGCACATGTGTATCTAGAGAGAGTAGATGGTCGCCAGATGAAGTAAGTGTTACCTTGAAGAGCATGTACCACCGCACCCGCACGTCCGTTCCAGTGCAGGGAAGGCAAGGAAAAGAAATTGTAAATGTGTCCAATACTACCATGAATAGTAGCAGTACTTTGTATTGCGTCTGCAATCACAGCATATATCTGGTTATTACGGTGGACACTCCGTACCTCTCTTAATAACTTTAGTTTACTTGTAGTACGTCATTCATGTGTGGGTGTATCACTGTTCACTCAATATTAAGCAAAGCACCTAAAGTCATCCCATATGTCATCAAATACGTCCCATGTGAAGTGATAGATAATCAAATTAGTTAGCTTCTTCATTTTCCTTTTCTAGTACTCATTTGCACTGTAGGGTGAAAGGTAAATTAATTAAGCAGTAGCCCTTGTAACAGAGTATTCTCAGTGCCACCCGTAATAGAAAAGTAATAGCTTCACCACCTGCATGTACTGGACCGGTACAGTAACGCAAGTCTGTCTCACTCATCATGGTGTGCAACTTTTTTTCTCGGGTGCAAGTTCACTGTGCTGTCCATGTCATTCTGCCGGCTTGCATAAGATAACGTACCAATTTCCCTAAACAAGAGAGAAGAAGAAGAATAAGACTGGTGTACTGTCATAGTCGACTGTAATGGAAGTCCATAGTGGTCGTAGAATTTGTTCATTAAACTACCACTAATGTTAGAGCAAGGATGCAGAAGTGGGAGGTTACATAGATACTGTCCTCAATAGTTATGTACTGTGCTTTCAATTTGCTACTTGTACTGTGACCCAACTTTCGGCTCAATCACTTTGTGTTATTAATGCTAAGGAGCATTGGTTACAGACTATGTCTTTCTTTCTTCATATAGTTGCTCCTTCCAAATCTACAACACGGAGGGAGCAGGCTAGACTGGCCCGGCAACGGAGGCTGGAGGCCACTGTTGCCGAATATCGGCGGCTGGTGGCCCTGGAGGAGGAGGAGGACACGCAGTCGAGCGGGGCAACAACAACATCCTCGACTGTGACCACTGCATCCTCCTCCGTGACTAAGCCAGCGGGACCGAGCCGGGCTAAGAAAGACAACCGCCACCGCCAAGCAACAGAAATACCAGCTGCCCCCCACAGGAGCTGCAAGGAACGCCAACGCCGCCTACGAGTCCGAATGTCCAACCTGGAGCAGGAGGTCCTGAAGTATAAGAACTTGGTTAAGGGCCTCCGCTCCGAGCTTGCCACCCTCCGCAAGGAGTATGATGCCCATGCCGCAAAATGCCCCAGCACCAGCACCCTCCAGTAGTGGAGTGTCCCTTGCCCTTTTTTTATAGACTTTTGGGGGGTGGGATTTGGGAGTTGGGATCGTTTTGGGACGTTTCAAAGACAATCGTTGGGGTTAGGGTGGGTGAGGGAGATTATTTTGTTAGGGCTACATAAATATATTTTTAAACTTTATCTGACCATACCTGTTTTTTACTGCTTTTCAGTCTGGTGGGTGGGGGGCGGGGGTGTAACAGTAACTTTGTTTTCCTGAACAGTCGTAGGACTTTAGTAGTACAACCGTCAATCTCTTGTCTACTCCGAAATAATACTCCATTATACTACCTCCCACCAAACGCTTATCTTACCTGTAATTTGTGTTAGAAATTAGGGCTAGGCCCAGGGCTGGCTCCACGTGAAATGGGGATTAACGTTGTCAATCCTGGGCGGGTGACATTTCCTCATTGCGGTGGTACTAGTGGTGTGACACAGTGGCAGTTGCATGCCTATGGAAAAAAAGAAAACGAAACCTTGTTTGTCCTTACTGTAGCATTACAACGGTTACGGTACGATCGAGAATATAGCAGGTGACAGACAGAACAGTGCCATAATGTAGCCTAACAAATGGTAAAGTATTTGCTTGCAAGTATAACTAGTACTTGCGTTGAATTTATTTGACATTGGCTACTACTACTAGAAGATATAGTACTGAAGCTGAGTAAGTCTAGAAGATATCCTCGTATTCCTTCACCAGCCTGTTGCTATGACCTTATCCTCCCCAGCAAGTGTGTGGAATTATTGATGTCATTTTAGTCAGACATCAAGCAAAACAACACAGCCCGGGGGAAGAGGGTTAGGGTTTGTAAAATTGATGGGAAAGGGGGTTTCTTTTTGGGTAGGTTTTGTTGAGAGAAGAAAAAAAAAGCAGAGCATGGACAAACAATAATTGAAGATAAAGACAATCTTTGGTTACAAAGTAAAGCTAAGCACATGCAGTCACACTCATAGAATAATACAATGGATACTGTATCTGTATTGCGTATGTTTTTGGTGTTGTCCTTGAATTTGGTAAGTAAGTTGCATGCAGCAAACAATTCCTCTTATTGGCGGCACTCCTCCATTCCAGCTGACGCTTCGTCCATCAATGTTGGTGACCACTGACAGAAGACACCCTGTCCACTGCCTGCCTGGCGGATGTTGACTGAAACCCGGCCTGTAATTATTGAACGGAAAACAGGAAGTGCTATTACAATACCACTGATAAATAAATAAAAGGTATGTACGCTGTGTGGTTCAAAATGTGACACTTTGATTTCCCTAATAGACAGTACAATATTTTTGAAATTGCGTGCTCTGTCGGACTCACCTTTTTAAAGATAAATAAGTATGGCCAAAATATTATAGCGGATCTTTCCCCTCAATTAAGGTGTACTATAAACTGTGTTTTAGAACAAAATTTGACCTTCCCAGCAATGCTCCCACCAAGACCCTTACTAAAGCCAGTCGCAAAAATGTAGAAGAACCCCAATCAGATCTCCAAAAACGATGCCTAGCAGAAAAATGGTTACAAAACGTACTTTGAAAGTAACAGTAGGCCCAAATACAGACCGTGGATTGTATTCCAACCACTTGCAAGCAAGCAAAAGTATCCATAGCCAGCATCGCTCCAACAGTGCTCTACAACACCAGAACTGCGTTGCAATAGAACCCCCCGAAACACATGCAATCGTGCTGGTAGGGCTAACCCTAACGAACCCTAACTTACAAAAAGTGCCAAAACTGGTGTTTCCTTCAGGATTTTGTCCAAAACACTTCTATCCGGTATTGGACCTTCCCAGGAATGCCCCAGGCAAGACCCGCCAACCCACCCGGAAAAAAACACCCGACAACACCCCCAAACAGCGAAAAAGCTAAATCTCATACTTACAATATCTCTCGGCCTTCGGTCCAAACGCGGCGCTGTGCAGCTAGGTCATCATCATCATCAATCATCATAACTCCTGTTTTCCACCACGGATTTCCTGAAAAGCAAATGCAATCAAGATTAGATTGTCGCAGCAGTGCTTCGACAGAGACCCCGGCCGCAACCCACCCACGAACAGCAGGAAGCCCCCCAAAACGCTACATTGAGCAAGATGACAGAAGAAATAGCAAAAAAAAGGCTGTTCCTTCAGGATTTTGTCCAAAACACTTCTATCCGGTATTAGACCTTCCCAGGAATGCCCCAGGCAAGACCCGCCAACCCACCCAGAAAAAAACACCCGACAACACCCCCAAACAGCGAAAAAGCTAAATCTCATACTTACAATATCTCTCGGCCTTCGGTCCAAACGCGGCGCTGTGCAGCTAGGTCATCATCATCATCAATCATCATAACTCCTGTTTTCCACCACGGATTTCCTGAAAAGCAAATGCAATCAAGATTAGATTGTCGCAGCAGTGCTTCGACAGAGACCCCGGCCGCAACCCACCCACGAACAGCAGGAAGCCCCCCAAAACGCTACATTGAGCAAGATGACAGAAGAAATAGCAAAAAAAAGGCTGTTCCTTCAGGATTTTGTCCAAAACACTTCTATCCGGTATTAGACCTTCCCAGGAATGCCCCAGGCAAGACCCGCCAACCCACCCGGAAAAAAACACCCGACAACACCCCCAAACAGCGAAAAAGCTAAATCTCATACTTACAATATCTCTCGGCCTTCGGTCCAAACGCGGCGCTGTGCAGCTAGGTCATCATCATCATCAATCATCATAACTCCTGTTTTCCACCACGGATTTCCTGAAAAGCAAATGCAATCAAGATTAGACTGTCGCAACAGTGCTCCCAGACACCAAAAATTACCCACAAACACCCGGAACCCCGCCAAAGAGCACCTCAAAGGCAAGCAAGTCAGCAAAAACGGCAAGAAATTTCCACCTCATATTTGGTCCAAAACACTTTTGTCCATTATTAGAGCTTCACAGCAATGGGCCCAAATCCGTCAACTCACCCGCAAAGAAGTACAACACCCCCACAAGTGCTGAGTCTTTCTTCATTGGGCGTAATCCAGCACTCTGCTTTGAGGGAAATCGCAGTCTGGAGGAGGAGGATAGAGGAGCATGTTCTTCAGAACTTGTGAACCTGAGGAATGTAGACTGCGGCACCTTCAAATCAATAAGCAAACAAGTGAAGACAGTTCTGATGATGGTCTTGTTTTTGGGATTAGGTGATTAAAGTTTGAATTAAATTAACTGTGCAAAACAAAGAAAGAGAGACACAAAGCACACAGGAATAAAAGTGAATAAGGACGAAAAATAAAGTTCTTGATTGATTGTCTCATTTTCAGGGCTCGGTGTCAGGGAATAAGAACAAGATTTCGTCATCATACTCTGCGAATTCAGGCTGGATGAGGTCAGTGCCACCGAACAGAGAACAAATCCCCTCATCTACGTTGCCGTCCTCCTCGTCTTCATGCTGCGTGCTTTCTCGTACTTTGTAATCTGGTGGTATGAGGTGCTGATTCATCTTGATCATTGTCAGCCGCTCCACATTTTTGGGCGAGAGGCGGCTCCGTTTGGGAGTTACAATGCCACCAGCAGCACTGAAAACACGTTCAGAAGACACACTTGCGAGTGGGCAAGACAAATAGTTTATAGCCAGGTTGAAGAGCTGTGGCCACAATTGTTTTTTGCCATGCCAATACTGCAATGGCTCATCATTAAGAAAGACCTCTGTTGAGTCATTCAGATAGTCCTGCACCATCGACTCAAGGTCATCAACGGTTCCTCCACTTTGCTTACTTTTTGCTGTGGCTGTGACATTTTTTCGAGAACCATACCCAAGCAAACTTAGCCAATCCTCTACAACAGCCACTGTTTTTGTTGTGTGTGGTGCAGATGATCCAGTTGCCGGTGTCTTTAACGGCTGAGAGGTCACTTGTGCCCCAGCCACAGGTGCAGAAGTGGATTCTTGTGACTGGGGATGGCCTGCTGATGCTGATGCTGATGTACTGGCTTCTCCTTCAATAACCTGCCATTCTTTTTCAAACCTCTTGGCTGACCAGGCTAACCAATGTGTGTACTTTTGAACATCTGCATCAGCAAAAGGAAAGAATGCTTCTCCTGCCAGCGCCTTTTTGTAGCGTGGATCCAGAATAGTAGCACAAATGTAATGCTGATCTGACTTGATCTTTTGAAGACGTTCATCACCACGTAGGCGCTCTAATAATTTCTCAGACAAAATAAAATGGTCTTTTTTTTGTACATCTTTTTCAAACTCAGAAGACACCGCCATCAGTTGGTGCTCCAGCATGCACAACAATGGGATAGCTTTTCCCAAATTACAGTCCTCCTGGCTGACTGCACGCGTGAAGAACTCAAAAGGACGAAGCATGTCTGTCAGGCTTTTAACTATGTCCCATTGCGCTGCACTCATCCGCAGGTCCTCCTTCTGAGATGTACCCTCTGTGAAGAAATAGTGATCGAGTACCGTATACTGCTCATACAGACGCTCAAGCATGTAGAAGGTTGAGTTCCAACGTGTTGCCACCTCCTGGATGAGTGCTTTCACTGGCATTCCACGTTGAAGTAGCAGTCTCCGCAGATGCTTCCGGGCCTTAAAAGAATGGCTGAAATGGTTGCACATTTTGCGGCAGGTGGCCATTACCTCGAACGCTGGACTCTGTTTATCAATCAAGAATTTTTGAACTACCAGGTTGATACAGTGCGCCAAACACGGCACTCTAACATGGTCACCCATCAACATGGCCTTAACTACATTGGCGCCATTATCCGTGGAAACATAACCAATCTTGCGTTTTAGGGGGGGATAGCATTTTCAAGACTTTTTTGTTAAACTCTTCCAAAAGGTTTTCTGCTGTGTGACTTTTCTCCAAGCCAAACATGGCTAGTGTTGCATGTTTCCGAGCAGCTTTGAAAACTTTGTCCGGGTCAACACCTGCGTTTAGCTTTGCTTTAACACCTGAAAAAGAGACCCAGTGTGCAGTGATGCACATGTAATCAGCGCCTGCGCCACTGGTCCACATGTCTGTTGTCAGATGTATTGTGTGAACAGCACTCTTCTGCAAAGCTGCCCCAATCGCCTCCAGCACATCTTCATGTAGTGCTGGAACCGCAACTCTGGCAAAATAGAACCGGCTCGGAACCTTCCATTTAGGGCAGAGCGTTGCCACTAATTCAAGAAAACCTACCGCTTCTACAAAAGAAAAAGGTAGAAGGTCCACAGCTAGCATTTTAGCCAGCTCAGTGTTATACAGACGCGTCAGTGAGTGGTTGCGTTCATATGGCACGTCTGAAGTAAGCATTGTTCTAATGTTGCCCTGGACCAAGCATTTACGGGCTGATAATGACTTCGTTGACCCAATTTTGCTCGCTGGTGAACTTTTGTGCGTTGGTGTCTCACTCGCTCCAACACTCTTAGTGTGCCTCACATTGGGTGTGCTGCTGACAGGGGTACTGGGTGTAAGGGAAGTGTTTGACACGTCTTCTTCCTGCTCGTCATCATCAGATGAAACATCAACGTTTCCTTGAATTTGGCCTTTCTTGATCGCATCTAGGTGCGCAAACCATTTGACAGTGTGCTGTCTCCTAAGATGACCTCTCTGGCCTCCGGTACCATAGTTGGTACCTGGCTTACCACGACTAACTGCTTGCTTACAAATGGTACAAATGGCAAACTTTGGATTTTTTGGACAAACAGTAAAGAAGTCCCAAACTGGGGACTTGAAGTGTCTGTGGGACATGGAGGAGGCGGCGATACTGGTGGTGGTGGTCATGAAGCTAATGCCAGATGAAGTGGAGGATCTGGATTGCCCAACTTTTGTACGTTTTGCACTTTCACCGCCACTAATTAAGGTCGAGGTTGACGGAGGTCTCTTCTTGCCAGAAAGAAATATGGAAGCTGGACGAGTTGGTGTACTACTTAACTCCAATGATTGTGGTGTTTCCACTGCCTCCTCATCGACAACATCATCATCATCATCACACTCAGCAGCTCTTCGGGCTAGGGTCAAAATGTCTGTTTGCTGCATGCCCGCTGGGGCTGCAGTGACCTTTATGATGACTGGGTCGTCGTTGGCAGAGTCTTCATCAGCAGCAGTATCCGCCACTTCTTGTTGAGACTCATCACACTCCATAACTCTGAGACTTTGGACGAGCTTCCTTTTACGCTTAACTACCTTTGTCGGATCATGGTGTGCCTCATTTTCAGACGGCTGTGGTGCTGGTTCCCAAGTTTGATCCGTATCATCAGAAGGAGGTGTGCTTGAAGAAGATGTAGACACCACCCTTGATCTCTTCCTTGCTAGGGGTGTGGAAGACAATGAAGGATCATCAGGAGGAGTGGCTTCCTCAAATGATACCTCGCCTTGATTGTCGATTTCCTGATGTGCCCCTACTTCGGGAGGAACAACTATTGTGGGCACTTGTGACCCTCCATGCACCTCTGCTTGCGCATCTCCTTGCGCTGCCTCTCCTTCCACATGTACTTGGGCTTGTACTTGCACATGTGATTGTTGTTGCGGCTGTGGTTGTTCAACACTCATCAGATGAGCTACAACAACCTGTGTTGATTGAGGGACATTGCTGCTGCTTTCTTGCGATGAGCCAACATCACTGGTCGATGGTGATTGAACAACTATACTGGCTGCCTCTGCAGCACTCAAGGGCTTGGACTTAAGTTGGCGTGGTGGTGGTGGTGGCACTGAGCCCAATGGAGCGGGGGTGCTGCTGCCAGCTTGGTCCCCAGCAGATCCCGCTGCTGCTGCTGCAGGCATACTTTTTTTTTTACTCCCAAAAAAAGGGGCGGGCAGCACACCAGTCCCCTTGGTAACTTGCTTCTTCTGCTCCTTACTGGCACCTTTCTTGCTAGAGGAGCTACGGGTTACTTTTTTTGGGGCCATCTTCTTCAGAGCAGGTCAGCACGGCAGCAGTTGCACGAGTTGCAGAGGGTTCTGTGTCCAGACGTGACGTCGCGTGACGTTATGCTGCACACACACACGGCTGCAGGACTTCTTCCTGGCACTGGTGGTTCTCTTGAGTCTTTTTGTGCACCTAAAAGCAATGGAAGACAGAGGAACATCAGTTCAGTTATACACCCCAAAAAATCGACAAAGCACAGAAAAATGAGCACAATCCCATGCCATCCATGATGTTTACATTGAAGACACCCCACAGAAAGACTAGGGAGTGGGACATGCAAGTATGCAACACTCAGTCACTACCCCTGGGCATAATGGATGAAAAGTAGGCAAAATAAGTCCAGGCCTCAGACACTGCCTCTCCTCAAAATGGCCCCTTACACCCCAAGCACATGTTGCCTGTACCAGCCAGCACTCAAGATGGCCACCACCACCACCCACATGGCCAGTCCACATCAACAGTACACCCCCAAAAAACAGAAAAACAGCCAGAAATCACCACAATCCAATGCCATCCATGATGTTTACATTAAAGAGAGTGAGACCACACCACAGGCACACTCAGTCCATGCACCACCACCCCTGGGCAAAAGGCCACACCAGCAGCCCCCCAAAAACGACAAAAAACTATAAAATCAGCACAATCCCAGCCCATCCATGGCCTCAATGGTGTTTAAATTCAAGAAGACACCCCACAGAAAGACTAGGCCCATGCAACACTCACCACCCCTGGCCAAAGGGCCCCACCAGCAGGCCCAAAAAAACGACAAAAAACAATAAAATCAGCACAATCCCAGCCCATCCATGGCCTCAATTATGTTTAAATTCAAGAAGACACCCCACAGAAAGACTAGGCCCATGCAACACTCACCACCCCTGGCCAAAGGGCCCCACCAGCAGGCCCAAAAAAACGACAAAAAACAATAAAATCAGCACAATCCCAGCCCATCCATGGCCTCAATGGTGTTTAAATTCAAGAAGACACCCCTCAGAAACACTAGGCCCATGCAACACTCACTACCCCTGGGCATAATGGATGAAAAGTAGGCAAAATAAGTGCAGGCCTCAGACACTGCCTCTCCTCAAAATGGCCCCTTACACCCCAAGCACATGTTGCCTGTACCAGCCAGCACTCAAGATGGCCACCACCACCACCCACATGGCCAGTCCACATCAACAGTACACCCCCAAAAAACAGAAAAACAGCCAGAAATCACCACAATCCAATGCCATCCATGATGTTTACATTAAAGAGAGTGAGACCACACCACAGGCACACTCAGTCCATGCACCACCTCCCCTGGGCAAAAGGCCACAGCAGCAGCCCCCCAAAAACGACAAAAAACAATAAAATCAGCACAATCCCAGCCCATCCATGGCCTCAATGGTGTTTAAATTCAAGAAGACACCCCTCAGAAACACTAGGCCCATGCAACACTCACTACCCCTGGGCATAATGGATGAAAAGTAGGCAAAATAAGTGCAGGCCTCAGACACTGCCTCTCCTCAAAATGGCCCCTTACACCCCAAGCACATGTTGCCTGTACCAGCCAGCACTCAAGATGGCCACCACCACCACCCACATGGCCAGTCCACATCAACAGTACACCCCCAAAAAACTGAAAAACAGCCAGAAATCACCACAATCCAATGCCATCCATGATGTTTACATTAAAGAGAGTGAGACCACACCACAGGCACACTCAGTCCATGCACCACCACCCCTGGGCAAAAGGCCACACCAGCAGCCCCCCAAAAACGACAAAAAACAATAAAATCAGCACAATCCCAGCCCATCCATGGCCTCAATGGTGTTTAAATTCAAGAAGACACCCCTCAGAAACACTAGGCCCATGCAACACTCACTACCCCTGGGCATAATGGATGAAAAGTAGGCAAAATAAGTGCAGGCCTCAGACACTGCCTCTCCTCAAAATGGGCCCTTACACCCCAAGCACATGTTGCCTGTACCAGCCAGCACTCAAGATGGCCACCACCACCACCCACATGGCCAGTCCACATCAACAGTACACCCCCAAAAAACAGAAAAACAGCCAGAAATCACCACAATCCAATGCCATCCATGATGTTTACATTAAAGAGAGTGAGACCACACCACAGGCACACTCAGTCCATGCACCACCACCCCTGGGCAAAAGGCCACACCAGCAGCCCCCCAAAAACGACAAAAAACAATAAAATCAGCACAATCCCAGCCCATCCATGGCCTCAATGGTGTTTAAATTCAAGAAGACACCCCTCAGAAACACTAGGCCCATGCAACACTCACTACCCCTGGGCATAATGGATGAAAAGTAGGCAAAATAAGTGCAGGCCTCAGACACTGCCTCTCCTCAAAATGGCCCCTTACACCCCAAGCACATGTTGCCTGTACCAGCCAGCACTCAAGATGGCCACCACCACCACCCACATGGCCAGTCCACATCAACAGTACACCCCCAAAAAACTGAAAAACAGCCAGAAATCACCACAATCCAATGCCATCCATGATGTTTACATTAAAGAGAGTGAGACCACACCACAGGCACACTCAGTCCATGCACCACCACCCCTGGGCAAAAGGCCACACCAGCAGCCCCCCAAAAACGACAAAAAACAATAAAATCAGCACAATACCAGCCCATCCATGGCCTCAATGGTGTTTAAATTCAAGAAGACACCCCTCAGAAACACTAGGCCCATGCAACACTCACTACCCCTGGGCATAATGGATGAAAAGTAGGCAAAATAAGTGCAGGCCTCACACACTGCCTCTCCTCAAAATGGGCCCTTACACCCCAAGCACATGTTGCCTGTACCAGCCAGCACTCAAGATGGCCACCACCACCACCCACATGGCCAGTCCACATCAACAGTACACCCCCAAAAAACAGAAAAACAGCCAGAAATCACCACAATCCAATGCCATCCATGATGTTTACATTAAAGAGAGTGAGACCACACCACAGGCACACTCAGTCCATGCACCACCACCCCTGGGCAAAAGGCCACACCAGCAGCCCCCCAAAAACGACAAAAAACAATAAAATCAGCACAATCCCAGCCCATCCATGGCCTCAATGGTGTTTAAATTCAAGAAGACACCCCTCAGAAACACTAGGCCCATGCAACACTCACTACCCCTGGGCATAATGGATGAAAAGTAGGCAAAATAAGTGCAGGCCTCAGACACTGCCTCTCCTCAAAATGGCCCCTTACACCCCAAGCACATGTTGCCTGTACCAGCCAGCACTCAAGATGGCCACCACCACCACCCACATGGCCAGTCCACATCAACAGTACACCCCCAAAAAACAGAAAAACAGCCAGAAATCACCACAATCCAATGCCATCCATGATGTTTACATTAAAGAGAGTGAGACCACACCACAGGCACACTCAGTCCATGCACCACCACCCCTGGGCAAAAGGCCACACCAGCACCCCCCCAAAAACGACAAAAAACAATAAAATAAGCACAATCCCAGCCCATCCATGGCCTCAATTATGTTTAAATTCAAGAAGACACCCCACAGAAAGACTAGGCCCATGCAACACTCACCACCCCTGGGCAAAGGGCCACACCAGCAGGCCCAAAAAAAGGACAAAAATCAGCACAATCCCAGCCCATCCATGGCCTCAATGGTGTTTAAATTCAACAAAACAGTTGTATCATGCACCCCTAACCAACCCTGGTCCTACTGGATACTGTGGCTACCCACAATATAATTTATTTAATGTTCTGAAAAAGTTCCAAAATTTTACTTGCAGCAACTGTAATGCCCCAAACAAACTTACTTGTGAAAGTTGATTTCTAATCCAAAAGTGATCCAAAGACAGTCAAAAAGGCCTCAAATCCAAATATCCAGCAGCACCCACAAAAAGTAATCCTTCCACCTCCAGATCCAAATGAAAGTGACCAGGAGATGGACAAAGCACTGGGAGGAGCCTGCTGGACAGGAACAGGAAGTTGGAGACTGTGGGGCACTTCCTTCCTCCCCCCCCCAAAATGGACTCCTTGCAAAAAAAAAAGGCCATGCAAATGTCAACCTGAGGAGTGATTCTGATAAAAATCATAATTTTCTGAAGGTTTATCCTGTTTGCTGGTGATTTTCTTGTGCGAAATTGCAAAATCTCTATTTCGCAAGTGCGAGATTGTTCCTTTCCGCCGCAACTACGTGTTCGCAATTGCGAACTCTCGCGAGGTGTGCTGTGCAAGGTGGCAAGCCGCGAGTACGTATTCGCGGGCGCCAAACTTCCGCGGGAACACGCAGCAAGATCTAAAATGGCGCGTCACTCGCAAAGAAAAACAACTCGGCAAACGCTAAATGACGGAAAGTGAACGCCGTGCACCACGCCGCGCGCCGCAACCAAGCAAAAAAACCGCCGCGAGCGGATTCACGGATTTTCGACAAATTCGCGAGCGTTCGCGGATTGCGAATTTGCCGAAAATCCGAAAAATCCGCGAGCGGAGCGGATTTTACGCCCATGCTTAGCTATATGAGTAACTATATGGGTTATTGATTGGTTGCCCAAGTATTTGTATGGGAGACTGAGTGTGTGTGTGGGTGGCTGGGTGGTGTATGACTCTGTGCATAGATGTGTGAGCAGTTGATTCACTAGATGTATGGGTTCAAAAGTGCATGTGGAAACAGCTGTATGGGCGGTTGACTGTGTGCATGAGTGTATTGGTGAGTGAATGGATATATCAGTGCTACATGTCAAAGTAAGTACATATGTAAAACACAGTACATGTGAGAGTTGACATATATAAATAACTGTGCATAAGAGCCAGTGAATGTGTGAGTGGCTGTATGGATCATTGTGAACTTGTATCAGGGATTGTATAGGAGAGTAAATATGTGTTAGTATATGTTTGAATAAGTAAGGTGTGTATAACTGTATAGTTGAGGAAATGGAGGTGTGATTGATTCTTTGCATGACTGACTAGGTGTGTGAGTAATTCCATGGATGAGTGACAGTCTGTGAGTGTCTGTTTACACTGAGTGTATCTAAGGTTATATTAGAGTCTGAAGAGGTTCATCGTATTATCACATGAATGATGTCATCAGTGATGTGATCAGTAATGTCAAATGAGATGTCATCAGTGATGTCATCAGTGATGTCATTTGAGATGTCATCAGTGATGTCATCAGTGATGTCATTTGAGATGTCATCAGTGATGTCATCCGTGATGTCATCAGTGATGTCATTTGAGATGTCATCAGTGATGTCATCAGTGATGTCATTTGAGATGTCATCAGTGATGTCATCAGTGATGTCACTGACCATGTTATGAATGATGTAATATGTGACATGATCAGCAGTGGATTGCGGGTGCGCGATATATAGTTAGTGCAACTAACTATATATGCGAATTTCAATGGTTTTGTGTGAGTAAAATAAGGTTTTGTAAATGCTAATTCCTAACTATATATGGTCTATAACCTATGGTTTTTTCAGTGAATTTTCAAGGTTTTGTTAATGCTAATTCCTAACTATATATGGTCTATAACCTATGGTCTGGGAAAGACATGGCTTGGTAGTTCAGACTGGACTGTTCCCATGAGGCACAGGGTCAGAGCTGATTTGCATATAGCCAGTGTCTAACCCAGGGTGGTGTGGAGTGCAAAAAAACGATGGATTTAGGCCCAGATCCTTGCACTGGGGTGAATGTATGACATTGTTCTACATTTTGTCCATCAACTGTGTTTTTTGCAATTTCACCATGAGTGTGCTGGGGATGCTCAGATGTGAGTCCCAGGCTCTCCACACCACTGGAGTCAAGCTATCCAGGCTGATGAAGGCTGATAGCCAGAAACCGGTCCTTGGATGCTTGATTCTGGTCTGGGAAAGACATGGCTTGGTAGTTCGGACTGGACTGTTCCCATGAGGCACAGGGTCAGAGCTGATTTGCATATAGCCAGTGTTTAACCCAGGGTGGTGTGGAGTGCAAAAAAACGATGGATTTAGGCCCAGATCCTTGCACTGGGGTGAATGTATGACATTGTTCTACATTTGTCCATCAACTGTGTTTTTTGCAATTTCACCATGAGTGTGCTGGGGATGCTCAGACGTGAGTCCCAGGCTCTCCACACCACTGGAGTCAAGCTATCCAGGCTGATGAAGGCTGATAGCCAGAAACCGGTCCTTGGATGCTTGATTCTGGTCTGGGAAAGACATGGCTTGGTAGTTCGGACTGGACTGTTCCCATGAGGCACAGGGTCAGAGCTGATTTGCATATAGCCAGTGTCTAACCCAGGGTGGTGTGGAGTGCAAAAAAACGATGGATTTAGGCCCAGATCCTTGCACTGGGGTGAATGTATGACATTGTTCTACATTCTGTCCATCAACTGTGTTTTTTGCAATTTCACCATGAGTGTGCTGGGGATGCTCAGACGTGAGTCCCAGGCCCTCCACACCACTGGAGTCAAGCTATCCAGGCTGATGAAGGCTGATAGCCAGAAACCGGTCCTTGGATGCTTGATTCTGGTCTGGGAAAGACATGGATTGGTAGTTCGGACTGGACTGTTCCCATGAGGCACAGGGTCAGAGCTGATTTGCATATAGCCAGTGTCTAACCTAGGGTGGTGTGGAGTGCAAAAAAACTATGGATTTAGGCCCAGATCCTTGCACTGGGGTGAATGTATGACATTGTTCTACATTCTGTCCATCAACTGTGTTTTTTGCAATTTCACCATGAGTGTGCTGGGGATGCTCAGACGTGAGTCCCAGGCTCTCCAAACCACTGGAGTCAAGCTATTCAGGCTGATGAAGGCTGATAGCCAGAAACCGGTCCTTGGATGCTTGATTCTGGTCTGGGAAAGACATGGCTTGGTAGTTCGGACTGGACTGTTCCCATGAGGCACAGGGTCGGAGCTGATTTGCATATAGCCAGTGTCTAACCCAGGGTGGTGTGGAGTGCAAAAAAACGATGGATTTAGGCCCAGATCCTTGCACTGGGGTGAATGTATGACATTGTTCTACATTCTGTCCATCAACTGTGTTTTTTGCAATTTCACCATGATGTTGAAGTTTGATGTTTGTGTTTTTTTGTATAGCGCTCTGTCACTCCATGGAGCATCCTGGCGCTTTATTTTTCATTGCTGACCCGTGGTAAGATGTTTCGACTGTGTTTGGAACATTTGAGTATAATCAGACCAAAGTTTTACATTTGGATTCTGGGAGTCCGTATATCCAAGTTTTTAAAGATTTTTTGAAGGTCTGTTCTGATGTTATTAAACGGAGGTCTGTAGGGAGTGTGTTCCAGGCTTTGGCCCCCAGAACTGCCAGTGATTTTCCTCCCTTGGTGGTGAGTTTAAACTTGGGGACAGTAATCAAATTGGCTGTGGCTGATCTGAGTTCTCTTGAGGGATAATACCTATGGAATCTATCATTTAGGTATTTTGGTCCTTGTTTGTGAAAGCACCTAAATGTAATCACAATGACCTTAAACAGGATCCGCTTCTGAATAGGAAGCCAATGCAGCTTATTTAGGGCCGCTGATGCTGATGATCTTCTAGGCAGCCTTAGGACCAGTCTCGCTGCCGCGTTTTGAATAGTCTGTAATTTATGTAAGGTAGATTTTGTAGCTCCAGCATACAGACTATTACAGTAGTCAATTTTGGATGTTATTAAGGCAACTGCTACTGTTCGGCGAGCGGGCAATGGTAGATAGTCAAAGAATTTGCGTAGCCCCTTCATTATGTTAAAACAGGCAGCTGCTATTTCTTTACATTGTTGCTTGAAGGAAAGCAAATTATCAAACGTTATGCCCAAATTACGAGTGGCATTGATGGTATCTGGGGGGGCTTCTGCATCGGGTGGCCAACAGGTGAGTGGGGAAAATAAGTTGTTTTTTCCAAATGGTATAATCTCTGTCTTTGCAGAGTTGCATTTCAGATGGTTTTCATGCATCCACTTAAAGGTTGCCGTTAGACACTCTTTTAGGTCTCGTTCTGCTTTAGCTATATCTTTGTCCAGAATCAGGACCAGTTGGGTGTCGTCGGCGTATGCAACTGTATTCACATTGAAAGATGCAATAAGGCTGATCAGAGGAGCCATATACAAATTAAATAAGGTGGGGCTCAGACTGGAGCCCTGAGGCACCCCTGAGCCAATCTCCTTCTCCTTTGAATAGAATTGTCCTAACCTGACAATTTGTTTTCTATTTAACAAAAAATTTGTAAACCAATTCAACACGGTGCCCCCTATACCTGCCTCTGCTAGACGATGTAATAATATGGTATGGGACACCGTGTCGAATGCTGCTGACAGGTCGAGGAGGACAAGGACGGCCCTGCCCCCCTGGTCTAGTGCAGTTCTTATGGTTTCTGTTGTAAATAATAGAGCTGATTCAGTGGAGTGTTTAGCTCTGAAACCCGCCTGGTTTGGATGTAGGATGTTATAGGTTTCCGGGAACGTTGTTAACTGTCTATTGACCAGGGTTTCAGTGCATTTGCACAATGCAGGGAGTTGGGAGATCGGTCGTAAGTTAGTTAAGACAGATGGATTGTGTAATGTCTTTTTTTGTAATGGCTTTACAATGGCTGTTTTCCACGCATTGGGGACTTCTCCAGATTGCAGTGAGGCGTTGATGATGTCATTTATCATGGGGCATACTTCCTCTTTAATAGCCTGAATTAGTGAAGGGGGACAGGGATCAAGTGGCGATCCAGATTTGATTTTTGATAAAACTTTCGAAGTGTCTGCTTCCTCAATCACGTCAAAAGTATTCCATCTAACAGTTATCCCATGGTTATTTTCCTGCAGATTATGATCTTTGTTGTCCATAATTGCCGGGAAATTTTTGGTAATATTTACAATTTTTTGTTCAAAGTAATCTGCAATATCATTGCAAAAACTTTGTGATGGTGGAATCTCATGAGATAGTGTTTTTGGGTTTCTAAAACTTGTGACTATACGAAAAATTTCTTTTTGGTCATTCTGTGAAGTTTCTATTTTGTTGGTAAAATACGTTGTTTTAGTTTTTTTTATAAGTGCGTGGTAGTTCTGCATGGCAGTTTTAAAATTGACCTGATCTTCTTCGTCATATTTTTTTCGCCATTTGCGTTCGAGTCTGCGAACAGTGCATCGTGTGTCTTTTAGTTCTTTTGTGAACCAGGGAGCTGATGTTTTCCCCTGTTTTGAAGTGGATTTTTTATTATTTCTTCCTGACGTTAATTTCTCCCCTATGGTTATCATCCATTTATCATAATTCCGATTATCTATGGTAGCATTTCCTACTGTCTCTGGTTTATTTTCTCTAACCCAGTCTTGTAATTTCGGGTGTTCAATTATTTTGGTCCAGCAAGGGGTTGGCTTCTCAGCTCTACATTTATCAGGTTTTGACATTTTTATTTCTTCCGTTTTAAGATAAAAACTAATAAAATTATGATCTGTCCACGTTTGGGGTAGAGGGGTAGAGACATGTATGGACTTCAAATTTGTACAGATACAATCCAACACATGGCCCGCTATATGTGTGGGCTCTTTTGTAAGAATTGTGAGCCCCAACACATGCATGATATCTGTAAAATATAGTGCGTTTGTATCATTTGCACAGTCTACATGGAGATTTAAGTCTCCCATTAAGGTGAAGTTAGCGGCCTTGAGTGTCATATTTGTAAGTGCTTCTCCTAGACTTTCTAAAAAGCGGCTGGCTTGTCCTGGTGGGCGGTAGATTAGTGCCCCTGAAAAGGAAAAGGAGTCATGTGCTTTTACATTAAAAGCGAAACATTCCGCGTCTTTTATTTCCGGTAGTTCTTGAATGTGGCATGAGAGAGTTTCTCTATGAATAATAGCTATCCCTCCCCCTCTTTGTATAGTTCTATCCATTCTCTGTATCGTGTATCCAAGTGGGAGTGCACATACAATATCTGGGTTTGACCAGTTTTTTAACCATGTTTCCGTGACCATAAGACAGTCCAGATTATTATCAGTAATCAGATCGTAAATATGTAGGGCATTTTTACACATGGAACGTGCATTAATTAATCCTCCCTTGATGGATTTGTGAGTAATTTTCGGAGTATGTTTTACATAGGATTGTAGTGTTTGTTTGCACGTGATACATGAGATCGGTCCTAGCCAGCTATCTACTGATATGGTGTGATGACATTTGTTGTTGTTGGGTTTTAGGGATAATAGTTTTTCACTGGTTAGCTGACCTGTATGCATTTTATAATGAGTTGGACAACGCCCACAGCCCCTCCGCCCGTCCTTGGCGCGGACGGGCACAGACGGGCTGACTCTGGCGTGACTCCTGCGCTGGCGAGGCGCGTCCGCTGTAGCGGAGAGAAACCTTCTTCTTTTGCAGGGATGGCTAGAGCGCTGACCCAGCTGCCGCCTCCCACTCAAGATGTCTGCCGTGGATTTTCCTCTCTACTGCTCGGTAAACAGCCCTGAGATCCGCTGTAACCGACGAGAGTGCAGGGGGAGTGATTATAGGGGCGGGGTGAGTACAATTGCTATCGCAGTGCTTTTCACGAAAAAAAAGCAATTTTTAAAATATCGGCGTCTAAAAATGACAAGTGGTGTTCATGTGCCCTCCGCTATCATTCAGCGTCAAAAGCCCACAAATAACACAAAAATTTAGCTTTTCTACTGCTACCTCCCGGCTCAAGCCTCAGGAGGGGTCCAAAAGTTACACAGGTAGTGATAATATCAGCGCAATGAAATCTCGCGTCTGAAAACCCTGGCCTCCTTTTGTAGGGATGGCTAGAGCGCTGACCCAGCTGCCGCCTCCCACTCAAGATGTCTGCCGTGGATTTTCCTCTCTACTGCTCGGTAAACAGCCCTGAGATCGGCTGTAACCGCCGAGAGTGCAGGGGGAGTGATTATAGGGGCGGGGTGAGTACAATTGCTATCGCAGTGCTTTTCACGAAAAAAAAAGCAATTTTTAAAATATCGGCGTCTAAAAATGACAAGTGGTGTTCATGTGCCCTCCGCTATCATTCAGCGTCAAAAGCCCACAAATAACACAAAAATTCAGCTTTTCTACTGCTACCTCCCGGCTCAAGCCTCAGGAGGGGTCCAAAAGTTACACAGGTAGTGATAATATCAGCGCAATGAAATCTCGCGTCTGAAAACCCTGGCCTCCTTTTGTAGGGATGGCTAGAGCGCTGACCCAGCTGCCGCCTCCCACTCAAGATGTCTGCCGTGGATTTTCCTCTCTACTGCTCGGTAAACAGCCCTGAGATCGGCTGTAACCGACGAGAGTGCAGGGGGAGTGATTATAGGGGCGGGGTGAGTACAATTGCTATCGCAGTGCTTTTCACGAAAAAAAAAAAGCAATTTTTAAAATATCGGCGTCTAAAAATGACAAGTGGTGTTCATGTGCCCTCCGCTATCATTCAGCGTCAAAAGCCCACAAATAACACAAAAATTCAGCTTTTCTACTGCTACCTCCCGGCTCAAGCCTCAGGAGGGGTCCAAAAGTTACACAGGTAGTGATAATATCAGCGCAATGAAATCTCGCGTCTGAAAACCCTGGCCTCCTTTTGTAGGGATGGCTAGAGCGCTGACCCAGCTGCCGCCTCCCACTCAAGATGTCTGCCGTGGATTTTCCTCTCTACTGCTCGGTAAACAGCCCTGAGATCGGCTGCAACCGACGAGAGTGCAGGGGGAGTGATTATAGGGGCGGGGTGAGTACAATTGCTATCGCAGTGCTTTTCACGAAAAAAAAGCAATTTTTAAAATATCGGCGTCTAAAAATGACAAGTGGTGTTCATGTGCCCTCCGCTATCATTCAGCGTCAAAAGCCCACAAATAACACAAAAATTCAGCTTTTCTACTGCTACCTCCCGGCTCAAGCCTCAGGAGGGGTCCAAAAGTTACACAGGTAGTGATAATATCAGCGCAATGAGTGTGCTGGGGATGCTCAGACGTGAGTCCCAGGCTCTCCACACCACTGGAGTCAAGCTATCCAGGCTGATGAAGGCTGATAGCCAGAAACCGGTCCTTGGATGCTTGATTCTGGTCTGGGAAAGACATGGCTTGGTAGTTCGGACTGGACTGTTCCCATGAGGCACAGGGTCAGAGCTGATTTGCATATAGCCGGTGTCTAACCCACGGTGGTGTGGAGTGCAAAAAAACGATGGATTTAGGCCCAGATCCTTGCACTGGGGTGAATGTATGACATTGTTCTACATTCTGTCCATCAACTGTGTTTTTTGCAATTTCACCATGAGTGTGCTGGGGATGCTCAGACGTGAGTCCCAGGCTCTCCACACCACTGGAGTCAAGCTATCCAGGCTGATGAAGGCTGATAGCCAGAAACCGGTCCTTGGATGCTTGATTCTGGTCTGGGAAAGACATGGCTTGGTAGTTCGGACTGGACTGTTCCCATGAGGCACAGGGTCAGAGCTGATTTGCATATAGCCAGTGTCTAACCCAGGGTGGTGTGGAGTGCAAAAAAACGATGGATTTAGGCCCAGATCCTTGCACTGGGGTGAATGTATGACATTGTTCTACATTCTGTCCATCAACTGTGTTTTTTGCAATTTCACCATGAGTGTGCTGGGGATGCTCAGACGTGAGTCCCAGGCTCTCCACACCACTGGAGTCAAGCTATCCAGGCTGATGAAGGCTGATAGCCAGAAACCAGTCCTTGGATGCTTGATTCTGGTCTGGGAAAGACATGGCTTGGTAGTTCGGACTGGACTGTTCCAATGAGGCACAGGGTCAGAGCTGATTTGCATATAGCCAGTGTCTAACCCAGGGTGGTGTGGAGTGCAAAAAAACGATGGATTTAGGCCCAGATCCTTGCACTGGGGTGAATGTATGACATTGTTCTACATTCTGTCCATCAACTGTGTTTTTTGCAATTTCACCATGAGTGTGCTGGGGATGCTCAGACGTGAGTCCCAGGCTCTCCACACCACTGGAGTCAAGCTATCCAGGCTGATGAAGGCTGATAGCCAGAAACCGGTCCTTGGATGCTTGATTCTGGTCTGGGAAAGACATGGCTTGGTAGTTCGGACTGGACTGTTGCCATGAGGCACAGGGTCAGAGCTGATTTGCACATAGCCAGTGTCTAACCCAGGGTGGTGTGGAGTGCAAAAAAACGATGGATTTAGGCCCAGATCCTTGCACTGGGGTGAATGTATGACATTGTTCTACATTCTGTCCATCAACTGTGTTTTTTGCAATTTCACCATGAGTGTGCTGTGGATGCTCAGACGTGAGTCCCAGGCTCTCCACACCACTGGAGTCAAGCTATCCAGGCTGATGAAGGATGATAGCCAGAAACCGGTCCTTGGATGCTTGATTCTGGTCTGGGAAAGACATGGCTTTGTAGTTCGGACTGGACTGTTCCCATGAGGCACAGGGTCAGAGCTGATTTGCACATAGCCAGTGTCTAACCCAGGGTGGTGTGGAGTGCAAAAAAACGATGGATTTAGGCCCAGATCCTTGCACTGGGGTGAATGTATGACATTGTTCTACATTCTGTCCATCAACTGTGTTTTTTGCAATTTCACCATGAGTGTGCTGGGGATGCTCAGACGTGAGTCCCAGGCTCTCCACACCACTGGAGTCAAGCTATCCAGGCTGATGAAGGCTGATAGCCAGAAACCGGTCCTTGGATGCTTGATTCTGGTCTGGGAAAGACATGGCTTGGTAGTTCGGACTGGACTGTTGCCATGAGGCACAGGGTCAGAGCTGATTTGCATATAGCCAGTGTCTAACCCAGGGTGGTGTGAGTGCAAAAAAACGATGGATTTAGGCCCAGATCCTTGCACTGGGGTGAATGTATGACATTGTTCTACATTCTGTCCATCAACTGTGTTTTTTGCAATTTCACCATGAATGTGCTGGGGATGCTCAGACGTGAGTCCCAGGCTCTCCACACCACTGGAGTCAAGCTATCCAGGCTGATGAAGGCTGATAGCCAGAAACCGGTCCTTGGATGCTTGATTCTGGTCTGGGAAAGACATGGCTTGGTAGTTCGGACTGGACTGTTCCCATGAGGCACAGGGTCAGAGCTGATTTGCATATAGCCAGTGTCTAACCCAGGGTGGTGTGGAGTGCAAAAAAACGATGGGTTTAGGCCCAGATCCTTGCACTGGGGTGAATGTATGACATTGTTCTACATTCTGTCCATCAACTGTGTTTTTTGCAATTTCACCATGAGTGTGCTGGGGATGCTCAGACGTGAGTCCCAGGCTCTCCACACCACTGGAGTCAAGCTATCCAGGCTGATGAAGGCTGATAGCCAGAAACCGGTCCTTGGATGCTTGATTCTGGTCTGGGAAAGACATGGCTTGGTAGTTCGGACTGGACTGTTCCCATGAGGCACAGGGTCAGAGCTGATTTGCATATAGCCAGTGTCTAACCCAGGGTGGTGTGGAGTGCAAAAAAACGATGGATTTAGGCCCAGATCCTTGCACTGGGGTGAATGTATGACATTGTTCTACATTCTGTCCATCAACTGTGTTTTTTGCAATTTCACCATGAGTGTGCTGGGGATGCTCAGACGTGAGTCCCAGGCTCTCCACACCACTGGAGTCAAGCTATCCAGGCTGATGAAGGCTGATAGCCAGAAACCGGTCCTTGGATGCTTGATTCTGGTCTGGGAAAGACATGGCTTGGTAGTTCGGACTGGACTGTTCCCATGAGGCACAGGGTCAGAGCTGATTTGCATATAGCCAGTGTCTAACCCAGGGTGGTGTGGAGTGCAAAAAAACGATGGATTTAGGCCCAGATCCTTGCACTGGGGTGAATGTATGACATTGTTCTACATTCTGTCCATCAACTGTGTTTTTTGCAATTTCACCATGAGTGTGCTGGGGATGCTCAGACGTGAGTCACAGGCTCTCCACACCACTGGAGTCAAGCTATCCAGGCTGATGAAGGCTGATAGCCAGAAACCGGTCCTTGGATGCTTGATTCTGGTCTGGGAAAGACATGGCTTGGTAGTTCGGACTGGACTGTTCCCATGAGGCACAGGGTCAGAGCTGATTTGCATATAGCCAGTGTCTAACCCAGGGTGGTGTGGAGTGCAAAAAAACGATGGATTTAGGCCCAGATCCTTCCACTGGGGTGAATGTATGACATTGTTCTACATTCTGTCCATCAACTGTGTTTTTTGCAATTTCACCATGAGTGTGCTGGGGATGCTCAGACGTGAGTCCCAGGCTCTCCACACCACTGGAGTCAAGCTATCCAGGCTGATGAAGGCTGATAGCCAGAAACCGGTCCTTGGATGCTTGATTCTGGTCTGGGAAAGACATGGCTTGGTAGTTCGGACTGGACTGTTCCCATGAGGCCAGGGACATCTTAAGGATTTTGGGGGCCCTGGGCCCAACATAGTTTGGGGGCCCCTGTTTAGACCAGCTTTGAATTTATGATCCAATTTGAGCCCCTGTTACGACGCCGTTTCCTATTAGCCTACATATTCCCGATGTAAAAGGATGTGTGCAGCTTACAGCTGTAGGATTTCATGTTTTTTTGCCATGCTACTAGGTTTTTAATACTTTTTAAATTGTATATGTGTGGATGAATTACTCTGTGCTTTTTTACAATTTCTCCTACCTACACGCACTTGCACTTTACTTGATTCTGCTTGCCTACACCTCCTTAGCTGCTCCGATTCGCATCTCACTTTTCCTCCAGTCCTGGTCCGCTGCGGCTGATACACCGATTGTGCGGAGGGCTGGGGCTACTATCGGGCTCCTCACTTACGCCCACGCAGTTTCCGCTTCCTCAGCTGCGTTAGCAATCCAGTTTGCATCATAGGCATTAGTCTATATATTCCCGGTGCAAACAGACGCGTGCAGCGGTCGTGCCGCTGGCGCGCGGAACGCATGCCAAAGGTAAGCCCGTCTGTGCCCGTCAGCATCCTGGAGGCATCCAGCGCCGGCATGTTGCCCAGTTCCCCTCCGGTGAGCTTCGACTACTAGATTATAATTAGGAGAAACTGCTAGTCAGTGTACAGCCGCTGATGCGAGTTTGGAGGTAGACTTTCAATGCAATAAGTGCAACTGGTCTCTCCTCCAGCCCAGGAAACTCGCACCCAAGATCCTCCCACACAACAATAAGTGTAAAAACAATAAGGAAATAGAGGACTTAAAAGGCCACCATTTTAAATTGTCACTCTATGCAAAAGCATGAACCACACATTCATGACCTACTTTTAAACGGAAGGCCTGATCTTTTATTTCTCACTGAGACCTGGCTGTCTGAAGCCTCCAACCCTAATATCACCTCGGCCATCCCTACCGGTTATAAGATCCTTAGGAGGGACTGTCCGAGTGGGAAGGGGGGTGCTGTCGCCATAATTCACAATAAAAAACTAGACTGCTCTCCCACCCCGATGTAAAACATCGAGGGCGCAGAGTCCTTAGGCTTCCACTGTACCTTAACCCCCCATCATAGCATCACTTATTTTCTGATTTACAGACATTCCGGTGCAATTGGAAATTGTATTACTATGCTTAATACAGCCACCACCTACCTGGCCTTAAAATACAACAACTGCCTTATTCTGGGAGATATCAATATACATATAGACAATGAAAAAGACCCTCAAACAATGTCCTTGTTGGAGATGCTGCAGACCTGCAACATGTTTCCATCTATTTCTTCGACCCCCCCATGAGAAGGGCCATACCCTAGACCAAATCTTTCACAACTTTGGCATATCAGTAAGCCTACCTCTTCCCATTACTTGGTCTGACCACCTCCTATTAAAATGTGTCATTCCCAACTCTGCCAAAGCCCCTCCGGCTAACGCAGGATAGGACGTTCCATAAAATATCTATCCCGATGTTAGCAAACGCCCTCGGTCGTTCCTCACCGGAGCTGTCCAGCTGCCCCGACTCGGACACCCTCTCAATAGATTCATGGCTCTGAACCAACATTGGTGCAGCAGTACTGGTTGTTTCCCGCTCCTCAAAGAAGTCAGCCCCCCCAGCTCCATGGTTTGACGATTCCCTCAGGTCTAGCAAACGAAATTGTAGAAAAATGGAACGGAAAGGGCGTAAATCCTATCTTCCTAAGGACAGGAAGGTGTATAAAGACACCTTAAAAGTTCATTACATTCTCGTGAAGGCAGCCAAGAAAAACATCTTCAAAACCAAGATAAAAAATGCCTAAAATAAGAGTAAGGAAATGTTTAGCATAGTTAAATCCTTTACCGCCCCTTAAGCCGGCACAAAGGAAGGGCTAATCACAGAATAATGGTCTAAGCAAATAGCTCAATTGTTCCACAAAAAGATCTCCGTGATCCAACAAGCCTTCACTAACATCTCAGAGGAAGAACTGACCTTTTACCATAGTTTTAATAGCAAATTTCACATCTTGGATCCACCATTTTTACTAGCTTTCCCTGAGTTTCAGCTTGAAGAGTCACTGACCCTTCTCCAAAGCATTAAGTCTGGCTCTCCTACAGACCAATGTCCAGCAAATATCCTGAACTTATTAGCTCAAACCATAAACCCCACGTTAAACCAGCTCTTTAATGCCTACTTCTCCTCAGGCAACATGCCGAAATTATGGAAGAATGCTAAGATTCTTACACTGATAAAAAGGCTAACGCCAAACCGATGCACCCTGTCAACTACAGGCCAATCTCCCTACTTCCGACCCTCTCCAAAGTATTAGAGAAGCACACTCTAGATGGTATTTTCTCAAATCACCCAAACTTGCAGTTCACGGGCGCACTACCTTTAACATGGACTGACTATGTGGGAGTTCAATTTGAGATTCTCCTAGCTACTCATAACAGGGCAGATAAAGGCCCTAACATCCAGATTCAAAGCAGAGCCTGGAACAGAATTAAGAGCACTGATTTACGGGCCATACTCATGGCCTCTGTCGGCCGGTTACCATCTGATCCAGAAGAGGCGGTCACTCAGTATACGTCCTGGGTGGAGTCAACCTGTACCACACTAGCTCCAGCTAAAACGCTACGCCCTAGAAGGACACATCCCACAGCCCCTTGGTATTCAGAAGATCTGCGGAGACAAAAACTGTCCTGCAAACTTCTTAAGCGAAGCTGGAGGAAAGACTATAGGGAAGAGGAGAAAAAGAAGTATAGACAAAGTCTGGCTATTTGCAACAACTCATATTTGAAGCAAAGAAAAACTTCTTCACAAAGCAAATCAATTTCGCTAACAATTCCACTAAAGAGATTTTTAAAACTGTCTCAAGTCTGACCTCCCCAACCATGACAAAAGTTGAGGTAAGCCAGGAACTTTGCGACGATATCGCCAAGTTCTTTTTGAACAAAGTAGAAGCCATCTTCTTGAATTTCAGTCACCCTAATCTAGAGATAGGAGGGGTGTGGTTGCAGGACAGGCAGACAACCTCAGACTCCGCAACTGTCTTCAATACATTTGTGCCGTTGTCCACTTCAGACACTGAGAAGCTGCTCATCTACGCCCGAACAGGCTCCCATTATGACCCTTGTCCTTTCTCAATAATTAAACAAGCACAGGTGCCTGTGGCCTTAGTCCTTACCTCACTGTTCAATACAATGTTTGAAGTCGGGCACTTCCCTAGTCCTTGGAAACTGGCCTCAATATTGCCTCTATTGAAAAAAGCCTAACCTGGACCCAAAGGAACCCAATAATGTCCGACCCATATCTGGCCTTCAATTACCTGCAAAACTGGTTGAGAAAACCATGAACTCACAGCTCAGCACCTTTCTAGCAGGAACCATCGACCTGGACCCAACTCAGTTTGGGTTTAGAGAAGAGCACAGCACAGAATCCGCCCTGATGAAGTCTACAGAGGAGATAAGGGAGGCAGTGGGCAGGGAAGGTAAAGCAGCGCTGATTATGCTGTACCTGTCCGCCGCTTTCGATACAGTCCATCACAATGTTTTGATGAACCGTTTGTCAGTCTGCGGTATTCAGGACAAGGCTTATGATCTTCTTGGATCTTTTTTTATCGGACAGATCTCAAATGGTGGCACTGGGTAATTTTAATTCTAAACCTTTTTCGCTGCCATGTGGAATACCTCAGGGGTCCTCCCTCAGCCCCACTCTTTTTAATGTTTATGTCTTGTCGCTGGCGAATCTGATCAGGTAATTTGGTTTCAGCCTGACTTCTTACACGGATGACATGCAAATTGTGGTGGCTCTACGACCTGGTCTGACAACAGGAATTGAGGACAGGTTCCACGATTGTATGGCAGCAATCGGGAGCTGGATGTCCCAAAATTGCCTGAAATTGAATTCTGGCAAGACCGAGTCATCTTGTTCGGTAATGATCCTAACTTTTGGACTAGGAAGGTAAAGAACCTAGGAGTTATCATTGACCAAAAACGTAACTTCCGGGACCAAATTAATGCAGTAGCATCCTCCGTCTACTTTTTAATCAGAATGATTTAAAAAAGACTAACCTTTCTGCCCACTACCTGTCAGCAAACTGTAGTCACTGCTATTATTATGTCCAGACTCGACTACTGCAACAGCCTGTATTTAAATATAAAGGAACGTTTTGCGAACAAATTACAGCTGCTACAAAATGGAGCGGCAAAGCTGATTACGGGCACTCCCAAATACGCCCCCATCTCTAAGGAATTGAGTAAACTGCACTAGCTGCCAGTTAAGAATCGAGTGCTCTTCAAATCTTTCAATACAGTGTTCAAGGCACTCCACGGAATAGGTCCAGATTAACTGAAACAGAATTTACAGTGGTATATACCCGGAAGAACCCTGCGCTCCGGAGGAGCCAAGTTGGTGACTGTGCCACCCGTCAACAAAATCGACATGGGGAGGGAAACGTTTCATGGTTTGTGCAACCAAAGCTTAGAACAAGCTTCCCCCTAGTCTGAGAAAGGCCCCGGACCTACTCAGCTTCCGGAGAGGGCTGAAAACCTGGCTTTTCACCCGCTAGTACGGGTCCCCTGTTAATGTTCTCAGTGAATTAGTGGTTCAGAGCCAGGACACCTCCGGGTATTTGTCGCGCTTTATAAATAATAACATAACATAACAAGCATGTAAACAAGGCCTTCCAAAAACACAGTGAAGATGGGAAGCTCCTTCATGAGTCCCAATCCGGGTATAGGGCTAACTTCAGTAAGGAGTCCAAGTGACTGGATTTCTCAATAGTAAGCTGGACCAGGGAGGCAAGGCTGTTCTGATACTGCTCAATCTGTCCCACATGAGAGACTCTTGGAGAGACTCGCTACCATCGACCTGGGCGGGACTGCCGTAACATGAATGTCATCCTTCCTGGCAAATAGCTCTCAGGACATCTGGCTCCCCCCTTTCTTTCTCGGTTCTAGCCATGAATGTAAGTGTCCCTCTGGGCTCCATTCTCAGTCCTACCCTTTTTAATGTATATCTATCCCCCTTGCATTTCTGGTAGAGGAAGAGGGCGCCAAAATTGTTTCCTATGCTGATGACACTGGCCTGGGCGGGACCGCCTTAACATGGATGTCATCCTTCCTGGCAAATAGATCTCAGGACATCTGGCTCCCCCCTTTCTCATCCCCAGTTCTAGCCATGAATGTAGGTGACCCTCAGTGCTCCATTCTCTGTCCTACCATTTTTTATATATATCTATCCCCCCTTGCATTTCTGATAGAGGAAGAGGGCACCAAAATTCTTTCCTATGCTCATGACACTCAGCTGATTTTTAGTATTAAATCTATTTATTGACAAATGAGCACATATACAGACAGAACAGCTTCCCAAAAAGCTATGGACATGCAATGCATTAGAAATTGGCACATGGAAACATTGATGATAATAGAAGTAGTGCCCAGCTCGACTATGAGCCCCCCTTCCCAGCTGGACATGCTGCATAAGCACACCAGCGCCCAAAGCCCAAAAAGGAAAGCAAAAACAGGAACCAAACCCCCAACCCCCACTCCCCCACCTCCCCCCGCCTACCCACCCTCCACCCACGTTCCAGGTCCAAAACCCTTCTGTGTCGTCACAACCAGCCGGCTCGGGGCGCTTCAACACTCTTCCTGCGATAAGCGCAGCAGACGTAGATATCGGGGACATGTCACCTCCCTGAATTCCGTAGCCAGCAAGGACAAAAATGGCCGCCACAATTCCGGAAATTTGGTCCCATCCCCTGCCTTAATTAAGGACAGCTTTTCCATACCTAAAACTGCCCATAGGTGGTGCAGCCAGCCTTGAAACGTAGGGACATGAGGAGTGCGCCAGAAGGATAACACATTTTGTATAGCAGAAACTAGAGCAATGGCAATCAGTCTGCCCCTGCGTGATCTCAGGGGGTAGGTGAATGGATTGGGCAAACCCAACAATACATAGGCGGGGAACCTCGGGATTTCTGTCTCAAAGTGGGAGTCTACTTCATCAAGGACTAGCTTCCAATACCCCTGGATCTGAGCACAACCCCATAGTATATGGACCAGCGTACCCCTCTCCCCACACCCACGCCAACAGGATACCTCTTTTGTACGATCCATCTCGTGCAACCTCTCTGGGGTGTAGTACCAGTATGACACTAGCTTAGTAAGAGTATCAGTCAGACCCATAAGGTATGCAGAATGCTGCCCTCGGTAGTAGATGCTCTCCCATTCCTTACTACTCAATGTCCGCCCCAGCTCTCTCTCCCAGCGCGCCCTCCCTGCGTTGTAGATATGTGTGTACCGATCTAAGAGCATGCGATACAAATCCGAAATCAGCTGCTTATCAGCTGTACGTGTGATCAGCCAATATTCATACGGTCGGAGGCGTCGATCTGCTCCTTCCCTGACCTGGCCATTGAGCGCCCAGTGACGCACCTGAAGGTATCTCAGCCGTTCCGATTCTGGCAAGCCATACTCCATTCAAAAAGTCCCGAAGGGAATTACTCCCTTCCTGGAATACAAGTGGAACAGAAACCTGCATCCCGCCGGGCGCTATCTAGCAAAAGCCTGAGCATCCAGTACAGGCCTGAAATCCGGGTTATCTATCAATGGTGTGAGCGGGGACGGAAACGTCGTTAAGTTATGTTTCTTATTGGACTGATCCCACACCTCCAGCGGCACTCTCGTTATGTACAAGGCATACAGGTTGGGGGGCCGGTGTAACCTACGGAGGAAGGGGACCTCCTGTAGCGGGCGTCCCACGATCGCCTGGTCCTGAAAGAGCCAATGTTTTTCGGACTGCCATTTGCTCCACTCCACAAGGGTCCGCAATTGGGCCGCTTGATAATATAGCAACAAATCAGGGAGACCCAGACCTCCCCTCTCATGGTGCAACATTGCCAGCCTAAGCTTCATTCTCGGCCGCTTGCCGTTCCAAATGAACTGAGAGAGCTCCGCCTGGGTCCGTCGAATCCAGCCTTTGGGTGGACGTAGCGGAATGGCGCGAAATAAATATAGGATTTGGGGAAGAATTGTCATTTTTATGGCAGCCACTTTACCTAACCACGAGACCGGAAGGTGAGGCCACCTGCCCAATTCCTGCTGGAGCGTCTGACGAAGCCTAGCATAATTGATACGTACCGTATCCTGCAACGTTGCCGCTAACTGAATCCCCTAGTATGGGACGGCCTCCAACACCCAGCGGAAGGGAAAATGCTCCTGCAAATAGACCCGAGTGTGTCCTTCTACCGAGAGGTCCAGAGCCACCGACTTTGACATATTGACCTTAAAACCTGCCACCTCCACAAACGTGTCCAGAATATCAAGACAGGCCGGCAACGATTCTCTAAGGGAGGCAAGGGAGAGAAGGACATTGTCCGCGTATAAGCTGATTGTATGCACATACGCACCAAACATAATCCCTCGCACTCGTGGGTCCAGTCTCATTGCCTGCGCTAACGGCTCCATATATAGGGCAAAGAGCAGGGGTGACAGAGGGCACCCCTGCCGCGTCCCCCGTTCAATGGGAAAACGGGGCGAAGAGCTGCCGTTAACTCGCACCGTCGCCGTGGGAAATGTGTAACAGTTCAAAACTCAGATTCTGAATTTTTCTCCCATCCCCGCATTCACTAAAACTTGCTCCAAGTACGGCCAGTGGACCCGGTCGAATGCTTTTTCGGCATCGATCGCCAGCATCATGTATTCACCAGATGTCCGCAAGGACTTTTCTATCAGGTGCAGAGCCCTTTTAGTGTTGTCCGCAGTTTGTCGCTCCGGGATGAACCCCGCCTGGTCCGGCTCAATCAGCCCCTGCATAAGCGGTGCAAGCCGCGCCGCCAAGATGCTCGTATAGATTTTGAGATCAACTTTAAGGAGGGAAATGGGGCGAAAGGCCTCGCACTGCGAGTGGTCCTTCCCCGGCTTTGGGATGACTGATATAGTAGCGTCCAGGAGGTCCCTCGGGATCGCACCGGGATCAGCAAATGAATTAAAGAGGGCGGTCAATAAGGGTGCAACTTGCGGGCAAAAAGTTTTATAAAAAATGGCCGAGAAGCCGTCCGGCCCTGGGGCTTTTGCAAATTTGAGGCGTGAGATAGCCGTAAGGACCTCTTCTGGCTGAATCTCGCCGTCCAGTAGATTCGCCTGATCTTTCGACGAGACTGGAAGAGGAATAGACGCCAAAAATGCCTCACCGGCGGCATGATCCAGTTTCGACCCTGTATATAGGGAGGCATAAAAATCGCTGAAAGCTGTCGCTATGTCGGAGTCATCAGTGACCCGCCCCTGCCCGTGTACTAATTTCTTGTACCATGTTCCTCTGCCGGGTTTCTCGGAGTGCTCACCCCAATAGACGCCCGCACCTGTCCCCCTCAGTGTAATACATATGCCTCACTCTCAGGGCCGCAAATTCTGCCCGATCCTGATCCAACGCAGCCAACTGCTGCCGCAGCAGGCGTAACTGCTTCCACACCCCGGGCGCGCCTGTCCGTTGGTGCATGTGTTCTAATTCCCGCATCCTCTGTGTGAGCTCTTCCCTCTTGCGTGCCCTCTCTATATCTTCTGCCGCCGATACCACGATGAATTCCCCCCGCAATACCGCCTTAAGCGCTGCCCAACGCGTTGCCAAGGAGGTGTCGGCAGTGTTGTTATGTGAAAAGTAGTCTGTGATGGCCCCTTTGACTCTCTCTACCACGTCTTTACGGTACAACAGCGTATCCCGCAGCTTCCAATAACGCGTGGGACGCTTCACCGGTGGGAAAGAGAACACCGCAGACAGCGGCGCATGATCTGAGAGAGCCGCGGCGCCTATCTCTACCTCTGTCGCAAGCGCCTGAAGAGATGTAGAGGACAAAAAATAATCCAGCCTCACATAGGTCTTATGAGCATTAGAATAATACGAGTATTCCCTAGTTCCCGGGTGACAGCTGCGCCATAGGTCCACCATGCCTAGCTCATTCAACCTCGCAAACCCCCCACCAGAAAGGGTGCCTGCCTGGGAGGAGCGCTGCCCTGACCTGTCCAGGAGATTATCAAATACTAAATTAAGGTCCCCACCCACTAAAACATGTCTGTCTGGAGCAGCAGCCGCCGCGCAAAGCACCTGATGGAAGAACTTTTCTTGACCCTCTTTAGAAGCATAGACGGAGCAAACTGTGAAACTAGCTTCTCCAAGGGAAAATCTATAGTACAGTAACCTCCCTCGTATCTTTGCTCCCTTCTGCATTACCTTTCCTCTGAAACGTTGCGCCACCAAAATCGCAACCCCCGCCGTTTTAGTGGAAGTCGAGGAAAAGAATTGGGATGGGAAGCTGCGTGACTTTAGCCTGTGACAATCTTTTGATAGTAAGTGCGTCTCTTGGAGAAGGCAAATGTCAGCCTTCGAATTTTCCAAAAACGAGAGAACAGTCTTCCGTTTCATGGGGTTATTAAGGCCCCGAACATTCAAGGCGAGGATTCGCAGTTCAGTAGCAGGCATAGCTTACATCCGACCCCACACATTCATCGACCCAGCACAACGGCGCACCCGCGGCTTGCCTAATCAAGGAGCACTGATCACTCTGCCCGAGATCTAGCCAAGGAAGCCTCCCACTGGTCAGCAGGGACCTTACACCACCCCCCACCCAAGGGTACTCCTGGACCTGGAACCTCCCTCCCCCCACCCAGTCTACCCCTGCAACACCCCAAAGAAGAAGAAAGGAAACTCCCCCACCACTCCCCACCACCCCTCCCCAGCAAACCCCCAGAACGATGGGCAACAGAAACCCCCCCAAACATTTCAAGTAACACAAATTGTCCATCATCCGTAGGTGATTGGTGGAATACAACATTGGGGAACACTAACCAGTGTATCAGGAACCTCCCTCCCGCCAACAGCGAGGGCCAAACCAGACCCCCAAGTATAATCGAGCAATAGCTCAGTGTGGAGTTCAGCTAGGATGGGAGGCATCTGATCCAGAAGAGACAGCCTCTATCGCAGCCCGTTGGCCATCTCTAATCACAGCTACAGGGGGCTTTCGGACACACCGTCGTCTGCGCTGTTGACGCCATCGTGGTCTACCGTCCTCCGGATCCCCAGAGGGCCCCTCCTCCTCGTTGATCTCGGCCGGTGGGTCCAAACCCAATAGACTGCATGCCTCCTTTAAGGACCGGAGCTGGTGCAGTTTGTTGTCCTTTTTGAAGATCAAGCGGAACGGGTGGCCCCAGCTATAAGAGATGCTGTGCTGCTGGAGGAAAGTCTTGACCGGTCTAAACATCATGCGTTTCTGGAGTGTAAGTGGGGACAGGTCTTGATACAATACTGGGGACTGGCCCCGAAAAGACAGGGGTGCTGCTGCTGTGCCTTCAGTAGGATATCTTCCTTTGTGCGGAAGTCTTGCACACAGGCCAAAATATCTGGAGGGGGGGCGGAAGACAACCGCGGAGGGCCCACTCTATGAACTCTGTCCAGTCGGAGCTCCGACTCCTCGGTTCGCCCTAATATGTGATTGAAAAGTTCCCTAGTGAAACCAAACAAATCTTTGGTGTCACCGGCAGTGCCACGCCTCTTATGTGGATGTTATGTCGATGAGAGCGGTTTTCCAAGTCCTCCATATGCGTCTGTAGGTCTACCTGCTGATCATGAATCCGCACAATCTTCTGACGCAACGCCTCCATTTCTGTGTCACGACTGTCTCTCTTAGTCTCTGAATCGGCCACCCGCTCCTCAATACCATCGACATCTTTGCACACATCCTTAATTTCCTATGCAAAGTCTGTCTGTAGGGTATCAATGTCCTCTCGTAGGGTGGTGAAGAGCGATTCTAAAAAAGCTTTGGTGATAGGTTCGGCGCCCTCCGTCTGGTCTGCTGCAGCTCGGGTCGCACTTGCCGCCATCTCCTTGGGCTGCTGATTGGCCTGGGCCTTAGCAAAAAGGTCCTTAACCGTTCTCTCTTTTCGGACCCTCGCTATGGACATTGCGACTCTCAGGGTCAGCGGGGGGAAGACACCATACCCGCTGCCACCCAAAGCTGCTTGCAAACCCCAGTCGAGTGCTTCCGGACCACTAGCAGCCTTACCTCCCTAGGGTCCCGCTCAATGACTCACAGAGCCGACAAGGGAAGTACGGCCTGAAACGACCTGTAAAGTGCAATTTGATCACAGGCAACACACCGATGGGATTCGGCACACCGCTAATCACAAGGCAGGACCAGGACCAAGGGCCCGGGTCATCGCTGCACAACTCAATCCCGTTGGAGTACCACATCTGACTAGAAGATATCCCCTGGCCACCCCACGTTTATCTGGGTCTCCGCCAGCCTTCACCACCATCGCTCCGCGTCTCCGGCTAGGTCTCTCCGCGGCTGCACAAGTTTATTGCCTCCCGTCAACAGTAGTGCCAGGATGCCTCCCCCTGTACAATACTTCAGCCAGCACGCGCACCAGTCCAGGCTTTAACCTCTCTCACCAAATCCTCATGCCGGCATGGCCGTCCGCCCCAGCCTCCTAGGGCCCGGTAAATGTAAATGTAAATGTATTTTAGCTTGTAAAGCGCACTGCTACCCGTCCATAGGTTTCCTGGCGCTGTATAACTCTGGGGAACCCGTCCTGGCTTTCCCTGTGGGATGGCCCATGCTGGGAGTCCCCAAGGTGGAGCCAGGCATCCCCGGAATTGATGGGGCCGTTGTGGAGATTAGGCAAGCTAATGCCCAGAGTTGCCGAGTGGAACCCCTGATTAGAGTAAGCACCGAAGCGAGAATTATCGAGTCCGCTGACCCAAGTCCACGAGCCTGCCGCGTCGGGAATTGAACCCTGGTCCCGGGCCGACTTCTGCTCCCGGGTCTGCCGCCTCTAACCAGTGAGCCACACTACTCCACGCCCGGTGTCATCGCTCGCCCCATGCAGCCAGGGCAGTCTCTTGCGGCCCCTTCAGGGGACAGTCGGGAGAAGGCTCCTGCACCCTTGGCTCCTCTCAGCGCCCCGCAAGCCCCACGCTCCGCTCTCGTACGGCCAGCCACCTCACTGCAAAAAACGCATCACTCTGGCTCCAGGCTCCACAAGATGGCGGCTCACTCCGGCGTCTTGGGGGCCGTTCCACCCCGTCGCCAGGCGCTAGCAGGTCATGCAGGCAGCACAGTGACCTCCAGGCAGGCCCCCACACAGCACTGGCCAACAGCACCAGCCGCTAAGGAGAGACCCAGGGGGGCCCGCCGTCCGTCTCTCACCGTAGCGGCCGCAGTACCTGCACAAGATGGCAGGCGGGATTCAGCTGCCACCGGTACTGGGGCCTCTCCCTCTTCCAGCGGCGAAGTAAGGGGCAGCCGCTCACTCCTGCCGCTGCCGTGTAGCCACAGCTCTCCGTGGTGCCCCCGTTCCCCAGTCCGGGCATAAGCAGGCGCCGATCCGCACCTCGAGGGCTCCAGCGCACTGCCCGTACTGCGGCACTTCCCCCACCAGCCGCCGTTGCTGCTCCGGCCCTCAGCTGCCGCCGGGAGTCCGGAGCCACCAAACCGGTGCGCGCTCAATCTGCTCTGCTCACCCGGCTCCTGGACAACCGGCCCACCGACAGAGGAGGCCGACTGCCGCAATTTCGGCCGGTGAGCCTGTGCTTTAGATCGCTGTCGGCGGGAGCATCGGAGGAAGACGTCCGATTACGCCGCCATCTTGGCCACGCCCCCTCAGCTGATTTTTACATGTAAAAAAGGAAAATCTTACCTTTATCTTGCTTTGGCATACTCCGGATGCAAAATTAATTCCTGCCACTGTTACCACTTGAGAGCAGAAAGATCGTGGTGCAGGCTCTAGTGACATCAAAGCTTGACTACGTCAACAGCTTGTACCTCGGTCTTCCCAAATCCCTTATCCAGCACCTACAAGTGGTAGAGAGGCATCTGAGACCAAAACCCAGATCTAGTATGACTCCTATTATTGAGTCTCTACACTGGCTCCGCATAAGAAAATAGATCGACTTCAAAGCAATGACCATCTTCTTTAAAGCTTTCCACGGCATAGGAGCCGGCTACCTAATGAGCGCTCTAATCACTACACAACATCAAGACCCCTAAGATCTTCCAATGCCAACCTGGCCATCGTGCCTAAAATATGTTGTGCCCGCACTGAAGGCAGATCCCTTGGCTTTCTAGGCGCAAAATTGTGGAATAGACTCCCTGTGTTTCGAAACCTAACCACAGACCTACTCTCTTTCAGGAAGAACTTAAAAACCTGGCTTTTTTTTATTAACTGATCGGTCTTTTACACACGCTTTCCTCCCGCTGTCACGTGCCAGGACACTCTAGAATGAGTAACTGCATGCTTTATTAAATACACTATTTATTTTCATTAAGTACCTGACAGTGCAAAGGAACACTCGTCCAAATTCTAAGGGCCTTATTTATGAGGCCTTGCTTTACTTTTATGCCACTGGTGCGTCACTTTTTGTGAAGAACTGGCAGCGTAAAATATGTGCTATGTTGCACCCTATTTACAAAGTGACGCATCTAGGCAGATGCGTCACTTTGTAAACCCCTGCACCAAATTATACCTACGCCAGGTATAATTTATGCAGGGTGGGTGGTGCCCCACAAAAAGCCTCGTAGAAGTGGCACATTGAAATCTATGAGAACTCAGTGGACCACTTCTAGGATGTCATTGCGTCAATATCTTACACCTGCCTCACAACAGGCGTAAGACTGATACAGGCCCTTTCACATGGGGCTTGCCCTATGTGAAAGGACATATTGCTGGAGTTGCGTCTATTTTCAGACACATCCCAACAATGCATCACTTTTGCGCCAACAGATAAGTCAGAAATTCTGATGTATCTATAACTCCTTGCGACATGGTGCATCATGTCTCAAGGAGGGCGCACTAAAAAGTGACGCGTCCCTTTTTTCACACAGTGATGCATCACTTCTCATAAATAATGCCCTAAATGTGTTTACATCTAATATTCCGGGATAGTTATGTGTGTTTTCAATATTGTAACACAGCAGCAGCTCACCAATATTACTGCAAATAATCTCTGTGATGCCCTCCCATTCCTTATATGTTAGGCCTTGTTTTGATCTAAAAGAAACTTTTTTTTATTTATATTGCATGAAACATAAACACAACATTTCTCTGCAAAATGGCTGTATTAGACACACATCAGGTACATAAAAAAGAAATTAAAGAAAACAGTACTTAAAACAATCTGTTTAAGAAATATTCAAGGTCATTAGGACACAACTCTGGAGAATGGAGCTGACTCTTTCAGGGGGCCCCCTGAAAGGCTGGGGCCCTGGGCCAGAGCCCACTTAGCCCATGCATTAAAACGTCTCTGCATGAGGCACAGGGTCAGAGCTGATTTGCATATAGCCAGTGTCTAACCCAGGGTGGTGTGGAGTGCAAAAAAGCGATGGATTTAGGCCCAGATCCTTGCACTGGGGTGAATGTATGACATTGTTCTACATTCTGTCCATCAACTGTGTTTGCAATTTCACCATGAGTGTGCTGGGGATGCTCAGACGTGAGTCCCAGGCTCTCCACACCACTGGAGTCAAGCTATCCAGGCTGATGAAGGCTGATAGCCAGAAACCGGTCCTTGGATGCTTGATTCTGGTCTGGGAAAGACATGGCTTGGTAGTTCGGACTGGACTGTTCCCATGAGGCACAGGGTCAGAGCTGATTTACATATAGCCAGTGTCTAACCCAGGGTGGTGTGGAGTGCAAAAAAACGATGGATTTAGGCCTAGATCCTTGCACTGGGGGGAATGTATGACATTGTTCTACATTCTGTCTATCAACTGTGTTTTTTGCAATTTCACCATGAGTGTGCTGGGGATGCTCAGACGTGAGTCCCAGGCTCTCCACACCACTGGAGTCAAGCTATCCAGGCTGATGAAGGCTGATAGCCAGAAACCGGTCCTTGGATGCTTGATTCTGGTCTGGGAAAGACATGGCTTGGTAGTTCGGACTGGACTGTTCCCATGAGGCACAGGGTCAGAGCTGATTTGCATATAGCCAGTGTCTAACCCAGGGTGGTGTGGAGTGCAAAAAAACGATGGATTTAGGCCCAGATCCTTGCACTGGGGTGAATGTATGACATTGTTCTACATTCTGTCCATCAACTGTGTTTTTTGCAATTTCACCATGAGTGTGCTGGGGATGCTCAGGCGTGAGTCCCAGGCTCTCCACACCACTGGAGTCAAGCTATCCAGGCTGATGAAGGCTGATAGCCAGAAACCGGTCCTTGGATGCTTGATTCTGGTCTGGGAAAGACATGGCTTGGTAGTTCGGACTGGACTGTTCCCATGAGGCACAGGGTCAGAGCTGATTTGCATATAGCCAGTGTCTAACCCAGGGTGGTGTGGAGTGCAAAAAAATGATGGATTTAGGCCCAGATCCTTGCACTGGGGTGAATGTATGACATTGTTCTACATTCTGTCCATCAACTGTGTTTTTTGCAATTTCACCATGAGTGTGCTGGGGATGCTCAGACGTGAGTCCCAGGCTCTCCACACCACTGGAGTCAAGCTATCCAGGCTGATGAAAGCTGATAGCCAGAAACCGTTCCTTGGATGCTTGATTCTGGTCTGGGAAAGACATGGCTTGGTAGTTCGGACTGGACTGTTCCCATGAGGCACAGGGTCAGAGCTGATTTGCATATAGCCAGTGTCTAACCCAGGGTGGTGTGGAGTGCAAAAAAACGATGGATTTAGGCCCAGATCCTTGCACTGGGGTGAATGTATGACATTGTTCTACATTCTGTCCATCAACTGTGTTTTTTGCAATTTCACCATGAGTGTGCTGGGGATGCTCAGACGTGAGTCCCAGGCTCTCCACACCACTGGAGTCAAGCTATCCAGGCTGATGAAGGCTGATAGCCAGAAACCGGTCCTTGGATGCTTGATTCTGGTCTGGGAAAGACATGGCTTGGTAGTTCGGACTGGACTGTTCCCATGAGGCACCGGGACAGAGCTGATTTGCATATAGCCAGTGTCTAACCCAGGGTGGTGTGGAGTGCAAAAAAACGATGGATTTAGGCCCAGATCCTTGCACTGGGGTGAATGTATGACATTGTTCTACATTCTGTCCATCAACTGTGTTTTTTGCAATTTCACCATGAGTGTGCTGGGGATGCTCAGAAGTGAGTCCCAGGCTCTCCACACCACTGGAGTCAAGCTATCCAGGCTGATGAAGTCTGATAGCCAGAAACCGGTCCTTGGATGCTTGATTCTGGTCTGGGAAAGACATGGCTTGGTAGTTCGGACTGGACTGTTCCCATGAGGCACAGGGTCAGAGCTGATTTGCATATAGCCAGTGTCTAACCCAGGGTGGTGTGGAGTGCAAAAAAACGATGGATTTAGGCCCAGATCCTTGCACTGGGGTGAATGTATGACATTGTTCTACATTCTGTCCATCAACTGTGTTTTTTGCAATTTCACCATGAGTGTGCTGGGGATGCTCAGACGTGAGTCCCAGGCTCTCCACACCACTGGAGTCAAGCTATCCAGGCTGATGAAGGCTGATAGCCAGAAACCGGTCCTTGGATGCTTGATTCTGGTCTGGGAAAGACATGGCTTGGTAGTTCGGACTGGACTGTTCCCATGAGGCACCGGGTCAGAGCTGATTTGCATATAGCCAGTGTCTAACCCATGGTGGTGTGGAGTGCAAAAAACTGATGGATTTAGGCCCAGATCCTTGCACTGGGGTGAATGTATGACATTGTTCTACATTCTGTCCATCAACTGTGTTTTTTGCAATTTCACCATGAGTGTGCTGGGGATGCTCAGACGTGAGTCCCAGGCTCTCCACACCACTGGAGTCAAGCTATCCAGGCTGATGAAGGCTGATAGCCAGAAACCGGTCCTTGGATGCTTGATTCTGGTCTGGGAAAGACATGGCTTGGTAGTTCGGACTGGACTGTTCCCATGAGGCACCGGGACAGAGCTGATTTGCATATAGCCATTGTCTAACCCAGGGTGGTGTGGAGTGCAAAAAAACGATGGATTTAGGCCCAGATCCTTGCACTGGGGTGAATGTATGACATTGTTCTACATTCTGTCCATCAACTGTGTTTTTTGCAATTTCACCATGAGTGTGCTGGGGATGCTCAGACGTGAGTCCCAGGCTCTCCACACCACTGGAGTCAAGCTATCCAGGCTGATGAAGGCTGATAGCCAGAAACCGGTCCTTGGATGCTTGATTCTGGTCTGGGAAAGACATGGCTTGGTAGTTCGGACTGGACTGTTCCCATGAGGCACAGGGTCAGAGCTGATTTGCATATAGCCAGTGTCTAACCCAGGGTGGTGTGGAGTGCAAAAAAACGATGGATTTAGGCCCAGATTCTTGCACTGGGGTGAATGTATGACATTGTTCTACATTCTGTCCATCAACTGTGTTTTTTGCAATTTCACCATGAGTGTGCTGGGGATGCTCAGACGTGAGTCCCAGGCTCTCCACACCACTGGAGTCAAGCTATCCAGGCTGATGAAGGCTGATAGCCAGAAACCGGTCCTTGGATGCTTGATTCTGGTCTGGGAAAGACATGGCTTGGTAGTTCGGACTGGACTGTTCCCATGAGGCACAGGGACAGAGCTGATTTGCATATAGCCAGTGTCTAACCCAGGGTGGTGTGGAGTGCAAAAAAAACGATGGATTTAGGCCCAGATCCTTGCACTGGGGTGAATGTATGACATTGTTCTACATTCTGTCCATCAACTGTGTTTTTTGCAATTTCACCATGAGTGTGCTGGGGATGCTCAGACGTGAGTCCCAGGCTCTCCACACCACTGGAGTCAAGCTATCCAGGCTGATGAAGGCTGATAGCCAGAAACCGGTCCTTTGATGCTTGATTCTGGTCTGGGAAAGACATGGCTTGGTAGTTCGGACTGGACTGTTCCCATGAGGCACAGGGTCAGAGCTGATTTGCATATAGCCAGTGTCTAACCCAGGGTGCTGTGGAATGCAAAAAAACGATGGATTTAGGCCCAGATCCTTGCACTGGGGTGAATGTATGACATTGTTCTACATTCTGTCCATCAACTGTGTTTTGTGCAATGTCATCAGTTATGTCATCAGTGATGTAATTTGAGATGTCATCAGTGATGTCATCAGTGATGTCATTTGAGATGTCATCAGTGATGTCATCAGTGATGTCATTTGAGATGTCATCAGTGATGTCACTGACCATGTCATGAATGATGTAATATGTGACATGATCAGCAGTGGATTGCGGGTGCGCGATATATAGTTAGTGCAACTAACTATATATGCGAATTTCAATGGTTTTGTGTGAGTAAAATAAGGTTTTGTAAATGCTAATTCCTAACTATATATGGTCTATAACCTATGGTTTTTTCAGTGAATTTTCAAGGTTTTATAAATGCTAATTCCTAACTATATATGGTCTATAACCTATGGTTTGTTTCAGTGAATATATATATATATATATATATGTATATATATATATATATATATATATATATATATATACACAAATTCCTCTTTGTATTCAGCAAAAAGACGACAAGCCACACCAGCCAGGTACGATACAGTTGTTTATTCGGGCACAAATAGACGCGTTTCGAGCTCACGGGCTCTTGGTCACATGACCACCATTTTTGTTTATCCGTAGTTATAGCAATGAAAACAATGGAACAGGAAGAAAGCCCCCATGTTTGCAATTTCACACGGAAGTTTTAACAGTGCAATTAATAAATGAAAACATTAATAAAATAACTAGTGCACGTCTTCCAAGTGTTTGGTGTAGAACAATATTTTGTTTTGGTAATAGCACAAAATTACAAGCGAAGCTCGCATAATGGTATAGTACCCATTTTTTACAATGATGAGGAAAGATGTTAAAAGGAAAGAAAATGAGAAGGTGAGAAGCATGGCAGAAAAAGAATATCTAAGATAGATATATGAGAGGGGAAGGGACATTTTTTGGGGGGAAGAAGAGATAGGGGGATAAAAGGATGAATTGGGTTTAGTACCCCTATTTGAAGTTTAATAGGACCTATATATCAATACTATCCCCAATCTGTTCATATTCTAATTGTATTTCCCGCCCTCATATATCCACTCTTATTACTATTTGAAAAGAGTCTATAAGTTCTAACTTGTCTAGAAAAGTATATTTGCAAAAATATACAAGAAGGAAACAAATACATTCGTTCTCATCATCCCTTATTGTTGATTCATTCAAAAAAATGCTATCCCGTGTGCTCTTAGTCGTAACTTGTAAGTTTTCGTGGAATGGTGGTGCTCGTACCATTATTCTCTAATTGTGGTTTGTATTACTCCTTTCACGACAGCATGATTCTAGAGAGATGAAAAAGGGAAAGGGTTGCGATTAGTTTCATAAATATAGACAAGTAATTATAAAAAACAACATAGTCATGCCCAGTTCTCTTATAACATTATCATACGACATAATTTCCTCATTACATTTGGTTAACCAAACTTCATAGTACATCAACGAAACACCAAGGATTTCAGCATAAATCATAACAAACATTTTAAAATCAGAATTGTCATGGAATCTGAGTATAAAGAAGGGGGTTTGGAAGGTCTCGGTCAGATAATTCATAAGTGTACGTACATCTCCTCATCAATGTTCATCCCAAAAGGTACGATACAGCCTGCCTGTAGAACGAACCTGGATTCTGCTCTGCGTAATGCTGTTAGACGGTCTCCTCCTCTTACATGTTTCGGGATTGAATCAAGGGCGAAAAACCACGCCTTAGTCCAATCCCCATCATGGTATTGATAAAAATGTTTGGCCGTGCTGTAAGCGAAATCCTTGTTCGTGATTGCACGCCAGTGCTCAAGGATTCGCTTTTTGACAGGGAAGGTGGTTGAGCCAATGTACCATTTGCCACAAGGGCAAGTTACTACATAAATAACATGGTCTGTGGTACATTGGATGTTCTTATTGATTTTCCATTTTTTCTTCACTCTCTTGAGTTCTACCTCCCTCACATTCGAGCTGTGACTACAGGCCTTGCATTTTCCACACTTGAATAATCCTCCCTTTGCTTCGAGCCATGTTTTCTTCTTTTCTAAATGACTTTGCACAATCACGAAAACTCCAAACGCCACCTTCAATCCCAACTCGAATCGGCGAAACAAGCAGGAGACGGACCACCAAGTCGAATTACAGGTTCTTTATTGCATTTTCAGCTGGATAGAAGGGCAAGACGCGTTTCGGGCTGGAACAGCCCTTGTTCACATGCAAAAGACCAAATGTAACTTTTTACTTTTTATAATGCTTAGTGACCCGCCTACGGCCCGCCTCCAATCTGGTCATGTGACCAAAGAGATGGAAAACATACTGTGCATAAATCTTCTATGTGCAAAATACGCCAAAAATGCGCCACATGAAAATAAACATGTATTAACAATGTAGTCAAAAATATAATTGTCAAATCGATACATTTGTTATAACAGGATAAATCCTATCTTTTCTGATATAGATAACAAGACGTTATATTACTGTATAATACGAAAAGAATGCACATTGTTTATGTCAACAGTGGAAAATCATGACTGGACAGGGCAGGGAAACTTATAGTGCTATTAATAGTGACACCCGGTGAATGCCTAAAGTGCGAGAAGTTATATATATAACCAAAGACAACCAACACTTGTAGATTTTGTGGTTCTAGTTGGCCCTAGTTTTATTACCATAAATTTCCATTTCTCTTTCTGGACATACTTCTATGGCCAGTGTCATAAATCATTGTCATAACTCATCTCATAAACATTGCCATAAATGTTTGTCATCATTTGGGTTTCGTAAACCATTTTTCCTCATCATGAATCTCATGTCATAAATTATTGTTACATCATAAATCATTCTGCCACAAGCAGTCATATATTGGCTGTCATAAATCATACTGCCATATCGTCATAAATCATCACCCATAAATCACTTGTCGCTCGCAAATCACCTGCTTGTCATAAATCATTTGTGCCTCTTAGGGTCATAAATCACCCTGACAGTTTGCACCTTGTTCCACTGGTTTTTCAACTCCCCTTGGTGTGTGGGGAGTAGCATCTCCCTGGATTAGGCCCCAACTTGCTACCATGTCTCTTTGTGTGCCCTGCTACTTGGCGGGGTCTGCGTTGCGAACGCCGGCTCCGTGTCCGATCCCCCTTTTGTCAGTCCTACTCACTCAGCCGTAAGGTATCCCAAAGTGAGCATTGGCATATTTTTGTCAGGCCTACTCACTCAGCCGTAAGTATCCCAAAGTGAGCGGAACTCCTTTTCCACACTCTTTTTCCACCCAGACCTATGCTTCCATAACCAACCAAATATACCCTTTGTGTACACCAGCACTGCGACAAGGCTGTTGCCCAGGTGTGGATGGGTCTCGAAAAACCTCAGGCATTGCTCTCTTGCTCCACGATGCAGAAGTGAGCAATTGTGTTGGGAGCGACGACTTATCTCCCCCACTTCCGACTTTGGGGGCACCCTGATTGGGGGGGTTCAAAACATCACCTGGCCTCCTTATCGGCCAGGTGACCCGGCGCCTACCTGGCACACGTTCACCGTGCGGGAGGCACCCCCTTTGCCCTGAGACGCTCCCAGCTGCTGGAAACTGGTTCCTTGCAGGGCACCGGTATCTGTTAGGGTGCCGACCCTCGAGGCCTCCTTCGGGGGCGGCCCCTGCTAGAAGATGCCCACTCTCAAGAATACCCTTGAAAAACGAATCTTCCCATACACGTACTTGCACATAATGCAGCACTACATCCATATGTTGCTGGGCTTTACACACTGTACGTGAAACAAGGTAGTCTGTCCCATTCACTGTGGCAGCTCATTCTACTTCAGGGAGACCATTTAGGCTACAGAGACTGGTCTACAAGTATCGGAACCATTTGGGGAAGCCCCGGCTGGACAGCAAGCTGCTGTGAGAGTCCCTCGGACTGTGCAAAAGACAAAGTAAAGTTGCACCCAACAGCCGACATGAATGCAGAGCAACAAACAAACCAGACAGCAAGGCAGTGTTGGGATCCCAAATTGAATGGCGTGCTGAGGGAACAGAGAAGGTCCCGGTTTCTCCTCCCAGCCAGGGCAGGATCAAAAGCAGCAGATCTGATGTCTGAAGATGAACACTGCCAAGGCCGCTCCTGGGAGTGACTCTCCCACCAGCAACAATGTTCCTCCGACTCAAGTACCAAGGGGGCATATTATCAAGGGGGGCGATAGGCAATTTTTACTGATTTAGCGGCCGTTTTCGACCGCTAAGCAGCGATAATACTATCGCCCTATTAGCAAGCTGTCGCTAACAGCAGTTAGCGACAGCTTGTAGGCGATATCTAGCGGTTTGGGGCCTGCTTTGCATGTCAGCGATATTTATCGCTAATGACATGCAAAGTGGGCGTACCCAACCTGTTAGCGACTGAAAGCAGTCGCTAACATCGCTATCGCCTATTACTAACACAGGCGCGAATATCTCCAAAAACTAACACCTGCTCAGACCAGTTCTTAGCCATTATATCCAATGGGAGGTGGATATAATGGCTAAGACCCTGTTAGCAATAATGCGTGAATATCACTGTATTCTCAGCGATGTTCACGGATTTTGCCGATATCGCCGGGAATTTTATCGCTTTTGAGATAAACGTTGCTAATAGCACGTTATCTCAGCGATAAAATCCCGTGATGCGCGGCGATAAAAAAATTGCCGCTAACCCTACTTAGCAATAAATATCGCTATTTGTTGATAATATGCCCCATGATTCCTCCCTGCACACCTGGCAGCACTGCAGCCCTGTAAAGAAGAGGGGCCCACCTGGTTTCGCCCTCCTCCTGTTGCTGCAAAATAGGTGTCTTACTTTAAGTGACACTTCACGGATGCATCTGTTGGGAGAATAAAACACAGACATTCACCTTAATTCAGTGGTTCTGTTGACTCGCCACAACCCAGAACAGGAGTTGCAATGCTGGAAAAACAAAGATGGTGGCATGTAAGAATTAACAGTGCCAGCTGGCTCCACGTGCGTGCGTGCACCAAACGTTACAGTGCAGCATGCATTCCTGAACAACAAGTGAGGAAATATCACAATTGGTCCAGCTGCACCTTCACGTCCACACCACAACAGTAAGGAGTCACGCACAACGGCGCTGCACTCCGCAAGGAAGACACACGATTCCAATTCACACATGGACACAACGCTCGCTTTTTAGAGACTTCGTTTAATCTCAAAACAATAGCCGCATTCTCAATGTGACATTCACGCAGGCGCGCAACACCCATTGGGCTCACCGGGCTTCAGCCCCCCCTGTCGTGTGTGTCAGCCCGGGCTGACACAGCTTCGCGGCTGGCGACGTTTTAATTGCAGCCGCACCCGAGTACTTCACAGGTCTGTAAAAGACCATTTAAATGTAAATGAGGCTTTTGTTATGTTTTTAGCCCTTTTTACAGCAACTCTGGTTACGGCGGCTGGAAGAATTAGCCCCCCCCCCCCCAATCTTTTTCAGTAACCCCCCCCCCGAAATTCGACTCTAGTTGCCCGCCTGCCGCCTGTCGTCACCTCCACCCACACACCTCTGCTGATTATTTAAAGTGGGATTGGCTGGGATTCGGTATTCTCTGGTGCATTGTGAAGCGAGACTTTATTTGCTGGGAGGTGTGAAGGTTTTAACGTGACAGTGGAAAGAAAAAAAAATTGACTACCCAGAATCGTGAATGTCCTGAAAGCTGCCTCCACTGAAGTCCGTAAATAGGCAATAGGCGTTACGTGAATAAGGAAATTATGCAGTATTCTCACGTTTCCCCATTCCTTGCGCTAGAAATGTCCAGTTAACGTTTTCTCTGCATTCTGGTTCTTGTAGTCCTAAATTTGTAACGGGATGAACACTTCTATAAGTGCCTGAATTTACAGAAAAACCTTAACTGGAAAAGCTACTCGCGCACAGAAACAGGAGGCCTGAAACCTGCTTGTACGTTGTGTAAATTGCTGAGGTTCAAAGAAGGGAATAAAGGAAGCGCACTCTTTTATCTGCAGAACTTCTGCTGTTTGTAGACAATCCACGTTCACGAGCAGTTGTGAAAAAGTGGGTGTTCTCAAAGCTGCACTATAAAAAGAATGTACATCTTCTGCTGAATGGGAATAGTGAAGCTGTTGGTGGAATGGCCAGGGGACGGCAGTGCAAAATGAAGGTACACAGCTACATATGAGTGTACATATCTGCCAGGCGCGCAACGCCCCGTGGGCTAAAGGGGCTTCAGCCCCCCCCCCCTGTCATCTTCTGCAGCCCGGGCTAAGATGACCATGACCGCATGACACTTTACTGACACGCATTAAAATAACTAAAGCATGGAAACCTTTCTTCCCCAGTTAAATTTCTATTTAGGCTGCGTGTAGCATCGGATGCTTTAGCATACGAGAATGTGATTTTAATTACCCTTTCGGAGAGCCCTAGAACCAACCCCTGCCAGCCCGCCTCTGAAAGGTTTCAACAACCCTCCCTGCCCCACACCTCTTGTTTTGTTTGAGATGGGCTGCCACCGAGGTGATATCCTTGCCTGAATGCAGGGATTTCACCTAAGCACTTTTGGTGTGTTGAATTTGTATTCAGTTGTTTTAACAAGGCAAGGCAGCAGCTGCTTTGAGGGGAACATTGGCCCCAGACGGAGAACTATGCTTGAAGATAGGTGGTGCATGTTGTTTTGGGCACATGTCAACGGTTGTTTTAAGAGAAATGGTACATGAGCATCAAGGCACCTGGGACATCATGGGCATGGTGATAGGACCGAGATTCGGTATGGACGAGACTGCATAATTGTTGTCAAATTCACTCAGTCTCCTATGATGGTGAATATCAATAGTGGTTGAGGTGAGGTCTGTCACTGACCCTTGGGAGGAAAAAGGGATAAGGGAGAGAGAAAAGGGAGACCCCCCCAAAAGATCACCACAAGGACGCGCCAATCAATGCGTTGCCATGGTCCATCTATCAGAGGGAAAGTCTGGAGTAGGTTAGAGAAAATATGATCAAATACAAAGTAAGAAATGTGAACCAAAAGATCTCTACATTAGCACAGAGAATTTTACTGCTAACATTCAGAACAAGAGTGTGACCAGTCTCCCAGCTGCCTGAATCCAGCCAGAGAACCTAAGAGAAGAAAGGCAGGATACTTTGCTGAGGTGGAAGACACTGTCAACCCCATAGAAAGAAGTGAAGTAGCTGCAAGCTCCAGATTCAGGACCACAGAGCCAACCCCATACGGAACAAAATAAAACTGTAGTGACACAAACATGTGATAGAGCATCGTGGAGTGAAGGTAACTCACCAACTGCTGTCGCAGGTGAGCATACTCAGGGGACTGTGGCTCTTATTCTATCTCTGCTCCTCCCTTCCTGGGTGTGCTCCCATAACCAGGGTTCTACCAAATCTGTGCCATGAGTGTTTCCATCTTTGTGACCCCAATCTATACTGTCAACCAGGGGCGGCTGGTGACATTTGAAAGTGGTGGGGTGTAAACTAATTTGCATATTGCACCGCAGCGAGCACAGCGAGCGAGCGCAGCGAGCGAGCCCGAACCACCTTGCATCCATCCATACATCATTCATGCATCCACCCATCCATCCATCCACCCACCCATCCTGCATCCATACATCATTAATTCATTCATTCATCCACCCATCCATCCATCAATTCTGCATCCATCATTCATTCATGCATCCACCCATCCATCCATCCTGCATCCATCCTTCATTCATGCATCCACCCATCCATCCATCCATCCTGCATCCATTCCTGCATCCATTCATCCATTCACCCATCTATTCATCCATCCATCCATCCTGCATCCATCATTCATTCGTGCATCCATCCACCCATCCATCCTGCATCCATCCTTCATTCATGCATCCACCCATCCACCATCCATCCTGCATCCATTCCTGCATCCATTCATCCATCCATCCTGCATCCATCATTCATTCATGCATCCACCCATCCATCCACCCATCCATCCTGCATCCATCATTCATTCATCCACCCATCCACCCACCCATCCACCATCCATCCTGCATCCATTCATCCATTCACCCATCCATCCATCCATCCTGCATCCATCATTCATTCATGCATCCACCCATCCATCCACCCATCATCCACCATTCATGCATCCACCCATCCACCCATCCTGCATCCATCATCCATCCATCCACCCATCCATCCTGCATCCTTTCCTGCATCCATTCACCCATCCATTCATTCATCCATCCATCGATCCTGCATCCATCATTCATTCATGCATCCACCCATCCATCCACCCATCCATCATCCACCATTCATTCATGCATCCACCCATCCACCCACCCATCCACCCATCCTGCATCCATCATCCATCCATCCACCCATCCATCCTGCATCCTTTCCTGCATCCATTCACCCATCCATCCATCCTGCATCCATCATTCATTCATGCATCCACCCATCCATCCACCCATCCATCATCCACCATTCATTCATGTGATCCACCCATCCACCCATCCTGCATCCATCATCCATCCACCCATCCATCCTGCATCCTTTCCTGCATCCATTCACCCATCCATTCATCCATCCATCCATCCATCCTGCATCCATCATTCATTCATGCATCCACCCATCCATCCACCCATCCATCATCCACCATTCATTCATGCATCCACCCATCCTGCATCCATCCATCCATCCACCCATCCATCCTGCATCCTATCCTGCATCCATTCACCCATCCATTCATCCATCCATCCATCCAGCATCCATCATTCATTCATGCATCCACCCATCTGTATGCGTGTAGTTACACGCATACAGATGGGTGACGTAAATGCTACTATTTCCTCAGAAACCCACATTCTTTTTCTGTTTTATTTTAAGTTCCGTGATTTATTGAAGCGTAAATCTTTGCTCAAACTGAGCCCTATTTGTCTTGGTAAATCGGGCAGACTCCTGCTTATAAAGTCCAATAAGAGTAACAAGGTGAATGAATAAAATGGCTTTGACAAGAGTGTGAACATCCTTCCGACTACAGCGTGACAGTGATAACCGGCCTCAATTCATACGTCTGATTTCCACCTGAACTTCTTTTCTTGCTTTGCTCTCTGAAGCGTCTGCTCTCTGAACCAGTTCACTGCCGACCACATTTTTAATCCCATTGAATGCTACTTTTCACGATGAAACAATAAGACTTCGAGTTTAAATATGTGCCAATTCTTCTGACACAAATCTATACATTCTCCTCCCATTTCACGCTTATTTACAATAAGAGGCTCGAACCTGGTTTCCCAGCACCAAAGTCGGCCGCGCTAACCGTCAGGATTGGCTGGGGGGGCACCATGACTCCTCGCTCAGTCCCCCTGTGTAACCCCGGGGGCTGCGGCCCGCCCCCAGGTCCTCTCTCTAAGGGGAAATGCACAGGGAATCAATCTGCGCATGCGCGAACATGATTCTGCCCATAAATCAACTTGCGCAGATGCAGCAGGCCCATCCGCCCCCCGCACGGAAAAGTCGGGTGTCTCCCGGATTCCCGGGCGGCAGGTAGCGAGCAAGATTATTTCAGTATTTGTTGTATTTGTATTTTCGTAACGACGCGGTGGGTCCATGGGGCTTAGTGGGGCTACGCCCCTACGCCCCAATGGACGCACCGCGCCTGCTGTCAACCAGTGCATCCTTCAGCCATAGCCAGTTTGGAACTCTCCTTCGACCGGACAGATCAGTCCTACCAATTCTGGCACTTTTCATCAATAGTTGAGATACGTTAATGAAGAGGGCAGTCACAGTCCTCACATAGTCATTGTGTTCCAAGAGAGACACACAATGCAGGGTGTATTATATTGTATTTGTAGAGCACTTACTACCCCTATGTGCGATGCTGAAGCACTTGTCCATGCGAGTAGCAGGTTACACCTTATGCGTGTGTGGTTGGAAGAGTGTTGTCTTTGCTTTGAGCCTCTGTGGAAAGCGTCTCCATGCGGTGCATGATGAATACCAAGGTGCAGTTTTGTAATGCAGAATCGCCACTTCTGTTTCTCAGCTTGGCCTGAGCATTACCTGATCCTGATTGTCTGCCATTTTAGCCCCGCCCCTTGATTAACTTTAGCCACGCCCCTTATTTGCTATGTTAGCCACCCCCGAAGTTAAGGCCTAGTTGCGCCCCTGCATTCACGGACGTATAAACACATTCACTCTCCGGAATAAATAGTGCTAAGTCTTCCAGTTCAGTTATTCACTTTGTCGAAAATAAGTACCAGCAGCACGGCCGATTTTCTTCAACTTTGGCCAAAATAACACTGCCAGTCCATTAGTATTGACACAGCAGCCAAATCTCGTCACACACTGCTGGCAGAGTCATACATGTGTATGCCTGCAATAATGCCCTGGAGAAAAGGCTGTTTCATGTTTATACAGACCTGTAATGACGCCCTAGGCTCCCATATCTTCCACTGGCACAAATCAGTTTCAGTCGAATAGGCTTGAACGATCCAGACACTTTTATTCTCAGCAATGAATTCACTTGCCAGCCCTCTCTCATTACAACATCGATTCTTTCAATGGTACTAGATATGTTTCCTACACAAAATAGTGTGACTATCTTCAGGCGGTACAAAACGCTTACATGCAAGTCTCCCCCACCCATCCCCAAATCTTTCAGTGAACTTAGGAAACCCCTTTTATATAACTTGAATCTGAGCAGCCAATGAGGATGCTTAGTTTTGCCAGGACAAATTGTCATGGTACATGAAACCATCACTTCGTCTGACATAGGGGATTCTACAGGACCACAGCGACGAGGAGGAGGGCAGAACGGAGAGGTAAGGTGAGTTAGTTTTATTTACCTTCATCTTCAAAATATTTATTGAGGGGGGTGGAGGCGGGAGGATCCGGGGCTTCAACTCTGCTCTGCTGTGGAGCCGGAAGTTTAGCATGAACTTCGCTTCGCGTTCTCCGCGGAACGCTGAGTATGCAAAAATCCGCAGGCTTCTCCAGCGGAGCGGAGTTCCTGCCCTTGGTTACTTTAAACTGAATGTAGGTCACTTCAATGCATACAAAACATCCATTACACTCACACTTCATTTACATAGATTCAATGGCATATAGCATTCCAGTACATACAATGCAAAATTCACATAAATAAACACAAACATATATATAAGAAATTCACTGAAAAAACTAAGTTTAAAGTAACATTATAGTTAGATGAATGTCATTGACAACATTGATATTGTGAACTAAAGAAACACAGAAATATACCAGTTATAGTTAGCAGAGCTAACTGTATCTTGCACCCCCACATGCACTGCTTATGACCACACATATTAAATCACTCATGACATGTTCTATGACATAATTTATGACATCACTGATGATATCTCAAATGACATCATTGATGACATCACAGATGACACCATCTAAGCCTTTTAAGCACACATTGCTCTATAAATGCGTATAACATTACACCTATGAAAGTAACTGCAAAATAGCTCCGAATAATTTGAAGCATCATTACTGCTATCTTACATACAACCCTCATAGGTAAAGCAAGCTTGTGTTATGTGCCACATTGACCCTATACCACACACTTCACGGGTAGTTGATTTCATGTTGACAATGAACTGCAGATGTAACCTATCCTGCACATGGTGTTTACGCTGCTCTGCTGCATATCCATATTTAAACATCATAATATGCCCAGCAGCTTTGCTTGTATTCGTTCATACACATTTTTGGCAAAGTTGAGCCTTATAGTCCATATACAGGTACCATCTTTGAATGGCCAATAGTCCATATGTCTATGTTACAGTTGTATGATTGTAATTCAATTGTGTCCTAGTGGGCTGGCACCTTCATATATAATCGATAACACTCATTCATAAGACACTGAAGATAAAGACGTTAACATGCAAAACAGACCATGCAGTATATGTACTTTCTGGCAAAGCTGTTGGGCATATTATGATGTTTAAGAATGGATATGCAACAGAGAAAATCTAACAAATACATATTTATAGGGGCAACATGAACGTTATATGCATATGTATACAATGAAAACCCCTTCTAAAAAGTCGCCGATAAATGTGAAACAGAGCTTTGTCCTTTCTTTATGCGGATATGCACATAAGCACTGTTCATTTGTATAAATTTACCAATTTCAAGAGTGTTCAAACATGGAAACGCATTGATGTTGGTTCGTCTGCTAAGGAAATAAACACTCAATTACAACATCGCTGCCTGGAGTGCCGACGCTTTCTTCACAAAGAGTGAGCTGATTTAAATATTTGACATCATTCCGGGTAGCTCTGAACTCTGGTACCACCGGCATTTATGAAGCCAGCAGTCAGTATGCCAAGACCATTTAAGGATTTCTGAGACCGGCGGGGTCCCCCGTACAGAGACTCTCCACCCTGAGGTTCTGTGAATTCTGAACCCGTGGGTTCCATTTTGTGTATGGCAGCCATTTTGTGGTTGCCCTCACATAGGCCGATGACTGTGGCTGAACTAGTCTTTTAAGGACATGTACACCTTAGCTCGAGTTCGTGCTGACTCCTGTTTGACTAGAGTGAACTGACCCTGTTGCCTGAAGCTGACCTTGTTAAACCAGTTCTTGCCCTTTAGCTGATCAAGATTAAGGATCAGAGCACAGGGCATCATAAAGTTTTACTGCACACAAACATGCTTTATCCTACTTCTATCTGTTTCTGTTCCTTCTTTTATGGTCTATTTACGATATGGGTTGTGGTACTTTTTATTATGGGTTTGTCCGGCTTGTCTAAAGAAGAATGTTGGGTTTGTTCAATGATTGATTATGGGCCGGACAACTGTAAAATGGGTTTGTCGTCATGCAATACTTTCATTGTGGAAACATATGATTGGTTAAACTGTAAACAAGGAATGTTTGCATGAAGCGTAATGTTTGGCATAAAAAGGGATGACTTGCTTTGTAAAATTGAGCAGTCTCCTGAGAACTCATACCGTGATGATTTCTAGGACTTCTGTTACTGGCTGCAGCCAATAAATTTGATCTTTACGCCACTCCTCAGAAGTATCCCGTGTCTCTGTATTCTAAGACAGGTGAACCTGAAGTCTTTGGGCGTGCCCCTGGTGCCGCTGGGTTCTAAAACCCGGTTCTTCAGTTGGCGCTTCCAACGTGGGGCGACTTCAGCGGTACCGGTCCAAGCCTGAAGATCGCGAGGAGCTTCGTGAGGAAATTCTGGAGGACGGCCACCACTTCATCGACCCCGGCATGTCGAACGTGGACTGAAGGTCTTTGCTGCGAGGCTTCCCGCTTTCCTGACGGCTACGAAGGACTGCTGCCCTGACTGTTGCCCTGTCTTGGACCCATTTGTGATGCTTTGTACGGCGAGACGATAGACGGGTCTTCTGGTGGCGTGACTGATACCTCAGTTAAGTATAAGTGGGTCGCTCCCAGTCCTTAGTTTTTGGTTCTTTTGTTCTTAGTTTGTTTGGTCCTTAGTTTTGATTTGAAAATTGCAATTTCCAAAGCCGAGGGACTCGTATATTTGCGAGACTATCGTTGTAGATAATCCCTTGAAGTTTGAAGCTAGATTAGTGAGCGAAGATGCCTAGTCGTAGCAAAATTAGGAGGATATTCTGTTGTGGTTGTAACAGGGATTCCAGATTGGAGGATTCATGTCCGATACCTCCAGTTGGAACTCCGACTTATGATCTCTATTCTAAACACGGCCTGGGCCCCATTACGTTTAATGAAGTATGGGTCCGCTACACTAGAAAAGATGGTGTCTTGCAATGGCCCCAACATGGTAGCTTTTTTTCTTTTTTTTTTTTTTTTTTTTTTTGGTAATCCTCATATATCACATATGGAACTCTTGATGGGACACTGGCTCCTCCATGCACTGCTGGCCGTTCTGCACCGACCCTCATTCGTTTTGGCCTAATGCAAGTTGGATTGCCCGTACCCTCAAGCGGCCACTACCTTCCCCTCCAAACTCCTTTATTTCGCCGATCTCCAACATGGTAGCTTTGATACAGAGATTTTAGACAATTTGGAAACTAAATTATTTAGGAAGAATGCCCGGCCGGCAATGTATGACTCCTTTCACCTTTGGCGTAAAGAAGCCAGACAACGAGAAATTAAACAAGCTAAAAGAGATAAAAGAGAAAAGGATGTATCAATAATGCAAGCTGCTAAGCAGTTTAAAGAAAACGAAGAAGATAAAGCAATGGAGGTGTCAGATAGGCAACATAATATGGCTATTGATAAATGTTATCCAGTTTTGCCATCTCTTCTTGGGAATGCAACGAAGGACCCTGAGAAGGATCCTTTGATGTCACATTTGTTGAAATTACCACCCCCTTATGCACAGAGTGCTACGGCACCTCCGCAACCTCCAGTTGCACAACCTCTTGTTGCTGTTCAGCCACCGGCTCCTCCTCAGCTGGTTCTTCCTCCTATGGTGCAGCCTCCTCTGGGGCCGCAGACTTTGCTATCGGTTTTGTCTGGAACTACTTTGCCTTATTCTTCTGTACCTTCCACTTCTCTTGCTACTAACCCTACGCTTCTATCACCTCAAAATACTTTGTCTCCTGTCCTTATGACAGCTTCTCCTTCTGCTCGACAATGAATGACTGATACTGTTACTGGTCTTTTGTCTCCTTTCTTTGGGTCATTGAGTATGACCCTTGTTTCTGCACGTAAACAAATGCGTAGTCAGCTACCTGTTCCCGAAGAGCGGGCAGTGTTAGATCTCTTGGCTCGCAGATGGGTTTCGAATGTTTCGAGGTATAACTTAGAGTCAGTTATGGATGTCCCCGCCCACGTCCTCCTCTCTGGCTGCTAAGAATTTGGGGGTCAAAATTGATAATAGCCTGTCACTTAAGTCCCAGATCCTTGGCCTGACGGGCACCTGCTATGGTCTCCTTAAAATGTTGCGCAAGTTTCTTCCCCTGCTCCCGCTTGCGCATAGGAAGACTACTGTCCAGGCTCTCATTTGTTCTAGGTTGGATTACTCAAATGTTTTATATTTGGGTCTTCCGGGCTATCTATTACAAAAACTTCAGGTGGTCCAGAAATCGGCGGCACGGGCAGTCTTTGGACTACCTCGTCACGCTAGAGCCTCGGACCTTTTACATTCTTTACACTGGCTCCCTATTCGTAAGCGGATTGTTTTTAAAACACTTACGCTGGCGCATAAGGCACTCCATGCTGTGGGAGCTGAATATATTCAGAAACGCCTTGCTTTCTACAAGCCAACTAGATCCCTTAGATCGGAATCTCTTGGTTTGGCCATTGTTCCTTCTGTTAGGAAAGCAAGGGTGGGGGTGCGCTCTTTCAGACACTTGGCTCCCAAGCTATGGAATGCCCTCCCTTTGTCGCTCCGCGGTACTTCAAACTTGCTGGCCTTTAGAAAAGGTCTGAAGACGTGGCTCTATGGACAATGATCTGCGTGTTTCTTCTCTTTCTTCTTTCTGCCTTCTGTTAGTCTGCTGTAGGTTGGAAAGCACCGGGACATTCCTCGGAGTAGCCGAGCGCTATATAAGACACTCATAACTTTAACATTAACATGTTTTGCAGCAGTGGGAAGCACCCAAGCAAAGGTATGTTTTTGAAGTTATGTGTACTTTCCTTCGTGAGGAATGGGAAGATAATGATTTGGGTTCAGTCCCAGTGGAGTTGCTAAATATATAGTCCGAGTTTGCGAAAGGGACGATAGTAGGTCCCGGAATTGAGAAAGCAGTTGCGATGGTACTTGCGTGTAGAAGTGATTTCCCTTCTCAGCGACTATTTGAGCCTGATTCCGCAGTTAGGAGAAAGGTGCGACAATATCCAATGAGAGAGGTTCCCCCAGCTTGAAGAGAAGGGGACGCAAATGCTAATCCGTCTGTTCTGCCTCAATTTCAGAGAGTATGGGTACATGTGCCATGGAAGAGAGTAGAAGTTTTGGCCCTTAAACAGCATTTACCTGATCCCCGTAAGAATCCAGCTGGCTATTACAAAGAATTGTCCCAGACAGTTGACGCATGCATCATGAATTTAGCCGACATAGACATGCTGTTGGGTAACGTGGTTCCTCAACCTTTGTGGGCAAAGATTCGTCATGAGGATCATGCGCCAGAGTTAGGTGATGCATGGGCTAATATTACTGCTGCGGATGGTAGAAAAGTTGATGGACCTAAGCCTGAGCCTCTAGTTGCAGATTTACCTGGCAGAATTGTCAACCTTATGAAGACAATGATGCCAGCGTTACGAGAAAATTGGGACAAGTTAGCAGCATGCAAACAGAAGAAAGATGAAAGTGTGTCAGATTTCTTCACTAGGTTTGAAGAAAAATTCATAGATCATAGTGGTCAGGACATGAATACGGAAGGTGGCCAAAGATTGTTCGTAGATAAGTTTGTCTTTAACTTACTTCCTGAACTGTGTAACAAGTTGAAGGACTCTGAGAGTTCATGGGCTGTTTCTTCGTCAGCTCAGATATTGGCGACTGCACAGTCCTACGAGAATAGGGATAAGGATGAGAAAGATAGAGTAGAGAAGAAGACTAAAGACTTGAAGACAAAAGTTCTTTTGCAGCAGGCGTATTTGACTCACTCGAATCAGCAAGAGTCATAGCAACGTTCACAGTTTCAGCAACCTCCACTGTTTCAGAGAATATCACAGAAGCCTAAGTATTTTGCTCCAAGACCACCTTTGGGTCTGAATCAGTGTGTGCATTGTAGGGAGGAAGGTCATTACAAGAATGAGTGTCCTGTTTTACGACAACGTACAAGTGGTATGTCGGGTCTGAGAGGTCGTGGTGGTTTCCAGAAAGTATCTAGAGGTAGAGGACGTGGTGCGTTTCCTCAGAGCGAACGTTCTTTTCCTCCTCAGAGTTCAATGAATTATTTTGATCAGCAGAATGTACAGACTGGCAGATCTAAGCAATACTACACTGACGATTATTATGTTGAAAATGAGGATACTAGTTATAATGATTGCTAGGACAGCCATGGACAAAGAGAGGGAGTAGTGTCAGTTCCAGTAGACCAGAGCGGACCTTATGTTGCAGTAGTTATATCGGGTGTAGTAGAGCCTTTTCTTTTGGACACTGGTGCAGCAAAGAGTTCTATCATGCACTCTAAACTCCCTGGCGCACCTTTGTCTGGCTTAATGAATGTTTCGGTAGGATTTTCTGGCGCCCCGGTACGTAATCCAGTTTCTAGTCCTTTGTCTCTTTCCATTGGGCCTTGTGAATTGGAAGCACCCCTTATTCTAACGACAGGTTGTGGTGAGAATTTGCTGGGTTTGGATTTGTTAAAAAGATTGCATGCGACATTGTATTGTTCTCCTTCGGGAGTACATCTTACATTGGGTAAGAAAGTGATCTCTCCAATGTATTTATCTAAAGATCGACTTCCACTGGAATTGCGTCCTCTCCCTGATACTCTTTGGGCTACTGGTCCTAATGATGTGGGTCTTTTGGAGATCCCACCCTATGTTGTTACGCTCAAATCGAATGTTAAATTGCCACGTATTCCCCAATATAGGATTTCGGGTGATGGTGAAAGAGCGCTTTTAGCGATTATCTATGATTTGATTGAGAAAGGTGTGATTGAAGAAATGAGAGGTAATGTGTGTAACAGTCCTGTTTTGCCTGTCCTGAAATGCACTGACTCTTCTCAGCCAACTGTTTACAGGTTTGTGATGGATCTTAGAGAGGTTAACAAGATTGTTGTGCCACAGTTTCCAGTTGTTCCGGATATTACTGCTTTGTTGACCTTGATTCCTGCTTCTGCTGCCTGGTTATCAGTCATAGACTTAAAAAATGCTTTCTTCAGTATTCCAATTGCTGAGGAGAGTAGAGATATTTTTGGCTCCTCTTTAGGAGGCCGAAGCTTCCGGTTTAAGAGAGCTCCCCAAGGCTATTGTGAAATTCCCTCCATTTATAGTCAGGCTTTGAAAACTCAGCTCGATACTCTTGTGTTACCTGCTGGTGCTGCTCTTATACAGTATGTGGATGATCTGTTAGTGGCCGCTGATGATGAGAAAACTTGTAAAGAAGCTACTCTTTCTTTGTTGCGACATTTGTCAGACTTGCATCATAAAGTGTCACCTTCTAAGTTGCAGTATTGTCGCCAAGAAGTGACCTACTTAGGTCATCTCTTGTCAAAGGAGGGAAGAAGGTTGACCCCAGAACGAATTCAAGCGATTGAGTAAATGACTGTACCAAGCACACAGAGAGAAGTGCGTGCTTTCTTGGGTATCACGTCGTATTGTAGACAGTGGATTCCAAATTTCTCTCTATTGGCGAAACCTTTGTTGGCTTTGACTTGTAAAGATACACCGAATCCTCTTCCGTGGTCTGACGATTGTTAGAAAAGTTTTTCTGAATTGCGTGATGCGTTGTGTTCTGCTCCAGTGTTGGGTACTCCTGACTACAGTAAGCCTTTTACACTCTATGTTCACGAGAGAGAGGGTTGTGCATTGTCAGTTTTGATTCAACAGTTTAGTGATAAGCAGCGTCCATGTGCGTATTTCTCGTCAACTTTAGATCCGGTAGCTAGAGCGTTGCCAAGCTGTTTGAGAGCTACAGCGGCAGCGGCTGTTTCCATCCGACAGTCTGCTGGATTGGTGATGGATAATACGTTGGTCGTGATGGTTCCACATGCAGTGGATACTTTATTAAATCGAACCAAGACTCAGCACCTTACTAGTGCGAGGTTGTCGGGTTATGAGTTGACGCTTTTGGCTAGTCATGTGCACATCAAGTGGTGTAATGTATTGAATCCAGCAACATTGTTGCCGATTTCTGTGGATACAGATGGTCAGGAACAGCATGATTGTTTTTTGAGGTCGGAAGAGGAAACGAAGGGTAGAGTCGATCTGAAAGACACTCCTCTTTTGGATCCTGATGGTACGCTATGGGTTGATGGGTCATGCTACAAGCTCCCAAATGGTGATACGACTGCAGCATATGCCGTGACGACATTATGCACAATTGTTGAAACTGCACGAGTGAGCTATAATTCGGCACAAGCAGCGGAATTGATTGCATTAACGAGAGCGTGTATTCTGTCTGAGGGAAAGAGAGTGAATGTGTATACCGATAGCCAGTTCGCGTTTGGTGTTGCACACAGTTTTGGACGCTTGTGGAAAGAAAGGGGATTTCTCACATCCCATGGGACTAAAATTCAACATGGGCAGTTGGTGAATGAGCTTCTTGAGTAACTTACTTTGTCGAAGCAAGTTGCGATTGTGAAGTGTAGTGCTCACCAGAAGATTACGGATGATGCTGGTCATGGTAATGCGTTTGCGGATGAAGTCACGAAAGAAACAGCGAGAAAAGTGATGAGTCGAATGTATGTTGCAAGCCCTGCGAGATGGATTGGTGCAGCCGGAATGTGTGAAGATACGATTGAGAGTGTGAAATCAATCCAGGCTGAAGCCACTGAAAATGAAAAGAATGTGTGGAGAGAAACTACGGGTAGATTGGATTCGACTGGTTGTTGGGTTGAGTTATCAGAACACCAAAGATGGATGTTGCCGGATGCATATGTGCTTGCGGTGGTTACGAATGCACATGGGTTGTCTCACATTAGTGTAAAAGGAATTTGTAAGTTGTTGGCCCCAGTATGGCAGAATGCCAGAATTCCAAAATGTGCGGAGAATGTGGTCAAGAATTGTATGGTGTGTTTGATGTATAATCCTGGCAAGGGAACTCCAACTCCAGCTGGTCACTTTGCGCCTCCGACGTATCCGTTCGAGGTTCTGCAATTGGATTTTATCCACATGGAAAGATGCAACAACCTGAAATACGTCCTCGTAGTTGTTTGTGCCTTTTCTAGATGGGTAGAGGCGTATCCCCTAAAAGATAATACTGCCTCATCCACAGCTAAAATCTTGCTCAAAGAATATTTCCCTAGGTTTATGTTGCCAAGGATGGTGTGGAGTGATAATGGAAGTGAGTTTGTGGGGAAGGTTATGAAGAGAGTGTGTGAGGGTTTGGGCATCAAACAGAAATTCCATGCTGCAAATCATCCCCAATCAGCTGGATTAGTGGAATGTTACAATGGCACTTTGAAGCTAAAGTTAGCCAAAATTCAGGCGAGTTCTGGTCTCCAATGGCCCGATGCTTTGCCGTTGGCACTTTTGTTAACTAGAACTACAGTGCATTCCCGAATCGGACTTAGTCCGTATGAAATAGTCTTTGGGCTCCCGGCGAATGTGTGGGGAGTGCCGAGGCCAGTGAAGTTTAGTGACATCGAGTATCCTGTGTCGGTGGACTATTTGTATGACCTGACGGCTAAATTGCGTGTCTTGCATCAACAGGTTCACGATAACTTGCCACCAGCATCTGTGGACCCAGGTCACACCATCAATCCCGGTGACTGGGTCCTCGTGAAAAACTTTCAGCAGACCAAAAACGAGCAGCCCCACTGGACCGGCCCCCACCAGGTGCTCCTGTCGACAAGAACCTCGGTGAAGGTCTTTGGGAAGCGGAATTGGGTCCACGGTGTACATTGTAAGAGGGTGCCTTTACCTCTGCCGTACGACCAGTGGATCCGTGAAGGTATTGGTGACTCAGAGACAGAACGGGTGCCGAAGTTCATGCCGTTTAGCGATGCACATCTAGTATGGACAAAGTCTGAACGAGAGGAAGACGACATTTTGTAAGCAACTGTACCTCCGCATCAGAGATTGGACACCACTGAGCCTGAACTTCTGTTTAAAGATCAGACAGTGCCTGGTAAAGGCCGTTATAATTTACGACCGAGAAACAATGGACAAATAAAAACATTATTTTTCCTTTTGTTTTTGGAGAACTGCACTCTCTCATCCAAGAAACTGTTTTGGCCTATTTTTCTTTTTCGAGCTGCCATCCGAGCTCAGCTGTAGGGTCTCGGTATAAAGACTTGGGATTGCAGCCGTGTAGACACATGGTCGACGGTTCTGGTTGGTCCTAGGGCGTTCCCTGGACTGACAGATGCATTCCTTAGCGGAAGAAAAACAACTGCCGCGAACAGCACGGTTAGAGGATGGAGTCTTTTGTGATGGAGAGAGCTGCTGAGGAAATGAACTTTAAAATGAAACTGTGTAAATTAATGCATAGCAAATGTTTTCTGATAACATGTGTTCTGATGTTTTTAAGCATGATGTTAGCATTGGTGGGTTGGATTGTTTTCACTACCCAATTGACTTCTGCACCCACCTCCCAACCTATGTCTTTTCCTACTACTACTTTTTTGCATTCTTTTCATATCTAACCTGTACACGAGCAGATTAGAAGGTCGGAATTTGTGAATAATTATTTTGTACAGCTTCTGCATCAACACCAGTTGGTAGTGAACACCACTAATTGTTGGGTGTGTGGTCTTATGCCGCATACTACGGATAGAGGTATTCCCTATTTGGTTCTACCGTTTAGTCAGAATGGGTCTCTATGGGCTTTCCAAACGATGTTTATTTATGCCATCGAAGTCTATCCCCTGCGTTCCATGAGAGATAACTCAAGTAATAAAGCCTTGGTGAAGGGAATTACGAACATGACATATCAAAATGTATAGGACTATTCCCAAGGATGAGTTACTAGCATATGTTGGTTAGAATGCAACTGGATATAGTATTAGTCTGGGAGAGAAGCAGAGACGGAAGAGGTCACCTCCGATTTGGATCGTACCCCACCGAGGTCATTTTTGTTTGCAAGGTAATGGCAAGAATCCGAGAGCTCAGTTAGGGAAGAGTGTATGTACTCAGACGTACGTTTTTGCGTCTCAATCTTCCCCACCGTTCTTAGCAGCTAAGGGCACGTATTTTGTCTGCTTCAATAGAGCATATACATGGTTGCCCCCTGATTTTTCGGGCACATGATATGTGGCGTATTTGTTGCCCCCTACGTACACTGCTGCTGCAGATTACCACAGAACGAGAGTTGTTAGAGGTGTCTTCGATCAGGAAGATACCGCTGGACAAGAAGTGGGAGACTTCTTTAAGGGTTTCCTGCCGTTTTGGGGACCTATGGTTAACAGTAGGAACATACGCCAATTTACAAGAGTGGTTGAGTCCGCCGTAAATGAAACTGCCGGTGCCCTAAGTAATTTGACTGCTGAGCATCAAGCGTATCGTCTTATGACGTTACAGAACCGTATGGTTTTAGATGTCATACTTGCAGATCGAGGTGGAGTATGTAAAGTGATCCAATCGAGTTGCTGTGTTTTCATTCCAGATAATGCTCCTACAGTATACGAGGCTATTTCCAGACTGCATAAGATCTCCGAGTCTATACATGTGGACAAAGGAGATTGGTCGTTGACTGGATGGTTTTTGGGACAGTTATCCACTTGGGGATGGAAGATTCTGATGGTCATTGGTACGGCTTTAGCGATTCTTTTTCTGTGTTGTCTTTGTGTACAGTGTGGTCCTGCCATATGTGGCCTTTGTGCTACTACGTGTGTAAGGAGACCGCCTGTCTCGAGAGAAGTACAGTGAGATAGAATGATGCTCCAGCAGCACCTAAATGATCTGATGAATATTGACATCGATTCAGATACAGACTGAGTGATTGCCTATGTAAGGGCAAAAGGAGGGTCTGAGGTTCTGTGAATTTTGAACCCGTGGGTTCCATTTTGTATATGGCAGCCATTTCGTGGTTGCCCTCACATAGGCCGATGACTGTGGCTGAACTAGTCTTTTAAGGACATGTACACCTTAGCTCGAGTTTGTGCTGACTCCTGTTTGACCTGAGTGAACTGACCCTGTTGCCTGAAGCTGACCTTGTTAAACCAGTTCCTGCCCTTTAGCTGATCAAGATTAAGGATCAGAGCACAGGACATCATAAAGTTTTACTGCACACAAACATGCTTTATCCTACTTCTATCTGTTTCTGTTCCTACTTTTATGGTCTATTTACGATATGGGTTGTGGTCCTTTTTATTATGGGTTTGTCCAGCTTGTCTAAAGAAGAATGTTGGGTTTGTTCAATGATTGATTATGGGCCGGACAACTGTAAAATGGGTTTGTAGTCATGCAATACTTTCATTGTGGAAACATGTGATTGGTTAAACTGTAAACAAGGAATGTTTGCCTGAAGCATAATGTTTGGCATAAAAAGGGATGACTTGATTTGTAAAATGGAGCAGTCTCCTGAGAACTCATACCGTGATGATTTCTAGGACTTCTGTTACTGGCTGCAGCCAATAAATTTGATCTTTGACGCCACTCAGAAGTATCCCGTGTCTCAGTATTCTAAGACAGGTGAACCCGAAGACTTTGGGCGTGCCCCAGGCGCCGCTGGGTTCTAAAACCCTGTTCTTCAACCCTGGTAAGTCAGGGGCATGGGCCGGAAAGAAAGGCGCTTGCCACGTGCATTATCCTTGCCCGATGGGAGCGTGGTGCCATTTCTACCGAATTGCTGGACTTGGGCTGAAGTCAAGCAGATAACTGCTTTTACAGCCGGGAGAGTGAGTGCTGGTACTTGGACATTTAAAGAAGGGGGCCTCTAAATGACCATTAAACTTACTCAAAAGATTAGTAAGTATACGGACAACTTGTATAATCCAGAATAAATCAATTATTTTAATTATCAATTTTCGCAAAGCATCATTAGATTGTATTCACATATTTATAAACACAAATATTTACACTCCACATTTATCTAACATAACAATTCATACATTTGGTACCACTTTCACACATGCATAAACATCCTCATACATGAAAAAGACAATTTACATCAAATTAGGCATAACATATTTACAAGAATCAATTTGAACTAGAAACAACACAGGAATTTTAGATCAGATGTTCAAAAAAATAAATTATATGTTCAAAAAATCCTAGTGTTGTGCAGAAAGGTCTACGCGTTTCGAAAACCCTTTACTTCTAGGGAATTCAATGGAGACTGTTGACACACGCTGACAGGACAAGAAGACTGCCGTGTCTCACACAAGAACAGGGAAGCAGCTGACATCATAAATCCTATCTCCGGTTGCTCATTCCCCAGCAAAATATATATGCACGTTACAACATTCAACTTAAAACTCCACACTCCATACAACACAAGCGGCAAAAGAGGTTGGATAACCCCTGAGGGCAAAGAAAACAAGCACCCTGAGCTACGTGGTCCTGACGAGAATTAGTTCAAATTGATTCTTGTAAATATGTTATGCCTAATTTGATGTAAATTGTCTTTTTCATGTATGAGGATGTGTATGCATGTGTGAAAGTGGTACCAAATGTATGAATTGTTATGTTAGATAAATGTGGAGTGTAAATATTTGTGTTTTTAAATATGTGAATACAATCTAATGATGCTTTGGGAAAATTGATAATTAAAATAATTGATTTATTCTGGATTATACAAGTTGTCCGTATACTTACTAATCTTTTGAGTAAGTTTAATGGTCATTTAGAGGCCCCCTTCTTTAAATTTCTGGCAATACTGGTGCTTGTTTTTGGTTTATTGGTTACAGTGAGGCTTGTCCTTATTGCCTTAGAGTCCAGACCCTACTTTGGTTACGGTACTTGGACATAGCAGAGATGGAATAGGAGATCGCAGTAAGGCACAAAGCGGCTAATGCACTTTTTGTGGGAGACTGTCTAATCAATGATGGAGCAAGTTTGAGTAAAGGAGGCACAGGGTTTGATGGCAGTGGAAATTTGCTAAATTGAATTCATAAACTGGAAAAAACAATCAACATCTGAAGTGTCGATATGGTGAGACATGGTGTCCCTAAAAAATACATTGAAGTGGGTAGGATTCCTTGCGTTGCGAACTACTTGTATTGATCATTCCCAGCTTCGAGAACCCCCACCCCGATCTAATTAACCCCTTCTACGCTGATGACAAGCTGGGCTCGTCATGAGGTAGCCTCCTCGCACGCTGATGACGAGCCCAGCTCGTCATGTAAAGTGCGGTTTTAAAAACCGCCGCGTACGGCGAAAAAAGCCACCACATGCATGCGGTTAAGGAATGGGTGATAATGAACGACCAGTGCTCCATGAACATGATACACCTACTTATTAAGTATGCGGAAATTGAAAGGAACACGATTATGGGCCAAATCAATAACATCAATCAATGAGCAACTTAGCAAGGAAGAAGACAAAATCATTACCAAAATCGCTTATCGCAACATTTCATATCACCCTCTATTGCGTGAAAATGACTCTGTGTTAACATCCTATTCACAACACGGCGATAAATGTGATATGTTCCCGATAACGCGTCAAATGTCCACGATAAATTCACCGGGACGGGGATAAAAATCTAAACCCCAACGCTAAAAAAGTTGCGATGGGCCCAATCCTGATAACAAAATTCACGCTCTGCTGCTCCAGGCCTGCAATTCACACACGTCAAGCGGGAAAAATCACTATAAAAGTCAGGAAAAAACCCACAGAGGACAACCAGATCCCCACAAGCCCCCGGGAGGACCAGTCTGGGACCTCGGGGTCAGGGAAGGGCAAGGATAAGAAGAGTAGGAAGAAGCTGGGTTCAGTACGCAGGAAAAGAGGATCCTGATAACGGAGGTGGTAGAACACCATCAACTATTGTTCGTCACCTCCACTGTGTCATTGGCAACAAAAAATGGAATATGGCAGCCCATCCTGGACAAGGTGAATGCAGTTGGAGTACTGAAGAGGACAATGGAAGAGGTCAAGAGGCGCTAACATGATATGAAGCGCAAAACCAAGCAGAAACTCGCCTACACCCGGAAGGCAGCAATGCAGACTGGAGGTGGGAGTCCAGCGCCACAGGATGAGCTGTACAAAATGGAGGAAATGGTGATCACAGTCATCAGTGGGGAGACAGTGGCAGGAGTTGGGGGACCGGACACTGCTCAACATGACCTGACACAACAGCACCAGGGTGAGTAACGACCAGGGACTGGGGGGACGGGGGAGATGGGCACAACGGTACACATGCACAATTAAGTAGAGCACATATGCGGACAAACCATGACCCTGACTCCCACCAAGAGACCAATGTACCCAAGTATGCAACATCTTAGCACTATATAAGCACAGAATTCAAAGGCACACCGCATGAAAGGGATAAGGGGCAGCAAAGTCAGAGCTGCAGGTGCAGATCTCCCAAAATGCAGCACACACACATAACATGCAGAGCACATCAACATTGACAACAATGTGGTACAAACCGCAACACGTCCACAACAGAACAGAGGACACTACTGCTGCCGCTTGTGTGTAGAAACTGGACAATCACATTTGGCATTGCAGGGAAATGTGAGTTGACAACGTACAAGTACAAACACACATCCGTGATGTTGTTGAAATGTCCACTGTCCCGCATCAAATAGGCAGCTCCTCCCAAACAGTCACAATGTACATTGTCATGAAGTCGGTATGTAAACATGTACAATGCATCAACATACATGTGAACACAATGTTAAACTGCATCTCCCCTTCACACTGCAGAGGGAAAACCAACAACTCCTGCAGAGCAGGCCAAACCCCTCTTCCCTGATGGCGAAGAGGACCACCACAGCTTCGACCCGACGCCCTCCAACAGCTCGTGGACAGCCTCCTCACCCCACCACCAGGAGCAGGGCAGCCCCGCTGCATCGATGAGAGCCCACCCTCTGCACAGACCATACATTAGGCAGTACCCACCACCACAGCTGCCTCCTAGGACCCCCACGAGGACCACACGCTGTGTGTTGGGGTGCCAGGGGCAATTGGCTGAACAGGTGCGGGTGGTGTTCGACGGCATGGCAGCCAAGCTAGATGCCATACATGGGTGTCTAAGTCCCATCAGGGACCACACACAGTCCCTAACAGACACCCGCAGTCTGCACCATGTTCTCCAACGAACCATGACTGACATCGCTGGAGTCTCGACTCAGGGACAAGAACAACTGTCTAGTCAGAGTGGGTCTAGCGAAGTAACCCAGGAGTTGGGACACATGCAGAGGATAAGGGAGAACATGGAGCAGACGCAGGCGGAAAGAGCGGCTGCCACAGCCACACACCATCGAGAGGTTGCTGGGTTCCTCAATGCCCTAAAGACCCTCCTCATGGCATTGTTGCCACAAGGCCTGGCGCTGATAAATGCTGCTGCTACCACTACTTCTACATCTCCGCCCCCTGAAGTGTCAGTGCCACACAGTGCAGCAGACATTCCACCTCCGGCCCCTGAGGTATCACTGCCAGACAGTGCTGGAGAAAGAAGACCACTGCCAACATGTGAGACACATGAAACAGCAGAGGACGAAGATGTGGATGAATCTGCCTTACTGGTAATAAGAAAACTGTAGCAATCATCGCCGTCATATGGTCGATTTCTGCTTGGTTCTGCCCTCTGCATCATCGCCTTCCACTGTCCCCCGATACACTCTGCGACAATCACCTTGGACCTCGAGATGGACTGCCATATTCTGTTTGGTCACCAATGACACAGCATTCAGACTGCGGACTGAGCTCTTCCCCTTCCATTGTACTTGTCATTCCCTGAAGGACTCTGGCTGGCCCTCCACGGGCCAACAATGAAAAAGTGGGGTTTGCATGGCCCTGTACGGCTCCAGCTACAACACTCCACTGAATGTGCATTAAACATTCATATTCACACAGATGTATCATGTCTATGATCTTTCAAGTGTGGAAGTATGGATGAATGTAGGGTCTGTGATTCCCCCTTACGTCCATGTTGCTCATGTTGTGGGACTTGGGTCACAGGGTGACACATTGCCGATTGCGGTCTGGGTGGCGCCTCTACTACAACAGGGACACACGTATTAGTTGCTGCCTTGTCCAGCCCGCGGAACCACGCCCAGAGCCCCGGGGTCATTGTTCACACCCTTACGGTGGACTAGCATATGCCAGGCAAGCCCACTCTGCATACGCTACAGGGGGGACAACATCACTACATGTCCCAGGTCTTCCTTGTAGTGATCTGCTGATCACAGGTCTAGTTGTCAGCATGCCACAGCCACTCCCTCATGGCTGGTTTACACCCACACCACACAGGCATCACAGGACATGTGACCCTGCCAATAAAAAAGTCCGGGCGCACGGGCTGGACACCAATTCCACTCTCCATATGGGTTTGTCCGTGTGCTCATTATTTATGCATGAGGGCCTAGGGCCCTACCACATCATATTCCCCAGTGCCGGAGGTGACATGATGGTGTCCGCACCACGATACCCAATCATAGAGGGTCCATGACTTGCGGGGCACAGACTTGATGGCACGGATACACTGCGGCCGGCACAGGCACACCACCATGGGATGGTGACTTTCGGTGCACTGAGGTAGGGGCACCTTAAGTGCTGAGTGGGTGTGCAGCCTGCGATGATGCCCCATCCTGGGGGTCCTGACTGCTAAGGATTTCTGTGAGCCCTGCTGGACCGCAGTGTAGGCCTGAGCCAGCAGGCAGTGCTGGCTTACCGGCACGTGGCGTTGCCTCGTGGGTCACAGAGTTAGTGGTACCTAAATGGATGAGTGGGTGTGCAGCCTGCAATGATGCCGTGTGCTCTGATATGAACTCTGCCATAGCAAAATCAAGACCCAGAATTAAGTGTGTGACCTGGTGGCCCACGGAGCGGGGCTGCATGATGTGGAGGGCGCCACGTTTGCAGGCCCCGGGCTTGGGGCTTGCACCGGCATGTGGTGGGCCCTCTTGGGGACACGCTGGGGGTGGAAGATGTGCAGTGGGGCCTGGGTGCGCAGGGGCGGGCAGTCACTGCTGGGCGGCAGAAGGGGCTGAGGTGCAGCAGCCTGGGTGCACAGTGTTGGGCAGTGACCGCTGGGTGGTGGGAGGGGCTGGGGTGCACCTGCCTGGGTGTGCAGGAGCGGGCAAGCAATGATGGTGCGTGCAAGTGTATGTACTCTGCCGTTCATGAATCTGGACTCTGTTTCAGATAAGGGACCTGGTAGGCTGCAGTGTATACCAGCACGTGGTTGGAGACACACCAGTGTCAGCAGGTGAGCAGTGAGGACTGGGTCCGCAGTGTCGGCACTCCCTCTCCCTCTCATCTTTTCACTGTCTCTATCTCTCCCTCTCTTTCTCTCTCTCTCCCCCTCTTCCTCTCTCTATCTCTCTCTCTCTCTCTCTCTCTCTCTCTCTCCATCTCATTCTTTCTCATTCTCTCTTTCTCTCCCTCCCTCTCTTTCTCTCCCTCGCTCTCTCTCTCTCTCCTTCTCTTTCTCTTACTCTCTCTCTCCCCCTCTCTTTCTCTCTCTCCCCCTATCTGTCTCTCTCTCTCCCTCTCTCTCTCTCTCACTCTCTCTCTCTCTCTCCCTCTCTTTCTCTCTCTCTCCCTCTCCCTCTCTTCACTCTCTCTCTCTCTCTCTCTCTCTCTGTCCCTCTCTCTCTCTCTGTCCTTTGATGTGTGCATGACACACCTTCTTATCTAGTATTTTGTCTTGCAGGCTGTGACCTACAGATTGTCTTGAGAAGACCCGCCATAACTCTTCAAAATAGTTGTTTTGAGTTTATTTGAATTAAATATTTTGGTCTCTGATGAAGATTATTTGAGGGGCACATGCATAATTGATAATACTGGTCGCAAAGGGACTGTTTCGCAGAATCTGCCCCTTTGCGACAGGTATTTTTGCATTTGAGATGCATCAACCCAAATGCAATTTCGCAATTTAGGTAATCACAAATTTTGTGATTACCTAAATTGTGAATGCATTTAAGGAATCGCAAATTGTGATTCCCTAGATGCAATTTAAGATGCACTTCAAAATTGCAATTTCGCAATTTGGAATCGCAAAGTTGATTGTAATTCGCGAAAACTTTGGAAAATGCACAAAAGTGCATTTTTTAAAGTGCCATGTTGCGCACACACATGCCCTTAGGGCATGTGTGTGCACAACATGTGATCACATGCCAATTTCAGGGGTGCATCAGGGTGGCCTTTTGGCCCCCTTGCACCCATGAAATTGCTTGTGCAATTTGTGAGTACCTATTTTGTACTCGCAAATTGCGCATGCAATTCCCATTCATTCTTATGGATCTCTAGGCTGATAGGAATGAATGGGAAGCTTTTCCTTAAATGTGAATCACAATTTGCAATTAAGTAATATGTAGGAATTGCTAATATTTTAGCGAAACCTACATGCATAGGCATTTGTGATTCCATAATTGCAATTCCTTAATAATCCCAATTATGGAATCGCAATTACCTACATTGATGAATGTGCTCCTTAATTTCTCTGAAGGGAAAGAAAGGTGGAGTTGATACAAAGATGGGGATCACGCAAGTTTTGGAAATGGCAGGGTGTATGTTGATGAAGAGGGTGACACCAACTTCAAACCCAAATCTAATTTATTCCACGTACAATATATGATAATATTGACATTTTTTGCTGGTCTTATGACTGTTGAATTCAGAAAACTGCAATACCAATCCAGTAGAAGCACAACAATGTTCTCAAGCAAAATTTCAAATTAAGAAAAGTAATACAAAAGTGAAATGTGAAAGAGGATTGTGTGGTGCATGCCTCTGACAAAGAGAGAAGTGTGGTACTTTGGAGCAAAAGTATGTACATGGAAGAAGCCTATTTGCAACTAAATGATACACAATGTTAACTCAGAATTGTTAGGACTGAGTATGGAAGAGTGAAAAATGTATTCCATATGCAGTTGACTGAAGGGAGAGAGGTAGAATTGTTGAATTCAGACGAATGCAATTTGTTGAAGACCACTGACCATAGACTGCCAGTCTTCTACCTGATTCCCAAAATTCACAAAGATAAGGCTAAACCACAAGGGAGACTGATAATAGCAGCTATGGGCTGCTTATTTGAAAACACTTCCATCTACATTGATCCCTTTGTACAACCAGTGGTCTGCAACCTCCCCTTTTCCATTAAGGATACCATCAAATTCTTCAAAAGAATATTCATTAGGACATGGGAGGAGGATTTGCTGATGGTAAGCCTGGATGTATCCTAGCTTTACTCCTGCCTAAGACATAATGATAGCCTAAAGGAAGCACAACATTTCCTTAGGACGAGAGCAATCAAGTATTATAGACACATCACCATGCTGGTATAGATGATTAAAAGGTGTCTGAGTAGGAGCTTCTTTATATCCAATAGCGAACTGTTCCATCAACAGCGGGGTACTGGGATGGGCACCTGCTTTGTGCTCTGCAATGCAAATCTGCATATGGGCTGGTGGGAGGAGCAGGTACTCAATGGAGCCGAGATGAACCAATAGACAGATAGGATACTTTTATGGGTCCTCTACATAGATGACTTGTTCGTACTATGTAAGGGAGATGAAACAACAGGCAGGCAATTTGTGGAAGTCTAATGATACGCTCAAGACATGCTATGCGTTGCTGGCTATGTGTCTGCTGCTAATGTTAAGATAGAAGACAGACTGGACAGTCAACCACTGTGAAAAATGTCCATCAGTTACTCATTTTCGGGGCTCCCAATACATCATTTGGTCTACTCCACAGTAGTTTGACCACCACTCTATCCCCATGGATATATATTGGAGCTACGTAGTGGTGGATGGATGTCTGGTAAGTTTTGTTTATTTGTGAGTAACGGAAAGCAGTGCATAAAAAATAAGTGAAAGGGAAAAATATATGTGTAAGATTGGATAGTGCATACAATAATCACTTTATTCTAAGGTCATGCACCTCCAATGTTAAAAACAACAATAGTGCAAAAAAGTCAGGTGGTTCAAACAAATACCTTCTGACTGGGCTATCTGGTCGATAATATTATCACGTTATGCAGTAGCAATTAAGTTTATGGGTCCTGAGGAAGCGGTTGGTATAATATATGACCATTACCCGCAGAAACATGTCGACCAGATAGCCCAGTCAGAAGGTATTTGTTTGAACCACCTGACTTTTTTGCACTATTGTTGTTTTTAACATTGGAGGTGCATGACCTTAGAATAAAGTGATTATTGTATGCACTATCCAATCTTACACATATATTTTTCCCTTTCACTTATTTTTTATGCACTGCTTTCCGTTACTCACAAATAAACAAAACTTACCAGACATCCATCCACCACTACGTATCTCCAATATATATCCATGGGGATAGAGTGGTGGTCAAACTACTGTGGAGTAGACCAAATGATGTATTGGGAGCCCCGAAAATGAGTAACTGATGGACATTTTTCACAGTGGTTGACTGTCCAGTCTGTCTTCTATCTTAACATTAGCAGCAGACACATAGCCAGCAACGCATAGCATGTCTTGAGCGTATCATTAGACCCACAGTTATCTGTTGTTTTTTAGTACTTGTGTGGGGGGTTATAACTGTGCCCGGGTCTCTAAATACTTCCCTTGAACCCTTAAATAATTGTTTGTTGATTGTAATTTGTGGAAGTCATCAATGGCAACAGCCTTAATTTACATTTCACAAGTGAGATTAGCCATACAAAGATTGACTTTTTAGATGTTAGGGTCATAGTAAAGGCTCCAGACTTACAACACAGTGTACAGGAAACCCACTGCTACCACACTCTTTGCTGGTAGTTTTCACCCTAAAGCACTCAAGGACAGTATCACGTTCGAGGAGCTGCTATGAGCCAAATGCATCCTCAGTAACCAACACTACCTTGAGGCCACACAAAAAGATAAGGTTAGTAGGTTGCAGCAAAGAGGATGTGTAGAGACAATTCTGAGCGCAGTACACTACAGGGTGTCCAAAGACAAGAGAGAAGAAGAATCCTTTTCAGTGGTAGGAAATGTAAAAACAACACTAATACTGACCATAACATGTTTGAAATGCAACGCTTGCAGCAGTGGCAAGAACAGTACTGAACTGCACGCACCCTATGGTAAGATACTGAAGAGGAAGAAGATACTAACATTCAAAATAGACAACGCAGCATATGCAATTTCTTACACATGCCCCAAAGTGCACGTAGGTAGTGCGTAGGTAGTGCAATATTACAAGTACACATGTGCATCCTTCAGCACATAAGGCCTATTAAACACATAGATATTAACTACCCTGTATCTCGACAATTTCAGTAGGTGCACAGAGGGATTACAGATTATTCACATACATGGAAGAAGGAGACAGAAAAAGGTAGCTCAGAATGCTGGAATCGAGATATATATATATACTGCAGATGGATAGCAAAGAACCATTTGGTCTGAATATCGATGAAGATTGTATGTGTGCCTCTAACTCCCAGATTGGTCCTTGCTGCTATCTGTTTTTAACCATATTTTTTATATATGTTTTACAGGGTCAAAGCCCTACTTCATAGCTGGACAGTGTAATGACACATTTATGAAGAATAACCAATTTCTTTGCACACTATGCCACGAGAAAGCCAACACTGTGTATTTGGTTTGGTTTATTTAAATGTTGGTTTATTAATTTGGTTGGTTATCAAAGCTTTATTTGATTATAAACAGATATTTGCTTCAAGAACACTTGCACTTTAAGGTGCAATTGTAGTTATGAACTGATGACTTTTGGATGAGCAAATTACTTCCCTGTTACTTCTCATGCTATACAGGGAGTTAGACATTCAAGAGTGTGTGCATTCAGTATTATTTTACACTGAGTTCCATCACTTAGGTGGTCTGTGTGCTCTGTGGGTCCCTTCGGCATGTTATATGAAAAGGCAAAATTGCCCATATGAACTGAATCAGTCCGCTGTAGTAATTTCACGAAGAGTACAAATTGATTGATAGAAAAAGATACTGAGATGTTCGGGAAATAATATGCTGTACACACTTGATGAGATGAATTTCATCCACAGCAGCTAGCATGAATGAAAACAGGCAACAATATTTATCAATTATATATGAAGGTGCCAGTCCACTAGGGCCCATTTAAATTAGAATTGGGCAACTGTAACATAGGCATATGATCGATTGGCTGTTTAAAGATAGCGCCTTTATATGGTGTGTAAGGCTTATCTTTGCTATAAATTTGTATGAACTAATACAAGCAAAGCTGTTTGGCATACAATGATGTTTAAGTATGGATTTGCAACAGAGCAGATCCAATGAATACATACATACACATGCAAAATTAACATTATATGCATATATGTACAATGAAAAGCCGCTCCAAAATGTGGCTAATAAATGTCGGACAGAGCTTTGTCATTTCTTTATGTTGATATAAACGTTTTTTAAATGTTTTGGCGGGAGTCAAGCTCGAACCATGGCTCCTGCTGAAAAAATATTAAGAAATGAAGCACAGACTCCAGTGCTTCTGCAGTGTTATGTCCCGGGTGAGCCAGGTTCTTGGGGCATGAGGAGTTACAAAAAGGAGGGAGACGCACATGGGCCACCTCATTGGGCTTATAAAAGTCCTGGGGACCACCAAATTCAGGGAAGGGCATTGCTTTTAATTTATGCGGTGGAACTTATATGGCAACCCCCGTGCCCTGGAACCACCAACTCCCCAGGACAAATCTCAAATAAATGCAGGGGGCCCACGCACACCCCACAGCCCTGGGTACTGCCACTACCCCGGTGTATTAAAAAATATGTTTGCGGGTGGGTCGGTAGGGCCCGAGCACCACCACCACGGGATGATGTCATCAGTGATGTCATCAGTGATGTCATTTGAGATGTCATCAGTGATGTTACCGATCATTTCATGAGTTTTGTAATATGTGAGGTCAGAAGCAGTGCATTGTGGGTCCGCAAGTTATAGTTTGCTCAGGCAACTAAAAGTGTTGAATTTCTATGGTTTGGTACAACTGAAATCTGAGCCTACCTATAACGTCCCTCTAAACTTTGGCTTTTTCTGTGAATTTCTAATGTTATTTTTAATGATATTTCCTAACTATAGTGTCTCTGTAACCTTTGTGTTTTTCAGTGAATTTCTAAGGTATTTTCAAATCCATTTCATAACAATTACATCCATGTAACATTTGGTGTATATATATATATATTTTTTTTTTTTCAATGAAAAAAACATACGTTTCACACACGTTGTAGTTAGGAATTAGCATTTAAAAAACCTTAGAAATTCACTGAAAAAAAACATAGGTTTCACACATGTTATAGCTGTACATTTCACTTATACAAAACCTTTGAAATTCCCCCGTTATAGTAAGTTCAGCTAACTATAACTCGCGCGCCCGCAATGCACTGCTGATGACGTCACATATTACATCACTCATGACATGGTCAGTGACATCACTCATGACATCACTCATGACATCTCAAATGACATCACTGATGACATCATCCAGTAAATATGTGTCTTTCTGAAAAATAAATATTTTTTATATAGGTATATCTGAAGGTTGATAGAAGAGTAAATGTTTAAATAAGTGTCTAAATTGATGGGTTTTTTTGTAAAATTGATTGTATAACTGACTTATTAAGTGTATCTTAGTGAATACATGTATTAGCGAGTAATATTTAAATATTTAAATATCTATATCAGTGTCTCACTTTGTGTATAAGTGGCTGTATGGGTTGGTGAGTAGCTACATGAGTGTGTATATGGATTATTAGTTGGTTTTTTGAGTATCAGTATGAGCGTCTGTATGATTCGCTGTGGCATATTACTTAGTGCATAGATGCATGCATAAGTGACTCACTGTTTGTATGTGTTTTGAAGACAGCATGTGTGCAGGACTGTATCAGTGGATGAGTCTGTGTATGGGTGTATTAGTGAGTGAATGACTGTCTCAATAGTATCTTTATTAGTAACTACATATGTTTTAAACTAGTAAATGTGAGTATTGATGTATATAACTGAGTATATGTGAGAGTGAGAGATTGGAAGAGTTCCTGTATAAATAAGTATGAGTTTCTATAAGTGATTGTTTAAGAGAGTAAGTATGTGTACATTTCTGTAGAAGTAAGTGTAGTGGTGTGTGTATAGCTGTATATGCAAATAAATGGATGTTTATTTGCATGTGTGAGTATGTATGTGAGTAACTCTATGGATGAGTTTCGATGTATAACAGGATGTATAGGTGTATGAGTATATATGAGTGAGTACATGTATGAGTGACTATATAGAACTGTTGGTGAATAAGTGGATGTGTATGTAGGTGGTGGATTTACTGAATAGGTTGTTGTAACTGGTATTGGTATCACTATTTTTTTGAATTTTTAGTTTCTTTTTTTGAATTGTTATATTATGGTGAGAGGAGGTCTGCCACTCTTTCATAAGGATGATGTCATCAGTGGTGTCATCAGTGATGTCATTTGAGATGTCATCAGTGATGTCATGAGTGATGTCACTGACCATGTCATGAGTGATGTAATATGTGACGTCATCAGCAGTGCATTGCGGGCGCGCAAGTTATAGTTAGCTGAACTAACTATAACGGGGGAATTTCAAAGGTTTTGTATGAGTGAAATGTCCAGCTAACTATAACATGTGTGAAACCTATGGTTTTTTCAGTGAATTTCTAAGGTTTTTTAAATGCTAATTGCTAACTATAACGTGTGTGAAACCTATGGTTTTTTCAGTAAATTTCAAAGGTTTTGTAAATGATAATTTTTAAATGTATTAATTATTAGATTTCTTTCTTTTTATACTGATTTCCTAAATTTGTATTATAAATATTCATATTTATTTATTTTGTAAGTTAGATTTCATATTTTTAATGTAAAAAAAGAACAAAACTAAATTCAAAAATATTTTTTTAATTAATTAATTTTTTGTTCAATGTATTAAAAATAAATTCTATATAATTTCATGTAAAAAATTTTTTTAGATAATCATACCGTACGCGTACGGTGAATGCACCATACTTTGCACAGTGAATCGTTCTCTGTGCGTACCTGCGCACATGTTACGAATGCGCTTTTACGTTACGTGACGCATCAACGGTTCCGTGTGACGTCATATGTGGCGCACCGTATGCGCACGCCGCGAACGTTTCTAATTGTTTAAAATAATATATTTATGTATTTAATGTACATATTAAGGGAAGACATTATGTGGGATAATCATAAAAATGGTTTTATAAAACTTTTAATAAGCGTATATTACTTTTGAAAGCAATTACGCACATCGCGATGGTACGTCGTACGTACTTGCACCGTAAAAGTAACGTAAGCGCAGCGTAAGAGCTCCGTAAGTGCACCGTAAGAGTACGCACAGCCATGTGACTTTAAAAGAAGAGATTTCATTGGTTCATAACACTTCCTATTCCAACTGTTGAAAGACCCCACCCATTTTGATCATTCTACTTGGACTTTCTCAGGAGCACCATCTATTCTTAGGAGTTGCAGTCCTTTAGAAGAAAACTGAAAAATGGCTGGTCTTCCTGAGAGTTCTTCAGAGCATTCTTCAGAAAATGAATTTGTACTTGAGCCCCCTCAAAAAAAAAGGAAGGAAGCATTTATTTGGAAATGTTTTACATTTCCTAAAGGGGCAACAGAAAGTAAATGTTCCTGAGGAAACATGCAAAATATGCGAAGTTACTCTTTCTAGGGGTGACCCCTCTAAAAAATATTCTTTTGGAACTTCTAGTATGGATCGTCATGTGAGGACCTTGCATCCTACCAACTATGCAAGGATAGGCACACACAGCTTACAAGAGAGTACTCCAACTGCAGTGGCTAGTACTTCAACTGCACCACCACCACCTTCTCCGAGAAGTCCAAATCCAATTATTGTCCCTCATTTTGCCAACGTGACTATTCATTGCAAGCACTGCAAACAACTTCTTTATTATAGAGAGCAGTCAATTGATCTTATTGTAAAGAGGCAAGAGGAGCACCGTTGCCCAAAGAAATATTTTTTTTACATTTTTGTTGCAGTTCCAGTTTTTTTGTTTCTAGTTCTAGTTTTATGCTTAAAAAAACCAAAAAACATTTGTTGAAAATCTACCAAAATATAAAACAACAAAGACAAAAAAACAGTTCTTTTCAGAACTACCTCCACTGGTAAAAAAAAAGAAGTATATTTTTATGTTAGTGTGTAAGAGTTTGTCAGAATGAATGTGTTAGTTCATAAATGAATGAATGAATACATTAGTAGTGTATGGTGAATGTGAAAGTGCAGAACAATAAGGATGTGCTTCAGCATAAATCTATAAGGTGTTTACCTATAGTATACTGTAGTACCTCGGAAGCACTTGAATGTAACATATGCATATAAATATGTTACAAGTCTATGCTTCAATTTGCACTACTGGTGAAGCTGCCTGAATGAATTTGTATGTATTAGGGGCGGTTTTACAACCCCCTTGGGCCTCTTTTACAGAACATCACTTTTGTGATGCAGCGGTGGTGCAAAAGATGTGCCATGGTGTATGGTATTTACAATGTGACGCAATTGGAATGTGCGTCACATTGTAAAGCCCTGCGGCAGAAGGAGGCTTTCCTGCGCAGGTGAGGTGTGTTCTGGTGCATAAATGCCTCGTAAAAGTGACTAAGTGAAATCTATAAGATTTCATTCAGTCACTTTTGGGCTTATACTGCGTCAAAACCCTGCACCTGCTTGAAGCAGGTATAAGAATTGACACAGCATTATGAGCATAGGGCCCCAACAGCATTGCTGGAGCTGCATTGCACTTGCAATACATATTAAGCAATGCGCCACCTTCACAGCAGAGATACATCATATATCTGTACCGTTTTTGCCCCATAGTGCAACACATTGTAAATACGGTGCATGCATGGTATTGAAGTTACACTGCACAATAACTGGCATATCTATGGGGATCTACCACTTATTGTACATCTACTGATTATTGTTTTAATGTAGTGACTGCCTTACTACACAATGATCAATGAGTCACTATAAAAGTATACCAAGATTGACAGAGTGTTTGGTGGAAGTGTAAGGATAGAAACTGCGGAATTCAACATATAAAAGGCAAATTTGCAGGTGCATAGAACTGTGTGCGCATAGTCTATAGGGGTTTGAAGTACTCCTTGCCCTAAGGCCAAGTTTGCACTATGAATAATTGGCTACTGACATAGCACCTCATTTATGAGATTTGCCGTAGGGAAGCACAGCAGACCTTCCTGCTGCACTTCCCTACGTCAAATGAAAAAGAGAAGAATGCGCCGCATCTATAAGATATGGCACATGCCTCTCCTTTTACCCTGCACTGGCACACAATGGTGTAACAGTGTAAGAGTGCCTGTGTTGCGGGGATAATTATTTTTGTTCAGCAAGGGAAACCTTGCTGTACAAAATTAATCACAAGAGACTTTTCTTTTTTCTATGTGTGCTGCAGAATGCAGCAAACATAGAAAAAGGAGAAACAAATAGAAATAAAACAATTTTTCCTTGTTGTGCCTTGCCACTGCCTCAGATTTACGATTTCTTGTAAATCTGGGGCAGTGTCAAAAAGCTATGGGTGTTGCTGTGAACGCTCCCAGCAACACCCATTGCATGTCCTTTTAACGCAGAACACTATGTTAAAGGGGCTGATATTTATCATGTAGCAGTATGCCAAATAAATTATTGGGTTATTTGTGCCTGATAAATATCACATAGACAACTGTGCCACGAAACATCACAAAAAGTGACGCTCCGATGGCACAAATAGCCTCATGAAACAGTAGAATGAGAGTGATTGCTGAAAGTCTAATGATACAGACTGGGGAATTCAATGTATAAAGGACTAGTTTGTAGGTACATAGAAGACTGCATGCATAGTCTATACAGGGTTAAAGCTGTCCATGGCCTAAGGCAGAGCTTTCCAAACTGTGTGCCCTGAAACAGTACTGTGTCGCCTATAAATAGTGGGTGTGTCGCAGGCACTTAGCACATAACGGCTGCTAATTAAGAGGCATTCCTTGACACTCTGCTCTATGGTCTTTGAAACACCTGTAAAGTGTAGCAGCGCTGACAGCTCTCATCTCCAGGCTAGAGGAAGGGAAATGTCGCCTGCCTATCAGCCACAAAAAAGTTCGCTAAAGGCTTTCAGTGTTAATCGGGGCTCTACAATTACTTTTGTGGAAATTCCTTCGGTGTCTCGAACTTGCAGAACAAAGCCATAACCTAGGCCTTGGCTGCCTACGCACAGCAAAGCCAGGGAAGCCTCTTGCAGAGAAGCTGGATGTACAGTATGCATGTCGAATAAAAGATGTGTGTGCATGCGTTCATAGTTTATCTTCACTTTTGGGGCACGCCAGGTCTATTCTGCATAGAACCATTGGAGAGACGTTCCATGGCTGCTCTCTCAAAATTCAAGGCACGTTCTCTCTGCTTGCTCTCACATTTATTGATAGTAGAATATTCATGATGTGTTGTAAGCTAAAACTGTGCACAATTTAGCAAGAGTAAACCCTATTGAAGAAGTGCTCTGCATGTAGATCAAGGCTTGGCTTTTCTTGTGTTAGTGGTGACTACATGGCAGACATCTGCTCTTGCAAAGGGCTCTAGTAAACCCCTTTCAGGGTAGAAACCAGTATGGAACTTGACTTCATTTGGGTGTTAGGGAGAGTTTCTTGCAGGGAGAAAATTGCAAAACGTGATGGCTTCCCCCACTGTGGGCTTGTAGCAACAGAGAGAGAGGGACACCGGCAGAATGAGTGAGACAGATGGAGAGAGAGTAAGAAAGAGGCAGAGAGAAAGTGAGAGGAAGGTAAATGGAGAGAAAGAGTAAGGAAGACAAAAAGAGACAGAGAGACAGGGAGGGAGAGAGACGGTGACAGACAGAGGAAGGGAGACAGAAGGAGCGAATCTGTAAGAGACAGAGGGAGGGAGGAGGGCGACACTGGGATGGAGACAGACAGAGGGAGACCATTTTCCCACTATTTCAAAATGTTCTTCCAGAGGGAGAAAACACCCCCCCCTCTAAACTCCCTTCGACGTTTCGGGCTCGCTTGCTACACTATCTTACTATGATACAAAATTATGCCTCTCCAAACAGTGTGTCACCAACATGAACAGTTTATAAAGCTGTAGCCTAAATCCTACTTTCCTCCATGAATATTTGGATACTGACTGGATAAATACAGCTCTCCAAAGAGACTGCGTAACTGAATTTAAAATAGGTTCATTTTTAGCACAGTGCATAGATAAGAACATTCTGCTTAATAGCTCAGTACAATACGGAATCAGCAATCACAGAGACTTTGCTGGAAGTCAAATGATATAGACCTGGAAAGAAAAGCTATAAAACACAACTTTGCTGGTTCATAGAAGACTGCATACGTAATCTATAGAGGTTTGAAGCAGTCCATGTCCTAAGGCCCACTTTGCACCATAAGTACTTGGATACTACCAGAATGATTACAATTCTGCAACAAAAGTCTCTCAAACCATTTTTAATTTTAAATCATAAATGTATTAAGTATGGGTGAAATTTGCGAATTCGCGTTTTGTGAATTTGCGCAAAAGCGAACTCGCAATTCGCAAAATCCGCGAATTCATGCAAATTTGCAAATTTGTTTGTTTTTGCGTGTTTGCAAGGGTTTTTGCCAGTTCGCGAGGGTTTTTTACAAGTTCGGGAACGCAAACTTACTTGTGTGGTCGCAACGGTCGCGACCATGTTGCTTCTACGTGTCCAGCCTGTTTGCGACCCTGTGGTTCATCGCAGCCACCCTCCGGGTCACCAGTGCCACCCTCTGGTTCACCTCTGCTACCCTCTGGTTCATCACTATCACCCTCTGGTTCACCACTGCCACCCTCTGGTTCATCACTGCCACCCTCTGGTTCATTAATGCCACCCTCTGGTTCGCCACTGCCACCCTCTTGATCATGACTGCCACCCTCTGGTTCATCACTGCCACCCACTAGTTTGCCACTGCCACCCTCTGGATCATCACTGTCCCCCTCTGGTTCATCACAGTACACTCTGGTTCACCAGTGCCACCCTCTGGTTCATCACTTCCACCCTTGGGTTCACCACTGCCACCCTCTGGTTCATCACTGCCACCCTCTGGTTTGCCACTGTCACGCTCTAGATCATCACTGTCCCCCTCTGGTTCATCACTGCTACCCTCTGGTTCACCACTGCCACCCTCTGGTTCACCACTGCCACCCTCAGGATCATCACTGCCACCCTCTGGTTCATCACTGCCACCCTCTGGTTTGCCACTGCCACCCTTTGGATCATCATGTTCCCCCTCTGGATCATCACTGCCACCCTCTGGTTCATCACTGCCACCCTCTGGTATGCCACTGCCACCCTCTGGATCATCACTGTCCCCCTCTGGATCATCACTGTCCCCCTCTGGTTCACCAGTGCCACCCTCTGGTTCATCAGTGCCACCCTCTGGTTCACCACTGCCACCCTCTGGTTCATCACTGCCACCCTCTGCTTCATCACTGCCACCCTCTGGTTCATTACTGCCACCCTCTGGTTCGCCACTGCCACCCTCAGGATCATCACTGCCACCCTCTGGTTCATCACTGCCACACTCTGGTTTGCCACTGCCACCCTCTGGATCATCACTGTCCCCCTCTGGTTCATACCTGCCACCCTCTGGTTCATCACAGCACCCTCTGGTTCACCAGTGCCACCGTCTGGTTCATCACTGCCACCATCTGGTTCATCACTGCCACCCTCTGGTTCACCACTGCCACCCTCTGGTTCATCACTGCCAACCTCTGGTTCATCACTGCCACCCTCTGGTTCATCACTGCCACCCTCTGGTTTGCCACTGCCACCCTCTGGATCATCACTGTCCCCCTCTGGTTCATCATAGCACCCTCTGGTTCACCAGTGCCACCGTCTGGTTCATCACTGCCACTCTCTGGTTCATCACGGCCACCCTCTGGTTCACCACTGCCACCCTCTGGTTCATCACTGCCACCCTCTGGTTCACCACTGACACCCTCTGGTTCACCCCTGCCACCCTCAGGTTCAGCACTCACCACTGCCACCCTCTGGTGTATCACAGCACCCTCTGGTTCACCACTGACATCCTCTGGTTCACCCCTGCCACCCTCAGGTTCAGCACTCACCACTGCCAACCTCTGGTTCATCACTGCCACCCTCTGGTTCATTACTGCCACCCTCTGGTTTACCACTGCCACCCTCTGGATCATCACTGCCACCCTCTGGTTCATCACTGCCACCCTCTGGTTTGCCACTGCCACCCTCTGGTTTGCCACTGCCACCCTCTGGATCATCACTGTCCCCCTCTGGTTCATCATAGCACCCTCTGGTTCACCAGTGCCACCCTCTGGTTCATCACTGCCACCCTCTGGTTCACCACTGCCACCCTCTGGTTCATCTCTGCCACCCTCTGGTTCATCACAGCACCCTCTGGTTCACCCCTGCTGTCACCCTCCGGTTCAGCACTCACCACTACCACCCTCTGGTTCATCACAGCACCCTCTGGTTCACCACTGTCACCCTCTGGTTCACCACTACCACCCTCTTGTTCATCACTGCCACCCTCTGGTTCACCACTGTCACCCTCTGGTTCACCACTACCACCCTCTTGTTCACCACTGTAGATTATGGGGGGAAAGCACACCTTCCCAGCCTCAACTGAGATGAATTAATTTGGGGCTGGTTAATGTGTCACTGAATTTGAGCTTCAAGTCTGGCACCTGCTTCCTTAGCTGTAAGTGCTTTCTGTTGCAGTTTAATTTTTTTACAGGAGCATTGTGTCATACTTGTAACTATTCTCTGACCCTGCTTTGAGGGTCAGAGCAGGGTCAGAGAATAGTTGTAAGTAGGCAACTGAACTCTAGAGGGGCCCCTCAGGAAGCACTACAGGGAATGGTTACAAATTAGCTTGAACTTTTGCACCTGCTAAGTGCTTTCAGTTTTGCAAAATTTCTTTTTCTGCAATTCCGCGAGATTCGCGGGGCGCGAATTCGAACTTGCAATCCGCGAATTCGTGCGAATTTGTGAATTTCTTTCTTTTTGCGTGTTCGCGCGTTTTTTTGCTTATTCGCGGACCGCTTGCAGCGCACCGACCGTGAGGTTGCCCATGCCGTCGTACATGGGCGCGGCCATCTTGTGCGCGTTGCGTATTTCCATTTACGGGGGCTATTGGCAATGTCGCGTTGTGTGCGGCGCGCTATTACGAGTTCGCGCGTGTTTTTGCGAACACGCGGGGGGAAAATCGTGCGAATTTACCCACGCGGTCCTCAATGGGCGCGGCCATCTTGTTTTTCATTCATTGCTATGGTTCTGTGCATGCTTTCTAATCCTCCTTTCATCTGTGCAATCCTTTGTTTCTTTGGACTTTTTTTTAATCTTTTCTACTCTATATCTATCCCTCTTTTTTTCTAGATCTATATTTTTTGTTTTTTTCAACTTTTCGTTACTTTTAAAGCAACTTTAAAAAAAAATTTACTTTACTTTTTCCCTATTCTTTCCTTTTTTTTCTTTCTGCTGTACAGGACCATGGCAAAGGGAGCCGGGAAGGAGAAGGGGAAGGGTCCCGCACCCTGTACCCGGCTCCCATGCGGGCGATTGCGGGGGGAGACAGTCATAGCCCGGGAGATTTTCAGTGCGGAGGAGGTGGCCGCACTGGTTTACTATGTGCAGCTCCGCCTCCCCAAGACCATCGCGGCAGGTGGCAGGATCGCTAACGGGTACGGGCTCCGGGAGCATCGGAAGCTGTGGGAGAAGGTGTGCCGGGCCATGTACAAACACTCTCGGGTCCGGCGCACCTACAACCAGGCCACGCACCAGTGGTCCGACCTCCTGGACCGTGAACGTGACCTGCTCGACCTGCTAGGCGTCGAGATCCCCGGGCTTGGTGAGTAGTAGTAGCTTTTTAATCACTACTCTGTTTTCTCCTGCTCTGTGTGTTATCATATTGCAATTTTCTTTTCTGAAGAGCAACAATGTTGCCGATTACATTGTAGGTAAATTATGTTTCAAAATGTTCTGTAATTGCATTTCAGGTGCACTGCTCTCCTGCTCAGTGGCGGTGCTACTATGCTTATTTGTTTTCGATTTTTTGTGCTCATTTCATTGGCCTGAGTAATTATGTATGAGTGTACTTTACAGAACTGCGTAATGCTAGACACCAAGGGGCAGATTTACAATTACTGGTGCATCCCTGCAAATTAGCAGGGATGCACCAGTAATTGTGCACAACGCCTCCAATACCCATGGTGCGCCGCATTTACAATGCGACGCACCATGGAGCAAAAACGACACAGAAGCGTCACGCATCTGTGCCCTAAAGTTAGCGCATTTCTGGAGTTGCGTCGCAACCACGATGCAGCTTCAGCAAAGCTCTTGGGTGCCCTATCTCCCAAATGCTGCGTCAAGCCGTACATCTGCTTCAAGCAGCCGCAGGGTTTAAAGTGACGCAGCATTGGCCTAAAAGTACTGAGTGAAATCTTGTAGATTTCACTCAGCCACTTTTAGGATGCGTTCCTGTGCAGGAACGCTCTCGCTTGCGCCAGAACGCCCCCTGATGGTGCAGGGCTTTACAACGTGATGCATCTCCCAGATACGTCATGTTGTTAATATATACCCCGCACCATGGCGCCTCTTTTGTGCTGCCGCTGCGTTACAAAAGTCACGCAACGACGGAGCAAAAGATCCGCAAGGGACTTGTAAATCTGCCCCTAGAGACTCATGTCCAGTCCTTCCTTTGTACACCTGCCACTAATAAGAGTGGTGGTGGATTGATAGTTTGAGTATTTTAATGACTGGTTATGTAGTAGGAAACTTACTTTTTAGTGTTCTCACTGGTCTGAAATCACGATGGACTTTGTCTGTCACTTCTCGTGCTGCGGAGTGCTGCCTGCCAGTCCTAGTCAAACATTTTTGTAGTTGGTTTAGTGAGTTACATAACTTTCCAAGTCGACGGTCCGCGAATCCAGCAATACTAATATCCTAGTAGACCACACCAGATAGGTCAATAAATGTAGTGCAATTGTTGTCTATTTGCTATTTCCCCGAAATAATTTTTATTGTTCTTTTGGAATGTTTGATTGGGTTGACAACAATCATCCATGTTTGGGTTTTTCTTTCATGTTGTACATCAGCTCCCCCCAGGGGCAAGAGGACAGAGGAGGAGGTAGCGACGCCGGCGGACGAGGACCAGGAAGGCCAGGATCGGTCCGGCGAGGGCTCCTCTGCTGGCCCCAGTAAGTTTTCATGTTAAGATTAATAATTATACTTCCCTACCTTTTAAAGTACCTATTTTTTACTAACGTTCCTCATTCGATTTTTCCTACATCATCTTTGATCTTCTTGTAGACTGTTTCTAAATTCTTATCCTGCCTCTACTATGACTCCCTGTGGTGCTACTAGATTATTATTATTAGTCTGTCTGTGTACCTAACTAAGCTTGCACAGTTGGCAAAAGGTGTTAAACGAAACTCTCATTCTATTCAGCAATAGCTCTATGCACTGAGTGCAGTCCTCTGGGTTGTCCATAATGTCTTTTGAAGTCTTCTAAATGTTTATGCTTTGACAATTCCCAACAAGAAACTGTCAATGACCACCAAGAAAGAATAAGATACTAGTGTACTTTTTGATTGGATAGGAGGAAAATCCATACTCCTATTGTTGCAGGGACAATTCTGCACAAACAGAACTATGGACACTAAATAGTGCATTGTTTATCAATTATAATAGGCGCAGTTAGAGTTTCCACATACCTCAGTCATAACAGAATTTGAACCCCCCAATCTCCTTACTGACAAGCTAGTGTGACAGAATCATTTAGGTCCCTAATTCATCGAAGATTGATCCCCAATGATGATTATCCAACCCAGGATATAAGACTACGGAGTCAGAGTCCAGAACTGTCAGAGCCACGGACTCATGCTTGCAAATTGCAAACCCTTTCGCTCACTCACTCATGACTAAAAACCACAGAGTCTATGTACGTTTTAAAGCTTTATTAAAAGTAAAAACATTTATTAAAATCAAGTTCATCATACAACATAAACGGTGGATTGAAAATGGAAAAGTGCTAAGTGATTTCACACATTAATTGTGGGCGATCCCTCACCTGGTTGGAACTTTAAATCTTCTTTGTGTTGCTGAATCGTTGCTGACTCCGTCTTAGTGATGATGATCTGATGTTGCTCTTGTTCTTAGAAGGGAAGCTTCTGTCTGTTATGAGAAAAACGGTGCATGTTAAAAAGCAATCATTCATTAGATGTGCCAAAAAGTGTAGCAAGACAAGCAACACCCTTCCCTGAAAAAAAGTGCAATGTTTAGTTTTGACTAGACAGTCACAAATTATTACATTTGTTTGTGTAGTCATAGTGACATTTTTTCATTCCTAGACAAAATACTAGGGAGTGGTGTATATGGCATATAAGAATCTGAAATGTATTTTCTAGGCGGAACATCGGCACAACCATCCACCGGTGCCGGGGCCATCGCGGAGGTGGGCACTCTTGGGGTAGAGGCGGTGCAACAGCCAGTGGAAGCTGCTGTGGGGGATGCCACGGTAGTGGCAGACAGCGGTAAGCAGACTGCAGAGTGTGCTCTCTGCACGGGTGTATATGTTGTACAGTACAATTATACTATACTCTTAAGAGAGAAGACTTACAAATTTAGAACTAAGTTTTTATTAACCAGGTAGTAGCCTCCTCTAAATTGACTTCAACTCAGCTGTGAAAGTTTTTTCGAGAATCCAAGTAAGATCAGAGATGAACTTAATGGATGGGATGAACGAAAAGGGAAAGAAGGGTATAAGTAAATGTGGAAGTACGAGCGAGTTAAAAGTAATGATGACTGACAAAGAATGATACGTGTTTTTCAATGCTGCCCGAGGTGGCTGGGAATATGATGCATGGCCGGTTGAAGGATGAAGCAAGGATGGGTGGCAGGAGAAAGGAAAGAGGACTACCTGGGGGGGGGGGGGTGAAACAGAAACTAGATGTGTAAGCAATATATCCTTTGGTTGAAATTTAAATGCAAGTCAAGCACGGATGCATGGCTTGCGGTTTCCAAAATAAAATGAAAATATTGTTTTCCCGTGAGAAAAAGTAAGGTTTGTCCACTTGAGACATTAAGTAGAATGATTGACATTTACTTTGAATGGATGGATGCCTGGATCATGGTACTATCTGACTCATAGATAGCATATGTGTATATAGAGAGAGTAGACGGTCACTGGATGAACTAAGTGTTACTTTGAAGAGCATGTAACACCGCACCCGCACGTCCGGTCCAGTGTAGGAAAGGCAAAGAAAAGAAGTTGTAATTTTTCCGAATACTACCATGAATAGTAGCAGTACTTTGTATTGCAAGCACAGCATATATCCGGCGATTACGGGGGCCACTCACTACCTCTGTTAATAATAGTACAACTCTGTCATTCATGTGTGGCCTATCAGTGTTCACTCAATAAAAAACAAAGCACCTAAAGTCATCCCATATGTAATCAAATACATATCATGTGAAGGGATAGATATTCATATTATTTATCTTCTTCATTTTCCTTTTCTAGTAGTCATTGGCACTGTAGGGTGAAAGTTAAATTAATTAAGCAGTAGCCCTTGTAACAGAGTATTCTCAGTGCCACCCGTAATAGAAAAGTAAGAGCTTCACCACCTGCATGTACTGGACTGGTACAGTAACGCAAGCCCGTGTCATCATGGTGTCCATCTGTTATTCTCGGGTGCAAGTTGACTGCGCTGGCATTATGCCGGCTTCCAGAAGTTTACGTACCAATTTCGCTAAACAAGAGAGAAAAAGAAGAATAAGACTGGTGTACTGTCATAGTCGACTCTAATGTAGTGAGTCCATAGTGCTCATAGAATTGATTCCTGACACTCCCACTAATGTTAGAGCAAGGCTGAAGAAGTGGGAGGTTAGATAGATACAGGCCACAAATGTTATGTACTGTGCTTGCAAGTTGCTAGTTCTACTGTGACACAACTTTCTGCTGAATTATTTTGTGTTAATCTTAAAGAGCATTGGTTACAGACTATGTTTTTCTTTCTTCATATAGATGCTCCTTCCAAACTGTCACGGAAGGAGCTGGCTAGACAGGCCCAGCAACGGAAACTGGAGGCGACTGTCGCCGAATATCGGCGGCTGGTGGCCCAGGAGGAGGAGGAAACGCAGTCGCAGATCACCACAACATCCACAGGGACAGCTTCATCCTCCTCCGCGCTCCCTGTGTCAGCCAGTCAGCGCAGGCCTCCAGCAGTACGGCGCCGTTGTACCACAGCCTCCCGCAACCGCCAGGCAGCCAAAAAATCAGCTGCCCCCCACAGCAGGTGCAAGGCACGCGTGCACCCCCTAACCCTCAGGGTGTCCTACCTTGAGCAGGAGCAGAAGAAACTGAGAATCCTGCTCAAGAACCTCCGCAAGGAGCATGACCACCTGGCCCAAAAAGTACGCCGCCGACAGCATTAGAGAAGGAGAGACTGTCCCTTGCCCCTTTTTTAAAGACTTTTGGGGGGAGGGAATTGGGAGTTGGGTTTTTTGGACTTTGGGGACTTTTTATCACAGACATTCTTTGGGGTTAGGTAGGGGGGGTGGGTCGGGTCTTGTGGGATAGTTTATTTTTGTTAGGGATATAAATAATTATTACTTTCAACTTAAACATAGCATACGTGTTTTTACTGCAGTTAAGGCTGGAGGGGGGGTTAACAGTAAGTTTGTTTTCCTGAAACTTAAGTGGCTTCTTGATTCAAATTGTGTAAGTAATTGGCCAAATGCTTACAAAAGTAAGTGCCTCTCACAGAGTTAGTGAATTCAATTGTCCTAGGACTTTACTAGTACTACCGCCAGTCTCTCGTCTCTCATACTACTCCATTAGTCTTCCTCCCCCCAAACGCTTATCTTACCTGTAATTCGTGTTTGAAATTAGGGCTAGGCACAGGGCTGGCTGCATGGCAAATTGCGATTAAGGTTGGCAATCCTTGGCGGTTGAAATGGCATCATTGCAGTGGTACTAGTGGTGGTACACAGTGGCAGTTGCAGCATATGAAAAAAAAGAAATTGAAACCTTGATTGACCTGAACGGAGCATTAGAACGGTACGATAGATACTATAGCAGGTGACAGTACACTAGAACAGTGCCAAAATGTAGCCTTACAAATGCTAAAGTTTCGAAAGTATAACTACTACTTGCGTGGAATTTGACATTGGCTACTACTACAAGAAATAGTACTGAAGGTGAAGGACACAGCAGCGTAATCATTTGCCACTTGTAGGAGGAGGATGTTCTTCATGATCAATCCATTTCATGGCGCCCATGAAAATCTGCTTTGATTTGCCAATAGTCATGGGTCTGTGTCAAGCTGAGTAAGAATATATCCTTCGATTCCTTCACCAGCCTTGAAATGTAATTCATTTTCAGTTGCTGTGACCTTATCCTCCCCAGCAAGTGTGTGGAATTATTGTTGTCATTTACTCACACATCAATGAAAACCACACAGCCTGGGGGAAGAGGGTTAGGGTTTGGAAATTGGATGGGAATGGGGTTTTTTGGGAAAGTTTTGTTGAGAGAGGAAAAAAACACAGCATGGACAAACAACAAATGAAGATAAACAAATCTTAGGATACGAAGATATCCATAAATATTTTAAGGGACATAAAGGAAGTGCATGCACTTCTGCAGGCATGAAGTTGATTGCAAAATGGATGGTTAGGTTACTTTAACTAAGTAGTACTTTCTAATGAATGAAAGAATGCGACAGTACAGGGCTGCAGTAATTCTGCTTTTTCACTTGCCTATCTCTGCACTCAGAGAAACACTTTGTTCATTAAATTATTTTAAAAAATAGCAAAGTAAAACTATACAATGGCTGGAGGGATTAATTTAGAAGCAGAGAGCAAAGAAATGCAGAGTCACACTCATAGAAGTTCACAGCAATAACATTACTTAAAAGATAAGTAGAAATGAATGGATACTGTTACTGTATGTTGTTGTACTTGTCCTGTTGAATTTGGGAAGTGTCATGCATCAAGCCATTCCTCTTTCTTATTTGCGGTACTCCTCCGTTCCATCTGACGCTTCGTCGATCAATGTTGGTGACCAGAAGACACCCTGTCCACTGCCTGCCTGGCGGATGCTGAATTGCAGCTCGCTAATGTGAAGCCTTACTTCATCCTTTTTTCCATTGCACAGGGTGAAAGCCGCCCTGTAAATGTTGATGGAAAAACAGGAAGTGATATTAAAACACCACTGAGAAATAAATATAAGGTACGTACGCTGTGCAGTGCAAAAAGTCACACTTTCAGTTTCAGAATCGACAGTACAATAGTTTCGAAAGGGCGTACTCTGAGTCTCCTTTTGAAGGATAAATAAGTATGGGCGAATTTTCCGGATCTTTCCCCTCAAGCTAGGTGTAGTGTAAACTACGATTTTAGAACAAAATTAGACCTTTCCAGCGAGTGCTCCCAGACCCTTAAACATGCTAAAATGTAGAATACCCCCAATCAGACCCCAAAAACGTGCGATACTGCTACCGGTCTGAGGCCTAGTGGAAAATGGTGACAAAACGTACTTTGAAAGTAAAGTAGGCCCAAATCCCCCCTTTCCCACCATGGATGTTCTTCAAACCACTTGCAACCAAAATTAGACATTTCTCGACAAGTGCTCCAAGAGTAGACCACAGAACCCAGTTGCCAAAATCTCGAACACCCCCAAACACATGCAATACTGCTAACCCTAACGAGCCCTAAATTAAAAATAGTGTCAAACACTTTCTTCAACTAGGCAACTCCCCTTTGCCACCATGGATTTTCTCCAAACCACTTGCAATCAATAGTATCCACACCCAGCGTTGCTCCAAGCCCCCGCAACCCCCCCCCCAAACACAAGGAACCCCCCAAGCAGGCCCCCGAAAACACGAAAGTGAGCGAAAACTCTGAAAAGTTAAAAACTTTTTCACCATGTATTTTATCCAAAACACTTTTATCCTGTATTAGACCTTCCTAGCAATGCCCCCAGACCCGTCAACCCAGGCGGAAACAAGTTTAACACGCCCAAACAGCCAAAAAGCAAAACCTTAAAAAGTGAGACTTAGCAAATTTCGGGCCTACCTGGAATTCAGTCCAAATGCGCTGTGCAGCTAGGCCCTAACTCGCCTTTTCCACCATGGATTTCCTGAAAAACAAATGCAATCAACATTAGACTGTGCCAGCAGTGCTCCCAGACCTCAAAACCCACCCACAAAAACCTAGAAGCCCCCCAAACAGCACTCCAAAGACAAGCAAGTGAGAAAAAACGCGAAATCTTTTTCACCTCCGATTTTCTCCAAACCACTTTTATCCGGTATTAGACCTTCCCAGAAATGCCCCCAGGCCTGTCAACCCAGGCGAAAACAAGTAGAAGACCCCCAAACAGCCAAAAAGCAAAAAAAAAAAAATTAGGCACATTTCCAAAATCACTCCACGCGCACTCTGCAGCTAGGCCCTAACTCCCCTTTGCCACCATTGATTTTCTTCAAACCACTTGTAATCAACACTATCCATACCCAGCGTTGCTCCAAGCCCCCCCAACCCCACCCAAACACCAGGAACCCCCCCCAAGCAGGCCCCCGAAAACACGAAAGTGAGCGAAAACTCTGTAAAGTGAAAAACTTTTTTACCACGGATTTTCTCCAAACCACTTTTATCCGGTACTAGACCTTCCCAGCAATGCCCCCACACCCATCAACCCAGGCGAAAACAAGTAGAAGACCCCCAAACTGCCAAAAACAAAAATACAAAAATGGGGACTTTGAAATTTTTAGGCACATTTCCAAAATCACTCCACGTGCGCAGCTATGCCCTAACTCCCCTTTGCCACCATGGATTTTCTCCAAACCACATTCAATCAAAACTAATAATACTCAGCATTGCTCCAAGCCCCCCCAACCCCCCAAACACCAGGAACCCCCCCAAGCAGGCCCCCGAAAACACAAAAGTGAGCGAAAACTCTGTAAAGTGAAAAACGTTTTCACCACGGATTTTCTCCAAACCACTTTTATCCGGTATTAGACCTTCTCAGCAATGCCCCCACACCCGTCAACCCAGGCGAAAAAAAGTAGAAGACCCCCAAACAGGCAAAAAGCAGAAATACAAAAACGGGCACTTCGAATTATTTTGGCCTCATTCCAAAATCACTGCATGCGAGCTCTGCAGCTAGGCCCTAACTCCCCTTTGCCACCATGGATTTTCTTCAAACCACTTGCAATCAAAACTACCCATACCCAGTGTTGCTACAAGACCCCCAACCTACCCCCAAACACCAGGAACCCCCCCCAAACAACACCCCAAAAACAGGCATGTGAGTAAAAACGGAAAAACTTTTTCACCATGGATTTAGTCCAAACCACTTTTATCCGGTATTAGACCTTCCCAGCAATGCCCCCAGACCCGTCAACCCAGAAGAAAAAAAGTAGAAGACCCCCAAACAGGCAAAAAGCAAAACCGGAAAAACTCACACTTAGAAATATTTAGGCCTCATTCCAAAATCACTACTAGCGCGCTCTGCAGCTCGGCCATAAGTCCCCTTTTCCACCATGAATTTCCTGAAAAACAAATGCAATCAAAATTAGACTGTGCCAGCAGTGCTCCCAGACCCCCCGACCCAGCACCGCAAATCTAGAACACCCCCAAAGAAACCCCCAAAAACCTGCAATACTGGTATATTCAAAACATGGCAAATTGCGCTGTTCACAAAAAACAAACAGCAATTGGTTTCAACAGAGACAGACAGCCATTGCTGTCCACTGCATGCCATCTTCTCATTATTCATTACCTGTTCTACTTTTTGTCCGCATCTTCTTCGGAAAGTGAGGGCCCACAGAGCAGCCTCTCCTGTAAATTTCAGAAGTAAGTCTGTCAACAATCCGCAAGCATGTAGTCAGTCAGTTATTTCAGTCTCACTTGAGGGGACTCGTCTACGAAGACAAAGTTTGTTTTTTCTCCATAATCCATCCATCTGCCTTGAGGGAAATGGATAGGGGGAGTCTGGAGGAGGAGGATAGAGGAACATGATTGAGTTGTGAACTTGTGAACATCAGGAAATGAAATGAAATGAAATGAAAAATTGCACTTGTATAGCGCATAACTACCTGGAGGCCTCGCAGCGCTTGTGACTAATTGCTTAACGCGGGCTCAGGGTAGATCAGTAGGTTTTCGCAAACAAGTGCGTTTTCAAAGCTTTCCTAAAGGACATGTGATTGCTGTTTCCTCGGATAGGGAGAGGGAGGGAGTTCCAGAGTCTGGCCGCAGAATGGGAAAAGGAACGGCCACCCCAGCGGGCTCTGTTGATTTTAAAGGAAGTTGCCAGCTGGAGGGTGCCAGAGCGGAGGGGGCGAGATGGAACATAAGGCGTGACCATGGAATGCAGAATTGCCGGGCCTACTCGATGAAAGGATTTGTGCAGAATGCACATGGCCTTAAATTGCACTCTTGCAACCATTGGGAGCCAATGGAGTTCCTTTAGGGCCTTCTTCGCTGACTGCCAGCGGGGCAGATTGTACAATAGGCGGGCCGCGCTATTCTGGGTGACCTGAAGCCTCTGTATAACAGAAGCCGGGGCTCCCAAATAGAGGGCGTTCCCATAATCCAGGCGGGAGAGTATCAGGGCCTGGACCATGACCCTCCTTGCCTGGAAAGGGAGCAGAGGAAGCACCTTACGGAGCATCCTCATTAGCCCAAAGCAGGTGGCGGCAGTCTTGGTGGCTTGGACCGAGAAGTCAAGCGCTGTGTCGAGCCAGATCCCGAGGCTCTTTATCTGGGACTTCGGGATGGGGAGCAGGCCCAGACATGGTGGCCAGATGGATGCAAGGGCAGACGGGGGAGGATTACCAAGAAGGATGATGTCTGTCTTCTCCCAGTTGAGCTTCAGACAAGAAGCTTGCATCCACCTGGCGACAGCCTCTAGACAGGGACCTAAGGTGTTGGACGATCCCTCCGAGTGGTCTAAAGAGACCACCAGTTGGGTATCGTCCGCGTAGGTGACAATACGCACACCGAAGGGAGGAACTATCCTGTCTAGAGGTTCCATGTAGGCATTAAAAAGGGTGGGACTCAAGGAGGAGCCCTGAGGGACCCCGCACCTGAGTGGATGTGTAGGAGAAGCTACCTCACCCTCGAAGACCTGAAAGAATCGCTCGCTCAGGAAGGATGCCAGCCATTCCAGGGCCGCGCCCGACACGCCCATGGTCGCCAATCGTTGTAATAGCGTGGCATGGTTGACCGTGTCGAACGCGGCGCTGAGGTCCAATAAGATGATGGCAGCCTTTCCTCCCCGGTCCAATACGGCCCTTGCTTCTTCCGTTACCGCTAGAAGGGCGGTTTCGGTACCGTGCTGAGGACGAAATCCTGTCTGGGAGGCACGCAACAGACCATTGGATTCCAAATAGTCTGTTAAGATGTTATTAACGTGCCTCTCAAGCAGTTTACTCAGCCACGGAAGTAACGAAATAGGGCGGTAGTTGGCCAAGTTACTCTGGTCCAGGGTGGGCTTTTTCAGCAATACCCTCACCATAGCACACTTCCATGAAGATGGAACAGATTTAGAGACAATGGAAGTGTTAAGGACGTCTAAGATAACCGGACGAATAACGTCCAGGACCTTGATAAGGGTCTGAGGGGGTGCTGGGTCATTGGGCGACCCAGAGGTGATCTTAGGAATTAATCTATCTAGACCACAGGCATCGAGAAGTGGAATTATGTCAAGCCCACAAGGGACCAAGGAATCAGAGATTGTGGGTGCGGAAAAACCCGCATTGTCCTTAGGATTGCTGAATGAGGAGTAAATGGTCTGGATTTTTTGAGAGAAGAAAACAGCCAGCTCATTACAGCGGTCTTGCGCGCCTTCAGCGGAAGGACGCTCAGCAAGAGGTGAGATAAGGGACTTTGCTATCTTAAAAATTTCCCTAGGAGCGTTGGCAGCTGCATTAATTTTCCCTTCATAAAAAAGAACTTGTGCCGTCTTAATCTCTGATTTATAAAGCTTTATTGCATCCCTGTATTCGGCTTTCCTAGGCTGAGAGTGGTCCTTCCTCCAAGCTCTCTCAAGTTTACGGCACTCTAGTTTCATTGACCTAAGAGCAGGTGTGTACCATGGGGCAACTTTGGGTCTTCTTATAGATTTACAGGGGCATTTAGGAAATACCTGGTCAAGGGTACTGGAGATCCAGTTATCAAAGTTATTAGTAGCCGAGGAAGGATTAATAGCCTTCCTCGGTGGGTCTCGTGCAAGAGCAGCTACCCAATCGGGGAAGGAAAGTGAGGACCATTCCCTTCCCAGGTGCTTAGCAGAATCTTGAAAGGAGGAGGGGAGATTGGTGAGCCAGGTGAAAGGTATTAAAAATGCAGACTGCAGCACCATCAAATCAATAAGGAAAATAAGATGAAGACAGTGCTGATGATGGACTTGTTGTGATTAGGGGATTAGAGTTTTGTTGTGGTAAAAGTTGCAAAACAAAGAAAGACACACAGGAATAATAGTGAATAAGTACGGAAAAAAAGGAACTAATTTTCAGGCCTCGGTGTCAGGGAAGCAGAGCTCATCCTCAAAGTCTATGAATTGAGACGGGAGTAGGTCTGGTGACAGAGAAGAACTTCCGTTGGCGCCACCTAAGTCGGTGTCCTCTTCTTCATGCGTGCACTCACGTATTTTGTAAACGGGTGGTATGAAGTGCTGATTCATCTTGATTATTGTTAACCTCTCCACATTTTTGGGCAAAAGGAAGGTCCTTTTTGAAGTAACAATGGCACCAGCAGCACTGAAAACACGTTCAGAAGACACGCTTGCGAGTGGGCAAGACAAATAATTTAGAGCCAGGTTGGTGATCAGTCGCCATACAGAGCTTTTCGTATACCGATATCCCAATGGGTTCTCATTATGACAGACCTCTGTTGGGTCATCCAGATAGGCCTGCACCACCGACTCAAGGTTCTCCAGGGTTGATCCACTTTGCATACCATCTGCGACCTTTGCTTCAGTGGACCGAGCAAACGCTTGCCGAGTTAGCCAATCCCCTTCCGACAATATTTTTTTGCGACCTGGTGCAGGTGAGGATGATGATACGGTTGCTGGTGTCGTTAACGGCTGTGAGGGAAAGTGACTCCCTTCAGCCACGGATTGAGAAGTGGAACTTGACGCCGGATGGCCTGCTGATTCAGTTGTACTTGTGCTGTCTCCTTGAAGGTTCTGCCGCTCTCTTTCTAACCAAGTGGCTGACACAGCTAGCCACTGTTTGTACTTTGAAACATCTGCTTCATCAAAAGGAATGAATGCTTTGCTAGCCACTGCCTTTTTGTACCGTGGATCCAGAATAGTGGCACAATTATAATGTTGTTCTGTATGTATTTTTGTAAGCCTTTCATTGTGAAGTAGGCGCCTTAATAACTAACCCTGGGTGAAGTACTTCGCTACGCCCACGGAGTGGACGTAGCGTTACCTACTTCGCCCTGTGTGAAGTAGGCATAGCAGGCAACACTACGCCCACTCCATGGGCGTAGCGAAGTTGGCCGCCACCCGCCTCCATCCCGCCCTCCCCTATATACCTTATTTTTGTTAAATAGCATTAGAAAAGTAAATAAAAAGCACTTACCTTGTCCGCTGCGTCCGGGGCTCCCTTTTCCAATTGCGCCGCCGTCATGGATACCAATGCGCATGCGCGGGCGTCCACGCATGCGTATTTCTCGCGAGAAATGCACATACGTAGGTGGGCATAGTTTCTCGCCCACTTCGCGTAGCTTCGCGAAGCCCCACTACGCCTACTACGCCGAGGGTTATTAATAACTTCTCTGCCAAATTATATGCTTCTCGCTTTTCACCATCCTCTCTGAACGTTGAAGACACGTGCTTCAGTTGGTGCTCTAGCATGCGCAACAATGGGATAGCTTTGCTCAAAGAACAGTCCTCCCTGCTGACTTCACGCGTCAACAGCTCAAAAGGACGAAGCATGTTTGTCAGGCTTGCAATTAGCTTCCATTCCTGCAACTCTAGCCTCATCTCTTTGTGAGAAGAACCCAGTTTATAGACATAGTCATTTATTACCTCCCACTGCTCAGACAGACGCTCAAGCATGTAAAAGGTTGAGTTCCAATGTGTTTCCACCTCCTGGATTAGTCCTTTGACTGGCAGTTTATGTTCATATTGAATGGTCCTGAGCTGCTTCCGGGCCTTAAAAGAATGGCTGAAATGTGTGCAGATTCTTCGGCAGATGTTCAGTAATTTGATGACTGGCTCTTCTTTTTTCAAGAAGCCTTGCACCACGTTGTTAATACTGTGAGCCAAACACGGCACTCTGAAATAGCCACCTTGCTCCATGGCCTTAACTATATTACTGCCATTATCCGTGGAAACATAACCAACTGTGCGATTTCTTGGATGCAGCCAATCATTTACCTTCCTGTTAAACTCCTCCAAAAGGTTAGGTGCAGTGTGAGATTTCTCCATGGCAAACATGCCTACTGTTGCATGTTTGCGAGTAGCTTGAAAAACTTCCTCCGTGTCAATACCTGCTTGTTTTAACTGTTTTTCGACCACTGCAAAAGAGACCCAGTGTGCAGTGATGCACATGATGCACATGTAATCAAGGGCTTAGCAACTGGTCCACATGTCTGTTGCCATGTGGATAGTGTGAACAGCACTCTTCAGAATAGCTGCGCCAATCACCTCCAGCACATCTTGATGTAGTGCTGGAACCGCAACTCTGGCAAAATAGGACCGGCTAGGAACCTTCCATTTAGGGCAGACTGTTGCCACTAATTCTAGAAACCCCACCCCTTCCACGAAAGAAAAAGGGAGAAGGTCCAGTGCTAGCATTTTAGCCAGCCTTGCGTTATACAGACGTAACGTTGGGTGGTTGCGTTCAAATGGCGCCTCCGACCACAACATTTGGCGAATGGTGGGCTGGATCATTTTACGTGATGATGATGATGATGACATCTTCAAACCAGTTAGGCCCATTGATGTAGTTTTTCGCATAGGTGTCTCCCCCACGCTCTTAGTGTGCCTCATAGATGTTGGAGGGGTAGAGGGTGTGGGTGATACCACTGCAGTGCTGCTGCCAGCAGAACTGGGTGTACCAGAAAAAATGTCTGTCACTTCTTCACTTCCCCCCTGCACGATCAGCCTCTCGTCATCATCAGATGCAATATCAAGGGATACATTTGGATTTGTTTTTCTTTTGCCTTCCTCGATCTTCCTCATGTGTGCTTCCCAAATGATAGCGTGGTGTTGCTTGACATAACCGCTCTGGCCTCCGGTACCATAGTTGGTACCAAGCTTACCCCGACTAACTAATGTTTTACAAATCGAACAAGCGACCATGTTTTCCGCCCTTTGGCTAACAGTAAAGAAGTCTCAAACTGGGGACTGGTGATGTCTGCTGGAGGTGGAGGTGCTACTTTGACTTTCACTGCCAGATGAAGTGGAGGATGGGCGTGACTGAATTCGTTTCTGTTGTTCACTTACAGCACCACTACTTGAGGTTGAGCTGGATGGAGGTCCATGCCGGCCCTTCTGACTAAAAAAGATGGAAGCTGTTGGTGTTGTAGTTAACGGTGGTGGTACCAGTGCCGCAACGCCCATATCCCGCTCAGCAGCCATTCGGGATAGGGTCAAAATGTGTGTCTGCTGCATGCCCGCTGGGGCTGGAGTGACGACTGTGATGACTGGGTCGTCGTCAGACTGTTCATCAGCAGCAGAAGACACCACTTCTTGTTCGTCATCATCACCTGGAGGTCAAAGCTTTGCGGAAGCCTTCCTTTTAAGCTTAGCTACCTTTGTCGGCTCATGGCGTGACTCACTCTCAGACTGCATGGCTGGGTTCCAATCACGATCAAGGTCATCAGAATGAAGGGGGCTTGAAGAAGATCTTGTAGTAGTAGTAGTAGTATCCCTCCTTGACCTTTTTCTTGCTGGGGATCTGGAAGACAATGGATAATCATCATCAGGAGGAGTGGCTTCCTCAGATGATACCTCCTCTTGAATATCAATTTCCTGATGTGCCTCTACTTCTGGAGGAACAAGCGTTGTAGGCAGTTGTGCCACTCCATGAACCTCTAGTTGCACCTCTCCATGCACCTGTCCATGCGCCTCTCCTTGCGGCTCTACTTGTGCCTCTCCTTGCGGCTCTACTTGCGCCTCTCCTTGCGGCTCTACTTGCGCCTCTCCTTACGGCTCTACTTGCGCCTCTCTTGCGGCTCTACTTGCGCCTCTCCTTGCAGCTCTACTTGCGCCTCTCCTTGCGCCTCTCCTTGCCCATGTACTTGCGCTTGTACTAGTTGCACGTGTGGTTGTCGTTGCGGCTGTGGTTGTTGAACACTCGTCAGCTGAGTTACACCCGGCATTGATTGGATGGTACTTTCTTGTGATGAGCCAACATCACTGGTCGATGATGATTGAACAACCAAAGTGGCTGCCGCAGAAGCACTCATGGTCTTGGACCTAACTTGGCATGGTGGTACTGAGCCCAATGAAGCGGAGGTGCTGCTTCCAGCTCGGTCCCCGGCAGACACCGCTGCTGCTGTAGGCGTAGTTTTTTCCCCCAAAAAAGGTGTCGGTGGGCACACCAGTCTCCTTGGTAGGTGGTGCCACTTTCTTTTTCTGCTCCTTCTTACTGGCAGTGGCAATGGCAACTTTTTTCGCTGAGGCACTACGGCCACCTTTCTTTGGGCCCATCTTCTTCAGATGTCAGAACAGCAGGCCGCAGTTGCACGAGTTTCAGAGTTGTCTTGTCTGTGGCCACACATGACGTCGCATGACGTTGTGCTGCACAAACCGCTGCAGGACTTCTTCCTGGCACTGGTGGTTCTCTTGTGCATCTAAAAGCAATGGAAGTCAGAGGAACATCAGTTAAACACCCCAAAAAGTAAAAAAACACACCAAAATCACCACAATCCCATGCCATCCATGCCCTCAATTATGTTTAAATTCAAGACACCCCACAGAAAGACTAGGCGCATGCACCACTGAGTACCCCTGGGCATAATGGTTGAAAGCCAGGCAAACTGGGTGCAGGCCTGAGCACACTGCCTGCCTTCAAAATGGCCCCTTGAACCCCACCACATGGCCAGGCCCTGCCTGTACCAGGGCTCAAAATGGCCCCCACCCACATGGCCCGGCCCCAACAACACCCCAAAAAGTCGAAAAACACATATAAATCACCACAATCCAATGCCATCCATGCCCTCAATGATGTTTAAATTCAAGACACCCCACAGAAAGACTTGACTTGGTCCATGCACCACTGAGTACCCCTGGGCATAATGGATGAAAGCAAGGCAAAATGGGTGCAGGCCTGAGCACACTGCTTGGCTTCAAAAGGAGCCCTTGACCCCCAGCTAGGGTGACCAACCGTCCGTAAATTTCACGGACAGTCCATAATTTTGGCCGTCTGTCCGTTGTCCGTGAAGGATTCTTTAACGGACGCCATTTGTCCGTCATTTTAGCCGGGCCCTGGTCGCTCCCACCTCCCTTCTTCACTCCCATGTAGTATCAAAACGCAGATATCTAGCAGTATTGGAGAGGCACAGCGGGTTGGCAGCCCTGACACCTCCAGCCCTCGATGAGCTGTTAAGAGGTGCTCGAAGGTGACTGAGAGGAGGGGCTGCAGCTTCAGGAGCAGGGGCATCTATTCAGATGCAAACAGCCCTGAATGGTCAAGCTTCTGCAATTTAGAGGGGCATCACATAGTCCATTTCTACCCAGGGTCCCAAACATCCTAGACTCCGCTCAGCCAGTTTACACAGAGGCAGCACGTGGTTCTCTTCACAGAGCTTAATTACTGTCACTAAATTGTAAGCAAACCTCGGTTCTTTGAACATGCAGTCTATAATGTAATACAATAAATAAAATGCACAATCGCACCCACACTGATTAACAAAGTATGGAGGACAATCAGTTCAATCAGTTCTCTTAGAGTATCTCCTGTAAGTACTGTACATCGCAGTGGGGGATGGCATTTTGGACAGAGAGCCTCTTGTGCAGGAGGGGGCGAGGAGCCCAAGATGATACTTGAATACTGCATGCCCACCCCTGTGCCCACCCTGGTGGATCCTGTTCCCCCTCCTGTGATGGCTCTTGTCCCCCCTGTGGTGGATCATGTCTCTGCCCTGGGTGGCTTCTGTCCCAGTCGTGAAGTTCTTGATGGGCCTCTTCTCAAAAGGGCTCAGCTCAAAATTAATATGGAAAGGTGGGCGAGTAAGAAAGTGAAGGGATGGGTGGATGGCTGGATGAATTAGTGAAAGGGTAAATGGATGAATGAAAGAGGGAATACATGGATAATGAGAGAGGATGGATGGATTGATGAATGAGGGGAAGGATGGATGAGAGAAAATGCAAATAGCTGGATGTATGGGTAGAAGGGTAGCTGGATGATGGATGAGGGGAAGATGGATGAGGGGAAGGATGGACGGATGGAGGGGTAGGATGGATGGATGAGGGGAAGGATGGATGGAGGGGAAGGATGGATGGATGAGGGGGAGGATGGATGAATGAGGGGATGGATGGAGGGGAAGGATGGATGGATGGATGGATGAGTGGGCGAAAGGATGGATGGATGATGAGGGGAAGGATGGAGGGGAAGGATGGATGGATGGATGAGTGGGTGAAAGGATGGATGGATGATGAGGGGAAGGATGGATGGAGGGGAAGGATGGATGAGGGGATAGATGGAGGGGAAGGAAGGATGGATAGATGGATGATGAGTGGGTGGGTGGAAGGAAGGATGGATAGATGATGAGGGGAAGGATGGATGGATGATGAGGGGAAGGATGGATGGATGGATGATGAATCTTGCTTTTATCTTAAACCTTGGGCCGCAGTTTTTGAGATCTCGGAAGGGAATTGCGATTTCAAGGGTAAAATGGTACTCAAATATATGGTGAAGGGGATACAGAGTCAATTACTGGGGTTTACTAAAGAGAGGAGAATTATGACCTCAAACGTAAAGTGGTAATCAAATATATGGAGAATGAGATGCTGATTTTAGCATCGTGTGGTCATGAGAGAGGGAGAAACAGAAACATGTATAATAAAGAATACTGCATTTTTCTTTGCAAATGGTGAAAAACAACAAGATTATAAATGAAAGGAATATAACGTTACTTGATACCACTTTCAGACCAGATAGAAAAGTTCACTAAATGCAATCCAGATAGAAGGGTTTATTAAATGTGTGTGGTTCGCTTGCTCGCAATAATATATTAACAATTATCCTGTCTAAGATAACCAGGTCAGCTCTAGATATACCCTTACTTGTTGGCATGAGGAATTTAGTTTCTGACCCTTATTAAGTCTTGTTAAGTACTGTTAAAGAAGCCTGGCACTCTTTGCATTAGCGTGGTCGCTGATTTTTAAAGTAAGAACATTTTTTAACTTGAAAACGTTTTTAATTGTATGTCTTGTATATTGTGTTTTGTTTTGTAACAGCCCTGAAGAAGTCCCTTGTGGACGAAACGCGTCGGCTGTATATCCTGTACATTGTTGACTATCTGAACTAAATAAAGAACTCTCAAGATTATAAGAAGAAAAACTCCTTGATGTGATCATTACTGTTTACTGAATGGAATTTATCAGTTCCTTTAAATGTTGAAGTGGTGCACCGTGGCCTTTTTTCAAATCTGTCTATAGTTCACGTGATTGAACCTACACTGTGACAGTGGGTGTTTTTTGAAGTGTGCACACAAACTGCCCCATGTATTAGAGTGGGGACCCAAAAAAGAAAAAGATATTTCTTGGAGAATATTTGACTAGGTGCTGTCCTTGTGGGAATCCACCACTGTCGCATTCCTTCTTGAACGAAAGGATGGATGGATGATGAGGGGAAGGTTGGATGGAGGGGAAGGATGGATGGATGGATGGATGGAGGGGAAGGAAGGATGGATAGATGGATGATGAGTGGGTGGGTGGAAGGAAGGATGGATAGATGATGAGCGGAAGGATGGATGGATGATGAGGGGAAGGATGGATGGATGGATGATGAGTGGGTGGGTGAAAGGATGGATGATGGAGATTGGGTGGGTGAAAGGATGGATGGATGGATGGATGAGGAGTGGGTGGGTGAAAGGATGGATGGATGAGTGGATGGGTGGGTGGATGGTGGGTGGGTGAAAGGAAGGATGAGTGGATGGGTGGGTGGATGGTGGGTGGGTGGATGGTTGGGTGGATGATGGGTGGGTGGGTGGGTGGATGAGTGAAATGATGGATGGATTGATAAGTGCAATGGTGAATGAATGGACGTATGAGTGAAAGGGTGGATGTAAGGATGCATGAGTGAGTGAAAGGGAGGGTAGATGGACAAAAGGATGAATAGATGTGTGAAGGAGTGAAATGATAGATGGATGAGTGATAGGGTCAATGATGGATTCATGAGTGGATGAGTAGATGGATGGATGGGTGGATGGATGGAAGGAAGGAAGGATGGCTAAGTGAAAAGGTCGATGGAGAGAGAAAGGGAGGATGGATGGACGACTAAAAGAGTGGATGGGTGGAAGGATTAGTAAGTGAAAGGACGGCTGGATTGGTGAAAGGGTAAATGGCTGGATGGATGAGTGAATGGATGGATGGGATGAAGAGTGGATGGATTAGTGTACAGATGGATAGGGTGAAAGGGTGGATGGATGGATAATGGATGGATGAGTGAAAGGATGGATGAAGGGATGGATGAGTGAAATGATAGATGGAAGGATACATGATGGATAGGTTTGCAATGGTTGAATATGTTTGGAAATGGCTTGGCTTACTTATATACTATTGCGCGACCTATGATGTGTCTGTAAAACTTACCTATTGTCCTGAAGTTTTGTCCTGAATTTTGACCTCCTGTCCTGAATTTGTGACCTGAATTTTGACCCTTTGTCCTGAATTTTTACACTCACCGTCCTGAATTTGCACCAAAGCCAGTTGGTCACCCTACCCCCAGCCACATGGCCAGGCCCTGCCTGGACCAGCCATCAAAATGGCCCCCACCCACATGGCCAGGCCCCAACAGCACCCAAAAAGTCGAAAAACACACAAAAATCACCACAATCCAATGCCATCCATGCCCTCAATGATGTTTAAATTCAAGACACCCCACAGAAAGACTTGGTCCATGCACCACTGAGTACTCCTGGGCATAATGGATGAAAGCAAGGCAAACAGGGTGCAGGCCTGAGCACACTGCCTGGCTTCAAAATGGCCCCTTGACCCCCACCACATGGCCAGGCCCTGCCTGTACCAGGGCTCAAAATGGCCCCCACCCACATGGCCAGGCCCCAACAACACCCCAAAAAGTCGAAAAACACATATAAATCACCACAATCCAATGCCATCCATGCCCACAATGATGCTTAAATTCAAGACACCACACAGAAAGACTTGGTCCATGCACCACTGAGTACCCCTGGGCATAATGGATGAAAGCAAGGCAAACTGGGTGCAGGCCTGAGCACACTGCCTGCCTTCAAAATGGCCCCTTAACCCCCACCACATGGCCAGGCCCTGCCTGGACCAGCCCTCAAAATGGCCCCCACCTACATGGCCAGGCCCCAACAGCACCCAAAAAGTCGAAAAACACTCACAAATCACCACAATCAAATGCCATCCATGCCCTCAATGATGTTTAAATTCAAGACGCCCCACAGAAAGACTAGGTCCATGCACCACTGAGTACCCCTGGGCATAATGGTTGAAAGCAAGGCAAACTGGGTGCAGGCCTGAGCACCCTCCCTGGCTTCAAAATGGCCCCTTGACCCCCACCACATGGCCAGGCCCTGCCTGTACCAGGCCTCAAAATGGCCCCCACCCACATGGCCAGGCCCCAACAACACCCCAAAAAGTCAAAAAACACTCAAAAATCACCACAATCCCATGCCATCCTTGCCTTCAATGATGTTTAAATTCAAGACACCCCACAGAAAGACTAGGCCCATGCACCACTGAGTACCCCTGGGCATAATGGTTGAAAGCAAGGCAAACTGGGTGCAGGTCTGAGCACACTGCCTGGCTTCAAAATGGACCCTTGACCCCCAACAACATGGCCAGGCCCTGCCTGGACCAGGCCTCAAAATGGCCCCCACCCACATGGCCAGGCCACAACAACACCCCCAAAACTCGAAAAACACACAGAAATCACCACAATCCAATACCATCTATGCCCTCAATGATGTTTAAATTCAAGACATCGCACAGAAAGACTTGGTCCATGCACCACTCAGTACCCCTGGGCCTACTGGCAAGTGTGGCTTTATAGGCACCCCAAAATTTAAAACAAAATCCACATATAACAGTCAGGTAAAATTCCATGACATAAATGAGATTTAAGTTCAACCAAACTCACAGAAACAGTTGTATTATGCACCCATGACTAACCCTGGGCCTACTGGATACTGTAGCTACCCACATTATATATTTTTTTTAAGTTGTGAAAAAGTTTTACAATTGTAGTTGCAGCAATTGCAATGCCCCAAGGAAACAACACCAACTTACTTGTAAAATCTCAAATCCAAAAGTGATCCAAACTCCAAAGTCCCAAAAGTCCTCAAATACAAATATCCAGCAGCAGCCACAAAAAGTAATCCTTCCAGCTCCAGATCCAAATGAAAAGTGACCAGGACATGGACAAAGCAATGGGAGGAGCCTGCTTGACAGGAACAGGAAGTTGTAGACTCTGGGGCTCTTCCTTCCTCCCACCCACCCCAAAATGGACTCCTTGCACAAAAAAGTGCAGCCAAATGTCCATCTGAGGAGTTATTATGATCAAAATCATACTTTTCAGAAGGTTTTTGCTGCCTGCGGTGGATTTCTTGTGCAGAATTGCAATTTTTGCAATTTCGGGAACGCGAGCTGTTCAAATCTCCCGCCGGAAGTCAGCTGCGCGCTGCATCTACGTGTTCGGCATTGTTTACTCCCGCGATGCGTGATCGCGGGCCTTTATGACGTACTCGAGTTGTTAAACTCTCGCTGTGCAAGATGGCAAGCCGCGATAACGTAATTGTGTTCGAAAAACTCTTGCGCGATCACGCAGCAAGATCGAAAATGGCGCAGCACACGCAAAACCGGGAGAAAAACAACTCGGTGGACTCAGAGTCAACGCCACGCGCGCGATATTGTATTTTTCAAGCGCGACCAAGCAAAATATTTCGTAGCTTGCGAATTTGCGGATTATTGGGCAAATTTGCGCGATTCGCGGATCGCGAAATCGTCAAAAATCTGCAAATTCGCCCGCGAAACGGATTTTACGCCCACGCTTAAAATGTATTCCTGTAACATTTCATAATTTAATAGAGCTTCCAACATGATTTCATCTGAAATTTCATTTTCTTCATTATAAATTTGAAAAATCATTTCATGTAATTCGATGTCCTCTAATGCTTCAATGAAATCCTCATCCATTGTTTTATCGAAGAAATCGCAGCTCATATCTGCAGCAATATTTCCATCTTCATTTTCACAATCAATAAAAGGTACATTTAACTCCTCTATCAAAGTGTTAGAAAGTTCTACACTTTCTTCTACATAGTTCTGCTCTTCTTCCATAGTGATTTTTTTAAAGGTTGTTGTTCCTTGTAGACAAACATAAACACTTTATTTTATCGTTTTTCCTATTACTTAATACAAAACTAGCTTTATCAACTAATTTTCCTTTTAAAAAATATTTTACAAATACCATTGTCAACTACTTTATAAGACCATATTAATAAAGTTGCTTATATGATTTTTTAGTTATAAAATGTTCTTACATTTTGAAACCTGTCACTCCTTATCACTATAGGAAAAAACTAAGGCTATTATAATAAAATGCAGTACTAAAGAAAATACATTATATCTATTCACTTTACCAGTTGCAAAGTAGTAGATATGTTATAGTAAAATGCAAAGAATACAGGTACACTCAGTATATATTATTCCTATTTTATTCAAATATGTTTAAAAGATAAAACCATCTTTACATACTTATGTAGTTCATCCACGTTCTCTTACTCCAGCTCTGTAGAAGTACATCTCATTTTTAACACTTACTTATACTTACCTTCAAAATAATAAATTAAAATAATTAATTAATATAAAATTAGCATCTGTAGAAGATACAAAAAAATTCAGTTGCAATTCATCTATGACAACACAAAATAATTTTTTAAAGCACTTCATTTGCCTTTTTGGCTGTTCTCAGAATATATTGAATTTCACTAGAAACAGTGAGTTCAGTAGTACTCATCACATAACAGTGGGAAAAAAAGACAATCTAGAAGATTATCTTAAAAAAAAACAATCTCAATAACAATCTAAACGATAGAAATAAAACATATGTTAAAAAAAAAATTCTAAGACCAATTTCGTACGTAACTATGAGGTATGTCAAACAATCTTAAAATAACAAAACACTATCAATAATTTTCTTCCATTATAAATAATGTTACTTACAAATATATGCTTACAAAATTTACAACAAAAAGTCCTTAATGGTTTCACATACTTTCCCCATGGCCAAATAGTATGTGTGAAATTCTTAGTTTAAAAGTTGTTGAATAGTAACTCTGAGCTTCTGTCTCCCAGCTTTCTGATCCAAAACCACTGACATCATTTGCACCGTCCCCCAGTGCTCATCCCTCATCCCGACGCTATTCAACATCTCCATGGCCACCCTCACACAAGTGGCCCGCCATTACAACCTCAACATCATCTCCTACACCAACAACACTGAGGTCATCCTCTTGCTCACCAAGGAGCCGCATACCACAAAAAACAACGCCCACGACGTGATTAAGGATGTCACCAACTGGATAAGGAGCATTTTTCTAAACCTGAAGTCGCACAACATGGAGGCACTCATCCTCAGACCCACCCTCTCAACCTTGATGACTCCTGCTAGCCAACTACACTGTAAACAGTACCAACACCTACTAATCATGTACACAACCTACGATTCATCCTGAACTCCTCCCTCTAAATATATAAACAAGTCTACAGCATTTCCTCATACTTCTATAACACCACCCACATGCTCCGCAACATTTACAAGTAGATCCTAACCAAAAGAAGAAGAACATTAAAACAGGCACTCATTAGCAGCAGACTACACTATGGGAACACACTCTACAGAAAAATTCCAGCCAAACACCTACAATGACTACAACAAATCCCAAACACCTCCACCTGACTGATCTTCAATGTCCTCTGCTGCAGCTACATCACTCATTTGTATAAAAAAAATATATTTTTATTAACTTTTTGTCAATGAAAAAACTCTCACGATACATCATAGTGCAGTTAGAGATGTTACAACAGTACAGACATGCCCATTGGAGGTATACAATAGTCCGAGGATGTATGGAGCAGGGGCATGGATCCGCTAATTACTAATGCAGCATGAGTGCAGGGGGCATTTGGGGGAAAGGAACAGGGGACTGTGTGTGGGAAGAGGAAGATTGGTAACGGTAGCAGTGTAACTGCGAGGGGGAGGAGAGAAAATACCCCGAAGGGGAGAGAAACAACCGGGGAGGAAGGAGAGGTAGAGGGGCAAAGACTGAGCCAAGGGAGCAAGTTTAGGCAAATTGTACAGGGCATATCTGCAGAGAAAAGCGAAGGGGGGGGTGGAAGAGAAGAGAGGTGAAGTGGGAGCCGGAGAGGTGGACCAAGATATGGGGGGGCTATGTCATGTACACCCTATTGAGGCGCTGATGCAGCCCGGGGCGTGGTGGTGTGTTGAGAGATACTCGGGGCATCGTGCTTGTGAGCTGACAGAAACTGGTGGGATTGTGTGGCCCATTCTAGAGATATTGGTCGTTTGCGCTGGCCTTTCGCTTCCTCCTCCCTAAGGGCGTCCTCTTCTGCTGCAGCCCACTTCCTCACCGCTCCCACCCATGCCTCGAATGAGGGTCCGGCTGTCGCTCGCCATTGCATGGATATGTTCCTCTTGGCTAAAAGCAAGGATAGAGCAGCATATCTGACCTGCACCTTGTGTGTCTTCGACCTGCGAAAGGTCCCCAATGCAACTGCCTCCCAGGATTGTAATTCGGTGAGGCTTGTGAGAGTGCTTTTTTTTTTTGAATTTTTTTATTGAGAATTTTTTCCCCCATTTTTAACATGGGCAGAGCACATTTAAATACAGAACATTGAAACATAGGTTTGTAATTATACACAGAAAATTCAGGCAATAAAACCAAAATCTAAATACTTTCTTAATCCTTTAGGAGTCTTCTCCAAACTTCCATCGTATGAAAGGTTCCCAGATTTGCATACCCAACTTCCTACCCTTTTTTCCCTTTCTAGCATATATAGCTGTTTCTAATTTTTGTATTGACATTACTTTTCCTAACCATTGGTGATATGATGGTGAATAAGGCTCTAGCCAAAGAGAAGCCACTAACAATCTCAAAATCGCCATTGCCACAAATATCAAATTTTTACAGTTCGACTGTTCAACGGCACTTATCCCCAATAACATAGTGGCTGGTGTTAACTCTATTGTTATTGACATTGCCACTTGAAAGAAGTTCACGATATCCTGTTTTAATTTATCCAGGTGGGGACAACTTGCGAAAATATGTATCAGACCAGCATCTATACTTCCACATCTGAAACAAGTAATACCTGATGTACCACCCCATTGAGCAATCTTCGAGGGCGTATAATATAGATGGTATAACGTCTTATAATGCTGGGCCTGAAGGGATGATGAACATAGCATTTTTCTCCCCATTTCCAATGACTCGGTAAAGATGTCCCCACTTATTTCCATATCTAAAGACCATTTGTCTGCCCATTTCTCTAAATCATCATTCTTTAGGATTGTCATTTCTAGATAGAACCTTTTAATAGTGCAGTCAAAACCACTTTCTATAAGGTCCAACAATGTACTTCTTTCAAAGCCCAATGCACCACCTTGTTTTTTCAGAAGACAGCTTCTTATTTGGAGATATTTAAAAAAGTGTTTGGTATCCAGAGTAAAGCTATTTTGCAGATCCACAAATTGAAGCATACCTTGAGAACCCATCATATCACCAACTTTTCTTACCCCCTTTCCATCCCACTCTTTAAAGACAGATCCCGAGAAAACCTTGCTCGATAAGGAAGGGTTATCCTTTAATCTGGTATATAAGTTAAACTACCCGATTCCCACCTTCTTTGATATCCCTTTCCATATATTATAAGCAGCCATTACTGTCTTGAAGCGTGTTCTTTTAAAGTAGCTACCTTCCGTGAATCTTAAAAATAAATTTTCAGCATTTATACCAAGAACCAAACCATAAATTGCAAGCGAACCAAACTCATCCCATCCCTCCATTTCAGCCCCTCCACTCAAGCCTACCATACATTGCAATGCTGCTGCCCAGTAATATTGCTTTAAGTCAGGTAATGACCAACCTCCTCTCTCCCGTGGGAGCGACATAAATCTCAATGCCCTCCGCGTCTTGCCTTTTGCCCAAATAAAGCGATTAATCATCTGTTCACAAATTTTAAACCACTTATTGTCAAAGAATAATGGAATTGCTCTAAAGATGTATAAAAATTTCGGCAAAATCCGCATTTTAATGATATTGACTCGTCCTACTAATGACAAGTGGAGATTCTCGTATCGGTCAAGATCTTTCTTTACTTTGTCTATTATTGGGGCTATGTTTTTTTCCACCAAGTTGTCAAGGTCGGCTGTTATATTTATACCTAAGTAAGGCCCTTCCTGGACCACTCGGTTGTCACCACAGATTGTCACAGAGTTTTTAATTATCTGCGTCTTTGTAGTATTCAAGGCATAGCCCGAGACATGCCCAAATTTAAGAGCCTCCGTTTCTAACAACCCTATCGCCTCGGTGGGGTTTGGTGTTATAACCGCCACGTCATCAGCGTAAGCAAGTATCTTACAAGGACCCAATAATGTATTTAGCGGGGGGATATCTGGGCATAGCTCTATCCTGCGAATTAGTGGGTCCATATACATAGCAAATAGGAGAGGTGAACAGGGACACCCCTGCCGTGTGCCTCTCTTAATATGAAATTGTCCCGTGATCCCCCCATTAATTCTTAAGGCAGCGACCGGTTCCCTATACAGAGTCTGTAGGGCTTTCACGAAGCCCCCTTTTATGCCAGCTCTTATTAAGATGTACCACAGATAGTCCCAGGAGACCCGATCGAACGCCTTCTCTGCGTCTAATAACATTACAGCCATCGGGTCTCCTGTGATCTCGGCAGCATCGAGCAGGGTTATAACTTTCCGGATATGGTGTGTCGTCCCTCTACCAGGGATAAAGCCATGTTGGTTATTACTGACCAAATCACCAATTACCCCTGCAAATCTTGTTGCGAGTACTTTCGAATATATTTTAGTATCATTGTTTATTAGTGTAATTGGTCTATAAGACCCTGGCTCAGTCGCCATTTTCCCTTTTTTTAATATTAAGACAATATCTGCAGCGCCCCAGGATTTGGGGATAGACTCCCCAGTTTGCGCAGTTTGAAGCGTTCTAATTAAGTCCTGACCTAGGCTCCCCCAAAAAGTTTTATAAAACTCTAGAGGAAGTTGATCCGGGCCGGCTGCTTTTCCAGAAGGGAGATTACTCATAGCGTCTTGGACTTCCATTTGATCCAACGGCTTCTCCAACCCTTCGGCGTCTTCCATAGAGACTCTTTCAACTGGGATATTCTGAAGATATTCACTCATCTCTTTCTCGTTGCAAAAATATTGTTGGTCATATAATTTCTGGTAGAACGTCCTAAAAACTTCCCTTATTTCCTCCGAATCTGAGTGTATGTTTCCATATTCATCCCGAATCTCCCTAACAGTACCAGATGCTGCTATCTGTCTGGTCCGCATAGCCAAAACATGTCCAACTTTTTCGTTGTATTCGTAGCATCTTTCACTTTTTATAGTGTAATACTGTGCGGCTTTATTCGCCAATTCCTCCTCAACTTCGCTTTTTACCTTCATTAATTCTAACCTTGATTGTTCAGTTGATTCGCCCCTTATTACACAATTATGAAGCTGTTCCTCCGCCTCAAATATGGCCCTCTCTTGTGAGAGTGCTAATGGAGTCCAGTACGGCCGACCAGTAGGTCTCAAGGGTCGGGCAGCTCCAGAACATGTGTTGGAAGTGTGTGTCCGGAGAATGACATCTGGGGCATAAGAACTGAGTGTCGGGATAGAATCGCTGAAGGCGCGCCGGGGTCTGGTAGGCCCTGTGTAAAATGTAGTATTGTATATTTTTGAACCGTGCATTTCTCGACACTTTCTTTGGGAAATCTAGCGCTCTGTCTCACTCCCGGTCGTGTTATTGTCGCCCAATCTCGTCCTCCCAGTCCGTTCTCAGGGTAAGCAATGGCTTGTGTGTGACTTCTCTGATTGCCTTGTACAGCCAAGTGACTAAGTGTCTGCCGCTTCCCATGTAAAGGATAGTGTGTATGACGGGGTGTTTTGCGGGCTTGCTGACTATAAGGTCACCATGCGGGCGAAAGCAGTCGATGAGTTGGCGATGTGTCAAAAACTGCCCTGGGGGGAGGCCGTGGTCCTCCATAAGTTGGGCCAACGGGCAAAGCTGGCCCTCTACGAACAGTGTCTCCGCCTCCGTGACCTCAGATTCTGCCCATACGCGTACCATGGTGCTTGTAAAGTATGAGTCCCTTCGTGGCCACCCCGCTAGTGGCAGCCGTGGGGAGTAGCAAGGAGTGCTCGCCACCATGTGGTGAATTCGCAACATACATTGGCGGGCCACGGACACCTGCAAGGGGTAGGTTCGGCGGGGTTTGGTGCCGGGGAGCAGCAAACGACAGAGTTCTGGTACGGGGATAGGGCTGTGTGTTGTGTGAGTCTCCCCGGAGTGTCTACCTGCCGTCCAGTACGAAAGCCACTGGAGTTGCGCTCCTAAGAAGTACTACTCGAAGGCAGGGGCACCCAGGCCCCCCTGTGTGGTGGGTAGTTGGAGTTTGGCTAGGGTATTCTATGTCGACCGTTTCCCCACACAAGAGTGCGAAGTAGCATGTCCAACTCGCGGAAGAAACTTCTGGGACGTACAACCGGGAGGTTGGTGAAGTAATACAAAAGGCGGGGGACGATGATCATTTTGGCCAGGGCTACTTGCCCGATAGGGGCTAGTGGGAGGTGTTTCCAAAAGCCCACCGAGGCAGGGATGCCGGCGAGGACCTTACCATGATTGCCCTCAAAGATGTCGGCGGGTGAGCAATAAAGGCGGACCCCCAGATAACGAGGGGCGCCCGTGGACCAAGATAGGCATTGCGTACCTATCCGGTTCTCCTGAGGGTCAAGGGAGTGGTGCAGGGGGTACACCACTGACTTCTCCCAATTCACACGGAGGCCTGATGCCTCCGCAAACTCAGACACAATCGTCCAGATGGAAGTTAGGTCCGCTGTGATGTCCCGGACGTACAGTAGGAGATCGTCCGCATACATGGAAATGCAGTGAATCGCATCTGCTATGGGAATGCCCAGGCTGTGCCCTCCATGCGCAGACGGATCGCCAATGGCTCTACTGCCAAGGCAAAAATCAGCGGCGAGAGGGGGCAGCCCTGTCTGGTACCCCTCTCGACATGCAACGGGGTTGAGACGTATTTGCCGAGTCTGACTCGAGATGTAAGTTTAGTGTAGAGAAGCTGAGGATATTGTAAGAGGGTTGGGCCTATTCCTGTCCGGCTTAGAGCTGCAAAGAGGTATGGCCATGTCACTGTATCAAAAGCTTTTTCGAGATCTAGGATAATGCAGGCGGCGCGTGGGAAGGTGTCTCCCACCTGATCTTGAACATGGAAGACCCGTCTGATATTCTGGGACCTGTTCCTTCTGGAGACGAAACCATTTTGGTCTGGGTGTACTAAAGGGCGTAGTATCTGCTCGTACCTGGCGGCCAGAATTTTCCCCAGGAGTTTGCAATTGGCCGAAAGAAGCATGATAGGGCGGTAGGAGGACAGCTGTTGTGGGTTTCTGTGTGGTTTGAGAAATCACACGATGACCGATTCCTGGAGCGACTCTGAGAGTTCCCCCCGATCGAGGGTGTCCGCGAACATGGCAGTCAACTGGGTTGTCAATAGTGCGGAGAAGGTACTGTAGTACTCAAGAGGTAGCCCAACGAGGCCCGGAGCCTTATTCCGAGCCAGGGAGCGTATTGCACTGGAGATCTGTCGTTGTTATTTTCGTATCCAGGGCCTCCCTGGAGGCCTCTGTGATATGAGGGAGAGGCAGCAGGTGCAGGAACTAGGATACCGCATCCAGCCAATAGTGTGTTTGGGTACTGTATACGGCGGCATAATAGTGCTGGAGCGCATCAAGTATTTCCTGTTGGGAGCGCACCAGAGTGCCCGTGGATGTCCGAATCTTTGTAATGGGTGCTGCATCTGTGTCTTGACGAGCCAACCACGCCAGTAGTGTGCCTGTTTTGTCGAGTTCTCTGTGTACGTGGGCGGCATAAGCACGGAAATTGAATTTCCGCAGGTCTACGAGGACGGTAGCTTACTTCGTTTTCGCCTCGGCTGCCTGGGCCACCGTGGCTGATTGGGCATCTTCCTTTTTGGTGAGTGTCGCTAGCGTACGTTCCGAGTTGGCAAGTGTGTGGCGGGCCCCCACTATCTGTTTAATACAAGCGCCCCATGCAACTACTTTGAATGCGTCCCATTCTACGAGCCTGGAAGTGGCAGACCCATTATTGTGAGTGAAGTATTCTTGGACCATCTGTGCGTGATCGTGTCTAAATACCTGGTCTGTGAGGCAATCTTTCGGAAGGAGCCAGGTGGGCACCGGAGGGTGGGGTGGTCTCCAACGGATACTTAGGATATGTGCGTCATGGTCTGAGACTACGCGGCCGAGGTAGTCAGTGTGTTGGACCTTGGGTAGTAGTGACAGGATACAGAGGAATAGGTTGAGTCTGGTCCGCAGGTTATGTGGGATAGAGTGGAATGAATACAACCGGGCCTGGGGATGATAAGCTCTCCAAGCATCTACTAGAGACCAGTGATTTACCCAGTAGTGGAATTTTTCCGATTATGTGAGGGCCGGGGAACGTTGGGGCAGTGGGTGGGACCTGTCGAGTGTAATGCCAAGTTCACAGTTATAGTCGCCCCCTAATATCCAAGGGAGAGCGGTGAATTGGGCTAGCACACCAGAGAGAGAGTCCCAACATCTATCCTGCTCAAAATTGGGTGCGTAAATACTACCTAGTAGGACAGGCTGTCCGTCCAGTATACCTTCCAGTGGGGCATATCTCCCCTCCTTATCCACTACTCTGCGCGTCTCCCGGAAGGGGGTACCCGGGCGAACCTAAATGAGCGCACCGCACGCGAATGCAGAATATGATGTGGCGCATAGGGTTCCATGCCAGCGGGATCTTAATTTGTCTGTCTCAGTCGCTGTGAAATGCGTTTCTTGTAGGAACGCGATTTGGGCTCATTGGCGCTTAATGTATGCGTAAGTCGTGTATCTCTTGCATGGTGTGTGAAAGCCGCGCACGTTGAGGGTGAGTATATTAACATCTGCGTGCTGCATATGTAGGTAGGTGAGAGGTAACTCGCGCCTAGGAGCGGCTGCTTGAACGTGGGATGTACAGGTATGACTTAACGTATGGTGGCGCTGCGTGTGGAAAGAGCCTCCGTTTGTCCCCCTCCGTGTGCGTCACCTACCCTAATGCTCATGTCTTCTGTGGGGTGTAGGGGATGAAAGAATAGGGTAAATAGAACAATCAACTGGGTGGGAGTACTGTCCCAATACCTGGGACGCATTGGCAAGCTCGATACGTCCAAACTAGCCCTCCTAGAACCGGGGAGCGAACAGTCAAATGGTAGGGGTGGCAGGCCGAGCCTGAGAGGCAAGTTCCGTTCGGGGCATTTGAAGGAGAAATGGTCATCATTTTGGGGTGTAGCGTGTTCCACGTGTCCTGACATGGGTGGTGGATGGCCCCTGAGCGGGATGCCCACCCGCAGAAATCCTCCAGCGGGGTATGTTGCCGGGTTGGAACCGGTAATACCGTTATTGGGCAGAGTCAGCGATCAAGGGTGTGATCGGGAGCATTGTGATGGAATCAGCTGTGGGAAGGGCCAGATTACTGTCCTCTTCACTGCTGGATGAGAAAAGATGAGGGATCCCCTCGCCGTCCTCCTCCGATTGGGTGGCCCCAAGGTCCGCTACAGCCTGAAGGGCCTTGCGACGCACCTGCATGAGCTGTTCCAGGTCCGGGGACTCAACTTCCTGACGTTTGGCGGGATCCCTCCAGTTCTGTCGTCCTTGTTGTTGTGTTTGTTGCGGGGCTCGCCTTCTGCTGCGGGGTGTCCTGTGGTTGCGTTTCTGTGATTGAGACGAGGCCGATCCGTGCGTGCAGTGGCAATCTGCCCAGTCGCAGGCTTCCTCGGCTGTGGAGAAGAAGTGCGTGGAGCCTGCATGGATTACTTTCAGGCGGGCAGGAAAAAGCAACAAGTACTGAATGTCATTCTCTCGTAGGTGCCGTTTCACCTCTAGGAAGGATGCCCTGAGTTTTTGCACCGCCTTGGCGTAGTCCGGGAAGATCATGACGTGTTGGTTTTCGACCTGCAGGGGGCCTGCTCGTTTGGCCACTCGCAACACTGCATCTCGGTCCTGAAAATTGAGGAATTTTGCGAGCAGGGGACGAGGGGCGTTGCCGGATTGCCGTTTCCCAGTTGGGACCTGTTGGGCCCGTTCCAAGGAGAAGAAGGCGGTGCAGTCCATAGTCAGAGTGAAGGACTTTACCCAGACCTCTACATATTCGATGGGGTGTACTCCCTCGACCCCCTCTGGCAGCCCCAGCACACGAATATTGCAGCGCCAAGAGCGTCCCTCCAAATCATCCACCCGCTCCTCCATTGTTGCCAAGTGGTCCATGGCTGTCCGAAGTGTTTGTTGCTGGGTCTTCAGAGTGGGCTGTATGTCTGCCAGGGTCCTCTCTCCCTCCCGGGCCCTATCCGCTAGCTTCTGTTGGTCATCGCGGATAAGGCTGATGTCCGTGGTGAGAGTGCCCAGTCGTTTTTCCATGGAGGCCCTGGAGAGTTCTATGGCCACCAGGACTCGGTCTAGCTTGTGGGATATGGTAAGGTCCGGTTGCGGCGAGGGCGTCTTGGTAAGGGTACTGGTGCGGGGTTGGTTTTCTGGCACCGTTTCAGGAACCGCTGTCTGCTGCGTGGCCCTCGGCTTCCCCATGGCGATGTCTTGGGGCACACAGCCTGCGTTCGTCTTCTTCGGGCACGGAAATGGGGTCAGGGGGTCTTTCCCATGTGTGGCAGCCGTATGACTCGTTGCCTTCTTGCGGTAGGGGCGTATTGTGCCCTAAGGTCCCCAGCACCCCAGCGGGGGCTGCCTCGCCGTGTCCCCAGCCGTGCCCGTCAAGTTGGCCCCCACCACGAACAGTCTGTCCTGCACTGGGTCACTCAGCACTCCCGCGCTCACAAATAGGGTGGGGGCTCTCCCCTCAACTGTAATCCAGTCCCCGTCCGACAGTGACAGTCCAGCGAGCACCTGGGAGGGTCTGCCCACTGTGGTGTGATCGGGGATGAGGCCTAGTACTTGTCTAGATGAATGGGCAGAGGCTGCCATCTTAAGGTCAGGCGGAGGTGATGAGACGGCTGGCCTGCCAGTGGGGTTTCCGGGCTGTTGGGGGAACTCCACAGGGGAGGGGGGCCAGAGGAAGTTGGCTCCGTGTGGCACTCACCCCCGGTTAACTGCTCTCAGGGCCGCCTGGAATGTCCTCAGTCCCGTTGTCGCCTCACTGCGGGCGCCATATTGGAATCAGGCAGGCTCTGGCGTGGGAGCTCCCGCCGATAATCCAGCTCCCGGGGGGGAAGATTGAGCCGCCGGCTCCCTCCGGGGCTGCAGCGTGTGTCAGGGCGGGGCAAGGACCTCCCCCGCGGCCGTCAGTGTTTTGGCGGTGGTTTCCCGCGCTGTCTGGCCGTCTATGTCACTCCGGGGGGCAACTCCAGCACCCCCCCGGCACCGGGTGGCATCACCGAGCGCAGCGGCCGAAGGCAGATGGGGCCGCCACGCTGCCGGAACCGGCCTCACGTAAGAATTTGGTAACTCTTTAGGCAAACGTTGCTTAAAAACTAATTGACTATCATTACAATGTATCCAACCTTTTAGACATTTTAAATAAACAGTGTAATGTCCAGATGTTGTAGAAGGTCCATCATGAAAAATAATTGCAACAGCTACAAAAGTTTTTCCTGATATTGTTACCTGACCAGCTACAAAATCTGAAATTAAAGTTTCCAATTTTCTTCCATCAGCTCTACAATGCTGCAGCATTAAAATTACATACTGTCCATATCTTCGTATAAGTAATTTTGTTGACATTTCTGATTTACATTTGCTACACTCCATGTTTTCACTTGCTCCTCTAAATTGATTGTTAAAAGACACTGATTCACAGTCTGGTAAAGTCAAATATATTAATCTTTCAGTGTCTATGTTAGTGGTACATGTAAACAAACAATTTTCACAGTCATGTCGCCATTTATAAGTAAGGCCAAAAAGATGTTCAATATCTATACCTTCATCTTCAAATACACCAATCATAAACAATAAAAATTCCTGACAATCTTGCTGAATATTCTGCGTAAATTGATTTGAACCAGAACATATGTCCAAAACATCTCGAATATCAGAAACACTTTGTATTTTACTGTTATCACTACTACATTTCTCATAAACAGAAGACAGCAATGAACAGAATCGTTCGTCCCGATTTTCAACAACTTACTGTTGCAAACTTTCAAGAAAAAACCAACATTTACAACTACATTAGCATAGCAGTTTACTCCACAACTATTTTCAAACCGATAACCAACATTCTCTACAACACTGTCCTTTTTCTTTTTACTTGCAGTCGCAACTTCATCTTGTTTTTTTCCTTTCTCTACTGTTTCACTACAGATAATCCCAAATCTTCTTTTTCTACCTCCCATACGCTTTTCAAATACTGGATATTGACCTAAATAGGGTGCATATTTTTTTCTTAACCTATTATACTCTTTCACACAATTTGCATCTGCACTTACCTTTGTCTCATCAAAGTCAATCAAGTACAATCCAGATAAATTTCTCACTTGAGACAAAGCAACATATGCCATACCCTCTTTAAACACAGTACTTCCATTATTCACTAAAGCATTATCTACACTTAAACCTTGAGATTTATGAATAGTCACCGCATATGCCAAAACAAATAGGAAACTGTTTTCTGCGTACATACAAATCTTTTACAAGTAAAAACCGAGTTGAACAACGACTAAATTGTTGTACTTCACTAATTTCATCAAATTTGATTTTCAAAAATTCAATCCTATCTCTATTTACATAATTAAGAAATTCAACAATTTTACTCATTGCTCCATTTACTAAACCTTTTTCCACATGCAAATTATGACGTAAAATTACCCTACAGCTTACATATACATACAAATTCTTTTCTAAACCAGGAGTTTTCCTTATTGATTTCTCTAAAGAATCCAATTTCCTCTTCAACTTTTCAGTCAAAATAATGGTGATTCCTTCATGTTCTATTTTATCAATTGCTTCCAATTTTATAATTTCTTCATTTTCCAACTTTAACATTTCTTCATTGAAAATAGAACATTCACGCAGTGTTGGCATTAAGCAGATTACAGATTTGTTTTCTGCAATTCTCCTATATACTTCCTCAGGAACAATATTTTCATTTTGAAACAAATTAGGTAGTAATCGTCTCTGTAAAGCTTGTTTGCCATGATCTGTCACTTTTCCAACTCTTATATCTTGAAGAATATTTCCATAATCTGCATCATTTGCCTGACGCATATTTGTAAAAAGTTCCTTATATTGAAAAAATGACCAACTGTTAACATTTCCAATACTCCCCAAAGACTTTCTGGTATCTTCATGTGCCAGTGTTTTGAACAATGGTTGTCCTTTTACAGGAGTAAGTTGGAGAAAATCTCTGAAAACTATGACGCGTTTTCCTCCAAATAATACGTCATACTCTGTTTTAAGAATTTATTGCATTCTTAAATGCACAAAGGCAAGCATTAAGTTTGATACCATGCTTACCTCATCAATAATCAGAAGTTTAATTTTCCTCAAGACTCTTGAAACTTCACAACAAGCTTCTCCAGATAGCTTGTGGTACTCCAATTTGTTTTCATGCTCTACTGGTAGCATTAATAAACGATGTAAAGTAATTCCTTTAATAATATGCGCTGCTAATCCAGTTGGAGCAGTGACAACACAAGACAAATGCGACTCAGTTGTTTTCTGTATAAAAGTAGTGATTATTTTAATTAAAAAACTTTTCCCTGTTCCAGCTTGTCCACTCACGTACATTCGGATAGGTTCAAATGATGAGCAAGAGCATTCTTTCTTCTCATGAACTAATCCATGATTAATTTGTTCTCTCACTTGCTCATATATTTCTTTCTGCTCAACATTTAGTTATTCTTCCAAATCTCGTAAATTTGTTACATCTTCTTGAGCTTGATACTTCTTCCATAGCAGTTGCTGCTTCATTTTGAATAGTTGGTTCTCCTAATGGATCCTGACTTAATGGAGCAGAAGTTTGACTGTCTTGAGAACTGTCATTACCAATCTCAGCTGCAATTGTAGCTTCTTGCTCAATTTCGTTATTCAACATTTCCACATAAATAGCAAAAACAGGACATTCTATAGTATCTTTACTTGCATTGACGGAATCTTCATAGCTCTCGAAATCTCCAAGTAATTCCAATTCTGAACGCCATGGCTTGAAAAGTTGCAAAAGAGCTAATAAAATTCTCTTTTGTCAGGTGTTTCGCAACTCAGTTTACGGTGATTAATCAAATGTCTTTTTCTTTGTTTCACCAAACATCCTTCAGAACCAACCACAGCATATATACCATTATTGATGGTTTCTATAATATTCCGTTTAAAAATTGTCATTTTTCAGAACTTCATAGAGACAAACATTCTCAACATGATAACTTCTATTTGGATAAAATGTATCCAACATATTTGTTTTCACAATATCTGTACTTTCTGGCTCTTTTTCAGCTAAATATTAAATTTCTTGTACAGACTTAAGTACCCGGTTTCATGTTGCAGCAAGACCTAGACTCACCCATATGATTCTTCTAGATTTGGAGTATAGACTTGCAGATGATAAGCGATCCGAGCATTCATATGCTCCAATTTCTTGATGAGATAACATTTTCAAACTGTATGTATATCATTTCTTACTTAGACACTTCTCATGGGAAATCTCTTCCCACATTTCCTTAAATTCTGTCTTTTTTGATTTTGTTAAGTACGATATTACATATCAAGCAACAGCAATAGAATTGTCCGCAACATATTGAATATCCATATCAGCATTCCACATGGACAAAACGACTGGGTTATAGTCATTTATGTATTTTGACTCTTCATTTCTTCTTAAGTTGTAGGTATTTTTGGGAGACTTTCTTGTGATAGCAAGTCTCAAAGATGACATGAAACTGTTCACTCTTCCTTTCGATATTACAGGACGTGGAAATGCAAAAAGGCATTTGGAGTAGAATTTGTTCTTAGATTTGTACTTTCGACAACAATATTTCCCAAAATTATGGCTTTGGAATCGTAAAACTTGTTGTCTTAAGTCTTTATCTTGTGTACTTTTGGGTACATCACATGTAGCATATTTTTCAATAAAAGACAACACAGTTTCATCTGAGTCTGTTCCAAATTTGGGAGCAGCTTTGATCCATAATAGCATATATATGTCAGGAGCTCCTCTTGCTTGATACTCCTTTCTCCAAAAGAAGTCCAGAACCTCTCCAAGAGGAGGATTTTTTTCATTGGTGATAAAAGACATCATAGCTTCAAATCTATGATTGAAATATCTGCACACATTAACTGGGTCCAAAGAACACAATTCTCCAGGTGTCTTGTATTCAATATTTAGTACATTTGAATTTGCCTCTCGAAGAAATTGAAGTAAATCATCCCAAGCATATTCAGCACAGCTTAGAGTAAGGAACCATGTAGGAGTTATTAAGTTCCTTAGCATACATTTAAGTTCTCCATGACGACGGTACCAGTACTCATTAGTACCACGCTGACATGCCATGAGATTAATTAGCTGAGATTCCAAAACATTATCTTTCTGATGTACTTTATCCACAAATTCCTTTGCCGAAACATTTTGAAGATGTACACCTGTTTTCAATATATGATTTACAGCATAAGAAAGTCCAGACAAATCACTCTCAAACAAAAGATGAAACAAATACGGAATACATTGTCGAAATCTTGGATCTTCAGCATACAATCTTGATGTCCGGTATTCAGATGCAGGAATCTGCACAGGTCGGTCATCATATCGTCCTCCTTTTCCTGTGGGAAACAACTGAGGGAAACAACGAGCCTCCAAGTTTTTCCCCTATACACTAATGGGACTTCCCTTTGCTTCTTTCATTAGGAATAACTCAATAGTATTCCCCATCACTTCTTTAGAATGAAGTGGATGAACACTGTAATGTTCATATATTTCTTCAGTTCTGGACACATCCACTTTTTCAATTTGTCCAGATTGCAACTCACTATCTTCTTCTACATTTATTGTTTCTTCTCTAACACTCACATTTTTATAGTACTGATTATTTTTTACCAGATACAACGTTGCCTTTTTCACTTTCCTAACATCCACTAATTCTTGACAGATTTTTTTAGTCTTTGCAGGAACACCATTAACAAGAATAACCAGAGGTTCATCTTCTACATTTTCTAAACCAATTGTTTTAATATTTTTCTTTAAATCTAGAGGCAAATATACAACTCTTCCCTTTAATCCTCTCTGTAAATCTGAAGAAGGCAATTTCCCTGTCCTAGGCTCCATACGAACAATAGCCTGAAATGGATGCAGACATTGAATCAGAATAGACTCATAAGTATTTAAATCCATCAGTTCAGAAGGAATACTTACCAACTCAAGATTATTATGCACAGCTCTAGCAGGCATTTTGTTCTCATCTAATTTGTTATAACAATACTTACAAATATGCTGATCAGTACCCAACTCAAAACAATTCTCTACCAACAAATAAGTTTCAAAATCCTTCCACTCAATATTATTTTCCATTTCACTTTTTAAATACAAATCAACAGTCCTGGTCTGATTTTTATAATGAGTTCGTCGACAACAGATACAAGAATAATTTGCCCTTTCACCTGAAACTACCTCAAACTTTGTAATTTCTTGCTCAAAATTTTCTAGAGTACACTGTTGTACATTTTCTTCCACATTTTCTTCTAATAATGTCTCAGTTTCTGCACTGTCTTCCTGACGACTATAGTAACTAAGCTGACTTTCATCACAAACATTTGTTACATCTGATACAGAGTCACGTAAAAGAGCACTGTTTAACTTTTTTAACATTAGCGCTGGACTTTTCGCTTAATACAATGTTCTGACTAATTTCCTCATCTGAGTGTGATGAACTGCTAACATCCTGAAATTGTTAAAAATGGATCACTGACATTATATCGACCACAAAAATATCGAGATAAAATAATATCGAGGATAAAATATCGATAGACAAAATATCGACTGGCTATCTTCAAACAGGTAAGTACTAAAATATCGACTCAAAAATATCCAATTACAAAAATATAGACTGTCAAAATATCGTTTTTTTTAAATGTCTTTAAATTAAGTAAAAACTAATATAATAATACATATATTTAATATAAACTTAGTTAAAATTATTAAATACATGTAATATTAATAAATAATTAATGTAAATTAAAAAATATATAACAAAAATAATACATATATATATATATATAAAAACATATTAAATAAACATATATAATATTTTTACCGTAGCATAGCAAAATGGTTAAAATGTATTGTAACAACTCTAGTGAGTTCAACAGTAGCAAAAGCGTTGGATAGCTTAGGGGTAAAATTTACTATTCCCACTCCAGTGGGTGCAACAGTAGGGAAAGCGTTGGATAGCGTAGGGGTAAAAATTACTATTCCAACTCCAAAGAGTGCAACAGTAGGGAAAGCGTTGGATAGCGTAGGGGTAACAATTACTATTCCCACTCCAGTGGGAGCAACAGTAGGGAAAGCGTTGGATAGCGTAGGGGTAAAAATTACTATTCCCACTCCAGTGGGTGCAACAGTAGGGAAAGCGTTGGATAGCATAGGGGTTAAAATTACTATTCCCACTCCAGTGGGTGCAACAGTAGGGAAAGCGCTGGATAGCGTAGGGTTAAAATTACTATTCCCACTCCAGTGGGTGCAACAGTAGGGAAAGCGCTGGATAGCGTAGGGGTTAAAATTACTATTTCCACTCCAGTGGGTGCAACAGTAGGGAAAGCGCTGGATAGCCTAGGGGCAAAGATTACTATTCCCACTCCAGTGGGTGCAACAGTAGGGAGAGCGTTGGATAGCGTAGGGGTAAAAATTACTATTCCCACTCCAAAGAGTGCAACAGTAGGGAAAGCGTTGGATAGCGTAGGGGTAAAAATTTCTATTCCCACTCCAGTGTGTGCAACAGTAGGGAAAGCGTTGGATAGCGTTGTGGTAAAAATTACTATTCCCACACCAGTGGGTGCAACAGTAGAAAAAGTAAAAACTTCATAAATAAATATAATTAATAGAAATATTATTACCAATTAAATTTAATTTCCAATACCAATTACTTTTATTTACAGATTACATTTTATTTAATGGAAATTATTAATTAATTAACAATTTTTATTAATTTACATAATTAATTAATTATTATTAAATTACTTCCCACCCTATCCCCCTATAAACTCACAACCCACTACAGAAAATAATTTACTAAATATTAATTATTTATCAATTAAATATTTATAATTAATTACCAATTATATTTTAATTAATTACCAATTAATAAATAATTAACAATTATTATTAATTTACATAATTAATTAATTATACTTAAATTACTTCCCACCCTATTCCCCTATAAACCCACAACCCACTACAGAAAATAATTTACTAAAAATTAATTATTTATCAATTAATCAATTATTATTACTTACCAATTATATTTTAATCAATTACCAATTAAAAATTATTTAACAATTATTATTAATTTACATAATTAATTAATTATATTTAAATTACTTCCCACCCTATTCCCCTATAAACCCACAACCCACGGGCAATATGATGTGGCGCATAGGGTTCCATGCCAGCGGGATCTTAATTTGTCTGTCTCAGTCGCTGTGAAATGCGTTTCTTGTAGGAACGCGATTTGGGCTCATTGGCGCTTAATGTATGCGTAAGTCGTGTATCTCTTGCATGGTGTGTGAAAGCCGCGCACGTTGAGGGTGAGTATATTAACATCTGCGTGCTGCATATGTAGGTAGGTGAGAGGTAACTCGCGCCTAGGAGCGGCTGCTTGAACGTGGGATGAACAGGTATGACTTAACGTATGGTGGCGCTGCGTGTGGAAAGAGCCCCCGTTTGTCCCCCTCCGTGTGCGTCACCTACCCTAATGCTCATGTCTTCTGTGGGGTGTAGGGGATGAAAGAATAGGGTAAATAGAACAATCAACTGGGTGGGAGTACTGTCCCAATACCTGGGACGCATTGGCAAGCTCGATACGTCCAAACTAGCCCTCCTAGAACCGGGGAGCGAACAGTCAAATTGTAGGGGTGGCAGGCCGAGCCTGAGAGGCAAGTTCCGTTCGGGGCATTTGTAGGAGAAATGGTCATCATTTTGGGGTGTAGCGTGTTCCACGTGTCCTGACATGGGTGGTGGATGGCCCCTGAGCGGGATGCCCACCCGCAGAAATCCTCCAGCGGGGTATGTTGCCGGGTTGGAACCGGTAATACCGTTATTGGGCAGAGTCAGCGATCAAGGGTGTGACCGGGAGCATTGTGATGGAATCAGCTGTGGGAAGGGCCAGATTACTGTCCTCTTCACTGCTGGATGAGAAAAGATGAGGGATACCCTCGCCATCCTCCTCCGATTGGGTGGCCCCAAGGTCCGCTACAGCCTGAAGGGCCTTGCGACGCACCTGCATGAGCTGTTCCAGGTCCGGGGACTCAACTTCCTGACGTTTAGCGGGATCCCTCCAGTTCTGTCGTCCTTGTTGTTGTGTTTGATGCGGGGCTCGCCTTCTGCTGCGGGGTGTCCTGTGGTTGCGTTTCTGTGATTGAGACGAGGCCGATCCGTGCGTGCAGTGGCAATCTGCCCAGTCGCAGGCTTCCTCAGCTGTGGAGAAGAAGTGCGTGGAGCCTGCATGGATTACTTTCAGGCGGGCAGGAAAAAGCAACAAGTACTGAATGTCATTCTCTCGTAGGTGCTGTTTCACCTCTAGGAAGGATGCCCTGAGTTTTTGCACCGCCTTGGCGTAGTCCGGGAAGATCATGACGTGTTGGTTTTCGACCTGCAGGGGGCCTGCTTGTTTGGCCACTCGCAACACTGCATCTCGGTCCTGTAAATGGAGGAATTTTGCGAGCAGGGGACGAGGGGCGTTGCCGGATTGCCGTTTCCCAGTTGGGACCCGTTGGGCCCGTTCCAAGGAGAAGAAGGCGGTGCAGTCCATAGTCAGAGTGAAGGACTTTACCCAGACCTCTACATATTCGATGGGGTGTACTCCCTTGACCCCCTCCGGCAGCCCCAGCACACGAATATTGCAGCGCCAAGAGCGTCCCTCCAAATCATCCACCCGCTCCTCCATTGTTGCCAAGTGGTCCATGGCTGTCCGAAGTGTTTGTTGCTGGGTCTTCAGAGTGGGCTGTATGTCTGCCAGGGTCCTCTCTCCCTCCCGGACCCTATCCGCTAGCTTCCGTTGGTCATCGCGGATAAGGCTGATGTCTGTGGTGAGAGTGCCCAGTCGTTATTCCATGGAGGCCCTGGAGAGTTCTATGGCCACCAGGACTCGGTCTAGCTTGTGGGATATGGTAAGGTCCGGTTGCGGCGAGGGCGTCTTGGTAAGGGTGCTGGTGCGGGGTTGGTTTTCTGGCACCGTTTCAGGAACCGCTGTCTGCTGCGTGGCCCTCGGCTTCCCCATGGCGATGTCTTGGGGCACACAGCCTGCGTTCGTCTTCTTCGGGCACGGAAATGGGGTCAGGGGGTCTTTCCCATGTGTGGCAGCCGTATGACTCGTTGCCTTCTTGCGGTAGGGGCGTATTGTGCCCTAAGGTCCCCAGCACCCCAGCGGGGGCTGCCTCGCCGTGTCCCCAGCCGTGCCCGTCAAGTTGGCCCCCACCACGAACAGTCTGTCCTGCGCTGGGTCACTCAGCACTCCCGCGCTCACAAATAGGGTGGGGGCTCTCCCCTCAACTGTAATCCAGTCCCCGCCCGACAGTGACAGTCCAGCGAGCACCTGGGAGGGTCTGCCCACTGTGGTGTGATCGGGGATGAGGCCTAGTACTTGTCTAGATGAATGGGCAGAGGCTGCCATCTTAAGGTCAGGCGGAGGTGATGAGACGGCTGGCCTGCCAGTGGGGTTTCCGGGCTGTTGGGGGAACTCCACAGGGGGGAGGGGGGCCAGAGGGAAGTTGGCTCCGTGTGGCACTCACCCCCGGTTAACTGCTCTCAGGGCCGCCTGGAATGTCCTCAGTCCCGTTGTCGCCTCACTGCGGGCGCCATATTGGAATCAGGCAGGCTCTGGTGTGGGAGCTCCCGCCGATAATCCAGCTCCCGGGGGGGAAGATTGAGCCGCCGGCTCCCTCCGGGGCTGCAGCGTGTGTCAGGGCGGGGCAAGGACCTCCCCCGCGGCCGTCAGTGTTTTGGCGGTGGTTTCCCGCGCTGTCTGGCCGTCTATGTCACTCCGGGGGGCAACTCCAGCACCCCCCCGGCACCGGGTGGCATCACCGAGCGCAGCGGCCGAAGGCAGATGGGGCCGCCACGCTGCCGGAACCGGCCTCACGTAAGAATTTGGTAACTCTTTAGGCAAACGTTGCTTAAAAACTAATTGACTATCATTACAATGTATCCAACCTTTTAGACATTTTAAATAAACAGTGTAATGTCCAGATGTTGTAGAAGGTCCATCATGAAAAATAATTGCAACAGCTACAAAAGTTTTTCCTGATATTGTTACCTGACCAGCTACATAATCTGAAATTAAAGTTTCCAATTTTCTTCCATCAGCTCTACAATGCTGCAGCATTAAAATTACATACTGTCCATATCTTCGTATATGTAATGTTGTTGACATTTCTGATTTACATTTGCTACACTCCATGTTTTGACTTGCTCCTCTAAATTGATTGTTAAAAGACACTGATTCACAGTCTGGTAAAGTCAAATATATTAATCTTTCAGTGTCTATGTTAGTGGTACATGTAAACAAACAATTTTCACAGTCATGTCGCCATTTATAAGTAAGGCCAAAAAGATGTTCAATATCTATACCTTCATCTTCAAATACACCAATCATAAACAATAAAAATTCCTGACAATCTTGCTGAATATTCTGCGTAAATTGATTTGAACCAGAACATATGTCCAAAACATCTCGAATATCAGAAACACTTTGTATTTACTGTTATCACTACTACATTTCTCATAAACAGAAGACAGCAATGAACAGAATCGTTCGTCCCGATTTTCAAAAACTTGCTGTTGCAAACTTTCAAGAAAAAACCAACATTTACAACTACATTAGCATAGCAGTTTACTCCACAACTATTTTCAAACCGATAACCAACATTCTCTACAACACTGTCCTTTTTCTTTTTACTTGCAGTCGCAACTTCATCTTGTTTTTTTCCTTTCTCTACTGTTTCACTACAGATAATCTCAAATCTTCTTTTTCTACCTCCCATACGCTTTTCAAATACTGGATATTGACCTAAATAGGGTGCATATTTTTTTCTTAACCTATTATACTCTTTCACACAATTTGCATCTGCACTTACCTTTGTCTCATCAAAGTCAATCAAGTACAATCCAGATAAATTTCTCACTTGAGACAAAGCAACATATGCCATACCCTCTTTAAACACAGTACTTCCATTATTCACTAAAGCATTATCTACACTTAAACCTTGAGATTTATGAATAGTCACCGCATATGCCAAAACAAATAGGAAACTGTTTTCTGCGTACATACAAATCTTTTACAAGTAAAACCCGAGTTGAACAACGACTAAATTGTTGTACTTCACTAATTTCATCAAATTTGATTTTCAAAAATTCAATCCCATCTCTATTTACATAATTAAGAAATTCAACAATTTTACTCATTGCTCCATTTACTAAACCTTTTTCCACATGCAAATTATGACGTAAAATTACCCTACAGCTTACATATACGTACAAATTCTTTTCTAAACCAGGAGTTTTACTTATTGATTTCTCTAAAGAATCCAATTTCCTCTTCAACTTTTCAGTCAAAATAATGGTGATTCCTTCATGTTCTATTTTATCAATTGCTTCCAATTTTATAATTTCTTCATTTTCCAACTTTAACATTTCTTCATTGAAAATAGAACATTCACGCAGTGTTGGCATTAAGCAGATTACAGATTTGTTTTCTGCAATTCTCCTATATACTTCCTCAGGAACAATATTTTCATTTTGAAACAAATTAGGTAGTAATCGTCTCTGTAAAGCTTGTTTGCCATGATCTGTCACTTTTCCAACTCTTATATCTTGAAGAATATTTCCATAATCTGCATCATTTGCCTGACGCATATTTGTAAAAAGTTCCTTATATTGAAAAAATGACCAACTGTTAACATTTCCAATACTCCCCAAAGACTTTCTGGTATCTTCATGTGCCAGTGTTTTGAACAATGGTTGTCCTTTTACAGGAGTAAGTTGGAGTAAATCTCCAAAAACTATGACGCGTTTTCCTCCAAATAATACGTCATACTCTGTTTTAAAAATGTATTGCATTCTTAAATGCACAAAGGCAAGCATTAAATTTGATACCATGCTTACCTCATCAATAATCAGAAGTTTAATTTTCCTCAAGACTCTTGAAACTTCACAACAAGCTTCTCCAGATAGCTTGTGGTACTCCAATTTGTTTTCATGCTCTACTGGTAGCATTAATAAACGATGTAAAGTAATTCCTTTAATAATATGCGCTGCTAATCCAGTTGGAGCAGTGACAACACAAGACAAATGCGACTCAGTTGTTTTCTGTATAAAAGTAGTGATTATTTTAATTAAAAAACTTTTCCCTGTTCCAGCTTGTCCACTCACGTACATTCGGATAGGTTCAAATGATGAGCAAGAGCATTCTTTCTTCTCATGAACTAATCCATGATTAATTTGTTCTCTCACTTGCTCATATATTTCTTTCTGCTCAACATTTAGTTATTCTTCCAAATCTCGTAAATTTGTTACATCTTCTTGAGCTTGATACTTCTTCCATAGCAGTTGCTGCTTCATTTTGAATAGTTGGTTCTCCTAATGGATCCTGACTTAATGGAGCAGAAGTTTGACTGTCTTGAGAACTGTCATTACCAATCTCAGCTGCAATTGTAGCTTCTTGCTCAATTTCGTTATTCAACATTTCCACATAAATAGCAAAAACAGGACATTCTATAGTATCTTTACTTGCATTGACGGAATCTTCATAGCTCTCGAAATCTCCAAGTAATTCCAATTCTGAACGCCATGGCTTGAAAAGTTGCAAAAGAGCTAATAAAATTCTCTTTTGTCAGGTGTTTCGCAACTCAGTTTACGGTGATTAATCAAATGTCCTTTTCTTTGTTTCACCAAACATCCTTCAGAACCAACCACAGCATATATACCATTATTGATGGTTTCTATAATATTCCGTTTAAAAATGTCATTTTTCAGAACTTCATAGAGACAAACATTCTCAACATGATAACTTCTATTTGGATAAAATGTATCCAACATATTTGTTTTCACAATATCTGTACTTTCTGGCTCTTTTTCAGCTAAATATTAAATTTCTTGTACAGACTTAAGTACCCGGTTTCATGTTGCAGCAAGACCTAGACTCACCCATATGATTCTTCTAGATTTGGAGTATAGACTTGCAGATGATAAGCGATCCGAGCATTCATATGCTCCAATTTCTTGATGAGATAACATCTTCAAACTGTATGTATATCATTTCTTACTTAGACACTTCTCATGGGAAATCTCTTCCCACATTTCCTTAAATTCTGTCTTTTTTGATTTTGTTAAGTACGATATTACATATCAAGCAACAGCAATAGAATTGTCCACAACATATTGAATATCCATATCAGCATTCCACATGGACAAAACGACTGGGTTATAGTCATTTATGTATTTTGACTCTTCATTTCTTCTTAAGTTGTAGGTATTTTTGGGAGACTTTCTTGTGATAGCAAGTCTCAAAGATGACATGAAACTGTTCACTCTTCCTTTCGATATTACAGGACGTGGAAATGCAAAAAGGCATTTGGAGTAGAATTTGTTCTTAGATTTGTACTTTCGACAACAATATTTCCCAAAATGATGGCTTTGGAATCGTAAAACTTGTTGTCTTAAGTCTTTATCTTGTGTACTTTTGGGTACATCACATGTAGCATATTTTTCAATAAAAGACAACACAGTTTCATCTGAGTCTGTTCCAAATTTGGGAGCAGCTTTGATCCATAATAGCATATATATGTCAGGAGCTCCTCTTGCTTGATACTCCTTTCTCCAAAAGAAGTCCAGAACCTCTCCAAGAGGAGGATTTTTTTCATTGGTGATAAAAGACATCATAGCTTCAAATCTATGATTGAAATATCTGCACACATTAACTGGGTCCAAAGAACACAATTCTCCAGGTGTCTTGTATTCAATATTTAGTACATTTGAATTTGCCTCTCGAAGAAATTGAAGTAAATCATCCCAAGCATATTCAGCACAGCTTAGAGTAAGGAACCATGTAGGAGTTATTAAGTTCCTTAGCATACATTTAAGTTCTCCATGACGACGGTACCAGTACTCATTAGTACCACGCTGACATGCCATGAGATTAATTAGCTGAGATTCCAAAACATTATCTTTCTGATGTACTTTATCCACAAATTCCTTTGCCGAAACATTTTGAAGATGTACACCTGTTTTCAATATATGATTTACAGCATAAGAAAGTCCAGACAAATCACTCTCAAACAAAAGATGAAACAAATACGGAATACATTGTCGAAATCTTGGATCTTCAGCATACAATCTTGATGTCCGGTATTCAGATGCAGGAATCTGCACAGGTCGGTCATCATATCGTCCTCCTTTTCCTGTGGGAAACAACTGAGGGAAACAACGAGCCTCCAAGTTTTTTTCCTATACACTAATGGGACTTCCCTTTGCTTCTTTCATTAGGAATAACTCAATAGTATTCCCCATCACTTCTTTAGAATGAAGTGGATGAACACTGTAATGTTCATATATTTCTTCAGTTCTGGACACATCCACTTTTTCAATTTGTCCAGATTGCAACTCACTATCTTCTTCTACATTTATTGTTTCTTCTCTAACACTCACATTTTTATAGTACTGATTATTTTTTACCAGATACAACGTTGCCTTTTTCACTTTCCTAACATCCACTAATTCTTGACAGATTTTTTTAGTCTTTGCAGGAACACCATTAACAAGAATAACCAGAGGTTCATCTTCTACATTTTCTAAACCAATTGTTTTAATATTTTTCTTTAAATCTAGAGCCAAATATACAACTCTTCCCTTTAATCCTCTCTGTAAATCTGAAGAAGGCAATTTCCCTGTCCTAGGCTCCATACGAACAATAGCCTGAAATGGATGCAGACATTGAATCAGAATAGACTCATAAGTATTTAAATCCATCAGTTCAGAAGGAATACTTACCAACTCAAGATTATTATGCACAGCTCTAGCAGGCATTTTGTTCTCATCTAATTTGTTATAACAATACTTACAGATATGCTGATCAGTACCCAACTCAAAACAATTCTCTACCAACAAATAAGTTGCAAAATCCTTCCACTCATTATTATTTTCCATTTCACTTTTTAAATACAAATCAACAGTCCTGGTCTGATTTTTATAATGAGTTCGTCGACAACAGATACAAGAATAATGTGCCCTTTCACCTGAAACTACCTCAAACTTTGTAATTTCTTGCTCAAAATTTTCTAGAGTAGACTGTTGTACATTTTCTTCCACATTTTCTTCTAATAATGTCTCAGTTTCTGCACTGTCTTCCTGACGACTATAGTAACTAAGCTGAATTTCATCACAAACATTTGTTACATCTGATACAGAGTCACGTAAAAGAGCACTGTTTAACTTTTTTAACATTAGCGCTGGACTTTTCGCTTAATACAATGTTCTGACTAATTTCCTCATCTGAGTGTGATGAACTGCTAACATCCTGAAACTGTTAAAAATGGATCACTGACATTATATCGACCACAAAAATTTCGAGATAAAATAATATCGAGGATAAAATATCGATAGACAAAATATCGACTGGCTATCTTCAAACAGGTAAGTACTAAAATATCGACTCAAAAATATCCAATTACAAAAATATAGACTGTCAAAATATTGTTTTTTTTAAATGTCTTTAAATTAAGTAAAAACTAATATAATAATACATATATTTAATATAAACTTAGTTAAAATTATTAAATAAATGTAATATTAATAAATAATTAATGTAAATTAAAAAATATATAACAAAAATAATACATATATATATATATATATAAAAACATATTAAATAAACATATATAATATTTTTACCGTAGCATAGCAAAATGGTTAAAATGTATTGTAACAACTCTAGTGAGTTCAACAGTAGCAAAAGCGTTGGATAGCTTAGGGGTAAAATTTACTATTCCCACTCCAGTGGGTGCAACAGTAGGGAAAGCGTTGGATAGCGTAGGGGTAAAAATTACTATTCCAACTCCAAAGAGTGCAACAGTAGGGAAAGCGTTGGATAGCGTAGGGGTAACAATTACTATTCCCACTCCAGTGGGAGCAACAGTAGGGAAAGCGCTGGATAGCGTAGGGTTAAAATTACTATTCCCACTCCAGTGGGTGCAACAGTAGGGAAAGCGCTGGATAGCGTAGGGGTTAAAATTACTATTTCCACTCCAGTGGGTGCAACAGTAGGGAAAGCGCTGGATAGCCTAGGGGCAAAGATTACTATTCCCACTCCAGTGGGTGCAACAGTAGGGAGAGCGTTGGATAGCGTAGGGGTAAAAATTTCTATTCCCACTCCAGTGTGTGCAACAGTAGGGAAAGCGTTGGATAGCGTTGTGGTAAAAATTACTATTCCCACACCAGTGGGTGCAACAGTAGAAAAAGTAAAAACTTCATAAATAAATATAATTAATAGAAATATTATTACCAATTAAATTTAATTTCCAATACCAATTACTTTTATTTACAGATTACATTTTATTTAATGGAAAATTATTAATTAATTAACAATTTTTATTAATTTACATAATTAATTAATTATTATTAAATTACTTCCCACCCTATCCCCCTATAAACTCACAACCCACTACAGAAAATAATTTACTAAATATTAATTATTTATCAATTAAATATTTATAATTAATTACCAATTATATTTTAATTAATTACCAATTAATAAATAATTAACAATTATTATTAATTTACATAATTAATTAATTATACTTAAATTACTTCCCACCCTATTCCCCTATAAACCCACAACCCACTACAGAAAATAACTTACTAGAAAATAATTATTTATCAATTATTCAATTATAATTATTTACCAATTAATTTTTATTTATTTACCAATTATTAATTAATTAACAATTATAATTATTTTACATATTTAATTAATTATATTTAAATTACTTCCCACCCTATTCCCTATAAACCCACAACCCGCTACAGAAAATAATTTACTAAAAATTAATTATTGATCAATTAATCAATTATTATTAATTACCAATTATATTTTAAGTAATTAATAATTAATAATTATTTAACAATTACAATTATATTACAGATTTAATTAATTATAATTAAATTACTTCCCACCCTATTCCCCTGTAAACCCACAACCCGCTACAGATTTATATTACACAATTATTACAAATTATTAAAAACGTACCTTATGTTCGAATTTTTTTGTTGTCTATATTCTATCTAGTCGATATTATGTCTAGTCTATATTTTTGATTCGATATTTTGGCTATTAATATCGATATTACTCGATATTTTTGTAGTCTATATTATGTCTGGTCGATATTTTGTCTAGTCTATATTTTTACCTCGATATTATGTCCTGTCGCAATTTTGGAATCGATATTATGTCTGTTTACCGTGAAAAATACTTCTACATACTTTTTTAGAAAGACAAGCCAGAGAATGACCTTGCAAACCAGTATTTTCTCTCACTCTGCAAGGGTCTAATCCTTGCAACATCTTAATCTTCTGTTTAACACTTTTCTTAGTATAGTTACGTAAGAAATTGCATAAAAAATCAATAGATTCCTGCCGTACACTACAAATACTACTGCAATTCCAAGTGTACACTGGACCTTTAGGAGGTTTCCCTAAAACTTCATCAGCTAACACCTCTTCTGCATTTCTAGGAACATTTTTTCTCTTTATCAATAGGACAACCATTTTTAACCTCATAAGCACGACCAGTAGTGTCAACTGCATGCAACAAATCATTACTCTGAAAATAACTTTCTTCATTTAAAAAGGCTCAGAACTTGAACTATGTTTCCATTCACCCCAAAAAACTCAGAAAAATTACTTCTATTAATTATTTTTCCCTCTTACTTTTGGCCTTCATTAAATGGATTGGTTTATCTAGTGATCGAATTCTATTGATTACTAAAACAAAGTCTTTTTTCAAATCAAAAACTTTCTCAACTACTTTTTAAATACATTTCTTTTTCTTATGAAATGCTAATTTTCTTTTACAATTCTTTACTACCTTAGTCAAATTACACAATACTCTATTATAGAACATCTTCTTCCTTATTTCCATATATTGTTTTTTCCTCCTTTTACTGAACAGATTTTATTCAGAAGATAATTTTGCATGGTTCTTCTCTTTCCTCTTGGTTGCAATTTAAATAATACAATTTTTCTTTTTGTGCACATTACTCTTAGTGTTTAACAATTTACACAGAAAAGTCTTAGTTTTCTTACCAGGACTTTTTTTCTTTTTAATTAACACATTGTTCTTCAGGTAAATCTTGTAGATGACTTCTCTTTAAATAAACTGTTTTCTTTCGTTCTTTCGTCTTCTCAATTTTTGTAGTCATGATGAATTATTTTCAATGTTGATCAAAACAATCAATTATGAAAAATATATATTACCTTACAAAAATAAATATATGAAATACACTAATATATTATAATATATTATTATATATAATATGAACAGAAACAGGAAGTATAAAGAGAGCCAACACAAAATGAAAACATAGAAAGAAGATGAAGAGAGACAAGAGAAGACAAACACAAAGAGAAGGAGTACAGGACAAAACGGAATATAAGTAAAAGAGAATCGTATGAAGAGACAGGGAGAAGTAAAAGAAAAGAGAGAAACATATGAAAACAGGAGAGACTATAAAGACAGAGGTGAGAATGATAAGAGGAATATGACAATAAGAAAAATGTAAAATATCAGGACAGAATTGGGAGTATAGGAAAAGAGAAGAGTAGTGAGAGCAGAGATAGAACAGTATGAGAAGAGAAATTAAAATAAAAGAAAAGAATGTGAAATATGTGCAAAGAAGAGCAAAAATAATAAGAAAAGGAGAATACAAGAAAACAAAAGAATATATGGGAAAAAGAATAAGGAATATAAAGAGAGAGAGAGGCACCAAAATGTGGAGAAAACAGAAATATAAGAAAAGACTGAATGTATAACAAGAGAGAGATTATTATGAGGAGACAGTAAAAACTATGATGATAGGGATGAATATGAAGACAGGAGAGATTATGAAGAGTAGGAGAATTATGCAAAAAGAAAGGCAAAAGGGAACAGAAAAGAGAAGTATAAGCACAGAGGAAAATGAAACACAACACAACAAAAAAGAGGCCCAAAGGGCTTCTAAATCTGCCCAAGAGTGTATACAGCAGTCTATGTATATCGATTGAGGCATTGTTAAGAGGGAGGTATAACGAGACAGGAAGGATTCAGAGGTCAGAGGAGAGAGTATAAAACGAAGGAGGACTATTAGGAGACACAGGAGACAATGAAGACAAAGCAGGACTAAGAGGACATAAGCGACTATCAGAACAAGCAGCACTATGAGGAAAGACAAGTGAAAATAAGGAAAGAGGGGAAATATCAGAAGACAGGGGACAGTATAAGCAGAAAGAGGTAAACTGTGAGGAGAGACAGGGGAGATTTTTGAAAAAGAGGCAACTATAATTCCTTAATGTACACAGATGCTCAGTGTGATATTAGACAAAAATGTTAAAAACATACATTTTACCCAAAACACATTTACTACACTAAAACTTTTAACTGACTGAACACATACCGTGCATATAACACCTACATTTCACTGGACAATCCAGACTCATTTTGCAAACACATTTCCAATTTGCTGCATTATTTTTTTGCCAACATTACATCCATAAAGGAGACAGAATAGAACAAGAAAGCGGCCCAACAGGCTTGTAAATCTGTCCAAGAGTGTATGCAGCAGTCTATGTATACTGACTGGCACATTGCTAACAGGGAGGTATGATCAGACAAGGAGGATTAAGAGGTCAGAGGAGGGAGTATAAAAGAAGGGGGACTATTAGGAGATACAGGAGACAATGTAGACTGAGCAGGACTAAGAGGACATGAGCGACTATCACAACAAGCAGCACTATGAGGAAAGACAAGTGAAAATAAGGAAAGAGTGAAAGTATCAGAAGAGAGAGAACAGTATAAACAGAGAGAGGTAGACTGTGAGGAGAGAAAGGGGAGATTTTTGAAAAAGGAACAAGTATAATTCCTTAATGTACACAGACACTCAGCGTGATGCTAGAGAAAACATTTAAAACCATACATTTTACTCAAAACACATTTACAACACGAAAACTTTTAACTGACTGAACACATTACATGTATATAATACCTACATTTCACTGGACAATCCTGACTAATTTTGCAAACACATTTCCAATTTGCTGCATTATTTTTTTGCCAACATTACAGCCAAAAAGGAGACAGAATAGAACAAGAAAGCCGCCCACAGGGGCTTGTAAATCTGCCCAAGAATGTATGCAGCAGTCTATGTATACTGACTGGCGCATTGCTAACAGGGAGGTATGATCAGTGATCAGACAAGGAGGATTAAGAGGTCAGAAGAGGGAGTATAAAAAGAAGGAGGACTAGTAGCAGACACAGGAGACAATGAAGACAATGCAGGACTACGAGGACATTAGTGACTATCAGAACAAGAAACACTATGAGGAAAAAAACGTCAAAAAAAAGGAAACAGGGCAAATATCACAAGACAGGGGACAGTATAAACAGAGAGAGGTAGACTGTGAGACGAGACAGGGGAGATTTTTGAAAAAGGAACAAGTATAATTCCTTAATGTACACAGACGCTCAGTGTGATACTAGACAAAACATTTTAAACCATACATTTTACCCAGAACACATTTACTACACTAAAACTTTTAACTGACTGAACACATTCCATGTACATAACACCTACATTTCACAGGACAATCCTGACTCATTTTCCAAACACATTTCCAATTTGCTGCATTATTTTTTTGCCAACATTACATCCAAAAAGGAACCAGAATAGAAAAAGAAAGCGGCACAACAGGCTTGTAAATCTGTCCAATAGTGTATGCAGCAGTCTATGTATACTGACTGGCACATTGCTAACAGGGAGGTATGATCAGACAAGGAGGATTAGGAGGTCAGAGGAGGGAGTATAAAAAGAAGGGGACTATTAGGAGACACGGGAGACAATGAAAACAGAGCAGGACTAAGAGGACATGAGCGACTATCAGAACAAGCAGCACTATAATGAAAGACAAGTGAAAAAAAGGAAAGAGGGAAAATATCAGAAGAGAGAGAACAGTGTAAACAGAGAAAGGTAGACTGCGAGGAGAGACAGGGGAGATTTTTGAAAAAGGAGCAAGTATAATTCCTTAATGTACACAGACGCTCAGTGTGATACTAGACAAAAAATTTAAAACCATACATTTTACCCAAAACACATTTACTACTCTTACACCTAGATTCATCAAAGAAAATTCGGCTCGCAAGGTGCCAGATTCTGAGAATCTGCCCCTTTGCGAGTGCAATTTTTGCATTTGGGATTCATCATCCCAAATGCAAAAATCACTAATTGCGAAATCGCATATTTGCGAGGAATTGCATTTAAGGAATCTCTATTTGAGATTCCTTAAATGCAATTCATCAACCATTTTCAATTTGCGAAAACTCAATTTCTGGCCGCTATTTACCACGAAGTCAGACTTCGTGGTAAATAGAGAAAACTCAGAAAAATGCACTTTAGTGCATTTTTCTGAGTGGTATGTTACACACACACATGTCCTTTGGACATGTGTGTGCGCAACATCTAGCTACATTTGCTTTTCAGGGGTTCTACAGGGTGTCCTTTGGACACCCCTGGCACCCTTGAAATCGCATCCTTATTTGCGATTAGCAAATTGCTAATCGCAAATAAGGAATAACTCCGCATTCATTCCTATGGGCCTTTAGACCCATAGGAATAGATGGAGAGTTATTCCTTATTTGCGATTAGTACTTTGCTAATCGCAAATAAGGAAGATGTAGGAATCGCAATATTTTTTGCAATTCCTACATGAATCCCGTTTTGCAAGTCCTTAATAGCGATTCCTTATGAATCGCTATTAAAGACTCGCAAAACGGGTATTTGATTAATCTAGCTGTAAAACTTTTAACTGACTGAACACATTCCATGTATATAACACCTACGTTTCACTGGACAATCCAGACTTATTTTGCAAACACCTTTCTAATTTGCTGCATTATTTTTTTCGCCAACATTACATCCAAAAAGGAGACACAATACAACAAGAAAGAGGCCCAACAGGCTTGTAAATCTGCCCAAGAGTGTAAGCAGCAGTCCCTGTAAACTGACTGGCGCATTGCTAACAGGGAGGTATGATCAGACAAGGAGGATTAAGAGGTCAGAGGAGGGAGTATAAAAAGAAGGAGGACTATTAAGTGACACAGGAGACAATGAAGAGAGAGCAGGACTAAGAGGACATGAGCGACTATCAGAACAAGCAGCACTATGAGGAAAGACAAGTGAAAATAAGGAAAGAGGGGAAATATCAGAAAAGAGAGAACAGTATAAGCAGAAAGAGGTAAACTATGAGGAGAGCCAGGGGAGATTTTTGAAAAAGAGGCAAGTATAATTCCTTAATGTACACAGGCGCTCAGTGTAATATTAGACAAAAATGTTAAAACCATACATTTTACCCAAAACACATTTACTACACTAAAACGTTTAACTGACTGAACACATACCGTGCATATAACACCTACATTTCACTGGACAATCCAGACTCATTTTGCAAACACATTTCCAATTTGCTGCATTATTTTTTTGCCAACATTACATCCAAAAAGGAGACAGAATAGAACAAGAAAGCGGCCCAACAGGCTTGTAAATCTGTCCAAGAGTGTATGCAGCAGTCTATGTTTACTGACTGGCACATTGCTAACAGGGAGGTTTGATCAGACAAGGAGGATAAAGAGGTCAGAGGAGGGAGTATAAAAAGAAGGGGGACTATTAGGATACACAGGAGCCAATGTAGACAGAGCAGGACTAAGAAGACATGAGCGACTATCAGAACAAGCAGCACTATGAGGAAAGACAAGTGAAAATAAGGAAAGAGGGGAAATATCAGAAGAGAGAGAACAGTATAAACAGAGAGAGGTAGACTGTGAGGAGAGACAGGGGAGATTTTTTAAAAAGGAGCAAGTATAATTCCTTAATGTACACAGATGCTCAATGTGATACTAGACAAAAAATGTAAAACCATACATTTTACCCAAAACACATTTACTACACTAAAACTTTTAACTGACTGAACACATACCGTGCATATAACACCTACATTTCACTGGACAATCCAGACTCATTTTGCAAACACATTTCCAATTTGCTGCATTATTTTTTTGCCAACATTACATCCAAAAAGGAGACAGAATAGAACAAGAAAGCGTCCCAACAGGCTTGTAAATCTGTCCAAGAGTGTATGCAGCAGTCTATGTATACTGACTGGCACATTGCTAACAGGGAGGTATGATCAGACAGGGAGGATTAAGAGGTCAGAGGAGAGAGTATAAAAAGAAGGAGGACTATCAGGAGACACAGGAGACAATGAAGACAGAGCAGGACTAAGAGGACATGAGTGACTATCAGAACAAGCAACACTATGAGGAAAGACAAGTAAAAATAAGAAAAGAGGGAAAATATCAGAAGAGAGAGAACAGTATAAACAGAGAGAGGTAGACTGTGAGGAGAGACAGGGGAGATTTTTGTAAAAGGAACAAGTATAATTCCTTAATATACACAGACACTCTGCGTGATACTAGACAAAAAATGTAAAACCATACATTTTACCCAAAACATTTCACTGGACAATCCAGACTCATTTTGCAAACACCTTTCCAATTTGCTGCATAATTTTTTTTTGCCAACATTACATCCAAAAAGGAACCAGAATAGAACAAGAAAGCGGCCCAACAGGCTTGTAAATCTGTCCAAGAGTGTTTGCAGCAGTCTATGTATACTGACTGGCACACTGCTAACAGGGAGGTACGATCAGACAAGGAGGATTAAGATGTCAGAGGAGGGAGTATAAAAAGAAGGGGACTATGAGGAGACACGGGAGACAATGTAAACAGAGCAGGACTAAGAGGACATGAGCGACTATCAGAACAAGCAGCACTATAAGGAAAGACAAGTGAAAATAAGGAAAGAGGGGAAATATCAGAAGAGAGAGAACAGTATGAACAGAGAGAAGTAAACTGTGATGAGAGACAGGGGAGATTTTTGAAAAAGGAGCAAGTATAATTCCTTAATGTACACAGACGCTCAGTGTGATACTAGACAAAAAATTTAAAACCATACATTTTACCCAAAACACATTTACTACACTAAAACTTTTAACTGACTGAACACATTCCATGTATATAACACCTACAGTTCACTGGACAATCCAGACTAATTTTGCAAACACATTTCCAATTTGCTGCATCATGTTTTTGCCAACATTACATCCAAAAAGGAGACACAATACAGCAAGAAAGAGGCCCAACAGGCTTGAAAATCTGCCCAAGAGTGTAAGCAGCATTCTATGTATACTGACTGGCGCATTGCTAACAGGGAGGTATGATCAGACAAGGAGGATTAAGAGGTCAGAGGAGGGAGTATAAAAAGAAGGAGGACTATTAAGAGACACAGGAGACAATGAAGAGAGAGCAGGACTAAGAGGACATGAGCGACTATCAGAACAAGCAGCACTATGAGGAAAGACAAGTGAAAATAAGGAAAGTGGGGAACAATCAGAAAAGAGAGAACAGTATAGGCAGAAAGAGGTAAACTATGAGGAGAGACAGGGGAGATTTTTTAAAAAGAGGCAAGTATATTTCCTTAATGTACACAGACGCTCAGTGTGATATTAGAAAAAAATGTTACAACCATACATTTTACCCAAAACACATTTACTACACTTAAACTTTTAACTGACTGAACACATTCCATGTATATAACACCTACATTTCACTGGACAATCCAGACTCATTTTGCAAACACCTTTCCAATTTGCTGCATTATTTTTTTGCCAACATTACATCCAAAAAAGGAGACACAATACAACTAGAAAGAGGCCCAACAGGCTTGTAAATCTGCCCAAGAGTGTAAGCAGCAGTCTATGTATACTGACTGGCGCATTGCTAACAGGGAGGTATGATCAGACAAGGAGGATTAAGAGGTCAGAGGAGGGAGTATAAAAAGAAGGAGGACTATTAATAGACACAGGAGACAATGAAGAGAGAGCAGGACTAAGAGGACATGAGCGACTATCAGAACAAGCAGCACTATGAGGAAAGACAAGTGAAAATAAGGAAAGAGGGGAAATATCAGAAAAGAGAGAACAGTATAAGCAGAAAGAGGTAAACTATGAGGAGAGACAGGGGAGATTTTAGAAAAAAAAGCAAGTATAATTCCTTAATGATCACAGACGCTCAGTGTGATACTAGACAAAAAATGTAAAACCATACATTTTACCCAAAACACATTTACTACTCTAAAACTTTTAACTGACTGAACACATTCCATGTATATAACACCTACATTTCACTGGACAATCCAGACTCATTTTGCAAACACCTTTCCAATTTGCTGCATAATTTTTTTTTGCCAACATTACATCCAAAAAGGAACCAGAATAGAACAAGAAAGCGGCCCAACAGGCTTGTAAATCTGTCCAAGAGTGTTTGCAGCAGTCTATGTATACTGACTGGCACATTGCTAACAGGGAGGTATGATCAGACAAGGAGGATTAAGATGTCAGAGGAGGGAGTATAAAAAGAAGGGGACTATTAGGAGACACGGGAGACAATGAAAACAGAGCAGGACTAAGAGGACATGAGCGACTATCAGAACAAGCAGCACTATAAGGAAAGACAAGTGAAAATAAGGAAAGAGGGGAAATATCAGAAGAGAGAGAACAGTATGAACAGAGAGAAGTAGACTGTGATGAGAGACAGGGGAGATTTTTGAAAAAGGAACAAGTATAATTCCTTAATGTACACAGACGCTCAGTGTGATACTAGACAAAAAATGTAAAACCATACATTTTACCCAAAACACATTTACTACACTAAAACTTTTAACTGACTGAACACATTCCATGTATATAACACCTACATTTCACTGGACAATCCAGACTCATTTTGCAAACACCTTTCCAATTTGCTGCATTAATTTTTTTTGCCAACAATACATCCAAAAAGGAGACACAATACAACAAGAAAGATGCCCAACAGGCTTGTAAATCTGCCCAAGAGTGTAAGCAGCAGTCTATGTATACTGACTGGCGCATTGCTAACAGGAAGGTATGATCAGACAAGGAGGATTAAGAGGTCAGAGGAGGGAGTATAAAAAGAAGGAGGACTATTAAGAGACACAGGAGACAATGAAGAGAGAGCAGGACTAAGAGGACATGAGCGACTATCAGAACAAGCAGCACTATGAGGAAAGACAAGTGAAAATAAGGAAAGAGGGAAATATCAGACAAGAGAGAACAGTATAAGCAGAAAGAGGTAAACTATGAGGAGAGACAGGGGAGATTTTTGAAAAAGGAACAAGTATAATTCCTTAATGTACACAGACGCTCAGTGTGATGTTAGACAAAAATGTTAAAACCATACATTTTACCCAAAATACATTTACTACACTAAAACTTTTAACTGACTGAACACATACCGTGCATATAACACCTACATTTCACTAGACAATCCAAACTCATTTTTCAAACACATTTCCAATTTGCTGCATTATTTTTTTGCCAACATTACATCCAAAAAGGAGACAGAATAGAACAAGAAAGCGGCCCAACGGGCTTGTAAATCTGTCCAAGAGTGTATGCAGCAGTCTATGTATACTGACTGGCACATTGCTGACAGGGAGGTATGATCAGACAAGGAGGAATAAGAGGTCAGAGGAGGGATTATAAAAAGAAGGAGGACTATTAAGAGACACAGGAGACAAATAAGAGAAAAATGTAGACAGAGCAGGACTAAGAGGACATGAGCGACTATCAGAACAAGCAGCCCTATGAGGAAAGACAAGTGAAAATAAGGAAAGAGGGGAAATATCAGAAGAGAGAGAACAGTATAAACAGAGAGAGGTAGACTGTGAGGAGAGACAGGGGAGATTTTTGAAAAAGGAACAAGTATAATTCCTTAATATACACAGACACTCAGCGTGATACTAGACAAAAAATTTAAAACCATACATTTTACCCAAAACACATTTACTACACTAAAACTTTTAACTGACTGAACACATTCCATGTATATAACACCTACAGTTCACTGGACAATCCAGACTAATTTTGCAAACACATTTCCAATTTGCTGCATCACGTTTTTGCCAACATTACATCCAAAAAGGAGACACAATACAGCAAGAAAGAGGCCCAACAGGCTTGAAAATCTGCCCAAGAGTGTAAGCAGCAGTCTATGTATACTGACTGGCGCATCGCTAACAGGGAGGTATGATCAGACAAGGAGGATTAAGAAGTCAGAGGAGGGAGTATAAAAAGAAGGAGGACTACTAAGAGACACAGGAGACAATGAAGAGAGAGCAGGACTAAGAGGACATGAGCGACTATCAGAACAAGCAGCACTATGAGGAAAGACAAGTGAAAATAAGGAAAGTGGGGAACAATCAGAAAAGAGAGAACGGTATAAGCAGAAAGAGGTAAACTATGAGGAGAGACAGGGGAGATGTTTTTAAAAAGCGGCAAGTATATTTCCTTAATGTACACAGACGCTCAGTGTGATATTAGAAAAAAATGTTACAACCATACATTTTACCCAAAACACATTTACTACACTAAAACTTTTAACTGACTGAACACATTCCATGTATATAACACCTACAGTTCACTGGACAATCCAGACTAATTTTGCAAACACATTTCCAATTTGCTGCATCATGTTTTTGCCAACATTACATCCAAAAAGGAGACACAATATAGCAAGAAAGAGGCCCAACAGGCTTGAAAATCTACCCAAGAGTGTAAGCAGCAGTCTATGTATACTGACTGGCGCATTGCTAACAGGGAGGTATGATCAGACAAGGAGGATTAAGAGGTCAGAGGAGGGAGTATAAAAAGAAGGAGGACTATTAATAGACACAGGAGACAATGAAGAGAGAGCAGGACTAAGAGGACATGAGCGACTATCAGAACAAGCAGCACTATGAGGAAAGACAAGTGAAAATAAGGAAAGAGGGGAAATATCAAAAAAGATATAACAGTATAAGCAGAAAGAGGTAAACAATGAGGAGAGACAGGGGAGATTTTTGAAAAAGAGTCAAGTATAATTCCTTAATGTACACAGACGCTCAATGTGATGTTAGACAAAAATGTTAAAACCATACATTTTACCCAAAACACATTTACTACACTAAAACCTTTAACTGACTGAACACATACCGTGCATATAACACCTACATTTCACTGGACAATCCAGACTCATTTTGCAAACACATTTCCAATTTGCTGCATTATTTTTTTGCCAACATTACATCCAAAAAGGAGACAGAATAGAACAAGAAAGCGGCCCAACAGGCTTGTAAATCTGTCCAAGAGAGTATGCAGCAGTCTATGTATACTGACTGGCACATTGCTAACTGGGAGGTATGATCAGACAAGGAGGATTAAGAGGTCAGAGGAGGGAGTATAAAAAGAAGGGGGACTATTAGGAGACACAAGAGACAATGTAGACAGAGCAGGACTAAGAGGACATGAGCGACTCTCACAACAAGCAGCACTATGAGGATAGACAAGTGAAAATAAGGAAAGAGCGAAAATATCAGAAGAGAGAGAACACTATAAACAGAGAGAGGTAGACTGTGAGGAGAGACAGGGGAGATTTTTGAAAAAGGAACAAGTATAATTCCTTAATGTAAACAGACACTCAGCGTGATACTAGACAAAACATTTAAAACCATACATTTTACCCAAAACACATTTACAACACAAAAACGTTTAACTGACTGAACACATTCCATGTATATAACACCTACATTTCACTGGACAATCCAGACTCATGTTGCAAAAACCTTTCCAATTTGCTGCATTATTTTTTTTGCCAACATTACATCCAAAAAGGAGACACAATACAACAAGAAAGAGGCCCAACAGGCTTGTAAATCTACCCAAGACTGTAAGCAGCAGTCTATGTATACTGACTGGCGCATTGCTAACAGGAAGGTATGATCAGACAAGGAGGATTAAGAGGTCAGAGGAGGGAGTATAAAAAGAAGGAGGACTATTAACAGACACAGGAGACAATGAAGAGAGAGCAGGATAAGAGGACCTGAGCGACTATCAGAACAAGTAGCACTATGAGGAAAGACAAGTGAAAATAAGGAAAGAGGGGAAATATCAGAAGAGAGAGAACAGTATAAACAGAGAGAGGTAGACTGTGAGGAGAGACAGGGGAGATTTTTGAAAAAGGACCAAGTATAATTCCTTAATGTACACAGACGCTCAGTGTGATACTAGACAAAAAATTTAAAACCATACATTTTACCCAAAACACATTTACTACACTAAAACTTTTAACTGACTGAACACATTCAATGTATATAACACCTACATTTCACTGGACAATCCAGACTCATTTTGCAAACACCTTTCCAATTTGCTGCAATATTTTTTTGCCAACATTACATCCAAAAAGGAGACACAATACAACAAGAAAGAGGCCCAACAGGCTTGTAAATCTACCCAAGACTGTAAGCAGCAGTCTATGTATACTGACTGGCGCATTGCTAACAGGAAGGTATGATCAGACAAGGAGGATTAAGAGGTCAGAGGAGGGAGTATAAAAAGAAGGAGGACTATTAATAGACACAGGAGACAATGAAGAGAGAGCAGGACTAAGAGGACATGAGCGACTATCAGAACAAGCAGCACTATGAGGAAAGACAAGTGAAAATAAGGAAAGAGGGGAAATATCAGAAAAGATAGAACAGTATAAGCAGAAAGAGGTAAACTATGAGGAAAGACAGGGGAGATTTTTGAAAAAGAGGCAAGTATAATTCCTTAATGTACACAGACGCTCAGTGTGATGTAAGACAAAAATGTTAAAACCATACATTTTACCCAAAACACATTTACTACACTAAAACCTTTAACTGACTGAACACATACTGTGCATATAACACCTACATTTCACTGGACAATCCAGACTCATTTTGCAAACACATTTCCAATTTGCTGCATTATTTTTTTGCCAACATTACATCCAAAAAGGAGACAGAATAGAACAAGAAAGCGGCCCAACAGGCTTGTAAATCTGTCCAAGAGTGTATGCAGCAGTCTATGTATACTGACTGGCACATTGCTAACTGGGAGGTATGATCGGACAAGGAGGATTAAGTGGTCAGAGGAGGGAGTATAAAAAGAAGGGGGACTATTAGGAGACACAAGAGACAATGTAGACAGAGCAGGACTAAGAGGACATGAGCGACTATCACAACAAGCAGCACTATGAGGATAGACAAGTGAAAATAAGGAAAGAGCAAAAATATCAGAAGAGAGAGAACAGTATAAACAGAGAGAGGTAGACTGTGAGGAGAGACAGGGGAGATTTTTGAAAAAGGAACAAGTATAATTCCTTAATGTACACAGACACTCAGCGTGATACTAGACAAAACATTTAAAACCATACATTTTACCCAAAACACATTTACAACACGAAAACTGTTAACTGACTGAACACATTCCATGTATATAACACCTACATTTCACTGGACAATCCAGACTCATTTTGCAAACACCTTTCCAATTTGCTGCATTATTTTTTTTGCCAACATTACATCCAAAAAGGAGACACAATACAACAAGAAAGAGGCCCAACAGGCTTGTAAATCTGCCCAAGAGTGTAAGCAGCAGTCTATGTATACTGACTGGCGCATTGCTAACAGGAAGGTATGATCAGACAAGGAGGATTAAGAGGCCAGAGGAGGGAGTATAAAAAGAAGGAGGACTATTAACAGCCACAGGAGACAATGAAGAGAGACCAGGACTAAGAGGACCTGAGCGACTATCAGAACAAGCAGCACTATGAGGAAAGACAAGTGAAAATAAGGAAAGAGGGGAAATATCAGAAAAGAGAGAACAGTATAAGCAGAAAGAGGTAAACTATGAGGAGAGACAGGGGAGATTTTTGAAAAAGAGGCAAGTATAATTCCTTAATGATCACAGACGCTCAGTGTGATACTAGACAAAAAATTTAAAACCATACATTTTACCCAAAACACATTTACTACTCTAAAACTTTTAACTGACTGAACACATTCCATGTATATAACACGTACATTTCACTGGACAATCCAGACTCATTTTGCAAACACCTTTCCAATTTGCTGCATAATTTTTTTTTGCCAACATTACATCCAAAAAGGAACCAGAATAGAACAAGAAAGCGGCCCAACAGGCTTGTAAATCTGTCCAAGAGTGTTTGCAGCAGTCTATGTATACTGACTGGCACATTGCTAACAGGGAGGTATGATCAGACAAGGAGGAGTAAGATGTCAGAGGAGGGAGTATAAAAAGAAGGGGACTATTAGGAGACACGGGAGACAATGAAAACAGAGCAGGACTAAGAGGACATGAGCGACTATCAGAACAAGCAGCACTATAAGGAAAGACAAGTGAAAATAAGGAAAGAGGGGAAATATCAGAAGAGAGAGAACAGTATGAACAGAGAGAAGTAAACTGTGATGAGAGACAGGGGAGATTTTTGAAAAAGGAGCAAGTATAATTCCTTAATGTACACAGACGCTCAGTGTGATACTAGACAAAAAATTTAAAACCATACATTTTACCCAAAACACATTTACTACACTAAAACTTTTAACTGACTGAACACATTCCATGTATATAACACCTACAGTTCACTGGACAATCCAGACTAATTTTGCAAACACATTTCCAATTTGCTGCATCATGTTTTTGCCAACATTACATCCAAAAAGGAGACACAATACAGCAAGAAAGAGGCCCAACAGGCTTGAAAATCTGCCCAAGAGTGTAAGCAGCAGTCTATGTTTACTGACTGGCGCATTGCTAACAGGGAGGTATGATCAGACAAGGAGGATTAAGAGGTCAGAGGAGGGAGTATAAAAAGAAGGAGGACTATTAAGAGACACAGGAGACAATGAAGAGAGAGCAGGACTAAGAGGACATGAGCGACTATCAGAACAAGCAGCACTATGAGGAAAGACAAGTGAAAATAAGGAAAGTGGGGAACAATCAGAAAAGAGAGAACAGTATAAGCAGAAAGAGGTAAACTATGAGGAGAGACAGGGGAGATTTTTTAAAAAGAGGCAAGTATATTTCCTTAATGTACACAGACGCTCAGTGTGATATTAGAAAATTTTTTTACAACCATACATTTTACCCAAAACACATTTACTACACTTTAACTTTTAACTGACTGAACACATTCCATGTATATAACACCTACATTTCACTGGACAATCCAGACTCATTTTGCAAACACCTTTCCAATTTGCTGCATTAGTTTTTTTGCCAACCTTACATCCAAAAAAGGAGACACAATACAACAAGAAAGAGGCCCAACAGGCTTGTAAATCTGCCCAAGAGTGTAAGCAGCAGTCTATGTATACTGACTGGCGCATTGCTAACAGGGAGGTATGATCAGACAAGGAGGATTAAGAGGTCAGAGGAGGGAGTATAAAAAGAAGGAGGACTATTAATAGACACAGGAGACAATGAAGAGAGAGCAGGACTAAGAGGACATGAGCGACTATCAGAACAAGCAGCACTATGAGGAAAGACAAGTGAAAATAAGGAAAGAGGGGAAATATCAGAAAAGAGAGAACAGTATAAGCAGAAAGAGGTAAACTATGAGGAGAGACAGGGGAGATTTTTGAAAAAGAGGCAAGTATAATTCCTTAATGATCACAGACGCTCAGTGTGATACTAGACAAAAAATTTAAAACCATACATTTTACCCAAAACACATTTACTACTCTAAAACTTTTAACTGACTGAACACATTCCATGTATATAACACCTACATTTCACTGGACAATCCAGACTCATTTTGCAAACACCTTTCCAATTTGCTGCATATTTTTTTTTTGCCAACATTACATCCAAAAAGGAACCAGAATAGAACAAGAAAGCGGCCCAACAGGCTTGTAAATCTGTCCAAGAGTGTTTGCAGCAGTCTATGTATACTGACTGGCACATTGCTAACAGGGAGGTATGATCAGACAAGGAGGATTAAGATGTCAGAGGAGGGAGTATAAAAAGAAGGGGACTATTAGGAGACACGGGAGACAATGAAAACAGAGCAGGACTAAGAGGACATGAGCGACTATCAGAACAAGCAGCACTATAAGAAAAGACAAGTGAAAATAAGGAAAGAGGGGAAATATCAGAAGAGAGAGAACAGTATGAACAGAGAGAAGTAGACTGTGATAAGAGACAGGGGAGATTTTTGAAAAAGGAACAAGTATAATTCCTTAATGTACACAGACGCTCAGTGTGATACTAGACAAAAAATGTAAAACCATACATTTTACCCAAAAAACATTTACTACACTAAAAGTTTTAACTGACTGAACACATTCCATGTATATAACACCTACATTTCACTGGACAATCCAGACTCATTTTGCAAACACCTTTCCAATTTGCTGCATTAATTTTTTTGCCAACAATACATCCAAAAAGGAGACACAATACAACAAGAAAGATGCCCAACAGGCTTGTAAATCTGCCCAAGAGTGTAAGCAGCAGTCTATGTATACTGACTGGCGCATTGCTAACAGGAAGGTATGATCAGACAAGGAGGATTAAGAGGTCAGAGGAGGGAGTATAAAAAGAAGGAGGACTATTAAGAGACACAGGAGACAATGAAGAGAGAGAAGGACTAAGAGGACATGAGCGACTATCAGAACAAGCAGCACTATGAGGAAAGACAAGTGAAAATAAGGAAAGAGGGAAATATCAGAAAAGAGAGAACAGTATAAGCAGAAAGAGGTAAACTATGAGGAGAGACAGGGGAGATTTCTGAAAAAGGAACAAGTATAATTCCTTAATGTACACAGATGCTCAGTGTGATGTTAGACAAAAATGTTAAAACCATACATTTTACCCAAAATACATTTACTACACTAAAACTTTTAACTGACTGAACACATACCGTGCATATAACACCTACATTTCACTAGACAATCCAAACTCATTTTTCAAACACATTTCCAATTTGCTGCATTATTTTTTTTGCCAACATTACATCCAAAAAGGAGACAGAATAGAACAAGAAAGCGGCCCAACGGGCTTGTAAATCTGTCCAAGAGTGTATGCAGCAGTCTATGTATACTGACTGGCACATTGCTGACATGGAGGTATGATCAGACAAGGAGGAATAAGAGGTCAGAGGAGGGATTATAAAAAGAAGGAGGACTATTAACAGACACAGGAGACAAATAAGAGAAAAATGTAGACAGAGCAGGACTAAGAGGACATGAGCGACTATCAGAACAAGCAGCCCTATGAGGAAAGACAAGTGAAAATAAGGAAAGAGGGAAAATATCAGAAGAGAGAGAACAGTATAAACAGAGAGAGGTAGACTGTGAGGAGAGACAGGGGAGATTTTTGAAAAAGGAACAAGTATAATTCCTTAATATACACAGACACTCAGCGTGATACTAGACAAAAAATTTAAAACCATACATTTTACCCAAAACACATTTACTACTCTAAAACTTTTAACTGACTGAACACATTCCATGTATATAACACCTACATTTCACTGGACAATCCAGACTCATTTTGCAAACACCTTTCCAATTTGCTGCATAATTTTTTTTTGCCAACATTACATCCAAAAAGGAACCAGAATAGAACAAGAAAGCGGCCCAACAGGCCTGTAAATCTGTCCAAGAGTGTTTGCAGCAGTCTATGTATACTGACTGGCACATTGCTAACAGGGAGGTATGATCAGACAAGGAGGATTAAGATGTCAGAGGAGGGAGTATAAAAAGAAGGGGACTATTAGGAGACACGGGAGACAATGAAAACAGAGCATGACTAAGAGGACATGAGCGACTATCAGAACAAGCAGCACTATAAGGAAAGACAAGTGAAAATAAGGAAAGAGGGGAAATATCAGAAGAGAGAGAACAGTATGAACAGAGAGAAGTAAACTGTGATGAGAGACAGGGGAGATTTTTGAAAAAGGAGCAAGTATAATTCCTTAATGTACACAGACGCTCAGTGTGATACTAGACAAAAAATTTAAAACCATACATTTTACCCAAAACACATTTACTACACTAAAACTTTTAACTGACTGAACACATTCCATGTATATAACACCTACAGTTCACTGGACAATCCAGACTAATTTTGCAAACACATTTCCAATTTGCTGCATCATGTTTTTGCCAACATTACATCCAAAAAGGAGACACAATACAGCAAGAAAGAGGCCCAACAGGCTTGAAAATCTGCCCAAGAGTGTAAGCAGCAGTCTATGTATACTGACTGGCGCATTGCTAACAGGGAGGTATGATCAGACAAGGAGGATTAAGAGGTCAGAGGAGGGAGTATAAAAAGAAGGAGGACTATTAAGAGACACAGGAGACAATGAAGAGAGAGCAGGACTAAGAGGACATGAGCGACTATCAGAACAAGCAGCACTATGAGGAAAGACAAGTGAAAATAAGGAAAGTGGGGAACAATCAGAAAAGAGAGAACAGTATAAGCAGAAAGAGGTAAACTATGAGGAGAGACAGGGGAGATTTTTTAAAAAGAGGCAAGTATATTTCCTTAATGTACACAGACGCTCAGTGTGATATTAGAAAAAAATGTTACAACCATACATTTTACCCAAAACACATTTACTACACTTAAACTTTTAACTGACTGAACACATTCCATGTATATAACACCTACATTTCACTGGACAATCCAGACTCATTTTGCAAACACCTTTCCAATTTGCTGCATTATTTTTTTGCCAACATTACATCCAAAAAAGGAGACACAATACAACAAGAAAGAGGCCCAACAGGCTTGTAAATCTGCCCAAGAGTGTAAGCAGCAGTCTATGTATACTGACTGGCGCATTGCTAACAGGGAGGTATGATCAGACAAGGAGGATTAAGAGGTCAGAGGAGGGAGTATAAAAAGAAGGAGGACTATTAATAGACACAGGAGACAATGAAGAGAGAGCAGGACTAAGAGGACATGAGCGACTATCAGAACAAGCAGCACTATGAGGAAAGACAAGTGAAAATAAGGAAAGAGGGGAAATATCAGAAAAGAGAGAACAGTATAAGCAGAAAGAGGTAAACTATGAGGAGAGACAGGGGAGATTTTTGAAAAAGAGGCAAGTATAATTCCTTAATGATCACAGACGCTCAGTGTGATACTAGACAAAAAATTTAAAACCATACATTTTACCCAAAACACATTTACTACTCTAAAACTTTTAACTGACTGAAGACATTCCATGTATATAACACCTACATTTCACTGGACAATCCAGACTCATTTTGCAAACACCTTTCCAATTTGCTGCATAATTTTTTTTTGCCAACATTACATCCAAAAAGGAACCACAATAGAACAAGAAAGCGGCACAACAGGCTTGTAAATCTGTCCAAGAGTGTTTGCAGCAGTCTATGTATACTGACTGCCACATTGCTAACAGGGAGGTATGATCAGACAAGGAGGATTAAGATGTCAGAGGAGGGAGTATAAAAAGAAGGGGACTATTAGGAGACACGGGAGACAATGAAAACAGAGCAGGACTAAGAGGACATGAGCGACTATCAGAACAAGCAGCACTATAAGGAAAGACAAGTGAAAATAAGGAAAGAGGGGAAATATCAGAAGAGAGAGAACAGTATGAACAGAGAGAAGTAGACTGTGATGAGAGACAGGGGAGATTTTTGAAAAAGGAACAAGTATAATTCCTTAATGTACACAGACGCTCAGTGTGATACTAGACAAAAAATGTAAAACCATACATTTTACCCAAAACACATTTACTACACTAAAACTTTTAACTGACTGAACACATTCCATGTATATAACACCTACATTTCACTGGACAATCCAGACTCATTTTGCAAACACCTTTCCAATTTGCTGCATTAATTTTTTTTGCCAACATTACATCCAAAAAGGAGACACAATACAACAAGAAAGATGCCCAACAGGCTTGTAAATCTGCCCAAGAGTGTAAGCAGCAGTCTATGTATACTGACTGGCGCATTGCTAACAAGAAGGTATGATCAGACAAGGAGGATTAAGAGGTCAGAGGAGGGAGTATAAAAAGAAGGAGGACTATTAAGAGACACAGGAGACAATGAAGAGAGAGCAGGACTAAGAGGACATGAGCGACTATCAGAACAAGCAGCACTATGAGGAAAGACAAGTGAAAATAAGGAAAGAGGGAAATATCAGAAAAGAGAGAACAGTATAAGCAGAAAGAGGTAAACTATGAGGAGAGACAGGGGAGATTTTTGAAAAAGGAACAAGTATAATTCCTTAATGTACACAGACGCTCAGTGTGATGTTAGACAAAAATTTTAAAACCATACATTTTACCCAAAATACATTTACTACACTAAAACCTTTAACTGACTGAACACATACCGTGCATATAACACCTACATTTCACTAGACAATCCAAACTCATTTTTCAAACACATTTCCAATTTGCTGCATTATTTTTTTGCCAACATTACATCCAAAAAGGAGACAGAATAGAACAAGAAAGCGGCCCAACGGGCTTGTAAATCTGTCCAAGAGTGTATGCAGCAGTCTATGTATACTGACTGGCACATTGCTGACAGGGAGGTATGATCAGACAAGGAGGAATAAGAGGTCAGAGGAGGGATTATAAAAAGAAGGAGGACTATTAAGAGACACAGGAGACAAATAAGAGAAAAATTTAGACAGAGCTGGACTAAGAGGACATGAGCGACTATCAGAACAAGCAGCCCTATGAGGAAAGACAACTGAAAATAAGGAAAGAGGGGAAATATCAGAAGAGAGAGAACAGTATAAACAGAGAGAGGTAGACTGTGAGGAGAGACAGGGGAGATTTTTGAAAAAGGAACAAGTATAATTCCTTAATATACACAGACACTCAGCGTGATACTAGACAAAAAATTTAAAACCATACATTTTACCCAAAACACATTTACTACACTAAAACTTTTAACTGACTGAACACATTCCATGTATATAACACCTACAGTTCACTGGACAATCCAGACTAATTTTGCAAACACATTTCCAATTTGCTGCATCATGTTTTTGCCAACATTACATCCAAAAAGGAGACACAATACAGCAAGAAAGAGGCCCAACAGGCTTGAAAATCTGCCCAAGAGTGCAAGCAGCAGTCTATGTATACTGACTGGCGCATTGCTAACAGGGAGGTATGATCAGACAAGGAGGATTAAGAGGTCAGAGGAGGGAGTATAAAAAGAAGGAGGACTATTAAGAGACACAGGAGACAATGAAGAGAGAGCAGGACTAAGAGGACATGAGCGACTATCAGAACAAGCAGCACTATGAGGAAAGACAAGTGAAAATAAGGAAAGTGGGGAACAATCAGAAAAGAGAGAACAGTATAAGCAGAAAGAGGTAAACTATGAGGAGAGACAGGGGAGATTTTTTAAAAAGAGGCAAGTATATTTCCTTAATGTACACAGACGCTCAGTGTGATATTAGAAAAAAATGTTACAACCATACATTTTACCCAAAACACATTTACTACACTTAAACTTTTAACTGACTGAACACATTCCATGTATATAACACCTATATTTCACTGGACAATCCAGACTCATTTTGCAAACACCTTTCCAATTTGCTGCATTATTTTTTTGCCAACATTACATCCAAAAAAGGAGACACAATACAACAAGAAAGAGGCCCAACAGGCTTGTAAATCTGCCCAAGAGTGTAAGCAGCAGTCTATATATACTGACTGGCGCATTGCTAACAGGGAGGTATGATCAGACAAGGAGGATTAAGAGGTCAGAGGAGGGAGTATAAAAAGAAGGAGGACTATTAATAGACACAGGAGACAATGAAGAGAGAGCAGGACTAAGAGGACATGAGCGACTATCAGAACAAGCAGCACTATGAGGAAAGACAAGTGAAAATAAGGAAAGAGGGGAAATATCAGAAAAGAGAGAACAGTATAAGCAGAAAGAGGTAAACTATGAGGAGAGACAGGGGAGATTTTTGAAAAAGAGGCAAGTATAATTCCTTAATGATCACAGACGCTCAGTGTGATACTAGACAAAAAATTTAAAACCATACATTTTACCCAAAACACATTTACTACTCTAAAACTTTTAACTGACTGAAGACATTCCATGTATATAACACCTACATTTCACTGGACAATCCAGACTCATTTTGCAAACACCTTTCCAATTTGCTGCATAATTTTTTTTTGCCAACAATACATCCAAAAAGGAACCAGAATAGAACAAGAAAGCGGCCCAACAGGCTTGTAAATCTGTCCAAGAGTGTTTGCAGCAGTCTATGTATACTGACTGGCACATTGCTAACAGGGAGGTATGATCAGACAAGGAGGATTAAGATGTCAGAGGAGGGAGTATAAAAAGAAGGGGACTATTAGGAGACTCGGGAGACAATGAAAACAGAGCAGGACTAAGAGGACATGAGCGACTATCAGAACAAGCAGCACTATAAGGAAAGACAAGTGAAAATAAGGAAAGAGGGGAAATATCAGAAGAGAGAGAACAGTATGAACAGAGAGAAGTAGACTGTGATGAGAGACAGGGGAGATTTTTGAAAAAGGAACAAGTATAATTCCTTAATGTACACAGACGCACAGTGTGATACTAGACAAAAAATATAAAACCATACATTTTACCCAAAACACATTTACTACACTAAAACTTTTAACTGACTGAACACATTCCATGTATATAACACCTACATTTCACTGGACAATCCAGACTCATTTTGCAAACACCTTTCCAATTTGCTGCATTAATTTTTTTTGCCAACATTACATCCAAAAAGGAGACACAATACAACAAGAAAGATGCCCAACAGGCTTGTAAATCTGCCCAAGAGTGTAAGCAGCAGTCTATGTATACTGACTGGCGCATTGCTAACAAGAAGGTATGATCAGACAAGGAGGATTAAGAGGTCAGAGGAGGGAGTATAAAAAGAAGGAGGACTATTAAGAGACACAGGAGACAATGAAGAGAGAGCAGGACTAAGAGGACATGAGCGACTATCAGAACAAGCAGCACTATGAGGAAAGACAAGTGAAAATAAGGAAAGAGGGAAATATCAGAAAAGAGAGAACAGTATAAGCAGAAAGAGGTAAACTATGAGGAGAGACAGGGGAGATTTTTGAAAAAGGAACAAGTATAATTCCTTAATGTACACAGACGCTCAGTGTGATGTTAGACAAAAATGTTAAAACCATACATTTTACCCAAAATACATTTACTACACTAAAACTTTTAACTGACTGAACACATACCGTGCATATAACACCTACATTTCACTAGACAATCCAAACTCATTTTTCAAACACATTTCCAATTTGCTGCATTATTTTTTTGCCAACATTACATCCAAAAAGGAGACAGAATAGAACAAGAAAGCGGCCCAACGGGCTTGTAAATCTGTCCAAGAGTGTATGCAGCAGTCTATGTATACTGACTGGCACATTGCTGACAGGGAGGTATGATCAGACAAGGAGGAATAAGAGGTCAGAGGAGGGATTATAAAAAGAAGGAGGACTATTAAGAGACACAGGAGACAAATAAGAGAAAAATGTAGACAGAGCAGGACTAAGAGGACATGAGCGACTATCAGAACAAGCAGCCCTATGAGGAAAGACAACTGAAAATAAGGAAAGAGGGGAAATATCAGAAGAGAGAGAACAGTATAAACAGAGAGAGGTAGACTGTGAGGAGAGACAGGGGAGATTTTTGAAAAAGGAACAAGTATAATTCCTTAATATACACAGACACTCAGCGTGATACTAGACAAAAAATTTAAAACCATACATTTTACCCAAAACACATTTACTACTCTAAAACTTTTAACTGACTGAACACATTCCATGTATATAACACCTACATTTCACTGGACAATCCAGACTCATTTTGCAAACACCTTTCCAATTTGCTGCATAATTTTTTTTTGCCAACATTACATCCAAAAAGGAACCAGAATAGAACAAGAAAGCGGCCCAACAGGCCTGTAAATCTGTCCAAGAGTGTTTGCAGCAGTCTATGTATACTGACTGGCACATTGCTAACAGGGAGGTATGATCAGACAAGGAGGATTAAGATGTCAGAGGAGGGAGTATAAAAAGAAGGGGACTATTAGGAGACACGGGAGACAATGAAAACAGAGCATGACTAAGAGGACATGAGCGACTATCAGAACAAGCAGCACTATAAGGAAAGACAAGTGAAAATAAGGAAAGAGGGGAAATATCAGAAGAGAGAGAACAGTATGAACAGAGAGAAGTAAACTGTGATGAGAGACAGGGGAGATTTTTGAAAAAGGAGCAAGTATAATTCCTTAATGTACACAGACGCTCAGTGTGATACTAGACAAAAAATTTAAAACCATACATTTTACCCAAAACACATTTACTACACTAAAACTTTTAACTGACTGAACACATTCCATGTATATAACACCTACAGTTCACTGGACAATCCAGACTAATTTTGCAAACACATTTCCAATTTGCTGCATCATGTTTTTGCCAACATTACATCCAAAAAGGAGACACAATACAGCAAGAAAGAGGCCCAACAGGCTTGAAAATCTGCCCAAGAGTGTAAGCAGCAGTCTATGTATACTGACTGGCGCATTGCTAACAGGGAGGTATGATCAGACAAGGAGGATTAAGAGGTCAGAGGAGGGAGTATAAAAAGAAGGAGGACTATTAAGAGACACAGGAGACAATGAAGAGAGAGCAGGACTAAGAGGACATGAGCGACTATCAGAACAAGCAGCACTATGAGGAAAGACAAGTGAAAATAAGGAAAGTGGGGAACAATCAGAAAAGAGAGAACAGTATAAGCAGAAAGAGGTAAACTATGAGGAGAGACAGGGGAGATTTTTTAAAAAGAGGCAAGTATATTTCCTTAATGTACACAGACGCTCAGTGTGATATTAGAAAAAAATGTTACAACCATACATTTTACCCAAAACACATTTACTACACTTAAACTTTTAACTGACTGAACACATTCCATGTATATAACACCTACATTTCACTGGACAATCCAGACTCATTTTGCAAACACCTTTCCAATTTGCTGCATTATTTTTTTGCCAACATTACATCCAAAAAAGGAGACACAATACAACAAGAAAGAGGCCCAACAGGCTTGTAAATCTGCCCAAGAGTGTAAGCAGCAGTCTATGTATACTGACTGGCGCATTGCTAACAGGGAGGTATGATCAGACAAGGAGGATTAAGAGGTCAGAGGAGGGAGTATAAAAAGAAGGAGGACTATTAATAGACACAGGAGACAATGAAGAGAGAGCAGGACTAAGAGGACATGAGCGACTATCAGAACAAGCAGCACTATGAGGAAAGACAAGTGAAAATAAGGAAAGAGGGGAAATATCAGAAAAGAGAGAACAGTATAAGCAGAAAGAGGTAAACTATGAGGAGAGACAGGGGAGATTTTTGAAAAAGAGGCAAGTATAATTCCTTAATGATCACAGACGCTCAGTGTGATACTAGACAAAAAATTTAAAACCATACATTTTACCCAAAACACATTTACTACTCTAAAACTTTTAACTGACTGAAGACATTCCATGTATATAACACCTACATTTCACTGGACAATCCAGACTCATTTTGCAAACACCTTTCCAATTTGCTGCATAATTTTTTTTTGCCAACATTACATCCAAAAAGGAACCACAATAGAACAAGAAAGCGGCACAACAGGCTTGTAAATCTGTCCAAGAGTGTTTGCAGCAGTCTATGTATACTGACTGCCACATTGCTAACAGGGAGGTATGATCAGACAAGGAGGATTAAGATGTCAGAGGAGGGAGTATAAAAAGAAGGGGACTATTAGGAGACACGGGAGACAATGAAAACAGAGCAGGACTAAGAGGACATGAGCGACTATCAGAACAAGCAGCACTATAAGGAAAGACAAGTGAAAATAAGGAAAGAGGGGAAATATCAGAAGAGAGAGAACAGTATGAACAGAGAGAAGTAGACTGTGATGAGAGACAGGGGAGATTTTTGAAAAAGGAACAAGTATAATTCCTTAATGTACACAGACGCTCAGTGTGATACTAGACAAAAAATGTAAAACCATACATTTTACCCAAAACACATTTACTACACTAAAACTTTTAACTGACTGAACACATTCCATGTATATAACACCTACATTTCACTGGACAATCCAGACTCATTTTGCAAACACCTTTCCAATTTGCTGCATTAATTTTTTTTGCCAACATTACATCCAAAAAGGAGACACAATACAACAAGAAAGATGCCCAACAGGCTTGTAAATCTGCCCAAGAGTGTAAGCAGCAGTCTATGTATACTGACTGGCGCATTGCTAACAAGAAGGTATGATCAGACAAGGAGGATTAAGAGGTCAGAGGAGGGAGTATAAAAAGAAGGAGGACTATTAAGAGACACAGGAGACAATGAAGAGAGAGCAGGACTAAGAGGACATGAGCGACTATCAGAACAAGCAGCACTATGAGGAAAGACAAGTGAAAATAAGGAAAGAGGGAAATATCAGAAAAGAGAGAACAGTATAAGCAGAAAGAGGTAAACTATGAGGAGAGACAGGGGAGATTTTTGAAAAAGGAACAAGTATAATTCCTTAATGTACACAGACGCTCAGTGTGATGTTAGACAAAAATTTTAAAACCATACATTTTACCCAAAATACATTTACTACACTAAAACCTTTAACTGACTGAACACATACCGTGCATATAACACCTACATTTCACTAGACAATCCAAACTCATTTTTCAAACACATTTCCAATTTGCTGCATTATTTTTTTGCCAACATTACATCCAAAAAGGAGACAGAATAGAACAAGAAAGCGGCCCAACGGGCTTGTAAATCTGTCCAAGAGTGTATGCAGCAGTCTATGTATACTGACTGGCACATTGCTGACAGGGAGGTATGATCAGACAAGGAGGAATAAGAGGTCAGAGGAGGGATTATAAAAAGAAGGAGGACTATTAAGAGACACAGGAGACAAATAAGAGAAAAATTTAGACAGAGCTGGACTAAGAGGACATGAGCGACTATCAGAACAAGCAGCCCTATGAGGAAAGACAACTGAAAATAAGGAAAGAGGGGAAATATCAGAAGAGAGAGAACAGTATAAACAGAGAGAGGTAGACTGTGAGGAGAGACAGGGGAGATTTTTGAAAAAGGAACAAGTATAATTCCTTAATATACACAGACACTCAGCGTGATACTAGACAAAAAATTTAAAACCATACATTTTACCCAAAACACATTTACTACACTAAAACTTTTAACTGACTGAACACATTCCATGTATATAACACCTACAGTTCACTGGACAATCCAGACTAATTTTGCAAACACATTTCCAATTTGCTGCATCATGTTTTTGCCAACATTACATCCAAAAAGGAGACACAATACAGCAAGAAAGAGGCCCAACAGGCTTGAAAATCTGCCCAAGAGTGCAAGCAGCAGTCTATGTATACTGACTGGCGCATTGCTAACAGGGAGGTATGATCAGACAAGGAGGATTAAGAGGTCAGAGGAGGGAGTATAAAAAGAAGGAGGACTATTAAGAGACACAGGAGACAATGAAGAGAGAGCAGGACTAAGAGGACATGAGCGACTATCAGAACAAGCAGCACTATGAGGAAAGACAAGTGAAAATAAGGAAAGTGGGGAACAATCAGAAAAGAGAGAACAGTATAAGCAGAAAGAGGTAAACTATGAGGAGAGACAGGGGAGATTTTTTAAAAAGAGGCAAGTATATTTCCTTAATGTACACAGACGCTCAGTGTGATATTAGAAAAAAATGTTACAACCATACATTTTACCCAAAACACATTTACTACACTTAAACTTTTAACTGACTGAACACATTCCATGTATATAACACCTATATTTCACTGGACAATCCAGACTCATTTTGCAAACACCTTTCCAATTTGCTGCATTATTTTTTTGCCAACATTACATCCAAAAAAGGAGACACAATACAACAAGAAAGAGGCCCAACAGGCTTGTAAATCTGCCCAAGAGTGTAAGCAGCAGTCTATATATACTGACTGGCGCATTGCTAACAGGGAGGTATGATCAGACAAGGAGGATTAAGAGGTCAGAGGAGGGAGTATAAAAAGAAGGAGGACTATTAATAGACACAGGAGACAATGAAGAGAGAGCAGGACTAAGAGGACATGAGCGACTATCAGAACAAGCAGCACTATGAGGAAAGACAAGTGAAAATAAGGAAAGAGGGGAAATATCAGAAAAGAGAGAACAGTATAAGCAGAAAGAGGTAAACTATGAGGAGAGACAGGGGAGATTTTTGAAAAAGAGGCAAGTATAATTCCTTAATGATCACAGACGCTCAGTGTGATACTAGACAAAAAATTTAAAACCATACATTTTACCCAAAACACATTTACTACTCTAAAACTTTTAACTGACTGAAGACATTCCATGTATATAACACCTACATTTCACTGGACAATCCAGACTCATTTTGCAAACACCTTTCCAATTTGCTGCATAATTTTTTTTTGCCAACAATACATCCAAAAAGGAACCAGAATAGAACAAGAAAGCGGCCCAACAGGCTTGTAAATCTGTCCAAGAGTGTTTGCAGCAGTCTATGTATACTGACTGGCACATTGCTAACAGGGAGGTATGATCAGACAAGGAGGATTAAGATGTCAGAGGAGGGAGTATAAAAAGAAGGGGACTATTAGGAGACTCGGGAGACAATGAAAACAGAGCAGGACTAAGAGGACATGAGCGACTATCAGAACAAGCAGCACTATAAGGAAAGACAAGTGAAAATAAGGAAAGAGGGGAAATATCAGAAGAGAGAGAACAGTATGAACAGAGAGAAGTAGACTGTGATGAGAGACAGGGGAGATTTTTGAAAAAGGAACAAGTATAATTCCTTAATGTACACAGACGCACAGTGTGATACTAGACAAAAAATATAAAACCATACATTTTACCCAAAACACATTTACTACACTAAAACTTTTAACTGACTGAACACATTCCATGTATATAACACCTACATTTCACTGGACAATCCAGACTCATTTTGCAAACACCTTTCCAATTTGCTGCATTAATTTTTTTTGCCAACATTACATCCAAAAAGGAGACACAATACAACAAGAAAGATGCCCAACAGGCTTGTAAATCTGCCCAAGAGTGTAAGCAGCAGTCTATGTATACTGACTGGCGCATTGCTAACAAGAAGGTATGATCAGACAAGGAGGATTAAGAGGTCAGAGGAGGGAGTATAAAAAGAAGGAGGACTATTAAGAGACACAGGAGACAATGAAGAGAGAGCAGGACTAAGAGGACATGAGCGACTATCAGAACAAGCAGCACTATGAGGAAAGACAAGTGAAAATAAGGAAAGAGGGAAATATCAGAAAAGAGAGAACAGTATAAGCAGAAAGAGGTAAACTATGAGGAGAGACAGGGGAGATTTTTGAAAAAGGAACAAGTATAATTCCTTAATGTACACAGACGCTCAGTGTGATGTTAGACAAAAATGTTAAAACCATACATTTTACCCAAAATACATTTACTACACTAAAACTTTTAACTGACTGAACACATACCGTGCATATAACACCTACATTTCACTAGACAATCCAAACTCATTTTTCAAACACATTTCCAATTTGCTGCATTATTTTTTTGCCAACATTACATCCAAAAAGGAGACAGAATAGAACAAGAAAGCGGCCCAACGGGCTTGTAAATCTGTCCAAGAGTGTATGCAGCAGTCTATGTATACTGACTGGCACATTGCTGACAGGGAGGTATGATCAGACAAGGAGGAATAAGAGGTCAGAGGAGGGATTATAAAAAGAAGGAGGACTATTAAGAGACACAGGAGACAAATAAGAGAAAAATGTAGACAGAGCAGGACTAAGAGGACATGAGCGACTATCAGAACAAGCAGCCCTATGAGGAAAGACAACTGAAAATAAGGAAAGAGGGGAAATATCAGAAGAGAGAGAACAGTATAAACAGAGAGAGGTAGACTGTGAGGAGAGACAGGGGAGATTTTTGAAAAAGGAACAAGTATAATTCCTTAATATACACAGACACTCAGCGTGATACTAGACAAAAAATTTAAAACCATACATTTTACCCAAAACACATTTACTACAATAAAACTTTTAACTGACTGAACACATTCCATGTATATAACACCTACATTTCACTGGACAATCCAGACTCATTTTGCAAACACCTTTCCAATTTGCTGCATAATTTTTTTTTGCCAACATTACATCCAAAAAGGAACCAGAATAGAACAAGAAAGCGGCCCAACAGGCTTGTAAATCTGTCCAAGAGTGTTTGCAGCAGTCTATGTATACTGACTGGCACGTTGCTAACAGGGAGGTATGATCAGACAAGGAGGATTAAGATGTCAGAGGAGGGAGTATAAAAAGAAGGGGACTATTAGGAGACACGGGAGACAATGAAAACAGAGCAGGACTAAGAGGACATGAGCGACTATCAGAACAAGCAGCACTATAAGGAAAGACAAGTGAAAATAAGGAAAGAGGGGAAATATCAGAAGAGAGAGAACAGTATGAACAGAGAGAAGTAGACTGTGATGAGAGACAGGGGAGATTTTTGAAAAAGGAACAAGTATAATTCCTTAATGTACACAGACGCTCAGTGTGATACTAGACAAAAAATGTAAAACCATACATTTTACCCAAAACACATTTACTACACTAAAACTTTTAACTGACTGAACACATTCCATGTATATAACACCTACATTTCACTGGACAATCCAGACTCATTTTGCAAACACCTTTCCAATTTGCATCATTAATTTTTTTTGCCAACATTACATCCAAAAAGGAGACACAATACAACAAGAAAGATGCCCAACAGGCTTGTAAATCTGCCCAAGAGTGTAAGCAGCAGTCTATGTATACTGACTGGCGCATTGCTAACAAGAAGGTATGATCAGACAAGGAGGATTAAGAGGTCAGAGGAGGGAGTATAAAAAGAAGGAGGACTATTAAGAGACACAGGAGACAATGAAGAGAGAGCAGGACTAAGAGGACATGAGCGCCTATCAGAACAAGCAGCACTATGAGGAAAGACAAGTGAAAATAAGGAAAGAGGGAAATATCAGAAAAGAGAGAACAGTATAAGCAGAAAGAGGTAAACTATGAGGAGAGACAGGGGAGATTTTTGAAAAAGGAACAAGTATAATTCCTTAATGTACACAGACGCTCAGTGTGATGTTAGACAAAAATGTTAAAACCATACATTTTACCCAAAATACATTTACTACAGTAAAACTTTTAACTGACTGAACACATACTGTGCATATAACACCTACATTTCACTAGACAATCCAAACTAATTTTTCAAACACATTTCCAATTTGCTGCATTATTTTTTTGCCAACATTACATCCAAAAAGGAGACAGAATAGAACAAGAAAGCGGCCCAACGGGCTTGTAAATCTGTCCAAGAGTGTATGCAGCAGTCTATGTATACTGACTGGCACATTGCTGACAGGGAGGTATGATCAGACAAGGAGGAATAAGAGGTCAGAGGAGGGATTATAAAAAGAAGGAGGACTATTAAGAGACACAGGAGACAAATAAGAGAAAAATGTAGACAGAGCAGGACTAAGAGGACATGAGCGACTATCAGAACAAGCAGCCCTATGAGGAAAGACAACTGAAAATAAGGAAAGAGGGGAAATATCAGAAGAGAGAGAACAGTATAAACAGAGAGAGGTAGACTGTGAGGAGAGACAGGGGAGATTTTTGAAAAAGGAACAAGTATAATTCCTTAATATACACAGACACTCAGCGTGATACTAGACAAAAAATTTAAAACCATACATTTTACCCAAAACACATTTACTACAATAAAACTTTTAACTGACTGAACACATTCCATGTATATAACACCTACATTTCACTGGACAATCCAGACTCATTTTGCAAACACCTTTCCAATTTGCTGCATAATGTTTTTTTTGCCAACATTACATCCAAAAAGGAACCAGAATAGAACAAGAAAGCAGCCCAACAGGCTTGTAAATCTGTCCAAGAGTGTTTGCAGCAGTCTATGTATACTGACTGGCACATTGCTAACAGGGAGGTATGATCAGACAAGGAGGATTAAGATGTCAGAGGAGGGAGTATAAAAAGAAGGGGACTATTAGGAGACACGGGAGACAATGAAAACAGAGCAGGACTAAGAGGACATGAGCGACTATCAGAACAAGCAGCACTATAAGGAAAGACAAGTGAAAATAAGGAAAGAGGGGAAATATGAGAAGAGAGAGAACAGTATGAACAGAGAGAAGTAAACTGTGATGAGAGACAGGGGAGATTTTTGAAAAAGGAGCAAGTATAATTCCTTAATGTACACAGACGCTCAGTGTGATACTAGACAAAAAATTTAAAACCATACATTTTACCCAAAACACATTTACTACACTAAAACTTTTAACTGACTGAACACATTCCATGTATATAACACCTACAGTTCACTGGACAATCCAGACTAATTTTGCAAACACATTTCCAATTTGCTGCATCATGTTTTTGCCAACATTACATCCAAAAAGGAGACACAATACAGCAAGAAAGAGGCCCAACATGCTTGAAAATCTGCCCAAGAGTGTAAGCAGCAGTCTATGTATACTGACTGGCGCATTGCTAACAGGGAGGTATGATCAGACAAGGAGGATTAAGAGGTCAGAGGAGGGAGTATAAAAAGAAGGAGGACTATTAAGAGACACAGGAGACAATGAAGAGAGAGCAGGACTAAGAGGACATGAGCGACTATCAGAACAAGCAGCACTATGAGGAAAGACAAGTGAAAATAAGGAAAGTGGGGAACAATCAGAAAAGAGAGAACAGTATAAGCAGAAAGAGGTAAACTATGAGGAGAGACAGGGGAGATTTTTTAAAAAGAGGCAAGTATATTTCCTTAATGTACACAGACGCTCAGTGTGATATTAGAAAAAAATGTTACAACCATACATTTTACCCAAAACACATTTACTACACTTAAACTTTTAACTGACTGAACACATTCCATGTATATAACACCTACATTTCACTGGACAATCCAGACTCATTTTGCAAACACCTTTCCAATTTGCTGCATTATTTTTTTGCCAACATTACATCCAAAAAAGGAGACACAATACAACAAGAAAGAGGCCCAACAGGCTTGTAAATCTGCCCAAGAGTGTAAGCAGCAGTCTATGTATACTGACTGGCGCATTGCTAACAGGGAGGTATGATCAGACAAGGAGGATTAAGAGGTCAGAGGAGGGAGTATAAAAAGAAGGAGGACTATTAATAGACACAGGAGACAATGAAGAGAGAGCAGGACTAAGAGGACATGAGCGACTATCAGAACAAGCAGCACTATGAGGAAAGACAAGTGAAAATAAGGAAAGAGGGGAAATATCAGAAAAGAGAGAACAGTATAAGCAGAAAGAGGTAAACTATGAGGAGAGACAGGGGAGATTTTTGAAAAAGGAACAAGTATAATTCCTTAATGATCACAGACGCTCAGTGTGATACTAGACAAAAAATTTAAAACCATACATTTTACCCAAAACACATTTACTACACTAAAACTTTTAACTGACTGAACACATTCCATGTATATAACACCTACATTTCACTGGACAATCCAGACTCATTTTGCAAACACCTTTCCAATTTGCTGCATTAATTTTTTTTGCCAACATTACATCCAAAAAGGAGACACAATACAACAAGAAAGATGCCCAACAGGCTTGTAAATCTGCCCAAGAGTGTAAGCAGCAGTCTATGTATACTGACTGGCGCATTGCTAACAGGAAGGTATGATCAGACAAGGAGGATTAAGAGGTCAGAGGAGGGAGTATAAAAAGAAGGAGGACTATTAAGAGACACAGGAGACAATGAAGAGAGAGCAGGACTAAGAGGACATGAGCGACTATCAGAACAAGCAGCACTATGAGGAAAGACAAGTGAAAATAAGGAAAGAGGGAAATATCAGAAAAGAGAGAACAGTATAAGCAGAAAGAGGTAAACTATGAGGAGAGACAGGGGAGATTTTTGAAAAAGGAACAAGTATAATTCCTTAATGTACACAGACGCTCAGTGTGATGTTAGAAAAAAATGTTAAAACCATACATTTTACCCAAAATACATTTACTACACTAAAACTTTTAACTGACTGAACACATACCGTGCATATAACACCTACATTTCACTAGACAATCCAAACTCATTTTTCAAACACATTTCCAATTTGCTGCATTATTTTTTTGCCAACATTACATCCAAAAAGGAGACAGAATAGAACAAGAAAGCGGCCCAACGGGCTTGTAAATCTGTCCAAGAGTGTATGCAGCAGTCTATGTATACTGACTGGCACATTGCTGACAGGGAGGTATGATCAGACAAGGAGGAATAAGAGGTCAGAGGAGGGATTATAAAAAGAAGGAGGACTATTAAGAGACACAGGAGACAAATAAGAGAAAAATGTAGACAGAGCAGGACTAAGAGGACATGAGCGACTATCAGAACAAGCAGCCCTATGAGGAAAGACAAGTGAAAATAAGGAAAGAGGGGAAATATCAGAAAAGAGAGAACAGTATAAGCAGAAAGAGGTAAACTATGAGGAGAGACAGGGGAGATTTTTGAAAAAGAGGCAAGTATAATTCCTTAATGTACACAGACGCTCAGTGTGATGTTAGACAAAAATGTTAAAACCATACATTTTACCCAAAACACATTTACTACACTAAAACTTTTAACTGACTGAACACATACCGTGCATATAACACCTACATTTCACTAGACAATCCAGACTCATTTTGCAAACACATTTCCAATTTGCTGCATTATTTTTTTTGCCAACATTACATCCAAAAGGGAGACAGAATAGAACAAGAAAGCGGCCCAACAGGCTTGTAAATCTGTCCAAGAGTGTATGCAGCAGTCTAAGTATACTGACTGGCACATTGCTAACAGGGAGGTATGATCAGACATGGAGGATTAAGAGGTCAGAGGAGGGAGTATAAAAAGAAGGGGAACTATTAGGAGACACAGGAGACAATGTAGACAGAGCAGGACTAAGAGGACATGGGCGACTATCAGAACAAGAACCACTATGAGGAAAAAAAACTCAAAAAAAAGGAAACAGGGCAAATATCACAAGACAGGGGACAGTATAAACAGAGAGAGGTAGACTGTGAGACGAGACAGGGGAGATTTTTGAAATAGGAGCAAGTATAATTCCTTAATGTACACAGACGCTCAGTGTAATACTAGACAAAACATTTTAAACCATACATTTTACCCAAAACACATTTACTACACTAAAACTTTTAACTGACTGAACACATTCAATGTACATAACACCTACATTTCACTGGACAATCCTGACTCATTTTGCAAACACATTTCCAATTTGCTGCATTATTTTTTTGCCAACATTACATCCAAAAAGGAACCAGAATCGAACAAGAAAGCGGCCCAACAGGCTTGTAAATCTGTCCAAGAGTGAATGCAGCAGTCTATGTATACTAACTGGCACATTGCTAACAGGGAGGTATGATCAGATAAGGAGGATTAAGAGGTCAGAGGAGGGAGTATAAATAGAAGGGGACTATTAGGAGACACGGGAGACATTGAAAACAGAGCAGGACTAAGAGGACATGAGCGACGTTCAGAACAAGCAGCACTATAAGGAAAGACAAGTGAAAATAAGGAAAGAGGGGAAATATCAGAAGAGAGAGAACAGTATAAACAGAGGGAGGTAGACTGTGAGGAGCGACAGGGGAGATTTTTGAAAAAAGAGCAAATATAATTCCTTAATGTACACAGACGCTCAGTGTGATACTAGACAAAAAATTTAAAACCATACATTTTACCCAAAACACATTTACTACACTAAAACTTTTAACTGACTGAACACATTCCATGTATATAACACCTACATTTCACTGGACAATCCAGACTCATTTTGCAAACACCTTTCCAATGTGCTGCATTATTTTTTTTGCCAACATTACATCCAAAAAGGAGGCACAATACAACAAGAAAGAGACCCAACAGGATTGTAAATCTGCCCCAGAGTGTAAGCAGAAGTCTATGTATACTGACTGGCGCATTGCTAACAGGGAGGTATGATCAGACAAGGAGGATTAAGAGGTCAGAGGAGGGAGTATAAAAAGAAGGAGGACTATTAAGAGACACAGGAGACAATGAAGAGAGAGCAGGACTAAGAGGACATGAGCGACTATCAGAACAAGCAGCACTATGAGGAAAGACAAGTGAAAATAAGAAAAGAGGGGAAATATCAGAAAAGAGAAAACAGTATAAGCAGAAAGAGGTAAACTATGAGGAGAAACAGGGGAGATTTTTGAAAAAGAGGCACGTATAATTCCTTAATGTACTAGACAAAAAATTTAAAACCATACATTTTACCCAAAACACATTTACTACACTAAAACTTTTAACTGACTGAACATATTTCATGTATATAACACCTACATTTCACTGGACAATCCTGACTCATTTTGCAAACACATTTCCAATTTGTTGCATTATTTTTTTGCCAACATTACATCCAAAAAGGAGACACAATACAACAAAAAAGCGGCCCAACAGGCTTGCAAATCTGTCCAAGAGTGTATGCAGTAGTCTATGTATACTGATTGGCGCATTGATAACAGGGCGGTATGATCAGACAAGGAGGATTAAGAGGTCAGGGAAGGAAGTATAAAAAGAAGGAGGACTATTAGGAGACACAGGACACAATGATGACAGAGCACAACTAAGAGGACATGAGCGACTATCAGAACAAGCAGCACTATGAGGAAAGACAAGTGAAAATAAGGAAAGAGGGGAAATATCAGAAGAGAGTGAACTGTATAAACAGAGAGAGGTAGACTGTGAGGAGAGACAGGGGATATTTTTGAAAAAGGAGCACGTATAATTCCTTAATTTACACAGACGCTCAGTGTGATACTAGACAAAAAATTTCAAACCATACATTTTACCCAAAACACATTGACTACACTAAAACATTTAACTGACTGAACACATTCCATGTATATAACATCTACATTTCACTGGACAATCCTGACTAATTTTGAAAACACATTTCCAATTTGCTGCATTAGTTTTTTGCCAACATTACATCCAAAAAGGAGGCACAATACAACAAGAAAGAGGCCCAACAGGCTTGTAAATCTGCCCAAGAGTGTACGCAGCTGACTATGTATACTGGCTACAAAAATGTAGATTTAGAACACAAGGCTAATTCTAACCAAGCAACACTATTAACTACTCTACAACTAAAAAGTGACTGCACACATTCTAAATTTTTTAGTACTGCACTTTATTGCACAAAGATGACTAACTAAACACATTAACTTACCAAATTATTTTATCACAATAGTAATCCAAATGTAGACAAACTCAGAATATGATTCTACAAACTTTACAAGGATAAACTCATTACTCTTACTAACAGTAAAATGCACCACATATCAACTCACCTTTCAAACTGATTGGAAGAATAAGAAGAATACCACTCACACAGCAGATAGTCTTACACAGAATCTCTCTGCTTCAGTGCTTGCAGCAGAACCAAAAATGGCACATTTTCCCTCTCAATGTACTCATATATACACATTAAGAACAAATCAAATTCCTTCACACAATAATTCAAAATCAAACACACATTTCTATACGTTCAACATTTCACATCTTTTCAACTGACATAACTTTCCACCCTATGCCCAACAGATCATGCAAAAGTCAACTGTCAACACAGGTCAAAAGTTCAGCACGCTATAAAACACTGCTCCTCAATAACTTTAGACTATGCATAAGTACTTGCTTATAAGTACTAATAAAGAGAAAAGGTTTCATTAGAAGCATCAACACATAACATAAACTTGATAGATATCCGTAAAATATATTTTTCTGATTGATTTTTCTTGCTTAGGTACGCTTACGGAACGACTTACAGACTTTGCACCGTACGTCGCACGTACGTGCATGGTACACACACGGTAAATATCAAGTGAAAAAAAAAATAGCCTGTATTACTAATTTTTGATAAATCCCTGGGACCCCATCCACCGGGGCTAAAATACAATGTTGGGGACCGTGGGGGGAGCCCCAAAGCCCCCACGGTCCCAGCCGGCTCCCTGCGTCCTTCGGGAGCCGGCATTGCTTTTTGTCAGAGAGAGCAGCTTACATGCTGCTCTCTCTGACGAAAGCAATCAGCTTTCCTACTTGAAAGAGAGAGCCGGTTTCCTGTTCTCTCTTTCAAATAGGAAAGCAGTTTGCGGGTACATGACCATCCAAATTACTCAGGTGCAACGAAGAACTGAGAACAATCCAAGCCTGTGATGTCCGAACCCAAGGTGAGGCGGGGTACTCTGTAATGGCGTCTCAGGCTGACGCGTGAATATGTGCAGAGAAGACTCCTTCCGAAAAAAGAGAACAGAATCCCAAGGGGATACTTTTGGAGGCTTTATTGTAGAGAGTGGCGGATGCATTTCTGGCTGTTGTTGTGACGTCGTCAGCGCCAAAATCCTCCACAAGTGGAATGTCACTGTGCTCAAGGTCCCGCCTCCCTTTTGAACTCGATGTAACAAGTCCGCACCTCCCCCAGAAAGACTTTGAAGCAGCACACCTGTGTAGTGTCCCGTGCAACTGGGCAAACTACAGGTCCCAGAGTCCCTTGTGAGCGGACCATGGGGGTAAGTGCTGCGGGGATGGAGTAAAAATAAAGCCCTGTGCGTGGATGCGGGAGTAAAGCAGGGTGAGTCCACAAAACAAAACAAAATGCGATGCTCTGTCCTTCGGCTTAATTGTCCACAACAGAGCCTCCTCTGCTCCCCTCGTACGCCTCAGCTTCAGATTGCAGGTGTCCATTAGGCAGGGGCAGCGAGGGCAGTGCCTGCAGCCCACAATGAGGTTGGGTTAACCTCACTACTGCCGGTTTTCTTCCTGTGCTCCGAAGCGGGTTCATGACCATCCAAATTACTCTGGTGCAATGAAGAACTGAGAACAGTCCAAGCCTGTGATGTCCGAACCCAAGGTGAGGCGGGGTACTCTGTAATGGCGTCTCAGGCTGACGCGTTAATATGTGCAGAGAAGACTCCTTCTGAAAAAAGAGAACATAAACCCAAGGGGATATTTTTGGAGGCTTTATTGTAGAGAGTGACGGATGCATTTCTGGCTGTTGTTGTGCCGTCGTCAGCGCCCTAAGCCTCCACAAGTGGAATGTCACTGTGCTCAAGGTCCCGCCTCCCTTTTGAACTCGATGTAATGAGTCCGCACCTCCCACAGAAAGACTTTGAGGCAGCACACCTGTGTAGTGTCCCGTGCAACTGGGAAAACTACAGGTCCCAGAGTCCCTTGTGAGCGGACCATGGGGGTAAGTGCTGGGGGGATGGAGTAAAAATAAAGCCCTGTGCGTGGATGCGGGAGAAAAGCAGGGTAAGTCCACAAAACAAAACAAAATGCAATGCTCTGTCCTTCGGCTTAATTGTCCACAGCAGAGCCTCCTCTGCTCCCCTCGTACGCCTCAGCTTCAGATTTCAGGTGTCCATTAGGCAGGGGCGGCGAGGGCAGTGCCTGCAGCCCACAACAAGGTTGGGTTAACCTTGCCACTGCCGGTTTTCTTCCTGTGCTCCGAAGCGGGTACATGACCATCCAAATTACTCTGGTGCAACGAAGAACTGAGAACAGTCCAAGCATGTGATGTCCGAACCCAAGGTGAGGCGGGGTACTCTGTAATGGCATCTCAGGCTGACGCGTGAATATGTGCAGAGAAGACTCCTTCCGAAAAAAGAGACCAGAAACCCAAGGGGATACTTTTGGAGGCTTTATTGTAGAGAGTGGCGGATGCATTTCTGGCTGTTGTTGTGCCGTCGTCAGCGCCCAAAGCCTCCACAAGTGGAATGTCACTGTGCTCAAGGTCCCGCCTCCCTTTTGAACTCGATGTAACGAGTCCGCACCTCCCCCAGAAGGACTTTGAGGCAGCACACCTGTGTAGTGTCCCGTGCAACTGGGAAAACTACAGGTCCCAGAGTCCCTTGTGAGCGGACCATGGGGGGTAAGTGCTGGGGGGATGGAGTAAAAATAAAGCCCTGTGCGTGGATGCGGGAGTAAAGCAGGGTGAGTCCACAAAACGAAACAAAATGCGATGCTCTGTCCTTCGGCTTAATTGTCCACAACAGAGCCTCTTCTGCTCCCCTCGTACGCCTCAGCTTCAGATTGCAGGTGTCCTTTAGGCAGGGGCGGCGAGGGCAGTGCCTTAAGCCCACAACGAGGTTGGGTTAACCTCGCCACTGCCGGTTTTCTTCCTGTGCTCCGAAGCGGGTTCATGACCATCCAAATTACTCTGGTGCAATGAAGAACTGAGAACAGTCCAAGCCTGTGATGTCCGAACCCAAGGTGAGGCGGGGTACTCTGTAATGGCGTCACAGGCTGACGCGTGAATATGTGCAGAGAAGACTCCTTCCGAAAAAAGAGAACAGAAACCCAAGGGGATACTTTTGGAGGCTTTATTGTAGAGAGTGGCGGATTCATTTCTGGCTGTTATATATATATATATTTTTTTGCGAAGAACAATGCCAGCAATTTATGCTGTCTGCGTGGCCCCTTTGAAGTCCCGGGTGTTGCCTTTTCGCGGTTTGGACGACCGCAATTACACAAAAGGGGAGTGTTCTTGCTTGCAACGCTGCGCAGTCTCAAAGATACCTGTGAACAAGAAGATGTAATTTCGAAACGCGCAAGGCTGTTGAAATTTTAATGAAGGAGGAATGCCAGTTGCCTTTTAATTATCCATTCTGGAGTGCGTTTTCAAATGCAGGATGCTTTGTGAAAAAAAGTAATTGCGGTCGTCCAAACCACGAAAATGCAACACACGGGACTTCAAAGGGGCCACGCAGACACAGAACTGTTCAAAGTCTGCACGTGGGGGAATTGGAATAGCATAAATTGCTGGCATCGTTCTTCAGAAGCCCACTGGAGGGCAGAGAAAAAGAGAAATATTACTGAAATATGACTGCGAAGAACCAAGTTGGTAAAGTATCAAGGAGGCACTTTGTACTATACGCCCCAGAATGCACCACACTATGTGTATCACTCACAGACCCACCTGAGGGCAATAAAATGCAGCACAAAAGGGGAGTGTTCTTGCTTGCAATGCTGCGCAGTCTCAGAGATGCCTGTGAACAAGAAGATGTAACTTCGAAACGCGTAAGGCTGTTGAAATTTTAATGAAGGAGGAATGCCAGTTGCCTTTTAATTATCCATTCTGGAGTGCGTTTTCAAATGCAGGATGCTTTGTGAAAAAAAGTAATTGCGGTCGTCCAAACCGCGAAAATGCAACACCCGGGACTTCAAAGGGGCCATGCAGACACAGAACTGTTCAAAGTCTGCACGTGGGGGAATTGGATTAGCATAAATTGCTGGCATCGTTCTTCAGAAGCCCACTTGAGGGCAGAGAAAAAGAGAAATATTACTGAAATATGACTGCGCAGAACCAAGTTGGTAAACTATCAAGGAGGCACTTTGTACTATACGCCCCAGAATGCACCACACTATGTGTATCACTCACAGACCCACCTGAGGGCAATAAAATGCAGCACAAAAGGGGAGTGTTCTTGCTTGCAATGCTGCTCAGTCTCAGAGATGCCTGTGAACAAGAAGATGTAACTTCGAAACACGTAAGTCTGTTGAAATTTTAATGAAGGAGGAATGCCAGTTGCCTTTTAATTATCCATTCTGGAGTGCGTTTTCAAATGCAGGATGCTTTGTGAAAAAAAGTAATTGCGGACGTCCAAACCGCGAAAATGCAACACCCGGGACTTCAAAGGGGACACGCAGACACAGAACTGTTCAAAGTCTGCACGTGGGGGAATTGGATTAGCATAAATTGCTGGCATCGTTCTTCAGAAGCCCACTGGAGGGCAGAGAAAAAGAGAAATATTACTGAAATATGACTGCGCAGAACCAAGTTGGTAAACTATCAAGGAGGCACTTTGCACTATACGCCCCAGAATGCACCACACTATGTGTATCACTCACAGACCCACCTGAGGGCAATAAAATGCAGCACAAAAGGGGGGTGTTCTTGCTTGCAACGCTGCGCAGTCTCAGAGATGCCTGTGAACAAGAAGATGTAACTTCGAAACGCGTAAGGCTGTTGAAATTTTAATGAAGGAGGAATGCCAGTTGCCTTTTAATTATCCATTCTGAAGTGCGTTTTCAATGCAGGATGCTTTGTGAAAAAAAGTAATTGCGGTCGTCCAAACCGTGAAAATGCAACACCCGGACTTCAAAGGGGCCACGCAGACACAGAACTGTTCAAAGTCTGCACGTGGGGGAATTGGATTAGCATAAATTGCTGGCATCATTCTTCAGAAGCCCACTGGAGGTCAGAGAAAAAGAGAAATATTACTGAAATATGACTGCGCAGAACCAAGTTGGTAAACTATCAAGGAGGCACTTTGTACTATACGCCCCAGAATGCACCACACTATGTGTATCACTCACAGACTCACCTGAGGGCAATAAAATGCAGCACAAAAGGGGAGTGTTCTTGCTTGCAACGCTGCACAGTCTCAGAGATGCCTGTGAACAAGATCTAACTTCGAAACGCGTAAGGCTGTTGACATTTTTATGAAGGAGGAATGCCAGTTGCCTTTTAATTATCCATTCTGGAGTCCGTTTTCAAATGCAGGATGCTTTGTGAAAAAAAAAAAATATATATATATATATATATATATTCACTGAAAAAACCATAGGTTTCACACACGTTATATTTAGGAATTAGCATTTAAAAAACCTTAGAAATTCACTGAAAACATTTCACACATGTTATAGTTAGCTGGACATTACACTCATACAAAACCATTGAAATTCCCCCGTTATAGTTAGTTCAGCTAAATGTAACTCGCGTGCCCGCAGTGCACTGCTGATGACGTCACATATAACATCACTCATGACATAGTCAGTGACATCACTCATGACATCACTGATGACATCTCAAATGACATCACTGATGACATCACAGTCTACAAATGTAGTATAACAAATTATTCTCATATGAAGCAAAATCCTCAGCCTTCTCTAAACAATATTGCAAGTGCGTGTTGTGTGCAAAGCAGAGCAGGAAAACAAAAATGGCGTTTAAGCTTCTAATAAACCCATGCTAACATAACACGTTGTGAGTGCAAGGCTCAGCCCACGACACCTTTCCTTGACCAAAGCACATAATATAAACGTGGGCAAATTACGAACGCAGAGTCCAAGCCTAAAAAGCAGAGTCAAGTTCAATTTTGCAAAAAAAATTATTCGATCTTTGATAGAAAGCAGTGACTAAATAATAAAGAACAGGTAGAAAAATTAAACAGTCTTATTCCACCAGCGTATACGTACAGTATGTAGCAACAGCCTCCAAGAGGAAGTCATTGTTCTCATCTGAAAACATTTCAGCCAACCAATTCAATAGTGAGAATAAACATACATATTCCTCAACGACCGGAGCCTCTATCACCATCGGAGGAAAACTCGGGTCATCTTCAATGTAACTGCGTGCCAACAAGTCATATGCCACTGCAAAAACATTCCAACGTCCCATTACTCCATGTATCGCTGCTAAAGCCACAAACCCGCCGCCAGAACAGAGCAAGTCATGAACCACTAAGGGGCTCATCAGCTGGTCATAATCCGCGTTGGGAGACACCGTACTGCAGAGACACAAATACAGGGCCCAGTCGAAATCGCAGCTCAGGCAATGGAAGATAGGTTGAACGCATGTGAAAAATGAGAATCAAAACGATAATCAATAAGCTGCGCTCAATGTAGCCAGAGGCAGCGCTCCATAATAACCAAGCATTCGGTTGCGCAGCAGCAACAGCCGGGACATATTGTCGGGTGCTGCAGGATGTGCATCCATTTTTAAGTAAACAAATTAATAGAAGCACACCGGCAACTAATGCGAGCATTATGGAAAATCCACCAAAGATGCTGGATAAAATCAAATGAACAAACGCAGACAAGACACCAAATATAGTTCCTACAGAAGTCACAAGGCCACTGCTTATAACTTTAAAAAAGTAAGCTAACCCCCTACTCGAGGACGCATTAAAGATAGTCTACATTAACTCTCTAAAATTCAGGGGCACGTCTGTATTTAATGAAGCATGCACTTCTGTGCGGGTGTTTGCTACGTGAAGGACAAATGTTTCTCTCTGAGATGTAAGAGCAACCTCTTTTTGAGACAATAGCGCTCTTATATGGCTCATTTGCTTGACTCTGCTTTCAAGGTCGGAAACGACGGCCAGAGGGAAACACCCAGCTTCCCATGCAGAGGAGTGAACAAAACTTTTTATAGCAAACCACTCGCTCAGTTACCGTAATTATGTAAGCGATGCCTGCTAACATCGCACAACAATCTGCATAATTTCAAAGTAAATAACTCCCGTTTGCCAGTAAACTGAACATTGGTATGAGAGCAGGTGTCGGAGTGCCTTTCAAAACTCAGGCCAAATTAGCTGCATCTTGATTACAAGAGCCATACAATTGTATGTATCTACAATTAAGGAGTGATCTGGTACTATTGTACAATCCTCGCCATTCTGATAAACTTCTTTTCCCTCCCTCAGGCAACTATATATAAATGGTAATAACCAAGCTTCATGGAAATAAGTGCTCCCTAAAGATCCATATCTGCCTATAGCATAGTATTTCATACAAACCTCAAACTTAAACAGTCTTAAAAAAGAACATTATGATACCGTGGATAAGCCACACAGCTGAATCGGATCTCCAATGAGTGACCACTTGTAACAATTCTCTTAGCGCGCCTTGTGCTCTGATGTGACAGTGAGAGAGTGATCGCACCATAGTTTGTCTGCTAATCATTCTCAGCATACGCTACGAATACGCTTTCAGGTTACGCGTCGCATCAAAGCTTCCGTGCGACTTCATGTACGGCGCCCCGTACACGAAAGACGCAAATGTGTTTCATTGTTTAAAAACATATGTTTATGTATTTAATGAACATACTAATAGAACACATTATGTAGGAATCTTATGAAAATAGTTTTTTTTAACTTTGAACAATCGTATATTACTTTTAAAGGAAATTACACAAATCGCGGTGGAACGTCATACGAACCCACATCATAAGTGTACGCAAAGCCATGTGACTTTAAAAGAAGAGATTTCATTGGTTCATAACATAACACTTCCTATTCCAACTGTTGAAAGTTCCCATTTTAATCATTCTACTTTCACTTTCTAAGAAGAAGCATCTCTTCTAAGAATATTGTCAAATAGAAGGAAAATTACCATAATAACACCAATGGACTCATCTTCCACCCATTCTTCAGAGGAATATTTAATTCCTGAAGAACCTCCAAAGAAGAGGAAAGAAGCTCTGATTTGCATGTTTTTTACTTTCCCTGAAGGGCAAAAACAGGTTAATGCTCCGTCAGTAACCTGTAAAATTTGGGGTGATCCATCTAAAACATACTCCTTTGGCACAGCAAATATGGAGCGACACGTCAAGAACTTGCACCCCAAAACCTTTCCTAGAGCTGCAACACGGAGGTTGCAGGACAACCCACCTGCTGCTACACCAAGCACATCAACTGCTGCACCAGCATTTTCAGCAAGCAATCCACACCCACAAATTGATCCTGATTTTGCTAAAGTTAAAATTCTATGAATTTATTGCAATACATTTTTGTGTTAGGGGGAACAGTCTATTGACCTAATAAAACGCAGGAAGCAGAAGCATCGCTGTCCTCGACATTAGTTTTTTTTTTCATTCTTATGTTCCTGTTGGTCATTTTTTGATTTCTAGTTCCATTTTTTTGCTTTAAAAAAATCTTCTTCATAAAACACAAAAAAAATAGAGAACTAAAAACACCCCCAAATTTTTTTTTATAACAATCTGCTCCTAACAATGTAAGGATTTAATGTCCCGAGCACCAGTAACACTAATTCCCATTGCTAGACTCGCGGCAACTCCCGTGGCGGCCTACGTTCTCCGAATGCACTGAGCCCACGCTCTGGTAAACTAAAGCGCGTCGCCACACGAATGTTTAAGGAGCTGCAAAGGAACCCCATCCGCCGGGACTCAAAAAATAACATTTGGGACCGTGTAAGGAACCCCAATACCCCCACAGTCCCAGCCAGCTCACAGCGTCATTCGAAAGACGGCATTGCTTTGTCAGAGAGACCAGTTTATATGCTCCTCTCTATAACAAAAAGCAATCTGCTTTCCTACTTAAAAAGACAGCATATTAACTTGCTCTCTCTTTCAAATAGGAAAGCGTTTTTTTGTACTAAAGTGGAAGCCGCGACCCTCCCGCCCTACCACAGCAAACAGCAGTGTCCCGGGGGAAGGCACCCTAGGACACTGCAACAGCTGGCCCTGGGAGGTGTCGGACCCCAGGTCCATCAAGAACTCCAGGAGGGAGGCAGCGCGACCCCCTCCCAACATTAAAAAGCCCCAAAAGGTGGTGGTCCCCGCAGCTGGGGGGTCCGTGCCGTCAAGGACCCCCCAATTTTAAATATTACTGCCCCAGGAAGGTGGCGGTCCCCGGAGAATGTGGGGGAGCCATGAACCCCCTGCATACTTCAAAATAAAACCCCGGGGGTGGCGTTCCCCGGGGCTCGGGGGACCTTTCAACCCCCCATTATAGAAAAAAATTGCCCCCGGGATTTGGCTCCCCATGGAACTAATTAAGAATAAAACGGACTTCTAGTTTCTTTTTTTCCTTTTCCACTGCGTAAGAGTACGATACCCTGAGGATTTTAAATAAATAAAAAAAAAACAATTGGGGCCTAAAGATCCATGTGGCACCCCTCAGCAGGCCTAGAGGGTAAACATTTTTCTACCCTGCCCCCTTTCCTTATTTTTCAACTTTGTTATACTGTTTTCTTGTGACTCGGTGCTACCAAGGCACAAGATGGCCGCCAACACGACCTGGTTTTGAGTGTTGACAGACAGTTGACAGCCAATCAACATGCAGCTCGCGCTCGTAATTGAAAGGATCTCCGTCCGCGTATAGAACTCTGTCTCTAGATATCGCTATGATTTTACTTGTAATTTTCACAGAAACTACTGAACGGATTCACACCATTTAACAAAAAGCACAATCGGCGAACCGAACTCTACCTCCCAAATTTGGTGTAATTCCGTTCAGCCGTTCGGGCTGCAGCCCTGGCTAAAGGTCCCTATGAAAAATTACATGGGGAAAACACGTTTTGGGACCCCCTTTTTTCTCGGCCCCCACTTGATGAATCACCCCCTAGAATCACCCCCTAACTACGTAGGTAATATATATATATATATATATATATATATATATATATATATATATTTTCACTGAAAAAACCATAGGTTATAGACCATATATAGTTAGGAATTAGCATTTACAAAACCTTGAAAATTCACTGAAAAAACGATAGGTTATAGACCATATATCGTTAGGAATTAGCATTTAAAAAACCTTATTTTACCCACACAAAACCATTGAAATTCCATATATAGTTAGTTGCACTAACTATATATCGCGCACCCGCAATCCACTGCTGATGATGTCACATATTACATCATTCATGACATGGTCAGTGACATCACTGATGACATCACTGATGACATCTCAAATGACATCACTGATGACATCAGTGATGACATCTCATTTGACATCAATGACCACATCACTGATGATATAATTCATGTGACAATACAATGCATCTCCTCACATTGCAGGAGTAGAAAACACAACAGCCCTTGACCATTTATCTTTACTGCGTTCCTGCGTATTATACCTTTTACCCTTCATGTGATTGGTCTGCTTTATTTCACTTGCCTTTTAATGATTCTAAAACAGTGACTATTATTAAAAACTTTACCAATGTATATACTACTACCATGTTTTCTTTTAAAAACCTTTATTGTGAAAATTTCATTATACAAATACGAGCCTATAACCACGTGGGCCGGCCACGGAGCAAACTGTAATCGTATATGATGAGTAGACATTTACACTGTAGAGGAACGTAACGGGCGGGCCATTAGGTTGCAAGAACTAAGGTGTCTAACAGTTGCGGAATCGGTGGACGTACATTTTATAATTAAAAAACGACAGGGCCAGTTACAATAAAATTATCTAGATATACATTTGCGGGCAAGTACCATGCGTGACGTTAATTCGAACTTTCAATAGTACAGTAATCAATAACACATCAGAACTTAGGCACCCCACGCCGTTATTCGGAGCAGTATTGTAGGATGGCCACACCAGTGCAGCAACTTGCTAGACACCACCTCGGTGGTAACCGAATCTCAGCGCCTCGTGGTGTCTTCTATTCAGAACACATTGTTGTGCTGCCTTCGACCTATTCGCCGCAAGTGCGCACGCAACTCAGCTACATAGCTTGCTAGACACCACCCTCGGTGCTAACCGAATCTCAGCGCCTTGTGGTGTCTTCTATTCCAAAAATATTGTTGCGCTGCCTTTGGCCCCATTCGCACATCGGTCCGCTACTGCCGCCATCTCACAGGCCAACGGGGCACCCCACGCCGACTTTCAGCATTGTAGGATGGCCACACCAGTGCCCCTTAATAGACACCACCTCGGTGCCATCCGGATCTTGGCATCTCAGCGCCTTGTGGTGTCTTCTATTCAGAAAATATTGTTGCGCTGCCTTTGGCCCCATTCGCACATCGGTCCGCTACTGACGCCATCTCACAGGCTAATGGGGCGCCCCACGCCGAGTTTCAGCATTGTAGGATGGCCACACCAGTACAGCAACTTGCTAGACATCACCTCGGTGCCATCCGGATCTTGGCATCTCAGCGCCTTGTGGTGTCTTCTAGTCAGAAAATATTGTTGCGCTGCCTTTGGCCCCATTCGCACATCGGTCCGCTACTGACGCCATCTCACAGGCCAACGGGGCTCCCCACGCCGACTTTCAACATTGTAGGATGGCCACACCAGTGCGGCAACTTACTAGACACCACCTCGGTGCCATCCGGATCTTGGCGCGTTGTGCTGCCTTCGGCCTATTCGCACATCGGTCCGCTACTGACGCGAACTCACAGGCCAACGGGGCGCCCCACGCTGACTTTCAACATTGTAGGATGGCCACACCAGTGCGGCAACTTACTAGACACCACCTCGGTGCCATCCGGATCTTGGCGCGTTGTGCTGCCTTCGGCCTATTCGCACATCGGTCCGCTACTGACGCGAACTCACAGGCCAACGGGGCGCCCCACGCTGACTTTCAGCATTGTAGGATGGCCACACCACTGCTGCAACTTGCTGGACACCACCTCGGTGCCATCCGGATCTTGGCGCGTTGTGTTGCCTTCGGCCTATTCGCACATCGGTCCGCTACTGACGCCGCCTCACGTGCCAACGTATTTTCTCCGCATTTTATACCCTATGCCGCATAACAGGTCATGTGACTTGTTTATAAAACTTTTCATTGGTTCATTTTACTTTTGGTTTCCTAATGATGGAAGGCTTGATCATATGACCTAAAAATAACACTTTTCATTGGATGAAAACTTTTTTTTTTCCCAAATGATGAAAGCCCCACCTTGTTTCTGGATGTTTCAGACTGAAGCTGGCGTCAGCATGAAAGCACCACCATCTCGTGGCTCCGTCGTGGTCATTCCGCGAGCAATCATGGCAGCCGCTCCCCACCAGAAGCCTGCAGGAGTCGGGGGCCCCCAAAACTTTTGTTGAATTCTCAAGGCGGAGGGGACGCTTTCGAGAATGGGGTCCAAGACCTAGCAGACAGTCGTCCGATTTCCAAGGTGTCCCAGGGCCATTTCAGTGGACCAGGCCCAAAAAGAAAAGAGCCTGCCGCCATTTTGAGAGTCCTGTGGCAGCCGCCTATCGCTGCACCGCAAGAGTGGGCGCAACTCAGCTGAATTGCGGCTTTTGACACAGTGGACCAAAAGCGGACGGAATGGCAACTGAAACGGTAAAGGGGCGCCCCACTACAACAGACGAGACTCCACCTGGAGAGGCCCGTTCACGCCGCCTCCCCCCCCCCCGGGGCGCCCCACGCCGTTATTCGGAGCAGCATTGTAGGATACCAAAACCAGTGCGGCAACTTACTGGACATCACCTTGGTGCCATCGTTCTGCTGCCTTGGAACTATTCGCACAACAGTTTGCTACTGATGACCCACCCCCCGCGACGCCCCACGCCGGATGCCGAAATCAGTGCGGCACCCAGGCAACATCACCTGGGTGCCGTCCAGAAATCTGGACGCTGTGCTGCGTTGGGACTATTCGCACAGCCGACCGCTACTTCGTTGTTTTTCCCTAAAAATGTTTATATGTTTTTACTGTTTTTGTTTTGTTGTATATATTTATAAGTTATTAAAGTTTTATAATCGTACTACTTTGTTGGAGTGCTATATATTTTTAATGTGACACATAATTGTAAAAACTTTGATGTACAAAGAGTCATCCCTGAAATCTTCCGCTTCAGGCTCGGTCCCCTCCCCAATCACAATACAGGATGGTTTTCAGATAGTAGGAACGCGTGTGCTGTGACGGATCTCATCGAGTGTGGGCCTTGATCTACTATAACTCCTTTGAAGAGGGGTGATTCTTTACAGCTGGGGCCATAAACTACATCTGCAGGGCTAGCTGATAGCCTAGGACCGGCCTGGACAATCGGACACAGAGGAAAAGGAGTGTCAGAGGGTGCGGTAGTGAATAGGGCGAAAGGGAGGTGTCGGGCGGGCACAGGGTGTGATTCTCAGGGAAGAGCAGCGCAGATCGGGGGAGGTTTATTACCCATGCATAAGACAGAGAGCGGGGGTGACCAGTGCCTGGGGGAGATGCTTGCGAGGGTGGGGAGCCATGCTAAGGATCGACAGCGTGCAGAGAGTGGGTCTGGTCAAGTCATCTAAAATGGCTGCCGTGCACGACAAAAGTGTGGCATTTGAAAAAAGGCAAGATGGCGCAGACAATGTTTTTCAACACTTCCTGATTTCCTTCGAATCGAACGTTAACAGACATTGGGGCATATTACCAAAGTTAAGCGATATTTATCCCTAACGATGCTTAGCAACGAATTTTTTACCGCTAAGCATCGTCAGAAATTATCGCAGATAAACCTTGCTATTATCAAGGTTTATCGCAAATGCCATAAAAAACGACCGCAATGCATTAATATCGCTGAAAACTCAGCGATATTCATGCATTACCGAGCTAATGCTCTTAGCCATGTTATCCACCTCCCATTGGATAACATGGCTAAGAACTGCTCAGGGCAGGTGGTAGCTTTTGGAGATATTCGCGCTTAGCACGAATATCTCCAAAAGTTGGTAATAGGAGATAGCGATGTTAGCGACTGTTTCAAGTCGCTAACATCTTGGCATGCCCACTTTGCATGTCATTAGTGATAAATATCACTGACATGCAAAGTGGGGCCCAAGATGGTCGCTATCTCCTACTAGCGGTCGCTAACTGGTGTTAGCAACAGCTAGGTAATACAGAGATAATTTTATCTCCGCGAAGCGGAGCGCTGTTACAGATATATATCTTTTTTTGAACGTTAATTTCTCAAAATCCACTGAAGCACATATATTGAGACCTAGCAAAGGCACATCGAGCTACCAGTCCCTACAATTTTGCCAAGTTTCGTGCAAATCCATTCAGCCGTTCGATTATTATTATTATTTTTTTTTTTTGCCCCGCGGGGCCCTTTTAAAACCTCCACATCAAACCTAGGGGGTCAGGGAGGATCTACTATGCCCCCTTATGGTCATTTGCCCCTTCGCTTTGGCCTCCTCTTGTCTCTCGATCCTACCGAGAGACAAGATGGCGGCCGCTACGGACTGTTTGGAATGTTTACAGACGCCGGAGAACCAATCAGCTTCGCAAAGCTCCGTAACGCGAAAAGTACGCGAAGCGGAGCGCTGTTACAGATATATATCTTTTTTTGAACGTTAATTTCTCAAAATCCACTGGAGCACATATATTGAGACCTAGCAAAGGCACATCGGGCAACTAGTCCCTACAATTTTGCCAAGTTTTGTGGAAATCCATTCAGCCGTTCGGGCTAAAAGTGAGGCCAACCACCCTATGGAAAACTCAATGTTAAAAACACGTTTTGGGACCCCCCTTTTTTCTCGGCCCCCCCTTGACGACCCCCCCCCCAAATTTCCAGGGGCTGCTCAGAAACAAAATGTTCCATTTTCCAGAAAATTTCAGCCAATTCCGTCCACAAACGCCAAAGTTATTAGACATAGAATTTTCAAAAATCCCATAGAGAAAAAATCCTAACTATATATACCTACTGGCGACCGCCAGTAGGTAATATATATATATATATATATATATATATATATATATATATATATATATATATATATATATATATATATATATATATATATATATATATGTCATTTGAGATGTCATTAGTGATGTCACTGACCATGTCATGAATGATCTAATATGTGACACCATCAGCTGTGGATTGCGGGTGCGCGAAATGTAGTTAGTACAACTAACTATATAGGAGCAATTTCAATGGTTTTATATGAGTAAAATGTCCAGCTAACTACAACACCACTAAAACTTATAGTTTTTTGAGTGAATTTCAAAGGTTTTTTAAAAGCTAATTCCTAACTATATAACTCCTGAAACCTATGGTTTTTTCAGTGAATTTCAAATGTTTTTTAAATGCTAATTCCTAACTATATAAGGCCTGAAACCTATGGTTTTTTCAGTGAATTTGCAAGGTTTTTTAAATGCTAATTCCTAACTATATAAGGCCTGAAACCTATGGTTTTTTCAGTGAATTTCAAAGGTTTTTTAAATGCTAATTCCTAACTATATAAGGCCTGAAACCTATGGTTGTTTTAGTGAATTCGTAAGGTTTTTTAAATGCTAATTCCTAACTATATAAGGCCTGAAACCTATGTTTTTTTCATTGAATATATATATATATATATATATATATATATATATATATATATATATCCAAATCACAAAGTTGCTCAACAAAGGTTGCGGATGGCCCCGCGGGAAGTGGCGTGAACGCCGGCAGAGCACGCCGGTTTTTCAATAAATCCAACTCTTTCCAAAGTTCTGTATCACGCTCTCAGATTCCCAAAAAACACCAACGAGTCAGCAGAGTCCAAGGGTGTTTATTGACACCTTACGACATGTTTCGGCTTCCACGAAGCCTTGATCACGTGGAAGCCGAAACATGTCGTAAGGTGTCAATAAACACCCTTGGACTCTGCTGACTCGTTGGTGTTTTTGGGGAATCTGAGAGCGTGATACAGAACTTTGGAAAGAGTTGGATTTATATATATATATATATATATATATGTCACACACCTCCGAGTTAACGAAAGTAATGGGCGCACTCGTGCTGTCTCTCCACAATGTTTTTATTATATTATTTCAGCATGGAAACAAAATTAAATGATCAACGCGTTTCAGTGCTGCTGGCACCTTGCTCACGATAGATATATATATATTATCACAGCTTCTTCTTCCTACAATTTCGTAGACAAAGACACGGCACCGCAACAGATGGTTTCTTCACGATTTTTATTTACACACCATGTGCAAAAAGAAAGTGTATCAAATGGACGGTCTACGCGTTTCGGCTCCTGCCTTCAACTGGACCATAGAGTCCTTCGGTCTAGACCTTACTTAAATATAGTGATATGTGTGAGTACCCTCTACTATTTCCATGGTCATCTAGACCACCAACCCTGCATAGTAGATATATGGCTGGTACATACTAGTAGTCATTTTGCATGAATATATACAATTTTCGTGAAGTACAAAGGTAACCCTATACCAATAACAATAAAGTATTTACAATCAGATCAAGTTCCTTCTATATACAGTGATTTGATATTAAATTCCAATTATTTCAGTGAAGTACTCTCACTAACCTGTATAAGGAAAACGAAGTAAAGAAGGGAGGGAGGGAGTTGTTTCCAAAAACAATATTTGTAGATATTAATTATCTACAACATTTAACTAAGCGACAACAAGGAAGAAAAAGAATGATGTCTATTGCATTTTTTTAAAAATATGGAGTATAAAACAAGGTATTGATGTATTCTAGATAATGCATAGTATATAAATTTGTGATCTGTGTTCAACCTATTATTTACAATTATATACATCTCTAAATCATCCATCACCATTTGCAGTAAGAGCATAATTTCTGTAAAGTACTTTATCTAACCATATCCTTTCTTCGTTGTGCTTTTTCAATATTCATTGCCTTTTTAATTCTCATCCTCCCTAATCATTCATTATACTTCATTCAATTTTCACATTATATGATCTGATTGATTTCTCCGGTTCCTAATTATATAATGGTTTCAGGTATGTACTTAGTCCAACATCATACATTTCCTTAATGTATGAGTTATCATACAGTCCTAAAGTGAAGGATTCCACTCCTATAATGTCATTAGTTCTTTCTATACCCATTTACAAATGTACATGCAGTTCTGCGTCCAAATTATGGCCGAATGGTACCTCTGTTCCCATGCTCAGTATCATTCTAGATTCCAGACGTCTTAATTGTAACAACTGATCTCCGCCTCGTTCCGGGATTTTACACATCTTAATCCCCGAGTATTTTAGAAGGGCGGGATTACTTTGATGATGTTGAGCAAAATGTGTGGCCATCGGGTAGCAAGGGTCCTTGTTCTTTATCGCCCTTAGATGTTGAAGTATTCTCAGTTTTAGTTGGTTCACTGTGCTCCCGATGTAATACTTTTCACAAGGGCATTGTAGCCTATAAACCACACATTTTGAGTCACAGGTAATATGGTCTTGTATAGTTTCTGTTTTGCCATTTTGTAATGTGTAATGCTTGATGTTTGTTCCATGCTCACAGGCTTTGCATTTGTGGCATTTCCAGAAGCCTGGTGTTGTTAGCCATGTCTGTTTTTTCTCCTCACGCAGTACTAGATGACTCTGCGTTAGTATGTCTCTTAAAGAGGAGGTCTTTCGGTATGTGATACTTGGATTTTTTGTCAGGGTTTCTCTCAAGGTGTTATCTAGAAGGAGGACTTGCCAGTGTTTTTGAAAAGCTTTCTTCATATTTGCACTTTGATTGTTGAAGTCTACTATCAATCTAGTTATTTCATTCCCTTGACTTGTCTCTTGCTCCGGGTTTGTTTTAGATCTCTTTATTTTCGGAGTTAATAACTCATCTCTCTTTTTCAGATGCATCCTGTTCTGTGCAATAGATATCACTTCCATTGGATATCCTCTTTCAAGGAATCTGGTGCTCATTTTTTCTATTTCCTCAGTTAGATCTTCTTGTTCGGAGCAGTTCCTTTTCGCTCTCAACATTTGACCATAAGGAATACTCCATTTCAATCTTATCGGGTGTCCGCTGTTTGCATGTAGGATGCTATTACATGCAGTCGGTTTCCTATGGATTTTCGAGCAAAGTCCGTTGTTTTTAACAAAAATTTCCACATCTAGGAAAATCAGAGAGTGGGAGCTGACTGTAGACGTGAATTTTAAGTTGTATTTGTTGTTGTTTAGAGAACCAATGAACTCTTTTAATGAGTTTTCGTTTCCGTCCCATATGACAAACAAGTCGTCTATGAAACGACACCAGAGTTTAATTTTTGGCCCTTCAGGATTCTCTCGATCTTTCTGTGTCACGTCACTCTCCCATGCCCCCATTAGAAGGTTTGCATATGTGGGTGCAAATGATGTCCCCATAGCGGTCCCCTGTTTCTGGAGATATATCCCCCCCAAAAACAGGAAGGCGTTATGGGTCAGGCAATATCGGAGCATATCCAGTAACATGTTTGAATGTTCCAAAAAATTCACAGATCGTGCTCTGAGTACTTCCTTCATTACCTCAATACCGTCCTCATGGCGGATTGAGGTATAAAGTGATGTAACATCAATTGTTGCCATTTGATAAGATGGTTTCCATTCACAAGTAGTGATTGTTTGCAAAAAGTCCATTGTATCTCTCAGAAAAGAGGGTAGACTTGTCACATAATTCATAAGAAAAATATTAATGAATCTTGATTTAGACTCCAAGAGGGATCCTATCGAACTTACAATTGGTCTCCCTGGTGGACGATCTAGTGACTTATGAATTTTCGGTAGAAAATATATAGTTGCCATGATCGGGTTGTTTGTTTTTAAATAACCGTATTCGTCAAAATCTAATAGACCTCTGTCTTTCCAGGTTAACAGCATAGAATGGTATTCACTTGTCCATCCTTCCATTGGATTTGTGGTCAGTTTTTCATAATGTTCCTGAACGTTCAACTGTCTATTTGCTTCCTCAATGTAATTTGAAACATTCTGTATAACGAGGTTGCCCCCTTTATCTGAGGATTTTATGATTATGGATGTATCATTTTTCAAATCCATCATGGCTTTTTGTTCTTCCAGAGAAAGATTTTGTTTCCTCATTTGTCCATTTTTTGTAGATTTGTCTGAAATTTTTGTTATTTCCTCGACCATAAGTTCTTGAAATAGGTCCACTTTATTGCCTGGTGGGAGTTGTGGGCAGAACCTTGAATTTCTTTTCAGTCCACTATTACCTCCTAGGTTCGTAGATAGACCAATGTTTTTACAAAAGTTTATTTCCATATCTGGAGTGATTGTGTTGTCCTCTTGGCTAGTAGAGGGGGTCTCTCTAATTGATGCTAGAGTTATCATCGCAGTTAGGTCTTTTTGTGCGACAGTTGATGTAGCTTCCTTAGTTCTAGAGACATGTGTCTTTTTATTGCTTTGATTTTTCTCAGCGAAATGTTTTTTTAGTTTCACCTTTCTGCAAAATTTATAAAGGTCAATGCGTGCGTTAGGTACATTTATAGTTTTTGTCGGGCAGAAAGAAAGGCCTCTATTTAAAAGTTTCAAATGAGTATCCGAAAGTTGTTTATTCGATAAGTTTATCACTATATTGTTAGATATGGACATTCTCTTCTTTAAATTTATTTTTGCCTTCCTTTGCCTCGCTTTACTTTTACTTCTTTTTCCACCCCTTCTGGTTTTTGGTTTGTCGGGGGTTTCTTTGGTGGACGTTGTTCCCTTCCCCAAGCATTGGATCTGCCTCTTCCTCTTTGTCGCGTGACCATGTGTGCCAGCTTGATCTCCCCCCGAAAATCCAATGGTGTTGCACTGGACTCTCCTTCAACAGAACTCACTTCTGAGCTGTCTACATCCTCAGTGGGTTCATTGGTTCTATCCATGTTCTTATCCATGGCAACATGACTTCTTAAGGTGTCATATTTTCGTGCGAATGTGTAAATTCGACCATTCATATAGTCCAACCTATCCCTGGTGAACTTGTTGGCCTTTCTATTCTCAACCTCCATCTCATGTTTTGCCACCTTCTTTTCCATGTTTTCCATTGCCTCTTTGCTTTCTTCAGATGTTGGAATATCAGCGAGTTCTGATTCTAGAGCTGGTATTGTGCTGGTGATTTTTTCTAGTTTCCTCTCTGCATGGATTATTAGGGTCCTCATTAACTTAAAGGAGCATTCATTTGTATCAGTCTGCCATAATTTTATCAAATCAGTGTCCAAGTCATTTAAGTTTGGCATGATTAAGATCCTCAGACCTCGCGGGACTCCCTTAAATTCAATATATTTTTCCAAAGATGTTTTTTCCCACCATTTATTGATTTCTTGGATTCGCTGACTTTGTAGTTCTCGTACTATATTGGCAAGTGTTCTCTCCTTAGTTTTTTCTCCCCCATCTCCTTTAGCATCAGAGGTCACTGTAGGTGGATTATCATCATTCAGAAGCTCGCTCGCCCTTAATTGGCGATTCCTTGTTTTATCCGCCATGTATAAATTATGCAGGGTTTGGTTATTAAATTCTTCTTGATACACAGTTTCAAATGCCAGGCGTGTGTAGTGTTCGTAATTTTATTGAGGACAACCAGCTCCCTTAATCCTAAAGTATGCTGGACCTCAATGAACGTGTTTGTTGCTCCCTGTAGAACACACTGTGTTCTCTCAGTTTTCCAGAAATGCTGCACGGCCCCTTTAAGGATTATTCAACCTCGCCGATGACGTACTCTCTCGGCTTCCTCTCTGGGTGACTTGCTGATTCCTCCCGACTCACTCGGGTGTAGCCAGGCTCTGTACGTTTTCAAAGGTGAGCGTTATTGTGTGTATTTTTAGGAATGACTCTCCTATTTTCTGTTTACACGCTACACGCTACGCTACACCTCGGCTTCCCTCGCAGGGGTTTGTTATGCCGACAGGTGACTGCCCCTCACCCCACCCGAACGCAGCCTCCGCCGCGCTGCAGAGTTAGGCGAAACTGACATACGCCTCGCCGGTTCACTCACCCCTGCTCCGGTCGCCTCCGTACTCTCCTGCTGATGCTCTCTTGCCGCGAATCTCCCCGCAGCGTTTCTTCACGGGTGCACTTGGCTTTGCAGCAGAGGCGTCGGTCGTTTTCTCTTTCCAAACACTGTTTACTGGATTCCGATCTCCCGATCAATCACGACCGCTTCACCTCATCCTGGAGTGCCTGTGTTGCGCGTTCCAGCTTACACGCCAATTATTATCACAGCTTCTTCTTCCTACAATTTCTTAGACAAAGACACGGCACCGCAACAGATGGTTTCTTCACGATTTTTATTTACACACCATGTGCAAAAAGAAAGTGTATCAAATGCACGGTCTACGCGTTTCGGCTCCTGCCTTCAACTGGACCATAGAGTCCTTCGGTCTAGACCTTACTTAAATATAGTGATATGTGTGAGTACCCTCTACTATTTCCATGGTCATCTAGACCACCAACCCTGCATAGTAGATATATGGCTAGTATATATATATTACCTACTGGCGGTCGCCAGTAGGTATATATAGTTATGATTTTTTCTCTATGGGATTTTTTAAAATTCTATGTCTAATACCTTTGGCGTTTGTGGACGTAATTGGCTGAAATTTTCAGGAAAATTGAACATTTTGCTTCTGAGCAGCGCCTAAGAATTTGGGGGAGTTTCGTCAAGGGGGGGCCGAGAAAAAAGGGGGGTCCCAAAACACGTTTTTCCCATGTTAATTTCCTTAGGGCGGTTGGCCTCACTTTTAGCTCGAACGGCTGAATGGATTTGCACGAAACTTGGCAAAATTGTAGGGACTGGTAGCCCGATGTGCCTTTGCTAGGTCTCAATATATGTGCTGCAGTGGATTTTGAGAAATTAACGTTCCAAAAAATATATATATCTGTAACAGCGCTCCGGGTAGCGCTCCGGTTCGCGTACTTGACGCGTAACGGAACTTCACGAAGCGAAGCTGATTGGCTCTCCGGTGTCTGTCAACATTCTAAACAGTCCGGAGCGGCCGCCATCTTGTCTCTCGGTAGGATCGAGAGACAAGAGGAGGCCAAAAACAAAGGGGGAAATGACCATAAGGGGGCATAGTAAATCCTCCCTGACCCCCTAGGTTTGATGTGGAGGCATTAAAAGGGCCCCGCGGGGCAAAAAAAAAAAAAAATGTTTTTTTTGCATGGGGAGCGCCCGGTACGCTTTTGTGCAATGGGCAGTGGTAATCTAAATGATGAGGGGGGGGCAGCGTTCAAAGCACATCAGCGTGCATAAACACGAAAATGTTTTTATCTACCACGTACTTGACTTATCTCTCTGAGATGCATTCCCTTGTGTTTCGGCAATGGTAGTCTGTTCATTACATAGATCGCCCGCCCGAGGGCGGTAGTACAGACCGCGCTTAGGAAAGGGTCAAAAGCCAGGGGTATAGGACTATGTAACAAGCGAGCCATTTAATTGAAAAAACTAAACGTGACAAACGGTTGCAGGATCAGTGAAGGTTGATTTATTAATTGAAAGTATAACAGGATCAGTTACAATAAAATCGTCCATAAGCATACCATGGGCGAGTATCATGGGTATATAGCAAAGGAGGGGTGGAGACGGATCAGATGTTGATCCTAGGGCTCAGATTACCACTCCAAAAAAAGAGGAATGGAAGGTCCAGCCAGAGTCAGAGCCCCAAGGAACAATGACTAACAAAAACGGACTTGGCTGTTCCTGGAGAGAAAGGAAGGTACGGTCAAGAAAGGGGGGAAAAAATGAGGTAGTGCTCAGTGGAGGGCTACCCTGGGTATCCAATTTGTTGGAATGAATGGCCTCACACACTCTTGCGAGTATCATGCTTCATCATTGGCGGTTGCTCCTCGTAGGGCAGGCGGTGCAATGCCCTACGGGCTCACCTCTAGGAGGGGCTCTTTATCGGAGATCTTTTTTCCAACGGCCTGTGGGTGAAGTGCAAGTGAGGGGCCAGGAAGAGAATAGATAGTGTAGGTGAGTGAATTAAAATATAGCACAAGGTACCGGAGATCAATTTATTCTGGTGGTCCCCTGCTATACTTAAAAACAGTGGGTAGCCTATGATCGCCAGAAATTAGGATTCCGTATCATGATCTAGGACTACAATTCGTATCGTGAGGTCGACATGTTTCTCGCTTATGCACTCTGGCTGCGGTTCTTCAGGACCTAGTAATTTACATCTATCACAAGGGAATGACCTAGTAAAGTGTCAACCAATAATACAGTTTACTACCTGTTGTACTACCTGAATTGGACTGCTCTTGCCTAAAGGAGACAAAAGAGAACATTACCATAATTCAGAGACAACAAGTGCCCTTTATGACCGTGAACACGCTGTGATTTGTGTGGATCAAGTGACTCTATAGTAGTGACATATTGTGCACAGTGACCAGCATGTATTGACTAAAATCACAATACAACACACCACAAAATTCAAGGATAAAATTGTAAAACCAAGAAGTTTTTCTAAAAACAGCAGCAGTTTCTTCATAGTTTCTAATTAACAACCTACAGTAGGCTACTTAGTTACTCACCTACAGGTCAAGGAGTATGGGTGTCAACAGTACCCGGTAGGTGTGACATCAAGGGGGAGAACCAAAAGAGGTTTAATGGCTATATGGGAGACAAGTACACGCAAACTCGATCTGTCATTGTTCCTTAAATGTCAATTAATCACGAAGTTCATAGATAGTATGCATCTCTGAGTGCCATGCAATATGGGGCAGCGCGCCCCACGAGTCACGCTCACCAAGTGTATAGTCAAGCGCCCAAAGACCAAAAACTCCCACTTCACACTCCCAGGCGCTCACGCCCATATCGCCAAAACAGGGCGTTCACTCATCCACCTGAGAGGTTCGCAGCATTATATAACCTGCGTGGTTGCCGCTATGGAACAAATACAAAGGGGCTCTAAAATATTTCCTTTAACCCTCGGAGTCTAGTCTGCGGTCGGGTTCATAAAAATTGAAAACGGCATGTAGACCATAATAAATCGAGGTCTCGCGCAATACCCAGAGGCTCGCGGTGGCTGCTCCCGTCCCCCATTAGATCAGGTCTGTTCCGTTAGGGTATCACACCCCAGACGCACTAAAAGTCACAAAAGCCCTGGACGCGGGTCGTTTGTGTCAGTGTCAAAAGTCCCCCTGTAACCTGGACCATCGAAAGCGAAAGGTACTTACTTCTGGAGGCCTTGGTCAACTCTGTTGTGCCTACCCATCGCTACCGGGATCCGGATAGTAACGGGTCACGGTGTTCTGGTGAGTTTAGTAAGTGTTTGGGGCGTTTCCAACTCGCCTAGCGTGTTACATGACTCATGGTGTTTACACGGGGGCCATCTTGGAACGGGTCAGTATTCAACAGTATGAATACTCGAGTATGTACAGAAATGGGTCAATGTTGAGTACGTCTTATTTTAAATCCATATCCTTTGATTTTTCATAGTATTTCCCAAAGAGAAATAAAGTTAAATAGAGATAAGGGACATAGACTTTATATAAAACTTTAAACTGTCAGTCGTATACAGAATGTAAAGGGGTGTCTCTCACTTATCTAGTATGTCACGTGACTCAAGATGTTATCACGGGGGCCATTTTAGAACAGTGCAGTGTTCATGTGTGTTCAAAGACAATTCGTTGTTGATCAAGTCTTACTAGTCCTTGTTACTAATAATTCTTATTGGATCACAAGGAGAAAGGGTACAGATCAGGGGCAAAGATTTCATATTAAGACCCATATCATAGACTGCCAGTCCTAAGCAGAGTATAATATAATTATCATTATAGACTACTCCACGGGATGTCCTCATTCAATCCATGTTTATCTGAGGACAACCTGTGTATCCACCTCTGTTCCTTGTGGAATAAATTCTGCTTAGATTTGTTATTAGGGATCTCAAGGATGAGCCATCTCAATGAGTCAGCAGTGTGGTTATGTTCTAGAAAGTGCCGGCACATCTTGGTGTTGATTTTCTTACATCGGAAGTTGCTTCTGTGCTCCGATATATGAATCTTCACGGGTCGAGTGGTCATGCCCACATATTGCAGCTCACAAGGGCATCTAAGCAGGTAGATACAATTGGAGGAGTTGCAATTGGTATGACTTCGAATTTCCCACGTGAATGTCTCTGTTAATTGGATGGACTTTGTAATGCTCGTAAAGGGACAGACACTACAGGAGCCCCAGGGGTAGTGTCCCTTTACTGGGGGAAGTTGCCAGAGAGTGTTCTGTCTGCGAATTGCACTTTGTTTAGGCCTAGTGTGCACTAGAATGTCTTTTATGTTTTTAGACCTTTTAAAGGCAAACCTGGGGATCTCAAGATTAAGATCTCCTGTGTTAAGGATCTGCCAATGTCTCTTGATGATTTTTTTAAGTTCATTTGAGGCAGGGGTGAAAGTTGTCACGCAGGTCAGTAGATCACTGTCTTGTGAGGTTCGGGCATTGTCCTCCAGAAGGGCCTCTCTATGGTTGTTTTGTGCCCGTTTCCGTGCCTTGTAGATCTCCCTTGTAGGATAACCTCTTTCTTTCAGATTTCGAGAAAGGATGTTAGACTCATTTCTGTAGTCTGTTAGGTTGGTGCAGTTGCGCCTAACCCGCAAGAATTGGCCAAAAGGAAGGTTGAGTCTTAAGGCTCTTGGGTGGTGGCTTGAGAAGAGTAATAAACTGTTCCGGTCCGTGGGCTTCCGATACATAGTGGTATTGATCTTCCCCCCTTCCAGTCTGATGGTAAGGTCCAGGAATGCTATCCTGGAGTTAGAGGCAGTGATGGTAAAGGTAAGAAAATTATTCAAGGTATTCAACCAATTGAAGAACTCCAGGTACAGGTGTGATGTCCCTGTCCAGAGTATGAGGATATCATCAATGAACCTCCTCCACAGTTTGATGTTAGAGTGGTAGGGGTTCATTGGTCCATTGATGTATTGTTCCTCAAAATCTGCCATGTAGAGGCAGGCCAACGAAGGAGCAAAAGTGCTGCCCATGGAAGTTCCCTGGGTCTGGTGATAATGTTGCCCTTTGAACTCGAAGAAATTCTCCGTCACGGCAAGCTCAGCACATTCCATGATGAAAGAGGGTGGTGTAGGCGAGGTCCTTTCTTCCATGTTGAGAATCCTCTCAATCACCCCGAGTGTGGCCCTCTGTGGAATGTTGGTATAGAGGGCCTCCACATCGAGGGTGATAAGGAAGTCGATTTGAATGTCCTCCTGTAAATTGTCAAGGAGGCGTAGAACGTCCTTAGTGTCTTGGACATAGGACGGAATTCTCTTCACTAGGGGTTGCAGGAAATGGTCGCAGAATTGCGATAGGGGCTCCAATATCGAGCCTAAACCCGAAACAATCGGGCGTCCGGGCACTGGTGTTGTCCCCTTGTGAATTTTTGGGAGGGTGTAAAAATAGGGCACCCTAGGGTCTTTTTTCACAAGGAATTCTGCCTCTTTTTTTGTGATCCAATCTTGACATTCTGCAGAATCCACCAACCCTGTTATGGTGGTTTTGAGTCGTTCCGTGTGGTCAGTTGGAATGGGGGTGTAGTAGCGTCTATCCCCTAATTGTCTTAGGCACTCTATTTCATAATCCTTGGTGTCCATTAATACCGTGGCTCCACCCTTGGAGTTGAGTACCTGCATTTCTGCGTTGGAAAGATTGTGGTATCTCTTGCCTGATCTAAGGGCTCCAATGTCCTTGAGCACAGCTTGCTCATATGTCAGGACTTCACTAGGTACCATCCCACTGTGTGGCGTGAAAGTCGATGGGTTATGGAGACCTGAGTCAGTAGGTGTCTCAAAGGATCTGCCGTCAAAGAAGGCTTTCAATCTGACCTTCCTGAAGAACTTCTGGATTTCACAGTTTAATTCAAAGTTGTCTATTTTGGGGGTAGGTACAAAGCCCAATCCTTTCTGGAGGACTTTTTCTTCTGATGTTGTAAGTTGGCGTGATGACAAGTTCACAACCAAACTCACTTCCGTCCTGTCCTGCTCCTGGTTTCCACCCCTAGGGTTTGTGTGTCCTCCCACTGCACCCTCTTGTCTGGAGCGTTTCCTCGCCTGCGCCCACGCCCACGCCCTCTGCCCCAACCTCTGTCTAAAAAAGGCTGCTGATTCATGCTATGTAGGGCAAACTGAGGGGGGTACTGGGGTACAAAGGGAGTCATGGGATGTTGAAAATGTGGAAATTGCCACATCGGAGGTCCCTGATAAGGGGGATGTTGAAAAAAGGGCTGCCCCCGTTTCCCTCCTCTATTGTCTCTTCGGGGTCCAGGCTGCCACTCATCCCCGCTTGAATTGATGTCACTATTGGAGCCTCGTCTAGACGAGGTAGTGCTTGGGTCGGAGAGATATCCTGTCCCTGGCGGAACAAAGTCATCCTTAAGATAGGGATACACTTTCTCTTTAGAGAAGCGGTCGATATCCTTTTGCAATTTAGCTACTTTCTGTTTCATTAAGAAATCTTTATGTTCTGTGATTTCTTTATTGAGTTCTGCCAGCTTAGTTTTAAAACCGGAGTTCTGTCCAGAGTTTTTAAGGGCACTCTCTGCTGCCTGGATTTTGCTTAGAAGCTCATCTGCCAAGCGTTTGGCAGTGTTAACCAGGAGAATAAGTAGATCATGCGTACATTTCCATGAAATGAGCGACCATTCAACCTTAAATTGGCCGTCCTGGGTAACATTACTTCGAAGCTTTAATAATACAATAATCAATAATGAAAAACCGACATCAATAGGGTTGTCCGTATGCCCAGTCAGTACCCTTCCCCGCCCGCCATGTGCACAAAGACCGCATACATCCCCCATAACGTCAAGGCTAAGTAACTAGAACGTCATAAGGAGTTGCAAGTCGCTCCCATACTGGCGCCATTTTGGTCGAGGCCAGGCAGGTCCTTTCAAGTGGTGTGGGACCTGCCTGGCTTGGGGAATCTTTCAAGTGATGTGACTGAGGAGCAAATTGTGGACCTCTTTAAAGACTTCAACCCACTACATGTCAAGAAATGTCAAAGCGGAATGAAATGCTTTGCATTTGTAGACTTCAGTTCGGCGAAGACCCAGCAGAATGTTATAAGTAAATGTCATGGCACGAAGTTCAGTGGGTGTTCTGTCATTGTGAAAGCTTCAATTAAGTTGAATGGCTGCAAGAGCCCCGATTACACCAGCAGCCCTGTTAATATGCCGATCTTGGAAAAAGTTCCTCTGTTGGATTGCAATGGCTGCAGTGATGGTCTTGGGAAACTGCTTCCGAAAACTCTAAAGGCCACGAAAGCTTGCTATGCTGTTTCTTTGGAAATGCGGTGATGGAAGTTATTGAAGAGTTGACAGTGGTGTTTTTTGTAGATTTTGGACGCTCTGCCACAGTCCTGGCTTCGTCATTACGAGCACTTGAAAACAAAATATTCTGGGCAATACTACCCTTGACGCAGCCCTTTATGCTACAAGATGGTGTCTTCCATACAGAAAATATTGTTGGCAGCATTTTGAAAGGAAAGATAAACGGCCATTCTCCTAGTGAGTCTCACATTCTTACATTTATGAAGAATGTTGAAGAGTAGTATGTTGAAAATCTGAAGCCATCGTTCTACAAACTCTCAACCAGCCTTGGATGGAAAAATCCTGAAGAATGTACAAACTGAAAACCAGTTTTTGTCTGCATAGCATCAGCAGCAACACTTGAGTCAGCTTTGTGTGAAGCCGCGCCATTTTGGGCGAGGCCGGGCAGGTCCAGAATATAGTCCAAATGTCTCCACCAACCAGCGGTCAGACCAGAACCCCTTTCAGCAGTCCAAAAAGTTGCGTTAAATGACAACAGAAGGGACAGGCAACAAGAACCATCAGTCAAAGAGGGGAGGGCAAGTTCTTCCCTACCGGGTCACGTTGGGGCTCCACCGGAACTGATTGAATTGGTAGTCTACAGTGTTTCTGGATGTTTCAGACTGAAGCTGGCGTCAGCATGAGAGTAAGCATTGGCGTAAAATCCGCTCCGCTCGCGGATTTTTCGGATTTTCGGCAAATTCGCAATCCGCGAACTCTCGCGAATTTGTCGAAAATCCGTGAATCCGCTCGCGGCGGATTTTTTGCTTGGTTGCGGTGCGCGGCGTGGTGCACGGCGTTCACTTTCCGTCATTAAGCGTTTGCCGAGTTGTTTTTCTCGATCATATTTTGCGAGTGCTGCGCCATTTTTGATCTTGCTGCGTGATCCCGCGGGAGTTTGGCGCCCGCGAATACGTAATCGCGGCTTGCCACCTTGCACAGCACACCTCGCGAGAGTTCGCAATTGCGAACACGTAGTTGCGGCGGAAAGGAACAATCTCGCACTAGAGATTTTGCAATTCTGCACAAGAAATCCACCAGCAAACAGGATAAACCTTCAGAAAATTATGATTTTTATCAGAATCACTCCTCAGGTTGACATTTGCATGGCCTTTTTTTTTTGCAAGGAGTCCATTTTTGGGGGGGGGGGAGGGAAGGAAGTGCCCCACAGTCTCCAACTTCCTGTTCCTGTCCAGCAGGCTCCTCCCAGTGCTTTGTCCATCTCCTGGTCACTTTCATTTGGATCTGGAGCTGGAAGGATTACTTTTTGTAGGTGCTGCTGGATATTTGGATTTGAGGCCTTTTTGACTTTCTTTGGATCACTTTTGGATTAGAAATCAACTTTCACAAGTAAGTTTGTTTGGGGCATTACAGTTGCTGCAACTACAATTTTGGAACTTTTTCAGAACATTAAATAAATTATATTGTGGGTAGCCACAGTATCCAGTAGGACCAGGGTTGGTTATGGGTGCATGATACAACTGTTTTGTTGAATTTAAACACCATTGAGGCCATGGATGGGCTGGGATTGTGCTGATTTTTGTTGTTTTTGTCGTTTTTTTGGGGCTGCTGGTGGGGCCCTTTGCCCAGGGGTGGTGAGTGTTGCATGGGCCTAGTCTGACTGTGGGGTGTCTTCTTGAATTTAAACATCATTGAGGCCATGGATGGGCTGGGATTGTGCTTATTTTATTGTATTTTGTCGTTTTTGTGGGGCTGCTGGTGTGGCCTTTTGCCCAGGGGTGGTGGTGCATGGACTGAGTGTGCCTGTGGTGTGGTCTCACTCTCTTTAATGTAAACATCATGGATGGCATTGGATTGTGGTGATTTTTTGCTGTTTTTCTGTTTTTTTGGGGTGTACTGTTGATGTGGACTGGCCATGTGGGTGGTGGTGGTGGCCATCTTGAGTGCTGGCTGGTACAGGCAACATGTGCTTGGGGTGCAAGGGGCCATTTTGAAGAGAGGCAGTGTCTGAGGCCTGCACTTATTTTGCCTACTTTTCATCCATTATGCCCAGGGGTAGTGAGTGTTGCATGGGCCTAGTCTTTCTGAGGGGTGTCTTCTTGAATGTAAACACCATTGAGGCCATGGATGGGTTGGGATTGTGCTGAATTTTATGGTTTTTGTCGTTTTTTGGGGCTGCTGGTGGGGCCCTTTGCCCAGGGATGGTGAGTGTTGCATGGGCCTAGTCTTTCTGTGGGGTGTCTTTTTGAATGTAAACACCATTGAGGCCATGGATGTGCTGGGATTGTGCTGTTTTTTGTGTTTTTTGTCGTTTTTTTGGGGCTGCTGGTGTGGCCTTTTGCCAAGGGGTAGTGATGCATGGACTGAGTGTGCCTGTGGGGTCTCACTCTCTTTAATGTAAACACCCTGGATGGCATTGGATTGTGGTGATTTTTGGCCGTTTTTCAGTTTTTTTGGGGTGTACTGTTGATGTGGACTGGCCATGTGGGTGGTGGTGGTGGCCATCTTGAGTGCTGGCTGGTACAGGCAACATGTGCTTGGGGTGCAAGGGGCCATTTTGAAGAGAGGCAGTGTCTGAGGCCTGCACTTATTTTGCCTACTTTTCATCCATTATGCCCAGGGGTAGTGAGTGTTGCATGGGCCTAGTCTTTCTGTGGGGGGTCTTCTTGAATTTAAACACCATTGAGGCTGTGGATGGGCTGGGATTGTGCTGATTTTATTGTTTTTTGTCGGTTTTTTGGGGCTGCAGGTGAGGCCCTTTGCCCAGGAGTGGTGAGTGTTGCATGGGCCTAGTCTTTCTGTTGGGTGTCTTCTTGAATGTAAACACCATTGAGGCCATGGATGTGCTGGGATTGTGCTGTTTTTTGTGTTTTTTGTAGTTTTTTTGTGGCTGCTGGTGTGGCCTTTTGCCAAGGGGTAGTGATGCATGGACTGAGTGTGCCTGTGGGGTCTCACTCTCTTTAATGTAAACATCCTGGATGGCATTGGATTGTGGTGATTTTTGGCTGTTTTTCTGTTTTTTTGGGGTGTACTGTTGATGTGGACTGGCCATGTGGGTGGTGGTGGTGGCCATCTTGAGTGCTGGCAGGTACAGGCAACATGTGCTTGGGGTGCAAGGGGCCATTTTGAAGAGAGGCAGTGTCTGAGGCCTGCACTTATTTTGCCTACTTTTCATCCATTATGCCCAGGGGTAGTGAGTGTTGCATGGGCCTAGTCTTTCTGTGGGGTGTCTTGAATGTAAACATCATGGATGGCATGGGATTGTGCTGATTTTTCTGTGTTTTGTCGATTTTTTGGGGTGTATAACTGAACTGATGTTCCTCTGTCTTCCATTGCTTTTAGGTGCACAAGACTCAAGAGAACCACCAGTGCCAGGAAGAAGTCCTGCAGCGGTGTGTGTGTGCAGCATAACGTCACGCGACGTCACGTCGGGACACAGACAACTCTGCAACTCGTGCAACTGCTGCCTGCTGTTCTGACCTGCTCTGAAGAAGATGGCCCCAAAAAAAGTTACCCGTAGCTCCTCTAGCAAGAAAGTTGCCAGTAAGGAGCAGAAGAAGCAAGTTACCAAGGAGACTGGTGTGCCGGCCGCCCCTTTTTTTGGGAGTAAAAAAAAAAGTATGCCTGCAGCAGCAGCGGGATCTGCTGGGGACAAAGCTGGGAGCAGCACCCCCGCTCCATTGGGCTCAGTGCCACCACCACCACCACGCCAACTTAAGTCCAAGCTCTTCAGTGCTGCAGAGGCACTTAGTCTAGTTGTTCAATCACCATCGACCAGTGATGTTGGCTCATCGCAAGAAAGTAGCAGCAATGTCCCTCAATCAACACAGGTTGTTGTAACTCATCTGACGAGTGTTGAACAACCACAGCCGCAACAAAAACCACATGTGCAAGTACAAGCCCAAGTACATGTGGAAGGAGAGGCAGCGCAAGGAGATGCGCAAGCAGAGGTGCATGGAGGGTCACAAGTGCCCACAATAGTTGTTCCTCCCGAAGTAGGGGCACATCAGGAAATCGACAATCAAGGTGAGGTATCATTTGAGGAAGACACTCCTCCTGATGATCATTCATTGTCTTCCACACCCCTAGCAAGGAAGAGATCAAGGGTGGTGTCTACATCTTCTTCAAGCACACCTCCTTCTGATGATACGGATCAAAATTGGGAACCAGCACCACTGCCGTCTGAGAGTGAGGCACATGATCTGACAAAGGTAGTTAAGCGCAAAAGGAAGCTCGTCCATAGTCTCAGAGTTATGGAGTGTGATGATGAGGCTCAACAAGAAGTGGCGGATACTGCTGCTGATGAAGACTCTGACAACGACGACCCAGTCATCATAAAGGTCACTGCAGCCCCAGCGGGCATGCAGCAAACAGACATTTTGACCCTAGCCCAAAAAGCTGCTGAGCGTGATGATGATGATGTTGTCGACGAGGAGGCAGTGGAAACACCACAATCATTGGAGTTAAGTACACCAACTCGTACCGCTTCCATATTTCTTTCACACAAGAAGGGACCTCCATCCACCTCGACCTTAATTAGTGGCGGTGAAAGTGCACAACGTACAAAAGTTGGGCAATCCAGATCCTCCACTTCATCTGGCATTAGCAGCATGACCACCACCACCAGTATCGCCGCCTCCTCCAGGCCCCACAGACACTTCAAGTCCCCAGTTTGGGACTTCTTTACTGTTTGCCCAAAAAGGGAAAAGTTCGCCATTTGTACCCTTTGTAAGCTTGCAGTTAGTCATGGTAAGTCAGGTACCAACTATTATACCGGAGGCCAGAGAGGTCATCTTGAGAGACAGCACACTGTCCTATGGTTTGCGCACCTAAATGCGATCAATGAAGCCCGAATTGGAAGTCAAGCAAACGTTGATGTTGCATCTGATGATGACGAGGAGGAAGAAGACGTGTCAAACACTTCACTTACACCCAGTACCCCTGTCAGCAGCACACCCCATGTGAGGCACACTAAGAGTGTTGGAGCGAGTGAGACACCAACGCGCAAAAGTTCACCAGCGAGCATAATTGGGTCAATGTAGTCATTATCATCCCGTAAATGCTTGGTCCAGGGCAACATTAGAACCATGTTTTCTTCAGACGCGCCATATGAACGCAACCACCCACTGACGCGTCTGTATAACACTAAGCTGGCTAAAATGCTAGCTGTGGACCTTCTCTCTTTTTCTTTTGTAGAAGCGGTAGGTTTTCTAGAATTAGTGGCAACGCTCTGCCCTAAATGGAAGGTTCCTAGCCGGTTCTATTTTGCCAGAGTTGCGGTTCCAGCACTACATGAAGATGTGCTGGAGGCGATTGGGGCAGCTTTGCAGAAGAGTGCTGTTCACACAATACATCTGACAACAGACATGTGGACCAGTGGCGCAGGCGCTGATTACATGTGCATCACTGCACACTGGGTCTCTTTTTCAGGTGTTAAAGCAAAGCTAAACGCAGGTGTTGACCCGGACCAAGTTTTTAAAGCTGCTCGTAAACATGCAACACTAGCCATGTTTGGCTTGGAGAAAAGTCACACATCACAAAACATTTTGGACGAGTTTAACAAAAAGGTCCTTCACTGGCTGTCCCCAAAAAAACGCAAGATTGGTTATGTTTCCACGGATAATGGCGCCAATGTAGTTAAGGCCATGGCGCTGGGTGACTATTTCAGAGTGCCGTGTTTGGCGCACTGTATCAACCTGGTAGTTCAAAAATTCTTGAGTGATAAAGACAGTCCAGCGTGTGAGGTAATGGCCACCTGCCGCAAAATGTGCAACCATTTCAGCCATTCTTTTAAGGCCCGGAAGCATCTGAGGAGCCTGCTACTTGAACGTCGAATGCCAGTGAAAGCACTCATCCAGGAGGTGGCAACACGTTGGAACTCAACCTTCTACATGCTTGAGCGTCTGTATGAGCAGTATACGGTACTCGATCAATATTTCTTAAAAGAGGGTACAGCTCAGAAGGACCTGCGGATGGGTGCGGCGCAATGGGACATAGTTAAAAGCCTGACAGACATGCTTCGTCCTTTTGAGTTCTTCACGCGTGCAGTCAGCCAGGAGGACTGTAATTTGGGAAAAGCTATCCCATTGTTGTGCATGCTGGAGCACCAACTGAAGGCGGTGTCTTCTGAGTTAGAAAAAGATGAAAAAAACAAAGACCCTTTTCTTTTGTCGGAGAAATTATTAGAGCGCCTACGTGGTGATGAACGTCTTAAAAAGATCAACTCAGAACAGCATTACATTTGTGCTATTATTCTGGATCCACGCTACAAAAAGGCGCTGGCAGGCCAAGCATTCTTTCCTTTTGCTGATGAAGATGTTAAAAAGTACAAACGTTGGCTAGCCTGGTCAGCCAAGAGGTTTGAAAAAGAACGGCAGGATATTGAAGGAGAAGGCAGTACATCAGCATCAGCATCAGCAGGCCATCCCCAGTCAAAAGAATCCACTTCTGCACCTGTGGCTGTGGCACAAGTGACCTCTCAGCCGTTAAAGACACCGGCAACCGGATCATCTGCACCACACACAAGAGTAACAGTGGCTGCTGAAGCGGATTGGCTAACTTTGCTTGGGTATGGTTCTCAAAAAAAGGTCACAGGCACAGCAAAAAGTAAGCAAAGTGGAGGAACCGTTGAGGACCTTGAGTCGATGGTGCAGGACTATCTGAATGACTCAACAGGGGTCTTTCTTAATGATGAGCCATTGCAGTATTGGCATGGGAAAAAACAATTGTGGCCACAGCTCTCCAACCTGGCTATAAACTACTTGTCTTGCCCACTCGCAAGTGTGTCTTCTGAACGTGTTTTCAGTGCTGCTGGTGGCATTGTAACTCCCAAACGGAGCCGCCTCTCGCCCAAAAATGTGGAGAGGCTAACAATGATCAAGATGAATCAGCACCTCATACCACCAGATTACAAAGTACGAGAAAGCACGCAGCATGAAGACGAGGAGGACAGCAACGTAGATGAGGGAATTTGTTCTCTGTTCAGTGACGCTGACCTCATCCTGCCTGAATTCGCAGAGTATGATGACGAACTCTTATTCTTATTCCCTGACACCGAGGCCTGAAAATGAGACAATGAATCAAGACAATAACTTTCTTTTTCGTCCTTATTCACTTTTATTCCTGTGTGTCTGTCTTTCTTTGTTTTGCACAGTTAATTTAATTCTAACTTTAATCACCTAATCACAAAAACAAGCCCATCAGCAGAACTGTCTTCACTTGTTTGCTTATTGATTTGAAGGTGCCGCAGTCTACATTCCTCATGTTCACAAGTTCAGAAGAACATGCTCCTCTATCCTCCTCCTCCAGACTCCTATTTCCTGCAAAGCAGAGGGCTGGATTACGCCCAATGAAGAAAGACTCAGCACTTTTGGAGGTGTTCTACTTCTTTGCGGGTGAGTTGACGGCTCTGGGCCCATTGCTGTGAAGCTCTAATAACGGATAAAAGTGTTTTGGACCAAATATGAGGCGGAAATTTCTTGCCGTTTTTGCTGACTTGCTTGCCTTTGAGGTGCTCTTTGGCGGGGTTCCGGGTGTTTGGGGGTGAGTTTTGGGGTCTGGGAGCACTGCTGCAACAGTCTAATCTTGATTGCATTTGCTTTTCAGGAAATCCGTGGTGGAAAACAGAAGTTATGATGATGACCTAGCTGCACAGCGCGTTTGGACCGAAGGCCGAGAGATATTGTAAGTATGAGATTTTGCTTTTTAGCTGTTTGGGGGTGTTGTCGTGTGCTTTTTGGCGGGTGGGTTGGCGGGTCTCTTGGGGCAGTCCTGTGAAGGTCTAATAACGGATAGAAGTGTCTAGGACAAAATCCATGCAGAATTTTTTTTTGCTATTTCTTCTGACATCTTGCTCAATGTAGCGTTTTCGGGGGCCTGTTTGAGGGGCTTCCTGGTGTTTGTTGGTGGGTTTTGGTGTCTCTGTCGGAGCACTGCTGCGACAGTCTAAACTTGATTGCATTTGCTTTTCAGGAAATCCGTGGTGGAAAACAGGAGTTATGATGATGACCTAGCTGCACAGCGCGTTTGGACCGAAGGCCGAGAGATATTGTAAGTATGAGATTTTGCTTTTTGGCTGTTTGGGGGTGTTGTCGTGTGCTTTTTGGCGGGTGGGTTGGCGGGTCTCTTGGGGCATTCCTGTGAAGGTCTAATAACGGATAGAAGTGTCTAGGACAAAATCCATGCAGAATTTTTTTTTGCTATTTCTTCTGACATCTTGCTCAATGTAGCGTTTTCGGGGGCCTGTTTGAGGGGCTTCCTGGTGTTTGTTGGTGGGTTTTGGTGTCTCTGTCGGAGCACTGCTGCGACAGTCTAAACTTGATTGCATTTGCTTTTCAGGAAATCCGTGGTGGAAAACAGGAGTTATGATGATGACCTAGCTGCACAGCGCGTTTGGACCGAAGGCCTAGAGATATTGTAAGTATGAGATTTTGCTTTTTGGCTGTTTGGGGGTGTTGTCGTGTGCTTTTTGGCGGGTGGGTTGGCGGGTCTCTTGGGGCATTCCTGTGAAGGTCTAATAACGGATAGAAGTGTCTAGGACAAAATCCATGCAGAATTTTTTTTTGCTATTTCTTCTGAAATCTTGTTCAATGTAGCGTTTTCGGGGGCCTGTTTGAGGGGCTTCCTGGTGTTTGTTGGTGGGTTTTGGTGTCTCTGTCGGAGCACTGCTGCGACAGTCTAAACTTGATTGCATTTGCTTTTCAGGAAATCCGTGGTGGAAAACAGGAGTTATGATGATGACCTAGCTGCACAGCGCGTTTGGACCGAAGGCCGAGAGATATTGTAAGTATGAGATTTTGCTTTTTGGCTGTTTGGGGGTGTTGTCGTGTGCTTTTTGGCGGGTGGGTTGGCGGGTCTCTTGGGGCATTCCTGTGAAGGTCTAATAACGGATAGAAGTGTCTAGGACAAAGTCCATGCAGAATTTTTTTTTGCTATTTCTTCTGACATCTTGCTCAATGTAGCGTTTTCGGGGGCCTGTTTGAGGGGCTTCCTGGTGTTTGTTGGTGGGTTTTGGTGTCTCTGTCGGAGCACTGCTGCGACAGTCTAAACTTGATTGCATTTGCTTTTCAGGAAATCCGTGGTGGAAAACAGGAGTTATGATGATGACCTAGCTGCACAGCGCGTTTGGACCGAAGGCCGAGAGATATTGTAAGTATGAGATTTTGCTTTTTAGCTGTTTGGGGGTGTTGTCGCGTGCTTTTTTGCGGGTGGGTTGGCGGGTCTCTTGGGGCATTCCTGTGAAGGTCTAATACCGGATAGAAGTGTTTAGGACAAAATCCATAAGGAAAAACCTTTTGGCACTTTTTGTAACTTAGGGTTCGTTAGGGTTAGCTAACTATTATTTTGGCCATACTTATTTATCCTTAAAAAGGTGACTCAGACAGAGTACGCAATTTCAACAATATTGCACTGTCTATTAGGGAAATCAAAGTGTGACTTTTTGCACCACACAGCGTACATACCTTATATTTATTTATCAGTGGTATTGTAATAGCACTTCCTGTTTTCTGTTCAATAATTACAGGCCGGGTTTCAGTCAACATCCGCCAGGCAGGCAGTGGACAGGGTGTCTTCTGTCAGTGGTCACCAACATTGATGGACGAAGCATCAGCTGGAATGGAGGAGTGCCGCTAATAAGAGGAATTGTTTGCTGCATGCAACTTACTTACCAAATTCAACAGGACAACTCCAACAACATACAGAATACAGATACAGTATCCATTGTTTTCTTCTATGAGTGTGACTGCATGTGGTTAGCTTTAGTTTGTACCCAAAGATTTCTTTATCTTCAATTATTGTTTGTCCATGCTGTGCTTTTTTTTTTCTTCTCTCAACAAAACCTACCCAAAAAGAAACCCCCATTCCCATCCATTTTCCAAACCCTAACCCTCTTCCCCCGGGCTGTGTGGTTTTGCTTGATGTCTGACTAAATGACATCAATAATTCCACACACTTGCTGGGGAGGATAAGGTCATAGCAACAGGCTGGTGAAGGAATACGAGGATATATTCTAGCCTTACTCAGCTTCAGTACTATTTCTTGTAGTAGTAGGAGCCAATGTCAAATAAATTCAACGCAAGTACTAGTTATACTTGCAATACTTTACCATTTGTTAGGCTACATTGTGGCACTGTTCTAGTGTACTGTCACCTGCTATATTCTCGATCGTACCGTAACCGTTGTAATGCTACAGTAAGGACAAACCAGGTTTAGTTTTCTTTTTTTCCATAGGCATGCAACCGCCACTGTGTCACACCACTAGTACCACCGCAATGAGGAAATTTCATCCGCCCAGGATTGCCAACCTTAATCCCCATTTCACGTGGAGTCAGCCCTGGGCCTAGCCCTAATTTCTAACACAAATTACAGGTAAGATAAGCGTTTGGTGGGAGGTAGTATAATGGAGTATTAGGACTAGACGAGAGATTGACGGTAGTACTACTAAAGTCCTAGGACTCTTCAGGAAAACAAACTTACTGTTACACCCCCACCCACCAGACTGAAAAGCAGTAAAAAACAGGTATGGTCAGATAAAGTTTAAAAAAGTATATTTATGTAGCCCTAACAAAATAATCTCCCTCAAGACCATCCCTAACCCCAACGATTGTCTTTGAAAAGTCCCAAAAAGCACCCAACTCCCAAATCCCACCCCCCAAAAGTCTCTAAAAAAAGGGCAAGGGACACTCCACTACTGGAGGGTGCTGGTGAATTTTGCGGCCAGGGCATCATACTCCTTGCGGAGGGTGGCATGCTCGAAGCGGAGGCCCTCCACCAAGTTCTTGTACCTATGGACCTCCTGCTCCAGGTAGGACATTCTCACTCCTAGGCGGCGCTGGCGTGCCTTGCAGCTCCTGTGGGGGGCAGCTGGTCTTTTTGCTGCTTGGCGGTGGCGGTTGGCTTTGTTAGCCTGGCTCCGTACCGCTGGAGCACTGCGCTGGCTGGCAGCCCGTGGGGTCACGGAGGAGGATGCAGCTGTCCCAGTCGAGGATGTTGTGGTTGCACCGGTCGACTGCGTGTCCTCCGACTCCTCCAGGGCCACCAGCCGCCGATATTCCGCGACAGTGGCATCCAGCCTCCGTTGCCGGGCCATTCGAGCCTGCTCCCTCCGTGATGTCGATTTGGAAGGAGCAACTATATGAAGAAAGAAAGACATAGTCTGTAACCAATGCTCCTTAACATTAATAACACAAAGTGATTGAGCCGAAAGTTGTGTCACAGTACAAGTAGCAAATTGAAAGCACAGTACATAACTATTGAGGACAGTATCTATCTAACCTCCTACTTCTGCATCCTTGCTCTAACATTAGTGGTAGTTTAATGAACAAATTCTACGACCACTATGGACTTCCATTACAGTCGACTATGACAGTACACCAGTCTTATTCTTCTTCTTCTCTCTTGTTTCGGAAAATTGGTACGTTATCTTATGCAAGCCGGCAGAATGCCAGCGCAGTGAACTTGCACCCGAGAAAAACAGACGCACACCATGATGAGTGAGACAGACTTGCGTTACTGTACCGGTCCAGTACATGCAGGTGGTGAAGCTATTACTTTTCTATTACGGGTGGCACTGAGAATACTCTGTTACAAGGGCTACTGCTTAATTAATTTACCTTTGACCCTACAGTGCAAATGAGTACTAGAAAAGGAAAATGAAGAAGCTAAATAATTAGATTATCTATCACTTCGCATGGGATGTATTTGATGACATATGGGATGACTTTAGGTGCTTTGCTTATTATTGAGTGAACAGTGATACACCCACACATGAATGACGTACTACTACTAAACTAAAGTTATTAAGAGAGGTACGGAGTGTCCACCGTAATAACCGGATATATGCTGTGCTTGCAGTTGCAATACAAACTATTGCTACTATTCATGGTAGTATTGGACAAATTTACAATTTCTTTTCCTTGCCTTCCCTACACTGGAACGGACGTGCGGGTGCAGTGTTACATGCTCTTCAAGGTAACACTTAGTTCATCCAGTGACCATCTACTCTCTCTAGATACACATGTGCTATCTAAGAGTCAGATAATACCATGCTCCAGGCATCCATCCATTCAAAGTATATGCACACATACAGTTTATGTTTCACCCACCCAGGCTGTTGTCCTTCCACCCATCCTTGCTTCATCATTGACCCAGCCATGCACCATACCATATTCTTTCCTTCCCAGCCACCTCGGGGGCCAAGCAAACACATATCATTCTTCTTTGCCAGCCATCATAAAATTTCTCGTCCTTCCACACTTACTTAAACCCTTCTTTCGCTTTTCGAATATATAGCTTACCTGTGCCCGCCACCACCGTGTCAACCCTCACAGGCACATTGGTGTCGTCCGGCACTCGCACCGCCTCCTCCCCAGAAGTGTTGTCCTCCTCATCCACCACCTCCGCGCTGGCCCCGCCACCAGATGTTCCACCTACAAAGTACATTTAAGAATGTTAGAATACACCACTCACTACTATATAATATTTGGTCTAGGAGGAATAAAGAAAGTTAAAAAAACCGAAATACAATGTAATAATTTGTAACTGTATACTCTACAGTAAAAATGTCCCTTTTTCCAGGGAAGGCTGTTGTCTTGCTGCACTTTTTGGCACAACTGATGAATGCTTGCTTTTTATTTTTAACACACAACACTTTTTCTCCTAACAGAAGCTTGACTTCTAAGAACACGATCAGGGTCAAGCTCAAGTTCAAACCAGGTGAGAGCTCAGCTCGACCACAAGAAATGTGTCCAATTAATCGTTAGCACTAAGCACTTTTCCATTTTCAGTTAAACGGTTACTTTTATGACAAAGTTGATTTTAATAAATGTGTTTAGTTTTAATAAAGCTTTTAAACTTAAATAGACTCTGTGGTTTTTGGTCCTCCAGACTAGAGTGGATGAGCTAAAGGTTTTGGAATTTTTGCAAGCATGAGTGCCTCTGACACTTCTTGACTGTGACTCCGTACTCTTGCCCTGCGTAGGATAATCTAATGATCATTGGGGATCAATCATCGGTGACTTAGGGAGCTAAATGACTCTGCCACACTATCTAGTCAGTAAGGAGATTGGGGGTTCTTCAAAGTCTGATATCACTGAGGTATGTGGAAAGAAAGTCTACCTGCGCCTATTATAATTGATAAACAATGCACTATTTAGTGTTCATAGTTCGGTTTATGCAGATTTGTCCCTGCAACAGTAGTAGAATGGATTGTCCTCCGATCCAAAACAAAAGTAAAGTAGTATCTTATTCTTTCTTGGTGGTCATTCACCTTTTTATTGTTGGCAATTGTCAAAGCATAAACATTTAGAAGACTTGAAAAGACATTATGGACAATCCCAGAGGACTGCACTCAGTGCATAGAGCTATTGCTGACTAGAATGGGAGTCCAATGGAATTGCCAAATGTGCAATCTTAGTTAGCTACACACACAGACTAATAAGAATAATCTAGTAATACCACAGGGAGTCATAGTCGAGGCAGGATAAGAATTTAGATCCAGTCTACAAGAAGATCAAAGACGATTTAGAAAAAATCGAATGAGGAACGCTAGGAAAAAATAGGTACTCTTTATTAAAATTAAAACTTACTGGGGCCAGCAAAGGAGCCCTCGCCTGCCCGATCCTGGCCTGCATCCTCCTGAACAGCACCCTCCTCCTGTGTCCTCTTGCCCTTGGGGGGAGCTGATGTACAACATGAAAGAAAGAAAGACCAGAAAACATGGATGAGATTTGTCAACCAAATCAAACATTTCAAAAGAACTATAACAAAATATTTTGGAGAAATAGCAAATAGATAGACAACTATTCCACGGGATATATTGACCTCTCTCATGTGGTATACTACGTTATTCGTATTGCCTGATTTGCGGACCGTTGACTTTCAAAGTTCCTATGTAACTCAATAAACAGACTACTAAAAAGGTTTGCCTAGGCCTGGCAGGCAGCAGTCCGCAACACGCAAAGTGACAGACAAAGTCCATCCTGCTTGCAGATCAGTGAATACTCAAACTATCAATCCACCGACCACCACCACTATTTCTTCTTATAGCCATGTGTCTAAAGGAAGGACTGGACTTCAGTCTGTTGGGGCTGATTTAGAAGTCCCTTGCGGCTCATTTTCCTCCATTGTTGCATGACTTTTGTGACGCAGCGGCAGAACAAAAGAGTCGCCATGGTGCGACGTATATATAAAAAAAAAACGCATATGGGAGATGCATCACGTTGTAAAGCCCTGCACCATCAGGGGGCGTTCCGGCGCAAGGGAGGGCGTTCCTGCGCAGGAACGAATCCTAAAAGTGGGTGAGGGAAATCTACAAGATGTCAATCAGTCACTTTTAGGACAATGATGCGTTACTCAAACCCTGCGCCTGCTTGAAGCCGACGTACGGCTTGATGCAGCATTGGGGAGATAGGGCACCCCAGAGCATTGCTGGAGCTGCGCCATCGTTGGCACGCAACTCCAGCAATGCGCCGCCTTTACGCCACAGATGCGTAAGGCTTCTGTGACATTTTGGGCCAATGAGTGGTGGTGGCATGGCGCACAATTACTGCCGCATCCCTGCTACTTTGCAGGGATGCGCCGGTAATTGAAAATATGACCCTTAGTGTCTAGCATTACGCAGTTCTTTACACTACACTCATACATAATTTCTCAGGCCAATGAAATGAACACAAAATACAAAACAAATAGGCATAGTAGCAAGCAAGGCTACTGAGAAGGAGAGCAGTGCACCTGAAATGCATAGAAGATTTTGAAATATAATTTACCTAATGTAATCGGCAGCATTATTGCTCTTGGTAAAGAACAAAGATTTGCAAATAACAGAGCCGGATAAAACAGATTAGTGATGAAATAGCTAGAAATGGCTACTACTACTCACCAAGCCCGGGGACCTCTACGCCGAGCGCGTCCAGCAAGTCCCGTTCCCGGTCCATGACATCCGTCCAGCGGTGGGTGGCCTGGTTATAGGTGCGCCGGACACCAGAGAGCTTAAACATGGCCCGGCACACCTTCTCCCACCGCTTCCGGCGCTCCCGGATGCCATAGCCGGTTGCGATCTTGCCGCCTCCCAGGATCGTCTTGGGGAGTCGGCGCTGGACGTGGAAGATAAGTGCGGCCACCTCCTCCGCACTAAAGATCTCCCGTGGCATCACTTGCTCCCCCCTCAAACGCCCGCACGGGAGTCGGGCAAGGGGTGCTGGACCCTTCCCCTTCTCAGGGTGCTTCCCGGCTCCCTTTACCATGGTCTGGGCAGAAATGAGTTAACTAATAAAGAAGAAGTAGAATAGGGAAGAAGAAAATAAAAGAGTTTTAAAAAGTAGTTTAAAATTAACAAAAAGTAGCAGAAAACACAAAAATATAGAGCTAGAAAAATAGAGGGATAGATAATAAGTAAAATAGATCAAATAAACTTCAAAAAAAGCAAAGGATGGCAGAGATTCAGAGAGGATACAGAAAGCATGCCCAGAACCATAGCAATTAATGAGAAACAAAATGGCCGCGCCCATCCACGACCGCGTGGGTAAGTTCGCGCGAGATTTTCCTCGCGATCACGCGCGAAATTGTACTAGCGAGCAGCACACTTTGCAAGATTACACATAGCGGCCGGAAACAGAATTACGTCACACAAACAAGATGGCCGCGCCCGTGTACGATCGCTAGGGTAACTTCGCAAACGTATAGCTACAAGCGCCTTGCGAACACGCAAAAAATCACGCGAACATACACGCCGCAAAAAAAATTGTATTCGCACGCATTAGCGGCTTCCGAAATCGATCTCGCACGGATTCGCGCCCCGCAAATCGCGCGAAATTGCAGAAAAACGATTTTTGCTAAACTGAAAGCAATCAGCAGGTGCAAAAGTTCAAACTTAACATTAGTAACCATTCACTCTAGTGCTTCCTGAGGGGTCCCTCCAGAGTTCAGTTGCCTATTTGCAACTATTCCATGACCCTGCTATGACCCAAACAGCAGGCTCATAGAATAGCTACAAGTAGACCATAAAGGTCCTATGAAAAAAAATTGCACTGCAACAGAAAGCAAATTACAGATAAGGAAGGAAGCAGGTGCCAGCCAGACTGGAAGTTTCAAAATTACTGACACATTAATCACCCCCAAATTAATTCATGGCAGTTGAAGAAGGGCAGGTGTGCTTGCTTTCACTGCAACAGAAAGCAAATTACAGATAAGGAAGGAAGCAGGTGCCAGCCAGACTGGAATTTTCAAAATCACTGACACATTAATCAACCCCAAATTAATTCATGGCAGTTGAAGCAGGGCAGGTGTACTTGCTTTTTTTCACCCCCATAATCTACAGTGATAAACAAACCTAATGGGTGGCAGTGAGGATGTACCAGAGGGTGGCATGGGTGTACCAGAGGGTGGCAGTGGTGAAACAGAGGGTGCTGTGAACCTGTGATCATAAACCAGACGTAGAAACAACATAGTCGCGGCCGTTGCAAGCCGAAAAGTAAGTTCGCAATTGCGAAATGGTCCACAAATCCTCGCGAACGCTCGCCAACACAAAAACCGTAAAAATCCGCAAATCCGCGAGAGTTCGCGGATTTTGCGGATTGCGAATCCGTAAATTCGAAAATTCGCATACGCGAGATCCGCTAGATCCGCCCATGCTTACATGAGAGCACCACCATCCCGTGGCTATGTCGTGGCCATTCCGCGAGCAATCATGGCAGTCGCTCCCCACTGGAAGCCTGCGGGAGTCGGGGGCCCCGGTGACTCTTGTAGAATCTTCAAGGCTGAGGGGACGCTTTCGGGAATGGGGCCCATGCCCTAGCAGTCAAGCGTCCGAGTTCCAGGGTTGCCCAGAGCCATCCTTGCAGGCCAGGCCCAAGTCTGTGGAGCCGACCGCCATTTCGTGAGCTCCGTGGCAGCCGCCTGTCGCTGTACCGCAAGAGTGGGTGCAATTCAGCCGGATGGCGGATGAGACGCTGTAGCCGCAAGAGCAGGCGAAACTCAACCGGCCGAGTGAGGCACTGTGCCGCAAGAGCGGGCGTAACTCAGCTGGCCGAGCGAGGCACTGTGCCGCAAGAGCGGGCGCAACTCAGCTGGCCGAGTGAAGCGCTGGGGTGCAGCTGAGGAACCTCCACCTGGGGAGGTGGGGGAGGCTCGTTCGCGCCGCCTCTCCCTCCCAGTGCACCCCACGCCGTCTCCTGGCGCAGATATATGTGATGGTCGGACCAGGCAATAAGAGGGGGGGGTCATCAGCAAGGCATTCACCCCCCCCACCCGTGGCTCGCTGGATGCCACCTCATGGTGCACGAATGGGAAGGACAGTACAACATCGTGGCCGTGGTGCTTCCGGGCCATCCACCCAACGACCTCTTCGGCCGATGGCTACCAGCAAGGCCCCGCCGTATACGTGCCGGGGGCCTCGTCTTCCGGATGGGCTTAGCCGCAGACCTGCTGCACAAGGAGGGACAGGAACAGCGTCATGCATTTGGTTCGATGTTGCAGCAGGCTGCCATGTAAATAGTTATTTAATAAAACGTTTTACCCTGTTACTTTGCTGGTGTGTTGTATATATTTATAATATTTGCATAGGGTTTGTCGTTATTTTGGGCGGGGTGGGCGGCGGAGCCGAGCTGTCTTGCAGACATCATGGCGTCGAGATCGGTTCCTCTCACTAGTTTCATATTTCTCATGAGGGGTTGTTCCTAATGTTTCTATTTTAGCGAGGTCAAAAAGTGATCCCGTCAGTGGCCTACTGATTTTGCTCGATTCCTTTTGTTTTTTCTAACGATTTTTATGTTATAGTTTGCTAGCACGATACAGCGGCTAGTCCGCATTTTATATATATTTCCTTTTTATTAGGGGTGTCCTCCGGTGGAGTCGGATGATCTACCTCTAATAAACGGTCCGGGTTGAACCAACTACCAACAAACGGGGCAGAGTTAGGCATGACGGGTTACAAAGGGGACAAAAGTCTGCACTACTTATCCTTCACTATCCGCAAAGACTAAACAGAGTATTGCGACTCTGTGCTTATTTGTGAATAGAGAATCACCCAAAGAGAACCAATTCCGAACGATCATAGGCTATTGGCAGTGGGCAGAGAGGCCATGACACACAAAATGGCTGTCACTTACGTGCATGATGGGGCCTAAAAGGGACTAGATGGCGTGGCCACTGTTTCGCGACTTTCACTTTATTTTCAACAGTGGCTGTGGTGAACATAAATGAACGCCGCTTATGTATACCTAATTTTAGTCATTTTCCACAAAAAAGCTTTTGATATTTGCTATTAAAAAACCATTGAAATTCACTGAAAAAACCATAGGTTATAGACTATATATAGTTAGGAATTAGCATTTACAAAACCTTGAAAATTCACTGAAAAAACCATAGGTTATAGACCATATATAGTTAGGAATTAGCATTTAAAAAACCTTATTTTACTCACACAAAACCATTGAAATTCGCATATATAGTTAGTTGCACTAACTATATATCGCGCACCCGCAATCCACTGCTGATCATGTCACATGTTACATCATTCATGACATGGTCAGTGACATCACTGATGACATCACTGATGACATCTCAAATGACATCACTGATGACATCACTGATGACAGCTCAAATGACATCACTGATGACATCACTGATGACATCTCAAATGACATCACTGATGACATCACTGATTACATCACTGATGACATCACTGATGACATCTCAAATGACATGACTGATGACATCACTGATGACATCTCAAATGACATCACTGATGACATCACTGATGACATCTCATTTGACATTACTGATCACATCACTGATGACATCATTCATGTGATAATACGATGAACCTCTTCAGACTCTAATATAACCTTAGATACACTCAGTGTAAACAGACACTCACAGACTGTCACTCATCCATGGAGTTACTCACACACCTAGTCAGTCATGCAAAGAATCAATCACACCTCCATTTCCTCAACTATACAGTTATACACACCTTACTTATTCAAACATATACTAACACATATTTACTCTCTTATACAATCCCTGATACAAGTTCACAATGATCCATACAGCCACTCACACATTCACTGGCTCTTATGCACAGTTATTTATATATGTCAACTCTCACATGTACTGTGTTTTACATATGTACTTACTTTGACATGTAGCACTGAGATATCCATTCACTCACCAATACACTCATGCACACAGTTAAACGCCCATACAGCTGTTTCCACATGCACTTTTGAACCCATACATCTAGTGAATCAACTGCTCACACATCTATGCACAGAGTCATACACCTCCCAGCCACCCACACACACACTCAGTCTCCCATACAAATACTTGGGCGATTGATTCTTTGCAAGACTAACTAGGTGTGTGAGTAACTCCATGGATGAGTGACAGTCTGTGAGTGTCTGTTTACACTGAGTGTATCTAAGGTTATATTAGAGTCTGAAGAGGTTCATCGTATCATCACATGAATGATGTCATCAGTGATGTGATCAGTAATGCAAATGAGATGTCATCAGTGATGTCATCAGTGATGTCATTTGAGATGTCATCAGTGATGTCATCAGTGATGTCACTGACCATGTCATGAATGATGTAATATGTGACATCATCAGCAGTGGATTGCGGGTGCGCGATATATAGTTAGTGCAACTAACTATATATGGAATTTCAATGGTTTTGTGTGAGTAAAATAAGGTTTTGTAAATGCTAATTCCTAACTATATATGGTCTATAACCTATGGTTTTTTCAGTGAATATATATATATATATATATATATGTATATATATATATATATATATATATATATATATACTAGCAGCCCGCCCCAGCATTGCCTGGGGCAGAAAGGGGCTGGGGCCAGTACACCCGCTCCCGCCCCCCTCCCGCACCGACTCCCTCCCAGCCCGACATATGCTTCAGTTAATGGCTTTGGGGTCCTCGATGTCTCTGTGAACAGCCAGTAAGAAATGCAGAAAAAAACACAATGGAATTCGCACAAATAAGAAATACATATTTGCTTTCATTCAATATTTATTTGAAAAACAAATAAATATTCCTTAAGTTTGAGAAGTTACTGTTAGCTTGACCAAGACGGCTATCCTATTTTCCATCTTCGGCAGAGCTTTTTGATAACCAGGCCCTCGTGGACGAACACGTGCTCCAAAGACAGAAGCCTCGCGCCGGTTGCACCTGTGCCACTTTGTATATGTCAGAGGAGGAGGGCTGCAGTTGAAATGTGTTTTTCAATAAGGTGCAAGGTGATGGCTGGTTTCCCTTTCTTCCCACACAAACATGTTGTTCACTTCTTCCTGAGACCTCAAAAAAAGGGGACCTGGCGCCAAAGCCTATTTCCGGAGCGTGTATCTTTCCAAGTTCAACAGGGACACCAATTTATATATTTTTATTTTTTACAGCAACCGATGTCGGCCTCGGCATCCTTCCTCTGACCAGTCCTCGCCCTCTGAAAGGCATTAAGCCTTGGCACCGACCTCGGCGTTTACCACTTAAGCTGGAGTAAGTCCACGGACAGAAGGCTCTGTCAACATATCCGAGTGGGAAGAAGGCAGGATTAGTCCTGAAAACCTATTTCATATCTCAGATAATAAAATGTCTTCCCAAATCCTAATCCTAATTGCAACTTTCCTGGTGCCCTGGCCCTCGCCTGCAGCCGATGTGCCGGGGCAGATCAAGTGTTTAGTTTGATAAATGCAGCTTACTTGGAGGCGGGTACTCCTGCCTGCCAGGGTGGCTGGACGTCTCCGGCCTCCCAAAGGTGATAATCTGTCTAAAGAAGGGGGAAGACGCGTGCAGGATATCTTGTTTGTCATTGCCCAGACTCACTCTCGCCCCCCTCCCGCCCCGACATTTTCATTTACTGCTGCCTCCTTACCTGTGCCGCCTCCTCACTGCACAGCCGCTCGTCCCTGCACAGCCGCTCGTCCTTGTCGTCATCACGCACGTCGCGTCGTGCCCAGCGCTAGGTCCCGGCCGGCGCTACTTTCAGGGGACTACTTTGTTTACAAACGTAATTTTTTTAATTTACTTTTTTTTTTAATTTATATAGCCTATGTCCATCTACACACCTTGACATTTTCATAGATGTATCGGGTGTGTAGATTGGCGCTGTGGTTCCCGAGTTTACCTGGCCAAAAGGTGCAAGTTCTCTCTTTATAATAGTAGTATAGATATATATATATATATCTCCAAACTCCTCCCAACAAAAGAAGAGCAGAGGCCACACCGGGGAAAATCTTTGGAAGCTGCTTTATTTGTTATAGTTTGGTGAATGCATTTCAGCATTAGTAGCCTTCCTCAGCGCCCAAGAATAATGCAAGGTTTCAAAAGTTCAAGATTCTGCCGCCCACTAGATAACATGGATCGGCTCCGCCCCCTAATTGTAATGCACTCCACCTGTTGCAGTTCTTCGTGTGGTGATGGACTGCAACGCCCAGAATCCATTGCCTGATTCCAGGTAGGTAGCGTTTTGCAAATTTTCTCACAGTGGTGTAGGGGGAATACAATTATGCGAACCTGTGAGCCCAATTTGCAGTCTCGAAACAAACAAAGTTCTCCCTCGGGTCCCCGTTAACGCCTCAGCCAGCTCGTTCAGGTCCAAATGTTCACGGGGCGGGTATGAGAGTCCATCTCGCCCAATGTCAGGTAAATACCGGACGACCGCTCCAACTCTTCCCGAACGTCGCGGCGGGCACCGGATCCATCTAATCCCTTAGAACACACAAATTGCCGAAGCAAGGCCAGCGTCCTCCGGGCCACTAATGAAGCGGGCCTCTGTTACTGCATCTCTGGCACCGCAGAAAATGTCCCTCCAAACTCCTCCCAACAAAAGAAGAGCAGAGGCCACACCGGGGAAAATCTTTGGAAGCTGCTTTATTTGTTATAGTTTGGTGAATGCATTTCGGCATTAGTAGCCTTCCTCAGCGCCCAAGATATAATGCAAGGTTTCAAAAGTTCGTGATTCTGCCGCCCATATATATATATATATGTTTTCCTACTGGCGGAAGCCAGTAGTTAGTTAAAGTTTGGACATTGTTTTTATTCAAAAAGCATTTTTCTTTTGCCAATATCTTTGGTGCTGTTTGACGAATCAAAACTAATGGGGCGGTCCGGTCAGCTGCAGTGTTGAAGATTTTGGGGGAAATTCACCAAGCGAGGGCTGAAAAAACAGGTGGGGTCCCAAAACATGTCTTCTCCATTTTAATTTCCATAGGAAACTTTAGACATGGCTACAGCCCGAACTGCTTAACATAATTACAACGTATTTGGCAGAAGGGTAGCTCTTGGCTCAGAAAGCACTCTTTTTGATAAATGGTAGAAATCCGTTCAGTAGTTCCTGAGAAATGTTCATATTTCTCAGATATCCAAATATGGGCGCGGAGGATCTGCGAACCGTCCCGTTCTCGTCCCTGAGATCTGATTGGCTGCCAACACTTAAAACCAGGAAGAGTTGGCAGCCATCTTGTCACTCGGTTGATCTGAGTCACAAGGAAAAAGGTAAAAAATTTAAAAAACATTAAGAAAAGGAGGCAGGGTAGAAATACCCTGACCCCTAGGCCTGCTCAGGGTTCCCATAGCGTTTATCCTTTGAATGCAGGGGGGTTGAGGCCCCCTTGCAGCACTGGGGACCGACACCTCCACAGGGCTTTAAATTAAAAAATCTATGCGCGGGGTGGCTTCTGCCCCCCCCCCGCCCAATCAGCCCCAGGGAACCGCCAACTCCCTGGGGCTATTTTTACCTATATGCACACAAGCTCTCTTTCCTCACCCACAACCTTTGGCAAAACTGGTGACTTGGGAAGGAGAGGGTGGGCCCAGATCAGAAGCAATGCCCAAGGCCTGGAAGTCAGCATAAAATGTCTGTGAGATTGGGCCTACCCTTGTTACTACAACAGTGCAGGTTTTTCTTGTCATCACTAGTAATGTCATCAATAGGGGTTTGTCACAAACCCCTCACTAACCAGCTAAAACTAAAGTCATAGCAGATGGTGAGGGTGGGAGTGAGGATAGAGAGAAAATCCAGCCACTGTCCCGTCTCCTGGTCAACCATCTCTCAAAGGAAGGGACGCACACCTTTATATGGTGTGTGTACCCCTCCATGCTGCGGGTAGAATGCCACAGCAGCTGAAGGCACCTCTTGCAAGTTACTAGATGCCTGTGAGACTGTATCGCGAGTACACAGGCTGGTGTTATGATCGTGATATGTAGTGCCCCTGAGGTTTTACCGCCTAACTGTAACCCATGACCTCTACAGTGCAGCTCACCTGCTCTCCTCATGCTTGGCCTGCACCTCCATGTGGTCCTTGATGACTTTCACTCTGATCTCCTCTGGTGAGAAGTTATTTTACAACCAGGTGCACGGAGAACTTGACCATGTCCAGCTTCATCTGTGGGAGAAGAACAAGAAGTGTGACTTGAAAATATCTGTAAGAAACAAAAGCACATGCAGATGTGAGCTAAGAATAAAGGCTTGCATGTGTGAATGTAAGCTGGAGTACCCTGTAGAAATTAGAATGGGAATGAATTTGTGCTGAGGCCATCCTGTAGCAAAGGTTATACGTGTGGGAGCAAAGTAGGAATACCCTGGAAGGAAATGAGAACGTGTATACCGAGGTTCACGGTATTCTGTGGGAAAGGAAACCGTGTGAGCGTACTGCACAAGAACGCATGCATGTGAGCTGAGAACACACATAGGAAAGGAGAACAAGCATAAGCGTGAAATGACAATACCCTGTGGGAAAGGAGTATGTTAATGAGCGTGAGCGTATCCTGTAGGAAAGGAGTCTACGTGTGAGTGCCAGCAGAGTATACTCTGTAGCAAAGTACAGACTGCACCTGCCGCCCACAGGAACAAAACACTAGGACTGGGCTGTAAATATGCAGTGGGAGAAAACACAACGAGCTGACAGTGCTATGGGAAAAATCACTTTCCCAAATCTGTGCATATAAACAGCGCTGGGACGTCTTTTTAAATGAAGAGGTGAGGATGTGGTGTAATGGCCAGACCTCCCAGCTTTGGAACTGGGGAACTGGATTGGAGTCTCAGCAACATCCTGTGATTCTGGCAAATCACTTTATCTCCCTGAGCCTCCAAAAAAAGCTTGGCCTTGTGTAATGCAACTGGTGCTAATATAAAGCACTTCAAAACCTTCGGATAGAGTTTGCTCTATATAAAACTGCAAAAATAAATATATACATGCTAACAGATATGTAAAGCACACAAGAACCAATTGAGTACAAGAGGAGTCAGGCTCAGTCACAAACGTAAAAGACAGCAGTGACACACCCCCAGCCAAGAAAACACACATGCACCCATGCCTCACAATTTACAAGATTCAGAGGCGAGTACAGGTCTCCGGGCAGAATTCACAACCAGGGATCTTGGACACGCCAACGGGTGAACATAGGCACACGATGATCTCCAGGTGGACGTGATACCTCGCTCGTATTTCACGTCCACAGACAGACAGGTATCCTTAGAGAGGAGCACACCAGTGCCTAATTTATAAAATAAATAGGTGCCAGGGTTCTCGTCAGGAGGCAACTCCAACGTGCACCACCAATTGCCAATTATAGAGCTGCCAATGACAGTATCAACATAACTACTGTCACACTCCTATAAGTTTGACCGTTCAGACTGTTTGAGGTCCTCACAGCTCTAAGAATAGCTTGGGAGCAAGTGTTAGCTGTTTTCAATGTATTTTGAGCCAATAAACAACTCTTGTTCTGCTTATATCTGAAGACACAAACTGTTCCATCACGTGGCAGCTGTTTTAAGCACCAGTGTTGGTAATTAAGTGGAGGTGCCAGAAACCACGGGCTCAAATGAAGCACTGGCTCACACAAACCGATTGCTGCAAGAGAGTTTGCAGGGATTCTGCTCCCACACAGAACTGTGCATAGAGACTTGGAACCTCAGTGAACTAGGGTGTGCCAAAACTCACCTTAGTAGCCAAAATCCCCTACCAGACTAGCAATCAGTGTCTCATTGGTTCTTCCATACCCCCAATGATTAGACAACCCAGAACATGAACTTAGAACACCTCAGGTAACGTGGAACACATGAACACTCTTTCGTTATACTATCATACCAGTGCAGAACGAGGAGTAAATGAGGACACGTGCAAGTTTGAAATATTTCTTTCTAATGCCGTGTTCTCAGGCTCAGTATCTTAGCGAAAACAAGCAAACATATTATAAGCAACAAGGTTATCAGAATAATTACTATGCTATAAAATACAAAGGGAGAAAGCATGTTAAAATGCTAAAGGGAAGAAGGCTAAATGGCACCTCAGTCTTACCCTCCCTTGCTAGTATATTATATTATATCTACAGAAGGTCTCTTTTGGTTTTAGAAGGGCAGCCCCTTACTTCTGGTCTTAGTAGAAAGGGATCACATCATCTTCTACACCAGTTCTCTGCATGCAAATATTCATCAAGTGTGTGTGCATGCTCTGCGCAGTGCATTATTAAATGCGCCAAAACCAGAGTTGGCCACAGCTGCATATATGTTATGTCTAGGATGTGCGCTGATGAGACCGAACAAAAACCACTGTGTTGAAATAACCTTGAAGGCCTCTGCACTTACTGTTCAGAAATAGCTTACCAAGCAAAGCTGATACAAAAGGAAAACATATTATTCTTGTGTGAAGCAAAATATTCTACTAGGCTCAAAACATTAATAACAACATGTGCAGAGCCAGCAGAAAGGAAATATGGCGTTTAAACTTCTAATAAGCTCATGCTAACTTAACACAGTGTGAAGGCAAAGCCTATCTCCATGGCAAGAGGTGTGATGTGCCCATTATGTGTACAAGTGAACACACAAGAACACAACCAACCAAAGCAAGAACAGCAATACACAACACCAGTTTCTCTACTGGGGTCATTCGAAGACATACTGGCTATGCTCAGAAGCACAGCGTGAGCAATCACCATGGATCTGTGCACCCAGATGGATGACCCAGATCTAACGATATTAATGTTTTTCTATGTCTGCCCTTCTTTGGAGAGACCCTCCACGTCTCAATTTTTATTTATCTCTCTCTTTCTGACTGCCCTCACTACCATCCTTCTGTCTCACCCACCTAGCCACTTGTAGAAGGTTCCCCACAGTCTCCTCCCTCTCCCGAAAGCTTGAGCTGCATGTCAACAATAAACATAGGGCACAGGGCTGCCAGCCTAAGGAAAGCTTTGTTGCTGGACACCTTTAAATCTATATTTATGCATCAGCAGGCCACAGCACGACATTAATGCAGGAGCACTTACGAAGCGGACCCTCCCGCTGGTTGCAGATTCTGCGTGCGCTCCCAATGCTGCACTTTTATGCACATCAGAAGGATGAAAGGCTGCGCTGCGATTGGAAATATATGACCACAAGCTCGACTAGCGGGCTAATTACTGCCAGATCGATGTGAGCAGACACAGGCATTCAGACCATTCTTAAAATACATGCATTATAAGAAGGAGTGCAACCATTCGTTAACAAAACCCCTAAAATGTCTGCGAACACTAATATAGTACAACATGCCAGAGCCGCTGAAAATTTTGCAGGCCTGGGGCAGCAGAGTATTTGTAATAGGCAGGTCCCAGCTTCCAATATTAGTGAGGTAACTCAGTGGGTTAACGCAGCTCTTTATCGTGACTGCATGATGTAAAGGGTGTTTGTTCAAACCCTGTTGATTGGTCTTCCTTCATACTTTAGTGCACAGTGGACTATACCAGTTAGCCCCCATTAGAAAAATGTTGTGGTAAACCTATCCTCCAAACATTTAAACATAGCATCGCTCAATCACAGTAACTTTGAAGAGCCTAGAAACTATGTCATTTAAATTGTTTAGGATCCTGTTCACACTGATAGGACAGCAAACTGAACACATGGCCTCAGAGAGTTAACACGCTTGCTGAAGACCTCACATACTTTTGCTCTGAACTAGAAATAAACCACAAATAGGTAAATATATCCAACCACAGTTTACAGTGAATAGCATCCTAGACGATCAATCCTTGATGCAGACATATTCAGGATATAAACTCGTATAAGCTATCTCGGTGGGTTAAAGCCCTTGCCATGACTGACTGTATGCAGCGACAGGTTCGGCGGTCGTTTGTGCTCTTATACACCACAAGGCCCTTACCTCAGAGAGGCCAGTTTTCACCGGGGGTGCATGCTGGGTGTCCGGCCATAGGGGAAGACGCTGCCAGAAAAGCCAGGGAGGAGGTCAGAGTCAAAGAGCCCCTTGATGAAGTGCTATTAGAAGAGGCAGCTGGGAAAGAAGTGACTCAGTAACCAGGGGTGGTTGATAGTGATCTCCATGGCCTCTGGTGTGAGGGTTCAGTGGTGTGTGAGAGGTTGCGGGTATCGGAGGGTCGCAGAGATCCTTCTGAGAGCCTCAGGAGTAAAGTAGACTTCATCCCCCAGGCAGCAGTGCACCAGGAGGCACATTTGCAGAGTGGTAGAGAAAAGGGGTGTGGCCTCTGGCCAATTATCAGCAATCCAGATGTGTGGGGCCCACTAGAGGTAACAGTAGGGCCATTTGGCACCCAGAGACCCTCAAGAGGCAAGGAGACTACTTCACCCAACCAAAAGAGCACCAGGAGGTGCATTTGCAGAGTGGCAGAGAAAGTGGGCATGGCCTCTTACCAGCTCTTAGTAATCCCACTATGTGGGACGTACCAGGTAGGCTAGTTGGCCCCTAAAGACCTTCATCAGCAAAGCAGACTTTAGCCACCAACCAAGAACGCACCAGCAGGTGCTTTTGCAGAGTAGTGTGCATGGCCTGATATCAGAACTCAGGAGGGGTAGATAGCCCACAAGAACATCCTTGGGGCCAACTACCTCTCTTTTTATCTCCAGTAAGTCCCACACAGTGGGATTGCTAAGAGGTTTTCGGAGGCCGCTCTGCAAACGTGCCTCCAGGTGCACTACTGGTTGGGAGATGAAGTCCAAATTACTCCAGAAAGATGTTGGGGAGCAAGAAGTCCTCCTGGTACATCCTGTATGCCCTATGCATCAGAATTCATCAGAGCTGGTCGGATGCCCAGCCCCCTTTCTCCACCACTCTGCAAATGTGACTGCTAGTTAAAACACCCTAGAAATTCTCTGAAAAAAAACAGGTTTCAGAGACGTTATAATTAGGAATTAGCATTTAAAAAAACCTTAGAATTTCACAGAATAAACCAAAGATTATAGAGACATTATAGTTAGGCTGACATTTCACTCGTACAAAACTAGAAAAATTCAGCCTTTATAATTAGCTGAGCTAATTATAACTTGCGCCCCTGCAGTGCATTGCTAATGATATCACATATTACATCACTCATGACATGATCAGTGACATCACTATTGACATCACTGAAGACATCTCAAATGATACCACTGAGGACATCACTGCTGACATCATCCACATAATCTCTGATGGTCTTACTCACACCCTAATATAACCTTTCATGCACCCACTCTAAAATACATACTACCATTCTGTCACTGACCATGTCATGAGTGATGTAATATGTGATGTCATCAGCAGTGCACTGCGGGTTCGTGAGTTATAGTTAGCTGAACTAACTATAACGGGGGAATGTCAATGGTTTTGTATGAGAGAAATGTCCAGCTAACTATGACATGGTTGAAACCTATGGTTTTTTCAGTGAATTTCCAAGGTTGTTTAAATGCTAATTCCTAACTATAACGTGTGTGAAACCTATGTTTTTTTCAGTGAATTTCCAAGGTTTTTTAAATTCTTATTCCTAACTATAACGTGGCTGAAACCTATGGTTTTTTTCAGTGAATTTCTAACGTTTTTTAAATGCTAATTACTGACTATAACGTGCCTGAAACCTATGGTTTTTTCAGTAAATATATATATGCACTGGAAAACTAAACACCCACTTCCTTTACAAAGAAATGAAAAGTTAGCATCTCTACAACCTCTCTAATTTTTCAAGTTTTTCATCTTCCACTCAATGTACACATCATCCACACATACACACATCTAATTGCTGTATTTCCTTAACTGTGATTATCAACTATTCTTCTATTTTATATTCATATTCAAAGTGCAAGCCCTTTATCGAGCCTTTTTGTTGTAACTACTGTTCCAGGAATTCTGCTCATACACAGAACTGTGCATAAAGACTTAGGATCTCAGTGTATTACGGTGCTTCGTTCTTCGCCTTAGAGCAGTGTTTCCCAAACTGTGGTCCGCGGACCCCCATAAGTCCCTCACACATTCCCAGGGGGTCCGCAGGCAGCATTTTAAAAGCACTGCAAAGTATCTTGCATAATTACTAAGGGTGGGGATTTCGCGAACTTGGTACAATATATCCGCAAATACGCAATCAGATTTCCCATTATTAAAACAGAAACCTCATATATTCAAGGTAAAATAACAAGTATTTCTACATGCTCAAATGCATATAGTCATTTCAGAAAAGTGAAATTAAGCTTCTAGCAAGCAGTGAGAGAGGTGAGATTTTCAGATCCTCCCTAACCTAAGGGGAGAACCAAGAACATGCCTTCAAAACAAAGAGCACATCTTGCTGAACGATTTGAATCGGTGGTGGTCCCATCCTCTTAGGACTACCACAAGCACAGTTATGAGCACAAATACAGTCCCAATTAAAAGCCCCTGCAAAACATTATGGGACGAGATTTGCAGTGGGAACTGAATATTATAGTATCCAAATAATTCTACAAAGAGCTGCAGTTCACCTCGTCGTCCCCAGATGTCCCTGATGAGGCAAATGCAATAGCATTTAAAATATTATACATCAAGCTGCAGTTCACCTCGTCGTCCCCAGATGTCCCTGATGAGGCAAATTCAATAGCATTTATAATATTATACATCAAACTGCAGTTCACCTCGTCGTCCCTAGATGTCCCTGATGAGGCAAATGCAATAGCATTTAAAATATTATACATCAAGCTGCAGTTTACCTCTCGTCCCTAGATGTCCCTGATGAGGCAAATGCAATAGCATTTAAAATATTATACATCAAGCTGCAGTTCACCTCGTCATCCCAAGATGTCCCTGATGAGTAATAGCCCTAGTAATCAGGTGACCCCTTCAGCCAATGGGAACCCTAGCCCTAACACTATCCAATGCCAACACTAGCCCTAACATCTAGAACCAATAGGAGACCAGGACCTTACAGCCAATCTTAGCCCTAGTCCAAGCACCCAATCAGGTAAAAAACCCTGATCTCTACGTCCAATTAAAGTCCGTAGCCCTACCAGTAGTCCCAACCCAAGTCCAAGCAGCCAATGGTACAGGTAGCCCTAGTCCCTTTTTCAAATAGAAAGCCTAACCCTACTCTTAGTCCCACAACCAATCATACCAGAAGTCCTAAATAGCTACTTCCAATTAAAGGTCTAACCCTAGCCCTACTCCCACCCTACTCCCAACAACCAATAACATAGGAAGCCCTAGTCCCTACTTCCAATAGAAATCCTAACCCTAGCCCTAGTCCCAACCCTACAATGATTGAATCACAGACCCAGAAACCAATCAGAACCCTCAAATACCCAACCAATGACCCTAAAGCAATAGAAACACCAGATACAACCACCAATCAGTGTACACATGTGCCAACCACTAGCAGACAATATAAGGTCCCAGCGACCTCAGACAAGGTTTTCTGGCCAGGGAGTTGGAAGCTGCTTCTCCTGTTTAGAATCTCCTAGGAGACAGACAGGCTCAATCCATCCACACTTTAGACTTCTGCAGGTAAAGTCTTCACTAACTCAAAATCTAACAATACTGTTTGAATAAAACTTTACTCCCCCTGCTGGCTAAAATACGAAGTGCACAGGCCCCAGTTAAGTACAGTTTAAACAGCTCAAGAAAGCACCCTCTAATGTAGAATATCCCTGTTGCAGGGTGGGCAGGGGGGCTGGCCTCACAGGCTTGTGAACACAAAATGGTGGCTGGAGGTGCACTGTTTCAACACACAGGTCTTAGCACAGAGCAAAGGAGAAATTTGGAGGGAAAACAGATTTGTCACCAAGGAATGAGAGGGACAAACTACAGAGGTTGGACTGCAAATCCCACAATTCAACACAGTAAATGCAAGCAATCATGGGTATGTAAAACCACAAGTTTCAAACACAAAACAGGTGATAAAATATGCAATCACAGGCTGGTCAAAACTGCAATTTTAAACTGTAACAACCATATGCAAAGACAGTAATCACTTTTTGAGTTCTTCTGGAAATATTCCAGTAGTTAAGGAATCGTTGATGATTCTTCTTACTGGAATGGCAGTAGAGGTTGTTAAAAAAATTGTCTTGAAAGTTTGTGGCAGACAGGGGTGAGAGGGCTGCCGACGGGCCTGCTTGCTTTGACCAGGTCCATAAATTCATTGTGTGAGATGTGTTGGAAGGAACAGAGAGGCTTCAATAGAGCATTCTTGGATAGTTGTTTTGTACAAGGGTTAGTGCTGGTGCTTTGTTCCTCTTTTAAGTACGAGTCCAACGTGTCTGCTTTGTCCGTGTAATGATTTGCCAGTTTGTCTGTGAAATCTTGAGTAACAGGATGTGTTCCTTCTAAGCAATTTGGTTTTCGAAATTCATTGAGTATTTTATAGAATTCTTTATTTGCACATTAAGCGTTTTGAATTCTGTCTGAATAGTACCTTTTCTTAGCTTTTTTGATAGCCGACTTGTATAATCTGTTAATTTTCTGTAGGTGAAGTTTGTCTCGTTTGGCGTTTGTTTTGAGCCAGGTACGTTGCAGCTTTCTAATTTGTTGTTTTATATCTTTTATTACTGTTTCGCCAAGGTGCTTTTTTTCTTTTGTTCTATTGTGTGGTTTTGAGTGGTATCAGGATGTCAAAAGCTTCCTGTAGCCACTCATATAGATTCTGAACAGAATTTATGGTTTCCAGATTGATACTGGATGTTAGTTGTGTTTCCAAGTGTTCCAAATTGAGTTTGTTCCACGGCCGATAGGTGGATGGATGTAAGGTAGTTTTAGGTGAGTCGGTTAGTGTTGTTTTATGTTGGAAAGCAAGCAGGTGGTGGTCTGACCATGTGACTGGAGTTATAGTTTGAAAGGTAACTAGTTTAGTATTAGCAAAAATGACATCTAGGATATGTTCAGCGGTGTGTGTTGCATTGTGGACAATCTGATGCAGGTTCAATGCGTCTAGGTCGGTGATTATTGTTTTTGGATGGGTCATATTGGTTTTGTCAAACCAAATGTTGAGGTCACCCAGAACGCATAGGTTGGAATGCATTGTTATCAGGTTTAAAACTGTGTCTAGAAGTGCGTCTGGGGATGCTGCCTTGCTAGGTGAGGTCTGTAAAGGAGCAGGAAGTTACTACAGGTGTAAGACTGTGTAGGATTGCATCTTGTAAGAAGAGCCTCACAATTCTTTATGGAGATGTTGTCAACTTTAGTGATATGTATTGTTTGCCTGAATACAACAGCTAGACCACCTCCATTTTCGGCAATACGATTTTGGGTGATTATTTGATAGCCTAGAGGAATGGCTTCATGCAAGACTGGAGCCATATCCTCTCCCAACCATGATTCGGTTATGAATAGTATGGTTTTGCATCAGTGAGAAGGTCGTAGGTGTGATGCTTGTTTTTAGAGAGGGATCGAGCATTTATTAGTAGACAGTGTAGAGAGTTGCCTTTGGTGATAGAGGGAGTTTGTTTTGTAGAAGAGTGATCAGTATTGGGTGGGTGTGTAGCAGGTGTGTTTTTAGTGCTGGTATTAGCTGTATTAGGATAGCAATCATGTAGCTGTTCAGTATTGTGCTCCTCGTCCAGCATGCTAAGAAGACATTTTGATGAGTCTGCATGTGTATGTGTTGGAGATGGTGTTTGAGAGTGAGTTGGAGTGCTGTGTTGTTTTTGTGGTGTAACATTGTTGTGAGGTAGACTTGGGGAAGCAACGTTGTGAGGTGTGGCATGTTGCTTATATTTTTTGCGTGTGTTTAAGGCAGAAGATGTAATAGTCAGGGGAGGTGGTGCAGCATGTGGGTCATGGCGTAATGTTCTAAATTGTCCAATGGATGAGAGGCTGTTAGAAGAGAGGTACAGTATTGCTGTATCTGTGTTAGGTGTGGTGGAAGAGTGAAAGCTTGGCATTGGAGTTTTTTCCTTTATGTGGTTTGAAAGGTGGGTATATGTATGTATTTTGTGATGGTAAGTATAATGAGATTTTGTGCTCTGAAGATCTTGTTGTGCTGGTGTGTGTGATATGTTTTGCTTTTGAGGTGTAGTGAAAAGGGGGGCTTATGTATAGGTTTCATGCACTGGATTTGGTTGTGTAGTGTTTGTGAGAGGAGGTTGTGACGTAGAGGGGGTGGTGATGTGCTTATGAGTAGAGTGTAGGTTGTGTGTAGGAGGGAATGAAGTAGTCGTGAGAGTGTTTATCTTAGACTGGTTTGTTTCAAGAGTTACAAAGTATGGTGGTGTGCAGTGTGTGTGTGTTGTGTGTTAGTGTTATTATGGTAGAAGGGAGAAGAGGGTGTTTGTTGGACAACTGATGGAAGGATCATTATAGGTTTGTTATTGATAGAATGTGGTCCGTTAGGTGTAATTACAGCAGGAAGAGTGTGTCTGAATGGGATGTATTTATGTACGTTGTTTATTGGCGTTGTGTTAGTGATAAGTGTATTGGTTAGTGGTATAGGATAGAGTTGTGTACTGTTTGTGGGTGATGGTGGATAAATGTGGTAGTTGGGATAGTAGGGTGTGTAGATGTGGTTTGGTTGGGTTGGTGGGGCATGTTGGTACATTAATCTTGTGGTGTACATTTGGTTTGAGTGTATTGCTCTGTTTGTGGATGTGGATGGTGTGGGCTGGGTATTTCTAAATGAGAAAAAGGGCAGCATTTCTGGCCCTAGTCCCGAACCGGCTCAAACTGGCTCAAACTGGTTCAAACCATCTCGAACCGGTTCAAACTGTCTCGAACTGGGTCAAACCATCTCCAACCGGTTCAAGCCGGTTCAAACCACCTCGAACCGGTTCAAACCATCTCAAACCGGTTCAAACTGGCTCAAACCGATTCAAACATCTAAAACCGGTTCAAACGGGCTCAAACCAGCTCAGACCAGTTCAAACTGGCTCAAACTGGTTCAGACAGTTCAAACCGGATTAAACTGGCTCAAACTGGTTCAAATCGGTTCAAACCGTCTCAGACCGGTTCAAACCGTCTCAAATTGGTTCAAATGGTTCAAACTGGCTCAAATCAGCTCAAACCGGTACAAACTGGTTCAAACTGGCCCAAACCAGTTCAAACCAGTTCAAACATCTCAAACTGGCCTAAACTGGTTCAAACCGTCTCAAACCATCTCAAACCGGTTCAGCTGGTTCAAACTGGCTCAAACTGGTTCAAACTGGCTCAAACAGGCTCAAACCGTTTCAACTGTCTCAAACCGGTTCAGCTAGTTCAAACTTGCTCAAACCGGTTCAAACTGGCTCAAACCAGTGCAGCAGGCTCAAACCGGTTCAGCAGGCTCAAACCGGTTGAAACTGGTTCTAACCGGTTCAAACTGGCTCAAACCGGTTCAAACAAGTTCAAAGTGGCTCAAATCGGTTCAAACTGGCTCAAACCGATTCAGCGGGTTCAAACTGGCTCAAACCGGTTCAAAGTGGTTCAAACTTGCTAAAAACCGGTTCAAACCGGCTCAAACTGGTTCAAACTGGCTCAAATAGGTTCAAACTGGTTCAAACGTCTCAGACCGGTTCAAACCAGTTCAAACCGGCTGAAACCGGTTCAAACTCGCTCAACCAGTTCAGCTGGCTCAACCGAGTTCAAACTGGCTCAAACCGGCTCAAACAAGTACAAACCGTCTCAAACCGGTTCAAACTGGCTCAAACCGGTTCAATCCGGTTCAGCTGGCTCAAACCGGTACAAACTGGTTCAAACGGCTCAAACTGGTTCAAACCAGTTCAAACCGGCTCAAACCGGTTCAAACGGGCTCAACCGGTTCAGCTGGCTCAAACCAGTTCAAACCAGCTCAAACTGGCTCAAACCGGTTCAAACTGGTTCAAACTGACTCAAACCAGTTCAAACAGGCTCAAACCGGTTCAAACTGGCTCAAATCAGTTCAAACCGGTTCAGCTGGCTCAAACCGGTTCAGCTGGCTCAAACTGGTTTAAAACCGGTTCAAGCTGGCTCAAACCGGTTCACACGGGTTCAAACTGGTTCAAACCGGTTCAAACTGGTTCAACTGGCTCAAATCGGTTCAGCTGGCTCAAACCGCCTCAAACCAGTTCAAACTGGCTTAAACCGGTTCAGCTGGCTCAAACCGGTTCAGCTGGCTCAAACCGGCTCAAACCGGTTCAAACTGGCTCAAACAAGTTCAGCTGGCTCAATCTGGCTCAAACCGGTTCAAACCGGTTCAAACCGGTCCAGTTCAAACCGGTTCAAACTGGCTCAAACTGACTCAAAGCATCTCAAACTGTTTCAAACTGGCTCAAACCGGCTCAAACCGGCTCAAACTGGCTCAAACCGGCTCAAACTGGTTCAAACGGGTTCAAACCATCTCAAACCGGTTCAAACGGGCTCAAACCGGCTGAAACCAGCTCAAACCGTCTCAAACCAGTTCAAACTGGCCCAAACTGGCTCCAACCGGTTCAGACCTGTTTAAACTTGCTCCAACCGGTTCAAACCAGCTCAAACTGGCTCATACCGGTTCAAACCATCTCAAACCCACTCAAACCATCTCGAACCGGTTCTAACTGGCTCAAACTGTCTCAAACCGGTTCAAACCGGCTCAAAATGTCTCAAACCGGTTCATATTATTATTATGTTTCTTATATAGCGCCTGAATCGACCCCCGAAGGGGTATCTCGGCGCTTGCCTTGGGAACCCGTCCTGGCTTTTCCCTGTGAGATAGCCCCTACAGGGCATCCCCAAGGTGAAAGCCAGGCATCCCGCCGCAGGGGGGCCGTTGTGGAGATTAAGCAAGCTTAATGCCCAGAGTTGCAGAGTGTGAACCCATGATTAGGTCAGGCACCGAAGCGAGAATTATCGAGTCCATGGACATTTGAGCTCAAGACCCTGCCGCGTCGGGAATTGAACCCTGGTCCCGGGTCTGGCCTCTGCTTCAGGGTCTGCCTGCTCTAACCAGTGAGCCACACTTCTCCACGTACCGTCTCAAATTGGTTCAAATGGTTCAAACTGGCTCAAACCAGCTCAAACCGGTTCAAACTGGTTCAAACTGGCCCAAACTAATTCAAACCAGTTCAAACATCTCAAACTGGCTTAAACTGGCTCAAACTGGCTCAAACTGGTTCAAACCGTCTCAAACCGTCTCAAACCGGTTCAGCTGGTTCAAACTGGCTCAAACCAGTTCAAACTGGCTCAAACAGGCTAAAACCGTTTCAACTGGCTCAAACCGGTTCAGCTAGTTCAAACTGGCTCAAACCGGTTCAAACTGGCTCAAACCGGTGCAGCAGGCTCAAACCGGTTCAGCAGGCTCAAACCGGTTCAAACGGGTTCTAACCGGTTCAAACTGGCTCAAACCGGTTCAAACAAGTTAAAAGTGGCTCAAACCGGTTCAAACGGGCTCAAACCTATTCAGCTGGTTCAAACTGGCTCAAACCAGTTCAAAGTGGCTCAAACTTGCTAAAAAACGGTTCAAACCGGCTCAAACTGGTTCAAACTGGCTCAAATATGTTCAAACTGGTTCAAACGTCTCAGACTGGTTCAAACCAGTTCAAACCAGCTGAAACCGGTTCAAACTCACTCAACCGGTTTAGCTGGCTCAAACCAGTTCAAACTGGCTCAAACCGGCTCAAACAAGTGCAAACTGGCTCAAACCGGTTCAAACTGGCTCAAACTGGTTCAAACCGGTTCAGCTGGCTCAAACCGGTTCAAACTGGTTCAAACGGATAAAACTGGTTCAAACCAGTACAAACCCGCTCAAACTGGTTCAAACTGGATCAACCTGTTCAGCTGGCTCAAACCGGTTCAAACCAGTTCAAACTGGCTCAAACCGGTTCAAACTGGTTCAAACTGACTCAAACCAGTTCAAACAAGCTCAAACCGGTTCAAACTGGTTCAAATCGGTTCAAACCTGTTCAGCTGGCTCAAACCGGTTCAGCTGGCTCAAACTGGTTCAAACCGGTTCAAGCTGGCTCAAACCGGTTCAAACTGGTTCAACTGGCTCAAATCAGTTCAGCTGGCTCAAACCAGTTCAGCTGGCTCAAACTGGCTCAAACCAGCTCAAACTGGCTCAAACTGGTTCAAACCAGTACAAACCAGCTCAAACCGGTTCAAACCGGTTCAGTTCAAACCGGTTCAAACTGGCTCAAACTGACTCAAAGCATCTCAAACTGGTTCAAACTGGCTCACACCGGCTCAAACCGGCTCAAACCGCCTCAAACTGGCTCAAACCGCCTCAAACTGGCTCAAACTGGTTCAAACGGGTTCAAACCGTCTCAAACCCGTTCAAACTGGCCCAAACTGGCTCCAACCGGTTCAAACCTGTTCAAACTTGCTCCAACCGGTTCAAACCAGCCCAAACTGGCTCAAACCGGTTCAAACCATCTCAAACCCGCTCAAACCATCTCGAACCGGTTCTAACTAGCTCAAACTGTCTCAAACCGGTTCAAACCGGCTCAAAATGTCTCAAACCGGCTCAAACCGGTTCAAACTGGCTCAACCGGTTCAAACTGGCTGAAACCGCCTGAAACCGGTTCAAACTGGCCCAAACTGGCTCAAACCGGTTCAAACCTTTTCAAATTGGTTCAAACTGGCTCAAACCAGTTAAAACTGGCTCAAACCGTCTTAAACCAGCTGGTTTCTCAAACCGGCTCAAACCGGCTGGAATCTCAAACCGGCTCACAGCGGCTGGAAACCAGAACCGGCTCAAACAGGCTCAAACTGGCTCAAACGGGCTCAGGCTACTACCCTTGTCCTCTCCGCCCTTAACAGGCTCAAACAGGCAACTACCCTTGTCCGCTCCGACCTTAGCTGAGACGCTCCAAGCCTGGCCTTTTCTATAGCCCTAGTAATCAGGTGACCCCTTCAGCCAATGGGAACCGTAGCCCTAACACTATCCAATGCCAACACTAGCCCTAACATCTAGAACAAATAGGAGACCAGGACCTTACAGCCAATCTCAGCCCTAGTCCCAGCACCCAATCAGTTAAAACACCCTGATCTTTACATCCAATTAAAGGCCATAGCCCTACCAGTAGTCCCAACCCAAGTCCAAGCAGCCAATGGCACAGGTAGCCCTAGTCCCTTTTTCCAATAGAAAGCCTAACCCTACTCTTAGTCCCACAACCAATCACACCAGAAGTCCTAAACTCACTTAGTCCTGACTTGGCGCCCGCCATCTTGGTAGTGAAAATTACGAGCGATCCAGTGCTCGGCCCCTCCCTCACCCACAACTACAAAATGGCCCCCCCTTATAGGGAGCGCAGCGGACGGGCGCAGCGGGTGCGCCGAAGGCAAGCCCATCTGCGCCCGTCCGAGCCCAACCGGGACCAGGGGCCAACCCCCCTGGTTCTCTGGTGGGAGATAGGAAGCTATATAGCTCAGACTTTCTGCATCAGTTGCGTCCGCCCATGTCACCCAGTTGCTGTCACTCTATATATCCCCTGGAGATTCCTCGGCTTTGCCTGCACTGCAAGATGGAGTTGATCTGCACATCAGCCAAGCCTAATGCAAGGGAGTACTCCATGTTTCTCCTTAATTGCAGGTCTCTCCCCAAGCACAGCGTAGAAATATCCTTGCTGCTGGATGAACACACACCGGATGCAGTCTTTTTGACTGAAACCTGGCTGACCCTAGACTCTCAGCCGGACGTGGTGCAAGCCCTTATACCTGGTTACCAGATAGCCCGTCTAGATCGATCTCAGGGAAAAGGTGGAGGGCTTGCTATCATTTACAAGGATAATTATGTTTGTCGGTGTCTGGCGGAATCTGTTGCTGACTGTGAAAGCCTGCCCTTCGTCATCGAATTTTCCCCTTATACAAGTTTCACAGGTATCCTCATCTACCGTCCCCCTGGACCCACTAGACGATTTCAAACCTCCCTCTCTTCAGTGGCCGCGGAACTGGCCACCTCTCCCTCAAACTTCACATTACTTGGAGATTTTAATGTCCATGATGGCGAGTCTAGCAGCTAGCTGCTATTCAACATGATCAGCTTGTCCCTTCTTCAACTCATGTAAAAGGTCATCTTTTAGACCCGATCTTCAGCAATTGCGAACATCTCAGAGTGGGGACTATTAGCTGCTTACCTTGGACAGATCATTTTCTGATTCCTTTTTCCTTGACCATACATAAACCATCACCCTTTATTTTTACTTCCCGTAAAACTCGAAACTGGTCCAAACTTCATGTTGACAACTGGTCCAATATTCTTAGCATCACCAGACCTTCATTTTCATGTGACCCATCTGTGAACAATAATGTATACAACAACTGGATCCCTACTTCTTTAGATTCGATTCTCCGTCCCTGTTTATCTCGGTCGAAAAGGCAGAATAAAACTGCACCATGGCATACTGAAGAGCTCAGGGAAAAAAACGTATCTGCAAAAGATTGGAGAGGAAATGGCGTTTGACCTATGATTCCACCGATAAAGCTACCTATAGGGAAGCCATTAGGACCTACAAACCTGCCAGAAAAATAACGCAATCAGTCCACTATAATGAGAAGATTACACTGGCTAATTCAAAGCACAAAGAAATTTACCGAATAGTAAAAACTTTAATAAAACCCTCTTCACATTTGGCAGACAATTGCAACTCACTCTCCAGATGCAATGAGCTGGTCGACTTTTTCTTTCATAAAGTCACCTCTAGCTATCTTTCCTTTCCAGACCCAGCCATTGAACCATCTACTCAAAGCCCCGAGTTGGCTTCAGACATAGGAATTCTTCCTCAAAACAAATTAGACCACTTCCCCTTGTTGGATTTAGAAGCACTAGAGACGCTAGTACACCAAATAAAATCTGGATCTCCGTGTGATCCTGCTCCTCCAGGCATGTTGGTTTCAGCCAGTAAAGTTATCCTCCCAACACTCATGGAGTTGTTGAACTCCTCCACCTTGAGTCGGTCGGTACCTTTGGCCTGGAAGCATGCCATGGTACGGGCCTTGTTGAAAAAACCTGCTCTTGATCCGGCCAATTCCAGCAACTACCGTCCGATCTCCTTGCTCCCATGGGCAGGCAAGATCCACGAGAAATACATCAACATCCTTTTAACCCAGTTTCTCAACGACAATCATTTGCTTGATGTCTCCCAGACGAGTTTCCGCCCCAAACATGGGACGGAGACCGCCCTGCTGGCTGTGACAGAGGAGGCGAGGCGGATCCTGGATCGGGGAGGATCGGTGGCAGTGATCCTCCTTGATCTGAGTGCCGCTTTTGACACGGTAAATCATAACATTCTTGTGACCCGTCTCGCCGACCTGGGTGTGTCCGGAGAAGCCCTGGTTTGGTTCAAGTCTTTTTTAACCAACAGAACCTTCCAGGTCTTTGATGGCACTTCTGTCTCGTCAAGCAGGCCTCTGGGGTGTGGAGTACCTCAGGGCTCTTCATTGAGCCCCACCCTCTTCAATGCATACATGAGACCGCTGGCTGGGATTGTCTGTCCGCATGGTATTGACATAATTTCTTATGCGGATGACACCCAGCTAGTGGTCTCCCTTGTGCAGAAGAGTGGCCTCCAACCACTGCCTAATCTAGCAATGTGTTTGGAAGAGGTTAAGAGCTGGATGATGAAGTCCTGTCTGAAGCTCAATGACGATAAGACTGAGCTCATGCTCTTGGGCTCGGCAGCTCCTTCCACTCTGGAGCAGCTGTGGCCTTTGAGCATGGGTGCAGTTCCTGCTCCCAGAGATAACATCAAAAGTCTGGGGGTATGGTTAGACAAGTCATTGACCTTCAATACACAGGCTACCAAGGTGGCAGCCACCTGCTTTGGCCTTCTTAGGGTGATAACGAAGATCCTTTCTCTCCTTCCATTTGAGGCCAAGCAAATAGTTATACAGGGCCTTGTTCAATCCCGCCTGGATTTCAATAATGCCCTGTATCTCGGGGCGCCAGAGTACAGCTTGCAAAAACTGCAACAAATCCAAAACTGTGCAGCTCGAGCTCTACTTGGTATCCCACGAAGAACATCTATAAAGCCAGGGTTAAAAACTCTGCACTGGCTTCCCATCAGGGAAAGGGTGAAATTCAAGTCTTTATGTGTTGCTCACCAAGCTTTTTGGAAACTGAGTCCAGAAATTAATCACTCTCTGATCTCCCTTTATATACCCAATAAAATGCTTCGGTCATCATCTGCATTTTTGGCCAAGATTCCTAGAATCCAGAGAGCTAGAGCAGGAGGCCGTTCCTTCTCTTATAATGTTTCAAAGCTGTGGAACACTCTCCCCCTGCATCTGAGATCGAACCCCAATCTGCTTAGCTTTCGTAAGCAGCTAAAAACATTTTTGTTTCAGTAAGCAGAATCTCCCTGTATTTAAAGCACTCTTTTAGTCTTAGCGCCTGGACGCCTCAGGGCAGCTGTAGCGCTTAATAAATCTTCTTTTCATTTCATTTCAAATAGCTACTTCCAATTAAAGGTCTAACCCGAGCCCTAGTCCCACCCTACTCCCAACAACCAATAACATAGGAAGCCCTAGTCCCTACTTCCAATAGAAATCCTAACCGTAGCCCTATTCCCAACCCTACAATGATTGAATCACAGACCCAGAAACCAATCAGAACCCTCAAATACCCAACCAATGACCCTAAAGCAATAGAAACACCAGATACAACCACCAATCAGTGTACACATGTGCCAACCACTAGCAGAACATATAAGGTCCCAGCGACCGCAGGCAAGGTTTTCTGGCCAGGGAGTTGGAAGCTGCTTCTCCTGTTTAGAATCTCCTAGGAGACAGACAGGCTCAATCCACACTTTAGACTTCTGCAGGTAAAGTCTTCACTAACTCAAAATCTAATAATACTGTTTGAATAAAACTTTACTCCCCCTGCTGGCTAATAAACGAAGTGCACAGGCCCCAGTTAAGTACAGTTTAAACAGCTCAAGAAAGCACCCTCTAATGTAGAATATCCCTGTTGCGGGGGGAGGCAGGAGGGCTGGCCTTACTGTCATGTGAACACAAAATGGTGGATGGAGGTGCACTGTTTTAACACACAGGTCTCAGCACAGAGCAAAGGACAAATTTGGAGGAAAAACAGATTTGTCACCAACGAATGAGAGGGACAAACTACAGAGGTTGGACTCCAAATCCCATAATTCAACACAGTAAATGCAAGCAATCATGGACAGGTAAAACCACAAGTTTCAAACACAAAACAGATGATAAAATATGCAATCACAGGCAGGTCAATACTGCAATTTTAAACTGTAACAACCACATGCAAAGACAGTAATCACTTTTTGAGTTCTTCTGGAAATATTCCAGTAGTTAAGGAATCGTTGACGATTATTCTTACTGGAATGGCAGCAGAGGTTGTCTTGAAAGTTTGTGGCGGACAGGGGTGAGAAGGGCTGCCGGCAGGCCTGCTTGCTTTGACCAGGTCCATAAATTTATTGTGTGAGATGTGTTGGAAGGAACAGAGAGGATTGATTAGAGCATTCTTGGATAGTTGTTTTGTACAAGGGTCAGTGCTGGTGCTTTGTTTCGGTTTTAAGTACGAGTCCAACGTGTCTGCTTTGTCCGTGTAATGATTTGCCAGTTTGTCTGTGAAATCTTGAGTACCAGGATGTGTTCCTTCTAAGCAATTTGGTTTTTGAAATTCATTGAGTATTTTATAGAATTCTTTATTTGCACATTTAGCGTTTTGAATTCTGTCTGAATAGTACCTTTTCTTAGCTATTTTGATAGCCGACTTGTATAATCTGTTAATTTTCTGTAGGTGAAGTTTGTCTCATTTGGCGTTTGTTTTGAGCCAGGTACATTGCGGCTTTCTAATTTGTTGTTTTATTTCTTTTATTACTGATTCGCCAAGGAGCTTTTTTTCTTTTGTTCTATTGTGTGGTTTTGAGTGGTATCAGGATGTCAAAAGCTTCCTGTAGCCACTCATATAGATTCTGAACAGAATTTATGGTTTCCAGATTGATACTGGATGTTAGTTGTGTTTCCAAGTGTTCCAAATTGAGATTGTTCCACAGCCGATAGATGGATGGATGTAAGGTAGTTTTAGGTGAGTCTCTTAGTGTTGTTTTATGTTGGAAAGAAAGCAGGAGGTGGTCTGACCATGTGACTGGAGTTATAGTTTGAAAGGTAACTAGTTTAGTATTAGCAAAAATGACATCTAGGATATGTTCAGCGGTGTGTGTCGGATTTTGGACAATCTGATGCAGGTTCAATGCATCTAGGCCGGTGATTATTGTTTTTCGATGGGTCATATTGGTTTTGTCAAACCAAATGTTGAGGTCACCCAGAACGCATAGGTTTGAGTGTATTTTTATCAGGTTTGAAACTGTGTCTAGAAGTGCGTCTGGGAATGTTGCCTTGCTAGGTGAGGTCTCTAAAGGAGCAGGAAGTTACTACAGATGGAAGACGGTGTAGGATTGCATCTTGTAAGAAGAGCCTCACAATTCTTTATGGAGATGTTGTCAACTTTAGTGATATGTATTGTTTGCCTGAATACAACAGCTGGAGCCATATCCTCTCCCAACCATGATTCGGTAATGAATAGTATGTCTGGTTTTGCATCAGTGAGAAGGTTGTAGGTGTGATGCTTGTTTTTAGAGAGGGATCGAGCAGTTATTAGTAGACAGTGTAGAGAGTGGCCTTTGGTGATAGTGGGAGTTTATTTGTAGAAGAGTGATCAGTATTGTGTGGGTGTGTAGAATGGGTGTTTTTAGTGCTGGTATTAGCTGTATTAGGATAGCAATCGTGTAGCTGTTCCGTATCGTGTTCCTCATCCAGCATGCTGAGAAGACATTTTGATGGGTCTGCATGTGTATGTGTTGGAGATGGTGTTTGAGAGTGAGTTGGAGTGCTGTGTTGCTTTTGTGGTGTAACATTGATGTGAGGTAGACTTGGGGAAGCAAAGTTGTGAGGTGTGGCATGTTGCTTATATTTTTTGCGTGTGTTTAAGGAAGAAGGTGTAAGAGTCAGGGGAGGTGGTGCAGCATGTGGGTCATGTTGTAATGTTCCAAATTGTCCAATGGATTTGGTTTGAGTGTGTTGCTCTGTTTGTGGATGTGGATGGTGTGGACTGGGTATTTCTAAATGAGAAAAAGGGCAGCATTTCTGGCCCTAGTCCCGAACCAGCTCAAACTGGCTCAAACTGGCTCAAACCGGTTTAAACTGGTTTAAACTGGCTCAAAACGGTTCAAACTAGTTTAAATTGGTTCAAACTGGCTCAAACTGGTTCAAATAGTTCAAACTAGTTCAAACTGGCTCAAACCGGTTCAAACCGGTTTAAACTAGTTCAAACTGGCTCAAACCCTTTTAAGCTGGTTCAAACTGGCTCAAACTGGTACAAACTGGCTCAAACCGGTTTAAACTGGTTCAAACCAGTTCAAACCGGTTTAAACTCGTTCAAACTGGCTCAAACTGGCTCAAAACAGTTTAAACTAGTTCAAACTGGCTCAAATCGGTTTAAACTGGTTCAAATGGGCTCAAACTGGTTCAAACTGGCTCAAACCGGTTCAAACTGGCTCAAACCCGCTCAAACCGGCTAAAACCAGTTCAAACCGTGAACCGGTTAAAACTGGCTCAAACCGGTTCAAATCAGTTCAAACCGGTTTAAACTGGTTCAAGCTGGCTCAAACCGGTTCAAACTGGTCAAACTGGCTCAAACTAGTTTAAACTGGTTCAAACTGGCTCCAACTGGTTTAAACTGGTTCAAACTCGCTCAAACCGGTTTAAACTGGTATAAACTGAATCATACTGGTTCAAACTGGCTCAAACCAGTTCAAACCGGCTCAAACCGGCTCAAACCAGTTCAAACGGTAAACCGGGTTCAAACTGGCTCAAACTGGCTCAAACTGGATCAACCCAGTTCAAACTGGTTCAACCGGGCTCAAACCGGCTCAAACTGGCTCAAACCGCCTCAAACTGGCTCAAACTGGTTCAAACGGGTTCAAACCGTCTCAAACCCGTTCAAACTGGCCCAAACTGGCTCCAACCGGTTCAAACCTGTTCAAACTTGCTCCAACCGGTTCAAACCAGCCCAAACTGGCTCAAACCGGTTCAAACCATCTCAAACCTGCTCAAACCATCTCAAACCGGTTCTAACTGGCTCAAACTGTCTCAAACCAGTTCAAACCGGCTCAAAATGTCTCAAACCGGCTCAAACCGGTTCAAACTGGCTCAACCGGTTCAAACTGGCTGAAACCGCCTGAAACCGGCTGAAACCGGTTCAAACTGGCCCAAACTGGCTCAAACCGGTTCAAACCTTTTCAAATTGGTTCAAACTGGCTCAAACCAGTTAAAACTGGCTCAAACTGTCTCAAACCAGCTGGATTCTCAAACCGGCTCAAACCGGCTGGAATCTCGAACCGGCTCACAGCGGCTGGAAACCAGAACCGGCTCAAACAGGCTCAAACTGGCTCAAACGGGCTCATGCTACTACCCTTGTCCTCTCCGCCCTTAACAGGCTCAAACAGGCAACTACCCTTGTCCGCTCCGCCCACCCTTGAACCCTATATCAGGCACGTGCTGGATGTCTCTTTCCGATCCAGTTCTATACCTGAGGACTGGAAACAGGCTGTGGTGCTTCCCCTCCGCAAGAAGCCTAATATTAGCTTTGAGAAGCTGGACAACCTACGCCCCATCTCTCTGCTGCCTTATTTTTCTAAGGTAGCGGAGAAGGTGGTAAACAAACAGCTTATGAAGTATGTGGAGGAAGGCAACATTCTTCACCCTACCCAATTCGGGTTCCGGCCCCGTCATTCTACGGAATCTGCCCTTCTTAGGGCCACCGAATCCCTCAGACAGGGTGCAGACGAGGGACAAACCATGGCTCTAATTCTATTAGATCTCAGTGCTGCATTCGACACTGTAGCACATTCCATCTTGCTACAGTGTCTGAACAAAGGAGGGGTGAGAGGAGCAGCATTGAAATGGATTTATTCATTTCTCACTGGCCGAGGCTTCCAAGTGAGGCAGGGCGACCACTACTCTGAGCGAATTTCTTTGGACCAGGGGGTGCCGCAGGGCTCGTCCCTGAGTCCAACACTTTTCAATCTTTATGTCGCTCCTATCGCCACCTTAGTAGAGAGTCACGGCCTCCGCTTGGTGTCTTATGCCGACGACACGCAGTTGGTGATCTCCCTGTCGCGTGCACCCAGTCTCTCGGCGGACATCTTCAGAGCTTGCATGCAAGATCTAGCTGCCTGGATGTCCGCCAACTGCCTCAAGCTCAACGGAGGCAAGACTGAGGTGCTGGTCGTGGGGGGCTGCCAATCAGCGTGGACGTCGGCATGGTGGCCATCCTGCCTAGGTCCAACACCCTCTCCGTGCCAGAAAGCAAAGAATCTGGGCATCTGGTTTGACACTGACCTCTCCTTTGGCCCCCAGATTAATCAGGTGGTTGGATCATGTTTTGGGACCCTTAAAAGTCTCAGGAAGACTTTGAAGTTTTTACCTGTGAGAGCCCGACAAACCCTGGTGCATGCACTAGTCACATCAAAGATGGACTATGGCAATCTTCTCTATTTAGGGACTTTGGAGAAGAACCTCAACCGCCTACAGGTCCTACAGAATGCCGCTGCCCGCTTAGTGCTTAAACTACCCAGACGAGCTGCATCGGCCGCGGCCCTCCGATCTCTGCATTGGCTTCCGGTCAGAAGCAGGGTAGAATTTAAAGCTCTATGTACGTGCCATCGGATCATCAACGGGAGATCCCCTCTTCCCCTGCAGGGACTTCTGACTACTTATGAGCCGTCCCGCTCGTTGAGATCATCTGGCTCTGGACTCCTGGTCGTTCCCAAGGTGTCTAGAGCTCGAATGGGCGGAAGATCTTTCAGGTACCTTGCAGCCTCAAGATGGAACAAACTACCCATGGCACTGAGATTAGAGCCATCAGAATCAATTTTCAGAGTCAAACTTAAAACTGCACTATTTGCCCAGTAAGGTACGCCGCTTCTATAGGTTCCAGTAAGAGTTGCTCCTCAGCGCGGGGACACGCCGTTGTGCGTCACCAAGCGCTTTACAAAACCCCCTAAATAGAAATAGCTGAGACGCTCCAAGCCTGGCCTTTTCTATAGCCCTAGTAATCAGGTGACCCCTTCAGCCAATGGGAACCCTAGCCCTAACACTATCCAATGCCAACACTAGCCCTAACATCTAGAACAAATAGGAGACCAGGACCTTACAAGTCAAGTCAAGTCAAGTCAAGAGATTTATATAGCGTGCTACATACCCATAGAGTCTCAAGGCGCTTGATGAAGGGTGGGGAAATTACTTGTCGAATATCCAAGTTTTAAGTTGCTTTCTTAATGCTAGGTGGTTCTGAGTAAGGCGAAGGTGAGTGGGAAGTGAGTTCCAGGTTTTAGCTGCCAGGTAGGAGAAGGATCTACCTCCCATGGTGGTTTTGTTGATGCGAGGTACAGTGGCAAGGGCTTGGTTGGAAGATCGTAGCTGACGGGAGGGGGTGTAGAAGGACAGTCGTGTGTTGAGGCATTCGGGTCCAAGTTCGTAAAGTGCTTTGTGTGCGTGGGTTAGGAGGCGGAAAGTAATCCTTTTATTTACGGGGAGCCAGTGGAGGTTTTTCAGGTGACCAGAGATGTGTTCTTTACGCGGGATGTCTAGTATGAGCCTGGCTGAAGCGTTCTGGATGCGTTGGAGTTTTATCTGGAGTTTTGCGGTGGTCCCGGCGTATAGGGTGTTTCCGTAGTCCAGGCGGCTCGTGACCAGTGCGTGGGTGACCGTTTTTCTAGTTCCGGTGGGGATCCAGCGAAATGTTTTTTTGAGCATGCGAAGAATGTTGAAGCAAGATGATGAAACGGCGTTGACTTGTCTGGTCATCGAGAGTGAGGAGTCCAGGATGACGCCCAGGTTCCGTGCGTGGTCCGTCGGGATGGGTGCTTTTCCAAGGGCCTCTGGCCACCAAGAGTCATCCCAGGCGGAGGGGGAGGTGCCTAAGATGAGGACTTCTGTTTTGTCTGAGTTCAGTTTCAGACGGCTGTGCTTCATCCATTCGGCTACTTCTTTCATTCCTTCATGTAGATTGGTTTTGGCGGTGTTAGGGTCTTTGGTGAGTGAGAGGATCAGTTGAGTGTCGTCAGCGTAGGAGATGATGTTGAGATTGTGTTGGCGAGCGATGGCCGCAAGTGGGCTCATGTATACGTTGAAGAGGGTGGGGCTGAGTGACGATCCTTGAGGCACGCCGCAGATGACTTCAGAGGCCTCTGACTTGAATGGTGGGAGGCAGCCAATCTCAGCCCTAGTCCCAGCACCCAATCAGTTAAAACACCCTGATCTCTACGTCCAATTAAAGGCCATAGCCCTACCAGTAGTCCCAACCCAAGTCCAAGCAGCCAATGGCACAGGTAGCCCTAGTCCCTTTTTCCAATAGAAAGCCTAACCCTACTCTTAGTCCCACAACCAATCACACCAGAAGTCCTAAACTCACTTAGTCCTGACTTGGCGCCCGCCATCTTGGTAGTGAAAATTACGAGCGATCCAGTGCTCGGCCCCTCCCTCACCCACAACTACAAAATGGCCCCCCCTTATAGGGAGCGCAGCAGACGGGCGCAGCGGGTGCGCCCAAGGCAAGCCCATCTGCGCCCGTCCAAGCCCAACCGGGACCAGGGGCCAACCCCCCTGGTTCTCTGGTGGGAGATAGGAAGCTATATAGCTCAGACTTTCTGCATCAGTTGCGTCCGCCCATGTCACCCAGTTGCTGTCACTCTATATATCCCCTCGAGATTCCTCGGCTTTGCCCGCTCTGCAAGATGGAGTTGATCTGCACATCAGCCAAGCCTAATGCAAGGGAGTACTCCATGTTTCTCCTTAATTGCAGGTCTCTCCCCAAGCACAGCGTAGAAATATCCTTGCTGCTGGATGAACACACACCGGATGCAGTCTTTTTGACTGAAACCTGGCTGACCCTAGACTCTCAGCCGGACGTGGTGCAAGCCCTTATACCTGGTTACCAGATAGCCCGTCTAGATCGATCTCAGGGAAAAGGTGGAGGGCTTGCTATCATTTATAAGGATAATTATGTTTGTCGGTGTCTGGCGGAATCTGTTGCTGACTGTGAAATCCTGCCCTTCGTCATCGAATTTTCCCCTTATACAAGTTTCACAGGTATCCTCATCTACCGTCCCCCTGGACCCACTAGACAATTTCAAACCTCCCTCTCTTCAGTTACCGCGGAACTGGCCACCTCTCCCTCAAACTTCACATTACTTGGAGATTTTAATGTCCATTTTGATAATACGTCAGACACTGTGGCCACAGAGATGATGGCGAGTCTAGCTGCTATTCAACTTGATCAGCTTGTCCCTTCTTCAACTCATGTAAAAGGTCATCTTTTAGACCCGATCTTCAGCAATTGCGAACATCTCAGAGTGGGGACTTTTAGCTGCTTACCTTGGACAGATCATTTTCTGATTCCTTTTTCCTTGACCATACATAAACCATCACCCTCTATTTTTACTTCCCGTAAAACTCGAAACTGGTCCAAACTTCATGTTGACAACTGGTCCAATATTCTTAGCATCACCAGACCTTCATTTTCATGTAACCCATCTGTGAACAATAATGCATACAACAACTGGATCCCTACTTCTTTAGATTCGATTCTCCCTCCCTGTATATCTCGGTCGAAAAGGCAGAATAAAACTGCACCATGGTATACTGAAGAGCTCAGGGAAAAAAACGTATCTGCAAAAGATTGGAGAGGAAATGGCGTTTGACCTATGATTCCACCGATAAAGCTACCTATAGGGAAGCCATTAGGACCTACAAACCCACCAGAAAAATAACGCAATCAGTCCACTATAATGAGAAGATTACACTGGCTAAATCAAAGCACAAAGAAATTTACCGAATAGTAAAAACTTTAATAAAACCCTCTTCACATTTGGCAGACAATTGCAACTCACTCTCCAGATGCAATGAGCTGGTCGACTTTTTCTTTCATAAAGTCACCTCTAGCTATCTTTCCTTTCCGGACCCAGCCATTGAACCATCTACTCAAAGCCCCGAGTTGGCTTCAGACATAGGAATTCTTCCTCAAAACAAATTAGACCACTTCCCCTTGTTGGATTTAGAAGCACTAGAGACGCTAGTACACCAAATAAAATCTGGATCTCCGTGTGATCCTGCTCCTCCAGGCATGTTGGTTTCAGCCAGTAAAGTTATCTTCCCAACACTCATGGAGTTGTTGAACTCCTCCATCTTGAGTCGGTCGGTACCTTTGGCCTGGAAGCATGCCATGGTAAGGGCCTTGTTGAAAAAACGTGCTCTTGATCCGGCCAATTCCAGCAACTACCGTCCGATCTCCTTGCTCCCATGGGCAGGCAAGATCCTCGAGAAATACATCAACATCCTTTTAACCCAGTTTCTCGAGGACAATCATTTGCTTTATGTCTCCCAGACGGGTTTCCGCCCCAAACATGGGACGGAGACCGCCCTGCTGGCTGTGACAGAGGAGGCGAGGCGGATCCTGGATCGGGGAGGATCGGTGGCAGTGATCCTCCTTGATCTGAGTGCCGCTTTTGACACGGTAAATCATAATATTCTTGTGACCCGTCTCGCCGACCTGGGTGTGTCCGGAGAAGCCCTGGTTTGGTTCAAGTCTTTTTTAACCAACAGAACCTTCCAGGTCTTTGATGGCACTTCTGTCTCGTCAAGCAGACCTCTGGGGTGTGGAGTACCTCAGGGCTCTTCATTGAGCCCCACCCTCTTCAATGCATACATGAGACCACTGGCTGGGATTGTCTGTCCGCATGGTATTGACATCATTTCTTATGCGGATGACACCCAGCTAGTGGTCTCCCTTGTGCAGAAGAGTGGCCTCCAACCACTGCCTAATCTAGCAATGTGTTTGGAAGAGGTTAAGAGCTGGATGATGAAGTCCTGTCTGAAGCTCAATGACGATAAGACTGAGCTCATGCTCTTGGGCTCGGCAGCTCCTTCCACTCTGGAGCAGCTGTGGCCTTAGAGCATGGGTGCAGTTCCTGCTCCCAGAGATAACATCAAAAGTCTGGGGGTATGGTTAGACAAGTCATTGACCTTCAATACACAGGCTACCAAGGTGGCAGCCACCTGCTTTGGCCTTCTTAGGGTGATAACGAAGATCCTTCCTCTCCTTCCATTTGAGGCCAAGCAAATAGTTATACAGGGTCTTGTTCAATCCCGCCTGGATTTCAATAATGCCCTGTATCTCGGGGCGCCAGAGTACAGCTTGCAAAAACTGCAACAAATCCAAAACTGTGCAGCTCGAGCTCTACTTGGTATCCCACGAAGAACATCTATAAAGCCAGGGTTAAAAACTCTGCACTGGCTTCCCATCAGGGAAAGGGTGAAATTCAAGTTTTTATGTGTTGCTCACCAAGCTTTTTGGAAACTGAGTCCAGAAATTAATCACTCTCTGATCTCCCTTTATATACCCAATAAAATGCTTCGGTCATCATCTGCATTTTTGGCCAAGATTCCTAGAATCTAGAGAGCTAGAGCAGGAGGCCGTTACTTCTCTTATAATGTTTCAAAGCTGTGGAACACTCTCCCCCTGCATCTGAGATCGAACCCCAATCTGCTTAGCTTTCGTAAGCAGCTAAAAACTTTTTTGTTTCAGTAAGCAGAATCTCCCTGTATTTAAAGCACTCTTTTAGTCTTAGCGCCTGGACGCCTCAGGGCAGCTGTAGCGCTTAATAAATCTTCTTTTCATTTCATTTCAAATAGCTACTTCCAATTAAAGGTCTAACCCGAGCCCTAGTCCCACCCTACTCCCAACAACCAATAACATAGGAAGCCCTAGTCCCTACTTCCAATAGAAATCCTAACCGTAGCCCTATTCCCAACCCTCCAATGATTGAATCACAGACCCAGAAACCAATCAAGTTCAAGTTCAAGTTCATGTATTTATAAAGCGCACTACTCACCCAGAGGGTCTCAAGGTGCTGCCTTGATCAGAACCCTCAAATACCCAACCAATGACCCTAAAGCAATAGAAGCACCAGATACAACCACCAATCAGTGTACACATGTGCCAACCACTAGCAGAACATATAAGGTCCCAGCGACCGCAGACAAGGTTTTCTGGCCAGGGAGTTGGAAGCTGCTTCTCCTGTTTAGAATCTCCTAGGAGACAGACAGGCTCAATCCACACTTTAGACTTCTGCAGGTAAAGTCTTCACTAACTCAAAATCTAATAATACTGTTTGAATAAAACTTTACTCCCCCTGCTGGCTAATAAACGAAGTGCACAGGCCCCAGTTAAGTACAGTTTAAACAGCTCAAGAAAGCACCCTCTAATGTAGAATATCCCTGTTGCGGGGGGAGGCAGGAGGGCTGGCCTTACTGGCTTGTGAACACAAAATGGTGGATGGAGGTGCACTGTTTTAACACACAGGTCTCAGCACAGAGAAAAGGAGAAATTTGGAGGAAAAACAGATTTGTCACCAAGGAATGAGAGGGACAAACTACAGAGGTTGGACTCCAAATCCCATAATTCAACACAGTAAATGCAAGCAATCATGGACAGGTAAAACCACAAGTTTCAAACACAAAACAGATGATAAAATATGCAATCACAGGCAGGTCAATACTGCAATTTTAAACTGTAACAACCACATGCAAAGACAGTAATCACTTTTTGAGTTCTTCTGGAAATATTCCAGTAGTTAAGGAATCGTTGACGATTATTCTTACTGGAATGGCAGCAGAGGTTGTCTTGAAAGTTTGTGGCGGACAGGGGTGAGAAGGGCTGCCGGCAGGCCTGCTTGCTTTGACCAGGTCCATAAATTTATTGTGTGAGATGTGTTGGAAGGAACAGAGAGGCTTGATTAGAGCATTCTTGGATAGTTGTTTTGTACAAGGGTCAGTGCTGGTGCTTTGTTTCGGTTTTAAGTACGAGTCCAACGTGTCTGCTTTGTCCGTGTAATGATTTGCCAGTTTGTCTGTGAAATCTTGAGTACCAGGATGTGTTCCTTCTAAGCAATTTGGTTTTTGAAATTCATTGAGTATTTTATAGAATTCTTTATTTGCACATTTAGCGTTTTGAATTCTGTCTGAATAGTACCTTTTCTTAGCTATTTTGATAGCCGACTTGTATAATCTGTTAATTTTCTGTAGGTGAAGTTTGTCTCATTTGGCGTTTGTTTTGAGCCAGGTACGTTGCGGCTTTCTAATTTGTTGTTTTAAATCTTTTATTACTGATTCGCCAAGGAGCTTTTTTTCTTTTGTTCTATTGTGTGGTTTTGAGTGGTATCAGGATGTCAAAAGCTTCCTGTAGCCACTCATATAGATTCTGAACAGAATTTATGGTTTCCAGATTGATACTGGATGATAGTTGTGTTTCCAAGAGTTCCAAATTGAGATTGTTCCACAGCTGATAGATGGATGGATGTAAGGTAGTTTTAGGTGAGTCTCTTAGTGTTGTTTTATGTTGGAAAGAAAGCAGGAGGTGGTCTGACCATGTGACTGGAGTTATAGTTTGAAAGGTAACTAGTTTAGTATTAGCAAAAATGACATCTAGGATATGTTCAGCGGTGTGTGTCGGATTGTGGACAATCTGATGCAGGTTCAATGCGTCTAGGCCGGTGATTATTATTTTTGGATGGGTCATATTGGTTTTGTCAAACCAAATGTTGAGGTCACCCAGAACGCATAGGTTTGAGTGTATTTTTATCAGGTTTGAAACTGTGTCTAGAAGTGCGTCTAGGAATGTTGCCTTGCTAGGTGAGGTCTCTAAAGGAGCAGGAAGTTACTACAGATGGAAGACGGTGTAGGATTGCATCTTGTAAGAAGAGCCTCACAATTCTTTATGGAGATGTTGTCAACTTTAGTGATATGTATTGTTTGCCTGAATACAACAGCTGGAGCCATATTCTCTCCCAACCATGATTCGGTAATGAATAGTATGTCTGGTTTTGCATCAGTGAGAAGGTTGTAGGTGTGATGCTTGTTTTTAGAGAGGGATCGAGCAGTTATTAGTAGACAGTGTAGAGAGTGGCCTTCGGTGATAGTGGGAGTTTATTTGTAGAAGAGTGACCAGTATTGTGTGGGTGTGTAGCAGGGGTGTTTTTAGTGCTGGTATTAGCTGTATTAGGTTAGCAATCGTGTAGCTGTTCCGTATCGTGTTCCTCATCCAGCATGCTGAGAAGACATTTTGATGGGTCTGCATGTGTGTGTGTTGGAGATGGTGTTTGAGAGTGAGTTGGAGTGCTGTGTTGCTTTTGTGGTGTAACATTGATGTGAGGTAGACTTGGGGAAGCAAAGTTGTGAGGTGTGGCATGTTGCTTATATTTTTGCGTGTGTTTAAGGCAGAAGGTGTAAGAGTCAGGGGAGGTGGTGCAGCATGTGGGCCACGCTGTAATGTTCTAAATTGTCCAATGGATGAGAGGCGGTTAGAAGAGAGGTGCTGTATTGCTGTATCTGTGTTAGGTGTGGTGGAAGAGTGAAACCTTGGCATTGGAGTTTGTTGCTTTATGTGGTTTGAAAGGTGGGTATATGTATGTATTTTGTGATGCTAAGTATTATGAGATGTTGTGCTCTGAAGATCTTGTGCTGATGTGTGTGATATGTTTTGCTTTTGAGGTGTAGTGAAAAGGGTTGCTGATGTATAGGTTTCATGCACTTGGTTTGGTTGTGTAGTGTTTGTTAGGGGAGCTTGTGACAAAGAGGGGGTGGTGCTTATGAGTAGAGTGTAGTTTGTGTGTAGGAGGGAATGAAGTAGACGTGAGAGTGTTTATCTTAGACTGCTTTGTTTCAAGAGTTACAAAGTATGGTGGTGTGCAGTGTGTGCGTTGTGTGTTAGTGTTATTATGGTAGAAGGGAGAGTAGGGTGTTTGTTGGACAACTGATGGAAGAATCATTATATGTTTGTTATTGATAAAAGGTGGTCGTTAGTTGTAATTACAGCAGTCTGAATGGGATGTAGTTATGTATGGTGTTGATTGGTGTTGTGTTAGTGATGAGTGTATTGGTTAGTGGTATAGGATAGAGTTGTGTACTGTTTGTGGGTGATGGTGGATAAGTGTGGTAGTTGGGATAGTAGGGTGTGTAGATGTGGTTTGGTTGGGTTGGTGGGACATGCTGGTACATTAATCAGTGCATACTGTTGTGGGTGATATACATTTGGTTTCAGTGTGTTGCTTTGTTTGTGGATGTGGATGGTGTGGACTGGGTATTTCTACATGAGAAAAAGGGCAGCATTTCTAGCCCTAGTCCTGAACCAGCTCAAACTGGCTCAAACTGGCTCAAACCAGCTCAAACCGGTTCATACTGGTTCAAACTGGCTCAAACTGGCTCAAACCGGTTTAAACTGGTTCAAACGGACTCAAACTGGCTCAAAACGGCTCAAACTGGATCAAACCAGTTTAAACTGGTTTAAACTGGTTCAAACTGGCTCAAACCGTATCAAACCGGTTTATACTGGTTCAAACTGGCTCAAACCAGTTTAAATTGGTTCAAACTGGCTCAAACCGGTTCAAACCGGTTTAAACTGGTTCACACTTGCTCAAACTGGCTCAACCCAGTTTAAACTGGTTCAAACTGGCTCAAACCGGTTTAAACTGGTTCAAACCGGCTCAAACCGGTTCAAACTAGTTCAAACTGGCTCAAACTGGCTCAAACCAGTTTAAACTGGTTTAAACTGGCTCAAACCGGTTTAAACCAGTTTAAACTGGTTCACTGGCTCAAACTGGCTCAAACTGTTTCAAATAGTTCAAACTGGTTCAAACTGGCTCAAACCGGTTCAAACCAGTTTAAATTAGTTCAAACTGATTCAAACTGGCTCAAACTGGCTCAAACCGGTTTAAACTGGTTTAAACTGGCTAAAACTGACTCAAACCAGTGGTTCAAACTGGTCAAACTGGCTCAAACTGGCTCAAACCAGTTTAAACTGGTTCAAACTGGCTCCAACTGGTTTAAACTGGTTCAAACTGGCTCAAACCGGCTCAAACTGGTTTAAACCGTATACCAGTTTAAAACCGGGTTGAACTGGTTCAAACTGGCTCAAACTGGCTCAAACCAGTTTAAACTGGTTCAAACTGGCTCCAACTGGTTTAAACGGGTTCAAACTGGCTCAAACCGGTTTAATCTGGTATAAACTGAATCATACTGGTTCAAACCAGCTCAAACCAGTTCAAACCGGCTCAAACCGGCTCAAACCAGTTCAAAAGGTAAACCGGGTTCAAACTGGCTCAAACTGGCTCAAACTGGATCAACCCAGTTCAAACTGGTTCAACCGGGTTCAAACTGGCTCAAACCGGCTCAAACTGGTTCAAACTGTATACCGGTTCCGGTTTAAACTGGTTCAAACTGGTTCAAACTGGCTCAAACCGGTTCAAACTGGTTCAAACCGGCTCAAGCCAACTCAAAACAGCTCAAACCGGTTCAAACTGGTCAAACTGGCTCAAACTAGTTTAAACTGGTTCAAACTGGCTCCAACTGGTTTAAACTGGTTCAAACTGGCTCAAACCGGTTTAAACTGGTATAAACTGAATCATACTGGTTCAAACCGGCTCAAACCAGTTCAAACCGGCTCAAACCGGCTCAAACCAGTTCAAAAGGTAAACCGGGTTCAAACTGGCTCAAACTGGCTCAAACTGGATCAACCCAGTTAAAACTGGTTCAACCGGGTTCAAACTGGCTCAAACCGGCTCAAACTGGTTCAAACCGTATACCGGTTCCGGTTTAAACTGGTTCAAACTGGTTCAAACTGGCTCAAACCGGTTCAAACTGGTTCAAACCGGCTCAAGCCAACTCAAAATGGCTCAAACCGGTTCAAACTGGTCAAACCGGCTCCAACTGGTTTAAACTGGTTCATACTGGCTCAAACCGGTTTAAACTGGCATAAACTGAATCATACTGGTTCAAACCGGCTCAAACCAGTTCAAACCGGCTCAAACCGGCTCAAACCAGTTCAAAAGGTAAACCGGGTTCAAACTGGCTCAAACTGGCTCAAACTGGATCAACCCAGTTCAAACTGGTTCAACCGGGTTCAAACTGGCTCAAACCAGCTCAAACTGGTTCAAACCGTATACCGGTTCCGGTTTAAACTGGTTCAAACTGGTTCAAACTGTCTCAAAACGGCTCAAACCGGTTCAAACTGGTTCAAACTGTCTCAAACCAGTTTAAACTGGTTCAAACTGGCTCAAACCGGTTCAAACCAGTTTAAACTGGTTCAAACTGGCTCAAACCAGTTCAAACTGGCCCAAACCAGCTCAAACCGGTCCAAACCATAAACCAGTTCAAACGGGCTCACACCTGTTCAAACGGGCTCAAACCGGTGCAAACTGGCTCAAACCGGTTCAAACTGGCTCAAACCGGCTCAAACCAGCTCAAACTGGTTAAAACTGGCTCAAACCGGTTTAAACTGGTTCAAACTGGCTCAAACCGGTTCAAACCAGTTTAAACTGGTTCAAACTGGCTCAAACTGGCTCAAACTGGTTCAAACCGGTTTAAACTAGCTCAATCTGGCTCAAACCCATTTAAGCTGGTTCAAACTGGCTCAAACTGGTTCAAACTGGCTCAAACCAGTTTAAACTGGTTAAAACTGGTTCAAACCAGTTCAAACCGGTTTAAACTCATTCTCAAAAAAGTTTAAACTACTTCAAACTGGCTCAAACCGGTTTAAACTGGTTCAAACAGGCTCAAGCTGGTTCAAACTGGCTCAAACCGGTTCAAACTGGCTCAAACCGGTTCAAACCGGCTAAAACCAGTTCAAACCGTAAACCGGTTAAAACTGGCTCAAACCGGTTCAAATCGGTTCAAACCGGTTTAAACTGGTTCAAACTGGCTCAAACCAGTTCAAACTGGCTCAAACCGGTTTAAACTGGTTCAAACTGGCGCAAACCGGTTTAATCTGGTTCAAAATGGCTCAAACTGACTCAAACCAGTTTAAACTGTTCAAACGGGCTCAAACTGGCTCAAATGTGGTTTAAACTGGTTCAAATAGTTCAAACTGGTTCAAACTGGCTCAAACTGGCTCAAACCCTTTTAAGCTGGTTCAAACTGGCTCAAACTGGTTCAAACTGGCTCAAACTGGCTCAAACCGGTTTAAAGTGGTTAAACCTGGCTCAAACCAGTTCAAACTGGTTTAAATTTGTTCAAACTGGCTCAAACGAGTTTAAACTAGTTCAAACTGGCTCAAACCGGTTCAAACCGGCTCAAACCGGCTAAAACCAGTTCAAACCATAAAACAGGTAAAACTGGCTCAAACCAGTTCAAACCGGTTTAAACCAGTTTAAACTGGTTCAAACAGTCTCAAACCAGTTTAAACTGGCTCAAACCGGTTCAAACTGGTTCAAACTGGCTCAAACCGGATTAAACTGGTTCAAACTGGCTCAAACCAGATTAAACTGGTTCAAACCGGTTTAAACTGGCTCAAACCGGTTCAAACTGGTTCAAACTGGCTCAAACCGGATTAAACTGTTTCAAACTGGTTCAAACTGGCTCAAACCAGTTTAAACTGGCTCAAACCGGTTCAAACTGGTTCAAACTGGCTCAAACCGGATTAAACTGGTTCAAACCGGTTTAAACTGGTTCAAACTGGCTCAACCTGGTTTAACCTGATTCAAACTGGCTCAAACCCGTTGAAACTGGCTCAAACCGGTTCAAAACAGTTTAAACTGGTTCAAACTGGCTCAAACCGGTTCAACCTGGTTTAAACTGGTTCAAACGGACTCAAACCGGTTTAAACTGGCTCAAACCGGTTCAAATCGGTTCAAACTGGCTCACACCGGTTTAAACTGGTTCAAACTGGCTCACATCGGTTTAAACTGGTACAAACTGGATCAAACTGGTTCAAACCGTCTCAAACCGGTTCAAACCGGCTCACACCGGCTCAAACCAGTTCAACCTGCAAACCGGTTAAAACTGGCTCAAACCGGTTCAAACCAGTTTAAAATAGTTCAAACTGGCTCAAACTGGTTTAAACTGGTTTATTGTGTGGGTGTGTAGCAGGTGTGTTTTAAGTGCTGGTATTAGCTGTATTAGGATAGCAATTGTGCAGCTGTTCTGTATCGTGTTCCTCATCCAGCATGCTAAGAAGACATTTTGATGGGTCTGTATGTGTATGTGTTGGAGATGGTGTTTGAGAGTGAGTTGGAGTGCTGTGTTGCTTTTGTGGTGTAACATTGATGTGAGGTAGACTTGGGGAAGCAAAGTTGTGAGGTGTGGCATGTTGCTTATTTTTTTTGCGTGTGTTTATGGCGGAAGGTGTAAGAGTCAGGGGAGGTGGTGCAGCATGTGGGTCATGTTGTAATGTTCTAAATTGTCCAATGGATGAGAGGCAGTAAGAAGAGAGGTGCGGTATTGCTGTATCTGTGTTAGGTGTGGTGGAAGAGTGAAACCTTGGCATTGGAGTTTGTTCCTTTATGTGGTTTGAAAGGTGGGTATATGTATGTATTTTTTGATGCTAAGTATTATGAGATGTTGTGCTCTGAAGATCTTGTTGTGCTGATGTGTGTGATATGTTTTGCTTTTGAGGTGTAGTGAAAAGGGTTGCTGATGTATAGGTTTCATGCACTGGGTTTGGTTGTGTAGTGTTTGTTAGGGGAGCTTGTGACGTAGAGGGGGTGGTGATGTGCTTATGAGTAGAGTGTAGTTTGTGTGCAGGAGGGAATGAAGTAGACGTGAGAGTGTTTATCTTAGACTGCTTTGTTTCAAGAGTTACAAAGTATGGTGGTGTGCAGTGTGTGCGTTGTGTGTTAGTGTTATTATGGTAGAAGGGAGAGTAGGGTGTTTGTTGGACAACTGATGGAAGAATCATTATATGTTTGTTATTGATAAAAGGTGGTCGTTAGGTGTAATTACAGCAGGGAGAGTGTGTCTGAATGGGATGTAGTTATGAATGGTGTTGATTGGTGTTGTGTTAGTGATGAGTGTATTGGTTAGTGGTATAGGATAGAGTTGTGTACTGTTTGTGGGTGATGGTGGATAAGTGTGGTAGTTGGGATAGTAGGGTGTGTAGATGTGGTTTGGTTGGGTTGGTGGGACATGCTGGTACATTAATCAGTGCATACTGTTGTGGGTGATGTACATTTGGTTTGAGTGTGTTGCTCTGTTTGTGGATGTGGATGGTGTGGACTGGGTATTTCTACATGAGAAAAAGGGCAGCATTTCTAGCCCTAGTCCTGAACCGGCTCAAACTGGCTCAAACTGGCTCAAACCAGCTCAAACCGGTTCACACTGGTTCAAACTGGCTCAAACTGGCTCAAACCGGTTTAAACTGGTTCAAACTGGCTCAAACTGGCTCAAACCGGTTTAAGCTGGTTCAAACGGACTCAAACTGGCTCAAACCGGCTCAAACTGGATCAAACCAGTTTAAACTGGTTCAAACTGGCTCAAACCGTATCAAACCGGTTTATACTGGTTCAAACTGGCTCAAACCAGTTTAAATTGGTTCAAACTGGCTCAAACCAGTTCAAACCAGTTTAAACTGGTTCACACTTGCTCAAACTGGCTCAACCCAGTTTAAACTGGCTCAAACTAGTTCAAACTGGTTCAAACTGGCTCAAACTGGCTCAAACCGGTTTAAACTGGTTTAAACTGGCTCAAACTGACACAAACCAGTGGTTCAATCTAGTCAAACTGGCTCAAACTGGCTCAAACCAGTTTAAACTGGTTCAAACTGGCTCCAACTGGTTTAAACTGGTTCAAACTGGCTCAAACCAGTTTAAACTGGTATAAACTGAATCATACTGGTTCAAACCGGCTCAAACCAGTTCAAACGGTAAACCGGGTTCAAACTGGCTCAAACTGGCTTAAACTGGATCAACCCAGTTCAAACTGGTTCAACCAGGTTCAAACTGGCTCAAACCGGCTCAAACTGGTTCAAACCGTATACCGGTTCAAACCGGTTTGAACTGGTTCAAACTGGCTCAAACTGGCTCAAACCAGTTTAAACTGGTTCAAACTGGCTCCAACTGGTTTAAACTGGTTCAAACTGGCTCAAACCGGTTTAAACTGGTATAAACTGAATCATACTGGTTCAAACCGGCTCAAACCAGTTCAAACCGGCTCAAACCGGCTCAAACCAGTTCAAAAGGTAAACCGGGTTCAAACTGCCTCAAACTGGCTCAAACTGGATCAACCCAGTTCAAACTGGTTCAACCGGGTTCAAACTGGCTCAAACCGGCTCAAACTGGTTCAAACCGTATACCGGTTCCGGTTTAAACTGGTTCAAACTGGTTCAAACTGGCTCAAACCGGTTCAAACTGGTTCAAACCGGCTCAAGCCAACTCAAAATGGCTCAAACCGGTTCAAACTGGTTCAAACTGGCTCAAACCAGTTTAAACTGGTTCAAACTGGCTCAAACCGGTTCAAACCAGTTTAAACTGGTTCAAACTGTCTCAAACTGGTTCAAATAGTTCAAACTAGTTCAAACTGGCTCAAACCCTTTTAAGCTGGTTCAAACTGGCTCAAACTGGTTCAAACTGGCTCAAACCAGTTTAAACTGGTTAAAACTGGTTCAAACCAGTTCAAACCGGTTTAAACTCGTTCAAACTGTCTCAAAAAAGTTTAAACTACTTCAAACTGGCTCAAACCGGTTTAAACTGGTTCAAACAGGCTCAAGCTGGTTCAAACTGGCTCAAACCGGTTCAAACTGGCTCAAACCGGTTCAAACCGGCTCAAACCGGCTAAAACCAGTTCAAACCGTAAACCGGTTAAAACTGGCTCAAACCGGTTCAAATCGGTTCAAACCGGTTTAAACTGGTTCAAGCTGTCTCAAACCGGTTTAAACTGGTTCAAACTGGCTCAAACCAGTTCAAACTGGCGCAAACCGGTTTAATCTGGTTCAAAATGGCGCAAACCGGTTTAATCTGGTTCAAAATGGCTCAAACTGACTCAAACCAGTTTAAACTGTTCAAACTGGCTCAAACTGGCTCAAATTCGGTTTAAACTGGTTCAAATAGTTCAAACCGGTTCAAACTGGTTCAAACTGTCTCAAACCAGTTTAAACTGGTTCAAACTGGCTCAAACCGGTTCAAACCAGTTTAAACTGGTTCAAACTGGCTCAAACCAGTTCAAACTGGCCCAAACCAGCTCAAACCGGTCCAAACCATAAACCAGTTCAAACGGGCTCACACCTGTTCAAACGGGCTCAAACCGGTGCAAACTGGCTCAAACCGGTTCAAACTGGCTCAAACCGGCTCAAACCAGCTCAAACTGGTTAAAACTGGCTCAAACCGGTTTAAACTGGTTCAAACTGGCTCAAACCGGTTCAAACCAGTTTAAACTGGTTCAAACTGGCTCAAACTGGCTCAAACTGGTTCAAACCGGTTTAAACTAGCTCAATCTGGCTCAAACCCATTTAAGCTGGTTCAAACTGGCTCAAACTGGTTCAAACTGGCTCAAACCAGTTTAAACTGGTTAAAACTGGTTCAAACCAGTTCAAACCGGTTTAAACTCATTCTCAAAAAAGTTTAAACTACTTCAAACTGGCTCAAACCGGTTTAAACTGGTTCAAACAGGCTCAAGCTGGTTCAAACTGGCTCAAACCGGTTCAAACTGGCTCAAACCGGTTCAAACCGGCTAAAACCAGTTCAAACCGTAAACCGGTTAAAACTGGCTCAAACCGGTTCAAATCGGTTCAAACCGGTTTAAACTGGTTCAAACTGGCTCAAACCAGTTCAAACTGGCTCAAACCGGTTTAAACTGGTTCAAACTGGCGCAAACCGGTTTAATCTGGTTCAAAATGGCTCAAACTGACTCAAACCAGTTTAAACTGTTCAAACGGGCTCAAACTGGCTCAAATGTGGTTTAAACTGGTTCAAATAGTTCAAACTGGTTCAAACTGGCTCAAACTGGCTCAAACCCTTTTAAGCTGGTTCAAACTGGCTCAAACTGGTTCAAACTGGCTCAAACTGGCTCAAACCGGTTTAAAGTGGTTAAACCTGGCTCAAACCAGTTCAAACTGGTTTAAATTTGTTCAAACTGGCTCAAACGAGTTTAAACTAGTTCAAACTGGCTCAAACCGGTTCAAACCGGCTCAAACCGGCTAAAACCAGTTCAAACCATAAAACAGGTAAAACTGGCTCAAACCAGTTCAAACCGGTTTAAACCAGTTTAAACTGGTTCAAACAGTCTCAAACCAGTTTAAACTGGCTCAAACCGGTTCAAACTGGTTCAAACTGGCTCAAACCGGATTAAACTGGTTCAAACTGGCTCAAACCAGATTAAACTGGTTCAAACCGGTTTAAACTCGCTCAAACCGGTTCAAACTGGTTCAAACTGGCTCAAACCGGATTAAACTGTTTCAAACTGGTTCAAACTGGCTCAAACCAGTTTAAACTGGCTCAAACCGGTTCAAACTGGTTCAAACTGGCTCAAACCGGATTAAACTGGTTCAAACCGGTTTAAACTGGTTCAAACTGGCTCAACCTGGTTTAACCTGATTCAAACTGGCTCAAACCCGTTGAAACTGGCTCAAACCGGTTCAAAACAGTTTAAACTGGTTCAAACTGGCTCAAACCGGTTCAACCTGGTTTAAACTGGTTCAAACGGACTCAAACCGGTTTAAACTGGCTCAAACCGGTTCAAATCGGTTCAAACTGGCTCACACCGGTTTAAACTGGTTCAAACTGGCTCACATCGGTTTAAACTGGTACAAACTGGATCAAACTGGTTCAAACCGTCTCAAACCGGTTCAAACCGGCTCACACCGGCTCAAACCAGTTCAACCTGCAAACCGGTTAAAACTGGCTCAAACCGGTTCAAACCAGTTTAAAATAGTTCAAACTGGCTCAAACTGGTTTAAACTGGTTTATTGTGTGGGTGTGTAGCAGGTGTGTTTTAAGTGCTGGTATTAGCTGTATTAGGATAGCAATTGTGCAGCTGTTCTGTATCGTGTTCCTCATCCAGCATGCTAAGAAGACATTTTGATGGGTCTGTATGTGTATGTGTTGGAGATGGTGTTTGAGAGTGAGTTGGAGTGCTGTGTTGCTTTTGTGGTGTAACATTGATGTGAGGTAGACTTGGGGAAGCAAAGTTGTGAGGTGTGGCATGTTGCTTATTTTTTTTGCGTGTGTTTATGGCGGAAGGTGTAAGAGTCAGGGGAGGTGGTGCAGCATGTGGGTCATGTTGTAATGTTCTAAATTGTCCAATGGATGAGAGGCAGTAAGAAGAGAGGTGCGGTATTGCTGTATCTGTGTTAGGTGTGGTGGAAGAGTGAAACCTTGGCATTGGAGTTTGTTCCTTTATGTGGTTTGAAAGGTGGGTATATGTATGTATTTTTTGATGCTAAGTATTATGAGATGTTGTGCTCTGAAGATCTTGTTGTGCTGATGTGTGTGATATGTTTTGCTTTTGAGGTGTAGTGAAAAGGGTTGCTGATGTATAGGTTTCATGCACTGGGTTTGGTTGTGTAGTGTTTGTTAGGGGAGCTTGTGACGTAGAGGGGGTGGTGATGTGCTTATGAGTAGAGTGTAGTTTGTGTGCAGGAGGGAATGAAGTAGACGTGAGAGTGTTTATCTTAGACTGCTTTGTTTCAAGAGTTACAAAGTATGGTGGTGTGCAGTGTGTGCGTTGTGTGTTAGTGTTATTATGGTAGAAGGGAGAGTAGGGTGTTTGTTGGACAACTGATGGAAGAATCATTATATGTTTGTTATTGATAAAAGGTGGTCGTTAGGTGTAATTACAGCAGGGAGAGTGTGTCTGAATGGGATGTAGTTATGAATGGTGTTGATTGGTGTTGTGTTAGTGATGAGTGTATTGGTTAGTGGTATAGGATAGAGTTGTGTACTGTTTGTGGGTGATGGTGGATAAGTGTGGTAGTTGGGATAGTAGGGTGTGTAGATGTGGTTTGGTTGGGTTGGTGGGACATGCTGGTACATTAATCAGTGCATACTGTTGTGGGTGATGTACATTTGGTTTGAGTGTGTTGCTCTGTTTGTGGATGTGGATGGTGTGGACTGGGTATTTCTACATGAGAAAAAGGGCAGCATTTCTAGCCCTAGTCCTGAACCGGCTCAAACTGGCTCAAACTGGCTCAAACCAGCTCAAACCGGTTCACACTGGTTCAAACTGGCTCAAACTGGCTCAAACCGGTTTAAACTGGTTCAAACTGGCTCAAACTGGCTCAAACCGGTTTAAGCTGGTTCAAACGGACTCAAACTGGCTCAAACCGGCTCAAACTGGATCAAACCAGTTTAAACTGGTTCAAACTGGCTCAAACCGTATCAAACCGGTTTATACTGGTTCAAACTGGCTCAAACCAGTTTAAATTGGTTCAAACTGGCTCAAACCAGTTCAAACCAGTTTAAACTGGTTCACACTTGCTCAAACTGGCTCAACCCAGTTTAAACTGGCTCAAACTAGTTCAAACTGGTTCAAACTGGCTCAAACTGGCTCAAACCGGTTTAAACTGGTTTAAACTGGCTCAAACTGACACAAACCAGTGGTTCAATCTAGTCAAACTGGCTCAAACTGGCTCAAACCAGTTTAAACTGGTTCAAACTGGCTCCAACTGGTTTAAACTGGTTCAAACTGGCTCAAACCAGTTTAAACTGGTATAAACTGAATCATACTGGTTCAAACCGGCTCAAACCAGTTCAAACGGTAAACTGGGTTCAAACTGGCTCAAACTGGCTTAAACTGGATCAACCCAGTTCAAACTGGTTCAACCAGGTTCAAACTGGCTCAAACCGGCTCAAACTGGTTCAAACCGTATACCGGTTCAAACCGGTTTGAACTGGTTCAAACTGGCTCAAACTGGCTCAAACCAGTTTAAACTGGTTCAAACTGGCTCCAACTGGTTTAAACTGGTTCAAACTGGCTCAAACCGGTTTAAACTGGTATAAACTGAATCATACTGGTTCAAACCGGCTCAAACCAGTTCAAACCGGCTCAAACCGGCTCAAACCAGTTCAAAAGGTAAACCGGGTTCAAACTGCCTCAAACTGGCTCAAACTGGATCAACCCAGTTCAAACTGGTTCAACCGGGTTCAAACTGGCTCAAACCGGCTCAAACTGGTTCAAACCGTATACCGGTTCCGGTTTAAACTGGTTCAAACTGGTTCAAACTGGCTCAAACCGGTTCAAACTGGTTCAAACCGGCTCAAGCCAACTCAAAATGGCTCAAACCGGTTCAAACTGGTTCAAACTGGCTCAAACCAGTTTAAACTGGTTCAAACTGGCTCAAACCGGTTCAAACCAGTTTAAACTGGTTCAAACTGTCTCAAACTGGTTCAAATAGTTCAAACTAGTTCAAACTGGCTCAAACCCTTTTAAGCTGGTTCAAACTGGCTCAAACTGGTTCAAACTGGCTCAAACCAGTTTAAACTGGTTAAAACTGGTTCAAACCAGTTCAAACCGGTTTAAACTCGTTCAAACTGTCTCAAAAAAGTTTAAACTACTTCAAACTGGCTCAAACCGGTTTAAACTGGTTCAAACAGGCTCAAGCTGGTTCAAACTGGCTCAAACCGGTTCAAACTGGCTCAAACCGGTTCAAACCGGCTAAAACCGGCTAAAACCAGTTCAAACCGTAAACCTGTTAAAACTGGCTCAAACCGGTTCAAATCGGTTCAAACCGGTTTAAACTGGTTCAAGCTGTCTCAAACCGGTTTAAACTGGTTCAAACTGGCTCAAACCAGTTCAAACTGGCGCAAACTGGTTTAATCTGGTTCAAAATGGCGCAAACCGGTTTAATCTGGTTCAAAATGGCTCAAACTGACTCAAACCAGTTTAAACTGTTCAAACTGGCTCAAACTGGCTCAAATTCGGTTTAAACTGGTTCAAATAGTTCAAACTGGTTCAAACTGGCTCAAACTGGCTCAAACCCTTTTAAGCTGGTTCAAACTGGTTCAAACTGGTTCAAACTGGCTCAAACTGGCTCAAACCGGTTTAAAGTGGTTAAACCTGGCTCAAACCAGTTCAAACTGGTTTAAACGTGTTCAAACTGGCTCAAACTGGCTCAAACGAGTTCAAACTAGTTCAAACTGGCTCAAACCGGTTCAAACCGGCTCAAACCGGCTAAAACCAGTTCAAACCATAACACAGGTAAAACTGGCTCAAACCAGTTCAAACCGGTTTAAACCAGTTTAAACTCGTTCAAACTGTCTCAAAAAAGTTTAAACTACTTCAAACTGGCTCAAACCGGTTTAAACTGGTTCAAACAGGCTCAAGCTGGTTCAAACTGGCTCAAACCGGTTCAAACCGGCTCAAACCGGCTAAAACCAGTTCAAACCGTAAACCGGTTAAAACTGGCTCAAACCGGTTCAAATCGGTTCAAACCGGTTAAACTGGTTCAAGCTGTCTCAAACCGGTTTAAACTGGTTCAAACTGGCTCAAACCAGTTCAAACTGGCTCAAACCGGTTTAAACTGGTTCAAACTGGCGCAAACCGGTTTAATCTGGTTCAAAATGGCTCAAACTGACTCAAACCAGTTTAAACTGTTCACACTGGCTCAAACTGGCGCAAACCGGTTTAATCTGGTTCAAAATGGCTCAAACTGACTCAAACCAGTTTAAACTGTTCAAACTGGCTTTAAATTCGGTTTAAACTGGTTCACTGTCTCAAACCAGTTTAAACTGGCTCAAACCGGTTCAAACTGGCTCAAACCGGATTAAACTGGTTCAAACTGGTTCAAACTGGCTCAAACCAGTTTAAACTGGTTCAAACCGGTTCAAACTGGTCAAACTGGCTCAAACTAGTTTAAACTGGTTCAAACTGGCTCCAACTGGTTTAAACTGGTTCAAACTGGCTCAAACCGGTTTAAACTGGTATAAACTGAATCATACTGGTTCAAACTGGCTCAAACCAGTTCAAACCGGCTCAAACCGGCTAAAACCAGTTCAAACGGTAAACCGGGTTCAAACTGGCTCAAACTGGCTCAAACCGCCTCAAACTGGCTCAAACTGGTTCAAACGGGTTCAAACCGTCTCAAACCCGTTCAAACTGGCTCAAACTGGCTCAAACTGGATCAACCCAGTTCAAACTGGTTCAACCGGGCTCAAACTGGCTCAAACTGGCTCAAACCGCCTCAAACTGGCTCAAACTGGTTCAAACGGGTTCAAACCATCTCAAACCCGCTCAAACCATCTCGAACCGGTTCTAACTGGCTCAAACTGTCTCAAACCGGTTCAAACCGGCTCAAAATGTCTCAAACCGGCTCAAACTGGTTCAAACTGGCTCAACCGGTTCAAACTGGCTGAAACCGCCTGAAACCGGCTGAAACCGGTTCAAACTGGCCCAAACTGGCTCAAACCGGTTCAAACCTTTTCAAATTGGTTCAAACTGGCTCAAACCAGTTAAAACTGGCTCAAACTGTCTCAAACCAGCTGGATTCTCAAACCGGCTCAAACCGGCTGGAATCTCGAACCGGCTCACAGCGGCTGGAAACCAGAACCGGCTCAAACAGGCTCAAACTGGCTCAAACGGGCTCAGGCTACTACCCTTGTCCTCTCCGCCCTTAACAGGCTCAAACAGGCAACTACCCTTGTCCGCTCCGCCCTTAGCTGAGACGCTCCAAGCCTGGCCTTTTCTATAGCCCTAGTAATCAGGTGACCCCTTCAGCCAATGGGAACCCTAGCCCTAACACTATCCAATGCCAACACTAGCCCTAACATCTAGAACAAATAGGAGACCAGGACCATACAAGTCAAGTCAAGTCAAGTCAAGAGATTTATATAGCGCGCTACATACCCATAGGGTCTCAAGGCGCTTGATGAAGGGTGGGGAAATTACTTGTCGAATATCCAAGTTTTAAGTTGCTTTCTGAATGCTAGGTGGTTCTGAGTAAGGCGAAGGTGAGTGGGAAGTGAGTTCCAGGTTTTAGCTGCCAGGTAGGAGAAGGATCTACCTCCCATGGTGGTTTTGTTGATGCGAGGTACAGTGGCAAGGGCTTGGTTGGAAGATCGTAGCTGACGGGAGGGGGTGTAGCAGGACAGTCGTGTGTTGAGGCATTCGGGTCCAAGTTCATAAAGTGCTTTGTGTGCGTGGGTTAGGAGGCGGAAAGTAATCCTTTTATTTACGGGGAGCCAGTGGAGGTTTTTCAGGTGACCAGAGATGTGTTCTTTACGCGGGATGTCTAGTATGAGCCTGGCTGAAGCGTTCTGGATGCTTTGGAGTTTTATCTGGAGTTTTGCGGTGGTCCCGGCGTATAGGGTGTTTCCGTAGTCCAGGCGGCTCGTGACCAGTGCGTGGGTGACCGTTTTTCTAGTTCCGGTGGGGATCCAGCGAAATGTTTTTTTGAGCATGCGAAGAATGTTGAAGCAAGATGATGAAACGGCGTTGACTTGTCTGGTCATCGAGAGTGAGGAGTCCAGGATGACGCCCAGGTTCCGTGCGTGGTCCGTCGGGATGGGTGCTTTTCCAAGGGCCTCTGGCCACCAAGAGTCATCCCAGGTGGAGGGGGAGGTGCCTAAGATGAGGACTTCTGTTTTGTCTGAGTTCAGTTTCAGACGGCTGTGCTTCATCCATTCGGCTACTTCTTTCATTCCTTCATGTAGATTGGTTTTGGCGGTGTTAGGGTCTTTGGTGAGTGAGAGGATCAGTTGAGTGTCGTCAGCGTAGGAGATGATGTTGAGATTGTGTTGGCGAGCGATGGCCGCAAGTGGGCTCATGTATACGTTGAAGAGGGTAGGGCTGAGTGACGATCCTTGAGGCACGCCGCAGATGACTTCAGAGGCCTCTGACTTGAATGGTGGGAGGCAGCCAATCTCAGCCCTAGTCCCAGCACCCAATCAGTTAAAACACCCTGATCTCTACGTCCAATTAAAGGCCATAGCCCTACCAGTAGTCCCAACCCAAGTCCAAGCAGCCAATGGCACAGGTAGCCCTAGTCCCTTTTTCCAATAGAAAGCCTAACCCTACTCTTAGTCCCACAACCAATCACACCAGAAGTCCTAAACTCACTTAGTCCTGACTTGGCGCCCGCCATCTTGGTAGTGAAAATTACGAGCGATCCAGTGCTCGGCCCCTCCCTCACCCACAACTACAAAATGGCCCCCCCTTATAGGGAGCGCAGCGGTTGCGCTGAAGGCAAGCCCATCTGCGCCTGTCCGAGCCCAACCGGGACCAGGGGCCAACCCCCCTGGTTCTCTGGTGGGAGATAGGAAGCTATATAGCTCAGACTTTCTGCATCAGTTGCGTCCGCCCATGTCACCCAGTTGCTGTCACTCTATATATCCCCTGGAGATTCCTCGGCTTTGCCCGCTCTGCAAGATGGAGTTGATCTGCACATCAGCCAAGCCTAATGCAAGGGAGTACTCCATGTTTCTCCTTAATTGCAGGTCTCTCCCCAAGCACAGCGTAGAAATATCCTTGCTGCTGGATGAACACACACCGGATGCAGTCTTTTTGACTGAAACCTGGCTGACCCTAGACTCTCAGCCGGACGTGGTGCAAGCCCTTATACCTGGTTACCAGATAGCCCGTCTAGATCGATCTCAGGGAAAAGGTGGAGGGCTTGCTATCATTTATAAGGATAATTATGTTTGTCGGTGTCTGGCGGAATCTGTTGCTGACTGTGAAAGCCTGCCCTTCGTCATCGAATTTTCCCCTTATACAAGTTTCACAGGTATCCTCATCTACCGTCCCCCTGGACCCACTAGACAATTTCAAACCTCCCTCTCTTCAGTGGCCGCGGAACTGGCCACCTCTCCCTCAAACTTCACATTACTTGGAGATTTTAATGTCCATTTTGATAATACGTCAGACACTGTGGCCACAGAGATGATGGCGAGTCTAGCTGCTATTCAACTTGATCAGCTTGTCCCTTCTTCAACTCATGTAAAAGGTCATCTTTTAGACCCGATCTTCAGCAATTGCGAACATCTCAGAGTGGGGACTATTAGCTGCTTACCTTGGACAGATCATTTTCTGATTCCTTTTTCCTTGACCATACATAAACCATCACCCTCTATTTTTACTTCCCGTAAAACTCGAAACTGGTCCAAACTTCATGTTGACAACTGGTCCAATATTCTTAGCATCACCAGACCTTCATTTTCATGTGACCCATCTGTGAACAATAATGCATACAACAACTGGATCCCTACTTCTTTAGATTCGATTCTACCTCCCTGTATATCTCGGTCGAAAAGGCAGAATAAAACTGCATCATGGTATACTGAAGAGCTCAGGGAAAAAACGTATCTGCAAAAGATTGGAGAGGAAATGGCGTTTGACCTATGATTCCACCGATAAAGCTACCTATAGGGAAGCCATTAGACCTACAAACCCGCCAGAAAAATAACGCAATCAGTCCACTATAATGAGAAGATTACACTGGCTAAATCAAAGCACAAAGAAATTTACCGAATAGTAAAAACTTTAATAAAACCCTCTTCACATTTGGCAGACAATTGCAACTCACTCTCCAGATGCAATGAGCTGGTCGACTTTTTCTTTTATAAAGTCACCTCTAGCTATCTTTCCTTTCCGGACCCAGCCATTGAACCATCTACTCAAAGCCCCGAGTTGGCTTCAGACATAGGAATTCTTCCTCAAAACAAATTAGACCACTTCCCCTTGTTGGATTTAGAAGCACTAGAGACGCTAGTACACCAAATAAAATCTGGATCTCCGTGTGATCCTGCTCCTCCAGGCATGTTGGTTTCAGCCAGTAAAGTTATCCTCCCAACACTCATGGAGTTGTTGAACTCCTCCATCTTGAGTCGGTCGGTACCTTTGGCCTGGAAGCATGCCATGGTAAGGGCCTTGTTGAAAAAACCTGCTCTTGATCCGGCCAATTCCAGCAACTACCGTCCGATCTCCTTGCTCCCATGGGCAGGCAAGATCCTCGAGAAATACATCAACATCCTTTTAACCCAGTTTCTCGAGGACAATCATTTGCTTGATGTCTCCCAGACGGGTTTCCGCCCCAAACATGGGACGGAGACCGCCCTGCTGGCTGTGACAGAGGAGGCGAGGCGGATCCTGGATCGGGGAGGATCGGTGGCAGTGATCCTCCTTGATCTGAGTGCCGCTTTTGACACGGTAAATCATAACATTCTTGTGACCCGTCTCGCCGACCTGGGTGTGTCCGGAGAAGCCCTGGTTTGGTTCAAGTCTTTTTTAACCAACAGAACCTTCCAGGTCTTTGATGGCACTTCTGTCTCGTCAAGCAGGCCTCTGGGGTGTGGAGTACCTCAGGGCTCTTCATTGAGCCCCACCCTCTTCAATGCATACATGAGACCGCTGGCTGGGATTGTCTGTCCGCATGGTATTGACATCATTTCTTATGCGGATGACACCCAGCTAGTGGTCTCCCTTGTGCAGAAGAGTGGCCTCCAACCACTGCCTAATCTAGCAATGTGTTTGGAAGAGGTTAAGAGCTGGATGATGAAGTCCTGTCTGAAGCTCAATGACGATAAGACTGAGCTCATGCTCTTGGGCTCGGCAGCTCCTTCCACTCTGGAGCAGCTGTGGCCTTTGAGCATGGGTGCAGTTCCTGCTCCCAGAGATAACATCAAAAGTCTGGGGGTATGGTTAGACAAGTCATTGACCTTCAATACACAGGCTACCAAGGTGGCAGCCACCTGCTTTGGCCTTCTTAGGGTGATAACGAAGATCCTTCCTCTCCTTCCATTTGAGGCCAAGCAAATAGTTATACAGGGCCTTGTTCAATCCCGCCTGGATTTCAATAATGCCCTGTATCTCGGGGCGCCAGAGTACAGCTTGCAAAAACTGCAACAAATCCAAAACTGTGCAGCTCGAGCTCTACTTGGTATCCCACGAAGAACATCTATAAAGCCAGGGTTAAAAACTCTGCACTGGCTTCCCATCAGGGAAAGGGTGAAATTCAAGTCTTTATGTGTTGCTCACCAAGCTTTTTGGAAACTGAGTCCAGAAATTAATCACTCTCTGATCTCCCTTTATATACCCAATAAAATGCTTCGGTCATCATCTGCATTTTTGGCCAAGATTCCTAGAATCCAGAGAGCTAGAGCAGGAGGCCGTTACTTCTCTTATAATGTTTCAAAGCTGTGGAACACTCTCCCCCTGCATCTGAGATCGAACCCCAATCTGCTTAGCTTTCGTAAGCAGCTAAAAACTTTTTTGTTTCAGTAAGCAGAATCTCCCTGTATTTAAAGCACTCTTTTAGTCTTAGCGCCTGGACGCCTCAGGGCAGCTGTAGCGCTTAATAAATCTTCTTTTCATTTCATTTCAAATAGCTACTTCCAATTAAAGGTCTAACCCGAGCCCTAGTCCCACCCTACTCCCAACAACCAATAACATAGGAAGCCCTAGTCCCTACTTCCAATAGAAATCCTAACCGTAGCCCTATTCCCAACCCTCCAATGATTGAATCACAGACCCAGAAACCAATCAGAACCCTCAAATACCCAACCAATGACCCTAAAGCAATAGAAACACCAGATACAACCACCAATCAGTGTACACATGTGCCAACCACTAGCAGAACATATAAGGTCCCAGCGACCGCAGACAAGGTTTTCTGGCCAGGGAGTTGGAAGCTGCTTCTCCTGTTTAGAATCTCCTAGGAGACAGACAGGCTCAATCCACACTTTAGACTTCTGCAGGTAAAGTCTTCACTAACTCAAAATCTAATAATACTGTTTGAATAAAACTTTACTCCCCCTGCTGGCTAATAAACGAAGTGCACAGGCCCCAGTTAAGTACAGTTTAAACAGCTCAAGAAAGCACCCTCTAATGTCCCTGTTGCGGAGGGAGGCAGGAGGGCTGGCCTTACTGGCTTGTGAACACAAAATGGTGGATGGAGGTGCACTGTTTTAACACACAGGTCTCAGCACAGAGCAAAGGAGAAATTTGGAGGAAAAACAGATTTGTCACCAAGGAATGAGAGGGACAAACTACAGAGGTTGGACTCCAAATCCCATAATTCAACACAGTAAATGCAAGCAATCATGGACAGGTAAAACCACAAGTTTCAAACACAAAACAGATGATAAAATATGCAATCACAGGCAGGTCAATACTGCAATTTTAAACTGTAACAACCACATGCAAAGACAGTAATCACTTTTTGAGTTCTTCTGGAAATATTCCAGTAGTTAAGGAATCGTTGACGATTATTCTTACTGGAATGGCAGCAGAGGTTGTCTTGAAAGTTTGTGGTGGACAGGGGTGAGAAGGGCTGCCGGCAGGCCTGCTTGCTTTGACCAGGTCCATAAATTTATTGTGTGAGATGTGTTGGAAGGAACAGAGAGGCTTGATTAGAGCATTCTTGGATAGTTGTTTTGTACAAGGGTCAGTGCTGGTGCTTTGTTTCGGTTTTAAGTACGAGTCCAACGTGTCTGCTTTGTCCGTGTAATGATTTGCCAGTTTGTCTGTGAAATCTTGAGTACCAGGATGTGTTCCTTCTAAGCAATTTGGTTTTTGAAATTCATTGAGTATTTTATAGAATTCTTTATTTGCACATTTAGCGTTTTGAATTCTGTCTGAATAGTACCTTTTCTTAGCTATTTTGATGGCCGACTTGTATAATCTGTTAATTTTCTGTAGGTGAAGTTTGTCTCATTTGGCGTTTGTTTTGAGCCAGGTACGTTGCGGCTTTCTAATTTGTTGTTTTATTTCTTTTATTACTGATTCGCCAAGGAGCTTTTTTTCTTTTGTTCTATTGTGTGGTTTTGAGTGGTATCAGGATGTCAAAAGCTTCCTGTAGCCACTCATATAGATTCTGAACAGAATTTATGGTTTCCAGATTGATACTGGATGTTAGTTGTGTTTCTAAGTGTTCCAAATTGAGATTGTTCCACAGCCGATAGATGGATGGATGTAAGGTAGTTTTAGGTGAGTCTCTTAGTGTTGTTTTATGTTGGAAAGAAAGCAGGAGGTGGTCTGACCATGTGTCTGGAGTTATAGTTTGAAAGGTAACTAGTTTAGTATTAGCAAAAATGACATCTAGGATATGTTCAGCGGTGTGTGTCGGATTGTGGACAATCTGATGCAGGTTCAATGCGTCTAGGCCGGTGATTATTGTTTTTGGATGGGTCATATTGGTTTTGTCAAACCAAATGTTGAGGTCACCCAGAACGCATAGGTTTGAGTGTATTTTTATCAGGTTTGAAACTGTGTCTAGAAGTGCGTCTGGGAATGTTGCCTTGCTAGGTGAGGTCTCTAAAGGAGCAGGAAGTTACTACTGATGGAAGACTGTGTAGGATTGCATCTTGTAAGAAGAGCCTCACAATTCTTTATGGAGATGTTGTCAACTTTAGTGATATGTATTGTTTGCCTGAATACAACAGCTGGAGCCATATTCTCTCCCAACCATGATTCGGTAATGAATAGTATGTCTGTTTTTGCATCAGTGAGAAGGTTGTAGGTGTGATGCTTGATTTTAGAGAGGGACCGAGCAGTTATTAGTAGACAGTGTAGAGAGTGGCCTTTGGTGATAGTGGGAGTTTATTTGTAGAAGAGTGACCAGTATTGTGTGGGTGTGTAGCAGGGGTGTTTTTAGTGCTGGTATTAGCTGTATTAGGATAGCAATCGTGTAGCTGTTCCGTATCGTGTTCCTCATCCAGCATGCTGAGAAGACATTTTGATGGGTCTGCATGTGTATGTGTTGGAGATGGTGTTTGAGAGTGAGTTGGAGTGCTGTGTTGCTTTTGTGGTGTAACATTGATGTGAGGTAGACTTGAGGAAGCAAAGTTGTGAGGTGTGGCATGTTGCTTATATTTTTTGCGTGTGTTTAAGGAAGAAGGTGTAAGAGTCAGGGGAGGTGGTGCAGCATGTAGGCCATGCTGTAATGTTCTAAATTGTCCAATGGATGAGAGGCGGTTAGAAGAGAGGTGCTGTATTGCTGTATCTGTGTTAGGTGTGGTGGAAGAGTGAAACCTTGGCATTGGAGTTTGTTGCTTTATGTGGTTTGAAAGGTGGGTATATGTATGTATTTTGTGATGCTAAGTATTATGAGATGTTGTGCTCTGAAGATCTTGTGCTGATGTGTGTGATATGTTTTGCTTTTGAGGTGTAGTGAAAAGGGTTGCTGATGTATAGGTTTCATGCACTGGGTTTGGTTGTGTAGTGTTTGTTAGGGGAGCTTGTGACAAAGAGGGGGTGGTGCTTATGAGTAGAGTGTAGTTTGTGTGTAGGAGGGAATAAAGTAGACGTGAGAGTGTTTATCTTAGACTGCTTTGTTTCAAGAGTTACAAAGTATGGTGGTGTGCAGTGTGTGCGTTGTGTGTTAGTGTTATTATGGTAGAAGGGAGAGTAGGGTGTTTGTTGGACAACTGATGGAAGAATCATTATATGTTTGTTATTGATAAAAGGTGGTCGTTAGGTGTAATTACAGCAGGGAGAGTGTGTCTGAATGGGATGTAGTTATGTATGGTGTTGATTGGTGTTGTGTTAGTGATGAGTGTATTGGTTAGTGGTATAGGATAGAGTTGTGTACTGTTTGTGGGTGATGGTGGATAAGTGTGGTAGTTGGGATAGTAGGGTGTGTAGATGTGGTTTGGTTGGGTTGGTGGGACATGCTGGTACATTAATCAGTGCATACTGTTGTGGGTGATGTACATTTGGTTTCAGTGTGTTGCTCTGTTTGTGGATGTGGATGGTGTGGACTGGGTATTTCTACATGAGAAAAAGGGCAGCATTTCTAGCCCTAGTCCTGAACCGGCTCAAACTGGCTCAAACTGGCTCAAACCAGCTCAAACCGGTTCATACTGGTTCAAACTGGCTCAAACTGGCTCAAACCGGTTTAAACTGGTTCAAACGGACTCAAACTGGCTCAAACCGGCTCAAACTGGATCAAACCAGTTTAAACTGGTTCAAACTGGCTCAAACCGTATCAAACCGGTTTATACTGGTTCAAACTGGCTCAAACCAGTTTAAATTGGTTCAAACTGGCTCAAACTGGTTCAAACCGGTTTAAACTGGTTCACACTTGCTCAAACTGGCTCAACCCAGTTTAAACTGGTTCAAACTGGCTCAAACCGGTTTAAACTGGTTCAAACCGGCTCAAACCGGTTCAAACTGGTTCAAACTGGCTCAAACTGGCTCAAACCAGGTTAAATTGGTTTAAACTGGCTCAAACCGGTTTAAACCAGTTTAAACTGGTTCACTGGCTCAAACTGGCTCAAACTGTTTCAAATAGTTCAAACTGGTTCAAACTGGCTCAAACCGGTTCAAACCAGTTTAAATTAGTTCAAACTGGTTCAAACAGGCTCAAACTGGCTCAAACCGGTTTAAACTGGTTTAAACTGGCTCAAACTGACTCAAACCAGTGGTTCAAACTGGTCAAACTGGCTCAAACTGGCTCAAACCAGTTTAAACTGGTTCAAACTGGCTCAAACCAGTTTAAACTGGTTCAAACTGGCTCCAACTGGTTTAAGCTGGTATATACTGAATCATACTGGTTCAAACCGGCTCAAACCAGTTCAAACGGTAAACCGGGTTCAAACTGGCTCAAACTGGCTCAAACTGGATCAACCCAGTTCAAACTGGTTCAACCGGGTTCAAACTGGCTCAAACCGGCTCAAACTGGTTTAAACCGTATACCGGTTCAAACCGGTTTGAACTGGTTCAAACTGGCTCAAACTGGCTCAAACCAGTTTAAACTGGTTCAAACTGGCTCCAACTGGTTTAAACTGGTTCAAACTGGCTCAAACCGGTTTAAACTGGTATAAACTGAATCATACTGGTTCAAACCGGCTCAAACCAGTTCAAACCGGCTCAAACCAGTTCAAAAGGTAAACCGGGTTCAAACTGGCTCAAACTGGCTACAACTGGATCAACCCAGTTCAAACTGGTTCAACCGGGTTCAAACTGGCTCAAACCGGCTCAAACTGGTTCAAACCGTATACCGGTTCCAGTTTAAACTGGTTCAAACTGGTTCAAACTGGCTCAAACCGGTTCAAACTGGTTCAAACCGGCTCAAGCCAACTCAAAACGGCTCAAACCGGTTCAAACTGGTCAAAAGGTAAACTGGGTTCAAACTGGCTCAAACTGGCTCAAACTGGATCAACCCAGTTCAAACTGGTTCAAACCGGCTCAAGCCAACTCAAAACGGCTCAAACCAGTTTAAACTGGTTCAAACTGGCTCAAACCGGTTCAAACCAGTTCAAACTGGTTCAAACTGGCTCAAACCAGTTCAAACTGGCCCAAACCAGCTCAAACCGGTCCAAACCATAAACCAGTTCAAACGGGCTCAAACCTGTTCAAACGGGCTCAAACCGGTGCAAACTGGCTCAAACCGGTTCAAACTGGCTCAAACCGGCTCAAACCAGCTCAAACTGGTTAAAACTGGCTCAAACCGGTTTAAACTGGTTCAAACTGGCTCAAACCGGTTCAAACCAGTTTAAACTGGTTCAAACTGGCTCAAACTGGTTCAAACCGGTTTAAACTAGTTCAATCTGGCTCAAACACTTTTATGCTGGTTCAAACTGGCTCAAACCAGTTTAAACTGGTTAAAACTGGTTCAACCCAGTTCAAACCGGTTTAAACTCGTTCAAACTGTCTCAAAAAAGTTTAAACTACTTCAAACTGGCTCAAACCGGTTTAAACTGGTTCAAACAGGCTCAAGCTGGTTCAAACTGGCTCAAACCGGTTCAAACTGGCTCAAACAGGTTCAAACCGGCTAAAACCAGTTCAAACCGTAAACCGGTTAAAACTGGCTCAAACCGGTTCAAATCGGTTCAAACCGGTTTAAACTGGTTCAAGCTGTCTCAAACCGGTTTAAACTGGTTCAAACTGGCTCAAACCGGTTCAAACCGGTTTGAACTGGTTCAAACTGGCTCAAACCAGTTCAAACTGGCTCAAACCGGTTTAAACTGGTTCAAACTGGCGCAAACCGGTTTAATCTGGTTCAAAATGGCTCAAACTGACTCAAACCAGTTTAAACTGTTCAAACTGGCTCAAACTGGCTCAAATACGGTTTAAACTGGTTCAAATAGTTCAAACTGGTTCAAACTGGCTCAAACTGGCTCAAACCCTTTTAAGCTGGTTCAAACTGGCTCAAACTGGTTCAAACTGGCTCAAACTGGCTCAAACCGGTTTAAAGTGGTTAAACCTGGCTCAAACCAGTTCAAACTGGTTTAAACTTGTTCAAACTGTCTCAAACTGGCTCAAACGAGTTTAAACTAGTTCAAACTGGCTCAAACCGGTTCAAACCGGCTCAAACCGGCTAAAACCAGTTTAAACTGGTTCAAACTGGCTCAAACCGTATCAAACCGGTTTATACTGGTTCAAACTGGCTCAAACCAGTTTAAATTGGTTCAAACTGGCTCAAACCAGTTCAAACCGGTTTAAACTGGTTCACACTTGCTCAAACTGACTCAACCCAGTTTAAACTGGTTCAAACTGGCTCAAACCGGTTTAAACTGGTTCAAACCGGCTCAAACCGGTTCAAACTGGTTCAAACTGGCTCAAACTGGCTCAAACCAGTTTAAACTGGTTCACTGGCTCAAACTGTTTCAATTAGTTCAAACTGGTTCAAACTGGCTCAAACCGGTTCAAACCAGTTTAAATTAGTTCAAACTGGTTCAAACTGGCTCAAACTGGCTCAAACAGGTTTCAACTGGTTTAAACTGGCTCAAACTGACTCAAACCAGTGGTTCAAACTAGTCAAACTGGCTCAAACTGGCTCAAACCAGTTTAAACTGGTTCAAACTGGCTCCAACTGGTTTAAACTGGTTCAAACTGGCTCAAACCGGTTTAAACTGGTATAAACTGAATCATACTGGTTCAAACTGGCTCAAACCAGTTCAAACCGGCTCAAACCGGCTCAAACCAGTTCAAACGGTAAACCGGTTTCAAACTGGCTCAAACTGGCTCAAACTGGATCAACCCAGTTCAAACTGGTTCAACCGGGCTCAAACCGGCTCAAACTGGCTCAAACCGCCTCAAACTGGCTCAAACTGGTTCAAACTGGCTCAAACCGGCTCAAACTGGTTCAAACCGTATACCGGTTCCAGTTTAAACTGGTTCAAACTGGTTCAAACTGGCTCAAACCGGTTCAAACTGGTTCAATTCAGCTCAAGCCAACTCACATCTACACACCCTACTATCCCAACTACCACACTTATCCACCATCACCCACAAACAGTACACAACTCTATCCTATACCACTAACCAATACACTCATCACTAACACAACACCAATCAACACCATACATAACTACATTCCATTCAGACACACTCTCCCTGCTGTAATTAGACCTAACAACCACTTTTTATCAATAACAAACATATAATGATCCTTCCATCAGTTGTCCAACAAACACCCTACTCTCCCTTCTACCATAATAACACTAACACACAACACACACTCTGCACACCACCATACTTTGTAACTCTTGAAACAAACCAGTCTAAGATAAACACTCTCACGTCTACTTCATTCCCTCCTACACACAACCTACACTCTACTCATAAGCACATCACCACCCCCTCTACATCACAAGCTCCCCTAACAAACACTACACAACCAAACCCAGTGCATGAAACCTATACATCAGCAACCCTTTTCACTACACCTCAAAAGCAAAACATATCACACACATCAGCACAACAAGATCTTCAGAGCACAACATCTCATAATACTTAGCATCAAAAAATACATACATATACCCACCTTTCAAACCACATAAAGGAACAAACTCCAATGCCAAGGTTTCACTCTTCCACCACACCTAACACAGATACAGCAATACAGCACCTCTCTTCTTACTGCCTCTCATCCATTGGACAATTTAGAACATTACAACATGACCCACATGCTGCACCACCTCCCCTGACTCTTACACCTTCCGCCATAAACACACGCAAAAAAAATAAGCAACATGCCACACCTCACAACTTTGCTTCCCCAAGTCTACCTCACATCAATGTTACACCACAAAAGCAACACAGCACTCCAACTCACTCTCAAACACCATCTCCAACACATACACATACAGACCCATCAAAATGTCTTCTTAGCATGCTGGATGAGGAACATGATACAGAACAGCTGCACAATTGCTATCCTAATACAGCTAATACCAGCACTTAAAACACACCTGCTACACACCCACACAATAAACTAGTTTAAACCAGTTTGAGCCAGTTTGAACTATTTTAAACTGGTTTGAACCGGTTTGAGCCAGTTTTAACCGGTTTGCAGGTTGAACTGGTTTGAGCCGGTGTGAGCCGGTTTGAACAGGTTTGAGACGGTTTGAACCAGTTTGATCCAGTTTGTACCAGTTTAAACCGATGTGAGCCAGTTTGAACCAGTTTAAACCGGTGTGAGCCAGTTTGAACCGATTTGAACCGGTTTGAGCCAGTTTAAACCGGTTTGAGTCCGTTTGAACCAGTTTAAACCAGGTTGAACCGGTTTGAGCCAGTTTGAACCAGTTTAAACTGTTTTGAACCGGTTTGAGCCAGTTTCAATGGGTTTGAGCCAGTTTAATCCGGTTTGAGCCAGTTTGAACCAGTTTGAACAGGTTTGAGCCAGTTTAAACTGGTTTGAGCCAGTTTGAACCAGTTTAATCCGGTTTGAGCCAGTTTGAACCAGTTTGAACCGGTTTGAGCCAGTTTAAACCGGTTTGAACCAGTTTAATCCGGTTTGAGCCAGTTTGAACCAGTTTGAACCAGTTTGAACCAGTTTAAACTGGTTTGAGCCAGTTTGAACCAGTTTGAACCAGTTTAATCCGGTTTGAGCCAGTTTGAACCAGTTTTAACCGGTTTGAGCCAGTTTAAACTGGTTTGAGACAGTTTTACCTGTTTTATGGTTTGAACTGGTTTTAGCCGGTTTGAGCCGGTTTGAACCGGTTTGAGCCAGTTTGAACTAGTTTAAACTCGTTTGAGCCAGTTTGAGCCAGTTTGAACAAGTTTAAACCAGTTTGAACTGGTTTGAGCCAGGTTTAACCACTTTAAACCGGTTTGAGCCCGTTTGAGCCAGTTTGAACCAGCTTAAAAGGGTTTGAGTCAGTTTGAGCAAGTTTGAACCAGTTTGAACTATTTGAACCATTTTAAACCGAATTTGAGCCAGTTTGAGCCAGTTTGAACAGTTTAAACTGGTTTGAGTAAGTTTGAGCCATTTTGAACCAGATTAAACCGGTTTGCGCCAGTTTGAACCAGTTTAAACCGGTTTGAGCCAGTTTGAACTGGTTTGAGCCAGTTTGAACCAGTTCAAACCGGTTTGAACCGGTTTGAGCCAGTTTGAACCAGTTTTAACCGGTTTGAGACAGCTTGAACCAGTTTAAACCGGTTTGAACCAATTTGAACCGGTTTGAGCCAGTTTTAACCGGTTTACGGTTTGAACTGGTTTTAGCCGGTTTGAGCCGGTTTGAACCGGTTTGAGCCAGTTTGAACCGGTTTGAGCCAGTTTGAACCAGCTTGAGTCTGTTTGAACCAGTTTAAACCGGTTTGAGCCAGTTTGAAGTAGTTTAAACTTTTTTGAGACAGTTTGAACGAGTTTAAACCGGTTTGAACTGGTTTGAACCAGTTTTAACCAGTTTAAACTGGTTTGAGCCAGTTTGAACCAGTTTGAGCCCATTTGAACCAGCTTAAAAGGGTTTGAGCCAGATTGAACTAGTTTAAACCGGTTTGAACCGGTTTGAGCCAGTTTGAACTAGTTTGAACTATTTGAACCAGTTTGAGCCAGTTTGAACCAGTTTAAACTGGTTTAAACCGGTTTGAGCCAGTTTGAACCAGTTTAAACCGGTTTGAGCCAGTTTGAACTGGTTTGAGCCAGTTTGAACCAGTTCAAACCAGTTTGAACCGGTTTGAGCCAGTTTGAACCAGTTTAAACCGGTTTGAGACAGCTTGAACCAGTTTAAACCTGTTTGAACCGATTTGAACCGGTTTGAGCCAGTTTTAACCGGTTTACGGTTTGAATTGGTTTTAGCCGGTTTGAGCCGGTTTGAACCGGTTTGAGCCAGTTTGAACCGGTTTGAGCCAGTTTAAACCAGCTTGAGCCTGTTTGAACCAGTTTAAACCGGTTTGAGCCAGTTTGAAGTAGTTTAAACTTTTTTGAGACAGTTTGAACGAGTTTAGACCGGTTTGAACTGGTTTGAACCAGTTTTAACCAGTTTAAACTGGTTTGAGCCAGTTTGAACCAGTTTGAGCCCATTTGAACCAGCTTAAAAGGGTTTGAGCCAGATTGAACTAGTTTAAACCGGTTTGAACCGGTTTGAGCCAGGTTGAACTAGTTTGAACTATTTGAACCAGTTTGAGCCAGTTTGAGCCAGTTTGAACCGGTTTGAGCCAGTTTGAACCAGTTTAAACCGGTTTGAGCCAGTTTTAACCAGTTTGAGCTGGTTTGAGCCAGTTTGAACTGGTTTGAGCCAGTTTGAACCAGTTTGAACCAGTTTGAACCGGTTTGAGCCAGTTTAAACCGGTTTGAACCAGTTTAATCCGGTTTTAGCCAGTTTGAACCAGTTTGAACCGGTTTGAACCAGTTTAAACTGGTTTGAGCCAGTTTGAACTAGTTTGAACCAGTTTAATCCGGTTTGAGCCAGTTTGAACCAGTTTGAACCGGTTTGAGCCAGTTTAAACTGGTTTGAGACAGTTTGAACCAGTTTAAACCGGTTTAAACCGGTTTGAACTGGTTTGAGCCAGTTTTACCTGTTTTATGGTTCGAACTGGTTTTAGCCGGTTTGAGCCGGTTTGAACCGGTTTGAGCCAGTTTGAACTAGTTTAAACTCGTTTGAGCCAGTTTGAGCCAGTTTGAACAAGTTTAACCACTTTAACCCGGTTTGAGCCAGTTTGAGCCAGTTTGAACCAGTTTGAGCCAGTTTGAACCAGCTTAAAAGGGTTTGAGCCAGTTTGAACTAGTTTAAACCGTTTGAACCGGTTTGAGCCAGTTTGAACCAGTTTGAACTATTTGGACCAGTTTAAACCGAATTTGAGCCAGTTTGAGCCAGTTTGAACAGTTTAAACTGGTTTGAGTCAGTTTGAGCCATTTTGAACCAGATTAAACCGGTTTGAGCCAGTTTGAACCAGTTTAAACCGGTTTGAGCCAGTTTGAACCGGTTTGAGCCAGTTTGAACCAGTTTAAACCGGTTTGAGACAGCTTGAACCAGTTTAAACCGGTTTGAACCGATTTGAACCGGTTTGAGCCAGTTTTAACCGGTTTACGGTTTGAACTGGTTTTAGCCGGTTTGAGCCGTTTGAACCGGTTTGAGCCAGTTTGAACCAGCTTGAGCCTATTTGAACAAGTTTAAACCGGTTTGAGCCAGTTTGAAGTAGTTTAAACCGGTTTGAGACAGTTTGAACGAGTTTAAACTGGTTTGAACTGGTTGAACCAGTTTTAACCAGTTTAAACTGGTTTGAGCCAGTTTGAACCAGTTTGAGCCAGTTTGAACCAGCTTAAAAGGGTTTGAGCCAGATTGAACTAGTTTAAACCGGTTTGAACTGGTTTGAGCCAGTTTGAACTAGTTTGAACTATTTGAACCAGTTTGAGCCAGTTTGAGCCGGTTTGAACCAGTTTAAACTGGTTTGAACCGGTTTGAGCCAGTTTGAACTGGTTTGAGCGAGTATGAGCCAGTTTGAGCCAGTTTAAACCGGAACCGGTATACGGTTTGAACCAGTTTGAGCCGGTTTGAGCCAGTTTGAACCCGGTTGAACCAGTTTGAACTGGGTTGATCCAGTTTGAGCCAGTTTGAGCCAGTTTGAACCCGGTTTACCGTTTGAACTGGTTTGAGCCGGTTTGAGCCGGTTTGAACTGGTTTGAGCCGGTTTGAACCAGTATGATTCAGTTTATACCAGTTTAAACCGGTTTGAGCCAGTTTGAACCAGTTTAAACCAGTTGGAGCCAGTTTGAACCAGTTTTAACTAGTTTGAGCCAGTTTGAGCCAGTTTGAACCAGTTCAAACCGGTTTGAACCGGTATACGGTTTGAACCAGTTTGAGCCGGTTTGAGCCAGCTTGAACCCGGTTGAACCAGTTTGAACTGGGTTGATCCAGTTTGAGCCAGTTTGAGCCAGTTTGAACCCGGTTTACCGTTTGAACTGGTTTGAGCCGGTTTGAGCCGGTTTGAACTGGTTTGAGCCGGTTTGAACCAGTATGATTCAGTTTATACCAGTTTAAACCGGTTTGAGCCAGTTTGAACCAGTTTAAACCAGTTGGAGCCAGTTTGAACCAGTTTAAACTGGTTTGAGCCAGTTTGAGCCAGTTTGACCAGTTTGAACCACTGGTTTGAGTCAGTTTGAGCCAGTTTCAACCAGTTTAAACCGGTTTGAGCCAGTTTGAACCAGTTTGAACTAATTTAAACTGGTTTGAACCGGTTTGAACCAGTTTGAACCAGTTTGAACTATTTGAACCAGTTTGAGCCAGTGAACTAGTTTAAACTGGTTTGAACCAGTGTAGTGTAGTTCCTATCATCCCAATAGGCTCTGCGCATTGGAATAATACCTACAGCAGTAAAGGCCTAGGCCAGACGTTAACTAGGTCTACTACTGTCGATACTAGACTTAAAGTTTTGGGTTTGCCAGCTTAGCTCAGAGTTCACTAGAAACTTTCTCGAATGTTCAGGAAAGAATTAACTCCCCTGATTAGACAAGAAGGGATTTAGTTTCTGACAACCATAGAACATGACAACTTTGCTCTCCCCTAATCAAGAGTATATCTCGAGAGTCGTGTGAACAAAAGGCAATTTATTTTACTCAGTCAGTACGTGCATTCTTAGTCTCATCAGAATGTAGAGAAAAGGAAGAGACGGGCGTGTTCAATAAAAAGGTGTTATTTATTGATCAGTCTCTTTTCTCATACAAGAGAAATGGATCGATATTATTGCAATACTTATAGCTAAGTAAAGTGCATACATTAAAAGCAATAGTATAAAATAATACTGTAAAAACATTGATATGGTTTCTAAGCCATAATATGTTTTAAAATGAATAAAATATATTACATACACATATACATTTGACTAAACATACTCAACTGGTGTTTCTAGATACGCCTACCCCGTGTACCTGACCTAAGTCTAATACGTGGGCGGGAATAGAAGTTACAGTTTAAGTTAAGTTTGTTTTTGCCAAGTGAATAACTAAAGAATTCTCTGTGAGGGGTCATTCAGTTCTGTACCTGGAAGTTAGGATGAATGAGGAATGGTATCTCTCTCTCTGGTCTCGATATTCCAGGCTGCCTGCGAGGGCTACCCAGAAACTCCAGTGCTGGATTCTCGGCAGGAGAAAGCAGCGCGTCTCTCAGCGCGTCAGGAAGGCGGGGCTGCTGCCAGCGGGGTCTGCTCTGCTCTTGGCTTCGGCAAGTATGGCTGCTCAGTCTCGTCACCACGCGTGTGTTTGCATAGGGCAAGATCGGTAATATTTATACCTTTAAGGTGCCGAGATTGACGTAAGGATGGACATAGATACGTCAATAAGGATGTCATACGACTTGCTCGTTAGCACATTCTTTTACTGAAGTTCTCAGTGAAATCAAAACAATGGCCGCAGGGTTTTGCCCAGGTTGTCATAGGTTTGATTTATTATGAGAACTCCGTATGCCTTATCAGGGGCTGGAGGAATATCGCTTGTCTAATTAGATCGCAAGCGTTATGACCTAATCAGATAACACGTTCCTGTGCCGTAGTGTGACTGCGTCAGATAACGGTATCTGCATCATGGGGGTTTTCTGCCTCATGGGCTGACTGCTAGTTAACTTGTTGGTTTGTTTAACTAGAATAGGGTCAGGAATAGGGGGATCGATTCAGAACCTATAGGAATACATGACACCCACTCCACGCTAACTATGGACATATTTACTAATCTAGGCATAGTATAACATAGTACAACATACTATAGAGTAGTGTGTATACCTTACCACCCCAAAATTAACCCTGGGCGTAGTTCGCGTAGCCGCACTCCGCGAAGCTACGCGAAGCCGCACTTGCACTCCGCGAGCTACGTGTAGCTCCGCGGACATGCGTAGTAGCTTGCTAGACCCGTTCGCGCGCCGTTTTTCGTCTTCGGGAGCGCGGTGCGCGTGTTCGGGGCGCTGCCTGCATGCTCGCAATAGCTAGCGCGCTAAGTTACTCAATGAGGTTTGTCCCGCCCGCTTGCGTTCCCTTATTTCCGGTTCCGGGTCACAAGTAACGTGTTCGCGTTGTGTTAGACATGTTCGGGAACTCATCTTCTCGTTCGCACTGCCAAAGTGCGTGATCGCGTCAAATATCGCGCGAACTTACCGCGGCGGTCGCGACGGGCAGAGCCATCTTCGATTTCACACTCTGGCTATGGTTTTGGGCCTACTTCAGCATCTCACTCCTATCTCTTCCATCCTGGTCTTTTCCCTCAGTTTTTCTAACTTTCTTTACTTCTTACCTATTTCTGTCTGTGCCTAGGTGTATATTTCTCATTTTATTTTTACTTTTACCACTTTTTTTGCAACTTTTCTCTTGTTTTATATTACTTCCTTCTTTTATCTTTCTTCTTTCTTCCCCTAACCTTTTTGTCTTCAACTTTCCTTCTCCCCTCCACCCAGAACCATGGTGAAGGGTGCCAGCAGAATCGGCGGCTCAAAGGGCAAGGCGGCTGTGCCTAAAAAAACCAGGCTGCCTTGCGGCAGAATGCGCCCGGCAGGAGTGACGCCCCGCCAACTTTTTGGGGAGGAGGAGTTGGCCGCCCTGGTCTTTTTTATCCAACGTCACCTCCCCTTGACTTTGGCAGCAGGCGGCAGGCCCGGCTCCGGATACCAGCACATTGAAGAGCGTCTCCGGCGGTGGGCGAAGGTGCGCCGTGCAGTCTTCCGCTGCTCCGGTATCCGGCGTACCCACCATCAGCTGTCCCACCGCTGGGCCGACATTTTGGACCGGGAGCAGGACCTGTTGGACCTGCTTGGTGTGGAGGTTGTGGGTCTTGGTGAGTGGCTACCCCAAAAATAAAGTGTGTATATATATATATATATATATATATATATATATATATATATATATATATATATATATATATATATATATATATTTATATACATATAGATTATATATATATATATATATACATATATATATATATATAGTTGTATAAATATTGTTATTGTATCTTTGTAAATATTGGCTGAATAAGTAACGCGATGACTGTTGCCCCTAGTTACATTTGCGATGTATTCCGGTATATCTACTGTCATTGTATGACAGTGTTCTTGTTCTTCACTGGCTCTTGCGTGTTGTTTCAACTTGGCGCTAGCTGTTGCTGTTTATTGATGTGAGATTTTCTTTATTGCTGAGAACTGAAGTTAGTTAATGCTATTAATAGAGTCTTGTCCTTCCTTTGTCCGTCAGTGAAATAACGGTGGATGGATAATTGTACGTTGTTTGCATATTGTAGCATTTTTTTCACGGCCTTCTCTTCTGCATGAATGGAATCCTTTTCTTGCAAAGAATGCTAACGTTACTTTGTTCTTCTTACCTCAGCCAGGGCCGGCTCTAGGGGGCATGTGCAAGCTGTGCAACTGCACAGGGGCACCAAACTTCAGGGGCCACCGCACCAATAGATATCCTTAATTTAATAATACTCTAAGGATGGATACATATTTGCGTTGCGGCCCCTGGCATGGATTTGTTGCCTCCGGCTCTGTTCCACTGTAGCAGTGTGATTTGCAATTATGTCTATGTTTCACATCACTCAATGTATTTATCTATGTTTATTATTTTAATTTTTACATGAACCACAGAACCCAGGGGCAAGCAGAATACAGGGACCGAGTCGGCGGGTGAACCACCAGTTACACAGAGCTCCTCTACTGAGGATCCTGCTGCTGTCCCCAGTAAGTCCAACAGTGCTTGTTTTTTCCTCTGTAATGTGTCTGCAGTGCTTTGTCAATTGACAGCAACCAAGTAGGCATCCAGAATGATGTTTGTCTAGTATTTTTGTAAACGTTAGTATACCACTACTAGTCTTGTGGGTATTCTTCTATCTCCTATGGAGTTATATACATATTACACAACTATGTAACTATGCACACGAAAATTGGATGTTGTTGGTACTGATAGGCAGGTTGGACCTTACTTACACCTCAGTCACAGAACTCTGAGGAACGCACAATTCACTGAACGTCAGCCTATATGGCCTGAGTCATTGGTCTATTGTTCAAATCACACTCCTGAACCCCAATACCAAGATGCCGAATTCTTTTAGGACACAAACCGTTACCTAAGAAACCCCCTTTTGCTCACTCACTCGTGTGAGTCTCTAAGACAACAGACACTGAAAATAAACTTCAGAGTCAAAGTGGTCATTCAAAAGCTTTATTTTGTTAGAAGTAAGTAAGTAACATCAATGTTTTTAAGTGCTTCCGTCCAATACGTTGAAGGGCCCACCAGAAAAAATCCAGAGTTAAAACAGGCATAATAAAGTAATCAACATTTGTACAGCTACTAGTGCACAATAGGGAAATGTGGCAACTATCGGAGACCTCTCACCAACGTATACTGGTCAGATATTCCTCTTTTTTTGTAAGCTATGGAAATGTCCGCTTCGTAGAAGGCAATCTTCTCACCTGCCGAAAAATAATGACAAAAGTGGTGCACGTTAGACAGTATTAAATACATTTATGCCAGTTTTATGCAGCCATGCTAAAAAGAAGTTGTAACCTGTAAGCAAACTCTATCCCACAATCCACATAGAAAACTTAAATACGGGCCCTTTTACTTTCCCACCTCTTCAGGTGTATGCATTGAACAATGATGTGTTGCCCCAGAGCGTCTTCTCGTACTGCGCAACAAGCTGCGAGTTAACACATGCGCAAAACTGGATACATTGATGTACAAAGGTTACATAGTTCACTTCCAATTTCCAAGGACTAGAGTAGCAGGACAGATGAGATGAGCTTGGGTACCATACCATAACAATGAATGCTAATAAGATGTGTAGTGACTCTGCTGTACTATGCAATGTGGACTCATACTGATTACGTACGTTGGACTTAACTGTTTTGAAGAACTCCATTCTTGGTGAACAAGTACAAAGGGGGCTGTGCATCCATCTAAAAAGGCGTACTTATTTTTATAGGTGCAGAACCCTTACCATCGACCAGTGCCGACGGGGACAGCGGCGCTGCTTCAGCGCTCCCGGCGGGGACAGGAGGAACAGAGGCACCTACACCAGCAGCAGTGGGGGGGGAGCCAACAGCGGCGGGCGATGGTAAGTTACATTCAATAGTGATCTGCATTACTTGGTGGGAGGGGAAAACTTTCTCACTGTACTCTACTGGAAAATATATGATGTTACCTTTACTTGTCATTAGCATGCTAAGCATTACCACTACAGTAATGCAAGTGCCTGATAGCAGTCAGATGCATGGGTTGTTGTTAAAGCATGTAAAGGGGAAAACACAGCTGCCAGCGTGGTTGGGAGACACACCCAATACCGGTGGTTAGTGGATAGTCTCAGCAGCTGCGGTGTTTTGGGCAAACCCAAAGGCAAGGGAAGGAGGGGACGACTGGGTGCATGGGTCGTTGCTGGTGAAACACAAACCAAATAAGGTTTGTTGCGCGGTATAAAGTATTATAGTCTTTACTAGACATGTGCTACTAGCTGCCCCCTGTTAATTAATGTTACTTTGAGAGTGTTCCCGCCTTCCCGGAACAAAAGGAGATATGTAAAAGACAGGTGTTCGTTCTAATGTGTGTGACCGTTGAAGTACACCCATGCTAATAGGGCAGGCATAAAGCCGTGACAAAAAGTCCGACAAATTAATAGAGGCTGTAGAATGTTCAAGATAGACGCAACACAATTTCTGGTACTCAGCTTGCTTGCTAGTGCTACTGTGCCGCCCACTATGTGTTGAATCAATGTTGTGTTCTTGATTTGCGGGGAGTTTGGATTAACAATTCTGTTTCTTTCTTTATAGTTACTCCTTCCCAAAAACCAACCAGGAAGGAGTTGGCAGTCCGGGCCCGGCAGCGGAAACTGCAGGCAATTGTAGAGGCCTACCGCCGGCTGGTGGATCAGGCCGAGGAGGAGGAGGAGGAGGCGGCGGCAGCAGCTGCTGCCTCTTCCAATGCCCCGGGCCCCAAGCCTGCAGGACTACGTCGCCGTGGTCAGGCAGCCGCCCGCCGCCGCATTGTTACATCTTCGGCGGCCCCCCCACAACAACAACAACAACAACATGCATGCAAGTGTAGGTGCCGTGATTTCAAAGCAAAGATTCTCCGCCGGGTAGCGAAGTTGGAGGAGGAGCGGAAGAAGCAGGAGGACGGTCTAGAGGAGCGTGTCAAGATACTGGTGGACAAACACCTGAAAGCCCGCCGGCTTTGAAATGGACCCTGTTTTTTGCCCCTTTTTTAATCCTTTTGTTGGTGGGTGGGATGTGGGAGTTGGGGTGTACATTTGGGTTGAAATTTGGTTGGGGTTAGGGGAGGGTAGGGACAGCTCTGGGTCAGGGGGTTACATTAGTTATATATTTTATTTTTCTATTATCATTATTAAAATATAAAAATAAAACAAAGATATTATTTTCACAAGAAAACATTTGAAGTTCATTTGTGTTTGTTGGGGGGGTGGAGGGGGGACTGTTTCACCAAATAATGTACGTTGTGCAACATGAACATGCACTACGAACGATAAATTAAGTACTGACTGCACCTGTAGTAGTAGGGTCACAAGTGCATAAATAATTTATATTATTAAATAACATGGGAAAATTGCCCATCACGTGAGTCTGAAGTTACTACTAGTATACTTTAATTCCATGCACATTTGCTCAGAGTCGGCTAAACAATCCTATGCAATGCATTGCATCATTCCTTTAACATACCTGTCCTAGTTGTCAGGGAAGAGGAGCTCGTCCTCAAACTCTGTGCGTTCAGACAGAAGTAGGTCATGTAACCCAGTAGTGAGGACGTCTTCTTCACACTCGCTTTCTTCATCCGGCGGTGATTCACGTACTTGATAGTCTGGTGGTATGAAGCGTTGATTCATTTTTATCATTGTCAGCCGCTCCACGCTTTTGGGGGAGAGACTAGTCCTTTTCGATGTGACAATGGCACCAGCAGCACTGAAAACCCGCTCAGAGGAGACACTGGCTACAGGACAAGCCAGATACTTTATCGCCAGCCTGCTCAGCACTGGCCACTGTCTCCTTCTTTCATACCAATAGACCAATGGGCTTTGCTCCATGAACACCTCTGTTGTGTCATCCAGATAGGCCTGAACCATCCGCTCAATGTTCATTGGTGCTCGGCTTTGCTGGTCCTCTTTTCCCTTTGCAACAGCAACGGACTTACCCATCCCTTTCTGTATAAAAAAAGCAGTTATGCTTTTGGTTGGGTCTGCTGAATCAGATCGTGTAGGTGCTGCTTTTGGTACTGTTGGTGCCTGCTGGAAAGCAGACGCACTGCTCTCACGCTGTGAAGAACTTGCGTCAGGAGTACTTGGACTGGCCTGGGCTGGCAGTGGCAGGCCTTTAAGTAACAGCCGTTCAGTTTCTAACTCATTAGCTTCCGCAGCTATGGAAGTTTTGTACTTGTCAACATCCTCATCTGAAAATGGAATTACTTCGTTACTGCTGACAAATAATTTGTACCGTGGATCCAAGATTGTTGCAGTTATGTAATGTTCACCTGACACAATATTGTTGAGCCTTACATTTTCACACAAGCGGTTGACTAAGCCCTTGGCTAAGGTATATGCATCAACTTTTTGTTCGTCACCTTCGTATGTTTCACAGACCTCCTTCACCTGTTGCTCAAGCATGTACAACAATGGGATGGCTTGGCCCATAGTACAGTCCTCCCTGCTAACTGCACGTGTGAAGACCTCAAAGGGTTGTAGCATCTCTGTGATGCATTTAATGAGGTCCCACTGCCACATCTCAATGGTCAGGGCTTTAAGATTAACAGTAGGATCCCCTAATCTTCTTGACATGACATAAGCATTCAGTGGGATGTACTGCTCAAAGAGACGCTCAAGCATGAAATAAGTTGAGTTCCAACGTGTTGGGACCTCCTGTATCAGTGCTTTGACTGGCAACCTATGCTCTTGCTGAATGACCCGTAGCAGCTTCCGTCCTTTGAAAGAATGGTTAAAGTGCGTGCATATTCTTCTGCAGATGGCCATTATGTTGCTGACTTTGGCTTCATTTTTCAGAAAGTCTTGCACGACTAAGTTTATGCAGTGTGCCAAACAGGGTACCCTGAAATAATGTCCTTCTCTCATTGCCTTCACTACATTACTGCCATTGTCGGTGGAAACAAAACCAATCTTAAGGCCTCTTGGTTTCAGCCATTCAAAGACCTTGTCATTAAAGTCAGACAAAATGTTTTCAGCAGTATGACTTTTGTCCATACCAAACATGGCTATAGTTGCATGTCTGCGCGTATCATTAAAAATTCCAGCAACGTCACGGAGGCCTGAAGTTAACTTGTCTTTAACACCTGCAAAAGAGATCCAGTGTGCGGTGATGCACATGAAATCTGTAGCATCGCAACTGCTCCACATGTCTGTTGTCAGGTGGATACAATGGACAACACTCTGTTGTAAGGCTTTCCCAATCAATTCCAGCACATCGTGGTGTAGTGCTGGAACAGCCACTCGGGCAAAATAGTAGCGACTGGGAACGTTCCATTTTGGGCAGAGGGTTGCCACTAATTCCAGAAATCCAACAGCCTCAACAAATGAAAATGGGAGAAGGTCCAGTGCTAACATTTTCGCAAGTTTGGCATTGTATAAACGTGCTACTGGGTGGTTCCGCTCGTACTTTCCCTCCTGCCTTAACATGCTAGGAATGGTAAGCTGCTTTGCATGTCTTTGAGTTGTGCTAGACGGACCACCTTGCATCGCAGACTTTGCACTCCTTGGTGTTTCCAGCTGACTCTGGTGCCACTGAGAAGTTGCAGATGCGGAGGATGTGGTCTTTACCACTCCAGTGCTGGCGACAGGGGTCGATTGTGTACCACTCCTAGATAGAAGGTCATCGTCTCCCTCTTCTTCTACCTCCTGATCAACCATGAGTGGACCTTGTACCACTGTATCCCCACCAACAGGAGTGCTAACATTTTTTAAGCTTGCAAGGTGGTTCTCCCACCTGATCACGTGTGTTTTTTTCAAATGGGTCGTTTGGCCTCCAGTCCCATAGTTTGTACCAAGCTTACCACGACTAACATTGGCATGACAAATGGTGCATACAGCAATGTTCTCCTGAACTGGGTGAACCGTAAAGAAGTCCCACACTGGGGAGGTAAACTTTTGTCTCCTGCCATAGGAAGAGGAGGACCCACTGCCAATGCCGGATGGACTGGAGGATTGTGGAATTTCACTATGGGACAGCTCAGTCCTAGTACTGCCACTACCTCCTTCTGTTGAAGTGGCGCTTCTGCTGGATGTCGGATGCTGCCGGGCCTTCGCTGTTGAAAAAATTGGAGCTGGTGTTACTGTGGGTGTTGAGTGTGTAGGAGTTATGCGTGGTACCTGCTCATCAGTCATTGCAGCATTTCTGGATAGGGTGAAAATGTTTGTCTCTACATCCTCTGCACCAGGAATAACGCTTGTGATGATGACAGTGTCAGACCCGTCTTTATCACCAGCAGTATCCTGCTCACCTACATCGACCTCCATAAGTTCAAGCCTGCCTGGAAACTTCCTTTTTCCTAGCATGGTCTTCTTGGGATGTCTCTCCTTTGAATGCGCAGATAGTTGTGGCTGCCAATCCGTATCAAGGTCATCGGAAGGGATGCTTTGCGAAGAACTCGATGCACTAACCCTCCTTTCCCTTGGTGAATTCGAAGGAAATAGATCACCTACAGAAGTGGCTTCCTCTTCTTCTTGCTCGGAAGGAGGCTCTACTTCCTGAACTGCCCCGACTTCGGGAGGAACAACTACTACTATTTGGTGCGGAGATGGTGGTTGTTGTTCTTGAGGAAGTACTATTGCGGGCTGGGGTTTTTCAACAACAACTGTTGCGGGCGGTGGTTGTGGTTGTTCAACAACTGTTGCGGGAAGTGGTTGTGGTTGTGGGTGAACAACTCCTATTGCGGGCGGTGGTTGTGGTTGTTGAACATCTACTGCTGGCGGTGGTTGTTGAGCACTTCCATCTTGCGTGGATTGTGTACTACTTTGAGACAGCGATAAGTTTAGTTCTGGCTCAGTATCACTGCTCGCAAGCAGAAGGCTGGCTACCTCTTCGACCCTCATCATGTGCTTGGCCCTGGGATGCTGGCTTGCCCCCACTAATGCAGATGTGCTGGTCCCAGCTTGCGCCCCAGACCCCGCTGCTGCAGGCGTACCTTTTGGGGTGCCAAAAAAGGTTTTGGGGTCCATACCAGACTTAAGTGACACTTCCTTCTGCTGTTCCTTCTTCGCAGCAACTTTCTTTGTGGTGGAGGACCTGGTAGCTTTCTTAGGGCCCATCTTCTTCTGATGTCAGTCAGCTCACAGCAGCACAAATTGCAGAGATGTCTGGTCAGATGAGTCACACACCACACGTGGCGTACAACTGAAGGAAGTCCGTCTGGCGGTAGAACGAGCGATGGATGAAAAAACAACCAGCACCTCCTCAGTCTTTTTTGTGCACCTACAAGTAAAGAAGGCAGAACAACATCAGTCAAACAAGCAGTAAGGCAACATGAACAATTGAAAGACACACAGGTCAATGTATAAAAGACAAAACAGAAGACTAATAATACCAGTCCAGCAGCACCACAGCTCAAAGGCCACATGAAGTCCAGAAAGAACCAATAAAGTGAAGCAGGCCTATAGATACCAATATGGACAGAAAAACGAGGATGCCTGCTGCACATGACAGGTTAATGTGCAAGGAATAAATAGCCCATGGCTAAGACAGAGGTTGTAAACATAACACCGCAAAAACACATACAAAGAAACCCCTGCCCAGGCTCCCAAAACAACAACCAAATGACAAATTCTGTTTTTTTGGGTGCACAAGAAAGACCTGCAACATTTTTGAGAAACTTTTATGCAACTCGGGACATATTGTCCGCGAGAATGCTAAATCGGCATGTTCGGCAGCGCGAACGGAATAAAAAGTCGTGTTCGCGTTCCCGAGCAAGTACATTGAGTGCGCGAACACGACAAAAAATGTAAGTTCACGTGCTCACATGGTGCGAAGTTACCAAAACTACCCAAGCTGTATTCCTAGGGTTACCTAATGGCAGAAATTGACAGAGTATTTAAAGTTTAAACACACCCAAAACCAGAAATACCCCACACATAAAAATAAGATTTTCTATATCAATCCAAGCCATCCATGATTTTCACATTAAGGGTACACCACAAAAACAGTTGATTAACTTTCATGACCCTATGAGTAGTACCTATGGCCTACTGCCAGAGTAGGCCACAAGGTTGGAGGCCTATGCCTATGGCAAAAGCACAAAGGAAGGACACACAAAATGGCCGCCGACATAGGGCCTGGCCACCAACAACAACATGGCAAAATCACAAAGGATGTATACACAAAATGGCCTCCACCACATGGCCTGGCCACCAACAACAACATGGCAAAATATATCACAAAGGAAGCATACACAAAATGGCCGCCACCACATGGCCTGGCCACCAACAACAACATGGCAAAATCACAAAGGATGTATATACAAAATGGCCTCCACCACATGGCCTGGCCACCAACAACAACATGGCAAAATAAATCACAAAGGAAGCATACACAAAAAGATCACCACCATAGGGCCTGGCCACCAACAACAACATGGACAACTTTACAAAATGGCCTCCACCACATGGCCTGGCCACCAACAACAACATGGCAAAATAAATCACAAAGGAAGCATACACAAAATGGCCGCCACCACATGGCCTGGCCACCAACAACAACATGACAAGAAAGAGAAGACAGACAATAATGCCTATGGCAAAGGGACAATGCTTTGCTTCAGAAAATGGACACACCACACCACCGCCCAAATTGGTCACCCCACCCCAAAAAAAAAAAAAAAATAACAGAGGAGAGAAAATGGAAGTGGTCCATGCTCCAAAAAGAGAAAAGTACTACCAAAATGAGAACATAACATAAATGAGGAATTTTTAGGTGCACAAGAAAGACCTGCAACATTTTTGAGAAACTTTTATGCAACTCGGGACATATTGTCCGCGAGAATGCTAAATCGGCATGTTCGGCAGCGCGAACGGAATAAAAAGTCGTGTTCGCGTTCCCGAGCAAGTACATTGAGTGCGCGAACAAGACAAAAAATGTAAGTTCACGTGCTCACATGGTGCGAAGTTACCAAAACTACCCAAGCTGTATTCCTAGGGTTACCTAATGGCAGAAATTGACAGAGTATTTAAAGTTTAAACACACCCAAAACCAGAAATACCCCACACATAAAAATAAGATTTTCTATATCAATCCAAGCCATCCATGTTTTTCACATTAAGGGTACACCACAAAAACAGTTGATTAACTTTCATGACCCTATGAGTAGTACCTATGGCCTACTGCCAGAGTAGGCCACAAGGTTGGAGGCCTATGGCAAGAGCAAAGTGGCTGGAAACATTAAATGGCCGCCAACACATGGCCAGGCCAACCACAGAAAGTTAATACAATGAACTCATGCATGCCTACACACTAACTACATGGGGTACTAGGGTCACATATTGGCTTAAAAATTAGAAACATTTTAAATTCCACAAAATGCAATGTTAGAAAAAAATTACAATTTGGGACCTCATGAAAGTACAGGCCTCCATCAATAATTTCATTCCAGGATTGAATACTGTTGTTAAAAAAAAAATCAAATCAAACAAACACAAGTCTACATCACTCATACATTACACAAACTTACTTGAAAAAGAGAATTCCAATTCAAAAAGTCCTCATTAAATCCAAGGTAAATCAGTAATGCAGCCAACACAGACAGAAAGTGATCCTTCCAGCTCAAAATCCAAAGGAAAGTGAGCACCACATGGACAAAGCACTGGGAGGAGCCTGGTGGACAGGAACAGGAAGTTGTAAACTCAAGAGCCCTTCCTCCTTACTCTGCAAAACAAGAGTAGAAACAAAAAGAGGGGTCCTTCCCCCCTAAAAATAAAGCCAAAGGTACAACTTTAAGGTTTTTTGCTTTTTTTTCCTAACCAAAATGGTAATTTATTATGGTTTTAACATGCTCGCGAGTTATTCTGTGCAAGAATGCAGTTTCTGCGTGTTCGGCAACTCGATCTTACCAAAAAGCATCCTCGCGCATCCTTATGACGCTATCTCGCATCAAAATGACGTTATCGCGTTCGCACAGTCGCACGGGACTGTGCGAGAGTGTTTCCAAACATGGTGGCACAAGCGACCAGGAAAAAACGAACGCAGAACGAAGGTAAGCCATTGCCGCGCACGCGATAATGTTATTCAGCGCGCGAGAACTACGCTACGCACCGGATCGCGGAGTTATCGACAGCTACGCGTTCTCCGCGGAACGCGGAGCTGCCGAAACTCCGCAAGCTCCGCGAACGGAGCGTAGTTCTTCGCCCAGGGTTACCCAAAATACATAAATGCATTTTGAAATTCTTCAAATATACGGAAAATTTGCAGACATATATATTGTATGCACTCAAGCTATGGAATAATGCTAAAGTAATCACGCATTTGTATACATTATTGCTTATTTGGTATATGAGAATTACACATGAAATGGTTTCTTAAATACAGAAAAAAGTTTCGAGACCATTCCATCACAGAATAAAATATTTGTGAACATACCAGCGGGCAGCTAAAGTCTATAAAGTATCTAAAAAGTAGAAATCTTAGTTCTTTAGGAATAGTTTTTTACTTTAAGCAGAAGATAAGTGTCCCGAAAAACCGAAAAAATGAATTGGGGCTTCTGAAAGAGTTGCTGTCCGTGAACTGGAGTGAAAAAAAGTTCATGTGACTTTATTATTTAAAGTTGAAGGCCGAATTCAGGGAACGCCGTGTGCGAGCTTGCTCAAAAGTCTCTATTTCTGTTCGGGTGAGAACATCATATCAGTTAGGCTTTCGAAAAAACTGTCAACAGCTTCCTGGGAAAGTTCCACTAACTCGGAAATAGGTGTAATCATGCAGTCTTGTGCATGATTGTCTCCATTGACATTCTGATTCGCATTGCTGACAGAAGGTCGTACCTGTTCGATGCTGCTTTCATCTTGAACTTCACTACCCATCAATCGTAGTGGTGAAGCTTCCACGAATGCCGTCATCAGGATTGGTAGCCTTTGAGGGCAGCACAAAGCATGAACCTTGATCGGGCTCAACAATGTTTCTGCATCCATCGGCGCATCCGATTGTAGCGTCAGACAGGTGTCTAACACGCATTCTTCTCCGCATAGCAGACACCTTAATACAGGTAAAACACATCTTTGCCACATTGGTCGAAATGATAGAAACCAAGTCATGTTCAGGTCTCTAAGCCGGGAGAGTCCCAGGATTTTTGATATCCGGTCCCGGTATCCAATGGCTAGGATTGTTTCTTCCCTTGTCGCAAGAGTTTTGTCTGTGACATGGGTTGCCATAACGAAAAATAAGGACTAAGAATAGGATTCCTGCAATTAGTCCCAAGATCAGGGGAAGTCCGCCAAAAATCGAATGGACGAAATCTGGAAAAATACCCAGTATGGCTTTGAATGGTGTTAATGCCATCGAAAATACTGTCTTAAATACCTTTGAGACCCCATTGGTATCAGAAATATTTAAGATTTCATGCAGGATTTACGCGAAATGTACGGGGGAATTAGTTGATAATAATGTATGTATCTCTGCAGTCGTCCTTGCGACTTGTAGATCATACGTTTCTTTTGATGACGAGAGCCTGGTAGGCGTCTGAAGAAGCACTGTTTTCATTCTGCTTAAAGTATCTATTCGAATAGAAGTAATTTTCAAATCGGGCCATGCCCTTGCCTCCCTGTCTGGGAAGGAGCTGGGGAACAATGAGCGTCCACAGCACTTGACCTTCGCAGTAGTAGTTACTAGATAAGGAGTCCCGGGCATAAGACTACAACATCTGCGGTCTACAATAAGAATGTAACTCCCATTATAGAGTCTTTGAAAGAATGGTTCTATTTCTGTTGCAGGTGCGCCTTGCTGGTGACATGAAAGGTTGTATGAATTCCCTTCACAGGCTCCATGCAAACTAATTCCGTTACACAGAACTGTGCCACTTAGTGACATCGCACAATTGTTGCCACTAAGAAACACTTTCTGTCCTTTATTACTGACACATGCATGTGAATTGGGCAGGTTCCATGTTGTTTTAAGGTACCCCTTTCCCAATTTCTCGTACATGCCAGCCTGTATATATTTTTGGCAGTATTGAAACCTGAAGGTTGAGATTGGAATATTTATTATCCCATGTATTATCCATTCACTGACAGGTCGTTCTGACATTGTCACTGGTAATCTTTCGAGTTTTTCTATGCTCAAGATTGTATAATCAGCACCCTTTTGTGCCATACTGATTTGTCTATCAGTAAGGTTAAAGATTTGGAATAATGACGTTGTGTTGATTAGACGCCAAGGCACATAGCCTGAACGCAGATTTTGTAACGTCCAGCCAAGCTGTACAATAGAACGCAATTGTGACTGACCGTGTTGTAATAACAGTAAGTCTTGCGATAATATATCGATTGCTGAAGACACAATGCTGTCCAAAGAAAAAATTCTGGAGGACAGAGTCATTAAGTAGTGTGAAGAAAATCCCAGGACGTCTAATGTACACTGTGAACACTCGGGATAGATCAGTAGTCAAGCAGGAAAATCACGAGTTTTAACAAAATCTATATAAAATATATATTTTTAATGAATATTTGTTTAAAAACAACATATAAAATAGGACCGTAAGGTCAAACCAATTAATAAGAATAAAAAATAGATCAATAACATACAATTCTAATAATCAAACAACATAAAAGTCTTAATTAATACAGAAAATGGACAAAAATGCATGTAATACGTCAAATATTAAAAAAGAGCATAAGAACTCAACAGAGTCATTAACCCATTGTCCACTACAGAAAGTGATTTTTCCAAATTAATACGGTCAATTTCCCGTATTCTCTCTGCTGTTTCAATTTGAGTAACCTTCCAGGCCTCATTGTATGCTGCATCTACAGAGGCTGCTATGAAACGCTTTTGACGCTGTTTGCGTGGTCCCATAGTGAAATCACGCAAGTCAGCACCATCAGTAAGTAAAGTTAGGTGTTGCTTAATTTCTGCCAGTGTGGAAGTTTGTAGCCATTGAAGGCATAATTTGCCCACACTGTAGGTGGTTATTATCCCTGGGTGATGTCTTTGGGGATATCTAGGGTCTGGCCTGGTCATTTTGAACCCCTGCGTTTTGTTCAGGAATCTGTCTTGACAGTTATTAGTATCTGTGGGCCAGATCAACCACTGTTTCCAATCAGGATGTGTTCTATTTTGGTTTAATATATGGTTTACGTCTATCTCTTCATCTGTATCAGAGTTATTGCTAAACATTGTTGGCTTTGGAATAGACGGTTTATTTAAATCTTTGATTTTGGCTAAGCCAAGACAGGTGGTCTGTTGAACAGTGTCATTTAAAAATATCATTTGTTCTGGGATCATGCAGGCTCTAAACAAAGCTTCTATACCCTGTACTTGCCATTCTTTTGTACCCCAAACACTTTTCAATTCAACATTTTTGTCCCAATAATCAAATCCAAATGTATTCATTTTTTCAAAGAATGAGTCTGAATATAACAATTTTGTGTTGGTTATCATGGTCTTGGTCCCTGTCTTGTTTGACAATTTAAAATAAAATGCTTCAGCATTACTTGTGTTAAAACCTGAAAAATATGAATATTTGTCGTAAACGGTTCTTGAGCTCCCTTTTGGAGGTGTTGCACAATGTTCCCATTGATTATAATTTAAAACATTTCTAGGTTGTGCAGATCTATGTAAAAAATGGTTACCATAGTGGTTATAACAGTACATACTATCATAATTGGTAGAACCCTGCAAATAATCATGTTTGGTAAATTTAGCAGACATTACTAAGTCAGACATCATATTATTAATGCTTTCGAAGTCCCAATCATCAGCAAATGAGTTTGGTTTTACAAAGTCACTCAAGGAGATCTTAATTTGGTGTGGATATTTCAGGATCTCGACCGGACCATAAATTTCATAGTCAGTGTTGTCCCAGGCTACCCCACCAGGTATCGGATTGGCTGTGAAGTTGGCTGAAGAAAGTTCTCTTTTCTCGACGTGTGAAGATGTGTGTGGTTTGAGGATCAAGTTGATTTTCTGACTTGCTGTGTCCATTTTAGCATATTTTCCCTCAATGAAGCGTCCCAAAGTAAGTACCATGATGAGCCAAAGTATGAGGATAAATGCACCAAAACCCACCCAAAATTCAATCCATGGAGAAATCAGATATGTTTCTTTCAGTTGTTTCAAAAGTTCTTTAGCTTTATCTTTAAAGGTTTTGATGATGGCTGTGTCTTTGATTCAGTGAAGCCTTCAGAGGAATCATCGAAGTTTATGAAGTAGCCGGAAGCAGTTCTGTCAATTGTTCCAATTGGTTCATTGGTTGCATTTTCACTTGGTACTTCATTATAGATTGGTGTGTCTCTGCTAAATGTTTTTATTTGGGTTTTCAGAGGTCTGAGTTCTATTGCATTGCTGCATAGTCCTTGTTGTTCTTCTGTAGGCGTTTCGAATGTGATGAGCCTCTTCGTAAGAACCTCTGTACTGGTAGCAAACCTTGGTGTTCTGCTACTTATTGGGAGTCCACTTGGCCTACTGTTTGTTATCGGCCACATGTTGTGGTTTTACCAGGTCGGTGGATACAACTCGGTTCTCCTTTTTACCAGCAAGTGGCGGTAGTACAACTGATCTTGTCCCGTTGACAGACAAGACAGGAACTGCTTTTCTGTAAGAAGGCCCAAATTCCTTCTTTACCGCGATCGTCTCCCTGACTAGATCCCCGACTTTAGGAGTCCAGACAGGTCTTGCTGGGACAGGTGGTGGTTCTTCAGTGGTTGTTGGCTGTTGTTTCTACTTTATGTTGCTCAGGTCTTTTCTTGTTTTGTTTAAGTCCTGCAAAATAGCCAAACGGTCTTTGATATCAAAGCTTTTTTCTTTCACCACTGAAGTCTGACTGTCAAGGTCAGAGATAATCATCCTAGTTCCGAATAATAATTCGTACGGACTGAATCCCTTCAGAGAATTTCTTGGCAAGTTATTGAGACTACGTTGGACACTTATTAGATGTTTGACCCACCCAGCTCCCGTACCTAATATCCTTTCCGTTATAGATTGCTTTATGCCTTGGTTTTTTCTTTACACCATCCCGTACCCTCAGGAAGGAAGTGAGAAGATTCCCGCTGGGCTATGCTCATTTGGCCATGTTTCCCCCCATGCTTGAGGGCTAGGGTGGAGACAATGGTCAAACATAGCATGCTCTTAGCATATATGCCATTTAGACTCGCAAATCTTTGTATAACAGTCCGGACGTCAGCCGAGTGCTGGTGATCTACATTATAAGTGGAGCTAGCCTGTATATGTTAATCGCAACCCTTCCTTTTTACTCTTGATTTTTTCCGGAGTAAAACGATGAGGTATTAAACTGTTTCTCTCCCCACTGCGATCTCTGTTGCAGTTTGGGCAGTTTTTTACAAACATGGTGTGACGCAGACTCATGCCTGGCCACCAGTACCGTGATTGTAATTCTTTCAGAGAATCTTTTAGTTTGAGGTGTCTGAGACCCTCGCCCATATGTGCGTCTGCGATTAACAAGTTTCTCCTGTCCATGTTTGGAATCACTCTATCCCCCACTCCAGGAATTCGAGCAAAAGGGACGGAGTTTGCATCGATTATGTATGTATAATTGAGTGGATAATTGATCGGTAACGCTGAGCAGTCGCCTTTTGATGACGTTTTCACCGCCAGCACTGTTTCACCGTCAATGTATTTTAATGTACGCTTTTTTCGATCTACGGGAGCCGATTTAGTGGCTGCCGCTGTGGCTGTCTCAGCCAATGAATTCCCTGCAACGTGAACGCCATCACGCTGATGACTCAGTGAGTGTGTCACGTGAGTCTTTGGTAGTTCTTTCTGTAAAAGAGCTATTTGTTCCCAGAGCAGTTTCTGCTTTATTGGTGCATCTGTGTCATCTTTGTAACCGTTTTGAATCCATGTCTGCAAATCCTTGTTATATGATTTGACGCAGTAATATGAATCTGACACTATAAGTGTCGGGAATTCGCGATCCGCATTATCTAGCGCCATTTTCAATGCTATTATTTCAGTTTGTTTTTCTGAATTAGTTTCTACTGAGTGTGATTTTGTTAATAGATGTTTTAGTTTACCTCCGCGCCACACTTCTTTTGTAATCTCACATGTGGGGTTGTATGCCTGTTCTCCCCAAACGGGGGGTTGAGCATGTCCGTCTGTATAGATTACACAGGCGTAATGTCGTAAAGGCAGAATATCGATTGGCAGAGGGTATGTTTTTTCATATTCTAGATTTTTCAATTCCTTTAGTTCTGGATCAAAGTAGTAGTGTACTTTGTCCGTTGTAATTGAATTCACCCATTGTATCCATTCCGGATTCAATGTTGTTGTTGGTAAATTACACGGTGTTGTTAATGCCTCAAAGGCTGATTCCGCTGTTCTGACTGTGATATGTCTACCGTCCGCTTGATCTTTTTCTCTAGCTATTGCGGTTTGAACTGCATAAACAATTTTTTCTTTGTTGCTGAATTTCTGTTCAGCCTCTGTGTACAAGTGTGATTTGAATGCAATTGGTACCTTTTCTCCCTCATTAGAGGTCAGGTATGTGAATCCGCATCTCCCTGGGATGACTCGAATCACAAGATTGCGTGTGTTATCACGTGTTTCTAATTTTGTTTTAATTAGCATGTCTGTTTGTAGGGATCTCAAAATTTCTGTGTGTATTTGAGTCCAATTGGATCTTTTAAAATCAGGTTTTATCAGATCATAAAGGGGTTTGACCCTTTCTGCGTAATTTGCAATGTATGTTCTTCCGAAATTTAGGAAGCCTAAAATCGACTGTAAGTTTTTTAGTGTTCTAGGTGCTTGGAGTACGGCACATTTCTCTAGGAAATTGTCAGCCAGGCTTTTGCCTTCACTTGATAACTCATATCCTAAGAATAGGACTGTCAGATGGGCAATTCTGGATTTTTTAAAGTTGAATTTGTAACCCTCTGCTGCGAACCCAAGTATTATGGTGTTCACTCTCTTCAAGTGAGTCTCCAAGTCATCATCTGTTAAGTAGATGTCATCGACATAAGATAATGCTTCATCATCATATAGTTGTAGTAATTCTGTTACTCTCGCTGAGAATACCCCCGGGCTGTTCTTGTACCCCTGGGCTAACCGACAGAATTGTTTTTGAGTGCCATTTATTGAGAATGCAGTTAAATATCTGCTCTCTGGTGCTATGTTTTGACAAAAGAATCCATTAGAGATGTCCAAGGTTGTTTTGTATTTTTTGCGCACTATGTTATTCATTAGTGCAGCACTGTGTGAGTTTTGCACTGCAAAAGTTTTGCAACATGTGTTAAGGTGTCGGTAATCCAAAACTAGACGATATGAATTGTCTGGTTTGGAGACCGGAAACAAAGGGTTGTTCATTTGTGAGGTGCAAGTTTCAATCACCCCCTGGTATTCTAGCTGATCTAGTATTTCATTTACCTGTTTTTTAGCTTCTTGCTTAATTGGGTACTGCCTTTGTGCAGTTGGTTGTGATTTTAACTGGATTTGGTGAGGAGGAGAGTCCTCATCCCATCCTACATGATTTTTATATAAGGCAGGAGCTAAAGCCACTGCCCATTTTCTGCCAAGTGTGTATTTTTTATGAATCGGGATATGATTCGAGAAGGCAGGCATAATTATTTCTTCGCCATGAGGGCACTCCCTAACAAACTCTGGTGGCCAGTCTTTTTCAGCTAGAAGGATGTCATAGCCCTCGGATAGGTTATCCCAAAATAGTCCCCTTATTTTCCTAGTCTTATCTCCCTCTATACGTAATGTTATCTCGTATATCTTGTGAGGTTTGCTAACTCTGGTGTCCGCAGTTTCCACTTGAAGATATTCATTCGTGTCCACTGTCTCCAGATGATTCATAAGGACTTTGCGAGCTATGCTCACTTCTGCTGCACTGTCTAGCATTGTCTGAGCCCACTCTCCGTTTTTCAGTTGTGTCCTCAGTATTCTCGGCATTGTTAACTACCTTGATACTGGCTACCTTCTTTTTTGGAAATTGTAATTTATTTTTTAGCTGAGCAGGTTCCTTGTCTTTGGACTTGGTGTGCTCTTCTCTTTGTTCTGATCGTCCTCTTCTTTCCGATTTCTGCGAGGAAGTCTGAAAAGATTGAGAGGGACGTGTATCAATGTCTTGATATCTATCAGGCTTTTTTATATTATCCCTATTTCTAAGGTTATATCTTTTCCCAGAGGGGTCACTCTGGGGTGACCTGTGTCTTTGGTTCGGAGATTTCTCTCTTCGCCTAGGAGACCTTCCTCTGGACTGGAATTTCTTTTCTTTAGGATTGGATTGTTTGTTTCCATCCCAGTTCTTTTTTGGTGAATTATTATTAAAAAATATTTTTTCTGGACTTTCAGTCAGTTGTGGTTTTACTGGTATTCCACCTAAACTATCTCTACCTAGTTCCTCATAGGATTTTTCTATGATTCTGGCAATTTCAGCTGGTTGGTCTGCTATATCTGTCTCTTTTAACCTCTGGCGGATCGCCACGTTTGCTGCTTCTCCCTTTATGTTGGCTAATAATATAGCAGAGACCTGCTTGAAGTCTTTTAGTAATTTCATACCAAGAGTTAAAGCGGGTTCAGGACCATATTCATCTTGAATTTGTTTTAGCACATCTGGTATTACCGAAATGGATGGAACACCGTGCGTTTTTGTGTAGATGGAAGCAAAGACTGTACCCCAAGTGTCACAGTCCTCTATGTGTGGTGCGATTCCCATTGGGAGACAGATAGTCAGAATCCTGTGCTTTTCTAGCGGGGTGGTGTCAGGAAACACCGCCTCTATTTGGGTAATTTTCTGTGCCAACCAGAATGGTATTTGTTCCCGTTTAGCCGGTACTTTACCTAGGCAGGATTGGATGTTCTGTGGTGTAATTTTATTTGTGTTCCCCTGGTGAGGGGTCAGCTGTGGAAGTTTAATCGCTGGCTGAATTGTTGATGTCCGCATCACATACTGAACTAATTGTCTATGAATTTTTATTAATTGTTTTAGCTGTGTTAAAAGGTTTGGTGCAGACATCCCATCGATGTCTGGATGTGGTGTGTATCTGGCTAGGACCGGCCACGTTGCTCCTGGTCTACCTAAAGGACCAAGCCTGGTGATGTGATTGTTATGTTTTAGGGCGCCATCAAATAAGAGCAAATGCTCTTGAAATTTGAGTGGTACTTCCACCTCCTCGAAAGGAGTGTACTCATTAGGAGGTTCCTCTATTTTGTAATAGTGGAAGTACTTTGTTACAGCATTTGCTGCTGGAAAATGTATCCATGAATAGTATACCTCTGTCTGCCGATATTCGTGTGCCTCAATTACGAATATGACTGTGCCACCTCTAGGTGTCAGTCCATTTTCTATAAGTTTCAGGGTTATAGATCTCCTTTTGATGACCGGGATGAGTATTATATCCCCGTCCGCATCTAGTGCTGCAGCATCAGCCGCTGCGAGTTCAGCTGCTAATCTAACTGCCTCTCTTTCTTCTTCATTGTCTGACATTTTACTGTCCTGAAGGTTATTTCTTTTGTTTGCAGATCAGGTTTCTTATGGAAACAAAGATTAGATGCACAATATTTTGGAACAGTGTATCCTTCAACGTTGACTATACCAAGAACCATACATAGGAGTTCCCTCCTGCGAGGTCTGGCGGATATAACCTTTCACCCACTCCAGACGTCTTTGGAGTATTTGGGAAAAGGGGTCTGAGTGAGAAAGCACGACTGAGTTACTCTAAATGTCTTACCTTAGTTTTATCGCCCTTTCCAAACACGTTGGGCGCCATGTAGTGTAGTTCCTATCATCCCAATAGGCTCTGCGCATTGGAATAATACCTACAGCAGTAAAGGCCTAGGCCAGACGTTAACTAGGTCTACTACTGTCGATACTAGACTTAAAGTTTTGGGTTTGCCAGCTTAGCTCAGAGTTCACTAGAAACTTTCTCGAATGTTCAGGAAAGAATTAACTCCCCTGATTAGACAAGAAGGGATTTAGTTTCTGACAACCATAGAACATGACAACTTTGCTCTCCCCTAATCAAGAGTATATCTCGAGAGTCGTGTGAACAAAAGGCAATTTATTTTACTCAGTCAGTACGTGCATTCTTAGTCTCATCAGAATGTAGAGAAAAGGAAGAGACGGGCGTGTTCAATAAAAAGGTGTTATTTATTGATCAGTCTCTTTTCTCATACAAGAGAAATGGATCGATATTATTGCAATACTTATAGCTAAGTAAAGTGCATACATTAAAAGCAATAGTATAAAATAATACTGTAAAAACATTGATATGGTTTCTAAGCCATAAGATGTTTTAAAATGAATAAAATATATTACATACACATATACATTTGACTAAACGTACTCAACTGGTGTTTCTAGATACGCCTACCCCGTGTACCTGACCTAAGTCTAATACGTGGGCGGGAATAGAAGTTACAGTTTAAGTTAAGTTTGTTTTTGCCAAGTGAATAACTAAAGAATTCTCTGTGAGGGGTCATTCAGTTCTGTACCTGGAAGTTAGGATGAATGAGGAATGGTATCTCTCTCTCTGGTCTCGATATTCCAGGCAGCCTGCGAGGGCTACCCAGAAACGCCGGTGCTGGATTCTCGGCAGGAGAAAGCAGCGCGTCTCTCAGCCCGTCAGGAAGGCGGGGCTGCTGCCAGCGGGGTCTGCTCTGCTCTTGGCTTCGGCAAGTATGGCTGCTCCGTCTCGTCACCACGCGTGTGTTTGCATAGGGCAAGATCGGTAATATTTATACCTTTAAGGTGCCGAGATTGACGTAAGGATGGACATAGATACGTCAATAAGGATGTCATACGACTTGCTCGTGGAGTTCTGGACTTTTTCGGTACGTCCAGAGGTGTCAGGGACAACACCCGAAGACTCCGGAGTTCAACCTGTCTTGGTACACAAACAAACAGAAACACGGGCTTCTCGATGGTGGCGTCAAAGACCAAAGGTTTATTACTGCAGGGACACAGAAGTCACAGAAACTACACATGGGCAGTATCTAGGAGCCTGTTCGATTTGTACAAAGAGGATTGCTCCTTATATACTAAATATTGGGCTTCAGGCAAATTCTTTACATGTTACCACAGTTCTAAACATTCGTGTCTTAAACAATAAATATTTGGTGTTGCACAGGAATCGTCAACAGTATCTGATGTCAAAACATTACAAATGAGGGGTTCCCACTAGTCCATCATAATCCCATGTCAATTCTTTATTCAAGACCCGGACCGCCTCATCGTAAAGTTCGTTACCTCCCCCTAATAAAGGCCCAGAAGGAAAGGAGCAGAGCCAGGTGTAGAAGATAGAAAGACAGGATAACAAATGTTTGTGGGTCGTAAATGGGCACGGTTACCAGCTTCGGCCGCCTAATCATGATCAGGCCAACGAACACAAGAACCAGTATAGCAGGACTGGCCTCAGGCTGGGGAGGCAGGTCTTGCCGAGTCATGCTGCCACAGCGTTGCTGGCCTAAGGTGCACGTGTCACTAGCAAGGTGAATTGCCGGCCAAAGCCTACGTGTCCTTAAAAAAAAAGAGGTCATTGCGTGTCCATTGACTATGTGAGGGCAAGGAATACAAAATGGCTTCCGTGATCTAAGATGGATGCCATGGGAAAATCACAAATGTGTTGGTAACAGGAGTGCTCTTGCTCGTAGCATAGCGAAAACACCAGGATATACTAAATGGACCATTTGCGGTTCACTGATACTAAAATTGTGTATTTACGACAGTGTTATAAACACGAGTAGAAATCGTCACGGAACCTCAGACCCTCCTTTTGCCCTTACATAGGCAATTACTCAGTCTATATCAGAGTCAGAGTCCATTTCTATGCTCATTAGGTCAGCGACATGTCGTTGTATCATCATCCTGCCTCGTGCCTTTTCTCCTAATGCAGGTGGTTTCCTGAAACAGGTTGCAGCGCAGAGACTACACAGAGCGGGACCACACTGGAGAATAAGACAGCACGAGAACAGAAATACTAGGATGACACCAATAACCATCAGAACCTTCCATCCCCACGCTGATACCAGAGTCCAAAACCACTCCATGAACGACCAGTTTCCCTTATCTACGTGTATAGAGTCGGAAATCTTATGTAGCTTAGAGATCGCTTCATAGACTGTTGGAGCATTATTTGGAATAAAGACACAGCAGCTCGATTGGATCATTCTGCATACCCCACCTCGATCTGCAAGTATTACATCTAGAACCATACGGTTCTGCAACGTCATGAGACGATCCGCCTGAAGCTCAGCTGTTAAGTTACTAAGGGCACCAGCAGTTTCTGTAATAGTAGATTCAACTACCCGTGTTAGTTGACGAATGTTTCTACTATTGGCCATAGGCCCCCAAAACGGAAGGAAACCCTTGAAGAAATCTCCAGCTTCTTGACCAGCGGTATCTTCCTCGCTGAAGACACCTCTTGCTACTCTGGTTTTGTGATAATCTGAAGAAGCAGTGTATGTCGGAGGTAACAATCGAGCAATATAACATGAACCTGAAAAGTCAGCAGGCAGCCATGTATATGCTCTGTCCTGACAAATGAAGTAGGTACCCCTAGCAGTCAGAAAGGCAGGGGAGGAGTCAGACGGAAATACGTAAGTCTCAACGCACTCACTCTTCCCTAGCTGAGCTCTCGGATTTCTCCCATTTCCTTGCAAACAGACCTGACCTCGGTGAGGCACGACCCAAACTGAAGTGGAGCTTTTACGCTTGCTTTCTCCCAAACTAAGGCGATACTCTGTAGAGTTCCAACTCAGATACACCAGTAATTCATCTCTAGGATAAGATGGGGTATTATTGACGTCTTTAATCATATCAATAATTCCCTGGACTAGAGCTTTGTTGGCTGAGTTGTATTTAGTGGACCGTGGTGGACGCGGAGGATAGGTCTCAAGGGCATATGAAAAAATGGTCTGAAAAGCCTGAAATGATCCATTATAGCTGAAAGGCAAGACTAGATAGGGAATGCCTTTATCCATAGTGTGAGGTATCAAGCCACACACCCAGCAGTTTGTAGTATTAACTATCAGTTGGTGTTGATGCAAGAGCTGTACAAATGTATTATTAATAAATTCTGAGCGTCGAGCTTGTTCGTGTTCAGGAAATGAGTGAAAAGAATGCATAGAAGAAACCGTAGAAGTAGTAGGATCAAGGGGAGGTACTGTAGCTATTGGCACAAAAATCAAATGTACGCCAAAGACGATTCCACCCACCAGCGTCATCAAAACAATTAAAAATGTAACCGCACATTGCATTAGAAAGCATTTGCTGTGTAGTATTCTGTACAGTCTATTTCTGCGAACATAAATTACATTTTCTCGTTGTAGCTCAGGAAGCTCCATCTTCTACGACCGTTCGCGACCACTGATGATGTGTACGTAGATGAAAATGCCTCTATCAGCCCTGGGAGTTCCCAAAACTAACAGAAAGATCGACCTTGTGTCAGACCCCTGCAGATTCAACTAGGCACACAGCCACGACCCTACGGCTACCCAGACGGCAAGGCAATTTTTAAAACAAAAAGAAACAATACAAAGTATTAGCAAACTTCCTGGCTGGAGGCAATGTATAGCAAATTCAAATCTGAAAATAGGCAGTTTCCTGCTTTATTTGTCCATATTGCGAGAACGTAAGTTGTATCTCAGTTTTGCAGGAGCTGTCTGATCTGGAAACAATGTATTTTCAGCTGACGTTGCAATGTTCACGTTCGCAGATGACAAATGTTCTTTTGGTGCAGATGACAAATGTTCAGGGTTCAAAAGAGCAGTTTCGGGAGGAGAGTCAGAATTTGGTGAATCCGTGATCAGTTCTGCATCACTGAAAGGTATGAACCTGGGGACTTGTTCCGTTTCAGAGGCACCGATTCCTTTCTTTACCCATTTGTCGAAAGGAAGGGGCAGAGGCACACGTTTAGCATGAGTCGTATGGATCCAATTCCTTCTTCCGGCCACACGAATAGCAGTTCTCGTTGCTAGCAGGACCTGGAAAGGGCCAATAAATCTGGGCTGAAGGTTTTTCGTTCTTGCAAAATTTCGGATGACCACCTGATCACCCGGTTTCAGCTGATGGCCTGGACTCTCCGATGGCTTTGGCAATGCGTCGAAAACCTGTTGGTGAATAAGACTCAATTTAGCAGTCAAGTCGAAAAGGTAATCAATTAACATTGGGTATTCCAGCTGCTTAAATTCTTTCGGTCTAGGTACCCCCCAAACATTTGCAGGACGACCGAAAACTATTTCGTAGGGACTAAGCCCTACTCTAGAATGTACAGTTGCTCTTGTTGATAGCAAAGCCAAAGGCAATGCGTCTGGCCAGGACAAACCCGTGGATGCTTGTATCTTAGCGAGCTTCAGTTTAAGGGTGCCATTGTAACCCTCGACTAAACCCGCGGACTGGGGATGATTCGCACTATGAAATTTCTGTCTAATCCCTAGGCCGGCACACACACTCTGCATAACTTTCCCTACGAACTCACTTCCGTTATCTGACCATACAATCCGTGGCATTCCGTATCGGGGGAAGTATTCTTTGAGAAGAATTTTGGCAGTGGATAAGGCAGTATTGTCCTTTAGTGGGTATGCTTCGATCCATCTGGAAAAAGCACAAACTACCACTAGGACGTATTTCAGGTTATTACAACGGTCCATGTGAATGAAGTCTAACTGGATCACTTCAAAGGGGCAGGAAGGAGGAGCGAAGTGACCTGCAGGTGTGGGGATTCCCTTGCCAGGATTATGCATCAAGCATACCATACAATTCCTCACCACTCTCTCTGCACACCTACTAATCCCGTCATTCTTCCAGACCGGAGCCAACATCTTACAAATCCCTTTTGAACTGATGTGCGCTGTTCCATGTGCCATCGTCACTACTGCAAGCACATACGCATCAGGCAACATCCAACGCTGCTGTTCCGACAAGTCAATCCAACACCCACTCGAGTCCAATTTACCCGTGCTCTCTCTCCATGCACGTTTTTCCTCCTCAGTCGCCTCTTTCTGAATTTCTTTCACGCTTTCCACTGTGTCTTCACACATTCCAGACTCAGAAATCCATCTTGTAGACGTTGCAACATACATTCTACTCATCATATTTCTAGCTGTCTGTTTTGCAGTTTCATCAGCAAAAGCATTCCCACGACCAACATCATCCGTGATTGCTTTATGAGCACTGCATTTCACAATCGCAACTTCAGTCGGTAAGGTTAGAGATTCCAACAAGTCATTAACTAGCTGACCGTGTTGAATCTTAGTCCCATGGGACGTAATGAAACCTCTTTCTTTCCACAAACGGCCAAAACTATGGGCCACGCCGAACGCGTACTGACTATCTGTGAACACATTCACTCTCTTTCCCTTAGCTAAAACGCACGCTCTTGTTAGCGCGATCAATTCTGCAGCCTGGGCAGAATTCTGACTCACTCTTGCAGTCTCCACAATCGTACTCAAAGTCGTTACTGCATAAGCAGCAGTCACATCACCATTCTCCAATTTGAAGCAGGACCCATCAACATACAACGTGCCATCTGGATCTGACAACGGAGTATTTTTTAGATCGATTCGTCCTTTTGTTTCTTCCTCAGTTCTGAAACAACAGTCGTGTGGTTCGGAATCACTCGACTCTTGACTAGTCGGCAACAATGTTGCTGGATTCAATATATTGCATCTTTTGATCTGAATATGACTAGCTAATAGTGTCAGTTCATAGCCTGATAATCTAGCACTGGTAAGGTGTTGCGTCTTGGTTCGGTTCATGAGTGTATCCACAGCATGAGGAACCATGACTACTAACATGTTGTTCATTACTAAACCAGCAGATTGTCGAATGGAAGCTGCAGCTGCGGCTGTAGCTCTCAAGCAACTAGGCAATGCTCTAGCTACTGGATCTAATGTTGATGAAAAATACGCACAAGGGCGTTGTTTATCACCAAATTTCTGCGTCAAAACACTCAATGCACAACCTTCTCTCTCGTGGACATAGAGCGTAAATGGCTTACTGTAGTCGGGTGTACCCAATACAGGTGCTGAACACAATGCATTTCGTAACTCAGAAAAACTCTGCTGACATTCAGCAGACCATGGTACCGGACTCGGGACACCTTTCCCAGTCAAGGCTACCAATGGTTTTGCTAAAAGAGAAAAATTTGGGATCCATTGCCTACAATAGGAGGTAATACCCAAAAAGGCACGCACTTCTCTCTGCGTGCTAGGAACATTCATCTGTGTAATTGCTTTTATTCTCTCTGGGGTCAACTTCCTTCCCTCCTTTGACAAGAGATGACCTAGGTAGGTCACTTCTTGGCAGCAGTATTGCATTTTTGAAGGTGACACCTTATGATTCAAATCTGACAAGTGATGCAATAAAGAAATCGTAGCTGTTTTGCAAGTTTCCTTGTCATCGGCAGCCACTAGAAGATCATCGACATACTGTACTAAAGCAGAACCACTAGGAAGTACGAAGGAATCTAACTGGCTTTTTAATGCTTGACTGTAAATGGATGGGCTTTCACAATAACCTTGTGGAGCGCGTTTAAATCTAAAACTTCGTCCTCCTAGAGAGAAACCGAAGATATCTCTGCTTTCCTCGGCTATCGGAATGCTGAAAAAGGCATTTTTCAAGTCGACAACCGAAAACCATGCTGCTGTAGCGGGAATCAACGTTAACAATGCAGTAATGTCTGGAACCACAGGAAACTGTGGGATCACAATTTTATTAACCTCTCTAAGATCAATTACGAACCTATATACTGGAGGCTTTGTAGGGTCAGTTCGTTTCAAAATAGGCAGTACAGGACTATTACAGACATTACCTCTAGTCTCTTCTACAACATCTTTCTTGATCAGGTCTTGTACTATCAGTAGGAGCGCACGCTCACCTTCACTAGAGATTCTGTATTGTGGAATTCGTGGAAGTTTGACATTTGCTTTCAAAGTTACTACATATGGTGGAATTTCCAAGAGACCTACATCATTAGGACCAGTCGCCCAAAGAGTATCAGGGAGTGAACGCAGCTCTGGTGGGAGCGCATCCATCGACAAGTACATCGGGGAGATGATTCTTTTACCCAACGTAAGCTGTACACCTGCTGGAGAACAGTACAATGTCGCGTACAGGCGTTTTAACAAGTCTAAACCAAGCAGATTTTCGTTACAACCTGTCGTCAAAATCAGGGGTGCTTTCAATTGACGGGGTCCAACAGAAATAGACAAAGGACCAGAAACAGGGTTGTGAACAGGGGCGCCCGAAAAACCTACTGAAACGTTTGTTGAGCCAGACAAAGGTGCGCCAGGGAGTTTTGCATGTATGATAGAACTTTTTGCTGCACCAGTATCCAACAGAAACGGTTCGACTATACCTGATGTTGCTACTGCGACATAAGGCCCACTCTGATCTACTGGTACTGATACTACTCCCTCTCTTTGTCCATGGCTGTCCTAGTATTCACTTTGCTGACCTTCCTCACTAGCTTCATAATAGTCTTCAACATGATACTGTGGAGACCTATTCTGTTGGGCAGATTGTCCATTACGCTGGTCGAAATAGTTAGAGGGGCGATCACTCGTCTGCGGAGGCATAGCACCTCGTCCTCGACCTCTAGAGTTCTGCATAGAACTACCACGACCTCTCTGAGCGGCCGCATCATTATTTTGCGCCCGAACTGGACACTCACTTTTGTAATGACCTTCCTTTTTGCAATAAGCACATTGATTCCATTGATATTGTGGCCTTTGAAAATTATAATCCGTTCTTTGATATGACCCTTGCTGCATATTAGTTTGATTCGTGCGAGGCGGATAAGCTTGTTGTAAAAGTACTTTAGTTTTTAAATCTTTCGTCTTTTTATCTGATTTTTCCTTCTCTTCTTTATCCCTATTTTCGTAGTATTGAGCAGTCGCAAGTATTTGCGCAGTCGTAGAGACAGCCCACGCACTTTCAGAATTCTTTAATTTACTACTAAGTTCTGGCAATAGATTGTGCACAAATTTATCGACAAATAATCTCTGGCCCCCTTCTGTGCTCATATCCTGACCACTATGATCCACGAATGTCTCCTCGAATCTTGTGAAAAAGTCGGAGACGCTTTCGTCTTTCTTTTGTTTGCACGCGGACAATTTGTCCCAGTTAACGCGTAATGCAGGCATTAAGGTTTTCATTAAATCTATTATTCTACCAGGCAAGTTAGCAATTAAAGGTTCAGGTTTGGAACCACCTATTTGTTGACCGTCCGCTGCAGTTATAGCTGCCCAGTCACCACCTAGGGCAACTGGATGATTCTCTTTACGAATTTTAGCCCAAATTGGTTGCGGTACTACGTTACCAAATAGCAGATCTATGTCAGCAAGATTCAATACACAAGCGTCAACTGTTTGAGCCAACTCTTTGTAGTATCCTGCAGGATTTTTACGCGGATCTGGCAAAGCCTGTTTTACTGCTAATACTTCAGCTCGCTTCCATACTCTCTGGAATTGGGCCGGAGCGGCTGCAATACCAAGCGGTGCATTAGCTTGCACAGCTTCACGCCAAATTGGTGGAACCTCTCTCATTGGATATTGACGATTTCGTTTCGTACTACGTTTCTCTAACTCTCTCGGTGAAAGAAGGGATGAGTCGGATCTATAACTTAGAACCAGTTCCATCGCTTCTTTTATATTTTGTCCAACTATCATACCTGTAGCAAACTCTTTCTGAACATTAATTAATTCTCCTAAATTTGATTCAGGGTCATCCTCTTCCAATTCCTCACGTAGAAGGAAACACATTTCATCAAACACATATCGTTGTGTCGGTTCGTTCCATTGCATAAATGTATCTAATACATTTTGTACATTCTATCTTCCAACTTTCGAAACCCATCTAAGGGCAGTGGAATCTAGTATTCCTCTTTCTTCAGTACTGGGAAGCTGACTACGTCTCTGCACAGAGTCAGAGGTAGGAGTCTTAATCAGAGTTTTATAGAAGGGAGATAGAATATTAGAGACAGAATCAGTGATTCTTCGTCGAACAGAAATCGGAGTCATAATACTTGCAGAGGCAGTGAATAGAGTAGTAGTTGGAATAGATAGATCAGGAACAGTAGGAGTAGCAGGCAAGATAGCTTGTGAAGCAGCAGGTGTGAGTGACACAGGCATAGGAAAAGAAGCCGGCAACCCTGGAAGAGGGGTTGTCGAAGGAACATTAATATTGACCACAGGAGGTACAGGAACTAGATTCAGGGGAGCGGGAACAGGGACACCAGGTTGTCCAGCAACCGGTAATTGAACATTCGGTATAGGCGGAGCCGTAGCACCTCGTGCATACGGTGGGGGTGATCGTAACAAGTAAGACAACAGGGGATCCTTTTCAGGGTCCTCTACTATCTTAGCCGTACTTGATGACAAAGCAGGATAGCACTTGTCTATCGCTAAATTACGCTCTCTATCGGCCACCTCCATCGCTTTCTCAGACTCGTTGAGTTGCAGCTGCCTAGCAGACTGTTCTAAAGTCAACTCTTGCTCTTTCTGTTCTTTCTTCAGCTTTTTAATTTCTCTCTGTTTAGATTCTTTTCGCCAATAACGGAAAGAATCAAACATTGCCGGCCGGGCTTTCTTCTTAAACAACCTTCTTTCTAGATTATCGAGAACTTCAGGTTCGAAACTACCATGTAGTGGCCAACTAAAGACACCGTCTTTCTCTGTGTAGCGGATCCATACCTCATTATAAGAGATAGGGCCCACACCAAATTTGCAATATAGATCATAAAGGGGAGTTCCAATCGGAGGAACCAAACACGAGTCCTCCAACCGGGAATCACTGTTGCAACTAAAACAAGATAACATACAATTTTTCTGACTTACCATTTTATAATCCGGAACACAAGACAAACAAGACACAAACAGAAAAGATGCGCACTCGAACCACGAACTTAGGCCTACCAGAACTGACAAATGTATCGATACCTGAACTGAACAGAATGATTATCGTAACCAGAATAACCAGTGATAATCTTACAGAACTGAACTGAGAACTAAAAGGATTATCCAAACAGGAGCAATCCTTACAAAATATTTAACTAGCAACCACTGAATACTTAACTGAGGCACTGAAGACGTCACCAAGGAGAAACCCGTCACGTTTCGCCGTACTGAGGACTGTACCTCGGGTCCAAGACAGGGCGACGGTCAAGGCAACGGAGCACTGCAGCCGTCTGAACGGGAACCCTCGTGGAAGAGGACGTCGGGGCCACTTTTGCGATATGCCGGGATCGATGAAGTGGGGCGCCTCCCTCTGAAATCTTCACACGAAGCTCCTCGAATTCTTCAGGCTTTTGGACCGGTACCGAATGACGTCGCCCCGAGTTGGGCGCCAAATGGAGTTCTGGACTTTTTCGGTACGTCCAGAGGTGTCAGGGACAACACCCGAAGACTCCGGAGTTCAACCTGTCTTGGTACACAAACAAACAGAAACACGGGCTTCTCGATGGTGGCGTCAAAGACCAAAGGTTTATTACTGCAGGGACACAGAAGTCACAGAAACTACACATGGGCAGTATCTAGGAGCCTGTTCGATTTGTACAAAGAGGATTGCTCCTTATATACTAAATATTGGGCTTCAGGCAAATTCTTTACATGTTACCACAGTTCTAAACATTCGTGTCTTAAACAATAAATATTTGGTGTTGCACAGGAATCGTCAACAGTATCTGATGTCAAAACATTACAAATGAGGGGTTCCCACTAGTCCATCATAATCCCATGTCAATTCTTTATTCAAGACCCGGACCGCCTCATCGTAAAGTTCGTTACCTCCCCCTAATAAAGGCCCAGAAGGAAAGGAGCAGAGCCAGGTGTAGAAGATAGAAAGACAGGATAACAAATGTTTGTGGGTCGTAAATGGGCACGGTTACCAGCTTCGGCCGCCTAATCATGATCAGGCCAACGAACACAAGAACCAGTATAGCAGGACTGGCCTCAGGCTGGGGAGGCAGGTCTTGCCGAGTCATGCTGCCACAGCGTTGCTGGCCTAAGGTGCACGTGTCACTAGCAAGGTGAATTGCCGGCCAAAGCCTACGTGTCCTTAAAAAAAAAGAGGTCATTGCGTGTCCATTGACTATGTGAGGGCAAGGAATACAAAATGGCTTCCGTGATCTAAGATGGATGCCATGGGAAAATCACAAATGTGTTGGTAACAGGAGTGCTCTTGCTCGTAGCATAGCGAAAACACCAGGATATACTAAATGGACCATTTGCGGTTCACTGATACTAAAATTGTGTATTTACGACAGTGTTATAAACACGAGTAGAAATCGTCACGGAACCTCACTCGTTAGCACATTCTTTTACTGAAGTTCTCGGTGAAATCAAAACAATGGCCGCAGGGTTTTGCCCAGGTTGTCATAGGTTTGATTTGTTATGAGAACTCCGTATGCCTTATCAGGGGCTGGAGGAATATCGCTTGTCTAATTAGATCGCAAGCGTTATGACCTAATCAGATAACACGTTCCTGTGCCGTAGTGTGACTGCGTCAGATAACGGTATCTGCATCATGGGGGTTTTCTGCCTCATGGGCTGACTGCTAGTTAACTTGTTGGTTTGTTTAACTAGAATAGGGTCAGGAATAGGGGGATCGATTCAGAACCTATAGAAATACATGACACCAGTTTGAGCCAGTTTAAACCAGTTTAAACTGGTTTGAGCCAGTTTGAGCCAGTTTGAACCAGTTTGAACCGGTTTGAGCCAGTTTGAACCAGTTTAAACTGGGTTGAGCCAGTTTGAGCAAGTGTGAACCAGTTTAAACCGGTTTGAACCAGTTTGAGCCAGTTTGAACCAGTATAAACCGGTTTGATACGGGCCAGTTTGAACCAGTATAAACCGGTTTGATACGGTTTGAGCCAGTTTGAGTCCGTTTGAACCAGTTTAAACCGGTTTGAGCCAGTTTGAACCAGTATGAACCGGTTTGAGCTGGTTTGAGCCAGTTTGAGCCAGTTTGAGCCGGTTCAGGACTAGGGCTAGAAATGCTGCCCTTTTTCTCATGTAGAAATACCCAGTCCACACCATCCACATCCACAAACAGAGCAACACACTCAAACCAAATGTACACCACCCACAACAGTATGCACTGATTAATGTACCAGCATGTCCCACCAACCCAACCAAACCACATCTACACACCCTACTATCCCAACTACCACACTTATCCACCATCACCCACAAACAGTACACAACTCTATCCTATACCACTAACCAATACACTCATCACTAACACAACACCAATCAACACCATACTTAACTACATTCCATTCAGACACACTCTCCCTGCTGTAATTAGACCTAACAACCACTTTTTATCAATAACAAACATATAATGATCCTTCCATCAGTTGTCCAACACACACCCTACTATCCCTTCTACCATAATAACACTAACACACAACACACACTCTGCACACCACCATACTTTGTAACTCTTGAAACAAACCAGTCTAAGATAAACACTCTCACGTCTACTTCATTCCCTCCTACACACAACCTACACTCTACTCATAAGCACATCACCACCCCCTCTACGTCACAAGCTCCCCTAACAAACACTACACAACCAAACCCAGTGCATGAAACCTATACATCAACAACCCTTTTCACTACACCTCAAAAGCAAAACATATCACACACATCAGCACAACAAGATCTTCAGAGCACAACATCTCATAATACTTAGCATCACAAAATACATACATATACCCACCTTTCAAACCACATAAAGGAACAAACTCCAATGCCAAGGTTTCACTGTTCCACCACACCTAACACAGATACAGCAATACAGCACCTCTCTTCTTACTGCCTCTCATCCATTGGACAATTTAGAACATTACAACATGACCCACATGCTGCACCACCTCCCCTGACTCATACACCTTCCGCCATAAACACACGCAAAAAAAATAAGCAACATGCCACACCTCACAACTTTGCTTCCCCAAGTCTACCTCACATCAATGTTACACCACAAAAGCAACACAGCACTCCAACTCACTCTCAAACACCATCTCCAACACATACACATACAGACCCATCAAAATGTCTTCTTAGCATGCTGGATAAGGAACACGATACAGAACAGCTGCACAATTGCTATCCTAATACAGCTAATACCAGCACTTAAAACACACCTGCTACACACCCACACAATAAACCGGTTTAAACCAGTTTGAGCCTGTTTGAACTATTTTAAACTGGTTTGAACCGGTTTGAGCCAGTTTTAACCGGTTTGCAGCTTGAACTGGTTTGAGCCGGTGTGAGCCGGTTTGAACCGGTTTGAGACGGTTTGAACCAGTTTGATCCAGTTTGTACCAGTTTAAACCGATGTGAGCCAGTTTGAACCAGTTTAAACCGGTGTGAGCCAGTTTGAACTGATTTGAACTGGTTTGAGCCAGTTTAAACCGGTTTGAGTCAGTTTGAACCAGTTTAAACCAGGTTGAACCGGTTTGAGCCAGTTTGAACCAGTTTAAACTGTTTTGAACCGGTTTGAACCAGTTTAATCCGGTTTGAGCCAGTTTGAACCAGTTTGAACCGGTTTGAGCCAGTTTAAACTGGTTTGAGCCAGTTTGAACCAGTTTGAACCAGTTTAATCCGGTTTGAGCCAGTTTGAACCAGTTTGAACCGGTTTTAGCCAGTTTAAACTGGTTTGAACCAGTTTAATACGGTTTGAGCCAGTTTGAACCAGTTTGAACCGGTTTGAGCCAGTTTTAACCGGTTTGCAGCTTGAACTGGTTTGAGCCGGTGTGAGCCGGTTTGAACCGGTTTGAGACGGTTTGAACCAGTTTGATCCAGTTTGTACCAGTTTAAACCGATGTGAGCCAGTTTGAACCAGTTTAAACCGGTGTGAGCCAGTTTGAACTGATTTGAACTGGTTTGAGCCAGTTTAAACCGGTTTGAGTCAGTTTGAACCAGTTTAAACCAGGTTGAACCGGTTTGAGCCAGTTTGAACCAGTTTAAACTGTTTTGAACCGGTTTGAGCCAGTTTCAACGGGTTTGAGCCAGTTTGAATCAGGTTAAACCAGGTTGAGCCAGTTTGAACCAGTTTAAACCGGTTTGAACCAGTTTAATCCGGTTTGAGCCAGTTTGAACCAGTTTGAACCGGTTTGAGCCAGTTTAAACTGGTTTGAGCCAGTTTGAACCAGTTTGAACCAGTTTAATCCGGTTTGAGCCAGTTTGAACCAGTTTGAACCGGTTTGAGCCAGTTTAAACTGGTTTGAACCAGTTTAATACGGTTTGAGCCAGTTTGAACCGGTTTGAACCGGTTTGAGCCAGTTTAAACTGGTTTGAGCCAGTTTGAACCAGTTTGAACCAGTTTAATCCGGTTTGAGCCAGTTTGAACCAGTTTGAACCGGTTTGAGCCAGTTTAAACTGGTTTGAGACAGTTTGAACCAGTTTAAACCGGTTTAAACCGGTTTGAACTGGTTTGAGCCAGTTTTACCTGTTTTATGGTTTGAACTGGTTTTAGCCGGTTTGAGCCGGTTTGAACCGGTTTGAGCCAGTTTGAACTAGTTTAAACTCGTTTGAGCCAGTTTGAGCCAGTTTGAACAAGTTTAAACCACTTTGAACTGGTTTGAGCCAGGTTTAACCACTTTAAACTGGTTTGAGCCAGTTTGAGCCAGTTTGAACCAGTTTGAGCCAGTTTGAACCAGCTTAAAAGGGTTTGAGCCAGTTTGAGCCAGTTTGAACCAGTTTGAACTATTTGAACCAGTTTAAACCGAATTTGAGCCAGTTTGAGCCAGTTTGAACAGTTTAAACTGGTTTGAGTCAGTTTGAGCCATTTTGAATCAGATTAAACCGGTTTGCACCAGTTTGAACCAGTTTAAACCGGTTTGAGCCAGTTTGAACTGGTTTGAGCCAGTTTGAACCAGTTCAAACCGGTTTGAACCGGTTTGAGCCAGTTTGAACCAGTTTAAACCGGTTTGAGACAGCTTGAACCAGTTTAAACCGGTTTGAACCGATTTGAACCGGTTTGAGCCAGTTTTAACCGGTTTAAGGTTTGAACTGGTTTTAGCCGGTTTGAGCCGGTTTGAACTGGTTTGAGCCAGTTTAAACCGGTTTGAGCCAGTTTGAACCAGCTTGAGCCTGTTTGAACCAGTTTAAACCGGTTTGAGCCAGTTTGAAGAAGTTTAAACTTTTTTGAGACAGTTTGAACGAGTTTAAACCGGTTTGAACTGGTTTGAACCAGTTTTAACCAGTTTAAACTGGTTTGAGCCAGTTTGAACCAGTTTGAGCCAGTTTGAACCAGCTTAAAAGGGTTTGAGCCAGATTGAACTAGTTTAAACCGGTTTGAACCGGTTTGAGCCAGTTTGAACTAGTTTGAACTATTTGAACCAGTTTGAGCCAGTTTGAGCCAGTTTGAACCAGTTTAAACTGGTTTGAACCGGTTTGAGCCAGTTTGAACCAGTTTAAACCGGTTTGAGCCAGTTTTAACCAGTTTGAGCTGGTTTGAGCCGGTTTGAGCCAGTTTGAACCGGTTTGAGCCAGTTTGAACAAGTTTGAGCCCGTTTGCACCAGTTTAAACCGGTTTGAGCCAGTTTGAACCAGTTTGAGCCAGTTTGAACCAGCTTAAAAGGGTCTGAGCCAGTTTGAACTAGTTTGAACTATTTGAACCAGTTTGAGCCAGTTTTAACCAGTTTGAACCAGTTTAAACTGGTTTGAACCGGTTTGAAAAAGTTTGAACCAGTTTAAACCGGTTTGAGCCAGTTTGAACCAGTTTGAACCGGTTTGAGCCGGTTTGAGCCAGTTTGAGCCAGTTCGGGACTAGGGCCCGAAATGCTGCCCTTTTTCTCATTTAGATATACCCAGTCCACACCATCCACATCCACAAACAGAGCAACACACTCAAACCAAATGTACACCACCCACAACACTATGCACAGATTAATGTACCAGCATGCCCCACCAACCCAACCAAACCACATCTACACACCCTACTATCCCAACTACCACACTTATCCACCATCACCCACAAACAGTTTGAACCAGTTTAAACTGGGTTGAGCCAGTTTGAGCAAGTGTGAACCAGTTTAAACCGGTTTGAACCAGTTTGAGCCAGTTTGAACCAGTATAAACCGGTTTGATACGGGCCAGTTTGAACCAGTATAAACCGGTTTGATACGGTTTGAGCCAGTTTGAGTCCGTTTGAACCAGTTTAAACCGGTTTGAGCCAGTTTGAACCAGTATGAACCGGTTTGAGCTGGTTTGAGCCAGTTTGAGCCAGTTTGAGCCGGTTCAGGACTAGGGCTAGAAATGCTGCCCTTTTTCTCATGTAGAAATACCCAGTCCACACCATCCACATCCACAAACAGAGCAACACACTCAAACCAAATGTACACCACCCACAACAGTATGCACTGATTAATGTACCAGCATGTCCCACCAACCCAACCAAACCACATCTACACACCCTACTATCCCAACTACCACACTTATCCACCATCACCCACAAACAGTACACAACTCTATCCTATACCACTAACCAATACACTCATCACTAACACAACACCAATCAACACCATACATAACTACATTCCATTCAGACACACTCTCCCTGCTGTAATTAGACCTAACAACCACTTTTTATCAATAACAAACGTATAATGATCCTTCCATCAGTTGTCCAACACACACCCTACTATCCCTTCTACCATAATAACACTAACACACAACACACACTCTGCACACCACCATACTTTGTAACTCTTGAAACAAACCAGTCTAAGATAAACACTCTCACGTCTACTTCATTCCCTCCTACACACAACCTACACTCTACTCATAAGCACATCACCACCCCCTCTACGTCACAAGCTCCCCTAACAAACACTACATAACCAAACCCAGTGCATGAAACCTATACATCAGCAACCCTTTTCACTACACCTCAAAAGCAAAACATATCACACACATCAGCACAACAAGATCTTCAGAGCACAACATCTCATAATACTTAGCATCACAAAATACATACATATACCCACCTTTCAAACCACATAAAGGAACAAACTCCAATGCCAAGGTTTCACTCTTCCACCACACCTAACACAGATACAGCAATACAGCACCTCTCTTCTTACTGCCTCTCATCCATTGGACAATTTAGAACATTACAACATGACCCACATGCTGCACCACCTCCCCTGACTCTTACACCTTCCGCCATAAACACACGCAAAAAAAATAAGCAACATGCCACACCTCACAACTTTGCTTCCCCAAGTCTACCTCACATCAATGTTACACCACAAAAGCAACACAGCACTCCAACTCACTCTCAAACACCATCTCCAACACATACACATACAGACCCATCAAAATGTCTTCTTAGCATGCTGGATGAGGAACACGATACAGAACAGCTGCACAATTGCTATCCTAATACAGCTAATACCAGCACTTAAAACACACCTGCTACACACCCACACAATATGTCGTGTTTTGGCAGCTCCTGAGTTAGCGTTTAGCACAGCTACACGGTCTTTTCTGTTAACTTGACCAAAACGAACGGGGGCCATTTTGAATCCCTCTGACTTCCGTTTCCTATGAACACGCTGCCTCATGGTCAGTGTGCCCTTTCGTCCTTTCTCGATACCCATGGTCACTAGTCTGCTCGGCAACAGGCTATTTTTAGTACTGGTCAAGCGCACATGCGCACTACGCACCAATTGGTCACTCTTTAGGAATGTTCACACTAACTGACCAGTGCTGTTGAAACTCCTCCCACATGTTGGCTGTGTTCCAAAAATGACCTTATATGTACCTAAAATGTGTAACTTGTACCCGCCTATCTTTTTATTGCTATTAAACTGTATAAAAGAGGTCGCGCATGGATGTTCGGTGTGCTACTTCTTACATTGCCGAAGGGTGCTGTAGGAATGTATCACCACCCCATGGGGTCTTAATAAACTTGTCTTTTACCTTTTCCAGTGTCCGTGCCAACTTCTATACTAAGGTGTTCGAGAGTTTAGCAGAGTATGTAGGCCTGATTTGAACCCAACACCACAAATAAACCAGTTTAAACCAGTTTGAGCCAGTTTGAACTATTTTAAACTGGTTTGAACCGGTTTGAGCCAGTTTAAACCGGTTTGCAGGTTGAACTGGTTTGAGCTGGTGTGAGCCGGTTTGAACTGGTTTGAGACGGTTTGACCCAGTTTGATCCAGTTTGTACCAGTTTAAACTGATGTGAGCCAGTTTGAACCAGTTTAAACCGGTGTGAGCCAGTTTAAACCGGTTTGAGTCAGTTTGAACCAGTTTAAACCAGGTTGAACCGGTTTGAGCCAGTTTGAACCGGTTTGAGTCAGTTTGAACCAGTTTAAAACAGGTTGAACCGGTTTGAGCCAGTTTGAACCAGTTTAAACTGTTTTGAACTGGTTTGAGCCAGTTTAAACCAGTTTGAACCAGTTTAATCCGGTTTGAGCCAGTTTGAACCAGTTTGAACCGGTTTGAGCCAGTTTAAACTGGTTTGAGACAGTTGGAACCAGTTTAAACCGGTTTAAACCGATTTGAACTGGTTTGAGCCTGTTTTATGGTTTGAACTGGTTTTAGCCGGTTTGAGCCGGTTTGAACCGGTTTGAGCCAGTTTGAACTAGTTTAAACTCGTTTGAGCCAGTTTGAGCCAGTTTGAACAAGTTTAAACCAGTTTGAACTGGTTTGAGCCAGGTCTAACCACTTTAAACCGGTTTGAGCCAGTTTGAGCCAGTTTCAACCAGTTTGAGCCAGTTTGAACCAGCTTAAAAGAGTTTGAGCCAGTTTGAGCCAGTTTGAACTAGTTTAAACCGGTTTGAACCGGTTTGAGCCAGTTTGAACCAGTTTGAACTATTTGGACCAGTTTAAACCGAATTTGAGCCAGTTTGAGCCAGTTTGAACAGTTTAAACTGGTTTGAGTCAGTTTGAGCCATTTTGAACCAGATTTGATATTTGATATTTGTGGGTATTTGTAAAGCGCGAGCGTTCGCTCCCAGGGGAGCATCATGGCGCTAGGCGAGTTACGGAGGAATAACTGGAATTCGTGGTGAAATAAGAAATGGAACTAGATAGCAGCCAGGACAGAGGAATCGGAGAGTTTGTAGACCCATGTCTTAAGGAGTTTCCTGAAGTTGTTCTCATTATTAATGACTCTGAGGTCAATGGGCAAGGTGTTCCAGGCTTTAGCTGCCAGAACATTAAAGGACTTTCCTCCTCTGGTCTTATATTTAAATCTGGGGATTTGGACAAGGTTAGTCCCAGAAGATCTCAGGCAGCGCGAAGGATTGTAGCGCTTGAAGCGGTTTACAAAATAGCGGGGTCCTGTATTTTGCATGGTCTTATGAACTGTGAGTAGCAGTTTGAAGAAAATTCTTTTGTGTAATGGCATCCAATGAAGTGAATTCAGGGCTGCAGATGCAGATGACCTTCTGGGGAGTTGCAAAACCAATCGAGCTGCAGCATGTTGTAAACTCTGCAGCTTCCTGAGGGTAGATTTTTTCACCCCAGCCATAAGGCCGTTGCAGTAGTCAAGTCGGGAGAGTAGAAGGGCTACCGCGACTGACTTTCTGGCTGCGATTGGGAGGAAATCAAAGAATTTCCTCAGAGATTTTATTAGTCCAAAACATCGACCAGCAGTGATCTTGACGTGGTCGTCAAAAGTGAGGGAGGAATCAAATTGTACACCCAGATTTCTGGCTGCTGTAACTGCACTAGGAGGAGCCTCGGAGCCTGTGGGCCACCAGTCTTTAGGGGAGAAAGAGATATTCTTACCTATTGGAATAATCTCTGTCTTTGCGCTCAAACCGGTTTGAGCCAGTTTAAACCGGTTTGAGCCAGTTTGAACCGGTTTGAGCCAGTTTGAACCAGTTTAAACCGGTTTGAGACAGCTTGAACCAGTTTAAACCGGTTTGAACCGATTTGAACCGGTTTGAGCCAGTTTTAACTGGTTTACGGTTTGAACTGATTTTAGCCGGTTTGAGCCGGTTTGAACCGGTTTGAGCCAGTTTGAACCGGTTTGAGCCAGTTTGAACCAGCTTGAGCCTATTTGAACCAGTTTAAACCGGTTTGAGCCAGTTTGAAGTAGTTTAAACCGGTTTGAGACAGTTTGAACGAGTTTAAACCGGTTTGAACTGGTTGAACCAGTTTTAACCAGTTTAAACTGGTTTGAGCCAGTTTGAACCAGTTTGAGCCAGTTTGAACCAGCTTAAAAGGGTTTGAGCCAGAATGAACTAGTTTAAACCGGTTTGAACTGGTTTGAGCCAGTTTGAACTAGTTTGAACTATTTGAACCAGTTTGAGCCAGTTTGAGCCAGTTTGAACCAGTTTAAACTGGTTTGAACCGGTTTGAGCCAGTTTGAACCGGTTTGAGCCAGTTTGAGCCAGTTTGAGCCAGTTTAAACCGGAACCGGTATACGGTTTGAACCAGTTTGAGCCGGATTGAGCCAGTTTGAACCCGGTTGAACCAGTTTGAACTGGGTTGATCCAGATTGAGCCAGTTTGAGCCAGTTTGAACCCGGTTTACCGTTTGAACTGGTTTGAGCCGGTTTGAGCCGGTTTGAACTGGTTTGAGCCGGTTTGAACCAGTATGATTCAGTTTATACCAGTTTAAACCGGTTTGAGCCAGTTTGAACCAGTTTAAACCAGTTGGAGCCAGTTTGAACCAGTTTTAACTGGTTTGAGCCAGTTTGAGCCAGTTTGAACCAGTTCAAACCGGTTTGAACCGGTATACGGTTTGAACCAGTTTGAGCCGGTTTGAGCCAGCTTGAACCCGGTTGAACCAGTTGGAACTGGGTTGATCCAGTTTGAGCCAGTTTGAGCCAGTTTGAACCCGGTTTACCGTTTGAACTGGTTTGAGCCGGTTTGAGCCGGTTTGAACTGGTTTGAGCCAGTTTGAACCAGTATAATTCAGTTTATACCAGTTTAAACCGGTTTGAGCCAGTTTGAACCAGTTTAAACCAGTTGGAGCCAGTTTGAACCAGTTTAAACTGGTTTGAGCCAGTTTGAGCCAGTTTGACCAGTTTGAACCACTGGTTTGAGTCAGTTTGAGCCAGTTTAAACCAGTTTAAACCGGTTTGAGCCAGTTTGAGCCAGTTTGAACCAGCTTAAAAGAGTTTGAGCCAGTTTGAGCCAGTTTGAACTAGTTTAAACCGGTTTGAACCGGTTTGAGCCAGTTTGAACCAGTTTGAACTATTTGGACCAGTTTAAACCGAATTTGAGCCAGTTTGAGCCAGTTTGAACAGTTTAAACTGGTTTGAGTCAGTTTGAGCCATTTTGAACCAGATTAAACCGGTTTGAGCCAGTTTAAACCGGTTTGAGCCAGTTTGAACCGGTTTGAGCCAGTTTGAACCAGTTTAAACCGGTTTGAGACAGCTTGAACCAGTTTAAACCGGTTTGAACCGATTTGAACCGGTTTGAGCCAGTTTTAACTGGTTTACGGTTTGAACTGATTTTAGCCGGTTTGAGCCGGTTTGAACCGGTTTGAGCCAGTTTGAACCGGTTTGAGCCAGTTTGAACCAGCTTGAGCCTATTTGAACCAGTTTAAACCGGTTTGAGCCAGTTTGAAGTAGTTTAAACCGGTTTGAGACAGTTTGAACGAGTTTAAACCGGTTTGAACTGGTTGAACCAGTTTTAACCAGTTTAAACTGGTTTGAGCCAGTTTGAACCAGTTTGAGCCAGTTTGAACCAGCTTAAAAGGGTTTGAGCCAGAATGAACTAGTTTAAACTGGTTTGAACTGGTTTGAGCCAGTTTGAACTAGTTTGAACTATTTGAACCAGTTTGAGCCAGTTTGAGCCAGTTTGAACCTGTTTAAACTGGTTTGAACCGGTTTGAGCCAGTTTGAACCGGTTTGAGCCAGTTTGAGCCAGTTTGAGCCAGTTTATACCGGAACCGGTATACGGTTTGAACCAGTTTGAGCCGGATTGAGCCAGTTTGAACCCGGTTGAACCAGTTTGAACTGGGTTGATCCAGTTTGAGCCAGTTTGAGCCAGTTTGAACCCGGTTTACCGTTTGAACTGGTTTGAGCCGGTTTGAACTGGTTTGAGCCGGTTTGAACCAGTATGATTCAGTTTATACCAGTTTAAACCGGTTTGAGCCAGTTTGAACCAGTTTAAACCAGTTGGAGCCAGTTTGAACCAGTTTTAACTGGTTTGAGCCAGTTTGAGCCAGTTTGAACCAGTTCAAACCGGTTTGAACCGGTATACGGTTTGAACCAGTTTGAGCCGGTTTGAGCCAGCTTGAACCCGGTTGAACCAGTTGGAACTGGGTTGATCCAGTTTGAGCCAGTTTGAGCCAGTTTGAACCCGGTTTACCGTTTGAACTGGTTTGAGCCGGTTTGAGCCGGTTTGAACTGGTTTGAGCCAGTTTGAACCAGTATAATTCAGTTTATACCAGTTTAAACCGGTTTGAGCCAGTTTGAACCAGTTTAAACCAGTTGGAGCCAGTTTGAACCAGTTTAAACTGGTTTGAGCCAGTTTGAGCCAGTTTGACCAGTTTGAACCACTGGTTTGAGTCAGTTTGAGCCAGTTTAAACCAGTTTAAACCGGTTTGAGCCAGTTTGAGCCAGTTTGAACCAGTTTGAACTAATTTAAACTGGTTTGAACCGGTTTGAGCCAGTTTGAACCAGTTTGAACTATTTGAACCAGTTTGAGCCAGTTTGAGCCAGTGAACTAGTTTAAACTGGTTTGAACCGGTTTGAGCCAGTTTAAACCAGTTTAAACTGGTTTGAGCCAGTTTGAGCAAGTTTGAACCACTTTGAACCGGTTTGAGCCGGTTTGAACCAGTTTGAACCAGTTTAAACTGGGTTGAGACAGTTTGAGCAAGTGTGAACCAGTTTAAACCGGTTTGAACCAGTTTGAGCCAGTTTGAACCAGTATAAACCGGTTTGATACGGGCCAGTTTGAACCAGTATAAACCGGTTTGATACGGTTTGAGCCAGTTTGAACCAGTTTAAACTGGTTTGATCCAGTTTGAGCCGGTTTGAGCCAGTTTGAGTCCGTTTGAACCAGTTTAAACCTTTTCTGCTCTCTTGTGTATTCGTATAAAGTAGTGGGGAGCGAGCAGACAGGTCGTTAAATATTTCCCCTGACCCTCCACATATCTTTGTTTGTTAGTATTGAGCCAGTTTGAACCAGTATGAACCGGTTTGAGCTGGTTTGAGCCAGTTTGAGCCAGTTTGAGCCGGTTCAGGACTAGGGCTAGAAATACTGCCCTTTTTCTCATGTAGAAATACCCAGTCCACACCATCCACATCCACAAACAGAGCAACACACTCAAACCAAATGTATACCACCCACAACAGTATGCACTGATTAATGTACCAGCATGTCCCACCAACCCAACCAAACCACATCTACACACCCTACTATCCCAACTACCACACTTATCCACCATCACCCACAAACAGTACACAACTCTATCCTATACCACTAACCAATACACTCATCACTAACACAACACCAATCAACACCGTACATAACTACATCCCATTCAGACACACTCTCCCTGCTGTAATTACACCTAACGACCACCTTTTATCAATAACAAACATATAATGATTCTTCCATCAGTTGTCCAACAAACACCCTACTCTCACTTCTACCATAATAACACTAACACACAACGCACACACTGCACACCGCCATACTTTGTAACTCTTGAAACAAAGCAGTCTAAGATAAACACTCTCACGTCTACTTCATTCCCTCCTACACACAAACTACACTCTACTCATAAGCACCATCCCCTCTTTGTCACAAGCTCCCCTAACAAACACTACACAACCAAACCCAGTGCATGAAACCTATACATCAACAACCCTTTTCACTACACCTCAAAAGCAAAACATATCACACACATCAGCACAAGATCTTCAGAGCACAACATCTCATAATACTTAGCATCACAAAATACATACATATACCCACCTTTCAAACCACATAAAGGAACAAACTCCAATGCCAAGGTTTCACTCTTCCACCACACCTAACACAGATACAGCAATACAGCACCTCTCTTCTTACTGCCTCTCATCCATTGGACAATTTAGAACATTACAACATGACCCACATGCTGCACCACCTCCCCTGACTCTTACACCTTCCGCCATAAACACACGCAAAAAAAATAAGCAACATGCCACACCTCACAACTTTGCTTCCCCAAGTCTACCTCACATCAATGTTACACCACAAAAGCAACACAGCACTCCAACTCACTCTCAAACACCATCTCCAACACATACACATACAGACCCATCAAAATGTCTTCTTAGCATGCTGGATGAGGAACACGATACAGAACAGCTGCACAATTGCTATCCTAATACAGCTAATACCAGCACTTAAAACACACCTGCTACACACCCACACAATAAACCAGTTTAAACCAGTTTGAGCCAGTTTGAACTATTTTAAACTGGTTTGAACCGGTTTGAGCCAGTTTTAACCGGTTTGCAGGTTGAACTGGTTTGAGCCGGTGTGAGCCGGTTTGAACCGGTTTGAGACGGTTTGAACCAGTTTGATCCAGTTTGTACCAGTTTAAACCGATGTGAGCCAGTTTGAAACAGTTTAAACCGGTGTGAGCCAGTTTGAACCGATTTGAACCGGTTTGAGCCAGTTTAAACCGGGTTGAGTCAGTTTGAACCAGTTTAAACCAGGTTGAACCGGTTTGAGCCAGTTTCAATGGGTTTGAGCCAGTTTGAATGAGGTTAAACCAGGTTGAGCCAGTTTGAACCAGTTTAAACTGGTTTGAACCAGTTTAATCCGGGTTGAGCAAGTTTGAACCAGTTTGAACCAGTTTGAGCCAGTTTAAACTGGTTTGAGCCAGTTTGAACCAGTTTGAACCAGTTTAATCTGGTTTGAGCCAGTTTGAACCAGTTTGAACAGGTTTGAGCCAGTTTAAACCGGTTTGAACCAGTTTAATCTGGTTTGAGCCAGTTTGAACCAGTTTGAACCGGTTTAATCCGGTTTTAGCCAGTTTAAACTGGTTTGAGACTGTTTGAGCCAGTTTAAACTGGTTTGAGACTGTTTGAACCAGTTTAAACCGGTTTAAACCGGTTAGAACTGGTTTGAGCCAGTTTTACCTGTTTTATGGTTTGAACTGGTTTTAGCCGGTTTGAGCCGGTTTGAACCGGTTTGAGCCAGTTTGAACTAGTTTAAACTCGTTTGAGCCAGTTTGAGACAGTTTGAACAAGTTTAAACCAGTTTGAACTGGTTTGAGCCAGGTTTAACCACTTTAAACCGGTTTGAGCCACTTTGAACCAGTTTGAGCCAGTTTGAACCAGCTTAAAAGGGTTTGAGCCAGTTTGAGCCAGTTTGAACCAGTTTGAACTATTTGAACCAGTTTAAACCGAATTTGAGCCAGTTTGAACCAGTTTGAACTATTTGAACCAGTTTAAACCGAATTTGAGCCAGTTTGAGCCAGTTTGAACAGTTTAAACTGGTTTGAGTCAGTTTGAGACATTTTGAACCAGATTAAACCGGTTTGCGCCAGTTTGAACCAGTTTAAACCGGGTTGAACCGGTTTGAGCCAGTTTGAACCAGTTTAAACCAGTTTGAGACAGCTTGAACCAGTTTAAACCGGTTTGTACTGATTTGAACCGGTTTGAGCCAGTTTGAACCGGTTTGAGCCAGTTTGAACCAGCTTGAGCCTGTTTGAACCAGTTTAAACCGGTTTGAGCCAGTTTGAAGTAGTTTAAACTTTTTTGAGACAGTTAGAATGAGTTTAAACCGGTTTGAAGTGGTTCAAACCGTATACCGGTTCCGGTTTAAACTGGTTCAAACTGGTTCAAACTGGCTCAAACCGGTTCAAACTGGTTCAAACCGGCTCAAGCCAACTCAAAATGGCTCAAACCGGTTCAAACTGGTTCAAACTGTCTCAAACCAGTTTAAACTGGTTCAAACTGGCTCAAACCGGTTCAAACCAGTTTAAACTGGTTCAAACTGGCTCAAACCAGTTCAAACTGGCCCAAACCAGCTCAAACCGGTCCAAACCATAAACCAGTTCAAACGGGCTCAAACCTGTTCAAATGGGCTCAAACCGGTGCAAATTGGCTCAAACCAGTTCAAACTGGCTCAAACCGGCTCAATCCAGCTCAAACTGGTTAAAACTGGCTCAAACCGGTTTAAACTGGTTCAAACTGGCTCAAACCGGTTCAAACCAGTTTAAACTGGTTCAAACTGGCTCAAACTGGTACAAACCGGTTTAAACTAGTTCAATCTGGCTCAAACCCTTTTAAGCTGGTTCAAACTGGCTCAAACTGGTTCAAACTGGCTCAAACCAGTTCAAACTGGTTCAAACTGGCTAAAACCGGATTAAACTGGTTCAAACTGGCTCAAACCAGTTCAAACCGGCTTAAACTAGTTCAAACTGGCTCAAACTGGCTCAACCTGGTTTAAACTGGTTCAAACTGGCTCAACCTGGTTTACACTGGTTCAATCTGGCTCAAACCGGTTTAAACTGGCTCAAACCAGTTTAAATTGGTTTAAACCAGTTTAAACTGGCTCAAACCGGTTCAAACTGGTTTAACCTGGTTCAAACTGTCTCAAACCGGTTTAAACTGGTTCAAACTGGCTCAAATCGATTTAAACCGGTTTAAGCTGGTTCAAACTGTCTCAAACCGGTTCAATCTGGTTTAAACTGGTTCAAACTGGCTCAAACCAGTTTAAACTGGCTCAAACCGGTTCAAATCGGTTCAAACTGGCTCAAACCGAATTAAACTGGTTCAAACTTGATTTTTTAAATTGCACTCCCCTATCCCGCCCTCCTGACCCCTCCCATCACGGCGTCATAGCCTATATAGGCTCCGCCCACTTTCGCCTCACGTTGACTACAGCCCTGTGGCAGAGGGCAGAGGTTTAGCGCGCTGTGCGTTGTTCTAGTATCTTTCTTTTAACTTTTGCCTGTCTTCACTGCTGCTGAGTGAGAGCAGCCACAATCCTTAGCCGTCCCACTGATTACGAGCGGTGACCGGCAAACCTTGATTTTTTAAATTGCACTCCCCTATCCCGCCCTCCTGACCCCTCCCATCACGGCGTCATAGCCTATACAGACGGGCCTCATGCGTCAGCGCAGCGGGCGCGACGTAGGCGCGCCGGAGTCGTGCCAGAGTCCTACCCGTCTGCGCCCGTCCGCGCCTGTACGGGCCCAGGGCCTATTCTCTCTGCTCCTAATCATGTCACCTACTCCCGGGATGCCTTATTGCAGCTGCGGGGGCCACCCTGCTCTTCTAATGTTATTTTTAACTGTCACAACGCACCGACTTTGTGCCCGATCTGTTGCCTCACACTGGATTCCTCCGTTTCAAGTTTGGACTACATGTCTTCCACCTTTTGGAACATGTCATCTTTAAATCACAATTCCCCCCTTACTCTACCTAAACCCTGCCCTTCCTGGAAGTTTATCAGTATTAACTGTCGATCTCTCGTGAAACATAAGAGAGACATTTTTGACCTACTGGAGACTGATAGCCCAGCTGCCATGTTCGTCACTGAAACCTGGTTAACGGATAGCTCGGGCCCTGACATCGCCATGGCTCTTCCCGATGGATACACCTACATTGGGCGTAACCGGGTTCTCAAAGACGGAGGGGGAATCGCTATCATTTTCAAGAGAGAATTCTCTTGTAAATGGGAAGATCTCGATCTCCCAAATTGTGAGGCGGGTTTGTTTAAGCTTTTACTCACCCCTCAATTTACCTTAACGGGTACGCTGATCTATCGTCCGCCGGGTTCCGCTAGTAATTGGGCTTCTTCCTTCCCAGAATTCATTGCCCCATTTTTGGCGCAATCAACCAATTTCATCATCATCGGCGACTTAAACATACATTTTAACTCCGAATCGTGTGCCTTTGCTGCACGCCTCTTACAGGACTTTGCAGCCTTAGACCTTCATTTGCACAATTTTGATCCCACTCATAAAGCTGGTAATCTCTTAGATCCTATTATCTCTAATCTTTCTGGCATCACCTATCAATCATCAACACCAGTTATTTGGTCAGATCATTTTATTGTAAATTTCTCAATTAAAACAGTGATGGTTAAACCCTCGAACCCCGCTCTTCCTCACAAAGCCAGCAGGAACTGGAAGCATCTAGATATTGATAATCTTAATTCTCTTCTTGTCAAGGATAAACCTGCCCTTTCCAATATATCCACTAAGGAGCTGCCTACCATCAGACGATGGTTGACTACAGCTTTGGATATTTGTCTTCCATCTCAAAAAAATAAACCTCAAATCCATCACCCACCAGCACCATGGTTTACTGAGGCGCTCCGTCAAGAAAAATCTAATTGTAAAAAACTGGAACGCATTTGGCGTTCCAACTACAATTTTGACCAGAAAATAAAATACAAGGTAGCCCTTAAAGCTTATCATTTGTCTTGTGATACCGCCAGAGCCAACTTTGCCAGTACTTCTATTCTTACGGCACAAAATAGACCTAAGGCACTGTTTAAAATCGTTAAAGAGCTTTCAGGTGCATCTGCGGGACCTAAAGACCCTTGTTTAAATACTGCGCAATGTGAGGTTTTGGCTAATTTTTTCGTTGAGAAAATTGATAAAATCTACGATACTTTTAACTCTATTTTGGCCGGGTCAACTAATTCCGATCCAATTCTATGCACTCCTGTCCCTGATACTAGCCTTGGTCCCACTTCTGCACTTCCTCCTTTGTATGCCTGGGATTCTATCTCTCCCACACTTCTGCAAAAATATCTTCACGATATTAAATCGGGCTCCCCCCTTGATCCAATGCCTCCACAAGTCTTGAGCTCCCTGGATCCAGCCCTGCTTCAGATTATCTTGAAAGTTCTGAACGCGTCGTTAACTGAAGCTATCGTTCCCAATGAATGGAAGCATGCTATGGTGGTTCCATTATTAAAAAAGGCCAATGCAGATCCCAACATTCCATCGAACTTCCGCCCTATCTCCTTGCTCTCATGTTTTTCCAAAATTTTGGAGAAACACGTCAACTCTTTACTTACCTCTTATGTTGAAACTTCTAATCTTCTTCATGGTTCTCAATCCGGGTTCAGGGCTGGCTTTTCCACTGAAACCACGCTTCTCGGAGTGTCGGAATCCATTAGACTAAAGGTGGACAATGGGGAGTCAGTGGCACTCATATTACTTGATTTGAGTGCCGCATTTGACACCGTCTCCCACTCCATCTTGTTGTCCACCTTGAAATCTGTGGGTGTCGGTGGCCCCGCCCTGGCCTGGATTGCTAATTTTCTTTCTGATCGCACATTTCAAGTGTTTTCTCCCACTTCTGTTTCCTCTATCCTCCCTTCTAAACACGGTGTTCCTCAAGGGTCTATCCTCAGCCCCCTCTTTTTTAATTTGTATGTGAGACCCCTGGCTTTTCTGGCAGAACAGGCAGGTCTCACGATTTACTCCTACGCCAATGACACGCAAGTCATCTATTCACTCTCCACCAATAAAAATTCTTCTTCTTCTTCCCTGCAAAATGGACTCCGACAAATATCTGCATGGATGCATGATCACAAATTAAAATTAAATGGGGATAAAACTGAACTGCTTCTGTTTGGCCAAGACATCTCGCTATGGGGCCCACAACATTGGCCTACGGAGATGGGTCCTCTCCCTACCCCAACTACGCATGCTCGTAATCTTGGGGTCCTCCTCGACAATCAATTGTCCTTTAAGCAGCACGTCATGAAAGTCTCCGCCACCTGTACCACCATCATCAGGTGGCTGAGGAAAATCACGTGGATGCTGCCTGCTGACACCCTGAGGACGGTAGTCCAGGCTCTTGTCATCTCACGCCTGGACTACGGGAACATCTTACTCCTGGGTGCCAGTAAGGAGGTAACTAGGAAATACCAGGTGGTACAAAATATGGCTGCTCGCCTTATTTGTAACCTCCCGGCTAGAACTTCGACCTCGTCTCACATGCGCGAGCTGCATTGGCTGCGTATCGAGAATCGGATTAAATTCAAGGCTCTGTGTCTCATGCACAAAATCCTGACTGGAATAGCTCCACATTATTTATCTGTTCTAGTGCAGCGCTATGTTCCCTCTCGCGCACTCAGGTCCTCCATCCAAAATAAAGTGAAAGTACCGCGTATCAAGAGAGCGAAAATGGGAGGTCGGTCATTCTCCCTGCTAGCCCCCTCTCTTTGGAATTCCTTACCTCTTTCTTTACGTTCGGAAAAGTGTTTTCTGACCTTCCGTAAGGGTATCAAGACCTGGCTATTTAATATGTAAGATGTTTGATCTAATGTTCCCTTCACCTCGTATACTTTCGGTCTTCTTTAGCGCCGGGAAACCTCCGGGTAGCTGTGCGCTTAATCAAGTGTAATTATAAATAAATAAATAAATAAATAAACTGGCTCAAACCAGTTTAAACTGGTGCAAACTGGATCAAACTGGTTCACACCGGCTAAAACCGGTTCAAACCGGCTCAAAACGGCTCAAACCAGTTCAAACCGGCTCAAACCAGTTCAACCTGCAAACCGGTTCAAACTGGCTCAAACCGGTTCTACCCGGTTTAAACTGGTTCAAACTGGCTCAAACTGGCTCAAACCCTTTTAAGCTGGTTCAAACTGGCTCAAACTGGTTCAAACTGGCTCAAACTGTCTCAAACCGGTTTAAAGTGGTTAAAACTGGCTCAAACCAGTTCAAACTGGTTTAAACTCGTTCGAACTGGCTCAAACTGGCTCAAACCAGTTTAAACTAGTTCAAACTGGCTCAAACTTGCTCAAACTGTTTCAAACTGGCTCAAACAGGTTCAAACTGGCTCAAACCGGCTCAAACCGGTTCAAACCGGTTCAAACCGGCTAAAACCAGTTCAAACCATAAACCAGTTAAAACCGGCTCAAACCGGTTCAAATCGGTTCAAACCGGTTTAAACTGGTTCAAGGTGTCTCAAACCGGTTTAAACTGGTTCAAACTGGCTCAAACCGGTTCAAACAGGCTAAAACCGGCTCAATACGGCTCAAACTGGCTCAAACCGGTTCAAACTGGCTCAGACTAGCTCAAACCGGCTCAAACTGGTTCAAACTGGTTTAAACTGGTTCAAACTGGCTAAAACGGGCTCAAACTGGTTTAAACTTGTTCAAACTGGCTCAAACCGATTCAAACCGGTTAAACTGTTTCAAACTGGCTCAAGCGGGCTCACAGCGGTTTAAACTGGTTCAAACTGGCTCAAACTGGTTCAAACCGGTTTAAACTGGTTCAAACTCGATCAAACTGTCTCAAACTGGTTCAAACTGGCTGAAACTGGTTCAAACTGGTGCAAACCGGCTCAAACCGGTTCAAACTGGCTGAAACCAGTTCAAATCGTAAACCGGTTAAAACTGGTTCACTGTCTCAAACCGGTTTAAACTGGTTCAAACTGGCTCAAACCGGTTCAAACTGGTTTAAACTGGTTCAAACTGGCTCAAACTGGTTCAAACCGGTTTAAACTGGTTAAAACTCGATCAAACTGTCTCAAACTGGTTCAAACTGGCTGAAACTGGTTCAAACTGGTGCAAACCGGCTCAAACCGGTTCAAACTGGCTGAAACCAATTCAAATCGTAAACCGGTTAAAACTGGTTCACTGTCTCAAACCGGTTTAAACTGGTTCAAACTGGCTCAAACCGGTTCAAACTGGTTTAAACTGGTTCAAACTGGCTCAAACTGGTTTAAACTGGCTCAAACCAGTTCAAACTGGTTCAAACTGGCTAAAACCGGATTAAACTGGTTCAAACTGGCTCAAACCAGTTCAAACCGGCTTAAACTAGTTCAAACTGGCTCAAACTGGCTCAACCTGGTTTAAACTGGTTCAAACTGGCTCAACCTGGTTTACACTGGTTCAATCTGGCTCAAACCGGTTTAAACTGGCTCAAACCAGTTTAAATTGGTTTAAACCAGTTTAAACTGGCTCAAACCGGTTCAAACTGGTTTAACCTGGTTCAAACTGTCTCAAACCGGTTTAAACTGGTTCAAACTGGCTCAAATCGATTTAAACCAGTTTAAACTGGTTCAAACTGTCTCAAACCGGTTCAATCTGGTTTAAACTGGTTCAAACTGGCTCAAACCAGTTTAAACTGGCTCAAACCGGTTCAAATCGGTTCAAACTGGCTCAAACCGAATTAAACTGGTTCAAACTTGATTTTTTAAATTGCACTCCCCTATCCCGCCCTCCTGACCCCTCCCATCACGGCGTCATAGCCTATATAGGCTCCGCCCACTTTCGCCTCGCGTTGACTACAGCCCTGTGGCAGAGGGCAGAGGTTTAGCGCGCTGTGCGTTGTTCTAGTATCTTTCTTTTAACTTTTGCCTGTCTTCACTGCTGCTGAGTGAGAGCAGCCACAATCCTTAGCCGTCCCACTGATTACGAGCGGTGACCAGCAAACCTTGATTTTTTAAATTGCACTCCCCTATCCCGCCCTCCTGACCCCTCCCATCACGGCGTCATAGCCTATACAGACGGGCCTCATGCGTCAGCGCAGCGGGCGCGACGTAGGCGCGCCGGAGTCGTGCCAGAGTCCTACCCGTCTGCGCCCGTCCGCGCCTGTACGGGCCCAGGGCCTATTCTCTCTGCTCCTAATCATGTCACCTACTCCCGGGATGCCTTATTGCAGCTGCGGGGGCCACCCTGCTCTTCTAATGTTATTTTTAACTGTCACAACGCACCGACTTTGTGCCCGATCTGTTGCCTCACACTGGATTCCTCCGTTTCAAGTTTGGACTACATGTCTTCCACCTATTGGAACATGTCATCTTTAAATCACAATTCCCCCCTTACTCTACCTAAACCCTGCCCTTCCTGGAAGTTTATCAGTATTAACTGTCGATCTCTCGTGAAACATAAGAGAGACATTTTTGACCTACTGGAGACTGATAGCCCAGCTGCCATGTTCGTCACTGAAACCTGGTTAACGGATAGCTCGGGCCCTGACATCGCCATGGCTCTTCCCGATGGATACACCTACATTGGGCGTAACCGGGTTCTCAAAGACGGAGGGGGAATCGCTATCATTTTCAAGAGAGAATTCTCTTGTAAATGGGAAGATCTCGATCTCCCAAATTGTGAGGCGGGTTTGTTTAAGCTTTTACTCACCCCTCAATTTACCTTAACGGGTACGCTGATCTATCGTCCGCCGGGTTCCGCTAGTAATTGGGCTTCTTCCTTCCCAGAATTCATTGCCCCATTTTTGGCGCAATCAACCAATTTCATCATCATCGGCGACTTAAACATTCATTTTAACTCCGAATCGTGTGCCTTTGCTGCACGCCTCTTACAGGACTTTGCAGCCTTAGACCTTCATTTGCACAATTTTGATCCCACTCATAAAGCTGGTAATCTCTTAGATCCTATTATCTCTAATCTTTCTGGCATCACCTATCAATCATCAACACCAGTTATTTGGTCAGATCATTTTATTGTAAATTTCTCAATTAAAACAGTGATGGTTAAACCCTCGAACCCCGCTCTTCCTCACAAAGCCAGCAGGAACTGGAAGCATCTAGATATTGATAATCTTAATTCTCTTCTTGTCAAGGATAAACCTGCCCTTTCCAATATATCCACTAAGGAGCTGCCTACCATCAGACGATGGTTGACTACAGCTTTGGATATTTGTCTTCCATCTCAAAAAAATAAACCTCAAATCCATCACCCACCAGCACCATGGTTTACTGAGGCGCTCCGTCAAGAAAAATCTAATTGTAAAAAACTGGAACGCATTTGGCGTTCCAACTACAATTTTGACCAGAAAATAAAATACAAGGTAGCCCTTAAAGCTTATCATTTGTCTTGTGATACCGCCAGAGCCAACTTTGCCAGTACTTCTATTCTTACGGCACAAAATAGACCTAAGGCACTGTTTAAAATCGTTAAAGAGCTTTCAGGTGCATCTGCGGGACCTAAAGACCCTTGTTTAAATACTGCGCAATGTGAGGTTTTGGCTAATTTTTTCGTTGAGAAAATTGATAAAATCTACGATACTTTTAACTCTATTTCGGCCGGGTCAACTAATTCCGATCCAATTCTATGCACTCCTGTCCCTGATACTAGCCTTGGTCCCACTTCTGCACTTCCTCCTTTGTATGCCTGGGATTCTATCTCTCCCACACTTCTGCAAAAATATCTTCACGATATTAAATCGGGCTCCCCCCTTGATCCAATGCCTCCACAAGTCTTGAGCTCCCTGGATCCAGCCCTGCTTCAGATTATCTTGAAAGTTCTGAACGCGTCGTTAACTGAAGCTATCGTTCCCAATGAATGGAAGCATGCTATGGTGGTTCCATTATTAAAAAAGGCCAATGCAGATCCCAACATTCCATCGAACTTCCGCCCTATCTCCTTGCTCTCATGTTTTTCCAAAATTTTGGAGAAACACGTCAACTCTTTACTTACCTCTTATGTTGAAACTTCTAATCTTCTTCATGGTTCTCAATCCGGGTTCAGGGCTGGCTTTTCCACTGAAACCACGCTTCTCGGAGTGTCGGAATCCATTAGACTAAAGGTGGACAATGGGGAGTCAGTGGCACTCATATTACTTGATTTGAGTGCCGCATTTGACACCGTCTCCCACTCCATCTTGTTGTCCACCTTGAAATCTGTGGGTGTCGGTGGCCCCGCCCTGGCCTGGATTGCTAATTTTCTTTCTGATCGCACATTTCAAGTGTTTTCTCCCACTTCTGTTTCCTCTATCCTCCCTTCTAAACACGGTGTTCCTCAAGGGTCTATCCTCAGCCCCCTCTTTTTTAATTTGTATGTGAGACCCCTGGCTTTTCTGGCAGAACAGGCAGGTCTCACGATTTACTCCTACGCCAATGACACGCAAGTCATCTATTCACTCTCCACCAATAAAAATTCTTCTTCTTCTTCCCTGCAAAATGGACTCCGACAAATATCTGCATGGATGCATGATCACAAATTAAAATTAAATGGGGATAAAACTGAACTGCTTCTGTTTGGCCAAGACATCTCGCTATGGGGCCCACAACATTGGCCTACGGAGATGGGTCCTCTCCCTACCCCAACTACGCATGCTCGTAATCTTGGGGTCCTCCTCGACAATCAATTGTCCTTTAAGCAGCACGTTGTGAAAGTCTCCGCCACCTGTACCACCATCATCAGGTGGCTGAGGAAAATCACGTGGATGCTGCCTGCTGACACCCTGAGGACGGTAGTCCAGGCTCTTGTCATCTCACGCCTGGACTACGGGAACATCTTACTCCTGGGTGCCAGTAAGGAGGTAACTAGGAAATACCAGGTGGTACAAAATATGGCTGCTCGCCTTATTTGTAACCTCCCGGCTAGAACTTCGACCTCGTCTCACATGCGCGAGCTGCATTGGCTGCGTATCGAGAATCGGATTAAATTCAAGGCTCTGTGTCTCATGCACAAAATCCTGACTGGAATAGCTCCACATTATTTATCTGTTCTAGTGCAGCGCTATGTTCCCTCTCGCGCACTCAGGTCCTCCATCCAAAATAAAGTGAAAGTACCGCGTATCAAGAGAGCGAAAATGGGAGGTCGGTCATTCTCCCTGCTAGCCCCCTCTCTTTGGAATTCCTTACCTCTTTCTTTACGTTCGGAAAAGTGTTTTCTGACCTTCCGTAAGGGTATCAAGACCTGGCTATTTAATATGTAAGATGTTTGATCTAATGTTCCCTTCACCTCGTATACTTTCGGTCTTCTTTAGCGCCGGGAAACCTCCGGGTAGCTGTGCGCTTAATCAAGTGTAATTATAAATAAATAAATAAATAAATAAACTGGCTCAAACCAGTTTAAACTGGTGCAAACTGGATCAAACTGGTTCACACCGGCTAAAACCGGTTCAAACCGGCTCAAAACGGCTCAAACCAGTTCAAACCGGCTCAAACCAGTTCAACCTGCAAACCGGTTCAAACTGGCTCAAACCGGTTCTACCCGGTTTAAACTGGTTCAAACTGGCTCAAACTGGCTCAAACCCTTTTAAGCTGGTTCAAACTGGCTCAAACTGGTTCAAACTGGCTCAAACTGGCTCAAACCGGTTTAAAGTGGTTAAAACTGGCTCAAACCAGTTCAAACTGGTTTAAACTCGTTCAAACTGGCTCAAACTAACTCAAACCAGTTTAAACTAGTTCAAACTGGCTCAAACTTGCTCAAACTGTTTCAAACTGGCTCAAACAGGTTCAAACTGGCTCAAACCGGCTCAAACCGGTTCAAACCGGTTCAAACCGGCTAAAACCAGTTCAAACCATAAACCAGTTAAAACCGGCTCAAACCGGTTCAAATCGGTTCAAACCGGTTTAAACTGGTTCAAGGTGTCTCAAACCGGTTTAAACTGGTTCAAACTGGCTCAAACCGGTTCAAACAGGCTAAAACCGGCTCAATACGGCTCAAACTGGCTCAAACCGGTTCAAACTGGCTCAGACTAGCTCAAACCGGCTCAAACTGGTTCAAACTGGTTTAAACTGGTTCAAACTGGCTAAAACGGGCTCAAACTGGTTTAAACTTGTTCAAACTTGCTCAAACCGATTCAAACCGGTTTAAACTGGTTCAAACTCGATTAAACTGTCTCAAACTGGTTCAAACTGGCTGAAACTGGTTCAAACTGGTGCAAACCGGCTCAAACCGGTTCAAACTGGCTGAAACCAGTTCAAATCGTAAACCGGTTAAAACTGGTTCACTGTCTCAAACCGGTTTAAACTGGTTCAAACTGGCTCAAACCGGTTCAAACTGGCTCAAACCAGTTCAAACCGGCTCAAACTGGTTTAAACTGGCTCAAACCGGTTCAAACTGGTTCAAACTGGCTAAAACCGGATTAAACTGGTTCAAACTGGCTCAAACCAGTTCAAACCGGCTTAAACTGGTTCAAACTGGCTCAAACTGGCTCAACCTGGTTTAAACTGGTTCAAACTGGCTCAACCTGGTTTAAACTGGTTCAATCTGGCTCAAACCGGTTTAAACTGGCTCAAACCAGTTCAAATTGGTTTAAACCAGTTTAAACTGGCTCAAACCGGTTCAAACTGGTTTAACCTGGTTCAAACTGTCTCAAACCGGTTTAAACTGGTTCAAACTGGCTCAAACCGAATTAAACCGGTTTAAACTGGTTCAAACTGGCTCAAACTGGTTCAAACTGGCTTAAACTGGTTCAAGTTGGCTCAAACCAGTTTAAACTGGCTCAAACCGGTTCAAATCGGTTCAAACTGGCTCAAACCGGTTTAAACTGGTTCAAACTGGCTCAAACCAGTTTAAACTGGTGCAAACTGGATCAAACTGGTTCACACCGGCTACAACCGGTTCAAACCGGCTCAAAACGGCTCAAACCAGTTCAAACCGGCTCAAACCAGTTCAACCTGCAAACCAGTTCAAACTGGCTCAAACCGGTTCTACCCGGTTTAAACTGGTTCAAACTGGCTCAAACTGGCTCAAACCCTTTTAAGCTGGTTCAAACTGGCTCAAACTGGTTCAAACTGGCTCAAACTGGCTCAAACCGGTTTAAAGTGGTTAAAACTGGCTCAAACCAGTTCAAACTGGTTTAAACTCGTTCAAACTGGCTCAAACTGGCTCAAACCAGTTTAAACTAGTTCAAACTGGCTCAAACTGGCTCAAACTGTTTCAAACTGGCTCAAACAGGTTCAAACTAGCTCAAACCGGCTCAAACCGGTTCAAACCGGCTAAAACCAGTTCAAACCATAAACCAGTTAAAACCGGCTCAAACTGGTTCAAATCGGTTCAAACCGGTTTAAACTGGTTCAAGGTGTCTCAAACCGGTTTAAACTGGTTCAAACTGGCTCAAACCGGTTCAAACAGGCTAAAACCGGCTCAATAAGGCTCAAACTGGCTCAAACCGGTTCAAACTGGCTCAGACTAGCTCAAACCGGCTCAAACTGGTTCAAACTGGTTTAAACTGGTTCAAACTGGCTAAAACGGGCTCAAACTGGTTTAAACTTGTTCAAACTGGCTCAAACCGATTCAAACCGGTTAAACTGTTTCAAACTGGCTCAAGCGGGCTCACAGCGGTTTAAACTGGTTCAAACTGGCTCAAACTGGTTCAAACCGGTTTAAACTGGTTCAAACTCGATCAAACTGTCTCAAACTGGTTCAAACTGGCTGAAACTGGTTCAAACTGGTGCAAACCGGCTCAAACTGGTTCAAACTGGCTGAAACCAGTTCAAATCGTAAACCGGTTAAAACTGGTTCACTGTCTCAAACCGGTTTAAACTGGTTCAAACTGGCTCAAACCGGTTCAAACTGGTTTAAACTGGTTCAAACTGGCTCAAACTGGTTTAAACTGGCTCAAACCGGTTCAAACTGGTTCAAACTGGCTAAAACCGGATTAAACTGGTTCAAACTGGCTCAAACCAGTTCAAACCGGCTTAAACTGGTTCAAACTGGCTCAAACTGGCTCAACCTGGTTTAAACTGTTCAAACTGGCTCAACCTGGTTTAAACTGGTTCAATCTGGCTCAAACCGGTTTAAACTGGCTCAAACCAGTTCAAATTGGTTTAAACCAGTTTAAACTGGCTCAAACCGGTTCAAACTGGTTTAACCTGGTTCAAACTGTCTCAAACCGGTTTAAACTGGTTCAAACTGGCTCAAACCGATTTAAAACGGTTTAAACTGGTTCAAACTGGCTCAAACTGGTTCAAACTGGCTTAAACTGGTTCAAACTGGCTCAAACCAGTTTAAACTGGCTCAAACCGGTTCAAATCGGTTCAAACTGGCTCAAACCGGTTTAAACTGGTTCAAACTGGCTCAAACCAGTTTAAACTGGTGCAAACTGGATCAAACTGGTTCACACCGGCTACAACCGGTTCAAACCGGCTCAAAACGGCTCAAACCAGTTCAAACCGGCTCAAACCAGTTCAACCTGCAAACCGGTTCAAACTGGCTCAAACCTGTTCTACCCGGTTTAAACTGGTTCAAACTGGCTCAAACTGGTTTATTGTGTGGGTGTGTAGCAGGTGTGTTTTAAGTGCTGGTATTAGCTGTATTAGGATAGCAATCGTGTAGCTGTTCTGTATCATGTTCCTCATCCAGCATGCTAAGAAGACATTTTGATGGGTCTGCATGTGTATGTGATGATGTTTGAGAGTGAGTTGGAGTGCTGTGTTGCTATTGTGGTGTAACATTGATGTGAGATAGACTTGGGGAAGCAAAGTTATGAGGTGTGGCATGTTGCTTATATTTTTTGCGTGTGTTTATGGCGAAAGGTGTAAGAGTCAGGGGAGGTGGTGCAGTATATGGGTCATGTTGTAATGTTCTAAATTGTCCAATGGATGAGAGGCGATTAGAAGAGAGGTGCTGTTTTGCTGTATCTGTGTTAGGTGTGGTGGAAGAGTGAAACCTTGGCATTGGAGTTTGTTCCTTTACATGGTTTGAAAGGTGGGTATATGTATGTATTTTGTAAAGCTAAGTATTATGAGATGTTGTGCTCTGAAGATCTTGTTGTGCTGATGTGTGTGATATGTTTTGCTTTTGAGGTGTAGTGAAAAGGGTTGCTGATGTATAGGTTTCATGCACTGGGTTTGGTTGTGTAGTGTTTGTTAGGGGAGCTTGTGACGTAGAGGGGGTGGTGATGTGCTTATGAGTAGAGTGTAGGATGTGTGTAGGAGGGAATGAAGTAGACGTGAGAGTGTTTATCTTAGACTGGTTTTTTTCAAGAGTTACAAAGTATGGTGGTGTGCAGTGTGTGTTAGTGTTATTATGGTAGAAGGGAGAGTAGGGTGTTTGTTGGACAACTGATGGAAGGATCATTATATGTTTGTTATTGATAAAAGGTGGTCGTTAGGTGTAATTACAGCAGGGAGAGTGTGTCTGAATGGAATGTAGTTATGTATGGTGTTGATTGGCGCTGTGTTAGTGATGAGTGTATTGGTTCGTGGTATAGGATAGAGTTGTGTACTGTTTGTGGGTGATGGTGGATAAGTGTGGTAGTTGGGATGGTAGGGTGTGTAGATGTGGTTTGGTTGGGTTGGTGGGGCATGCTGGTACAATAATCTGTGCATAGTGTTGTGGGTGGTGTACATTTGGTTTGAGTGTGTTGCTCTGTTTGTGGATGTGGATGATGTGGACTGGGTATTTCTAAATGAGAAAAAGGGCAGCATTTCTGGCCCTAGTCCCAAACCGGCTCAAACTGGCTCAAACTGGCTCAAACCGGCTCAAACCGGTTCAAACTGGTTCAAACTGGCTCAAACTGGTTTAAATGGGCTCAAACTGGCTCAAACTGGTTCAAATATTTCAAACTAGTTCAAACTGGCTCAATCCGGTTCAAACCGGTTTAAACTAGTTCAAACTGGCTCCAACCCTTTTAAGCTGGTTCAAACTGGCTCAAACTGGTTAAAACTGGCTCAAACCGGTTTAAACTCGTTCAAACTGGCTCAAACTGGCTCAAACCAGTTTACACTAGTTCAAACTGTCTCAAACCGGTTTAAACTGGTTCAAACGGGCTCAAACTGGTTCAACCTGGCTCAAACCGGTTCAAACTGGCTCAAACCGGTTCAAACCGGCTCAAACCGGCTAAAACCAGTTCAAACCGTAAACCGGTTAAAACTGGCTCAAACCGGTTCCAATCAGTTCAAACCGGTTTAAACTGTTTCAAGCTGTCTCAAACCGGTTTAAACTAGTTCAAACTGGCTCAAACCTGTTCAAACCGGTTTAAACTGCTTCAAACTGGCTCAAACCGGTTCAACCTGGTTTAAACTGGTTCAAACTGGCTCAAACCGGTTCAAACTGGCTCAAACCGGTTTAAACGGGTTTAAACTGGCTCAAACCGGTTCAAACTGGTTCAAACTGGCTTAAACCGGTTCAAACCAGTTTAAACTAATTCAAACTGGCTCAAACCAGTTTAAAATGTTCAAACTGGCACAAATTCAGTTTAAACTGGTTCAAACGGCTCAAACCGGTTCAAACCAGTTTAAACTATTTCACTGGCTCAAACTGGTTCAAATAGTTCAAACTAGTTCAAACTGGCTCAAACCGGTTCAAACCGGTTTAAACTAGTTCAAACCGGTTCAAACCGGTTTAAACTAGTTCAAACTGGCTCAAACTGGCTCAAACCCTTTTAAGCTGGTTCAAATTGGCTCAAACTGGTTCAAACTGGCTCAAACTGGCTCAAACCGGTTTAAAGTGGTTAAAACTGGCTCAAACCAGTTCAAACTGGTTTAAACTCGTTCAAACTGGCTCAAACTGGCTCAAACCAGTTTAAACTAATTCAAACTGGCTTAAAATGGTTTAAACTGGTTCAAACTGGCTCAAACTGGCTCAACCTAGTTTAAACTGGTTCAAACTGGCTCCACCTGGTTTAAACTGGTTCAAACTGGCTCAAACCGGTTTAAACTGGCTCAAACCAGTTCAAACCGGTTTAAACCAGTTTAAACTGCCTCAAACCGGTTCAAACTGGTTTAAACTGGTTCAAACTGTCTCAAACCGGTTTAAACTGGTTAAAACTGGCTCAAACTGATTTAAACCGGTTTAAACTGGTTCAAACTGGCTCAAACCGGTTCAACCTGGTTTAAACTTGTTCAAACCGGTTTAAACTGGCTCAAACCGGTTCAAATCGGTTCAAACTGGCTCAAACCAGTTCAAACCGGCTCAAACCGGCTCAAACCAGTTCAACCTGCAAATTGGTTTAAACTGGTGCAAACTGGATCAAACTGGTTCAAACCGGCTCAAACCAGGTCAAACCGGCTCAAACCAGTTCAAACCAGCTCAAACCAGTTCAACCTGCAAACCGGTTCAAACTGGCTCAAACCGGTTCAACCCGGTTTAAACTGGTTCAAACTGGCTCAAACTGGTTTAAACTGGTTTATTGTGTGGGTGTGTAGCAGGTGTGTTTTAAGTGCTGGTATTAGCTGTATTAGGATAGCAATCGTGACCGTCCTGCTCCCTGCAGACACGGCCGCTCCCCCACGCTGCTCCTTGACCTGCCTCGCCTGCCTCACTGTTTGGTATCGTATCATAGCTCCGCTGCTGGCTCAGATTGTAATTGACTAATCGTATTGCTGCATCGCATTACATTATCATTGCCGCTTTGCGCTGTGTGTCACCATTGATTTCTGCTGGTAAAAGTGCATATGCTCGATCCTGTAAGGCCGCCAGCCATTTTGGTGTTGTTGTTGTTGTTGGCCGCCCTGCCCTGGTCTCCACCCCGCTCCCGCCTTCCCAGCTGACCCTCCCTCGCCCCTCCCCCCTCACTACCCATATATGACTGAAGGATTTGCGCGCAGCGTTCACGCGCAGCGATCGCGCCCCAGTCGCGCCGAAGGTGCGCCAAAGGTAAGCCCGTCTGCACCCGTCCGCGCCTGGACCGCGCCCAGCGCCAGACACCCTGGCCCCCGCGCAACACCCTCCACCCACATCGCATATGATGCCGCCACCCTCCTAGCCCTCAACCCCGGACGCATCTCTCATTGTTGCATAACCGCCCCCGGACACACCCACGGACCCTTCGCCTGCCACTCCTGCAAATTTACCAGCATCAAGACCCACTACACTAACCCCAAACGCAGATCCGACTCTAACCACCTGAAGTGCATCCTGCTGAACACCCGCTCGGTCCACAGACACGCCACCGAACTCTGGGATCTACTCGACACCACATCACCGGACGTCGCCTTCCTTACTGAAACATGGATGAACGCATCATCAGCACCCGACATCGCCGTAGCCATCCCAAACAATTACAAGATTATCCAGAAAGACCGCGCCGTCCAAACAGGAGGAGGCCTCGCCATCATCCACAAGAACACCATCAAAATCACGACCCGCTCCGACGATAACCTTACAACCGCCGAACACCTCCACTTCCAGGTCCACACTGACCCTAGAACAACACTTAGAGGCACCCTCATCTACAGGCCTCCAGGAACACGTAAACAATTCAGCGAAGACATCACCGACTTCATCAGTCCACATGCCCTCGCATCCGAGAACTACATCCTATTAGGTGACCTCAACTTCCACCTGGACAAAAAAAATGACCACAACACCACCACCCTTCTTGACAACCTGACCAATCTCGGCCTCAAACAACTTGTTGATACCCCCACCCATGTAGCCGGACACACGCTCGACCCAATATTCACCTCCAGCAAACACATCTCCTTTGACCGCACCACAGCTCTCCACTGGACAGACCACAGCTGTGTTCACTTCAGCTACAAAACAACCTCGACCCACAACCGCCCACAACCTATCCCCCGAAGAAGATGGAACAAAATCACCACCGACCAACTCCTCACATCGCTCAACCAAAACACACCCGCCCTTTCATCGGACCCAAACCAAGCGGCCATCAAATTCAAACAATGGATCAGTCACAGCGCTGATGAACTAGCACCCTTGAAAAACCATCTCACCAATCAAAACAATATCAAGGCCCCATGGTTCAATGATGACCTTAAGAAATCCAAAAAACTATGCCGCACACTGGAGAAGACATGGAGAAAAAACAAAAACTCCGACAACATGACCACCCTCAAGGCAGCCTCCCCCAAACACCACCAGCTGATCCGATCCACGAAGAAATCAGCATTCAAGAACCGACTTGACAATAACGCCCATAGCAGCAAAGAACTATTCAACATCGTCAAAGAATTCACCAACCCCACTGCAGCCTTAAACGATATCACTCCCTCCCAAATCCTCTGCGACTCGCTGTCCTCCTTCTTTTACAACAAAATTGCCGACATACACAACTGCTTCGAAAGCAGCTCCAACAGACAACCCTCTCCACCCCCCTCAGAACATAAACCGTCCTCCAACTACCTCAGCGCCTGGAACCCTATGACTACTGAAGACACCATCCGCCTCATGAACTCTATCGACTCTGGATCACCAACCGACCCATGCCCCCACCACATCTTCAATAAAGCAGACTCCATCATCGCACCCCATCTCCGTGATATCATCAACTGCTCCTTCTCCTCTGCCACCTTCCCAGAAAGTTGGAAACACGCCGAAGTCAGCGCCCTCCTGAAAAAACCCACAGCAGACCCATGTGAACTTAAAAATTACCGCCCCATATCCCTCCTCCCATTCCCGGCCAAAGTCATTGAGAAAGCCGTCAACAGCCAACTCCCCGCCTTCCTCGAATCCAACAACTCCCTCGATCCCTCACAGTCCGGCTTTCGAGCCAAACACAGCACCGAAACCGCCCTCATCGCAGCAACAGACGACATCCGAAGACTACTGGACAACGGAGAAACAGTGGCCCTCATCCTACTCGACCTCTCCGCCGCCTTCGACACAGTATGTCACAGCACACTCATACAACGCCTCAACAACGTCGGAATACAAGGAAAAGCTTTGAAATGGATCACCTCGTTCCTCACCGGAAGAACGCAGAGAGTCCACCTCCCCCCATTCAAGTCAGAGGCCACCGAAGTAATTTGTGGTGTTCCACAAGGATCTTCACTCAGCCCCACCCTCTTCAACGTATACATGAGTCCCCTCGCATCCTTCGCACGCAAACACAACCTCAACATCATCTCCTACGCAGACGACACCCAACTGATCCTCTCCCTCACAAAAGACCCAAACACCGCCAAAACCAATCTACACGAAGGAATGAAAGAAGTAGCCGAGTGGATGAAGAACAGCCGTTTAAAACTTAACTCGGACAAAACAGAAGTCCTCATCTTAGGATCATCCCCCTCTGCCTGGGATGACTCATGGTGGCCACCGGCCCTGGGTACTGCACCCATACCCACAGACCACGCACGTAACTTGGGCTTCATCCTTGACTCCTCCCTCTCAATGACCAGACAAGTCAACGCCGTCTCATCTTCTTGCTTCAACATCCTACGCATGCTCAAAAAAATATTCTGCTGGATCCCCACCGAAACAAGAAAGACAGTCACCCACGCACTGGTCACCAGCCGATTGGACTATGGAAATACCCTCTACGCCGGGACCACAGCCAAACTACAGAAAAAACTCCAACGCATCCAAAATGCCTCAGCCAGACTCATACTGGACATTCCCCGGCATGCTCACATTTCCAGTCACCTGAAGGATCTCCACTGGCTCCCCGTCAACAAGAGAATAACGTTCCGCCTCCTCACCCACGCACACAAGGCCCTCTACGACCAAGGACCCGAATGCCTCAACACACGACTGTCCTTCTACTCACCCACCCGCCAACTACGATCATCCAATCAAGCCCTCGCCGCAATTCCACGCATCCACAGATCCACCATGGGGGGAAGATCCTTCTCCTACTTAGCGGCTAAGACCTGGAAATCTCTCCCTACTCACCTCCGACTTACACAAAACCACCTCTCCTTCAGAAAACAACTAAAAACCTGGCTATTCGATAAGTAATGCACCCACCCTCACTCAAGCGCCTTGAGACCCTCTGGGTGAGTAGTGCGCTATACAAATTCATGAACTTGAACTTGAACGTGTAGCTGTTCTGTATCGTGTTCCTCATCCAGCATGCTAAGAAGACATTTTGATGGGTCTGCATGTGTATGTTTTGGAGATGATGTTTGAGAGTGAGTTGGAGTGCTGTGTTGCTTTTGTGGTGTAACATTGATGTGAGGTAGACTTGGGGAAGCAAAGTTGTGAGGTGTGGCATGTTGCTTATATTTTTTGTGTGCGTTTATGGCGGAAGGTGTAAGAGTCAGGGGAGGTGGTGCAGCATGTGGTCATGTTGTAATGTTCTAAATTGTCCAATGGATGAGAGGCGGTTAGAAGAGAGGTGCTGTATTGCTGTATCTGTGTAGGTGTGGTGGAAGAGTGAAACCTTGGCATTGGAGTTTGTTCCTTTACGTGGTTTGAAAGGTGGGTATATGTATGTATTTTGTGATGCTAAGTATTATGTGATGTTGTGCTCTGAAGTAACCCTGGGCGTAGTACGCGTAGTCGCACTACGCGAAGCTACGCAAAGCTACGCGAAGACGTTCTCGTACTACGCGAGCTTCGCGTAGCTTCGCGAGCATGCGTAGCAGCTTGCTGGTCCCGTTCGCGAGCCGTTTTTCTTGCTCGGGAGCGCGTAGTGCGTGGTCAGGGCGCTGTCTGCGTGTTCGGGGGATTGTAGCGTGCGACCTTACCCATGTGGTTGGGCTATGGGCGCGGCCATCTTGTTTTTCCAATTGTCCCTCCCGCCCGCGCCCCCTATTTCCTCTTCCGGGTCGCGAATAACGCGTTCGCGCGTTGCACGTCTTGTTCGGGAACACAACTACTTGTTCACACTGAGAAAGTGCGTGTTCGCGTGAAATCTCACGTGAACTTACCCACGTGGTCGCGATGGGCGTGGCCATCTTTTTTTTCACACTGTATGCTATGGTTCTGGGCCTAGTTTTCTATCCACCTTATATCTGTTCAATCTTTTACCTATTTTCACAGTTTTTCTTACTTTTTTTACTTCTCATCTATTTCTCTCTGTCCCTAAGTTTATATTTTGCATTTTATTTCTACTTTTCCACCTTTCTTTTTAGCTTTTCTACTGTTTTATTTTACTTCTTCATTTAAGCTCCTACTTCTTCCCCCTAACTTTTTTTCCTTTTGTTCTAACTTTTCTTTTCCACCTCCACCCCAGAACCATGGCAAAGGGGAGCAGCAGAACCGGCTCGAAGGGCAAGGCGCCTGCGCCCAAGAAGAGCCGGCTGCCTTGCGGCAGAATGTGACCTGCAGGGGTGCAGGCCCGGAATCTTTTCGGGGAGGCGGAGGTGGCCGCCCTGGTTTTTTCATGCAGCGCCACCTACCCTTGACCTTGGCAGCAGGCGGCAGGCCAGGGTCCGGTTACCTCCCAGAGGAGCATCACCGCCGGTGGGCGAAGGTGCGCCGGGCAGTGTACCGTCGCTCGCAAATCCGGCGCACCCACCAGCAGCTGGCCCACCGGTGGCCAGACATTCTGGACAGGGAGCAGGACCTGTTGGACCTGCTAGGTGTTAAAGTCGTGGGGCTTGGTGAGTAGCTAGTAATATTAATAATTTAATATATATTATAGTAGTATAAGTATTGTGTATAATTCTTGGACGAATAAGTAACACGGTTACTGGTGCGCTTAGTTACATTGCCGATGAATTCCGTCTCAAATTCTTCTGTTATTGTATGACACAGGTGCTGCTCGCCACTTCTCTTACTGGTTTGTAACTTAGCGCTGGCTTGGGCTGCTGATTATTGATGTTAGAGTTTTTAGAGAACTGAAGTTAGTTGATGCTATTTCTAGAGTCTAGTCCTTACATTGTCCTTTAATGAAATAGTGGTGGATGGATAGTATTAGTTCATATTTTTTTAACGGTCTGCATGACACCTCCTCTGTCACTGAATGCTTAGTTAGTTCTTATTTACCCCACCCCTCCATTGAAACCGGTTTGAGTTTGTTTACTGAGTGGTAGGCTTAGTAGCACAGCAATAGCATGGTCAGGTGAGTCAGTAGCAGTTCTGATGCAAGCAACCAACAATTACGTGTATGTACAAATTTATGCATGTGTCCTCCATCTCATCATCTATGCATGTTTGCGGGCAAAAACAAAATTGCAATGCCGACTTACTGAACAATTGGCCCGTCTGGATTCTTGAATAGGTGTTGTAGGTCAGGTGGTACTGGCTTCCTTAGTATATTCTGCAATCAGAATGTTTATGGCACATTTGATTAGTGTTCTATAAGTAGACGGTCTGTGGATCTTGCAAGCCAGTAGTCATTTATACTTTGAAGTCAATTTTATTGGAATTGTTGTTCCCTAAAATGTTTGAGAGGATTTTTGAATGAGGTCTTTGTTTCACAGCACTTAATGTTTCTCTTTCTTTATTATTTCTTACATGATCAGCACCGCCCAAGGGCAAGAAGATGGGGTCCGAGTTGGCGGGACAACCACAAGAGGAGCGCTCCTCTACAGCGGATCCTGCTGCTGGCCCCAGTAAGTCCTACAGTGCTTATATTAACAATTATATTTCCCTAACTTTTTAATGCACTTTATTTTTTCCAACCGATTAATCCTCCTTCCTAATTCAATGTTAGCAAAACCTTCTTTGGTCTTAAATTTGTTTTCCAAATTTTGGGTCACTAACTATCCAATGCCATCCCTGACTTTCAGTTCCTTCAAACTGCCTCTGCCCCAAGACTCTCTGTGCTACTACTATTAGACTGTGTGTAGCTAAGCTTGCCCTGTGGGCCACTCTTTAGTTAAGGTATTCTTTTGAATAAAGCTGTGATAGAATAGCTGTAGGCACTGGGTCCACTCCTGTCTTTTGCGTTGTCCTCTGTAATCTCCAGTCTTTGTCAATTCCCACCAAGAAAAATGCACAACCAGATGTTTGCCTACTAATTTTTGTTCAGTTAGTATACTTCTACTACTGTTGTGGTTATTATTCTCTGCACATACACATACAGAACTATGCACAAGAAATTAGGATGTTGTTGATGTTGGTGATAGGGAGGTTGGACCTTACCCCCTGGTCACAGAACTCAGTCAGAAGAACCCATAATCCAATGACCGTATAGTCTACCTACCTAAGTGTCTTGGTCATAGTCATTTGTCCCACTCCCGACCCCCACACGAAGATAGTTAGATATACCCAATGATTTTATTACACAACCCAGAACAGAAGAAGAAGAAGACCCTTTCGCTCACTCACTCGTTTCACTCCACAACACCCCAGACACTGAAAATAATATACCACAGAGTCTACGTGCAAGTTCAAAAACGTTATTTTTTTGAATAACAAGCTTTGTATTGTTGTAACTTGTAAGTATTTCCATGGAAAACATCCTGCTCCACCATGCAAAATGAAGAAGATTAAATACTGTACATTTTGTACATCTAGTGCACGATAGAGAAATGTGTGAATTGTGGGAGACCTCTCACTGTTGAATGTATACTGTAAGTGGTTACACATGCATCTTTCGAAAGCTCTGCAAATCCCTTGTTTCGTAAAGCAATCTTCTCTTCTCATCTGCCTATGAGAAAAATGTTGCACGTTAGACAGTGAATAAAACTATGCCAGTTTTTAGCAGTCATGGCAAAAAGTGCAACATTACATTATGGATAAGCAACAGGGACTAACAATACTGGTTTGTCAATTGTATGCGACACTCATGTGGCCTCAATGGTGTCTTTCTTACTGTGCAACAAGCTGCGAGGTAACCTGGGCAAAGCAGTAGACACGGATCTAAAAATGGTTATATGGCTCAGGCTAACTTTCCAAAGACTAGAGTAGGAGTAGATTAGATGACCCTAGGGACCATCCAATAAATGAAAACTAAACTCTGTCTAATGTGACTGCTGTACATTAGGACGCAATTTGGACTAGTTACACTGTCACAACGATTCATGTTATACGTAACTGTTTTTTCAATCTTCCTTCCTGGTTAAAAAAGTACAACTAGTAAAATAGGGGGAGGTGTGCAGGCATCTAAAAAGGTATACTTGATTTCATAGGTGCACAATCAATACTAACCACCAGTGCCGACGGGGCCAGCGGCGAAGAGATTGCCATCCAGGAGGGGACAGAGGATGCGGCACCTGCAGGAGCATCAGTGGGGGAGGAAAGTTCAGCGGTGGGCGGTGGTAAGTTCATTACCTATTTGCATTACTAGGTGGATGGGGGACATTTTTTTCCTCACTGTGCTATGAGACTTATTAAGAAAGTATGAATTTTAAGTTGTACTGGACAATATACAATGGTTGAAGAAGACACCCTTTGTAGCATTACCAGTTTTAGTTGAGTAAACAAGGCCTCTTCCATCAGACTCCAACTCAGATGTGAAACTTATGGAGAAGACTAAAAGTCAGATCAGATGACCTTGAGGCATGTGTTGAACAAAAAGGTAAAGAAGTGAACTAGGGTGGAAGGAGGAAGGGAGGACTCAGAGATGTAATAATAAGACTAACTACCATAGAAGGATACTTTGGAAGGTAAATTCACATGGATGATATGAATCGGATAAATAGGTTGTTAAAGGATGGGTAGAACTGTAAGGTCAAAGAAAATGCAGGCCTGGTTGGGCAAAAGAATATGGGTGCATGGATACAGTGGATAGCAAGAATCATGAGCGGAGTTTGTGTCAATGAAACCCAAGGCAAGGAAGGAGTGGAGGCATGGGTGGTTGGGTTGCTGGTGAAAGTGAAACCAGCTAAGCCGATAATAAAGAATGATAGACATTTACTTTTAATGGGTGGATGCCCCCTAAATGTATTTGTATTCATCATAGGTGAAGACTGGCACTGGAAGCAGAGTCTTACTTTGAAAAAATAAAAGGAGATACAAAAAAGACTTTTGTTCTTATGTTTACTCAAGCCCACCCAGTACTAGGGCAAGTATAATGTCGGAAAAAACTTCAACAAATGCTACAGGCAGGGGAAGCAGGAGGACAGATTAGATAGATACTAAAAGTTGACACCAATTGTATGGACTGCGCTTGATAGTGCTACAATGCCACTATGTACTGTTGAATTCATTATGAAGAGTTTGCTACAATTCTGTTTCTTTTTTTATAGATACTCCTACTCCTTCCTCAAAACCATCACAGAAGGAGTTGGCAGCCAGGGCCCGGCAAAGGAAACGGCAGGCCTGTGATGTATTCCTATAGGTTCTGTATCGATCCCCCTATTCCTGACCCTATTCTGGTTAACAAACTAACAAGTTAACTAGCAGCCATCCCATGAGGCAGAAAACCCCCATGATGCAGGAACCGTTATCTGATAAAGCCACACTACGGCACAGGAGCGTGTTATCTGATTAGGTCATAACGCTTGCCATCTAATTAGACAAGCGATATTCCTCCAGCCCCTGATAAGGCATACGGAGTTCTCAAAACAAATCAAACCTATGACACCTTGGGAAAAACCCTGCGGCCATTGTTTTGATTTCACCGAGAACTTCAGCAAAAGAATGTGCTAACGACCTGGTCGTATGACATCCTTATTGACGTATCTATGTCCATCCTTACGTCAATCTCGGCACCTTAAAGGTATAAATATTACCGATATTGCCCTATGCAAACACACGCGGTGGTGACGAGGACGGAGCAGCCAGACTTGCCGAAGCCCAGAGCAGAGCAGACCCCGCTGGCGCAGCCCCGCCTTCCTGACGTGCTGAGAACGAGAAGCCGTTTTTCTCCTGCCGAGAAATCCAGCTCCGGCGCTTCCGGGTAGCCCTCGCAGGCAGCCTGGGATATCGAGACCAGAGACGAGAGATACCATCCCTCATCCATCCTAGATTCCAGGTACAGAACTGAATAACCCCTCGCAGAGAATACTTTGGTCAGTCACTTGGCAAAACAAACTTAACTTAAACTGTAACTTTCTATTCCCGCCCACGTATTAGGCTTAGGTCAGGTACACGGGGTAGGCGTAGCTAGAAACACCAGTTGAGTACGATTAGTCAAATGTATATGTGTATGTAATATATTTTATTCATTTTAAACCTTCATATGGCTTAGAAACCATATCAATGTTTTTACAGTATTATTTTATACTTCTGCTTTTAATGTATGCACTTTACTTAATCATAAGTATTGCAATAATATCGATCCATTTCTCTTGTACGAGAAAAGAGACTGATCAATAAATAACATCTTTTATTGAACACGCCCGTCTCTTCCTTTTGTCTACAATCTGATGAGACTAAGAATGCACGTACTGACTGAGTAAAATAAATTGCCTTTTGTTTTCACACGACTCTCGAGATACACTCTTGATTAGGGGAGAGCAAAGTTGTCATGTTCTATGGTTGTCAGAAACTAAATCCCTTCTTGTCTATCCAGGGAGGTTCAACTCCTCCTTGCCTATTCGAGAAAGTTTCTAGTGAACTCTGAGCTAGCTGGCAAACCCAAAACTTTAAGTCTAATATCGACAGTAGTAGACCTAGTTAACGTCTGGTCTAGGCCTATACTATTGAAGGTATTATTCCAATGTGCAGAGCCTATTGGGATAATAGGAACTACACTACATGGCGCCCAACGCGTTTGGAAGGGCGATAAAATTAACGTAAGACATTTAGAGTAACTCAGTCGTGCTTTCTCACTCAGACCCCTTTTCCCATAATACTCCAAAGACGTCTGGAGTGGGCGAAAGGTAATATCCGCCAAACCTCGCAGGAGGAAACTCCTATGTATGGTACTTGGTTTAGTCAACGTTGAAGGATAAACCGTTCCAAAATATTGTGCATCTAATCTTTGTTTCCATAAGAAACCTGATCTGCAAACAAACAAAGTAACCATCCTGTCTGTAAAATGGGAGACAGTGATGAAGAAAGAGAGGCAGTTAGATTAGCGACTGAACTCGCAGCAGCTGATGCTGCACTGCTAGACGCAGACCAGGATATAATACTCATCCCGGTCATTAAGAGAAAATCTATAACTTTAAAACTTATAGAAAATGGACTGACACCTAGAGGTGGTACAGTCATATTCGTAATTGAGGCACACGAATATCGGCAGACAGAGGTATACTATTCATGGATACATTTTCCAGCAGCAAATGCTGTAAAAAAGTACTTCCACTATTACAAAGTAGAGGAACCTCCTGGAGAGTACACTCCTTTCGAGGAGGTGGAAGTACCACTTAAATTTCAAGAGCACCTGCTCTTATTTAATGGCGCCCTAAAACACAATAATCACATCACAAGGCTCGGTCCTTTAGGTAGACCAGGAGCAACGTGGCCGGTCCTAGCCGGATACACACCACATACAGACATCAATGGGATGTCTGCAGCAGAGCTGTTAACACAGTTGAAACAATTAATAAAATTACATAGACAATTAGTCCAATATGTGATGCGGACTTCAACAATTCAACCAGCAATTAAAATTCCACAACTGACCCCTCACCAGGGGAACACAAATAAAATTACACCACAGAACATACAATCCTGCCTAGGTAAAGTACCAGCTAAACGGGAACAAATACCATTCTGGTTAGCACAAAAAATCACCCATATAGAGGCTGTGTTTCCAGACACCACCCCGTTAGAAAAACACAGGATTCTGACTATCTGTCTTCCAATGGGAATCGCACCACACATTGAGGACTGTGACACTTGGGGTACAGTCTTTGCTTCCATCTACACAAAAACGCACGGTGTTCCATCCATTTCGGTAATACCAGATGTGCTAAAACAAATTCAAGATGAATATGGTCCAGAGCCCGCTTTAACTCTTGGTATGAAATTACTAAAAGACTTCAAGCAGGTCTCGGCTATATTATTAGCCAACATAAAGGGAGAAGCAGCAAACGTGGTGATCTGCCAGAGGTTAAAGGAGACAGATATAGCAGACCAACCAGCTGAAATTGCCAGAATCATAGAAAAATCCTATGAGGAACTAGGTAGAGATAGTTTAGGTGGAATACCAGTAAAACCACAACTGATTGAAAGTCCTGAAAAAATATTTTTTAATAATAATTCAACATCACAAAAAAAGAGCTGGGATGGAAACAAACAATCCAATCCTAAAGAAAAGAAATTCCAGTCCAGAGGAAGGTCTCCTCGGCGGAGAGAAAAATCTCCGAACCAAAGACACAGGTCACCCCAAAGTGACCCCTCTGGGAAAAGATATAACCTTAGAAATAGGGATAATATAAAGAAGCCTGATAGATATCAAGACATTGATACACGTCCCTCTCAATCTTTTCAGACTTCCTCGCAGAAATCGGAAAGAAGAGGACGATCAGAACAAAGAGAAGAGCACGCCAAGTCCAAAGACAAGGAACCTGCTCAGCTAAAAAAGAAATTACAATTTCCAAAAAAGAAGGTAGCTAGTATCAAGATAGTCAACAATGCCGAGAATACTGAGGACACAACTGAAAAACGGAGAATGGGCTCAGACAATGCTAGACAGCGCAGCAGAAGTGAGCATAGCTCGCAAAGTCCTTATGAATCGTCTGGAGACAGTGGACACAAATGAATATCTTCAAGTGGAAACTGCAGACACCAGAGTTAGCAAACCTCACAAAATATATGAAATAACCTTACGTATAGAAGGGGATAAGACTAGAAAAATAAGGGGACTATTTTGGGATAATCTCTCCAAGGGCTATGACATCCTTCTAGCTGAAAAAGACTGGCCACCAGAGTTTGTCAGGGAGTGCCCTCATGGCGAAGAAATAATTATGCCTGCCTTCTCAAATCACATCCCAATTCATAAAAAATACACACTTGCTAGAAAGTGGGCAGTAGCCCTAGCTCCTGCTTTATATAAAAATCACGTAGGATGGGATGAGGACTCTCCTCCTCACAAAATCCAGTTAAAATCACAACCTACTGCACAGAGGCAGTACCCAATTAAGCAAGAAGCTAAAAAACAGGTAAAAGAAATCCTAGATCAGCTAGAATACCAGGGGGTGATTGAAACTTGCACCTCACAAATGAACAACCCTTTGTTTCCGGTCTCCAAACCAGACAATTCATATCGTCTAGTTTTGGATTACCGACACCTTAACTCATGTTGCAAAACTTTTGCAGTGCAAAACTCACATAGTGCTGCACTAATGAATAACATAGTGCGCAAAAAATACAAAACAACATTAGACATCTCTAATGGATTCTTTTGTCAAAACATAGCACCAGAGAGCAGATATTTGTCTGCATTCTCAATAAATGGCACTCAAAAACAATTCTGTCGGTTAGCCCAGGGGTACAAGAACAGCCCGGGAGTATTCTCAGCGAGAGTAACAGAATTACTACAAACATATGATGACGAAGCATTATCATATGTCGACGACATATACTTAACAGATGATGACTTGGAGACTCACTTGAAGAGAGTGAACACCATAATACTTGGGTTCGCAGCAGAGGATTACAAATTCAATTTTAAAAAATCCAGAATTGCCCATCTGACAGTCCTGTTCTTAGGATATGAATTATCAAGTGAAGGCAAAAGCCTGGCTGACAATTTCCTAGAGAAATGTGCCGTACTCCATGCACCTAGAACACTAAAAAACCTACAGTCAATTCTAGGCTTCCTAAATTTCGGAAGAACATACATTGCAAATTACGCAGAAAGGGTCAAACCCCTTTATGATCTAATAAAACCAGATTTTAAAAGAACCAATTGGACTCAAATACACACAGAAATTCTGAGATCCTTACAAACAGACATGCTAATTAAAACAAAATTAGAAACACGTGATAACACACGCAATCTTGTGATTCGAGTCATCCCAGGAAGATGCGGATTCACATACCTGACCTCTAATGAGGGAGAAAAGGTACCAATTGCATTCAAATCACACTTGTACACTAAGGCTGAAATGAAATTCAGCCCAACGGAAAAAATTCTAACTGCAACACAGACAGCTATAGCAAAAGAACGAGCCCTGGCACAAGGTAAACAAATAATAACCGTGACACTGATACCAGCCCTAGAGGCGGTAACAAAGGCAAGCATTCCAAATGCTAAAGCGCTCCATCCGAGATGGATACAATGGGCTAATTCTCTTGCTGCAACAGACGTGGCATACGAATTTGATCCTAACTTAAAAACACAAGAATTTCTCCAATATGAATTTGAATGTCCTCCGCCGACCGAAATTCTGCCTCTAGACCATTACGGCTGTATAATATACACAGACGGATCAGCACAACCCGCAGTAGGGGGTAAACAAGCCTACAGTGCTGCGTGCGCGATCGTTAAAGGTCGCTGGCACGAAGGGAAATTTAAACCAGCTATCACTAAAACACAATCTCTAGGAGATTGTACAGCTCAGCGAGCTGAATTACTGGCATTCAAGATGGCGCTTGAAAATACCGATCGAGAATTCCTCACACTCATAGTGTGTGATTCGTATTATTGCGTTCAATCTTACAATGAATACTTGCAGATCTGGCTTCAGAATGGTTTCAAGGATGCGAAAGGTGGCACAATCAAGCATAAAATGCTCTGGGAACAAGTAGTTCTTTTGCAGAAAGAACTACCAAAGACTCACGTGATACATACGTTGAGTCATCAACGTGATGGCGTTCACGTTGCAGGGAATTCATTGGCTGATGAGGCAGCGAAAGCAGCTGTGCAAACGGCTTCCGTAGCTGCCATCACACGGTCAAAAACAAAAATAGACAGCGAAATATTACAGGCTGTCAGCGCTACAGAAAAGGATTCGATAGAAACACTCCCGAAAGGCTTTCCAGTAAAATACTCATACATAACTGATGCAAACAATGTTCCTTTTGCTCGAATCCCTGGAGTGGGGGATAGGGCAATTCCAAACATGGAACATAGGTTAGGACTAATAATAGCGGCACACGAAGGGCTTGCTTCTATACATGCTGGCGTCTCAGCCACAGTATCATTATTAAAACAGAGATACTGGTGGCCACAAATGAGAAGACAAACAAGGAACTATGTTTTAGAATGTGAAATATGTCAAAAAATGAAAGTATCAACGGTGAGACGTCCAGCACAGACGCCCCTTCTAATCTCGGATAAACCATTAGCCTGTGTTTACCTGGACCACTGCGGTCCCTTACAAAGGGATGGTAACTATAAATATATCTTGGTTGCAGTGGACTCATGCACGAGATTCATATGGATGTGGCCCCAGCGAACGGCTGACGCCAGAACTGTTATAAAAGATTTACGAGTCTTTATCGGCACATACGCAATTGGCATGCTGCATTCGGACCACGGTCCTGCTTTTAGCTCTAGAGCTTATAAGGAGGCCATGGTGAGCATGGGCGTGACATTGCGGTACTCTTGTCCATTTCACCCTGAGGGGAACGGAATTGTTGAAAGAAAAAACCGTGACATAAAGCAATCTATAACGGCAAAGGTATTAGGTTCGGGAGCTGGGTGGGTCAAACATCTAATAAGTGTCCAACGTAGTCTAAATAACTTGCCAAGAAATTCTCTGAAGGGATTCAGTCCGTACGAATTATTATTTGGATTTAGGATGTTAATCTCTGACCTTGACAGTCAGACTTCAGTGGTAAAGGAAAAAAGCTTTGATATCAAAGATCGTTTGGCTATTTTACAGGACTTAAACGAAACAAGAAAAGACCTGAGCAACATAAAGTTGAAACAACAGCCAACAACCACTGAAGAACCACCACCTGTCCCAGCAAGACCTGTCTGGATTCCAAAAGTCGGGGATCTAGTCAGAGAAAAGATCGCGGTAAAGAAGGAATTTGGGCCTTCTTACAGAAAAGCAGTTCCTGTCTTGTCTATCAACAGGACAAGATCAGTTGTACTACCGCCGCTTGCTGGTAAAAAGGAGAACCGAGTTGTATCCATCGACCTGGTAAAACCACAATCATGTGGCCGATAACAAACAGTAGGCCAAGTGGACTCCCCATGAGTAGCAGAACACCAAGGTTTGCTACCAGTACAGAGGTCCTAACAAAGAGGCTAATCACATTCGAAACGCCTACAGAAGAACAACAAGGACTATGCAACAATGCAATGGAACTTAGACCTCTGAACACCCAAATAAAAACATTTAGCAGAGACACACCAACCTATAATGAAGTAACAAACGACTATGCAAGAAACAGTAATCCTGAAACAATTGGAACAATAGACAGAACTGCATCCGGCTACTTCATAAACTTCGATGATTCCTCTGAAGTCTTCACTGAATCAAAGACACAGCCATCAACAAAAACCTTTAAAGATAAAGTTAAAGTACTTTTGAAACAACTGAAAGAAACATACCTAATTTCTCCATGGATTGAATTTTGGGTGGGTTTTGGTGCATTTATCCTCATACTTTGGCTCATCATGATACTAACATTGGGACGCTTCGTTGAGGGAAAATATGCTAAAATGGACACAGCAAGTCAGAAAATCAACTTGATCCTCAAACCACACACATCTTCACACGTCGAGAAAAGAGAACTTTCTTCAGTCAACTTCACAGCCAATCCTATACCGGGTGGGGTAGCATGGGACAACACTGACTACGAAATCTATGGTCCGGTTGAAATCCTGAAATATCCACACCAAATTAAAATCTTATTGAGTGACTTCGTAAAACCAAGCACATTTGCTGATGATTGGGACTTTGAAAGTATAAACAGTATGATGTCTGACTTAGTGATGTCTGCTAAATTTACCAAACATGATTATTTGCAGGGTTCGACAAATTATGATAGTATGTACTGTTATAACCACTATGGTAACCATTTTCTACATAGATCTGCACAACCTAGAAATGTTTTAAATTATAATCAATGGGAACATTGTGCAACCCCTCCAAAAGGAAGCTCAAGAACCGTTTACGACAAATATTCATACTTTTCAGGTTTTAACATAAGTAATGCTGAAACATTTTATTTTAAATTGTCAAATAAGACAGGGACAAAGACCATGATAACCAACCCAAAATTGGTATATTCAGACTCATTCCTCATTCTTTGAACAAATGAATACTTTTGGTTTTGATTATTGGGACAAAAATTTTGAATTGAAAAGTGTTTGGGGCACAAAAGAATGGCAAGTACAGGGTATAGAATCTTTGTTTAGAGCCTGCATGATCCCAGAACAAATTATATTTTTAAATGACACTGTTCAACAAACTACCTGTCTTGGCCTAGCCAAAATCAAAGACTTAAATAAACCGTCTATTCCAAAAACAACATTGAACAGCAATAGCTCCACGGACGAAGAGATAGACGTAAATTATGTATTAAACCAAAACAGAACACATCCTGATTGGAAAAAGTGGTTGATCTGGCCCACAGATACTAATAACTGTCAAGACAGATTCCTGAACAAAACACAGGGGTTCAAAATGACCAGGCCAGACCCTAGATATTCCCAAAGACCACACCCAGGAATAATAACCACCTACAGTGTGGGCAAATTATGCCTTCAGTGGCTACAAACTTCCACACTGGCAGAAATTAAGCAACACCTAACTTTACTTACTGATGGTGCTGACTTGCGTGATTTCATTATGGGACCACGCAAACAGCGTCAGAAACGTTTCATAGCAGCCTCTGTATATGCAGCATACAACGAGGCCTGGAAGGTTACTCAAATTGAGACAGCAGAAAGAATACGGGAAATTGACCGTATTAATTTGGAAAAATCACTTTCTGTAGTGGACAATGGGTTAATGACTCTGTCCTCCAGAATTTTTTCTTTGGACAGCATTGTGTCTTCAGCAATCGACATAATATCGCAAGACTTACTGTTGTTACAACACGGTCAGTCTCAATTGCGTTCTATTGTACAGCTTGGCTGGACGTTACAAAATCTGCGTTCAGGCTATGTGCCTTGGCGTTTAATCAACACAACGTCACTTTTCAATATCTTTAACCTTACTGATAAACAAATCAGTATGGCCCAGAAGGGTGCTGATTATACAATCCTGAGCATTGAGAAACTCGAAAGATTACCAGTGACAATGTCAGAACGACCTGTCAGTGAATGGATAATACATGGGATAATTAATATTCCAATCTCAACCTTCAGGTTTCAATACTGCCAGAAATATATACAGGCTGGCATGTACGAAAAATTGGGAAAAGGGTACATTAAAACAACATGGAACCTGCCCTATTCACATGCATGTGTCAGTAATAAAGGACAGAAAGTGTTTCTTAGTGGCAATAATTGTGCGATGTCACTAAGCGGTACACTTCTGTGTAACGGAATTAGTTTGCATGGAGCCTGTGAAGGGAACTCAAATAACCTTTCATGTCACCAGCTAGGCACACCTGCTACAGAGATAGAACCATTCTTTCAAAGACTCTACAATGGGAGTTACATTCTAATTGTGGACCGCAGATGCTGTAGTCTTATGCCCGGGACTCCTTATCTTGTAACTACGACTGCGAAGGTCAAGTGCTGTGGACGCTTATTGTTCCCCAGCTCCTTTCCAGACAGGGAGGCAAGGGCATGGCCCAACTTGAAAATTACTTCTATTCGAATAGATACTTTAAGCAGAATGAAAACAGTGCTTCTTCAGACGCCGACAAGGCTCACGTCATCAAAAGAAACGTATGATCTCCTAGTCGCAAGGACGACTGCAGAGATACATTCATTGTTATCGACTAATTCCCCCATACATTTCGCAGAAATCCTGAATGAAATCTTAAAAATTTCTGATACCAGTGGAGTCTCAAAAGTATTTAAGACAGTATTTTCGATGGCATTAACACCATTCAAAGCCATACTGGGTATTTTTCCAGATTTCGTCCACTCGATTTTTGGCGGACTTCCCCTCATTTTGGGACTAATTGCAGGAATCCTATTCTTAGTCCTCATATTTCGTTATGGCAAACCATGTCACAGACAAAACACCTGCGACAAGGGAAGAAACAATCCTAGCCATTGGATACCGGGACCGGATATCAAAAATCCTGGGACTATCCCGGCTTAGAGACCTGAACATGACTTGGTTTCTATCATTTCGACCAATGTGGCAACGATGTGTTTTACCTTTTTTAAGGTGCCTGCTATGCGGAGAAGAATGCGTGTTAGACACCTGTCTGACACTACAATCGGATGCGCCAATGGATGCAGAAACATTGTTGAGTCCAACAAAGGCTCATGCTTTGTGCTGCCCTCAACGGCTACCAATCCTGATGACGGCATTCGTGGAAGCTTCACCACTACGATTAAGGGGTAGTGAGGTTCAAAATGAAAGCAGCATCGATCAGGTACGACCTTCTGTCAGCAATCCAAATCAAAATGTCAATGGAGACAATCATGCGCACGAATGCATGGTTACACCTATTTCCGAGTTAGTGGAACTCTCCCAGGAAGCTGTTGACAACTTTTTCGAGAGTCTAAATGATATGATGTTCTCACCAGAGCAGAAATAGAGACTTTTGAGCAAGCTCGTACACGGCGTTCCCTGAATTTGACCTTCAACTAGAATAGCAAAATACCATGAACAATTTTCCCTCCAGTTCACGGACAGCAATTTTTTTCAGCAGCCCCAAAATATTTTTGCATATTTTTCGGGACACTATCTTCTGCTTAAAGTAAGGACTATTCTTAGAGAACTAAGATTTCTACTTTTAGATAGCTTATAGACATTAGCTGCCCGCTGGTATGTTCATAATTATTTTATTCTGTGAAGAAATGGTCTCGAAACTTTTTTCTGTATTAAGAGCCATTTCATGTGTAAATTCTCACATACCATTTAGCAATAATGTATACAAATGCGTGATTACTTTAGCTTTATTTCACAGCTTGAGTGCATACAATACATGTAAATGCTTTTTTTCCCGTATATTTGATAAATTCAAAATGCATTTATGTATTTTGGGGTGGTAAGGTATACACGATACTCTACAGTATGTTTTACTATGCATAGATTAGTAAATATGTCCATAGTTAGCGTGGAGTGGGTGTGATGTATTCCTATAGGTTCTGTATCGATCCCCCTATTCATGACCCTATTCTGGTTAACAAACTAACAAGTTAACTAGCAGCCATCCCATGAGGCAGAAAACCCCCATGATGCAGGAACCGTTATCTGATAAAGCCACACTACGGCACAGGAGCGTGTTATCTGATTAGGTCATAACGCTTGCCATCTAATTAGACAAGCGATATTCCTCCAGCCCCTGATAAGGCATACGGAGTTCTCAAAACAAATCAAACCTATGACACCTTGGGAAAAACCCTGCGGCCATTGTTTTGATTTCACCGAGAACTTCAGCAAAAGAATGTGCTAACGACCTGGTCGTATGACATCCTTATTGACGTATCTATGTCCATCCTTACGTCAATCTCGGCACCTTAAAGGTATAAATATTACCGATATTGCCCTATGCAAACACACGCGGTGGTGACGAGGACGGAGCAGCCAGACTTGCCGAAGCCCAGAGCAGAGCAGACCCCGCTGGCGCAGCCCCGCCTTCCTGACGCGCTGAGAACGAGAAGCCGTTTTTCTCCTGCCGAGAAATCCAGCTCCGGCGCTTCCGGGTAGCCCTCGCAGGCAGCCTGGAATATCGAGACCAGAGACGAGAGATACCATCCCTCATCCATCCTAGATTCCAGGTACAGAACTGAATAACCCCTCGCAGAGAATACTTTAGTCAGTCACTTGGCAAAACAAACTTAACTTAAACTGTAACTTTCTATTCCCGCCCACGTATTAGGCTTAGGTCAGGTACACGGGGTAGGCGTAGCTAGAAACACCAGTTGAGTACGATTAGTCAAATGTATATGTGTATGTAATATATTTTATTCATTTTAAACCTTCATATGGCTTAGAAACCATATCAATGTTTTTACTTTATTATTTTATACTTCTGCTTTTAATGTATGCACTTTACTTAATCATAAGTATTGCAATAATATCGATCCATTTCTCTTGTACGAGAAAAGAGACTGATCAATAAATAACATCTTTTATTGAACACGCCCGTCTCTTCCTTTTTTCTACAATCTGATGAGACTAAGAATGCACGTACTGACTGAGTAAAATAAATTGCCTTTTGTTTTCACACGACTCTCGAGATACACTCTTGATTAGGGGAGAGCAAAGTTGTCATGTTCTATGGTTGTCAGAAACTAAATCCCTTCTTGTCTATCCAGGGAGGTTCAACTCCTCCTTGCCTATTCGAGAAAGTTTCTAGTGAACTCTGAGCTAGCTGGCAAACCCAAAACTTTAAGTCTAATATCGACAGTAGTAGACCTAGTTAACGTCTGGTCTAGGCCTATACTATTGAAGGTATTATTCCAATGCGCAGAGCCTATTGGGATAATAGGAACTACACTACAGGCCATTGTGGAGGAGTACCGCAAGCTGGTGGCTGAGGCTGAGGAGGAGGAAGAGGCGGCGGCAGCAGCTGCTGCCTCTTCCAATGCGTGTGGCCCCAGCAAGGCTCCACCTGCAGGAGTACGGCGCCGCGGCCAGGCAGCTGCTCACCGCCGCCATTCAACATCTGCCACCCCCTCATAGCATGGAAGCAAATGTAGGTGCCGTGCATTTCGGCAACAACTTCTCCTCCGGGTGGCCAAGCTGGAGGACCAATTAGAGGAGCATGTAAAGATTTTAGTGGACAAACACCTCAAAGCCCGCCAATTGTAATGGACCCTGTTGATTTGCCCCTTTTTTAATACTTTTGTTGGTGGGTGGGAATTGGGTGTTGGGGTTATTTTTGTGGGACATTCTTTGGACTTGGACTATGGTTGGGGTTAGGGTGGGGATAGGAGGATATTTTTATACATGAATAAATTTTATTTATTTTCAACTAACACAGATATGATATGATGTTGTTTTGTGGTGGGGTTACTGTTGTATGTCACAAGGTTTACCCTAGATGCAGGGCAGCGGCCAGTGTTTGATTGAAATACTTTATTAACTGACCACATGTGTAACATGCAAACAGATAGATGCTGTGCCCCTCACTCAAAGTAACATTTGTCCTATTAGTACTACCAGCCTCTCCTCCATTAGACCTCCCAGCAAACTGCTCTTCTTATCTGTGATTGATGATGATTACGTTTGGCACCGCAAGGGCTGCATGGTTTCCCAAGACAACGGAGAATATGCCGTGGTTGTGTGATAGTAGTCGAGTAGACTCCTAGTCCTAGACACTGGCACTAGCATTGGAAAACAAAAACAAAGAGACAGTCATTTGCCTGAGAAAGAATGTGAGAGAAGTAGAAAATTACAGTACATAATACGGACCAAAAATACAAACAATATTGCAACAGCTAAACGAACTCAAAGAAATCAATGGTGTCGGGGACTGAAAAAGTAGAAGAAGATAACTGTAGTTGCGTTGGAGTCATTAAAACACAATACAAATCGTAAACGTACATGCTCTAAAATTAAATTCAAGCAATGATTTACATTTATTTGTTGGGTCACTTTGGGAAATTAATTGCCTTGTACACTATTACATAGAGTGAGCTTGGGTGGGCAAGCAGAAGAAGATCCTCGCCCTGCCTCGTTGACTTTTGATTTTATTAGTGTTGGTTTCACCACATCTGCCCCAGCAAGCGTGTGATCAATTGTTGGTGTATATTTAATGTAGTAACATCACACCTCAATAAAAACCACACAGCCCGGGGGAAGAGGGTTAGGGTTTGATGAATGGATGGGAACGGGGGTTTGGGGAAAGGTTTCACAAAGAAAAACAGTACGCATGGAGACAACAAGCAAAACAATGAAGACGATGATTGCTGATCCACAATTCCACAATAAATGTAAAGTCAATTAAGAACAACGAAATGGATGCATGATGAAGGTTTCATTAACTGGATGGTTAATAAGAAGTGGTAATTACTTAACTACTACTACACAATTCAAAGGAAGTACTTCTTATGATATGAATGATATGACTTTTGCCTAGGCTGTATGCCCTCTGAGAAACCGTAATACCTGTTGTAGCGGGCTGAAAGCTAGCAAACAAAATTGAGATACTTTAAGTGAACAATCAATTACCAAACACAAGCATAAAATAAATGAAGAGGAAAAAGGAATCAAAGAAAAATATGAAAATGATACTAAAGTTAATGTATTATCCAGGGCCAAATGTGTAGTTGTATCTCGTCATTCATTTTTTCCTCCCTTCCATGGACACTGTTGTGACTGATTGATTGATTATATCATCCTTAGGCGCCTCTGGCAGAATGATGAGGAGGATTGGTAAGGTAAGTGTGAGTTGTTGCTCCACGTATAATATAGCAGCGCTGGGTGTAAGTGTTGATGAAAGAAGAAATGGGGTATTACAAAATAAGTTAACAGAATGAAAACATAGAAATCAATTACGGTGTAGTGCGAAAAAGACAAGACACGTGAGCGAGAACATTTTCAGACTGAGGCTAATTGGATACATTGATTAACTCTACTCTTCTAGTTGCACAGCAGTCATCAGAAAGAACAACAAGATAGGAGCCTGCACAGAACAGTTACAGGGCCACAACACCGGGACGTGAGTCTGTGGCCCAAAGTCCATTTACCTACATTTTTCAGAGTTTCAGACAAAAGGCATATACATCAACCTAGTATTTCCAAAGCAAGTGATTAATGTAATTGTAAATCAATGCGCCAATGTCAATCATACCACTATTCCATTCCACCACTGCACACACATGTAGCCTAGGTCTGCTGTGCTTCCTCTTGATTAGAAGTCAATGGGTCGCACTCTGACTCCACCCACCAGCGGATGAACCCCAGGAGCATCACGGTAGATGCAGTTCTGTAGCGAGTGCGCTATTTAGAAAGTTCGTGTGTTTATGCAAGTTTGAAGCACCAACTCTGGACACCGGTGTTTCAGAATTATTGTTCCTCGTCAGCAGAGTGTAGGTCGGTCAGGGGTTTGCTGTGCAGGCTGCCAAATGTTCTCAGGTTGATACCTCTCAAGGCGCGGGTGCGGGATCCGAGCTCGTCAGCTCATAGCTCGAGGGAGCCATTTAAGTAGAAGTCAATGGGTCGCACTCCGACTCCACCCACCAGCGGGTGAACCCCAGGAGCATCACGGTAGATGCAATTCTGTAGCGAGTGCGCTATTTCGAAAGTTCATGTGTTTATGCAAGTTTGCAGCACCAATCTCCTGGGGTTCACCCGCTGGTGGGTGGAGTCGGAGTGCGACCCATTGACTGCTTCTTCTTGATTGGTTGTGTGTTTACCTTGTATTCCACTTCCTGAACATATTCCATCATTCATCTCTGATCAAACTGACTGACATCATCATCCAGTGTGGCACGTGTACGTGTTCTCCAACTGACCAAAAACAGCAACTAAGTATGTATTGAGTGACTACGATTAAGTCCAGACTGCACCTGCAGTAGTAGGAGTACAATTGGATACATATTATTAAACAACATGGAAACATTGACCATCACGCGAGACACAAGCACTTTGAAACTACTCGACTTCATGCACATTTGCTCTGAGTCAGCAAGCAGCCAATGCAATGTATGGCATCATTTATTTCATATACCTGTCTTTCTCTTCTTTGTGACTGTCAGATCACAGATGCAGCAGAGCCTTCTGAAAGTGATGACGAGTTTACTTTAATTTTGGAGCCCTGTTTAAGTTCTGACATTGAAGAGTTGTGTATGCCTGCAGACAGAGGTGTAGCCTTAAGACAGTGATGCATTTCAGATTGGAAACAAAACAGAAGATGGCTGTAGTCACGTACGTTTCAATTGTTATGGAGGGACTGTTAGAGGCTACATTATTGCACTATTGTCCATCTCCATCCAAAGTATGGCAAGATGGAAATGTATTTAGGGTGAGTCAGGAAGATGGAGCAGGACTCTGATGAGTGGAGTGCACAGTAAATGCTCAGATGTGCAACTCCAATAGGTAATTAAAAGAGAAAGGAAGATGGAGTTGGTTTTCAAGTTTGAGTCAGAAAGACAGATACACACAAATAACTAAGGAAGGAAGAAATAAAGGAAGGGAGAATATAACAATTTCCAAGCCTAGTTGTCAGGTAAGAGGAGCTCGTCCTCAAACCCTGGTGGCTCTTCTGACAGAAGTAGGTCCTGTAACCCAATACTTATTTCTTCCGACTCGCTATCCTCTTCCAGCTCTGATTCACGGACTTGGTAGTCTGGTGGTATCAAGTGCTGGTTCATTTTTATCATGGTTAACCTCTCCACGCTTTTGGGCAAGAGACTGGTCCTTCTCACAGTCACAATGGCACCAGCAGCACTGAACACACGCTCAGAAGAGACACTTGCAACAGGGCAAGCTAGATACTTTATCGCCAGCCTGCTGAGCAGTGGCCATTGGCTTCTTGTCCTATACCAATACACCAATGGGCTTTGCTCCATGAACACCTCTGTTGTGTCATCCAGATAGGCCTGGACCATCCGCTCAATGTTCATTGGTGCTCTGGTTTGCGCGTCCTCTTTTTGCTTTGCGACAGCAACGGACTTCCCCATCCCTTTCTGTAGAAACCAAGCAGCTATTTTTTTGCTTGTGTCTGATGAATCAGATCCTGTTGGTGCGGTTGGTGTTATTGTTTGTGTTGGTGACTGCTGGGAAGCAAACGCACTGCTCGCATGCTGTGAAGAAGAACTTGACTCTGTAGGATGCTCAGTAGTACTTGCACTGTCCTGGGCTGGCACTGGCAGGCCTCTAATTGAGAGCCGTTCGTTTTCTAAATCAGTGGCTTCCTTGCTAATTCCAGTTTTGTACTTGGAAACATCCTCTTCTGAAAAAGGAATTACTGCATTACTGTTCACAAATAATTTGTACCGTGGATCCAAAATTGTGGCAGTAATGTAATGTTGATGTGACACAATCTTATTTTGAATCCTTGTATTCTCAGATAAGCGGCTTGCTAAGGACTTCGCTAAATTACATGCTTCAAGTTTTCCTTCCACACCTTCGTATGTTTCAGACACCTCCTTCAGCTCTTGCTCAAGCATGTACAACAATGGGTTTGCTTGGCTCATAGTACAGTCCTCCCTGCTGACTGCACGTGTGAAGACCTCGAAAGGAAGTAGCATCTCAGTCAGGCATTTAATGAGGTCCCATTGCCACATCTCAACGATCATGGCTTTAACAGCATTATCCCCTGATCTTCTTGTCATGACATAAGCATTAAGTGGTATGTACTGCTCAAACAGCCGTTCAAGCATGTAATACGTAGAGTTCCAACGTGTTGGCACCTCCTGAATGAGTGCTTTGACTGGCATGTTACACTCACGTTGAATGACCCGTAGCTGCTTCCGGGCTTTAAAAGAATGATTGAAATGCGTGCAGATTCTTCTGCAAATGTTCAGTAAGTTGCTCACTTTGCTTTCACTTTTCAGAAAGTCTTGAACCACAATGTTAATAACGGGACCCTGAAATAGCGGCCATCTTCCATGGCCTTAACTACATTACTGCCATTGTCGGTGGCAACAAAACCAATATTGAGGCCTCTTGGTTGGAGCCATTCAAAGACCTTGCTGTTGAACTCATCCAAAATGTTTGCAGCAGTATGCGATTTCTCCATAGCAAACATGGCTACAGTAGCATGTTTGCGAGTATCATTAAAAATCTCAGTAGTGTCAATGCCTGTAGATATCTTGTCTCTAATACCTGAAAAAGAGATCCAGTGTGCTGTGATGCACATGTAATCTGTGGCTTGACTACTGCTCCACATGTCTGTTGTCAGGTGGATACTATGCACAGCACTCTGCTGCAAGGCTTTTCCAAGCAATTCCAGCACATCATGGTGTAGTGCTGGAACAGCAACTCTGGCAAAATAGTAGCGGCTGGGAACATTCCATTTTGGGCAGAGGGTTGACACAAATTCCAGGAAACCCATCCCTTCAACAAAAGAAAAAGGGAGAAGGTCCAGAGCTAACATTTTAGCAAGCTTAGCATTATACAAACGTACTATTGGGTGGTTGCGCTCGTACTTCCCCTCCTGCCTAAACATGCTAAGAATGGTACGCTGCTTGCTATTTCTTTCAGATATGCCCGATGCAGTACTTCGTGTCGCAGACTTCGCACCCGTACTCCTTGGTGTCTCCAGGTTACTCTTACTCTGGTGCCACAGAGATGTTGCTGATCCGGAGGATCTGGGTTCTACCACTGCAGTGCTGGGGAGTGGGACAGGGGTACTTAGTGTACCACTACCAGATAGAATGTCTCCCTCTTCATCCTGTCCGGTTACCCGTGGACCTTCTACTGCTTCCCCACCAACATTAATGGTTCCGGCTTTTATGTTACGTAGGTGGTCCTCCCACTGGATTGGGTGGTGTTTTTTCATATGGGTCATTTGGCCTCCGGTACCATAGTTTGTGCCAAGCTTACCACGACTAACAGAGGAATGACAAATGGAGCATATAGCAATGTTGTCCTCATTTGCGCTAACTGTAAAGAAGTCCCACACTGGGGAGCTTAACTTTTGTCTCCTGCTAGAAGTGCCACTTCCAATACTGGATGAACTGGAGGTTGTGTGGTGAACTGCACTATGTGGCTGTGCAGTAGTACCACTACCATCTTCTGCTGAGGTGGAACTTGTGCTGGATGTAGGACGCTGCCGGCTTTGTGCAAATGTAAAAATGGAAGCTGGAGGTAGTTTTGGTGTGGCCTGTGTTGGTGGTATGCGTGCTACTACATCCCTAGTCGCAGCCATTCTTGATAGATTTAAAATGTTGGTCTCCATGTCCTCAGGGCCAGGAGTAATGCTTGTGATGACTGGGTCTGACTCATCATCACCATCATTATCCGGCTGCTGAACATCGCACTCCATAAGTGGTAGGCTTCCTGGAACCTTCCTTTTCCCTAGCCTGGTCTTCTTGGGATGTCTCTCCCTCTCATGCTCAGATCGTTCTGGCTCCCAAGTGATGTCAAGATCATCAGAAGGGATGCTTGGCGAAGAACTCAATGGACTAACCCTCCTTTTCCTTGGTGGGGATTTGGAAACCAATAGATCTCCTGCATGGTGTGCTGCCTCTTCTCGCTCTGCATCAGGCTCAATTTCCTGAACTGCCCCGACTTCGGGAGGAACAACAACTACTATTGCCAGTGGTGGTTCTTGAGCAACTATTGCAGGCGGTGGTTGTGGTAGTTGTTTTTGTTGAACATCTACTATTGCGGGCGGTGGTTGTGTAACAACTGCTATTACAGGTGGTGGTTGTGGTTGTTCTTTTCGTTGAGCATCTACTATTGCGGGCGGTGGCTGTTGAACATCTACTATTGCGGGCGCTGGTTGTTGTTCACCACTTTTCTGCTGTGTTCCCTCTTGCGTGGAATGTGTACTACTTTGAGATTGAGATAAGTTCAGGTCAGGCTCAGTATCACTGCTTTCCACCATTAGGCTGGCTACCTCTTCCCCACTCATCGGCTTGGGCCTGGGGTGGTGGCTTGGGCCCACTGATGCGGAGGTGCTGGCCCCAGCTTGGACCCCGGTCACTGCTGCTGCAGGCGTACTTTTTTTTCTCCCAAAAAAGGTTTTCGGGTCAACACCAGACTTAAGTGTCAGTTCCTTCTTCTGTTCTTCCTTCTTCTCAGCAACTTTCTTGGTCTTGGAGGACCTAGTACCTGCTTTCTTTGAGCCCATCTTCCTCAGATGTCAGCAGCAGCACTCAGTTGCTGAGAATGATGTCTGGTCAGGTTAGTCACTCACACCACACATGACGTAGTACAGAAGGACGTCCGTCTGGCAGTAGAACAGGCGATGAATGATGACAGACACCTCCTCTTCATTCTTTTGTGCACCTACAAGCAAAGAAGGCAGAACAACATCAGTCGAATATGGATTTTTTTTAGCTTTAATTACTACTAGAAGTATTAGTACATCCAGTAAGAGTAAGAATAGCAAAGAATTAAAATGCAAATGTAGTGGAAGTGGAACTTGTTTATCCATAATTTGTGCATCATGGATGCAGCATCAGTGACCTGCAGCAGATAGCAATGGGGATGTGAACAACTAGTAAGCCAACAGGAACAATGGCAAGACACAGGCTAATTTGTCAAAAACAAAACGGCACACTACTACTACCACCACAGCTCCACATGGGCACTCATCACAGGTACATGGGTAAAGGGCAAAGGCCAGAAAAAAATAAACTCAACCAGGCCTATATCCCTCCCTATATGGCCAGAAAAAGGAGGATGCATACAACACAGCTTAATGCAAAAAAGAAAATCCCCATGGCTACAAGGTTTGAAAGTTACACAACAACACAAACAACAAAGGCATTTGGAGTTTTCCCCCAAACAGTTAACTACACCCCAAACACCACATTTGAAAATTGAATGCATTGCCACCCATGCCCTAAATGATGTTAAATTCAACAGACAAAATGGAAACCGCTACATCAAGCATCCCCGCTGACTATCTCTGGGACTCTAGGCCTACTGGCAGCAAAAAAAATCACACAACTTTGTAGTCCTGCGGCAAGCCGGCAACCAGGATGGAAGGTCACACAAAATGGCCGCCCCCATATGGCCTGGCCAGTGCCACCCCCAAAAACATGAAGAAAGAGAAGACAGACAATACATTCCCATGGCAAAAGGACAATGCTTGGCTTGACAAAATGGCCGCCACCAAGCCGCCGCACATTAAGCACGCGAAGACGACAAAAACTGTAAGGTCGCGTTGCTGCACTGTGCAAACTTACCAAAACTACACGAGCTGAATTCTAGGGTTACCTAGTGCGCAGGAAAAAGCCATATTATTCAACACAACCAAAACCTGCAATTCAACACCAAAGACACATTTTTCTAATTAATCCAAAGCCATCCACGACCCACGTGATGTTACACTTACAACTTAAACACCCCTATAACAGTTGAACAACTTTCATGCACCCATGATGAGGAGGACTCTAGTAGTACCCTTGGGCCTACCTACTGGCACAGTAGGCCACAAGCTTGGAGGCCTATGGCAAAAACACAGAGGCTGCTACTAGTACCAGGAATTAAAATGGCCGCCCCCACATGGCCTGGCCACCCCCAAAAATGTACAAAGAAAGAGAAGACAGACAATACATTCCTATGGCAAAAGGACAATGCTTGGCTTGACAAAATGGCCACCACCAAGCTGCCCACATGGTCAGGCCACCCTCAAACAACAAGGTACATAGAGGACAGAAACAGTAAGTAGTCCATGCTCCAAAAACTACAAGCAAATGACAACCTGAGGAGTTTCTTTTGGCAAAAAAAACAGCATCTACATTTTTGGGAACGTTTTAGGCAACTCGAGAGATATTGCTTGCGAGAATGCAAATCCGGCGTGTTCGGCAACGCGAACTTTACAAAACGTCGTGATCGCGCGCCCGAGCACGCACATTGAGCGCGCGAAGAAGACAAAAACTGTAAGATCGCATTGCAGCACTGTGCAAACATGCCAACACAGTACAGGCCTCCCCCAAAAAGAATATTTAGGAGAGATTAAGAAGCACAGAAAACTGTAGTTTAAAAAAAAACAAAAAAAAACATTTATACAGTACACCAATTCTCAATTCTCAAACTTACTTGTGAAAGAAAAGTTCAAATCCAAAATTCCTCAATAAATCCAATTAAATGCTACGATGCAGCAGACAAACACAAAGAGTGATCCTTCCAGCTCCAATTCCAAATGAAAGTGAACACCACATGGACAAAGCACTGGGAGGAGCCTGGTGGACAGGAACAGGAAGTTGGAGACTCAGGGGCACTTCATTTCTCTTGAAAAAAAGAGTAGAAACAAAAAGAAGACTCCTAGCCCCAAAAAATACAGCCAAATCACAATCTGAGGGGTTAAATGAACATTTTTGAGAAGATTTTAACATGCTCGGGAGATATTCTGTGCCAGAATGCAGTTTCTGCGCGTTCGGAAACGCGATCTTACCAACATGGGAGGATCGCACGTCCCAATGACATGTTCGCGCTCTCAAAGTCGCATAGGATTGTGCTGCTGGATTCCAAACATCGTAGCGAACGTGACCGGGAGAGAAAAGCGAGAAAGCCAACGCAGAACCACGGTAAGTCATTATCGCGCACGCGAGAATGCTATTGAGCACGCGAGGAAGAAAAACTACTACGCTACGCTGTAGATTGCGAAGTAGGCGACAGCTTCGCGCTCTCCGCGTAGTGCGAAGTTGCCGAAACTTCGCAAACTCCGCGAACGGAGCGTAGTTCTCCGCCCAGGCTTACTCTGAAGATCTTGTTGTGCTGATGTGTGTTCTGTGTAATCTGTGCATAGTGTTGTGGGTGGTGTACATTTGGTTTGAGTGTGTTGCTCTGTTTGTGGATGTGGATGGTGTGGACTGGGTATTTCTAAATGAGAAAAAGGGCAGCATTTCTGGCCCTAGTCCCGAACCGGCTCAAACTGGCTCAAACTGGCTCAAACCGGCTCAAACCGGTTCAAACTGGTTCAAACTGGCTCAAACCGCTTTAAACTGGTTCAAACTGGCTCAAACCGGTTCAAACCAGTTTAAACTGGTTCAAACGGGCTCAAACTGGCTCAAACTGGTTCAAATAGTTCAAACTAGTTCAAACTGGCTCAAACCGGTTCAAACCAGTTTAAACTAGTTCAAACTGGCTCAAACCCTTTTAAGCTGTTTCAAACTGGTTCAAACAGGTTCAAACCAGTTTAAACTGGTTAAAACTGGTTCAAACCAGTTCAAACCGGTTTAAACTCATTCAAACTGGCTCAAACTGGCTCAAACCAGTTTAAACTGGTTCAAACAGGCTCAAACTGGTTCAAACTGGCTCAAACCGGTTAAAACGGGCTCAAATCGGTTCAAACCGGCTCAAACCGCCTAAAACCAGTTCAAACCGTGAACCGGTAAAACTGTCTCAAACCGGTTCAAATCGGTTTAAACTGGTTTAAGCTGTCTCAAACCAGTTTAAACTGGTTCAAACTGGCTCAAACCGGTTCAAACCGGTTTAAACTGGTTCAAACTGGCTCAAACCGGTTCAAACTGGCTCAAACCGGTTTAAACTGGTTCAAACTGGCTCAAACCGGTTTAAACTGGTTCAAACTGACTCAAACTGGCTCAAACCAGTTTAAACTGTTCAAACTGGCTCAAATTTGGTTTAAACTGGTTCAAACCAGTTTAAACTGGTTCAAACTGGCTCAAACTGGCTCAAACTGGTTCAAATAGTTCAAACTGGTTCAAACTGGCTCGAACCGGTTCAAACCGGTTTAAACTAGTTCAAACTGGCTCAAACCCTTTTAAGCTGGTTCAAACTGGCTCAAACTGGTTCAAACTGGCTCAAACTGGCTCAAACCGGTTTAAAGTGGTTAAAACTGTCTCAAACCAGTTCAAACTGGTTTAAACTCGTTCAAACTAGCTCAAACTGGTTTAAACTGGTTTAAACTGGCTCAAACTGGCTCAAACCGGTTCAAACTGGCTCAAGCCGGCTCAAACCGGATCAAACCGGCTAAAACCAGTTCAAACCGTAAACCAGTTAAAACTGGCTCAAACCGGTTCAAATCGGTTCAAACCGGTTTAAACTGGTTCAAGCTGTCTCAAACCGGTTTAAACTGGTTCAAACTGGCTCAAACCGGTTCAAACTGGCTCAAACCGGCTCAAAACAGCTCAAATTGGCTCAAACCGGTTCAAACTGGCTCAGACTAGCTCAAACTGGCTCAAACTGGTTCAAACTGGCTAAAACGGTCCCAAACCGGTTTAAACTTGTTCAAACTGGCTCAAACTGGTTCAAACCGGTTTAAACTGTTTCAAAATGGCTCAAGCGGGCTCACAGCGGTTTAAACTGGTTCAAACTGGCTCAAACTGGTTCAAAGTGGCTCAAACTGGTTCAAACTGGTGCAAACCGGCTCAAACCAGTTCAAACCGGTTCAAACTGGCTAAAACCAGTTCAAACCGTAAACCAGTTAAAACTGGTTCACTGTCTCAAACCGGTTTAAACTGGTTCAAACTGGCTCAAACCGGTGTAAACTGGCTCAAACTGGCTCAAACCAGTTTAAACTGGTTCAAACTGGCTCAAACTGGCTCAAACTGGTTAAAATAGTTCAAACTGGTTCAAACTGGCTCAAACCGGTTCAAACCGGTTTAAACTAGTTCAAACTGGCTCAAACTGGCTCAAACCCTTTTAAGCTGGTTCAAACTGGATCAAACTGGTTCAAACTGGCTCAAACTGGCTCAAACCGGTTTAAAGTGGTTAAAACTGGCTCAAACCGGTTTAAACTGGTTTAAACTGGCTCAAACTGGCTCAAACCGGTTCAAACGGGCTCAAGCCGGCTCAAACCGGTTCAAACCGGCTCAAACCGGCTAAAACCAGTTCAAACTGTAAACCAGTTAAAACTGGCTCAAACCGGTTCAAATCGGTTCAAACCGGTTTAAACTGGTTCAAGCTGTCTCAAACCGGTTTAAACTGGTTCAAACTGGCTCAAACCGGTTCAAACTGGCTCAAACCGGCTCAAAACAGCTCAAACTGGCTCAAACCGGTTCAAACTGGCTCCGACTAGCTCAAACCGGCTCAAACTGGTTCAAACTGGTTTAAACTGGTGCAAACTGGCTAAAACGGGCTCAAACCGGTTTAAACTTGTTCAAACTGGCTCAAACTGGTTCAAACCGGTTTAAACTGTTTCAAAATGGCTCAAGCGGGCTCACAGTGGTTTAAACTGGTTCAAACTGGCTCAAACTGGTTCAAACCGTTTTAAACTGGTTCAAACTCGTTCAACCTGTCTCAAACTGGTTCAAACTGGCTCAAACTGGTTCAAACTGGTGCAAACCGACTCAAACCGGTTCAAACCAGTTCAAACTGGCTAAAACCAGTTCAAACCGTAAACCGGTTAAAACTGGTGCACTGTCTCAAACCGGTTTAAACTGGTTCAAACTGGCTCAAACCGGTTCAAACCGGTTTAAACTGGTTCAAACTGACTCAAACTGGTTTAAACTAGCTCAAACCGGTTCAAACTGGCTCAAACCAGATTAAACTGGTTCAAACTGGCTCAAACCAGTTCAAACTGGCTTAAACTGGCTCAAACTGGCTCAACCTGGTTTAAACTGGTTCAAACTGGCTCAACCTGGTTTAAACTGGTTCAAACTGGCTCAAACCGGTTTAAACTGGCTCAAACCGGCTCAAACCAGTTCAAACCAGCTCAAACCAGCTCAAACCAGTTCAACCTGCAAACCGGTTCAAACTGGCTCAAACCGGTTCAACCCGGTTTAAACTGGTTCAAACGGGCTCAAACTGGTTTAAACTGGTTTATTGTGTGGGTGTGTAGCAGGTGTGTTTTAAGTGCTGGTATTAGCTGTATTAGGATATCAATCGTGTAGCTGTTCTGTATCGTGTTCCTCATCCAGCATGCTAAGAAGACATTTTGATGGGTCTGCATGTGTATGTGTTGGAGATGATGTTTGAGAATGAGTTGGAGTGCTGTGTTGCTTTTGTGGTGTAACATTGATGTGAGGTAGACTTGGGGAAGCAAAGTTGTGAGGTGTGGCATGTTGCTTATATTTTTTGCGTGTGTTTATGGCGGAAGGTGTAAGAGTCAGGGGAGGTGGTGCAGCATGTGGGTCATGTTGTAATGTTCTAAATTGTCCAATGGATGAGAGGCGGTTAGAAGAGAGGTGCTGTATTGCTGTTTCTGTGTTAGGTGTGGTGGAAGAGTGAAACCTTGGCATTGGAGTTTGTTCCTTTATGTGGTTTGAAAGGTGGGTATATGTATGTATTTTGTGATGCTAAGTATTATGAGATGGTGTGCTCTGAAGATCTTGTTGTGCTGATGTGTATGATATGTTTTGCTTTTGAGGTGTAGTGAAAAGGGTTGCTGATGTTCATGCACTGGGTTTGGTTGTGTAGTGTTTGTTAGGTGAGCTTGTGACGTAGAGGGGGTGGTGATGTGCTTATGAGTAGAGTGTAGGTTGTGTGTAGGAGGGAATGAAGTAGACGTGAGAGTGTTTATCTTAGACTGGTTTGTTTCAAGAGTTACAAAGTATGGTGGTGTGCAGTGTGTGTGTTGTGTGTTAGTGTTATTATGGTAGAAGGGAGAGTAGGGTGTTTGTTGGACAACTGATGGAAGGATCATTATATGTTTGTTATTGATAAAAGGTGGTCGTTAGGTGTAATTACAGCAGGGAGAGTGTGTCTGAATGGAATGTAGTTATGTATGGTGTTGGTTGGCGTTGTGTTAGTGATGAGTGTATTGGTTCGTGGTATAGGATAGAGTTGTGTACTATTTGTGGGTGATGGTGGATAAGTGTGGTAGTTGGGATAGTAGGGTGTGTAGATGTGGTTTGGTTGGGTTGGTGGGGCCTGCTGGTACATTAATCTGTGCATAGTGTTGTGGGTGGTGTACCTTTGGTTTGAGTGTGTTGCTCTGTTTGTGGATGTGGATGGTGTGGACTGGGTATTTCTAAATGAGAAAAAGGGCAGCATTTCTGGCCCTAGTCCCGAACCGGCTCAAACTGGCTCAAACTGGCTCAAACCAGCTCAAACCGGTTGAAACTGGTTCAAATTGGCTCAAATTGGTTTAAACTGGTTCAAACGGGCTCAAACTGGCTCAAACAGGTTTAAATAGTTCAAACTAGTTCAAACTGGCTCAAACCGGTTCAGACCGGTTTAAACTTGTTCAAACTGGCTCAAACTGGCTCAAACCAGTTTAAACTAGTTCAAACTGGCTCAAACCGGTTTAACCTGGTTCAAACGGGCTCAAACTGGTTCAAACTGGCTCAAACTGGCTCAAACCGGTTCAAACCGGCTCAAACCGGCTAAAACCAGTTCAAACCGTAAACCCATTAAAACTGGCTCAAACCGGTTCAAATCGGTTCAAACCGGTTTAAACTGGTTCAAGCTGTCTCAAACCGGTTTAAACTGGTTCAAACTGGCTCAAACTGGTTCAAACTGGTTTAAACTGGTTCAAACTGGCTCAAACCAGTTCAACCTGGTTTAAACTGGTTCAAACTGGCTCAAACCGGTTCAAACTGGCTCAACCCGGTTTAAACGGGTTTAAAGTGGCTCAAACCGGTTCAAACTGGTTCAAACGGGCTCAAACTGGATTAAACTGGTTCAAACTGGCTCAAACTGGCTCAAACCAGTTTAAACTGTTCAAACTGGCTCAAATTCGGTTTCAACTGGTTCAAACTGGCTCAAACCAGTTCAAACCAGTTTAAACTGGTTCAAACTGGCTCAAACTGGCTCAAACTGGTTCAAATAGTTCAAACTGGTTCAAACTGGCTCAAACAGGTTCAAACCAGTTTAAACTAGTTCAAACTAGTTCAAACCGGTTTAAACTAGTACAAACTGGCTCAAACTGGCTCAAACCCTTTTATGCTGGTTCAAACTGGCTCAAACTGGTTCAAACTGGCTCAAACTGGCTCAAACCAGTTTAAAGTGGTTAAAACTGGCTCAAACCAGTTCAAACTGGTTTAAACTCATTCAAACTGGCTCAAACTGGCTCAAACCAGTTTAAACTAGATCAAACTGGCTTAAACCGATTTAAACTGGTTCAAACTGGCTCAAACTGGCTCAACCTGGTTTAAACCGGTTCAAACTGGCTCAAACCAGTTTAAACTGGCTCAAACCGTTTCAAATCGGTTCAAACTGGCTCAAACCGGTTTAAACTGGTTCAAACTGGCTCAAACTGGTTTAAACTGGTCCAAACTGGATCAAACTAGTTCCCAATGGCTCAAAGCGGTTCAAACTGGCTCAAACCGGCTCAAACCAGTTCAAACCGGCTCAAACCGGCTCAAACCAGTTCAACCTGCAAACCAGTTCAAACTGGCTCAAACCGGTTCAAACCGTTTTAAACTGGTTCAAACTCGTTCAACCTGTCTCAAACTGGTTCAAACTGGCTCAAACTGGTTCAAACTGGTGCAAACCGGCTCAAACCGGTTCAAACCGGTTCAAACTGGCTAAAACCAGTTCAAACCGTAAACCGGTTAAAACTGGTGCACTGTCTCAAACCGGTTTAAACTGGTTCAAACTGGCTCAAACCGGTTCAAACCGGTTTAAACTGGTTCAAACTGACTCAAACTGGTTTAAACTAGCTCAAACCGGTTCAAACTGGTTCAAACTGGCTCAAACCAGATTAAACTGGTTCAAACTGGCTCAAACCAGTTCAAACTGGCTTAAACTGGCTCAAACTGGCTCAACCTGGTTTAAACTGGTTCAAACTGGCTCAACCTGGTTTAAACTGGTTCAAACTGGCTCAAACCGGTTTAAACTGGCTCAAACCGGCTCAAACCAGTTCAAACCGGCTCAAACCAGCTCAAACCAGTTCAACCTGCAAACCGGTTCAAACTGGCTCAAACCGGTTCAACCCGGTTTAAACTGGTTCAAACGGGCTCAAACTGGTTTAAACTGGTTTATTGTGTGGGTGTGTAGCAGGTGTGTTTTAAGTGCTGGTATTAGCTGTATTAGGATATCAATCGTGTAGCTGTTCTGTATCGTGTTCCTCATCCAGCATGCTAGGAGACATTTTGATGGGTCTGCATGTATATGTGTTGGAGATGATGTTTGAGAATGAGTTGGAGTGCTGTGTTGCTTTTGTGGTGTAACATTGATGTGAGGTAGACTTGGGGAAGCAAAGTTGTGAGGTGTGGCATGTTGCTTATATTTTTTGCGTGTGTTTATGGCGGAAGGTGTAAGAGTCAGGGGAGGTGGTGCAGCATGTGGGTCATGTTGTAATGTTCTAAATTGTCCAATGGATGAGAGGCGGTTAGAAGAGAGGTGCTGTATTGCTGTTTCTGTGTTAGGTGTGGTGGAAGAGTGAAACCTTGGCATTGGAGTTTGTGGGTATATGTATGTATTTTGTGATGCTAAGTATTATGAGATGGTGTGCTCTGAAGATCTTGTTGTGCTGATGTGTATGATATGTTTTGCTTTTGAGGTGTAGTGAAAAGGGTTGCTGATGTTCATGCACTGGGTTTGGTTGTGTAGTGTTTGTTAGGTGAGCTTGTGACGTAGAGGGGGTGGTGATGTGCTTATGAGTAGAGTGTAGGTTGTGTGTAGGAGGGAATGAAGTAGACGTGAGAGTGTTTATCTTAGACTGGTTTGTTTCAAGAGTTACAAAGTATGGTGGTGTGCAGTGTGTGTGTTGTGTGTTAGTGTTATTATGGTAGAAGGGAGAGTAGGGTGTTTGTTGGACAACTGATGGAAGGATCATTATATGTTTGTTATTGATAAAAGGTGGTCGTTAGGTGTAATTACAGCAGGGAGAGTGTGTCTGAATGGAATGTAGTTATGTATGGTGTTGGTTGGCGTTGTGTTAGTGATGAGTGTATTGGTTCGTGGTATAGGATAGAGTTGTGTACTATTTGTGGGTGATGGTGGATAAGTGTGGTAGTTGGGATAGTAGGGTGTGTAGATGTGGTTTGGTTGGGTTGGTGGGGCCTGCTGGTACATTAATCTGTGCATAGTGTTGTGGGTGGTGTACCTTTGGTTTGAGTGTGTTGCTCTGTTTGTGGATGTGGATGGTGTGGACTGGGTATTTCTAAATGAGAAAAAGGGCAGCATTTCTGGCCCTAGTCCCGAACCGGCTCAAACTGGCTCAAACTGGCTCAAACCAGCTCAAACCGGTTGAAACTGGTTCAAATTGGCTCAAATTGGTTTAAACTGGTTCAAACGGGCTCAAACTGGCTCAAACAGGTTTAAATAGTTCAAACTAGTTCAAACTGGCTCAAACCGGTTCAGACCGGTTTAAACTTGTTCAAACTGGCTCAAACTGGCTCAAACCAGTTTAAACTAGTTCAAACTGGCTCAAACCGGTTTAACCTGGTTCAAACGGGCTCAAACTGGTTCAAACTGGCTCAAACTGGCTCAAACCGGTTCAAACCGGCTCAAACCGGCTAAAACCAGTTCAAACCGTAAACCCATTAAAACTGGCTCAAACCGGTTCAAATCAGTTCAAACCGGTTTAAACTGGTTCAAGCTGTCTCAAACCGGTTTAAACTGGTTCAAACTGGCTCAAACCGGTTCAAACTGGTTTAAACTGGTTCAAACTGGCTCAAACCAGTTCAACCTGGTTTAAACTGGTTCAAACTGGCTCAAACCGGTTCAAACTGGCTCAACCCGGTTTAAACGGGTTTAAAGTGGCTCAAACCGGTTCAAACTGGTTCAAACGGGCTCAAACTGGATTAAACTGGTTCAAACTGGCTCAAACTGGCTCAAACCAGTTTAAACTGTTCAAACTGGCTCAAATTCGGTTTCAACTGGTTCAAACTGGCTCAAACCAGTTCAAACCAGTTTAAACTGGTTTAAACTGGCTCAAACTGGCTCAAACTGGTTCAAATAGTTCAAACTGGTTCAAACTGGCTCAAACAGGTTCAAACCAGTTTAAACTAGTTCAAACTGGTTCAAACCGGTTTAAACTGGTACAAACTGGCTCAAACTGGCTCAAACCCTTTTAAGCTGGTTCAAACTGGCTCAAACTGGTTCAAACTGGCTCAAACTGGCTCAAACCAGTTTAAAGTGGTTAAAACTGGCTCAAACCAGTTCAAACTGGTTTAAACTCATTCAAACTGGCTCAAACTGGCTCAAACCAGTTTAAACTAGATCAAACTGGCTTAAACCGATTTAAACTGGTTCAAACTGGCTCAAACTGGCTCAACCTGGTTTAAACCGGTTCAAACTGGCTCAAACCAGTTTAAACTGGCTCAAACCATTTCAAATCAGTTCAAACTGGCTCAAACCGGTTTAAACTGGTTCAAACTGGCTCAAACTGGTTTAAACTGGTCCAAACTGGATCAAACTAGTTCACAATGGCTCAAAGCGGTTCAAACTGGCTCAAACCGGCTCAAACCAGTTCAAACCGGCTCAAACCGGCTCAAACCAGTTCAACCTGCAAACCAGTTCAAACTGGCTCAAACCGGTTCAAACCGTTTTAAACTGGTTCAAACTCGTTCAACCTGTCTCAAACTGGTTCAAAATGGCTCAAACTGGTTCAAACTGGTGCAAACCGACTCAAACCGGTTCAAACCGGTTCAAACTGGCTAAAACCAGTTCAAACCGTAAACCGGTTAAAACTGGTGCACTGTCTCAAACCGGTTTAAACTGGTTCAAACTGGCTCAAACCGGTTCAAACCGGTTTAAACTGGTTCAAACTGACTCAAACTGGTTTAAACTAGCTCAAACCGGTTCAAACTGGTTCAAACTGGCTCAAACCAGATTAAACTGGTTCAAACTGGCTCAAACCAGTTCAAACTGGCTTAAACTGGCTCAAACTGGCTCAACCTGGTTTAAACTGGTTCAAACTGGCTCAACCTGGTTTAAACTGGTTCAAACTGGCTCAAACCGGTTTAAACTGGCTCAAACCGGCTCAAACCAGTTCAAACCGGCTCAAACCAGCTCAAACCAGTTCAACCTGCAAACCGGTTCAAACTGGCTCAAACCGGTTCAACCCGGTTTAAACTGGTTCAAACGGGCTCAAACTGGTTTAAACTGGTTTATTGTGTGGGTGTGTAGCAGGTGTGTTTTAAGTGCTGGTATTAGCTGTATTAGGATATCAATCGTGTAGCTGTTCTGTATCGTGTTCCTCATCCAGCATGCTAAGAAGACATTTTGATGGGTCTGCATGTATATGTGTTGGAGATGATGTTTGAGAATGAGTTGGAGTGCTGTGTTGCTTTTGTGGTGTAACATTGATGTGAGGTAGACTTGGGGAAGCAAAGTTGTGAGGTGTGGCATGTTGCTTATATTTTTTGCGTGTGTTTATGGCGGAAGGTGTAAGAGTCAGGGGAGGTGGTGCAGCATGTGGGTCATGTTGTAATGTTCTAAATTGTCCAATGGATGAGAGGCGGTTAGAAGAGAGGTGCTGTATTGCTGTTTCTGTGTTAGGTGTGGTGGAAGAGTGAAACCTTGGCATTGGAGTTTGTTCCTTTATGTGGTTTGAAAGGTGGGTATATGTATGTATTTTGTGATGCTAAGTATTATGAGATGGTGTGCTCTGAAGATCTTGTTGTGCTGATGTGTATGATATGTTTTGCTTTTGAGGTGTAGTGAAAAGGGTTGCTGATGTTCATGCACTGGGTTTGGTTGTGTAGTGTTTGTTAGGTGAGCTTGTGACGTAGAGGGGGTGGTGATGTGCTTATGAGTAGAGTGTAGGTTGTGTGTAGGAGGGAATGAAGTAGACGTGAGAGTGTTTATCTTAGACTGGTTTGTTTCAAGAGTTACAAAGTATGGTGGTGTGCAGTGTGTGTGTTGTGTGTTAGTGTTATTATGGTAGAAGGGAGAGTAGGGTGTTTGTTGGACAACTGATGGAAGGATCATTATATGTTTGTTATTGATAAAAGGTGGTCGTTAGGTGTAATTACAGCAGGGAGAGTGTGTCTGAATGGAATGTAGTTATGTATGGTGTTGGTTGGCGTTGTGTTAGTGATGAGTGTATTGGTTCGTGGTATAGGATAGAGTTGTGTACTATTTGTGGGTGATGGTGGATAAGTGTGGTAGTTGGGATAGTAGGGTGTGTAGATGTGGTTTGGTTGGGTTGGTGGGGCCTGCTGGTACATTAATCTGTGCATAGTGTTGTGGGTGGTGTACCTTTGGTTTGAGTGTGTTGCTCTGTTTGTGGATGTGGATGGTGTGGACTGGGTATTTCTAAATGAGAAAAAGGGCAGCATTTCTGGCCCTAGTCCCGAACCGGCTCAAACTGGCTCAATCTGGCTCAAACCAGCTCAAACCGGTTGAAACTGGTTCAATTTGGCTCAAATTGGTTTAAACTGGTTCAAACTGGCTCAAACCAGTTCAAACCAGTTTAAACTGGTTCAAACTGGCTCAAACTGGCTCAAACAGGTTTAAATAGTTCAAACTAGTTCAAACTGGCTCAAACCGGTTCAGACCGGTTTAAACTTGTTCAAACTGGCTCAAACTGGCTCAAACCAGTTTAAACTAGTTCAAACTGGCTCAAACCGGTTTAACCTGGTTCAAACGGGCTCAAACTGGTTCAAACTGGCTCAAACTGGCTCAAACCGGTTCAAACCGGCTCAAACCGGCTAAAACCAGTTCAAACCGTAAACCAGTTAAAACTGGCTCAAACCGGTTCAAATCGGTTCAAACCGGTTTAAACTGGTTCAAGATGTCTCAAACCGGTTTAAACTGGTTCAAACTGGCTCAAACCGGTTCAAACTGGTTTAAACTGGTTCAAACTGGCTCAAACCAGTTCAACCTGGTTTAAACTGGTTCAATTTGGCTCAAACTGGTTCAAACTGGCTCAACCCGGTTTAAACGGGTTTAAAGTGGCTCAAACCGGTTCAAACTGGTTCAAACGGGCTCAAACTGGATTAAACTGGTTCAAACTGGCTCAAACTGGCTCAAACCAGTTTAAACTGTTCAAACTGGCTCAAATTCGGTTTCAACTGGTTCAAACTGGCTCAAACCAGTTCAAACCAGTTTAAACTGGTTCAAACTGGCTCAAACTGGCTCAAACTGGTTCAAATAGTTCAAACTGGTTCAAACTGGCTCAAACAGGTTCAAACCAGTTTAAACTAGTTCAAACTGGTTCAAACCGGTTTAAACTAGTACAAACTGGCTCAAACTGGCTCAAACCCTTTTAAGCTGGTTCAAACTGGCTCAAACTGGTTCAAACTGGCTCAAACTGGCTCAAACCAGTTTAAAGTGGTTAAAACTGGCTCAAACCAGTTCAAACTGGTTTAAACTCATTCAAACTGGCTCAAACTGGCTCAAACCAGTTTAAACTAGATCAAACTGGCTTAAACCGATTTAAACTGGTTCAAACTGGCTCAAACTGGCTCAACCTGGTTTAAACCGGTTCAAACTGGCTCAAACCAGTTTAAACTGGCTCAAACCGTTTCAAATCGGTTCAAACTGGCTCAAACCGGTTTAAACTGGTTCAAACTGGCTCAAACTGGTTTAAACTGGTCCAAACTGGATCAAACTAGTTCACAATGGCTCAAAGTGGTTCAAACTGGCTCAAACCGGCTCAAACCAGTTCAAACCGGCTCAAACTGGCTCAAACCAGTTCAACCTGCAAACCAGTTCAAACTGGCTCAAACCGGTTCAACCCGGTTTAAACTGGTTCAAACTGGCTCAAACTGGTTTAAACTGGTTTATTGTGTGGGTGTGTAGCAGGTGTGTTTTAAGTGCTGGTATTAGCTGTATTAGGATAGCAATCGTGTAGCTGTTCTGTATCGTGTTCCTCATCCAGCATGCTGAGAAGACATTTTGATGGGTCTGTATGTGTATGTGTTGGAGATGGTGTTTGAGAGTGAGTTGGAGTGCTGTGTTGCTTTTTGTGGTGTATCATTGATGTGAGGTAGACTTGGGGAAGCAAAGTTGTGAGGTGTGGCATGTTGCTTATATTTTTTGCGTGTGTTTATGGCAGAAGGTGTAAGAGTCAGGGGAGGTGGTGCAGCATGTGGGTCATGTTGTAATGTTCTAAATTGTCCAATGGATGAGAGGCGGTTAGAAGAGAGGTGCTGTATTGCTGTATCTGTGTTAGGTGTGGTGGAAGAGTGAAACCTTGGCATTGGAGTTTGTTCCTTTACGTGGTTTGAAAGGTGGGTATATGTATGTATTTTGTGATGCTAAGTATTATGAGATGTTGTGCTCTGAAGATCTTGTTGTGCTGATGTGTGTGATATGTTTTGATTTTGAGGTGTAGTGAAAAGGGTTGCTGATGTATAGGTTTCATGCACTGCGTTTAGTTGTGTAGTGTTTGTTAGGGGAGCTTGTGACGTAGAGGGGGTTGTGATGTGCTTATGAGTAGAGTGTAGGTTGTGTGTAGGAGGGAATGAAGTAGACGTGAGAGTGTTTATCTTAGACTGGTTTGTTTCAAGAGTTACAAAGTATGGTGGTGTGCAGTGTGTGTGTTGTGTGTTAGTGTTATTATGGTAGAAGGGAGAGTAGGGTGTTTGTTGGACAACTGATGGAAGGATCATTATATGTTTGTTATTGATAAAAGGTGGTCGTTAGGTGTAATTACAGCAGGGAGAGTGTGTCTGAATGGAATGTAGTTATGTATGGTGGTGGTTGGCGTTGTGTTAGTGATGAGTGTATTGGTTTGTGGTATAGGATAGAGTTGTGTACTGTTTGTGGGTGATGGTGGATAAGTGTGGTAGTTGGGATAGTAGGGTGTGTAGATGTGGTTTGGTTGGGTTGGTGGGGCATGCTGGTACATTAATCTGTGCATAGTGTTGTGGGTGGTGTACATTTGGTTTGAGTGTGTTGCTCTGTTTGTGGATGTGGATGTGTGGACTGGGTATTTCTAAATGAGAAAAAGGGCAGCATTTCTGTCCCTAGTCACGAACCGGCTCAAACTGGCTCAAACTGGCTCACACTGGCTCAAACCGGTTCAAACTGGTTCAAACGGGCTCAAACCGGTTTAAACTGGTTCAAACCAGTTTAAACTGGTTCAAATGGGCTCAAACTGGCTCAAACTGGTTCAAATAGTTCAAACTAGTTCAAACTGGCTCAAACCGGTTCAAACCAGTTTAACATAGTTCAAACTGGCTCGAGCCCTTTTAAGCTAGTTCAAACTGGCTCAAACTGGTTCAAACTGGCTCAAACCAGTTTAAACTAGTTAAAACTGGTTCAAACCAGTTCAAACCGGTTTAAACTCATTCAAACTGGCTCAAACCAGTTTAAACTAGTTCAAACTGGCTCAAACCGGTTTAAACTGGTTCAAACTGGCTCAAACCGGTTCAAACTGGCTCAAACCGGTTCAAACCGGCTAAAACCAGTTCAAACCGTAAACCGGTTAACACTGGCTCAAACCGGTTCAAATTGGTTCAAACCGGTTTAAACTGGTTCAATCTGTCTCAAACCGGTTTAAACTGGTTCAAACTGGCTCAAACCGGTTCAAACCGGTTTAAACTGGTTCAAACTGGCTCAAACTGGTTCAACCTGGTTTAAACTGGTTCAAACTGGCTCAAACCGGTTCAAACTGGCTCAAACCGGTTTAAACGGGTTTAAACTGGCTCAAACCGGTTCAAACCGGTTCAAACTGGATCAAACTTCAAACTGGCTCAAACCAGTTCAAACCGGTTTAAACTTGTTCAAACTGGCTCAAACTGGCTCAAACCTGTTTAAACTGTTCAAACTGGCTCAAACCGGTTTAAACGGGTTTAAACTGGTTAAAAACCGGTTCAAACCGGTTCAAACTGGATCAAACTTCAAACTGGCTCAAACCAGTTCAAACCGGTTTAAACTTGTTCAAACTGGCTCAAACTGGCTCAAACCTGTTTAAACTGTTCAAACTGGCTCAAATTCAGTTTAAACTGGTTCAAACTGGCTCAAACCAGTTTAAACTGGCTCAAACTTGCTCAAACCGGTTAAAACTGGCTCAAACCGGTTCAAACTGGCTCAAACCGGTTCAAACCGGTTTAAACTTGTTCAAACTGGCTCGAACTGGCTCAAACCTGTTTAAACTGTTCAAACTGTCTCAAATTCAGTTTAAACTGGTTCAAACTGGCTCAAACCAGTTTAAACTGGCTCAAACTGGCTCAAACCGGTTCAAATAGTTCAAACTGGCTCAAACCGGTACAAACCGGTTTAAACTAGTTCAAACTGGTTCAAACCGGTTTAAACTAGTTCAAACTGTCTCAAACTGGCTCAAATCCTTTTAAGCTGGTTCAAACTTGCTCAAACTGGTTCAAACTGGCTCAAACTGGATCAAACCGGTTTAAAGTGGTTAAAACTGGCTCAAACCAGTTCAAACTGGTTTAAACTAGTTCAAACTGGCTCACACCGGTTTAAACTGGTTCAAACTGGCTCAAACTGGTTCAAACTGGCTCAAACCGGCTCAAACCGGTTCAAACCGACTCAAACCGGCTAAAACCAGTTCAAACCGTAAACCAGTTAAAACTGGCTCAAACCGGTTCAAATCGGTTCAAACTGGTTCAAGCTGTCTCAAACCGGTTTAAACTGGTTCAAACTGGCTCAAACCGGTTCAAACCAGTTTAAACTGGTTCAAACTGGCTCAAACTGGTTCAACCTGGTTTAAACTGGTTCAAACTGGCTCAAACCGGTTCAAACTGTCTCAAACCGGTTTAAACAAGTTTAAGCTGGCTCAAACCGGTTCAAACCAGTTCAAACTGGCTCAAACCGGTTCAAACCGGTTTAAACTGGTTCAAACTGGCTCAAACTGGCTCAAACCAGTTTAAACTGTTCAAACTGGCTCAAATTCAGTTTAAACTGGTTCAAACTGGCTCAAACTGGTTTAAACTGGTTCAAACTGCTTAACACCAGTTTAAACCGGTTCAAAGTGGCTCAAACCGGTTTAACCTGGTTCAAACTGGATCAAACTGGTTCAAACCGGCTCAAACCAGTTCAAACCAGCTCAAACCGGCTCAAACCAGTTCAACCCGTAAACCGGTTTAAACTGGCTAAAACTGGTTCAAACCGGTTTAAACTGGTTCAAACTGGCTCACACCGGATTAAACTGGTTTATTGTGTGGGTGTGTAGCAGGTGTGTTTTAAGTGCTGGTATTAGCTGTATTAGGAAAGCAATCGTGTAGCTGTTCTGTATCGTGTTCCTCATCCAGCATGCTGAGAAGACATTTTGATGGGTCTGTATGTGTATGTGTTGGAGATGGTGTTTGAGAGTGAGTTGGAGTGCTGTGTTGCTTTTGTGGTGTATCATTGATGTGAGGTAGACTTGGGGAAGCAAAGTTGTGAGGTGTGGCATGTTGCTTATATTTTTTGCGTGTGTTTATGGCAGAAGGGTAAGAGTCAGGGGAGGTGGTGCAGCATGTGGGTCATGTTGTAATGTTCTAAATTGTCCAATGGATGAGAGGAGGTTAGAAGAGAGGTGCTGTATTGCTGTATCTGTGTTAGGTGTGGTGGAAGAGTGAAACCTTGGCATTGGAGTTTGTTCCATTATGTGGTTTGAAAGGTGGGTATATATATGTATTTTGTGATGGTAAGTATTATGAGATGTTGTGCTCTGAAGATCTTGTTGTGCTGGTGTGTGTGATATGTTTTGCTTTTGAGGTGTAGTGAAAAGGGGTGCTGATGTATGGGTTTCATGCACTGGATTTGGTTGTGTAGTGTTTGTTAGAGGAGCTTGTGACATAGAGTGGGTGGTGATGTGCTTATGAGTAGAGTGTAGGTTGTGTGTAGGAGGGAATGAAGTAGACGTGAGAGTGTTTATCTTAGACTGGTTTGTTTCAAGAGTTACAAAGTATGGTGGTGTGCAGTGTGTGTGTTGTGTGTTAGTGTTATTATGGTAGAAGGGAGAGTAGGGTGTTTGTGGGACAACTGATTGAAGGATCATTATATGTTTATTATTGATAAAAGGTGATCGTTAGGTGTAATTACAGCAGGGAGAGTGTGTCTGAATGGGATGTAGTTATGTACGGTGTTGATTGGCGTTGTGTTAGTGATGAGTGTATTGGTTCGTGGTATAGGATAGAGTTGTGTACTGTTTGTGTGTGATGGTGGATAAGTGTGGTAGTTGGGATAGTAGGGTGTGTAGATGTGGTTTGGTTGGGTTGGTGGGGCTGTAGTGTAGTTCCTATATTCCCAATAGGCTCTGCGCATTGGAATAATATATTCAGCAGTGTAGACGTAGGACTGAGGTTATCTAGGTCTCTACTGACTATATTAGACTTAAGGTTTGCCAGCTAGCTCAGAGGTCACTAGAAACTTTCTCAAATATACGAGGAGGAGTTTAACCTCCCTGGATAGACAAGAAGGGATTAGCTTCTGACAACCATAAAACATGACAACTTTGCTCTCCCTGAATAAGATTGTATCTCTAGAGTCGTGTGAAAACAATAGACAGCTATTTCACTCAGTCAAATGTGCGTACTTAGTTTCACCAGAATGCAGAGAAAAGAGATACGTGCGTTTTCAATAAAAGGTGTTATTTATTGAGCAGTCTTCTTCCTCATACAAGAGAAATGAATTGCCACGATTGTAATGCTCATGGTAAAGTAAAGTGCGTACAGTAAAAGGAGGATTAAAAAGTAATACTGTAAAAGCATTGATATGGTTTCTTAGCCATATGATACTTTAAAATAGATAAAATATATACATACATATATACATTGACCAATCGTACTCAACTGGTGCTTCTAAATACGCCTACCCAGGTGTACCTGACCTAAGCCTAATACGTGGGAGGAAGTAAGTAGCAGTTTAAGTTAAGTTTGTTTTGCCAAGAATCTGACTCAAGAATTCTCTGTAAGGGTTTAGTCAGTTCCGTACCTGGGTAACAGAAAGCAGGAGGTCTTGTATCTCTTTCTCAGGACTCGATATCCCAGCAACCCGCAAGGGTAGGCTGGAAACGCCGGAGCTGGATTTCTCGGCAGGAGAAAAGACAGCGTCTTTCTCAGCGCGTCAAAGAGGAGGATCAGCGTCTGTGGGCTCTCGCATCAGCTGGGCTTTCGGGCAAGTAGATAGCTGCTCTGCTCCAGATTCACCACCGTGTGTTTGCTTAAGGCAACATTGGTATATTTATACCTGAAAGGTGCCTGGGTTTGACGTAAGGTTGGACATAAGACGTCAATAAAGATGTCACTAAGAACTGGCCGTTCTTACAGTGCTTTACAGGAGTTCTAGGACGAAATCAAAACAAAAACAAGGGGGATTTCCCAGGTTGCTGGAGGCTTGGTTTTGTTTAGAGTACTCGGTGTGCTTATTAGGGGGCCGGAGAAGTAGCCTTGCTTAATGTGACAGCATGTGCTACGACTGAATTATGGATATGATTATTATGCCGTTGTATGGATATTATTGATTATAACCGGACAAGGGCATAAAATAGGAATATCGATTCAGGTTTCCTAGATAAAACACTACACCCACTCCACGAATTAATGTCCATCATTACTAAAACTTAAGCAATAGTAAACATAAAAGGTGCATGTGTATACCAACCCACCCCAAAATACATTTTTGCATTTGAAATGGTGTATGCGAAATACATGAAAAATTATTATAGGTACTGTACGCTTTTCAAGCAGTGTAATCATTCATGAAAAAGGATGCATATATATATCGGCATGAATGATTTGCGAAATTTACACATGAAATGGCTCTTAATACAGAAAAAAGGGTCGAGATCATTCCATCACATATAAATAGAGTTGCTGTAAATGTGCTAGAGGCTGACGTGATATATTGTCTTTAGAGTTCCTAAAATAGAAGCTCTGTTCTCTAAGAATAGTTCTACTTCAGGCAGAGTACATGTGCCAAAAAAAAAAGGTAAATTTTTTGGAACCGGGAAAGAAAAATAATTTCGCTTTCAGGGGAGAGAGAAAAAATATATATAGTTCCAAATATGTTCAGTGGCTTTTGTTTATCAAAGCCGAAGGCCGAATTCAGAGTTCAGGGAACGCTGTGTACTAGTTTGCTTAAAAGTTATTCTTTTTGTTCGGGGGAAAACATCATTTCAGACAGACTTTCAAAAAAGTGGTTTACCGCTTCAGGTGAAAGTTCGACTAAGTTGGAAAATGCCGCAACTGTGCAGTCGTGAGCATGATTGCTATCATCGATGACTGGATCAGCAGTGCTCACAGAAGGTCGTACCTGGGTGATGTTGCTCTCATCTCGTACTTCACTAACCTTTAATCGCAGTGGTGAAGTCTCAACGAATGCCGTCATCAGGATTGGTAACCGCTGGGGAGAACACGATGCATGAGCCGTTACAGGACTTAGCAAAGTATCTATAACCAATGGTACTGCTGATTGTAGTGTAAGACAGACGTCCAACACGCATTCTTCTCTGCATTGCATACATCGAAGCACAGGTAAGATACAATTCTGCCAGATGGGTCTGAATGAAAGAAACCAGGTCATATTCAGATCTCTTAGCCAGGCTAATCTAAGGACCTTAGTTATGCGGTCCCGATAGCGTATAGCTAGGATCGTTTCTTCCATTGTTGCTGTAGTCTTGTCTGCGTTTTGGCTTGCCATAACGAAGCAGAAGTATCAAAAATAGAATGCCTGCTACGAGTCCCAACAGGAGTGGTAGGCCGCCAAAGACAGAATGGACAAAATTAGGAAAAATGCCCAGAACTGTTGTGAAGGGTGTTAACAGTCCCGAAAAAATTGTCTTAAATATATGTGGGATACCGCCAGTATCGGACATATTTAGGATTTGGCTTAACATTTCTGCGAAATGTAGGGGGCAATTTGCTGATAAAAGGCTATGTATCTCTGCCGTTGTCCTTGCGACTTGCAGATCATACGTTTCTTTTGATGACGTCAAGGGCACTTCATTCTGCTTAAAGTATCAATTCGAATAGAAGAGATATTCAAAAATGGCCATATGTTTTCCTCCCTGTCTGGAGTGCTGTTTGGAAACAATACTTGCATACAGCAAGTGACCATGGAACTAACGCTAACTAGATAAGCTTTTCCTGGCACCATGCCACAACATCTGTGGTCCACTATTAGAATATAACTCCCGTTAGAAAGTCTAAAGAATGGCTCGATTCGAGTTGCAGGTGTGCCAAGCTGGTGACATGAAAGGTTATTTGAAGTCCTCTCACAGGCCCCATGTAGGTTAATACCTTGACATAGAAGTATACCACTTAGTGATTTTTTACAATTATTACCACTAAGAAATACATTCTGTTCCTTTTCACTATAACATGTGTGTGTGTAAGGTAATTTCCATGATGACTTAATGTACCCTTTACCCAACCTTTCATACTGGCCTGCTGGTATATATTCTTGACAGAATTTAAATTTGAAAGTTGTTACCGGAATAGTTATTATTCCGTGTATTATTCATTCAATGACAGGTCGTTCTGACATTGTCAATGGTAATCTCTCAAGTTTTTCAATTCTCAGAATTGTATATTCTGCTCCTTTCTGTGCCAAGCTGATTTGTGTATCAGTAAGGTTAAAGATAGAGAATAATGACGTTGTGTTGATTAAACGCCAAGGCACGTAGCCTGAACGCAGATTTTGTAACGTCCAGCCAAGCTGTACAATAGAACGGAATTGGGACTGACCGTGTTGTAACATTAGCAAGTCCTGCTCTATTATATCTATAGAAGATGATACAATACTGTCCAGTGAATATATTCTGGAAGACAGAGTCATTAACCCATTGTCCACAACAGAAAGTGATTTTTCCAAATTAATACGGTCAATTTCCCGTATTTTTTCTGCTGTTTTAATTTGCGTTTCTTTCCAAGCTTCGTTGTAAGCTGCATATATACCGGCCGCTATGAAACGTTTTTGACGCTGTTTGCTTGGTCCCATTATGAAATCACGCAAGTCAGCACCGTCTTTAAGTAAAGTCAAGTGTTGCTTAATTTCTGCCAGTGTGGATTTCTGTAGCCATTCGAGGCAGAGTTTTCCTACACTGTATGTTGTAACTATCCCTGGATGTTGTCTCTGGGAGTATCTAGGGTCTGGCCTGGTCAATTTGAACCCCTGTATTTTGTTCAGGAATCTATCTTGACAGTTATTTGTGTCTGTGGGCCAGATCAACCATTTCTTCCAATCAGGATGTGTTCTGTTTTGGTTAAAAATATGGGATACGTCTATCTCAACATCTGTAGTGCTATAACTGTCAGGTGTTGGCTTTGGAATAGACGGTTTGTTTAAGTCTTTAATTTTGGCTAGGCAAAGACAGGTTGTCTGTTGGATGGTATCATTCAAGAATATAATTTGTTCTGGGATCATGCAGGCTCTAAATAATGATTCTATACCTTGGACCTGCCAATCTTTGGTACCCCAGATGTTTTTTGTTTCAATATTGTTTTTCCAGAAATCAAAGCCAAATGTAGTAATTTTTTCATAAAATGCTTCCGAATAGATTAATTTAGTATTTGTCAGCATTGTTTTCATTCCTGTCTTATTTAACATTTTGAAATAAAACACTTCCGCTTCACTTGTGTTAAACCCTGAGAAGTATGGGAATTTCTCATAAAATGTTTTCGAACTGCCTTTTGGTGGAGTTGCACAATGTTCCCATTGATTATACTTTAAAACATTTCTAGGTTGAGCAGATTTATGCAAATAGTGATGTGCAAAATGGTTGTAGCAGTACATGTCTTCATAATTAGATGAACCCTGCAAGTAATCATGTTCTGGAAATTTTGCTGACATTACTAAATCTGACATCATATCATTAATACTTTCAAAGTCCCAATCATCAGAGAATGTGCTCGGTTTTACAAAGTCACTCAATGAAATCTTGAACTGGTGTGGATACTTCAAGAGCTCGACCGGGCCATAAATATCGTAATCTGTTTTGTCCCAAGCTACCCCACCGGGTATTGGATTGGCTGTGACATTCACGGATGATAGTTCTCTTTTCTCGATGTGAGATGACTTGTGTGGCTTTAGGACCAAGTTGATGTTCTGACTTGCTGTGTCCATTGTACTGTATTTTCCCTCAATGAATTTTCCCAAACAAAGAACCATGATGAGCCAAAGCAGGAGGAAAAGTACACCTAACACAATCCAAAATTCAATCCATGGAGAAATCAGATAGGTTTCTTTGAGTTGATGAAAGAGTTCTGTTACTTTGTTTTTAAAAGTTTTTGTTGTTGGCTGTTCTTCAGGCTCGCTTGGATCCTCAGAAAAGTCATCGAAATTGATGAAGTAGCCAGATGCAGTTCTATCAATTGTTGGAATCGCTTCCGGATTTTTATTTGCTTTTGGAATTTTCTTTGTTTCATTAGCATAGTCTGTGGCTACATCGTTGTAGACAGGTGTTTCTTGATGAACTGTTTCAATTTGGGCTTCAAGAGGCACAAGTTCCATGGCATTATTGCATAGTCCCTTTTTAATCACTGCAGGTTTATCAAATGTGATTAGTCTCTCAGTTTGAACCTCTTGGATTGTAGCAAGATTTGGTCTTCTATTTCTTGGGAGTCCCCTGGGCCTACTACTTATTATCGGCCACATGATTGTGGTTTTACCAGGTCGATGGATACAACTCGGTTCTCCTTTTTACCAGCAAGGGGCGGTAGTACAACTGATCTTGTTCCGTTGACAGCTAAGACAGGTACTGCTTTTCTGTAAGAAGGCCCAAATTCCTTCTTTACCGCGATCTTCTCTCTGACCAGATCCCCAATCTTTGGAATACAGACAGGCCTTGCTGGGACAGGTGGTTTTTCTTCAGTGGCTGTTGGCTGCTGTTTTAGCTTTACGTTGCTCAGGTCTTTTCTTGTTTCATTTAAGTCCTGTAAAATAGCCAAACGATCTTTGATATCAAAGCATTTTTCTTCTACCACTGAAGTCTGACTATTGAGGTCCTGAATGTGCATTCTAGTCCCGAACAATAGTTCATACGGACTGAAACCTTTTAGAGAATTTCTTGGCAGATTGTTAAGACTACGTTGGACAGGGGGCGTGGCCAGCAGCATGCCGAGTTAGACGGGCAGCTCGGGAGCTCCCGGCCGCCGACTCCTTAATCCGTCCAAAAATCGATGCCACATAATTGAAAATAATTGTCAAAGTGCGGGAGAGCGTACTGAAGCTGCGACGCTGTCGGGAGAGACCCGCCGGAGCGGGAGGAGCCCAAAATCCGCAGCCTGCCTGGCCGGAGACCGAGTGGGCCGTGAGACCAAGATGGCGACACAGGCTTGGCAGTAAAACCGGACTAACGCCGGACAGCCGGGAGTGGCCTGCGGCGGCCGGGGGGTTAGTTGGTAGTCACCGAGAGGACCCGGGGCGCGAGGAGCGAGCTCGGCAGCCCGGTCACCCGGTGCGAAAGATCCCGACACCCAGCTGCACCTCGTCAGGATGGCGGCGTGAGGAGGACGAAGGGACCAAGAGCCTGCACTGGGGGGGAACTGACACGCCGAGAAGCTGACCGAGATCCCCTGAGGCCGTGGTCCCTGACGGAATCAAGTAAGAGGTGGGAGCCCCCCCCCGAGCCCGAGCACGCCTAACCAAGATGGCGGCGTAACTTAGCGGCGGAACTCGGGAATCGCTCGGGGGGGCCCGGCCTGATCGGAGACGGTGCGCGCGGTCCGGAGGGGGACCCGCACGATCACAGAGGGAACAGGAGAAGCGGGAAGCGGCTCCGAACCCTACCCATACCTGGCCGCCCTTTACCAACATGGCGGCCAGGTGAACAAAGCCCGCGCTTGCAGGCAGCGCCCCCGGGAAGGAACCAGGGCTTGCCTAGAGACTGGGCGGACTGCCACAGAGAGAGGCAGATACGGGGGGAAGAGCCCGCGGACACTCGTGGGTAATAAGCGCCAGCTACAAGGAGACAGACTACGCACACCCCGGCAGACATCAAAGGAGGGTGGCCCAGGACGAGGCGAATGCGGTGAGGCCCTGCGCTGAATGTGTTGCGGGTTCTGGACAACGGCGACGCCTCTGCCCGAGACTTCTGGGGGATCGCGAACGGAGGCACACGGCTACCCGATCTACATATTCGCCTGTCCCCGCATCTTTACATGCCCTAACCTTCACGGCCAGCCGACCCTCCACGACCATCAACGCGGGAGGGTGACCACCTGTAGGGATAGTCTCAGAAAATGCCCAGGAGTGCTTGGGGGCCTATGGGGCAGGAGTGACAGCGAGCACATCACGGCGTGGCAGCGATAACCCACAAGAGGTGCCTGGTGCAGGGGATGTACCAGTGAGAAGAAGGTTGGGGCACGTGGGACTGCATCCGGAGCACTGTAAAGGCTCTGGCGGCAGATATGCGCCGTGTCTACAGACCTACGGACGTTACGGTTACGGAGCAGTGCTTGGCAGTGAGAGAAACACAGCAGCATCAGAGGTATACCGTCCCACCACAGGAAACCATGGGGAAAAAAGACACTATCCCCAAATCCTTGAAACAAGGCCCAATGGACAACTTTGCAACCTCCCGACCGGGCAGGGAGAACCCCAACGCAGCGCAGGAGGGGCCAATAGACACTGGCAGACTTCTAGCAGCTATTCAAGCATCAAGATCTGACATCCAGGAATCGAGAGCGGCTCTAGAAGTCAAAATAGGCGAGGTGGGGTCGGAGGTCACCCTCCTGCGACAAGACTTCAGGAACTTGTCGGCACGAGTCACTGAAACTGAAACACGAATTGGGAAAGCGGAGGACTCACTCACCATGCTCCGAAAAGACATGGTGGAACTCCAAGCATCACACAGACAACTCCTTTGGAAGGAGGATGATGCGGAAAATAGGGCACGCCGCAACAACCTGCGCTTTGTGGGCTTTAGAGAAGGGATCGAGGGGAACGATATGGCGGCCTTCCTTCACACGTGGCTGACTACGACCTTCCCGACGGCGCGCTTCTCGGCGTGCTTTGTGATTGAAAGAGCACATAGGGCACTACTGGCGAAGCCCCCGGAAGGTGCGAGGCCTAGACCGGTGATAGCACGCTTCCTGAACTTTGCAGACAGGTACCTGATCCTTCGGGAAGCCAGGAAATTGGGGGAGATTCGGCTAGAGAACACCACCATCATGATCTTCCCGGACTACACCCAGGAGGTCCAGAAACAGCGACGCTCCTTCGACCTGGTGAAGGCAAAACTGAGGGCACTAAAGATCACCTACATGCTGCTCTTACCTGCGAAACTCAAGGTTATATACAAAGAGAAATCGATATTCTTTCCCCACCCTGAGGACGCCTGGCAGTGGCTCGAAGAGAGGCCGATCCTCGACAGCAGAAAGGTGGCAGGACGTGAGGAGTTAGACAGGTCGCTGAGGGAGAGGGCGCAATGGGGGCTCCCAAAACCACAACGGCGGAAATCCAGAAGACTGTATTCACGCACACCTGGGACGCCATATCAGGCCCGCACGTCCGCGGGTGCAAGGAGAGGGCGATCGGAGTCACCGGGGGAGTCCTCCACTGCGGGCTCACGAAGACAAGTCCTTCGTCAAACACCACTCTCGGAAGGAGACGGCGACGACCGAGCTGAAGACGGAGAAGCGGACCCGGAGGAGGAAGAGCCGAGGGAGGAACAGGACTCGATGCATCCACTAGAGAAGGAGATACACCATCTGGAGCAGGACTCTTCCGACAAACATAGCGGAACTGACTCGGCTATACAAGATTCGCACTCATGAACAATGACCGAGTGGCATACCAGAGGCGGCGGCCGGGGAGGCCGGAGACACGCAAGTTGACAATCCCCTTTGTTATTTTCACTCTGCCCAGTGTGTATGTTTCCTTGAATTGGTTACGATATCTGGCTAGGAACGGCACTGGGCCTAGTGCCCCCACAGCATTTCACGTTGGGGGGAAAGGTGAGGGATAGTTAAGTGAGGGGGGTGAGGGGGGGCGACAGACCGTCTCCCGCTGAAAGCTTTGTCCTATACTGGGATGAGTCTGGAAGGGGAGGGTGGTGGGGAGGTGGGAGGTTCAAGGGGGGCCAGAGTTCTAATGAGTTGGGGAGGGGGGGTACAAGGTTGGGGGGGGGAACACAGTTGGGGGACAGCCACGAACGCACGCTTTGACACTCCATCCCAGACACCCACCATCTGCACTGCTAACGGATGAGAATCGACCCGCACAATGGCAGGTACACTAGCAGCACAGCCTAGGGATGATAGGGGACTCTCCATTCTGACATGGAACGTGAATGGCCTAGGATCAAAAATTAAACGGGGACTAGTGAATGCATACCTTAAGAGACTGGCACCGGACGTCATTCTATTGCAGGAGACGCACCTCAAAGGCGACAAATGTGCATTTATAGCGAGAGGCAGGCACAGGGTTCTGGCACATGCGGGATACACCTCAGACTCCAGGGGAGTAGCGATTCTGGTTAAAAAATCAACACCATTCTGCGTCACACGCACATGGGGGGACCCTCAGGGTACATACGTGGGGGTACAGGGGACGTGGAGGAGACAGCACTACACTATAGTGTCGGTCTATTAAGCATGGGCGGATTTTGCGGATTCACGAATTTGCGGATTCACGGATCGTGGATCCGCAAAATCCGCGGATTATGCGGATCGGCGGATTTGGGGGCGGGGCTTCCTCGAGTGTGTGGACGGGGCCAAACGGACGGGGCTTCCATGCGAGCGCGCATGCCGCTTGTGTGTATAATAGGTCTGAGACCGATCAGAGCAGCAGATTAAGAGACAGAAGCTCGGGCGGGGCCAAACGGACGGGGCTTCCATGCGAGCGCGCATGCCGCTTGTGTGTATAATAGGTCAGAGACCGATCAGAGCAGCAGATTAAGAGACAGAAGCTCGGGCGGGGCCAAACGGACGGGGCTTCCATGCGAGCGCACATGGCGCTTGTGTGTATAAAAGGTCAGAGACCGATCAGAGCAGCAGATTAAGAGACAGACTCGTGCTCGACACACCTGCCCAGCCTCCACAACGCTCACGATTATTTTTGGGCTGATGAATGAGTCACTGAATTTAAGCTTCAACTAGGGCACATGCGTTATTGATATCTGCAAGTGTTTCCTGTTGAGGTTTATTTTTTGTGCCAGGACCGTCGTGCCAGAATGAACCCTGCCCTTCATATTTATTCAAGAAGACACCACCGTTTTTCCCCATGTAAATAATTTACGATGGCGCCGGCAAGCTGCCAGCGCCATCCTGCAAAAGTTACTTAATTAGCTTCAACAGGAAGCTCCAACTGATAAAATAAAGCAGGCGCTCGAGCCCCTGCTGTATCTTATCTGTTAGAGCTTCCTGTTGAAGCTAATTAAGTAACCATTTGAGGATGGCGCTGGCAGCTTGCAGGCGCCATCGTAAATTAGGCATTAGGCTTGAACTTTTGACTGCAAAATCCGCTCCGATCGCGGATTGCGGATTTTCGGTGAATTCGCGAGAGTTCGCGGACCGCGGATTCACCGAAAATCCGCAAAATCCGCGATCGGAGCGGATTTTGCACTCATGCTTACGGTCTATGCGCCGCCGAAGCTTCAACCACGTACGCTTCAGGCGATCACGTCAATTCTCATTGACACAGCAGACACCATACAAATAGTGGGAGGTGATTTCAATGACGTGATGTCGGACGAACTAGACCGTACGGGACAACCACGCAGAGGGGGTATGCAGACAGTTCTGGCACAAACGATGAACACTATAGGACTCACTGACATATGGCGATGGCATCATCCTACACAAACCGCTTACTCCTTCTACTCGGGGGCACACAAAGTCTTTTCCAGGCTAGACTATATCTTCATGGCGAGACAACACCTAACGGCAGATGATGTAGTGGAGTACAAAGCGAGGGGTATTTCAGACCATTCGCCCCTGTACGCGAAGGTAGGTGGGGCGAGGCAAGGGAGAGGCACTGAATGGCGCCTGGCGGCCTGGGATATCCAATCCCCGGACATTGCACGTGGCGTCAGGGCTGACATCAAGGTGTACATAGCTGAAAATGAAGGATCAGTTTCCTCAAGGGTAACCCTCTGGGAGGCGATGAAACCGGTACTAAGAGACAGAATCCAGGGAAGGTTGAGAGAGGCAAGACAGAAACAGCAGGTGGAGGTGGCGGACTTGGAGGCCTCTATCCTGAACCTGGAGGAGGACTACCAGGCGCATAAAAGGGCAGACACGTTGCGACGACTACTAGATACCCAACAGAAGTATAGGGAGATAGTCTCGAACGAGGCAAAGACACAATCGCTAGCAACTCTACATCGTTTATATGATGTGGGGGACAAATCGGGTAGGCTCCTGGCCTGGCTAAGCAGGAAAGAACGGGATGCGAGGTGGGTGGAACGAACCCAAATGGACGACGGTGGTATGTGGTGCACCGATGTGGAGATAGCGGAGGCATTCGCGACCCACTACGAACGATTTTACAGAGCCAAAGACCTGGGGGACATAGATGTGGCACTACAATATCTGGAACAAATGGAGATACCAACACTATCTCCTGAGTCCAGCTCGGTGCTGGAAACGGACATCACAATAGACGAGATATCAGAAGCCATAGCGAAATTAAAAACAGGCAAAACGCCGGGCCCCAACGGGTTCCCAGCGGAATTCTTCAAGAAGGCGTCGGATCTCCTAACACGCCATCTTAAAAACCTCCTTACTGACTCATATCAGCAGAAGTCACTGCCACCCGACCTCGCGTTGGCCACCATCGTGCCGATCCACAAAGAAGGCAATTCTAAAGAGGATTGCACCTCCTATCGCCCCATTTCCCTCCTTAATATGGAAGTGAAGGTGATAGCGACCATCTTAGCGACACGCATGAGGGCGGTGTTCCCAGACCTTGTCCATATGGACCAGTCGGGGTTTCTCCCTGATAGAGCGACTAAACTAAACCTTAGGCGCACCCACAACTGGTTGCAAGAGGTCAAGGAGAGGAGTGAACCGCACTGGTTCCTCTCACTCGACGCAGAAAAAGCGTTCGATGCGGTGCATTGGCCCTTCCTCATGGCGGTGCTCCAGCGGTTTGGCTTCGGACCGAAACTCCGTGGCTGGATACAGCTCCTATACACTGCCCCGAGAGCACGAGTGAGAGTGAACGGGAGATTATCCCGCAAATTCAAGGTTGAATGGGACACGCGACAGGGATGCCCGCTGTCCCCCCTCCTGTTTACACTAACCATCGAAATCTTAGCAATTAATATTAGACGGAACCCGGACATCCACAGCTTTTCTCTGGACCCCTCAGTAGCTGTGCAGGAAAAAATATCACTCTACGCAGACGATGTGCTGCTTTACATCACCAACCCCGGCATAACAGTCCCGGAGTTATTTCGGGAACTGGGCAGCTTTGGGGCAAGAGCAGGCCATACCCTAAACTGGCACAAGTCGGTTCTCTACGACCCACAGGGGAGGGAGCACTGGGGAGATATCCCCGAACGCCTGGTCACTACCTCCACAGGTTTTCAGTACCTGGGAGTATATATTACCCTAGATAGGAAACTCTCATTCTCCAAGAATATAGACAGAATTATGGGGGACGCTGTGCAGGACATGGACAGATGGAAACGGTTGCCGCTCACGCTCCTGGGCAGGGCGGCGATATACAAAATAATTACCCTGCCTAAGTTCCTCTATGCACTCCAAAATAAATACTACCCACTCCCGACCAATACGATACCAAAGATACATGCAGATCTTCGCACCTTTTTATGGCTGGGAAAGCAACCGCGAATAGCCCTACAGACACTCCAACGGCACCAATACAGTGGGGGTATCTCTCTACCTAACTTGGAGGCCTACTACTGGGCAGAACACCTGACCCCGATAAACGACTGGATCCATGTCCCGGCAGACCACCCGACATATACACTCGAAAGACATACACTGTCACCCAGAAACATTCTGTATTATCTGTACGGTGGTAAGGCGAGGAAGTCGCTACTACCTGCGACGGTCATCACACTGACGGCATGGCGGCAGGCGACCAAACGCACGGGATGGGAAGGAAAACCCACCAGACAAACACCGTTGTGGCATTGCCGGTGGCTGACGGAACTTGGTAAGCTCAGGGGCTTCCAACGGTGGGACGATATCGGTATATCAAACATAGGTGACGTGATCTCCAGGGGGGAATTGAAGTCATTCCAGACACTCCGGACTGAATTCGGGCTCCATCACTCACAGATGTTTAAATACACGCAGTTGAGACATACCTGGAGGGCACAAAAGGTTCCACTCATGGAAATACCTGAATACACACCATTGGAGGGCAGACTCCTCCAGGAACATATAGTGGGCAAAGCGGTTTCCCTCACTTACAAAACCCTGACTAATAACATACTGGGCGACCTGGCGAGACTTAGGGGCGTATGGGAGGCAGAGGTGGGTGAGATGGAAGATCTAGACTGGGAGATGGTCCTCATGCATCCTCGAGAGGTAGCGATCAAGTCTAGGTTACGTCTCATTCAGTTAAACGTGCTTCATAGGACGTATTTTGACAGAGTGAGACTACTTAAAATGGGGAAAATAAACGACTCCACATGCCCTAGGTGCGGCCGACAGCAAGGGGACTTCTACCATACCATATGGGGATGCACAAACATACAAACCTACTGGTCACGCATCTTTACTGAACTTGGGGAGGTTTTAGGGGTGGAACTCACGCAGGAGCCTAAGTTGGCCCTACTGGGCATGACCACCGAAGTAGACCTGCCTCGACCTCTGCTCATATTTCTGGTACTAGCGTTGGTGGTTGCCAAACGAGACATAGCAAAATACTGGGGGACCGCAGAATCGCCGAACATTGAGGAATGGAGAAGGGGGCTGGACCTCTACATGGCAGCGGAGAGGGTGACCTATAAGGCAAGAGGGTGCCCCAAAAAATTCCGAAGAGTGTGGGCCAAGTGGAGGCAGTATCATGGTCTGGAGGGGGGGCAGTGAGGGAGGGCGTCGGAGGGAAGGAGAGGAGTGCAACATAAAATGTTAGGAACGAGGACCTGTATTCACGGTGACACCCCGCTATGAGGTACCTCGGGAAGGTGGGAACAGGTTGTGAACTAGATATGCGAAAGATGGTGGTTGCATGGGGGGGATGGGATGGGGTGGGAAGGGTTGTGCATGACTATGTCTGAGTTAGCGGCGAATGACCATCGACAGCAACCCAAGGTGTGATAGGTGGCTCGGCAAAGGTTTGCTGCACTTGCGGCAGTTTAGTTGAACTGTTGAGGGGGGGGAGGGGGAGGAGTTGGGGGTTCAATGGGGACTCAATTAAAACTAAAAAAGCAGATATTCAATATGATATGGATTGCTAATGCCAGCTACGCTGGTATGCCTACAGCATGCACCTTACTAACGCCGCCCAACCTCCGGGATGTGGGCTGATTGGCCGTGTGACACCGTGTTTTTTACATATTGACTCTCCCGCATCTGGGACAGCTGAGAATTGCATACCATGCTGGCCTCTTTCTTTATCTGCAATAAAAATAATTTACAAAAAAAAAAAAGACTACATTGGACACTTATTAAATGTTGGACCCACCCATCACCCGTACCTAATACCCTCGCCGTTATAGATTGCTTTATGTCTCGGTTTTTAATTCCCACAATCCCGTTTCCCTCAGGATGGAAAGGACAAGAGTACCGCAATGCAATGCCCATGCTGGTCATGGCCTCCTTATAAGCTCGAGAGCTAAAAGCAGGACCATGGTCAGAATGTAGCATGCCAATTGCGTATGTGCCGATATAGACTCGCAAATCTTTTATAACAGTTCTGGCATCAGCCGAGCGCTGGTGTCTACATTTTAAGTGAATCTAGTCTTAAATAATATACATAGGGACGCATGTTTCCTGTTTAATCATGCGTATAGATCGCCTTATGCTTTCTATTAGGTGTTCTGGCACTACTTCGGCCGATTCGCCACTGCGATCTCTGTTGCAGTTTTCACAATTTTTTGCAAGTTTGTGATTATCCAAGCTCATTCCCGGCCACCAGTATTCTGATTGTAATTCTGTCAGAGATTCTTTGATCCTTCGGTGCCCTAGACCTTCACCCATGTGTGCGTCTGCTGTTAGCAAGACTCTCCTGTTCATGTTTGGAATTACTCTATCCCCCACTCCAGGGATTCGAGCAAAAGGAACGGAGTTTACATCGATTATGTATGTATAATTGAGTGGATAGTTCATGGGTAATGCTGCACAGTCGCCTTTTGAAGACGTTTTTACCGCCAGCATGGTTTCCCCGTCTATGTATTTTTCTGAACGCTTTGTTGTGGCTACGGAAGCCGGATTAGTTGCTTCCGCTGTGGCTGTCTCAGCCAATGAATTCCCTGCAGCGTGAACGCCATCACGCTGATGACTCAGTGTATGTATCACGTGAGTCTTTTGTAGTTCTTTCTTTACAAAAACTACTTGTTCCCAAAGCGATTTTTGCTTAATTGTGGCACCTGTGTCATCTTTGTAACCGTTATGAACCCATTTCTGCAAGTCATTATTGTATGATTTGAGGCAAGAATGCGAATCGCACACTATTAGTGTCGGGAATTCACGATCGGCAATGTCGAGCGCCATTTTTAAAGCTATTAATTCAGTCTGTTGACCTGAATTGTTTTTTAGAGATTGTGACATTGTTACCAGTGGTCTCAATTTACCTCCGTGCCACCGGCATTTGACAACCTCGCACGTAGCGTTATAAGCTTGTTTTCCCCAAACTGAGGGTTCTGCAGGACTATGTCTGAGTTAGCGGCGAATGACCATCGACAGCAACCCAAGGTGTGATAGGTGGCTCGGCAAAGGTTTGCTGCACTTGCGGCAGTTTAGTTGAACTGTTGAGGGGGGGAGGGGGAGGAGTTGGGGGTTCAATGGGGACTCAATTAAAACTAAAAAAGCAGATATTCAATATGATATGGATTGCTAATGCCAGCTACGCTGGTATGCCTACAGCATGCACCTTACTAACGCCGCCCAACCTCCGGGATGTGGGCTGATTGGCCGTGTGACACCGTGTTTTTTACATATTGACTCTCCCGCGTCTGGGACAGCTGAGAATTGCATACCATGCTGGCCTCTTTCTTTATCTGCAATAAAAATAATTTACAAAAAAAAAAAAGACTACATTGGACACTTATTAAATGTTGGACCCACCCATCACCCGTACCTAATACCCTCGCCGTTATAGATTGCTTTATGTCTCGGTTTTTAATTCCCACAATCCCGTTTCCCTCAGGATGGAAGGGACAAGAGTACCGCAATGCAATGCCCATGCTGGTCATGGCCTCCTTATAAGCTCGAGAGCTAAAAGCAGGACCATGGTCAGAATGTAGCATGCCAATTGCGTATGTGCCGATATAGACTCGCAAATCTTTTATAACAGTTCTGGCATCAGCCGAGCGCTGGTGTCTACATTTTAAGTGAATCTAGTCTTAAATAATATACATAGGGACGCATGTTTCCTGTTTAATCATGCGTATAGATCGCCTTATGCTTTCTATTAGGTGTTCTGGCACTACTTCGGCCGATTCGCCACTGCGATCTCTGTTGCAGTTTCACAATTTTTTGCAAGTTTGTGATTATCCAAGCTCATTCCCGGCCACCAGTATTCTGATTGTAATTCTGTCAGAGATTCTTTGATCCTTCGGTGCCCTAGACCTTCACCCATGTGTGCGTCTGCTGTTAGCAAGACTCTCCTGTTCATGTTTGGAATTACTCTATCCCCCACTCCAGGGATTCGAGCAAAAGGAACGGAGTTTACATCGATTATGTATGTATAATTGAGTGGATAGTTCATGGGTAATGCTGCACAGTCGCCTTTTGAAGACGTTTTTACCGCCAGCATGGTTTCCCCGTCTATGTATTTTTCTGAACGCTTTGTTGTGGCTACGGAAGCCGGATTAGTTGCTTCCGCTGTGGCTGTCTCAGCCAATGAATTCCCTGCAGCGTGAACGCCATCACGCTGATGACTCAGTGTATGTATCACGTGAGTCTTTTGTAGTTCTTTCTTTACAAAAACTACTTGTTCCCAAAGCGATTTTTGCTTAATTGTGGCACCTGTGTCATCTTTGTAACCGTTATGAACCCATTTCTGCAAGTCATTATTGTATGATTTGAGGCAAGAATGCGAATCGCACACTATTAGTGTCGGGAATTCACGATCGGCAATGTCGAGCGCCATTTTTAAAGCTATTAATTCAGTCTGTTGACCTGAATTGTTTTTTAGAGATTGTGACATTGTTACCAGTGGTCTCAATTTACCTCCGTGCCACCGGCATTTGACAACCTCGCACGTAGCGTTATAAGCTTGTTTTCCCCAAACTGAGGGTTCTGCATAACTGTTTGTGTATATTACACAGGCGTACTGTTGTAGGAGCAGAATGTCGTTAGGCAGAGGATATTCTTTTTCATATGTTAGATATTTCAATTTTTTCATTTCCGGGTCAAAATAGTATTTCACTTTTTCTGTAGCAAGAGAATTTTCCCATTGTATCCATTTTGGATCTAATGCCACGGTAGTTAAATTACATGGGCTTGTTAATGCCTCGAAGGCTGATTCTGCTGTTAAAACAGTAATCCGTCTGCCTTGGGCCTGGGCTCTTTCTTTTCCTACAGCTGTTTGAACCGCATTTACAAAATTTTTCGCAATACTGAATGTTTTTTCGGCTTGTGAGTACAAGTGTGATTTGTATGCTATTGGTACCTTTTCTCCCTCATTAGAGGTCAGGTACGTGAATCTGCATCTTCCTGGGATGACTCGGATTACAAGGTTGCGTGTATTATCGCGAGTTTGCAATTTTGTTTTTGCTAACATGTCTGTTTGCAATGATCTCAAAATATCTGTGTGTTTTTGAGTCCAATTGATTGGTTTAAAATCTGGTTTTATTAATTCATAGAGAGGTTTAACCCTCTCTGCATAATTTAGGATGTATGTTCTTCCGAAATTCAGGAAACCTAGTATTGATTGTAAGTTCCTCAGCGTTTTTGGTGCTTGGAGTACAGCACACTTCTCTAAGAAATTGTCTGCTAGGCTCTTGCCTTCACTTGATAATTCATATCCTAAAAACAGGACAGTTAGATGGGCAATTCGTGACTTTTTAAAGTTGATGTCTTGCAACATGAGTTAAGGTGTCTGTAGTCCAAAACTAGACGATATGAATCATCTAGCTTGGAGACAGGAAACAAAGGATTGTTCATTTGTGAGGAGCATGTTTCAATCACCCCCTGGTATTCAAGTTGATCTAAGATCTCCCTGACCTATTTTTTTAGCTTCTTGCTTAATTGGGTACTGCCTTTGTGCAGTTGGTTGACATTTTAATTGGATTTTGTGAGGAGGAGAGTCCTCATCCCATCCTACATGATTTTTATATAATTCAGGAGCTTGGGCTACTGCCCACTTTCTTGCAAGTGTATATTTTTTGTGAATTGGAATGTGATTTGAGAAGGCAGGCATAATCATTTCTTCGCCATGAGGGCACTCCCTGACAAACTCTGGTGGCCAGTCCTTTTCAGCTAAAAGGATGTCATAGCCTTTGGAAAGGTTATCCCAAAATAGACCCCTTACTTTCCTAGTCTTATCTCCCTCTATCCGTAATGTTATCTCGTATATTTTATGAGGTTTGCTAACTCTGCTGTCTGCAGTTTCCACTTGAATGTATTCATTCGTGTCCACTGTCTCCAGATGATTCATCAGGATCTTGCGAGCTATGGTCACTTCTGCTGCGCTGTCTAGCACTGTCTGGGCCCACTCTCCGTTTTTCAGATGTGTCCTCAGTATCCTCGGCATGTTTGACTATTTTAATGCTGGCTACCTTCTTTCTTAGAAATTGTAATTTTTTACTTTGATGAGCAGGTTCTTTGTCTTTGGACTTGACGTGCTCTTCCCTTTGTTCTGACCGTCCTCTTCTTTCCGATTTCTACGTGGAAGTCTGAAAAGATCGAGAGGGACGTGTATCAATATCTTGATATCTATCAGGTTTCTTTAGATTATCCCTATTTCTAAGGTTGTATCTTTTCTCAGAGGGCTCCCTCTGGGGAGACTTGTGTCCTTGGCCCGGAGATCTTTCTCTCCGCCGAGGAGACCTTCCTCTGGACTGGAATCTTTTTTCTTTGGGAGCGGATTGTTTATTTCCATCCCAGCTCTTTTTTGGAGTGTTTAGATTATTTTTAATAAATATCTTTTCAGGATTTTCAGTTAGTTGGGGTTTTACGGGTTTCCCACCCAAACTATCTCTTCCTAGTTCTTCATAGGATTTTTCTATGATTCTGGCAAGTTCAAATGGTTGTTCTGCTATATCTGTTTCTTTCAATTTATGGCGGATCGCCACACATGCTGCTTCTCCTTTTATGTTGGCTAATAATATAGCCAAGACCTGCTTGAAGTCTTTTAGTAATTTCATACCCAGAGTTAAAGCAGGTTCTGGACCGTATTCATTTTGAATCTGTCTTAGCACATCGGGTATTACCGCCATGGACGGAACACCATGTGTTTTTGTGTAAATGGAAGCAAAGACTGTGCCCCAAGTGTCACAGTCCTCCACATGTGGTGCGATCCCCATTAGAAGGCAGATAGTCAGAAGTCTGTGTTTCTCAGTAGGGGTAGTATCCAGAAATACCGCCTCTATTTGAGTGATTTTTTTTGCTAACCAGAATGGAATTTGTTCCCATTTTATTGGTACTTGCCCAGACATGATTGTATGTTCTGTGGTGTAATTTTGTTTGTGTTCCCCTGATGAGGGGTCAGCTGTGGATGTTAATAGCTGGTTGGACTGTTGAAGTCCGCATTACATATTGGACTAATTGTCTATGAATTTTAATCAGTTGTTTTAGCTGTGCTAAAAATTCTGGTATTGACATTTTTTCAATGTCTGGATGTGGTGTGTATCTGGCTAGAACCGGCCACGTTGCTCCTGGTCTACCTAGTGGACCGAGCCTGGTGATGTGATTATTATGTTTTAGGGCGCCTTTAAACCAGAGCAGGTGCTCTTGGTATTTTAATGGGATTTCTACCTCCTCGAAAGGAGTGTATTCATCTGGTGGTTCCTCTATTTTGTAATAGTGGAATTCATGTGTGACAGCATTTGCTGCTGGAAAGTTTATCCATGAATAGAATACCTCTGTCTGCCGATATTCATGTGCCTTAATTACGAATACGACTATACCACCTCTCGATGTTAGTCCATTCTCTATAAGTTTAAGAGTTATAGTTTTTCTTATGTTGACCGGAATGAGTATAGCATTCGGGTCGGTCTGTAGGAGACTAGTGTCATCCTCTAGGAGTTGAGCTGCTATTCTAGCTGTCTCCCTTTCTTCTTCACTTTCCGTCATTTTACTGGCAGAAAGGTTTTTCTTGCAGATCAGGTTTCAAGGAAACAAAGATTAGGTGCGCAATATTTTTGGAACACTGTTTCCTTCAACGTTGACTAAACCAAAAACTTTACATAGAAATCTCTTCCTACTAAGTTCCGGCGGATTTTTAACATTTTACCCACTCCAGACGTCTTTTGGAGTATTTACGGGGAAAAGGGTCTGTGTGAAAAAGCACGACTGAGTTACTCTAACGTCTTGCGTTAGATTTATCGCCTTACCAAACATTGGGCGCCATGTAGTGTAGTTCCTATATTCCCAATAGGCTCTGCGCATTGGAATAATATATTCAGCAGTTTAGACGTAGGACTGAGGTTATCTAGGTCTCTACTGACTATATTAGACTTAAGGTTTGCCAGCTAGCTCAGAGGTCACTAGAAACTTTCTCGAATAAACGAGGAGGAGTTTAACCTCCCTGGATAGACAAGAAGGGATTAGCTTCTGACAACCATAAAACATGACAACTTTGCTCTCCCTGAATAAGAGTGTATCTCTAGAGTCGTGTGAAAACAATAGACAGCTATTTCACTCAGTCAAATGTGCGTACTTAGTTTCACCAGAATGCAGAGAAAAGAGAGACGGGCGTTTTCAATAAAAGGTGTTATTTATTGAGCAGTCTTCTTCCTCATACAAGAGAAATGAATTGCCACGATTGTAATGCTCATGGTAAAGTAAAGTGCGTACAGTAAAAGGAGGATTATAAAATAATAATGTAAAAGCATTGATATGGTTTCTTAGCAATATGATACTTTAAAATAGATCAAATATATGCATACATATATACATTGACTAATCGTACTCAACTGGTGCTTCTAAATACGCCTACCCCGGTGTACCTGACCTAAGCCTAATACGTGGGAGGGAGTAAGTAAGTAGCAGTTTAAGTTAAGTTTGTTTTGCCAAGAATCTGACTCAAGAATTCTCTGTAAGGGTTTAGTCAGTTACGTACCTGGGTAATAGAAAGCAGGAGGTCTTGTATCTCTTTCTCAGGACTCGATATCCCAGCAACCCGCAAGGGTAGGCTGGAAACGCCGGAGCTGGATTTCTCGGCAGGAGAAAAGACAGCGTCTTTCTCAGCGCATCAAAGAGGAGGGGCAGCATCCGTGGGCTCTCGCATCAGCTGGGCTTTCGGGCAAGTAGATAGCTGCTCTGCTCCAGATTCACCACCGTGTGTTTAATTAAGGCAACGTTGGTATATTTATACCTGAAAGGTGCCTGGGTTTGACGTAAGGTTGGACATAAGACATCAATAAAGATGTCACTAAGAACTGGCCGTTCTTACAGTGCTTTACAGGAGTTCTAGGATGAAATCAAAACAAAAGCAAGGGGGATTTCCCAGGTTTCTGGAGGCTTGGTTTTATTTAGAGAACTCGGTGTGCTTACTAGGGGGCCGGAGAAGCAGCCTTGCTTAATGTGACAGCATGTGCTACGACTGAATTATGGATATGATTATTATGGCGTTGTATGGATATTATTGATTATAACCGGACAAGGGCATAAAATAGGAATATCGATTCAGGTTTCCTAGATAAAACACTACAGGGCCTGCTGGTACACTAATCTGTGCATAGTGTTGTGGGTAGTGTACATTTGGTTTGAGTGTGTTGCTCTGTTTCTGGATGTGGATGGTGTGGACTGGGTATTTCTAAATGAGAAAAAGGGCAGCATTTCTGGCCCTAGCCCTGAACTGGTTCAAACTGGCTCAAATCGGTTCAATCTGGTTTAAACTGGTTCAAACTGGCTCAAACCGGTTCAAATGTTTCAAACTGGTTCAAACTGGCTCAAACCGGTTCAAACCGGTTTAAACTAGTTCAAAGAGGCTCAAACTGGCTCAAACCCTTTTAAACTGTCTCAAACCGGTTTAAACTGGTTCAAACTGGCTCAAACCGGTTCAAACCGGTTTAAACTGGTTCAAACTGGCTCAAACCGGTTTAAACTGGTCCAAACAGGCTCAAACCGGTTTAAACTGGTTCAAACTGGCTCAAACTGGCTCAACCTGGTGTAAACTGGTTCATACTGGCTCAAACCGGTTTAAACTGGCTCAAACCAGTTCAAACCAGTTTAAACCGGTTTAAACTGGCTCAAACTTGTTCAAACCAGTTTAAACTGGTTCAAACTGGCTCAAACCGATTCAAACCGGTTTGAACTGGTTCAAACTGGCTCAAACCGGTTTAAACTGGCTCAAACCGGTTCAAATCGGTTCAAACTGGCTCAAACCGGTTTAAACTGGTTCAAACTGGCTCAAACCGGTTTAAACTGGCTCAAACCGGTTCAAATCGGTTCAAACTGGCTCAAACCGGTTTAAACTGGTTCAAACTGGCTCAACCCGATTTCAACGGGTACAAACTGGATCAAACTTGTTCAAACCGGCTCAAACCGGTTCAAACCGGCTCAAACCGGCTCAAACCGGCACAAACCGGCGCAAACCGGCTCAAACCAGTTCAACCTGCAAACCGGTTCAAACTGGCTCAAACCGGTTCAAACCAGTTTAAACTGGTTCAAACTGGCTCAAACTGGTTTAAACTGGTTTATTGTGTGGGCGTGTAGCAGGTGTGTTTTAAGTGCTGGTATTAGCTGTAATAGGATAGCAATCGTGTAGCTGTTCTGTATCGTATTCCTCATCCAGCATGCTAAGAAGACATTTTGATGGGTCTGCATGTGTATGTGTTGGAGATGATGTTTGAGAGTGAGTTGGAGTGCTGTGTTGCTTTTGTGGTGTAACATTGATGTGAGGTAGACTTGGGGAAGCAAAGTTGTGAGGTGTGGCATGTTGCTTATATTTTTTGCGTGTGTTTATGGCGGAAGGTGTAAGAGTCAGGGGAGGTGGTGCAGCATGTGGGTCATGTTGTAATGTTCTAAATTGTCCAATGGATGAGAGGCGGTTAGAAGAGAGGTGCTGTATTGCTGTATCTGTGTTAGGTGTGGTGGAAGAGTGAAACCTTGGCATTGGAGTTTGTTCCTTTACGTGGTTTGAAAGGTGGGTATATGTATGTATTTTGTGATGCTAAGTATTATGAGATGTTGTGCTCTGAAGATCTTGTTGTGCTGATGTGTGTGATATGTTTTGCTTTTGAGGTGTAGTGAAAAGGGTTGCTGATGTATAGGTTTCATGCACTGGGTTTGGTTGTGTAGTGTTTGTTAGGGGAGCTTGTGACGTAGAGGGGGGGGTGATGTGCTTATGAGTAGAGTGTAGGTTGTGTGTAGGAGGGAATGAAGTAGACTTGAGAGTGTTTATCTTAGACTGGTTTGTTTCAAGAGTTACAAAGTATGGTGGTGTGCAGTGTGTGTGTTGTGTGTTAGTGTTATTATGGTAGAAGGGAGAGTAGGGTGTTTGTTGGACAACTGATGGAAGGATCATTATATGTTTGTTATTGATAAAAGGTGGTCGTTAGGTGTAATTACAGCAGGGAGAGTGTGTCTGAATGGGATGTAGTTATGTATGGTGTTGATTGGCGTTGTGTTAGTGATGAGTGTATTGGTTAGTGGTATAGGATAGAGTTGTGTACTGTTTGTGGGTGATGGTGGATAAGTGTGGTAGTTGGGATAGTAGGGTGTGTAGATGTGGTTTGGTTGGGTTGGTGGGGCATGCTGGTACATTAATCTGTGCATAGTGTTGTGGGTGGTGTACATTTGGTTTGAGTGTGTTGCTCTGTTTGTGGATGTGGATGGTGTGGACTGGGTATTTCTAAATGAGAAAAAGGGCAGCATTTCTGGCCCTAGTCCCGAACCGGCTCAAACTGGCTCAAACCGGCTCAAACTAGTTCAAACTGGTTCAAACTGGCTCAAACTGGTTTAAACTGGTTCAAACTGGCTCAAACCGGTTCAAACCAGTTTAAACTGGTTAAAACAGGCTCAAGCGGGCTCACAGCGGTTTAAACTGGTACAAACTGGCTCAAAGAAGTTCAAACCGGTTTAAACTGGTTCAAACTCGTTCAAACTGTCTCAAACTCGTTCAAACTGGCTCAAACCGGTTCAAACTGGCGCAAACCGGCTCAAACCGGTTCAAACCGTCTAAATCCAGTTCAAACCGTAAACCGGTTAAAACTGGCTCAAACCAGTTCAAACCAGTATAAACTGGTTTAAACTGTCTCAAACCGGTTTAAACTGGTTCAAACTGGCTCAAACCGGTTTAAACTGGCTCAAACCGGTTCAAACTGGTTCAAACTGGCTCAAACCGGTTCAAACTGGCTTAAACTGGTTCAAACTGGCACAACCTGGTTTAAAAGGACCGTAACCCCCCCCATACTTTCAAATAAAAGCAGAGAAGTGCCGTACCCCAGTCCTCGGAGCACCTTACAAGCCTCCATTATGCAGGAAAATTGCCCCCACGACCTAATGAATAAAACGGACTTCTACTTTTTGTTCACCTTTTCCACTGCGTACAAGTACTGCACGAGTACCCCGCCATTTATTATTTAAAAAAAATAGAGCCTAAAGATCCATGTACCACCCCCTGACCAAGACTATAGGCTCAGAATGTTTTTACCCTGCCCCCTTTCCTTATTTCTCAACTTTGTTTTACTGTTTTCCTGTGACTCGGTTCTAATGAGGCACAAGATGGCCACCAACACTTCCTGGTTTTGAGTGTTGACAGACAGTTCACAGCCAATCAGCATGCAGCTTGCGCTCGTAATTGAACAGATTTCAGTACGCGTACTGAACTCCGACTCTAGATATCGCTATGATTTTACTTGCAATTTTCTCAGAAACTACTGAACTGATTTACACCATTTAACAAAAAGTACAATCCACGAATCGAACTCTACCTCTCTGCCAAATTTCGTGTAATTCCGTTCAGCCGTTCGTGCTGTAGCCTTGGCTAAAGGTCTCTATGAAAAATTGCATGGTGAAAACACGTTTTGGGACACCCTTTTTTCTCGGCCCCCACTTAACGAATCACCCCCAAACTTTCAGGGAAGGAGCGGAACCAAGCAGGCCATTCTCTTGGAGAAATTCACGAAGATTCGTCCACCGGCGCCAACGTTATTCCAAATAGAATGTTGTGAATTTCCTATGGAAACTAGGTCCTAACTATATATATATTCACTGAAAAAACCATAGGTTATAGACCATATATAGTTAGGAATTAGCATTTAAAAAACCTTATTTTACTCACACAAAACCATTGAAATTCCATATATAGTTAGTTGCACTAACTATATATCGCGCACCCGCAATCCACTGCTGATGATGTCACATATTACATCATTCATGACATGGTCAGTGACATCACTGATGACATCACTGATGACATCTCAAATGACATCACTGATGACATCACTGATGACATCTCAAATGACATCACTGATGACATCATCTAGTGTCTGTGTGTTTTTGTAAAGTTTAAATATGTTTTACATATTGAAGAATGAGTGGATGTATGGAAGACTGAGTGTGTGTGTGGCTGGCTGGGAGGTGTGTGACTCTGTGCATATCAATGTGTACTTGTATCAGTGATTGTATAAGAGAGTAAGTATGTGTTAGTATATGTGTGAAAAGTATGGTGTTCTGTGTTTAACTGTATAGATGAGGAAATCGAAGTGTGATTGATTCTTCACAGGACTGACTAGGTGTATGAGTGCATATGATAGTGTTGTAATAATGAGTGACTGTATGTATGAGTGATTGTATGGGTGAATGAGTGAATGTGTGTGTAGACGTAGGAATCAGTGAGTGCGTATGTAGTAACTGGTATTGGTGTGTCATGATGTCATCAGTGATGTCATTTGAGATGTCATCAGTGATGTCATTTGAGATGTCATCAGTGATGTCATCAGTGATGTCACTGAAGTATGGTGTTCTGTGTTTAACTGTATAGATGAGGAAATGGAAGTGTGATTGATTCTTTACAGGACTGACTAGGTGTGTGAGTAACTCCATGGATGAGTGGCAGTGTGTGAGTGTCTGCATAGGTGTATGAGTGCATATGATAGTGTTGTAATAATGAGTGACTGTATGTATGAGTGATTGTATGGGTGAATGAATGAATGTGTGTGTAGACGTAGGAATCAGTGAGTGCGTATGTAGTAACTGGTATTGCTGTGTCATGATGTCATCAGTGATGTCATTTGAGATGTCATCAGTGATGTCATCAGTGATGTCATTTGAGATGTCATCAGTGATGTCATCAGTGATGTCACTGACCATGTCATGAATGATGTAATATGTGACATCATCAGCAGTGGATTGCGGGTGCGCGATATATAGTTAGTGCAACTAACTATATATGGAATTTCAATGGTTTTGTGTGAGTAAAATAAGGTTTTTTAAATGCTAATTCCTAACTATATATGGTCTAAAACCTATGGTTTTTTCAGTGAATTTTCAAGGTTTTGTAAATGCTAATTCCTAACTATATATGGTCTATAACCTATGGTTTTTTCAGGGAATTTCATAGGTTTTTTAATAGCAAATCTTTATAAAAATAATACATTTTAAATCTAATTTTATATTTTATAATTTTTTTATTTTTTTTTAATATTATTTTTAGTGCGCTCCCGGGGCGCGGACAGGTGAACGCACGGGTAAGCGCAATCTTGCGGCGCGCCCCGGGGTGCGTACTAATGCGCGTCCCAGAAGCGCTATTGCCGAGAACGAAAACAACATCGTGACGTATCGCGTAGCCGCCACGCCTTGCGTCATAAGACACGTATCGCGTAGCCGCGAGATGCGTCTTATGACGCACCGCGTAAGCGCACCCGGAAGCGCATACGATCGCGCAACGTAAGCGCCCCGATGCACTTACGATACACGCCCGGGGCGCGCCCCGGGGCGCGTAGCGTAAGCGCGTCAAACCATGTGACTTTAAAATAACACTTTTCATTGGTTCAGAACTTTTTATTTTCAAAATTGTGTGAAACCCACCCATTTCTCTCACTATTGCTTTGTACTTGGAGAGAGCAAGAGCTGTTGTGTCTACTCTATCTCCTACTTTTCTGATCTCCAGCAATGGCTGCAAGAGAGTCATCCAGCAGTGATTCAGAGGGATTTTTAGATGAGGACCCTCCTCAGCAAAAGAAAAAAACCCATTTCATCTGGAAATTTTACGAAATCCCAGAAGGACAGAAAAAAGTCAACGCTCCCAAAGTAACATGCAAAATATGTGGGAGTAGTTTATCCAGAGGCAATCCTCTGAAAAAATATAGTTTTGGGAATGCTAATTTGATCCGGCATGTGAAAAGAAGACACCCTAACAACTTTGCCAGGGAGAGTGTCAGAGAGCTGGCACGGAATGTACCCACAGATGGCGGCAGCACCTCCACTGGTGGAGCAACACCTTCGGGACCACCCCGTGGAAGAATGATCCCTAACATTCAGCCGGTGTTTGCGGGCTACAAATTTTTGTGCGCAGAGTGTGACGAACTGCTCTGCTATGGGGAGCAGAGTGTTGAACTGATTGCCCTAAAGAAACAGCAACACCGCTGCTCTTCCAGTCCCTAAATTTTCAATTTTTTTTGCTCCTGTTGAGCAGTTTTGGAATCCTTGTTTTTGTTTTTCCCTTGAAAAAAATCCAAAAAAAATATAAAATTGTTTTAAAAAGTCTAAAAAAATATAAAACAACAAAAACAAAAAAATATATATAAAACAACAAAATGAAAAAAAAAAGTTCTTTTCAGAACTACCTCCAATTTTTAAAAAGAAGCTTTATTTTTTTAAAAGTCTGTCATTTTTAATCTCCATGGTACGCTCCCCCGTACGCTCCCCGGTGCGCGTACCGGGCGCTCACCCCCGCGAAAATTGAATTTTTTTTAAATTGTTTTTTTTCACCCGCGGGAGCCTTTTATGGCCCCCACATGAAACCTAGGGGGTCAGGGGGTGTGTACCCTGCCCCCTCTTGCTCATTTCCCCATTTGATTTTTGCCACCTCTTGTGTCTCAATCCTACCGAGACACAAGATGGCGGCCGCTGCGGACTGTTTCGAATGTTTATAGACACCCGAGAACCAATCAGCTTGCCGTGCGCAAGTCGCGTGGCGCGCCTGGAGCGCTCCCCGGTACGCGTACCGGGGAGCGCTCCAGGCGCGGCTCTAGATATATATCTTTTTTTTAACGTTAATTTCTCAAAATCCACTGTAGCACATATATTGAGACCTACAAAAGGCACATCGGGCTACCAGTCCCTACAATTTTGCCAAGTTTCGTGGAAATCCATTCAGCCGTTCGGGCTAAAAGTGAGGCCAACCGCCCTATGGAAATTAACATGGGAAAAACGCGTTTTGGGACCCCCCTTTTTTCTCGGCCCCCCCTTGACGAACCCCCCCAAAATTTTCAGGGGCTGCTCAGAAACAAAATGTGCCATTTTCCTGAAAATTTCAGCCAATTCCGTCCACAAACGCCAAAGTTATTAGACATAGAATTTTCAAAAATCCCATAGAGAAAAAATCCTAACTATATATACCTACTGGCGACCGCCAGTAGGTAATATATATATATATATATATATATATATATATATATATATATATATATATATATATATATATATATATATATATATGGAGAGCAAAATGCCTGAGCATTTGAGGGGCACTCTGCGGGGCTCTGCCCTCCGGGCTTGTGACTTCCAGCACACGTCCTCACATAATGGCAAAGTTCTGAGATGCCCGACGCGTTTCTGGGGGAACCTCCCCCCCCTCTTCAGGGGCTGCTTCCTTCGGATCCTCGATGCTGTACCACGTGATTTCGTGACGTTTTGTAGTTACAAGCCCTCCAGGTAAGCGTGTGTTTTCATCCACCGTCAACCCAGCATTATGGGACTTGGGGTCATTCTCGTGGTGCATGTAAGTTCATAGACTTTTGAGTAAAGTCGAGGGTCTAGGGTTCATCTCGCATATGATTAATACCTTGAGTAGGCTGCCTATGCGTTTCAGTGCGCTGTGCGTTAAAGAAGAGTCCTGCACTTGTAATGCTTCCAATAGAGTTTGGAAACCTGAGCTTCATCCTGCTGCTCGAATCTTCCAATCAGCAGGCGATGGTGCTCCCTCCACGGCCAGGCAGCCGTGTAGTATGTGGAGAGCAAAATGCCTAAGCATTTGAGGGGCACTCTGCGGGGCTCTGCCCTCCGGGCTTGTGACTTCCAGCACACGTCCTCACATAATGGCAAAGTTCTGAGTTGCCCGACGCGTTTCTGGGGGAACCTCCCCCCCTCTTCAGGGGCTGCTTCCTTCGGATCCTCGATGCTGTACCACGTGATTTCGTGACGTTTTGTAGTTACAAGCCCTCCAGGTAGGCGTGTGTTTTCATCCACCGTCAACCCAGCATTATGGGACTTGGAGTCATTCTCGTGGTGCATGTAAGTTCATAGACTTTTGAGTAAAGTCGAGGGTCTAGGGTTCATCGCAGAGTGCCCCTCAAATGCTCAGGCATTTTGCTCTCCACATACTACACGGCTGCCTGGCCGTGGAGGGAGCACCATCGCCTGCTGATTGGAAGATTCGAGCAGCAGGATGAAGCTCAGGTTTCCAAACTCTATTGGAAGCATTACGAGTGCAGGACTCTTCTTTAACGCTCAGCGCACTGAAACGCATAGGCAGCCTACTCAAGGTATTAATCGTATGCTAGATGAACCCTAGACCCTCGACTTTACTCAAAAGTCTATGAACTTACATGCACCAGGAGAATGACTCCAAGTCCCATAATGCTGGGTTGACGGTGGATGAAAACACACACCTACCTGGAGGGCTTGTAACTACAAAACGTCACGAAATCACGTGGTACAGCATCGAGGATCCGAAGGAAGCAGCCCCTGAAGAGGGGGGGAGGTTCCCCCAGAAACGCGTCGGGCAACTCAGAACTTTGCCATTATGTGAGGACGTGTGCTGGAAGTAACAAGCTCGGAGGGCAGAGCCCCGCAGAGTGCCCCTCAAATGCTCAGGCATTTTGCTCTCCACATACTACACGGCTGCCTGGCTGTGGAGGGAGCACCATCGCCTGCTGATTGGAAGATTCGAGCAGCAGGATGAAGCTCAGGTTTCCAAACTCTATTGGAAGCATTACGAGTGCAGGACTCTTCTTTAACGCACAGCGCACTGAAACGCATAGGCAGCCTACTCAAGGTATTAATCTTATGCGAGATGAACTCTAGACCCTCGACTTTACTCAAAAGTCTATGAACTTACATGCACCACGAGAATGATTCCAAGTCCCATAATGCTGGGTTGACGGTGGATGAAAACACACGCCTACCTGGAGGGCTTGTAACTACAAAACGTCACGAAATCACGTGGTACAGCATCGAGGATCCGAAGGAAGCAGCCCCTGAAGAGGGGGGGAGGTTCCCCCAGAAACGCGTCGGGCAACTCAGAACTTTGCCATTATGTGAGGACGTGTGCTGGAAGTCACAAGCCCGGAGGGCAGAGCCCCGCAGAGTGCCCCTCAAATGCTCAGGCATTTTGCTCTCCACATACTACACGGCTGCCTTGCCGTGGAGGGAGCACCATCGCCTGCTGATTGGAAGATTCGAGCAGCAGGATGAAGCTCAAGTTTCCAAACTCTATTGGAAGCATTACGAGTGCAGGACTCTTCTTTAACGCACAGCGCACTGAAACGCATAGGCAGCCTACTCAAGGTATTAATCCTATGCGAGATGAACCCTAGACCCTCGACTTTACTCAAAAGTCTATGAACTTACATGCACCACGAGAATGACTCCAAGTCCCATAATGCTGGGTTGACGGTGGATGAAAACACACGCCTACCTGGAGGGCTTGTAACTACAAAACGTCACGAAATCACGTGGTACAGCATCGAGGATCCGAAGGAAGCAGCCCCTGAAGAGGGGGGGAGGTTCCCCCAGAAACGCGTCGGGCAACTCAGAACTTTGCCATTATGTGAGGACGTGTGCTGGAAGTCACAAGCCCGGAGGGCAGAGCCCCGCAGAGTGCCCCTCAAATGCTCAGGCATTTTGCTCTCCACATACTACACGGCTGCCTGGCCGTGGAGGGAGCACCATCGCCTGCTGATTGGAAGATTCGAGCAGCAGGATGAAGCTCAGGTTTCCAAACTCTATTGGAAGCATTACGAGTGCAGGACTCTTCTTTAACGCACAGCGCACTGAAACGCATAGGCAGCCTACTCAAGGTATTAATCCTATGCGAGATGAACCCTAGACCCTCGACTTTACTCAAAAGTCTATGAACTTACATGCACCACGAGAATGACTCCAAGTCCCATAATGCTGGGTTGACGGTGGATGAAAACACACGCCTACCTGGAGGGCTTGTAACTACAAAACGTCACGAAATCACGTGGTACAGCATCGAGGATCCGAAGGAAGCAGCCCCTGAAGAGGGGGGGAGGTTCCCCCAGAAACGCGTCGGGCAACTCAGAACTTTGCCATTATGTGAGGACGTGTGCTGGAAGTCACAAGCCCGGAGGGCAGAGCCCCGCAGAGTGCCCCTCAAATGCTCAGGCATTTTGCTCTCCATATATATATATATATATATATATATATATATATATATATATATATATATATATATATATATATATATATATATATATATACACACGAAGTTACCTCCAAACAGAAGGGCCCCACACAGGAAAGTAAGTATTGCATCCATATTTAATGGCAGCTGGTATGCAGTTCAAAAAGACTTCTCCAACAGTTATTATCAAAAGTCCAGCCGACGCGTTTCGTGCTCTGCGCACTTCATCCTGGGCTCATGGACTGCAAACGAAGCACTCACAGCGTGCAGGTGCTACAACTTAATCCTCGCCCGATGGGCGTGGCCACTCTGTGGCCTCCTGGGATCTGTAGTGTGAAATAAAACTCCAGTGAGTTGCTGTGAGTCGAATCGTACAAATAAAAGTCATCAACACCCCAGTGGGTCGTGGTACAGTCTCCTCATGCTGCACAACATTATTCATGCCACCATTATGCCTCTCCTGTCCCAAGCCTTGTCACACACAGTGGCGTAACTCCAGGGCTGTCCACAAACAGCGGGGCTCCTTGAAGCGGCTGAGGCCAACCGCTATTTACATAAACACACGAAGTTACCTCCAAACAGAAGGGCCCCACACAGGAAAGTAAGTATTGCATCCATATTTAATGGCAGCTGGTATGCAGTTCAAAAAGACTTCTCCAACAGTTATTATCAAAAGTCCAGCCGACGCGTTTCGTGCTCTGCGAATTTCATCCTGGGCTCATGGACTGCAAACGAAGCACTCACAGCGTGCAGGTGCTACAACTTAATCCTCGCCCGATGGGCGTGGCCACTCTGTGGCCTCCTGGGTTCTGTAGTGTGAAATAAAACTCCAGTGAGTTGCTGTGAGTCGAATCGTGCAAATAAAAGTCATCAACACCCCAGTGGGTCGTGGTACAGTCTCCTCATGCTGCACAACATTATTCATGCCACCATTATGCCTCTCCTGTCCCAAGCCTTGTCACACACAGTGGCGTAACTCCAGGGCTGTCCACAAACAGCGGGGCTTCTTGGAACTTGAGTGCTAAAATGAAGGTCACATGACATGTTAATTGAGCACTGGCTAATCAACTTTAATGATTCCTTCCTGTGAACAAGGCTTCATTAAGCCGAAATGCATTGGGACTTGAGTGGCTGAGTGGAAATAAAAGGACGTGTTTAATCTTGTAACCGGGCTCGGCTACCTTCCTTTTGATGTTTAATGACAGGACTCTCCATTCCTGTTGCCGCCAGAGCCGCCCTGCAGGGTCGGGGGCCCCCAGCATGGAGTTCGAATGGTGGTGCTTACACCTTTGGGGGCATGACCCGCTCGCCCTGCGCCAGACCAGTTGGACTGCCGTGGTATTTCTGTCAGCAGAGGTGAGAAAGGGAGAAGAGAGAGGGCACACCTCTTTTGGAAAGTTCTGAAATAAACTCGCCCTTACGAAGCTATTCTTTTTGCCACTTTAGGATTCATCATTTTAAATATGCACTCGACACTTTATTCCTGGATGCAATTTGAAAAGAGTGCAATGTAGGCATAAGAACGCTATGCAGCAGAATATCAAACTGCCCACGTTTTGCGCTATCAACACCGGTGCATCTTGGAACTTGAGTGCTAAAATGAAGGTCACATGACATGTTAATTGAGCACTGGCTAATCAACTTTAATGATTCCTTCCTGTGAACAAGGCTTCATTAAGCCGAAATGCATTGGGACTTGAGTGGCTGAGTGGAAATAAAAGGACGTGTTTAATCTTGTAACCGGGCTCGGCTACCTTCCTTTTGATATATATATATATATATATATATATATATATATATATATATATATATATATATATATATAACACAAAAAAAGGCGTGTTCCTGCCTCTTTTTTTCTCGGCGGGCTCTCGACAGGGTCGCCGACACATAAACATTAAATCACCTCCTGGTTATACTCGCTTCGCAGAAACCAGAGTTGAGGCCCCAATAGTGTTTAGAAAAGGTTTATTTGGCACAAAGGAAAGTTACCCTACGTGTTTCGAAGTCAACTGACCTCTTGCTCAGGGGTGGAGATCTCATCCAATGCCATTCCTTATAAAGTGATAGTAACATGTTTTACCGAAGTGCATGTGATCAAACAACATAAACAACATACTATGAGTATTACATTGTTGCTCCTTCAAAACCCAGTGGTTTGAAATCAAATTGCAGTATTTTAACACAGGGATGTATACATTGCTGGACCATGCATTGTGATTAGTGAATAAATCATAATGTTCATTCTGTCTATTGTTTGTCCATAGATGCCCCAGTGGGCATATGTTTTTCATTCATCAAAATAGAGTTGATTTATAATAGTTCTCGAGTATTGCCCAAGTGGGCAAAGACAGTCATACATCCAAAAGATCGCTTCCAGTCCTGCAAGCCAAAAAAAACAATGATACTCTTACTCCATACAGCTATGTATTAAGTTTGATCACACCATAAAAATTAAAATTCATTAAAAACCATAGGAATGGAGATATACTTTCTAGGCAGCTGTCCTTATTTCACAAACATAAAAACTATAATAGTACAAATATTAACTCGGCAGATGAATTGCCAACTCCTCCCACACATTATGCCCTTTTGGCTGTAAAGTGTCATATTGAATGATATATCTTGACTCAAGTTTGCGTAATTCCAGCCACCTGTTCCCACCTCTCTCCTTTTTCCGGGACTGGAAGCGATCTTTTGGATGTATGACTGTCTTCGCCTACTTGGGCAATACTCGAGAACTATTATAAATCAACTCTATTTTGATTAATGAAAAACATATGCCCACTGGGGCATCTATGGACAAACAATAGACAGAATAAACATTATGATTTATTCACTAATCACAATGCACGGTCCAGCAATGTATATATCGCTGTGTTAAAATACTGCAATTTGATTTCAAACCACTGGGTTTTGAAGGAGCAACAATGTAATACTCATAGTATGTTGTTTATGTTGTTTGATCACATGCACTTTGGTAAAACATGTTACTATCACTTTAAAAGGAATGGCATTGGATAAGATCTCCACCCGTGAGCAAGAGGTCGGCTGACTTCGAAACGCGTAGGTTAACTTTCCTTTGTGCCAAATAAACCTTTTCTGCAGACTATTGGGGCCTCGACTCTGGTTTCTGCGAAGTGAGTATAACCAGGAGGTGATTTAAAATATATATATATATATATATATTACCTACTGGCGGTCGCCAGTAGGTAGTTATAGTTAGGATTGATTTCCATAGGGAAATCGCAACATTCTATTTGGAATAACTTTGGCGCCGGTTGAGGAATCAGCCTGAATTTTTCAGCAACTTTGCCTCGCGGCGCTCCGCTCCTTCCCTGAAAGTTTGTGGGGCATTCGTCAAGCGGGGGTCGAGATAAAAGGGGGGTCCCAAAACGTGTTTTCCCCATGTTAATTTCCATAGGGCGGTCTGTCGCACTTTTAGCCCGAACCGCTGAATGGATTTCCATCAAACTTGGCAAAATTGTAGGGACTGGTAGTCCGATGTGCCTTTGCTATGTCTCAAGATATGTGCTCCAGAGGATTTTGAGTAATTTAGGTTAAAAAAAATTTATATATCTAGAGCCGCGCCCCGGTACGTGTTCCGGGGAGCGCTCCGGGCGCGCCACGCGACTTGCGAACAGCAAGCTGATTGGTTCTCGGGTGTCTGTAAACATTCGAAACAGTCCGCAGCGGCCGCCATCTTGTGTCTCGGTAGGATTGAGACACAAGAGGTGGCAAAAATCAAAGGGGGAAATTAGCAAAAGGGGGCAGGGAACACCCCCCCTGACCCCCTAGGTTTGATGTGGGGGCCATAAAAGGGACCCGCGGGTAAAAAAAAAAAAAAAATTGATTCTCGCGGGGGGAGGGGGATGGATTGGGGAGCGCCCGGTACGCGCACTGGGGAGCGTACCATGGAGATAAAAAATGACAGAATTTTTTTTTAAAAAATTGCTTTTTTTTATAAATTGGAGGTAGTTCTGAAAAGAACTTTTTTTTTGTTTTTGTTGTTTTATATTTTTTTAGACTTTTTAAAACGATTTTATATTTTTTTGGGATTTTTTTCAGGGGAAAAACAAAAACAGGGATTCCAAAACTGCTCAACAGGAGCAAAAAAATGTGAAAATTTAGGGACTGGCAGGGCAGCGGTGTTCCTGTTTCTTTATGGCAATGAGTTCAACAGTCTGCTCCCCATAGCAGAGCAGTTCCTCACACTGCGTGCACAGAAATTTGATGCCTGCAAACACCGGCAGTATGTTAGGGACCATTCTTCCCGAAGGTGTTGCTCCACCAGTGGAGGTGCTGCCGCCATCTGTGGGTAAATTCCGTGCCAGCTCCCTGACACTCTCCCTGGCAAAGTTGTTTGGGTGTCTTCTTTTGACATGCCTGATTAAATTGGCATTTCCGAAGCTATATTTTTTTAGAGGATTGCCTCTGGATAAAGTACTGCCACATATTTTGCAGGTTACTTTTGCAGCATTGACTTTTTTTTGTCCTTCGGGGATGTCATAGAATTTCCAGATGAAATGGTTCTTTTTCTTCTGGTGAGGAGGGTCCTCATGCAAAAATCCGTCGGAATCACTGCTGGTTGTCTCCCTTGTAGCCATTGCTGTAGATTAGGAAAGTAGGAGATGAAGACAGTACACAGAACAGCTCTTGCTCTCTCCAAGTACAAAGCAATAGTGAGAGAAATGGGTGGGTTTTTCACAATTTGGGAAAAAAAAGTTCTGAACCAATGAAAAATGTTATTTTAAAGTCACATGGCTTGATGCGCTTACGCTACGCGCCCTGGGGCGCGTCCCGGGGCGTGTATCGTAAGCGCATCGGGGCGCTTACATTGCGCGATCGTATGCGTTTCTGGGTGCGCTTACGCGGTGCGTCATAAGACGCATCTCGCGGCTACGCAATACGTGTCTTATGACGCAAGGCGTGGCGGCTACGCGATACGTCACGATGTTGTTTTCGTTCGCGGCAATAGCGCTATCGGGACGCTCACCTGTACGCGCCCGGGGCGCGCCGTAACATTGCGCTTACCCGTGCGTTCACCGGTACGCGCCCCGGGAGCGCCCCGGGTGAAAAAAAAAAAAATAATTAAAAATGACATAATTATACAATATAAAATTCGCTTTAAAATTTATTATTTTTTATAACTATAATTCACTGAAAAAACCATAGGTTTCACACCAGTTATAGTTAGGAATTAGCATTTAAAAAACCTATGAAATTCACTGAAAAAACCATAGGTTTCACACCAGTTATAGTTAGGAATTAGCATTAAAAAAAACTATGAAATTCACTGAAAAAACCAGAGGTTTCACACCAGTTATAGTTAGGAATTAGCATTTAAAAAACCTATTAAATTCACTGAAAAAACCATAGGTTTTACAACAGTTATAGTTAGCTGGAAGTTTTACTCGCATAAAACCATTGAAATTCCCACGTTATAGTTAGTTGGACTCACTATAACTTGCGCGTGCAATGCACTGCTGATGACGTCACATATTACATCACTCATGACATGGTCAGTGACATCACTCATGACATCACTGATGACACCATCCAGTGAATGTGTGTCTTTCTGAAAATTAAATATGTTTTATATATGTATATGTAAAAGTTGATGGAAGAATAAATGTTTAAATAAGTGTTTACATGGATTATTTTTATTGATTGGTTAACTGGCTTATTAGGTGTATCTTAGTGAATACATATATTAGTGAGTAATGTTTAAATATTTAAATATATGTATTAGTGTTTCACTTTGTGTATAAGTGGCTGCATGGGTTGGTGAGTAGCTAGATGTGTATGTATATGGGTTATTAGATGTTTTTCTTAGTATCAGTATGATTTGTATGGTTTGGTGGGGGTATTACTTAGCACATAGATGCATGAATGACACTCTCTGTTTGTATGTGTTTTGAAGACAGCATATGTGCAGGACTGTATGGGTGGATGAGTGTGTATATGTGTGTGTTACTGAGTGAATGACTGTCTCACTAGCGTCTTTATCAGTAACTACATATGTTTTAATCTAATATATGTGAATATTGATGAATATAACTGAGTATATGTGAGAGTGAGGGATTCTAAGAGTTCTTGTTTAAATTAGTATGTGTTTCTATAAGTGATTGTTTAAGAGAGTAAGTATGTGTAAGTTTCCTTAGAAGTAAAGTGGTAGTGTGTGTATAGCTGTATATGCAAATCAATGGATGTTGAATAGTTAATTTGCATGTGTGAGTATGTGTGTGAGTAACTTTTGGATGACTGTTAGTGTGTAACAGGATGTATAGGTGTATCACTACATATGATGAGTCAGGATATGTATGAGTGATTATATTGAACTGTTGGTGAATGAGTGCATGTGTATATAGATGGTGGAATAATTGAATTGGTTGTTGTAAGTGGTATGGATATCTCCATTTTTTTGTAAATTTTAGTTTCTATTTTTGAATATTTGTTTCAAGGGTTACATTACAGTGAAAGGAGGTCTGTCACTCTGTCACAAGGATGGTGTCATCAGTGATGTCATGAGTGATGTCACTGACCATGTCATGAGTGATGTAATATGTGACGTCATCAGCAGTGCATTGCATGCGCAAGTTATAGTGAGTCCAACTAACTATAACGTGGGAATTTCAATGGTTTTATGTGAGTAAAACTTCCAGCTAACTATAACTGGTGTAAAACCTATGGTTTTTTCAGTGAATTTAATAGGTTTTTTAAATGCTAATTCCTAAATATAACTGGTGTGAAACCTATGTTTTTTTCAGTGAATTTAATAGGTTTTTTAAATGCTAATTGCTAACTATAACTGGTGCAAAGGATTTAAAAGCACAAACTGGGCTCACATTCGGAGGCCCACTGGAGGGCCAAAACATTTATAATAGCCAGCAGGCAGTCGATGGGAGAGGCGCTGCAGCACGAACTACAAAACCCAGGAGGCACGCAAATGAAAACATCATTCATGAGGCTCCCAAGTGGGCCAATTAAGGAATATGCAAATGAATATAAGTGCAAGATGCAGAGACCCGAGACTGTTAGGCTTCCCTCTGATGAAAGAGCAGGAGCTCTGAAACGCGTAAGGGATTGAAAGGGATTGAAATAATTTGGATGTGCAAGCCGGTTTGATAAATAAAGAGTTCTGATGAACTTTCCTTTGTGGAGTGGCGTCTTCAAGCTTCAGGGCAAACTTTGTTGGATTTTTACACGGCAGCCTGGCCGTGGAAGATGCACCACCAAAGAATGCAAAGGTCTGCAGACTTCTAACTATTAGAATTCCTATCAGCAGCACAAAGGATTTAAAAGCACGAACTGGGCTCACATTCGGAGGCCCACTGGAGGGCCAAAAACATTTATAATAGCCAGCAGGCAGTCGATGGGAGAGGCGCTGCAGCACGAACTACAAAACCCAGGAGGCACGCAAATGAAAACATCACTCATGAGGCTCCCAGGTGGGCCAATTAAGGAATATGCAAATGAGTATAAGTGCAAGATGCAGAGACCCGAGACTGTTAGGCTTCCCTCTGATGAAAGAGCAGGAGCTCTGAAACGCGTAAGGGATTGAAAGGGATTGAAATAATTTGGATGTGCAAGCCGGTCTGATAAATAAAGAGTTCTGATGAACTTTCCTTTGTGGAGTGGCGTCTTCAAGCTTCAGGGCAAACTTTGTTGGATATATATATATATATATATATATATATATATATATATATATATATATATATATACTGGTGGTAGTCATAGTTAGGACCACGTTTACATAGGAAAAGCATTTTTTTCATGTGCTTATAACTTTGGCGTAGTTTGATGAAGCTTTACGAAATTTTTCAAAAAGTTGCTCTTTTTAGATCAGTTCTATCTTAAAAGTTTGAGGGTGATTAGTCAAGGGGGGGGCTGAGAAAAAAGGGGGTCCCAAAACGTGTTTCCTCCATGCAATTTCCATAGGAAACTTTAGACAAGGCTACAGGACAAACTGATGAACAGGATTACACCAAATTTGGCAAGGAGAAAGGTCTTGGTCCAAATCCGTTTAGTCGTTTTTGAGAAATATCACATTTTACAGATATCAATATTTGATCATTCTGACATCTGATTAGCAAAGGGGTTACGACTCCGAGCACGAGCTTGCGTCTCATTGGCTGTGAACGGTTGAAACTAGGAAGTGTTGGCAGCTATTTTGTGACTCAGTTGAAAGGAGTAAGGGGAAAAAAGAGGAAATTGTATAAGAGGGTATAGTAGGAACACTGTGGAGTTACTTTAAGCAGTCCGTACGGTGCAGAGGCAGGGAGTTTGAATGTTAGGTTGGCCGTGGAAATCATGTCTGTAGAACAACGGTGCACGGTATTGTGGGAAGGTTGCGTAGGCTCTGGAAAGTCCATCAAAAAAACAAAGTTCTGTATTGTGACAAGCAGTGTGTAGGGTGCGCACACAGATAGTGTGAATGTTGCGTACGCCGTAGAAATCACGTCCGCAAATCAGCGATGCACAGTATTGCGGCAATGTTCAGTAGGCTGTGGAAGTCATATGGGGAAAACATCAATGCACCGTATTCCAGCCTTCCTTTAATATAATGTGGAGTAATGTTTACTTGTAATGCGGTCTTCACTTTTATCATGGATAGTGCCACTTTGTTAGAGGAAATGTAATATTATGTGGGAATGTGGGTTCTCTCCCTGTGCACAGAACATAATTAACGTTTAATTGGCTGAGGTATTCCAACAACTAGCTTAATATTCATTGGCTGCGAACCACTGAAAGTAGAAGTGTTGCCAGCCATTCCCTTCCCCTCCGCGGAGTAGCAAGGACATCTGATTGGCTCACGTGTTCCAAGGAGGACCTTCCAGAGCTTAATGTTCATTGGCTGCGAACCATTGAAAGTAGAAGTGTTACCAGCCATTACCTTCCCCTCCGCGGAGTAGGAGGGACATCTGATTGGCTGACGTGTTCCAAGGAGGACCTTCCCAATCTTAATGTTGATTGGCTGTAAACCATTGAAAGTAGAAGTATTGTCAGTGATTCCTTCCCTCTCTGCGGAGTATAAGGGACATCTCATTGGGAAACGTGTTCCAAGCAGGACCTTCCCAAGCTTAATGTTCATTGACTGTGAAGCATTAAATGTAGAAGTGATGGCAGCCATTCCTTCCCCTTCTGCGGAACACCATGGACATTTTATTGACTAAAATGTTCCGAGTGCAAGTTTGCTCCTTATTGGGTGGGAACGGTTCACTGTCGACAGCTATTTTGTGATGCACTACAAAAGAGCACGGGAATACAAAGTAGTGGAGAGGAGGGTAGGAGCACTAATAACTCTGTACAGTGGTCACACGGTGGTGGATAGGCACTGTGAAGGTAAAAATAGTTTTAAATGTATTTTAAGGTCCATTTATATAATTTGCGTGGAGCCTACAAATCACGTCGAGAAAATAACAGTGTGTTGCGATCTCTTCATTAAGTCAGCTGGTGGGATACTTCACAGGAGCAGTATTTACTTATAATTTTCTGACAGGGAGTGCCACATCTTTGGAGCAAATATTATAATATGGAGAAGGCAGTTAAAAAAGAAAGCACACTGTTGCGGTCTTCATTTAAATAAGGTTCTGAGTAAGCTACTTCTCGGGAGCAATGTTTACTTATAATGTATAATTATAGTGAGGTGCTTACTTCTGTCGCGGGTAGTAATATTTCCTTGTAACAAAATAGTAGGTGTGATTGCGCTGCCAAAAATTAAGTCTAGGTTTGAAACAGTTTTAATTAAGCAATCACAAATATACTTTCTTAGGAAAGTGTAGCGGAATATATCAGAGCGGTGACAAATAAAAACGCAATTCATAAATATCCCTTAAGCGTGCCCACACCCTCCTTTTTTTGTTGCCTATAGTTTGTAAAAGTATTGCCTCATATTCTTGTTAATATAAGAGGGCATCAGTTACTTTTAGATAAAGTAGAAAAGAAGTGCTACAAGAAACACTCCCGCACTACATCCTCTGAGGTCACAACAACAATAACAAGTAAAAAACAGTTAAACACGAATGACGTCATATTACCTAGAAATTTACGATTCATCAAAACATTAAATCAAGCACTATGTATACTGCTTTTTTTTAGGGACTACTATTTTATAAAATATTAGCAGTGTTACAAACTGTTAGGTAGTAAGTTATCAACGGAAATAACTGTAGTAAATGTTGTTAATATCTCGCAGAGATAGATCTCTAACACCTCTGAAGTACTATAAGTTCACAGCATTAAAATATACACAGTGACTTTATAGTATTCCACAGAAGAAGAATAAGGAGTACAACAAAAAAAAACATTTTTACAATCTCTATTCTGTAGAAGTCGGGAAAGTTTTGTCGTAGTGCTTAGAGGTCACTCACTGCTCTGCTAACAGATCACATACTCCTTTAAGAATATATAGGAAAGTAGTAATATACAATACTATTCCTATATATTCTATAGGGAGAACGAGAATAGGAACCACAACAAAGAAAAAGAGAAATATGAAAATATCAATTAATAAATGTATAGTTTATCAAAGGCATTCAGTAAAAAAAGTATCTATGTAAACAATATTTTTTTAAACTGCAATTTCGAAAAAACATTCTCACTATAAAAATATCTGATCAAGTAAGTTATAAAGGTCAGTAAGCTGTATTTCAGATGGTTTACTCCTGGTGGCGACAAATCTCCAATTCCTCTTGTGTGAAAATATGACACTCTTCTACACTATAGAGAGTTTCACTGATGCCACACAAAAAAATGAAAAGGAAAAAAACGTCATAAACACAAAACAAGATCAATAACGAAATATTTTTCACGGGTGAATTTGTTCAAAACATTTTTTTTCTGGAACTTCGAAATCGTTCGTCTTTACGCCAATGGTTCATAAACTCCTCTCAGATCATAATGACTGTGAATCTTATAATATTCATATTCACAGTATATAATCAAAGGGGGGAACCAGAGTAAAAAGGAGAAGCTGTTCACGTTACATATAAATCTTTAGTCTTTGCGTCAACAGGTACCCAACACCTATGAAGTTTGCTATAGTCTGATCTTTACGATGTACATAGTCACAGTATGTAACCTTAAAAGAGCCAGAAAAGGAACAGTGTTTCCTTTATTCTGGGTGTTTCTCAATACAAGCTGCTGACGTTAGATATAAATGGCAAAAACAAACAATAACACTTGTTTCGTGATACAAATCTTTAAATTTTCACAAATAGCTACGTATTATAAATATCTACTATGCCATAATCAAACAATTTACAACTCCGTAATATGTTTTGTTGTCACAAAAGAAGAATCTGACGCTAGAAAAGTGAACCTGCATCACAGAACAAAACTAATCAAACAACAGGCGAGTTTATATACTTTTTAGCTATTGAGTAGTCTATAGAAGGAAGATGCGGCTCCGCCCATTTAGATGTCACGTTTTACAGTTGACACATGCTCCCGTTTTCACTGTTTCACTTGTGCACGTGTTGGGGAAAGTTACAAAATGTGAAACGGTAAAGGTTTCGCTTTCAATCCTCATAAGTATAAGTTCCTTAATATGTACATACATTGGAGAGCTTAATAACTGTTACCCGGCAAACCATGTCATTTCCTTTCTCGTGACTAAAAACATCTAATAATTGCTGTAATTCTAAATAGAAGATATGAAAAATATATTGTTCAGAATAGAAGGAAAAAATAGTTCATGCTAATATTTCTCATCACTATGGTTTTAAATAAAATAAATACCAGCATTTGTAAAGCATACAGGTACCCCCGGAAAGGTGTGCCGGCGCTCGGTCGTCGGGAAAATTAAGCAAGATGTTGCCCGCAGTGACATAGTGGTGGGCTAACGTGCCACTGGAGCCGGGAACCGAACTGTGAACGCTGTTGTTCGAAGTCAGGTATCATAGCTGCTGCGTCACACTTTTTCCACACTTATATGTTAATTACTGCTAATTAAGTTTTAACCATTGTTAAATTATAACTTATAACAGACTACTGTTACAGTTAATTTTTCATTACAAAATGTATGCACGTCTTTTTCAAATTTACACAAAAACAATATAGATTTCAGGGACATTGTAGTTAGAAATTAGCATTTATAAAACCTTTGAAATTCACTAAAAAAACATAGGTTTTACAGACGTTATAGTTAGAAATTAGCATTTAAAAAACCTTGGAAAATCACTGAAAAAAACATAGGTTTCAGGGACGTTGTATAGTTAGTTCAGCTAAATATATCTCACGCCCCTGCCATGCACTGCTCATGACGTCACATATTACATAATTCATGGCACGGTCAGTGACATCACTGATGACATCACTGATGACATCTCAAATAACATCACTGATGACATCATCCAGTGACTTTGTGTTTCAGTAAAGTTTAAATATGTTTTATCTGGAGACACCATCAACATTATGCACTAAGGGCCCGCTTAGGACTTTGCCAGACCATGGTACTCCATGCCGGTTATGGCGTAGTGATGGCGGTGTGGCCGGTGGTCCCAACCACCGTATTACAAGTTCCCATGAACGGCTTAATGCAGACCACCGTCACTCCGCTGACACTGCCAGTTATCTCAGAACTCCTAGCTTGCGGAGAGGGCCAATGAGGCTCCGACCACCACTCCAAACTCCTGCCCCATTACGAGTTGCATCACAGCTTGTGGAAGTGTGGGGGTCCAACCTCCAGACAAGAAGTGGCAAACAGGGAGATATATAAGTATGAAACTCACCTCTACGCACCCCCACACATCCTCTGCCACAATAGAGGCCTTCCTACCCATTATGCCACTGTTCTAACTCAAAGATCTTCTCAAAAGAAGACCCAGTTGAAGACAATGTTGCCGGTGAGTGTCACCACTTCATGTACCCACTATTTCCTATTTACAAACAAATGAATTGCCAGCGAACAATCAATGGATTGTCCTTCAAGGGAATTAAACACGTTACAGTGCCAACTATTGACATTGCACATTAACGAAATTCCATATTTTAATCCTTAACATCCACTTGTTGCCACAAACCTTACAACAACACACACACACACATCGGATAAAAATGGTCATGTGTCTGTACTTTTTTAAAGGGAGACTGATGTTCAGCAGGTTTCCATGCTACACAATACCTCCCCATCAAAAACATCACACCAATCTAAGTCACACAAACACATGTAAAACTAACTATCTTCCCAGCCACAATTCAACTCTTCCACACTTGTCGTGCAGTGCAACATTGTCCCAATAAGCAGAAATTTACAGTGGAATGACTACAAATTCTATGAGGCCATGCCAATCTAATGTAGAACAAGATGCCTCAGTCAATATGACACCATCACAATGCACACATCCATGCTACCCAGTTAACTTAATCACACATCAGTAGTAAATAGCCCTAGGCTCAAAGTCTAAAAAACCTCCTCTCTGACAAAGTTGTAGTCGAGTCACACACATAGCTCACATCAAAGGCCAATTTCAGCAATGCTGTAGCGGTAAACAGCGGGAAAAATATCCTAATGGCACTATCGAAACATAACCTGCAGGATACAACTGACACTATCAGGGTAACAAATACGGTTTGAGCTAGTGGGCTAAAAAAACAACTATTACAATAATTGACAATCACAGAAGCGCTGACCCCGGTAAATAACAGGTGTCTGGGATAAAAAACATTTCCCAGAGAAAAAAACACATGTACAGATATTGGATAAGTGAAACTCAGCAAATCAAACTGCAAGCACAGCATCTGTCATACATCAATTGTAAGTAGCCAAAAACACACACTACTCAAAGCACACATGTAAATGCATAACTACACAAACATAAGCAATGCTGACATCCTCCATGTCTTGAGGCACACATTGGACAGTTAAACTAATATAACATATTTAACATTTCTCATTGGGAGCAGGACAAATATATTGTTGCTGATATTCACAAATCAGAAATTCTTACCTCATGCTAAACTATAGACTGCTAGGTCACAATCATGTGGTAGACATGCTACATACATAATACATTAGTCAATAGCCTCCTCCCTCAGGGCAGCTCAGGTACCTGGACCAAAGGAGAGGTTCCACTGTGGAGCCGGACCAATTTGTAGGGACCAGTAGGGATAAGGGAGTGGAGGTGGAGGACAAGGATGGTGTGGTCTCATGTCCTGTGGAGTCCTGCACCTTCACAGAGTGGCCATTGGAGGGAGAATCCGAAGATGATGTTGAAAGTTGCTCCTCCTGGGCACTCTCCTCACCCTCTATGACATTGACTCTGTCACTGTCAGTATTCTGACCAGAGCCACTGTGGCAAACTGTATCCCCAATGTCTCCGGCAACGTCTCCTCTGCTTGCTTCTGTTGATGCTGAAAACACAGTGCAAATAGGTGTAAGGCAACTAAACAAACTATTTTCATTTACATAACTCAACATCAACATCATTAAAAGGATTCAGTGAAATCCACTTGCAACCTGTATTGAAACAAGGTGGCCCAATCATTACAGACCAGTAGCTGCACATATTGACAAGGTCCAAACTCCCTCCTATAGCTAGTGACATACCCAATTTACAATGGTATTGGTGCCAACATCAACCTTACATTGCATGTCTAAAACCCAAGTTCACAGTTGAAGGCCTAAGTTGGTCAGTTTAGTTCCTATGAGACACAGGGTCAAAACTGATTTGCATATAGCTGTGCCTGAACTGGGGCGCCTAAAGAATGATGATGGATTCAACCCAGATCTGTGACTGGGATGAGTGTCTAAAAAGTTTCAACACTCCGTCCATCATCTCCTTATGTTTGCTTTGTTCGCAGGGTATGCCCAGATGTGGGTCCCTTGCTCACAGATAGAGCTGGACTGTTCCCATGAGGCACTGGGTCAAGACTGATTTACATATGGCTGTGTCTGAACTGGGGTGGCGAAAAAAGCTAAAGAACGATGATGGATTCAACCCAGATCTGTGACTGACGGTGAGTGTCTGAAAATTTTTAGCACTCCATCTATCATCTCCTTGTGTTTGCTTTGTTCGTACTGAGTTGGCAGGGTATGCCCAGACAAGGGTCCCTTGCTCACTTTGGGCTGATTCACAGAACTAACTTAGGACAAAATCCTAAACTTACTACCATTTTGGTATTCACAGAAGGTACTTACTCATTTTGGTATTCACAGAAGGCACTTTCTCATTTTGGTATTCACAGGAGGCATTTACTCATTTCGGTATTCACAGAAGTTAGGAGTCCTAACTTTAGGAGTCCTAAATGCCTTCTGTGAATACCTAAAGTCGTAAAGTTAGGATTTTTCTCAGTTTAGGAGTAATAAAGTTAGGAGTCCTAACCTTACTACTCCTAAACTGAGAAAAATCCTAATTTTAAGACTTTTGGTATTCACAGAAGGCATTTAGGAGTCCTAAAGTTAGGAGTCCTAACTTTACTACTACTAAAAAACTACTACTACTAATAAAAAAAACGCTGGGATATTCATTGAGGAGAAATCAGAAAATTGCTCAGGAGCGGGTGAGGAGAGACCAGTCTATATTGTAAGAGGCACTCGAGTTGATTCTGGTGTGTTTTTGAGTTCTTTGGCTGCCATTTCCCAAAACTTAATGGCTTTGCAAGACAGTTGGATAGACAGACCTCCAAGGCATTCAATGACAGCTGATCTGCATGTCCTTAATTGGTTTTTCCTGAAGGTCTCACAAAGGATATTTTTTCTAGAAGCAAGGGGCAGATGCATAGGAGATGTAATAATGTCTCTTCTCCCTGTCCGCACAATTGGCATTCTTTTGTCGACCATATGCACTTCCATTTCGGAGTAAAATCCTTTGTGGGGAAGTGTCCCAACCTTAGCATCGTCAGATAGTGTTTTTTGTGATGTGCGAAGTGTTCTGACAGGTATTGTTGTGGTTTCTACGTCTGATAAGATTGAATGACTGCCCATGAATGCCTTTTTTTTGCAAAGGCGATTTTGTCCATTAACAAAGAAGTTTGTTTAGTTGCAATGCTCACAACGTTTTTGAACACAGAGTAGGAGGTAATTGTGTGCCAGGCCTCTTCAAGGTGTAGATCTGCGAGTGATTCTTTTAGTGCAGTAACGATGGAGTCATTTTGCCTTGCTTGCTGTTCAAGTTCTGCCCAGCAAGAGTGGGCTAAGGTGCTTTCCTCTGCTTGCCTCATCCGTCAGTAATATTTGGCCATTGCTCCTTACCTGGCTGGTTTCTGTTTTTTTAGCCCATATTCCAGTCGGATCTGAGACTGGGAGATATGCCTGGGGATAGAGAACAAACTCTTAAAGAGACTTGACTGGGCTTGCCAACACAGCCCCCCTTGCACCATGGTGCAAGGGTGCCTGGATTGTGGGGCTCATTGATTTTGTTCAGGAGGGACCCCTTCCTTCACAAAATCAATCACAAGAGGCGATTTCCTTTTTCTATGTGTGCTGCTGTGTGCTGCAGAATGCAGCACACATAGAAAAAGGAGAATATTTATCCATGTTGTACCTCAATAACTGCACCCATGGGATGGCTTTAGGTTCTGATGTATTTCCAGGTTTACACTTTCTCGTTATTCTGGGATAGTGTCAGGTTCCATGTGTGTTGTGTGGGAACACACCCAGCAACACCCCTGGAATGCCCCTGTCACGCAGTTGTCTGTGTGAATGGGGCACATATTTATAAGGCCATGAAAAGCCACGTAAAGTGGCTTTACGTGGCTGTATTAATATGAAGTGGCACATTACGCCACCGGAGCGCCAACAAAGTGATGTTCCAGTGGTGCAAAAGTGCGGGTAGGGCTTCATAAATGAAGCCCACAATCTGTGAATTCAAGTCGCACGGCACTTAACCCTCGATGTGTAACACCCTGACAAACACAGCCTACTAAATCCAAGTAAGGCAGGTCCTTTAGTATTGTACTCTTCTGAGACTTACATGGGCAAACCCCACAACAATGAGACTTCATGCAGGGGAGAAGACTAGTGCATGTTAGCATATAGCCTGTACCCACCTGCCACTCCAACAACATACACATGCTACATACAGCCTAACACTGGGGTGCAGACTGACTACTACCATAAGAAGGCACAATGCGAATGTTGAATGTATCAAACTGACAGATACCACTCATACATGACAATCACATGTTGACCATTTAAAGAAAAACATACTATCAGAAGCTGTCTATTTTACAGGTTGGTAATCTCATCTAGACATATACCCACTGCCCTATCTGGATCTCACAAAGGAATGGCATGCAGTGAATTCTCAAATACATTTGTACAGGGTTAACTTTAACCAGTTTTAGATCCAATGAAGTAATACTACATAAACTTATGACATTTGCAGTACACAGTCAAATTATTAGAATACAATGGTCTTAAGTCTATAACCAACATACATTTTAATGAGTGCATCTGAAGTGTGTTCCAAAACGCATGGAATCATAGACAATTCCTGCATGGAAAACCACATTTATCTAAATTCAAATCTTTATGGAAAGAGTTTTGTTGGAAGTGTTTATCTTGCTTAACTTTCTATCATCATGTCAACTACAGGGAGCATACCCATAGAAACATATTGAGAGTCCAAAGTGACTGTGCCTCTCAGAGATCTCTATGCTGCATCCATACTAATTCAAGGCATCCAAAACACACTCACATTATATTTATCCACACATTTACAGGACTACAAATGCCTATGTACATTTCTGTTCTAAGACATATTTGAAACAGCTATGCGTTGGACTATGAGGGAGACTTTGAAGAATCTTTAACTCCATAGGTACCTGTTTCGGACAAAATATCTGGTCGGTGTTAGAAATGGAGGTCTCTAGTTGGCAATGGTTTGCACCTTTGTCCAAATAGGGACCCTTCTTCCTAGTCAGAGTAAGGGGGATACACGTCTAAAATAACCCCTGCTCATCCCCTTGGTAGCTTGGCACGAGCAGACAGGCTTACCTCAGAGGCAGTGTGTAAAGCATTTTTGCGTGCTTACAGTAATACAGTGAAAACACTACAAATGGACACCACAACAGTTTAGAAAAATAAGCAATAAGTTACCTTGCAAGATAACATTTTAAATTGCAAAAATAGCTGAAAACACATTTCTTCTGAGTTAGTAGCTCCGTCCGGGGCTTCCGCGAGACCCAGGGTGCGGTGCGAAGTGCGGCGGGCCATCTGCGGTGCCTTCACGACATGGAACCCTGCGACGGACTCGGCGACAGAGTTGGCTGCTCTTTTCTTCTGCAGCAGCTGAAACCATCGATTCCAGAGATGGTGCCCAGAAGGATGGGGAAGTCTTGCTGTTCCTAATACCTCTTGAATGGGGCAAGCTCCACTTCCAAGCCGTTGGACATACTTTCTCAAGCAGATGCACAAACAGTTCCTCTCCTTGGCAGAAATAGCTACTGCAGGCCAACCCCAGACAGCACACAGCAAAGGGGCATTACTTCTTCTCCAGTTTCTTCCAGCCCTTCTCCTTGACAGAGGTTCCTTCTTGAAGTCCAACAGTGGTCTAAAAGTCTGGGGATAAACAAGCTGGAAAAGCCAGGTCTAACAGTCAGCATCTGTATAATGTCTGTTTACAAGCCTCATTTGATCATGAACTGACAATCACAGTACTCATACACACCATAGACTCTGGAATTAGACCCATCTAACAAGCTTCCTCAGGAGTATATTACACAAGTATGTCTGTAAATAATTTCACATCTATCTGTAGGATCTGTGCGCTAGGTAGTCACCTACACTTGGAAGATGGTACAACATGGATAAAATGCCCACATGCAGGATATGTTAGACAGTTCACTAGCCAAATCCAAGTACCACTGTAAGTCCACCAAACTGAACAATATGTGGGGTTTGGACATTTGTCAAAACTACATTTCACACAACTATTCTGACAGGGAACATGAGAATAGATACAGTAGTTTTTCAAACTGCCACTCGTGTTCATTCATGTCAATAAAACGTTACAAAGGCTACACAGAGGAGCAACTTATAATACTTTATCAACATCAATAACATACTCAATACTCCTTGTGCACATATGATCTGTAGGCTCTAACAAGTGTAAGTGTATACATGCTCACAAATAGTCCTCTAAACAAAACTGGGCGACTAAACTCAAGATTATTCACTGATATCCATGGGTATGTATAAAATGTGGAAGATCAGGTGATAATAATTTGAAAACATTCCCTGAAATGACTTGTCTTGGCCAAATTCATATATAATGCAAAGGAAATCCACAAAAATGTGTTAACTGTATATTGCCTGCCATACCAAAACATGTTAACAGTGCTTGCACACCCCTCATGTTAAAGCCTTGAACTTAAAAGGCCCACTATCAATATGAACAAACATAACTAGGCCAGCCGAATTACCTCTTCGACATGAGTACCGGAAATGTGGGCAAAATTAAAAATATTGAAGCATCCTTGCAGGATGCAGACAATGCACCATTTGTCATTAGCTAGCACCAATACATATCAGCCAATGTATGTTTACTGGACTCACATTATCCAACTGTTTGTGAGGCCTAATAGAAAGTGCAGAACAATTCGTTCATGCAAAATAGGGTTGATCAATTTGTTTTTGCTGAAAAAAGCTAATCAACATTTGTATGTATCTTTCAAGGACCTAAAAGGTCTAAACATCCTGTGAATAAGAGGCCATGTAAGTTTCACAACTATGTTTGGAAATATTGGGCATGACAGATATACACGAGCGCCACATCTTAGTTAAAGGGACGGCATCAATGAGCAACTTCAAGCTACCATAGTTGAAACCAAATCCTAACAATTTGTCTTGAAATGCTAGTGTATGGGTCCAGCCATTTAAAGTAACTAACATGCAGAACGAGAGGGAAATCATACTAAAACTAAGCATCAGAAACATATGCAGATGACATTCCTGCTGTCTGGAAGTCTCAGCACACTGAAATGCATGCTAACAGAAAAGCATATAAGTCTAATATTTCTACTTTGCTTGTGTAGGACAAAAGTCATTTGAGATACACAAACTGGTTCTACAATTCACACCACACAGAGCCAATCTACATCTCAGTGTGACAAATGGTAGATGCAGCATTAATGGTGCCAGCAAATGCAGTAGGAGGTTCAAAAGGAGCAGGTCCAAACAAACCAATAGAGCAAGTATGTTCCCAGCCTGTTGTGACTGCAGCTGCAGAGGAAAGGATTCCTTGCTGATGCAGTACCAATGCTATAGCACTAGGATTAGATAAATCCCTGAATACTTCGAAAAAACATTAAGCAATATTGGTATACGCTGGGAACAACTAGTCAAATGGGCACCAAAAGGAGCCAATTGTACATTCCTGTGCAAAGAAACTCTCATTGGGGAACCGAGACACAAATCCAATCGAAATTTGTATGTACACGACAGACTGAAGAACACAGGTTGAACGCAATGATGCCACACTGGCCGAAAGAATAAAAACCAATGTTAGTTTAGCTCCAGAAGCTGCATTGTACCAAAGCACTGAACCATCCAACTCTCCAAAAACTCCAGCAAGGCCCTGTTTGAGACCACCAAACAGTTGGCTGGCTGTTTGCCCAGTTTACAACCTCCTCCCTCCCAATCACTTTGTGACGCATTGGCAAGCTATTTTTACAACAAAGTTAACGACATCTACGCAGTCTTTGCCAATGGCGTAAAAATGCCTCCTAACACTCCCCCTGAGCTGGCGAGTCCCCCCATGACTGGCCCTTCGCTCTCACAGTTTACGGAGGTTTCTATCACTCAGGTCAGGGATATTATGTCATCTATCAAATCAGGCTCTGCCCTTGATCCCTGCCCACTTAAAGCATTACTTCCAGTCTTGGAAGTGCTGCTCCCAGCCATTACCACCATCTGCAACACCCTGATCAATACAGGCGTTTACCCCTCAGATCTAAAAAAAACATTACTAAAGGCATTGTTGAAAAAACCAAACCTAGATAGGGACGAACTCAAACATTATCGACCTATTGCCAATCTCCCTGTCTTGGCAAAAATTGTCGAAAAGGTTCTGAATGTCCAACTGTCAGCCTTTATAGAAATTCACCATCTACTGGATGACTCCCAGTTTGGTTTTCGCCAACATCATGGGACGGAGACGGCCCTGATCAAGGCAACAGAGGATATTAGAGCCATTCGTGATGCGGGAGGTACAGCAGTCTTGATACTGCTGGATCTGTCGGCGGCGTTCGACACGGTCGATCATGCTATCCTGATCGACCGTGTCGAAGGCCTGGGGATTCAGCATAAGGCCAGGACTCTCCTGGCTTCCTTTCTAGCAGAAAGAACTCAGGTGGTCACCATAGGGCCTTTTCAGTCCACCACTCTGTCCCTGCTGTGCGGAGTACCTCAAGGCTCATCCCTGAGTCCGACACTCTTCAATATATACGTGTCGGACCTTGCCAACACCATTCGCGCTCATGGGATGAGCCTTACATCTTACGCTGACGATACCCAGCTGGTCCTGGCCATCAGAAATGACGGCCAAAAAATCGCCGATAATTTCAATTTGGGCATGCAGGCCATAGGGAATTGGATGGCCTCCAATTGCCTTAAATTGAACTCGGATAAGTCCGAGGTGGTTATCTTTGGAAACCTAACCCCGGAATGGTCTTCCCGCTGGTGGCCACAGTCCATGGGTCCTCCCCCCACTCCCGTTGGCAAAGTGAGGAACCTGGGAGTCATGTTTGACGACCGTCTCACTTTTTTCCCTCACGCAAATCAGATCGCCTCCTCTGCTTTCTATAAGTTGCGAATTATTAAGAAAATTCTCCCCTTCCTCCCTGCATCAGCTGGCAAAACTTTGATTACGTCCCTGGTTTTGTCCACCTTGGACTATTGCAATGCCCTCTTCCTGAACTCTCAAGAAAGAGTCCTTAACAAACTGCAAGCCATTCAAAACGCTGCTGCCAGACTGCTGGGTGATGTCCCCAAATTTCAATCAGTCTCAGGAACCATCAGAGAACTTCACTGGCTCTCCATCAGGAATAGAACTAAGTTTAAGGCTCTTTGCATTGTCTATAAGGCGCTGCATAACCAGGGACCAGCCTTTCTCACTCAACAACTTGTTCCCTACCGGCCCACCCGGTCCCTGCGGTCCTCCGATCGATTCCAACTGGAGGTACCCCGCACCAAACTGGTTTCATGGGGCGATAGAAGATTTCTCGTATCAGCACCCAAGCTCTGGAACACTTTGCCACTTTCCATAAAAAGTAGCCCCTCCCTTTGGTCTTTTCGAAAGCACCTTAAAACGTGGCTATTTGACCAATAATCCCATCCTCCTGAAAGGTTGAATCTAGCAGATACTTAGCGCCGAGATGCCCATGGGCCTTCGTTCGCGCTCTATAAGTGTTTAAATAAATAAATAAAATAAATCCATTCATGGCACAGAAGCACTAGCGTCAGTGTTTGTTCCATTTCGTCTTGAACTGGGACATCCATCCATAGCTGTAATGAAATACTACAAACACTGTCCCCACTGCCAGAAGAAGCAGAAGCGGAATGCCTTTAAGAAAGATTGAAATTTTCAAATGTGCAACAGTAGGAATTACACAGACCTGGGTCTCAGAGTACCCAACAACACCAGAGATAAATAAAAAAAAAGAGTTTAGGGCCAGATGTAGGTATCCAAATACCGGTCGGTAACGGCCGAAAATACCGATTTACAGCCGTTACCACCGCTATTTGGATACTGAGATGTAGGCCATTAAAAAACAAAGATTCTGTAAATTTACTGAATCGGTAATTTTACCGAATCTGTAAACTTACCGATTCGGTAAATTTACAGATTAAGTAAAATTACCGAATCTGTGTTTTGAGATGTAGGTAGCACTGCAAACAGTGCTTCAGGGCTTTAAGGATTTGTTATTTACCACCAACTATTAGTTGGTGGTAAATAACGAATTCCTATGTAAATGTAAATATGTGCATTTACACCTGTGCCATGTGGCACACATACATGCCCTTAGGGCATGTATGTGTGCCACACGCACACAAGCACTAATCAGGGGTGCAACAGGGTGTCAAAGTGACACCCTGCCACCCTTGAATTTTTCGGTATTTACCGAATCGGTAATTACCGATTAGGTAATTGACATTCATTCCTATGGGCCTCCAGGCCCATAGGGATCAATGGCAAATACCGAATCGGTAAATACCGATTCGGTAATTACCGAATCTTACTGATTCGGTCAAAAATACCGAATTATTACCTACATCTAATTTACCGATTAAAAAAATCCCGAATCGGTAAAATTCAGTATTTTAGAATCGGTAAAAAAGATTTACCTACATCTAGCCCTTAGTGTTTTAACAGTACATACATTGTCCAGACAGCAGGATGAAGAAACCTTGCGTAAAAAAGAATTGGTATGTGTTTGCACATGTTATTTAATGCTAGTGTATGTTCGTGCACATAAACCTTTCAGCCAATATTTGACATGTCAATACCTGTTGTGTGTGATTACTTCAATGAGCACAAATAACATATCCATTACCTAAGCTCCATAACCTGTACACATTTATTGGAATGTGCAACCTATGCCACAATGTGTGTTGATTTCTCAGAAGATTTAAATGAATCATGAAAGCTCATAGTAGCCATACCCTTTCCACATATGACATTAAGGTACAATTGAAAGCCTCTATAAGGACACCCTTTCATATCCCACATAATACACAGTGGATACATAAGTACCCTTCCATCATGTTAATCAGAAAGCTGTTAAGACCAACAGAGTGAAGAAGGTATGTGAGGAACTTACCTGCTCGTCTGGTGAGCCGCAGAGTTGACTGTAGTGGAGGAGGACCACTTCAACCAGGATTTACAGCTCCTCTCGATAGAAGCCTGGGGCCCTCACACCTTCTACATGGGTCATGATGGCTCACATAGACATCAAACAGCAGCTGTAGCAGAGGAGGTGTAGATTGCAGCAGTGTCAGGAGGCAAGTGGAGTGTATCATGAAACCGGAATGTATTTGTACACAACACAGGTAGTCTTAGCCATGCATGGACACCACCATTGGACTGCGACTTTCAAAATTCACCAATGTGAAACAAAGGATCAGCTACCACGTGCGAGACCACCTTCCTTGTGTCCAAGTTCCAGTGGTGATGTTTCATTTTCCAATGTCCGGGAACCGAGGCCAGGCAGTCGCCATTTTGGCTGTTGGGATCTTTCAAAAAATCAAATGACAATTTAAGGCCTCATGTTCATATCAAGCAGGATTACAGGTGGGAATTTCAAACTGGGGTTTTCTGAAAGGGGCGTGGCCGACAGGGCTAACAACCCAGCTTATCATATCCCAACATTAGGGAATTAATGAGTGAATACCATAGTGTCATGGCCCACTTGTTCATTGCTCAGTTATATTTCAACATGAATATTCATATGAATGATATGTGACCATGAAAATGTAATCAGTATTGTCATTGTACATGCATACTGTATTGAAATGAAAGACGAACAAAACAAAAGCATTCTTTGCTCTCATCTTTGTAAAAAACCCATACTTAAGGCACATGAAGAGACAGTGACAGGAATCAAAGGAGTCTCGAAGATTACACTTCAGAGACTGTGAAGGCTGGTACTGTCGCACATGTGCACCTTTATAAAAGACCCCAAGTATAAGTCCATAAACAGATGCTGATATGAACCACTCTCACCACCAGCATGTCAGTACTTGCTGGGCTGAGTACTAGGAGCACCCTGGCCAAATTAACTCCAGAGTAGAAGCATGTCACAAAATGCCTACAGAGGGGGTACACCTTGTTAATGGCGGGAGCAATGCAGAAACTGCTACTATCAAACTTCTGAAGTATTTATCATACAAAGCAGCTGTGTGTTTGACCACAGTAAATATAGCAGTTATTGTTTTAAAAGTTACAATGTGAAACGTCGAGGTGGTTGTTCTATTTGAAGTTTGTGTCCTGATCAGCACACAAATGCAGAGATGTAGGCCATACAGATGTCGGTGGCTGTAGAACTTGCCCGCTGGGCCGGTCACTAGCTCCTGGGCTCCACACGCTGTAGTCTCGCCGCTGCAGCATTGCCATCCCGCGGCTGGAGACTTTAGCTCCCAGAGAGCCTTGCGGGCACTTCCTGCTTCCTGCCTCAGCGCGGCCGGAGGCGCTACTTAACAGAGACGCTCCCTCGGTGGAGCGGGGGGCCATACAGACGTCGGTGGATGGAGAACTTACCCTCTGGGCCGGTCACTAGCTCCTGGGCTCCACACGCTGTAGTCTCGCCGCTGCAGCATCGCCATCCCGCGGCTGGAGACTACAGCTCCCAGAGAGCCTTGCGGGCACTTCCTGCTTCCTGCCTCAGCGCGGCCGGAGGTGCTACTTAACAGAGACGCTCCCTCGGTGGAGCGGGGGGCCATACAGACGTCGGTGGATGGAGAACTTACCCTCTGGGCCGGTCACTAGCTCCTGGGCTCCACACGCTGTAGTCTCGCCGCTGCAGCATCGCCATCCCGCGGCTGGAGACTACAGCTCCCAGAGAGCCTTGCGGGCACTTCCTGCTTCCTGCCTCAGCACGCCCGGAGGCGCTACTTAACAGAGACGCTCCCTACGCGTCGCGGGATGCGTGCGGTCGACCGCAGGGCTAAGCCCGGGCAAAGGGCGGGCCCTCTGTGGGCTGAGGAGACTGGGCTGGGCCATAGACCCTGGTATGGACTTGATTATTATCTCTTTGATTATTGTGAGACTTTGGTGTTAGGTGTTTAATTATTTTTTTTTTAAACGTGTAAGGTGCCTTAACTTGTCGGTTATATTATTACTATTTATATTTTTAATTGTGCAAGGACAAGGGTGTGTAATGTCTAAATCCAAGCCAGGTAAGCCAGCCTCTGGTGTGGGCACTATGGATAATTTCCTGGTTAAAAAAGTGAACCAAATCAATAATGAAAGAAGGGCCTCACTGGGCCTAGAAAGCCCACCTCGGTTACTAGACGTGGTTTTGTCCCCGTCCGGGGTCTCTTTATTAGGAAACAGCGATGTTGCAAGTGACCGGGCTACTATATCTACAGTAGCACAGATACACAGGGAGACTCCGGACGTTCTGTCTGATACCTCCTTGGAAGAAACAGAGCAGACATTACCAGCTACTAGACCTGTGAGACTATGCAGAAAACTGCAATCTAAACGTGGGGGGAAGAATAGTAAAAAGAGAGCTGATCCTCCACGTTCTGCTTGTAATGGCCCTATTCCTGGTTCCTGCCCTGAGAATGGTTATAAAGAGGGGGGTACGCTTATAGATTTGGAACAATTCACCCTACTTATGAGCTCAACATTAGCAAAAATAGAGGCTAAAATAGAAGAGATGCTGAGACCACTTACCACCAAGCTGGACGCTGTGTCGCTAGAAGTGGATAGACTGGGTGGATTAGTTTCAACATTTCTAACTACTGCCACAGCTGTTCCACCCAAGGCAGCGGATAAGGGCCAGAGTGTTGTGAGAGAGAAAGTGCAGCAGATTAGTTATCAAACACCTGCTAATGAAACTGCTTCCTCTGCCCAACCTTTAGCATCTGAACAGCCTAGACAACCCCTAGTAGAGTCTGATGGTAGGCCGACTCTATTCAAACAAGGAAAAGTCGTTTCATTAACTTGCCACCTGATTGTGCTCACTATGTGGTGGTTCTAACGAATGTCCCGCATATTGATGACTTTTCTGCCCAGCCATATGGGGAGTCTCATGATTCTTTAAAAAATAAAACAGTTGCGTGGTTGAGTCAAAATTGTGGCTTTCCACCTAAATTCTCTGATCAAATCCTTTCAACGCGTAGGGTGAACTGGATTGGGCCATCTAGTAAGACCACTAGTGGAGACTGTATTGTGGTTAACTTCAGGCACCCGCAACATGTGGCAACAGTACTATTAAGGGCGGCCTCTCTAGTATATAATACGAACAGTGTTTGCGTCCGGCCTCTTGGTCATTTCTATGCCCATCTGAATGTAGCTCACTCAGCTCCTAGGAAAATTAGATCACAGCCTCAGTCCCTGATACCGGCAGCTAAGACTTCCTATCTGTATAATGTTAATGCACATCAAAGGAATGTCCCTAATGTGGAATCATTCACTAGTTATAATGCTGGTACTCTATGCGGGAATGGTTTCAATGTGGACACTCGAAACAGATTTGATCTGCTCTCTGGCCTGGAGGCGTGTGACTGACGTAAGGGGTGTGTGGGTCAGGACAATGATCAAATGGCAGATGAACGACATGTAGGGACTCTTGTGAACATAAGGAATGCTAGTAATGTAATTTGCTGGAATATCGCGGGCTTAGCCTCAAAGATGGGAGACTGTAACTGGATCAGTTTCATCAAACAATATCAGATCATTTGTCTTCAAGAGACCTGGTCAATTGAATGTGACTTCTTCCTTGAAGGCTATAAATCATTCTATGTTCCTGCGTCTCCATCAAGCAGGGGTAGACCAAAGGGGGGTTTAGTGACATTTATTTCTGTTGACTTACCTTGTAACATACGTAGAGTTCAAACGGATAATCCACGCATTATTGGTCTGATGCTAACTAAAGATAACTGTTTGGCGGGTCTGGTCAATTTTTATAATGGTACAAACTTATGCTCAGCTCTGAGCCAAGTAGTGGCACTAAATGCTTTTATCTCAGCTTCTATGAATGAATGTATTCACAACCTTTTGATTATGGGTGACTTTAATGTTCACCCTTGTGGTGATCTTCTGCTAAAATGTATTGCGGATGTGCAATGTATACGTTCACAGGGTTTACATATGGAACACACTACTGAAGGGGAATTATTTAATGACTTTTTGAATGACCCAAATCTGACAGTAGCTATGGAACTGAGGGACCCTAATAAGTGTTTTGATATCCCCACTTTTAAAGGGCATGGACGAGGACCTTTCATTGACTATATGCTATTTACATTGTCAATGCAGTCCTTTGTGGATTCTTTTTCCATTAGCAACAATGAATTTAGTGATCATAATCCCCTTACCATCCGGTTGAATGGACCCTGGGTAGCTAAGGAAGCACGGAAGGGTGTCCCTGGAAGGCTTAGCACAACCGACGGAAGACGTCGCCTTAGATGGTCGACGATCGACGCCGAGCGGCTGTACAAAAATGTAACAGACACTTGCACAGATGAAATTCAGAATTGTACTGAAGCTGGGAGTGAATCAACTAGAGTCCTGGGTGCATTTCATAATTTGTCGCATAAAGTTTCTCAGCTGCTGACGGCCCCTGCCAAAAAGGTAGATGACAGGGGTCCTAGATGGTTTAACCAGGACTGCTCTAAAGCAGCGCAAAATTTAAAGTTGGCTCTGGGAGCTAATCCCAGAGTTAAATTGACTGTGCAAGAATGTAGGAAAAATTATAAATCTGCTATTGCCACGCGCAAGTATACCCTAAGACAAGAAGCTTGTTCCGAGATCCTTGACCCTGATACCTTAAAGTGTAGTTCCAGATTTTGGGCATTGGTAAAGAAACCTTTTCTGGTACAGGTCCCTGGGGATGATAACTGAGGATGAGTGGGTAAACGACTTTAAAAGCCTATATAGTTGCACGTCGTCAGAAATCCCCAATTATCCACCCTGCGAAAGGGACAGTATTATTAAGTTTGAAAGAGGTGAGATTCTGGACTGAATATGAGGACTGTCAGCTGGGAAAGTGCCGGGTCCGGATGGGATTCCCCCTGATTTGTATAGATCGGATCCTAGTTTTTGGGCACCAATCTTGGAGGCGGTCTTTAATGCGGCTGCGTCAGTTGGCTGCCCATACTCATGGGGGGTTTCCACAATTGTCCCGGTCTTTAAGAAAGGGGATAGGGGCAGCCCACTCTGCTATAGGCCAATTTCATTAATAGATTCTATGGTCAAAATAGCAGGAAGAATAATACTGCAGAGATTGTCCGACTGGGCAACTACAAATAACATCATGTCTATTGCTCAGTATGGCTTCTGCGATGGGCGCTCAACTATAACACAGTCCCTTAATCTTTTCTTAATTTTAAGCAAGTATACTGTAGCAAGGAGGGGTACAATTCACCTTGCCTTCATGGATTTGTCATCCGCCTTCGATTGTGTCAACAGGGGAAGGCTCTGGCAGTCCATGAGGGAAAGGGGGGTTGATACTGGGATTGTTAACTTCCTTGAAGACCTACATGGTAATGCTAGTGCCAATGTAAGGTACTCTCAGGATCTGGGCGTAACCAGTAACTTTGCTATTAGAAAGGGTGTGCGTCAAGGCTGTATCCTTGCCCGCTTTCTTTTTAATTTTTACATTAATGATTTAGACAGTGATCTGCAGAACATACATGCGGACTGTCCTAGAGTCGGCAGGCGGGGTATTCCTGTTCTTTTATACGCAGATGATGCGGTTCTAATTTCTAGAACTGAGAGGAGACTGCAAACTTTACTTAATGCTTTTAAAATGTTTATGTCTTACAGAGATTTACTAATCAACAATTCTAAATCATTTATAATGCAAGTTGGTCAAAAGCCAAGCAGAAATTTCCTGTTTAAGTTAGATGATGTAGTGATCCCTGTAACGAAATCATTCACGTATCTTGGGGCTACTTTTGACAACAAACTTAGCTGGGGACCTCATCTTGCCAAGAAGAAAGGTGAATTGGCTAGGGTGAATGCCTTGATTTTTAACTTTGCGGCCAAACTAGGAAAAAAAACTACTAGTGCCATGATGAAATTGTATAACGCAAAATCAGTGGCCACTGCTGTCTACGTTAGTGGATTGTGGGGATATGTCAGTGGGGTGCAGTTGCAGACTGCTGAAAATACTTTTATGAAGCGCTTATTGTGTGTCCCAGCTGGTACCTCAAACTATGCTGTTCATGAAGAGTTGGGGGCACAACACTTAAGTGAAATTTTTTCCCTACGACCTGTGACATGTTGGCTAAACTTGTGGCTAAATGAGGAAATACCTCTGACTCATCTGATTATGAAAGATTTCTTATCTCAGGACAAGGCACTGGATACTCCATGGTTAAAGTATTTGAAATCTAGTTTCTTCCGGCTTGGTCGCCTGGAACTGTTTGATTCCCCAAGCAGGATTGTTAAAGGGGATGTGAAGGCGATCAAACGGGCTTTCTTTATGGACAGGAGTTCACAAAGGGAATGTGTGGAGCTCCAAAAACCAACTGTAAGAAAATCTGTCATGCTTAAAACATGTGTATCAATGGAGCCATATTTGTCTGGCTCACTGTCCTCTCATGAGAAATTTCTGTAACCAGATTTAGGTTGAACTTGTTTCATCATCTGCTTATTAGACCAAAAGTGTCATTTTTAACAAATCTGCAGCGCCCTGTGGCTGCGACGGGAAGTCTCCACAGGATTTGCTGCATTTTATATTTTTATGTAGTTTTTATGAATACCCTCGCAAACGCTATCTGGTTGCTCTTTTAAAAAGACTCAATTTTAATCAGATCAGACCAGCCCTTATGTACTTACAACTTTTGCATAAGGACAGTATCCTTCAAGTTATCGAATTTTTAAAACTTTGTATAAAGCTGCGAAATTGTTTAGATCAGTGATGCTCTCATGATGATTTAAACTTCTAATGATTTATCTTTTTTACTGTATGTATATATTTGATCCTTGCACTACTGGCACTTTACTATTGTTTTTACAATGTATTTTTTAAATGCTATATTGTCTATGTACTTTTATGGTTTGAATCAAAACCGAAATAAAGTCTCTATTGATTGATTGACTCCAGACGATTGAGATATGTGAAATCAGTTTGAAAGGTGTTCCAAAACTTAAATGGATGTGTAAAATTGGGACTCTTACTGTTAATGGGGTGTCTTACACGTGTAGTACTTGCCTAGTTTCTGTCACACCAGTCACCGGGATCTCTGTCAAGACCATTGGAATTGACACTTGTGAGAAAATTGTACAATATGAAGAAGGTACCTACTAATGTACAGAATATTCACAGTACAGGGGAATAAGTGACAGAAGAAAAGGTTTACAACATTATAAAAGGTAGCCATTGATTAATTTAAAAATCATGTTGTCAATCAGACCACCATGTGGGTACCATTCTAACAGATCATCTGTGTACAATAGCATTGTGCTCATCATTAACATGGTGACAGCTCATAGCTTTTCTATCTGACATGCAAGTCATGGAAATGTGTACATTAGACATGTCTCATCAAACCATACCGATATTGTGTGTGTGACACAGGCAGATCACCCACGTGAAATTCGTTTACACCTGTGTGCACATGTGCACTATTGCACTCTATCAACATGTGGCATAACTATGTATTTTGAACATTTAACTGTGATGTTCGACAATGACAAACATCTATCAGATATGAGATATACCCATAACCAGAGTAGCAAGTACAAACGGTTATTATTGTTCTACAAATTTTTACACATACCCACCATAATTCAGACCAACATGCCAACATGTCAATCCGTGGGACACTCTGCTATCTCCAACTATTTGCCTTTATCTGTGCCATTTACTCAGTCAGTTACATAACTATGGGGCATATTATCAAGGAGGGCGATAAGAGATTATCGCCGCTTTAGCGGCCGTTTTCGGCCGCTAAGAGGCGATAATTCTATCGCCCTATTAGCAAGCTGTCGCTAACAGCAGTTAGTGACAGCTTGTAGGCGATAACGAGCGGTCTGGGGCCCGCTTTGCATGTCAGCGATATTTATCGCTAATGACATGCAAAGTGGGCGTACCCAACCTTTTAGCGACTGAAAGCAGTCGCTAACATCGCTATTGCCTATTATCAATGCAGGCATAGAGATGGAAATAGTCACGCTAAGCGCGAATATCTCCAAAACCTACCACCTGCTCAGACCAGTTCTTAGCCATTATATCCAATGGGAGGTGGATATTATGACTAAGACCCTATTGGCGTTAATGCGTGAATATTGCTGTATTCTCAGCGATATTCATGCATTTCGCAGCTATCGCCTGATATTTTATCGCTTTAGAGATAAACGTTGCTAATAGCACGTTATCTCTGCGATAATATCCGGCGATGCTTGGCCATAAAAAAACCTCGCTAAGCCCATTTAGCGATAAATATCGCTAGTTGTTGGTAATATGCCCCTATATTTTTTGTACCAGAAACACAAATGTAGAAAGCTAAACATGCCGTAACACATAACAGAAATCCTGAGTGTTCTACATGTTGTGTTCAAACCGCTACATCATGCTTGTGTTTCTAACAAAATATATTATTTTTTGATGAATTCTTAACTCAACACGACAACACGTCAGGCATTAGGTTAGCTTATGCCAAAGAGCCTGGTGGCAGTTGTACTTTATGTGTGCGGCCTCACATGCCAAACAAACGCTATCTGAACACACTTGTGTGAAGGGACATCAGATGCGTCGGGCTGGCTCCTTAGGATAGATATGTGCCATGTAGGCTAGAATTATTTTGGGGGGTGGTGGGCTCGGGCTTAGTATTGGTGGGATTTACTTGGGGAGGGCTGGACTTTGCCCTGATAGGGTATTTTTTTGGAGTGAATCGGGTTCCGATGCTCTTCCTCTTTCTGGTAGTGGATTTAGGATGGGTAGGCCATGATGGGGAAGGATAGGGGATAGGGATGGTAAAAGCAGTCCTGGGCATATGGAGGGGAGGGATTTGATCCTCTATGGCACTTCCTTTGCGCTCTTGGCCACTGGCTCCATCAGTGCCAGTGTCCCGATCAAACCCACTTTGGCCAGCTGCTTCCCCAACATCCTGGGCCATGTCTCCTCAGCTTGGCTGTGTAGATTCTGGAATGGAACAATAGCTATGTTAAAGTAAACATTGTAGACTCAGAGGAAGCAAAGATGAGCACATTGAGCAACTTGAAATGTTGAGATAAAAACCACCTAATAGTTATCCCAGTAGTGATACAGACTTAGCAAGAATGCCGTCATGTCTGCAACATGAGCTAGTCAATACTCCACATATGGGGCATTAAACACAGTTTCAAACAATTGAATGAGTCAATTTGTCGTTACTCCTTATCCAAGTATGTAGCACGGTCAGCTTGGACCCTGTGAAAATTAGACCTTTTCACACATGAATGTGAAAATGTGACAATGCTTACTACAGTCATACCCATTCCTCACAAGGACATGGTAGAATCACAATACTTTCGTAATAAGCTTTGCAATATGGACTAATGTGTAAGCCTGAGCGGTGAACTCTGCTCCGTTGGCGGAGTTTTCTGCACTCCACACTTCGCGGAGTGCAGAAAACTCAGCTTTGCCCAGTGCAGCAAAGTTTTTCACCGCTTGCAAACAGTAAGTTAGCGCGTTCGAGCTGCCGCTAAGGTAGACTTTTTACCTGAGCGGCAGGAAGACCAGCAAAAACGGCAGTTCGCACTGCACTACTCCACTCGCGGGTCTTTGCAGGTGTTTTGTTATTTCGCGGAGTGCAGAAAACTCTGCTTCGCATAGTGAAGCAGATTTTTTTCCCGGCTCGCGCTGGCATACGGTAAATTCTCGAACCAGTGTGCCACTCAGGTAGAATTTTTCCCCGAGCGGCAGGAAGTCCAGCGCAAATGGCAGTTCGCACTGCACTACGCCACTTGTGGAACTCTGCAGAGTTTTTTTGTCACTTCACGGGGTTCCACATAGAAAAACACTGCAAACTATGCCCAGGCCTGCTAAAGTGATCCTGCTACATTATTCAAACAGCAATATGTCCAGTAAATAATGATTTTTAGCAAACACAAAATCCAGTCGAAACTGTTTGTAAGTAGTAGTTAAAGACCTCAGATGTTCATTGTCTATACACGTTAACATGCTGATTAGAGCGTGGTTCATAGACATTTCTGATTTATCTGACATCCAGATTAATTTGTAAATTATGTGATTAATATGTTGAAACTGCAGATAGTAAGTGTGCTGCTTTCAAGGAAATCTTTTGGCCTCATGGAGTATGTTACACCTGTAAACAATTAGGAAGAGACATTATAGCACCACAACCATGTCTCTTACATATTTTGTAAAGTGTTGCTCTCAATACTCACTCACATATGTACACAATATGTGTTGTTACCATTACATGCTACTTATCTGCAGGCAATAACATGTTTTCAAACTTAGCTATTAGTTTATTCCATACATAACTTATGATAACTCAGCTGCATGGGACCTCCCTTTGTGAGATGGTATTGTCAGTCCTCAGACCATCTTTGTCTGAGCCACTACATCAGATTTAGATATTGACAATATACTCATGTGAATGAGTATATGTGACAAACCACCCATGTTCACACGTCCCTGTTTGTAATGAAACAGCTGATGCAGTACTTGAACCGCACACATACGTCCTTGACAGCTTTACAATCTACTGCATTTATGATGGACACAGATGCCATGCCATGAAGTGCCATAGATTTAGTTGCATACTGCAGTGTTGATGGTGGTATGACACAGATATGTAAGCAAAGCCTGACAACACTACACAGGCAAGTAATCTGTAATGGGAATTAGCATTGGTCACAATACAGATAGATTATTTTAGGGGTGTCTGTGACATTACAAATGTGCTTAGGTGTTGACTTAATAAACCAGGTCTTTACTCACCCCCCCTATCTGCTGTTGGGCCCTCAACTGCCCTTCAAGCTCACAGTAGGCCAATGCCAGAATATGGGCCATGAGGTTTACAATTTAGGGAAGTAAAGCCCTGTGACAGGAATCCCATTTATAAACCATTCATATTATTGAGTAGTACGACCATGTAACATACATGTGGATGCTTTGAAAAATGTGACAGCTTATGATCATGTACTTGATGCTCAGAAATAAACACAAGAGTGTAGATAATCTACCAAATGTGTTCATGAAGTCTGTTCCTGTTATCACGCAACAGTAGTTGTGATTGGTTAGTTTTCAATGCTGTGCAAAACATTTTTTAATGGGGGTATGTGACAAGTTGCATCAGCTATGTGGGCCGAGGTATAGTTTTACATCGGCAACACTCCCACAGCAACTACATATGTACAGGATTTCCATGAATTAAAGAACATCCAATGTCCCTGAAAAATAGTACAGCAAAGTTGTCTTGTTCACAGGGGTACATTTTGATGTTGCATCAGTACTAGCATGGTAGTTAATGCTGAGTGATAAGTTTTGAGACATGTGGACGTCCATACACATACCAGCATTCTTCTGATGCAGCCCCAACCTATTTCATCCAACTGTGATGCACAGCCTAATGACCATTTTCTGAAAGACTGAACACGTATCACATGTGTAGGCCAATGTATTCCACATTCCAACATATATGCAGTTGATTATCCTTGGCACAGGTCTCAGATGTACTAGTGTACAAATTGTAAAATATTGGTTGGTCATTTCAATGTACGGGCATCATATGCCAACACATATCAGTCAAACATAGTGATGAAAGCTTAAGATATATCTGTAAGTGCATTGATTGTAGTCATCCTAGTCATAATGTTGGACTTCAACATTTAGGGATACTGACATTTGAATCCTCAATCCATTAAGGAACTTACCTGCCCCTCTGGTGAGCCATTGAGCTGGCCATACTTTGGAGGTACTTCTCCAATAAGGGTCTCCAGCTCTTCATTTATAAAGGCAGGAGCTCTCACACCTGTTTTGCCTGGCATGGTTGCTCCCAGAGGTAACACACAGCAGCTGATTGCAAGAAGTGGTTAAGGGCTGCAGTGTTTGCAAATGAGTGTATTTTCAGATTGTGGCATACTTATATGGCGCATACGTGTTCGTGAGTGTAGACGCACATAGCCATTGGTCAAATGTGATCAAATTTACCCAAAGATAGCCTATGAGGGAGACTGCTGTGATGGAAACTGCTAAGCGCGCAGTCTTTGACCGCGGGTGGTGTAAGTGTCTATTATTACATTTGCACAAGTTCAGACAACCGCCATGTCAGTGGTCAACAGTGATGTGTTTGTAATGGCATATTGACGCTTGGTTACTGTGATTTACATAATTAGTTATTCCCCACTACCACAACATGTTATTGGTGAAACCTTGGCAATTTATATGCTCATAATCCAAGTTTTATATTCTGTTCACAGTAATCATCGTAGAATGTGTAGATGTACATATTAGTTACATAAACTTAGCGACATGTGCGATGATGTACCAGCTTATACATGTCTGTCAACCCTCCCTTTTTGTCAGTTCAACACATTTCACATGATTTTGTGCATAACTAAGGTGTCCTTATGTGAACTGTGACCTTATAGATGAGTGATTGAAAAGGCAGGCTGGACAGTAATAAGGTCACAGGACCTGGTTTCCCGGATGCATAAATGGCACTGACACATGAATTAGACATTACATGTAAATATTTTTTGATGTTGCTAACAGAGTCCAATGATGATGTTCTACTACTTTCTCACATACATACCCTGGGAGAGGGGAAAATGGCATCCTCCACATTTCCGCCTATTCCCTGACCCGCAGACCACGCAGGAGAGGCACATTATCCAGAAACGCATATTAAATCAACTGACCATCCTGGATCTGACTAGTCAGTTGGAGTCGGACATCCGACTTGAACTTCACAATCCCCACAGTATCACCCCTCTTGCAAAAGTGTTGTCTGTTTGGCATTTTTTGGCCACTGGCTCATTTTAATTTACTGTTGCCATTGCAACCGATGTTCAGTCTTGTCCTGATAGAGGTGCTTGCAGCATTGTGGAAAAATCTGAGATGCACATACAGTTCCCTAGTCATGAGGATTTAGCTGCAGTGAAGGAACTTTCTATGGCCTCGGTCACATACCACATGTAATTTGATCAATTGATTGTACCCATATCCCCATAGTGGCACCAAATGACGGTGAGCAAGTTTACAGGAACAGGAAACACTACCATTCTAGCAACGTGCTAGTAGCCTGTTTGGCACATCTGTAAATGACCAACATCTGTGCCCAATTTCCTGGATCTGCCGATGATAGTTTTATCCTGCAGAACAGTAGCATAGCACGGCTGATGTCACAATTCCAACCAGAGAGGTCCTGACTTGTAATGTATGGTAGCTAAATTATGCATGAAGATTATGCAAATTGATCTGAGTGTGGGAATTAATAAATTTTTTCTATATTTCTCCCTTCTAGGAGACTCAGGATATCCCAACCGGCCATGGTTGTTGCCCCTGCTGTGAAATACTGCAATGCCAGGTGATCAACGTTTCAATGAAGTGCATGAAAGGACAAGGCTGCCAGTGGAGCAGATGCTTGGCCTCCTGAAAGCCAGATCTGGCCTCCTGAAAGCCTGACAGGACTGGTAGAGCCCTCCAATACTCACCCGGGAAGGTATGTCAGATCACCGTGGCCTTTTCAATCATTCCCAACATTGACCTGCGAAGGGACATACGGTATATCCTAGAGGATGAGAGCATGGAAACCCAGCTGCTGGGTGCTGGGAAATGCCAAGTGCAGATGACAATAGTGGTGAGGATGATGGAGCAGATGTGCATCAGGAAATCATCCACAACTACTTCTCCTGAAGATAAGTATAGTTCGAGATGTGTTGTTCACAAAAACACTGGGCACTGCTAGGGTGGTGTACAGATCCTGGAAGTGTTTTATTTAGTCAGTCCATATAGCCCATGTAATTTGTGGTGTAGATGTATGTTTTGTGGGTGGTTCATGAAGCCAGTGTGAAGTTTATATGAAGAAGTGGAGCCCTCAGAAAATGGCTTGATGAGTTATATAACCCTGGGAGACGTACTGCACTATGCTCGCATAGTTTGCGTAGTTTGTACTACTTCGCGCTACGTGAATTGCACGTAGCACAGTGCAAAAACGCGCAGTGTAGTTGCCATTTTTTGCTCGCTCGCGTTTCTTAACGTCAAGTTGGCGACCGCCAACGAGCAAAATGACATCCCAGTGAGACTTTTTCCTCGTTTGCGATTAGTAACATCAAGTTGCCCATCACGAGCGTGGAAAATAAACCTCCTGGCGAGATTCTCAACGTGGGGAGGTCAGGTTTCTCATTGCGAGTGGTCGGGTATGCTCGTGACCGCTCGCAATGAGAAACTACCAGTCTGCGTTGAGAAAGCTGCAGCTCGAGTAAAAATCTACTCGAGAGGCAGAAAACAACAGCTCGCACTGTGCAAGATGTTGTTTTCAATGATTGCACAATGCGGACAAGCATCCGGCACTGTGCAATCATCAAGAACAGCACACTACGCAGTTTGCGTAGCTCGCATAGTGCGAAGTGCACTTTGCATAGCTACGTATAGCGCTACTTCGGGAACTACGCCCAGGGTTAGAGTTATACAAAGTTTGTTTTTGCTGAACTAATCACTGTGTTGTGTGATTCTAGGTTTTTGTGCCATGTCATCTTCATGTAGATAAAATCGAGTTGTGACTTCAACTGGTAGGTGTTGCTGTTTCTGAAGAACGGAGTGAACATGGATTGTTCCTAGGGCTGTGTGTCATGGATTAGGGTGTAAAAAATTGTTGTAAGCTTGCACTACGATGGTTTGGCAAGTACCTTGATTCTTTTGGAATTTTGTCTTGTGGTGCATTGAACCCAAAGAAATATGCCTGCCATCATGTGTCACAACAAATGATTGTGTTGTGGCTAAATAATGGAATGCTGTCTTCACACGGCCTCGTTCCTCATTGTGTATGACCTATATGTGACTGCTCCTGTGTTTTCTCATTTTGTGTGAAAAGTTCTTGTTACACATGACTGACATGTAGTTTTGTTATTCTACCAGATAGAGGCAGCACTTGATTGAGTAGTCACTGGGGTCAAGGACTGTGGTGCAGGTATGTGTCTGTGTACTGATTAACAACATGTTATTTGATTTAAATAAGCTTGGTAGCAAAGTACATGTGCATGTCGGATGTTTTTGACTTGTTGTTTTGAACATGAAGTGAGTTTGTGACTACTTTTCACCTAAAACATGCAGTAAACCTACTGCTAGTATAGATTAACATTGTAGTGGCAAGTGCTGCTGAAGATGTAAAGCCAGCAGACACATGGTCAGTCTATTAATGGTCAGATTCAATAAAAAGATAATGATTTAATGAGTGTGGGTATCTGTACAATGGTTATAGCACTGTTTTTCTGCACACACAACCATATGTGAAGTAGTGACAAATGTTTAACCTTTGCAAACATACAATGTCATTTGAACGTGGTTGATTTGTCACATGATACAATAAGTGATAAGTGAATGAATACGAGTGGCAATATATTTTGTGGTGTATATTACAATTTATTTATATGAAAAATAAATTAACTTGATAGCATAACTGTGATAGGAGTATAGATGAAAACAAACAATTAAAGTGAAGGACACAGTCATGGTGGATGAAAGCATTGAAGTAGAGTCCCTAGCTTCCAGAAACTTAAGTCCAAATTACTCTTCACAACAGAGCGGGAAACATGGGGAGGTAGATTAAATAACATGAATGTGTGTCACACATAGCAATGCCATTAGTGACAAGGTGGTTCTCTGCAGTGGGTCTGGTGTTGCCTCCCTTCCCTCCTGAAGTCTTACATGAACATCCCCTCTTTCTGGATGAGAGGGAATCAAGAGTTGTTGAGCCAGGGGTACCTACAGGTGAAAGCTCCTCTGTCAGGCCCTCCCATCCTGTGTCTGCCGCAGAGGTTGATGGTGCTGACATGTTTTGTATACAGGGAGGGGGAGCTGTGCTGTTGATGTCCCACAGCACCCCTACTATGGAGGCCACCTCGTATCGTGGACCAGACACCTTTGTGTGGACCTATGGCACCTCTGTGCGTAGGCCTGCAACCTCATTGTTGAAGCTAGCAACATCTCCCCGGATGGTAGCACCCTCCTGGTATGTTGACTCATGAAGCTCCTTTATTTCCCTGACTTCACCGACAACCTGGACCAACACACCTTGAGAGTCCTGATGAATACCCAGGACTTGTGTAATGGCAGTGTGGGCACCCGTCTCACCAGTGGACTCACACTGGGGTTCCACATTGGCCCTTCTATGATGTCTAGATCCACTGCACTCTGCCCTAAACACAAACTGCACACTCCCACTGGGTCCTGGCTCCTGACTGTCTGAGGTGGCGGGGGCTGTCTCAGAAGCCAGTACTTGGGGAAAGGAGATGGTACTACCTGTGCTATGTGCAGTGGTTGTGGGGACACATCTTGTCTATGTTGTTTCCGCTGTGGTTGGAGGTGTAGTCCCAGTGAGCCCAAATGTTGGAGTCTGCCCAGACTGACCAGATGTACCAGACTCATTGTCAACTTCCACTGCTTCAGGAGTTGACTGGTCACTGAGGGCTTCTTCATCTTCTTCACCTTGGTCTTGAGAGGGGCTCTGTTTACTAGCCTCTGTCTATTCTGCAGCAGTTGTTGGGTCTGCTATGGATTAAAATGGAAATGAAAGTTAATGGGAGAATGTATGTGTGTACATCTAGGACGTTTGTGTCCTGTCCATTTTGGAGCTGAAAAACTGATACTTGCTAATAGTGATTTAATTAATCTTTTTTCATTAGCATTTGAATTCTGCAAATATATCATATCATTATTTCACGCCTGAAGTCCTCGTTCTCTGGAATTTGCTGTTTCATCATTGTGTCATCATCAATTACCTACACTAACACGGTATCATTTCGATCTATATCTGTCCATACAAAAAGGCATATTGTTTGTTAAGTTGTCAACAATGACTTTGGATTAATTTCTTCGTTATCAAATAACATATTGGGACTGTGAGCATGGGGTCAGCAGGCATTGTTTTTAGCCTGAGTGTCTTGGTTAGCACACATTTGTTAGTGGTTAGTTGTATAGTTCTGTTATGCCGTAACACAGGGCAACATCGCTCAGGGTTTGTGTGCATGACACCAACAAGCAAAGCAGTCCTACGTGTATTCAAATTTAGAAAGGCCTCTATGTAACACATTTCATGTTTGCTGATATTTGAGTAGCAAGATGGCTGCCAGGTGATAAGGGGCTCAAGGAGTGTAGCATGCTGGGTGGAGTTGAGGAGACCAGACCTCATGGTAGCTACTGTCAAGTGGATGTGCCTTTGTCAACGGTGGCGAAGAGTTCAGCTACTGGAGTGGTGTTAGTTCAGTAGCAAGATGTCTGCCCGGTGAGAAGGGGGTCAAGGAGTTAGCTTGCCGGGTGGAATGGAAGAGACCAGGCCCCATGGTGGCTGTGGTCAAGTGGATGTGACTTTGTCAACGGCTGGGTAGAGGTCAGCCTCCTGAGTGGCATTAGTTTAGTAGGAAGAAGGCTGCCAGGTGATAAGGGGGTCAGGAATGTACCATGCTGGGTAGAGTGGAATAGACCAGGCCTCATGGTAGCTGTGATAAAGGGATGTGACTTTGTCAATGGCTGGGAAGGTCAGCTACCTGAGTGGCATTAGTTCAGGAACAAGAGGGCTGCCAGGTGATAAGCAGGTCAGGAGTGTAGCATGCTGGGTGGAGTGGAAGAGACCAGGTCTGTTGTGTTCAAGGGATGTGACTTTGTCAATGGCTGAGAAGAGTTCAGCTACCTGAGTGGTGTTAGTTAGGCAGCAAAATGGCTGTGAGGTGAGAATGGGGTCAAGAAGTGTAGCAGTCTGGGTGGAGTGATATAGACCAGTCCTCTAGGTAGCTGTGTTAAAGTGGATGTGACATAGTCAACGACTGGGAAGAGTTTAGCTACATGAGTGGTGTTAGTTAGATAGGCATATGGCTGTGAGGTGAGAAGGGGGTCAAGAAGTGTAGCATGCTGGGTGGAGTGATAGAAACCAGTCCTCTAGGTAGCTGTGTTAAAGTGGATGTGACTTAGTCAACGACTGGGAAGAGGTCAGCCACCTGAGTGGTATTAGTTCAGTAGCAAGAGGCTGCCAGTTGATGAGGGGATCATGGAGTGTAGCATGCTGAATTGAGTGGAAGCGACCAGGCCTCATGTTGTCTGTGGTCAAGTGGATGTGACTTTGTCAATGACTGGGAAGAGTTCAGCACTTGATTGGTGTTAGTTCAGTAGCAGGATGGCTGCCTGGTGAGAAGGGAGTGATGTTGAGGAGTGTAGCAGGCTGGGTGGAGTTGAAGAGAACAGGCCTCATGGTAGCTGTAGTTATTTGTTCATTTACTGATGAGTATTGTACAGTAGCTGAATTGTTTTGGGAGTTGATGCAGCACTTACAGACAGCATTGTCACATGTAACAGTTTCATCATTTAAAGTAGGTTGGGTTATTTGCAACAATCTTCATTGCCACAGACAAACCAACATCTAAGATAGCTTCTATGTGGCATGTTCTTGGAGTAGATGTAATTGAGGATAGCAAAGGCATACTTGATAGCAATCAGGAGAGTCTCATAGTGTGCCATTTCTTGCATTACGGCATACCAGAATCCATTCCTCACGGTATTCCTTCGAAGCCCTCAGGTTGTAGGATGGCCAAGACCTTCTCCTCCCAGGGCATGAGGTGTAGGGGCGCGCTAGGAGGACCACCGCTGGACTTCTGTGCCTCCTGATGGTGTAGACTGTACTTTTGACTTACCTTCTTACGGAGGGCCTTTCACCTCTTCCTAACATGGTGCTGTGTACACTGGATGTTTCCATCAGCATTTACACTGTTGAATATCCTTTCCCACATTTCTAATCTCGTACTGTGAAGAGTATGTTGGACTTGGGTTCCAAAAAATTGATTGGGGCTCTACTTTAAGGATTTCATCCACCATGGTTCTTAATTCGCCTTCGCTGAAAGCTGTTTTTGTGGGTGGCATAGTGTGGGGGGGGGGAATTAGGGTAGTGACTTCAACAGATTCTTACAAAAAGGGAATGATGAATTAGGTTGTGCTAATGCAGTTACATGGGTGGTGGGTATTAATAAATGAAAGTTTTGAACTAATAGAATGAAATGTGTAATTAAAGTTGTTGTTAAGGTGGCTGTTCTGCATAGAATGGTAAAGGATGTTGGTCATGTTTGGGTGTGCTTTATAGTGTGATTTTCAGGTGTGGCCACTTGCGACACTTCCACTGTGTGGTATTTTGATCCAGCCAATGGTAATTTTCTTTTATTGGGATTTCCAGGCTGATTGTGGTGTGTTTCACACTGTTCAACTTGTAACACGATGGGTGGTTGTACGCCGGCGCAGTGGCGATGAGGACTAGATGGACGCCGTTCTCTTGTGGTTGGACCGGCAAACTCATAATCAGGCTCTAAGTGTAAAATATGCAACAAACAGTCGATTTACCTTTGAAATTAAAAGAAATGGTTGCACTATCCAATGTCCCTGTTACAGAGGTACCACAGTTTATTGATAGAAAGTCCTTTCTACCAACAAAATGAACACAAACTTAGCTCCCTAAAGGACACTTGGGTTGACAGACTGCACCGCTCTAGACAAAGACGCCAACCCAAATACGAAATACCAAGATGGAATGTCTATGACAGCACCCGGTCTCAAGAAGCCAAAACCAACAACACAGTAGAAGGATGCCACAATGGCTTCCTGTCCAAACTAGGCAGAACCCAACCTAAAGTCTATAAATATATTAAAGTCCTACACAAAGTTACCAACAACTGCAAAGGGAATGATCAGTAACCCAAATTAAACCTAAAGTTAGCTAACAAACCAATAGAATGTACGAAATGCTACAATAACATATCATAATTTGCATTTGTAAAGCCACGTTTCACCCAGAGGGGTGTCTTGGCACTGAATAACAGATGCTTACTGTAAAGTAAAACTGTTTATTAACAACAAAGGAGTACACTACTTAGAATAATTAACTGAAACCTTATTAGAAAATAAGTAATACCCTACAGAAGACCCAATAAATCGAAAATATAATCGAAAACAGCACAATAAAAATATTTTTTAAATAAATAATAAACACATTATTTATATACATCTGCCAAAAAATATATCAAACTAAAATTTCAAATAAAACTGATGAATACAAATATTATGTATATTATTACACAAAACATGTTAATCTCGCCAGCCACAGACCTGGAATCACAGCTAAAATCAACTTTAAGAATTAATTTCGGCAAATAAAATATAATTTAATGAATAGTTATCACAAAAAAATCACATACATCATAAAATAATATTTCCCACCCAGAACAAAGAACTTAAATATAGCTTACTGTTCTGGAGCTGCAGATTCTACTCCATATCCAAGTACTCAAAAAGTATAATCCACCAAAAACGGAAAAATACATTCCAAACAGCCCAAAGAAAAATGCTAACAAAAGGAGTCCGCTAGAGATCCATTGTAGCAATCCAGAATCTTCAAGAACCATAAAAAAAACATTTTAACAAAAGAAACACACCTGGAAACCTTAAAAAGATAATGAAATCGAAGTGAAGTCAGGTTTACTAGTAACCAAACCTTATTTCTTTAAAAAAAAAAAAAATCAAAAGGACAACTTGGAAATTGAAAACCTGTGAATTAGAGGACAATACCCACACAAAAAGCCAGCCACTTCAGACTTAGCACATACATCACAGTTAATCAACCAAAAGCCCATACGTAAAATTATATTGCAATACATTACTAATACAATCTATGTAAACTTAGCCCAAAATACTGATGAATACAACTTCAAAAACTATAACTAAATATACCAAAATAAACCATTATTACTGCAATGCACAAGTAACCCTTGTAAACCCACTACCCTCAAAACCCTAAAAAAAAATATCTTTATAAATGTTTTACCTGTTCTGGTGATGATGAGCACCTGCGCATTACTTACTTCCAAGATATTTGACTAATAATGAGAAAAAGAGACTATAAAATCGATGTTAGCGGTAACAAAATGGACGCTAAATGATAAAAAAGGCTATCTACCTATAGAAAACAATGGGAAGCTAATGAAAAAATACATATAATGTACTTGTTTTACGAAAAATATATTTTATCAATTTTATGTGTTAAAATATTCACATTTAAAACACGTCCATACATATTTACATCAAACAATATTAAACTAAACATTTTAATTTACAAATTATGTATTTCCAATTTCTTTTTCAATAACTAAAAATTGTCATAAAATATTTAATAAAACATTAAACATAAATGTATTTTCACCATGGTGCAAGGGTGCCTGTGTTACCAGCAGGATTGTTTTGTGCAAAATTCAGCAAATGTAGAAAGAGGAAAAAACAAGGAGACATAAACATATTTCTCCTTGTTGCGCCTCACCTGGGAAGACAGTGCATTTTGACACATTCCCAGGTTTACTAGTCTTAGTAAATCAGGTTGTGCGCCAAAATAAGCGGGTGATGTGTAGGAATATCCATGCTTCACTCATGGAACGCTTTACCTGAGCATAGTAATGTAATGCAGTGACTTGCACTGCCTTACTTTGCTCCATATTGGCTAGGCCATGTACAGCCAAGCAAGGTGAGTTAAAGACAAGCATTTACAATGCAATGGTCTCGGCATTGTTAAAGTTAGAGCTATTGGCATTGCTCATGACATTATTTTTATTTATGTTTTTGTTTTTAAAACATATATAAATGGCATTGACATTTACAAAGCCAATAGCTTAATCTCTCGCAAATGCGAGACCTATTGCATTTGCACCCACACACAGAGCCACACACACAAAGCCACCCACACACACATACAGAGCCACCCACACAGAGCCATCCACATAGAGCCACTCACACACAGAGACCCACACAGAGCCACCCCACACACACAGGGCCACCCACACAGAGCCACCCTCACACAGACAGAGCCACCCATACAGAGCCACCCACACACACAGAGCCACCCACACACAGACAGAGCCACCCACACAGAGCCACCCACACGCACACAGAGCCACCCACACACACAAACAGAGCCACCCACACACAGCCCCCTCACACAGAGCCAATGCAATGGTCTTAAGTTAAAGTTAGAGCTATTGGCATTGCTCATAACATTATTATTATTTTTTTTTTGTAAAAACATAAATAAATGGCATTGTCATTTACAATGCCAATAGCTTAATCTCTCACATATGCGAGACCTATTGCATTTGTACCCACACACAGAGCCACACACACAAAGCCACCCACACACACATACAGAGCAACCCACACAGAGCTACCCACACAGAGCCATTCACATAGAGCCACCCACACACAGAGCCACCCACACACAGAGCCACCCACACAGAGCCACCCACACACACACAGAGCCACCCACACAGAGCCACCCTCACACAGACAGAGCCACCCACACAGAGCAACCCACACACAGACAGAGCCACCCACACAGAGCCACCCACACACAGACAGAGACACACACACACACAGAGACACCCACACAGAGCCACCCACACACAGCCACCCTCACACAGACAGAGCCACCCACACATAGAGCCACCTACAAAAAAAGCTACCCACACAGAGCCACACACACACACAGACAGAGCCACACACACACACACATAGACAGAGCCACACACACACACACACACACAGAGCCACACACACACACACAGAGCCAGACACACACAGAGCCAGACACACAGAGCCAGACAGACAGAGCCAGACACAGACAGAGACAGACACTGACACACACAGAACCAGACACACACAGAGCCAGACACACACAGAGCCAGACACACACAGAGCCAGACACACACAGAGCCATACACACACAGAGCCAGACAGACAGAGCCAGACAGACAGAGCCAGACAGACAGAGCCACCCACACAGGGCCACCCACACAGAGCCACCTACACGCACACACACACACACAGAGCCACCCACACACAGCCACACACACAGAGCCACCCCCACACACACACAGCCACCCACACAGAGCCACACACACACACACAGCCACCCACACAGAGCCACCCACACACACACACAGCCACCCACACAGAGCCACCCTCACACAGACAGAGCCACCCGCACATAGAGCCACCTACAAAAAAAGCTACCCACACAGAGCCTCACACACACACACATAGAGCCACACACACACAGTGCCACACAGACACAGAGCCTCACACACACAAAGAGCCACACACAGAGCCACACACACAGAGCCACACACACACATAGAGCCACACACACACACACTCAGAGCCACACACACACACACACAGCCACACACAGAGACAGAGCCACACACAGAGACAGAGCCACACACACAGAGACACACACACAGACAGAACCACACACACACAGAACCACACACACAGACAGAGCCACACACACAGAGCCACCCACACACAGACAGAGCCACACAGGCAGAGCCACACACACAGACAGAGTCACACACACACAGAACCACACACACAGACAGAGCCACACACAAAGAGACACCCAGACACAGACAGAGCCACCCACACACACAGAGCCACCCACACAGAGACACCCACACAGAGCCACCCACACACAGCTACCCTCACACAGACAGAGCCACCCACACATAGAGCCACCTACAAAAAAGCTACCCACACAGAGCCACACACCCACACAGACAGAGCCACACACACACACAGACAGAGCCCCACACACACACACACACACACCCGCACACACACAGAGCCACACACACACACAGAGCCAGACACACACAGAGCCAGACACACAGAACCAGACACAGACAGAGCCAGACACAGACAGCCTGACATACACAGAACCAGACACACACAGAGCCAAACACACACAGAGCCAGACACACACAGAGCCAGACACACACAGAGCCAGACACACACAGAGCCAGACACACACAGAGCCAAACAGACAGAGCCAGACAGACAGAGTCAGACAGACAGAGCCACCCACACAGAGCCACCCACACAGAGCCACCTACACATACACACACACACACAGAGCCACCCACACACAGCCACCCACACAGAGCTACCCCCCACACACACAGCCACCCACACAGAGCCACATACACACACACACACACACAGCCACCCACACAGAGCCGCCCACACACACACAGTCACCCACACAGAGCCACCCTCACACAGACAGAGCCACCTACACATAGAGCCACCTACAAAAAAAGCTATCCACACAGAGCCTCACACACAGACACATAGAGCCACACACACACAGAGCCACACACACATAGAGCCACACACACACACAGAGCCACACACAGAGCCACACACACAGAGCCACACACACACATAGAGCCACACACACACACGCACACACAGAGCCACACACACACAGAGCCACACACACACAGAGCCCCACACAGAGACAGAGCCACACACACAGAGACACACACACAGACAGAGCCTTACACACACAGAACCACACACACAGACAGAGCCACACACACAGAGCCACCCACACATAGACAGAGCCACCCAGGCAGAGCCACACACACAGACAGAGCCACACACACACAGAACCACACACACAGACAGAGCCACACACAAAGAGACACCCACACACAGACAGAGCCACCCACACAGAGCCACCCACACACACAGATCCACCCACACACACACAGAGCCACCCACACAGAGCTACCCACACACACACACAGAGCCACCCACACACAGCCACCCTCACACACACACAGCCACCCGCACAGAGCCACCCACACACACACAGCCACCCACACAGAGCCACCCACGCACACACACAGCCACCCACACAGAGCCACCCTCACACAGACAGAGCCACCCACACATAGAGCCACCTACAAAAAAAGCTACCCACACAGAGCCTCACACACAGACACATAGAGTCACACACACAGAGCCACACACACACACACACAGAGCCACACACAGAGCCACACACACAGAGCCACACACACACATAGAGACACACACACACAGAGCCACACACACAGAGCCACACACACACAGAGCCACACACAGAGACAGAGCCACACACACAGAGACACACACACAGACAGAGCCACACACACAGAACCACACACACAGACAAAGCCACCCACACACAGACAGAGCCACCCAGGCAGAACCACACACACAGACAGAGCCACACACACACAGAACCACACACACAGACAGAGCCACACACAAAGAGACACCCACACACAGACAGAGCCACCCACACAGAGCCACCCACACACACAGAGCCACCCACACACACAGAGAGCCACACACACAGAGCTACCCACACACACTTACAGAGCCACCACACACAGCCACCCTCACACACACACAGACACCCGCACAGAGCCACCCACACACACACAGCCACCCACACAGAGCCACCCACGCACACACACAGCCACCCACACAGAGCCACCCTCACACAGACAGAGCCACCCACACATAGAGCCACCTACAAAACAACTACCCTCACAGAGCCACACACACACACACACAGAGCCACACACACACACCGAGCCACACACACACAGAGCCACACACAGAGCCACACACACAGAGCCACACACACACAGAGCCACACACACACACACAGAGCCACACACACCCACAGAGCGACACACACAGACAGAGCCACACACACAGACAGAGCCACACACACACAGAGCCACACACACAGACAGAGCCACACACACAGACAGAGCCACACACACACAGAACCACACACACAGACAGAGCCACACACACAGAGCCACAGAGACTGAGCCACAGAGCCAAGCTCGAAATGCTTTCCCTGATGAGAATTATAACTACTACCGCAGCATAACCTCAAACTTACATTGCTTTGTTTCTACAGCCAATAAGTTGTCCCCTTTGCCCCTTTTCATGCTCATCAACAAACAGTCGCATACCACAGATATTTTGCAAATAAATACTCCCACAAATAACCTGCTAAGGGTTTTGTTGCATAACAAAAAGGCTCACTTAGTTCAAATGGGGAAAACAACTACTTCATGCTTAGCCCACAAACGTCAGTGAAATACAAGGCAAACCATCCAGAATTTCAGTAGAAGAATATAAAGTACACTGGCACCATTTACTTTGAACCTGGTGAACGCAGATGTTAACCTAAAGCTACCACCACACCGAAAGAGATCAGCAAAGACTATTTCAAGCCACAAGGCAATCGGACAATATCTGTCAATCTATCACCTGAGGTTTGACAGGTCTACCATAAAGAAGAAGCAGAGGAATGGACCTCGGCTAAAAAAGAAAAACTACAAACCTTAATGAGTAAAAGAAACAAGTACAGCGAGGGGGCAGGAGAGCAAGCACAGCGAGGGGGCAGGAGAGCAAGCACAGTGAGGGGGCAGGAGAGCAAGCACAGCGAGGGGCCAGGAGAGCAAGCACAGCGAGGGGCCAGGAGAGCAAGCACAGCGAGGGGGCAGGAGCCCAAGCACAGCAAGGGGGAAGGAGCGCAAGCCCAGCGAGGGGGCAGGAGAGCAAGCACAGCGAGGGGGCAGGAGAGCAAGCACAGCAAGGGGGCAGGAGAGTAGGCACAACAAGGGGGCAGGAGAGCAAGGGAGCACAGCAAGGGGCAGAAGAGCAAGGGAGCACAGCGAGCGGGCAGGAGAGCAAGCACAGCGAGGGGGCAGGAGAGTAAGTACAGCGAGGGGGCAGTAGAGCAAGCACAGCGAGGGGGCAGGAGAGCAAGCACAGCGATGGGGCAGGAGAGGGCCGCACATCTGGGCACACATGGTCCCTCAGCTTGGGCACAGCGCCGATTCCAGGTGTCTCGCAGGCACCATCTTTCTGGGTGTTCTTTCAGCTCAGTCAATGTGCAGCTGCCATCTGGAGGGAGGAGGAGGAGTGGTGAGGAGCAGGCTTGCACAACCAGGGGGAGGAGGGAGGCTTCCGAGGCAGCGCGGTGGCAGCTGCTGCTGCAGTGTCCCCAGCGGAGGCTCCGGCACTGACTCAAGGGACGCAGCACGTCACTGTGTACCTCGCACACACAGAAACAGAGGCAAGAAAAAGAAGAGCGCAGCTAGGGAACAAAGGCAAGAAAAAGACGAGCGTAGCTAGGGAACAAAGGCAAGAAAAAGAAGAGCGCAGCTAGAGGACAAAGGTAAGAAAAAGACGAGCGCAGCTAGGGAACATAGGCAAGAAAAAGACGAGCGCAGCCAGGAGGCAGAGGCAAGAAAACTTACCAACTCAGGGGGGGACGCCATGCATCAAGAATGAATCGTATGGGAAAGAAGGTGCTTCATCCCTCCTGTCAGCTGCACTAGTCTGTAGTTACGATTGATTCTTGATTCGTAACCCGGATACGACTGGCCATTGCGCCGCACTGATTCAGGCTGAGATTCCCCGGTCTGAACCTTAAACTGTCACCAATACTTACCTGTATTCCTGTCTTGAGAAAGACCCGCCGTGACCACCCACTGGGGCACAAGAGGGTCGAAACGACGACGCATGTCATAGGTCCAGAACCACCAGGATCCCAATAGGAACACTAGGACTCCTTGGTTGAAAATCAACATCTGGCCAATGAAACACTTGTATATATTTGTATATAGGAAATCCCTTTGCACTGTATATTTTTTCACTCATTGAGCACTCTTCACACAAAAAGTCACCTTATTGCACTTTTTCTGACAGTCGTATCATGCATTGTATGTTATCTTTGATTGAAGTAATTCATATATAAAATGAATGAATTCTGTTATAAATTACACAATATAATCATTTGATCTCACGACTTTGTAATTTGAGCATTCATTTCTCTAGTAAGGTGTGTATCAGAGAGTACTTGTTCTTGATTGCATTAATCAGCATTAACAAAGTAATGTGTCTTACCCAACATAACCACTTCCAGCCAAGCAAAGTGGCTTTGTGTGGAACCAGTAAATCTTAATGAAGACCTTGAGTTGGCTTGCACTTTCTTGCGTGATGCAATGTTAATGTTAAATTATATTTGTAAAGCGCCAAATCACCAACGGTCTCTAAGCACTGCAGACCATAAACCCATGGATGCCATATAACTTGCTGGTCGGGCAGAATTGGGGTCAACTTATCCAAATGCCTCAGTGAACAGGATGGTCTCAAGTTTCCTCCTAAGTGGGAGTAGAGTAGCCTCCCCACGTAAACTCTCTGGTAGCTTTTTCCAAAGCTGGGGAATCACAACCGAGAAGGCACGTCCCCCCAAGGTGGTTCTAATAAAGCGCGGACAGGCCAACAGGTGTGTCTCTGATAAGCAAAGACAGCGACCAGGCACATAAAGCTTCAGACGGTCTTTGATGTAGCTGGGCGCTGCTCCATACTTAGCTTTGTGTGCAATGCACAGGCCCTTATACCTGACCCTCTGCTTAATAGGGAGCCTGTGTAACTGCTGTAGCAGGGGTGTGGCAATGTCAACGCAAGGACTTCCTAAATCTGGGCTTGTGTCTGTTGTAAAAGGCTCTGAAATCTTAGGCACACCTTCGTACGATACCCTGCCTTTTCCAATATTCTTAAAGCACAGTAGGTCACTATGGCAGTGAATACCTCAAAGTATCCACCACAAGAACCCAGTGATAACATGTCCGCTGGGATACCATGCAGCCATCACTGTTGGAATGCTTGCATTTAAAGCTCAGCTTCCAGGCATTGAATAATATTTCACATGTGTACAGAGGCCTTCAGAGAAATATGTAGATCTTTCGAAAAGATCAAGGGCCATATGTATGTAGGTACCCATTTGCGAATCTCAAATAGCGATTTTTTAGAAATCGCTATTTGAGATTTGCAAATTGTTATGCATGTAGAAAATCACATTTTGTTTGCAATTTCTTAAAATTCCTTAATTGTGATTAGCAAATTGCGAATCGCAATTAAGGAATACTTTCCCATTCATTTCTATGAGCCAGGAGGCCCATAGGAATGAATGGGAAGTTATTCTCAATGTGCGACTCGCAATTTGAGAATCGCAAATTGAGAATAATTTCAAGGGTGCAAGGGTGTCCAAAGGACACCCTGTTGCACCCCTGAAATTAGAATGGGTGCACATGTGGTGCACATACATGTTCTAAGGGCATGTATGTGCTTCACAGTGCACTTTGAAAAATGTAAAAAAGTGAATTTTTCAAGGAATTCGCAAATTACCACATACTTGAAGTTGGTGATAATTTGCGATTCCTTAAGGCCAATTTGCATTTTTTAAATGCTTCTTACATTGCATTTAAGGAATCGCAAAATTTGCGATTCCTTATTTTGCACGCAGATTTGCTTAATACATACCATTTGGCCAAAATGCATTCGCAAACGCCAAAATTCTGAGAATTTCGGCGTTTGCGAATGCAATTTGGCTTGATACATATGGCCCCAAGTCTCTAAAGGTCCTACAGGGTTGAGACAGAGACCCTATGGTCCTTTCAGAGGAATAGGCCTGATACAAAACCTGAAGATTTGTCTGCAGAGCAGTCCACCTTTACATTTGTTCATCCTACTTGAAGATATTTCTACAATGCCTTCATAAGCATTGAAAGGGTCTCGATCCTGGACTCGATGCATAGTGGGGCAGGCCTCATTTCAAGAGAACTGCTGAATGGCGTCATCTCTGAAGGGCATCCAGATGCCCTCTGCCAGCTGAAAGAAATCCATTGATTCATTGTGTGAGGCGTGGCTATGCTGCACAGTGAAAGGGGCGCATTAATGCTTTCCGGAATGGCTTTTTACTGCCTTCTGTTCTTAGTTTTGGACAGCTGATTTCACCATATGGATCCCATTACCGGGAACAGGCCTCCAACATTAAACGTAGCCCTAAATTTAGGAATTTGAGCTAACAATCTGTCAGACAATCTTAATGAGGGGTGGTTTATAGTTAGGTACCATGCTTTGGAGGTTGTACATGTCCCATTGGGTGTAGTTGTTTTATTATTAACTCCAATGGAGCAGTACTTGTGTAAATTATATTTCTGTCTGGCGATATTTTGGGACCATACATACTTCTGTGACCAATCACGTGCATTACGCTCCATTATTGTTATTGTTATAACACTAGATCCTATTGTGCCTCAGTAGGTAGTGCAGTCGCCTCAAAATGTGTGATTAGTTTTGGAAACATCTTAGTAACGATGTTATTATTTTGATATAGACATTTTAGGACCTTTTGGAGGTCGGGGAATTGAGGTGCATATTATCAAGACTGGGCGATAAAATTATCGCCGCTTTATCGGCAGGAAACTGCCGCTAAAGTGGCGATAAGGGGCTTGATAATATGCTCTATAGAATTCCAATAGAAACCCATGTTATTCATCTAAGCTGGGCTTCTATGGGAATTCACAAGGGCATATTATCAAGCCCCTTATCGCCACTTTAGCGGCAGTTTCCTGCCGATAAAGCGGAGATAACTTTATCGCCGAGTCTTGATAATATGCCCCTGAGACTCTTGCCTTCGAAAATGTTAAACTTTTTTAAACTGCGTCTGATAGTGACTTTCTTTGTGAAATGAAAATATTAAAGGCAGTTGACACCTGATGTGTTGCTAATTCTTTATTAGAATGTGATGATTCTATAATGTTATGTTATGCAGGGAAGTGGTCTCTGATGAGAGAGGAAACAAGCATTGGCATAGCCAATAGGTCTTGCCTTTGGGACTTTATAAGTATTTAGTTATGCAGCACACTATCCCTAGTGCAACAACATCAACTGTTGCATGTCTAAACACTTATACAGTCCCAAAGGCTAGACCTATTTGCTATGCCAATGCTTGTTTTCTTTCGCCATTGCTAAGAAGCTTATGCAAAAATTGTATTTCTTTTTGTCACTGCTACACAGCATTGGCAAATCCTATAGGTCCAAAGAGCGATACCTATTGGCTTTGCTGATTACTGTTGTTTTGCTATCAACTGCAGTACTTTAAATGGGCAGGTGATGCACAACTTTAACTCAAGCGTTAGAGTAGCACTTGTCATCAGATGTGCAACACATTTAATGGGCGAGCACAGGCACAGCTCAGGAGCATACAGGTGTTCAGAGATAATAAACATCTGCATTGTTATATTGCCATTTCAGGAGCTGGGAGCTATCTGGAGGTCAGTCACATTGTACCAGGTATGGGTTTAGCTTCAGCTCTTCCCAATAGTCTGTCAGACTAAATGAATGATACAGCAGGCGCTGGTTCACTTGATGTTCCGGGATGTGTCCCCTTCCGCGCCGCGCACCCTCCTCCAGCTGAATCCCTACTGACTACTCTATTGACACTATGTTATCGATCGATTCAACGTCAGGGTGCAGATTATCCGCCAACTTGGTTGCGTCTGCGCTGCTGTCAGCGAAACAGAAGACAGGCTATGGGCTGTGATCCAAGCTGCCAGCAACAAAGGAGGGAGACGTAAACACGGAGAAAACAAAGACTTACACAGAGGTTCTATATAGAACCAATGGATAGTTGCCGCCTCAGAAAAAACTCTAATGTGAATGAAGAATGAACATGGATGCTTAATGGGGACCATCATGGAATGGGTGGCCGGGGTGTGTGTAAAAGGAGTCACTACCTGCCAATAGCTAATGACTGATGCATGCGAGTGGGTAGCCCTTTGACTGCTCTAGACTCGCCCCTCCCCCTCCACGAGCTGCCATCTTGAAGCGCCGTAGAACACAGAGCAGCCTTTACAGGATAGGGACCACGCGCCTTCTGACTGTTCCATCTGGGCGGCGCTGGGGCCTGCGGCTGGTGGGACCGATCGGGGCTGGCGTAGGGGAGCACTGCCGCTGGAGGGTGAATACAGTACCTACCAGGGCAGATGCAGTGCTGTGTCTAGCCCGGAAGCCCGATTGAGAGACATCGAGACAATTTGAGGCTTCAACAAATTCGGATTGATGTTTGTTAATATGCCTTTCCAAATGCTTGCTCTGAAGGGGGAGCTGAGAAATGAGGGGATACTGGGAATGATCTGCGCTGCTCTCTGTTAGACCTGGTATCTTTGGCGTGGTTTCCCCTATCTTTTTGCCTCTACCTCCTGTGTTTTTGATGCTGTTCTGGATTTCGTTTTTGCTGGTTTAGATGCTTTGGACACTCTGCCACTGCTGATCAGTGCCAGAGTGTAAGTGCTCCCTATGTAAATTGCTATTCTGATTGGATATACATGTTTGGCATATTTGTATCACCATGAAGTCCCTGGTAAAGTGCACTGGGTGTGCCAGGGCTGTTGATGACAAATGCTACTAGTGGGCCTGCAGCACTGATTGTGCCACCCAGCCCTAAAAGTATGTCTCAGGACTGGCACTGCAGTGCCTGTGTGCAGTTTAGAACTGCCATGTCCTCCTGGTCAGTGTCCCCACTGACCAGGTCTAACCCTTCCCTTTTTGTGCACATCAGTCACCCCTATGGAAGGCCCAAGGTACCCCCCTGGGCAGGGTGCAGTGTATGTAAAAGGTAGAGCATGTACTAGTGCAGGTGACATGCTCTGGTAGTGAATGGCAGCCATTTTCGTTTTTCACTACTGTAAGGCTATCTTGCTCCATAGGTTAACATGGGGGATGCTGGCTACAGTGGTTAACAGCATTTCTTCCCATAGGAACAAGATAGGACATAAGTATCTAGTATCCCTGAACTCAGAATTTAAAAACACATCTTTTAGGAAAGGTTGTTTTTAAATCCTGTTTTTGAGAACAGCACTTTTAGAAAGTTGCTGTTCTCTTGTCTGACCCTTCTGTGTGCCTGGGCCTGTTTGTGTATTGACTGTCTGGTTTGAGAGTGACAGGGGCTGGGGGATTCCCCAGGAGGCTGTATGAGTCAGCACTAGGCTGAATGACTGCATTTGCAACTGGAGTGGTGGGAGGAGTTAGCACCTGGGCCTGAATAGGGCTGTGCCTGTCTTCCACAATGCTGGCTCCACCTCCTGCTGGGCGGCTGAGGACCCTGCCCCTCACTCTGAAAGGAAAGATGCAGCCAGCAAAACAAAGTACTCAGGAACCACCCAGAACTGGTTCAGACCGGGCTCAGGGCCCACATGCACCAAGAGAACAAAGACTTTAGGGGTATAAGCACAGGACCCCTGACAACAGAAAATTAGATCATCCTGGAATCAAGAAGGAACCTCTGCCCAGGAGAAAGCTGAAACTGAAGAAGGAAGACTATCCTGCTGTTGCTCTGCTGGACTGATATGCTGTTGCTTTGCTGCCAAGGAGGGGGGAAGGACTTGCTTGTGAGCTGTGTCCCCTGTCTTGAAGGAATCTCCAAGGGCCTGAGTAGAGCTGACTCCCTGTTCTGAAGTCCCAGGAACAAGAGGACTTCACCCCCAGCTTCCCTGAACTCTGCTGAGAGAGTTCTGTCCTTCCTAGAGTGCTTGATCCAGTTGTGGGGCCTCTGGAAGTTGTACCTGTGCTGGGAAGCTTGAAACTAAGCTTGAGAGACTTTTGAAACTGAAAAGTGTTGCATCGCTCGCTTGCGGAGCGCATCCCCGACAGTGCGAGAAGTTTCCCGCCGCTACGGAGGTCGAGATCATCACAGCGCCTGACGCCGCTGCCAGAGACGTCGCATCCTTTGTTTGCGGGACGCACTAGACCGGTGTGGGAGAATCGAACATCGCTGCGAGTATCGTCCCAGAGCCTGCCGTCGCTGGGTGAGATCGCTGCACCGCTTGCTTGCGGACTGCATCACGTCGCTGCGAGCATCGTCGCAGAACCATCGCATGGAGGACCTGCGAGAGAGAGGATCACCGCTGGACCGCGCATTGTCGCCCCGGAGATCGTCGCAGCCCCTACGAGATCGTCACATCGTGCCTTTGCGAGAACAGACTTCCTACGGAACCTACGCACCGGAATCCATACAAGTGACCTTCCTCCCCTTACAGACCGGATTCGTCGCATCACGCCCTCTGCTGCAGCGGGACTGTCGCATCGCCTCCCCAGGGTCTCAGGAGCAACGCATCGCTTGTTTTCCACCGCTCCAGCTTCTGCTTTTGGAACTTTGTTGCAACTAAAAGGTACTGTGAGTAAACGTGACGCAACTGTGAACTTTTCACGCATCTGAGGATTATTCCATCGCAACTTAAAGAATTTTAACGCAACCTTAAGAACTCTTTTGAAACCATATTCTTGAACTGTGTATGTTGGATTTTTGTTGTTTTGGTCTTGTGTAGTTTAGATTAAATAGCTTTATTTTTCTAAACTGATGTGGAGTCAGTTGGTGGCGTTTTCACTGTGTTATTGTGAGTGTTGGTACAAATACTTTACGCATTGCCTCTGGTTAGCCTAGACTGCTCGTGCCAAGCTACCTAGAGGGTGAGCAGGGGTTATCTCAGAGGGTTATCTCCTTGCCCTGACTAGAAGCAAGGGTCCCTAGTTGGACAGTGGTACCTACCTCTGCCAACTAGAGACCCCCAGATCTAACACTCTCCATTCTATTTTGAGGGGTCGGCTGCGTACTTTGGGAAGATTCAGCGTTCTATTGTCCCTCCAGACAATGTGTTCACAGAGGGGGTGATTGGGGGTTTTAAACTGAATTACTGATGATTTCTTGCTTACTTTCTGATGTGCCCTCTGTGGTGCTTCCACAACCCAATCATCCATGTTTTTCCCCCACCCAGGCCCCCCCTGCCCAGACCCTGGATGCCTGACCCTAAGATGGCGGCCTTTGCCAACAGGCAGTGCTTAGAACAGAAAGAGGAATGCTTTCAAATCTTTGATGGTGACCTTGGATTGGGCAACCCCCCTTTTGGTGCTTCCTCTTCCTCTATTAGAAACAAAAGAGGTATGCACACATGATTCAATGCTGCTTCTCCCCTGTACCTTCCTACCTGTTTTTAGCCTTGCCGGGTATCTACCTTTGGTCCTGATTTCTCCTCACTCCTATTGGTTTTATTCTCATTGATTTCCGGAATTTGCGCACCCCTCTTATTTCACCTCTTTGCTCCATCGCCATCTTAGTGGCTCCTTTTTCTGTCCACAACACCACGTCTTCATCTCATCTCCTTATCATGGCTTCCAGTCGAATTAAGTCTGGAATCAATTGCTTCAAAGTAATTTATCCCCCTTATTTGTCCAAAGCACAAGTTAAACGGTTCAAGCATAACACCATTGAACAATTTCCAGATTCCCTCTTTGTTGACCAATTCCATTATGGGCGTCTAGGTAAGATTAAAAATTACTTCATTTTCTTCACTAATGACATCCCTTCCTGGTCCTCCAGCGTCTCCAATTCCTTCAACATCTCCTCCTCTTCTTCTTTCCCGCATGGCAAGCGGTTAAAAATTTCCCGCTCGCTTTAATGGCTATCTCACCATTACTCTTTATAACAATTGCACTGTCATGATCCAAGCTTCTGACTCCTGTCTCCCTCTCTTTGACCACATCTTCCACTCCCTTCAACCCACCCCTGTGACTACTATCTCTCTAGATTCTTCTTCTTCTTCTACTAGCTCATCTTCTTTCTCCCTTTCTCCCCCCTTGACCCCGACACATTCCTTCAGACCGCTCCCCAGGGAGTCACAGGTCGACCCTTTATCCCCACTTCTCTCGTTCCCTCCCCTCCCATTCTGCCACCTTCCCAACGGGACCTCCCCCTTACCTCATCTGCTTTACACCCCACTTCACCTCTACATCCTGCATCTCCTCATTATTCCACTGCCTTCACCCACCCCCTAACTCCCCTATTCCTTCCCATTTCCCCCCTATTTAATCCACATTTCTTACAATCTGAACTACCGATCAACTCGCCGTACCCTCCCCCTCCCTCCCCTCTTCTCCTCACCCCTCTCCGCTCTTCCCCTTTCCTCGTACCCTCATTTCTGTTCTTACTTCTCCCATCTCTCTTCAACCTTCTCCCCCCCTCCCATGCCTCACATCCCTGCCTCCCCTTTTGCTAATCCCATCATCTTCCCTCCCTCTGATCTCACTCCTCCTATCTCTCCACATCTTACATTCCTCCCTATGTTTCACACCCCTGTTTCCCTTCTTGGTATTTCTTCCCTCTTCCCTCCCTTTGACTGCACAGTCCCTCACTCCTCCCACAACATCCATTTTGCTCGAACCCCCCACTCTGCCTGGCGCCTTTACTCCTACATTCACCTTTCATTACGCATGGCACCTGGCCTGCACCCTCTCTCTTCTCCCCACTCCTAAGGCCTCCCTTTGACCTCCCACCCTTCTCTACCTGTTCCGGCCCTTCTCCTCTCATCTCACCGTATCCATGGCCTTCCCATAACCCCACTCCTCCCCCCCCCTCCTCCAGCCATCCATTTCTACTTCTAAACTTTCTCCTCCTATGTATGATCTCTAAACTTCACCTCTCCTCAACACCAGTAAAAATATCACAGTAACTCCATTCGCTCCTTTCTACCACCTTCTTTCCCCCCTCAGACCCTTGCATCACATCTCTCTCCCTAGTCCCCCACAGCCCACTTTCCTCCTTCACCTACTTCACTTCCTCCCACACCTTCGACCCTCGCATCCCAACACTCTCCCCGGTCCCCCACTTCCTCCTGTCCTCCTTCGCCTAGGCCAATCTCTCCCTCAACCATTGAGCCACCCTTCACTCCTTGCTCAGCACACCTCTCTCTGGAAACTGAACTTGATTCTCTCATCTGATCCATTTCCCAGCTTGAAGCGTCCATTTCACTCTTATGTGCTAAGATAGCCCCCCCTCTGAATAATCTCCCGAGGAGTTCCTTGCTCTCGCACCCCAATAGAACCAACCATAATCTGTCCTCCACAGACATCACCAACTTATTGGCTACCTATAAAACCATCAATGTCAATTCCCCTTCTCTCGCCTCTCCTAACAACTCTACTCAATTTGCCATTCAGACCATCTCTTCCTTCAGAACTTACTAGCCTCCCCCTCAAGGGGCACCATCATTCAAGAATCTAATCCCTATCCCCCTTATCAGTCCAGACACTCACCAAAACAGTTGCGTCAGAGCTACACTGTATGCTCCATAACTGCAGATCTGCAACCAAATACAAACTGAAAATCTCTGACACTATCACTCACCACAATTTCGACATGCTCTTTCTCACTGAGACCTGGTTTAATAACTCCTCTCACACTTCATTTGATCTTTTATTACCTACTGACTACTCTATCCTCAGAAACGACAGAACAGGCAAGATCGGGGGAGGTGTTGCGATTATCTACAGAAACGCCCTCCAAATCAAAACCTTTTCCACCACCCTCTTTCGCACCTTTGAATGCCTTTCCCTAGAACTCCAAGTTCATCATGGCTCACCCTTCAGGTTCCATACCATCTACCACCCGCCTGGTAATTGCTCTTCCTTCATGGAGGAATTCATCGAGTTCATTAGTGACCAATATTCACAAAGCGACAAGCAGATCTTCCTAGGTGATTTCAATCTCCACTGGGGCTCCGTGGAAGAATCGGCTGCCAACAAGCTTGGAACCTTTCTCTCAGCTAGCGATCTTGCCCAACACTGCTCCGAAATACACACGCCAAGGGCTCAATTCTGTACCTTGTGATATCCAAATCAGACCAGATTACCACTGCTTCACCCATCCGTGTTGACTGGTCTGACCATTTCCTCATTCCCTTCTGTTTTCACCTCTCTCACATTTTAAATCTCGGCCAACCTAAAAGAGCCTCTACGTGGTTCCGCAATACAAAAAACATTGATCTTGAGACTCTATGTGATTTGGAGAAGAGTGGCTCAATGGTTAGAGTGGCAGACCCTGATGCAGAGGTCTAGCCCGGGACCAGGGTTCACTTCCCTGCCTCGGCGGGTCTTGGGCTCAAAATTCCACGGACCTGATAATTCTCGCCTCGGTGCCTGTTCCAATCATGGAGTCCCACTCTTCAACTCTGGGCAATAGCTTGCTTAATCTCCACAACGGCCCCCACAACGCTAAGGATGCCTGACCTCCACCTTGGGGGTGCCCAGGAGTGGACACCTCACAGGGAAATCCAGGATGGGTTCCACAGCGGTATTCGTACAAGCGCCTTGAGACCCTTGCGGGTGAGTAGTGCGCTATACAAGTATCAATTTACAAGTATCAATTTACATTTACATTCTGCTATGCGTTCACTTCCTAGTCTAGACCCCAATACGATGTCAACGATCTCACTCCCCTTTGCCTCTCAATCCTTGCAGTCGAAATTGACAAAGTTGCTCCACTCCAAAGCAAAAGGAAAATACCCACCCCATCAGCTCCTTGGTTCAATAAAGCTCTCTATGACGAAATGAAAAACCTTAGAATCTTGGAGAAGCACTGGAGACAATCTCCATCGACCCCCAACCTCTCTCTTTTACGCTCAGCAAGATCCAAATACCACAAGCACATCTTCCAGGAAAAAACATATCATTTCAGATCCCTCCTCGATTCAACTAAAACAGACCCACATTTTTTTTCGACATCATCAAAAACCCAAATTGTTCTCCCCAAACCATCAAGCCTGAGGATGCTTCAAAGAAAGCAACTGAGTTCGCTATATTCTTCGATCAAAAGGTAAAATCTCTGGCGGAACAGGTCACCCACCCCACCCCCTCGAAGAGCGAAAATCCTTAGTCACCTGGCAGAACTTTGCCGCCATCTCGGAGGATGATCTCCTCAAATGCATCCGCAAAACCAAACCCTCCAACAATTCTTCTGACCCCATACCCAGTGGCATTGCCATTAATTTCTATACTAACACTCTCTCCTACTGGACCAGGCTAGTCAATCTCTTCCTTAGTCAAGGATCCCTCCCAGTTGTCCTCAAAACAGGACAGGTTACCCCACTCCTAAAAAAAACGTCTGCAGATGCAAATGACCTCAATAACTTCCGCCCCATCACCAATCTCCCTTTTCTTTCAAAGATCACAGAAAAATGTGTTGCAAAACAACTATCCCAACATATTATGGACAATAATCTCTTTGACATGTTCCAGTCGGGCTTTATTCAAAATTGCGCCACTGAAACAGCCCTGCTGCAAGTGATCGATGATGCGCTGCATATTCTCGATTCAGGGCAATCGTGCCTTCTGATTCTTCTTGACCTCTCTGCAGCTTTTGACACTGTTAACCACAACACCCTCCTTAACATTCTTCAACAGAGAATGGGCGTGGAAGTCACAGTACTCAAATGGTTTGCCTCTTTCCTCTTGGACAGATCCCAAATGATTAAGATTGCGAATAGTGTCTCCTCTCCACTGGTGGTTGGTCAAGGCGTCCCTCAAGGTTCTATCCTTGCTCCCACTCTGTTTAATCTTTATATGGAACCATTAGGGAACCTCCTAAGCAAATCTAGAATCCTCTACCATCTCTATGCGGATGACACCTAAAAATACCTCAAGGTGTCTTCCCCTCATGATCTTGCACTACTCAGTTCTACTCTCAACGCTATTCACAACTGGATGTTAGTGCACCAACTCATTCTCAATCCCTCCAAAACGGCATTCCTCCTTTAATCTAGCTCTCTCTCCCCGCCTTCTGTTCAATCCTGGATGGATCAGTTGAATCTACTCAACAGTAAACCCATCATTGTGGACTGTGCTAAATCCTTAGGTGTCATACTTGACAAAAGACTCAACCTAATCTCACACATCAATTCTATGGCCAAGAGCGCACGTTATCAGCTGCGCATTTTATGGGGATTCGTCAGTTCTTCCCGGAGAATGACCTAAAAACCTTGGTCCAATAGCTAGTTCTCTCTAGATTAGACTATTGTAATTCTCTTCTGACTGGCCTTCCCAAATCTCACCTCTCTCCCCTCAAATCCGTCCTCCATTCAGCAGCTCGCTTCATTTCAGGGTCCAAACGAAGTGATCGCATCACTCCTATCCTGTCTTCTCTCCGATAGCTTTCCATCGAGGCTAGAGCTATCTACAAAACGGCGTGCATCACCCACAAAGCTTTGCACTCTTCCTCCTCTCGCTATCTGGCGAATAAACTGAAATTGTCTGGAAGCTCAAGACCTTCTCGGAATGCAGTAAAGTTCCTTCTTAAGCCCCCCCTCCTTCAAAAGGGAAAAATTTATGGCACAATCGTTCTCAGGTAATGCAATGAAAATCTGGAACTCGCTTCCTCCTTCGCTCCGTGCCATCACCTCCATCCAGATCTTCAAAGCGGACCTCAAATCTCTTTTATTCCAAAGACACTTTCTTTTTTTTGTTTGTTTTTTTAAAACCTTTTTGGCATCAAAAGGATATACAAGTCTAGGCCTACAACCAAACCGGCCGGCCGCAATGTGTAAAGCAATCAGAGGTTCCAAGGCAAACATTACAGAATCAATCAGCACGAAGCAGAGGCAATACAATCGTTAAAAGGGGAGAAGAGACTTAGGAACCAGAGGGCCAAAACACAGGAGCAAAAAAAGGTTAATTTTATAATATGGGGATAAGGCGTATGACAGGCTCACTGTCAATATAGAGACGTCCGATGTCCCAGAACCAGCCTCAGCGTCAATAAGGGGGTAAGGGGCCGCAGTACAGGAGAGACAACACAATGCACACAAGAAGATCAGGATAATTAAGACATAATCGACACCTGAGCATTATCATCGTCACATGCCCACCACCCAAACCACAGCTAAGCCAGGACAGAGGGATCGGAGAAACAGCACATCAAAACCAGCCCGTCATAGTGACCTCTAGGAAAAAGGAGGGAGGGGGGCGGGGACGAGGAAAAGAGGGGGAAGAGGGGGGGAAGGAGGGGAAGGGGAGGAGGACAAGGTGGAACAATGAAAAAAGGAAAAAAGAAATGAAATATAAAAACGAAAGGAAGAAGACACGTCGACACAGGCGTCCCGTGGCGGGAATACAGGAGACAACAGGAGTATCAGCACCAGTGAGGGTACAGCGATCGAGAAGAAAAGCAACCGAATCATAAAAGGAGGGTTAACGACGCCACACACCCCACCCCGAACACACCACGGGAGGCCGGGACAGACGCGGCTTTACGAAAAAGAGATACAAAAGGGCCATAGAACCAGAAAACAAACAACAAATAGAACCCAACCCACCCATCCCACCCTGCACCCCTGTAGAAGGCTATGGCCTACCCTTCAAACAGCGTGCCTGTCGCCCTAAACCAGAACCCGAAATATAGCGAGAAGGAAGAGAGAAGAACGAGACAAAAAGGGAACAGAAACGGAAAGAAGAAAACAGGAGGGAGGAGCATAAGAACAGCAATCAATATGGCTGGCCGCCGCCCTCCGCCCAACCAAACAACCACAGCAAAAACAGACCAGGACGACACCCCATCAAGCGCCATAAAACGTACCGAGAAGGGGACCTCCCACCTCTCCACGGGTAGAAACAATTGCGCCACTAAGTCGTATACCAAGAATCAACCAAGAGTCGTGCATATCACCCCCATCCCTTCCGAACCACAAATCCCACCCACCACATGACAGTGGAAAATGAGATACTAAATACAAGACCAGCATACAATCGAGAAAAATGGTGACTACCATAACAACATGGGGGGTAAATCGGTCCGCAAGGGAGCAGAAGTCCAAACAGAGAGTTTAGATGTATCAGCAAGCGCAGCACGGATGATGAAAAACAGGAGTTCAGTTTCGCCGCTGGGGAGGGCGAGGGGGTCTCTATGATAGACAAAGGCAAAGCCATCGGAGCAGGTGCAGGCGGCAGTCCACCAATAGTTCCAGGCATCCATGTCGGACAGGGCCGCGGCACAATGTCCAAGTCCCCGGGGTCAGAACCTAGAAAAACAGGGAGCTCCAAAGTCACCGGCACACAAAACGATCTTCGATCAGCGGCAGCAACACTTGCAGCAATCGAGGGGGGCGAGGCAATGGAGTCACTGAAACAAGAGGGCGGCAAGAAGAAACGGCTGCCCAAAATGGCGGCAGATCGTGGCGGACCCACAGGGACATCGGGGTCCAGGGATGCGCGCAGGGATCTCAGAGCTTCCAGGATATCTCTGACCGTAAGCTCACGCTCACCAGACCAGATCCCCGCGCAATTAGGCAACCCAAGCCCACCGCCACAGGGTGATTCTTGTTCCAGAGGGTCGGCCGCCATTTCGTGAAGTCAGCCCAGTCGCCGCCCTCCACGACCCCCGGAAAAACAGTTAAAAAATGTAGGACTTTACAGAGCTCCGGGGGTCCCAGCAATGGCAGCCTTGGTGCCGAAAGGATGTCCGCCCAATACGGGTCCCCGCCTACACCAGCACCGGCACCCCCAACAAGCAGAGTCCGGGCGCAGAGGACCAGGGCCGCCGGACAAAGCAGCGGCGGGGGGAGGACCCCTTCACAGAGTCAGTCCCCGGTGCATCTCACCCACATCAGCCGCGCGGTCACCAGGGCAGGCCCGGATCAGGATCGCCGGGATTTTCGCACAACGGCTCTCATCATTGGTTCACGCTCTCGGCCGGGGCCGAGAGCCGTCGGATCCCACAGGCTAGGTCCCGGTCTAGGTTCACCGGAGGCCCCGATCTTGCGGAGGGCACAACTTCGGAGCCGTTGCACATTGAGATCTCCGGGCCAAATGGTAAGTACAAACAAAGTGTTCTGTTTCCAATTCCCCGATAATGTGTCGTCTCCGGACAGGATAGAAGACAGGATAGGCAATCAGGCCGGAGGGCTGCGGGAGCCGAGCTAAAAGGCGACCAATACGCTCGCGAGCTTGGCTCCTCCCCCTCCAAAGACACTTTCAGAACTAATTCCCTCCTTCTCAGACCCAGCCAGAAAGTTCTTTAGTCATTGTAAACTTGTCACATATATTTATATTTTTGTTTGTACGTCCTGTGCTTGTTGCGTTTGATATTATGTTCCTTTTGCCTGCATTGTTTTGATTCTATGGCCTGCTATTTTTTGCCAGGAAGTTCTTTAGTCATTGTATAATTTGTCATTTATATTCATATTTGTGCTTGTACAGTCTGTGCTTGCTGTGCTTGAGATTGTGTGCCTTATGCTTGCGTCGCTTTGATTCTATGGCATGCTATTTTTATTTGTTCCATTCCTGTAACAGTTCTCTCATGTAACGTAACTGGTTCTATTGTACAGTGCACTGAAACCTTCGGGTAAAGTCCGCGCTTTATAAGAATGCATTAAATAAATCAAATAAATAAATAAAATAAAGAATGGACTGGCTTGACAGAGATGTGCTGAAAACTTCAATTCCGCCCATTCCAAGATGGCGGACCGAATGTGCTCTGTTTAGTTTACCATGCGGTACAAAAGGGTGTGGTGATGGACGGAGCATCTGAACCAATCAAACACTCACACTCAGTCAACAGATCTGGGTTTAATACATCACCGTTCTTTAGCCCACTCTGCCACCCCAGTTCCGACATGGCCATACGCAAATCAATCTGACCCTGTGCCTCATGGGAACAGTCCAGCCCGAACTGCCAAGTCATGCCTTCCCTGGACCGGAAACAAGCTTCCCAGGATCGGTTTCTGGCATTTCAGCCGTCTTCAGCCCGGCTGGCTTGAATCCAGGGGCAAAGTGAGCAAGGGACTCACGTCTGAGCATACCCTGCCAACTTATGGCGAACAACTATTCACTTTGCACCGCTGGTCAATTCAGATTATGAGCGGTTCCTGCTTTGGGGAGCCCTGTGGATGAGTTCTACACCGTCTCCAAGAGCTAGCAAGCATGTGCACTCTTCCAGATGAAATTCGAGCTCAGTTAATCTGGGGCTGTTCGCCAGTTAAGCTTATCAGTTGGCAGACATCCTTACAATGGGCCAGTGAAAAGAATTGTCAAAATTGTGGGCCGCTCACATGGAGGAAAACCTTCAGCGCACCATTAGGACTGAGCCAGTCAACCAGGTATGAGCATCCACGTCGCCTCGCATCAAAAGAGACTGCCCCTAGATGCCACAAACCGCCAGAACCTGTAAGTGGTGAGGAGGTCTTACCCCAGACTCTGGAGACTGCTCAGCCAAAGGTTATTTTTTTCCACATGTGCAAAAATGAACCACTATGCAAAGGTCTGCCGCTCCACAACAGCAGTGAATGGACGCAAACAGAAGGCAGCCAACCAGGTGGACACAGAATCCGTGGTCGCAGATGAGGTGAACATGGATAAGGAGTCTGACGCATCAAAGGGACGAGTTCATGTCATACACATTGTGTAGCCGGCCCCAGGATGCATTCACCGCACCCCCAGTGCCAAATCACCATTGGTTGACAACCACTGATGGCCCTCATAGACACGGGGACATCAATCAACATACTGCCCATATATACACAGTAAAATGGAGTCCCCACTAGTGCTTCACCCCACCACCAGAGTGTATGCCTCTGGCACCTACACATGTTTCCCGATCTCAGGCGTGTTCAGCACCACAATCAGCCACCAAGAACAAGCCACCAAAGCAAAGGTGCATGTCATGAAAGCTGGGGCTGAAATGTTCTTGCCACATGGCCGAGCGTCTGCAGCTGGACCAATTTGCAATTGGTGTCCAGGTCAGTGCTATAGACTTGCTCCTAGAAGAATTTGTATACCTCTTCAAAAGCATCAGATTATTCAAAGTACGAGTCTTTCACCTGCAAGTTGACAAGTTGTATTGTGCCACCACAGGGTGGCCTTCCACCTTCAACCGAAAGTGGAGGCCTAGCTGCTGAAGTTTGGAGGCAGCGGATATCAATGAAAGAGTGGAAGGGCCAAAGCTTTGGGCATTTCACATAGTAATAGCTGACCAACCAAAACAGCCAGGAGAAGTGCATATATGAATCAACATGAGGATCCCACGATGAAAATGGAGGGCCATATAACACCAACAGTGGACGACATCATAGGAAAACACTCCGGCTCCTGATGGTTCTCCAAAATGGACCCACGATCCAGCCACCACCATATCCTCTTGGCATCTGAATCCCAACATGTGACCACCATCTCTACTCACCTCAGTTTGAGGCGGCACAAGCGTTTTACCTTCGGCATCTTCAGCGCCCCTGAGGTGTCTGAAGACATCATCAGGGGACTGCCAGCTGGCCTCGCCAGAGTCTTGAATGTCAGTGATGACATTCTAGTCCATGCACCTACTCTGGATGAACATTTGCACCAACTATGCTCAGTGAACAACCGACTAAAAGGTGCAGTCTCACTTTGCTCAAAGAGAATTGTGAGTTCCTAAGAAGAAGATTTTTTTTTAATAGCATTTCTCTGTGAAAGGGATCACCTCTGACCTGGCCAAAATCACTAACATCAAGGCTGCACCTGCACCTTTCACAGTCACTGGAGTCAGAAGTTTCTTAAAAATGGTCACCTACTGCAGAAGTTTAATGGCAAACCTAACCCAGCAGATAGGACTGCTGTAAGACCTTACCAAAGTGTCAACCCCCAGCAATGAGGTCTCGAACACGTGAAGCTGTTCCAAGACACCAAGCAGGCTCTGTCTAAAGATAATACCCTTGTCTACTTTGACTCCAACAACAACACAGAGCTAGCATGGACTCTATCTCCTCGGGTCTGGGAACTGTACTGTCACAGCAATAACTGTGCAGAGAGTGGTCCCCCATCTATGGCAGCCACACTCTGACCCCCATAGAGGAGCAATACTCACATATCAAAAAGGTAGCTATAACCATTTATTGAGGCTGCAGACATTTTTACATCTACCTACATGGAGACCCATTTGCCGCCAGCACCGCCCATACGCCCTTGATCCCACTGCTCTAAGGGTCATCGTCAAAGCCCACTGCAAATTGAAAAATTGATACTCCAGCCACAGTAATACCATCTCTGAGTAGAGTATCTACCCGGAGCCCACAACCCCAAGGGCTATCTCTCGAGACATGCCCGCCCACCACACCGCAGAAGGAGCACGAGGCAGAGGATGCATAAGAATATGTGAAGCAATCGTGGAACGGTCACGCTCCTCCCCATGTCCTCAACCAACATCATAGAAGCCACCCAAGCAGTTGACTCTCTCCAGCAAGCCATGGTGGCAACCAGGTCGGGGAGGTGGAACACCGTCATGGTGGACCTGCCCCAAAGTATGGCTGAAGCACAAAGCACACTAAAGTCCCTGAGAACTTTAAAGATGAACTCAAAATCTCAGCAGATGGGTGTCTGCTTTGGGGACCACGGCCGGTTGTGCCAGCCATTCTGACTCAATAAACGGTGGACCTAGCCCATTGGTCGCACCAAGAAGTCATCAACATGAAAAACAGGCTGTAAAGCAATGTGTGGTTCCCCAGCCTGGAGGAAAAGGTCAAACAGACCGCTCAGCAATTTGACCTCTGCCAGGCCACTGGGAGAGGCGATCTCCCACCCCTGTCAACACAGAAGAAGTCCCTGAAGTTCCATTGCACTGCACTAGCGCCCGATATCAGCAGTCTTCCACATGGCAGACACTTATTGTTAGTAATTGATAACGTCTCTAAGTATCCGGAAGTAGAGATCATAAGGGCCACCTCAGCAGAAGATACAATTCGCAAGCTAGAGAAAATTGTAGCCACGCACAGCCTTATATGGAAAAAACGTACTGAGAACGGACCGCCTTTCAAAAGTCAAGACCTTGCATACTATCTGACATCCAGAGGAACCAACACCACCAGATCACCCCCTGTTGGCCCAAACCAAACAGCAAGGTCAAAATGTTCATGTGAACCATCGCAAAAGCCATCCTCATAGCCCAGGCGAGGCAACAGTGCATGGAAAGGGCAATCTACACTTTCTTGAAGGACTACTTCCTGACCCCACACACCACAACTGGAGTAGTATCCATCAGCCTTTGTTTCAGGTTAATGGTCGAGGACTTTAGTCCCCGCCACTCGATGTGGGAACAAGCTCCAGTGCTGCCTGGTCATGCCCCAACTCATAGGGAGTAGCAAAACCAGCACTCAATACAGGTGAGCCAAGTCACCAGGACTCCCATAAGGGACTAGCAGGGATATTCTCAAGAACGTGTGATAATTAACGCAAAATAAGCTTAACGCAACTCTTCACATCACAGTATATCACGGGAAAATAACGCTGTGTTAACGTTGTATTCTCAACTCGGTGGTACCATACGATAGGCTCACGAAAACACGTCAAATCTCCGCGGTAAAGTCAACACGAAGCTGCACAAATGCGAAACAAGAATACAAAAAAAGTTGCGATGAGGCCAATCGCGATATTAAAATCAGTGAAAACCAGCGACAGGCCTGCAATTCACACATGTCAGGCAGGAAAAATCACCATAAAAGTAGAAAAAAACATCCAAACAAAAGAAAACAACAGCGAAGCACAATGGATGTTGCCGGAGCAAGTACAGAGGACAACCAGAACACCACAAGCTCCACGGAGGACCAGTCTGCGACATCGGGGTCAGGGAAGGGTAAGGATAAGAAGAGTAGGAAGAAGCGGTTCAGTCTGCAGGAAAATGATCCTGATAACGAAGGTGGTAGAACACCATCAACTAGTGTTCTTCACCTCCACTGTGTCATTGGCAACAAAAAATTTAATATGGCAGTCCATCGTGGACAAGGTGAATGCAGTCGGAGTGCTGAAGAGGACAATGGAAGAGGTCAAAAGGTGCTGGAAGGATGTGAAGCGCAAGACCAAGGAGAAACTCGCCAACAACCAGAAGGCAGCAATGCAGACTAGAGGTGGGAATCCACAGGAGGAGCTGGACAATATGGAGGAATTGGTGTCCATAGTCATCAGTGGAGAGATGGTGGCAGGAGTTGGGGGACTGGACACTGCTCAACATGACCTGACAGAACAGCAAAAGGGTGAGTAACGACCAGGGACTGGGAGGACGGGGGGAGATGGGCACAGTGGCACACTTGAACAATTACCGCTGGGCGGCGAAGGGGCTGGGGTGCAGCAACCTGTGTGCGCAGGGACGGACAAGCGATGATGGCGTGTGCAATTGTATGTACTCTGCCATTCCTAAATCTGGACTCTGTTTCAGATAAGGGACCTGGTGGACTGCAGTGTGTACAGGCACATGGTTGGAGACACACCGGTGGCAGCAGGTGAGCATTGAGGCCTGGGTCTGCAGTGTTGGCACTCTCTCTCCCTCTCTTCCGTTCTCAGTCTCTCTCTTTCTCTTTCTTTCTCTCTCTCTCTCTGTCCTTTGATGAGCGCATGATGCACCTTCTTATCTTGAATTCTGTCTTGCAGGCCGGGACTTACAGATTGTCCAGAGATGACCCGCCATGGCTCTTCCAAATAGTTGTTTTGAGTTTAATTTGAATAAAATGTTTTGTTTGGTAATTCAGAGATGACTGAGTGAATCTCCTTTTTCTGACCTTACATGCATATTAAGTGTTGTACTTATGTGACATCAGGCGAACTGTTTTATTCATGATTTCGTAAGGTTAATGTCACAGATCTTTGTCGGGGGGGATTCAGTGGGGTGGCGGGTCTGGGGGTGGTGGCGGTGGGTGTTGTGGCCCTCTTGGTAGTCTGACGTGCATGATCGTTGGCTCCATGACATCTGTTGTTCTTCTGGTGTGGCTCTGGGCTGGGCTCCCTTTTGTGGTGCAGGTTGTCGTCCGACTTTACACCAGGTCAGGGCAGGTGTTACATTCCTGCTGCTAACGCACCTCATCACCTGTTTTGGGATCTTATTGCCAATCTTGCTTGTCATTGAGAATGTTGCAAAGTGTTGTGTTTGCTGCTTTTTGCACGGGAACGCCTACTCTGCATCTCATTAGCGTTGGTTGCCTGGGTCATCTGTGGTGATGATTTTTGCGGCTGCTATTGCAGGTAAACTGGTGATATGGGCTGTTAGCACCAGCTTGTGAATGGGGCGATACATTTATTGCCACTTTGGCTGCGATAAAGTGCCAATAACTTGGTGATGACTCCTTGAGAATATACCCCTTGGTGTTGGTAAGAAACCAATATCCTAGGTGTACTTTCTAGCTCTCATTTGAGCGCAATCCATGGAAAATCATAAGAATCCAAGGAACTATGATATCAGAATCCAGGGGCAGAGAGACAGTCTCTTGAAATGTCTTTTTTTTTCCAAACAATTCTGAGGAAATCCCAGTGGCTCACACCACCTGAGGGACGAACATGCAGCTGAGGAGCCGGACAATTTCTACATAGCCAATCTCCTCCTGTCATGCTCTGCACCACCAACTTCCCCGCAGCATTTCCAAGGGACCTCCGAGCCAGCACTCCCGCCAGCCCCACCGGCAGAAGACACGGAAAGGCCCCACAGTGAATCTGATGGACATGACTGGGGCCTCTCGAGGTATAATCTCCAATCCAACTCCAGCCCAGCAGTTCCAGGACTATGTGATGGGCTAGCAGAGCCTGAGCAGCAGACCAGAGCAATCCAGAAACCAGGATGTTAGTATCCTTTATCCTGCATGGGCCGTGCTCTACACTATGGGTTGTACCCCTACGGAGGATGTTCTGACTGAGTATAGTTGCTTGATCACTCATTTGGTTTAATGTCTTCTTGTTAGTTATAATAAAGGAGGAATGTAATGTTGCGGGCGAGGGGTGTTCTGCGCCATGGCGCCAGCCAGGCAGTGGCATTTGCATGGCCCTGCGGTCACGAAGCCAGGGGTTACAATAAACAGGCAGCACTGTGCATAGGCAGTTCCACGCAAGGCCATTACTGGTGTGCCCCGTGTTTAATTTACAGCACCCCATAGCCTGTATTCTGAGGCCTAACCGATCCGCACTCGCCCCTAGAACACAACAGCTTCCTAAAAGCTGTGAGTCACAACCTTTACAAACATTGTTAAAAACAATTATGGAAAAAGCAAATCCATACACCCATGAAGTCAGTCAAAAACTGTGAACTCAATACCTGGGGAAGAAGTGTGGAGTTCCCAATGCCGTCCAAGGCACCCTTTTACTTAGCCAACCTCAGTCCTGCATGGAGATGTCTCATTCACCATGGCAGGACACAAGGCTGTCACTTTGGCCTGTCACTTGCCATGAATAGCTGCAGCAAAACACAATAAACCACTGCTGACAAGCCATGTCATTAACCTTTTCTGCTGCTGGAAGACCAACCCTGAGAGAAGGAGCAGCTCAGCCCTTTTGCAGCAGCAGCAGAAATGTTGTGACTGCAACGCCAGGTCGATTTCTGCCCTCATTAGTACTGGTATTAGTCCAGATTTTTTGACTTTGCTAACATTCCATGCAAAATATGCTTACTTATGAGGACTTTCAGCGAGCCTTCTTCATCCTTTCATCTGTAGTTGTGTTTTCACATTTTTCTTCTGCTCGGTAAAGCGTACAGTCATGAGTCAGCTAACTTTACTGGGAGTAACATCACTTTGATCTTTTGCAAAGACACCACCTACCAACAAAGTAGTTCACTTCAGTGTTTAAGGACTACATGTCAATGTAATTTTGCTTTTTGCCAATTTTTTTTTAGATCGATGAGGAACTGGCAGCTGGCAAGACTCCATCATGGTAAGCCCTTCAAAACATGTAGAATATGGTCAACATCCATAAAACACTTATGGACAGGAGAATTCTAGGGGAGGTTGTGGATCAGTCAATGGTGGTATCCAGTGAGCAATGTAAAGCTACTATTCCAGAAATTGTTTTACTTCCAGAGGCAGATCTCAGATCTTATGACGATGCTCTGGTGCCTCATCTTAGTGAAGACAATGCCCAACTTACAGGAGTGCAGGGTTCATTTCTCACTCATTTGAAAAGAGGCTTCATGCTGCAGATCAGATTATGATGGGGCTCTGGAAATTGAACAGGATCACACCCACTATTGTAGGAATCCATTGTCTGCCCCATGTCAATGCCCATTATCTTCAACATTGACATAGCATTAGTGCTTGATTTGTTAATAAATAAGTGCTAAGGCCCTCATCAGGAGGCCGCCTTTTGCGCTACCAATTACCGGTGTCAGCGCTGCCAATTACAGTAACAACAAAACTACTAACCATCCCACAATTGTCCTACAAGTGTGACAATTCTGACTATTCTAACCCCCCATAGTGATAAGGATGGCTTTAGCGTCAGGTATTAGTCATTTTAAATGTATATTGAATAAATAAACAACTGTTGCTGTTGTTGTGGTCATCTCTAAATTAGACAAACAACGTCATCATGGGAAAGACTGCCATAAGTGCTGTTGTTGACAATTTAGTGCCCTTGCCGAGCACCAGAACGACTGGCTCAAATTAAGCATTGCCAAGCACTCGATACAAACACCCCTACATTCTTGAACGGAATCTCAACAGTACCTACTATTGCTGCAGCATCAGCATTGCAAACCTGAAAATAAAAAGATGCATGAAAGACAGCAAGAAAACAAGACAGCAAGCCTTGTCTTTTTGTGCCCCAAGAATCTGGAACAATTTTCCAATCCAAGTCTACCATGCACCTTCCTTTCTCTAGACCCAGAAGTAAATGTAGACATTTTTCTTCACTCAGCATCTTGCTGCACCCCAATATTTTCTGAGTGATCACCAATCTGCTTATCGACATTCTGGAATCCCTACTACTCAGCACTCTAGAACCAGTGGAGTGCACATTCAGAGGTGGAAGAAGGGAAAGGAGTATAAAATATCAGGAATCATAGAGTTCAGGTAGGCTGGTAGAGGAGAGGGAGGACAGTTCCAAACACCCCTTTGATTTTCCTAAAGGCAACTAGATGGGGTTGTTCTGGAAAAGGCAGAATAGTTGTGAGGCTGGTAGAGATGGAGTCTGGTTCTCTGATTCGGCGGCGTAAAAAATGCCTCATGTTGTGCCCTATTTACAAAGTGACGTATCTAAGCAGATGCATCACTTTGTAAACCCCTGCACTACATAATGCCTGCGTCAGGTATAATGCATGCGGGGTGCGCGTTCCCACTTAAGTAAGCCTGGTAGAATTGTCGCAGTGAAATCTACCAGATTTCACTGCGCCACTTCTAGGGTGAAAATGTGTCAATATCTTATGCCTGCCTCACAGCAGGCATAAGACTAACGCAAGCCCTTTCACATGGGGGTTGCCCCATATGAAAGGACACATAGCTGGAGTTGCGTCACTTTTGTGACACACTCCAGCAATGTGTCACTTTTGCGCCTACAGATACATCAGAAATACTGACGTATCTGTAATCCTTTTGCCATGATGCGTCATACTGTAAACATGATGCATCATTGGTGTTGCAAGGAGGGTGCAATGAAAAGTGACGCATCGCTGTTTTCTCGCAGTGATGCAGCACTTTACATATATGAGGCCCTTTGACTTTATTTTGTAGTGAATATCATGGGCGGCATCTGAATCGTTCTCAATTATCGAGTGTGGGATAACCAACCACACTTGATGGAAAAAGACACTTGGGGATTTTGCCCAGGACGGTGCTTCCGCACTGACCTTAAGAGAGTTTGGGGTTTATTAATTGTGCTGTTTCTATGCTTCATGTGAAAAATAAAATACTATTTGTTCATAAAAGTAGACATTTGAATAGACATTCAGCTTGTTGCTGTCATGTTCATATCTTGAGTCTTGTGCCTTTGTATTTTTTGCACCTACTTCCCCCCCGAAAAGCCTTGGACTGTTTGACCAGCACTGCCACTGACAGTCAAGTGCTGAAAAGAGTAGTGTTTAGTCCAGTTACTGAGGACACATAGTAAATCAGGTGCTGGGACAGCAGTAGTAAAAGGTCATAAACTCCATAGTTGGGCCCAGTAACCCCCTGCTTGTGGCTCTCCGAAAGCGGTTCTTACAGTGTTTATGTGTAACGGTTTGCCCTCATCTTTCACCATCATGGCCAGGCAAACTTGTTCTGGGCTCTTGCACAGTCTGTCCTCACCCCTTGGTTGTGGGTAGGCTCCGCAAATTCTGATAAAGTTTCTTTGAGTGATCAGCTCCTGTCACTTCCCTTCCATTCGTGGCTTTAGAATGTGGCAGCATCCTCCAGGAGCCATATTGCTTGCCTTCACCCACTAGGCATTCTGGGAGGATTCGCCTCATATATGCTGGCATGTCTGCAAGGCATATGCAGGAAGATTTTAGGACTATTTAGCCGCCATTAATACTGTTTGTGCCTAATATGATTCCTGATTTGTATATAACATTCTGTTGTTTTGTTGTTTTAGGGGCTTTCCAAACATTCTAATCTCAATCCAAGATGGCCAGAACCCCTCTGGACATATCACATCCTGTTTGGCACTATAAAAGGAGAATCCATTATGAGTCTAGTTGCATTGCAATTTTTCTACTTGATTGCACGCTTGCTGGACTCTGTGGATTCACCTTTTCTCCAGTTCCTGCTTGTATTTGCTTTTCACCTTGCTGTTTGGCCAGCTTAGCTGGAAAGTCTTTTCGTTGTCCTTTTTTTTCTTCCAGCTGGAATTTATTTCTGGAGCAATATTACATTTCCAGTTAAAAACTGGTGTCTGCTATTGTCTCTGCAGATCGTAGGCCTTTCCTACGTACTAAAAAGATTCTACAGGCAAGGTGTCACCAAGAAGACCATCTCTTAACAGGTTCCGAAGCCTGCAGAATTTAACCATGGATCAGGTCCAAGAACTATGTGGCGGCAGTCAGCAACTTGACTGTTCAAGTCCAAAGCCTGACCAGACAAAATGCCTTTCTGCAGCAATCTCTTGCTATAGTAAAACGTCCTTTGGATCCATCTTTGGCCGACTTGGCAGAATCTACATTTGCTGGGTATCTCAAGAAACTGAAGGCCTTTCTGGATACATGCCAGATTCATTATACTTTTAAACCCCATATAAATGCATCTGACCGGTCCAAGGTTGGCTTTATGGTCAGGAACACCAATAGAAGTGACTTGGCCTAGGCTATGCCTTATGCTTCAGATGCCAGTCCACTTCTGGATAATTTCTCTACCTTCCTTACGGAATGCTAGAAGAAGTTTGACCTTCAGGTCCTAAAGTATACCTTCCAAGTGGAGATTTTTTAACTAAGCCAAGGATCCATGGATCTACATACCTTCTTGGCTAAGTTCAAGATCTAAGAAAGAGAGATTAACTGACTTGACTCTGCCTTAATTAACCTGTTTCCATGTTTCGTGAAGAGTTGAAGGATGAATTGACTGACAAACGTGCAACAATTGCTAGACCAGCGTCCTTGAAAATATGATTCAGCTTACCATTCAGATCGATAGTCATCTTCTAGAACTGTGACTGGAATATCAGAAACATTCTTAGCCTAAATTCCTTTCCAAACCAGCATTCAAGATGTCAATCAAGCCCTCTCATCCTGAGGATGAACCCACGCTATTGAGTTTGACTAGCGGTCCTTTGACTGATGAAGAAAGACAAAGGAGGCATAAACAAAGGCTATGTTTTTACCGCAGAGAGAATGGTCATTATTGAGCTCCTGTTCTACACAGCCTGTTGATCAAAAAAAGAAGTGGGGTAACAAACTAGAATGCTTGCCCCTTGTGCTGGGAATAGAGGTGAGTGTTGATCAGTCTTTCCTGCCTCCTCCTCTCAGATCATCCAATGTTGTGCTTCTCAAGGAGAGCTAATTCTTCAATTAATTTATTAGCGCCTGTTCTAGTAGACTGTGGCACTTCCAATATCTACATGGATATTAAGTGGGCTAAAAACCAGCATATTCCACTTCAAAGAATGCCATTCCCATCGCTGTAGAATGTGTAGATGGCAGGTTAGTGGCTTTTAATCTTGTGATGGAGAAAACCAAGCTTTTGTCTCTCTGGATTGCTGTACATTATGAAAGGCTTATATTGGTTTTTAGTTCTTCTATCTGTTATCCCATTATGTGGGTAACATTTAGCTAGCTCAACCTAACCCGTAAAGCAACTGGTTTTCAAAACCCTTATTCCTGAGCTCAGATTTTTTAATATCATATTGTACTGTTGAGCAGCTCTCTTCAATTGACGACTCTGGAATTCCTCCCAGCAAAGCCACCCCGTCTGCTGCACAATTAACCGAAACTCCATAGCTCTACCATGAATACCTTGATCTGTTTCAGGAGGTGACTACTAATGAATGAATGAAATAAATTTATAAAGAGAAAAGCAGCTGCCCAAGAAAGGAGTGTTCCGGCCCTAGATGACAATAAAACGCAACTAAGATGAATACATAGAACAAGCATTGGCAAAGCCAATCGCTCTTGCTTTTGGGACTATTCACTTTGTCGATGGGTTTTAGCTGTGCTGTAAAATATGTTGATGCTGATACAGAGTAGCTAAAAACTGTTGCAAAGCCAATATAACTCAAAGGGAAGAGCTTTTCAAGACCTGTTGAAAAGTGTCTCTTAAAGCTGAATTTGCACAGTGACAGTGTGTTTCCCAATAGTCTACAGAGACACCAAAGACGTGTTCTGGGTTTTTTCTATGCACTCCTGCAAATGCTGCAACGTGACAGGGTTGCCACCACAGACCAGCCCACAAGTGGGCTAGCACGAATTTGAATATGGAGGTGCTGTTTTAACGTTTTGGGGAGCAGTAGTTGCAGTTAAAGGGCAAAGGGCTACTTTGAAACTCGTCTACAACAGAAGTATATGTGATCAGTCCTGAGATTTGGATTAAAAACAAACACAAACTTATAATTATAGAAGCTAAAACTAAAAACATGTAATCTATGAACATTTTTAAAAACAGAATTGCCTACCTACTGAGACATAAAAACAACCAAGTCAACTCTTACACATCACCCAAAAACTCAATGATAAAATAATAGTATGCAGAGCAGAGTGGAAGGAAGTAAGGGCCACATGTATCAGGGGCCTTATTTATGAAAGCCTTGCGCCACCGGTGTGTCACTTTTTCCCATGTTAAAAGTGACGCACCGGCGGCGCAAGTCCTTCATAAATAAGGCCCCAAGCATTTTGTGATTAGCAAAGGCCGAAATTCGCAGAATTTCGGCCTTTGCGAATTGCAAACGGCCTTTTTGCATGTTTTGGGATGTATGAAACATTCCCAAAATAAGGAATTGCAAATTTGTGTAATTCCTAATTTTGCCACAGCATTTAGGGAATCGCAATTTTGCGATTCCTTAAATGCTATGTATGTAGCATTTTTGGCTGGCGAATTTTGGTTAAGAATTCGCAAATTACCACCAACTTGTAGTTGATGGTAACTTGCGAATTCTTCAAAAAATGCACAATTTGGCATTTTTTAAAGTGGCATGTGATGCACACACATGCCCATAGGGCATGTATGTGCGCCATATGCACACATATGTACATTTCAGGGGTGCAGCAGGGTGTCTTTGAGACACCCCTGCACCCTTGAAATAATTCTCAAATTGCTATTAGCAAATTGCGAATTCGCAATTTGAGAATTATTTCGCAATCATTCCTATGGGCCTCCTGGACCATAGGAATGCATTGGAAATCATTCCTTAATTCGCAATAAGGAAGATTAAGGAATCACTAAATAATAGCGATTTTTCTCATACATACCATTTTGCAATTCCTAAATAGCGATTCCTTAAAAATCGCTATTTAGGAATCGCAAAATAGTTTGTTGATACATATGACCCTAAGTAATCTTCCATGTTATGGTAAATTGAGCAAAGAGACACATGCACACCCGGACCTGAGAGTACAGCAGTCACTTCCAATGCAAGCTTAAAATATCAATAGACAATTGTTTTTACCTCAACACGTACATGTATGCTTCAATACAAGGGTGCCTCCCTGCCATTCCAGGAAGTGCACAGAGGTTAACTGGAAGAAAGGTGCTCATTAAGTATCTGAGCATGTCAAAAACCTTTCAGTAAGTGGGGTTAGTTGTTACACACCTCACCCCCATATATTCCCAGAGCTCTCTTAAGTGGATCAAATTAGTCATACCCTCTTCCTCTCTCCTGTCTACCACGAAATAAGCTAAAGCATGCAGCTTCCTCGACAATGGGCACCAACTTCTTTGCAGTGCACCTTTCTATTCTTGTCACCTTTGCCACCAGTTCCTTAAATGCAAATTTTTGCTACTAGTGTAAGTGGCTGCCAGTGTTCACTATGCACGCATGTGTGCAGAACTTGTCCATCAAACACTCCTTTACTCCTGCACACACAATTTCAAGTACGCATCAACTCTTCACAGCATGTGTTCAACATTCTCTGTTTATCTGCACTCTTATCTGAACTCTTCTCGGCTCCTGAGCACAACTCGTTGGATGCATGCACTGGAATGCAAAGTCCTACCATGACTTACAACTGACATAGGGGATTCTGCAGGCCTACGGTGAGGAGGAGGAGGGCAGCCTGGAGACACAGCGATAAAGGTAAGTGTGTTTAATTTACCTTAATTTGTATTTAAAAAATATTTATTGAGGGGGTGGAGGCGGGGAGGGTACTGGGCTGAACTCCGCTCCACTGCGGAGTCAGAGTTTTTGTATAAACTTTGCGTTCTCAGCAGAACAGGGAGCATGCAAAAATCCGCAAGCTCCGCCAGCGGAACTGAGGTCTCGGCCCACGGTTAGTGAAAACACCTCTTGCATCTCCAGCAGGTATAAGTCCATTTCCATCTGAGTCAGCTCTACCCTTCCTCCTTAAAAAACAATATAGAATGTAATATCTGAGTGACGAATTCAAACAAAAGCGATCTCCCTGATTCAATTTCCTACGGGCCCTGTCTATTACAAAAGGTTTGCACATCCCTCTCCAAGACCACCATTGCAGAAACTCGGTCCATAAAATACAAAACCCTGCCCAAAGTCTCTTTCCATAATCCTCAACAACACGACTCATTTTTTCTTCACCAAGTCATTCACCCCGAGGTGAACAAGCAACACAGCCAGGCACCTTGACCCAACCATCATGAGATTCAATGTGTTAAAAGATCCCTCCAAAGCATGCTTCCCTTACTCCTCCAAGTTGCCCTAAGGAGACGATCATTGAAACACAATTTAGACCTCATGGCCCTCTGGCACGCCTGAATAGCTGCCCACTTGATGAAGAAGTGGCCCCACACCCTGATATCCAATTCCTAGGCTGCTGGACCCACTACTGCACCAGGAAGGAAACAAATAAGCAGTAAGCAATTCACCATGCATCACCCGCTATGCGTCCCTCTTTCCCCAGCAACCGCAAATAGCGCTTACAGCACTCAGACTACCAGTGGCCCCGCTGCTTGATATCCTTGCATGCCTACCCCCGATGAGTTTAAAATTACCCTTTTGCCCTGTGCTCTATGATCAGTTTTGGAGTGGATAAGCCATATCTCCCATCTCCCCGACAACCTGTCACAATCCTACCAACTGACTCCCACTTGCCCCTGCTCTCTAACAATTCTGACACTCTGAAAGTGCCAAAAAACATCCACACCATCACTGTTGAAAATAAGCAAGTCTCTCCCATATTACTGAACACCTCAAGCAGTTGCTGCTGCATTTTATTCAGTGAATTCCAGGATAAGGGCTTTTTAGCCCCTGAGCCCAACCTTCCAGTATCCTGCTTCCTAGCTCGCCCACCGATGGAGGGTATCATCATAACAATTTTCCTGTAAAGGCCAGTCCGCCAACTTCCCCGCAATGGACACTCGCAATAAATTCTTTTCTATTAGGTCCAAGATATGTTGGATCACATCATCCACCGAGAGACCACCTTCCTCCTGGTACTGACACCCTACACTCAACAACCCTTCAATGCCTGAACATATGCACTGTGCGTCAATTTTGCAAGGGACCCTACCACCAATTGTACCATCCTGGGTTGCCTGTGGATCACAAGTTCTCTGGCATGGATGCCACGTCTCTGTCTGCATCCTTGGCTAACCCACAGATTCTCCCCCACTGTGAATGAGACAAAGCATCGGCAATGTCATTGTCTGCCCAGGCATGTAATACGCCCTGAAAGAGATGTCATAACATAAGCAGCCCAACACAAAACCTGCAACAGCTTCAGGACCTTGCATCCCTAACGGACTGTCTGTTCACCACCTCTATTACTGACATGTTGTTAACTCAATAAAGGACTTTCCTGTGTGCTAAATTCCTGCCTCATAATGTCACGACTACAACCAAAGGGAACAATTACAAGTAGGCTATACTCCTGCCCCCGTTGCTCCACTCTGCCAGCCATGACTCTGCACATCATCTACCCTGTCAATACAATAAAAAACCTCGCCTGCTTGCTGCATCAGAAAAGATTTACATGTCCCATTCTATGTCCTCCTTCTTGCCATAGGAATGCCATTGAAATTGTGCAGGAAAAAACACCACATTCTCAGGTCCTCCTTGACCTCTGCAAAACCCAGACATTGTGATGAGGCAGTGATAACCTGGATAACGCCCACCCCAACCTCCTGCAGAACGTCCTGCCTGCCCGTACTACCCTGCACGCAAAATTGAGGTGACCCAACAGGACATAAATCTCCCTCACTTTTACCTTATCCCTTCCCAGCATGCACATTGACAGTGTCTGTATTTTCTCCTTTTTGTCCTGTGGTAACCTGGCTTCCTTTCACATGGAATCAATTTCAATGCCCAGGAGCGAAAACACTGTTTGTGGGCCCATTGTTTTCTTCAGTGCAAATGGCACCCCTAAGTCACCAACGAGCTCTTGTAACCTTGCTCGGAGAGCCTGGCAGTCCTCTGAACTGGGTGCCCCCATGATGAAGAGATTATTCAAATAGTAGGTGACCAGCTGATGGCCCATATGCCATGTAAACAACCATTGCAAGAAGGAACTGAAACACTAAAACAAAATGGATGAAATGGAGCAACCCATTGGTAATGCCTTGTCCACATACCACTTTCCTTCAAATTGCAAACCCAGTAGGTGGAAGTCCTCAGGGTGTACCAGAAGCAGCAGAAAAGCTGACATCACATCGCATTTGACCAGTAACGCTCCGGGGCCTGCCAGCACCACCAGGGACATGGCCACATCTACCAACGAATAGGAAACTGAAGCCACTTCATCGGCAATTAATTTGCACACTGACCCACCCTCAGGCCAAGACAAGTGCTGTATCAAACGAAATGGAGCCCCCCTCTTTCTTTGGCAACACTACAATTGGAGACATGATCAGATCCGCCATTGACCAATCATGAAATGGTCCCACCAGCCTCCCCTCTGAGACCTCTTTCTCAAAAATTTGTGTGCACCGCCTGTCTATGCTCTTTTGCTGAGCGTACATTGTCTGCCCACCACTGCTTCCTAGGACCCCCGTACTCCAAGCAAAATCCCCAGAGTAACAAGCACCGCAACAACTTTGCCTCCTCTGCACACCCGTAAAATCCTAGACAGTAATCCAATCATTTGAGATTAACTGGAGTACTTGCCTTTTGCACCAGATCCCTGGGCCCACCTCGAGGGCCCGAGAATTGCTGCTGATGCCCTCCTTGACTACTCCCATACTGCTCCCACTGTTCCATGCCCAGTCCCATAACAATTGACAAGGGGGTGCTGTCCTGCAGATTTAGAACACTCATGGCGCAATTTGCAATATTCTTGTGTGCATATTCCATTAATAAAATCTGAGCAGATGCCTCTGTTTCTGATTTTGCCTTTGGTGCCATTTCCACCCCTCGTCGGGTGTGACATCCCTGAAAGGGACAATACACTATAGGGAGACCACTCACTGTGAAGATGGTCTTCCCCAGTTTTGCAACTCCCATGATTCCAGAGGTCCGAGTCCAGCTCCCCCCACTTTGCCTCTGGATCCCGCCAACCGTGCCCTAAATTTCTCATCATATTGCGCCCTCATATATCAGCCTCCCGCGAGTTGGTCTTTCCGTACCACATCCATGTACTTGAACATGGCTATGCATCTCTCCAGATACTTCTCACAGTATACACTGGCATAACTCAGAAATACTGCAGTCCAATTTTCTATTATGAGGGGTAACCTTGCCCATTTTGCCAACTCATACTCCTCCTCGTTTGAACCCTCTTTTGAGTAGGAGTTTTAGCATCTCCATGTACTCTCCCTTCCAAATGCGCTCTTTAGTGGACAACATTCAGTGAGCCCCCAGTTGTTTAGTCAGGCCCATATTGGGTAGCTTTTTTATCTTACGCTCCAGTCCTTCGAGTCACCTACCTTTCTCCTGCCTCTTCCGACCCCCCCTGCTACCTACCCCAGAGCCTTCCTTTTTCCTAGTGCTACTGCACTGAGCGCGAGCACTGTCCTTCTGCTCATTTCCCACTCCCACATCCATCACATATTTCCCTTTGCTCAGCCTTACTGTCCCGAAAAGCTGCTGGCATCCATGCCTTTGGAGACCATCTTTGGTGCATCTGCTGTCGCCTTGACCTTAGCTGGTGCCAAGGTTGGTGACCATGCCATTTCATTCCGCTTCACCAAGGGTCTCTCCTCCTCCGAGCTCTTTTGCGGCTGTTCCTTGCACACCTGTAACCCACTGGACAACTGATTAGTAGACTCCTCCTGCCTACTAAGGTTGGGCTCCTCATCCCACAATTCCCCTTCTTTCATGCTAACCTCCACATAGTCCATTATTTTGACCCCTAGCGGGTCTTCCATCTCGCATTCTGGACCTTTGTATGTTGGCCGCACCAAGATCCCCCGCTGATGTCAGGCGAAGCGTGCTGGGCCTAGCCCCTCTCTTCACAAGTACAAAAGAGACTCCTCAGATCTCCCTAACCAATATATTAGGGTATACCTCCTAAACTTTATAGAGACAGATTAGATTAAAAGGAGCCACAAATATAGGAATAAAAAACACATTGTTTATTAATTTTTGTTTTTATATTGCTTTTTTGATGTTAATAATGCATACAAAAAACAATCATTTAAAGCACAAGACATAAGACTACTCATTTAGCTAGATGCTTCCAAAATTCAATTACAGAACATAATATATATCAATATATATTAGTACGCAAAACAACCCTCCAACCATCATTCAGGTTCAAACACACACACAGGTCAGTCATTCTTCATACTCTCTCATGCTCAACACACTAAAAATGGAATTAAACAAAGGAACAGCTTCTTAAAGATCAGTCGTACTTCGTTGTCTAATGGTACAATAATTCTAGAAAGCTAGAATAGGTACTTTCTTAAAAATATAAAAGGTAATAAACTGCAAAACATCATTATGACTATATAACTATATATTTTTTTTTGTGCACTGTATAACACAAAAAGTAGTTCTGATGCGTGCTTCAGTGAAACACCAGGGATAAGGGGACACCTTCCTCAGGGTGAAAAGGGACCACCGCCAAGGTATAACAAGGATGAACCGGGTGGCAAAAAAGTGAAGGAGCACCCCCCGGCTCTGGTATTTTGAATCTTGGGGATTCCAAGCAAATTGTGGTTGGCTCAGTTTAAAGCTTTGCGAGGAAGGTATCATTTGATTTTGTCACAGATATAAGTCGGGCCTTTCAGCTGAGTGGCCCTAAACGTTATTGTCAGGGCTTTAAATGCTCAACCGCACTAACCTAGACCTGAGGGAGATCACTTCCTACCCCCACTGGCACTGCCCCATCCCCCACGGAGCCATCCCTTCTTACCAGTCGTGCTCGCTGTTAGTGCTGTGCCGTCATTCCAGGAACATGGCTGCCTCCAGGCCAAGCGCATGTCTGGCACGCTTACTCGACCCAAGGTGCTGTCAGCAGCTTTTGCTCCTCCTCGCAGCCCATCCCCCAAACCTAGTGCAAAGCAGGTGAAAAGATGAGTGTAGGAGAGCCAGTGAGGGTCAAGGCCTGGGCAGGACAGGGGAGTGAGTGGAGAGAGGTGCTGATAGAGTGTAGTTCATCAGCATGTCACTCACAGTCATGATGTCACAGCGGCATAGTTATGTTCCATTATGGGCACATTCACTTCATTACATGTGAATTTGGACGTTTTTATGAAGAGAGGATGGAGGGTTCGCTGGTGGCAGAAAAGGCAGAATCCTGTATTCCTTACCTCTAGTGCAGTGAGAAGGTAAAAGGGATTGCTAGACAATAGAAAGTGCTTTACAGAACTGCCGTTTTCAGAGAGACATACGTAATAAAACAGTAAAATGTTGCCAGCAGTCCGCATAAGAGAATTGTCGAGTTCAGCTTGAGGCCACTGATGCATTACTAAAATGAATGACAGGCCAGCCAGTTGTGTAGTAATGGGACAAGAATACAATCAACTAAATTATATCACCATGGGTATTATGGTTTTATTGGCACATTTCCAAATGTGCACTTCTTGGCTTGACCAGACTGTGTATTAAATCATCAAATGAGGAAACAACAGACATTCTCCAAGTGCTCAGGTTTCAAAAGCTGAGGTGTGTTTTTCCAGGGCACAAGTCCTAAAAAAAGAAGTGGGGGGACGCTGTCACTGGAAGTGACGTCACAACAGGAACTGACTTAACGAAAGGCTCCTCGTCCCAGAGAGGCCAAAGAGTGAAGTGAAGGCGGATGCCGTCCACCCGCGTGGTACCACGACTCGAGCCCTCGTTTTTCCCCACTGTAATCACTGGTGTGCATATGGAAAGGGCTGGCTCCCGAGCCCTCCTGAGAGCTGAGAGGTATTAGTTGGTCTGCTGATAAAATGCAGCTCTGAACTGTTTAAAGTGTCACCTGTTCCTGTCGAGGAGTGCTGACAGGAGCGAGAGAAGGCTGTGAGGAAGCTTGTAGCTATTTCACAAATCCAGTGTCAGCAGCGAGGTGAGGGCGTGAAGCATTTGATACGTTGATTGGCATTGCAATAGACAGAGAAAGGGGATAGGGATCAAATATAAGAAATTAAAGGCTTGCCACCAGGAAGGAGTTAAAATTAGGGGTGGGCACCTGGCAGCACTGGTAAACTCTGAGACGCGACACAGAAGGTGGAATTTTTTGTCAAACTTTGTGCTCCAAGTGGAGAGTGAAGTGGAGAAAACTTTGCAAGCTCACCCAGCGTAGGGGACTTCATGCCCACCGTTAGAAATGAGATTGGTCTGTAACTGGGGTCCAGATTGGGTTTCTTTAAGAGTGGAAGGACCAATGCCTCTTTCCAGCCCTTTCCACACTGAACCTGATTCGAGGGAAAGGTTAAAGAGAATGTTTATCTTTGGATTCAGGGACTGTAGTGCCCTTTTGAGAATGAGGTGGACAGAGATCCAGCCGTGAGTAAGAGTGAGCAGGGCCGGACTGGCCATAACGGGCACGGGGCAATCCCCCGGTGCACTGCATGGGTGGGTCCGGTTTTGGACCTCTGGGGGCCGTTTTTGTTACTGGGCCGGTTTTGCAGCGTAGCTGCAAAATCGGCCCTGCACCAAAATCGGCCAAAAAGCGGCCCGGCAAAGAGCTTGGCGGCACCAACACAACATCCCCCCCCGTCCCCCCGAGTGGCGGCCGAGCACTTTGCCAGGGCCGGTTGTGGTTCCCAGTCCAGCTCTGAGAGTGAGCTTTTAATACCAGGCTCAAAAGCCTCTAAAGAGTTCTTTCATAAGATGACATTAATATGTTTATCCTGTGGGAGGTTTTTGAAAAAAAATGTTAAAACACCTTACCATGAAAAAAGCCTGATAACTTATCAGTAAATTCCTGTGAAGCAAATGTGGATTGATTTTTTGCCCATGGCTTTATCAAGGAGTCAAAAAAAGAAATTGTGCGAGGTGCGTTTTCAGCTTCATTATCTTGGTTAGTGAACAAGGAGGCTTTGGCTTCTTAAACATTTTACTGGGCTGTTTAAGAGTAGTTTTAGACCTAAGCTTGTCTTCCTCCAGGAAGTGGCGTTCAATTTCCTCTCTGGGACTTTACACGTTTGCTTTGTGATTTAAGTGAAACAGAGAACCAGAGCGCAGAGGTTGCAGTCCTTATGTTTTTGCTCAATCTCAGAGGTATTACATCATCAAGAGTAGTCTTGAGATTCTAGTTAAATGAGTAAATAGCCACCTCGATGTCTACACATTGGTTAACCATTATTTGAGAGCATACCGTGTTTAGGGTGGAATCAGTAATGCAACACCATGGGTGGTAGAGAGGTGGCTTCAATTGTTTAGGAGTCCTAAAGATAGGTAACTCTAAACTGAAAGGTACTAAAAAGTGGTCAGTCCAAGCTAAAGGAACTATAGAACCAACATCTAGTGCAGAGATATTAAAAAACATAACATCAAGCGTGTGTGGCCCCCTTTATGAGTAGGAGCCTTAACTCTCTGCACAAGGTTAAAGTCAGACAGAGTTTCAATGAGGTGATCTGTTTAGACTAAGCAAATTGCTATTGGCAGTTTATTTATTTGAGAGCTTTATATAGCATTAGCTGCACCCAAAGTTATCGGTAAACAACCTTTACAACAAAACTTTTACAACGACCTACCATTACAACGCAACTTTTACAACGCAAACTATTACAACGCATTGCTCTGGGGGGCGCTCTAGGATAGGGAATAGGTTAATTTACTATCCAATAACCTTCCCTACTATCCACGGGGACTGGAGTTGGAATAGTAAATTAAACTATTCACTATCCAGCGCCTAAAAGCATTATGCGTTGTAATGGTATGCGTTGTAAAAACCGTGTTGTAAAGGTAGGCGTTGTAAAAGTATGCGTTGTAACATCATACATCCGAAGTTATCAGAGCGCTTCACAACAGTAAATGTTCACATCAAAGATAACAAGTCTATACAGAGCATCTGAGTCAGAGCCCTTTACAACAGTAAATGTTCACAACATAGATAAAAATTATAGTAGACATTTATGCTGCAAAATGTGAAATTAATTGCCTCACGTGGCAATGTGTTTATGATGAATTTCTCTAAGCGTGTCTCTCTGATCACTGATCTCCTAAAAAAAAAAAACACAACCTTTCAGTGGACTGTTAATACCACCTTTGCTTTTGAAAAGCTTAAGAAAGAGTTCAGTTGAGCTTTTGTCTTTTAGCAAACCCAGTGCGTCAAAGTCTTTACTCTTGTGACTGATGCCTCGGAGCTGTCCTGATTTGACTTGGTCAAGATAGCAAAGAGCATTTTTTTCTCAAACATTCTATCCAGCAGAAAGAAATTATTCTGTTTTAGAAATTCTTGCTATTGAGTCAGTTTTTAGGTTTTGCTTTCGCTGTACTTGTGAAATCTATTGTATTTGATATATATTAAGAGGGGGTCTTATCATTTCCCTGGCTGCACACATTTATGATACTTCTTCTAAAGTTGTTCACACTGTTTAAGCCCCTTTCACTACCAAGATAAGATCTATTCCCACTGAAAAGGCAGACAGCTACTAACTGAAAGCTGGAATGCTTGTTTTTTTATGATTTAGTTTGGCAAAGCAGATGCTTTAGCCTTAGAAAGTTTGTGGCATTTCCTATTCATGCCTCAGTGCCTTTTTTGGCACTTTGTAGGCATTATCGGATTGATTGTTTTCAACGTAATTTATTTGGTGATTATAATCAAATTCTAAATGTTGAAATAAGCATTGCGAGCTAAAAATAAAGTTAATATGCAAGAGCTATGCTATATTTTACTATTAAGCAGGCAGCCATGATTGTGATTACCTTGCAGACAACAGGATCATGATTTGAATGTTGCAGTTGGTGCAGTAGAACTGGGCCCAAAAGCTGTCAGAACTCCTCTAAATACATAATATCGCTGTAATGGGCTACTGAACAGGCAATCACAATTGCAATTACCTTGCAGTTAATAGAGACTTGCTTTGAACATTGGAGCAAGTGCAGTGGCATTGTGGGCCAAAAGCTCAAGGGACCCCACTAAACCCAGATTATTGCTACAATTTAAAGCTGAACAGGCAGTCACAAGTGCAGTTACCTTGCAGACAACAGGGTCATGATTTCAGTAGTGCAGCAGGTGCAGCTACACCAGGACCAAAAGGTCTAGGCACTCTACTAAACACCTAAAATTGCTATATTTTACTTCTTAAACAGGCAGTCACAAGTGCAGTTACCATGCAGACAACAGGGTCATGATTTGAATGGTGCAGCAGGTGCAGTGGCACCAGGTCCAAAAGTTGTCATAAATCCCCAAAACACAAAATACTGTTATATTTTACTACTATCAGGCAGTCACAATTGCAGTTACCTTGCAGTTAAATGGGGCATGATTTGAATGATGCAGCAGGTGCTGTGGCACCAGGGACAAAAGTTGTCATTACTCCACTAAACACTAAATATAGCCATATTCCACTACTAAAAAGGCAGACTTAAGTGCAGTTATTTTGCAGGCACCAGTCTCATGATTTGAGTGGTGCAGCAAGTGCAGTGGCACAGGGCCAAAAAGTTGTTAGAACTCCTCGAAACTCTAAATATTGCTATATTTAACTAGCAAATAAGTAGTTACAAGTGCAGTTATCTTGCAGGCACTAGGGTCCTCATTTCAATGGTGCAGCAGGTACAGTGTGACCGGAACTCCATTAAACACCAAATATTCTAATATTTTACTGCTAAACAGGCAGTCACAACTACAGTTACCTTACAGGCAATAGGGTTATAATTGGAATGGTGCAGCAGGTGCAGTGGAACCGAGCCAAAAGTTGTCATAACCCCTCTAAACACATAATATTGCTATTACATCATATTCTTTTATTATTTTTCTTTCATTTCATTTTTTCAAAATGTTGAAATTACTTTTCCATACTATACCATTAGTAATATATTGTCTTTTTGTACATAAACAATTCATAACACTTTAAGACTTTCTGTAACTTATATTGTACAACTAATCAGCAAGCTACAACTTACAACAAAAACAGCTTATTATTTATCACATAGGCAAAACCTAAAACATTTGTCAATGCTTGTTTAAGAATGAAAACACTCCTTACTTGGATCCCAATTTCAAGTAATTGTTCATACCAACCAGAGAAATTTTCAAGTCCTTCAACAGGCTGCATTTCAAAATAGCAGGCAAGAAGGGTGGGCATTCTTGTTTGAACAATTTAGTTTTTTTTTTAGTTTTTTCTTTATCTACATTACTGGCTCAGAAAATGTTATTGCAGATTCCTTGTCTAGACGATATCCTGAATCAGAAAGCTCTAGGACTTTTGAGAATATCATTGCTTCTCAGGCTTTCATATATGGAACTACTTCCACATTTTCAAGACTATTTGTCAAGAAAACAAAGATGTTAAACTTTTTGATTTAGAACGATATTTTCCTTGATTTCATTTAGATAATACAAATAGTCTGATATTTGTTAAAATGAAACTGTTAATTCCTTCCAAACAATCACACAGGATTATACTTCAGCTCTGATTCATAGATCTCCAGATACAGAGGAAGAAGACTTACTGAAGGCTTAATCCGAATGAATTTCTGTTGGCCAACTCTTCATCATGTCACAAGTTTTGTCAAATCTTGTAAAAACTGCAGCCAAAAAAAATCTGAACCACATAGAAAAACAGGTTTATTATTGACATCAGAAATTATCTCCAACTCTTGGAAAATCATCTCTGCAGACCTTACAAGGATTTATCTCCAACTAAGAATTGCACCACAATAATGGTAACCATGGATATGTACACTAACAAGGATCACTTTTCTGGTCTGTCCAAATTACCCACTGCATCTGAAATGGCTGAGATATTCTACTCTGACATGTTCAGGCATCTTGAATTACCTTTAAAGATCATCTATGATTACGGTCAGTAGTGTGTATCTACATTTTGTAAATTTCTGGGTCTTAAACATGGCATTCAAAGAGCTCTAACTTTAGGCGTTCATCCTCAAACTAATGGACAAACTTAAGGCTTAAATCAAACTCTTGAAGAATTCATAAGGTGTTACATCTCCCCTGCTTCTTAAGACAACAGGAAGACTCTCCTACCTGCAATGGAGTTTACAAACTGTGGGGCAGATTTACAAGACACTGACGGATCTCTGCATTTTAGCAGAATTGCGTCGGTTTAATTTTGTCAGGCAAAAAAAACCTTGCGCCACCATGGATTTGTCGCGTTTACAATGAGATGCATCGTGGCACAAGGATTGACAGATGTGTCACGCATCTGTTGGTGTGAAGGTAACACATTGCTGGAGTCATGTTGCAAGCTCGATGCAACTCCAGCAATACTCAGGAATGCCTATTCCTATTGTGCTGCATCACTCCTTATGTCTGCTTCAAGCAGACGTAAGGTTTTGACGCAGTGGCGTCGTAGAAGTGACACCGTGAAATCTTGTAGATTTCACTGTGTCAGTTTTATGAGGCTTTCTTGCGTCGAAACACCCACCCTGCATACATTATACCTGTCGCAGGTATAATGTGACGCACAGCTTTACAATGTGTTGCATCTACCTAGATTCGTCACATAGTAAATGTGTCACAATGTGGTGCATTGTGTACAATGCCGCTGCGTCGCATAAGTGACGCAACAGCAGTTTAAAAGTGCCGCAAGGGCTTGTAAATCTGCCCCAAAAATTCTACTTACACCTCCCAATGGTTTTTTCGACACTTTTTGATCTATCTGGATACCACCCTCAAACATTTCCAGATCCCCTGAAGACAGATGATCCATACCTGCAATGCAGAATTCAATGGAAAGTTTAAAGAAATTCCAAGAGAAATTAATCCAGAAATTGCAGATTATTAAATCTCAACATAAATAAAAGCCAAATTGACATAGGCTACCATATATAAAATAGGAGACAGGTTATGGTTATCCTCCATCATTCTATCTCATTCCATCAGTTGATCAAAGTTTTCTTCTAGATACTATGGGCAATTTGAGATTTCTAAGATCTTTAGTCCACTCATAGTACGATTCAAGTTTCCCGTTTTCCGCAGTGTTCATCCTTCCTTTTACATTTCTCATTCATATCCTTCTCCCCTTCATAGAGGTCCTCAGATTAAAAAGAGATCTTCTCCCATACTTGTTGATGGGAAACCAAAGTATGAAATTCAAGATATCTGTGACTTCTGGTACTTCAAAAGAAAACTCCACTATCATGTTGACCCGAAGGGGTATAATCCTTGCAACCATTTTTGAGAACCAGCAGCACAGGTTCATGCTCCCCTTTTGGTTAAACAATTCTATTTAAAATTACCCCCTAAACCAGGAGCTCCAATAAGGGGGCAGAGTGTAAGGGGTTTTCACTTACCTTTTACTGCTGCAGCAATGCATTTGCGTTCTAGGCTCTCTCGCGGTTTCCACCCATGTGCCTCGGTTGGGCATGGGCTCTGCCACCTCTCCATGAGACAGGCAGCTCCTGCCGCCTCCACCCTGTTAGCAGTGTCAGGATGCCTCAGAAACCTCCAGAAGCCATGTTGTTTGCCATTTCATTTTATGGAGCCAATACTAGACTTTGAGTTGCAATCTGGCGATGCCTCTGATGTGGTTAGTCTTATGGCTGGCTCTTATCCCCATGCATTAGCACGCTTTGGTGCTTACTAAAAGTAATATCCGCTGCTGTATTTAAAAAGTGTGTGAGGGGGAACCACAGGTGTAGTCTTTTCATACTTTTTAAATACAGCAGCAAAACACACTTCCTCCCCTGAGCCTTCAATACAAGAAGTTACCAAGCCCCCCTGACTTCCTACTGTTTACTGGTATATAATTCTGAATATTTTGTTAATCCCTATTGCACTCCTTTAATGATGTATTGTGGACATGTACTGCTATTTGCAATATTTATGAGCCTATGAATGTTTTCATCTCATCTTCTATGTTACTCTTTTATTGCCTTGATGGTTTTTTGTATATTAACAGTATTCTCAAGTATTCTCACATGCCTTTATGCATTGATAAATAACTTTGTACGAAGTATTGTTTTCACAACAATTTTAATTCTTTAATAAACCTCCACTTGAACTTAAAAAAAAGTAATATCCGCTAGAACAAGTGGTAGGCATATTGGGGCAGATTTATAAGCCCCTTGTGCCACTTTTGCGTCACTTTTAACATGGAAAAAGTGACGCAAAAGTGGCGCAAGGGGCTTGTAAATCTGCCCCACTGTCTTTTACTATTTTTATTTAACTATTTTACAGGTGTAAAACCATGGTTACAAGTGGTAAACACAATGTATGGAGTACTTTACTATCCTGATGCATTACTTTTATATTATTTTGTGTTTACAGTTATGTCAAACACTTTAATTTTGCTATAATGCATGTTGTACAATATGCCAGTCACTTTATTTCTGCTTTCATGCATGTTGTACAACATAGGCACATGTGCGCTAACTGTTCGTTGCTGCCGCACCGCCATGTGCCAACAGTGCTCAACGTGGAGCAGACGTCAGCACCCCACTGTTTATGCACGATTTTAGTAAGTCCCTGGTCTGGTCTATAAAAGTATGCAACACGCTGATGACTTCGTCTGCCTTCGGCACTGTCAGTCACTTACCTGCATTCCTGTCTCCAGCAACGCATCCTGTCTTCCGACGACACTTTTTCCACATCACTTACACTTACTGCATTCCTGTCTTCTTCCCAGCTTCGTCTGCAGGCAACTAGTGGCGCCTCCTCATCACCTCGGTTTTCCGCCCTCCCCCCCCCCGTGTGCTTCCTACAAAAAGGAAAAAGAACATTGAGCAACCTGGTATCCTCTCCTCTATATTTTGTTCTGAAAAAACATTACAGGTATTGCTTTATTTCTTATCTATTAAGCGCCCAGACTGTGATACTGAAAGATGGTGCACTGTTACTTTGTGAACTTTGTTTCGCCAAAACTTTAAATCAATGCACTTTCATTCTGGGAACTATGGGGCACATTATCAAGGACCGGTGTTAAAATTATCGCAGTTTTATCGACAGGAAACTGCAGATAAAACGGCGATAATGGGCTTGATAATACGCCCTTGTTAATTCCCGTAGAAGCCCATGTTCTGATGTTAACATGGGCTTCTATGGGAATTAACAAGGGCGTATTATCAAGTCCATTATCGCCGTTTTATCGGCAGTTTCCTGCCGATAAAACGGCGATAATTTTAACACCGGTCCTTAATAATATGCCCCTATGTTTCGCCAAAACTTTTAAATCAATGCACTTCTATTCTGGGAACTTTGGGGTATATGTTCAAGGAAGTGGCAGAGTGAGGCGTTAGCTGTCATGGCTGAACGCCTCACTACGCCACTTCATAAATGCAAGGCTGAACCATATTTACACAGTAGCGGTCGGCGGTGGGAGTAGCTACTGGGCGGTGATGTGGGGAGGGGGAGGGGCCGGGTGGGAGGTAGTAATGTATGGATTATGGATGATTACAGGTAAGTAAATATATAAATAAATAAAACTAATTTTGTTGCGTGCACTGCATCGCATTTGGGGATTTCACATTTCGGCAGCCGCTACTGTATTTACAACGATATGGTGCAGACTTTTGTTTCCCCCTGCACTGGTGTTCAACTAAGCAGTGTAGAGCCAAAGCAGGCACCCTTTCACCATAGTGCTAGGGTGTCTGCGTGCAGGGGAAAGATTGTTTATGTATATACATAAACAATGTTTAAATGCCATTTTGTCACTTCTACGTGTGCAGCTTAATGCAGCACACATGGAAGTCACAAAATTGATTTTTTAAAAATAGATTGTTTGTGTACAGGAAGGGTGACCATCCTGTGCATAATCATTCCAAGACATTTTCCTTTTCCCATGTATGCTGCACAAGGCAACACACATGGAAAAAGCATAGCGTAAAGGGGGCCTTATTTACAAGGCAGCGTTACTTATAAATAAGTCAATGCCCCTATCGCCATCACAACGTTGTAAAAAGTGATGTTGTGGTGGCGATAGGGGCTTGTACATATACCCCTTTTTTGCCCAAACTTTTAAATAAGTGCACTTCAATTCTGGGAACTTGGGGCCCGATTCACAGAATGAACTTAAGACTAAATCCTAAACTTACTACTATTTGGTATTCACAGAATGCACTTACTACTTTCGGGATTCACAGAGTGAACTTACTACTTTCGGGATTCACAGAATAAACTTACTACTTTCGCTATTCACAGAATAGATTTAAGACTACTAACTCTAAATCCGAAATCGGGGAGTAAATTCCGGCCCGGAGGCGGAGCTTCCGGCTTAGGGGCGGAGCTTGCGGCCCGGAGGCAGATCTTGCGGCCCAGAGTTGGAGATTTCAGCATGGCAAAAATCCTCACCTCCGAGCCGGAAGCTCCACCTCCAAGCCGCAAGCTCCGACTCCGGGCCGCAAGCTCCGCCCCCAAGCCGGAAGCTCCGCCTCTGGGCAGGAATTTACTCCCCGATTTCGGACTTAGAGTTAGTAGTCTTAAATCTATTCTGTGAATACCGAAAGTAGTAAGTTTATTCTGTGAATCCCGAAAGTAGTAAGTTCACTCTGTGAATCCCGAAAGTAGTAAGTGCATTCTGTGAATACCAAATAGTAGTAAGTTTAGGATTTAGTCTTAAGTTCATTCTGTGAATCGGGCCCTTTGTTTTTGAAGAACATTAGTAAGCATCACTCTCACAGTTCTACTACCAAGCAACATTTATGTTATTAATCACCTCTTAAGGTGAGCAGAGAAAGAGCCTTCTACTATACTTTGTAAACTTAGAATGTGTGTACTGCAGGTTATATATTTTCATCTAATAATGTTTTAGGATATTTATGAAACCGTGCAGCCAGAGAGAATATTTGTGTTACCAACATTTGTTTTAACTTTTAGATCACTAGAGGGAGCCATAGACCATCAGATTACAAGGTTTACAGAAGAGTCTATTTCTTGTTTGTGAATATGGACAATGAGGTAAACTGTTGACAGAGTGTTGCTAAAAGCATAGCGTGTTTATATTTTACTGAACCATTGTACTATAGAGTAGTAATCATTGGTATTGAAAGTATAATTGTGTATTTCTGTTCTTTTCACAGAATACAGTAATAGTGATAGATCTGAGAGAGGTTTCCTACAAGAAACAGCACATGTCAGAAGCAGTTGTCACCATCTCATGCACCAAGACGTTCAGTGGTCCAGTGCGTTTTGTCTTTCTCTGTGTTTCTTCCTCCACTTTCCGCTCCCCCTTGGGACCATTTTTGGGCACAGTGCTATTCTAATCATTGTTGCTGAGAAAGGGCACTGGGGGTATTGGGTAATATCACCTCTCCCCAGAGGAACAACCTGGAATTCAGGTGAGTGACTTGTAACAGAAAACAAAGCACAAAAATGCAAGTTCCTTTTGGGAGACATGGATCAAGCTCAAATAGATCCCTGTGATTTAGCTCATATTTTATCGGCTGATACATCCAATGATACTAATTTGGGCAAAGTAGTACAAGAGTTACAACTAGAAATGCAAGATATGCAATTGCTATGCTATATTTTACTATTAAGCAGGCAGCCATGATTGGGATTACCTTGCAGACAACAGGATCATGATTTGAATGTTGCAGTTGGTGCAGTAGAACTGGGCCCAAAAGCTGTCAGAACTCCTCTAAATACATAATATCGCTGTAATGGGCTACTAAACAGGCAATCACAATTGCAATTACCTTGCAGTTAATAGAGACTTGATTTGAATATTGGAGCAAGTGCAGTGGCATCGTGGGCCAAAAGCTCAAGGGACCCCACTAAACCCAGATTATTGCTACAATTTAAAGCTTAACAGGCAGTCACAAGTGCAGTTACCTTGCAGACAACAGGGTCATGATTTCAGTGGTGCAGCAGGTGCAGCTACACCAGGACCAAAAGGTCTAGGCACTCTACTAAACACCTAAAATTGCTATATTTTACTTCTTAAACAGGCAGTCACAAGTGCAGTTACCGTGCAGACAACAGGGTCATGGTTTGAATGGTGCAGCAGGTGCAGTAGCACCAGGTCCAAAAGTTGTCATAAATCCCCAAAACACAAAATACTGTTATATTTTACTACTATAAGGCAGTCACAATTGCAGTTACCTTGCAGTTAAATGGGGCATGATTTGAATGATGCAGCAGGTGCGGTGGCACCAGGGACAAAAGTTGTCATAACTCCACTAAACACTAAATATAGCCATATTCTACTACTAAAAAGGCAGACTTAAGTGCAGTTATTTTGCAGGCACCAGTCTCATGATTTGAGTGGTGCAGCAAGTGCAGTGGCACAGGGCCAAAAAGTTGTTAGAACTTCTCGAAACTCTAAATATTGCTACATTTAACTAGCAAATAAGTAGTTACAAGTGCAGTTATCTTGCAGGCACGAGGGTCCTCATTTCAATGGTGCAGCAGGTACAGTGTGACCGGAACCCCATTAAACACCAAATATTCTAATATTTTACTGCTAAACAGGCAGTCACAACTACAGTTGCCTTACAGGCAAAAGGGTTATAATTGGAATGGTGCAGCAGGTGCAGTGGCACCGAGCCAAAAGTTGTCATTACCCCTCTAAACACATAATATTGCTATTACATCATTTTCTTTTATTATTTTTCTTTCATTTCATTTTTTCAAAATGTTGATATTACTTGCCCATACTATACCATTAGTAATAGCACATTATATTGTCTTTTTGTACATAAACAATTCATAACACTTTAAGACTTTCTGTAACTTACATTGTACAACTAATCAGCAAGCTACAACTTACAACAAAAACAGCTTATTATTTATCACATAGGCAAAACCTAAAACATTTGTCAATGCTTGTTTAAGAATGAAAACACTTCTTACTTGGATCCCAATTTCAAGTAACTGTTCATACCAACCAGAGAAATGTTCAAGTCCTTCAACAGGCTGCATTTCAAAATAGCAGGCAAGAAGGGTGAGCATTGTTTTTTGAACAATTTAGTTTTTTCTTTAGTTTTTTCTTTATCTACAGTACTGGCTCAGAAAATGTTATTGCAGATTCCTTGTCTAGACGATATCCTGAATCAGAAAGCTCTAGGAGTTTTGAGAACATCATTGCTTCTCAGGCTTTCATATATGGAACTACTTCCACATTTTCAAGACTATTTGTCAAGAAAACAAAGATGTTAAACTTTATGATTTAGAAAGATATTTTCCTTGATTTAATTTAGATCATACAAATAGTCTGATATTTGTTAAAATGAAACTCTTAATTCCTTCCAAACAATCACACAGGATTATACTTCAGCTCTGATTCATAGATCTCCAGATACAGAGGAAGAAGACTTACTGAAGGCTTAATCCGAATGAATTTCTGTTGGCCAACTCTTCATCATGTCACAAGTTTTGTCAAATCTTGTAAAAACTGCAGCCAAAAAAAATCTGAACCACATAGAAAAACAGGTTTATTTTTGACATCAGAAATTATCTCCAACTCTTGGAAAATCATCTCTGCAGACCTTACAAGGATTTATCTCCAACTAAGAATTGCACCACAATAATGGTAACCATGGATATGTACACTAACAAGGATAACTTTTCTGATCTTTCCAAATTACCCACTGCATCTGAAATGGCTGAGATATTCTACTCTGACATGTTCAGGCATCTTGAATTACCTTTAAAGATCATCTATGATTACGGTCAGTAGTGTGTATCTACATTTTATAAATTTCTGGGTCTTAAACATGGCCTTCAAAGAGCTCTAACTTTAGGCTTTCATCCTCAAACTAATGGACAAACTTAAGGCTTAAATCAAACTCTTGAAGAATTCATAAGGTGTTACATCTCCCCTGCTTCTTAAGACAACTGGAAGACTCTCCTACCTGCAATGGAGTTTACAAACTGTGGGGCAGATTTACAAGACACTGACGCGTCTCTGCATTTTAGCAGAGTTGCGTTGGTTTAATTTTGTCAGCCAAAAAAAACCTTGCGCCACCATGTATGTGTTGCGTTTACAATGAGATGCATCGTGGCACAAGGATTGACAAATGCGTCACACATCTGTTGGTGTGAAGGTAACACATTGCTGGAGTCATGTTGCAAGCTCGATGCAACTCCAGCAATGCTCAGGAAGGCCTATTCCTATTGTGCTGCATCACTCCTTACGCCTACTTCAAGCAGGCGTAAGGTTTTGACGCAGTGGCGTCGTAGAAGTGACACCGTGAAATCTTATAGATTTCACTGCGTCAGTTTTGTGAGGCTTTCTTGCGTTGAAACGCCCACCCTGCATACATTATACCTGTCACAGGTATAATGTGACGCACAGCTTTACAACGTGTTGCATCTCCCTAGATTCGTCACATAGTAAATGTGTCACAATGTGGTGCATTGTGTACAATGCCGCTGCGTCACAAAAGTGACGCAACAGCAGCGTAAAAGTGTCGCAAGGGCTTGTAAATCTGCCCCAAAAATTCTACTTACACCTCCCAATGGTTTTGTCGACACTTTTTGATCTATCTGGATACCACCCTCAAACATTTCCAGATCCCCTGAAGACAGATGATCCATACCTGCAGTGCAAAATTCAATGGAAAGGTTAATGAAATTCCAAGAGAAATTAATCCAGAAATTGCAGATTATTAACTCTCAACATAAATAAAAGCTCAATTGACATAGGCTACCAGCTCCCACGTATAAAATAGGAGACAGGTTATGGTTATCCTCCATCATTCTATCTCATCCCATCAGTTGATCAAAGTTTTCTTGTAGACATTATGGGCTGTTTGAGATTTCTAAGATCTTTAGTCCACTCATAGTACGATTCAAGCTTCCCGTTTTCCGCAGGGTTCATCCTTCCTTTTACATTTCTCATTCATATCCTTCTCCCCTTCATAGAGGTCCTCAGATTAAAAAGAGATCTTCTCCCATACTTGTTGATGGGCAACCAAAGTATGAAATTCAAGATATCTGTGACTTCTGGTACTTCAAAAGAAAACTCCACTATCATGTTGACCCGAAGGGGTATAATCCTTGCAACCATTTTTGAGAACCAGCAGCACAGGTTCATGCTCCCCTTTTGGTTAAACAATTCTATTTAAAATTACCCCCTAAACCAGGAGCTCCAATAAGGGGGCATACTGTAAGGGGTTTCCACTTACTTTTACTGCTGCAGCAATGCATTTGCGTTCTAGGCTCTCTCACGGTTTCCACACATGTGCCTCGGTTGGGCATGGGCTCTGCCACCTCTTCATGAGACAGGCAGCTCCTGCCGCCTCCACCCTGTTAGCAGTCTCAGGATGCCTCAGAAACCTCCAGAAGCCACGTTGTTTGCCATTTCACATCTCACACACTAGGCATTTTGGGGCAATTCTAAACCTAAATGCTGACATGTCACAGTGTTGCATGCAGGGTGGTTTTAGTACAGTAATAACTAATTTGAAGACTAGCCACCATTATTACTGTTTCTGCCTAACATGATTACTGACATGCATATGACATATTGTTGTATTGTTGGTTTAAGTGTTTTGCTACAATTATATTTCCAATCAAAGATGGCCAAACACTTACAAATAAATCACATCCTGTTTGGCTCTATAAAAGCAGGATCCATATTGAGCCCAGTTGCGTCACAATTGTTTCCATTTGAGTGCTCACTCACTGGACTTTGTGGATTCACTGCCTTCTGCAGTTCCTTCTTGTAAGTGCTCTTTCCCTTATTGCTTGGCCTGGTTAGCTGGAAGGGTTTTTTGGTATCTAGAGTCAACTGAATTTTATGGAGCCAATCCTAGACTTTGAGTTGCAATCTGGCGATGCCTCTGATGTGGGTAGTGTTACGGCTGGCTCTTATCCCCATGCATTAGCACTCTTTGGTGCTTACTAAAAGTAATATCCGCTAGAACAAGTGGTAGGCATATTCAGCCTGATTCATCATTCTCCCGTTTTGCGAGCCCCTAATAGCGATTCATAAGGAATCGCTATTAAGGACTTGCAAAACGGGATTCATGTAGAAATTGCATAAAGAATTGCGATTCCTACACATTCCTTATTTGCGATTAGCAAATTGCTAATCGCAAATAAGGAATAACTCCCCATTCATTCCAATGGGCCAAAAGGCCCATAGGAATGAATGGGGAGTATTCCTTATTTGCGATTAGCAATTAGCTAATCGCAAATAAGATAGCGATTTAAAGGGTGCCAGGGGTGTCCAAAGGACACACTGTAGCACCCCTTAAATGCAAATTGAAACAGGTGTTGTGCACACACATGTCCAAAGGACATGTGTGTGTGCAACATGCAACTTAGAAAAATGCTTTTAAAAGCATTTTTCTAAGTTTTCGCTATTTACCACGAGGTTTGACCTCGCGGTAAATAGCGGGCCGAAATTGCGAATTCGCAATTTTCAAATGGATGATGAATTGCGTTAAAGGAATCTCAAATAGAGATTCCTTAAATGTAATTCCTCGCAAAATAGCGAAATCGCTATTACCGATTTTTGCATTTGGGATGATGAAAAAATAGCGCTCGCAAAGGGCCAGATTCTCAGAATCTGGCCCTTTGCGAGCCGATTTCGGCTTGATGAATCAGGCTGATTGTCTTTTACTATTTTTATTTAACTTTTTTACTGGCGTAAAGGAGTAATTTACTTTCCTGATGCATTACTTTTATTTTATTTTCTGTCAAACACTTTAATTTAGCTATAATGCATGTTGTACAATATGTCAGTCCCTTTATTTCTGCTTTCATGCATGTTGTACAACATAGGCACATGTGCGCTAACTGTTCGTTGCTGCCGCACCGCGATGTGCCAACAGTGGTCAACGTGGAGCAGACGTCAGCACCCCACTGTCTATGCACGATTTTAGTAAGTTCCAGCTCTGCTCTATAAAAGTCTGCAACGCGCTGATGACTTCGCTTGGCTTCAGCACTGTCAGTCATTTACCTGCATTCCTGTCGCCAGCAACGCGTCCTGTCTTCCGACGTCACTTTCTCCACATCACTTACTGCATTCTGGTCTTCTTTCCAGCTTCATCTGCAGGCAACTAGTGGCGTCTCCTCATCACCTCCGTTTACCAGTCCTGCCCCCCCCCCCACACCCCCTCGCCCGTGGGAAGTGTGCTTCCTACAAAAAGGAAAAAGAAAATTGAGCAACCTGGTATTCTCTCCTCGATATTTTGTTTTGAAAAACATTACAGGTATTGCTTCATTTCTTATCTATTAAGCGCCCAGACTGTGATACTGAAAGATGGTGCACTGTTACTCTGTGAACTTTGGGGCATATTATCAAGGGGCTTTATCTCCGCTTTTTTGGCTTTAAAAGCCAAGAAAGCGGAGATAAACTTATCTCCCTATTACCAAGCTGTCGCTAACACCAGTTAGCGACAGCTAATAGGAGATAGTGACCATCTTGGGCCCCGCTTTGTATGTCAGTGATATTTATCACTAATGACATGCAAAGTGGGCGTGCCAAGATGTTAGCGACTGAAAACAGTCGCTAACATCGCTATCTCCTATTACCAACTTTTGGAGATATTCGCGCTAAGCGCGAATATCTCCAAAATCTAACACTTGCCCAGGAGCAGTTCTTAGCCATGTTATCCAATGGGAGGTGGATAACATGGCTAAGAGCATTTGCTCGATAATGCATGAATATCGCTGACTTTTCAGCGGTATTCATGCATTGCGGCCGTTTTTTATCGCATTTGCGATAAACCTTGCTAATAGCAAGGTTTATCTGCGATAAAAATCGCCGATGTGCGGCGATAATTTTTGTCTCTAAACAAGTTAGAGACAAAAATTACCTCTATTGGTTGGTAATATGCCCTTTTGTTTCGCCAAAACTTTAAATCAATGCACTTCCATTCTGGGAACTTTGGGGCATATGTTCAAGGAAGTGGCAGAGTGAGGCATTAGCTGTCATGGCTGAACGCCTCACTACGCCACTTCAGAAATGCAAGGCTGAACTATATTTACACAGTAGCGGTCGGTGGTGGGAGTAGCTGCCGGGCGGTGACGTGGGGAGGGGGAGGGGGGGGCCGGGTGAGAGGTCGTAATCTATGGATTATGGATGATTACAGGTAACTAAACATATAAATAAATAAAACAAATTATGTTGCGTGCACTGCTTTGCATTTGGGGATTTCGCATTTCGGCAGCCGATACTGTATTTACAACGAAATGGTGCAGACTTTTGTTTCCCCCTGCACTGGTGCTAAACTAAGCAGTGTAGAGCCAAAGCAGGCACCCTTGCACCATAGTGCTAGGGTGTCTGTGTGCAGGGGAAAGAGTGTTTATGTATATACATATACATATAAACAATGTTTAAATGCCAGTTTGTCACTTCTACATGTACAGCTTAATGCAGTACACAAGGAAGTCACAAAATAGATTTTTTTTAGAAGATTGTTTGTGTACAGGAAGGGTGACCATTCTGTACATAATCATTCCAAGACATTTTCCTTTTCCCATGTATGCTGCACAAGGCAACACACATGGAAAAAGCATAGCGTGAAAGGGGGCCTTATTTACAAGGCAGCGTTACTTATAAATAAGTCAATGCCCCATCACAACGTCGTAAAAAGTGATGTTGTGGTGGCGATAGGGGCTTGTACATATATCCCTTTGTTTTGCCCAAACTTTTAAATCAGTGCACTTCAATTCTGGGAACTTTGTTTTTGAAGAACATTAGTAAACAGCACTCTCGCAGTTCTACTACCAAGCAACATTTATGTTATTAATCACCTCTTGAAAGTGAGCAGAGAAAGAGCCTTCTACTATACTTTGTAAACTTAGAATGTGTGAACTGCAGGTTATATATTTTCATCTAATAATGTTTTAGGATATTTATGATACCGTGCAGCCAGAGAGAATATTTGTGTTACCAACATTTTTTTAAACTTTTAGATCACTAGAGGGAGCCATAGACCATCAGATTACAAGATTTATAGAAGAGTCTATTTCTTGTTTGTGAATACGGACAATGAGGAAAACTGTTGACTGAGAGTGTTGCTAAAAGCATAGCGTGTTTGTATATTACTCAACCATTGTACTATAGAGTAGTAATCATTGGTATTGAAAGTATAATTGTATATTTCTGTTCTTTTCACAGAATACAGTAATAGTGGTAGATCTGAGAGAGGTTTCCCACAAGACACAGCACATTTCAGAAGCAGTTGTCATCTTCTCATGCACCAAGACGTTCAGTGGTCCAGTGCTTTTTGTCTTTCTCTGTGTTTCTTCCTCCACTCCCCCCTCCCTCCCCTCCCCCCCCTCCGGGACCTTTTTTGGGCACGGTGCTATTCTAATCATAGTTGCTGAGAAAGGTCACTGGGGGTGTTGGGTAATATCACCTCTCCCCAGAGGAACAACCTGGAATTAAGGTGAGTGGCTTGTAACAGAAAGCCAAGCACAAAAATGCAAGTTCCTTTTGAGAGACATGGATCAAGCTCAAATAGATCCCTGTGATTTAGCTCATACTTTATTGGATGATACATCCAATGATACTAATTTGGGCAAAGTAGTACAAGAGTTACAACTGGAATGCTTAGACTTAGAGAAGAAAATCAGGAATTAAGAAAGGAGTTGGTTTGCTATAAACCTAGACAATCCTTAAAACAATTTTGAAAGATCCTTAAAACATTCCTTTACTTTTAACACACATACTAGAACTTCCCCCACAGATTCCAATCTAGAGCACATACCTCCCATGCAGGTTACAGTAGCTCTTCCTACACACCCATCCCTTTAGCTACACCTGAACGTTTCGTTGGAGATAATACTAAGGGGTAGATTTACTAAAATTTTGCGCCGTGTTTGCGTCCCAAAAGCTACACGAATCGGTGCAAAATTTTTTTTCCAGATCAACTTTCCAGCGCTAAACTTGGCTAGCGCTGGTTATAATGTAAAAGTAATGCCAAACAGCATATAGCGCTGCTTTGCATTACTTTGTGCCATGGTGGCTTACCAAGCTGCCATGCAACCACCCAAGATTTCTCACGCTAAACCCAATTTACTTAAAACAGTACATTGGGTTTAGCGTGAGAAAACTGCGCCTTTTTAAACCAGGTTCAAAGAAGGAGAAATGCTTTCATTGCTCCGTACTTTTCAGACTTTCCAACTTTGCATGTGTGCTGCACCGTGCAGCACACATACAAAGTGGGAAACGCTTTCCCTTGTGTCTAGAATAGTATTTTGTACACAAGGCCACCCTTCCTATACAAGACCTTTACTATTCTCACACACACCCTAGCGCTATGGCTCTAAGGTGTGTGCGTGGTGCACGGCAGCTGTAATCAGTACCGGCACAAGAAAAAGGGGAGGAGAGAGACATATATTTGAAGATATGGAGCTCTCCTACTCACCCCCTTTTGTTCCGCTTTCTTCGCCATAAGTTGGCAGGGTATGCTCAGACGTGAGTCCCTTGCTCACTTTGCCACTAAATTCAAGCAAGCCGGGCTGAAGACGGCTGAAATGCCAGAAACCGGTCCTCGGAAGCTTGTTTCCGGTTCTAGGAGGGCATGGCTTGGCAGTTCGGGCTGGACTGTTCCCATGAGGCACAGGGTCCGACTGATTTGCATATGGCCATGTATGAACTGGGGTGGCAGAGTGGGCTAAAGAACGGTGATGGATTAAACCCAGATCTGTTGACTGGGTGTGAGTGTTTGATTGGTTCAGATGCTCCGTCCATCACCACCCCCTTTTGTACCACTTTGTTTGCCATAAGTTGGCAGGGTATGCTCAGACGTGAGTCCCTTGCTCACTTTGCCACTGGATTCAAGCAAGACGGGCTGAAGACAGCTGAAATGCCAGAAACCGGTCCTCGGAAGCTTGTTTCCGGTCCAGGGAAGGCATGGCTTGGCAGTTCGGGCAGGACTGTTCCCATGAGGCACAGGGTCAGAATGATTTGCATATGGCCATGTCTGAACTGGGGTGGAAGAGTGGGCTAAAGAACGGTGATGGATTAAACCCAGATCTGTTGACTGGGTGTGAGTGTTTGATTGGTTCAGATGCTCCGTCCATCACCTCCCCCTTTTGTACCACTTTGTTCGCTATAAGTTGGCAGGGTATGCTCAGACGTGAGTCCCTTGCTCACTTTGCCACTGGATTCAAGCAAGCCGGGCTGAAGACGGCTGAAATTCCAGAAACCGGTCCTCGGAAGCTTGTTTCCGATCCAGGGAAGGCATGGCTTGGAAGTTCGAGCTGGACTGTTCCCATGAGGCACAGGGTCAGACTGATTTGCATATGGCCATGTCTGAACTGGGGTGGCAGAGTGGGCTAAAGAACGGTGATGGATTAAACCCAGATCTGTTGACTGGGTGTGAGTGTTTGATTGCTTCTGATGCTCCGTCTAACACCACTCCCTTTTGTACCACTTTGTTCGCCATAAGTTGGCAGGGTATGCTCAGACGTGAGTCCCTTGCTCACTTTGCCACTGGATTCAAGCAAGCCGGGCTGAAGATGGCTGAAATGCCAGAAACCGGTCCTCGAAGCTTGTTTCCGGTCCAGGGTAGGCATGGCTTGGCAGTTTGGGCTGGACTGTTCCCATGAGGCACAGGGTCAGACTGATTTGCATATGGCCATGTCTGAACTTGGGTGGCAGAGTGGGCTAAAGAACGGTGATGAATTAAACCCAGATCTGTTGAATGGGTGTGAGTGTTTGATTGGTTCAGATGCTCCGTCCATCACCACCCCCTTTTGTACCACTTAGAATGCCTCCTATATCACAGCGCTCCAGGACAGTGGACCAGAAAAAACAAAATCTCCTGAGGAGGTGGTGGCTAGATTCACCGCCTTCTACTTTCAACTTTATACCGCCGGCGCTGTGCCTTCGCGCAACCAGCGTCCTTTCATAAAGCCTTCACACCCCTTCTAGTCCCGCACCTTGCTGCTATGTATAACGACTCCTTTGAGTGCGGCCACTTCCCTCCCTCACTCCGCGAGGCCCTATTAACGCTTCACCTGAAGCCTGACAAGTCCCTGGAGCTCCATGACTATTACCGCCCTCTGACTCTCATCCACATCGATAATAAGATCTTTGGTAAGTTGTTAGCCTCCTGCCTTCGTCTGCTCATACCCCTGACAGCTCGCCCAGACCAGTCCGGTTTCATCCCCAGCCGCGCCACATCACACAATCTCCCGACTATATTCGCTGTCCTCCATCAAATCAACCCCGCACTCCCGGCCGCGGCTGCCCTCTTGGACGCCACCAAAGCTTTCGATACTCTTGAGTGGCCTTTCCTCTTCTACCTTCTCTCTTGCTTAAGCTTTGGCCCGGTCTTTCCAGAAAAGTCCACCTTCTGTACTCCCTCCCCACTGCCCCCCTTCGGATCAATGGGCAGATCACGAAGCCCATCCCCGTCGCTAGGGGCACGAGGCAGCGATGCCCACTCTCTCCCATGCTCTTCGCTGTAGCAATGGAGCCCCTCGCCACCAGGCTCCGGCAGCATCACACACAGAGGGGTCTCGACTTTGCAGCTCGATCCTTGGTCGTCTCTATGTGCCCAGACGACGTCACACTATATGTCCGCAATCCCCAGGAGAATCTCGGCCCCATGGTCCGCAAGGTCAGGTGGTGCGCTTCAGGGGTTTATCTGGCATCCAGGTCACCTGGGGTAAGTCTATTATTTTTACCCTGATGGACGCCACTGTCCCCTTCACTCCAGATTACCCTTTTGTATGGGCGTTGGAATCCACTAGATATCTGGACATCGTGCTCAACAGGACGTGGATGAACTCTGGAAGGGAAATTTCGCTCAGGTGGTGGACTGGTTGGAATCAAAGATCCACCTCGAGCGACGGCTGCCCCTGTCCCTGGCGGGGCACATAGCCGTCACCAAGATGGCAGTGATCCCAAAGTTTGTGTACCTATTCTTGAACATCCCCATCCCACTCACGGCTCATTGATTTGTGCAAACTTTGCTCCCTTATAATCACTCATGTCTGGGCCGGGTGTCAGCCTAGAATCTCATATAATATTCTCACACATCCTTCATCGCGTGGCGGACTGGATGCCCCAGATTTCAAACTATACGCCCTTAGTGCTCAAGCCAGCTTCCTTCACTTCTGGCTGCATCCAACACCTTTCCATCCTCACGTGGCGGTGGAAGCTGATCTCGCAGCCTCCGGCCGCTCCCGACAGCTCTCATTGTCCCTGCAAAACCCCGGCGAGGAGAGATCGACATGGTAGATACCTTGCGCTGGGCCATGGCCGGCCTGCGGAGATACTCTGGCTCAAGCATGCTCTTAGCCAATGCCATGCCCCTCGCACACAATCCGGCATTCTCCCCTTTGCAGACTGCCGGGATGCTTAAATGTGCGACCTGCATGGGGCTGGCCACGTTATCGGACCTTTACCCTGACAGTGGCTTTTTTTCCCTTCCAGCCGAGTCCGGCCCCATGGACACTCTCCTGTATTACCAACTTAGAGCGTCTTGTAGGGAGATACACCCCACATTTCCACCAATTCCTCCTTTGATGGCTGTCCTCGACTTTGCATTAACTATGGGCGAATTTTGCGAAATCGCTAAAAAATCCGCGAGTTCCCGTGAAAATCCGCCAACTCGCGGATTTGCATCTGGACCACGTGTGTCTGTAACTTTGCCACCGCGCCGAAAGGCACCGAGGTCCCTCGAGTGAGCTGTCCATCATAGTGAGGAAAGGGCGGGAAGAAATTGCATCAGAGACCGATTAAAGCACCAGATGAGGAGAAAGCAGTCTCCTGTTCACAGGAAGTACAAGGGGATTGCGCTAGAGAAACTCGTGGATGCAAAGACCTCCATCAAGGATTACATCTAATTGTAGGCGGTAGATATGGGGAGGAAGCACACCTGCCTAGCCTCCACCGCGCTCACTAGTTGTTTGGGCTGATTATAATTTGTTACTGAATTTGAGCTTCAACTCTGGCACCAGGTTTATTTATATCTGTAAGTGCTTCCTGTTGAGGTTTAATTTTTTTGACAGGAGCATCGTACCAGAATGAATCCTGCCTGCATATTTATCCACAAAGATGCCACCGTGTTGTGCCATACCTCTACTCAACTGGAGTACTTTCTGCTGGCTAATCAGTAAGTGCTACCTCGTTGAGTAAATGTATAGTGCTTTTGCTACACTACAGCTTCATAAAGGCCCAGAAGAGTTGTGTCCAGTGACCACGTCTGTCTGTAACTTTGCCACCGTGCCGTCAGGCGCCCAGGTCCCTCGAGTGAGTTGTCCATGATAGTGAGGAAAGGGCAGAAGAAGTTGCATACCCTAGTGAGTGTGGGTTGGGGCTTCTATGCGAGTTCACAGGCCTCTTGTTTATAAAGGGTCAGAGACTGATCAGAGCGCCAGATGAAGAGAAAGCAGCCTCCTGGTCACAGGAAGTACACGGGGATTGCGCTCGAGAAACTCGTGGATGCAAAGACCTCCATCAAGGATTACATCTAATTGTAGGCGGTAGATATGGGGAGGAAGTGATGGAGCGAGATAGAAAACAAAATTTTGTTTAAACTCGCAAAGTCACATTTCCATTACATGAATAATAATATTAATAATTTGTAATGTATCGTGTTAATACAACCTAGATTAAATTTTACACATGGGGGGACTAACATGTGTGCTCATAAATGTGCATAAATGTTGCATCTTTTTGTTCGTGCAAAATAATAAAAATAATTTGTTGTTTTCGTTTTTGTCATTACTAACTGCTGCAAATCTAAAAGAGGCATGTGCTTATTTTGCTTTTCCTTGTCCATGTGATGTCATTTCTACTATTCTAGGTGCACATAAGTTTCATGGATTCATGAAGATTGGTAGATATAAACGCTGCTTTATTTGTTTGCATTTGCTAGGTAACATTAGATTAATTGGGAGGGTTAATTAATTAGTAAACCTAGGGTGGATACAGAATCAACATTATTTCTTACATTAATACTTTTCTTGTTTTTGTTTATTACTAGAAAGCATAAGTTGCCTACTTTTGGGCCTAGTTTGCTCGAGTTTGCTAAAGCTGAAATTTTCTTCTGCACAAGTCATGAGAAGCTCATTCTGAAAAAGTGTTCGTCAAAGCTGCATTCACTAAGCAAATTTGACATGCTGTCAACATTTTGTCGGACGTGGCCAAGGTCGGAAGTCAGTGATAAAAGACAATTTTGTCAACTCTAACTTGGCACCCGCGGAAATGAAATGAACACTGTGAGAACATTAATTTACAATTGTTGCAAACCAAGGAAGCTCCTGGTTGCATTCGGAAAAGACAATGGTCTTTAAGAAACGTGACCTAATGGAACTTTTGAAATGTGGGTGACATGTCACTTGTCACTCTCAACCAATGGGACTTCGAGGATTTGTGAAAACTTTCCTTCGCTTAGTTTAGCTAGCATAGAAAGGTATAAAAAGTCATGCCCTTAGGGATGGGCTGGCTGCTGCTTTCTGACTTTCCGATGAGGGTGAAGTGCTGCTGGACTTTGCGTGGAGCACGTAAGAATCCTCAAAGAACTTTACTTTATTTTCCATTTATTTAGCTTAGCTAGGGACTTAGACTTTAAAAATGCTAAACTGCTAAATCTTACTTAAAACTTTGAATTTCTTACAAAAAAAATATTTTTCTTATGAAGCTTTTCAAACATGCTTACTTCAATGCTAATAAAATTGCATTTATAAAATTATACTTTGAAATACCATAATTTAGTAAATAAAATCTTACTTTTGACAAACAAGCTGGTCTTGATTATTCAGAAGTGTAGGTTACTATTAGCTAGATCCCATCGCCAATGGTGGTCGTTTAAATGGTTAGGATTTATTCTAATGACAATATTCCTTCCGCAGATGTATAAAATTGTATATAGTTTATAAATAATGTGTATATAGGTTTAATCTGACCACCTGATTCAGTAGGCCCAAAATATGTCATGTTTATAAATGGGTCCATTAGTTAGTGTAGAATTTCGTTTATAGGTTATGAAGTTGGGTAGCGTTGTTTATGATATATTTTCTATAGGCCGCTGGATCAATTCTCTGGTAGCAGAAATTGATGGTTGCTAAGGGTAACCAAGGTAATATGTTGGTTGCTAAGGGTTACTAAAGTGTTATGGTATGGAAATAGGATCGATGTTTTAACACATGTTGAGTTTGTTTTTCGTGCTATCCGTAAGCTATACCGGTATAGATTGTGTGGCGAGAAATTAGTCACGCAAGTCATCTGTTCTGTTTGCAGTGATATCGCCTGAGTATCACAAGAGGTACCGCCGTGTACCATAGTGTTGTCGCCGTGCAGCACAGTGTTAGGGCTAGGTGTGAATCTTGTAAAGTGAGGGTTTTCTAAGAAATTAGAGCAGCATGAGAATAGGGACAAAGCGCCTTCCATAAAACTCACTGTGATAAAAGTATTAGTTATATCCGAGCTTGAATGAAGGGCAGAGTAGCGTCGGTGCATGATTATCTATAAACAGGTTAGAGTCCTGTAGGGGTACATGTTTTATATCTATAAACAGGTTAGAGTCCTGTACGGATAACGTCGTTATTTTGCTAACGGTGCATGACTTCTATAAACAGGTGAGAGTCCTGTACGGATTTCATGTGTGTTTGAAATTAGGGAATTTTCCGTGTGAAAGTGCGAATTTGATTTGTAATTTATGTTCAAGTGGAACTCTTAGAACTGTCACTTCGCGGTGCGTTCAGAGGAAAACGAGTTCATAATTTTACGTGTTAGAAGGGTGGGGTAAGAGTTACTCTACCGACGATTGAAAATTATCCTTAGTGTGAATAGCGCCGACTATTCCGAAGTGTGGATACTTGAATGTATGTAAACTATCCTAAATAGTGAAACGAACAGATGAGTCCTTATTGTCATTGTTTAAGAATTAATTTACACTGAAAAGTGTCCTTAAAATGGCGCTGTGAAAAGATTTTGTGAAGGAGGGGTAAGCGCTAGGAGTGAGAAGCGAAAAACTGCAGCTGCTGTGTACGTCACAGAGCCGCGCTGGGATTGGGTGACCTACGTCACAAGCTATACTCTGATTGGCTCTTGAGTCTCTGACGACCTGTAAGCTGATTGGTCCTTCAGAAAAACTCCATTTTTATTCGTTGAGCAGGAAACTGACGTAGCTCAACTGTCATTGGCTTGTTGGTGTGTTTCGCGCACGGATTGGTTACTTTGCGAAACATCCCGGAAATATTTTACGAACGATTTTGCGAATTAAATTTAACTTTTAAAAATGAGTTATCATTTTAAACATGTTGAGAAAAAGCCAACATTATTTCAGAAACTTAAAAATTTATTTTCACCCGACAAGAAAATTGAAACGCGAGGTGGTAAATTACTTCATAAGTATAAAACACCTGCAGCGTACATGGAAGGTGAATATGGATATCATACTGTTTTATGGTTCGATAGCTGGAAACGCTATACTAAGAACGACGGTGTTTTAACTTGGCCTGATGATGGTTCATTTAATGTAAAAGTCTTGAAAAATTTACGAGAGAAAATGAACGCTCTTATTCCAAAACCGAGACCAACTCAATTTGAAGCTTTAGTTGAGTGGGAAGATGAGATGTATCAGTTACAAAGAGAAGCTAGTGGAATCAAAAGACCTACTAAAACTCCACCTTGGAGAAGAGAAACTCATGAAGACAGATTGCGAATGTGGAGGCAGGGAAACATGAGTGAAGGATTGTATTTAATTCAGGAAATGGTCATGGGTACTCCTGCTGGGAAATCTATAGAAAGCGAATCTGAAGATGCAGTTATGGAAGAAATATACACTACAGCTAGAAAGAATCAACCTTTAAGACCTCCTAGATCATGGTCTACTCCGGTGGTTTCTACTGAAACTTCACCGAGTGCACCTCCAATTAATGAAACTCCAAAACTTTATCCAAATAATTGTGAAATTATTGAAACTCCAAGAAGACCAGAATTTGATAATGTTCGAAATGAAGGTAGACATTTTGCAATGACTCCAAGAGCAAGGGAAGCTCCAAAAGACTATGCAAGGGAAACAAGAAACGTTGAGGCTGTTGATTCTGCTGAATATTTTAAATCTAAAGAAGAATTAATTAAACGAATGACAAAAAGCATGGAAGCTGTGACAGTTCCAGTAACGATTGGTCCTGTTCAGCCTGTATTTGATCAAAGAGAATCAAACAAAACAGGGTTAACTATTCCTTTAAATGCAGAAATTCAAAAAGCTGCTGAAAAATTTTACTCAGACATATCCGAAATAAACTCTTCGAGATCGAGAATGCCAGATTTAACCTTTAATGAGGATTTATCTCCAAAAACACCAATGGGTGCTATTTCAGATGTAGGGAGTCCTGAAGTTAGGGTAACTACTCCAAAACTTGATGTGGCTAAATTAAAAGCAAATATCGAAGAATTAATAATTGGAACAATTGGTCCAGATAGTTTAAATTATTATCGAGATGATGAACTACTGTTCATTTGTAAAAGTATTCAGTGGAAAACTAAAAATAAATATGATCAATTAGAAGATCTAGCAGCGGAACTTGAAATCGATGTGAGTAAACAAAAGAATTTTGCAAAACATTACAGACTAGACTTTTCAGAAAGTGACATTGAGAGTTTGAACTCAATGGGAAGAATAGTGCATATAAAAGATTTGATTGTTTATATCAAAAAGCTGGGAGAACTCAATAAATGGAGAGTAAAATGGACGAAAAAGAAGGAAGATGAAAGATTGGAAAAATTGTCAAAACAATTTCCAATGAGAGAGATTGCAGGTGGAGGATATGTTCATGTCCCTTGGTCAAGACAGGACATACTGCTATTCACAAATGATTTTCCAAAATTGAGGGAGAAACCGGTAGAGTGGTATAGACAAGTGGATAGATTTATCAAAGTGTCAAAAGTTCTGTGGATTGATTTAGATGGATTTTTCGACATTGTCGTACCATCAGATCTTTGGACAGAATGTAAAATATCAATAAGTTGGCCAAAAACAGAACCTGAACGAATCAAAGAAACAGGTGCCCCAAATCCTCTTGTAATGGATTTTTACGAAAAAGTGATCGTTTGGATGAAAAACAAAATTCCACCCAAAGAAGTTGATTGGGTTAAAATAGAAAGGACAAATCAGGAAACAAAAGAATCAGTTCATTCCTTTTATGAGAGGTTACTGTTAATTTTTAAACAATACAGTGGCTATGAAAAATTAGATGAAAAGGACATGAGTCATTTTATCTATAGATTCGTTTATGGACTAAAACCTGAAATTGCAGACATGATCAGGAATAGCATTGTAGGATGGCAATCACTTTCTGTAGACGATATTCTGAGAAAAGCTAAGTATTGCAGTGATGAATTAGAGGTGAGACAAAAGAAGCTCAAGGAGAAAGCCATGTGGGCTCAGGTAAAAGTAGCTGAGCAACAAATTGCCAGCATGGGTAATAAGAACACAAATTTTGTTCAAACTGGAAATACGAACCAGATACAAGGAAAGCTTAAAGGTAATATTTTTCCAAGAAAATTTAGCCCAAAGATTGAGGAGTTGAAACAAAGATTACCTTGTTTTAATTGTGGCGAAATTGGACATTGGAGAGACGAGTGTCCTAAACCTCCTAGAAACTTAAAGAATCCCTTATTAAATCCACAGATGCAGAATGGTGTTGACCTGCAGCAACAGCTACAGATGCAACAGGGGTTAAACGAATTAAACATTCAGCGACAGCAACAACAACAGGTGAATAACTGTCAGGATCAATTACCACAACCACCATTTCCGAATTGTGGGGGAGTTCAAAAATATAATCCAAATGTGGGATTTCAGGGAAATGAACAAGTAATAAGACCGCAAAAACAGCAAAAGCAACAAAGGGTGCAAATGCAAAATGCTTCACAACAATTTTTGTTAACAGAAAGCCAAGACAGTGATTCTGATGATTGTTGCTGACGGTGCCCGAGAGAGGAGGAAGAGTGTGTTGTTGGAGCCACTCTTGAGGTTGACCAGTCTGGTCCATTTATAAACGGGAAAGTTAACGATGTAGACATCACTTTTCTAGTGGACACTGGTGCTACCCGTTCTACTGTTAGATCAGTGGAAATTGAAAACCTACCTCTCTCTGGGGATACCATCCAAGTTGTTGGAGTAAGCAATCAACAAATTAAAACTGATTTAACTGATCCAGTTCCAGTTGAAATTGGAAATTATAGAGACAAACACAGATTTGTGGTTTGTAATAGTAGTCCAGTAAATTTACTAGGTAGAGATATTCTGTGTAAAATGAATTGCAGAATATATTGTTCTCCTGATGGAGTTGAATTACAAACAATGGAGGAAGATGGTTTATACAGAATGACAATGATGATGATGGAAGCAGAAGAAACAAAATTGTTTCCTGCATTTGAAGAGAAAGATTTGCCTGAAGAGCTCAAAGAAACAGTGAAATCTGATATATGGGATTTTACCGGGAACGAGATGGGTCTGATGAAAAACGTAGATCCAGTAAAAATTACATTGAAACAGGGAATAGAATTTCCTAACATTCCACAGTATAAAATGAAAGCAGAAACAATTGAAGGTATTACACCTATAATTGAAAAATTAATCAAACAAGGTGTATTAAAAGAAATGGAGAGTAGTCCTTGTAATTCACCAATTATGGGAGTTAAAAAGTCAAATGGAGCATTTAGAATCGTACAAGATTTGAGAAAGGTTAATCAAATCGTTGTTCCATGTTGTCCTGTGGTTCCAAATCCAGCAGTAATCCTGTACCAAATTCCACATGATGCTGAATGGTACACTGTCATTGATCTTTGTAATGCATTTTTTACTGTTCCTTTACATCCAGACAGTTATGAAATCTTTGCTTTCAGATTCCAAGGTAAGACCCTCGGATGGTCAAGAATCCCACAGGGCTATACAGAAAGTCCTTCAATCTTTAATGAGTTGTTAAAAAGATCTTTGGAAAACTTGGACTTACCAGGTAGGTCTACGTTAGTGCAGTATATTGACGATTTGTTGATAGCTGCAAAGACAAGAGAAAATTGTGTGACAGACACAATAATACTGTTAAATCGCCTAGCAGAAGAGGGACATAAAGTGTCTCCAGCAAAATTACAATTTTGCAAACAAGAAGTAAAATACCTTGGTCACAGAATTGCAAAGGGAAAAAGGCAAGTAACAGTTAAGAGAATTAAAATGATTCAAGCAATGCAACCTCCAAGGACACAAAGACAGGTCAGAATGTTCTTAGGAATGGTTGGTTACTGTCGACAATGGATAAGTGGATTTTCAGTAATAGCAAAACCACTACAGAGACTGACAAAGTCTGATGTAAAAGATCCAATTATTCTCAATGAAATTGAGATGGAATCCTTTGAGAATTTGAAAAAGAGACTATGCCAAGCTCCTGCTTTAGGTATGCCGAATTATGAGAAAGATTTTGAACTGTATTGCAGCGAGAGAGAAGGATGTGCATTGTCTGTATTAATTCAGAGACATGGGAATTTAAAGAAACCTATTGCATACTTCTCTGCAGTTCTTGATCCCATTGCAAAAGCATTACCAGGTTGTTTGAAAGCAGTTGCAGCTACAAGTGTTAGTCTTGAACAGAGTGAAGGAATCATTATGGGATTTCCTGTGAAAGTTTTTGTGCCTCATTCAGTTGAAATATTGCTGACAAGAGGTAAAACTCAGCATCTGACAAGCAGCAGATTGACAAAGTATGAGAAAATCATACTAGGAGCAGATAATGTTTCAATTTCAAGATGTTTGAATCTGAATCCTTCTACATTACTGCCTGATTCTGAGATCATTGATAACATCGAAACAGAACTTGAATGTTTAGATGTTATGGAATTCTGCACAAAACCAAGACATGATATCAAAGATAGACCTCTAACTGAATCAGATTTTGTCTACTTTGTGGATGGCTCATGTTTGAGATCAGAGGGAGGTGTCTTGAAAGCGTCATATTCAGTCTGTACAGTTGCAGATGTTGAAGAAGCATCATGTCTTGAAGGAGTTCGATCAGCACAAGTGGCTGAATTGATTGCTTTAATTCGTGCTTGTGAAGTATCAAAAGATATAAGAGTTACCATCATTACTGATAGTCAGTATGGGTATGGAGTTGTACATGATTATGGACAACTCTGGTCTCAGAGAGGCTATATGACATCAGCAGGATCTCCAATTAAAAATGCAATTTTCATAAGGAGATTAATTGAAGCAATACAATTGCCGAAAGAAATCGCAATTGTCAAGTGTGCAGCGCACACTAAAGGAGTTGATTATATCTCAAAAGGCAATGCATTTGCAGATGAAACGGCAAAATACTGCGCAAGAAAAGGTTATTCATACAATCGGGAAAGGAGTAAAGAAACTGATTCAAATTCATTAATGCTAACAACAGTTGTAGAAACATGGAATGAGATTTGAGAATTACAAAACGAAGCAGATGATGAGGAAAAAGATCTGTGGTTAAGATCAGATTGTAGACCACGTGAAGAAGATGGAGTGTGGGTTTACAAAGATGGCAGAATAGTCTTACCAAATTGTTTAATTGCAGATATGGCCAGATTATATCATGGTCCAGCACATCTTGGAAGAGATTCTATGATTAGACTTTTCAGAGAAACTTGGTTCAATACTAAATTCAGAACAATTGCAGAATCTTTTTGTCAAAGGTGTTTGTCTTGCCAACAAATGAATCCAAACAGAAAATCATTGGTGGGGACAGGAATAATTGGTCGAGAGGGTGGTCCTTTTACAAGGTTACAGATGGATTTCATTGAAATGCCCTTACACAATTGCTTGAAATACGTTCTTGTAATCGTTTGTTTATTTTCCTACAAGACATTGTGATTCAATTACAGTAGCAAAACTACTGCTCAGAGAAATTATCCCAAGGTACGGTTTTCCAGTCACTATTGAGAGTGATGGAGGAAGCCATTTCGATAACAAACTAATGAAGTTACTTTGTGAAGCTTTGAGCATTGAGCAGAAAATACACTGTGCATACAGACCAGAGGCATCTGGGGTAGTTGAACAGATTAATGGAACAATTAAAAACAGAATTGGAAAAATGTGTCTTGAAACAGGTGTAAAGTGGACAGATGCTCTTCCACTTGTTTTGATGTCATTAAGAAGTACACCAGATAAAAAGACAGGTTTGAGTCCTCATGAAATTTTAATGGGAAGAGTTATGAGGCAAGCTTTTGTACCTGTAGGTAAACTGTTGAGCATAAATGACAGTGCTATTTTGGATTACTGTAAAAGGTTATCTGATATAGTGACTTCTGTATCTAATCAGGTGGGAACTGAAGCACAATCAGATGAGAAAGTTTTGACACATGACCTGAGACCTGGTGACTGGGTCAGAACGAAAGTACATCGGAGAAGAAATTGTCTGGCTCCTAGATGGCAGAAGCCTAGGCAAATAATTTTGATCACTACTAATGCTGTAAAATGCAAAGGATTGAAACGTTGGATTCATCCTAGTCATACTATTCCAGTACCAACTCCTGAGAGTTCTGATGTTGAAAGTGATACTACAGATGATTCTGATTCTGAAGCAGAAGGTGAAATAAATCCAGATCCTGAAGATCGACAAGAAGGTCGACGTCTGGAACCTGTATCTGTGAATGAAAATTCAACAAGAAAAGACTTGGAAATTATTGAAATCGATTCTGAAGGTGAAGAGAATCTGTTAAAAGGAAAGATAACAGAGGATTCAGTTGTTTCTATTAAAGACAAAGAAGCGAAACAAAAAGAAGTTTCAGACCAGGAGAGTATCGAAAAGCAGAAAACAAGCTCTGAAGTAAGGAACAGAAATCCAAAATCTGGGAAGTTGGAAGTAATTGAAGAAGAAGAAGAAGACGAATTACCAAGTACCAGTATTGGAAATCAGAGAAGTGTTCCTGAAGGAGTAAAACTGCCGAATAGAGAAGTTCCTGAGTCAATTGAAATTTCAGACTACGAAACTGAAGAAAGTGACGTGGATGGTGCAAGTGAAAACAGAAAGAAAAGGGCTTGGAAGTCAGAATCAAATGCTTCTGAACCAAAGAAGAAATACGTGAGAAAAGCAGACTACTGGCCTGGTGGAAGATTGAGAGTCAGGTTGATCAAGAAACCTAAAGAGCAAGTTGAAGAAATCAGTAGTCAAAAGAGTCCTGGAAAAGAAGTGGGAGTTGGAAGGAAAATTGAAGTGGTGTCGAGAAAAGGAGAAAGAATAGTGAGACCAAACCAGAAATACAAGTCTCCTGAGTGGACTTATTTAGTAATTCCACCCGTTATTGACATTTATGGTAGTAGTGAAGAAGAAAACGAAATAGAAGAAATTAGTGACAATGATTGAAGTACAGAAAATTTAATTTGGCAAAAGGCCGAAGAAAATTTGTTAGCTGACATAAGGTCGAAGAAAAACTGTTTAGTTGAAGAAATCTTATGTATGACATAAGGTCGAAGAAAACTTGTTTAGGGTTTTAAAAATAAAATTATTTTTAAAAGGGGGGTATAAATAGTTTAAGTCTTAGAAATTTTAAAATTAATTTTGTTTTTAAATTTGTGGCAAAACTAAAACTAACCAAAAATGCCTTATGTTAAGGAGAGCACTTCAAAGTGTTCTGTTTTTAAGAGATGCTGTAAGATGACTCTGGTGTGTCTGCTCATTTTAATTCTGCTCTGGTTAGTTTTAGCTGTGATCATCCCATTAGAGATGAATAGAGAATTACACAAAGTTAACATGACAAGCAAAGCTTTAGTTAGTCAAACTAAACATAGTGCATCTGCTAAAGTTATTGATCATCAACCTAACTTTCATCAAGATAAATCTATTAGTGATTTTTCAAGTAATACATTCACAAAGCTTTTGAGTGAATATGTAAAGGTAATGGATGCAAAAGACTGCTATGTCTGCGTCAAGTTACCTGCTTCTGTTTCTGAGGGAGTGACATACAATATGCTTCCTCTCACATATGGTGTAACATGTAGTGTGTTAACTAGCTTATTTTATCAAACTGGACGCTTAGAATATTACTATTCAGATTTTGACGAGATTTTTGCGAATATAAAGATTGATGGTGCTTTAAATAAGCACAAGAAAGCAAAACAAATGAGAGAATTTTTCCTCGTTACTAACGAACTCACTTATGAGTATGCTTACAAGAATAATCTAACCTGCAAATTGAGTGCTGAGGGAAAGAAATTTTTGAATATGGTTGAAGAGAGAAGAGCAATTTACAAAAGAATTGAATTAGTCAAGCAGACTAAGTCAAAATTCTGGCAAAAAGAGGATGAGAAATTAAATGGCAAAATGCTTGAAAATGTTGCAATTCACATAGATAAACCAATTAGTGGAAAGCTTTGCATTAGAAGAGATAATACACTTTTTGATAATTATTTTGTAGGTGCAAGTAACTGTGAAGATACTTATCAGATTTTGGGAGGTTGGGGATTCAAAGGTGGAAAAGATCCAATCTTCCCTGGGATTTATTTTGTTTGTGGTGACAAAGCCTACTACAACCTTCCAGACCATTGGTATGGAACTTGTTATGTGGGAATTGTTTTTCCTAAAGTGTTTCATGTTGATAGAGATTCAGAAGGATTGTTCAAAATTCATAATTATGTAAATAGAGTCAAAAGAGAAACTTTCACAGAAGTTCTGGGAGATATTTTTCAAGCTGTAATACCTTTTGTTGGTATAACCCTAAATGCAGGGAGAATTAGAAAATTGTCCACAATTGTTGACAGATTGTCAACAGACACAGCTGATGGATTTCAATTAGTGAATGTTGAAGTAGTTGCAATCAGATCTATGGTGATTCAAGATCGCCTTGCTTTAGACATACTCCTAGCAAAGGAGGGAGGAGTCTGTGGCATTTTACATGTACAACATTGTTGCACATATATATCTGATGAAAGTAAGAATATTGAGATGTACATTAAAAACATTACACAAATGCATTCTGAGATAATTCCTTTAGAAGAAGATGATTTTACAGGGAAACTTTCAAAAGGATTCCAAGCTATTAAAAATTGGTTTCATGATATTGGTAGTTCAATTCTTGGCAAGATTTTGGCACCTTTGATTATAATAGTATTCATTTTTATTTTGACAAAAATAGGTTGTTTGTTGCATAAAAGAAAGAAGCAATTGAAAGAAAAGAAAAGAATCTATAAACTTAGAAAAGAAGAGGAAAGGGAGATTGAATTACAAGAGTTACATAGAGAGCGTTATGCTAATTCCAAAGATTATGCAGAAACAGATTTTTAGGATTACTGATACAAATGAATTTGAATCAATTTCTCGGAAATTTAAATTACCAAAATTTTGGGTGTTGGTGTGGTGATTTGTTAATCACCAGATGAGGGAGTTGATGGAGCGAGATAGAAAACAAAATTTTGTTTAAACTCGCAAAGTCACATTTCCATTACATGAATAATAATATTAATAATTTGTAATGTATCGTGTTAATACAACCTAGATTAAACTTTACACATGGGGGGACTAACATGTGTGCTCATAAATGTGCATAAATGTTGCATCTTTTTGTTCGTGCAAAATAATAAAAATAATTTGTTGTTTTCGTTTTTGTCATTACTAACTGCTGCAAATCTAAAAGAGGCATGTGCTTATTTTGCTTTTCCTTGTCCATGTGATGTCATTTCTACTATTCTAGGTGCACATAAGTTTCATGGATTCATGAAGATTGGTAGATATAAACGCTGCTTTATTTGTTTGCATTTGCTAGGTAACATTAGATTAATTGGGAGGGTTAATTAATTAGTAAACCTAGGGTGGATACAGAATCAACATTATTTCTTACATTAATACTTTTCTTGTTTTTGTTTATTACTAGAAAGCATAAGTTGCCTACTTTTGGGCCTAGTTTGCTCGAGTTTGCTAAAGCTGAAATTTTCTTCTGCACAAGTCATGAGAAGCTCATTCTGAAAAAGTGTTTGTCAAAGCTGCATTCACTAAGCAAATTTGACATGCTGTCAACATTTTGTCGGACGTGGCCAAGGTCGGAAGTCAGTGATAAAAGACAATTTTGTCAACTCTAACTTGGCACCCGCGGAAATGAAATGAACACTGTGAGAACATTAATTTACAATTGTTGCAAACCAAGGAAGCTCCTGGTTGCATTCGGAAAAGACAATGGTCTTTAAGAAACGTGACCTAATGGAACTTTTGAAATGTGGGTGACATGTCACTTGTCACTCTCAACCAATGGGACTTCGAGGATTTGTGAAAACTTTCCTTCGCTTAGTTTAGCTAGCATAGAAAGGTATAAAAAGTCATGCCCTTAGGGATGGGCTGGCTGCTGCTTTCTGACTTTCCGATGAGGGTGAAGTGCTGCTGGACTTTGCGTGGAGCACGTAAGAATCCTCAAAGAACTTTACTTTATTTTCCATTTATTTAGCTTAGCTAGGGACTTAGACTTTAAAAATGCTAAACTGCTAAATCTTACTTAAAACTTTGAATTTCTTACAAAAAAAATATTTTTCTTATGAAGCTTTTCAAACATGCTTACTTCAATGCTAATAAAATTGCATTTATAAAATTATACTTTGAAATACCATAATTTAGTAAATAAAATCTTACTTTTGACAAACAAGCTGGTCTTGATTATTCAGAAGTGTAGGTTACTATTAGCTAGATCCCATCGCCAATGGTGGTCGTTTAAATGGTTAGGATTTATTCTAATGACAATATTCCTTCCGCAGATGTATAAAATTGTATATAGTTTATAAATAATGTGTATATAGGTTTAATCTGACCACCTGATTCAGTAGGCCCAAAATATGTCATGTTTATAAATGGGTCCATTAGTTAGTGTAGAATTTCGTTTATAGGTTATGAAGTTGGGTAGCGTTGTTTATGATATATTTTCTATAGGCCGCTGGATCAGAAGCACACCTGCCTAGCCGCAACCGTGTTCACTAGTTGTTTGGGCTGATATGTGTTACTGAATTTGAGCTTGAACTCGGGCACCTGCTTTATTTATATCTGTAAGTGCTCCCTGTTGAGGTTTAATTTTTGTGACAGGAGCCTCGTGCCAGAAGGAATCCTGCCTGCATATTTATCCACGAAGATGCCACCGGTTGTGCCATACCTCTACTGCAAAAAAAAATAATCTTACAATCTGAAGGTACTTACTTCATTCAAGAAGATCTTGAATTCTGCAAACAAATCGAAAGAAGTATTTGCGATTGTTACTGAGTTATCTAATCCAGACAGAGTTACAGCAAAATAAGTTCCTACTCAGTCACCTTGTAACTCTCTGAATGCTTTTTTATTTATAAAATTACTACCATTAAAGCGAGTATCCCCATCAACCCTTCCTTTGATGCTCCTCCAGCGGTCTCCAGAAACCCTCACTCTCTGTATCAATTCCTGTAAGTAGCAGAGAAGACTTTCTGAACCTGCTGATCAAAGTCAAATCTGGATCTCCTGCTAACAGTTGCCCCCTCAAATTCTGAGGGAAGCTTTCTCTGCCTGCCCTCTCTCTTCTGAATGACTCATTAAATCAGGGTTCTATTCCCAGAGCCTTTAAAGAAGCAGCAATAGTTCCTCTTACTAAAGAAACTGGTGCAAACCCTTTGGTCCTGCTGAATTATTGCCCCATTTCACTGCTCCCCTTCTTGGCCAAGATGTTGGAAATCTGTGTGGCAAACTTTCTCTGGTCTTTCATTGAACAGTCTAAATTCCTTGATTCTCACAAAGCAGGCTTTTACCCTTCCCACTCAACTGAGGCAGTAATCTTGAAATGAAGAAAGCAGACAAGGGTACTACCTAAACCCTGGTGCTCCTAGATCTATCTGCGGCTTTTGACATGGTCAGCCACGAAATTCTGGTGGACAATGCCAAGGACACAGGAATACAGGGATCCACCCTCAGATGGCTTACATCTTTCTTAGATGGTCGCTCCCAGTCAGTCTGCCTCTCCCACTTTATAGTGTCAAATATCAAATTCACCTGTGGCGTGCTGCAGGGATCTTCGTTGTCCGCCCCACCTGTTCTATTTGTATCTTCTCCCACTAATCCAGTGTCTATGAGAAAGAAATGTGTGCACTTTTATTTACACAGGTGACTTCCAACTGATTTTCACCATTGACAACACCACCGACTCCATCCTGAATTTCCAGACATCTATGCTACAGATATTCGTTACTGGATGAACAGTAATCAACTAAAGTTGAATCCTGACAAAACAGAACTGATCTTAGTTGGTGGCTCTTGCAATCCCTAGAACTCGAATTTCGGGCCTGCCGAGTTGGGAACAACTCCTGCACCATTCTCCTCAGCCAAGAGTCTTGGTGTTACAATCAATAGCGACCTCTCTCTGAAGTCCCAGATCGGGACAGTAGTCTCTAACTGCTTTTTCCAGCTTCGGACCATCAGGAAAATCAGCAGATTTCTCACCACGAAATCCCTTATTCAGGAGTTTTTCCTCTGGTTATCTCTAATTTCGATTATGCCAATTCACTCTATTTTGGTCTCCCGATGTACTTAACAAAAAGATTACAGCTGGGGCAAAACCAGACAGCTAGACTGATCTATCATCAGACACGATGGCAACACACTACTCTAATGAGAAAGCTATACTGCCCTCAGTAACACAACGCTGTGCATTTAAAATCGGATGTCTCATCTTCAAATCTCTTCACAGCATCTGCCTGGAATTTTCTTTCAAACCTTATTCAGAGGTATCGTCCCGTCCGCAATTTGCAGTCAACCCTTCCGAACCTCCTGGTTATTTCTAATTACAAATGGAAGAAACTAGGGGCCATATGAATCAAAAAAGAGTTTTGCAATTCTCAAATTGCGATTTTTAATGAATCACAATTAGAGAATCGCAAAATGCAATGTATGTACGATTTGATAAAAATTTGGTGAATCCTACATATTCCTAATTTGCGAATTGCAAATTGAGATTCGCAAATAAGGAATACTTCCCATTCATTTCAATGGGCTTCCTAGCCCATAGGAATGAATGGGAAGACATTCTCAATTTCCGATTACCAATTAGAGAATCACAAATTGAGAATGCAATTTCAAGGTTGCAAGGGTACCAAAAGGATACCCTGTGGCACCCCTGAATTATGCATGTGTGCACATTTTGATCACATACATGCCCCAAGGGCATGTATGTGCAACATATGGCACTTTAAAAAAAAAATTGTAAGTGCTTTTTTAAAGAAAATCGCAAATTACCACCAACTTGAAGTTGGTGGGACTTTGCAATTCCTTAAGGCCAAATAGCAAATTTCTGATGCTTCCAGATTTGCATTTAAGGAATCGAAATTTGCAATTCCTTAATTGCATTCGCAAAATAGAGAATCGCAAATTTTGCAATTCTCTATTTTGCGATGGCCTTTTGGGATGGTACATCCCAAAAGGCTTTTCCCAATTCGCAAACGGGCCAATTCGTAGAATCGGCCCGTTTGCAAATGGGAAAAAGGCTTGCTACATATGGCCCTAGGTGGTTGTAGATTTGCAGTCTTAGCCCCTCATTTGTGGAACTCTCTTCCCTCCAATATTCTATCCTGTACAAGCTACCCTCTATTCAGGAGACTCTTAAAAACCTGGTTGTTTTCTCAGGTAAACGAATGGCAAAACGAGCAGCAGCCTATTCCTATATTTAGCGCCAAGAAACCGTCTGGTGTATGTGTGCTCTATAAATATTTTTTAACATAACATAACTATACCTGCAGCAGCACGTAGATGAATTGCTTCACATAGGATTCATCTGTCATTCAACATCTCCCATATCCACCCCACCTTTATTGGTATCAAAATGGGATGGCGCTTTAAGAGCCTGCATAGACTACCCCATTATTAATAAAGCCACCAATAAAAACAAATACCCATTACCATTGATTCCAGTTCTTCTGGACCAATTGAGAGACTCTACCAATCATACAAAATTGACTTACATGGGGCATACTATCTTGTCCAAGTCAAAGAAGGCGACGAGTGGAAAACGGCATTCCATACAAAGTTTGGATTTTTCGAGTACACCGCTATGCCCTTTGGCCTGTGCAATGCCATGGCAGCCTTCTAATTTTCTATGAATTAAGTTTTGAGGGATTTCCTTGATGTTTGTATAATCATCTATATAGACAATATACTGATCTATTCCAAGAATGAAGATGAACACATACAGCATGTCTGTGCAGTCCTTCAGCATTTACATGACAACAGCCTTTGTGCAAAATTAGAAAAGTGTGCTTTTTATGCTCACACAGTAGACTTTCAAGGGTACATTTTATCTGCAACAGGAATAACTATGGATCCCAAAAACTTTGAGGCTATTCTCTCATGGCCAGAACTTGCAAACATGAAAGAACTCCAAAGTGTTTTGGGATTTGCACATATCTATAGGAGATTTATTGAGAATGTCTCAGAAACAGTTGCTCCCATCATGCAGGTATTATGAAAAGGAAAAAAAATCATTTGGTCAGCCACTGCAGCACAGGCTTTTAGAAAGCTAAAAGACAAATTTACCACATCAACTGTGTTACAGCATCTAGATCCCCCAAAACAATTTTTGTAGAGGTTGACTCTTCCCAAGTGGCAATAGGAGTTGTTTTATCCCAAAAAGACCCAACTACCAGTAACATGCATCCTGTCACCTTTTACTCAATAAAATAGCTCAGCATCAGAGATAAATTACACCACTGCAGAATGTGAACAGCTTGCTATAAACAAGTGTTTGAGGAATGGTGGCACCATCTCATGGGGGCAAAACATTGGGTAACAATTTTCACTGACCATAAGAATTCGCCATTTTTTAGTTCCATTAAAGACCTTACATCACATCAAATGCGGTGGCGGCATTTTTTTTTAGCGGGCTCGACCTTTTTATTACGTACCACCCAGGTACAAAGGAATTACAATCTGACTTGTTATCCCATTTTAACCACAATACAGACAGTACAAAGATAAATGACACCCCAAACATTATTCCTGCAGACACAATTGTAGCTACTGCTACAGAGAAACATTTTGTACACTTCTGCAGTCTGTCAGTAATCAGAAAAACCTTCAGACATGGGTATCTAAACTCGGTCACAGTGTAAAAAATTGAATTCTTTATCACAACAATCTTGTTTCCTTAAAAGAACTCAGAAAACAAATACTGATATGAAATCACAAGTCCCCTCTAGCAGGACATCCAGGGGTTCAAAAGACACTGGATAATTGCAAAACAAAACCTTTGGTGGAGTCAATGTCCAAAGATATAACAGAATATGTGTCCACCTGCCCCACTTGTGCAAGACAAAAAGCCAGTCATCAAGCACCAGTGGGAGTTTTACAACTGTTGCCCATACCACCAAGTCCATGGCACATAATTTGTGTAGATTTTATTACAGACCTCCCTCAAGCTCACGGATACACTACTATTTTAGTGATTGTTGATCAACTTTCTAAAATGGCTCATTTTATCCCCTTACACAAGTTAAGCTGAGCTAGTGAATTTAGTGACATCTTATTCAGCAAGTAGTGTGATTACACGAACTCCCAACAAAGATCATTTCCCAGGGCAATTTGTCTCCCGCTTTTGGAAAATATTATGCAAAGCACTAGGGACAGAGGTCACTTTGTCCTCTGCATATCATCCTGAAACTGATGGTCAAATGAAGAGTGTCAACCAAGCACTGCGACAGATTCTCCGTTGTCTTTTGACCGCAACCACAAGTCAATGGGATATCGCTTTACCCTTAGCAGAGTTCATGTATAACAACAATACTCATGCCGCTACTCATTGTACCCCATTCTATTTTCTTACTGGATATCACCCGAGAACCTTTCCAGTGCCCTTATACACCTCATTATTTACCAGCAGTTCAAGATCGTTTACACCACTTTCATAAAATTCAGGAACAGGCGAAGTAAGGCTAAAGAACAAATGAAGAGACAAACAGACAAACACAGAACTCCAACACCTCCTTATAAGCCAGGAGGTCAAGTATTTTAGCCAAAAAATATCTCAAACTAGAAGGACCTCGTAAATTATCTTCCAGATTCATTGGGCCATTTGTCATAACAGAAATGCTCAATCCTGTTTCCTTAAAATTAGAACATATGAGAGCGTCAACTAACACTAATTATATGAAGAGTGGGCATTCCCGTGCAAAAACACACGAAAACACCACTTCACAATATTTTCAACAATTAGCCAGATTGGCGATGCACTCCAAAAACAGGCAATAAGGCAGCGTTAGCAGCAGGGATTGCCTTCCACTGGTGTTAAGCAAGAAGAAAACCTGCAGTATAAAAGGGAGCCCAGCCCAGAGCCACATCTGAAGGCCAACACATGTCATGGAGCTACTGATCATGTAGCACGGAGACCCAAGAGGGCCACAACACCCAACGCCACCACCCCCGGACCACCCCCCGGACCACCACAGAGGCAGCGCAGAACAAGACAGCAGACCTTCCGAAAACACACCAGCTTCACAGACTTAATGCCAGAGGATGTCATTGCCCACTACAGGCTCAAAAGGACAACCATCCTCCACATCCTGACCCAGATTGCCCACAGGCTGACAGTGCCAACACTGCGGAGAATCAACATCCCTCTGCAGACAAAGCTGCTGGTTGTGCTGCACCTGTTGGCCTCTGGTACCTTCCAACCAACAACTGTCAGAGTCGAAGAAGTCTCACAGCCAGCCCTATCAAAGTTCCTCAGACCTGTCTTGGATGCCATCATCATCTTGGTACCCCAGCACCTTCACTTCCCCCACACTGCGCAGGAACAGCTTGAGACCAATCAAGGCTTCTACACCATAGCTGGCTTCCCGCACGTGTTTGGGGCAATTGACTGCACACATGTCCCACTTGTGCCCCCTGCTGACACTGCACACAATTACCGCACCAGAAAGCACACGCATTCCATCAATGTGCAGGCAGTAGTGGACCACCGGAGACTCTTCACCAACGTCGTCGCCAACTACCCAGGCAGTGTGCATGATTCCTACATCTTCCGAAAGTCCATCCTCTCAAACAGCGCTTCCAGGATGGCACCTATGGAAATGCACTACTCGTTGGTAAGTACCAAATGAACACACTACACACCTCAACTCCACACTCATGCAACCCACAACTGTGGGAATGCACACATTATAAAATCACATACAACATGACAAACAACATGCTCATCTACCATACACAACAACACAAGTAACTGTGGTAGTCGTGGCCAGCCATGTAGACAAACCATCCACATGATGGCACCTCTGCTACACAATTGCTAAATGTGGGGAGAGGTGATAACCAAGTCTGTGTGAAGGAGGCAAGTGACCCATGAATACGAATGTACACAATGCCAAGTGTGGCAGTGATGTGCTGGCAGACTTCAGTATTCAGAGCACAGACATATCCATGTGGACATATACTGCTGGTGTTTGTAGTGTTGTGGACAGTGGACGCAACCATGTTACCGCAGGCAATGTAGAAAACCTTGGACATGTAGCTATGTCATCCCCCCTGTAAGCGTAAGCGGAGAGGGCTGGGTCAGCATACGCCAGTCCAGCGTAGGAGTGGGAATAAATAGCCCTGTGCTCTGGGCGTGGTTCAGTTCCGGGATGGTCAAAAAGTAAATACTGAGTGTGTCTCTGTGCCCGCCATATCCTGACCATAGGCCTACACACACGTGGCCGACCAATTTCAATGGCCAATATCACATTGTCGTTGTCAGGCTTGTGGACATGCGCAGGCAGTCATGACAATGGTGTGTCTTAGGAGTGCAAGTGATGCAACTGCGCAGCGCACACAAGTAAATAGGCCCCGGGGGAGTGAGGAGTAGCTGTGAGGCAATGTAACACACATGGATGCTGCTCATTTGCCACAAGCAATACATGTCAAACGTGAATAATCCCAAAGTTGACCACATCCCACACCACTATATTAATAAGCCTGCCAACATAGAATGCAGAACCACCGTTGACACATATCTCTCTCCCCTGTCACAGGTGATTAAGGATATGCACTCTGCATGTGGATGATGACACCCCTCCGAGACACGAACACCCACGCCCAGAGGCAGTACAATGCGGCCCACAACCGCACAAGGGGCTTTGTGAAGTGCTCATATGGCTTGTTAAAGTCACGTTTCAGGTGCCTGGACATCACAGGTGGAATACTTCTGTACAGCCCGGAAATAGCGTGCAAGATGATCATTGCATATTGTGTGTTGCACAACATATGTGTACGCACCAATGCCCCATGGATGCCAGATGCACCGGATGATGCTGATGAAGATGAGGCAGGTGGACCACACCCTAGTGCAGCTACAGCAGGAATAGCCTGAAGGCACATCAATCATTAACAATTTCTTCACATGAACACATCACATTGTGACTGTCCTCAGCATCATGGGACAGGACAAAATGACCAGAGGCACAGCATGTGCAAATATATTCATTCCAACACACATTGCCTGTGTGCATGTTACTCCTCTGCATAAGCACATCACTCTGACAAGTGTGAGTGCAACATTTAATGCTAACAATCTCAGAAATGGCAATTAGATGGTGGGTGTGTCACCTCTGTACAGAGAGCCTGTTTAGGGTGTCACATATTCAAAATCCCATTTCAGGGTGTCAAAGATAGTACGTAATCCCACTCAGCAGAGTGTCACAAGTGTCCAAATTCATGACATTAAGGCTGTCATTTGTGACCAAGAAAAGACAACGGGCGTCATTTGGGCTCAAATATGTACCACCATGATGCAGAGATTGCACCCTGTGACTAGACATGACACATCTGTGTGAATTAAAATGTTTTAGTCACATTTGGTGGTGTGTTGAGGCTGGAGCCGTACAGGGCCATGCAAATCCCACTTTACATTGTTGCCCTGTGGATGGCCAGCCAAAGTCCTTTAGGGAGTGACAAGTTCATTGGTAGAGGAAGAGTTCAGTCCGCAGTCTGATTGCTGTGTCCTTGGTAACCAAACGAGATATGACAGTCCATGTCGAGGTCCAAGGTAAGTGTCGCAGAGTGTATCTGGAGACAGTGGAAGGTGATGGTGCAGAGGGCAGAACCAAGCAGAAACAGGCCATATGGCGGAGATGAATGCTACTGCTTCCTACTGACCACTAAGGCAGAATCATCTGCATCTTCAACCTGTGATGTTTCATATGCCTCACATGTCGGTGTTGTTGTTTTGTCCGCATCACTGTGTGGCAGTGACAAATCAGGGGCCTGAGGTGGAATGTCTGCCACACTGTGTGGCACTGACACTTCAGGGGGCGGAGATGTGGATGGAGTGGTAGCAGTAGCATTCATCTGTGCCAGGCCCTGTGGCAGCAATGCCATCATGAGGGTCTGCAGGGCATGGAAGAACCCAGATACCTCTTGCTGGTGTGCAGCCGTGGCAGTCGTTCTTTCCGCCTGCATCTGCTCCATGTTCTCCATGATCCTACGCATGTGTCCCAACTCCCGGCTGACATTGCTGGAGCAACTCTGACTAGACAGTTGTTCTTGTCTCAGAGTCAGGACTCCAGCGATGTCAGCCATGGATCATTGGAGAGCATGGAGCGGACTGTGGGTGTCTGTTAGTGACTGTGAGTGGTCCCTGATGGGACTTCGACACACATGTATGGTATCTAGTTTGGATGCCATGAGGTCGAACCCCACCCGCACCTTATCAGCCATCTTCTCCTGGTACCCCAACACATGGCAATGGAAGGCCATGTGTTGTTCTTGGGGGTTCTGGGAGGCAGCCGTGGTGGTGGGTGCTTCCCGCTATGTAGTCTGTGCAGGGGGTGGGGTTTCCTTGATGCGGCTGGGCTGCCCTGCTTCTGGAGGTGGGGTGCTGAGGCTGTCCATGAGCTGTTGGAGGGCGTTGGGGTCGATGGTGTGGAGGTCCTCTTCATCATTAGTGAAGATGTGTTCTGTCTGCTCTGCAAGAGGTGTTGATTGTCCCTCTGAAATGTGAAGGGGAGATGCAGTTTAACATTGAACTAGTTTACATACAGACTGCATGACAATGTGCATTGTGACTGTTTGGGAGGAGCTGCCTATTTTATGCGGGACAGTGGACATTTCGACAACATCACGAATGTGTGTTTGTACTCGTTCATTATCAACTCACATTTCCCTGCTATGCCAAATGTGATTGGCCAGTTTCTACATACAAGCAGCACCAGTTGTGTCCTCTGTTCTGTTGTGAACATGTTGCAGTTTGTACCACATTGTTGTCAATGTTGATGTGCTCTGAATGTTATGTGTGTGTGCTGCATTTTGGGAGTCGCCCCTGCAGCTCTGGTGTTGCTGCCTCTTATCCCTTTCAGGCGGTGTGCCTTTGACTTCTGTGCTTATACAGTGCTGAGATGTTGCATACTTGGGTAAATTGGGCTCTTGGTGGTAGTTGGGAGTCTGGGTCATGGTTTGTCCGCAGATGTGTTGTTGACGTCAGGGGTTGTTTGTGTACGTGGATGTGTCAGAGTGTGACCGGCTCCTTTACGGATGTGGTATTAACTCAGCCACCTCAGTGTCGTGGTGTGCAACATGTCATGATATATTGACTGCAGCCGTGCTATTTGTAATGCAGTGTCACTTGCATTTTCAGTGTTGCTCACAGACACACTGCTTTGCTGGGTTTAGCACATGTGCATGAGTTGGTTCTAAAATTTGAGGTGTTTGGCAAGGGCCCCCTCTGGGCACATAGACAACGGGGGCCTACTTGCTGTTTCTAGGTGTGCTGCATGTGCCAAGGGGATAATGGACATAATCCAGAGTCATTGTGGTTGTGCACTGTGCTATACTTAATTGTGTATGTGTGCCATTGTGCCCTTCTCCCCCGTCCCCCCAGTCCCTGGTCGTTACTCACCCTGTTGCTGTTGTGTCAGGTCATGTTGAGCAGTGACCGGTCCCCAACTCCTGCAACCGTCTCCAAACTGATGACTGTGGACACCATTCCTGCCATCTTATCCAGCTCCTCCTATGGCGCTGGACTCCCACCTCCAGTATGCATTGCTGCCTTCAGGTTGTTGCTGAGTTTCTACTTGGTTTTGCGCTTCAAATCATTCCAGCGCCTCTTGACCTCTTCCATTGTCTTCCTCAGCACTCCGACTGCATTCACCTTGTCCACGATGGACTGCCATATTCAATTTCTTGTTGCCAATCACACAGTGGAGTTGACAAACAGTAGTTGATGGTGTTCTACCACCTCCGTTATCAGGATCCTGTTTTCCTGCGGCCTGAACTGCGTCTTCCTCTTCTTCTTCTCCTTGCCCTTCCCTGTTCAACAATCATGCTTGGATTGTTAGTCAAACATGCATGCAAAGATTGCAAGCGGTTATCTGAAACCATTGAGAACATCACAAAACAATTGAAAATGCTATGTGGGCAAGATGAATTCCAGAATGAGATGGAAAGAAATCTAGACAAAATAGAAGTGGAAATAAATTGAAAAAACAGTGTAAGTTCCAGTGTGACTTAGTCGACCACCAAAAAGGACAGATTCTAACTTTTGCAAAGAAATACGATCAATTGCAAAGCTCGGCATCCACTTCTAGAACAGCTCCTTCTACAAGAAATCCTGCAAGAGTACTGAATATTTCAGAAGACCAATCAGTCACGGAGTGTCAAACAGATGGAAGTGTGAGCAGTGAAAGTGATCAATCAAGTATATCAGAACAAGATGGAGCAAAAAACTGAATTTTAACAGAGTTCACCCTAATGGCCAAAGGAAGGCAGACAACCAACAAACCAAGTGTATGTCACAGTCACGGAAGAGGAAACAGAGGCAGAGAAAAAGGAAACACAACATCGCTAGGAGACTTTGGAAGTCCAGTAGGAAGCCAAACAAGGGGCCAAGCCAAGACAAAATAATGGCTAAAAAGACTGTCATCAACCTTTCAGAACAGGAACTAAGCGACTTTGAGGTATAAATGTTATCTCTAGGGTTAACATTTTGTCCATCAAATGATTTTAATTATACACAGAGTCGCATAGATTTGTTTAATTTTATGCACAAACTGCAAATTAAGAAATGGTATGTAACCAAAGTCATTGGTAATGCGGGGAGTAGTAAGGAATGTCCAAGTACTATAAGTATTGGGAATGTGGAACTGCTCCACACCATGAATGTTTTGGCTAATGAAGATGATGTAGAAAACGATCCTTTTGTCAATTTGATGAATGTGAATGTATCCTTTGATCTCAGTACACAAAGTGGGTTTAGACCTAAATCAATTTTTCTTCCACAGATCAAAAACAATCCTATTGATGTATTTAAAAGAGGGGTAACCCAGGAATTTTTAGATCTATCTAAAAAAAAGATGGCATGGTTGGAGAAATGTAACACTGGCACAGAGTGAGGTTATTGAGAGCTTGAAAAAAGACCGTTCGATAGTCATTAAAAAATCAGACAAGGGGGGAAATGTGTTATCAAAACAAGAACACATCGAAGAAGGTATGAGACAGCTTTCTGATAAGGACAAGTATACTAGAAGTAACAGATTAGAATATAACATTCCATTAAGATTTTTCAAAAAGAGTTACCAGAATGGAGGGAAAGGGCGCTGTTGGAGCAAGATGAATATAACTATCTATTATGTAAATTCTCAAAGTTGCCGGCACTTTACTTACTGCCCAAGATCCATAAAAACCAACAAGATCCCCCTGCAAGACCAATTGTTTCTTCCAGGGGGAGTTGTCTTGAAAACACTTCTTTTTTCTACTAACAATTGTACAAAAACTTCCAACCCACGTTAAGGATATGGGAGATTTTCTGAGACGTTTAGACAACATGGAGTCGAGCAGTGAATATTCCTTGTTATCACTTGATGTCACAAGTCTTTATACTTGTATCCCACATGACTTAGGCCTAGAAGCATGCAGACATTTCCTCAAAGAAAGGTCCATTTCGTATCTCTTTTTTAAAAAGAAAATGTTATTTATAATGTTTTTCAGAAAAAAAAGGAATCCATAATCGTACAGCTTGACATCCATATAAGAATTTTCAGTAGACGGTGATGTTACACTCTAACATTCTCCTCAGTTGCCTCTCAGATATCATGTCTCAGCCACATTACTCATAAGTGTCAATAGTATACCTCTGAATACAGTGCATCAATGTCGAAGGTACAGTTATAGGAACAAGGGGATAATAAAGATACAGCATACCAGAACATAAGTGTCCATCATAAAAGTTCATTATTGATCATCAGTAGGGCATGCAGAAATAGTAAATGTCCAGATATCCATTAGAAGGAAGCAGCATCTAACCAGTATGGTGAAATCGGGATGCTAGGGAGCACAGTCTACATCATCCAACATTCACGAACCATTTATCGAGGATTAGTCGGACCCCCGTCCTCCCCACACATATCCTGGTCTAGAGGCCAACGGCTGTGTTTCAGCATACACAGATGTTTGCTCCTGACAATATATAACATCCCTTAGCCATTCCTGAAACTTTGGGGTTCGTCCCCTACCCCATCGGCAGGCCACCCTGTGCTTGGCTAGTAGAAGAACAATATCAAGGAATTTCGTATATTGCTTGGGTAGTTGTGCAGTATAGCCCAATTCCATAATCAATGGGTCTCTCTCCAGCGTGCTAGCCATATTTTTTCAAGGGCCGCCTGCGTCTGCGTCCACAACTCCCATACCGCCGGACACTCCCACACTAGATGCTGGAAGCCCACTTCGGACCTCCCACACCTTTCACACCTGTCATTATCTGATAACTGAAATCTGTACTTTTTGGCAGGGTGTAATATAAACGCTGCAAGAATTTATAATGTATTACTTTTAATCTGCAGCTAGCCGAGATATGTTCAGTTAGCTTGCAACAATACATCTATTGGTCGTCTGTCACCTCCTGTCCCAAATCCACACTCCAGTGCATGTAGGCCGATACCTCTATACCTCTTCGATGCATACGTATGCAACGGTATATACCCAAAACCAGATGCTTCCCATCCGAAGAGCTGAGCATGAAATGTAGCGTGCCAAAATTCTCCAGTTCACGGGGAAGTCAGGAAGGACTGCCCTCATTCCCTGCCTCAGTCGCACATATAAAAATACATTCAAGGGAGTGGGCTGCACACCCTGGAATAAGTGCTCCAAGGAGCGAAACACTCCTTCCTGGAACAGGTCCTCCCATGTAGCGATATGAAGTCGTTTGCACAAAGCATGAAATCCTTTTTCCTGTAGTATGACCATAGTTGGGTGATATGAGAGTGGGAGCTGTGGAGAGTACAATAAGTGGAACTCCAGGAAATCCGCCATACGCCTCCACGCATGCACTGTGCTAGTCACCGGCATGGGTGGTATCTCTATAGCGCGAGCAGGTCCATGTATGAGACCACTCAGTGGAAGAGGGTGTGCCAGACAATCCTCAGTAGCTAATTGTGGCATATATGGCGTGGGCCACATCCAGTGGTATGCATAATGAGCCTGCGCACTGTCACAGTAGATTTCGAAGTCTGGAATATCGAATCCACCCTTGTCATAGGGCTGTGTGAGGATGGACCATTTAAGTCATGATTGTTTACCTCCCCATACTAAGCGAATCAATTCAGTGCGTAAGGTTTTAAAGAAAAATGCTCTGGGATGATAGGGGGCATTGAGAGATAGGTAAAGAAACTGGGGGAGAAATACCATTTTTATGAGAGAGGTTCTGCCTGCAAGCGATAAGGGCAGAGAGATCCAGCGTGTGACATTACTAGTCAATCTTGTTATAGCTGTGCCGTAATTTAATCGAACCATTTCCTCCCTATCCCTGGACACCTGTATGCCTAAATAACGAAGATCAGAGTTACACCACTCAAGGGGAAAATCCAGCTGAAACCTGGAGACCGCAGGCATAAGTGGAAAGAATTGCGACTTCCCCCAATTTATATTGACACCTGACAGCCGGCCGAACACAAGAAATATAGTATATAATGTGGCGTTTTCAGCGTATAATGAAATCAAGACTTGACGCCGAAAACATTGAAACGCCCTGTCCTGGTGCATCTGAAGCAACATAGAGGCCAGCAGCTCGATCGCTATAGCAAAAAGCAGAGGCAAAAGCGGGCACCCCTGCCGGGTGCCCCACGATATGGAAAGAGCGGGAGACAGGTGGCCATTTATCAACACCCTAGCAGAGGGTTGATGATACAACAGTTGCACCCAGGAAATAAATAGCTTAAGGAACCCCATTCTCTGCAAGACACCAAATAAATAATCCGACTCTACAGAATCGAATGCCTTGGAGGCGTCCAAAAAAACAGCAGCAACCGGGAATTCTGGCGCCACGGTCTATATTAGGGAGAACAGAGTACGCAAGTTGTGAGTAGTAGCCCTACCAGGGACGAATACCACTTCCCTCATCGAGGGGGGAAGTATTCCCACTTCAAAGGACTCCTCGAATACTTCCTTTAAGGCCGGTGCCATAATATTGATGTACCATTAACTCGGCGGGCTGGTCATCCAGGCCTGGCGTCTTCCTGTTCTTCAAGGCCATGATGGCCTCCCTAATCTCATCAATCTCAAATGGAGCACTAAGAAACTCCCTATGTACATCCCTGAGCCAACATACGCTACATCCCCCATAAATGCACCAAGATCCACCCCCCATGTCTTTGCATAGTGTATAGTGCAGCATAATGTGAAGTGAAAGTTTCAAGGATACCAAGGATATCTTGACAAATCACTCCCCCGGTTTCTCTATTTATAATATATTAGTGTTAAACCGCGGACATCGTGTTATCTCAGCCAGAGCCCTCCCCGGATGCACCCCCTCCCCATACCTGCATGCCACCCAATAGAGCCCCCTAAACTTCACCTCCCTGGCAGCCTCCACTTCATATTCAGATAATTTTGCCCTAAAATCTGTCTGTACCTGACTCGTTTCTCCACCCGACATTCGACCTTCCAGCCTCTTCAGGTCCTGTTCTAAATTCCTCAGTGTGCGTTGTATGTCTCTCAGTGCTCCAAAGCTCTTGGAAATACAATATCCCTATATCGTGACTTTAAAGGCCTCCCATATGACCTCCACGCTATCTACAGAGCCCTTATTCCTCCCCAAGTTCAGTCTGAATGACAGTGTCCAACAAAGCATTCGGCTGCAATCGCCAAGTTGGCCTGGGCCTGTCATAACCAGGTATAATTATCGTAATTCTTACATAGCAGTGGTCAGAGTAAGTCCTGGCGAGATGCATAACATTGCGTCTGCCAGTTTCCAACCCCCTGGAAATCAAGCAGTAGTCCAGCCTCGCCCATGTCCCGGTGTGTGATGTAAAGTGAGTCCCCTCCCTCTTCAGTGAATGTATTCAACGCCATGCATCTATCAATCCTCCCTCTTCCACAATGCCCGCCAGCACCTCTCGAGACTTGTTATTATAATGTGCTGCAGCATCAGATCTATCCTGAGCGGGAATCAAAGCAACATTAAAATCACCCCCCCAGATAATGTGCATGGATCCCAAATCCACTATTTTACCCCACAGGGAGGTGAAAAATTAAGGCGTATCCACATTGGGGTCATAGCAATTCACAATCGTTACAGAATCCCTGCCCATTCTCCCCCACACAATGACATACCTCCCTTGGGGGTCCAACAATGTACCAGCAAGTGCAAAGGGTGTCCTCTTTTTAACCAATATGGCAGTGCCTCGCGCATAGGAGGAATAAGGAGAAAATGCTTGTACACTTGCCCATTTACTGGCAAAGGCATTGTGGGACTTTGGATGTATGTGCGTCGCTTGCAGCAATGCCACTTGTACCTGCTGCCTATCCAAATCAGCCAGAGTCTGCCTGCATATCCTTGAATCGTTCAGCCCTCTAACATTACAGGGTACCACCTTCAGATCTGAATCATCCCCCTGTGTTGCCATGCTGCCCTATATTATCACACTGGCTAGCCTGCGACATGAATTGATGTAGCATAACTCCATTAAACGAGTCACATATTGTACCTACATAACATATGTTAGTTTTGTCAAAGCTGTAAACTTCCCATCCCCAACACTCCCTCGCCCACTGAGGCATCCCAATTAGGCCAGCATCATTCGATCCCACCCCCCCAGAAACCAAGAAGAACAATACAACAGGGGTGCTCATGTTGGGGGTAATCCTACCAGGTGGCCCACGGGGACCGCACGCCTGCCCAGGAGACCCACAACAACTGATCAGTCCCCAAAGAGGCAATGATGGTGTACGGCTCTCCATATCATCCGTGTTCTGCCCAACTGCAACATTACCAGCTTAAGGCCCACAGTACAAGGCGGACATGAAAATCTCTTATAATCCATTGAAAGGGCCAAGTGGTGGTGCATTCCCAGTGGAAACCAGAAGGCGCAGAGCAAAAACAGCGCCAACCTTTAAGGAGTTCATTCCACATCCGACAGGTGTGTCTCCGATATGTCGTCGTGCTCAGGAGTTGTGGCCTTTCTTCTTTTAAGTTTCTTGAGTAAATCCTCCACCATTTGCAGTTTCATGTAGATCGTTTGGGTGCCCTGGTTGGTAACTCGGAGATGCGCAGGGTACAGTAGGGCATAATCGACCTGAGCTTGCCTCAATTTCTGTTTCACTATGTTGAATTTGCGCTTTTCCTCCTGCACATGTGCTGTGAAATAAGGGAAAATAGTGAATGAGACACCATCATAGTTCAACTGCCTCTTCTCCCTGGCCACTCACAATACAGTGTCCCTGTCCCTGTAATTTAGGAAGCGCGCTATGATGGATCTGGGAGCGCTTCCAGGAGAAGGTCTTGGGCATAGGAAACGATGGGCTTTCTCCACAATAAACTGAGGGGAGAGTGCTTCTGCGCCAATCACAGTAGTAAGCATCTTTTCGACGTATCCCTCCAGCCTGCCCTTATTTGTGCTTTCTGGTACACCCAAAATACGAACATTGTTCCGTCTACTTCGGGCATCAATGTCTTTGTTCTTGGCGTTTATAATTTTCATCATTTTATCCATCTGGGTCACTGCCGTCTTCAGTTGCGCCATAATATCTTCTGTATCTGATAGCCTTTGCTCAGCTTCCTTTAGGCGTGTGTCATGCCCGTCGAGTTTGCGGGCAATGACATCCATATGCGTAGTGAGAGTATCCATCTTGTCTGCCATCGTCAGGAAGCCCTGACGTGCTTTGAGTGCATATCATTGCTCGGCCCAACGCCTTTCTCTGGGGGTGCCTCCTCTGCGATATTCTCCACCTCCACGGCCTGTTGACGCGCACTCTTTTTGGTTTCAAATGTGAGCCGCGGTTGGCGCGCATCCATCCTCCCCATCGTGCAGTGTCCGGGCCAGTGAGGACACCGCTAAATATCATTGCTCGGTTGGGAAAAGGAGTCGGCGTGTTTACACCACAAGTCAATCGGTCTCTTGTCTCCTCAAGTTGTGAAATTCGCAGCCTATGTTAAACAGCACAGCCCAGCGTCCCTCCAGGCCGTCCCTATGTCAATCACCGCTTTAGTACGCATGGTCACACTTGCGCCACTCTATATGCCGACGCACCAACCAACGGAGCCATAAAAGCGAGGTCCCACATATCAACTCAGGAGCATAGGCCTAGCTCCCATATCGTTTGATGTCTGCACTCCCAAACCGCAGGTGCCACTCGCCTAGTTCCAAACGTGTCCTCCTCTGACTCAGCACCAAAGCACAAGAGCGAGCGAACAGTACTCCTTGTGGCCCTATAGTTATTCAGCAGCAGAGTACCAAGCGGCCCATGCGGGATATGCAGCAGATCTGTTCGGGGCTCACGCATCACTTGTCTTCGTATAACGTTATGTCCTGGATACTGTATGGGAGGCCTCCATAACGCTATTATACAAGGAGCGGTGCTTTACACAGAATAAACAGTGTCTCTATGCGGGGGCCTCACTATGTTATATTGCTTCAGGCCCTCTGTCCAGCCAGGAGACTGCAATCCACTAGAAGCGCGCCTTCCGCAACCCACTGCTACCATCCGCCACGTTCTCCTTCACAGTGCGCAGAGGCAGGCAGCACTCACCCTCTCTATCGCTCAAACACTTTGGCGGCAGACTGAAGGCCCAGGCGCATTGATGTGGCCTCTGTACGGCGCAGGTAGCTTTATATGTCTCACGGCCTTCAGTAAGACTTACTGTCAAGATGTTGTCCCATGTGTGCCCGCCTGGCCTATACACCACGTGGCATCCATGGCACTTGCATACCTCCCGCCACCCAGCAACGGCACCAGGGCTCTCCAGGGGTCAATCCGCTCAACAATTCCCAATATCCAGAGGAACGCTCAATGCTCCGCTCCGGGCGCCAAAATTAGCGCCGCTTGTGCCCCAGATGTCGAACTTCCCGACCAGATACTTTTGAGTTACTCAGCATGAGCAAAAACACAGGATAATTAAAGGATTAGTGGCCGGACTGCGGGAACCTCACGAGATCGTGGCCATTCCGCTTGTGCGCCACCTAGCGCCCCAGGTCCATTTCGTATCTCTTCCACATGGAGATGTTGATAGAAATAATGTTGTTTTGTTTGACAACAAAATCTTTAAACAGACCCTTGGACCAGCGATGGGGACCTGCTTTGCTCTTTGCTTTGCGGGTCTCAATCTAGGATACTGGGGAGAGAAAGTTGTCAGAGAGTTAGATACCTTTAAAAACAAGGTAGTTATCTGGGCACAGTACAAAGATGACATCTTCTGTGTGTGAAAGGAAGATAAAACAGAAGCCAAAGAGTTTGTTGAAATCTTAAATATCAACTGCTTAAATCTACAATTTACCAGTCAGTGGTCCAGGGAAACCATGGATTTCCTAGATATTAAACTAACCACTCATTTTTACCATTTAGAAAGTTCCCTGTTTCGAAAAACAACCGCTGGAAATAGCCTCCTGAACACACCCGCCATTGTCATCCATGCTCTCTCATAGGCAGTATACCACCGGGAGAGCTACTGCGTGCAAAGCGCAATTGCAGTACACCTAAGAGCTTTGCCAGAGAGGAGCAGGTAATGATTGAAAGATTTTTAGAAAGAGGATATTCTTGATCAGTAATCAAAAAATCAGTATCTAAAGTCAATGAGAGAACAAGAACTCACTATTGGTAAAAAAAGATAAGAGCAAAGAAACTTCTGAACAGAAGATTAGATTTATTACCACATATCACAGACAGGCCCAGAAGATGAGGAACAAGCTGGGGGAATGTTGGCCAGTACTTAAAACTGACAAGGATTTAGCTGAGAGTGTAGAATCTTTTCCGCAGATCACTTTTAGGAAAACCAAATCGCTGAAGGACACACTATGCACAGCCCTGGAACCAACTCCAGTAAAAGTGTCAAGGATACAAGGGTTCTTTACATGTCGAAATTGCAAAGCCTGTAAAAACAGTAGGAATTGCAAAGAATGTAAACTATCCCCTGAATGTAATCCATACCAGATTACAAAACATACATCATGCAATACTGATTATGCAGTATATGCTCTGTTTTGCAGCAGCTGTAAGAAAACATACATTGGCAGTACCATACATATAGACAAAAAAAGCGTATTGGAACATTTACATTCCATTAAGAAGGGAGATAAGAAATATCCAGTGGCGCAGCATTTTCAGACTCATCATAACCAAAATGTTAGGTTATTAACCTTTTGTGTATTGGATACAATAAGAGTCAATTAACGAGGGAGCAACCGAGTACAAGACTTGAGACGTTTACAATCTAACCCTAGTACCGGTTGTCCATAATTGTGATGAGGAACTTGCAGTTCATCTGGGTTAAGTAGATATGTGTAAGGGGATTTTAACTGGAGAATAGCATTCATAATGATTGTAACAAGTATCATTTCCAGCAAGATTCCTTTTCGATAATATGTGTGCCAATGTTTTGAAGTACAATGCCGCTGTCTCACAAAGTTTTTTTTTGATATTTTTTACTGTGCACAGTTTGATTAGGGAAAGTTGGTGACCAATGTATTTTGTTTTAATGTTATGTTTTGTTTATATTTTAGAAAGAGTGATTGCAGCCCTGATGAAGAATGCAAGAGAGCTAGTCCTTTGTGTGTGGCATTTTGGGGTTGTCATTCACCAAAAAAGCTGCTTTGTGTGGGGAGATCCAACCTTCTGTGCTTGCTTCATGTCACCATGATACGGATCTGTTTCGATGTTCATTCCGTTGGGTCATCACTCATTTTCACGTAGTAGTTGGTGTTGCTCAGTTGTCTGGCACACTCTGCTTCGTAGTCGTCGATGTTTAGGAGGACTGTGGCTCCCCCTTTATCCGCCGGTTTTATGATGATGGTTCTGTCCTCCTTAAGTGTGTCCAACCACCGGCGTAGCCTGTTAGGTAGGTTGTTGAAAGTGGTACCCTGTTCCAACCGATTGGTCTCTTTAAGTACCGCTTTTTCGAAGGTCAAAACGTCACTGGGGACCATTGCTGCGGTCGGTGTAAATTTAAATGGGTGGCGTAGTCCTGAATCCAGAGGCTCAGGGGCTGGTCTCCCCTGAAAGTATGCTTGAAGTCAAATTTTCCTGAAGAGTTGGTGAAGTTCTTGGTTCATTCTGAACTCATCCTCCTTAGGAGTGGGGGAAAGCCAAGTCTTAGTTCCAGGGCTGCGGTCTCGTCATTGTTCAGAGGTCTTTTTGAAAAGTTGACCACTAGGGTTTTTGGTACAGCATGCTCCTGGTTTGTCTCTGCTGTTGTTGACCGCCGTCTTGCCAATGAACTTGCTTCTGACCTCTTATTTTTTCTCTGCCTTGCCCCATGCCTCTGTACTGAAAAGGAGGTGGTGGGTTCGGAAAGAAGGGCTGTGGGAAGCCTTGTTGAGGGTAGCCTGGCGGTGGTCATTGGAAACCCGGCTACCACATGGGACCCTGCGGTGGGTATGGCGTGGGATGGTATCCGTGTGTGGTGGCTGGGATAGTGGGCCGCACTATTTTGATTCTTGCCCCAGTTTCTGTCTCTCGAGTTACTGAAGGTTGATCTCCCTGAGTTGTTGGAGGACACCGATCCATCGTCGGACAGAGCGTCTGCATCCATGATCTGATAGTCATCTTTGGTGTAAGGGTAGATTTTTTCCCTGTCATTTTTTTTCACGTCCTTCTGTAGTTTGGATATTTTCTGCTAGAGCAGGTAGTTGCGGTGATCATTCATCTCAGTGTTGATCTCTGTTAGGCGGTATTTAAATGCTGATATACTAATCCCTGCTTTGAGGCCGTCTTCGGCTATCTTGATGATGAGCGCCTCAGAGAGGCGTTTCACCGTACAGATGATCAGGAGGAGCCAGTCGTGGGTACATTTCCACGCGATCTGGCTCCATTCTCTCCTAAATACTGGATCATCAAGAAAAATGTGTATTGCGGTCCGGATTATCAGGCCATTACGCTAAATCGGCCGTACCACTGGGCCAGTGAGGGGGTGTTACCACCAGGCCATTGAGGGGGGTGTTCACTGGAATCGCTGGCATAGCACCTCACGCGCCTTCACTGTACCACACTTCTTGACTTCAGGATTGGCTATTGTCTGTGGTCAGGGGATGCGCGTGGAGTTCTGCGCCCCCTGCCACTCTACACCCCCAACCGCTAAGGGGTATGGGCTAACGAGCAATGGGGAGGCATGCTTATGCGACGCACCTGGGGCACGATTGCCATCTCTATATCCATGCATATGGCACTCTAAGCCCAGGCACGCCGCATGAATGTGGCTGTCTATATGTCTGTGTATCTTAATCACTGATAATCAAGTATGTGGGGCACAATTGCCATTTACTTAACCATACACATGGTGATCTGTGACCTGGTCCGCTGCTGAACTATGGTTGTCTGTGTGTATGAAGTCTTTAACTACATCTACATTAGTATATGATCCTGTTGATGGTCTGTTTACCTTGTCAGGTCTGCGATCCTGTAGCATCGTCAGACACAACGGCTACTGATACATGAGTGTTGTCTTCTTTTTCCTTTTCTCTCCTCTATTTATTTTAATCCCCTTCTAGGCATCGCATGGACAGATCTACTTATAGAGATCACTGACTATTCTAGGTACTTCTTCCTAGAGTCCCCCACGAGCGACATCACACTTCCACGGGGTTACCACCACGGAACCCCTTTTTTCCTCTCTGACATGCACTTACACTCCCTTTTAGGTCCTGAAGAAACGCTACTGATCACCAGGACTTACATAGCGTGAAACATGTCGACCTTGTGTTTAGTTACACTGGCACATTAAGCCTTAATGTAACTCACTAACCCTATGGTTTTTTAGCCTACCACGGGCACTACATTATTAAATTACCCACCAGTGGATACCCCTAGGTAGTTTTATCCTTCCCCACACGCACCGTACCACCACTTTTCTCTGGATCCCTTCTCGCTCCCCCCCGCCCTCACACTCGCCCGATGATGAAGCATGACATCCTTCAGGGTTTGTGAGGGCAACTAAGATGCAAGCCTTGGCCCTCCCCTTCGAGATTGGATCCTTGAAACTGGGGATGAACCTCTGCCTCTTTTCCTTCTTCCACCCCCTCTTTCTTAATTCTCCTCTATCATAGTCTTCCTTCTCTTTTAAATTGGGTGACATACACACACCCATTATGATGCAACAGCGTCCTCTTTGATTTGACTAGCATTTGAGGAGCACGGACACTGGACCCCAACCAGCTCACGGCCCCCCTCTCTTTGTTGACTCAATATTCTACTATTGCCAAGAAATAGTTTGATTCAACTATTCAGTCGGTATCTTCTATTAACAACTTGGAAATTATTTTAGATTAACTACATTTGGCAACTTTAATTTGAGAATTCCGGCCATCAACAAGACACCAAGCTATTGTTCATTTTGCAATGCAATTGCTTGAATTGGGAGGCTCAACGCTCACTAGTAGCTCCCATATGATGGTACTCTGGGTCTATAAATTACTAAGAGAAGAACGCTCAAGTAAGACTCAAAGATGGAGAGTTTTCAAACCCATTGGCTTTGCTAAGCCATTCACAAAACATGTCCCAACATATTCACATAAAGAGTGATGTTCTGGATGAGATATAGACATGCAATATGACTTTAAATACAACAATGGGTCTTCCATGTCCATGATCAGACCGCTATATTATGTATGTAGGGCCTCTTTTAAAAATGTATTGGTAGCTTGCTGCCCAGTGAGCAAAGTAAACCTGCTAGCAATCCCTAAATACCTTGAGGAATCCAATTGCCATAGCTATACATCAGTGGAATATGAGAGTAACGTTTGCGGGTAAAAGAAGAATTAGATATTCCAACCGCTTTACATTCATGATAGATTACCAAATGTCCAAACCCTGCTCCTTGGTTCCACCAGAAGCTCAATTTAGCTACAATTGAAGAACCATGAGAACAGATAAAGTAGATGTTAGGAAAGCCTTGACATCTTATGAAAAATTGATCTTCAGTGCATGACATTGATGGAGCAAGGACTCGTATAAAAGAGACTTGCTCGTACTCAATCCTCTCATATAAACCCGTAACGTAATATTAATAATGTATTGTGATACTAATATGCACCACATTTCATATATTTTTAGTTAGATGAAGCTTGCCTATGTGTTCTGCTAACGAGTAACCTGAGTGTGACTTAAAATGGCTGCTAATGCGGGAAACTGTATTGCGCATGCGTCAGCTGCATCTACGCAGAATTACGTCTTTACGCTTGGAGGGAATTTTCTGCTTCTGTGCAAATTCATCTAAAATGACCACTTGGAAACTCACATGCTAAGCATCTGCTTTGCTGAAATTAAAATGATTTATATACTAAATACTATTGCATGGAGAGTCTTTATAAGTAACTGGGATTAAAGTAGAGATAGGTGGTATACAGTGAAATCACTTTATTTTGAAATTATTATTTTTTCTTTTAGCCTCTCTATTAGTTAATATTTGGGCCTCTGAACGATGCTAAAGTCTGCACCACACGTGGTTCCACACACATGTGCAAAGATGACAAGTCAGAAACAGTGATGTCAAGTCTTGAAACTCGTCAAAGACCATTCTCTGTACATGTCCTGGGAACCAGCTGGACATCCTGAAGACTCAATGGACAACTGTAAAAATGCATACATTGTTGTTGATAAAATTGAGAGTACGGGAGAACAAATAAAGCTTGGGAGAACAAATGAATGGGCGGGAACTTAAAGCAATGAACTAAATAAAATTATTAAAACTTAGCATGGTGCTATGATCATCCCCTTAGCCTGTCCAATCAGAAATAGGAGCCTAATAAAGTTGAAACATTTAGGGGAGGTACATGTCATTAAGAAAGTATAATTGAGGTAGTTAGAACAGTGAACAGTCAGTCGCAGCAAGACAACGCTGAGAGAACGGGATGCTGTCCGAATGCTGATCGAATATCTGAAGAAGCAGACTTAGAAATTTTAAAGCTATTAGAAATAGTGTGTGGTTAGAAAATTGGATCGAATATACTAAACATTATGGAATATTAGCTTTTCCTGAAAATGGTAAGTTCAATGGGAGAATTCTTCAAAATTTAAGAATGCGGATGAATGAGTTAGAGCCCAGACCCTGATTTACCCAGTATGAAGCTTTAGAAGAATGGGAAGCTGAGTCATTTGATCGAGATAGATCTAGAAGTACTAGAAGTTATAGAGTATTTTACCCAAAACGAATGTGTGAGTCATGTGAAGATCAGATGAAACAATGGAGACAAGCAATGGTTACAGAAGGAATGTATCCTGTATTAATGTCAGAGGAACAGTCAGGAGGCAAATGTACAGGAAAAACTAAGCATTTAAGAATGGCAGGCTGTGGGAAATCAGAAGATGAATTTATGGAAGATATCCTAACAAAGAATCCTTCACCATATCAGGAGGGACCCAGTAGAATTACTCCAAGTGCCCCTGCTCTAGAGACACCATTGGTTCCTCAGGTTATGCACGACTCAATAAACGGAAGGGTACTCAAGGAAAGGGAAAGGGAAGCAATAAATAGAATCATAGAAAAATTAATACAGAAAATAACCCAATTGAGTGCACACCCTGAAGCCTTGACCATACCAGTGACTATAGGTCCGGTTGTTCCATTGTATGGGGATAAGGCAAATTGTTCAAAACCCCCAGTTATGACCACTCCTATAATAGAACCTAGAAAAGAGAACATAATAATTGAGGATCAAGTCAGTGAATGCGAATCAGTAATTTCTCTATTGGATTTGCCGATTGGAGAACAGATAAATGAAACTCTGAAAAGAGTTACCCCGAGTTGTTCAAAAGAAAAACATTTAGAAACATCTACAGGAACTAAAAGTGCCACAATAGTATCTCCAGAAGAATTAGAAAGGTGGGCACAGGGAATCGACAAACAGAACCAACAGTCAAAGGTTTTAGACAATTTTAAATTAAAAGTAGAATTGGGAGAAATGATAGCTGGAAATGTAGGAGTAGACAGGCTAAATACTTACAGCGAAGAAGAATTGCTGTTCATATGTAGAAGTGCTAAAAATGTTCATGAAAAATTGACGGAAATTGACTCTGAAATGGGAATTGAAATAGGGAGATCAAAAGTATTGCAGAACCATACAGAGCAGACTTTACTGATAAAGATTTGGAAAATATGAATATGTCCGTATGAAAATTACAGATTAAAGAATTAATGACAATTTTACAGAAATGGGGAGATTCAGACGGGTGGAAGACTAGGTGGACAAAGAAAAAAGAGGAGGCACAGGCAAACCGAACCACATCTGAATATTTCCTGAGAGTATCTAAAAAGACAGAAAGATTGTACCCAATGAGAGAGGTTCCAGGAGGAGGATATGTACATGTTCCATGGACCTGACAAGATATTTTGTCATTTACAACTGACTTCCCGAAACTATGAGACAATCCAATTGAATGGTATAGACAGGTTGAAAGGTTTGTGAAAGTTTCTAAAGTTTTGTTGAAGGATTTTGTCTATTTGACATAGTAGTGCCTGCAGATTTATGGACCGAATGTAAAATTACAGTTGATTGGCCTAGTGACGAGTACCCAAGAGATGAGAAAACGGGAGCACCCTCAGAGGAGATAATGAAGAAATATCACCAGGTGATCACTTTCTTGAAAGGGAAAATTCCTTCAAAAGAAACAGATTGGATACAAATAGACAGAACAACTCAAGAAATAAATGAGACTGTGCATGCTTATTATGATCGCCTAGTACAGGCATTCAAGCAGTATAGTGGATTTGAGAATATCGGAGATAAAGGTATGGGACATTTTGTGTATCGTTTTGTATCTGGACTAAGACCTGAAATATCACAGATGATTCAACACCATATGTTGCGTTGACAAGGAAAGCCAATAGATGAAATACTTAAATAGGCAAAATATTGCGGAGATGACATTGAAAATAGACGCAAAAAGGTGGAAGAAAAGTTAATGTGGGCACAAGTAAAATTGGCAGAACAACAAGAGCTTAAATTAAATAGTCAGACTAATGATCAAGCAAAGGGACATGGGCAGAATTAAAATAGTGGGGGAAAACCAAAAGGGAAAATGAGCAGAGCGGAAGCATAGAAGAAATTTCCTTGGCATGGGTACAGAAAATTGAGACATTGGGACATTGGAAAAACGAGTGTAAAAATATTCAAATTAATAATGGCCCAAATCAAAATTTAAATCCACAGATGCAGAATGAGGTGATAATGGGTCAACCGCAGCAGGCTGTTAATCAACAGAGTCAGTTACCACCTGCCTCTATGCCAAATTTTATGAACAGAGCAAAGTACAGTGCGGACGGCGGAATTCAAGGAGAAAGTGGTAAGATGAATTCTGTAACTTCACAATTTCTTTCATAGAATAGTTGTTCTTTTGAAAATGATCAACGACGGTGCCTGAGGGGGGAGGAAGAGGAGTGCGTACTTGGTGCATCCTTACCGGTAGATCAATCAGGTCCATATATTGATGGAAAGTTAGAAGGAAAAGACATTACCTTTTTGTTGGATACTGGAGCTACCTGCTCTACTGTGAGAACAGCTGACATCCCAAACCTACTCCTCTTGGGAGAAGCCATCTAAGTAGTAGGTTTTTCAAATAGACAGATTAGAACTGCAATCACAGAACCCATGGAGGTACGCATTGGCAATTTCAGGGAAATGCACAAATTTGTAGTGTGTGATTCCAGTCAAGCAAACTTGCTAACTTGCTAGGAAGAAATTTATTGTACTAGATGAATTGCACAATTTACGGCACACCGGATGGTGTTGCGATTCACACCCCTGATGAGAATGGTATTTACAAGATAATGCTAGCAAAACAAGGTACAGAAGTAGACAAAATGTATTCAATGATGACAAAAGATGACTTACCTGATGAATTTAAATTAATAGTACATCCGGAAGTGTGGGCTTTCACTGGAAAAGAAGTAAGGTTAATGTAGATCCAGTGAAAGTGACTGTAAAGGAAGGTGCTGCCTACCCAAACACTAGACAATACAAAATGAGCCCTGAAATTAAAACAGGTGTCATAGTAGAAATAGAACGAATGATTGACCAAGGCATTTTGAAAGAAATAATGAGCAGTCCATGTAATTCACCTATAATTGGCATTAGGAAACCTAACGGGAAATATCAGATAGTGCAAAATATAAGAAAAATTAATAAAATTGTGGTGCCTTGTTGTTCTGTAGTGCCGAATCCAGAAGTAATTCTGTATCAGATACCATGGAATGCAGGATGGTTTACTGTAATTGATTTGTGTCATGCATTCTTCTCCATCCCATTACATCCAGATAGCCAGTATATTTTTTCATTCAAATTTGAAGATTGTATCTTTGTGTGGAATCGGGTTCATCAAGAGTACACAGAAAGCCCTTCAATATTTAATCAGATTTTGAAAAGGTGTTTAGAAACCCTAGTAATGCCCAGAAATTCAGTTTTACTCCAATATATTGACTATTTGCTTGTCGCATCTAAGTCACGAGACGATTGTGTCATGGACTCCATTGCTTTGTTAAATAATTTGGCTGATGGAGGACACAAGGTGTCTCCAGAGAAATTACAATTCTGTCAAACAAGAGTTAAATATTTGGGACATCAATTAGAAAGAGGAGTGAGAAGAGTGACCCCTGAAGGAATAAAAATAATAAAACAGATGCAGTTACCACAAAGCCAGAGAGAAATCAGAATGTTTCTGGGAGTGGTGGGATATTGTAGACAATGGATAGCAGGTTTTTCGCTACTGGCCAAACCACTGATACAAATGACACGGAAGCGTGCAAAGGACCTAATAGTTTAGGATGAAGAAAGCATGGAGGCTTTTGTGAGATTAAGAAATTGTTTATGTGAAGCTCCTGCTCAAGGTATGCTAGACTATACAAAAGAATGTGCATTATTTTGTTGTGAACGAGAAAATTGTGCCTTATCAGTACTAACTCAGCGACATGGTTTCATGTGGCGTCCGGTAGCATATTTTTCTGCTACTTTGTACCCTGTAGTGTCAGCATTAGCTGGCTGCTTGAAAGCAGTAGCTGCTGCGTGCATGAGTCTTGAACAGATTAAGTCCATTGTAACGGGACACCCCGTAAAGGTTTATGTCCCACATTCAGTGGAAATTCTTTTAACTAGAACACGAACACAGTACCTTACTCCAAGTCGGATGACTAGGGTACAAAAGAATCATTTTAGGAGCAGAAAATGTGACAGTAATCAGGTGTACTATCCTAAATCCAGCTACTCTATTGCCTGATGTACATGGGGAAGAAGTGAGATATGAAGTTGAGCATGATTGTCTAGACATTACTGAATATTGTACCAAACCTCGCCCAGACATACAGGAAGGGCCTCTGAAAGAATGTGAAAAGAAGCTTTTTGTAGATGGCTCGTCCATGAGGCATGAGGAAGGAGAATTAAGTGCTGCTTATGCTGTCTGTACATTGGCTGGAATAGTCAAAGCATCCTATTTACAGGAGTCAAGTATGCACAAATAGCCGAAATGATAGCTTTAATTAAAGCATGTAAAATTTGGAAAAATTGGAGAGTAACCATTTACACTGATAGTATGGTTACAGGGTTGTGCATGACTTTGGCCAACTCTGGATGCAGAGGGATCTCATGACTTCTTCAAGAACCCCTATTAAAATGGAGAATTGGTGAAAGAGCTTTTAGAGCAATACATTTGCCAAAAGAAGTGGCAGTGGTCAAGTGTGCTGCACATCACTCTGGAGATGACTGTGTGGCTGCTAGTAGCCTATACGATGACCAAGTTGCCGAATACTGTACCAAAACCAAAACGGCAGTAAACAAGAAAATTGAAACAAATGGAATCAGTTGCCAATTCATGCTAATCTCAGCATTAGAAACATGGGATGAAGTAAGACACTTACAAGATGAAATGGAAGTGAGTGAAAGGGAAGGTTGGATAAAATCAGGGCATCAAAGGAGAGCAGAAGACAATGTCTGCATCTATCCAGATGGTAGACCAGTCATACCAGACTGTTTGCTCTCACAAATGGCCAGGAATTTCCATGGTGATACACACATAGGTAGAGATGCCATGATCAGACTCTTTAGACAGAACTGGTATATTCCAAAGTTTAGAACTGTCGCAGAGAGTCTTTGCCAGAGATGTTTAATTTGTCAACAGAATAATCCTGGCAGCAAAACAGTGGTCATTTGGGGAACAATTGGAAAGGCAGAAGGACCATGTTTGAGGTTGCAGATTGATTTTATTCAGTTACCACCATGTAGAGGATTGAAGTACATTCTTGTTATAGTCTGTTTGTTTTCACGATGGGCATATCCTACTAGAAGAAATGAAAGCATAACAGTCGCTAAATTACTGTTAAGGGAATTGATTCCACGTTTCAGTTTTCCAGTAACTGTGGAATCAAATAGAGGATCTCACTTTAATAATGAATTAATTTGATTATTCTGTGAAGCATTTAAAATTGAACAAAAACTGTACTATGCATACCGTCCAGAGGCTTCTGGAATGGTAGAACAAATGAATGGCACAATAAAATTGAGATTGGCAAAAGTGTGTGCATCCACATCACTGTGTTGGCCAGATGCATTGCCTCTTGTTCTGATGGGACTCAGAAACATTCCTGACAGAAACACAGGGTTGAGTCCCCATGAAATACTCATTGGAAGAACAAAGAGATTAGCCTTTATACCTGGACACAAAGTGTTGAGTATAACTGATGATCTGGTATTAGATTATTGTAAAAGATTGGCTGAACTAGTGTGTTGTGTCTCTCACTAGGTTGGAGAAGACGCATTTGCCAGGCAGTCGGATTAAGCACATGATCGCAATCCTGGAGACCGGGTTGTGGTGAAGAATCCCAGATGGGATAGACCGAGACAGGTCATACTGGTATCAACAACATCAGTGAAATGTGCAGGTTACTGGATACGCGCTAGTCATACAAAAAGAGTACCAGCTCCTGAGGAAGGAAACCCACAACTGATACCAGTAGTTGGGGTTGCTGAAGGTTGTGTAGCTGAAGAATCTAGAATAACAGACTTTGAAGTAGTTGATCAAGAACCACCGAGCACAAGTGAGGTAGATTGGATACCAGTGGTTGATATACCTGATGTGAATATCAGAACAAGAAATAGAAAAAAATTAGAAAAGCAAGAGACTAGTGAGGACGAGACAGGTGTAGAAGAACACACTCAGGAATTTGAAATTGAGATTGCTGGAGATTCTGAGCAGGATCATATAAGGAAAGAAAAATATACTCAGACAGAGGTGAACCAAAATATTCACTATTCTGAGGAGGGACAGATAGGTTTAGAAGAACATGTTCTGGCTTCAAACAAACAAAGTGCAGTAAGACCTGAGCAGGACCAGTTAGGAAAAGACGAACAAGTACAGAAAGAAGAAGAAAAAGTTGAAGTAAGACCTGAACAGGATCAGATAGAAGAAGATGAACACGTTCAGGTGAATGGGGTCACAGTAATAAGCCCTGAACCAGGACAGATAGAGATTGACTCAGAAGATGAAGAAAATCAAATTGTGCCACAATTTTTTTTTTTTTGTGTAAGACGTTTATTTCACATGTTAATCACATCTTCGCGCCTACAACCATATCAGGCCGTCTACATTCGTTTACAGCAATTGCGTGATGTTGTTTGGTGTACACAGCCCATCAGCCAACATCCATAGGACCGGCGGCGTTGCAGTTAATAGCGCTAGTATAGTATATGAATTCCGACTGCAAGAGAGTGAGAAAGGGGTGCCACAATTCCTCAAACTTATCCACCTCTCCCGCCACTGTGAGGGACAGTTTCTCCATACCTAGAACGTGCCATAACCTGTGTAGCCAACCTGTAGTGTCGGGGATGGTGGTGGTGCGCCAATATATGAGTATGTTCTGTATCGCTGAGCCCAATGCAATTGCTATCTGCCTACCCTTCTTGGACCTCAGGGGATACATCAACCCGTTGGGTAGCCCTAGTAAGACATAGGCCGGTAAGCGAGGCAGTTCAATGTCAAAACATTGGTCAACTTCATCCAGGACCTCTTTCCAGTAGGGGCCCAGCGACGGACAGTCCCATAAGATGTGTGTGAGCGTACCAGTCTGTCCGCATTTGCGCCAACAGGTATCCGGGAGGCCATGGTTCATGTCGTGCAGTCGTTGAGGCGTGTAGTACCAGTATGTAGTTATTTTAGTGAAAGTCTCAGTGAGCCCGGTGTGATAAGCTGAATGACGTGCGCGGTAAGATATATCGTCCCACTCCTTGTGGCTCAAGACCCTCCCCAACTCCCGCTCCCAGTGCTCCCTCCCCGGGTTATGGATGTGGAAGGTGGGGGGCTGCAAGAGCTTGTAAAGATCCGAGACGAGCTTGGCATTCGAGGAGCGAGTCGCCAACCACATCTCGTAGGGTGTAAGTTTCCGGTCTGCCAGCTCCCTCACCTGCGGCTGCAGCGCCCAGTGGCGAACCTGGAAATATCGCATACGTTCAGTCTCAGGCAGGTGGTAATCCCGCCTGAGGTCCTGGAACGACACAATCCCATCTGAACCATACATGTGAAACAAAGCGCAGCACCTGGCAGCTCGCCAGTGTGCGAATGCGCCAGGCTCCATCCCAGGCTGAAAGTCAGGGTTCCCGATCAACGGTGTAAGTGGCGACGGGAAGGTGGTAAGTTCCCGCGTGATGTTCACTGCATCCCACACTCTGAGCGGGACCTGGGTGACCAAAGACGCGTAAAGGTTAGGAGGCCTGTGAGCCCTGCGCATGAAGGGGATCTCTTGTAAAGTCCTGCCCGCCACCGCCTGGTCCTGAAACAGCCAGTGTCTGTCAGACTCCCATTTGCTCCACTCTACGAAGAACCGTAGCTGCGCTGCGTGAAAGTACTTTTGGAGATCCGGAATGCCAAGGCCGCCGGATTCCGGAGCCAGAGTAGACAAGGCTCTCTTAAGCCTCGGCTTGCGGCCCAGCCAGACAAAGCGGGCAATGTCCGCCTGTGCCTGACGGATCCAACCTTTTGGTGGCTGAAGCGGTAGCGCCCGGAACAGGTACAGGACCTGCGGTAGGAGAGTCATCTTCACTGCGGCAACCCGTCCCAGCAACGACAACGTACCCTTGCTCCAGCGGGACAACACCTCCCTCATCTTACTGCCCAGTGCCGCTTAGTTCGCCGTCACCATAGCGGGCAGGGAGGGCGCCAACAAGACACCCAAGTACGGGATCAGATCTTTAGACCAACTCATGGGGAAGCGCCCCTGTAATTCAAGTCGCGTCGCAACAGACAGCGAGAGGTCTAGGGCCGACGATTTCCTCATATTCATTTTAAAGCCCGCTACCTTGGTGAAGGCGTCCATCTCGGCGATGCAGGCCGGGAGTGCCTCTCTCGGGTCTTCAAGCATGAGGATCACGTCATCCGCGTATAGGCTGATGGTGTGAACATGGCCTCCCATCCGGACGCCAGTCACCCTCGGGTTCCGTCTGACCATCTGGGCAAACGGCTCCATGTAAAGAGCAAAAAGAAGCGGGGACAGTGGGCATCCCTGCCTGGTCCCCCGTTCAATCGCAAAGCGGTCGGAGCTGCACCCGTTGACCCGCACCACCGCGGTGGGGTGTTCGTAACAGTTAAAGACAAGCGTGCGGAATTTCTCCCCTATACCCGCTTTGCGAAGCACTCCTTCAAGGTATGACCAGCGCACTCGGTCGAACGCCTTTTCCGCGTCGACTGACAATAGCATGCGCTCCCCTGGGACGCGGGAGGCCTTCTCCAGGACATGCACCACCCTCTTAGTGTTGTCCACCGTTTGCCGACCGGGGACAAACCCCGCCTGATCCGGGTCCACAAGTCCCGGCAGGTATTGCGCCAGGCGAGTTGCCAGGATCCCCGTGTAGAGCTTGAGATCCACGTTCAGCAATGAGATCGGCCGGTAAGAGCCGCATTCGGACTTATCCTTCCCTGGTTTGGGAATAACCGAAACCGTCGCCCAGAGCAAATCCGGAGGAATGGCTCCCGGTTCCGCGAAGGAGTTAAAGAGTCTCGTCAACAGAGGGACCAGTTCTTGACAGAACGTCTTGTAGAAAAGCGGGGAGTAACCGTCAGGGCCCGGGGCTTTCCCATGTTTAAGCCGGGAGATAGCCGCAATCACCTCTTCCGGGCGAATGTCCCGCTCCAGGTACTCCGCTTGCTCTGGGGTGAGAGCGGGGAGGTCGACCGAATCTAGATATTCTGTCTCTGCGGACACCGATGGGGGCTCGCCTGTGTATAAGTCGGCGTAGTATCGGCGGAATCCTTCCGCAATCTGAGGGTCCTCCGTAGCCGTCGCCCCGCTCGGAGTTGATAGCTCCGCAACCCGCATACGTTGATGTTTCACACGGAGTCTGTTTGCTAGGAGGCGGCCGCATCGATCACCGCCAGTGTAATAAGCGTGCTTCAGGCGAAGCGCCGCGTATTCCGCCCTGTCCATATCTAGCGCGGAGAGCAATTTCCGTGTCGCTTTAAGCTGCCTCCAAACCCTGGGGGCCCCCGTTCTCTGATGCATCTGTTCCAGCTCCCTCACCTGGGTCGTAAGCTCATCCCGTTTCTGCTGTCGGTCTCTATTCTCCGCAGACGAGATGGAAACAAATTCCCCGCGGAGCACCGCCTTCAAGGCAGCCCACTGTGTCGCCCGGGACGTGTCCCCATTATCATTATGGGACCGGTATTCTGAGATCGCGTCGCGTATCTGTTTCACCACCGTTGGCTTATGCAACAGGGTGTCTCTGAGGCGCCAAACTCCCCGAGAGGGCGACACCAGTGGCAGCTGAAAGGAACCCGATACCGGGGCGTGATCCGACAACGAGAGAACCCCTATGTCGGAAGCCGTCGCTAGCGCAACCATCGGCCCCGTAGCTAGGATGTGATCCAGTCTCGCGTACGTCTTGTGCGCATGGGAGTAATAAGAGTAGGCCCGTGTAGTGGGGTGTAGGCGTCTCCATAAGTCATGCAGATCGAGATCACCTAGGCGGGAGTGACTCAGTCGTGAGAACTCCCCGGTGTGTGAGCGTCGCTGCGCAGATCTGTCCAGGAGCGAATCAAAGACCATATTCAAGTCCCCCCCGATGAGAATGTGTCTGTCCGGTGTAGTCGCTATGTGTTCGAGGGCGGAGTGTAGAAATGTGTCCTGGCGGTCATTCGGGCTATAAACGGAACCCACAGTGAACAAAAAAAAAAACAACTTGACCCTATACGCTAGGAGCCTCCCCTTCTGTTCCGCCACTTTGTGCAGGACCTCTCCCTTAAATTGTCTGGAGACTAGGATAGCAACTCCTGCCGTCTTAGTGGACCCTGAGGAGAAAAACTGTACTGGGAATTTCGGTGATCGCATCCTAAGGCAGTCTCAGGCCAAAAGGTGAGTCTCCTGTAGCAGACAGATACTGCTCAGCATATCAGGCAAGGTGCGTTCACCCTTCTTACCCCCTCGGTTGCCCGACATCGCGACAACAGGCGCGGACCGCGACACAGAGGGCACCGAGAAGGTCCTGGGCAGCGTGGGTCGAGATGTGCGCGTCAGCTCCCCTCACTGCGGCACCCCGCGGACCGAGCACAGCCACGGGCCCACTTCCGCGTTGCCACCCCAAGGCGGGCGTTAGCGACCCTCCCGAACGCGGGATATCACCTTCGGTCCACCATGAGGAAGAGTGCGATTAGGGAGAAAGGCAGGTAGGCCACGCCGCTATGCCAGCCCCGTAGCGCCTACAGGAGCGGAGTCCGCCTGGAAGGGCCTGGATGGCTTCCCTCCGCCCCGCGACAGAGGTGGCGCCGGTCTATATCCCTCGTGGCAGGTGCCCCTTGCCGCAGTCCATGGGCTGCACCACGTTTCCCCCAGGCCTATAGCCCTGTACCTTGAGTGTCTACGCCGGGGGGGTCACAGCTCGGCTCCGGCGTGAGGCGTGATGAAGGAGGGAGGGCCCCGTCGCAATCAAGGCCCCTGGGCTGGGCGTCGCTGTAGCTCCTTAGGCCCACCGATGTCCACCGGGGGGGGGGTGGTGGTGTGGTCCCCACAGCCCGCCCGGGCAGCTCAGGGCGTCCTGGCGCGGTGCCTGTCTGTCGCGCCGACCCTTCCGATAGATTGAGGCGCTTTGGTGGGCTCCAGAAGTCCAGGCGCCGGGGTAGGCCTCACTGGCCCCTGGATCCCCGGGGTCACGTAGCTGGGCTCCCCGGGTCCGGCACGTTGTAGATCGGCCGGTGGGCTGCCGGCCTGTCGCGACGTGCTCCTCCGTCACCCCCCTGGCAGCTCGTTGTGGGGAGCGCTACCCCCTCGGCTGTCTCGGCAGCCGCGCCAGGGCACCCGGGTGCACTGCTGGTGGGCTCCGCAGGGCGGCCCGCCGGGGCTCCCGGCTCGTCGACAGGCCTCTCCGCCGGGGATCGCCCGGCACGTCTCCGCTGCTCTCTGGAGGGCACCGGGACCTCACTGGTCGCGTCGCTGCTCTCCCGTGCGCGCTGGGCGCCGTTTCCCGCTTGATCCGGGGGAGATCAGTGGTAGTAGGCGGTGCGCGGGCTCCGGGGCTTCGGGAGCTCAAGAGGGATGCGTCCTCTTAGCTCGCCATCTTGGCCACGCCCCTCTCCCTCCTTCCTTTAAACGCTAAATGTTACTCGTCTACATCAGTTATATGGCAATCATGCATATTCGTATTATTCGTCTCGGTCTAGTGATTTCGCCTGCAGATAATCCCTCAGATACAACCAGTAGTCTTTAGGGCGTGATTCGGCCGGCAGTTCCTCCTCATACGTTGCTAGCGTATCTCGGCAGTATGTTAAGTCTTCTAGCCAGTTTCTCATCTTCGCCCCCATTTTACCATTCCAATGTAGTGAAACCCTCCTCTTTGCCATTAAAAGTGCAATCACACAAAATGTTCTTTTCTTTGCTCTGAGCTGTGGAACTAGGCCTAACAAACAGACTTTGATCGTACAGTCGAGTGTCACCTCAATCATTTCACTGATCGCTTGTACCACCTGCCCCCAGAACCTAGCCACCGAGTGACATTGCCATGCTAAATGTAAGAAGTCTGCAACCTCTTGCTTGCATCGTGCACATCTCGAGTCCTCCCGCAACCCATATCTGTGGAGACTCTTAGGCGTATAGTACATTTGGTGTATGTATTTATAATGAATAATCCTCAGGTTTCCATTCGGCGTTAGTATGCTAGTGAGCATGCATGTTGTTTCCCATTCTTCTTCCGACAGTGTTTCGTCCAATATTGCGCACCATTTACCTCTCGCCCCCTCAGTGTTCCCTCCAATGTCCCCTTGTAGGCTTGTGTATAACTTTGATACTAGGTGTGAGGCGGTGGGTGTTGTTAATACAAGTTGCAGTGGGGCCAGAGGTTGGGGCTCTTCCGGAAAAATGGCAAAGTGGTCTTTTACTGCTCTTTGCAGCCTATAGTAGTTAAAGCTGAATAACAGTGTCGGATGACTAATGTACTTCAACTTGTCCAGTGTTTGAAAGACCCCTTCTTTATACAAATCGCCCATTGTATCAATACCAGCCTGTCGCAGCAAGTCCGTTCCTACCTGTTCTTGGGTAACTGAAAGTGCCGGGTGATATGCTAACGGGAGTGCTGGTGCGTAAAGCGGTAATCTTCCTGTCTTCTTACCCATCAGTCTCCACGCTTCGGTGGTGGTGTTTACCGGGTTTATGTCCCACTCGTGCAGTCTAATTCGCTTATGTGGCAATATGTTAGCTAATGGAATTGAATCGGCATTGCCCGTTTCCACCGCTACATGCGTCAGGAAGGGGATCTCGTGGTACCAGTAATGCGCGAATTGCGCCTGGGTGCAGAGATAATAAAGATAAAGGTCTGGGACTTTGAAACCACCCTTCGCATATGGTAGTGTCATCGTTTGTAATTCCAATCTGGCATGATTGCCTGCCCAAAGTAGACTTAGCACCAATTTGTTAATATTTCGGAACACTTCTGCAGGAGGTTTAATGGGGATGTTAGTAAACAAATAAAGGAACTTGGGCAGTAGCACCATCTTCACGATTGCTGCTCTGTCCGCCAGCGATAGTGGAAATTTATTCCATCGTTTAATTTTATCTTCTAGGGACGATATCACTCTACCATAGTTGGTTCTAATGACTAGTTCTGGGTCTCTATGGAACCATACTCCCAGGTATCTGGTCGGCTCTTCCTGCCACTCCAGTGGGTACTCTAGGGGGGATAGGACTGTGCTATCTGTCAGCACCAGGATGAGAGATTTTGTCCAATTGATCTGCAGCCCTGAATACTGACCAAATCTTATGTATTCTCGCAATAAAGGGTTACGGTGTTGCTCCGGATTTTTTACATAAAGAACCATGTCATCTGCGTACAGTGAGATGTGTATAGGGCGCGTTGGGAGTTGTATGGCTGAGTAGTGGTGGTGCTGTCTTATTTTGCAGGCCAATGGTTCTAGTACTAATGCAAAAAGCATCGGGGAGAGAGGGCATCCCTGTCTCGTGCCGCGACATATTGCAATCGGCTCCGAGACATGCTTGTTTACCCTGATACGTGCTGACAAATTTGTGTATAGCATCGAGATCCACTGTGTGAATATCGGAGGAAATCCCATGAGTAACAGTACCGCGTGGAGAAAATTCCAGTCTATTGTGTCAAACGCTTTGGCAGCGTCTAATAGTACCGCCACGGCTTTGATTTCTGGTGCCAAATAATGAGCTAGTGCAAAAAGTGTGCGTGTGTTATGTGTCGTCGATCTATCCGGAATGAAGCCGGACTGATCAGGCCTCACCAGTAGGGGCATAAGTGGTTTGAGCCTTGCCGCTAACAGACTTGCTATTATTTTTGTGTCCACATTGATAAGGGACAGGGGGCGGTAAGAGTCACATTGCTCCTCATCTTTCCCCGGCTTTAACAATGCAATCAGCATGGCTTCCCTCATCGACGTCGGGAGAGTTTGTGCCTCATGTGCCGCTCCATATAGCCCCCCGTGATGTGGAGCCAGTAGGTCCGCAAATGTCTTATAAAACTCAACCGAGAACCCGTCAGGCCCCGGTGCCTTGCCATTTGGTAGATGTTTGATGGTGTCTAAACTTCCTCTACTGTTACGGGGCGAGCTAGGTACTCTCTATGATTATTGGATAGCCACGCTATTTCCACATCTGCCATATAGGTCAGCATTTCTTCCTGTAGCATAGAGGGACGTGCCTCATATAGTTTGCCGTAAGTAGCCATGAATTCACCCATTATGACCTTAATGTCTCGTGTTACTGTGCCCGCTGTAGTCTTGATTGTATTGATATTTTGAGGCGCTCGTCCTGAGCATATTTTCTCAGCTAGTGCTCTGCCAGGCCTGCCTCCCTCCCCATACACTCTGGCAATTTTTCGTTTCGATATGTATTTGAGCTCGTCAGTTGCAAATTGCTGATGTTCTTTCAGGAGTGATTGTATTTCCCCCAGTAGTGTGGTGTCCCTTGTTTGCGTGTACCTTTGTTCCAATGTGCGCAAGGCGTGTTCCCGTGTTTGTAATTGCTCCCTTATATCTTTTAGGATGCCCGTGGTTGTGCTAATACATACCCCCCGCAATGTTGCTTTGAAAGCTTCCCACAGGAGGCATGGGTCATCCGTCGTAGGGCAGTTGAGTTCAAAGTAGTCCACTATAGCCTTATGTATGGTGTCAGTGTATAAAGGGTCCAGTAAAGCTCCCGCATTGAATCTCCACGTGAAAGGTGGGGGCTCATAATGTGGTATGTCTACTGCTTACAGCACAGGGCTGTGGTCCGAAAGTGTTCTTGGTAAATGTTTTATAGAGACAGTCCATGACACCACCTCCCGTGTGCCCAGCCAATAGTCCAGCCTGGACCAACTATTGTGTGCCGCAGTTATGTGTGTCGCTACTAGCTCGCCTGGATGGTTGACCCTCCATATGTCAGTCATTTGTAAATCTGTCATTGCGTCGTGAAGTGTCGCTCTCGCCTGCGTATGCGGTTCTAGTGTGTTTGGCGAACGATCCAACCCGTCCCTCAAAGCTATGTTGAAATCACCTCCCCATATTATGTTCTCGATCTGGAAATCTGATATGATATGCCATAATTTCGCATAGAATCCTGAGTCATCCGTGTTCGGGCCATATGTGTTCACTAATGCAACTTGACGATGTCTCACCATGCCTATTACAATGACGCTTCTTCCGTCAGCATCTCTGTGTACTGTCGAGATCTCGAAGTGTACTCCCTTCCGTATTAGAATACTGACCCCACGAGAATAGGAGGAATAATGCGAGCTGGTCACCGACTCTGCCCATCTAGCGCCCAACGTGGATGCGGTGTTGGAAGCTATGTGCGTTTCCTGTAGAAAGGCTACGTCAACATGCAATCTGTCAAAGTAGGCAAATACCTGCCAAATCTTTTTCGGAGTACCTAGACCCCTAATGTTCCACGTTATAAATTTTAGTGTGGTAGGTTGTGCTATGTCAGTGTGTTTTAATGGTGTTGTACCATGTTATGTCAGATCGCTCCAGGCGCAACAATCCCATTGTGCCCAAGCCCGTGTTTTGGCATACAATTTCTTGCAGTGCTTGTGGTGAAATAGAGGTCGCAATGCTTCTCAGACACAGTGAACCAATTCGAACAACTCCCGGTTCCCTTCCCCACCCCCCGCCCACTTCAGCGCCCAAACTGTGCCAAAGCCATACCCTAAAATCAACCAAACTGTAATCAGAACTATAGTAGGGGTGTTGCCAGGTACACACATCTCCACCCACATAGTGGATGTGGACGGGTGCTCATGCTCTTGTATGAACCATAATGTTCCATTACCTCACATGTCCCGCTAAATTCTGATGGCAGGTACCCGTAGTAAACTCACAGTCACTGTCTATACCTCTGTAGTATCGCATATTTTGGCTTTACATATTTTGGGTTTAACATGTTCACTTTGACCCATCATATTGTTACAATAGACATCTCTCACTCATCTGTGCAGTCAACGGCAGGTGCACGCACGTGCAGCTATTTTTGCGAACCGTCCACTTAGTGCAGATAGTCCACAGCAAATCGTTTCACATTTCCACTGTCCCTCCAGCGCCCCATGATCATTGTGGACTACAGTATTACTCACTGCGTGTGCAGCGTTCGTGTTCATAGAGTGTAGTTCGGGTTAGTTTGTAAGGCACTCAAGGACTCTTATCTGTATCTGTGCACATCGCGGCTCGACAGTTGAATTTCATACTTCACATTAACATCTACTCCGTATTGTCTGAGCTGCTTTTAGTGTTTAGTTGTCTCTAACATAGTGAGCGCCTATACGCAGATGCTCCACTCTGCCTCCCTTCTCCTCAGTCGTTGTCACTGCCTTGTTCTTCGCGGCCCTGCGTTTTGCGTCGACGACCCAGTTTTTTAATGTACTCTTGCGCCGCTTGTACTGTGGGGAGAATCATGGGTCTGCCCGCATTCGTGACTTTAAGCTTCGCTGGATACAGCATTGCATACTCGACGCCTAGCTCCCGCAATTTCTTTTTCACTGGAGCAAATTCCTTCCGAGCCAGCTGGACCGCCATGGTGTGGTCTGGGTAGAATTCTAGGGTGCTGCCCTGGTGTGTGATGTCACGTTTTTCTCTAGCAAGCCTGAGTATTGTATCTCTGTCTCTGTAGTTGAGCATGCGGGCAATTATTATTCGTGGTGGAGCCCCCGGTTTCGGCTTAGGCGCTAAAGAACGATGCGCGCGCTCAACAAGAAAGACCGTTGACAGCTTGTCGGCGCCGAATAAGTCCCTCAGCAATGCCTCTATGTAGTCCTCCATTCTGCCCGTGTTGGTGGTCTCCGGCAGGCCTGCTATGCGGACGTTGTTGCGTCTAGATCTGGCTTCCTGATCTTCCACCTTAGCTCGCAATACTTCCAGCGTTTTCTCCATGTCTCCGCATAGCCTCTTTGTGGACTTAGACTCGTCCTCCCCCTTAGATATTCTTTGTTCTGCCTCCACCAGTCGCTCGCCGTGTTTATCGAGCTTCGCGGCCATATTGTCCACGCATTGCACCACATTATCCAGCTTGTTATTCATTTCTTGCAGACTGTGCTGTATTGCCCTGAGAACTGTCCCCATGCCAGTCCCGTCTCCAGCTTCATTATCTCCCTCAGTGTCTGATGTGACCGCGGTGTTCTTTGGCTGCTTCCTCGCTTCAAACTGCAGCTTGGTTTGCTGTTTTTCAGGTTTCCCCATGTTGTAGTTTGGCGATGAGGTATTGCGCAGTGCCGTCCCAGGGACACTAGTGCTCAGACACTTTGCGGCGCTCAGTACTCGCTGTTGGGGTGCTCACGTTGTCCTCTGTGTCCCGGAGTTATAAAAAAAGCTACACTGGTTGTCCGCTCGGTCACCCTGCGGTCTTGCCGTGACTGCCGCAGTCCGCCGTAGGAGATTTGCGTTTCCTTGCCGTGACCCCGCAGCGCTCTTATTTACTGTTGTTTTTTTTTTTCTTTTTCCCCCTTTTATGTTTTGGGGGGGCGAAGCTTTGAGCCAGAGATTGCGTGTACACGTGTGGGTGCAGGTGCTGAGGTTTTACATGTGCCCCCTATGCATTCTGCCAGCCGCTCAGTGCCCCTGTGTCTGCTCCATTCGGCATGCTTGTTGGCGCCGTCTGTCCCATGTCGCTCGTTTCCGCCCTCAGTCACAGTAGTCTAGAGTTATTTCGCACCCATTGCCTGCATTTGTAATTGTGCGCCTCTTGCCGCCTGGTGTGTCTCCGCTGCCGCGTCAGCAGAGCGCTCCGGTGCCGAGGTTCGTGTGCGACTCGCTTAATGGAACAACCCGTCGTTCAGTTACGAGCACGCCTGTCCCTTCACTGAAGCATTAGTCCCACGCACCTGTTTGCCGCGGTCGCTGCTGTGTTGGACTGCATAGGATCCCCGATGCTTCCTATCCGTTGCGCCTTATTTCGTGCGTTCCACTGCAGTCGCCATTTTGAGGCTCCTGGAACGCAAACCTGACTCGGCGTTTGTGGAGCCTTTAGCACTTCAGAGCTGTTCCGCTGGTTGCCAATTTGTTTGTGGTGTCGATATGATGCGGACAGGTTGGCGCATCCTACATGCCTGCCCTCAGACCCGTCACAGTATCCGTCGGGTCCGATCACCGTGAGCCGCCATTTTGAACACTCTGCTTGCCTTCACGGTTTTCCATCTATATTTCTGTCCCCTCTGCTGTTTCCTGATTTTCAGTGCTCGCAGTCGTTGGGCGGCATGTTCCGATTGTTGTTTCTTTCTTTTTCGCACTGCCAGCGGTACAGTCAGAGGGTTTAGGTCGCATTTCCTGCACCCGTCCGGCGGAGCTGACTCACAAGCCATCCATTCCGCAGTGCGCCCTCTAGCGACCCCCAAATTGTGCCACAACTTAACAAAAATAAAAGAACTCTTGAGAGAGACGAGGAAAGTGAAAGTGCAGTGCAAGATAAAAGGCTTTGAAAGGGTGATAACTGGCCTAGTTGTGTCAAAAGACTAAAATATCACCTAAGACAATAAATGAAGAATCTAAACAAGTGAATGAAGTCACTAGTCAGTCAGGACAATCAATTGAGAAATCCAGGTGAAGAAGTCAGAGACTAAAAATACTGAAAAATACATTTTAAGGCCCTGATTAGACCTATATGCTTCTGGAAGAACTTGAAAATTTTGATTTAAACAAAGAAAGTGACGAAGAAATAATTGCAGAACAGATTGACGAAGGAGAAGTGAGACCTCCTTGAGCTAATAAAAGAAACACAAATTATAAAAGTAAAGTGAAAGAAAGAAGAGGAATCTTCTTAAAATGGCTGACGATAGAGTTGCTGGAAGACCGAAACAAAATAGCTTAAAGAAGGGCTGTAGATTATATATATGTAGAATAGTATTAGTGATTGTAGTTTGGTTATTTTTAACTATAGCAATACTTTATTTGATGAAAGAAGAAAAGAAAAATAATACTGACACAAATGGAAAGTTAGCTAACATAAAAGGAGATAGAGTAGAATGAGAAGCATCAGATGAGTTAGAAATACATCACACTGTGACAGATAATAACACAGCTTTAAATGTATTCACCAAGTTAATGTTACAGTATGTAGACACTATGGAGATTAGTGATTGTTACATTGTATGAAATTACCAACTTCAGTAGCAGAAGGTGTCACATATCACCATTTACCGCTAACATATGGCATTTCATGTAGTGTATTAACCAGTCTGTTTGATAGAACAGGAAAATTACAATGTTATTATTCAAATTAAGATGTGATATTTTCAGAGGTTCCTATTCGGAAGAATATGAATCCAGTACTTAGTAGCCAAGCAGCACAGTTCTTGGGTGAATTTTTCTTAACACAGAAGGCAATAGATATAGCAGAAGCCCATAAGAATAATTTAACTTGTTCACTGAATTTAGTAGAAGAAAGAAGACAGGATTTTATGAAGAAAGCTATTGAACAGAAAAGCCATATTCCACTTTGGGCTGAGAAGGAAGGAATTTATACACCTGGCAAGACTCATGCTGCGATGTCTGTAGATTTCGAAAAGAAAGGGAAGATCTGTCTCCATAGATTAAAGACTGACTATAATAACACATTTATTAGTTCCAGTGAATGTGAACACAATTTTTTTATTATTGGAGGATGGGGACAAAAAGGGGGAACTGATCCAGTATTTCCTGGAGTTTATTATATATGCGGGAATAAGGCTTATTTCAAGCTACCCGCACGATGGTATGGGAGTTGCTATTTTGGAATAGTATTCGCTAAAGTTTATCATGTGAAAAGAAAGACTGGAAGCAATAAAATCAATAAAGAACTAATCCGAAATAGAAGAGCTAGTTTTTCTGAAATAGTAGGTGACATATTTAGTGCATTGATACCTTCAGTGGGAGTAATTCTGAATTCACGTAGAATTTGTAAACTATCAACAGTAGTTAATCGCTTTTCGACTGATACTGCTGGAGGTTTTCTAATTAGATCAATGGTTACACAAAATAGACTTGCCCTCGATATATTATTGGCAAAAGAGGGTGGAGTCTGTAAAATGCTGAAAGCGCAACATTGTTGCACTTATATTCTGGAAAAAATGCAGAAATTGGAAGGTATATTAAAAATATCACAAAACTGGAAGAAGATTTGAAACCACTGGAAGTTGACAATGTATGGAAGAAATTAACAAATAGTCTAACATCAATAGGGTCTTGGTTTGCTAATATAGGTAAAGGAGTTGTAGTCTAAATAATACTACCAATACTTGCAATAACCATAATAGCTTTAGTGATAATGATATGTCTTATATAAGTCTTTATAAGTAACTGGGATTAGAGTAGAGATAGGTGGTATACAGTGAAATCATTTTATTTTTAAATTAATACTTTTTCTTTTGACCTCTCTATTAGTTCGTATTTGGGCCTCTGAACGATGCTAAAGTCTGCACCACACATGCTTCCTCACACATGCGCAAAGATGACAAGTCAGAAATAGTGATGTCAAGTCTTGAAACTCGTCCAAGGCCATTCTCGGTACATATCCTGGGAACCAGCTGGACATCCTGAAGACTCAATGGACAACTGTAAAAATGTATACATTGTTGTTGATAAAATTGAGAATACGGGTGGGAAATAAAGCTTGAGAGAAAAAATTAATGGGCGGGAACTTAAAACAATGAACTAAAGAAAAATTATTAAAACTTAGCATGGAGTGATGATTATCCCCTCAGCCTGTCCAATCAGAAATAGGAGCCTAATAAAGTTGAAACATTTAGGGCAGGTACATGTCATTAAGAAAGTGTAATTGAGGTAGTCAGTTAGAACAGTGAGCAGTGGCAGCAAGACAACGCTGAGAGACCGGGATGCTGTCTGAATGCTGGTCAAATATCTGAAGAAGCAGACTTAGAAATGTTAAAGCTAATAGAAATAGAAGAAGATCGCAGAAGAATCGAGGAGGTAATAGAATTAGAAGAAGATCGCGGAAGAATTGAGGAGGAAGTTAGTGTCAGAGAGGGTTGAGACGCAGATATCGAATCCAGAAGAGGTCATCTATCCTGTTCTGAATCCTGTCCTGAAGTTCTTGTCACTTGTTCTTTCCAGGAGACCCATTAATCTCTTGGCCAGAGGGATCTGGTTTCACACCATCCTAAGTAAATATATCTCTGTGTATTGTGTCAAAGTGTTACTCTCTCTACCCTCTTTTCTTGAGGTACTTCTTGTTGTGAAACTCTCATTTAAATAGAATACCAAACTGGGTATAATGATCTTACTTCCTCAGATATGACGGAGTTAACACTGTAATTTGTTCTGCTCATATGATATAACTAGATAAACATTTAAAACGTTCCCAAGTCTGTGGTTATTTGATAAATACGAGGTAAATGAACCTATGTCTTATCACCAATTACTGTTACAACTAAATAGGTCCATTGACTAAAGTAAACCTTAGGATCAGTGAAAAATTAGAGTATTGATAGGTAACTGATTTATTTTAAGCTTTATAAAAATTGACCCCCAGCGGTGTTAACTAGCCTATATTGAGTGATTGTGTATATGGGTCCAGATGATTATATGGTGTTAGGTTGTCATAGGTTGGTAGCCCACTGGATCAACATACCTATTATTTTATTGAAATAAATTGCTCCTAGAGCGTTTGTCATTGTTAGAGAGCTTTTACATCCATTTAAATATCACCTTGCATTATTCATTTAAACAGGTTTTTGTTATGAGCAAGATCTTAGCTAGGTCTGGAATTGAGAATGGCAACTTCCTTTCTACTGACATAGATATGGTAGTTAACCTCTATGAACCCTCTTCTTTTGAACCACTCTCAAGAAAGGGGCAGCTGGCTTCACTCAAATCTGACTCTCCATTAGACTGATGTCCCTCCTTGAGTCTAAAACAACTGACCCTTCTTACAGTGATGAATGCTTCCTTATTCACAAGGACAGTCCAAAGTCATTCTAAAGAAGCTGCTGTTTTTTTCCATTGGTGAAAAAAGACATACACAATCCTGATTTTGTTACTCTTCTCCTGTGCAGAAATTATGGAAAAACTTTTTGAAGAACATTATCTGCAATCATTTACATGAGTACAACTTTCTCAATTGTCTCCAAGCCAGTTTTCAACATGCTTATAGCACTGAATCTGTGCTCCCTAATGGCGTAAGCCTTGATCTTGATCAAAGTCAGAGTCAGATTCAGAGTAATGCACTGATCCTTCTGGATTTGTCAGACACCTTGGATATGGTATACCATTCCATTCTACTCAACCATATCATGGCAAGTGGCTTAGAGGAATTCACAAGTAAATGTTCTGAATCCTTTTTAACCCAGTTCATACAATCAGTTACTTTAACCAACTACAGGTCCAGCAAATTGCCAAAAACATGTTGCATTCTCAAACGTTCTGCCCTTCCATAAAATCATTGAGGATACTGTGGCAAATTTGACCATTAATTTCATCCCACAAACCAGGGCAGGGGCCACCCCATACTCATTTTGAATTTGCTTAGGTCTTCAGGCAAAACAGCAATTGATGGGGTTCTGTGAGTTATGGTATATATGTAGCAAAGACTGTAGCCCATGGGGCACAATCTTCAATTGGGGGAATCATGCCAATTGGGAGACACATAGAGAGAATTCTAAATTTATCTTGGGATCCCTTTTGGGAAACACTGCTTCATGCTTATTTGATTTTTACTGCTAACCAAAACGGAATTTCCTCCTGTTTGGTGGGTACTTTACTGTTAATGGCATTAATACTAACCAGACTAATCGCAGGGACAACTAATTGTGGCTGGCCAGCTTGCAGCCCTTGCTGGGGCAGTTGTGATTGTATGCATAACAAACTGCATTAGACATTGATACAGTCTATCTAAATGATTATATGAAGCAAGCATTTCATGATTATTTAATACAGCTGTACGCCCACAGTCTTTCTACTTCTCAATTTTATCAACAGGATCTACATGAATATACATTAAGACATATGCCTTGAGAAAGACCTTAACGAGATAGCCAGATGGGCGAAACATGTTTCGGCTGTTCATTCCCTATGCTATCTTGATTACTTGTTCTCAAAACTAAGAAAATTATGAACCATTATGCATTGACGTTGGAATTTGGAGAATTCATTCCAAGAATTAATGTATAACCTGCAGGAGCTGTCCCTTCATTGACAAGTATTTAGAAATGTTGTGTAACCGGCTAAGACTTGGGCAGATTGACCCCTCATTACTGAGAGGACTCAGTCTAACATTTTGTTGTATGTGCAGGAGGACACCTTGGAACCAATTGTGATGTTCCCTGGTATGCTATTGGTATTTCTAAGTATGCATAAAATCTATATGCAGCCGGGGCTGCTGCCTCAGTGTATATCTGAAATGTGTGTGTGTGTTAGCATCAATGGCATGAAAGTTTACCCAGGAATAGTATGATTCACATCTATAAGCTTTGTGTGCCGCAATCTCAATGGCAACATCTCCCCCTCCAGTGACGAGCCCATCTACTGTTAAGTGTGTAGTTATTGCCTGGCTACAGTTGACAGATTATCAATGAATGGTATTCAAAGAAAGGTAACACTATAGTGGAGTGATCCTTTTATTAAAGTTCAAGCTTGAACTTCCTACAGGCAAAAATAGGTGCTTCCTATTAAGCTGAGGAGGATTAATCCTTTTGACCACTGACGTCTCTGTGTATAGGTGAAATAGGAGCCTTGGGCACATGTGAGAAAACTATCCAGGAGACCCATTAAATAAGTACTTGGCCACATGTTGGTGGTGTCATGTTATATGGTTCCTACAAATACAGCAGGACTGTGTATTAGACCAACATGTACAACACAATATAAGGACTCAGTCCACATACACTATCAGTACATGTTGGTATGTTTACCTCTAGCTCCCAGTACCACATCCAGCCCCTAAACTGACCAGGGTAATAGATGCTGTTGGCAACCTTGAACATGGCCCTCTGGTTCTCAATGACTTGTGGAAACTGCTCTAGCCTTTTGGGTTGGTCACTCTTGCATCCAAGTTAAACACAAGAAAGATACAACAATGCATTTTCAAACATTTATTATAATGATTGTATTTTTGCAAAAAAAGTATGAGCTACAAATATTAGAAAGGTGAGACATGCTACTGTAAATAGCATTACTAGAATGGTAAACAATATGAACAATACAACCATGTTAAGTGTTGCTAATGTTTGATTACTCCTATCTGTATCTAATAATTTACTAAAGAGGACATAGTTGGGGCACACTCTGCCAGATCTATTGGGCTAGTCTAACACCCATACCTCAGTCTTAGATGTCAGCAGTCCAGGTTATCTTCCTTAGGAAGATGGAGGCTGGAGTCAGCAGAGCTGCATCCCAGTCGCAGTTTGTAGTGGTTCCATGATAATGCCAGCAGGTAAATGCTCCTCTCACTGACCGGTAGCACAGAACCTGTTTATATAATAGAATCCTGCTCTTATCAAACTGTGGCAGAGGAGTAGAGCAGCTCATTTGGTTCAATCTGGCTAAAATGAAGCGTCTCCTACTGAGCACAGAAAGAAAGGAAAACGATTACAGTGTGTTCTACGTATTTGACCCTGGAACTCACTGTACCGACTACAGGGCATCTGAAATGCTCATACAGCCCATTGATGCGTTAGCAGAAAAGTCACTACAAGGAAGAGATGTCAACTTATAGAGTTTAATCCAAAATGGAGACTACACACGAGCCACGCTACATCCCTTCATTTATTTAATATTTATGTTTCCCCACTTACAAAAACTTTAAGCACAATTACCTGTAAAGACTAGGGTGCCGATTAGGATGGTGGACGAATCGCCACCGCTATGCAGGCGGTGGCGATCCGTCCGCCATCTGTGCCCGTCCTCCACCAATTTCCCCCCCGCCATATTACAATGGTGGGGGGGACCACGGCGGACAGAAACACCGTCTGCCACTTTTCCGCCCGGTCGCCTTGCGGCCGGGGCGGAAAAGGGTTCATATGGCTGGCGGTGTCTTCCAGATACTGCCAGCCATATTATGATGGCCGGATGCAGATGCCTTTCCGTGGCGGCAATGCCACCACGGAAAGGCATACGGGCTTTGCAACGGGCCCCCAGGGTGAAGGGGGGGGTGCACATGGGAAGTACCTATGGTACCCCCCTGCGTTTCACAGTACAACATGGCAGGCACCGCACGGTGCCTGTCATGTTGTGCTGTGAAACGCACAACATGCATTTTTGACATTGCGGCGGACGCTGCTTTCAGCACCATCGGCCGCAATGTTAAAAATACGGGATGCACCCGCCACTGTGGCGGGTGCATCCTAATTCGGGGCAAGGTACCTCCGCCCTTGTGGCGGATGGTCCCTGCCCCAGACAGGATGGCGGACGGACTTTGTCCGTCTGCCATCCTAATCGACCCCTAGGTGTACACTGATAATTCACAAATTGTACTTCATCTAGACAGTAATCCTACATCTCACATGACATTCAAAACACTAATGCCTTTGTTTTTATATGGATGGGAAGTCACAAATTGAGTTAACTGCTGAAAAACAGTGTTAATCATTGACAGCAAAACAGATCTCTGTCTTATCTCCTAATGGCATAAGAAATGGGTTTGCTGCACATCCCTTCTACCACTGTAAAAACTCTAGGAGGCAAAATTGATAAAACCCTGCCTATCTCACATTAAGTGGCCGATTACGATCTTCTTAGGAAAGCATTCCCACCGAATCGGTTCCAGAATGCTTTTCCGAACTATTTGGATCGGGGGAGTCCAACTGAGCGATTTGATGCATCCCGATGCATCCGTATATGAGTCGGTTGGACTCCTGTTGCATTCAATGGGAGCCTGTGTACTCAACGTACTCTTATTCGGCTGCTATTTCTTTGCTTTAGTATCTTTGATTTTTTTTTATATTAAAGTTTTAAGGAAACTCCTGTCTTTCCTCAATGAAGCTGGGAAAAGGTCTTCTGTTTCAGTAACTATTGACTTTCGTCTACACTATGCAAATTCTTTCTGCCTTCCATTACCCTTGACACACTGAATCTGTAACTCTCCGGAGTGCGCCCCCCATCCTTGGAGAGAAGCATCCGTCATGACAGTCTGAGTGGGAATATCCTTGTGGAAGGGGACCCCTCTGAGGAGATTCTCCGCTGAACACCACCACTTCAGAGACTGAAGAGCATGCAGTGTCAGTCTTATCTTGTCGTCCCAAGATCCTTTCCTCTGATCCCACTGGTCCTCCAAGCACTCCTGCAACGGTCTCATGTGCAGCCGTGCGTGTGGCGTTAGGAAGATACAAGAGGCCATTGATCCCAGTAGAGAAGACACCGTCCTCACTGTTGTAGATGGAGTGGTCATAAGAGCCTGAGCCTTCCGAAGGAGCGATAACCGTCTCTCCTCCGAAGGAGACACGCTTGCTGACAGCGTATTGATGGAGGCTCCCAGGTACTGTATGCACTGGACCAGAGTCAGGACAGACTTCGACATGTTGATGTGCAACCCCAGTTTGTTCAAGAGAACGCACGTCTTCTGGAAGTGGGCTTGCGCTTCCGAGAAGGAGGAGGCCTTGATCAACCAATCATCCAGGTACGGCTAGACAAACACCTTGTTCTTTCTCAGGTGCGCTGCTACCACCGCCATGCACTTCGAGAATGTTCTCGGCGCAGACTTCAGTCCGAATGGCAGTACTGTGTATTGATAATGATTGGCGCCGACTTGGAATCGCAGGAACTTCATGTGTTTGTGTGCAATGGTCGCATGGAAGTACGCATCTTGCAGGTCTATAGCACATAGCCAGTCCCCCTGTTGCAACTGAGGATAAATCTGATGCAACGACAGCATGCAAAACTTTTCTCTGCGAATCAACTTGTTTGCCTGTCGCAAGTCCAGAATGGGCCTGAACTCTTTCTTGTCCTTCTTGCGAACCAGGAAGAACCGGGAGTACAGACCTCTTCCTCTTTGAGACAGAGGTACGTCTTCTATCGCCCTTTTCCTTAGCATGATATCAGCCTCCGCCTGGAGCTCGCGCAGCTGGAACTGCGGGCTGACCGGTGGAATTGCTGGAGGCGGGCTGGTGATCCAAAGACTGTATCCATTGCAAACAATATGCAGCACCCACTTGTCCTGAGTAATTTTTCTCCACTCTGCCAGAAAAAATTGAACGCTTCCCCCCACCGGAGTGGGTAACGGATGAAGGGGAAGTAAGCGCTCAGGGCCTAGACCCGGCCGGGCCTTTAGTCGCTGTTGCCGACTGTTGGCTGCCTCTTCGTCTTTGGTGCTTCTGGAACGGCCTTCGGAACTGCTGCTGTTGTTGCTGCTGTTGCTGTCCCGAAGCCTGGCCACGCCCTCTGTCCTGTCCACCGAACTTTCTCTGGAACGGGCGGTGCGATTTCTTGGTATCTCTGGGCTTTTCCAGTCCCACCGCCGTGAGCGTTTCGGCCTCCGCCTTCATGCGACCCATTTCGTCATCGGCGTGTTTTCCAAACAGGGTTTCGCCGGAGAATGGTAAATTGGCAACCCTTTGTTGTGCGTCAGGTTTTAGTGACGTGAGGCGGAGCCAAGCGTGTCTTCGCTGGTTAATCCCATGGCAGAAGCCATGCGCCGGCGGTAAGGAATAATCGGCCGCAGCACTGATGACCTGATTCGCCACCAGCATCCCCTCATTCAACACATCCTAGAAATCTTCTCTCTTGTCGCGAGGCAGGAGTTTCACAAACTGCTGGAGAGATTCCCAGAGTGCTCGGTTATACCTCCCCAACAGGGCCGTGGCACTCGCAGTCTTCATGGAAGTCGCCGATGTCCCACAAACCTTCCTCCCAGCAGAATCCATCCATCTAGATTCCTTATCTGGTGGGACTGTCGATGACGGAGTGGTGGCATGCTGCTTCCGAGCCGCCGTCACTATCACAGAGTCTGGAGGGGGTTCCACCCTTAGAAAAGCCGGATCCGAGTCGGGAGCCCGGTATTTCTTCTGCAGTCTCGAGGGGACTGCCTTAGTCACCGCCGGGGTGAGAAAAAGGTCCATGGCTGGCTCCACCAGGCCCGGTACCAGTGGTAGTAAGGGCCGAGACAGATGTTTCTGGTGAAGCGTCTCAAGTATCACCGATGTCTTGGGCGTGGGCACTGTCAATGAAATGCCCAACTTCGCTGCACCTCGCAACAGGACATCATGAAAGGACACCAGATCGTCAACCGGTGACACCCTTGTCCCCGGTGACTCCGGCAACGTCAGGAATAGTCCCTGGTCCCAGAGGACCTCGTCTGTGAGCGAGACCTGCGCCTCCTGTGGCGTCGTCTCGACCGTGTGGATGACCTGTTGCGCGATCGTTCCCTTCTCCTGGAGCGAGATCGCGAACTTCCAGTGCGTGGGCGCTCCTCAGGCCTCCGTGGAGGCGACTTCCTTGGCCTATCCTGGGGTAAAGGTTTTGGAGTCCCCTTAGGCGGCGTAGGTAGCGGAGGCAGAGACACCGACCTCGGAGGAGGAAAAGGCATCTCCGTTCGAGGAGCAGGCCCACGTGGCGGAAGTGGCGGTGGTGGCTGCCCTGCGGGAGGAAGTGGCGGAAGAGGAGGATTGATGGGAGGATCCTCTCGAGGCAAAGGTGGAGGAGGGGTCTTAGGTCGGGGTGATGTATAAACCACCGAGTACACCGAGCCCGGTGACTTCTTCGGGGGGAGGGGACTGCCCCTCCAGTAGGTGACCGCCGTCTCCGGCGTCCTCCACCTGACCCAGCGTGACTTCTGGCATCAGAAATCCTTCTGCGCCGCTTAGGAGAGCTGGAAAGCCTCGAAGACGCCGACCTCTTTCTTCTCGATGTCGAGCGTCGCTTCTTCGGTGTCGACCGTCGCCTCCGCGACTCCGGCGTTGAACGCCGTCTCCGCGACGTCGAGTGCTTCTTCCTCGACACCGACCTCCGCTTCCGCGACGTCGAACGTGCAGTCCTCGACGATGAGCGTCGATGCCTTCTTGGCGCCGACCGTTTGCCTGAGGTCCTCGACGTCGAGGAGCCCCTCGACGCCGACCGATCACTCGATGGCGACCGGCGCTTCGACGGCGAGCGCCGGTGCCTGTCAGTCCTTCTTTGACGTCGATGTCTCGACGCTGACGTCGGCGACGACGACGAAGACGCCGTCGATGGTGACTTCGACGGCAGCCTACCCAGGCCTTTCGACGTCGACTTCTCACGCCGTCTCGACCCGGAGCCCCGGGGAGATGGGGAACACACCGTCGTCATCGAAAAATAGAGAACCAATGGAGAAACTATACATTTTATAATAATAAGGTTACCCCACCACATCAAATCAGAAGAAGAAGAGATTGTGCTTGAAGCAATATTCCTCATCAGTATATTACTATTTATTGTATTGATCTCATATCGGGATCAACCAAAGTAAATCACATACTATTTTATGAAGTTTTGGCCTTTAATCCTATGCTGGTAACGGTGTACTTATCATTTGAATGGCCAAAGTACATACATAATGCAATAGCAAGTCCTCTTTTTCCAGATAGACACCTTGACCATGTGGCCTCTTTAATTGACCATCTCCATTTTGTTTGCCTGGACAGGATGGACCTTCTTTAACCTCCTTCAAACCAATCGCTACTTCATTTAGGGCAATGCTACTAAAATCCTTTAAGGAAAACAAGGGGTCTATTCACCTTATCACCCTCTCCAATATACTTCAGTGAAATTGTTTGCAACTCTTTATATTAAAGGTCGGCAGACCAGACGTGGCCCATGCAGGTAAGAGGGATGGGGCAGTGGGACCAGGTGGGGAAAGGGGATTTCAACAGGTGACCACGAGGGAAAATGAAATAAATAAATATTTTTTCCTCGTGGTCGTCTTTCGCAATCCCCCCACCTGGCCCGACCACCCCGTCGATTTTACCTGCACTAGTGAATATCTTTTAGAAAAACACTTGAGATTTTGCATAAAATGGAGGAAACATCTTTCTCCTGTTACTAGATGCACTAAGGTGCTTATTCCAATCGGTCTTTTACTCCGGAATCACACACAAAGAGGCATTTGTAATCAAATCTGGGTAACAACTTGTAGTGGTAATACCACACTTTTACCCTTCCCTAATATTAGGAGGGAAAGCCTGTCAGAATTTATTCGGAGAAAATATTGCACAATTCAAGTTTTGTACATAAGAATGAGGGAACCATTCAATTTTACAGAGTTATTCCCCATTCCGAGGTGCAGTACTCAGAATGGGAATTTAATTTTAAATTTGTTACATACTGCCCCTGGCAGTATCAACATTGACCTTGTGTGATAATACCGCCTGTTCGAAATTGGGTTCCTGGTTGGCTGGGTCATGAACCCTGTTTAAGCCCCAACCAAAATCCAAGTCGAAGTAAGGCAAAAGCATACCCTAAATTAACCTGTGTGCAACCTCTGGTAGCTTGGCACAGTGCAGTCAAGCTTAACTTTAGAAGCAATGTGTAAAGTTTGTGTGCAACACCCCAAACAGTAAAACCAGTGGTCGAAGTGGGGAAAAAAAAGTAGGGGAACTGTGGGCGGAGACTCAGGAGGCGGGAATAAGCAGAGGATTGGATTAGTGGGCGGAGTCAGAGGTGTGGATAGAGGGTTTGTAATACTCCCTTACTGTATAAGATGTCTACTGGATCTGGCCACTAAACTGGTTGTAGGAGTTTCATTCTATGTACTAACTCTTTGTATTCTATTTCGTCATTGTTTGTGGTTGTGCATCTAGAAACATTTCACGCATTAGTCATTGTCATCCTTTTTCACAGGTTATTTGCTAAGCTCCTAAAGAACTGTGCCCTATTGATGCTAACACAGCCTTTGTTCTGTTGCAGTCCTACACCAGCAAACTGCATCCGTTCAGCAACATTTAATGCAGTTGTAGCAAATGGTCCAGGTGAATCAGCCATTGAATCAAACACTAAAATCTGCATCTGTATTGAACGATCGGCCTCATATATGGTCATATCACGCTGCTGCAGCCTTCTGGATAGGTCACCCAATTCTGTGAGAGCATCATATAATATGCCCATATTTTCAACCAACACCAGGGAGGTTAATAAATGGTTAAAACCAGCATATCTCCTCTGCTCAATGTCACTCCATGTTGAGTCTTTGGAAGATTCCATGAAATGCTTACTAAGTGCTTTGTAGTTATTCCAAACAACTCTCACAGATCTTTCACTCGAGGGCCGATTTAGCGGCATTGCTGCAAAACCAAACCCCATTTACAAAACCAGTCTGCCATGCAACACCTGCCGCAACACCTCCCTTGCACACAGTAAGGCAATGCAGCAGTTTGTGCTGCGTTGCACTACTCAATATCTATAAAGCCGTTCAAAGACATGCAAAGCGGCTTTACGTGGCTTTTCAAATATGGCTTGGAGCTTTGCTTTGTGAATGTAGCACATTACAAGGTGCAAGCATGACGCAAGGCCCTTGAAAACCTGCTCCTTAGTCTGGTGTGCATGCAAATCCTGCATTGCCAATTCCTGGTAAGTTGCATTAGTACTACTGGAACAATGCCTATGGAGGCATCAATGGGTGAGGTGGACTGGCCTCAATGGTCCTGTGACCTCAGGGACAGAGTCCCTGACACTCTAGGGTGTGCTGCTATGTAGGCCTGCCCGCAAGACTGAAGGTGAACTTCAGTATGGATGTGGTGGACAAGGTTTCAAGGTAAACCAACACTGGCCACTGGTAGGCTTCACCTGCTGGTGCTAAGAAACCAGGGCTTCTAAGGTCTAGGTTCTAAGGACTATCATAGAATGTGCTCCCTCAGGAGTGATCTGATGGACTAGGCATGAAGGCTGAACCAGGTTCCCCAATTCCAAATTCAGAAGCTCTGGCCATAGTGCCACATCCTATCCCCCGAACACCCTTCTACCCCACTGAGTGAACGTTGCACTGTCTTCAGCTACAACCCAATTATGCCCCATTATAAACAGCTGGATGTGACTCATTTCAAATTATGCACTGCCTGAACAAAAGTAACAACATTCTGGAAAAAGCAAAGACTCATGGGGAATGCAGGATTATGTAAAGCATGCAAAATATAAGCAGGAACGACATGTTACCTTAACGCTTTTACTCTCATTGTTCAGAAATCAATGAGTATTTTTTTGTCTCAAACATTGAGGACATGAATATAGGGCTCCTCTTGTACACATGTGTTAAGCAGGGCTCAGAAGACAAAGGAACTCTTCAAGAGAATCTGATCTGACTCACGGAAACCCACAAGGGCACCTTCATATTCATGTCAGCCAGCTAGCTGCTCAATCATAGTATAGCACATGTGCAAAGAAGAATGAGTGCGAGTAAGTAAATGTGGGTTGGAATGATTGAGTGCCTGAATGTAACTGAGCATGAGTGAAAGAGTGTATGTGGATGAAAGTGAGAGAAAGTGAGTGAGAATGAGTCACGTAGAGTAAGTGAAACTGTAAGTTAGAATGAGGTTATCAGAGTAGGAAAAGTGAGACTGAGTGAGAGTGATAATGTGATACCGAATGTTGAAGAGTGAGTGCAAGTGAGCAATTTTGAGTAAAAGGGAAAGTGAATGAGAATGAATAATGGGGGTAGTGAGCCTGAGTGAGATAGCATGTGAGCAAGCATGACAAAACACAGGCCTTGGCAAAGTGGAGGTAAATATTTACTTATGGGAGAAACATATTGTGCATCTTGAAAAAAATGTGGTCAACTCCTGGGGAGCATCAGGCTATGTTGTCTTGGCACAGTAATTAAATGGCTTTTGAGAGAATTTGTGTAAAAATGGGGTGTTCAAAATAAAATGCAGTATTTGCTCCTATAGTTTTTTTCTAAATTATCTTGAGAGTAGCAACACCCAGACTGCAAATCCTCCTAAAAAAAGGCACCATTACTCGTTTTGTACACTCTAGTTCAGCTCTAGCATTATGCTACACTACTCTCAAGCATCACCAGCCAAGGTGAGAAAGGGTATTGTGCAAAACTGACACAGTTAAATAGTTTATACATTTTACTGTTCCATTGGCATAACACTCAGGAAAAAAAACAACCTGTCGCAGTACTTTGTTGATCCTTCACTTTAAAGTATTGTGCTGCTAGTTGCAGATGGGGAAATTGTGTTAAAGCCACAGTTTCGAAGGGGTAAACAAATGCCTATTTACTTTAATATCAGCTACTTCTTTGGATCTCTGGATCTCTGGAAAACTGGACCTAGAGAACTTGATATTCACATATACTGAACACATTGGTGGCACTGTGAATGGAAATGCGGGGCATGAACTGCACATCTTGTTAGCATTTAAAAAGCAAGAATAAAATCTAGCTGAGTGGGAAAACACTGAAAGCAAAAAATATGCTGCTCATTTAGCTTCTCAGTTTGAATGTAATTGCAAAGTGTAAAATTACTTATCTTGGCAGTTCTATGAAAGCAGCAGAAATATAAATGTGATGTGTGTGTAGACTTAAATCTCTATTTGCATCCCACCTACCTTTAAGTACACCTCTCAGCACACCCATCAAATCACTTAAAGCTTTGCCACCGATGTCACAGAGCACCAGCCCAAAATATACATGAAAAGCTCTAACTCTCTTTCAAACCACCCTGCAAGCCAGGTTCCATGCCCTCTGCCAGCCCCAATGGCAATTCTCGTTATTAAGGTGTCGGTCACATGACACCGACAGCCAGGAACTCGAATACAGCCGACTGACCCGATAAGACTCGACCTGTCCCATGCGTGCACCTTCTTGATTACCCAATTGAGCCCGCTTGGACTAACGGGTTTAACTTTTCACAGGCCCCCCCTGGCTCCATGACCTCAGCGCGACTCGGCGCTCACCGGCATCATCTGGAGTGCGGTGAGCATAATTCCTGATCCCGGGATTAGCCTTACCTTGGGCATAATCCTCTCATGTCTAATTTTCCCCTTTTTTCATGTTCCCTTGATTAATATAGGTCTTATTTTGAACTGAAGCACTACGCTTGCTCCCGCCCTATGGTCCCGAGTCCATACGAAATTAATTTCTCAATCGGTAAGCGAGTCTCTCCCTTTACAATCAGTCTCTACTATCGGCCTTTCCTTAAACTACAACACCGTACCCATGCTTGACCTGCCCTTGAGTCCCCCCATGGCCATGGTCTCAATTGCAATTTGATATTTTGATAGTATGTACTCAGCCCAGGCTGGTCCTGGCGCTCTCCATGTGATGTAACTAATTTTGATACCTTTCTTCTGTCTAGTTACTATTGACTAAGTCCCTGCCAATCCTTTCCAGACCTTGGCCCTACTGGCCCCGAATTGGTTCATGCTCCACTGTGAGCGTATCACCTCCACGTTCTGTGGTGAGCTCGCGCATCTCCTTCAATTTTCTCTATTCTGCCTTTTAATTATTTTCTTCACTGCGCCAGTTAAACGCAGCACCGTTACATTGATTCACTGTTCCTTCGAACTAAATGCTGCCCTGTGTCAATAGTTCACACGTTCACGAATTACTGCTCAGATCCTTCACAATTTAGCACTATAGTTTTATGCCTTCCGTCCAGTATCATTGGAATCTGTGTATCTTGTTACTCGCTCACGCTCATGTGAACTACTCACCATAATATCACTCGCGCTCATGTGAACCTCTCACCTTACTGTATAGGATGACGTCACTTAGCACGCCACTTCGGAAATCACGCAGCTAGTATATGACCACTACACAAGTGTCACTAAACGTTTGGGCGATAATATGTAATTTTGCAAAAACTAAATGTACTTTTGTTCCCCCTCCCCTTTCCTTCCATAGGCAAAAGAGGCTTATATTGAAAGGCAATTATTGATTTGTCCTGATGATGGTCCCCGTTATTTAGTAGTGGGACCGAAACGCCGTCGACCTAAGTACCATATACTCATGTAATGAATTTCTATGCAATGCTATGTAATGGTACCTATTGAATTTTTCTGTATGATTGGATTTCTACAGAAACTGCTGCTCTTGCCTTGTAAGCCCTGTCCTGTTGTGTCTGTGTCTATGTACTTGTGTGGTTGGGTACAGGCTTGTGCCCCACACCAGTGAAATGTTGAAGGTTATTACGTTGTCCTAAAAATCCTAATTAAGTAAAAATTTAGCAGACCTCTGTCCGGCTGGACATGTCATCACCAATATAGAACTGACTGGGTCTATATTTATTTCCTACTCATTTTTGTCTCCTTGCTTGAGACCATTGTTGTCTTTGTATAGGTTTTTTTGATGTGGCCTCCTTTGACTAAGCGGGCGTTCAGGAGCAAGTTGCACCTAATAACAAAACATCTATGTTCATCAGACTCTAAGTGGCCCAAGGATCTCCTTGTTACCCAGCCCATTAGACACAGGGGTGGTCAAGGGTGGGGACACCAAGGAACCCTGATGTGACCATTGTATTGGTCACAGTGGGGGCAGGCAAGTAGCGTCCTTGAGGTGTGAATCACGACAGCAGCAGGGCCATCAGAGGTAGCAGGTTTCACGCAATATGCTAAGACTGATGGCCCTTTAAATGTCACCTTGCAGGCCCCTAGACACAGAGGGGAAGGGGAGGAGGTCGGGCGCACTGAGGAGGCCTTCCTCGATGTGCACGGTGCACCACACAGGCTGAAAAATAAGTTGTCGTTTTAAAGTAGGGCTATTCCTGCAGTCCCGGTAGCCATGCCCTTCCAATCCCGCCTACTTCTAACACTGGGCAAAGGAAACCCAAACCAAAGGAGGAACCGGTCATGGACAGACTCCGGCAGCTGCATTCACTCACCCTCCCACCCCCGATGCCCCCCACCTTCTCTTACTGCTGCCATGATCAGGTACATTCGTAGCTCCAAATAATGCTATTTTTAGACTACAGTGGGCTCTTCTAAATGCTAGAAAGGTTGGTGGTGGGTCTTTTCACACGCGCATCTGAACCTTTTGCAGAAGCATGGCTGATGAGCCTTCAGGATGTCCCCTCCCGCACCCACTTTAGGAGGGGACACGCGACTTTTCGTAGCTAGAAATGCTATTTTACATTTTTGAACATTAAGTTAATGCCCCTGTTTAAAGCACGCTGGACTTTGTGAAAGTTTGTATTCCCAGGTTGCTTGTTACATCTTGTTGCTCATTTAAACCGCTGAATAAATCCCTTAGAGCACAAGGTCATGTTTTTCCAAAGTGTCATTGCTTCCAAGCGCTCTGCTCAGTGCACCAATGTATCCGGTTCACTTTACACAATGTAGGTGGAGTGAAACCCGGTTCATGTCCACACACAATATATTGAAAGCAAACACAGGTGCGATATTTGGTGCTAGTTCCTGCTGTGTCTCCATGTAGTATGCCGTCACCATCAAGTACTACGATTACCCAATTTCTAGTTACTGACTCCAGAGACCTCAGCAGGATGATAGGCAGGGTAGGCCCTGTCTGAATTCAAACCGGAGCCTTGCATGCGACAGATGCTCGCTGTACGCATTCAGATGCTGCTTTCTCACGGATTCCCTGCCATGCGAAGAACTCCTGATGTACCTTAAAGGTTCCCTTTCTCACATGTCCAGTTGTGAGCAGTGTTGCCCGTCTTTCTTTATAGAATGATGAGGGGAAGGGAAGGAGGTCGGGCGCACTGCAGAGGCCTTCCTCGATGTGCCTGTGCACCACACAGGCTGAAAAATAAAGTTGGGATTTTAAAATAGGGCTATTCCCGCCGTCCCGGTACGCTTATTTAAAACCAAGAAGTAGGGGAACGGACTAACATCATTTTTAAAAGTAGGGGCACGCCGTGCCCTTCCGATCCCGCCCACTTCCAACGCTGAGTAAAACAGTGAAAACACCACAAAGAAATTTCATACCAGGTTTGAAAAATAGAGCTTAATGTAACAAATAAAACAAGACCAAAGTAACAAAAGAACAATAAGCAAAGCTTGAATTATGACTTTTGACTAAAGAATAAACTGTAGGAATAAAATCTAAAATAGAAGTGGGTAACGCCAACCGGGGCTATCTGGTCATGCCAGAACGGGACAAATTCTAAAGTTTAAGCTAACCACGATAGAGCTGGGGCTGGCCACAGAGATCCAGTTAGGCCTGCTAAACAAAGTATCTTAGATCCTGGTTGCGGAGCCCTGTGTCGACCCGCGCCGAGCATGCAACATGCAGTACAGGCAATGCGTCAGTTCCGAGATGCGATGACGCGGTGTTGCGAGGTCCCAATGAATCAACGTCAAGGATCCTGTCGACGGAGCTTGCGATGCAAAGGCCAGTGTCGAGGATGAAAGGCGCAACTGTGACAATGTGTTGGTTCCCAATAACAATGAAGCTGTGATGCAGAGGTTCGGCATCAACATCAATGCTGCAATCACCGAGGGATGCAACAAACTTGCACTGGGAAAAGCATTGCGCTGTGGTAGTTCCAAAGGCGATTCCTCATCCCAAGGTACAGGTTCAGCATTGACGTGAGTCTTTTGCGATGGGTCCAATCCCTGCAACGTATCAGTTCTGCTCAAAGATACACATCTCAGCCAAGAAGATGCATTGGTTATTCTGGGGGATGCGTCGCTCAGCAGAGGATGCATCAGTTCTTTGGAGAAAAACCTTAGGCCCACTTCCAAGGGTCCAGGATTGGGGTGTCACCACTTGATAGGAGTGACTCACAGATGGGAGTCTAGATGCAGAAGCAGGTTGGTTGGAAGTCTTTTATGTCCCTGAGACTTCAGATCAAGTAGCCAGCCAACTAGCCCTCAGAGTCACTCTGGCTTCAAATTATGCTGATTCAGTTCCCTCACAGCAGCAGGTCAGCACAGCAAGGCAAGAGTTCAGCAAAACAGCAGTCCAGCATAGTGGCATCCATCCAACAGCACAGCAGCTCTTCTTCCTGGCAGAGTCTTCACAGGTCCAAATGTGTACTGAGGTGGTGGTGTCTGAGGTCAAGAACTTACACACAGTTGTACCTTTGAAGTGGGGGAGACTTCAAAAACATCCCTTTGAAGTACACAGAGTGCCTGTCCTTCTTGCCCGGGGAGAAGACGAACTACAGGGGGTTTTGTAGCCTTTTTTGTTTGGACAAGACACTTCCTATTCAGGTGTAATTGAGGAAGTGCCCAGTTCTTCTCTCCCGTCCTGCCAAGGTGATCCATCAGGTCACATCCAAGATCCCATTGTCTGTGGCTGTCTAAGAGGAATTCACACAGCCCAACTGCCAACTACCCAAGACATGTGATCAGAGACAGGCAGCAGACACCAAATGGCCAAAGTAATAAAATGCCAACGTTCTAAAAGTCGCATTTTCAGAATTGCAATTTAAAAATCTGACTTTACCATAAGTTGTGGTTTTAAAATTGTGATTCCAGAGTCACCAAAGTTGAATCAGTTATGTCTTCCCATTTGGACTTTACTCTTATAAATGTAAAAAGGTAATCCCAATGTTATCCTAGTGGAGATATAGCTGTTGCAGTAGTGAATAAAGACTTTGAGAGTATTTCACGACCAGGACATGTAAAACTTAAAAGTACATGTCCAACTTTTTAAATACACTGCACTCTGCCTTAGGCTCATGTAGTGCACTTTACTAGGTACGTATAAGTAAATTAAATATGCCATTTGTGGAAAAGCCAATGTTACCCTGTTCTATGGAAAGGCACACGCGCTTTTGCACAAGTCAGCAGTTTTAAAATGTGCAGAATTCTAAGGCCAGCAAAAATTAAGTCAGCAAAAACAGGGGGTCTGAAGGTAAAAAGTCAGGGGAAACCATGCCAAGGATGCCAGGTCTAGTACCGCCTATAACCTGTGCTCTTGTAATGATGGCTTTACTTTGTATATGTGATACAAGAGTGCTTAGAGCCTAAAACCTTCCAGTCACACTGTGCTTTAGAAGTAATTCTCATCCTCATCATGCTCATCTTCACACCTTAACTCAAGATCTATCATTTGTACTGCAAAGTTTCAAAGTTGCCAATAAAACTGTACCATACAAATGGTCGTTCCCATGTGCAGACATGAAGTGCTATTACTTTTATGCTCCGATTATATTCTGGAAAGTTTATTATTCTATTTTAGGTGTTTTGTGAAATGATATATGCTCTGATAAATATGAACAGGTTTAAACCACCAGGTAAGTTGTTATGTCAATAAAGTTGACCTTATAACCATCGATTAGATCGTGCCTATGTTTCTCCCATGTCTCTACACCTGACAAGACAATGCATTTGGTCTCATGTGACTATTTTCCTAGACACATCTGCACAGAAATCTACTCATCATCATCCTTTGTCAGAAGAGGTCCCCAAACCACCATGACTTGTTAATTATGATATACTGTTGTCTTATAATTTTTAATTATATATTTTTTCCTTTCTCTCGCTTTAAATTGCTATCATACGTTTTTACCGCAATTTCTTCCTCATATTGTTCTATACCTTTTAAAAATCCATTAAGCTTTTTACCTTCATATGTATTTATTTAATTACTGTATTAGTGTTTCCTTTACCCTTGTTTCTCCTTTCCTCCCTTCCTACCCACTCCTTTCTTCTCCTTTCTTTTAAATGTTTTATAACACAAAGTTCTATATGCAACTATTTTCAATTCATTATTTCCAATTTTTATATTGCGTAAATCTCACTTCACTTAATGTTTTTACTTATCACTTGATAGCTGTTTGATTGTTATACTTGGTTGCCTTTCTTACAAATAAAATCTATGTTTAAACTTAAAAAAATAAAGTTGACCTAAATTTATGCGTATTTGCTTTGATAACTATATTGGATTTTAGACTGAAAAAAGAAAAAAGAGTAACATTGGTAGGTGCAGGGAGGAGAGGGTCGATTAGAGGATGCCAACACAGAGTAACTCAAGGTTGTTGCCTGGTAATTCATTTCAACAGCATTTGAAATCATGTTTTCCTGGCGAGTTTGCTTTCCTTGTGGGATGTCAAGCTGCATTACCTGATATCACAGTATAGGGATCTCTTGCTGTAAAATGCAATTCGGATTTGACTTAGAGATTACAGTGATGGAAGGTTAGCAGGGAGTGATGTAAGCCTCGGAAGACAAGACCTCTATTTTGTTTTCTTCCTGCTGATCTGATGTCAGCACAGATTAGAGACTTCCGAACACAGGTTTATTGTTCGGACAGTGTGCCTCTGAGGGTAACCTGAGCAAGGAACAATCACAAATCAGCGTAAATTTAAAACATTTTTCAAGGTAACTAGAGATGGGAGGTAGTGCTAGTCAAGCAGCCTATATATATTTGAAAAAAACAAGCACTGGCAATTTTAGTTGAATTTGTTCTTTGTTGCAATGGCTTGTTTGATATATATTTGGAAGCACAATCATAGCACGCCTGCAGACATAGGTGAATGCTATAAATTAGGTAACTCAATAGTCTGAGACCTTGGACAGCAGTCTGTGGCAAGACATGCAGATCAACACGCACTGGTCCTAATTATAAGGGCAACTGCTCACGGGATACACTTTTAGAACCAATATTCACATGACAAAAGCAATTTTCAGGTTATGCAGACCACAAAGGATTCAACTCTCACATAAAAGAGTAACCTCAAGAGCAACTCTCACTTGGCAGAATAACCTCTCATAGACAACAAATCTCACAAGTAATGGCCACACACAGCAGAGCCAGCCATCAAGCAGCACATAGGGCCTACCCAGAAAGAGATGCGATATACAGGTGTTAGTAGCTAAGTGATTGTGTGGGGGCCAAAAGATGTTGAGCATGGCTAACTGCATGAATTGCTGGCTACGACCTTGGTGTAGTGAATGGGGTGTGGTAAAAGAATAATGGTGAGTGAAAGGTGTTCAGAGATGGTTTTGTTTGGGTGTGTACTCATGTGGGTGAGTAACTCTCTTATGGGGCATATTTCCTAGAAAATGTAGGAGCACGCCAAATCTGGAAGCGCTGCGCGCCGACATTTTCAAAATGGAGGGTTGTGCATTATTTACTGCAATATGCCACTCCCCTGTGTTTTCGCTGATGCAAAAGTTAGCGACAATGCAGGCACCCTTGCCCCATAAAGAATGTTTATATGCAGGAAGGTGCCCCTTCCTGCACATAAACAGTCCATAATGGCGATTTGTTACGTCTATGTGGGCTACTGCAGCCCACATACAAGTAGCAAATCGTCATTATTTATTGATTGTTTATTTTCAGGAAGGGACAGCTTCCTGCACATAAACAATCTTTAATGGCTGTTTGCTCTTTCTATGTGTGCTGCAGAATTACACATCTTTCTAAATCGGGGGCAGCATAAAAAAGCAATGGATGTTGTGGTTAAAAGCCCACAGCAACCCCCATTGAACGCCCCTTTCATGCAGAAAGGGTATACTATTTAAAAAGCTGTGTTAAGCCATGCAAATTGGCTTAACTCAGCTTTGTAAATAAGGAGCAGGGCATTGCACCATCGGAATGTCCTAAAAAGGGACGCTCTGATGGTGCAATGCCCTTGTAAACATGCCCCAGAGTTACTGGGGAGGGAGGTGTATTTACCATGAATTGTGTAACATGTATATTATCAAGACAGGCGATAACATTATTGCTGTTTAAGCGGCAGAAAACTGCAGCTAAAACGGCGATAATGGGCTTGATAATATGCTCTATGGAATTCCAATTGAAGCCCGTGTTAAATGTGAAGGACATCTAAGATGGGCTTCCATTGGAATTCCATAGAGCATATGATCAAGCCCATTATCGCCGTTTTAGCTGCAGTTTTCTGCCGCTAAACGGCGATAATTTTATCGCCTGTCTTGATAATATGCCCCTAGGAGAGGTAGAGACACACATGGCATACTCTGGGTGCACCACTTTTTGGCCTGCAACTTGGAGGCGATGGTACACAGGGTATATTGGATGCGGTCGAGCCGGGGGAATACTGCATTTGTTTCTGAAGCTATTTGGACTGCACAGTGAGTTGGGGTCTTGCTACAGAGATATCTGTGTAATCTATGAAACATAGGTTGGATTTCTGGCAGAGCCAGCTCATCATTTCGTACGTTTTAGATAAATAAAACGAGCAACTTGGATATTGGGAAGTAATAATACCTGTGATTCAAGCCAATAGACAGTTCTGTTTACCATGTACCCTTTATTAATGTTCAGAATTTGCACAGATCGCTCAAACTCTTCCATGCCAGTAGCTAATCTATTCCTGGTTTTATTTTTTGCATTTTAATATTTGTAGTTCTGATTTTCCACTAATAATTATAGAACTACAACGCTCCGAAGTCCGAAGGGAAACAAATGAACAAGAGTGACAGCTATTTATGAAGACCATGACACAACTTGATGTCAGTTATCAATTTTTTTCACCTCTTGGGTACTGCAGCAAGAGTTTTCTTTTTTTTCCCTAACAATATGCATTATGGAAGGCTGAAACCTGTAACTGAATATGGAAGACTGATGTCTATCAAAACTCGAAAAAGCAGATTAGAATGTTCTTGTCAGACGTTAGTGAGAGGCTCGGGGCCAAAACGTAATGTGCTGCCCTCTGTATGCTTCTTCTATTTGGGCAAGGTGTGCTAATCCAAACCTGCTTCAAAGTATTTTAAAAAATGGTGCTCTAGTGAAAGAGAAAACATGATGTTCTAATTGTTTGGCCTCTTCAGCTTATTCATTAGCAAAGAACAAGGCAGGCTGACTTGCAATTAAATATGTATAAATAAAAGCGTAAAGTGACTTTGATTGCATGATACACAGAAATGTACACACAGGCACAGCCCCCTCACTCATTTTAGTTACCAACTTAACAGCCAAGTAGAACTTACCTCTGCTTCACTGCCATCACTCACTTGATTCTGACCCTGGGGTAGAACCCTGGACCTTTGGCTGTGAGGCCGGAACTTACCCGCTAGACAACAATGACTCCAACTTGCTTTAGGGGGCACATTTTCCCAATATCTTGGCAGTCTATTACATGTGCAATGGAAGCCAAAGGCAATGACAGCAAGCCCTTTCTGTAGATAATAGAGTCTCCAGCATTACAGGTCCCCACCAAAGGTCTATACCTCAGTGGTAATGTTGTGTGCCGCTGGTGGCACAGGTCCCCCCACCCCAGGTCAAGGGTTCAAGTCCTGCCAATGCTGGGAAGCTTTTTTAAACTCACAATTTATCGAGAAGTATGTTTTTTACATTTGTAAATGCTATTTTTACTTTGAAAAACAGAGGCGACACGATTTTTTGAACTAGTGCCCCAAAATTAAAAATCTTCTCCCTCACACTCCTCTTTTGCTAGGTAAAATAGGGGCAAAGACTCATCTTCATTCATCAATGTCTTAATTTTTACCTTTAATCCACTATTTTGGAGAGCACACATGTGGACCGGAGGGGCAGAAATGAGCTGAAGTATGTGAGGAGAATGCTATACAGATAGGAAGGGAAAACGCAAGATGAAAGGGTCAAAGCATAGATGTTTGCTGAGTGATTTTGTGAGTGTGTCATCTGTCTCTTTGAAGGGACATGTTGGAGAGGAACAGCAGCCCCACAGTCCTCAGATGAGAGAAGAAGCACAGATGAATATTTCCCCCAAAATAAAAACACCTACCCACCATCTCGGAGCTCCCAAAGTGCGATATGACACTTGCAGGTGGAAGGAATTACCATGTTGGAGCATAAATGTGCACAGTTAATAAGGCTCTTCCACAAAATATCAGTAGCACACCCTTTGGGAGTAATCTTATGCTAGAAATGTCAGGCACACCTTTGGGGGTATGAGGCCAAGAAAAACTTTGGCCAACTTGCTCAATCATTTGCCGGCTATAAAGACACTGGAGAAAAATTCCAGTGGGAGCCAGACACCACAAACGATATTCAGGGTGGTACAGTAAATGCTAGCAGGCTCTTTTGATCCAAATTCTGTGTGACGAGGACCCCATACTTCTGTGTCTATGACACCTTTATTTGCTCCCTCCATACCCCTATCTCATTGCCCCTAGTATCCCACCTTTGGTAATGTCCATAAAACACCCTTAATCCTGGCCCTCCATTTGCATTCTCACAGTACCCCACATGTTTCTGCCACTGTTCAGTCTCCAGTGACAAGTTGGATTCACATTGGTCCTCCAGGCACTTACTACTCTGTACAGCTGCTCTCAAAACACCCAGAAGTCATGTAGCAATGGGGTAACCTGATAGGCCACAGGATCCGGGTAAATTGTGGTACAAAAAGTAAAGTCACAGTGGAGAATGGTTACAATACATAAAGAAAACAAAAAATGGTTTGCGTTATCTAATCAAAGTCGAGCACCACCATTAGATTATTCCAATAATTGATGTGATTTTTTTTCATCACAATATTGAAGGTAAATCAAAACATACAGTACAATGTATCTCACATTTAAATAATTTTGAAAGACAGGTGCATACAGGGTGAAGTGATAAGTGCATGGGAGGGATTTGTGAAAAGTGATGTGAGGGGGGATAGTAGTGCGCATATATACATAAGCAATCAATAATGACAACCTATCCAGTCAGATGCCTGGCATAAGCATAAATGACAAATCATAACAATATTAGGTAGATGCAGATCTAGACTCTCTGTCATCTATGTTTGACAATAAAACAAAAACACTGTCAACATTTCGACCCCTATAGAGAACAGCAAACTTTGCGCCTTGGGGGTGGGGTCTTCATCAGGACCAAGATGAGGGAAGGTAGTGGGCACCTAAGGACAATAGGATGAGGTTAATGAGGTGGTGCATCAAGAAAGAGCATATCAATGGGTCATAATTAGGGGGTAATTTACCAGTAGAACACAGCAAGAAAACTTCAGGCTGAGGATTTGAAAGCTGGGCCTTGTGGGCTCCTAAGGGAGAAAGAGAGGAGACAAAGACATTCACAGTCTCTGCCTACAACGTCTCACACAGGACTGCGGGTCCCATCAACTTTTACTCCTACCTCTCAGATGGTGTCCCACCGAATCCTCACGTATGAAAGCATGGTTTTACAAGAGGCTCTCAAGACATGTTCAACCAAAAAATATGTTAAACACAATGTGACGGCTGCAGAACGTACTGCCCTTAATGGCCTTAAGAATAACCATTCCATTGTGATCAAACCGGCCGGTAAGGGTGATGCGATTGTGGTCCAAGATGTGGACGCCTACAAAAGAGAAATCTACTCTCAACTGAGTAACAAGGTCATCTACGCAAGATTAAATAACATCCCAACGAAAAAGATCAGCACTATGATCCTACAAACCACAGAAAGGGGTAAGGAGGCTGGTTTCCCATCAGATTTGTAATTTCAATATTTGAACCAAAAGCAGCCCCATCTGCCAACCGTTTACACTCTACCCAGGGTCGATAAAAACTTGGATCAACCACCGGGTCGGCCCATGGTATCTGACTGTGGTTCGGTCCTTGAGCATCTCTGCAAGTATGTTGATTTTTTCCAAAAGCCATTAGCGGGAAAGACTGTATCCTACCTTCGTGATACCATGCAGGTGATCAATTTGGTAGATGGCATGCCATTTGAACCTGAATCTCAAATCCTTTTAACAATGGCTATCGTATCACTGTACACGAGCATCCCCCAACGCCATTCCCTGGAGGTAATAAGAAAATCCTTGGACAAAATTATTCTACCTGCACTTGTCCCAACAGAGTTCATTTTACAATTGTTGGAAATAGCCACGCCACAAAACTTCTTCTATTTCCAGGGGGACCATTTTGTGCAGACCAAGGAAGTTGCCATGGGGGCCAGCTTCGCCCCAGATCTGGCAATCTTGTAAATGGACAATTTTGAAGAAGAATTCATCTACAACAATCTGAGCCCCTTTAAACACCAGGTTACATACTGGAAGTGCTATATAGAGGATGTCTTTATGATCTGGACTGGAAGTACCTCCGAACTCCTCTCTTTCTTTGGCTGACTGAATCTTAGTTCCACTGACATCTAGTTTATCATTCACATGGATAAATGGACCATCAATTTTCTTGACATGTCTATAAAAGCTGCCAACCACTGTTTGTACACCACTCTCTACTGGAAACCTACCGAAAGGAACACTTTATTACGATAAATCAGCCCCCACCAACGGGGTTTACGCGACAACCTGCCCTTCCGGCAAATCCTCAGGATCAGGAGGAATTGCACACAAAAAGATTAGTTTACGGAATCTGACGACCTCATCAACAGACTGGTAGAATGTGGATACCCTAAGTGGTTTGTCAAACGTGCCAGAAAAAGGGCCTGGCATAACCCGAGGGAATCGCTCCTTACACCTAAAGAACGTTCCAATTACCATATGGACAGGCTGATCTCTGTTGCAACTTTTACCACATGGAGTAATGAAATCAGACAGATTGTTTACAAACACTGGCCACTGGCGGCCAACGATTTGGAGTTACCAAACCCCCCATGCTCTTCTTTAAGAAGGGCAGAAACATTTGAGACCATTCCTTGAGCCCCCGCCTCAACCAACCATTCAATCTATGTGACAACTTCCTTCTGTAGTAGGTCACTACAAGTGTGAGAGCTGTAATGCCTGCCGTTTGACAATTGAAACAAAGCAGTTCAACTATAATAATTACTCAACTGATCTCAAAACCCGCACTGAACGCAACACATCCAATGTAATTTACGCAATTCTCTGCCCCTGCAACAAAGTCTATATAGGCCAAACAACCCAGAAGGTCAAGGCCTGTATACTGCAACACTGCAGCAGGATACGGTGTGGAAAAATAGGAGCACCCCTAGTCGAACACTTTCAAACTTTTGATCACCCTCCAGAATCCACCAAGTGGTTGGTTATTGAAGAAATCAGACTGGGAGTTTGGGGTGGTGACCTAAGCTCCATCTTGAATGTGCCGGAATGCAATGGAAGGACCGTTTCCTCTCTGCCCATAATGGCCTTAATGAAATGGATGTGTCTTATGCCCAACTGTCCATATTGAATAGGGACTAAACTAACATACACACACTAACAGCTGAACTCCTGTCAGACCTGAATGTTACCCTATCATATGAGGGATCTGCAGTCACAGATGCACCAGCCTTTGGAACTGGACAGCTACATGGTATACACCCCATTTATTCTGAGGCTCTTACATATACATACTTTGCATAATATTTTACGTAATGCTTTCTTTGTTGGTGAATAAGAGGGATACACCTTTTGGATGTCTCCTTTTGGAATACATATATCAACCTGAAATGTATATAAAATGTTGGCATTAGTGTATATAATCTTGAAACATCATGAACACTTTTCTCTCCATTTCTCTGTAATCCAAATGTACGTATAAGCAAAAATCATCTTTCTGCGCTCAGGCCTCTTTATTTTGATTCTTTATGTTCTCCTTGCTAACTTGTGCGCTGCTTTATGCAGACATAATATTCTATGTTGGTGAATACGAGGGATACACCTTTGGATGTCTCTTTTTGTAATACATATACCAACCTGAAATGTATATAAAATGTTGGCATTAGTGTATATAATCTTGAAAACATCATGAAACATCATGTATATAATAGTGTGTACCAACCTGAAATGTATATAAAATGTTGGCATTAGTACATATAATCTTGAAACATCATGAACATTTTTCTCTCCATTTCTCTGTAATTCAAATTTGCAATGTGCGTATAACCAAAAATCACCTTTCTGCACACAGGCCTCTATAGTATGATTCTTATGTTCTCCTTGCTAACCTGTGCGCTGCTTTATGCAGACAGGGAATCAAGTACGTCATTTAGAGGGCTAACATAGTTGCTTTGCAGGACTTCCCATAATCTCCATCCGGAAGGCAATAGTTCGTAAAAGCAACCAGCTATCACAACGAGGTTAGCCCAGCCTGCATGCCGTCTTCCGCTATTTAATCATTGATCCTGACTTTGGCCACAGTGTTAGCTGTTTCACCGGTTCTCCAGCAGCTGTCAGGTATGTTTCCTACCCTCGGTCCTAGCGAGGATTTTGCGAGTGGAGTTCTATTTTGTTAGTTCATACCCAGTTCTGCTTAGTTTTCACTTCCAAAATAAGCGGCCCCTTTTGACACGCGCTGTCATTTCAGTTGAGACACAGGTTTTCTTTTCTTTTCTTTTAATTGTTACCATATAATAATCTAGACACACTCAGTTATTTTAACCTTCTAAACTCTCAGGAATGACCTGTTTGTACACAGGCTGGCATTTTAGATGCGTGGTCATTTGTCATAGTTTGCGAGCATCAGCCAGAGTGTATGTTTTTCAACGCGGCATTTGTTGCTATTGGCAGTTATCCAGTGGCTGTATACAACCACAATTTACAATCACTCATACGGGCTTACAACTTAAACGCGCGGATCACATCTCCCCTGACTCTCTTTGGCTAGAAGTCCACGAGTGAGGCGTTATGAGCGTTAACTACATATTCTCTAGTCACAGTCGGGATTTAGGCATTTTAATGCGATGTGCACTTGAGACACCCTATGCGCTATTACTGCTGGCTTGTTATGCGCAGTCATTTCACTCCTATCATCTAAGTTTTTTAATCACGCTTTTCCTTGATTTGTTGGATTTATGGTGGCCTGCACGTTTCTGACACAGGTTATACTTTCCCTCTAGCCATAGGTTACTGATCAACCTTCGCCTACATATAACTTACCACGATCATCTCCAAATAAGGGGCCGATTATGATTGGGGATATTCCGCATCCTCCGGGCCGAGGATTCGGATTATCCGCTGCGGACTGGAAAAAGACCCCCCGCCTGATTAGGATGGCTGGGGGATCTATTTTCCGTCCGCCGCTTTTCCGCCGCGGTCGCCTTCCGACTGCGGCGGAAAAGCACTAACATGGCTGGCGGTGTCTATCAGACACCGCCAGCCATATTAGGATAGCTGCGGTCATATGCCTTTCCACGGCGGCATTTCCGCCGTAGAAAGGCATACGGTGTTGTCTTCGGGGGCCCATTGCGGGCCCCCCAGGGGTGAAGGGGGGATGGGGGGTGCACATGGGGGTACCTATGGTACCCCCCTGCCTTTGTGTGCACGAAGCGGCAGGCACCACGCGGTGCCTGCAGCTTCATGCATGCAAAGTTAAACATGCATTTTTTAACATTGCGGCGTGTGCTGCTTCAAGCAGCACCCGCCGCAATGTTAAGAATCCAGGATGTGACCGCCAGGGTGGCGGTCACATCCTAATTGGGAAGGAGGGACCGGCGCTGTCCATGCGGACGGTCCCTCCTCCTCTGGGGTGGCGGACGGACGCAGGTCCATCGGCCATCCTAATAGGCCCCTTGGTCTGAGTAAGTTCCTGTGAGCTTCTGCTCTTTTTTATACTCCACATTCCGGTGATTCGGAACAACAGATCTTAGTGGTTTCGTCTCTTGTAAAACCATGCTTTCATACGTGAGGATTCGATGGGACACCATCTGAGAGGTAGGAGTAAAAGTTGATGGGACCTGTAGTCCTGTGTGAGACGTTGTTGGCAGAGACTGTGAATATCTTTGTCTCCTCTCTTTCTCCCTTGGGAGCCCACAAGCCCCAGCTTTCAAATCCTCAGCCTGAAGTTTTCTCGCTGTGATCTACTGGTAAATTACCCTCTAATTATGAGCCATTGATACGCTCCTTCTTGATGCACCACCTCATTAACCTCATCTTATTGTCCTTAGGTGCCCACTACCTTCCCTCATCTTGGTCCTGATAAAGACCCCACCGCCGAGGCGCAAAGTTTGCTGTTCTCTATAAGGGTCAAAACGTCGACAGTGTTTTTGTTTTATTGTCAAACTTAGATGACAGAGAGTCTATATCTGCATCTACCTAATATTGTTATGATTTGTCATTTGTGCTTATGCCAGGCATCTGGCTGGGTAGGTTGTCATTATTGATTGCTGATGTATATATGGGCACTACTATCCCCCCTCACATCACTTTTCACAAATCCCTCACATGCACTCATCACTTCACCCTGTATGCACCTGTCTTTCAAAATTATATAAATGTGAAATACATTGTACAGTATGTTTTGATTTACCTTCAATACTGTGATGACATAAAATCACATCCATTTTTGGAATAATCTAATGGTGGTGCTCGCCTTTGATTAGATAATGCAGACTAGTTCTTGTTTTCTTTATGTATTGTAACTGTTCTCCACTGTGACATTACTTTTTGTACCTCAAAACACCCTGGGGTTATTTACAAGCCTCTTTTATGACTGTCCGGCGGCACAGAGTGCAGACCCATATTTATGAGGCCATGCAAAGCAACTTTGTGCGCCTTTTCATTGCGTAAGGCACTGCAGCTCATACTTGTTTCGTTGGCTTACACTGCTTCAGGGGTGTTCCTTGGGCATTGTGGTGGGTTTTCCCAGGCAACACCCATGGGTTTTGACACATTCCCAGAAGGATCGGTAAATGTGGGAATGCGTCAAAACTGTACAGTGTATCGAGGAGAAATATCTTTATTTCTCCTCATTCTTTTCTCTTTATATGTGTGCTGCATTCTGCAGCACACATTGTAGGAGGAAATAGTCTCCATGGATAGTTTTTACGCAGGAAGGTGTCCCTTCCTACACAAAAACAATCCTGCCAACAAGGCAGACACCCTTGCACCATGGCAGCCCAGCAAAAAGACTTGTGATGCTGCTGAATGCCAATTAATTGCAAATGAGCCCCCCAGACTACACTTTTTAAATTCATATGTCCATGATCTGCCTCAAAATGAGCCAGAATTAAAAAAAAACAGATGATGTACAAAATGCTGAACAAATCAAACATTCACTACCAGTGACAGATATGGGTTTAATCCATCCTTGTTTTGCTCACCATACCAACCGCATTTAAGACCCATCCATATCCAAATCAGTTTTGACACTGCTCCTCATCGGAAAAGTCCCGCCCGAACTGCAAGACCAGGTTCTCCTTGGACCGGGAACAAGCATCCTGGGACCGGTTTCAGGGTATCACTCCTCATCAGACCGGGTGGCTTGAATCCAGTGGCACAGTGAGCACGGGACCCATCTCTGGGCATACCCTTCCCACTTAGGGCGATAAAAGCAAAAAGAACAGATGATGGACAGAATGCTGAAAAATGCAAACATTCACCCCAGTCACAATTCAGGGCTTAACCCCTTGCTTATTTGCTCACCACGCCATCCCAGTTTGCAACCAGTCATATGCAAATCAGTCTCGACCCTAATCCCCATCGGAACAGTCCAGCCCAAACTGCCAGGCCATACACCAAAACCAGTCCCAGAATGCTTGTTTCCAGTCCAGGGAGGACCTGGTCTGGAAGTTAGGGCTGGACTGTTCCCATGGGGAGCAGGGCCAAGACCGATATGCATATGGCAGGATCCAATTCTGGGGTGGCATGGTGAGCAAAGAACAATGGATTTAACCCAGATCTCTTGACTGGGGCGTGAGTGTTTGTAAAGTTTCAGCACACTATCCATCTTCTAGTTCTGTTTGCTATATTCACCCTAAGTGGCCAAATGCATGCCCAGAAGTCGGTTCCTTACTCGCTGTCTCACTGGATTTAAGCAAGCCTTGCTCATGAGGGGCAATACCCTGAAACCTGTCCCAGGATGCTTATTACCAGTCCAGGTAGGACCTGGCCTGGCAGTTCGAGCTGGACTGTTCCCATAGGGAGCAGGGTCAATACTAATTTGCATATGGATGGATCCGGTGAGCAGTCAAAATATCAAAATTTTAATATCGACCTACACTAATATCGAGTTTTTAATATCGTAGGGACAGAATATCGAAGTCAAGAATATTGTTGCCCAGAATATCGACTGCAAGGTAAGTAATATCGATTTATGTAAAATCAGAGTAAGTAATATCGATTTATTTAATATCGAAGTTAGTAATATCGAAGTAAATAATATTGTTAGCAAAAATATTGTTGCAAATATCGATTTTTTTGGTGTTATCTATTTTAGTATGTATTTTATATGTATGTTTAACATTTTTTTAAATGTTTTTTCAGTAATTTTTTAAAAATAAATGTTGCCTTTTAGTATCAGAGCAGGTTGTAGGTTTCTAGAGGAGTAGGGTGGGAAGTAATTTAATTATAATTAGCTAATTAATATGTTTTATTCATTGTTAATTTATTGTTAATTAATTATTAATTGGTAATTAGTTGTTATTCATTGGTTAATTTATAATTATATTAATTATAATTAATTTATATTCTTTTTTATTTATTGTTATAGTGAATTAATTTTTTGTAAATTAATTATTAATTGGTACTTATTTTGTATTAGTTGATTAATTGATAATTACATTAATTATGTTATTTTTAATGTGTAGCGGGGGTGGGAAGTAATTTAATTATAATTAATTAATTAATCAATATGTTTTTATTTATTGTTAATTTATTGTTAATTAATTATTAATTGGTAATTCATTTTTATGAACTGGTTAATTTATAATTATAATTAATTTATATTCATTTTTATTTATTGTTATTGTGAATTCATTTTTTGTAAATTAATTATTAATTGATACTTATTTTGTATTAGTTGATTAATTGATAATTACATTAATTATGTTATTTTTAATGTGTAGCGGGTTGTGGGTTTATAGGGGAATAGGGTGGGAAGTAATTTAAATATAATTAATTAATTAATATGTTTTTATTCATTGTTATTGATTATTAATTTATTGTTAATTAATTATCAGTTGTTAATTATTTTGTATTAATTGGTTAGTTTTAAAGTATATTATTTATAATTAATTTATAATTCATTTTTATTTTTGTTATTGTTAAATAAATTAATGTTAATTAATTATTTATTGGTAATTCAATTTTATTATTTGTTTAATTGATAATTAAATTAATTGTGTTATTTTGATGTGTAGTGCGTTGTGTGTTTATAGGGGAATAGGGTGGGAAGTAATTTAATGTTATTTAAGTAAATATTAATTTAATTTAATAGGTATTTATTAATAATTTTTTTGTTAAATAATTATTAATGTTATTTATTTTATAAAAAATATTTAATTGATAAGTATGTTAATTGAACTCCTATGCTATCCTACACTTTCCCTACTGTTGCACTCATTGGAGTGGGAATAGTAATTTTTACCCCTCCGCTATCCAAAACTTACCCTACTGTTGCACCTACTGGAGTGGGAATAGTAATTTTTACCCCTACAATATCCAACACTTTCCCTACTGTTGAACAACACTTTCTCTACTGTTGCACTCACTAGAGTGGGAATAGTAATGTTTACCCTTACGCTATCCAAAACTTTCCCTACTGTTGCACTCACTGGAGTGGGAATAGTAATTTTTACCCCTACACTATCCAACACTTTCCCTACTGTTGAACAACACTTTCTCTACTGTTGCAATCACTGGAGTGGGAATAGTAATTTTTACCCTTACGCTATCCAAAACTTTCCCTACTGTTGCACTCACTGAAGTGGGAATAGTAATTTTAACCCCTACGCTAGCCAACACTTTCCCTGCTGTTGCTAAACTGTCATAGGCTAAGGATTTTGACACTCGGTGGGCTGCACAAGGAGACGCCACCCTCATTTAGCACATTTCCAAATTATCTGCAATCCTCCTCAATACAGAACCTTGGCAGTTGTGGGCTTGCTTAAAAGGCTACAGACTGGGGCTGGGGTGTTTAAACCTCCAGCACTTATGGCAAGGGCATTCCTGCCCCCAGGCCATGCCAGCTGCTCCATTCCTTCTTCTGCTGTAGCAGGCATGATGCAGGCCTATTGAAGCATAGTCCTGAATTTGCTCTTTTCTGACTTTCGAGAAATTCAAGTCTAATTTCACAATGCACCTAATGAAGGGAGTTTCTTTCACCTGCCCCAAACTTTACCCACCATTTCATGAGTGAGAGCTCCTTCTCGGCATGTATGCCTAGCCACCTGCACAGACACCATCCACCCGATTTGAGAGCTATGCTTACACCTAAAAGAAAACTCACCTCTATTCAGCCTATTTTTCTATCTCTATAGCATCCTCCTCAAGTACTTTTGCTAATTTCAGTCCCTCCAGTCCACATGTGCGCTCTCCAAAACAGCAGAATAAAAGGAAAATAGAAGCCATTGATAATTAGAGATGAGGCTTTGCCCCTTTTTACCTAACAAAAGGGGAGTGTAAGGGATGTCAGGAGGGCGAAGATTTTTGTAATTTTGGGGCCTAGTAAAAAAAAGAGCATCTTAAATTACTCCTCTGTTTTGCAAAGTAAAAATAATATTAGTAAATGAAAAAAACATAATGCTTGATGAATTGTGAGTTTAATAAAGTTTCCCAGCATTGACGAGGTTTGAACCTTTGTCCTGGGGGAACTTATCCCACAAGAGGCACAAAATATTACACCTGAGCTACAAGTCCTTGGTTGTGAACAGTAATGTAGGAGACTCTATCAGCTACATAAATGACTTGCTGTTATTGCCTGTGACTTCCATTGCACATGCAATGGATAGCCATGATATTGGGAAAATGTGTCGGACTACAGACATGGAAGCCGGTGTGGTCCAATGGGTAAGTTCCTGACTTCAAGCCAGACAACCTCAGCTCTTTTCCTTGTGTCAGCATCAGGGGAGACATGGCGGCAAAGCAGAGGTAAGATCTGCCTGCCTGGTGTATTGGTAAGTAAAATGTGTGTGTAGAGTTAGTTTGTGTCTGGTGAATGGTGGATTGCAGAGTAGTTGGTTCATTAAGTATGTGTGTGTGACTGAGGTGAGGTGAGGCACAATGAGAGGACAGGAATCGCGACAGGAGATTGGAGGGGCACAGATATTGAGTGGGGTGGAGCACGAATGGCAAGGTGAGTGAAGTTGTAGAGAAGAAGGTGTACGGGTGTAGGAGGAGTTTAGGAAGATAGGATGGGTGGATGGTGTCAGAGTGAGAAGGGAGTAGGTAGAGAGAGTTGTGGGTTGGGGTCATGGAGGTAAGGTGGCAGCAGGGATTAAGGAGAAGGGGTCATAGATAGAGGAGTCTTGATCAAAGCACATTGGAACAAAATAATACAAATTTACAATAAAATTCTGCTAACTATATTGTCATAAAAATACAATTCAAAATTCAAACGTCACAGAATACATAATTACATAAGTTTATATGTCATTTAATAAAAGTAATTTTAGTAAGTTACTGCAGAAGTACACTCTTGATAAACACGTACACATTTATCACTCACAACAGGACATCATCTCTTAATTTCTTTGGCAGTGTCCTCTGACGAAGAATCTCTCACTACCCCAATAGATCAACATCCCATCTGTATGATGGACTACGCAGTGAATGACTCTCTCCCAACTTCAATATGTCCCCCTCATTATACATGACCACCTTTCTCACATTCCATTTTTTACCATGGTCCAAAACAACAGTATGTCTTCCAGATGTTGGTACTTTGGTTTGGTCACTGCCCATTTTGTAGAACCCTTCCTCACACCTGACAATAGTCCAACACATAAAAAAAATCTCCAGTCTTAAATCCTTCTCCTGCACTTTTCTTTTTGCAACTATGTCATACCATCTCTATGCATCCTTCTTTTGCACATAAACCAGGACCGTCTTTTAAACATGGCATTCGACCTTTCAGCAATACAAAGGGTGACTCATCCATTGTTGAATGAGGATTAACTCTGTAACTCCACACTAGATTACTTTCTCTCTTCCAGTCCAGGCCATTTTCCACTGACAGTTATACATTCTCTCTAAACACTCTATTAAATCGCTCCAATAGGCCATTCTCTCATGGATGCCCAATTGCAGTTTTCCTTGGTTTCATACCATTCTGTACAAGATGTTACCAAATACCTCTAATATAAGCTGAGGTCCATTATCAGTTATGACCTCCTCAGGGTATCCTTCTCTATGAAACATTTCTTCACAAAACTCCACCACAACCCTGGTCTTTACTTCACCAACCAAATTTACTCCCAGCTACTTCGAAAAAGTAGTCTAATAGTATTTTGTCATATTTTTTTCTCTTCCAGACAGTTCAAACAGACCACAAATAACAATCACAACCTTCTGCCCTTTTGGGAAAATCTATTGGTATAACAGGAGTCACTCTCATCACATTACTCTAGTCACAGCAAGAACATGCTAAATACGCCCCTCACATACCACACATCACGATCTACACCTGACCACCAAAGATTCTGTCTCACTTTTCTCTTCATGCAAGACATCCCACCATGTCCTTCATGTAGTGTCATCAACAAACTCTTTCTTAATACCTCTGGTACTACTATTTTATAGCCGCGTCCATCCAAAAATGACAATTCTTACCAAACTGATTTATAATTTGAACTGGGGAGGCAAAGTGAGCTAAAGAACTATGATGGATTTAACCCAGATCTGTGACTGGGGGTGAGTGTCTGAAAAGTGCCAGCACTCCGTCCATCGTCTCCTTGTGTTTGCTTTGTTTGCCTTAAGTTGGCAGGGTATGCCCAGGCGTTGGTCCCTTGCTCACTTTGCCACTGGATTCAAGCTAGCCTGGCTGATGAGGGGTGTACCCCAAAACCAGTTCCAAGTTGCTTCTTTCCAGTCCAGGGAAGACCTGGCTTGTCAATTTGAGCTGGACTGGTCCCATGAGGCACAGGTTCAAGACTGATTTGCATATAAATGGGTCCAAACTGGGATAGCGAATTGTGCTAAAGAACAATGATGAATTCAACCCAGATATGTGACATGGGGGTGAGTGGCTGAAAAGATCCGTCCATCATCTCCTTGTGTTTGCCTAATTTGATACTTCTACATCAAAATTTTGTACCAATATTCTTTGCCAAGGCAACTACTTAATTATCTTCGGTATTCCTCTATCTTCTTCAACTGCCCTCTTCGACTCGTCCTCAGATATAGCCTTTGAACTAGAACTTTCCACATAAGCCATCAGCCAATCATCCTCCAAGGCACCTTCATCCTCTCCCATCGGCATGCGAGATACACAGTCTGCACTCTCATTTTTGTATTTCAGCAACATAATGGACCACAAATGCAAATTCTTGCAATCTCTACAAACAATTTGCAATTTGTGGCATTGCCTTGCTCACTCCTCTGAGCCCCACACATAGGTCTTGAAATACTGAACTCCCCTCCAACAAGACAATGCTTACCTTTTGATGGTAGAGTAATTCCTCTCTACATCTCCAAATGTCCTAGAAGCAAACACTACTATTCTTTCTTGTCCCCACTTCACCAGCATTACAACACTTCCTAACCGTTGTAAACAAAGTAATCAAATGGATCTTTTACTAACGGACAAAACAGCCTTCTCAAAAAAAACATGCCTGGGCAGTGATATAATCGTATCACACTCTGAAACCTCAACCATACCTGTCTGAATCTTTCTCAGATCATAAAAAGCATTACTTGACGCTGCTGGGGTCATACCCCACGAAGGACTTGACACCGAAATGGAAACACATCTGGCCAACCAAGGAATGCCGCCTCTGCAGACAGGGGGACGAGTCATTACTACATCTCTTATGTATCTGCCCTTCACTATTAGAAACTCGAAAAGTTGTTCTTCGTGAGGCATTAAGAAAGCCTCAAATAAGAACATGCAGAACAGCACTTATAAAATGCCTTGGAGGATCATTGATTCAACTGTCCTGCAGAGCCACTAACTTTTGGAAAATTGTGGCAAAAGAACTGGACAAAAGCGTGAATTAACTTAAGTACCTTTTAAAAAAACAGTTTATAGTTTTTCAACTGCACTGATTATACCTTTAACATTTCCTACTTAACCAACTGCTAGAACGCAGGAGGCTCTGTGGCTAAAGAACTGGTCCAAAAAAAAAGTGAACGAATTTCAGTGGTTTCAAAATAATTTGTTTACATATCTCTCAATCTCAGTGATTACACTTTTTAAATTATTAATTTATTTGTTGCTTATTGCCCAAGGACATGATCTTTTCATGATTTCCTTTATTAGGTTTTAAAATGGGGTATTCCCACCCTTTTTATGATTTTTTACGAAATCAAATAAAAGTATTTTTAATTTGGCTTGACACTACCTAACCATGCATGCTGACATCAGTGGCTATGAAAGTGCGATCCTTAGGATAAAAAGGTTTAAGTTCTATAGCTTGTATGATGCAAATGTTGATACTTCAAACGCATTCTGACAAGCCGGTGTCTAATCATACTTCTGTCCATTTTGCATGAAAGCCCTCATGGATTGCGTCTTATCCGCAAAATTATCCACAAATTTTGTATAGTTCTCAGCCAGACCTAAAAATGATCTTAGTTGATACTTGTCCTGCAGACATGGTGCCTTTTCATTTACTGGAAATAGTATAACATGAAAACTCAACTCCCTTCACTACAAATCTACACATGTCAATTCCCACCATAAGCCCTGCTCTTTCCAAAATCTCCAACACCTTAGCCAATAGCCTGTCATAATCATGTCTGCTTGTGTCCCATAACAGCACACCATGTTGAAAAAACATTACACCATGTAACTCGCCTAATCAGTGGCGGCTCGCAAAGGTAACGCTGTAGGGCAGTGAGGCGGAGCCGGGGCAGGGCTGGGTGGGGGGTAGTGGAGTCCGACATACGACAGCAAAGGTGAACGTAAATAAATAAATATCTGCCGTTGTATGTCAGACTCCACTACCCCCCACCCAGCCCTGCCCGCCCTGCCTCACCGCCCCACAGCGTTACCTCTGTGAGCCACCACTGCACCTAATACCCACAGCATGATCTGCTGAAATACTGCCTGTGAGAAGGTGGGTTGGTATATGCTGTCCACTAATTAAAGTGGGCACCTTGTACCAGTTCACATGACCCTTATGATGTATGAGGTCAGAGATAACCTTGATTGAAAGCTATGCTACTGGTAGCAATGGAGAGCAGCCTTCAGGCTTAATCTTGAAGGAATGTAAAGCAGCTTGTTTTACCAGAATATCACCTCCTAAATGACTATATGAAAGTAGAACCACACAGTAGTTATATACAAATATGTATTTATTAATATAACTATCTCTAGTAATCTCTACTAGAGATTAGAACATAAAGCACACAAGAATGAATCAATAGAACATTCGTAAATAGTACAATACACACCGGGCTCCAGGGGGAGACCGAACCATATACTAAAGAAATGGTATAACAATCACGACTTCAATAGACACAATGCCTAGAGCACGTACAATCGCTAGGACCCCAAGGAACCACCCATAGGAGTGACACAGGGAGCCCACGGAGGACAGGTGAAGGGAGGAAACATGGACGGGTGCTCCGTACAACTCTATGGGAAAGTCGCGGTTGGAAAATTACAAGTTAAGGACACTTCTAAGAGGACTTCAAGCAAACCTGTTGGAACTTAGGAGGTACGAAGACCAACCCACCAGTAATACCAAGGTACCCTATCCCAGAGGAGCCGGATGCACAGGTATCAAGTGGTGTCGGAAACCTTAGTCGTTTTCAATGGAGAGCTGCAAAGAAGTACTACTGCCAGGAAGACGAAGAGTGTTGGGTGGAATCCAAGCCTGGATTCAAGGTGAGAGGAAACTGAAAGCAGAGGGGACAGAGTCTAGGTCACTTCTGGTGACCAGGGGCTCTGTAGCCGAATGCCTACCGATGTTGGGTGTTTCAGGTGCAAAGAAGGGTTGCTTGACTCTGCAGCCACGGGGACCAGGAGATGTCTAGGACAACCAGAATCCAGAGGTGAGCTGTCCCACAAAGGATGTCGAGAGCTGAGGGGTCGATGTCTGAGTAGAGCACCAACAAGCCTTGGCAACTGCAACCCAGGAGGTCAGAGAAAACAGGTTACGGTGTGGACCAACAAGGACCAGGGGACTCCCCAAGCAATGGAGAGTCAGGACACATTTGGAGAAACAAGGTAAGCCCAAGAATTCACAAGGTGACCCTCGATAGAACCCACAGGCCAATGGAACATGGATCATGAAGAGACCTCAAGCAAGCAAGCAAAGGACCAGCCCACAGGACACTCGTGGAGTAGAGGCTGGAAATCTTCAGTGCAAACACTGCTCGGGCTCAGGACTACACGGAGTCGAAAGCACAGGCTCATAAATTGTCAATAAGCATATGCAACTGCAAAAGTATGCACTGCACTGCGGTTCAGATTGCACTGTCCCCACGAGGACCACTGGCCTCGGTATCACTGAGAGGGCAGATCGACCTCAGTGATCTTTGGGAACCCACCTCCTGTATTGCTGAAATTTTCAGAGTCCTCAGGAGCTTGGGGGAAGCAAACTAGGTAGATGCGTTTAGGTGCCTGCTTTTGCAGGGGAGTAACTCCTTCACTCCAAGGGAGATTCTTCAGTCATGCAGCATCATGCAGGCAGTTGAAGTACCTGTTTTTGTTCTTAGCAGAATCTTGGCCAGGTAAAATCGAAAGTCCAGTAGCCAGGTAACCCACTTTATACCCATGAGAAGGGGTTGGAAAGATTCTGTGGACCCTCCTAGGGGAGGGGCAGGACAGAGGGGTGGCTACACCCATGTCCTTTGTCCAATTTCACACCAGAGCAGGAGCTAATGGCTCCCAGAACTGGTTTGAGCTAGACTATGCACAGGGACACCACGTGCCCCCAGTGCAGACTTCCTGGCACTCAGAGACTGTACCCACTCAGCCCCATTACACTAAATCCTGTCTGGGAGGTGGTTACACCTCCCTGTGACAGGAGGCCTATTGTCATGCCTTCCTCTGCGCGAGCTTGGCTCAGCAACAGGAGGGCAGACTCGTGCCTGTGGCTGGCAGCGTCCATTTTGTGCTGCCCAGGTCGAGAAAGCTGGTACCGGGTAGATCAGTAGAAGGGAGGAATCATACCTCCCACAGCAGTTACTGGTGTGGAGGTATGATTCCAAGGTGTTTGACACCAAACACAACATATTTCTAAGCAGCCGTTTTTAAGTTACCATTTACTGCAAGGTTATAATGCACTTAAACATATATGTCTGGCTGCATCACAGACAACCCCGGAGAATGGACTCCGAAGGCTGCAGAGGGGCTCTGCTCATGCAGGGGTACCCTCTCACGTAAAACCCAGCACCCTGCCTTCAGATCTTTTTACTGGGTGTGAGTGTTTGATTGGTTCAGATGCTCCGTCCATCATCACCCCCTTTTGTACCATTCAGGATTGATAAAGCCTGCCATTGGGGTGGTTGGTAGGTATTTAAGTGTAGTGATTTAGAGAGATATAGTGAACCTATATCTCAGTAAGCGGTGCATGCACCATCTTACACAGTCTGCAATAGCAGGACTGTCATTTCAAGTTGGATGGCCTCTCATGGGTGGCATAATACATGCTGCAGCCCAAGGGAGGTCTCTGGGGTACTTATGCCCTAGGTACATAGTGTACAATATACGAGGGACTGACAAGGGGACCCGAGAATCCAATCTGGAGTGTACCTAAAGTACATGTCTTGCAATTTAAGGGAGAAAGCAGATAGACTGGGGTCCTGGATAGCAGGATCCCAGTCAGACTAGTCAAAAATCAGCAAAACATCAGGAAAAAAGTGGGGGTAACCATGCAGTCAGATTCCACCTTCCTACACTGCTGATGCTGAAGCCTGGCCAAACGGCATTCGCACAAAATGACATTCACCTTCAGGTGTTCCAAATGGGGTTAGATGCTTGGAATCAGGATGTAGTAATATCTGATGATATGCGCTGGACATATCGATAGTAGAATTATACTGCCCCTCCTTTCACAGTAGTAAACATCTCAATAATATTGAGTAGAGGTTGATCCAGATATTTTTGTTGAGATCTCTCAGGTCAATGCACATACTAGTTTTTCCATTCTGTTTACAGGCTACCACTATGGGACAATTAGTTCTATCGCATTCATTGTATACAGTCTGTACAACTCCTCCCTCAAAGTACTCCTCTGGACCAAGGGTACATTCCACACCTTATGTACTATTGGCACAGCTTTCTCCCTCAAAATTATCTTATGGGCTAACTTCTTCAGAATCCTAAATCCCTTCCAAATAGTTTGCGAAACATCTGTAACCATTTCAAAGTTTCATTTTGAATCAACACCAAGACTTCATCTATGCTGTTGGGATCTAGTGTGGCTCCCAATGCTCTTTGTTCTCTACATTCTAGCAATGTCCTGTCCCTTGCCCCAACATAAATATCCTTCAGGTGCAGGTGCAACATCCGTTACCACTAGATCCTTCAACCTCAATGTGTCCCATTTACTTCTATCAATCATCACATACAGCCCACATTTTATTTGCATACCACATATATCCACTAAGCACTTACGTGGGCGATAGGGTTCCATCACAGCATTTACATTTGTACCCCTAATATCTCCTGTTTTTCATACTACCAACACTTCCATGTCATCTTCCAATTCTTATTCCTATGTCCCTACCTTACATGGCTCATCATTATCATGTACCATGTTTACACTACTCTTCATCTCACTTTTCCATGCTCAAGAATAGTGTCCGATTCTTTTACATTTAAAAAATTCACTTTGAAGGCTGGACGATTGTTAGAGGTTGCAACCACACCTTTAGCACACTCTTTTCTCAGAATTAAATGAGCTTCTTAATTTACCACTATCCTTAATCCCAAGTTTGTTTGATGTGCACAACACCTTCTGCCTTGTATTATCATATTCCTTCCTACATACTCCATCCTTACCCTTCAACTCTCCAACATAATGTAATGCATTTTCTATAAGTTTTGCCATTATAATAGACTTTTCCAGTGTAGGCTCCTTCATACCCACTGATTTTTCTTGAATTCTCAAATTTGAGGTACAGTTGATTAACCGGTCCTGGAAGATATCCTAATTTATGATCTTTAAACTTACATGTTGCTGCCAAGGCTCCTAATTCAGCTACATATTCCTCTACTGTCTCTCTGGCTAACCGTGCCCTAGAAAGAAATTGATGTCTTTTCAACACTGCAATTATTTTCTTATCAAAATTCTTTTCCAATGCTCTCATTACCAATATGCATTCATTGTCTAATCTTCATCCACATCAGAATTATTATCATCATTGCCTGAGTTATTAAAGCACCCCAGTAAGGTTTTAAGTACTTTCCTTCCTTTCACTCCTAAACTATGCTTGAGCAAAGCCAATTTCCTCTTTGCTATATAATCATCCCCACCAATAGCTTCTAGATATGTTTCAACATTTTCTCGCCAATCCTCCCATGGATTAATAGGATCCCCAGAAGTGGCAAGAAATTTAGGTGGAGGTTAAATTCACTGCATGACTGCCACATTGATACTTCAATTATGTACAATAATGACACAAAAATGAATATTGACAAAATATCTAACCGGAACACAATTCCCACTCAGTTAGTGAAATACTAATTCTTAACATAGGAAACGAACAAAATAAAGGTAGCCACCGTTGTCTGGGAATATAAAATAATAAACTTAAAAAAAGTAGTCACCAAAGTCCCTTCACAACCAACTAATTGCCACAGGAACATTCAGCAACCCTAAGCCACACACATTCTAGAACCATATTTCTTCCAAAAATAGACAAGTGAAATGCAATACATATGATGACATATTATGTTTGTCTAAATATCTGACACAGATATCAGAGCCTAAATATTGTGTATTCAAATATCGCCCCACAGGAGTTAATGTTAAAAAATCCAGACCCAATTGACTATATTTTTGTTAATGTGATTTAGAAAACAATATTGATGCCAGAAAATGCTTCTGACACAATATTCTGACATACATCCCATCATAGCAACTACTCTTATTGTTGCATACCCAGGAGTAAGTGTTTCTTGTAAAATGAACCTTGTCATAAATTAGTAAAATTCTGCTACTGATTTTCATTTTACATTCTACTTGTGAAAGCACTAATCACTCACTTGTAATAGGAAACGGACATAGCTGTAATAACTTACTACAATAGATTTGAGATCTTGCAATGACAGCTGCCAGAAGGACAATGAAAGAAAAACATTCGTCTGAACTATTTTCCCTCAAAATTAACTGCCATTAATGTGCAAGGAAACATTTATGACCGTGTGTTAATTTGAGCACTGCTACAGGTAATTGCACAAAAAGAGGAACGGGTTTTGAAAGTGTCTTGCGTCAAAGGACGGGGCAAGAGTCCAATCATTCGAGAGGTTTGGGAAATGTGTTATCACGTAGTGCAAGGAATAAAATACCCTCTGCTCCACAATAAAAAGACATCTTTTTAATTCTCTGATCCGATAAAGTTACTAATACATCGTCCTCCTTCCTCTAAGTCGTCATGCAATTTCTCATTGACTCGCAATTTCCTAATAACGTGAAGTAGGGGATACTTTATGCTATATATATAGTGTATTATGGGAAACGGCCTCTACAACGAAGCCGTTTCCACGAAATCCTTTACCACGCATGCATTACAACGCATGCGTGGTTACAACGAGAGGTTTTACCACGCATACCTTTACTACGAAATACGTAGTAAAGGCATGTGTGGTAAATGGAAAAAAAAGGGGGGGTTTGGGGGGTCTCCCCCATAAAAAAAATAAAGCGTTGGGATTAAAAAGGGGGCTGGGGGGGGTCTCCCCCCCCAAAAATCAAAACTAACCTGAAGAGCCGAAGCCGAAGCTGAAGCAATCAACGTCGTTAGAGAGGAAACGGAAAGTAACTTCCGCTTCCTCTTAACGACGTACGACCGACGTAAACAAAGAAGATGGAGAGAAGGCGAGTTAAAAGGTAAGGGGCATTTTAGTAAAATAAATATATATATATTAAGGGTTAAGGGCAGGGGTAAATATAAGGAGTGGAGGCTGGGGGCATGTAAGGGGAGAGTTATAACCTTTATCAAGAGTATGCCCTCACCATGCATACATTTACAACGAAAAACGTTGTAAATGTATGCGTGGTAAAGGAATATTAGAGGTAAAGGTTATGCGTGGAAAACGAATTCCGTTGTAACGCATGCGTGGTAAAGGCATGCGTTGCAACGGAATTCGTTGTAACGTCATACATTCGTGTATTATCTGTCTTATGAGCGAAGTCCTCTAAAGTTTCAATGTGAAGTATACCATCAGCCGAGTAGAGGAACAAATAGAGCTTGGTTCTCAGCGCCATCTTTCATGTTTAAGCATCATCTGTATGCACAAGCGGCTTCTTTTATGAACGTAAATCCAGGCTTGTGTACATAAAACCTACATTTGCACTTGAAAAGAATATTTACACGTGTAATGAAACTGTCTAATATATGTAAACCTTGCTCCAGGTGCAGGGTTGGATATTCCAGAGAAGGGGTGGCAGAAATGTTCATGAATACTCATATAATTGTGAGTGGTGGACATTTACAAATTTCTTTCTGACCGATATCTCCCTGGAAGTGGTTGGAGATTTATTTCTGTCAAGGATTATGGTGAGGGCGTCTCAGAGCCACCCCATAATTGGTGGTGTGGTGAGCACAGTTTCTACAAGACACAAAATGATTTCCCCATGAGGAACAAAAGGTGTGGATGCATTTTCTCATGCACAGTTGTCCACTAAGAGTTGTATATGTAAAAATACCTTTGCATGAATGCAGATGTGAATTTTCAAACATCTTTCAGGAGTATTTCAGGAGTATTCTCAGATTGCCTCAAGTTTCCTAGTGTGATTTGGATACCTTAGAGAATTTTAAAAATTCAAAAATCTGCACCTATGTGATGTAAAGAAAAGATGAATGATCAAATTTCAGTCTTTCTTTGTAAAACAGGAGCATAGTTTCATACTTTTTTTTTTAGCAATGGCGCTTTCTTCTATCTGGTGAAAGTAGTACTTCTATCCTGACGTAAAAAAAAGACATGCAATTCAATGCTTGATAAAAATTTGCAGGAGAGTGAAAAATCTGCACTTCTGCTTGGAATCGATCTACTCTAAAGACAACCTTCTGGCCCTCAATGCATCAGGTAAGGCCACTGGCTGTCCTATATTGAGTACATATCTTGCTACAGACGCCTTCACTCTAAATGCCATCTTAGGATAATAAATCCTAACACGCAAGGTGACGAATGGCCTCAGGTCCTTGAGAAAATGGTTGTGGGCAATAATATATCTCCTCTTGGCTTTAAAATCACCTGTGCCCTGATTAATTCCCGCTCCCTAGTGAAACACAAATTTGAATTGATAGAGTTCCTGGACACGTATCAGTTAGACATGGTTTTTTTAAGTGAAACCTGGGCTGATCCCACGTCAGGAGCAGATATGGCCACCGCCGTACCTTCTGGTTACGATATTTATAGATTGGGCAGAGCTCATAGAAAGGGTGGGGGCTTAGCAAACATCTACTGAGACACTTTTTCCACCATTTTTACGCCAGCTTCCTCTAATGAATGTGAAACCTATACATTTAACATTAAATTAACCAAAACGCAGTTCTCTAATGTCCTATTCATTTATTTGCTCCTCCCCACCGGACTGAGATCGACCTTCACTCAAGCGATCAGCTACCTATTGGAATCTTTTTCCCTCAAATCTGATTTTACTATGCTGGGCGACATTAACTTTTTTTTAGAGAACCAACTAGATCATGATATTGAAAAACTAGTAAATACCTTGTTCTGTCTTGGTCTTTCCCAAAAAGTAGTTGGCCCCACATACCTGGCTTGGCATACCTTTGCAGATAATTCCTTTATCTCAAGCCCAGTTAACTTTCCGTTGACTTGGACTTATCATAGAGCTGTAATTTGTGAAATTGAGTTCCCCATTAAAGCTCCCTGGTTCAAATAGGCCATGATATAATGCATGCGTTTAGAATGCATGCCATTACAACGCGGTCATTACAACAGCCGTGTTATTATATCGCATAGCATTACAACGCAAGTCATTACAACAACTTGCCGTAGGGGGGCGCTGCATGTTGGAATAGTATAATTTACTATTCTAAATCCAGTCTGTGCAACAGTAGGGAATGTGTTGGATTTAAAATAAGACTCTAGGGGGTTTTGGGTGGTGGTCAATGGTCGGCAGCTCAATGTGGCTGTGCAAGATGATATAGGTTCCTCCATCCCTCCAGCCACCTGGGTTGCACACTATCGTCTATGCGTTAGATAAAGACCTTAATTTTAATCAGGCCAATGTGGAGCATTTGTACCCTTTGGGGATCAGGTTTGAGTTTGACGAGGTTTACAAAGCTATCATGGGCAGCCCGTACAATAAAGCACCTGGACCAGATGGAATCCCATGGAACTTTAAAAGAATGAACCTCATCTTTGGGCATCAGTCTTGGTTAATGTTCTCAACGCTGCAACACAATTTGGTGTTCTGCGTATCTGGAAAACAGCTACTATAGACCCTGTATTTAGGAAGGGGAATCGGTTGGACCCCACGTGCTACAGACTGATTTCCCTATTATGCTCAGTGGTAAAGGTGGTAGGGCGTATTGTTCTCCAGCGTGTGGAAGTTAGGGCTCAGGCTAAAGACATCATTTGCTCCGTCTAATATGGATTCTGGGAAGGGATGGGCACTATTGAACAATGCTTGAACCTCAACCTTATTAATGGTAAGTATGTTGCAGCCAAGCAGGAATCTCTTTTCCTTGCATTTATGGACCTTAGCAGCGCCTTCGATCGGGTGAATAAGTCCAAGCTCTGGTACATCCTTGGGGTACTGGGGCTGCCTGTCGACCTGGTTAATTTTCTCAGAGCCTTGCACATGGACGTAAAGGCTCATGTTAGATACGGCATTGAGGGGGAAACAACTGAACCTTTAGGCTTTCCAAGAGGGGTCAGGCAGGGATGCGAGTTGGCCCTATTACTGTTTTGATTATATTTAAACAGCCTAGATACATGTCTGAGCACACATGGTGATGATCGCCACGGGTAAAGACAAGTAGGGTCCCGTCTTTGGTACACACCTATGATGCTTTACTGTTGGACAGAAAGGCTAACGGGATAAAACTCCTGGTGGATCTGTTTGTGAAGTTCATGGATGACCTGGACCTACACACTAACATTTCTAAGACACACTATATGGTTTGTGGGAGAAGGACAGCTAAGACGAGGGCCATCGTCTTCAAAGGGCAACACATTACTAGGGTTCCATATTCCCCTACCTGGGGATCTCTTTTGACTACCAGAACAACAGGCTCCCCTGTATATCTAGCCGCTGTTCTAAATTCACCCAAGCCTCCTGTGCCCTATTTAGATTTTCAATGTCAGTAGGCAACAAGCCTGTGCGGCCGCTGGTACACATTTTCAAAATGAAGTGTCTCCCAGTCCTGAATTATGGAGCTACTATTTGGGGGTACCGTAAGTGTAAAGGAATCCAGCTGGAAGAGGACCGATTTTGTAGGCAGCTCCTGGGGGTGGGCCAAAACAGCTCCTCATTTGTCACTGACAAGGAATTGGGCCTAAAATATGTGGAGGACCAGGATAAACTGGCTCTACTCTGTGTCGGCTAATGAGAGCTTGTGGTTCAACAGGAGTGTGATCGAGGACTGCATGTTTTGCACCTATGGGCTTAAGATACCGTGGATTCATTATATAAAATCGGTCGCCCACTCCCTCGATCGCATAGGCATATTCGCTAAGCCACATCTCATCAAAAAGGGTGATTGCACAGCTTTAATGGAAACATTTCTTAATAAAGCCAATGAGGAAAGGAAAGCTAGGGTGCTGATGAAAGACTCTACTAGATCTTTCCTGTTGTTGAAAACTGTCAGTAGCCCTGCAAATTATCTCACGACAGTTAAGCACCCTACGGATAGATTCTTACTTACTAAATTTTGCTTGGGTACTATCCGTACGATGATTTGCTTCCCGCCGGGCCAGTTTGATCCTCATGCTTTTTTACTTTGCCCTTGTGACAACCATTCCCCCATACCCTAATACATCTGGTCCTATTTTTTAAATACAATGAGTTTCTCTGTAGAAGATATTTATTACCACTTTTAAAAGTGAGGGGCTTCACCCAACTTCGCCCTGCCCTTTTATTTTTATAACTTTTACAGGATCAGGTGGTGATAACGGTAGTCATCGGCTATTTAAACCGTGCCCTATTTTGGAATAAAATACTGTGTGCTTTGTAATAATAACGTACATGCTAGGCCGAAGTCCTTATTCTAAAAGGATTTTATGAGTCTATGTACATTTTAAATTGGATGAATCGAATAAAAAAAAAAACCAACACCTGCTGCCCCCTACTGCAAGTTGTTGTAACGGCTTGCATTGTAATGGCAATCGATGTAACAATGCAGTCGTTATAATGACGGCTTTGTAATGGCATGCCTTGTTTCACATGCAGGGTAAATTATGTTTCCCCCCGGGTCAAGATCCACCATAAGATACAAGTCTCTTATGCCTGGCATGGCACAAAATTCAGGCCTTTGAGTTTAATCTTCTCCTAGCAGGGACTGAACCACAATGGACAGTTGACCTAGATCAACTGTCCATGAACTATTAAGACTGGCTGAAGTCTGAAGTTAACACTCTTCCACCTACTAAAAGCATAACACACAAGAGAAGCAAACCTTTTGCACCCTGGTTTAATGACAAACTAAGGCCCTTAAAACAAGGATGTCATAAGCAGGAACACAAATGGAGGAAGGTATATAAGATGCTAGAAAAAGGAAAGTACAAACACTGCATTGCAGAGTATAAAAAACGATCACTGAATGAAAAATCAGATTTTTTTATTAAACAAATTGAATTGGCTAAAAACTCAAATAAACAACATTTTACTATGAAGCCTACTGAAAACTCTGCAGGATGCAGTGAAGCTTTCTCCTACTCTCTTTGTAATTTCTTTCAGAAGAATGTGGAGGAAATGTTCAATAGGTTTTCCACAAACAACATTATTTGTCTTATGAGTAACGCCAACTCACATGTGATCTCAGGAAAAAACACATTTGGGGAATGTTATCACCTCACAGTAGAACAGATAAAACAGGCTATCCTGACCATTAAATCAGGATCCCCTTTGGACCAATGTCTAACATCAATGGTCCAACTAGTAGCTGACATCACGACTTTTCACCTGACTAACATTTCTACCACCACAAAAAAAAACTAATTTAAATCTGTTAGACCCAAACAGTTATCGGTCCATCTCCCAGCTTGCTCTTCCAGCCAAGATGGTGGAGAGGCCATGAACCTGCAATTGGTGTCTTTCATAGAGAACAACCATCTATTAGATGGCTCACAGTTTGGGTTCAGAAGAGGCAATAGCACCGAAAGGGCACAAATCGTGGTCACTGAGGAAATTAGGTCAGCACTAGATAGGGGCGGAAGTACTTGATTTGTCCGCAGCATTTGACATGGTCAATCACGTTCTGTTAATTGACCATTTACAGAGCATTGGGCTCAAAGAAGCAGCCCTGGCCTTGCTCCGTTCCTTCCTTTCTGATTGTGTTCAATCAGTTACCCTTAGGGAGTTTATATCAGAGTCCTTTTTCCTGCCCGGGCAGGGTCCCTCAGGGCTCATTGTTGAGCGCGACCCTGTTTAAACTTTATATTACAACTTGGCCAGCTAGACAAAATCTTTAGGGTCCTCATTGGTATCTTATGCCGACGACACTCAGATTGCGGTTTCGTTCTCTAACAGCAACCATAATAAGTGTGAGTTATTCCAGAACTGCATGAGCGCAGTCAGCAATTGGATGAGCGACAACTGCCTTAAATTGAACTCTTCTAAGATTGAACTCATCTTATTTGGCATCAATGTTTTCTTCTGGTGCCCTTCTTAGAAGCATCATGATTTAGGGATCCTCCCTATGCCAGTTAAGAAGGTAAAAAAAAACACAGCATTATATTTGATGAGAAACTTACCTTTAAAGATCAATTTAACATGGTAATTTCTGCTTCATTCTGTACTCTTAGGATCATAAAGAAAATTGCCAAATTCATTCCCCATGACCTATTGAAAACAGTTGTCACTGCATTTTTTTACCTATGTTAGACTATTCCAATGGCCTTCACCAAAATCTGCAGATGAAATCCTTGAACAAACTTCCGATTTTGCAAAACTCTGCAGCGCCGAAGCTCCTGAACGTTCCCAGATTTCAATCCGCATCCCAGGCCATAAGCAGGTTTCATTGGATCCCAGCAAAGAAGTGTATTACCTTCAAGGCTCTTTGTATTGCATTCAAAGTGCTCCATGTAGAAGGCCCTGATCTTTAAAGAATAGCTTCAAAAGGTACTTGTCCTGCAGTACACTGCGGTCTAGCTCGGCCAGTAATCTGGTTGCTCCCTCCATTAAACATTCTTCCTGAGAAGGCAGGAGCTTTGTTACCTGTACTGCTCTGAATTGGAATAGTCTCCCCTTTGGAATTAAAATATGTCACTTCCTTACTAGCATTCAGGAAATCCTTAAAAACTTTGTAATTCCAAATTAGTGTGGCTTCTGATCCTTATCACTTACAACTCAAAGACACTTCCGAGCATTTGTGTGCTACAAGTTCCTTCAGTCATTCATTCATTCATCACACTAATATTAGACACAGCTAGCTTGCCATAATTGAAGTATGTAAATATGGCGTTAATCAGTAGAGCATTAAATACCATATGCCAAATTGAAGGCTTTACAAAATGATAAATAAGACAGAATGTGACCGCAAATGCCTGTATATAACTCAGTGCTCTAATTAACTTTGAGGTGTTCTAGTCACTAAATTGTTCTATTGTGATTTATGAGAAATGCCAGTCTGTGAGTTGTAAGGACTAGTTCATTAAATGTGAGGGATTATTTTGCTTTCAGCTGGCAGTGATTTAGCTCGGTTTATTTAGAGCGGTACTGTTTAGTGCTCATCCCAATTACCGACAAAATGTTACAGCGACAGATAAGATAAAAGGGTAATTAATTTCTTGAAATCCCCATTCGAAAGTGCATCAACCGGGACATCTAAAGATAAGCGATGCCTTAAAAACGGTAACATTTTTTGTAGGTATCTTTTGATTTACAATATACAGTCCTGCCCCCAACACCAGAAAATATTAGCAAATATATTCTCGATACTTTTAAGACATTGAAAATATTTCAAAGTAGAAACTATGGCAAAGGTTAACTAATCAGATCTAAACAATGCAATATCACGGCTAGTAAATAAGCGATTGGGTTAAAATGTAGTCTGCACAATGGTATTTGAAAATGTAATAATTGCCTTTCAACGACTAAAAAGAAACAAATAAAAAATAAATATGTTAGAATTATGGGAAAGGCATGAGACAGGAAGCACATATTGTTTTTGGTAAGGCTCACTTGTGTATCAGTCAGAGCTTTGGAGTACAGAGATCCTTCTCTGGACCACCAGAAGTTAATTGGGTTTTAAATCTAGAGAGTTCCTAGCTCTGTCACATATGGAGAAGATTTACTAAGATTCACGCCTCATAAAATTGCACGAGATTCAGCTGCATAGCGCTACTGGACAATCATATCTACATGGTGTAGGGTGCAAATGATGCTATGTGCTGTGGCGATGCAAGTACCCAATGCTCGCAAGATGCTAAACACAATTTAGCCTTGCACCAAGTTGCTAAGGCTATCGAAGGGTTATCATAGTGACTTTGACCCTTTTTATGAATCCAATGGAGTACAGTTGTCTTGAGTCATGTGAAATATTTTATTTTCGTGATTGCTATACGTGTTACATGTGCTTTTGCCCATGTATTTGCACCTGTGTTCATTTAGCTCTTTTACTCTACACAACAGTAGGCCATGCTACTTTGGGTTACTTTATTGGACTTGGGATTATGTTGAGTCCTATTGTTCTTTTCACAGTTAGTACCCCACAACAACCAGCACCATATTGATAAGGAGCTATTGCTGCTGCAGCATCAATTATTTGAGGTTCCGGTGGCTTTTTTTTGGTGTGATATTTACAAAGTGACGCTAGAGGCCTTTAGTGCCACTTTTTCAACTCCATATTTACAACAAGGGGTGGTGATGGACAGAGTCTCTGAATTAAGCAGAATACTCTCACCCAGTCAAGAGATCAGGGCTAGATCCAACACCGTTTTTTAGCTCATTGCACCATCCCAGTTTCAGAACCTGGCTGTATGCAAATTAGTCTGTCCCTGGCCCAGTGCATCATGGGAACAGGGCAGACCAGACTACAAAAGCCAATTCTTACACTGGGAAGGAAACAAGCTTCCGGGGACTGGTTTCTGGCATTTCAGCCGTCTTCGGCCCGGCTTGCTTGAATCCTGATGGTGCAATGAGCAAGGGACTCACATCTGAGTATACCCTTCCACGCTTAGGGTGGACAAAAATATTTACAACAAGGGGTGGTGATGGACCGTTTTTTAGCTCATTGCACCATCCCAGAAACCGGTCCCCGGTAGCTTGTCTCCTTTCTGGTGAAGAATTGGCTTTGTAGTTTGGTCTGCCCTGTTCCCATGATGCACTGGGCCAGGGACAGACTAATTTGCATATAGCCAGGTTCTGAGCTGGGATGGGGCAGTGAGCTAAATAACGGTGATGGATCAAGCCCTGATCTTTGGACTGGGTAAGAGTGGTCTGCTTAATTCAGACACTCTGTTCATCCCCACCCCCTTTTCTGAATCGTTTTTGGCCACTATAGGTGTGGCAGGGTATACTCAGACATGAGTCCCTTGCTCACTGCTCCATCAGGATTCAAGCAAGCCGGGCCGACGAGGCTGAAATGCCAGAAACCAGTCCCCGGTAGCTTGTCTCCTTTCTGGTGAAGAATTGGCTTTGTAGTTTGGTCCGCCCTGTTCCCATGATGCACTGGGCCAGGGACAGACTAATTTGCATATAGCCAGGTTCTGAGCTGGGATGGGGCAGTGAGCTAAATAACGGTGATGGATCAAGCCCTGATCTTTGGACTGGGTAAGAGTGGTCTGCTTAATTCAGACACTCTGTTCATCACCACCCCCTTTTCTGAATCACTTTTTCAACTCCAGCGCCTGTTTTTCTTACCACCAGATCCACCTGCAGCAGTTAGTGCTAACGATATGCAAGGTAGGCGTTCTCCCTGAAAAAGGCAATCAAAACTGATGCAGACATATTTAAGTTTTTGGAAAACGCGTTACTTTGGAAGAAGAGGCGCAGAGCCCCAATAGTGGCAGATTTTTACCACCATGGGAAAACAGGTGTAAAAAGGATCCATGGCCACTGGTATACAAGCAGAACATACCTAAATCACCCTGGTAAGCTCTATGGCACCATGGACTTACTCCTACTGCTGCTTGGAGCACCAAGAAGACCACCACCACCATCACTATGGGAGCCATGCAAGAAAAGGGAGCGGACATACCGCCAGAGGATTACCCTCACTGACCTCAGGGAGCAGGACTTCATTGCCCATTACAGGCTCAGGAACGAGTCCATTGTCCGCCTCCTGCACCAGATTGCACCAATGCTGCAGCCAACATCACAGCAGTGCACAAACATCCTTCCACAGGCCACGCTACTGCCTGTCCTACACCTGCTGGCGTCAGGAACTTTCTGACCCACCACAGCCACAGCAGCAGGAGTATCCCAGCCATCCTTCACAGCATTCTGTCCCTCCGTCCTGAATGCCATCATGAGCCTCATACCACAGTTCCTCTTCTTCTCAAACACAATGCAGTAACAACAGGAAAATGAGCAAGCCTTTTACGCCATTGCAGGAATTCCACATGTGTTGGTGGCAAAGGACTGCACACATGTGCAAATTGTGCCTCCAGTGGCTACATCACACTTGTACCACAATAGGAAGCACATGCATTCCACGAATGTGCAGGCAATAGTGGACCATCTGGGCCTCTTCGTCAATGTCCTTGCAAAGTACCCAGGCAGTGCTCATGATCCCTTCATCCTCCAGCAATCCACCATCAATGAGCGTTTCCAGAATGAGACATACGCGGATGGCCTACTGGTTGATAAGTACTTCTCAAGCACATTACGGACCACATGACAGTCAACTATGTTGGAATATGAGGTCATAGTAGTGTTGGGCTGTATAAGACAGTGCAGATGTAGTAGGTGTGGGTCTACATACTTGTGCTATACTACATGGCATATGGGCAGAACAATCCGGCAAGTCACACTTTTTAATACCACCTATGACACTGTTGGACACATGTAGAGGTGAGCTGTGCTGCTGGAGCATTACTATTCATGATGCTCTGGTGGAGCAGGTCTCCAACTCATATCAATGAGGCAATGCAAAGTCAGCCTGCGTGCCCTTGCTTGGCCTCATAGATCTGCAGTAAGGCAAGCCAGAGCAAAGTGCAGCATTGCCCCACCCTACATAAAGGATGTGTTCCATGGGCCATGCAGTGGCTTTTCTCATGCAACACCCATGAAGATCTCACACATTTCCACAGGTACCCTGGGATTGACTGCAAATAGTGTACCTCAAAAGGGGAGGTGAAATGAGGATATGGTATTACATGTCTTTTTGTAATGTCCAATTATTATGTGTACTGCATGCAGCAGGGCACATAGAATGAGGAAATAGCATAGATTGTTTTCTTCTGGTGCAGGAATGTGTCCCATAAAGAATTAAGTTGTTTCAGGACACCTCACTGACACACGTGCACCATGGTGCAAGGGGTTTGTTTTGGCACTAGTCACTACCATGTGATGGTGCATATTTGAACAAACCATGGATGTGCAGTATGGGGTGGAATATGGCACATTCCATCCCTTCACTTTGGATGTAGGTCAGCACATTCAGATGACATCCAGTGTTGGCCAGTGGCAACAACTGCCAAATGAGGCCCTGTGTGTGCATTCAATAGCGTGAAAGAACCTAACTAATACAACAGCATGTGAAATGCTGCATCCAAACACCATGTTGAAGTAAGGAACTCTCTGCCTCTAATCTGTGGGTCCACAGGTAAATCCCATGGCCATGAGGCATGTGACATCTCCTACACTGTGAAACTGAGTAATATAGCAGATGTTATCCTCACTAGATGATGTCTACCATGCTACATTGCATCACTCATCATATACATAGATTGCATCATATGAGTTCATGGTTTTGCAGTGCACAAACCACTCTTTCAGTTCTCCAAGGCTCAAGACTGTACAGCAAAGTGCAGCCACCGGACATACAATCACAGTCATCTAGGAAATATTTTGCCTGTCTTGGACCAATGCTGCACATTTTTGGTGAACACAGGCACCAACCCCTGGAAAGGGTATCGTATGGAAAATATTTCTTACATTGTCCCCAAGATGTGTTGCAGTGTAGTGTAGTTAGTCTACCAGTTGCACTGTACTGCACAAGATCCTCACATATCTCTAACTCCCTGTGTACTGTCAGCATAGTGGACACTGTGCACTGCCATGTGTACACTATCATGTTCCACATTGATATCCACTCATTACCCTTCCTGTGGCAATACACTTTGAACATCATGGACTCCAGCTCTCATTGCCAAATATGTGTGACTGAAGTACGCTACACCACCTGCTCCAACTACAGGCTGTAAAATCAGACATGTATCAGTTAAGGAATGGCAATAGTAGCCAAAACAGATTCAACCGTTAATTGTGAGAAATGTGTTGACTCAGTGGCTAATTGACTCTCCTTGCTGATGACAAATCATCACCTTCATGGCCTTGGCACTCGCAAGTATGACAAATAGTAAGTAAATCACAGAGGAAAGCACACCTGTATGCGTAGCACAGTATCAGATATATCCAAATTCCTACTTGCATGTATGCCACACAATGTCATTGCACGCCTCTTACAGTAGGCAAGGTGTATGAGTCAATCAGGACATCTAACAGTATGGAAATGAATATGGGGCCCTCCCCTGCCATTACTCTTAACTCATTTTACCACTTCTGTCTTTGCAGCTGACCAAGAATGTGCTTTGCAGCTGTGGCTGATGACTCCTCCTAAAACCCCCAAGACAGAACCCCAGAGGAGGTGCAATCATGCACTAAGCAGGACCCAGTCGATAGTTGATCAGACATTCGGCGTACTAAAATCCAGCTTCCAGACCCTAGATATGTCTGGGCAAAAAGAACAATTGATGGACAGAATGCATAACAATGTCATACATTCAGCCAAGTACAGTGATCTTGGCGTAAATCCATCATTTTTGCTCACCATTCCATTCCAGTTTGGACCCAGCCATATGCAAATCAGTCTTGACCCTGTGCCCAATGGGAACAGTCCCGCCCGAACTGCCAGACCAGGTCCTCCCTGGACTAGAAACAAGCATCCTAGGACCGGTTTCTGGCTTTCAGTGCTTATCAGCCAGGATAGCTTGACTCCAGTGGAATGGAGAGCACTGGACCCACGTCTTGGCATACCGTCCCACTCAGGGTGACAAATGCAAAAATAACAATTGATGGACAGAATGCAGAACAATGTCATACATTCATCCCAGTACAGTGATGTGGGCCCAAATCCATCGTTTTTTGCTCACCATGTCATTCCAGTTTGGACCCAGCCATATGCAAATAAGGCTGGGTCCAAACAGGGGTGGTGTGGTGAGCAAAAGAATTATGGATTAAACCCAGATCTTTGTGACTCGGGGTGAATTTTTGCATTGTCCAGCATTCCGTCCATCATCTGTTTCTTTTGCATATGTCGCCCTAATTGTGAAGGGTATGTCCAGACATGGGTCCCCTGCTCACTACACCACTGGATTCAAGCTAGCCTGGCTGATGAAGGGTGATGACCTGAAACCAGTCCCAGGATGCTTGTTTCTGGTCCAGGGAGGACCTGGCTTGGCTGTTCTGGCTGGATGTTCCCACAAGAAACAGGGTCAAGACCAATTTGCATATGGCTGGGTCCAAACTGGGATGGTGTGGTGAGCTAAAGAATGATGGATTAAACCCAGATCTTTGTGACTGGGGGTGAATGTTTGCATTGTCCAGCATTCCGTCCATCAACAGTTGTTTTTGCATATGTCGCCCTACGTGGAAAGGGTATGCCCAGATGTGGGTCCCGTGCTCTATACACCACTGGATTCAAGCTAGCCTGGCTGATGAAGGGTGATGGCCTGAAACCGGTTCCAGGATTCTTGTTTCTGGTCCAAGGAGGACCTGGCTTGGCCTTTTGGGCTGGACTGTTCCCACAAGGAACATGGTCAAGACTGATTTGCATGTGGCTGCGTCCAAACTGGGGTGGTGTGGTGAACAAAAGAATGATGGATTAAACCCAGATATTTGTGACTGGGGGTGAATGTTTGCATTGTCCGCATCCGGTCCATCAACTGTTTCTTTTGCATATGTCCCTTAAGTGGGAAGGGTATGCCCAGATGAGGGTCATGTGCTCACTACACCACTGGATTCAAGCTAGCGTGGCTGATGAAGGGAGATGCCCTGAAACCGGGCCCTGGGTGCTCATTTCTTGTCCAGGGAGGGCCTGGCTTGGCAGTTCGGGCTGGACTGTTCCCACAAGGGAGAGGGTCAAGACTGATTTGCATATGGCTGGGTCCGAACTGGGGTGGTGAGCAAAAGAATGACAGATTAAACCCAGATCTTTGTGACTGGGGGTGAATGTTTGCATTGTCTAGCACTCCGTCCATCAACTGTTTCTTTTGCATAAGTCGCCCTAAGTGGGAAGGGTATTCCCAGACGTGGGTCCCATGCTCACTACACCACTGGATTCAAGCTAGCCTGGCTGATGAAGGGTGATGCTCGGAAACCAGTCCCAGGATGCTTCTTTCTCGTCCAGTAAGGACCTGGCTCGGCAGTTCGGGCTGGACTGTTCCCTCAAGGAACAGGGTCAAGACTGATTTGCATATGGCTTAGGTCCAAACTAGGGAGGTGTGGTGAGCAAAAGAAATATGGATTAGACCCAGATCTTTGTGACTGGGGGTGAATGTTTGCATTGTCCAGCATTCCGTCTATCAACTGTTTCTTTTGCATATGTCACCCTAAGTGGGAAGGGTATGCCCAGACATGGGTCCCATGCTCACTACACCACTGGATTCAAGCTAGCCTGGCTGATGAAGGGTGTTGCCCTGAAACCGGTCCCAGAATGCTTGTATCTAGTCCAGGGAGGACCTTGCTTGGCAGTTTGGTCTGGACTGTTCCCACAAGGAAAAGGGTCAAGACTGATTTGCATATGGCTGGGTCCAAACTGGGGTGGTGTGGTGAGGTTAAGAATGATGGATTAAACCCAGATCATTGTGACGGGGGGGGGAATGTTTGCATTGTCCAGCATTCCGTCCATCAACTGTTTACTTTGCATAGATATGTCCGGGGGCCGATATTTGTACTTGCCACCAATGGGGTGCAAAATTATTCTTATGTGCCTCATATTTCACAACATTTGTGTAAGGACAAATGTACCATGGGCTGATCGCAATGAGGAGTAGGAACCGCTAGATGTTGAGGATGAGAAAGATGAGGAGCCACATCGGACAGTACCATCAGTAGCCACAATACAGCGAAGGGACCACATAATTAACAACTTTTTCACTTATTTATGAGTCAGTTACTTGATGTCAGAGAGGTTTAGCTTTGTCCAGATACAAGGGAGCACCCAGCATAAGTCAAAACAATACTCTTGCAGGCGTCACTCTATGCGTGTAAGTATATTGTTTATAAATATATATATATAGAGCATAGAACATCAGAAAGGTTTGAAGGCCCTGGAATTTTTTCTAGGTACAAGGCCGGTTGAATGCTACAACCATAGCAAAATGCTCATTACATTAACAGCATGGAGTCTCAATCATAACTTCTTTATGTTCGGCAAAGATATTTATCTACAGCAGAGAGGGGTGGCAATGGGGGCCTGCTTTTCCCCGAGCTACGCGTGTCTCCACGTGGGGTTTTGGGAAAGGCAGGTCCTCATGGGAATACATCACAAGATCTTTATGGAAAATGTCCAGATGTGGGTAAGGTTTATAGATGATGTGTTTTTAATTTGGAGAGGGGATGCATCAAGTGCGGTTGCCTTTATTGATCAACTCAATGACAATGATTATAACTTGAAATTCGCTCACCACATCAGTGAACAATCAGTTGATTTTTTAGATGTGAAGGTTTACCATAAATCAGGCAAAATTGCGACTACCCTTCACAGAAAAGCCACGGCTGGCAATGCAACCTTGCACGCCAGTAGAGCTCACCCGCACCACACAATAGAAAACATCCCCTATGGAGAACTGCTCCGCCTTAAAAGAATTTGCAGCAGCAAGGATGAATTAGAGAGATGCACTACTGAAGCGTTGAGTAGGTTCAGAAGGAGAGGGTATCATGTTGACACTCTGAAAAGGGCAGTTCAAAAAGTTAATAAAAAGCCTAGAGACTGCCTTCTCCAGCAAAATAGCAGGAGTCCAACAACTGAAATAACCCCTGAAAAGTCTGAGTTAAGATTCATTACACCATATAGTTGCCAGAGTAGGAAAATCAGATCAATCCTTACTAAGAGCTGGCCAATCTTACATACTGACAATGTCATCTCAGCTGAACTCCCTGACAATCCTAGAATTACTTTCAGGAGAGGGCCGACTCTTCGCAATCATGTCACCAATGCATTTCCTGAAATCCTCAAACAGAAACCTTGGTTCCCGCAGCGTCAGGGCTTCTTTAAATGCTCCAGTTGCCGGGCCTGTAAGTTTGGTGCAAATACTAGCACCTATATGACTCCTTTCAGCCCCACACCTGTCCAGATTAAAGGCAAATACGATTGCAGAACGGAATTTGCTGTATATGTCCTGACGTGTACTTGCGGCCTGAGGTACGTTGGGAGTACTCGGCTTGCGGTGCACGTCAGGATTTTGCAGCATCTCCGAGCAATTGTGAATAACCACAATGCCTACCCGGTCACGAGACATTTTAAAAATGTGCATAGTAACAACTTGGAATGTCTCAGCTACTATGTTCTTACCTCTGTACCCCGTCCCCGTAGAGGAGGAGACAGAGATAAGTTACTTCGCCAACTGGAATCTAGAATGATACTAGAGCTCGACACTAAGGTCCCGAATGGTCTGAATACCACTGAGGACCTATATCACTTTCTATAAGTCACTATATCATGTATATAGCAGCCTTGATCTGACATCTGTTCTGATTTGTACTAATATATGTCTATTGGTTTATAAATTCAGTCCGCCTCCCATCTTATGTCAACATACTGATTTATTTAGTAAATTTAATTTAATTATTTCACACCCCCCTTTTCTGTTCATTAGTAATAATTTTTTCTTTTCCCTCATTTTGCCCCATGTATATATTTCACGTTTTGAACTTTGAATTAAACCTACCATCATTCTTTTTAGATGAGCCAGGTTATATATATAAATATTACATTTAAAATGAAACATTATTTAACGAATTAGTTCGTCCATGTTTCATTTGTATAATTTACTCACTAGATGTTGGGCACACAATCCAATTTTTTGGGAAGATATACTATTAGACGTAGGAAATTTGTTCGGGAAACTAGGGGTTGCCATCGCATCTCAGATGTCCCCTCATTGAGTGCACCCAGGTGGGGTTGCCATCAATATATAAAGATGTCCCCACCAATATGGAAACAGGGTAAAAATTGATTTTTTGTATTTTTGTATATTTGTATAGTATTTATTGAGCATGAAGTTGGTATCTACTGAATATAGTATCTCCAACATACATGTACATGGTATATGATCTCCAGAACATATGTTCATAGTAATAATAGACAGTAACATTATGTATATACATGAGTGATATTTATATTTATGTATATATAATGACTATATTCTGTATTTATGTATTATTTAGAGTATGTTTAAAGTTCAGTATGTGACGATAACATAGCCTGTATATCACTCAATTAACTTATTCATCAAATATATATACAGATGAAGATTATCATCATTATTAACATTTGTAAATATGTGTCACTAAGCATTTATGCGGACAGATTTTTGCCACAAATTTACATGAATTTATTCAGCTATTTATTTGTGTCAGGGAAGCTTAAGTCACGTTGTTATTATGTGTCTTTTTTTCCCCTCATCCCGAACTCATGCCATCATACACGTAATCAAAGTATGTTTTCAGTGTTTATAGGTGTCTCATGGTATGCACAAGCAGTTTAAAAGTTCAGGTGTGAGGGGTTTACAATTGACTGTGATCAAGGGCATCCGCCCGAAACGCGTCAGTTTTCACTTTTTGTTAAGCGCTGCTTAATAAATAATCCTTTGCCTGATATTGGAATCGTGAAGTCTTCTGTTCTTCCTGGGGACCCGGGACGGCAGTGTGGCTTCTTCTTGTTTCTGAGATATATATATATATATATATATATATATATATATATATATATATATATATATACAAAACACATCTCAGAATATGTAGATATATATCTGCCCCTTTATGTCAGATCACTTCCTTCTTATATCAAAGATACAAAAGATGTTCTTAAATAACTCAGGAGTGTAGACTGGGAGGAGGACTTGTGTAAGGTAGCTATGGCCGTACAAAGTTTATACACCAGTATACAACATGGAAAGAGATTGGAAGCAGTCAAATACTTCACTACACTAGATCAGCAAGCTACTTACAGCATTCTGGTATGGTTTTTAAAATTGGTGGAGATGGTTCTCAACAAGTGTATTTTCTATAGAATTAAGTTTATCACCAGATTAGAGGAACAGCCATTTGATCTAGGTTTACTCCCTCGTATGCCAATCTGTTTATGGGTCTACATGAGATGGAGCATGTCTGGAAAATGAAGGACTTTCTTGATGAGAATTTGATATACTGGGGTCATTACATAAACAAAAATTTTTGGATTTGGGAAAGGAATTAAGAGACACCCAAATCCTTCCCTGCTTACCTTAACAACAATGAGTGCAATATTAAGCTTACTTTGGAATATAGTAAACAGATAATTTGTTTTTTTAATTTATATATGTACGTCAGTGAAGACAAGCTTGAATCCAGACTATTTAGAAAGTCCACAGCGGCGAATTCGATTTTACATGCTGAGTCAGGACATTTGAAGAGACAAATAGACTATATTCCATTTGGGGAAATCTTACGTGCCAAACGTAAATGCAGTGAATTGAAAGAATATGAAAGGATAGCTGATGATATTTCACAGAGATTCAGGAGAAAAGGGTATGATTTGGATAATATAAATAGAGGTAAAAGAAGAGTACATCAAATAAAAAAGGGAAGAACTGTTAAAGGACATGGTGATGGTCAGTCACATGGACAAAGACATAATAAGATATATCACAACATGCAGTGAAGGCAATAGAAGAGTTTAGAACACGCTATGGAAATATTGGGATGTCCTTACAGTGACAGGGATATGAATAGAATCCTACCTTCTAAACCGAGCATAGTATAAGAAGGCATCTACCCGTAGAACTTTATTGAGTCCTAGTGGCACAGTGATGTATGAGATTTCAAATACAGTAACAGAAATAGAGAATACAGGAATTACTACACTTCCCAAGGATTTATACAGATGTAAAAATTGCATCTGTTGTCAACATGTAGTAGACAAAGCTAAGACATTAGGGACAGTAAATACTGAAGGAGATATGAGATTGCCTCCTTTATTAATTGTGACATGCATATGTGGCAAAATGTATATAGGATCAACAGTGAGAAAACGTAATTAGGGGGATCGAGCACCTTAGGGCGATTAGGAATTATGATGTAAAGTGTCCTATGGCCATACCTTTTCGTGATCAACATTAAAATCACTGAAATGGGAGGATTATGCTTTATGGGAATAGAGCATGTATCATTGGACGGGAGAAGTGGGGACCTGGAGAAGAAAATAAGAATGAGGGAAACATTTTGGATTAACAAACTTCAAACAGTACCATTTGGACTGAACATAGAAAGGAAATTACACAAGGTGTTGTAATATATGTTTCAGAGGTTTCCTCTACAATACACATATAGCATTAGCAAAAACTATAATCGGGTTAACTAAAGATACAGATATGGGGTTAACATTTTGATTCTTATATAGCACAATCCCAATACAACAGACTAATCTTCAGTCCAGTGAAGAACATAAATACGAGAATACTCTAAGATTAATTCAATTAACAAAACTGTTGAGGATGGGATATTTGTGCTTCAATACCATGTACACAATTAAAGGACAACTTATGAAATAAATATGAGGGGATCCTTGAGTAGAGAAAGGGTAGTGTTAGACAAAGTAGAAGGGATTGATGGACAGGATCTAGGTTCGAGTCCCCCTTGAGGGATTACAAACCTTAACTATAAACTTTAATTTTAAAAGCACAAGAGGACTATTGGTACAATAAATGTGTGGTAAATCCTAGCATAGCAAGGGAGTTGTGTAAGATAAAGTTGAAGGCTTTGATGGACAGTATCTAGGGTTCGAGTCCCCATAGAGGGATTGCAAACCTTAAATATAAACTCCAAATTTTACATCACAAGAGGAGTATTTATATAATAAATATTTGGCAATCCTTGAATAGGGCAGCGGTTAATTTAAGACAATATCAAAAGGTTTGATGGACATAAAGGGACCACTGACCCTAATTATAACATTTTATTTTATATTTAAAAGAGATGATTCAAAAACTTGAAGGAAGAGTGTATTAATTATACTTTTGGGCTTAGTACCTTAGCAAATAGATAGCCCATGTAACGGTGAGGTTGCTGATGTAAAAAGTAGCAGAGATAAAAAAGAATACTCTTTTGAGGGAATATGGACAACTTTTAACGTGCATACAGGAGAAACTGATTTAATCAGGGACTGGATATAAATAGAGGACCAGGCAGTTTGCACGAATTGCACCTTGAACCGGACTTAGGAGCAGATGTACTGAGAACATTACGGTGAGTGATGACAGAATTAAAGCCAGTGGGGCAAAGATAAGCCTGCTTTTCTCACAGTGGCGTTTGGGGTTTACAGTAAAGCTATTGGGATACCAGAGGGAACGGCTAAGGTTCAATAAGTACATCGGAAATGACCATGAAGGTTAGTTGGGTATTCTAAACACACTCTAACAGACATATAGTTGCAGTCTATAAGACTGAACTCCAGTTCTCATCACAATCATGTAATTTAAACGAGCAAAAGAAAGTCCATGTAACTAGATTTTAACATAGGTCGCATCATTTTTTTTAAGGCTACCACACAATCTCAGATCAAGGAACATGTGGAAGGTGCAGTTAAGGTTTTTAAATCAAGAATAGGAATTGTTGAACAAACGTTGAACCTTCAACCTCTAGTTATTGTGAGTATAGCCATGTATATTAAAGTCAAATACTCACTAATATCCAACTATACGCAAAATCTCCTTTACCTATTGCAGTGAGGGATATTTGTATAGATTCAACAGACTGACGATTTGATCCAAGTGGCAGGATTCAGCCCATTAAACCCCAATAAGTAACTGAGAGGTAAATTGAAGAGTATTAATTCACTCTAGAAGGAATAAGAAGAAATATTTTCAGCTCAGCCTTTTGTAACTTAAAGTCATTGACCAGAAGGAGAAGAGCTAAAATGGGAAATCACTAGATCTTCACTGAGGAAACCCTGGGTTAGAATTGTACTTGTGCAAAAAGCAAATATTATAAAGATTTAGAGTATGTTTTGTACTTTTATGCAATATAACAAAAGTTGAATTTGTAAAATTCCATTATGTATGAATTACAAAAGCTTGAATGAACATAAGAATGTACACGGTATAGGTCATGCAATTGTGTATAGGTGTATAAACTGTTTTGTTTTAAGAAAGGGAAATAATGTTTGTATTATAATTTATGTAAAATATCTTTTGAATTCTTGTATAATAAATACTGATTGATAATTTCTATGTTTACCAGCACTGAAGAAGCGCTTGTGAGGATGAAACACGAGTTGGCTGTAGTGCTTGGCTGTATTGCTGTAATGACTAACACATCAAAGGAATAAAATATAAAGAAAGACGCAGGAATCAGTACTAGAATCTTTATTGTTTGCTGTTGTTAAACTTCTCAGGAAAGTTATGTTATGAAATAGAAAATGTAACCCTCCCAAGTTTCCTCACAGCCTGATGCCTCCACTGTGGGACATGGCACTGATTGGCAGTGGGCTGCACTGCCATAGACGTGGATGCACTGACCCCCATAGCAGTGCCAGTTTGTTCCAACGCTGGGGGGAAGCTAAAGCAATGCCATTGGGTTCTAATATTCATTGTGCACATGGGCAAGTCTTGTAAGGTACGCCCTTGTGTTACCAGAGGGATTGGGCACGATAGTATGATCCCTGAAACAGCATGATCTCACACATATGTACACTGTCAACATATATAGTAAACACATGCAAAGACAGTAAACAGGTCTACTCCACTATTCACCCCAACACAACAATCCCTGTAAATTATTACATGCACTGCACATCCCAATACACCCGAAAACAAACATTTGTCCTATTGCCTCAAAAATAACAGATGCATGAGCCTAAAGCGTGATTGTTGCAGCCACCTGGTCAGCTGAAAATGATGCCTCCCAGCCAACGCGTTAGAATTACCGCATCGTGCCTTGTCATGCCTTGTGTGATATCGGCGCATTGACTGGTAGTGTAAAAAAATGCGACACATTTGCTGAAAACATCGCACATCCATCCAGGAAGTGATGTTATGGATAAAGGGAAGGGATGTTATGGATCCTGCATGCTGCAAACCAGTAAGTGTGAAGTTACCTTCATTTTCACTTTAAGTCATAGTTTTAATGCCTGAGCTTGGGAGTGGTTGTATTTTGGCTGTGCGGGAGAGTGTTTTGGTGTGTTTGGAGCTAGTTCATCATGTCTGCTGTCCCTGTCATGTCCCTCAAGTCTTTTTTTGTGCTGTTTTGTTGCCTATTGTTGTGTACTGTTCTGTGTGCTGTCTGGTATATGTCTTTTGTGGAATTCTTGTCATGGGGGGGGGGGTTGTGGGGTTTCAGGGTGTTCAGTCGTTTTTGGGTGTTTATCTTTGGTTGGGATTATGCCTGGGAAGGGTTGGGCTCACCTCATGAGTGGCTATGAGTTTGGTAGCTTCCTGTGACTGGTTACGCATTACCTGCCCAACATGGTAACAAGTGGGGGACGTGTGCTCCAGGGCTACCCCGTGAAGGTGTGAAAGCAACGGTGGGAGAGGTTACGTCAACAGTTGGCATGCCTGTTGGGAGTGGACCAGAACAGCCATCAGCTCCAACGTCACTGGGCATATGTGGTTGGCAGGGAATCTGACCTCCTCAGCTACATTGGCATCAAAGTTGGTGGACCAGTTGGTAAGTGCATACGATTTGTGTGCTTTCCTATGTGTCTCATATACCCATTGATAATTAGTAATTTCAAATAAATAGCCAGCAGTGTTATTTCTGAATGGCACCAGTCAAATATCCCAGTCTTATGATTCTCTTATGCCCACTCCTGGAGTTCTGACTGCCCACAAAACTCAATCCTTGGTAAATGCTTTTTCAATATTAGGAGGGCAACCTAATTTTAATATTCACATTGAACTTTCCAATTTGAATTGCATGTATCTGTTATCACTCTTTTATTTTCAATTACTTTCAATATCTAATTTTTTCAATTAATTGCAAGATGTTGGTGTATTTTTCCATAAAGTTATTTTTTATTAAGTATCCAATTCCATCACACTTAAAACAGACACAGCCAAAGTGTTTCATTCCCTATAGAGACTTCATCAGGGCATTTTGATTTATCCTCCTTCTCAAAATTCTTCTTTTCCATTCATTCCCCATTTAAATGTCTGGGTTCCTTTTGAGCAGCCTTTCGCCATGTGTATCCTTTTTCTGAAATCTATCGGATAGGCATTGAGCTAAATATGGTACAGATGGTGGCGAGGTTGACTCATAACAAAGTGGTGGAGTTTCAAGGTTTTCTGCTGGATTTGATGGGGTAGCAAAAGATTAACTTGCTGTGTGTCCAGAAACTCTTATTTTTTTTAACTTAGCATGTCGAGTGGTCAGGGCAAGATGGATATTCTGTAGGTGTTTGGGCATGTTTATGTCAGGCGAAGTGTTGCCACATCACATAGTACGGATATCAATGGCAGTCAGGACAGACTTGGGGGTGTGGTGGATGTGCTTTGAGTTCAATGGAGTGCCTATGGGTTTTCTGGACGAGAAGGCCATCTGTCAAGTGCAAATTTTCTCTGATGCAGCTGGAGCTCAATGTGTTTGGCTGTTTGGGATGCTAGAGGGTGTACAGAGCCTTGGCCAGCGCACTGGATGAGGGACGAGTATAGCTTTCTTGGAGTTCTTCCCTTTGTTGGTGGCCCTAGAGGTAGGGGGGAAGGAGCTGGCAAACAGGACAGTGTTGTTCAATGTGAACAAACATGACTGTGGTTGAATTTGTCAATCGGCAGAGGGCCAGAGACTTGAGAGTGTTACGTTTATTGAGGAAGTTCATGCTGATCTGCTGCCATTTGAATATTATATTCAAGGCGAAACACCTGCCTGGGATACAGAATAACATTGCAGATTCCTTATCTTATTTGCAGTGGCTAAGGTTTCGCAGATTGGCGCTGGGAGTGTACGAGGGCAAGACATCAGTGCTGGTGGACATCTGAGAACTGGGCGACTGAGGATTATGGGTCTGATCGAGGAACTGTTAGCTGATTCTATGAGAAAAAGTTACAGATTGGCCTGGACAGAGTCTAGGGACTTTGAGGGTTGACCACAGCAGGATTGGGAACCAAAGCAAGTGGCAGCGAAAAGGAGAGTGTTTTGCTCTGTTTTGAAAGAGGTTTATCGCCCATAACTTCTGGGGGCAAGTTAGCCGGCATCTCATTCTATTGCAAACCGTACTGGGATTTTGCCCCCACTAGTGATGAGATCCTGGGATGGGTTCTGAAGGGGTGGGATAAACAGTGGAGTGGGGGGACCGTTTTGAGGGAGGCTATCCCGCTCAAGCTGTTGATAGTTTTGCCTGCTGGTTGTTATGATGTTTTTGTTTCTGTATGATTTGGATGTTTTTTCGGGCTTTTCGGGTTTCAGAATTGTGGGGTTGAAGTTGAAGATGGGTGTGCTGCATGAGGAAGTGCGTTTGGACTGAGGTTGTTAGGGTAATTTGGTTGCAACGGTCAAAGACTGATCCGCAAGGTAGAGGGAAGTGGGTTTGGTTGTGTAAGGGTGGCAGAGGTGAAGCGTGCCCGGTGCACAAATGATGTCAGATTGATGTCTGGACAGGGCAGCACTACAGCACAATTTTTTTTCACAGGGATGGCTGTAAGGTGTCAATTTTTTAGCTTTGGCAGTGGTGCACATGGGTTTTTGCTGCTTGTGAAAAGATCCAACTGGTTTTGGGACATACTCCTTTCGGATTGGGGCAGCATGGTGGCAGCAGGTTTGGGGTGGAGTTGGGGTCAGATTCGTCAGTTCGGGAGGTGGAGATCATGGTTTTGTGAATAACATGTAAGAAAATGGGGAGGAGCATGGGTCCTTGGAGGAGGTGGGGAGAATTTTTCGAAGTTGTGATACAGGAGAGCAGACCTAACACTTTTTTCTTCTGATGCAGGATGTGTCAGCAGGCCCGAATCTAAGATGGTGACCTGGATCATGATATATTCATTCGTGAATTGTGCCACGAAATATGCAGACCAACATATTCATGTACGGAACCTGGGACTGTACAGAAGATGACATGAGGTGCTATGGTGAAGTAAAGGGGGATGTGCTGAGGTTGTTTGATGCCGTGGTTGGCAACATTGGTTCACAGAGGGGATGCCCTGACATGCTCCTGATACACCTGGGAGAAAACCATTTGGTGGAATTGTTTGGACTGACTTTGTTACAGCATATGCAAAGGGACATGGAGGCAATCAAAAGAAACTTTGCTGGGACTTGCATTGTGTGGACTCGGTTGGTGCCATGTCAGGACTGGAGGGGGCCATGAGACATGCGGCAATTGATAAGTCACAACAGACGCTTAATAGAGCTATGAGGGTTCTTTGCAAAAACACGTGCATTACGGTGATCTCGCATAAGGGCATTACAGAAAAGGATTTTTTTTGGGGGGGGGGTGATAGGTTACACCTTTCACGAATGGGGAATGCTTATTATGTGATGGAATTGCAGAAAGTGGTTACCCAATTGTGGAGTTGAGTATATGGTGCAGAGGAGATCCCTGTTGATATGGATGGAAGTGGTATGGGGGGCAGAAAAAAGCCCTACAGGATTTTTCTCGGTGGCAATATTTGGTGACGGGGGAGTCACACGTGGGCAGGTCCACACCCAAGGGGGAGAATAATGGAGTACAGGTGACAGAAGACTGTGTGCGGTGTGTTTGCGAGTGAGCAAAGAGTTTTCAAGGTGTTTGGGTGAAAAGGAAAGGAGAGTTTGGATAGATCGCAAGAGCCCAAGTAGTGGAACAGTAAAGCATGAAACAAGGTATTAGGTCTTGGGGGATTGAAAGTTTGGCGTGAGGTATGAGTGCTCATGGGGTGTATGGGGAGGTTCATAATTACAAGTTAAATGTTAAATATCAATTAAAGTTCAATAGGTTTTGCACCAATGGCCTAATAAAGGGTCTTTTTACACTAAATCATGGTCCTAGTGTGTTTATTAGGGGACGATGATGGCCCCTAGGGGAAACGTGTCGTGGATCAGACTTCCTCCGGGGTGCTTCGTGCCTTCAAATAGGAAGTAGACAGGGATAGAGCTATGGGGGGAAGGGGAGGGAGTTTAGAGCAGATTATAAGAGACAGAAAGGTGTGTCTGGCTTCTTCCTGACCCTTGGCACCATCAGGTAGAATAGGAGCGAAAGTAGAGAGAAGAAAAGTTTAGCCACCCACCCACACTGGGTGGCTAAAAATATAAAAATTGTTTGGGTTGAGTTGTGGGTGTGTAGCTTGTTACCAAATTTAGGACCAGTTGTGGTTTTAGAAGGTATTTTTGTGGGGTAGTGGAGATTCACATGCAGGCATATTCACACCCTCGAGTAGGGGGGGTAGAACGGAGTACAGGTGACAGAAGACAGTGTGTCATGGTTTGGCAAACGAGGAAAGAGTTTTCAAGGGTGTTTGGGTGAAAAAGGAAGGAGAATTTGGATAGCTGGCAAGAGCTCATGGAGTGGAACAGTGACGTTTGAAACAAGGTATGACGGCTTGGGGGTTTGAAAGTTTGGCGTGAGGTATGAGTGCTCATGGGGTGTATGGGGAGGTTCATAATTACAAGTTAAATGGTATATGTTGATTACATTTCAATACGTTTTGCAACGATGTCCTAATAAATGGCCTTTTACGCTAAATCATGGTCACGGTGTGTTTGTTGGGGCACAAAGGTTTCTAGAAGCTCTTTGAGAAGACATGATATGGGTTGCAACACAAGCCTTTACATCTTTAGGCATCAGATTCCGCCTACAATTGTAAATTGAGTTCCATTTTGAACATTTCTATGCATATCATGTTTAGAAACATACGGAATCATGTACTACATATTAAGAAATGCTTAGAACATATTGGCGTCTGTGAGGTTCTGGTAGCTCATTGGAAATACATGATAGAGTAAAAAACGAATATATGATAAAACTATGCATTAGTGTATGAAGGTTTTGGTAGTTTTGTTAGACAGCATTATAGCAATCCTTGTGATTTTTTTTAAATGTCAACAATTTTAATTTTTAGGATCAAGATTTCAAAATCTTTTAATTGTTTATTAATTGCACAACAACAGTTAAAGATATTGAAGAATACGAATGACTATTCAATGAGGTATTGCCATTGTATATTTCTTTATGTAGCCCTGTTGGTGAAAGCTTGTTGGGGGTCCCTCTTTTCCTTTGAAAAATTAAGCATGTGTAATTTAATTCTGGTGGTTGACATTTTCATCCTAAACTATTGTGAGCTGTTCACAATTCTTTGTAAATTAGTAAAATTGATGGTCCGAGCATTTGTCAAACTTTTTATGTTTCAAGCGATTTTGGGTGCTCAATAAATTCTATGATTTGTTCATAATCATGGATTTTTATATAGTTTGTTTTTAATGCTTACATAAGATGTATATATTGAGTGTTTGTCTACACTTATTTTTTAGCCCTGAAGAGGTGATGTTCATGGAGAAGGAAGGGGCTTATTTACAAGCCCATTGCCCCGTCACTTTTATTGACGCACCGGCTGTGCAATGGGCTTCTCCATATTTACAAGGCCATGTAAAGTCACCCTGCATGACTTTTCATGGCCTTGTAAATATGTTTCCCTGTCACGCATAACTCTGGATGAAAGCGTCATTCCATAGGTGTTGCTGTGGGTATTCCCGCACAATATCCAAGGAACAGGACACATTCCCAGATTTACAACATTTCGTAAACCTGGAAATGCGTCAGAATCCAACGCCTCCCTAGGGGCGGCGTAAGGAGGCGCAATGAGGAGAAATACTTTTATTTCTCCTTGTTTTTTTGTCTTTCTGTACGTACTGCATTCTGTGGCATGCATAGAAAGAGGGAAATGCCTTTAATGATTGTTTTTGTTAAGGAATCTGTTCCTTCCTGCCAGTCGCGGCCTGTGCAAGTAAGAGCAGTGGCCTAGGGTGGGGTGGATTCAACATACGATGACGAGGGAAAAAAATAAAACCATGTTTCCCTCGTCGTTGTATGTCGAATCCCCTCCCACCCCGCCCCCCCCCACTCTTAACTGCACGGGCTGCACCTGCTTCCTGCACAAAAACAATCCTCCCCTCTCCACAGGCACCCTTGCAAAATGACGCAAGGGTGTCTGTGCTGGTGTACGGCTGCCGTTTGTGCACCAGCGCAGAGGAGAAGGGCAGGAGTGTGCTGTTTCTTGTAGATACAGTATGTTCCTGCCCTTTTATTTTGACGCACGGCAGCACAGCAGGAAAGCTTGCTGCATTGACATACGTCAAAACCTTGTAAATGAAGCATGAAATGCGTTGGCTGTTTTTTATTTTGGCTACCATCAAATTGGCTGTTTATTCTGACTATAATCAATTTGTTTTTACATGCAGAATGAATCAAATAAAGAATTGGATACCAATCACTGTATGGACCATCCCTTAATATAATGAATGAGAAGGAGAGTAGGAGTCTGTGCAGCATAACATGGATTCCTATTTGGAGATTTAAAATATTGCACAATCATAACATAATTATGAACACAGAGTGCAGAGTAATATCATTTAACATCTGTAATTGGCTGTAAACACTGAGATGTGCCCTGCAAGGAACAGCAGAAATTTCCCATTTGTGAATGTGTTTGCATTCCCAAATGCGAAATGTATTTTTTCTTTAAAAGCAGCTTGTTTTCCTTAAATCAACTGCTTTAAAAAAACAAAACCCATTTACTAAGATATTGTGCTGTAACATTCCTCTGAGGCCACGCAATGCGATTCTCAAAGGGAAGGTTTGCATCAGGACTGCTTTCCTTTTGGGAATGGTTTAACATCTATCTGTGTTGAGGAATCAGTGACTTACCAATGATTTGCAACCTCAGTTGCAGTCACAAACTAATGATAAATCTCATTGAGATTAACTTCCAAATCACAGAAGGGGGTTTAATATGTACCAAAAAGCTATCTTGCAGATCAAACCCTGTGAGTTGTGCTTTGTACATCAGTCCGTAGTTCCTTTAATTGATTTGGGTGAATTACCAACTGCTGCAAAAAGGAGTACTCTAGTTTACAAACAAGGACCCAGTGAGTATTAAAAAAAAAACAGAATAGTCACAATCAAGCGTGAGGGGATTTCAAGGTGCATCAGTAGGAGGACAAAGTGAGTATATATTTTGGGGGCAAAACCACCGGGAATGATAATAATTTAAAAGGCATGTTGGGTAAAGCTGGAAGAGATTCTCTTTAGGAAGTTTGTTGCAAAATGTTCACTATTGTAAGACATTCATGGTATTTTTGTGCATTTTGTACCACAAGAAATATTTAGAAAATATATTGTAATATTGTTCAGTGCAAAGCATATTAGGACAGTACTTGTTGGAAATTGGGTTTCTGGTTGGCAGAGAGATTACCCCTGTACAAGCAGTAACCACAATCCTAGTCAGGGTAAGTCAGATACACACCGTAAATTAACCTGTGCTCACACTCTGGTAGCTTGGCATAGAACAGTCAAACTTAACTTAAGAGGCAATGTGTAAAGAATTTGAGCAACATTTAAAACAGTAAACCTGTGAGAACACCACACAAACATTTACCACTTCTGGTTAGAAAATTAGAACTTAATTTATTGACCAAAATAACAAAAAATCCAATAGGTATTACCAGAGTTATGAATTTTTAAAGAATATACCGGAATGTAGTGCTTAACCCCTTCCATGCCCATGACGAGCTCAGCTCGTCATGCAGTACACTGCTCGTGTGCTCATGACGAGCTGAGCTCGTCATGAACAATGGGATTCAAGGGAGGTCAGCATCCGGGATTAATTGCTGTAGCATTGAAGGTGTTAAAAGCATAAAGCTCTAACTGCAGCTATCTGGTTGTGCTAGACCGGGACAAATCCAAAAGTTCAGGCTAACCATAATGGTGCACGGGTCAAATACAGGGACCAACCTTGTCCCCTGCAAAGTACCTTCTTGCGCCATTGACTGACGGAGGCACCTATGCGTGGAGCAGAGGAGGCAATGTGTCATCGTTGATCCCTTCAGATATAGACAGTGCGTCGGTTCCAAAGCGCACAGTCGGGGATGCGTCGTCCTTCAGATGTAGGCGATGCATCATCATCGAGCTGCGCAGCTGGTGATGTCCTTGAAGCAGCAATGCATCAGCGTTGATGGAGATGCGCCAATTCCAAACCGGGCATCAAAAGCGATGCATGGATTTTTACAGTTGCAGCACTTTAAACCCTCTTCTAAGTGCCCAAGATTGGATTTGAACCACTTTGCAGTGCAAGACTTTCAGATGGCAGAATGAAATTGCTGTTGGAGAGATTATTGACACCTTTGATGCCCCTGAGACTTCAGAACAGTAGGGATGTCTTCAAGCCCTTGGTGTCACTCAGAGATGTAGGTGTAGTTCTTCTCTCTCCCAGAAAGGAAGGCAGCAGGCAGCAAGTCGGGTACAGCAGAACAGGAGTCTAGCAAAGTCCAGCAGCGTGACAGTCCTTCCAGCAGGCCAGTGATCCTTCTTCCTGGAAGAGTATCCATAGGTCCAGCAATGTACTGAAGTGGTGGTGTTAGAGGTCCAGTACTTATACCCAGTTGATCCTTAGAAGTGCACAGAGTCTCTGCCATTCCTGCCCTGGCTTCAGACTCAGTACATGGGGTATGCAGCTTTTGTGTGGGGACATGTACAGCCTATTCAGGAAAAAGAGTCGGCTCCTCCCACCCATCCTGCCCAGGATGGCCCAGTAGGATGTGGACGGCCCATCAGTCACACCTAATCCCCCTTTGTGTGTGACTATTTGGAGGGAATGCACAAAGCCCAGCTGTCCACTATCTCACATTTTTTTATTCCGAGAAAGGCAGAAGGTCCCTAATGGCTAAAGTAAGTAAATGGCAACTTTTTAAAACTGGCATTTTCAGAATTACAATTTAAAATCTAACTTCACCATGAATTAGGATTTTTAATTGTTATTCCAGAGACACCAAATTTGGGAGTCTCATCTCTTCCCAATTTGAAATTATGCTTATAAAATGCAATAAGGTAATCCCAATGTTAATCTGTTGGAGTTTTACAGTACCTGGGCGTATAAATCTTAAATGTACATGTCCAACGTATTAAATCCACTGCACCCTGCACTTGGCTGTTCAGGGACTACCTTAGGTGACATATGAATTAAAAAGGAAGGTTTGGGATTGGCAAGAGGCTTAACTTGCCTGGTGGACTTAGCAATTTAAGCGTTCACCCACAGGCTCTGTAATAACAGGTCTGAGTCATGTTTAAAGGGTTACTGAAGTGGGTGGCACAATCAGTGCTGAAGGCCCACTAGTTGCATTTCATGGACAGGGCCTGGCAACATGTAGTGCACTTTACTAGGGGCGTAAAAGCAAATTAAATGTGCAATTGTGGATAAGACAATGTTACCATACCAGTACAGAGTGCATGCAGTTTAGCACTGGTTAGCAGTGGTAAAGTGCTCAGAGTCCTAAAGCCAGCAAAAATGAAGTCAACAAAACAGGAGGTCCGAATGCAAAAGTCAGGGGAAACCATGCCCAGGATGATAGGTCTAACAGTGATATTAGCCAAAAGGAATACAATTTCTTAAAGAGGTCGGGGGGGGCACATAAGACTTTCCTGCAATTTCTTTACCATTTTTTATGTTTAGGCTGGCAACCACTGTGTAAGCAGAAAACACATTTAAAACAGTGGGTGATGGGAAGTTTAGGGTCTCTTGCAAGGAAATTTGAGGAAAACAAATATCACATAGTGTGTTTTGTAACAGCAACAAAACAGGACAGAATTTAAAAATCACTTTATAGATGACTAGCAGCCCGTCCCGATGTTGTCCGGGTATGAAATAGAATGTGTGTAATGTGTGTATTTGGCAAGGGCAATTTATTTTTAAATCTCGCGGTAGACAACGTTTTTTGTTTCATTTGAATAGGGACGGAGAAGGCCCAGCTGCAGCCCTGGTTGATGTTAGCAGGCGCGTGTAATGTCGTTGAATGAGAGAGTTATCAGCCACGGGTAAATCCGTTTAATGAACGAGTTGAGTGACAGCGAGTAGGTGAGGCTGCAGTAATTGTCCCCACAGACACGCTCATTTGCGTGTTCCCCCGCTTGAGGCCCAGATGCAGGCCTGTTTGATGTTAGCAGGCGCGTGTTCCCCCGCTTGAGGCCTAGCTGCAGCCCTGGTTGATGTTATCAGGCGCGTGTAATTAGTGAGCTGATCCGCCGCCTGAGCCCGGCTAGAGCCCTGGTTGATGGTAGCAGGCGCGTGTAATTTCGTTGAATGAGAGAGTTCAGTAACAGCACACAGGAGAGGCTGCAGTAACGTTACTTACCAGGCCTCCAGGTGAACGCGTTTGTCATGCCCCCAGCACACGGCCACAGCAGACGATCTTCTGATTAATGTACGACCCACATGGCATGAAGGGCGGAACGTAGCACACGCCCCCAGCGTTTCTCACGCCCCCAGCATGCCCCTTGAAGCGGCGCAATTGCGTTCACATGGCATGAAGGCCGGACAAACGCCCCCAGCGTTTGTCACGTCCCCAGCACACGCCCACAGCACACGCCCACAGCCCATGATGTGATGGCCGTACCACACGCCCCCAGCGTTAGTCACGCCCCCAGCCCACGCCAACAGCACAACGCAGACACGCCCACAAGGGACTAGTTTGCTGGCAGGGTTCTTTTACCTTTTAAATGTATAGAGAAGTTGGCCTAACGACTAAGGCGCTCGACCTCGGACCAGTGGATCTGGGTTTGAGTCTTGGTAACGATCCCAAACATTCTATGATTCTGGGCAAATCACTTAATCTCCCCGTGCCTAACAAAAATGAATGTGTGTCCTCATGTAACGTAACTGGTGCTATGTAACGCGCTCTGATACCTGATTCAGTTCGGGTCAAGTTCGCGCTATATAAAACTCTGCAAAAAAAATAATAATAATAATATGGTGGGCGTCTGCATAGCCTATGTCCTTCTGCTGCAACTGCCCTTTCCAACGCTGTACTGGGTGTTGTGATTGGTGCTGTGGTTACTGAGATTACCCGCCTCAAAGGTTTGGGCTCTCTCTTTATAATATTAGTATTGATTTAGGCGATCACTCCTCAAAGATGTTTGAGTTAATGTTTGGTCCTTTTTTAAAGCCAACTACATTCCCAGTGGTGCTCAAAATCAAAAGGATTTACTGCTCTAAAATCTCACCATTGCTTGGAGTAAGTGACGAGAAGTTAAGGAATTACTTTGGCGAGGGATGAAACGTTTAGTAGCAGACTGCAGATATACTTCATCAGTGCTTTACACAGGAATTAAAAAGGAGAGTCTCTGAAAGGGGCTGCTGCGAGGCTCCGGATCGGTGCCTCGGATCAGACTTCATGGGGGTGGCTGCTGGAGGTAGACAAGCGAGGAGGTAGGCTGGACCGTGACGCTCCGAGACCTGCTTGGTTCAGTTGTGGGAGGCACCCGGGCCCTGGGATCTGCAGTGACACTTCAGGTGAGAGAAGAAGCAGGAGTGCCAGAGTTTTCTGCAGGACCACTGGTCGCAGGGAGAGAGACATGGAGGGTCGGCCAGTGGGGACATCATGGTTAGGGTGACCAACCGTCCGTAAATGTCACAGACCGTCCGTAATTTGGACCTCACATCAGTTGTCCATGAGGATCTCTATTACGGACGCCTTTTGTCCCTAATTTTTGGAGGTGCAAGGAGCAGAGCTGTTCACCTGTGAGATGCCTCTGCTCCCTGCTGGGGCACCTCGCACTCCTCCTCAAGCACAAGAGCAGCCCCACCCCGCCCATTGGCATTCTGTCTGCGGCTGATTGCCACATACAGAATGACAATGGGCCAGTCTCCGCTGTAAAAGCATGTGGTGGCCTCCTCCTGCCTAAGTGTACCATGGAACAAAATAACTCATGTTTAACCTTGCTAATAGATTTCGAACGTCCCTACAGTGCCCGAGGAACTTTTGAGACCGGCCTTTGATGTGAAGTCGATTTCACCGCGCGTACACTTCTTGAACTATCTTTTTTGTATGTGCTCCCCACGCTTGAAGAACTTTCAATGTGGAGGTTTGAATTATTTCCACCTCTCGAGGCAGGTTGCACATTGGGCGCATTTGGCTACCAAACAACAACTTTCGCAACACCTGAATGCTTCCATCAATCTACGGAATAAGCAATTACGTCAAAAATTGGGCCCCCAACAAAGTTGATGAGCCTTCCGCATACAATTACAGAACCCAGTCACAGCCATGAAGAGAAGCCCTTTGATTCAGAAGGGCTTTGAAATGCGTTGGCACTCATTTAACCAACAGGGCATTACGTTTTTAAACTAAGTAGCAATTGATCAGATTTATACTAATTCTGGTGACGTTCTATTTCTAAAAGTAAAATATCCCTGTTGGATGGTACTCTGAGTTTGGTCTATAGGGTTTCCTCTGCGATGTACTGTTGTTGACTGGTAGCAATTTGAATATGTGCATATGTGTTTAAGTCTGCATGTTTATAATTTAACAAGTTGTCTCTCTGTGTGAACTTTGTATCGTATTATTGCGTTTAATATGAATTTGGTAATGTGAATTTTTGTAACTTGTGAAGGAAGTTTTGTAATTTGTAAAGTGTTGTCCATCTTTTTGTACTAAATATTATTGAAGCTAATCGAAAACAAAAGAGAAAATTCAATGATTAAATTATTGGATCGAATTATTAAGGATTTTGGTCCGAGTCTGTTTAACTGATGACAGCATATCTAAATGGTCAGCTAGTTTTCCCCCTTGTTCAGTGTACAGCAGGGCATTCTGTTAGATGGGTGAAAGGTCAAACGCCCATGCTGCAACGTGAGAAAACAGTTTGTATAAAGAAGCCCGCGAAACAAGTTAAAAAGAACGGTTTATAGTTCTTTCACTCTCATCATTTTAGAACTGACACATTTTCAGTATTATATTCAACAAAGCCATGGTTGCTGCTTTTTTATTTTAAGCAACTAACAACCATTGACAAAGCCAATAGTCTGCTTTTTGTTGTTGGTGTAATGATACTTGCTGTATTATATATCTGGATGTAATGACAGAAACAACATAATACCAGTCGGGTGCAACACTATGCTAAGCACATATTTTTAGCCTAGGTGTTTTAAGCCACGCCCTTAATTACATCGACGACCCCCTTTGAAGAGACCCCCCAGTTTTTTACCCCACTTAAGGCCCTGGAAACAACACCATGTCACCGTCACCTCATGTCCTGGCACTGTGCATCATGCATTACTCATGACTTCTAAGTTATCAGATTGCCTATGTGCAGGGGCATAGTGAACCCTCCCCCACGCCTTGCTTTAGGAACTACAGCGAGGTGGAGTTCTTGATGGGCCTCTTCTATCTGCAACTCTGCATTGAAAGGCTCAGCTCATAATGAGAAAAGGTGGGAGAGTAAATAAGTGAAGGAATGTGTGAATGGCTGGATGGATTAGTGAAAGGATGAATGGATGAATGAAAGGGTGAATGGATAGATAATGAAAGAAAGGATAGATGAGTGAGTGAGTGGAAGGATGGATGAGAGAAAAGGTAAATAGATGGATGTATGGGTGTCAGGGTAGATGGATAGGTAAAAGGGTGGGTGAGTGGATGAGTGGATGGTTGAATGAGTGAAAGGGTAGACGATGGGTGAGTGAATTGGTGGATGGATGAGTGAAAGGATGGGTGGATTGATGGATTGATGAATTGATAAATGAAAGGGTGAATGGATGGATGAGTGAAAGGGGGGATGTGAGGATTGATGAGTGAGTGAAAGAGGGTTAGATGGACAAAAGGATGGATAGATGAGTGAAGAAGTGAAAGGGTGGATGGATGGATGAGTGAAAGGATGGATGAATAATAGGGTTAATGGATGGATTCATGAATGGATGAGTAGATGGGTGGGTGGGTGAAAGGATGGATGGATAAGTGAAAGGGGGATGGAGAGAGAGAACGGGATGATGAATGACTGAAAGGGTGAATGGGTGAAAGGATAAGTGACTGGGTGGATGGTTGAGTAAGTGAAAAACGTCTGGATGGGTGAAAGGGTAAATGGCTAGATGGATGAGTGAATAGATGGATGGGTGGAAGAGTGGATGGATGGATGTACGGATGGATGGGGTGGAAGGGTGGATGGATGAATAATGGATGGATAAGTGAAAGGGTAGATGGAGGGATGGATGAGTGAAATGGTGGATGGAAGGATACAGGGTGGATAGGTTTGCAAATGGTTGAATATGTTTGGATATAGATGGGCACACAGATGGAAGGACAGAATGAATGGTGAAAGACTGAATGATAGATAAAAGAATTATTACATCTTGTAGCACCCATTATCTTAAGTAACATTTCCTACACATTGACGTTCACGTTTATATGAGTCATTGTCTCTATATGATGTGTGTGTGATGTAACGCACTCCGACACCCTGCCCTACATACTTGGGATGAGTAGCACTATAAAAGAAATTAAATACACATGAGAAACGGTCTATGTGAAGATGAGGGGCACTATTGGAGGGTGGTAGCAAGGCCGGACTGGCCAAACCGGGCATCGGGTGTTCCCCTGGGAGGTTGGAGAGGGGAGGGAGTTTGTGACTGGGGGCTGGCACTGCACAATTCCTTGTATATACAGTAGTTTTCAATCAACAATAAAAGCGGCCCCACTTGTGTTCAGGTGTGGTTTACCATTGTCTGGTGACTAATACCTGCTGGAGCGAGATCCGAGTTTTGAATCGTCTAAGGTAGCAAGCTGTGGGCATACTGAAAAACCGTGAAGTGCACAATTGTCTCAACCTAATATAAACTTCTTTTAACTTGTACTTAAGTGGTAGTCTATTTCCTTGCTTTTATACTAGTGCGTGACCTCCTCTGACGTGCCTGTAAAAATGACCTTTTGTCCAGAGGTTTTGTCCTGAATTTTGACCCTTTGTCCTGAATTTTTACACTCACCGTCCTGAATTTGCACCCATGCCAGTTGGTTACCCTAATCATGGTGGAGGTGAGGTGCACTCTCGCGATTGACATTAATCCCCAGTGCCACTCGGGCATGGCGCCCAGGCGTGGACAATGAACGCTCCCTGGCTGGCATTGCTGCTCAGAGGAGAGTGCACGTGACTTGCGGCTTGCTGGGGCTTCGTGCAGAGGGAAACTGTAGGGTGAAAACCAGCCCTGTGAAGAGGACTGCCAGCCAGCTCGTTGGGGTTGTGGGGGCATACTGGCTTGTGCTGCTTTGACACAGCTGCACATATATGGGCTGAGTTGGCCCTGAAAGAGCATTGAGACACTAACCTTGCTGAACTTGCAACCCCGAGTCAAATTATTGACTGCACGACTGCTGGGTGTGGCCTGCCACCTGCAGAGAAAGCCTAGTTATGCTGCTGTTGCTTTTACTGGGGGCATGAGGGTGTGCCATATCTACTGTTTGTGGGGCTGGGATGTGGGGCTGGACTGTAGGCCCCCCTCCCTCCTCTGTGCTTCTCCTCTTTCCTCCTCCTGTCCTTGCGTGCACGTGGTGCATTCAGAGGGGCAGATTTGCAGGAGAGAACAGTTATTGTGTGACTGGGGGCCCTGCATGTGTGAACGAATGTGGGAGCTGCTGCCCTGTGCATCGTCCCTGCATGGCTGAGAGAGGGGCGAATGGACAGGAGAGGTTGACACACTGGAGTGGGGATGATACTGCCTGAACTAGGGTGACCAACTGGCATAGGTGCAAATTCAGGACGGTGAGTGTAAAAATTCAGGACAAAGGGACAAAATTCAGGACAAAAATTCAGGACAAGAGGTCAAAATTCAGGACAAAACTTTGGGACAAAAGGTAAGTTTTACAGCGGTGGTCGCGCAATAGTATATACGTAAGTAAATAGACAACCACCTAAGTACAAGTCAAAATCAACTCATATTAGGTTGAGACAATCGTGCACTTAGCGGTTTTTCAGTATGGCCACAGCTTGCTTAGACGATTTAAAATTTGCATCTTACACCAGCAGGTACATTAGTCACCAGACAATGGTGAAACACACCTGAATATAAGTGAGGCCGCTTTTATTGCTGATTGAAAACTACTGGATATACAAGGAACTTTGCAGTGCCAGCCCTCAGTAACAAAACCGACCCCCCCTTCCAGCCTCCCAGGGAAACACCCAATGCCCGGTCTGGCCAGTCCGGCCTTGCTACCACCCTCCAGTGGTGCTCCTCATCTTCATTTAGACCATCTCTCATGTGTATTTAATTTCTTTTATAGTGTTACTCATCCCAAGTATGTAGGGCAGGGTGTCGGAGTGTGTTACATCACATACACATTATATAGAGACTTTGTCTCACATTAATGTGAAAGTCAATGTATAGGAAATGTTACTTAAGACAATGGGTGCTACAAGGTGTAATCATTATTTTATCTATCTTTCAGTCTTTCTTCATTCATTCTGTCATTCCATCTATGTGCCCATCTATATACAAACATATTTAACCATTCGCAAACCTATCTACCATATATCCTTCCATCCATCATTTCACTCATCCATCCCTCCATCCACCCTTTCACTCATCCATCCATTATTCATCTACCTACCCTTTCACCACATCCATATGTACAGTCATCCATCCACTCTTCCACTCATCCATCTATTCACTCATCCATCCAGTCATTTACCCTTTCACCCATCCAGCCATCCATTCACTTACTCATTCACCGAGTCACTTATCCTTCCACCCATTCACCCTTTCAGTCCTTCATTTTCCCTGTCTCTCTCCATCCCCCTTTCACTTTTTCATCCATCCACCCACCGACCCACCCATCTATCTACTCATCCATTCATGAATCCATCCATTGATCCTATTACTCATCCATCCTTTCACACATCCATCCATCTTTTCTCTCATCCATCCACCCTTTCACTTCTTCACTCATCTATCCATCCTTTTGTCCATCCACCCCCCTTTCACTCACTCATCAATCCTTACATCCACCCTTTCACTCATCTATCATTCACCTTTTCACTTATCAATTCATCAATCCATCATCCTTTCACTCATCCATCCACCCATTCACTCACCCATCATCTACCCTTTCACTCATCCATCCATCCATTCTTCCACACACCCATCCACCCTTTTACCCATCCATCTACCCTTCCACCCATACATCCACCTATTTACCTTTTCTCTCATCCATACTTCCACTCATTCACTCATCCATCCATCATTTCTTTCATTATCTATCTATTCACCCTTTCATTCATCCATTCATCCTTTCAGTAATCCATCCAACCATTCACACATTACTTCACTTATTTACTCACCCACCTTTTCACATTATGAGCTGAGCCTTTGTCTGCAGAGTTGCAGACAGGAGAGGACCATCAAGAACTTCACCTTGCTGTAGTTTCTAAAACATCGGGTGGGGTGGGGGAGAGTTCATTTTGCCCCTGCACATGGGCAGTCTGAAAACGTAGAAGTCATGAGTCAAATTCAAATTCAAAACGAGCTTTATTAGATTTTAAGTATTAAAATCATAAAAGCATACATACAGAAGAAAACAATTCATCATCTAATAACACAATAAAAATACATTTATATACAGCAATCTACCGAGTAATACTGGTAAGTTGTTAGGGTACTTGTAAACGTGTTATGCTTCCTCTGGATAGATTTTCCAATACACTCTTTCACAGAATTCACGAGTTGATTGCTTTCCTAATCCTTAATACGTTCTTTAGGAATCCCACCATAGAACCAATACAATAAAAACTATCCAACATCTGCAAATGTATAAAAGCAGGGCTACATTGCCTCCAGCCTCCCTGTTTTAATAGTGGCTTTAACCATCTTAGCCTCTCGGTAGTATAGAACTTGCAGAATAAGACCACATGTATTGTGCTTTGCTGTGATGCATTGTCACAAGGACATCTGCATAATTCCATAGACCAGTCATTAATAGTTGGGTACGTAATTAGATGGTGAAAGGTCCCAAACCTAAATCTGGTCAGGAGATATCTGTTGTATCTGCTCAGGATGTGTTGCAAGCATGGTTGAATATGACACGTGATTGTAATCAATTGATGGTGGATCACCATGGGTTTATTCAATTCAAGAGCTAGCCTATTATCTTCTAGATGAGTCATAACGACTCTTTTAAACTCTTTACGTTTAATAGCATTCAAGCTATCGGGCAGGGTAAAATATTCCGGATGGCAAATGTCCTGCATAAAAGTCTCAACATATTTCAGCCATAACATTTTACGGGCGTTGTCTAATTTCATTGCATCCCTCATTATATCCCTATTAAGGGCGGCACTCTCTGTGGTCCAAATTCTGTGCCATAACAGAACTAGCTGGGCCTTGATCAGGTCAGAAATATATGTGCCTCCGAGCTCAGAGTGACATTTAAAAACTGGTGCACTGTTTGGAACACTTAAGAGGGACCTCAAAAAAGTGTTTTCCGTACGCTGGATTAAAGTGCAATCTTGGCCTCCCCAGATTCCCGCCCCGTAGACAGCTATACTCACGCATTTTGCGCGATATATCTCTAGCAAGATTTCTAATGGCCTTTTTCCTAATTTTTTAGAAAAGTTAAAAAGAGCTGCTATAGACTTCATGTAAAGTAAAAACCTAGCCTTAACAGCCTGTACCCAGGAGCCTGTCCTGTCGAAAAGCACACCCAGGTAACTAATTGAGTGGATAGTTTCCACGATGCGCCCCCCGCCTGAAATTTTCTAGTCTTGTAATTCGTTGTCCCACATGACATCACAAAGCTTTTCTTGACGTTCAATTTCAGGCCAAGCCTATCCATAAAAATTGAATAAAAAGAGAGTGCCCTTTGTAGGCCTACTTGGCTGCGGGCCATGAGGACAGCATCGTCAGGCATAAAGGAGGGATGCGACCGGAAGCGAGTTATGTATGGCGGATCCCTAGTATGTGACACCAACTCCTGTTCCAAAGCATTAGTATATAAGGAGAACAGGAGTGGTGCCAACACACATCCCTGCCTTACGCCTTGTTCTATTTTAAATGGGGCAGTACACTCGCCCTTGGTTCTATAACGGACCTTTGCAGTGGCCCTGGTGTATAATTGTCTTAAAAATTGGATTTAAACAGGGTCGACTTTTAATTCATTTAGGACTCCCCATAGCTTTTTGTGAACTAGTCATGCATGATGCACAGTGCCAGGATGTGAGGTGACTGTGACAGGGCTTTAAGTGGTATAAAAAAACTGGGGGGTCTCTTCAAAGGGGGTGTTCGATGTAATTAAGGGCATGGCTTAAAACACCTAGGCTAAAAATCTGCGCTTAGCATAGTGTGCCGTCCGACTGGTATTATGTTGTTTCTGTCATTGCATCCAGATATATAATACAGCAAGTATCATTACACCAACAACAAGCCAGGACTGTTGGCTATGTCAATGGGTGTTAGTTGCTTAAAATAAAAAAGCAGTAACCATGGCTTTGTTGAACATAATATTGAAAATACTTCAGTTCTAAAATGTCGAGACAGTGAAAGAACGATAACCCGTTCTTTTTAACTTGTTTTACAGGCTTTGTTATATAACCTGTATTCTAACGTTGCAGCATGGGCGTTTTAGCTTTTATTTAACAGAATGCCCTGCTCTACACTGAGGCAGGAGGAGGCCACTACATGCTTTAACACCCCAGACTGCCCCATTGACATTCTGTATGTGGCAATTACCCAGCATACAGAATGACAATGGGCCGGGTGGGGCTGCTCTTGTGCTCCAGGAGGAGTGCGAGGTGGCCCCATCAGCGGGGGCAAGGCCTCTCACAGGGGAGCAGTGCTGCTCCCTGTAATGGCCAAAATTATGGACAAAAGGTGTCTGTAAAAGGCATCCTCACGGACAACGGACGTGAGGTCCAAATTACGGACAGTCCGTGAAATTTACGGACGGTTGGTCACCCTAGCCTGAACGCGTCACTACTGTCGAACAAACTTTGGCTGAGGCTCAGCCGGTCACAAACACTATTGTCCAACAGATGAAGGACTGTGAAAAAAGGCTCTATCACCTGGAGAGCAGGGTGGAGGATGTTGAGGGCTGCTGCTGCCGAAATAATGATGGACCTTCCAGAGGGGGCAGAGGGCCAGAATGCTGTGGCATTCATTGAAACATGGCTGAGAGAATTAGTGCCTGTGGCATCCCGCTCCCCCCACTTTCTGGGTCGAGAGAACCCATCATGTCCCCTTCTGGAGGCCTGCCCGGGTGGGGGTCCTCGTCCGTCCCTCTTTAAGTTGCCATATTATCTGGACAGAGACTCTATTTTAAGGGAAACATGAATACTAAAAGAGGTCTAATTTGAAAATGCAAAGGTGATGTTGTTTCCGGATTTCACCATTGGGGTGCAGCGTCAGCGGAGCTCCTCCCTGGTGGTGGAAAGACAGCTCCGGCAACTGAATATCCAATACTCCCTGCTCTTCCCTGAGAAACTACACGCAATAGCTGATGGTAAAACATGCTTTTTTGAAACGCCGCAAGACACCTGGGGCTGGTTGGAGTCAACCGGGAAGTTCTCTGGAGGCTGGCGCCAGACAGACTGGCTGGGGTGAAACACAAGGTGGCACAGCACACACAGCTGACCGACGCAGACAACAGAAATAAGCTTGCACCCATAAACTGTTGGCTGTACCAAATCTGGAGCACGTATTTAGGGAGAGACTGCAGGCGGCCAGAAAGGCAGAGAGGATGTCGGACATACCTAGGGAGTCAGATGAAGAGAGGCTGTATATAAGGTCCTCAGATGACGAGGACTCGCCTCGGTTCTGTCTGTCTCAAGCTGTTTCCTTGCCTCTGCCGGAGGTCACCCCAAAGACAGCAGATGAAATAATTTGAGATGTAATGTATCGGTTCAGCTTCTCAGTGTTTAGCTGTGTGTGGTTGGGTGCCGGTGTGGGGGTGGGGGCCTTGGGTGCATGAGGGAAAGGGCACACTGGCCAACTTGGATGTTCTGGTTGGATTTGGTGGCCACCTGCTAGCCATCCAGCCGAGAGATTACAGGCAAATAGGATTTATCCTTGATATTGGATGAGCGAGTTGCAAAGTCACTATAGGTCACTCCCCCTCTCCCCCTTACGCTCTTGGGGATTCTTTCTTTTTCAGGGGCTATGGCACTAGGTTTGCGCAGTCCCTCACGGTTGACAGGACCCCTCTTTTGGCATTCTATGTTAGAGATGTAGGTGTTTTCAGTTAGGAGAAGTTTAACCAGGTGGTGCATAGTTGGCTTCTGCTTCCTCCGGACGATAGATTACACCACAACCAATTACATGACATTCATTCCGTATCCTTTATGCACTCGAATATGCTTAAAACATGACATCACAACGCATTATAACATGGAATGTGCGAGGATTGCGCACTCCCTCCCATAGATACGCGGTATATGCTTTTCTTAAACAGCATAGCAAACTATTGGCACTCCTACAAGAGTCCAATTTAACACACATGGAGTCCACTAAGCCACAGTGGAGGTGGGGTCACATCTACGCCACAAACTCTGCATTTGCCCAAGGAGTGCTAGTGTGGGTTTGCCCGGGAACCCTCCTTCTAGTTGAGGAGGTGGTAATAGATATTGAGGGGAGATACATTTTTCTTTAAGGCAGACTGGACAGAAGATATCTCCTATTGGGCAACATCTATGCACCCAACACAAACCAGGGGCTGTTCTGGAATAAGTCATCAACAATGCTCTCTAAATGGTGTGATCGATCCTGGGTAATATGGGGGACCTCAATAATGTACTAGACACAACACTAGATCAGTAATTTCCACCACTCAGGGGCACAACGGCATACACAAGGGCGTCGAGCTTCGGGGCTGGGTCAGTGGATGGGCGGGGGTGGATAAATGGAGACACCACAAACCTAGCAAACAAGAATATTGCTTCTATTCCGCACTGCATGGTTTACATGTTCGTCTTAACAGATTTCTAGGTACACCCAGCATGCAGCCATATGTCCGCACACATTCTGACCACAACACACATTGTGTGTCAATAGCATGGGACACTCAGCCCTCTCCGATCCCAACATGGCGACTGCAGCTCCCCCTACCCTACTGGAAGACCCACCCTTTCGGAAATCACTTCGCACAATAACAGACTACTTTATGCAAAACGCAGATACAGTGTCGTCCGGTTTTCAGGAATGGGACACATTTGACTTGGTGCTCAGGGGTGACTGCCTGGAAAGGGATGTGGAATTCAGAGACAGGTGGAGAGAGAACTCCAAGAATTGGAGCGCAATTTAATGTCGCTGGGGACGAGCACGATTTCTGACCCTACTTGCTCTACACAGCACATGACTGCGTAGACAACAAAGACAACACAGGCAACATTAATTGAAAGGCTGAGATGCCTCAATTATGAGGCATACTCTGCCAGGACACAAGCGCTGGTGGATAGCTCTGGTACTCTACTGGTGTGGTCGATCTGACAGGAACAACCACACAATTCCCTTACGGCATTGCACTTCCCTAAAGGGTCGATAAAATACACCCAGCACAAAATACACAGGGAAATGGTAATACCCTTTTCCTCATAATACCAGTCATCCCTGGTTGCATCGGACTCAGAAGTAGATGAGTTTACGGATAGCCTTCCCTTTCCCGAGCTTACTCCTGATCAGCACACAGAACTAACTGAGCCAATAAAACTGACTGAACTACAGAGAGCGATCAACTCACTAACATCGGGCAAGGTGCCGGATCCAGATGGCATCCTGGTGGGGACCTGTAAGGCGTACTCCGATCTTTTAGGTCCAAGACTGCAGAAAATGTATGATGAGGCATTGTGCCTACAGCGTCTACCAGACTCTATGTGCGAGGCCAAGCTGGTCACACTGCTGAAGCCAGACAAAGATCCCACACAACTTGGCTCTTACCGCCCACTGGCACTATTGAATGTGGATTATAAAGTTCTGGCTAGGATAGTGGCAGGATGGCTGGCGCCATTAATGCCCTATCTAATACCCAAAGACCAGAATGGGTTCGCCCCGAAGCAGTCCACAACACTTAACTTGCGCCGACTGTTCCAATCCATGCACAATGACCCTCAAGCCTGGCCCAGTTCTGGCTGTATGATGCTTGTTCTGGAGAAGGCATCCGACAATGTGGAATGGACCTTTATCTTCAATGTCCTGGCCAGATATAGACTGGGTAAATATTTAATCACGCTGTTGCAGCTACTATACAATAATCTGATTGTGAGGGTGAGGACGGGACAACTATATCAGTGAAAAGAGACACTAGACAAGGCTGCCACTTCTTCCCTCTTCTCTTTCTACTGGCCACAGATCCCTGTTGTCGATGCGAACATCTGCAGCTCCTTGGGGGATCCCTCTGGAAATTAATTGCATATCATCTCCCTATACGCTGATGATCTACTATTATACATAAAGAATGTAGGAATGGTGCATGATTGTACCTAATACGCTCAATCGTTTTGCACATCTCTCTGGACAGTGAGTTAATTGGGATAACACTAGCTTGTTTCCATTTGATCCTACCACACCAAAGCCAATGTTCACCATCAACGAGACCCCAGTTGCTTGGCAGGCATCCATGTTTAGATACCTGGGTATCAGGATATACAACATAGAACGAGGCCTACTTGATGGCAATCTCACAAGCGCAATTACTTCTGCATCATCGCAGATGATGTTTTGGAAGACGGTAGCTCTGTCGGTGGCGGGAAGGGTGTCACTTATAAAAATAGAGGTGTTTCTACGGCTATTATGCTACTTTACAAACTTATCATTGTATTTGACACCTTTCTTTTTTTGGCCAATTGAACGCATTTTCTGAGAGCTAATGTGGAGCAACACAAGATGCAATGTGGCGCTCACAAAATTATATCTGCCGTCGGACCAAAGAGAGCTTGCAGTCACTAACCCAGAGCAATACTACTTAGCATCCCAACTTCAATGGGTAGCACGGTGGGTGGCGGGTCGATATTTACAGATACAACAGGCAATGATGTAGCTTATAATGAACATAAAATTCTTGTTTACTTTGCATTACTGGGGACTCCAAGGGATAACAGATTACCTGCATTGGCTGATCTTGATGCATGGCACGGGGCGGGCCTATACACCTTAGGTGATCTTTACTTAGACGAGCACTCATAGCGTACACTGATATTACGCAGGAAGGCGGAATACCTCCAGGACCCTTCCTCATGCAAGCCTCGTTGATGATCCTATTGAAACGTAGCTGGGAAGACGTTACACAAGAACCACCAACCAATTAAGTACTCCAATATATACATGTCATGGGAAATGGCAGACATCTCACCTGTTGGTTCACAGATGTGCTCTGCTTTCACACAGCAATGGATCTTACACTGCTACTGGCGAAGTGGGAACTTGACTTAGGCTGGTCATGCACAGACGCAGAATGGAAAATAATTCTGGCAAGTCCCACCTTGGTCCCTCGTAATGCCAGATTCAAAATAATTCAATATTATATAATACATCATACATATTTAACCGCAGAAAAAAATCAATTGCTACTTTAATAGAAATGATACGCAGTGTCCCTGATGCTCCTGTCAGGATGCAGATATTGTACATATGTTGTGATCTTGTGTCAATTTAAGGCAGTATTGGGAGGGAGTGATACAACGCTTGGCTGCTTACACTGATAGATGCCTCTCGAACAAATGGGAAATGTGTCTTTTAGGATTGTTAACACGATACAAAAAGTACAGAGCTACCAGTCGATTTATAGATCTGGGGCAGGTGGTGGCTAAGAGACTCATAACAAAATGCTGGAAACCCAAAGACTCTCCACCTCTAGTAGGCTGGACCGTCTCTGAACTTAACTGGGCTAGAGCAGAGGTGCTGACCATCCAGAGGGAGGACACCATAGTGCTGCACAAATTTCCCATTGCAGAAAGCAGGAACTCAATACTAGTAGCCTTGCAAATGAACATGCTCCCTGATCCGATAGAGAAACTCTCACAGAACGAGGAACCGGAGACTAATTGAGAGGGAATGTAAAAAGCTCACCCAGATGAGACGTACAGGGTGGGATGGTCTGTATATATATGGGCATAATTACAGAATATCAACGTTTTGGAAATAATGGGGCATATTAGCAAGGAATAGTGATATTTATTGTAAAACGCGCTTAGTGAATTTTTTTATCGCTGCCTATCGCTGGATATGTTAGCAGAGAAAACATGCTATTAGTTACGTTTTTCTCCATTGTGCTAAAATATCCAGCGATAGTGACGAAATGCGTGAATATCGCTGGAAATCCAGCGATATTCACGCATTAAAGACAATGGGGACTTAACCTGACAATCCACCTCCCATTGGATAAACAGGTAAGTCATGTTTATAGCAAGCGGTAGATTATAGCTATAATCGCGCTTAGCGTGATTTTTTTTATCGTTTCCCCTGCCTTGCTAATAGGCGATAGCTGTGTTAGCGACTGCTTTCAGTCGCTAACAGTTTGGGTACGCCCACTTTGCATGTCATTAGCGATAAATATCGCTGACATGCAAACCGGGCCCCAAACCGGTCTCTATCACCTGAAAGCTGTCGCTAACTGCTGTTAGCGCCAGCTTGCTGATAGGGCGATAAAAATATTGCGGCTTTAGCGGCAAAAAGTGCCGCTAAAGCGGCGATATGGCTCTTGATAATATGCCCCAATGTGTTTTTTCGGCAATCTAGAGACAAGTGGTGGGTGACTTGTGGTGGAGGGTGGCGCTGAACATGGAACCGCTTGATGTTTGGCAACGTTTGTTCCTGTTGATGGGTTACAACTTGGATGTTCCCACATAATATGTTTGAAGCTGGCGAAAATGGCTTCCTGCATTTGCTCTCTTTACAGAACTGCCATGTTTTGTGAAGTGAACCTTGGACTCCCCTAGGTACTCCTAGTGTAAACTTGTACAACTGATATGCGATTGAGCTTACTGATGCAAGTGCAAGTTTGGCGATTATAGCAGTGCAGTCGGTTTGTACAGAGGGATCGTTCTATGCATATGGCTATACATGTATACTGTAGAAATAGTAAATGCTCTGGAGGGCAGCTAAGGGGATCCACTTGGGGTGACACTGGGATTCTGAGACATTTATGTATGTAGTATACAGGTGGAAAAAAAAATTCCACTGTAAAAATTAATAAACAGTTCAAACAATCAAAAATTGAAATGTAGGGGCATATTATCAAAAACTAGCAACATTTATTGCTAAAGAAGCTTAGCGACTTTTTTTTATCGCCAAGCATCACCGGATTTTATCGCAGAGATAACGTGCTAATAGCAACGTTTATCTCCAATGCAATAAAATAACCAGCGATAGCGGCGAAATGCGTGAATATCGCTGGAAAACCAGAGATATTCACGCATCATCTCTAATAGGGTCTTAGCCAAAATATCCACCTCCCATTGGATATAATGGCTAAGAACTGGTGTGAGCAGGCGTTAGTTTTTAGCGATATTCGCGCTTAGCGTGAATTTTTTTATCGCTACGACTGCCTTGCTAATAGGCGATAGCGACATTAGCGACTGCTTTCAGTCGCTAACTGGTTGGGCACGCCCACTTTGCATGTCATTAGCGATAAATATTGATGACATGCAAAGTGGGCCCCAAACCGCTCGCTATCACCTAAAAGCTGTCGCTAACTGATGTTAGCGACAGCTTGCTAATAGGGCGATGAAATTATTGCCGCTTTGCGGCCGAAAACGGCCGCAAAAGCGGCGATAATGTAATTTTGCCTGCCTTGATAATATGCCCCTTAGTCTGTTCACCTTCATAAACCACGGGCAGGCACTCTAAGAATTTCACAATGTGTTCAGCTGCTACTCTAGAGCTCTCAATCGTGCCCTATGTTGAGCACCCACACACAAAATGAGCTTATATAGACACATTGACGCAACTCCTTTCACAGTATGCATTGTTAGAGTGCCCTATAGTGCATGGAAAAAAGCTACAGCAACACAACATCAGCCAAATATTTTGAGGGAATGCAAGATGAAGCAAAACGTTAAACGCACACAGGGACGGCATCGCTAACATGGGTTACCAAAAAGGGGTTTTTACAGTAATTGTTGAGAAACTGATTTGTGTTTTTGCCTGGAAAGGTAAGGACATTATTATAGGGCCAGGTTGTTCATTACGGATGGATCTGAGGACAGGCATGACCCACCTCTTATAAAGCCCCTTGCTGCAAATATGATATGTGTTTCATAAGCAGATCATATCACAATGTTAGTAAAGATACTTTTTAGTAGGACTACCAAACCTTTAATAAGATTTATCGGTTCTGCTATACTTTTCATGAACAATACCACCACTTCTCTGCAGGGTATTCATACTTATATAGCTACCAAGTTGATCTGCAATGTTTCAAATTAGCAAAATGTTCTCAGGTGGGCTGCGGCTGCTCGTTTGTTGGAGAATACCGCCATTCTGCAGATGGTGGCTATTCATTCATTGGTCAGTAATCACACTTCGCAACAGGGGATATGGCCAACACTGCCCGGTAGGATTTCAATTCCTTCATTGTAAAGTATCAACAATTTTGAGTTGAGTGCTATACTTCTTATGGACAGAACTGGCACTTCTTCGCAGTGTTGATATACTTTCCATCAATAGTACCAATACTTTACAGTACCATTTGCATGCCTTATTTGAATATCTCCAACACTTTTTATTAAGAGGCCCTCTTTAAGAGTGGCCCAAAAATACCAATGAAGGAGTGGAAGTCACTGAGGCTATTGACATTTAAAGTTTTTGTTTTTCTCGGTTTAACAGCAGTCAAGATCTCGGCAAGGCACTCACAGAAAAAACATGTGGGAACCGGTGCAGAAACACCTATAACTGCATACCACCCCCCTGCAAAAAACATATAATTCCCATTATTTCCCGGTCGCCACAATTACTCGATCCTCTAGTAACAGTAATTTCGGGGCAAGGAAATAACAGGGATTTTAAGTGTTGCTTGTAATGAGGGGTTCCTTGAGTAGTCCTAGCACTCGATAGAAGGGGAGCCATATTTTATACTGCACTGTATCAATGTTCAAAACTGGTGGCACCATGGAATAATGCAACAACTGTAGAGACCCATGTTGTACACTACTCTTTGAATCCCACGACGCCCACTCATATTTCCGTCTTCTTCAGGACACTGGAATGAGTACCACTGAATTGGGTAATAATAAATAGCTTTATACACCAATTGTGCCAAGACACCCATGGGGGGGCATACTCTTTACATAGTCACAGTAGGTCATCAGGGCTGCATCATTTGCAATAGCTGTTGAATGTTTTGTGAAGGTATCCACAGAGAAGTCATATGATGCTTTTTAGCTAAAACGTTCCAGTCTTGAACTTCACCTTTTCTATTATGAGAAAAGGGCAACAAATGCCAGCTTCTGTGTATGTGCAGGACTTACCCCCCTTGAGATCAGGCCGGTTGACAGTGTTGGGTGGATATGGTTGAACTAAAGAAGCTGTACTACTGATGGAGCACAGTTTGATACATACAGAAACATGCTTGTACTCAGCCCTCTCGAAATAACGTATTACTAATTAATCAACCTGTTTTGTTTACTAATATTTGCATTACACAACATATTTAGTATCTAGGTGAAGCTTTCCTATGTGCTTTTACTAACAGTAACCCTAATGCATTAAAATGGCCGCCGAAAACGCGGGAACCTTTCTGCGCGTTCGTCTGTCACATCTACGTGGTGTGACGTCTTTCGCTTCTGGTGGGAATTCTTTGCAGCTGAGCACTAGTGCCAAGATGGCCACTTCATCACACATTTAAGCACCTGCTACTGCTTCAACTAAATTTTGTTAGTTTTGCCTAACTATTAATGCTATAGTATAAATAAAGTAATGGGGTTAGAGTAGAGATAAGTGGTACACAGTGCATTCATTTATATCTGTATTCTAATGTGATTTCCTTTCCATATTGGTGAGCAGCACTACTTAAGTATTACAAATGCCGCCTATGTTTGAGTGTTGTTGTGCACCCACTTGCAAGAGACATGCAGTTTACCTGTGGCGACAGAAGGCGGCACACCAGTGCCCTCCACTGAGGGAAGGTTCCAGGAGAAGGTTGAAGGGATAGCTCTATTCATCACCCAGTTATTCCTGCTCACGAGAGTTAGTAACAACTGATCATACCTGGTGTGTATGGTGGATTGCACAACCATTAATGTGCCCATGAGGCATCTCTGTGTTTTACACACTGAAGTCAGTAAAACTAAATTCATTATTTGTGATGATGGGGTTCACATTGGAGGAGTAGTAAATATATTAGCTGCTGAGGTTACATCTATATAGCGCTATTTGTGTGTTTCAGGGTTTCATTTTCGTACACATGTATGCATATGTATATGAGGAGGGTCCTGGAATTGTACCTTGTACACCCTTTATTTACATGAGCATTAGTTCCTATATACCGTCAGGATCCTAGCTGCAAGATTAGCCCATACTCTCCTCCTGCCCCAAAGGACTTCCACAAAAATAAAAAGCTACCATCCTACAAGGGCAGAACATTTACTAGTGTACAACATTCAGCAATTCCACTTTCTCTCTTTTAAGAAGGTGCTAAAGTCCAGTGGAGTAAAAACATACTTAGGAAGTGGAGATCCAAACTGTGCAAGTGGGAGCCCGGAGTGAGGTATGTATACTATCAATACTTTGCACATTGATTGGTCACTTTATTTTGAGTCACTCCAAGTTTGGTTTATAGCCCTAAAGTGCAACATCTGACGCTGATATAACGTCTTGGCAAGGAGGTTGGTTACCAGAATGAGTTCTTTCTCTTGGTCTGCAGCTTTCCCTCTCTTAATGTCCTTGACCCATTTATAATGGCCTCACAGCGTTTGTGACCTCATTCTTACGTCCCTAGACAATTGTCCATTTGTCAGTATTGAATAGTCAATGTGCATTTGTTCTGAGACCTTGGTGTGATTGTCCCCATGTCCCTTTGACTCCATACCCCAGTCTCAGTGTCTTAATGTCGTTGTCCGCATGACAATGTCTGTGTGTTTTACTGTGTCCGTGTCCTCACGCCAGGGTCACTGTGCCTTCTATTACTGATTCTGTAACCTCACGCTCGTGTCCAGGTGTCACTGTTACTTTCTCAATGTTCTATTGAGAGGGATTCTGTAACTATGTGACCAAGTCAATGTCACTTGTCAGTGTCTCATTGCCATTGCCAGTTGCACTACCGATGTCACCTTATCAGCATCCCTATGTCACTGTCTTATTATCAATGGCAGTGTTACCATGTCAGTGTATCAGTCAGCATCAGCCTCACCTCATCAGTCTCCCTGATGCATTTTTTGTATTGTCCATGCCACTTAGTCAATGTTGCAATGTCAGATTAGCATTGTCAATTTCAGTGTTTAAAAATGTGCATAATTTAAGGCGATCGTTCCTGGCGCTCGTCACCAGCACTTAATGTTCACATCTGGCACTAATGGCAGTCCACCACATAGATGTGCTGACTGTCTAATGTTGAGATGAACACAAAACAGTGTGAATAATTCAATTTGCATTACAAAGTATTAATACCTGTCACCCATGTCATTCTTGAAGCTTTGGTGGCCTGGAATAGTCTGAATAGTCACACTTGTGGGGGTCCGATGGTTGGAGGTTGTGTTGGCACTGTCATTGGCAGCGTAGGCAGGGGCAATGTGTTGTGCAGGTTGCAGTGGGCTCCCGAGAAGGGCCTTGCCACTAACATCTTTTTTTACAAATTAAGTACTGGTTCTAAAGCCAGTTCTGCCTGTATGTGTCCCATTGGCCATGCCATATTGCCAATGACCCTTGGTTTGTGTACTTGCATTAGTGTCATTGTGTCACTACCAACAGTCAGTTTGCCAGTGGTTTTGTCTTAGTGTCTGTGTATGAGTGCCCCTATATTTCCATCCCTATATCAATTTCCTTTTGTCAAAGTCAATTCTGCTGTGTCAGTGCACCTGTGTAATGGATTCCATCGGAGTGTACTAAGATCAGTGTGTCTGGTTCCCCCTATCAGTGTCCTTTTGCCAGTGCCAGTGTGTCCTTGTCCTTTATAACACCCAAGGTTCACTTCAAACCACTATCTGTGAGAAGGAGGAAACTAGGGTACATGTGATGGATGGTAGGGCCTCCTGTAGAAGAGAGATAAAGTGATGAAAGGAACAGATATGGGGTGAGGAAATGCTATAAAATAACTTTTTTGTAAAAAAAAGAATCTTTTTTATTTTTAAAGGGACAGCTGGCAAATTATTTAGATACAGTTCATTGACGCATTCATTATATTTTGAAGCATTATTATTGTTTACCACGTTCAGGGCCACATATCACTCATACTTTAGGCAATGTAAATGTTTGCTACTTTGAAAATGTTTAATAGTGCAGAGCAGCTCTTTCACTATAAAGTGAGTGTTTTAGTTTGAGATGAATAGTAATTAAAATGATATGGGCATTTTATTTAAAAGCAGTCACCTAACCTATCAGCCCTACCTGCCACCAAAGAAGTTTGGGATGGCCAAAAATTAACAAGCATTTTGAAAACCAGTAGGCCTGGCATTTGTCACTAGCTTTTTAGCTTTGTCAGTACTTGATTTGTTTTGTAATTTTTTTTTACAAAACTTCATTGTTGGGAAAGCTGCAAGGCCCTGATAAAGCTACAAACAAAATACAAATATAGGGGCATATTAGCAAGGGCTTTATCGCCCTATCAGCAAGCTGTCGCTAACAGCAGTTAGCGACAGCTTTTAGGCGATAGCGACCGGTTTGGGGCCCGCTTTGCATGTCAGCGATATTTATCGCTAATGACATGCAAAGTGGGCGTACCCAAACTGTTAGCGACCGAAAGCAGTCGCTAACACAGTTATCGCCTATTAGCAGCGCAGTCTTAGGGATAAAAAAAGTCGCGCTACGCGCGATTATCGCTAGAATCTAACGCCTGCTAATAGGATGACTTACCTGTGTATTCAATGGGAGGTGGATTGGCAGGTTAAGCCCCCATTGGCGTTAATGCGTGAATATCGCTGGATTTCCAGCGATAATCGTGCATTTCGCCGCAATTGCTGGATATTTTAGCACAATGGAGAAAAACGTTGCTAATAGCATTTTTTCTCCGCTATCATATCAGCATTAAAAAAACGCGCTAAGCGCATTTTGCGATAAATATCGCAATTCCTTGCTAATATGCCCCTTAATTTTTTTCGTCTCAAATAGCGCAAATTTCCATAGTAGTCCCTGGCAATTAAGGAAACTACTTGAGTGTGATTCCACTCCATGTGAAAGGGAAGAATGCAGTCACTCAAAGTGAAGTTAGCCAAAGAATTAAGTGGGCTCTGCCACTATCCATACTGTATGCTATAGTGCGCTGAGAAAACGTGAATGGAACAATACCAGACTAATTTTGTAATGTAGGGTGGATCTGTAGAGCGCTGCTTGTCACCCTGAGGATTTCCTGGCGCTGAGTAGGTTAGTGTAGGTGTGTGGTGAGGCAGGGCCTGAATGCAGGAAGTCTCAATAGTCCTGCAAGAAGGCTAGTTGTACAGCCAAGTTTTCAGCTTATTGTGGAGTTCAAGAAGTGAGGCAAAGGCCCTGATGTGTTTGCGAGGTGTTTCTAGGATTTGGGGCCTGGCAGCTCCTTGAGACCCTCGCGGGTGAGTAGTTGCGCTATATTGATTGATTGGTTAGTAGAATGATGAAGGGGGCTGTCTGAAATCCCTAAAAAGTAAGTAGAGTATACATATACTTTTAGTAAAATCAAAAGAACTTGGCTAGGACACTCATCGGACTGGCGGACACTCATGTCACCCTATCCCTTGACTAAGTCTTGCACTCACATGACCCTGAGATATCGTGGGAGTCCTCTGTTCCACAGACATCATCGCTGTTTTAATAACCTCTTTTCTCCCTGTGGCCCTCCTTTCTGGCCATTGGAGCAGACGGGACTGCGCTGTACACTAACCCTCAACTCCCAAACCCATTGAATCTCACATCTGTACTCACTGTGTAGACTGGCTCATGACTACCCTCCACGTGAGCAGAAGGAGTCTCTGGCTGTTTGGACAGTGGGTGGAGACCTTACCCAGAAGAATCATGTTGACTCTTTTGGGTCTGTTTGCAAATCTGAGCTGCCATAAAGACCCACCCACATTCATTGCTAAGTGTAGGTTCTGTTGTTGGACTTTACCATTTTGATGCTTTGTGTCAGCGATGGAAAAGCTGAAAGAGTAAATTTTGCTTTGTTTGTAACTATTTAAACTTTTAGCCATTCGATTTTTTTCTACGCACCAGCCTCGTTTTTGGATGTTTCGCTAACAAACATAACATCTCACTGTTATTAAAAATCATATTTTCCACAGCATGACACCAGCAGAACATGTTCACTCTGTATATTGCGATATCATTTAACTATATGTGCGGCCTGCTGGTTTATGGCTATCATCCCTGGACAATGATCTCTAACCCGAAACATCACTCTGGCACCCTTTCAATCGCTTTATTAGCAAATTAAATACAGTTACAATCCACTCTAATTCGTTATGTAAGAAAATAACACCCAAAAAGAGCTCGTGGTAGTGTTACACGGACAATCAATCTGAAATGTAACCCCGGGCCTTCCACAGAAATTATTCATAGACACTTCTCCATTAAGGTGTAACATTACTTCCTGTTCCCTCTCACTGACACAGGAAGTCTGCGGCAGGGATCGAGGCATGGAGTGGTTGCTATGACAACACCATAGACGGCTTTACCCAGTTCTTGTTGAATGGAGGCTATAGTAATTCAAAGGGCCATGTTCGAGGACAGAGGCCTTGGGTTTTGTCAACATGTCTTTAGAAGTACACTGACAAGTTAAACCATATGTATAATTAATACATAGTAAGGAATACTACACTATCGGCGAGTTTGCATTCCATCTATACTTGCAACGTAGCAGGTGAGTGCCGCAGACTGCAGCACGTACATGTTCCTCTGTTGTTCATCCTGTGGGTTATTCATAAGCGCTAGAACCTTTTTTTGTTTCTATTATTGCTTCTTGGATGTAGGCAGGAGTTGGAGATGTTTACCTGCTTGAGGTGTTTACACTTGTCAAATAGCATAAATCTGTGGTCTGTTTGGCGTCTGCAAGACCCGTTGGTTGGCAGATGTGCTTTGACTGAAGGCATTATTAACAAGCATTTGCAATGCAATCGGTCTCGCCTTTGGGACCTTATATGTATTTAGCTATGCAGCACATTAGCCTGGGTGCTGAAACGTCTACAGTTCTTTAACATGGAGGGAAAGTAAGCACCAAACAGCGTAACACACCAGGTATGGGAACACATAGAGAGAAATATTGCCTTTCAGCTGGAAATGGTATAGTCCAAAGCTCTGCTTTTAATCTAAAATCAGGGCCTTTGTTGGTCATTTCACTGAAAATACAAGATTTGAAAAAAATATTATTGTCAACGGGTGCTCGTGGAAGATAATTTCTTTGGACTGGAATCTAGATAATGCTAAAGTTATTCTGGTATTTTACTTACCTCTGCTGGACGTTTTCTCTCAAGAAAGTTAAATAGAGGCAATTGCCAGAAAAATTAAAAAAAAGAAAGTCCCTCAGAAGAAAGCAATTCTGGTGTTTTACTGACCTCTGCTGGTCGTTTTCTATCAAGGTAAATAGAGGCAGTTGAACAGAAAAAAGTCCCTAAGTGGAAGCAGACAGTCCTAGGGCTGATCTGCAAAGCCCACAAAGTACATACGCATATAAGTATATACTAAAGTATATACAAGAGGTCTCGAATGCTCGACCTAAAAATCACATTCCAAAACACCTTTGACTAAACAAAGCTTACTCACTGAAGCACAGCAGAGAACTTGTATAAAAAAGGCTGAAATGTGTATGTTGATATATTTTCTGGTCCCTTCATATGAGTTACCACTTCGGCATAATTCTCATTTTGGATAGAGGAGAAACAAGAAACTTTCTGGAAATTATTTGGACACGATGGTAAGTGTAAAAAATTTGGCTAGTGGTTGACTGGAGTGTGATGCCTGGTCAAGCAGCAACCACAATCCTTGTCTGGGGATGCACATGCAAACTTCATTTTAACCTGCTCTCCCCCCCTTGGTAGCTTGGCACAGAGCAGTCAAATCAAATTAGAGGCGATATATAAAATATTTGTGCAACACATCAAACAGTAAAACAGTGAAAACACCACACAAAAAGGATCCCACACCTAGTGAGCGCCGGTTTCTACAGGGAGGCATAGTGGCGTTGACCCCATGACTGTAGCCATTACATTACTTGCATGCCATGCAACATACCAGCACACATCCAAAATGTATGTATGTACGCCACCACACAAAGCGCCTTGCGTGGCAGACAGTAGTAGGCGTGTCTTTCTTGCCGACCGGCAGCTAGGGCTGTTTGACTGAACTGCACCTGTCAGGTTGGCCGGTATTTTGCTTACAGCAAACCGAACATGCACAGTTTATGGTTTCCCCCTAGCCATAGCTGTCAGTGAGCTGGACAAGCAACACAGCCCCAACAGTCTCATATGGAGCGCGGTGGTCACCTGTCCCAGCCAATGCTCGCACTGCTCCTATGCTGTTTACTATTATAAACAGCATGGGAGCAGTGCTCTCATAGGCTGAGATGCATAGTGTTTCAATTTCACTTTGCCCGCCCAGCATGCATTGCTCAGCTCTCTTCAGAGGTGTGTTTTTCAGAGAGTCGGGCTCTGGGTGTAGAAGATCAACAGCAGTGCTGAGGTAATTTGATTATTTGTTAGGTATCATCATCAACAACACACGTTGGGCCAGATGTAGGTATCCAAATACCGGCCGGTAACGGCCGAAAATACTGATTTTCGTCCGTTACCGAAGGTTATTTGGATACTGAGATGTAGGGCATTTCAAAATACAGATTCGGTAATTTTACAGAATCGGTAATTTTACCGATTCGGTAAATTTACCGATTCGGTAAAATTACCGAATCTGTATTTTTAAATGTAGGTAGCACTGTAAACAGTGCCACAGGGCTTTAAGGATTTGTTATTTACCACCAACTGCAAGTTGGTGGTAAATAATGAAAACCTTGGAAAAATCTTTTTTTTTGCCTTTTCAACAGTGCCATGTTGCAGACATACTTGCCCTTAGGGCATGTATGTCTGAAACATGTGCACCCATACACAATTGAGGGGTGCAACAGGGTGTCAAAGTGACACCCTGCCACCCTTCAATGTTTCCCCCTTTTACCGAATCGGTAAATACCGATTCGGTAATTGGCATTCATGCCCATAGGAATGAATGCCAATTACCGAATCGGTAAATACCGATTCGGTAAAAGGGGGAAACATTGAAGGGTGGCAGGCTGTCACTTTGACACCCTGTTGCACCCCTCAATTGTGTATGGGTAAATACCGATTCGGTAATTACCGAATCTTAACGATTTGGTAATCTTTACCGATTTTTTATCTACATTGCATTTACCGATTCGAAAATACCGAACCGGTAAAATTCGATATTTTAGAATCGGTAATTCGCAATTACCTACATCTAGCCCTTTATTCAGTTTGGCAAACCATAAAGATCACACATAAACAATACATGGAATACATATAAGAAGTCAATATGATTAAAACATTCATAAAACACATTATGCCCAACGAAATCAAGTCCTCTGGGATTCAAAGTCCTAATTCAGATGGATTAAAAAATAGACATTAAAATCTCCTGATATCTCAGCCACAACGCTCATGTAATGTTTAAAAAGTTTGCAATCATACAATTTATATTAAATTGCACATTTTTGCTGATAGCCATATTAAACATTTAAAGTGCACTGTGCCGCCTGAACGTGTATGAATTAATATCCTTTAAAAAGATTAGGTGTATTCTATTGCGACGATTCCAGCACTTGTCGGTGTTGCTAGCCAATTCTAAGGTCATATGTAGTAAGACTGAGGGGTTGCAGGGTATTTGCAGTTGTACAGGGCTCCACCGGCCTTCAGACAAGCATAGTGAGAAATGGGAAGGTAAAGTGAACACCTCCCAATACGAAACTGCTGAATCAAAAAGTGGACATATCACTGTTGTGTGAAACTATTTAATTACTATTAGAAAGGTGATTGGCATGCTACATGTAAAACACCTTATGAATGGTTCATTTGTACTCACAGTGTGCTGTACAATGGGTGGCTGACTATAAGCACATTTTTGTACTAGATCAGGGGCACAACTAGAGCCACATTTTGGGGAGAGCTAATACTTCCAGCAATGGGGCAGGACAAGAATTTCCAGAAGTGGGGTATAAGCTATCCTCATAGCCACTATGAGAATAACAAGTGGCAAACTATGCAATTTAAACATATTGGACAAACTTGATATTATAACATGCATGATTTTGCAGATTTGACACCGTTCCTAGGTTACTCACAGTGATCTTTGAAAAACAGATTGAGAGCACTGACAATTAGAAACAGCTTCTATAAAGTTTAATCCAAAGCACATAAGACGTGTTTTCACAAAGGTATTTCAGACAGCACCCTTTTGCCAATTCCCTGATTCCTTCTGTGCAGGACAATGTGTTTGTGAAATACATAAAATTGAAAGTCCAGAAATATGCTCCTGCCCCATAAACTACTGAAGGCACAATTTAGTTTACCCAACTGGATGTTGCAAAATATTAAAATATTAATGGGTGAGGCTGCCCTTAAGTCCAGGTCTCAAAATATTAGGCTTAATGGCAGTGCCTAATTTGAGCTAGTGGTTGCAGGTGGAGCCCACTTCCGCTAATTTTTGGGGTCCTGCACTAATTTTTTCTCATCAAACTTTGCTCCATTACAAGAGAGAGAAAAACACAAAAGGGGGATAGGCAAAAGAGAAAGCTGGAAAAATTATAACAAAACGAGAAGGCAAAAATGAAAAAGAACCTGCAAGAGTGAGATAAGGTGTCAGGTAGTGCCTGGTGGTCAATGAAAGTGGTACACAGTAGAATCAAGCCTTCGCAGTTTTGGTAATCAGCTCTCCTGACATTTGAAATTGCTGGGAACAGGATCCTGAGCAAACCTTTCTGCCCTGGTCTTTATGATTTTATGAATTAAGGACTGGTTTGTGGGTTACCGCAAATGAAGTTGGAGTATGTAGCTAGTAAATCATAGGTTTAATTCCCAAATACCATTCATTCTTCTGCAGTTGTGTGCCAATGAGTTGGTAATATCACTGCAAGTGAATGAACTGCCACCACCTGTGCTACACTTAAAAAAAACAATGGTCATTGTTAGCTCGCCACATTGAACATATTGAGCCACATTCAGTAGGAATGCACCAGGCGGTTGTCAATGAGCTGGCAGAAAAGTTGATTTGTAGAGAGTATTATGGGCAGAGGTGCCATTCTCAATGGCAGACACCTAGTTAAATACAGATACAAAGTTATTTTTTAAGAAGATGTGTCCAATTGCAAGTCCCTGTAGAGATGGACAGAATCAAAAGCAAGGGAGAAGACAAGAATTAGATGTGCCGGTACTCCATATTAATCCATTCCAGTGTTTAAATCAACACGTGTGGAAGTCAGTGCTGCTTTTGTGCCACATCCTTACCAGAATCTGTTTTGGTAATCTAAGAGAAGGTTACTTTCTTCAATGAATGTAGTTATTTGTCTTGACACTGAGCTTTCAATCATCTATTTGCCTACAAACAGTTTGTTATTGTCTGGAAGTTAGAAGGAGAACTTGTTTGAAAGCCTCTTTGTTTTAGGGAGTTCTTTCGAGAAGAGACCTTGGTCCAGGGAGTTGCTGATAGGTCTGGCTAGATCAGTTGCAGAGCTATTACTGGGGATATTCTTTCATATATGACCAGGACATATTTCTACCAGTGATGGTGCTGGTCTATAAGCTTTTGTGACCTTATTGAAGTCATGTGTGTTTAGGAGGGTAAAGGTGAGTAACTGGTGTTTGTTTTCATAATTTATTTTCTAGTGAACTGTGCAGCACTGTTGGAATTGTGATAGAGCATAATAGAGGGATGGAGGGGTCTATAATAATTTGGAGGTTTGAAGTAATTCAGGTGTGCAAGGCACATAACAAAGGAAAGTCCAGAGGCCTTTGAATGTGTTGCTACGGCATCAGGATTTCCTAAGGTAATGCCACTTCAGTGCCTGTGGTGAGAGGATCCTTTTACCTGTGAACTCTTCCAGTGGGTTCGTCATCTAGAGGCCTATCGTCACATCCCCCTGTTCAGATCTCCTCTCTTGTGTTTAAGGCTTTTGACCATAGTCTACTCTTCAGGCCAAAGGTCATCTCCACTGGACATAGGACAGGTTCCTCTGAAGGAAGGCAGGCATCAGGTAACTTGGCGTAAGTCAGCTTTCCCTGCTACCCTTTCGTAATTCTAATGCATAGTCCGACAGGACAACTGTGCACTACCTAGCTCCATTGAGTCACTGTCATTCACCTACTAAGATTTCAATGAAAGTCCAAGGCACAATAGGTGCATATAGGAACTGTGTACGCTTATTGGCAATACATGCATGAGAGGAAAGAAATGGAAACTACAATTTTGAATTAAACTGAGAGGGTTAAAAAACCACTGCAATGCTTCTGGATAGTGAGCTATGTCATGGCAACCCATGACATAACTACATACAGTAGTCAGTTAAGATACTTGTATAGTGCTGTGATGTGTTTTTTTTTAAAGTAGTAACATAATTGGAAACAAACAAATCCACTCTTTAAAAATTAATATCACAGCATCCAATTGATCTTACGAAATGCTTGGCTGATTTGGTAAAAGGTGTTTTTTTATTCAGTAACACTTTGCACCTTGGGATTTTCAGACCCAAAATACAATGTAAAAAAACCCACACACTCCACAATGAACCATTGTGGTGAATGGAAAGCCAGGAATGGCCGTTGGTTGTCACACAGTACAATGGGCAACTATGCCAAAAGTTTATAAACAAGTTTCACTTTTTGAATTTTGGCCTAATTTGTTTTAACCAATCAAAGGCTATGCAGTGAAATGATGAATCTTCAAAGATTCCATGTCACGTGCAGATGTTAGAATTCAAGTGAGAAATGTCAAATATTCAAACTTTTCTGAAATACTGATCCTTGCTAAAAATGAACTGCCCACCACAGTGACAGGTCCAAGGGGCTATTGGACTAATGCTATAGCATCACTTGCAATCCTTAGGTCACAATGTGTGGTAACAACAACCTTATGTGTCTGACATGAGAAGATGAACAGAAAGCCCCAATGCTGGTGCCTGTGTTCCAATGAGGAGCCGTAGCGTTGGTGTGCTTTCACAAGCCCCAGCCACTCAGCTGAAATATTGTTGAAACGTGAGCCCAAGTGTCCTAAAGAAGATGGTGCTGGTGTGCACAGCCTCAGACAGTTCTCCACTGTGGTACCTGCCGCCACAGAGCAGTGCCACCATACAGACCAACAGGTCCAAACTCTAATTTACGCTGTGGCTTCAACAACAGAGAAAGCACCCACTCTCTCTGCAGGCCAATGGAGCTCAGCTGAAGGATTACAAATTAACTCTGGAGCCATTGCTACTTCACCACCTGCAATGCACTGTAGACCCAAGTCCACACTCTATTCCATCACTAGCTCACAGCCTATGTCATATTGCTTCATCCTTAGCCTCTTGTGCCTGCCTACCCCTTCTGCAGCATTTGCCTACTTTCTCCTCCTGTACCAAAAATACACTTGCTGCCAGCTGATCCGCAAAACCACAGACTGCTCCTCAGTTCCTCACCATACCCCAAACCCTCAGCCCTGATCTCCCTTCCCTCTTAGTAGTTACAGATGAGACTGACTAGATATCAAGGGCCTCATTTGTAAGGCCATTGCGCCACCAGTGCGTCATTTTTTTTGTAACACACAGGCAGCGGAGTGTTTCTGCTCCTATTTACAAGGCCATGTATTGTTAATTCACCCTGCCTGACATTTAATGGCCTTGTAAATATGGGCGCCTTTCACACATTACTCTTAGTGAAAGGGGCTTTCCTTGGGTGTTTTTGAGGGCAACATTCATTGAACTTGACACATTCTCAGATTTACAAAGTTTTGTAAAGCTGGTAATGCATCAGAATCCCCAGGGGAGGCATAAGAGTAGTGCAGCGAGGAGAAATAAAAGTATTTTTCCTAATTTTTTCCTCTTCTGCAGCACTCATAGAAAGAGGAAAATGCCATGAATCATTGATTTTGTGCAGGAAGGTGTTCCTTTCTACACAAAAACAAGCATCCCCACAACAATGGCACAGTTGCAACAAGACGCAAGGGTGCCTGCACTCACACATGGCAGCCAATTGTGCATCAGTGCAGGAGAAAGTACTCAGATGCATCTTATTGTTAAAACTACGTATTCCTGTGCTTTTACAATGACGCTACCCAGCGCAGCAAAATGGCTTGCGGCGCAGCAAAATATTTTTGTAAACGCAGCCCCTAGTTTTGCAGAAAGAACAGATATTTTGCAGGTGCCTTGTAGAAATGTGTCTAATTATGACAGTTGGGTAATTTTTAGGTCTTGCCTTTGAAATAGTATGTGCTGCTTGTGCATGCACTCTAGCGTACAAGGCATGTTATACGACAAGGGGCTTTGCCAAAGCTTGTTATGTGTGCAGCATAAGAGGGGAGCTCATGTAAATGTTGGGTGATTGTGAACAGTGTGAATGAATGCAGCGTGAGTTTCAGTAGGGTGAAAGGTGTGCCGATGTGAATGCAGGGCGAGCGGCATGAGTGCAAAGTGAGATAAGGGCCGATGTGAGTGCCGGGTAAGAGGATTGCATACAGAGGGCAGGTTGGGTGGTGTGAGCGGTGTAAATGCAGAGTGAGTGATGTGCCTGTGTGTGTACTGGGGGATCAGTGTGCTTGTGTGAGTGCTGGGTGAATGGCAAGAGTGAAGATTGAGCTGTGATAGTGAGTGCATGATGACAGAAGTAAGTGCAGGGTGAGTGCTGTGTCCGTGTGAGTTCTGGCATTGTGCCTGTGCACAAGAGTGAGCTGCATGAGTGATGGGTGAATGCAGTGCCTTTGGGAAAGGAAGCTGAGCAGTGTGCCTGTGTGAGTGCAGGATGAGATAAGGGAGTGTAGGGTGAGTGGTGTGAGTTCAGGGTGAGTGTTGAGTCTGTATGAGTGTTGTGATTGCAGGGTGAGTGGTCTGCCCAAGTAAGTGAAGGGTGAGCTGTGTGAGTGACCGGAGTGCCTATGTAAGTGCAGAATGAGTGATGTGCCTGTGTGAAAGTAGGGTGAGATGAGTGAGTGTAGGATGAATGATGTTAGTGCAGGGTGAGGGATGTGCCCATTTGAGTTTGGGTGCGTGTGAAAGTGCAGAGGTGAGTGGTGAAACTGCAGGGTGAGCAGTAGGAGTGACAGTTTAGTGGAGTATCAAGTGAGTTCAGGGTAAACGACGTGTGCAGGGTGAATGGCATAAGTTTATGGTGAGGGGTGTAGGTACAGTGTGATCACTGTGAGTGCAAGGTGAGTGGTGAGTTTGCATGGTGGGAGTGACAGGTGAGTGGAATGTAATGTGAGTGCAGGCTGAGAGGGTGGCGGAAATAAATAATCTGAGGGTCCTGCAACAAACTTTCAGACTATTGATACGCCATATTATGTGATATATTGTTACGCCTTGAAATTGGAACCGATGTGGCAAACCTGCCGGAGCTGCTGGCTTTGAGTTGGTGAACAAGTTTCAAGTCTCAGCGCCAACTTAACATCTTGTTATCCTGGGCAATTCGCTGTATCTCAATGTGCCTTCAAAAATGAATGTGTCCTTGTATAATGTAACTGGTGCTCGTGCAAAGTGCCTTAATACCTTTGGCTGGGGTTCGAGCTATATAAAACTGCAAAAAAACAAAGCCTAAAGTTACTTTTCAGGAAATGCATTCCTACACTGTTCCAGCAAAAGTAATTTGCAACTTTAAGGAATAGGCAGAGTGGAGATGCAGGGGCTCTAGGAACGAGTGAAAAAACAACATAGCCTCATTATCAAAAACATGGTGGCATAGTGGCGATAATGGGCTTGATAATGCCCATGTTCTGGTGTGAACATGGGCTTCTATGGGAATTCTCAAGGGCATAATATCAAGCCTATTATCGCCGCTTTAGCAGCAGTTTCCTGCTGCTAAAGCAGCGATAATTTTGACGCCCTTCTTGATAATATGCTCCATGATCTTTTAAAGACCTGTGAAATACTTGAGTGTGGATGTGATAAGCCGCCAGACCAACCAGCCCACAGCAGCTCAAGAACTGTCTGTGTGTGTGTCCAGGACTCTGTCTCAGCCCTGGCTGACACACACTACAGGGGGAGCTAAAGCCCTTTCAGCCCTGTACTCAATACCTTGTCACTATTACTGAACTGACGCTCTACATACGAACAGCATCGATTGTTGACACTTCACTGCTGTTGAAAGGAACTGTCAACACATCCAAAATGTAACTATACAACTCCCCTTCTACTTATGTATTCTGGACTTTCGCACAACAAGAAGTTGCTCTTCCTTATCTCTCTGCTTGGTGTCATCCAAAGTTGGTACCACCATATGATGACACTGAGAATGTCACCTGTCACTTAGTCCAATAACATTTAGGCAGTCTGACTGCAGCTCGGGGACACGACGAGGTGAGTTAAGCAAAGGGGCGGCCACCTTCATTATGTTTATTTTATTTTATTTTTTTTAAACTTGTTTTTATTGGCATTTCGATATCTGAACAGTACAGACCATGTAAGTAATCACATAAGCTTGAAAACGTAGGACAAGAGTCAAGGAGAAAGGAAAAAGTGCAAGCATGTGAGTCACCATCATGGGGATCATTGGATTGGGTCTGCAGAGTCCGTACAGCGGTGTTGCCAAGTAAAGGGGGGACAGAACTCTGGGAGGGAGCATCTGGGCGTTTGCACGGGCATATCAAGAAGAAATGGGGGTCGGGCGTCAGAGGGGTCAATGACTCGCGGTTACAGTGTGTAGGGCTGCCAAAGGGCAGGATGGTTATGTCAGATTGGGCATCGGGCCAATCGCCCCGGGAGCTAGGTAGTAGTGTGGGACTGTGAATCGCCAAAGTACGGTACTAGTCGTTGGTCAGGGGCTGCAGGCTCGCGGGGGTGGGGGGATCAGTCGGGGAGGGTGCAGTTGCAGGTGTAGGCGTGGCCGGGTCATCATGGCGCGTCAGCTGTCGGAAATGATGCAGTAGCATGGCCCATTCCATAGAGATGGGGTGTTTACGGGAGCCTTTAGCCTCCTCCTCCCGCAGGGTGTCTTCTTCCGCCGCTGCCCATTTACAGACTGCCCCTGTCCATGCTGCTATAGGGGGGCCCTCTAATGATCGCCAGTGCATAGCTATACATCTTTTCGCTAGCAGTAACACTAGGGATACAAAACGCCTGTGTGCCGGGAGCTGTTTCGGAATGTGGAAATTGCCCAACGCGCTGGATTCCCAGGTGGCTATGGTTGTGAGGCCCGTGAGGTCTTTCAGTGTGTTGTGTACCGTCCGCCAAAGGGAGTGGAGGTCCGGGCAGCTCCAGAACATGTGACAGAAATCTGCATCTGGGGAGGCGACATCTGGGGCAGAGGAATTGTGTAGTGGGGTAAAATTTCTGCAGCCGCGCCGGCGTCAGATACGCCCTGTGTAATATGTAATATTGGATGTTTTTAAAACGGGCATTCCTAGACGTACGTTTTGGGGCTTCAAGCGCCTTGATCCATTCCGAGTCGTGTAGTGGGCGCCCGATGTCCTCTTCCCATGTGGTGCGTAGGGACACTAGGGGAGCACTCGAGAGTTCTCGTATCGCCTTATATAACCAGGTGACCAAATGGCGGCCTACACCCATGTGCAGGATTGCGTCTACAACTGGATGTGTGTCTGGTTCTCCGGGCTGGAGGTTGTGGTAAGGACGGAAACATTCGAGGAGCTGGCGATATCGGAGGAATTGACCGGGGGGGAGACCGAATTTGGCAATAAGTCGATCGAATGATTTAATTCGACCCTCCTCAAAGAGCGATGTCCGTAGTACCACACCGTGTCCACTCAACTAGCATGGGGGCTGGGAAGTATGAATCCGACCTGGGCCAGCCGATCAACAGGAGCAACGGGGAATATGGGGTTGTCCCTTGAGACATCTGGTGGACCCGGAGCATACATTGACGAGCCACCGTGACCTGTAGAGGATATGTGCGCCGCGGTTTAGTGCCCGGGAGAAGAAGACGGGTGAGCTCCGGCGTCGTAATCCTACCTGTTGAGGTATTGGCCTCTTGTGTATGCCGGTCCGCCGTCCAGTACGACAGCCATTGGAGCTGGGCCGCCAGAAAGTAGGACTCAAAGGATGGGGCTCCGAGGCCTCCCTGGGTGGTGGGAAGCTGAAGGGTTTTCAAGGCTACCCTGTGCCGGCCCGATCCCCAAATTAGGGCACCTAGGAGGGAATTGAGGTCCTGGAAGAAGGACCTGGGTGGGACCACCGGCAAGTTGGTAAAATGATATAAGAGCCAGGGAAGCATTATCATTTTAGCTAGGGCAATTCGTCCTATCGGGGCCAGTGGGAGTCTGGTCCAGAAAGCAACTGTCGGTCGAAGGCTCGCGAGTGCCCTGCAGTGATTACCCCCGAAGATGTCAGCGGGAGAATGGTATAGTTGAACCCCTAGGTATCGGGGGGCATCCGTGGACCATGAGATCCTTTGCGTCCCCAACCAGGTATCGCGGGGTGGTAGGTCCGGGTGGAAGGGGTATACCGTGGATTTATCCCAATTCACTCGGAGGCCCGAGGCGTCCGCGAATTCCGTAAGTGCCGTCCATATGGGGGTGAGGTCGGCCGTAATATCCAGGACATAGATGATGAGGTCATCCGCGTACATAGAGACGCAGTGCGTGACTCCCGCGAGTGGGATGCCCCAGCTCAGACCCCCCTGGCGTAACCTGATCGCTAGTGGTTCGACTGCAAGGGCGAAGAGGAGAGGCGAGAGGGGGCACCCCTGCCTCGTGCCTCGTCGGACCACGAACGCCGCCGAGATGTATTTCCCAATCCGGACCCGTGTAGACAGGTCTGTATATAGGAGCCGCGTGTACGCCATGAGTACAGGGCCGATGTTGAGGCGGCATAGGACCGAGAAGAGGTACGGCCATGTGAGGGTGTCGAACGCCTTCTCCAGGTCCAGGATGAGACGGGCGGAACGAGGATACCTGTCCCGTACCTGGTCCTGAACATGGAAGACGCGGCGGATGTTCTGTGAGGTGTTTCTCCCTGGGACAAAGCCGCACTGTCCGGGTGGACCAGCGGGCGTATGACCTGAGCATTTCTGTATGCCAATACCTTCCCGAGGAGTTTACAGTCTGCAGACAGTAAGGTGATGGGGCGATATGAGCCCATGAGATGTGGGTCCCGGTGTGGTTTTAAAAAGGTCACGATTACCGATTCCCGTAGTGAGCGGGGTAACACACCCTGATCGAGGGCTGTCGCGAACACCTGTGCCAGGCGTGGGATCACTAGAGGGGAGAACATCGAATAGTATTCTAGCGGGAAGCCGTCAAGACCTGGGGCTTTATTGCGAGATAGGGCCCGTAGCGCCTGAGTAATTTCTGAGGGCGCTATTTTGGCGTCGAGCGCGAGTTTGTCGCCATCCGAGATCGTGGGTAGTGGCAGCGGATCGAGGAAATGGGTGACAGACGACCGAGAAAGCGAGTTCGGGGCGCCGTACACTACGGTGTAGTAGCGTTGGAACGCCAGAAGGATCTCCGCCTGGGAGCGCATGAGCTCACCCTCCGGGGTGACGATGTCCGTGATCGGTCTGGTTTCGGTGTCCTGTCGCGCCAGCCTTGCGAGCATCGCACCCGTTTTGTCCCTGTCCCTATGGACTCTGGAGGCATACGCCCTGAAATTATATTTCCGGAGATCGGCGCAGGCTGCCTGGTAGGCTGATTTTGCTTCAGCTGTGAGCGCAGCGTGCTCCTCAGAGGGATCAGCTTGTTTAGTGAGTGTAGCTAGGCGCTGTTCCGTGTTTGTAAGTGCCTGTTCCAACGTGCGCCGGACCCCTGTGATTTGTTTAATGCATTCCCCCCGTGCCATCACCTTGAACGCATCCCACTCCATCAATGTCGAAGAAGCCGTGTTCGTGCTGTGTGTGAAGTAGTCCTGTATGCTGCGTGTGTGCGAGTCTCGGAACACCTGATCAGTCAGACATTCCCTAGGTAGTCGCCAGGCAGGGGCAGGTGGGTGTGGGGGGGCGCCAGGTGAGCCGCAGTATGTGAGCGCCATGATCTGAGATGACCCGTCCCAGGTAGTCCGCTGAGACGATCGTAGGGAGGATCTGCGCTGAGCATAGAAACCTGTCTAGGCGGACCCGGAGGTTGTGAGGGATAGAGTGGAACGAATAAAGGCGGGTATGAAGATGTATGTGTCGCCAAGCATCGGTGAGCGCCCAGTGCGTGGCCCAGGCTCGGAACAACTCTGATTGTCGGGGAGCTGGGGAGTGCGGAGGGGCAGGGTGTGATAGGTCTAGGGAAGGGTCAAGGGCGCAGTTGTAATCGCCTCCCAAGACCCAGGGAATAGCAGTGAATTGGGCCAAGACTCCCGTAAGGTGATCCCAGAACTTGTCTTGCTCAGTATTAGGGGCGTATATGCTGCCTAGGAGGATCCCCTGACCGTCTAAAAGCCCCTCCAGTAGAGCGTACCTGCCCTCCCAGTCCACCACCTGCTTAAGTTCCCGGAAGGGGGTGCCTGGCCTAACCCAGATTAAGGCGCCGCGCACAAAAGCCGAGTATGTCGTAGCACAGAACGTCCCGCGCCATTCAGCCTGCAGCCTGCCCAATTCGGTGCCATTAATGTGTGTCTCCTGTAGGAGAGCAATTCCAGCCGTCATGCGCTTGATGTATGAGTAAACAGAATATCGCTTGCTAGGCGTGTGAAGGCCCCGTACATTGAGTGTGAGGACATTAACGTCCGATCGTGGAACTGCCATCAATCAGAGGTCGTGTAAACACCTGAGAGCACCCAGGAGGCCCGGGGGAATGTGAAGTCGCACATCGTGTGCATGCCCATGCGCTCCTTGCTGCTGAGGGGAAGGGACAGGAACTGACAGGAGGGAAAACTGTTGTAACAGGGGGCGGGAAACAGTCCCAATGCAGGGGATACATCACCGGGGCGGTATATCCAAACTAGTGTCCCACTAGGGGAAGAATACAACAAGTAACTGTGGGGGTGGCAGCGCGTGTGTATGCGAGGCTGGGCGCTGATCGGGCTTTTGTAGGAGTGACGTATGTCGCGCGTGAGCCTTCATAGGAAGAGCGCTTAAGTAGATTCAGAGCACATTCGGTAAGTAAGGGGTTCATAAAGAGGATACAATCCAGTCATATATTACTCAGAGGTGCTAGGTCGTCCATCCAGGATAGCGTCCATGGTTTGCGTGATGACCAGGGGGGAAGAGGCCTGACCTATTCCCGACATCGTGCCATCACTGTCACGGTCTTTCTCCGGAGTGAAGAGGTGTGGATGGCGTTCCAGGTCTGGTGCCAGGGGTGACGAGTGCAGTTCAACCACCGCTCTCAGGGTATCTCGTCGCTCTTGCATGATCTGCGTTAAATCAGGCAATCTCGAGGGGGAGGATCCTTGACTCTTGGAGGGGTTCGCTGGGGGGCGCTTCAGACCACGTCTCCTGGATCTCCGTGAGTGACTGTTTGGTCTCGTTGGACTCCCGCCTTGGGTAGTAATGGGAAGTGGAGCTCAGCCCAATCTCGCGCCTCCTCGGCCGTGTCGAAGAAGATGGCCCTACCCTTGTGGAAGACCTTGAGGCGGGCTGGGAACAGCAAGGAGTACTGGACATCGTTTGCACGGAGGCGCCGTTTGACCTCGAGAAATGTTGACCTCTGCTGCTGAACCCCTCGAGCATAATCCGGGAACACCATGACATGCTGGTCCTCCACCTGCAAGGGGCCCGCTGCCCGGGCCGCGCGGAGCACCGCGTCACGGTCACGGAAATGTAGGAACTTGGCCAACATGGGTCTAGGAGGGAAGCCTGGTCTTGGCTCCCGGGCGGGGACCCTGTGAGCTCGTTCGATGGAGAAGAACGCCGAGTGCTCCGCTTCGGGGGTGAAAGACCTGGTCCAGGACTCCATATAGTTCAAGGGGTCTGAGTTCCCAATTCCCTCCGGAAGGCCCAGGACGCGGATGTTACAGCGTCTCGACCGCCCCTCCAAATCGACTGTGCGCTCTTCAAGGGCCGCCACGCGACGCAGGACCTCTTGCAGATCTGTCCCCTGCGCCTTCACGGCGGGTTGTAGGTCGGTCAAAATCTTCCCCCTTTCCGTCACTCTGTCCGCCAGTTTGCGGTGATCGTCGCGGACCAAGCTGATGTCCGTCGAGAGGGTGCCCAAACGTTCCTCCATTGATAGTCGGGAAATCTCTATGGCTGCTAGTACCTGGTCCAGCTTCGCCAATAAGGTGGGTTCCGTTTGTGGCGCGTGGGATTGCGACCAGGTCCGGGTGTGTGGCATATTCTCAGGGGCCGTTTCAGGGACGGCGGTCGCCTGTGTGCCCCTAAGTTTCCCCATGCTGACAGCAGGTGGGGCGCTGTGAGTCAGTGAGGGCAGGGAGAGGCGGGCCCTTCGAGGAGAGGTCCCTCGAGCAGACCCTCGTTAGGGGAGGAGGCATGGTCACAAAAGGTGCAGGGTGGCCAAGGGCTAGTCCACCAGGGCCTGGACTCCCGAGCGGTGAAGTGCTCGCACTTGAAGGGCGATGCAGGGGCGTAGGCTGCGGGGTCTCCTCGCTGGCTGTCCTCGTTGTGGGTGCCGGCAGTCCCGCCCTGGTGGTCCCAGCAGCGGGGGGGGGGCAAGTCTCTGGACGCTTCGGTGGGGCCAGGTGGCTGCAGCAATCGTGTGGCAGGGAGAAAAGGGGGGGCTAATCAACCCCTCAGGAGCAGGTAGCAGGAGCGTGTGGGTGGCGCGCGGCGATCAGGGGCTCCAGAAGTACAGCTGGGAGCTCCTCAGACGTCGTCCCTCTCAGTCGAGTATGGGCGCCATGTTGAGGTCAGGCACCGCCGGGGAACAGGCGTCGGATGGCAGCGGAGGGCGCCCCAGTCATTCAGGTAGTTTCTGCTCCGCGCCTACCTCCGGCGATGGGCGTAGCGATGTCGGCAGGCTCCGTGGACTGCCCAGTGCGGCCACCGGGGACCAGAACGCAGCAGGGGTGAGCCCTGGGAGTGTCGGGACGGCTCCTGTAGCCAGGGGGGTGTCGCAGCGGCGGGGCACAGCAGCGCCAAATCCCGCTGGTCTCGCCGCCTGATCTGGGCAATCCGCCGGCAGTCACCTCACTGCTGTACGCAGGGGGTCTCGGGGAGAGCAGTGTCACCGGGCCATGGCCGCCATCTTAGGTCTCGGCGTGCGGCTCCGGTGGAGGCATTCAAGGAGGAAATTCGCCCCTTCCAGCGTCGGCAGAGACACTGTGGTCCACGCTCCGGTGTGCAGGAGTGCTCCGGTCAGCAGTGTTGCGTTGTGGGGCTCACGGCGATCCTCGGGTCTGGGTAAGTGTCAGCCCGATCGCGGAGCCTCAGCAAAACACGGCCGCCATCGTGGCTTGCTTAGCCACGCCCCTCTATGTTTATTTTTTTATAATACATCTTGCCTTGTTTGTTTTATGTAGTGGCAAAGCAGTCTAATACTGTTGGTAGACTTTGTGCTTAAAAACTGCAACAATTATGTTGACAAAGTACAAGCAGCAAGGCTCTTTCACACTCTACCTGTCCAGACCACGTGGAATGTGGAGAATCCGGTCAGCGATACAAACTTGGCAATGCTTCATCATGCATCCCTTTGGCATCATTCGTCTCATTGCTTGTCTTAAAATATTTTTTCATAGTAAAAAATGTCTCTCATTGTAAAAAGAAATGTTTAGAACACCATCCTGTTTCTAAATCTTGGTATAGAAGTGCACCCATACCAAAATGTTAGTATTGGCACAGTGAGTGTCATGGTGAACTTTCAAGAATATTCTGAAAAAAATGAGGTGAACTCCTGGGGCCTCATTTATGAGGCGGTGCGTCACTTTTACGCCGCCGGTGCGTCACTTTTTGTGACGCACCAGTGGCGTAAAAAATGCACCTTGTTGCGCTATATTTACAAAGTGACGCATCTAGCTAGATGCGTCACTTTGTAAACCCCTACGCCACATTATACCTGCGCCAGGTATAATGTATGCAAGGGGGGCGTATTGACATAAGGAAGGGTCGTAGAAGTGACGCATGAGATTTCACTGCGTCACTTTTAGGACGCCGTTGCGTCAAAATCTTGCGCCTGCCTCACAGCAGGCGTAAGACTGACGCAGGCCCTTTCACATGAGGCTTGCCCGATGTGAAAGGATGCATTCCTGGAGTTGCGTCACTTTTGTGACACACTCCAGCAATGCGTCACTTTTGCGCTTACAGATACGTCAGAAATACTGACGTATCTGTAACTCCTTGCGACATGATGCGTCATACATTAAATATGACGCATCAGGAATGTCGCAAGGAGTGCGCACTGAGAAGTGACGCATCACTGCTTTCACGCAGTGATGCGTCATTTCTCATAAATGAGGCCCCTGGTAAGCACTACACCCTGCTACTTCCAAAGTGGTTGCCACTGCACCAAGGTAGAAAAAGGGAGCTGAATTCAATAAATAAAATAAGACCAAAATGATAAAATCCAATTAGTAGAACCGGAGATATTGACTTTAAAGTTTTAGGCAAAAATAGCGCTATAAAGTAAAAAGTGCCACCTGTGGATATCTGATCACGCCAGACTGTGACAAAGTCACAAGTTAAGGCCAACCACAATGTACCGTGGGCTGGCTACAGGGACCCAGATGGGCCGGCTGAAAAAAGTAATTTAAATCCTGGTTTGCAGAGTGTTGTGAGGATCTGCAATGAAGATGCATCGCACAGAAGAAGAGATGTGTTGTTTTCAAGATGCGCCAAGGCTGTGATGCGGAGGGCCTGCTTCGTCGTCGAGGATCCCATTGACATGCCCTGGGATGAGACGTCCGGTGTGGAGGATGCGGTGTGAAGTCACGCGATGCGTCAGTTCTGAAGAGCTGTGAAGCTGTGATACGGAGTCTGGAGTGTAGCATTTAATTGATGAGGGATGTGAAGGCCTGCACTGAGGAAACGTGGCACAGTTGGGCGATGTAGTGGTTCTGAAGATCTGCGATGCAGGTCTTTGCAATAGGCCGAATCGACACATCAGCTGCACTGTGTCTGTTCTCCTCAAGTGTGTGCTGCGCAGCAGAGAAGATGTGTTGGTACCGCTGGCTCTACAGAGGCTGGTAAGCACCTTGGTCCCACTTCCAATGGTCCAGGACTGGGGTGGCACCACTTGGCAGGGTAGACTTACAAATGGCAGAGTCCAGGTGGAGGAGAAAGGTTGTTGGAAGCCTGTTGGGTACCTGAAGTGTCAAATCAGGAGGCCAGGCCAACTAGCCCTTGGAGTCACCTTGGATTGTGGGTTCAAGAGATGCAGACCCAATCTTTCTCACCCAGGCAGGAGGCAGCAGGTCAGCACAGCAAAGCAGGAGTTCAGCAGAGTGGAAGTCGTTCAGCAGCAACGCAGTACTTCTTCCTGCCAGAATATCCCCAAGTCCATATCTTTCCCTTCCATCCTGAGTCTGATGATCCCCACCTTGAACTCTCTTCCCTTACGCTTCTCCACCAGCTCCTCTGGGGACAGGCCACTGGAAGATACCCTGCTCCCTGCCATGGAGCTCCAAATCAGAGATAAAGTCATCCCCTTCAGCAGGCTGTTGACTCTCAGGACTGAGATCCAAATCCTATCCTTGCCTGGCCATCTTATCATCTCCTTCAGTTGCTGTTGCTGTGACTTCCACCCAGGCCCTCAACGCCTTTTGCAATTCCGCATTTCTGGTGGTGCTCTTGGTTGGAAGTCTCCTCTTTTTACAGAACTTGAGCTGGGCCACAGTGTAGGAATTCATGTTTGCCCACTAAATCTCCATGCTAGAAGAGGTGAATTCAGGCACAACAGAAAGAAAATGAGTTTTGAAAAATCATAAAGGCAAATCAGGGAAAATTTAAACTCGAATTGGAATTAGAACACCAAATTAACATGTGCTCACCTCCTTGGTAGCTTGGCACAGAGCAGTCAGACTCAACTTAGAGGCGATATGTAAAGTATTTTTGCAACACTTCAAACAGTAAATCAGTCAAACCACCACACAAAAAGTATTTTGCAACAAGGTATACAAATAGAGCTGGACCCAACAAATTAAACAAGACCAAAATGACAAACATCCAATTAGTAGAAACTGAGATATTGACTTTTAAAGTTATAGGTGAAAATAGTGCCATAAAGCACAAAGCGCCAACTGTGGATATCTTGTTGTGCCAGATCGGGACTAAGTCACACATTGAGGCCAGCTGGGATGAAGCGTGGGCCGGCTACAAGTCCCAGTTAAGCCCTCTGAACAAAGAACCTTAAATCCTGGTTTGCGGAGTGTTGTGAGGATCAGCGTCGAAGATGCATCATGAAGAAGAAGTGATGTATTGGTTCCGACATGCGGCAAGATTGTGATGTGAAGGTCTTTGGAGTCATTTAATATCCCTTCATAGGAGCTTGCGATGTGAAGTCCGGTGTCAAGGATGTTGTGTGCACTCGGGCGATGTGTCTGTTCGGAAGAGCTGTGAGGTTCCGATGCTGCAGAGGAGAGGCGTCAGTTCTGCTGGATCCACAGAGGCTGGTGAGCTGGTAAGCCTGGGTGATAAACTCCGCTCCGCGCGAGGAGTTTGCAGAAATTGGGCACTGTGCGCTTCCTGAATTCCACCATTCGGGAGTGAAGCAGAGGTTTCTTTCCGCACGTGCGCTCAAGTTTTCTTTTGTTGCTCAACCCCAAGCAGCAAGACTCTCAGGCCGCTTGCGAACGTGCGTGAGACTTCTCACATTGCTAGATAGCTCCCACGAGACTTCATGCTCACGCGCCCGGCTTACGGCTGCACCCACCCCAGTCTAGCATTCTGAGAGCCAACCGCGATCGCAAACGGAGCAGTCAAGCAGCTTTTGTTTTAGAATGCAGCTGAGAGGCCTTTGGAGTGGATTTTCTTCTCAAACTGGCCATTGAAGTTTTTTTTTGTGCAAGAAGCCATTTATTTAAAACTTTGTTTTTTCAAACCAGACGGAAGTGCCCCAGAGACTCCAACTTCCTGTTCCTGTCCAGCAGGCTCCTTCCTGTGCTTTGTCCCTCTCCTGGTCACTTTTCATTGGTATTGGGATTTGAGCTGGAAGGATCACTCACCTTGTCTGCTGCATACATACATCATACATACATCAGAACTTTGTTTTTGAGATGTCACAAGTAACTTGAAAAACTGGTGTATAAGAGTGTTGTTTGTTTGACTGGGGGCATGCATCAGGATTAATTTGTACTTTTATTAAATTTTTTACATTTATTGTGGTGGAGGGCCTGCAGTTTTAGTAGGGGGCTAGTTTTTTTGTGCATGAAATGTATCTTCTTTTGTAACGGAAAAATGTTGCACAGTTAGTACATTTTCTTTTTTCTTCTCCATGTTTTCTAATAAGTTTGCAATATTGATTGGTTTAATTAATTCACTGTGTGGCCTACTCCGCCAATGAGCCTTGCAGCAAGTAGGCCCTGTACTATTCATAGGTGCGTAAAACAGCTGTGCCTGTGGTGTCTGTTGAATTAAATCTTCATTTAGGCCATCGATGGCATTAAATTAAAAAACACAAAATCAGTTTTTTAGTGCTATTTCATGTTTTTTCCTATTGGTGGGGTAATGGCTTTGGAGGATGTGTGTTGTTGTAAACATATTTAGCCCTGTTACTTTTCCTTTTTGGCATTTTGGAATTAATGCTGTGTTAACATGCCTCTTTGGTGTGGTCAATGTATGTGTGTGTGTGTGTATGTGTGTTTGGCATAGGCCACCAATTGCCTTTGTTGTTCAAGAATCTGTATGCCATGTGGCTGGTGGCTATTTTGAGTAGCCAGCCAATGTGAGTTTCCCGTAGGCCAGCATGTCTTCTTTGTTTGTGGCCATGCCTTCTTGCTGGTTGTTGTCTAAGCATGTGGCTGGCGACCATTTTGTGTAGCCAGTCAGTGTGCCCTGCTTTTTCCATAGGCCTGCATTTATTCTTTGTTTGTGACCATACCCCCTTGTTGGTTGTTGTTGTGACCATGTGGCTGGTGGCCATTTTGTGTAGCCAGCCAGTGTGCTTTCCCCATAGGCTTGCATGACTTCTTTGTTTGTGGCCATGCCTTTTCGCTGGTTGTTGTTGTAGTCTGGGCATGTGGCTGGCGGCCATTTTGTGTAGCCAGCCAGTGTGCTTCCGCCATAGGCCTGCAAGTCTTCTTTGTTTGTGGCCATGCCTTCTTGCTGGTTGTTGTTGTTGTCTGACGATGTTGCTATTGGCCATTTTGTATAGCCAGCCAGTGTGCTTTCCCCAAATGCCTGCATTTCGCCTTTGTTTGTGGGCATGCCCCCTTGCTGGTTGTTGTTGTGACCAAGTGACTGGCAGCCATTTTGTCTAGCCAGCCAGTGTGCTTTTCCCATAGGCCTGCATGTCTTCTTTGTTTGTGGCCATGCCTTCTTGCTGGTTGTTGTTGTTTTGACCATGTGGCTGGTGGCCATTTTGTGTAGCCAGCCAGTGCGCTTTCCCCATAGGTGGCATGTCTTCTTTGTTTGTGACCGTGCCTTCTTGCTGGTTGTTGTTGTTGTCTGACCATGTGGCTAATGGCCATTTTGTGTAGCCTAGCCAGTGTGCTTTCTCCATAGACCTGCATGGCTTCTTAGTTTGTGGCCATGCGTTTTTGCTGGTTATTGTTGTAGTCTGACCATGTGGCTGGCAGACATTTTGTGTAGCCAGCCAGTGTGCTTCCGGCATATGCCTTCATGTCTTCTCTTTGCTCCCCATGCCTCCATGCTTGCCGTTTGACCATGTGGCTGGTGGCCATTTTGCGCAGGTATACTATCGAGTGTGCTTTTGCCATAGGCTTGCATGAGTTGCTCTTCTATCATTAAGTAGCAGACATGCCTCCTTGCTTGCTGGTTCACCATGTGGTTGGCCGATGGCCATTTTCTGTATGTATCCAGTGTGCTTTTGCCATAGACCTGCATGTCTTCTCTTTGTTCCCCATGCCTTTTTGCTTTGTGTTGTTGTTATTGTTGACCATGTGGCAATGTCAGGCAGCCATTTTGTGTGTGCAGCCAGTGTGGGCCTTTGCCATATGCTTGCATGGATGGTTGAGCAATGAGATAGCAGTTTAATAAATAAAAATGAATGATATGCTTGAGAGTAATGTCACAACAGTCAAAGCTGTAATGTTTTGTTGTAATTGCTCTTTCTAATCCTTCCTGAGAGTTCAGTCACCATGAAAGTTTATATTGGCGTAGTTTTCCGTTTTTGGAATGACCACTGTATACTATTGTTAATTATTTATACAAACCATACAAACTTCAGTAACCACACTGAATTATATTGTTTCTTAGTACTACTACTTGAACTGCAACAAAGTCCCTTTTCACTGATTTTTTTCTTGCTTGTTTGCTTTTAGGTTCACAAGAAAAGAGACATCACCCACAGTACTGCCAGACAGAAGGCCTCCACAGGACGTGACGCGTGACTGACTATACAATACGGTCGTCTTTCCAGCTTGTTGTGAAGCTAAGTGACACTGCCAAGATGGTCCCAAAGAAAGGTTCTGTCAAGAAAGTGGCTATAGGAGAGAAGAAGCAGATTTCCACCATTTCTGTGCTGACCGCAACCTTTTACAGGAAAGTTGTGTCTGCTGCACCGGCCTCTGGTGAGTAAACTGAGAGCAGCACTCCTCCATCACCAGCACCACCACCCAACTTAAGCCCAGGACCATGTCTGTCAGTGAGGCAGCCAGTGCAATCATATTGACGCCGATGAGTAGCGATGTTGAATTGGATTTGTCCCTTTTGCAAAGTAGTGCACAATCTTTTCAGGAAATACAGCAGAGTGGAATGCAGCTTCCCCAGCAAGGAAAATGAAAGGCACTACAGCACCATCTTATCCAAGCACCACTTATGATGATAGGGACATGGAGTGAATCCAGACAGAGACCAGGAGACAACCGCAGAGGCCAGGGAAAAGAAAACTTCCAGAAAGACTTAGACTTATGGAAGGGGATGAAGAGGAGGATGATGATGATGAGGTAGTCATGGTGGCGGGTGACACAGAGGAGTCTGACATTGCTATTCAACCAGCTCAGAGGGATGTGGCACAGAGAGCACCACCACCAGCTCCCATATTTGCAAAACCCCATCTGAGACCCGCACCAACCCTTGCCTCAGGAGAAACAGAGAGGCAATCAACAACATGCCCACCTGCCTCCAGTTTGTCTTCAGATATTGGCAGTGGGCAGGTAAAAAAACTCAGTTTGGGACTTTTTTACAGTTAGCAATATGTTGCAGTGTGCACCATTTGCCACACGAATGTTAGTCGAGGTAACTCTGGTACACATTATGGTACTGGAGGCCAGTTGACCCATATGAAAAAACACCACATCATCAAGTGGGAGGAGCACCTTAAAAGAATTGCTGGATGTGGTGGTGGTGGTGTGGAGAGCCGGAGAACATCAGCTACAAGTCCAATCATGGTGATGACGCGGAAGAAAAGGGTGACATCTTCATGCAAAGCAGCCCTGTCCCCAGCAGTGCACCAGCAGAATCAGCCACCTCAGCGACTTCTCAATGGCACAAGAAGTCTCAGAGTGAGATGATGGAGACATCGTGTCATACAGTGACTGCTCAACCACCACAACACATTGAGTCTACAACTAGCATCTACTTTTCAAAACACGCCTGTGTCAGTGCCCCAAGAAAAGACAAGAATACACGCTACTACTATGGGCATGTTTAGGCAGGATGGGCCCTACGAGCGAAACCACCCAACCACACCCAAACGCACGCTTATACAATGGGAAGCTGGCAAAAATGTTAGCGTTGGACCTCTTCCCTTTTTTATTTGTGGAAGGAGTGGGACTTTTAGAATTTGGGGCATCCATCTGCCCAAAATGCAAGGTACCAAGTTGGACCTATTTTCCTAGAGTGGCTGTTCCAGCAATGCATCATGATGTGCTGCAGTTGTTTGGACAATGTTTGCAGTAAAGTGTTGTTCACACCATCTACCTGACGACAGACATGTTGACTAGTTGTCAGCCGACTGATTACATGTGCATCACTGCACACTGGATCTCTTTAGCAGGGGTAAAGCAAAACATATCTTCAGGTCTTGGCCCTGAAGAAAGTTGTAAGAGCATTCTGCTGCACGCAACAGTGGCCATGTTCGCAATGGAGAAATCACATACAGCTGTAAACATCTTGGAGGAATTTAACAGTAAAGTGTATGAATGGCTGTGACCCAGAGGTCTTAGAATTGGATTTGTTGCCACGGGCAATGGCAGTAACAGTCAAGGCTATATCAGGCCTGTTCTTGGCCCCTTGCATCAACCTGGTGGTGCAAGACTTCCTCAAAAAGGAAGACATAGTCAGCAACATACTGACTACCTGCAGAAGAATCTGCACCCAATTCAGCCATTCTTTTAAAGCCCGGTAGCAGCTGCGGATTATTCAGTTTAATAATAGAGCACCAGTTAAAGCCCTGAAACGGGTGGTGCCAACACGTTGGATCTCCACCTTTCAAATGATGCAACGTCTGTTTGAGCATTACAAAGAGATCAATGGCTATGTCATTCAAATAGGAGGGAATGCAGTTGGGAAAGCAATGACCATGGATGCAGACAAATGGAGCCTAGTCAAATGCCTGGCACAGATGCTATTCCCTTTTGAAATCTTCACGTGGAAAGATAGCAATGAGGACAGTACAATGGGCCAAGCTATCCCATTGCTGCATCTCCTACAAGATCAGGTAAAGAAGGCGTATGAAAGGTTTGCCCCAGCAGGTGTGAATGAAAACACAGAAGCACATGGCTTAGTTGAGAAGTTAGTCCTGCACTTGCCTTCTAAATTAAGGCTGCAACATGACATCATTGAGTCCAAACAGTACATATGTGCCACACTATTTGATCCATGGTACAAAAATATTCAGCCCATTTTCATCCCTTTTTCTGAAGGGCTTGTTTTAAAAGAGGTGGATTGTAGAGCAAGCCAGAGACTTGGAAGAAGAGCGGATGGAACTTCAAGACCAACCCCGCAGTTCTGGGGTGCCGCCTTCAATTTCCAGAGAGGGCAGTCTTGTCTCACAGCAGCTAACAATGCCATCAACCAGAACACCGGCAACAACAGCAAAAGAAAGACCGGACCCAACCTCTGCGTTGTCTTGGTTTCAATTGGCAAAACAGGTAGAGCAAGTGGCAGCACCAATGACCATCCACAGGATGTTCCAGGAGTATCTGGATGATTAAAAGAAGTCTAAATGGATCAAACTCCATTGCTGTATTGGTATGGGAAGATGCACCAATGGCCAAAGCCTAGCAGGCTGGCAATAAAGTATCTAGCTTATCCTGTCACCAGTGTGTCTGCTGAATGTGTGTTCAGTGCAGCTGGTGTGGTCATCACAGCGATAAGGACCATTCTTGCACCTCAAAATATGCAGGGATTGACTATGATCAAAATGAACTAACGTTTTATACCACACAATGACACCTTTCCTTAAACAGCATCACAGGAGGAGGAAGAGGGTGATTGGTCTGAAGTTGAATTAAATGTGTTAGCTGACCAACTTCTGGGTGAACCACCTGAGTTTGAGGATGAACTCTACTTTACAGTTCAAATGCCCCCATAGAACTTTAAAACTTTTCTCGTTGAACTTCGTTTTTCTTTGAAAACTAAATGTCACAAAAATTAGCTTGAGGAACAATATTATTTTGCGTCACATTTATGCTGGCCTACAATTTTTTTATGAGTCACATATATATTGCCAGATTGCAGTTGGACCAGTGTGCATTGAAGAAGCCTCCACAATTCCTACATAACATTGAGGACAATGCCTACCCCCTTTCTCATGCCTATTGCCTAATGTTCATCCCCTTTTGCATCACTTAGTACTAGAACGGCTGCCCCATAAAATCCTTTATGATGTGCTGGACTGCCTGCGAAACCGAATTCCAATGTGTTGCCTGAATCAAAGATGATTGAATACCTAATACCTGAACTAACCATTCTTGCCTTGGATGAGATGAGGTAACTTCAACTATTGCAACAGTAAGTGACTGATTGTGTGACTCATGTGGTGGAAGACACACAGGGAGGGTGTGTGTTGAACTATAATATGGGACATTTCTTGAGATGATTATTGATTTGCATTGTTTGGTGCTTGCGTGATAGGTGCCTATTTTTTTCCCCTGCAAGTGATAATCATCCCTTTCACACTTAGCCAGATTTAAATAATTGCAGGTGTATTCTCCTTTTTTCTCATTCTTCAGACACCAGAACAGTCACTTTAGCTATCAAACAAAAACCTATGCAAAATACTGCAATTCTTTTTCATTATCTACTTGTTCTTCAACAGCAGCGCACTGCACCCCACGTTTATATAGCTTGGGTCCTAGTGATTCATGCTGATGATGACTGGTCCGGTACGGGGTTACTTGGAGGCACTCAGGACTTGAGGAGAATCATCGAAGAGCTCAGGGCAGAACTAGGAGCTCCAGGACTACCTCATCAACAACAAGAATCAAGAAGTTATCGAGTATCGGCTTCAGTTCAAAGGTAAACCAAGAGTCTGAGGTCTACTATTCAGCTATTTGGAATAGAGAGAGGTGTGTTTGTGAAATACTGCTGTGCGTGTGTGTGTGTGTGTGTATTGGACTTGTGGCAAAAGTGAAACTCTGAGCCCCCTCTTGTTTTTTTTTGCTTTCCCTCTAAGTGTTCTTATCTTGATATACTCATCATGAAGCTTACTTTCATTCTGTTCTTCTCCTCAACTCTAAAATACCGTTTCTCTTTCACAATCCACAGGGCTTCTTATACTCTCCTCTCCTTCACAAATGAACGGCGAAAGCTAGCTGAGCTCAACAACACTTCTGCTTACCTACGGGACCAGTGCAGAGAGGCCACAAAGAATAGAGGAATCAGAGGAGATTGCAGACGCACCACCCAATTTGGCAATACGATATCATTTTTCTTTTAACAGTCACAATAAATAAAAGAAGGGGGAGGGTGGAATCACTCCCTAACCAAGAAGACAGAACATTTGGATTTACGGTAGATTGGGTCTAAGGGGCAGAAGAACGGTTTGCACTACAGGTATCTGTACTCTGTCATACTCGTGCCGTTGTTTCCTTCTAACAACAGATTGATGGGGAATGATGTGCTACTAGTTATTTCCCAGATGAATATTGGCCTTGTGTTGTAGTGTTTGTGTTTCTCAAACCTTTCCCCAAATCCCATTACCCATCCATTCCTCAAACCCGTAACCCTCTTCTCCCGAGATGTGTGATTTATTGAGCTGTAGCTTAAATTACACCATCAATGCATCACACACTTGGTGGGCTGTATGTGGTGAAAACAACATCAACTTACTGTAGAATCTTCAAAGCAGTAGTCCACACCAGCCCATTACCAATCCGTGCATTAAAAATGATCCATGTTTTTTTAGATATAGAATGAAGAACATGAGTCGTCAGCATCGTCATCGTTAAGGCCTTGTATTGCCTGACTGTAAAAGCCTAACCTAAGCTTGTCGACTGACTTGACTCCAGAATTTGAGTCCATTTTGATAACTTGTGGATTTCACAAATAATACTGCTACATCCATATTAGCAAAAACTTACTAGCATTGCTATTTTGTCTATGTTAGCACAATCAGGCATTCTCATTGTGTCATAATCATCATCACATACTACTCAGGTGATGCCAATTGTTTTTTAAACCTTGATAAATATATATAGCCCACTTACTCAGTCTTTCTACTTCCATTTAGTTGCCTACGTTGGATAATCATCAATCAATCATTTAGAACCATCCTGCATTAGAGCTCAGCTTGGAGGAACTCGAAGTGGGACCTCGCTTGTGAAGTTATGATGCCTCCCCTGTTATTGCTGTATGCATATTATTCAGGTAAGACAACTAGTATGGATGTAATTTAATTTAGTAAGAAATAAATCTAATCCTACTGTTTTTTATCTAGATATTTCAGAGCCTCGGCACAATAGAGCCTAGGTCATCTCATCATGGCAGCATTCTCCATAATGGTTAAGATAGTTAGAGAAGTATAAGCCTAGACTCTATAACTAAGTGCTACGATATTTCTAGTCTTAAGTTACAACAAGCATATAAACAGGCTTCGTAAAACTACTTGAAGGCAGCAGTGCAAAGTAAAAGTAAAAAACGACTTCAAGCATGAATTTAGATGATACAAATATTTCTTCCTTTATTTATTTACAAAGCAACCCACCTTCTCTACACAAACAACAGGCCCACCCCTCTCCCCAACAAAACTGACCCAAGCCTCAAAACTCAAAATGTTCATCAAAGTCTCTAGAGTGTCACGCCCAACTTCCTACCCACCCTCTCTGCCCAGTCCCATCAAATAAAAAAGCGCTCCCACCCAAAAAAATATTTGAAAAAGGGCCAGAAGAGGGCATTATGGATGTCAGTCTGGAACTGGTCTATGCTCTGCTTCATCTTGGTGAGCCGGCCCTCGATACTGTCCAGCTGCTGCAGGATGCGTTGCAGCAATGGCCTGTTGCCATTCTGGTGGGGGGTGGCAGCTATTGGGTGATGGCTTCGCTGGCGGTGTGTTGGCTGGGAGGTTGGAGGCTAAGGGGGGCCGGCTGTACTGGGACCCGGGCGCTGAGCATTAATCACCTCCTCCTCTTCTTCCAACCTCTGCTGACACAAATGGGCCGCTCTCTCCTGCCTGTTGGGTGGTATGGCTGGCCTCGCAGGAGCAGCTACATTGAGAAAAACAAAAACACAAATTGTAAATAATGCTCATTGCAAACACTTTTTTAAAATAACAGCGTGGTACAGTATCAGTGCATTGCTGCTCCTCTTGGGCCATTGGAATTTACTTGATGTGATGATTAAGTTAAGGAGAATCACAAGGCCAGTTTTATGTTTTCTTTTACCCACACATGTTGCACAACATAAAAAAGCTGTGACTGTGTGTCAGAAAAGTACCAGGCAGATTGGCAGAGATAACATCACAGGATTAGATACAGTGATTGGATTATGTTTTTCTTCTAAAGGCTTTCAATTAACTACAATAAACAGAGTCATACTCTTTGAGTTGAAAAATAAATGATTTCTTATTGATGAGTATGGCATTATGCACTATTAAGGAGTACAAGTTGTGTGTAGTGCTAAAATAATGAAGCCATGCTCATTGCTAGCCAGCATCTCTGCTAGTTTGCTACTGGCTGCAGCTCTAGTTGACAATTAACTAATTCCAATGGCCCTGCACTACACCAAATGCATTTCTTTTCCTACACTGGCTCCAAATAAGATACTACGTAAGTCACAAACCTCATGTATGAAATGCGGATATTAATATATTATCCTGTCTGATGTAAGTAGATGTTGAGGAAAACAAATGTAATGGACTGCACTGCAGGTAAAGGAATGGATTATATAGATTTTATTTGGCACATTCAACACTGTGTATCCCATATTCCAAACTTGTTCTCAAATCATGCATTTACTCCCACTTTACTCTGTGGCCTCGCCCACCACCACATTTATCAACAAATTCATGTGCTGGGCAAGAACCAAGGAAAGGAAACTTGATTTTCTCCACTGCAGGGGGTAGGGTAGAGATTTTTATATTTATAATAGAGGGGCCACTACACTAATCATCGATTCATCATCATCTTCGCCTTACTCCCTGGTGGTTCAATTCACAAGGGAAAAATCTGAGCAAGTGTAAATTAATCTGTTATTGGAAACCATGATTTATGTTCTGGAATCACTTCACATGGGTATCTCATGATTAAATGTGGCACATGCCAATAGCCCACCCACCCTTTCACTCATATACCATTTCCTTTTTTTCGGTTGCCTTCTGTTCTTTCATGCCTCCCTCAAGCTATCAAAGCGCATTATGTGAGATTTTGCTGCATTTACAGATAGAAGAGTCCTTAATAACTCAACCACCATTGTGGCTGGTAAAGCTGGAGGGGAAGTTCACTTCATATTAGTTTTTAATGACAACGATGAGTGATGCTATGGCATTATCTAGTGAGCATAGTAATTACAAGAAATATGTGACGTACCAGTGCCCGTCCCTGCTGCCGCTTCTCCCCCAGCAAGAACTGAGCCACTGCTGTCTTCTCCTGCTGTGTAACTGGAGCCAGCATCACCGATGTTCTGTGTGTCTAGAATATAAAACATTACATATAATTTAGATCCCAGACACACAACCCCAAATACAACAGCAATGCAGCACTACAGCTGAATTAGAACCTATCTTCTAAATATCACTCTGTGCATTTGAATTGTTGGCTCAAAAAGTTAGACAAGACAGGCATGGAATAATGCTGAATGAAAAACCTATGGGGTTGGGTGGCAAATGTAACGCGAGTGGGACATCTTACTTTTTTTTCCAGCCTTGCTGCACTGTCATTAGAAACTGGTGGTGTACTGCAATGATAAATAAACAAGTCTGTAGCACACTACACTGAGGGGGTGGGGGTGTGGTCCATGATGACCATGGCCACTGCCTCGTGAACTGATTCAGAGCTAGGCATACACAGGAAAAGAAAAGCAAACAGGGTGATTTTTTTTATTTAAAATTCTAGCTTACTTGGGCATGCTATTGGAATATTCACAAATCACGATAGATAGCACCAACATTCTAATAGATAAAATATACCTCAAGATTTTATGGTCGGTTCTATCCTAAGAAGTCCACGACAATCATATAAAGAATTTCTGGGATCTGTAGAACCCTCATCAGTGGCGTTGGTGGTTGGTGCCGGCTGACCAGCTTGCCCTGGTCCCTCTTCTTCCCCTTGGGTGCTTATGAAAGAAATAAAGAAGATAAATAAAAATTGTTCAGTGATTCTAGTGAATAACCTCCACAAAATGTTTTATGAAAAGCAAACACAGTCGCTAAAACAGATCACCTATAGTACTACTATTTTTTTTCGACTTGAGTCTATCGTTAAATCCATATCACAAATCTCCTTAACAAAAACTACATATTGCAGTTAATAATCTTTGATTGTATTCAATTCCCATTTCTCAACACCCTTGATGATCCAACTCACTCTCCTTTTTTTGTTATGCATAGATGCATACTTCACATCATCACGGTGAATTCAATTAAATAAATAACCTGGAAATGTATGACCTACATAAACAAACACACAGAGAGAACTTTCTACTCGGTGATTCAATAAAATGACTGGCCTTTCTTTATTAATCAGCCAAAGCGAGCACCTGCGGAATTCGATTAGGTAGCGGCACCTGCCTTACCAAAACTAGAAGCTGGATCACACAATAATAATAATATACCAGCGTAAACATTACTAAACACAAAACTTACCACTGAATGTGTGCAGCATGCTATTCGGATTTCTTTTTTTAGCATTGTAGAGCACAAACACAATAAATAATTAATACTCACAAGCCCCGGAATCTCAACGTTGAGCAGGTCCTGCTCCCTGTCAAGAATGACGGCCCAGCAGTGCCTCATCTGCTGGACGGTGTGCCAAACCTCACTGTGGAGACGCATACACTGGCCCACCGTCCCCCAGCGCCGCCGACGCTCTTGCAGAGAGTAGACGCTACCAGGCCTTCTGCCAGCATAAAGGGGAGGTGGTGCAGCACAAAAAGAACTAATGCAGCCACCTCCTCCTCTCCAAAGATCGCCCAGGGCTGCACACCTGGGCAGCAGCACTGCCCACATGGATGGAGGGGGGAAATAAACTAAGTCAAACAGTCACAAAAACATACATAAAATATACAAACACAAATATGCACACTATTGTAAAAAGTAAAAATTAGTGGTAGAAAAGTAATACAGGAGGAGGATAACAAAGATTAGCAAGAGATTAAAAAATTGGCTGGGCCCATGCAGACCGTGTGGTGCTGTTTTTTTTTTTTCTTTTTATTAATTTCAAACACAAACAGCCCCCACAAAAATGACTGTACATGTACATGGTCAGCAAGTCCTGAATAGCTATCAGGATAACCAAAACAATAATTCCTACGGCATAACCGCTCAATGAAGGTACTATCTCAAAATTCCACGAGACATCCCCTCAAGTTATACCCTCTAACAACACCGAATTTCAACAGGAAACAATGCAATCATACAATAATGCCCCATGTTCCAGTTACATTCGTAAATCGCCTCCCAACTTCCTTGCCCAGTTCCCACCCACCCTCCCACCGGCGCGTCAGCCCCAAAATTGCGTGTAGTAGAGTGTTAAGTTCATTCAGCTACGTGGAACATCTTGGCTTCCCAAAGTGCTGCTGGAATAGGTGTAGCGACCAATGTGGATGTGCAGGGACTAAGCGCCGCGCCTCCCATCCCGAGGGCAGGTATGCATTCCCTAGTCCTCGTCCTCAGTCAAGACCCCTCCCTCTGATTCAGACCCCACCTCCGGTTCCTTCAGGTCAGCCACAAGGGCCTCCCACGCTCGCGCTTCCTCCAGTGCTTTGTCATTGTGAGACCTATGTGCCTGCTGCAAACAAATTGTGCTCTCGCTGGTTGCCCATAGAAGCAATGTAGCCCTCCACCTAGGGAAGCTGGGCCCCACCGCCGCCTTCCAATGGGAGGTAATATCTCTCTTGGCAAGCAACAATCCCAAATCTAAGAATTTATTCGTCAGTTTCGTTTTACTGGTATGTGGGAACCAATGTAACAGGCAAGCCCCCTTATCTACAGCAATCTGTCGTCCAGTCACCCTGCAAAGCAGCTCTACCACCTCCTCCCAGTACGTGCCCAAGTGCTGACAATCCCAAAGCATATGCATCAGGTCCGCGTCTTGCAGCGAGCATCTGGGGCACCTTGCTGTGTCTACCTGAAAATACTGATTGATTTTCGCTGGTGTAAGGTACGCTCTATGTAAAATGAAAAAATGGACCAATTGGAACCTGGCATTTCTATTCCCCTTCCATGCCCTCCGAAGGATGTGCGACCAGTCAGTATCAGATATCTGCTTTCCTACATCCGCTGCCCACTTCTCTCGTAGTCTTTGTAAGGGGGCTAGCCCCTCTCCAACCATACGTCTATACAGACAGGTAATCACCTTATAAGTGCCCGCTGCCATAACTACATATTGACATGCTTCACTAACTGGTGGTTCCGAATGGCCCATGCCCCAGTACTTCTGAATGGCTGCGACTAGAGCGGCATGTAATAAAAAAATGGCCCTGTGTAAGCCCAAAGCTCTCTTGTATCGCATTGTAAGGCAATAATACTCCATCTCCAAACAGATCCCCCACCACCTGCAGCCCTAAGCTGTCCCACTCCGCAAGCACCGACCAGTCCCCCCATGTGGCAGGGCCGTACACATCCCCAGTGGTATCTCCGGGGCGTAGGGGCAGCGCACCCCAATCCTTTTGTGATAACGCTTCCAACAATATCTCAATGTGCTTTCCTCAATCGTAAGGTCAGCCACCCGTAGCCGCTGCTGCAATATCACATACTATAAGATATGTCTCGGCACATCCGGCTCAGCATCCCGCTCTGGCCCACGGAATTCCTGTGCCACCGCTTGAGTGAGGCCCTGGAACTGCGCGGCTAAATAGTACAGCTCAAAGTCAGAAGCTGCGAGGCCCCCCTCATCCCTTGGCCGCATCAGTGTGTCCAATGATACTCTGCGCCTTCCTGTCCCCCAAATAAAACCTCCCACCGCAGAGCGGAGCTGTCGGAAGAGTGCCAATGGTATTCGTACAGGCAAAGTGCAGAAGAAATAGAGCAGGCGGGGAAGTGCCACCATTTTCAGCAATGCTACTTGACCCGCCACCGACAGTGGCAAGGTGCCCCAAAACTGCATACTACTTCTAAGACTTCTCACTGCTCTGCCTATATTACCCTCAAGCAGTTCCTCCTGAGTATGGTATATCCTTGTCCCCAAGTATGGGAGGCACATGTACTCCCATGTTACATCCATCAAGCGCACGGGTGGGGTACTCGCCCTGACCACCGGGAACTAGCAAGTCTTTGCCCAGTTTACTCGCAATCCTGAGATTTCCCCAAAGTGGTGGAGCAAGTCCTGAGCCCCTTCGAGCTCCTTTCCCGCGTTCCTCAAAAAGAGCAATAGGTCGTCCGCATACAGCGAAATGTAGTGCAGACGCCCCCCACTCCTCAGACCCTGGAACTCCCTCCCTCTTCGCGCGCGCGCCGCTAAAGGCTCAATGGCAAGGGCAAACAACAACGCGGAGAGTGGGCAACCCTGTCTGGTGCCGCGCCTGACCGGATACGAAGAGGAGACCACCCCAGCCACTCGCACCCTAGCACTTGCAGAAGCATACAGAATACCAGTCCACCGGATATAGCCCTCTCCAAGCCCGAAGGCTCTCATGACTGCAAATAGGTAAGGACATTCCAAGCTGTCAAACGCCTTAGCGATGTCCACCGACAGGACTACGGCCATGTCCTCTGCACCATACTCCCCGCTCAAAATGCGTATCAACCTACGTATACTTCCAGCGGTGTTCCGTGTAGGAATAAAACCGGATTGATCCGGGTGTATCAATCGGATCATAAGGGGAAGGAGTCTAGTAGCCAGCACCAGACTCAAAATCTTATAGTCAGTGGTAAGCATTGACAATGGCCGATATGCCACCGGGTCCGTGGGGTCTTTCCCTGGCTTAAGGAGTGGAATAATTATGGCCTCCCTAGTGGAGAGCGGCAACATTCCCACTCGCTGCGCCTCCTTATACATGGACAGCAGTCTAGGGGCCAACACGTCCACGTAAGCCGAATAAAACTCAATAGGCAGCCCATCACTCCCCAGGGTTTTATTACGCGCCATCTGCTTAATGGTGCAACGAATTTCGGGAATCGAGATATCCCGTCCCAGGGAATCGGCTGCTCCTTCTCCACCACAGGTAGTTCTAAGTCCTCCAAGAACTCTTGCACATCTCCCTCCCCTGTCCTCAAGTGACTCGTATAGAGGGCGGCATAAAAGGACCAAAACCGATCAGTTATTTGGTGTTGCATACATTCCATCACCCGGGATTCAGAGGCCAGAGCCAAAATAGGGACACACCTGGGGAGGGGATTGGCCAGCCACGCCAACAGGGTGCCCACCTTATCACGCTCAGCATGCGCACGGGCCAAATAAGCTCTATAATCAAAGCACCGCAGGCACTCCGCCACCACTGCTACAGCTTCCTTCCGGATTTGGACCACGTCTTGTCCCACCTAACCAGCAGAATAGTCTCGCTCAGCTACCCTAAGGGAGGTCTCAGCCTCCTCTATTTCACCTAGCAGTAACCTCCGCACCCCCACTTGCTTAGTAATACAAAACCCCCGGGTCACTACCTTAAAAGCGTCCCCCTCTAGGGCCCTTGTCGTTGCCGTGCCTTCGTTTTCAGTAAAATACCTCTCAATCCCCTCGCTCAAATCGGCTCGGAAGATCGGGTCCTCCAGTAACTCTGGGCGCAAGCGCCACGTCGGGATAGCAGACCGCTCCATGGCCCAACAGAAGCTCACCAACAATGGGTTTTGGTCCGAGACAGTGCAAGATAAATATTCGCTATTGACTACCATAGCTACCAATCCCGGACTGCATAGCACCACATCGAGCCTCACGTGCAGATCATGCAAAGTGGAGTAAAAAGAATAATCCTCTCAACCAGGTGTTGAGCCCGCCAGACATCTATAATCCCCCAATGTTCCTGCCACTGGGCCCTGACCTTCGCTAACTTATGGATTGGGGCACCAGCCAACGGGGGTTGGGACCTGTCTAACATCACATCCACTACAGAGTTGAAATCTCCCCCCAGCATCACTGGATTCATGAAACAAGACACCAGGGCCTCAGATAAGCGCTCAAAAAAGGACGCCTGCTCCACATTAGGGGCATAAACACTACAAAGAGTCACCTCCCGGCCATGCAGTCGCCCCCTCACTGCCACAAACCGGCCCTCTGAGTCTGTCAACTGTTCAGTCATTTGAAAAGGAACCCCGGCTCTCACCCAGAGCAATACTCCCCGCGCAAATGCTGAGTAAGTGGTGTAATAAAGCTGACCTCGCCACCTACGCTGCAGCGCCAACCCTTCCGCTTTAGTTAGATGTGTTTCTTGTAACAACGCTATCTGCACACCCCTACGGACCAAATAAGAATGAACTTTATATCGACGTTGCATAGAGTGCAGTTCCCGCACATTCCAGGTCATACATTTCACATCAGGTAACGGTCCCATACTGCAAAGACCAATGAATACACCAACACTCCTCACTACTCAGTAGCCGCGCCGGCCAGCACCCCCCAACACCCCCCTCCCCAACCTGTAACAGTCCCTACCCCCACAATACCATCCATCCCCCCAAGAACAGGCACTAACATAGTGAATCCCATCCAAACTAGCCTAACAATCACACAAAAGCAAGGCTTATCTAACTAGGAACCATCCGGTGGGGGTCGGCTAGAGCTCAGCAAATATCCCACTAATAGTCAATACAGCGCCCAATCCCCGCCCCAGAAATCCCAGAAATCTATAACCACCAAATATCCCGCCCATAGCCACATCTCCCTCAATAATATAGATCCCACTTCAAGACAACCAAATCAGAAACAATCCAGGGCAGCAGACAACTAACCCTCCCCAACAGCCCCGCACAGCAAACAGGCACAACTATTTATTTCCCCCCATCACCTCCCACAATTTCTACTCATCCAATAGTGCGTCTGCTGTTCCTGGGGTAACCAGCGGCAGGCGTGTACTGTCCGACGCTGTAGAATCCGCCTCAGACTGACCCCTGTCAGTGTCCGGGCACGATCGCCCCGATAGGAGCAACAACTGTTCACCAGAGATCACCGTCACCGCTTTCAGCGCTTCTTTGCGCTCCAGGTCTGTTTGGGAGGTAGATGGCTTCCGCACGCCTCTCCTGCAGTGCCGTATTTGTTGCGATCTGCGGGGCTGTGAGTCCGTAGGTCCTTCCTGTTCCCCCCACTTCAGCCCATCCTCGCCAGCTCTGTAGGTTTCCAGCCAATCCCACGCATCTTCCGGCATATCATGAAAGTGGGTTTTCCCATCTCGGATCGTCCGCAATTTAGCCGGGAAGAACAGGGAGTACTGGATCCCCTCCGCCCGTAGTTCCTTCTTGACCGTCTGAAAGGACGTGCGATGCCGTTGAGTGTCAAAGGAATAGTCGGGGAACAAGTTGACCTCACTGTTATCAACCTGAAATGGGCCATTTGTACGCGCTTTCCTGAGAAGCAAGTCTCTGTCCCTAAAATTCAACAGGCACGCCACCACCGGCCAGGGTGGCCGACCCTGCTGCGGCGGCCTCACAGGAACTCGGTGTGCACGTTCCAGGGTATAGAAAGCCGATAGACCCTCGGGGGCAACCACCGTCCGCAGCCAGTCTTCCAGATAGCTCACCATATCCGACCCCTCAATTTGCTCTGGCAGGCCCACCACACGGATGTTGTTCCGCTGGTTCCGTCCTTCGGCATCTTCAGCTCGCCGTTCGAGTACCGCAAGCCGATCCAACGCTCCTTTGATCCTCGCAGCCAGTGCCGTTTGCGCAGGTGCGACCTCTTGGACGGTGTCCTCCACAGTTTTAACCCTGTCGGACCGTTTTGAGTGATCGGCTCGCAGGAGGCCCAGCCCTGCTGCCACCTGCACAATGTCCTGCTGCAGAGCAGTGCGGGAATCCGCTATAGCTAGGAGGATCTGATCGAGTTGCTGCTGCAGTCCCTGGTCACGAGAGGCAGCATCTGGCCTCTGCTTAGCCTGGGGTGGGGAGTCAGCATCAGAGGGTGGGAATTCATCATCTTTCCTCGCTCTGGGCTTGCCCATGGTGCCGATTGCAGGTAATCACTCTCTGGGTTGGTGTCGGCGAGGCACAGGAAGAACTACAGGCAGTAGGCCAGGCCCGTCCACAATTCCAATTAGGTATTCCAACAACCCCCTGCTCCACAAGCCGCCCACTACAGAACCAAGTCCATCCAGGCAGTGCAACAGCAGCAGGTCCCGCAACTAAGTGGGCCCCCAAGGCCAGGGGCTGCGTCACCCCCTCCAATTCTCTACTTAGGGTCTCTACACGCCGCCGCAGTCCCTCATCGCCGCTGCGGAGTAAAACTCCGTCTCCAGTAGAGTCTCCAGTGCGCTCCGGCTCTTCAGGCGCTACAGTGTCCAGCACCACCGGCGTAGCCCATCCGTGGGTCCACCCCTTTGGGCCTCCCTGGCCGGTCCTTCAGCCTCCCGGCAGTCCGCAGCAGCCCCGGGCCAGGCCGCCCGCACTTCCCCGCAGCGTTGATCCCCTTAAGCCCGGGTCGGCATTCCTCCCCACTTGACCACCAGGCTCCACAGCGGCCCAACCGCCACCGGCCGCCGCCGCACCAGCCCGCGCCCCCGCTCCCCGGGGCCTCCAGTTGTCTCTTCAGGCCGCCTCGCAGTTGTCTTAGGGAGGGGGGAGGGTTACCCCCCTCCGGAGCCTCCCCCATCACCACCCAGGCACCAACAGCTCCCTCGTAGGCTCCGCCGGCATCAGGGGCCCCAGCCCCGCAAATAGCCTCCCAGCACGCTCCGCTGTGTTCAGCTCCCACTGGGCTGCCACTGAATGGAGGTCGCCCCACCGTAGCTCCACCTCTAGCGGTCACCACTCTCCCCACTAGAGTACCTTGGGCGCCCCCCTCGCTGCGGGCCACCCCGCCGTCCAGGCACAATCCGTCACTCAGCCGTCTTCACCGGGCCTGAGCCCGCAGCAACCCAGGTCACCTCCTCTCTCCACCACGACGTGCGACCGCGCTGTGCAGCCCCGCAGCCAGGTTCGCTACGCTCCACCGGGCCTTCACCCCTCCGAGGCACCCTCCGCACCTCAGTACTCATGTGCCGCTTCCGCCGTCCGAGCAGGGCCGTGCCGCCTCTCCGCCGGACCACAATCCGCAGAAGCCGTCACTCGCGGCGCCGTCTCAGGGCCGCTCCGGTCCGCGGCGCTGCCATTTTGAGGCCGCCAGCAGTCTTCGTACCGGCCTCAAGTTTCACTCCGGTTTCGGCTGTGCACCTCCGCGAGGGTCAAAAACGCATCAGTGCTTCTCCCCCCTGCTTCGCCCAACCCTGGTTGGCATGGGGGGGGTCCGGGGGTCAAGTAGTCAGGATAACTGCGGGGCTCATGAGCGGGGCTCGGCGCTCACTCGTCTCCTCGCCTCGGCATCCAAGCCACGCCCCCCAGACCGTGTGGTGCTGTTTGCGTGTGATTTAGAATGTGAGCACACTGCAGGATTGAATAGCACCGTTCCCGGACGATTTTGGAGCACACGTAAGCCCTCCACATTCCCAACACGAACAGGTGGGCCTTCCATACGCGGAACTCCGCATAGCGTGGCAGCATCTTTTTGTGACTCCGCGGAGTTCTGCATACTTCGCCCAGGCTTAACCCTAAGCCCACTTTCCACAGTCTAGGACTGAGGTGACACCACTTGCCAGAGTAGACTCAGAAAAGCTAGAGTCCAGGTGCATATGCAAGGTTGTTGGAAGCATGTTGTGTCCCTGAGACTTCAGATCAGGATGCCAGCCAACTAGCCTCTGTTGTCATTCTGGGTTCTGGGTTTTTGGTTCAAGTGATAATGATCCAGTCCTTCTCACCCAGGCAGGAGGCAGCAGACAGCAGTTCAGCCCAGCAAAGTAGGAGCCCAGCAGAGCATAGTCTAGCAAAGTGTTAGTCCTTCAGCAGCAGCGTAGTCATTCCTCCTGGCAGAGTATCCACAGGTCTAGAAGTTTACTGAAGTGGAGGTGTCTGAGGTCTGGAATTTATATCCAGTGGTGCCTTAGAAGTGGGTGAGAAGCTTCTCGATGTTTTCATTTGAAATCCCCAGGCATCCTCCCTCCCCTGCCCTGGCTCTAGACTAACTGCGGGGGGTATTTATCCCCTTGTGTGGAGGCAGGACATAGCCTATTCAGGATGTAAGCGGGTGTGTGCCCATCTTCTCTACCCGATACTACCAGTGATGGCCCATCCAGGCACTAAGCTCCCTATTGTGTGTGACAATCTAGGAGGTATACACAAAGCCAAACTATCAGCTACACCCAGTCATGTGACCAGCAACAAGCTACAGGCACTCTAAGGAGGGAAAATGGCAACTTTTTAAAAGTGGCATTTTCAAAAAGGCAATTGAAATCTGACTGCACCATAAGTAAGGATTTTTAAAAAACGCTAAACATGAACTGGTGATCTCTTCCCATTTTGAAATTACACTGATAAAATGTAATAAGGCAACTTCAATGTTACGCTATGGGAGAGATAAGCCTTGCAGTAGTGAAAAACGAATTTAAGAGTTTTTCACTACCAGGACAAGTAAAACATAAAAGTACATGTTCTCCTTTTCAAATACATTGCACCCACCCTCTGAGCAGTCCAGGGCTTACCCTAGGGGTGAATTATATATATTTAAAAGACAGGTTTATTTTGCCAAATGGAAATTGCAGTTTAAAACTGCACACACAGGCTCCGCAATGGTAGGCCTGAGACATGTTTTAAGGCCTACTAAAGCGGGTGGTACAGTCAGTGCTGCGGCCCACTAGTAGGATTTAATTTACAGGCCCTGGGCGCATGTAGTACTACTTTAAATAGATATTAATTAGTAAACTAAATATGCCAATTGTGCATAAGCCAGTATTGCAGTGTTTAGAGGAGAGAGCACAAGCATGTTAGCACTGGTAAGCAGTTGTAGAGTCCTAATGCCAGCAAAAACAAGATCAATTAATCAATGTGTATTTGTAGAGCACAGCTATTCACCCCCAAGGGTTTCCAGGAGCTATGTTGATGGGCTCGGCTGGAAAGCCAGGTCTTGAGTCACTTCCTGAATTCCTCCAGAGAGGGCTTTGGCTGGAGGTGTAAGGGAAGGTCATCCCAGAACTTGGCAGTGAGGTAGGAGAAGGGAATGCCTCAGCTGAAGCTTCAGCAGATGTATGATGTCTGTGCGAGGGAGGCAGAGTGAAGGTCTCTGGAAGGTTGGTGCAAGTTCAGGTGGTGATTGATGTATGCTGGTCTTTGGTCGTGAAGGGCTTTTTAGGCATGTGTCAGCATCTTTAATTGGCATGTTTTCTGAATGGTTAGCCAGTGCAGGTTTCTGAGGTAGGGATGATGTGGGTCAGTTTGGGCAGGTTTAGGTTGAATATGGCCTTGAAGTCCTGTATCGTCTGGATTCTCTTCATGAGTTGGGAGGTGTCTCCTGCGTACAGTGCGTTTCCATAGTCAAGCCAGCTAGTGACTGGCGCTTGAGGGATGGTTTTCTTGGTGCTGGCGAAGAGCCATTTGAAGATCCTAACGAGCATGTGGCAAGTGTGGAAGCAGGCAGCAGACACTGTGTAGATCTGTCGCTTCATGGTGAGTTTACTGTCCTGGATGACGCTGAGGTTGTGGGCGTTGTCTGTTGGGCAAAGAGTAGGGCTCATCCCACGGGGAGACATTGTTCCCAAAGATCAGCACTTCGGTCTTGTTAGTTTTTAGCTTCAGGCAGTTAGTCTTCTTCCAGTCCGTGATGTTTGTCATGCAGTTATGGAAGTTGGTCTCTATGGTGGCGGGGTCTGCTGAGAGCAAGAGGATGAGCTGGGTGTCATCGCATTAAGATATGATGTTGAGGTTGTGGGTTCTGACGATGTTGGCCAGGAGCATCATGTATGTGTTGAAGAGAGTGAGCTGAGCGATGAACCTTGAGGGACGCTGTAGATGGTGCTCTTTGGTTTTAAGATGAAGGGTCGCAGGCATATTCTCTGGGTTCGTCCTATGACGAAGGATGCAATCCCTATACAGACGTCACCCAGTATCCTGATGTGGTGAAGTCTCTTGATGAGTGTGTGGTGGGAAATGGTGTCAAAAGCTGATGAGAGGTTTAGGAGGATCAGAGCCACAGGTTCTCCTCTGTCTAGGAGGGTGCAGATGTCATCGGTGGTAGTAATCAGGGTAGTCTTGGTGCTGCGGTTGGCACGGAAACCGGATTGAGAGGAATCGAGTAGGCTATTACTCTCCAGGTGTTCGGTGAGTTTACGATTAATAGCCTTCTCAAGAAACTTGGTGGGGAATGGAAGCAGCGAGATGGGGCTGTAGTTCTTGAGTTCGCTGGGGTCAGTAGGGGTTTCTTGAGGAGGGGTCTGACTTCTGCTTGTTTCCATGCATCAGGTAAGGTGGCTGTGGTGATGGATGCATTGAGAATGATGTTGAGTTGGCAAATGATTTCCTTGCTTCCGAGGTTGAAGATGTAATGGGGCAGGGATCCCCGGGTACTCATGATTGGATGGAGTTCATGATGGCTATTGTGTTCTGGGTGGTGTGATGTTCCCATGTGGTGAACAGATGGTCGGGTGGGGCGTCCATTGGTGTGGGGAGGCTGCTGGGTTCAGTGGATTGGGTTTCGAAGTTTCTCTAGATGGCAGATATTTTGTTGTGTAAATAGTTCTTTAGCGTGTTACAGAGTTCCTGGGAAGGGACTTTTGGTAATGCCACCTCCTTGTTTGTTGGTGCAATCCTGGTACGTCAACTTGTAGCCATTGGACATTGCAGTGGCGATGTCAGGGGCAGAGGAGAGGTATGCCTTGTCTGTGTGATAAAAATCACCTCAGGAGCAAGGGTAGTGATTGTGTCCCTGATTTTGATGGTGTATTTGCAGATGGGTTGGTGTTGAGCAGGAGGCATCAAAGTGGTTCCGGGCGGTCAGTGAAGTGGGAGTGTCATGGGTTTCTGTAAGAGTAGGAGGTCCTGAGTTGCAGGTGAAGAGACAACATTGGCAGGTGAACAGTCGTACTGTTGAATGAGGAGAAGCAAGGCAGAAGTTGTTGCAGCCTCCAAGGTCTAGGGCTCAGAGTTCTGCGGAGGAATATCTGTGGGTAACCGGAGGGCCAGGGTTCCTGGTGCTAGGAATGATCCAGGCGCAGATGGGCGCAGACTGGCTTGCCATTGGCTTGCCAGAAGTGTGCCCCTGTGCACGTCTGCAACACGATCAGCACAAAAATGGAGAATGAAGGCAAAAGTTGGGCAGAAGACCACCATAAGGCTGACAGGTCCAACAGTAAGGTAGCTTTGCTTAGTGAGATGTCGTTTTTGATTTTTCCAAGACCAGCCCTGAGTTGATATTTTTTAACAGATGGTCTAGAGAATGGATTTAATTGGGGCCTGTGCCTCCTCAAAGTTAGTGTGACGAGGAGAAATGTTTTATTTTTCCTTGTCTTTCCCATTATACATGTGTGCTTCTTAGTGCAGCACACATACAAAGTGGAAAAAAACCTTAAAGCATAGTTTGTTTCCCCTTCTACGACACAACAGGCTCCCTTCAATGAAGACATCCTTTTACTATGATACAAGGTTGTCAGCATTGGGGCATGGCAGCCAAATGTGCTCTAGAGAAGGGAGAGAGCCGAACAGCACCACATCTTAGTAGATATAGGCACTGTTCTGCTGTCTCCTATTCTCGCAACACAGCTCAGCAACTTTATTTGCTGTCCTGAGTTGGGTGAACTGAGCCCAAGTTCATGCTAATTAATGCCCCAGTATACAAAAGGAGGATATTTAATTCCAATTTATTAGCAATATACTTATTGACCTTACCCAATCCCATGCCTGTGCCCACTAGCCAGATTTTATATATTTTCTATTCTCCTTATGCACTGTATGTAGAGGTTTTAGTTTGGTTTCTCTCACTACTCAGGTGTTCCTCAGTTTACATGTTTCAGAATTCGATATGTGTGCTGTAGTCCACCATGTATATAGGCACAACTTACCGAAAAGTTTATCTGAAAAAAAAATACAAATGGTCTGCATTTGAAACAATGCTGTTGTGTATTTCATACTTTTGACAGCTCCTGTGTGCCGGGTATGGGTCGAAACACGAGTTGAATGAATAGGAGTTTACTCATTGATCTTTTCGTTAATTGAAATGTTGTATTCTTCATTATTTAGCAATTTTCTTATCGGTATTACCTTATTTGGGAGTTGCATATAAATATTCAACAATTGTGAACCTACAGGGAATGAGTGTGTCTCACCCAGAACAGATGCACACACACACACACACACACATCGTACAAAAACTTGGAGAGTTTTTAAATAAGATTACTGCTTTAAAGTGCATGAGTCGGAATACTGAACCCTCTATATTCATACCAACCATATTAAATAAAATCCTTTACCAGAAAAAAAATATTATAATTTCTTCATTATTGTTTCTCTGACCGCTTGAAGGATCTCATCCAGCGGTCCTTTCAAATCAATAGAACCATTGCCTATAGTGAGTTTTTTAATTCCAGTAAAGGTGGTGGGCACCTTAGCATTGTCTATGCGAAAGTTTCTCAAAACATTTTATGCAGGGGGCGTGGCTGAATCACCCACAAGATGGCCAGGGGCTACTGAATCTAGGCTTCGCCCAGAGACATCTCTCTCCTTTTTTCGTGTTGGCAGGCTGTTGCCGGGAGTTTAATCGAGCGGCATCTAGAGGTGAATGCGGGGGAACCAGGTATTTCCAGTTTTACGCTCTGTCTGAGCGTTTTCTCCCTTTTTTTTTCCCCTCGCGTCCTTCACCTCATGATTGGTAGTTGCTGCCAACATTTTGAGTATCTTGGAGCGATAGTGCTGTGCTGCACTTCAGTTCTTGCTACTCCCTGGCTGTTTTATTCTTTTATTCGAAAGGCAGGCACTTTTGTTTCTTCTTTTTGAAATGAGGTTTCCCATTTGCTAGATAGCAATATGCCATGGAAAAACTTGCTTCAGGGACTTTGTTGATGCCTGAATGTGGTGTATCTTCACGATCTGCTTTTTGCCATGTATTAAGGCTTGCTTTGGTCACCCTTTGCATGATTTATTGGGGCATATCTGGAAACAAACATTGATGTGTTTCTTTTGTCGCCTTTGCAGACCCTTAAGTGCTTGATGTCTACCATCTCCTCTGACTGGTCTCCTTTCCTATGAAACATATTATCACAGCTCACCAGAAGGTCTCTGTGTCCTCTGGGGTGAAATCTTCCTCTCGTAAGGAGACTGGAGCATCTACTAAACGGCAGACAAAGGAACCTGCCTATCCCTCTCAAAGACCTTATGGAGGAAATAAAATTAATGAAACCCTTTTTCATGGAGACTAAGACTATGCTCTAACGGATAGAAAAAAAAGGTTTCATTTGGACTCTAGGGTGACTGAGGTGGAGCAAAGACTGAGTTATGTTAATGATGATGCTAGAGTCTATGTCTAAAGAAGTCTCTCTTTTGAAGCAACAAACCGAGGATTTGGAAAATAGGATTAGACGCAACAACCTTAGAATTTATGCATTTCTGAAAAAGTGGAAGGGTCAGATATGATTGCTTTTCTTAAGATACATATTCCTAAAATAGTTGGTCTTAAGGAGAATACACGCCCACATTGGGCCTTTGACATCTGGGCCTTCATCACATGGTCGCCCTAGAGAAATACTTGTTGTGTTTCTGGAGTTACTGATGGTTCTGTCTGCAGATAAACAAAGGAAGCAAAAGCTATAGAATGGTCAGAAGATCGTTTTCTCTCAGGATGTGTCCCGTCACCCCCATGCTACTGCAGCTTGTTGCAAGAAATATCTGTCTTTACGCCCTGCCCTATGGTCAATGAATGCTCGACATGGCCTTGTGCACCCATGTTTCTTTAAAGTGACATACATGTAGAGATCTTTTTCCTTTGACTCCCCGGAAGATCTACAGAAGTTTATTTTTCAGCTTCAATGAGATGCTATTGAGCTGGGGAAATCCTGAACTTTTTTCTTGTCAACAAACAAGTTCTCTTACTGCTTACTGTATTTAATGTTATGTTCTGCACCTATTTGCATTATTGTTTAGATGCAAGAATATATGGTAACTAACTGGATTTTTCTCCTTACAGGTGTAATTTCCTTCCCTGGATCCTTCTCCCAGATATGTCACTCCTATGTGTTCCCTACCCCTGACCTCTTGTATATAGTCTGTTGTCATATGTTGGTGAGTGGCTACTCAGTGTTTTATCTCTGACATGGTTTCTTTTTCTCACTTCTGGAGTTTTCAAAGTTATACCTGTTAGGACCTTTCCTGCTGCTTTCTTCCTTAGCCAATTTTATTTTATGATGGTCTCTGTGGTTTTGCTTTCTACCTCTGGTTGACTGCTGTCTGCCATTCATCTTTCTATTTTGTGCATTTCTCTACCCCACATTGTTATTGTTAAATCCTCTGTGTTTATAAGTATATCATTGGTTGAAGTCGCTGAGCTTCTTGTCATCCTTTCTTTATCTACTCAGAGTTTTCGGTTTCTTTTTTTACTTCTGTGTCTCCCTTTTTCTTTTTATCTTTTATATTTCTGTCTTGCAGGTTCTTTCTTCCTATTTTCTTCCTTTTTTCTTTTTACTAAGTTAATTCATGCTGAAACTGGATCCATACTTATATCCGATCATGCACCTGTTTCGTATTGATATAGATCTCCCATCCGAACCCTCTAAACCTCGTAGGTGGCATTTTAATAATTATCTACTCAAAGATCCTATTTTTGTTGAGCACTTCAAAAGTTTTCTAGTGGATTATTTCATCCTAACATTACCCCTGACACACCATTTCACACTGTATGGGATGCTTTCAAGGCAATTATGTTGCTGTGAAAAGAAAAAATGTCTTAAGGAATCTTCATCCTTATTATTATTTATTAAGCAACTCGAACATGCTTATTACACTTCCAACACTGAGGATACTCCTAAGCAACTTGTTCAAGGCTAAATGGAATTTCAACAGGAAGTCGACTGAGGAGGCATCCGGTGTGTTACTAAAAATCAACTCTAAATTTTACAGTGGGCATAAAAGAGCAGGTAAATTGCTAGCAAACTGTTTGAAAGTTAAATCTCAAAAATCCAGAATAGTTAATACCATTGATGATAAAGGTATTCATCATCTTAAATATGAAGAAATATTACACTGTTTTACAGATTTCTATAAAAATGTATATACTCCTGAGTCTTCTCCTTCAGACACTGCATTGGATTTGTTTTTGAATCTCTTTCTCCCCGCTCTTCCCCCTCTCCGGACTGTACCTCTCTTGATCAAGACTTATCTTTTTCTGAGGTTAAGGCAGCTTTAGCTCAACTACCTAAGGACAAAGCTCCTGGCCAGGATGGTTTTACAGCTAAATTTTATTCTTGCTTTTTGCAGATTCTCATCCCACATCTCTTCTCTCTATATTAGTGTTTCATTTCTCATTATGAGGCTCGTGGCACATTTTCAGAAGCAATGATTGGTTTGCTTCCAAAGTATGACAAAGATCCTTCATCTTGGGCTAATCATCATCCTATTTCTCTTATTAACTTAGACTGCAAACGTTTTGCAAACATGTTAGCTATCCGCCTTAATCAGGTGATTCCTGACCTGATTGGTATTGAACAAACTGGCTTTGTTAGGGGTAGAACTTTCCCTGACAATTCTAGAACTTTTTTAACGTTATACATCTTGCATCTAAGATTTCCTCCCCTCTAGCTGCTATTACCCTAGATGCCGAAAAAGCCTTTGATCACCTTCACTGGCTTGTTATGATACTATCTCTTGAACCTTTTCTTCATTCTTTACAACACTCTCCCTTATTCTGGGGTTTTCTTCACAAAACCACAGAAATCAAATTAACTGCTTATGCTGATGACATTTTTTTATATGTTTCGGATCCCCTAGTTTCCATTACTGCTTTTACTGATCTTTTATTCTTGTATGCTACCTTATCGGGCTATAAATCAAATCTCACAAAATCTGAGGTTCTTCCATTAAATAAATATTGCTTAAAAAGAAATGTTTGCTGAAGAGGGTTTTAAATGGAATGCTAACCATATTACTTGTCTGGGGGTTAAATATTCTTCCTCAAACGTAAACACGGTTCAACTTAATTTGGATGATGTGATTCATATGTCAGAGAAATTGTCACCTTTATACTTATCTTGGTGGGGTAGGTTGGACACAATTAAAATGATGACGATCCCTGTTATTAGATTTTTTTTGTCCATCCTACCAGTTAAGATTTCATACATTTTTTTTAAATCCCTTCATAGCGCCCTAGGATTTTTTTTATGGAATAAGTAGAAAGCATGTATCTCTTTGTCTTCTTTATCTGCACCTAAGGATAGGGGTGGTGTCAATTTCCCAAACTTCCGACAGTACCATTCTTCTTTTTTAATACGACAAGTTTTACGTAATCTCTCTTCTTCTGCAGATACTCCTTTAATGGTTTGGCGTAAACTGGAGGATTCTTTGATTAGGCCTATTTCTTTTTCATCATTGGTTAATTTATCACATCCTCCACGTTCCTTTAAATCACCCACCTTTTCTTATTCTATATCAGTTATTTACCAGTTAGTTACCTGGAAGGATAGGGTAACTAAGGGGAATAGTCCAAGTCAAACTTTTGTTTTGAGGTCCGCACCTTCTTTCCTCTTATGAAGTCCAATATAAATTTGCCTTGTCTGATGCCTCCGTTCTTAAATATGATTCCTCTTAAACAATCCGTACTCAACAATTTTTCCTCCTTTCCCGATGTTGATCTCCTTCACCGTATCCTCCTTTAGAGCCGCTGTCCACCTCCTCCTCCCTTCGGGCCTCCCATATCTATAAATACCTTCATTACTCTCTTCCGATTCCCCCGAAGAGTAAGGTTGAACTATTATGGGAATTGGATTTGCAACATACTTTCCCTGTACACACTTAGAACTCCATCTGGTCTCAAATACATCATATATCCTGCAATGTTAGCACCACTCAGACTTTATAATACTTTTATCATAGGCTGTTTTTAACCCCAACGTCTATATCTAAATACAATCCCGGTTTATCACATGCATGTTGGACCTGCTGAAATACTCCTGGTACATACCTACATTCCTTTTTTTCTGTACAAGCATTACCTCTTTTTGGATAAGGGTTTGTAAAAAATTTCCCCTATATGTTCTATTATTTTTCCGTTTAAGATCAAATCTATATTCTAGGGAAGTCCTTCCCCAATTTGGTGTGGTACTCATAAGCTGGGGTTGTTTGTAGATGTATTACTTGCTATTGGCTTTCAAATTATTACTTCCAACTGGAAGAACCCTACTAAAGTCACTTTTCCTGGTTGGTGGAATCTTCTCTGCCATCATCATAGGTTGGATAGAGCATCTGTTACTTCCACCCACCAGCTTCTTCGGAAAGAGGCCTTCTGGTCCATGCTTACTAATTATTTATCCCCTCATTCAATGCAGATCCAGGACAGTACCTCGGTTTTTCAACCTCCATTAGTTTTTCTGTTTATTTTTCCTATATTGTTCACAATAGGATATTTTATTGTTGTTTTTTTGCTGTTGGAACGGTTATTGTGTAAGTTATTGGATTTCAATAATGATTGTCCTTGGTACAGTTGCTGATGTTTCTTTCTTTCCGTTTTCTTTTTCTTTTCTCTCTTTCTCTTCCCTGCTTATAAAACATAAAATGGTGTTTCATTAAGGTACTTTTTCTTTTATTTGTCTTTCTAGACCTCCCTGATTAGTAATGTCATTATATCATGTGCTACTCTTAGTTTGGATATATATTTTGTACTATTTTCTATTGTTTTCTTCAAATCGTTGTTGCAAGATGTACCTTTGTTTTTTATATATATCAATAAAGCTCTGTTAAACTAAAAAAAACATTTAATGCAAACTAAATTTAGTGCCCCTTTTTAGTCATTACACTCTGTGTTTCAACCTCCTTGCTTGGAATAATTTACAAGCAATTGCACAATGCAACATGTCCTTGTTTAAACGGCTACCACTGTAAAGAAGTACAGCCCATACAGAAGGGCCTCATTCATGGAAAGTGTTGCATCGCTGCAGAAAAGCATCAATGCAACACTTTTCATCGCACCCTCCTTGTGACACCATGGATGTGCCGTATTTACTAGATGGTGCTCCATGTCGCAGGGATTTACAGATATGTCAGGAATTCTGACGTATCTGTAAAATGGCGCATGGCTAGAGTGTGTCTGAAAACGTGTCTTGTCACATGGAGCAAGCCCCATGTGAAAGGCACTACGTCACCCCTTACGCCTGCTTCAAGCAGGCGTAAAGATTTGACACTGACCCCATAGAAGTGCCACAGTGAAATCACAAAAAGGGATGCAAAAGCAGCGTAAGGGCCTCATAAAGAAGGCCCAGAAGTGTTTTCCATTGCACATGTGGAAAACCCGGCAGTCACGTCTGGTTTACAGTCATGAAATGGTAAAGGAGAAATTAACCAAAAGAAAAGAAAAATAGTTCCATGACAACAATGGAAATATACAGCTCAGCCAATAACAAAAATAGGGTACAGAATGCAAGCTCCTTGGACTGGACAAATGCAAGGAAATGGAGTAACACCATTCATAAAGAGCTGGGATCTGAGATGAACAAAAAAATCCAGTCATGCGCAAGGAGCAGACTCAAGGCCCCACTCTATGCAGTACTTTTGCCAATGCTGTCTGCGACAGACAGCTGAAGAGGACAGTAGTGAGGCCGCAAAGAGGCGATGGAAATAATATCCATCCTTTTCCCCCTAGTACTATTGAGAAACTGGGTGCGATTTGTGCTCGATTTGCTTTATGTTTTATTTGTTACTCTTAACACCAGCAAAGCCTTGGTGGCAGCACTTAGTGCACATATTGTGAATTGCGAACATAATTTGTGCAAAAGAGCCTCACATACTGTTTGTGCTTACTATTCCCCATTTTTAGGCAGATTTGTAAAAACAAGGGAAAAAACTTAGAAGAAAAACTTTATAAATTGCTGAGCCTGACTCTAGTCCAAGACATTTTGTGACCCCTTTGTTTAATTTTTTGCAACAGTAGTAACTAATAGAATAAACAAAATAAAGGTGTACTGCTTGACCAAAATTATGCATTTGTTTCGGAACACAATTGATCTAACTGCTTTCTTGAGGCTTCACCTCGGGGCATATTATCAAGGCAGGCAAAATGAAATTATAGCCGCTTTTGCGGCCGTTTTCGGCCGCAAAGCGGCGATAATTTTATCGCCCTATTAGCAAGCTGTCGCTAACATCAGTTAGCGACAGCTTTCAGGTGATAGCGAATGGTTTGGGGCCCGCTTTGCATGTCGGCGATATTTATCGCTAATGACATGCAAAGTGGGTGTACCCAACCAGTTAGCGACTGAAAGCAGTCGCTAACGTCGCTATCGCCTATTAGCAAGGCAGGCCTAGCGATAAAAAAATTAGCGCTAAGCGCGAATATCGCTAAAAACTAATGCCTGCTCAGACCAGTTCTTAGCCATTATATCCAATGGGAGGTGGATATTCTGGCTAAGACCCTATTGGTGATGATGCGTGAATATCGCTGGTTTTCCAGCGATATTCACGCATTTCGCCGCTATCGGCGGTTATTTTATCGCATTGGAGATAAACGTTGCTAATAGCACGTTATCACTGCAATAAAATTCGGCGATGCTTGGCGATAAAAAAAATGTCGCTAAGCTTCTTTAGTGATAAATATCGCTAGTTGTTGATAATATGCCTCCTCGTTTCTTAAGAGCTCACGAGGAAAATACCACCCAGTTTTAGGCGATGCCATTTTGTTGGACTAATTCCAGATAATCTTGACTTTAAGGGTCTCCTTGAAGTACATGTGGGAATGGGGGGGGCAGGGGGGTTATAATTTTTTAGCACAACACATAGCAGCAACCAAAGATGCTGCATTACATTACAAAAGGGTGACTAATCATCCCAAAGCCATAATATTGTTAATGCTCCCTCGTGCCAGAGTGTACAGCCCTGAGTGCGCTGTCTTGTATAGGATCTGAACTGGAAGCACAAGCTGAAAGTGCATAATCCTACTCCTAGGCAAATTCTTAAACATTCCACACACTGTACGTGTTCAGGGCAATGTAATGTGTAGAATGTTTAAACAATTTTAAACATTTCTGCAACTGAGCTCCTGAATCAAGGGGTTGTTATTTTTTTTTACACAAAGCCCAGTTTGGCTACTTTAGCTGACTAGGCATGTGTCAAAAACTACGGGTGCCGCGCTGATCTGCCCTAGCTACACCAATTTACACCCTTGAAACAAAGAGATGCAAAGTAGCACAAAGTACTGTTTGCAGAGCATAAATGAAATATTCCAACACAAAGTACCTCTTGCATAGGTACCCTTTCAGTAGTTTTGCTGCTTTGCATCACTTTGCATGCCATTACCTTAGCACAAACCTTTAGTAACTTTAGCCCTTTGTAGGGAAAAAAGTGGTGGAAATGTTTTGTGCCACTTTTTTTCAGGAGTGCTGCTTTGGAGCTGAGTACACATTGTGTTTGCATGATTTCCGTACTCATACTTAGCACCAGCGTTCAGAAGAAAAATTTCATGAATTCTTGCTCCTTATTAGCCCAGAATATTTGCAAAAACTTAGTTGACGCGTTATGCAATTTTTACTTGCACCAGAAAGCTTTTTCACCTGATGTCTGCCTGCATGAAATTATTTTACTGGGCCCTGATTTCCTATATGGTGCAATTCCTATTTTCAGTGCAAACATTATATTGCCCCTATAACAAGGAGGGTGCAGGTTGAGCCGATGCGACTGTTTTCGTCTGGGATTTAACCCCTTTACTGCGGCGGCTATTCCGCCGCAGTGCTAAGGGGGCGGGGCGGCCGCGCGGCGGCCGCATGCTGGTGACGGAACCGCTCCGTCACCAGCGTCGGTTGAGCTGTGCTCGTGACGGAGCGGTTCCGTCACGGCCCGCCCCGCTCAATAGAACCCTCAGCGCAGGCGCGGAATTCGCGCCACGCATGAGCGTTCTATCGAGCTGGGCGGGCCATGACGGAACCGCTCCGTCATCAGCACAGCGCACCCGTAGCTGATGACGGAGCGGTTCCGTCATCAGCATGGAACGGGTTAAAGCAACTAAACTCTACTGCAAATCTAATTGACATATAGCACAAACTGTTGCTTTGCATGCGAAATGGGTAAATGCATGATCACAAAATGCGAAATTATCCATTTGGAGGCATTAATCTTTGGAGCAAATTGCTCACCTGTGAATTGCGAGGGGCTCCTTTATGAGATACATGTAGTAGCTCATGCTCTTTTCTGTATGGAATGTTATTTGGTTCAGAACCTCACTCCGGGAGTGTTCTGTACTAAGGGTTGGGGCATTGGTGGTTATCGACGCCACAGCTGCTCAGCCCGTGATGGTCCACTTGTGAAATAAAACTATGATTTCACTTACCTTCTTCCAGCGTCTTGATTACCACAGTTTTACCATAGAGCAGTGCCGCAGGCCTTCCTGCTGCGCTGCCCTACTACAAAAGAAAAGGGCAGGAATGCAGCATATGTATCAGATATGGCACATTCCTGTCCTTTTCCAGTTCACCAGCACACAATGGGCTGCCGTGCACCAACGCAGGCACCTTTGCACTATGGTGCAAGCATGCCTACGTTACGGGTATGATTATTTTTGTGCAGGAAGGGAAGCCGTCCTGCATAACAACAATCACAAAAGGCTTTTTCCTCTTTCTATGTCCACACATAGAAAACGGAAATACGAGGAGAAATAAAGATATTTCTCCTCGGTGTGCCTCCCTTTTGGTTCTGCCTCCGAGTTACAATTTCTCATAAATCTGGCGCAGGGTCAAAAAGCCATGGATGTTGGTGGGAATGCCCCCAGCAACACCCATTGCACATCCCTTTAATGCAGAGAACTGTGTTAAAGGGAACAATATTTACAAGGCAGCATTAAGCTAAAAAAAAGTTGTTTAGGGGGGCGTGTACGGCGATCAACCAAGATGGCCGCGAACTAGTGAGGCTCCGAGGGTGAGACGGTAGCCCAGCATTAATCCGGCCAGTTATCCTGCTCCAGAGTACCCCAGACGACAGGACCTTGTAGCGGAGGTGAAGCAACGCACATCGGCCCCACTCCGAACTTGCTACGACATTGGAGCCCGGAGCTGCGTCGTGCGCGAGCTCGCGGCCTACCCCCGCGCCAGAAGCACCGGCCTAAATTTGACAGGACTGTCGGAGGAGCGCCACTGACTGTCCCCGAGTAAGGCGCGAGGCGGAGCTTGGACGCCGGGAGGCGGGTGAGTGGTGTCCGGCCTGCCCCCCCCCGCCTGACTTCGCCCCTAGGGGCGGGCACTCGAGTGAGATCGCTGATCCCCTCCACCGGAGGGCCTGTGTCCTAGAGGCCGAGGAACCGCTGTTAGCTCCGGGACCAGCCACGACCAGACCCGCGCCCCCGGCGGCCCGCTAAGGCACGCAAAAGCGGTGGAGACTCCTGCTCCCACACCGGCTGTTGGAGCCCACGTCTGACTGAGGGCCCCCCCCTGATGAGAAGGGCCGGACGTCTAGTGCCTACTCACCCCCCACTGACGGAGCCTGGGACTGGTGTCCCCGAAGGGCGCCTAGACGACGTGTGAGAAGAGGGAGACGACTGGTGACGCGGCTGGGAAGGCGAACACCGGGCGTTCTCTGTACTAGGCCTGGTTTCCTTGATTGAAGCCTCGACCCATACAACTGTGCACCCCTTCACCTACTCCAGTGTGACCCGAAGCAACACCCCTCACGGACCCATAATGAGCGGCAGGGGTAATCGTGGGACCCAGCAGAGCAAATGAGATAAATTTGCCTACGCCAAGGACTTTCCCCCGCTGGCGGAGCAAAAAAGGACCAGCGCTAAGGGCGCAGAGGGAGGCGCAATCCCTGCCATAACATTGGAGGACTTACAACAAGGGGTGGTGATGGACAGAGTCTCTGAATTAAGCAGAGTACTCTCACCCAGTCAAGAGATCAGGGCTAGATCCAACACCGTTTTTTAGCTCATTGCACCATCCCAGTTTCAGAACCTGGCTGTATGCAAATTAGTCTGTCCCTGGCCCAGTGCATCATGGGAACAGGGCAGACCAGACTACAAAAGCCAATTCTTACACTGGGAAGGAAACAAGCTTCCGGGGACCGGTTTCTGCCATTTCAGGCGTCTTCGGCCCGGCTTGCTTGAATCCTGATGGTGCAATGAGCAAGGGACTCACATCTGAGTATACCCTTCCACGCTTAGGGTGGACAAAATAATTTACAACAAGGGGTGGTGATGGACAGAGTCTCTGAATTAAGCAGAGTACTCTCACCCAGTCAAGAGATCAGGGCTAGATCCAACACCGTTTTTTAGCTCATTGCACCATCCCAGTTTCAGAACCTGGCTGTATGCAAATTAGTCTGTCCCTGGCCCAGTGCATCATGGGAACAGGGCAGACCAGACTACAAAAGCCAATTCTTACACTGGGAAGGAAACAAGCTTCCGGGGACCGGTTTCTGCCATTTCAGGCGTCTTCGGCCCGGCTTGCTTGAATCCTGATGGTGCAATGAGCAAGGGACTCACATCTGAGTATACCCTTCCACGCTTAGGGTGGACAAAATAATTTACAACAAGGGGTGGTGATGGATTTTTGTCCACCCTAAGCGTGGAAGGGTATACTCAGACATGAGTCCCTTGCTCATTGCACCATCAGGATTCAAGCAAGCCGGGCCGAAGACGGCTGTAATGCCAGAAACCGGTCCCCGGAAGCTTGTTTCCTTCCCAGTGTAAGAATTGGCTTTTGTAGTTTGGTTTGCCCTGTTCCCATCATGCACTGGGACAGGAACAGACTAATTTGCATACAGCCAGGTTCTGAAACTGGGATGGTGCAGTGAGCTAAAAAACGGTGTTGGATCTAGCCCTGATCTCTTGACTGGGTGAGAGTATTCTGCTTAATTCAGAGACTCTGTCCCTCACCACCCCTTGTTGTAAATATTTTTGTCCACCCTAAGCGTGGAAGGGTATACTCAGACATGAGTCCCTTGCTCATTGCACCATCAGGATTCAAGCAAGCCGGGCCGAAGACGGCTGTAATGCCAGAAACCGGTCCCCGGAAGCTTGTTTCCTTCCCAGTGTAAGAATTGGCTTTTGTAGTTTGGTTTGCCCTGTTCCCATCATGCACTGGGACAGGAACAGACTAATTTGCATACAGCCAGGTTCTGAAACTGGGATGGTGCAGTGAGCTAAAAAACGGTGTTGGATCTAGCCCTGATCTCTTGACTGGGTGAGAGTATTCTGCTTAATTCAGAGACTCTGTCCCTCACCACCCCTTGTTGTAAATATTTTTGTCCACCCTAAGCGTGGAAGGGTATACTCAGACATGAGTCCCTTGCTCATTGCACCATCAGGATTCAAGCAAGCCGGGCCGAAGACGGCTGTAATGCCAGAAACCGGTCCCCGGAAGCTTGTTTCCTTCCCAGTGTAAGAATTGGCTTTTGTAGTTTGGTTTGCCCTGTTCCCATCATGCACTGGGACAGGAACAGACTAATTTGCATACAGCCAGGTTCTGAAACTGGGATGGTGCAGTGAGCTAAAAAACGGTGTTGGATCTAGCCCTGATCTCTTGACTGGGTGAGAGTATTCTGCTTAATTCAGAGACTCTGTCCCTCACCACCCCTTGTTGTAAATATTTTTGTCCACCCTAAGCGTGGAAGGGTATACTCAGACATGAGTCCCTTGCTCATTGCACCATCAGGATTCAAGCAAGCCGGGCCGAAGACGGCTGTAATGCCAGAAACCGGTCCCCGGAAGCTTGTTTCCTTCCCAGTGTAAGAATTGGCTTTTGTAGTTTGGTTTGCCCTGTTCCCATCATGCACTGGGACAGGAACAGACTAATTTGCATACAGCCAGGTTCTGAAACTGGGATGGTGCAGTGAGCTAAAAAACGGTGTTGGATCTAGCCCTGATCTCTTGACTGGGTGAGAGTATTCTGCTTAATTCAGAGACTCTGTCCCTCACCACCCCTTGTTGTAAATATTTTTGTCCACCCTAAGCGTGGAAGGGTATACTCAGACATGAGTCCCTTGCTCATTGCACCATCAGGATTCAAGCAAGCCGGGCCGAAGACGGCTGTAATGCCAGACACCGGTCCCCGGAAGCTTGTTTCCTTCCCAGTGTAAGAATTGGCTTTTGTAGTTTGGTTTGCCCTGTTCCCATCATGCACTGGGACAGGAACAGACTAATTTGCATACAGCCAGGTTCTGAAACTGGGATGGTGCAGTGAGCTAAAAAACGGTGTTGGATCTAGCCCTGATCTCTTGACTGGGTGAGAGTATTCTGCTTAATTCAGAGACTCTGTCCCTCACCACCCCTTGTTGTAAATATTTTTGTCCACCCTAAGCGTGGAAGGGTATACTCAGACATGAGTCCCTTGCTCATTGCACCATCAGGATTCAAGCAAGCCGGGCCGAAGACGGCTGTAATGCCAGAAACCGGTCCCCGGAAGCTTGTTTCCTTCCCAGTGTAAGAATTGGCTTTTGTAGTTTGGTTTGCCCTGTTCCCTTCATGCACTGGGACAGGAACAGACTAATTTGCATACAGCCAGGTTCTGAAACTGGGATGGTGCAGTGAGCTAAAAAACGGTGTTGGATCTAGCCCTGATCTCTTGACTGGGTGAGAGTATTCTGCTTAATTCAGAGACTCTGTCCCTCACCACCCCTTGTTTTAAATATTTGTGTCCACCCTAAGCGTGGAAGGGTATACTCAGACATGAGTCCCTTGCTCATTGCACCATCAGGATTCAAGCAAGCCGGGCCGAAGACGGCTGTAATGCCAGAAACCGGTCCCCGGAAGCTTGTTTCCTTCCCAGTGTAAGAATTGGCTTTTGTAGTTTGGTTTGCCCTGTTCCCATCATGCACTGGGACAGGAACAGACTAATTTGCATACAGCCAGGTTCTGAAACTGGGATGGTGCAGTGAGCTAAAAAACGGTGTTGGATCTAGCCCTGATCTCTTGACTGGGTGAGAGTATTCTGCTTAATTCAGAGACTCTGTCCCTCACCACCCCTTGTTGTAAATATTTTTGTCCACCCTAAGCGTGGAAGGGTATACTCAGACATGAGTCCCTTGCTCATTGCACCATCAGGATTCAAGCAAGCCGGGCCGAAGACGGCTGTAATGCCAGAAACCGGTCCCCGGAAGCTTGTTTCCTTCCCAGTGTAAGAATTGGCTTTTGTAGTTTGGTTTGCCCTGTTCCCATCATGCACTGGGACAGGAACAGACTAATTTGCATACAGCCAGGTTCTGAAACTGGGATGGTGCAGTGAGCTAAAAAACGGTGTTGGATCTAGCCCTGATCTCTTGACTGGGTGAGAGTATTCTGCTTAATTCAGAGACTCTGTCCCTCACCACCCCTTGTTGTAAATATTTTTGTCCACCCTAAGCGTGGAAGGGTATACTCAGACATGAGTCCCTTGCTCATTGCACCATCAGGATTCAAGCAAGCCGGGCCGAAGACGGCTGTAATGCCAGAAACCGGTCCCCGGAAGCTTGTTTCCTTCCCAGTGTAAGAATTGGCTTTTGTAGTTTGGTTTGCCCTGTTCCCATCATGCACTGGGACAGGAACAGACTAATTTGCATACAGCCAGGTTCTGAAACTGGGATGGTGCAGTGAGCTAAAAAACGGTGTTGGATCTAGCCCTGATCTCTTGACTGGGTGAGAGTATTCTGCTTAATTCAGAGACTCTGTCCCTCACCACCCCTTGTTGTAAATATTTGTGTCCACCCTAAGCGTGGAAGGGTATACTCAGACATGAGTCCCTTGCTCATTGCACCATCAGGATTCAAGCAAGCCGGGCCGAAGACGGCTGTAATGCCAGAAACCGGTCCCCGGAAGCTTGTTTCCTTCCCAGTGTAAGAATTGGCTTTTGTAGTTTGGTTTGCCCTGTTCCCATCATGCACTGGGACAGGAACAGACTAATTTGCATACAGCCAGGTTCTGAAACTGGGATGGTGCAGTGAGCTAAAAAACGGTGTTGGATCTAGCCCTGATCTCTTGACTGGGTGAGAGTATTCTGCTTAATTCAGAGACTCTGTCCCTCACCACCCCTTGTTGTAAATATTTTTGTCCACCCTAAGCGTGGAAGGGTATACTCAGACATGAGTCCCTTGCTCATTGCACCATCAGGATTCAAGCAAGCCGGGCCGAAGACGGCTGTAATGCCAGAAACCGGTCCCCGGAAGCTTGTTTCCTTCCCAGTGTAAGAATTGGCTTTTGTAGTTTGGTTTGCCCTGTTCCCATCATGCACTGGGACAGGAACAGACTAATTTGCATACAGCCAGGTTCTGAAACTGGGATGGTGCAGTGAGCTAAAAAACGGTGTTGGATCTAGCCCTGATCTCTTGACTGGGTGAGAGTATTCTGCTTAATTCAGAGACTCTGTCCCTCACCACCCCTTGTTGTAAATATTTTTGTCCACCCTAAGCGTGGAAGGGTATACTCAGACATGAGTCCCTTGCTCATTGCACCATCAGGATTCAAGCAAGCCGGGCCGAAGACGGCTGTAATGCCAGAAACCGGTCCCCGGAAGCTTGTTTCCTTCCCAGTGTAAGAATTGGCTTTTGTAGTTTGGTTTGCCCTGTTCCCATCATGCACTGGGACAGGAACAGACTAATTTGCATACAGCCAGGTTCTGAAACTGGGATGGTGCAGTGAGCTAAAAAACGGTGTTGGATCTAGCCCTGATCTCTTGACTGGGTGAGAGTATTCTGCTTAATTCAGAGACTCTGTCCCTCACCACCCCTTGTTGTAAATATTTTTGTCCACCCTAAGCGTGGAAGGGTATACTCAGACATGAGTCCCTTGCTCATTGCACCATCAGGATTCAAGCAAGCCGGGCCGAAGACGGCTGTAATGCCAGAAACCGGTCCCCGGAAGCTTGTTTCCTTCCCAGTGTAAGAATTGGCTTTTGTAGTTTGGTTTGCCCTGTTCCCATCATGCACTGGGACAGGAACAGACTAATTTGCATACAGCCAGGTTCTGAAACTGGGATGGTGCAGTGAGCTAAAAAACGGTGTTGGATCTAGCCCTGATCTCTTGACTGGGTGAGAGTATTCTGCTTAATTCAGAGACTCTGTCCCTCACCACCCCTTGTTGTAAATATAACATTGGAGGACATCATGGCGGCCCTGACTCAGGTACAAACCACGGTGGGGTCCATCTCGACGGACGTCACGCTTTTGCGGGCGGACCTACAAAAGATGTCGTCGAGGGTTTCGGCAGTGGAACAGGTCACTACGACCCTTACCTCAGACACTGCCTCGCTGCTAAAAAGGGTGGCGCAATTGGAGGAAGATAATAAATTCCTGACAGACAAGATGGACGACCAGGAAGGGCGCTCCAGGCGCAATAATATTCGCCTCATTCGTCTGCCAGAATCGGAAGGGGAGCCTGCCATGGACCTGTATGTGGAAGACCTAGTGAGGAATGTGCTGCAACCGAAGGGTCTCTCCAAGTTCTTCTCGGTGGAGCGGGCGCACAGGATCCGGGGGGGGGGCGTCCACGCACCGGAGCGCGACCGAGGCCTGTTATAGCGCGCATATTCAACTTCAGGGATCGCGATGCCATCCTACAAACGGCGAGGATCGCGCCGGCCATACAAATTCAGAACTCGGATGTTTTAATTTTCCGAGACTACACGACGGCGGTGGCGGCGAAACGGAGAAGCTTCATTGAGGTGAAAAAAACATTGAGATCTTGTGAATTGCCATACTCCATGCTCCTGCCGGCGCGCCTCAGGGTGGTGGCTGATAAAAAAACCTGGTTCTTTGATACGCCGGAGGAGGCCCACGACTGGCTCGAGGGGTGGAGACCGGCAGAAGGCTCCGGCAGACAGAACAGTAGGCGCAGAAGGCAAGGACAGACCGACGAGCCTGCCCTGCCCGGACAAGAGGAGAAGGCCGAGACCGACCTGGCTGCAGACTCTGGGGAATGACTCCTGCTGCCTTAAGGGTAGTGACTCTACTTTTTTACTGTGAACTGTAGCAGTTGAACCCCACCTTGTTTTACTGCTGATCACCTTCCTTATTATGCTACTGAAACTTTACACATGAGCTGGGACTCTGGAACTGATTGGGGCTATTTGGTCCTCCTTGGACTTTCACCCACCCTATGCTCTTGTTAGCAACGTTGTTTCATGACGGGGATCGTAAGCACTCTGCTGAGTTGGGGTGGCGGGCAGTTTGGAGTCCGCGAAGCAGGGAGGCAGGGAGGGGGGAGGGAAGGGGGGGTTGGGTTTTTGTTGTTCGTAATGTTTTATGTTATTGCGATGCACCGAACTACACTGAGTGGCAGGATGTTTGGAACCACAGAAACGGTTACTTGTCTAATTAGCACACTGATCCAAGATGATGGGGGTTGACACACACACACTTCCGCGGGGCGGAGAGGCTAGTATGACTCCATCCCTATCGATACTCTCCTGGAATGTCCGGGGTCTTGGGGACAAAATTAAGCGGGGTCTGGTCCTGAAAAGCATTAAAAGGGAGGGGGCTGCAGTGATCCTCCTACAGGAGACGCACCTCACTGGCACGGCCACAAAAGCCATGGACAGATGGGGTTTTAAGATGATGGCCCACTCCGAGTTCACCTCTGGGTCTAGGGGGGTCGGCGTTCTGGTGAAAAAACACTTCCCCCTACTCATACACTCTGCTAAGTCGGACACAGCGGGTAGATTTGCCGCTGTCCACGCACAGTGGGAGGGAAAACCCATCAACATCGTCTCCGTCTACATTCCACCTGCCTTACAGGCGATAGCCCTAACAGATCTTAGCGCTTTCATATTGGGACTCCCAGAGGGTGATTTGCTTCTCGGGGGAGATTTTAATTTGGTAGCCAATAGCCTGAAGGATAGGATCCCCCCGAAATCAGCTCCTGCTGGCACAACACGATTGGGGGGCTTCCTGACTGCTATGGGACTGGAAGACCTTTGGAGGAAATACAGCCCCCAGGACCGACAGTACACATATCACTCCAGCGTCCATGGGACCCTCACCAGGCTTGACTACTTCCTTGGCTCACCGGGTGGTCCGGGCACTGTGTCCAAGGTAGAAATAAGGCCACGAGGTATTTCAGATCACTCTCCACTGCTGCTTACTTACACGCACCACCAGCCCACACGGCGTCGGATTTATCCACTCCGCGCTGCATACCTCCACAATTCTAAGATCAAGAGGGAGCTGAGGGTGGGGACCAAACAGTACTTCCAAGACAACACTGGCTCGGTGTCCTCCGCTGTCATTCTGTGGGAGGCCTACAAGACAGTGCTTAGGGGGCGTGCAATAGTTCATGTAAACATAAAGATTCTATCAATGTGTAGAGGTGCAAGATATTTTTAAGAATTTTTTAGTTATAGTGAAGTGATAGGCTCTCTCTTAACGGTGGAAAGATGAGAGCACGTGTGCTTGTTTAAAATACCCCTCACACACTAAAAAAATCCGTTAGTGTCATGCTTCATCATAGGGGTCTTCCCGTCCCTATAACGGGGCGGGGCGTGCTACGACCAGACGGACTACGCGGGAGCACTATAAATGTGACAGAGCTATGTGTGGGTGCAGTGCTGATAAGTGAAGTGTAGGGATCTAACTAGTGAATGCAAAAAAATACAAAAATTAAAAATTCCCTGGCTAGTAGAACAAATACACTTTATTGGTTTCTCTGGCTGGGAATATTAAAAAGGGGATACAGATAGAACAATTACTGACTACCGAGTCGACATGTTTCATAGGCAGTCCCCTACTGCCTACTCATCAGGACCGAATCGTGATCCCTACTGTGAATAGCTCAGTTCTATAGAAGTAGGCCTACTGTCCTACAAATATGCCAGCAAAAATAAGCTGAATATTTGTGCTTCGGGGCATGAGCTGGCCCAAGTGAAGCAAGGCACCAATAATCAGTGCCAAAAAAGTGACCAATGGTCTTTTTCGGTAATTTTCTCAGTGCCCCATGAGCTGGCAGGCGGAGGAAGATTTGCTCGGTCTAGTTACCGGCATAGCAATTCGCCTGTCATTCCTACCGTCCAGCTCCGAGGATCCACGGAGCTGGACGGTAGGAATGACAGGCGAATTTCTATGCCGGTAACTAGACCGAGCAAATCTTCCTCCGCCTGCCAGCTCATGGGGCACTGAGAAAATTACCGAAAAAGACCATTGGTCACTTTTTTGGCACTGATTATTGGTGCCTTGCTTCACTTGGGCCAGCTCATGCCCCGAAGCACAAATATTCAGCTTATTTTTGCTGGCATATTTGTACGACAGTAGGCCTACTTCTATAGAACTGAGCTATTCACAGTAGGGATCACGATTCGGTCCTGATGAGTAGGCAGTAGGGGACTGCCTATGAAACATGTCGACTCGGTAGTCAGTAATTGCTCTACCTGTATCCCCTTTTTAATATTCCCAGCCAGAGAAACCAATAAAGTGTATTTGTTCTACTAGCCAGGGAATTTTTTATTTTTGTATTTTTTTGCATTCACTAGTTAGATCCTTACACTTCACTTATCACCACTGCACCCACACATAGCTCTGTCACATTTATAGTGCTCCCGCGTAGTCCGTCTGGTCGTAGCACGCCCCGCCCCATTATAGGGACAGGAAGACCCCTATGATGAAGCATGACACTAACGGATTTTTTTTAGTGTGTGAGGGGTATTTTAAACAAGCACACGTGCTCTCATCTTTCCACCGTTAAGAGAGAGCCTATCACTTCACTATAACTAAAAAATTCTTAAAAATATCTTGCACCTCTACACATTGATAGAATCTTTATGTTTACATGAACCGTTCAGGAGGGTGATTCTATCTCAACCTCTACGCTTCCCCTTTTGGTTTTTTGTGGCATGCAATAGTTTCCATTACAGCGCTTAAGCGGGAGGGGCAGACGGAATTGTTAGCTCTAGAAACGGCGATGACTGGGGCTGAGGCGAGGCATGCGTCGGACCCAAACCCCACTACAGCGCACGCTTTACGAATAGCACAACACCGTCATAAAACACACCTGACAGAGGAGGTCAAGCTGCAACTATCTGCCACGCGACACAAAATTTACAAGATGGGCGACAAAGCAGGCAAGTTGCTGGCTTGGCTGGACAGACGTGACAGACGTGACAGATGGATAGCGCAACTGACATTAGAGGGGGGTGACCCCATTAGAGATCCCAGTGCAATAGTGCACGCGCTAGCTCATCACTACGAAACGGTGTACGCGTCGGCGTCCTCGATCTCGGAGGAGGAGGCATACACCTACATTAAAGATCTTAAAATGCCAGCACTAACAGAAGAGGAGGCACGGGCCTTAGACGCAGACTTGACGACCGATGAGGTACAACTGGCGATTAAAGCCCTGCAGACGGGTAAGGCGCTGGGGCCAAATGGAATACCAGTTGACTTGTATAAGCAACAGGCGGACGCGCTTGCACCGCACCTGCTGCGTATGTTTACGGAAAGCTTGGAGGCAGGGGAACTCCCGTTAGATCAACGCACGGCCACAATTGTGGCTATCCTAAAACCAGGGAAACCGGCTGACCAATGTACGTCGTACCGCCCAATCTCCCTCATTAACGCCGAGGCTAAAATTCTCGCGAAGCTGTTGGCGGAGCACCTTACGTCCCATCTGCCCAAACTCATACATAAAGACCAGTCCGGCTTTATGCCGGGCAGAAACACGGCACTCAATTTGTGAAGAGTACACGGTGCATTTGCGCGCGCGCAGTACCTATTAGAACCCGCGGTGGTACTATCCCTAGACGCACATATGGCGTTCGACACGGTCCACTGGCCCTTTCTATTTGCTGTGCTACGTCACTTTGGTTTTGGCCCGAAGTTCTGCTCCTGGATCCGGCTGCTCTATGCAAGACCGATGGCGCATGTAGCCGCCAATGGCCACATCTTGGCTGACTTTCCTCTGTTTAGAGGCACGCGCCAGGGCTGCCCACTGTCCCCTTTACTGTTCGCCATGGTCCTTGAACCTCTGGCTGAGTGGATAAGGTGGGAGCCCACGATCCGTGGTATCTGCTGGACGGACGACTGGGAAGATAAAATATCTCTTTACGCCGATGATGTTCTGATATATCTCACCTCTCCCAAGCGCTCGATTAACACCTTACTAGATGTTTGCACGGCATACGGACGAGCTTCCGGTTATTCGATCAACTGGTCCAAGTCCACCATGTACATACTGCGTGGTCCCGAACCGTGCTTGCCGGACAGCTGCCCGCTGCGGATCTCTGCTGCCGGGTTCAAATACTTAGGGATACACATCACAGTTGACCCTGCCGTTTTCTACACACGAAACCTACAGCCCCCTCTTGACCGCCTCAAACGTGACATCCGACACTGGGAATCACTACCGCTGACACTGCTTGGTAAGGCGGCCCTGTTCAAAATGATGGCCATGCCCCGCTTCCTCTACGTTCTAGAAAACACACCATACCCTGTCCTTCCCGCTTACTTCAAAGCCATCGCAGCACCCGTCTCTGTGTTACTATGGGGCTCTAAGCCCGCCCGTATAGCACAAGCCAAGCTCACACGCGGTTGGTACGACGGAGGCATAGCGCTCCCAGGCGTCAGCCTTTACTATTGGGCATCACAGTTGAAGATCATTAACCAGTGGCTTCATCTTCCCCAGTCTGAACCAGCCCTAAAGGCAGACAGGGCGCAGTTGGGATTCTCAGGAATGCTAGCCCCCCTGAACGATAACTCATTAATCACCACAAAGATCGGCCCACTACGTCACACACTCACCGTGTGGCACGCGGCGCTGACTAGGTTGAAATGGCAAGGAGTACTTACACAGCAGACCCCGTTGTGGGACGTAAAACAGCTGGGATGACTGAGGCACTCCAAGGGCTTCGACCGCTGGGATGCTATCGGCATCTCGACCATTGGAGATCTATGGCAGAGGGGGCATGTGCTACCTTTTGAGACGCTGCAACAGCAATATGATTTGGTGCTGACAGAGCGTTTTAGGTACGCACAGGTACGACATGCATTGACATCTGTGTTCCAGTCCGGTACGGATATCCCAGAGGCATCCCCGCTAGAGGACAGGCTGCTGACTGACTTTATGCCTTCTAAAGCGACATCTCTAACATACAGGAAACTTGTAAACAACTTACCTGACCCTCTAGAGACCCTGCGGGAGAAATGGATACACGACTGTGGTGACATTGATGACTCAGAGTGGCAGGAGGCGACTTCGTCTCCGAAGGAAGTAGGTGTCCCCTCGCGTCTTCGCCTGGTGCAACTACGTATACTTCACAGATCATACTACACGAGGGAGGCGCTACACAAGATGAAAAGGATCACACACCCATACTGCCTGAGGGGATGTGGGGAAATAGGTAGCTTCTACCACACAATATGGGAATGCCCACACATTGCACACTACTGCGTTCAAGTGATGCGCACCATGTCTCAATCAGACAAACTCTCCATACTGCCTGACCCCAAGCGTTGCCTTTTAAACATATGGGAACCCAACGACCTCACACGATATGGGCAGAACTGGATGACGCTAGGTATGATGGTGGCGAAACGGAATATAGCGCAGAAATGGGGCGGGGGAATGTCACCATCAATATCGGCCTGGAGACAGGATATGGACGCTGCGATGGTTGCAGAACGGGCAGTGTTTCGAAATCGAGGTTGTCCCAAGAAATGGAATAGGGTCTGGGGGGCATGGAATGAGTATAGGGGGAACATTTGCCACCCACCCTCTGATACGGACAGCTCTGGCTCCGATGCGGAATGAAGCTTTAACACTTCGATTTTGGTTAACAACCCATGTTTTGTTTTGTAAGAAAGAATGCTCATATGTACAAGATGCACTCTCGCAAGTTTCTGTTGCCAAGCTATGGTGCCTAACTTATTTTGTGATTATGTGTGACGCTGTATCGCATTGTTTCAAAAAGCCAATAAAAATAATAAAAAAAAAAAAAAAAAGTTGTTTAGTGCTGCCTCGTAAATATGGAGCAGGCTCCTGAGCCACGGACGTCACAAAAAGTGACATTCCGGTGGTGCCAGGAACTTCATACATGAGGCCCTGTATGCTTTCACTGGTTTTCACACAAGCAATTACCACCAGCAGTGTTTGAACATGTGTTTTAGACTTTTGTGGTAAGGAGTACTTACCTGTGCCACATGCCTCTCTAACCGCTTTCAGTTTATATTTTCTATGATCTCTATTCCATGCCACGCTGTGTGTGGGCTCGCAATAGACAAATCTTCACACTCTTGTCTGCCTCCATCTTGGTGACAAGGATGAGATAGATGGTTTATGCTTTTCAATGCATTCTCAATAGAAAAGAAAAATGGGATTTAGCTAAACCTATTAGAATCTGAAGGAGAAGAAATATTTAAACATTAATCTTAGCTGCAATCTCCACGTAATATAAACACAGTGAAGTTATACTGAGCCATTTCACAGAGAAATCTCATATTGTAATGTAGAAGTAAACTTTTTCTACTCAAAATCAGTTACTTAATCCATTGATTCTTATGTCGCAACTTTTGAAGTTGACCAGCAAATTTTATTTTTGGTAATTATAGGAATATTTACATCAGAGAGTAAGAATATCATCAGATGCTCAAACAAAAAAACTTATGGAATAATTGCTTAGGTATCCGAATACAATAGTGGCCAACATGCATGATGTAACCAGGATCCCCAGAATTGTGCATCAGGGAACACCAAATTATGCGGTAGGGTTGACTAGATTATGTAGCAAAAACAGGCAAATTATGCAGCATTATGCTGCACATTTTTTTAATAGTATTTCTTAATTATTTTGTAATTCATACACATGGTGATACTGTTTTCACAAAGATTTCACTTTATTAGTACTAGTTTACCAACCAAATATGGAAATAAACAATGGGTAGATGCCCCGTTAACCTTTTCTAAGGGCCTTTCACTGTCCTCAATCAGATGTCCCCCCGTTTTAGAAATTCTTAATCAGTTTGAGCTAAAAGCAATTTATTTGTGAAAATCTGCACATTATGCAAGAGGTGCTAAATTATTGCCAAATGCGGCAAATCCATGATCATGTGAAAAAAGCCACAGCCACAAAATCACATCATTGCCTGTATAGCAAGTAGTGTTAAACATTCGATTTCTTCATTCAAAAGTGTAAAATCAACTAGAGACTTGGAGGCTGCTCCTGTTTCAATAAGGAAGCAGATGGGTGTTTTAAATAGGATATTAAACAAGAGAAGTTAAGAACAGAAAATCTTAATCATTTTATACAGAAAATAAGAGATTGTGCACTTGTTGTGGTTCACAAACATATACTGCCACATTCAAATATTGTCCCACAGTGGGCAAAGAATTCTTTAAATTTGGGGAAATTGGGCATTTTCAAGTGCGTGTATGCAAGAGAAGTTTGGGAGGATTTTATGGTGCAAGGTTGTTCAACAGGAGACATTACTACAGAAAATTGATTTTTGGTATATTTGGCCAATATGTGTCTACAAAGTCTGGTAAAAAGTAGTTGGATGCAAGTGATGAGTTGAATCTAAGTGATGATGAAAAGGATCACACTATTTGTCTCAATCAATACAATTCAATCAAGATTCTTGTTTGCTGTGTGGCTGAGGGGTATTTTAAACCACCTAATTGCAAGGTTTTAATAGATGACAAAAAATTTGAAGTCATGACTTATTCAACCTTCTGTAAAACACACAAGGTGATGGACGGAATGTTGCACATTGGCAAAACATTCACCCCCAGTCACAGATCTGGGTTTAATCCATCATTATTTTGCTCACCATGCAACCCCAGTTCAGACATGGACATATGCAAATCAGTCTTGACCCTGTGCCTCATGGGAACAGTCCAGCCCGAACTGCCAAGCCATGTCTTCCCTGGACCGGAATCAATCATCCTAGGACCTGTTTCTGGCTATCAGCCATCATCAGCCAGGATAGCTTGATTCCAGTGGCGTAGTGAGCACGGGACCCACGTCTGGGCATACCCTTCCCACATAGGGCGAACAGCAAAACACACAAGGTGATGGACGGAGAGTTGCACATTGGCAAAACATTCACCCCCAGTCACAGATCTGGGTTTAATCCATCGTTATTTTGCTCACCATGCCACCCCAGTTCAGACATGGCCATATGCAAATCAGTCTTGACCCTGTGCCTCATGGCGACAGTCCACATTCACCCCCAGTCACAGATCTGGCTTTAATCCATCATTATTTTGCTCAGGGTATGCCCAGACGTGGGTCCCGTGCTCACTACGCCACTGGAGTCAAGCTATCTTGGCTGATGACGGCTGATACCTTCATACCTGTTCTCGCAGACCCCCCTTCTGGTGGCGGATGTCCCTGTGGCAACTGCAAGATCCAGACTATCAGGATAAGTTAGCTAAGTAGTATCCCAATATCTAACGTATACTCAGCCCCATCCAAGGGTATCCTCTGGGAAGCCCTAAAGCCCACAATCCATGGGGCAGAAATCAGTTATCATACTAACAAGAAACCCATGCGATTAGCGCAGCTGGCTGACTTAAAGTCACGCAAAGTGACCCTGGTGACACAACTTAATCTGGATCCAGACCCTCCCTCCAATGCAACTTGCTGCAGGTGCAACAAAATATACAGCATTATATAATAGGCGAAGCAAAAGAGATTTGGATCGCCTCAACCGGATATACCAATTGGGGCACAAATCGAGCAAAATGCTCCATAGACTATGCCAGGTAGACAAATCCCCCGCTGACATTCCTACCATCCGCGACACTGAGGGGGTACTGCGTTCATCCCTAGGAGCGGTGGCTCAGAAATTTGTGCGACATTTCTCAACATTATATGTGCGTCATGAGCAGCTCTCAGAAGCACAGATAGCTGAGTTCCTCAGGGATATTCCACCCTGATGGCTTACAGACCAACTGGAAGACCCACTAGAGGCCCCCATTACAACAAACAAGTTGAGCGGGGCCTTACTCGCCATGCATCCAGGGCAGGCCCCCAGATCTATTGGATACCCCATAGAGTTCCTAAAGCCACGCATGCATACATTGGGCCCACATTAATTGGAGGCAATACAAGATGCCTGAGAGCAGAGTATACTACCCCGGGATTGGTGCCATGTGGAGATTGACTTTTCCTTCTGGAGGAACCCTTATCATATCGCCCTATCTCTCTCATCAATTTTGAACCAAAACTCTTAGTAAAAGTCCTTGCAGATCGCCTACGGACTTGTGTGTCAGACCTAATTCACCCAGACCAGTTTGGCTTTATGCCTCCCCAGGCCACCAGTCATAACATCCAAGGGGTGCATAACGCCAAGGCGATGGCCCCAGAACAACGGCGCCCTGCGGCTATAATATTAGCCGACATAGACAAAGCATTTGATTCCCTTAGTTGGGTCTACCTCTTCCAATTACTTGAAGAGGCTAATTTTGGCCCGCGCATTAAAGCATATGGCAGTTTGCTAAACACAAACCTAACAGCCTCGGTTCGCATAGCGGGACCTCGCTCAGACCCCTTCTCTATCTGTAGGGGCACGAGGCAGGGTTGCCCCCTGTCCCCGCTGTTATTCGCACTGGAGGTGGAACCCTTGGCAGCGTGGGTTCATAGTGACCTGGTACTCCGTGGATCTGAATGGTCCCAGTCGAGATTGGATCACATAGTGCGATGTGTGGATGATGTCCTCTTCTTTTTGACTGAACCGTGGATCTCGGGATTACGCATCTTGCTAATCCTCAGTATATGTGGGGAAACCTCAGGTCTTCAAACTAACCCTGCCAAATCTGTGTTCATTCCAGCATGTGGGGACCAAGGACGCGGTGATGCAGCTATCGCACATGACAGGGGTTTTAATTTATCTGGGCATCTTCATGTGGCTTTGTTCGAAGATTACATGGGAGCACAATATTAACCTGCTATTTATGATCCTGGGTAAAGAAACAACAATATGGTCCTCCTTTCCACTCTCATGATATAGGTGTTCTATGATTTTTAAAATGGTGTCTCTGCCTAGAATTCTGTATAGACTACAACATTTTCCTTACAAAATACCTTGATCCTGGTTTGCACAACTCAATGCTATACACAATAAATTCCTATGGAGCAGAGGGGCAATCCGGCTGGCATTACACACATGTGCACAATCCACATACTGTGGGAGTATTGCAGCAGCAGATATATACGCATACTATGTTGCCTCTCATCTGTTTATAATAAACGAATGGTGGTATAATTTCCCAACTGACCCGTTTTCTGGGCTAGAGCTTGTGGCAATGGAGGGTGTCCCTCTTCTTCAGCTCCTGTATAGCTCAATGAGCCTAGACATATTATCCCCAGCAAGCAGAACAGTGATACAGCTCTGGTGGTACACGGTAGGGCAGATGGGGTGGCGCAGCAGCCTGACCCAGGCGACCCTACTTTGGCATTGCACATACCTATGCCTAGTGCCATCCCTGATAGGGTTCCGTGAATGGGAGTTGGTGGGAATATCCAGCTTGGGCGATGTGATGCAGGGCACCACCTTGAAATCCTTTCAACAGCTACAAGAAGAATTTCAGCTACATAGGACACAATTTTATAAATACTTCCAATGACGTCATGCTTTGGCCCCCTTGCTTCACACTCTTGAGACCCTACCTCAATTCCACCCTCTTGTTGGCCGCCTGCTAATGAGGGACTTGGGGGCACATAAAATCCTGCAAATGTATCAAATGTTGACGCTGCATACACGAACAACCCTCAACAAGACTAGGCGAGCATGGCAGGACGACATTCCGGACTTGACGGATGTTGATTGGGCGGAAGCCAAAGCCAGCCCTCGGGGTGGAGCTGTGTCGTCAAGCTACTGCATCATACAATTTAAAAATATAGACCGTGCATATAACACACAAGCCCAACTCTGGAAGATGTGAGTTAACCAGTCCCCAATATGCCTGCGGTGTGAGAGGGCGGAGGGGATTCATTGTGGCATAAGGTATCGTCTTGCCTAGGCCGGGCTAGGGGGTAACAGATACAAACAGCATCTTTTTTTTTAACCCTTACTATTGGCAAATGTGACATTGCCCAGCTGTGGAAGGGGACATTTCCTCCAACCATGGGTAAATGGAAGGCAGAACTGGACAGTTGCATGGGTACGGAGATTGCAGTGTTTCAGGCCGTGGCTGCCCTAGAAAGATAGGAAAATATGGACCCGTTGGGTGACGTATCATGGGATAGACTTACCTCCCCTTCCATCTTTAGACCCCTGACAGGAATTAACACACACATAAATGACTATTGCACGACTCATTTCGCATTGTGTAGTGGTCTGTATTTGCACACATGTAACCTTTATACAGCCACTGGGTTCTAGAAGAGTCTGCACTGTGTTCATGTTGTTCGACCTCTAAGTTTTGCAGGTATTGCAATTGTTTAAATGCTGTGGTACTCCTGACCCATATTATTTACTACAGGTATTTGTAGGGCTTTGGCCCAAATTGTATCAAGGAAACCAAATAAAATGTGTTTAAAAAAAAAGAAAAGAGTTGCGTTCTTATGGGAGCAGGAACATAAGGTTTTATTTCAAAATATCAAGGAAGCTATTATTAATGCTGCTCCACTGTGATTTTCTGAATAATAAATTATTAAAGAGGTTACCATTGCTGTTGCTTCCAGGGTACTGTTGTAAGCTAGCTTGAATTGTTCTGCTACTGGAAGGGAAGTCCAAGCATTTGACTGGGCAGTAGAATATTTTTGTTCTTCCATTTTGTCTTCATCAGGGCTGATAATAAACAACTGATTTCTTTGTTGAATAGCAATGGAACGGGAACACCATCAATGCTTATTAGTTTGTTGTCCAAGTTAAATGAATATAATTTTAATGTAGCTTATATTCCTGGTCTGTTTGATCTGCAAGCGGATTGTTTGTCTAGTTCACCCATTCAGGATAAACAGAAGTGACTTTAGGATTAGAGTGTGTTGCTGCCTCAGCTGATGTAGTTTCACTTATTCAACATGTCATTAGTGAAGATGAATGGTATAAAGCCACACAAGAGGATGTAAGTTTAGGTAAAATTCACAAGTTTATTACTTCATGGTAGCCAAATGAGAATGAAAATTCAGAACTGAGAGTATTCTGGAAAGTTAAAGGGGAATAATACTCTTGTTTTTTTCCACCGAAGGCCCTTTGTTTGTCTTTTATGTCATTGGCACATGATGGATATATCCAAAAATCAGGTTCTAAAAGCAAATTAAAGGAACTTTTATCAATGGCAATATATGGATGATAATTCAAATTTTGTTAAAAAAATGTCAAATTCCGATAAATTAGTGAAGAAAGCTAATTAAGAGATTAAATACAATGAATTTTCTTTGGCACCTTGGAAAGAACTTTCATCGGATGTGTTGAAGCCTTATAAGGGTGGATCCTGTGGTAAAATGTATGCCCTATTGTTATTAGCTATTTTTTAAAGTAGGCAGAATTGAAATGGATATTTAACCCTAATACCAATTCAGTTATTGGATTTTTGATAGAGTGCTTTAGACACAGGAGTATTCCATTTTCATCACATCTGATAATGAACTACTACTTAAGACACTAAATTTCAAATAGCTTTAAAAAAATTGGTATTATGCATAAAACAACTTCTTTCACTCAGCCAATATGAACAGATTTGTTGAGAGGGTTTATACAGTTTTGGAAAGTTTTAGAAATAACACAAACGGCAGTAAGGCTATAGAACAGGCGCACTAGTATTCCTTAGTATTCATCATTAGCAAGATTTGGACACTCAACTGTTTGTGATCCTACCACCCAGGGAGCACCAAAAAAGACTAATTAGCATATACAGACAGGAGCATCTGTTATCGAAATAATTTCTCTTCGTTAATGAAGTACTATATCTTAGTATCCTTAAAAGATTTTATATACATCATGTTACAATCATCAACAAAACCCAAACATTATGATTGATATTGACAAAGTATGCGAATTATGGAACCCAAAATCAAGAGAATGTACATTACTGACACACCAGACTCGAGTAATTTTGATGCAAAAAATCTTGATTTATTGCTATTCTTTTGTGGATGCAAACAAACAATCAGCCCAGCCAACGCATTTCGTCCTTACGGCCTTCATCAGAACTGAAAAAATTTAGAAATATACAAACTATTTGATCAGATACTTATTACATATACACATACTTACAATACAAAATTATCTACATTCTTTTAATACAAAACAAGCAAATAATTAAATATGAGCACAACTCAACTCCACCTACATAACTAAGTCCTATATACATTTATACAGGATCCAATGCCTACATTAAACAATTATAAGGAATAATAATACATATCACAAACACAAATTTAGATCTTGTGTTACAATAAGGTTTGGAAAACAACTTCTAATTAAAGTGATACACATCAGAAATGTGACTTTGATGAATACCTTACTTTCAGATTTGTTTACCATTATTGGTGAGTAATCACCTACCAGGAAAATATTTAAATAAAAGCTAACCCCTCTGTCCTACCCCATAACTGCCAACAACATCTGAAAATGAAACTTGAGGGATTAATTTAATTCATATTGAAAAATGATATTCATTATAAAGAGGGCGAAACCAGCTGGCAGTTGATCAATGAACATGGCCCCAACAGTATTGTTATTCACCCTAAAACTCACTTGTAAGTTAGTGAGCAAAACCTGGTGTATCTTGTCTAGTTTTGCCTTGCATTGTTTGTGAACGGATCCCAGACGGTAGTCCGTATGAAATATAGATCATGATTTTCAAGGATCACTAAATTATTTCTTCTTTATTATTAAAAAATGTGATGACATTTGTAAACTACTGAGGTAAAAATAAATCCTCAGTTATTATTCGTTCAGCTCCAATGTAATTGTTCTAACCATCCTAACTCCAGATTAGACAAGAATTCCTTTAAATCATCTAAAGATTTTTTTTTTCACAAAATGGAACCTACCCTGTAAGTTACCTTGATTATTACAATATTATGCACCCCAATCAACCTACATAACACTTGTATAAAGCTAATATTGATGCTCGCTTATTGAACTTGAATTAGTGTAGCACCAATAAAGCCAAATTCACCATCCCCATTCTAAAGTGTCCAAGACAGGTCTTTTTGCAAATGCTGTTGGTTACTAGCACTTTCAAGTAGTGTTCAATATTTATCCAAATGAACCTTCATTCATTACTTTATTAAAAACTACATAACCATCGGAAAAAGATGATCAAAACACAATTCTATCGCTTGCTAAAACCTGACACGACAGCTACCATCTTACAGGGTCCGGTCCGAGTATGACTGCTACAAAACCTACGGTCATTATTTAATGCCTATTCACTGGCCGATAATCATCGGCATTAGAAAATATCCAATAGACTCCTGTTTTACAAACACAAGAACGTGTGATGTTCTCACTCCAGTCCACCTAACCAATCCACTTATCCTGTGCTAGCTACTGGTTTGAAACAACTTATGCTTGACCCTTTATAGAATATCGTCAACTTCAGAACTGGCTACAGAACTTAACAGTGTTGATTTAATTTTGAATATTTTATCAAAGTTGCACGTACACAACATGTATACTATATGATTCTATCCTTAGTTTCAATAAAACAAAATTCCGTATACTGTCCCTCTAGCACTAACTATTTCCACGCTCCATTTTCTTCTCCGAAATAAAATTCACCTGTGTACATAGTCCTACATCTGGTCTATAATGAATATCAACCAGTGTAACATATCGTTCTTCGCCCGTCTGAATATCAACCTACTAATTATTCTTTAGTCACCTGAATATACTGACTACGAAAAAGGGCAAATAAAATAAATTACAATAACAAATCTAGGGTGTTGTATAGCTAGCTGTATTCAAACAATACGCATTCCCTTCGTTCTGTCAAACAACCAATAGGAATGTTGTATTTTCCAATTTAATAAATGGTGACACACTGTGTGAATGAAACCATCTTCCTTTAATCACGTCTTATAACTAATCAAAATATCATATTTGACTTCTAAGTCAATAGTAACCAGCCTGTCCATTTGTCAGAAATATTATAGAATACAATTTAGCTGCAGATTCATTAGACACAAAGGCATTCTGTCAAACAAAGAATAGGAATGTTGTGTTTTCCTTTTTAACCAATGGTGACACACTGTGTGAAAGAAACCATCTTCCTTTCATCATGTCTTGTATGCCTTCTAAGCCAATAGTGACCAACCTGTCGATTTGTCAGAATTTTTCAACTTTATAACAGTTGTGATTTCCCCCAAAAGGTCTAACACATTTATAAATCAAAACTCCACCACCTTTAAAGTATAAACAATTGCCAATATCCTTATTCAGACCATAAAAAGACACAAGTATACAGATAATTAGAGAAAGTGATGAAACTCATTTTCAATATTTAATCCTAACTGAACTGTTCTCAAATGCTAATCCACTTTTCTCTTCCTGTCAGAGTTTTAAACTGTCCTCTCCTCCCTCTTTCATCTTTGTCTACTCTTTGGACGCCAATGAAATTCAAACTACGACTGTTAGGATGACTCTCTTTTATGTGTTGTCCTCAATTTCAACTGTCTCTTTGCACTTCCTACATAAATCTTAGAACAGTTGCATGCAATGACATAAACAACAAAACATGTATTGCAATTAATGTAGTGCTTAATTTGATAGTTGCCGCTTTTGTTGTATGAATATTTTCTCATTTTATTTCAATCACAGCAGCAAGATATACAATTAGCAAATGTAAAAAAAATGCTGTTGGTTGTGGTGGTAACCAATTTTTATTGGGGAAGTAACCGGTCTCAGTTAATTTCTCATGATTTTATCCCTAATCATCAGTCCTTTTCTGTATGTAACCATAGGTCTCTCCTGTATACTGTGTGTCAGTCCTGGAACACCCCTTAAAAGAGACCAACTCTTGCACAGAATTTTGTAGATCGACGAACGATTCTCACTAAAAGTAGAGACACAGCTGAGTCTTTCTGCCTGACTTTTTTCTCAATATTTTAGCCAAAGTGTTGGAGCGTTGTGCGTTTCAAACTCTTTTTGCAGCTTGATTTAAAACCTGCTCCCCATAACCTCTCATTTTCAATCTACTTTTCAGGCTGTACATACAGGTATTAAAATCTTTCTCTTCACTGCAATTTCTTCTGGCCCTGATCATCTCCCCATCAGGGATCCCATTAGTGACAATATGAGGATGTGCACTATCTGATCTCAAGATATTGTTTGCAACCATTACTTTTCGGTATCATCTACTTTGAATACTGTTGTCAGAAATTTATAACTCAACATCTAAAAAAGTTATTCGATTACGATGATGACACATAGGAAAAGTAACATTACAATATTAGTGTGAAGATACTCAATGTAATATTACGTCTCCCTGTATTGGTGGTGGAAGACCAATTTGCCATTAAGTCATTTAACGGTAATAAATTCATACAAAATAAAATCAACAGACGGCGTACCCCAAGTCTAAATTCCAAGATAAGTACTTCTTGATAAAATAGAGGGCCAGCTTTTACGTCAATTAAATAACTTTAATACTTTGGTCCTGACTCCGGCTATTCGCCTAGACTTTAGTTTGATACGCTCATTTGTTCAATGCTTAGCTAGGGTGATTCAGTGGGGATATCTGCTAAAGAATAGTGATCCGTATACAATAAGGGGTCTCCTGTGTCAGGAGATCTTTGGTGCAAAGGCAGACAAATACTCCTACGCATGTGACTTTACTTTGGTGCAAAATCTATATGACACAAGAGGAGCTTGTGTTCGTTCTCTCACCCTTGACACTTAAAGCCTTCCTAAAAAGCCATATCTGCATTACCAGTTTCCAGAGAGATCTCAAGTATTGTTGGTTGAAGGAAAGATTTAAGACAATAGTTACATCTTGTAACCCGAGAGTAGCGCAGAAGTACTTATTTCGGAGTATAGAATTTGCTGTCTGCTGTTTTTATTTTTTATCAAATTGTGTACATATTTAATTCTATCTATTTGTTACGATAAAGTAATTACTATTGTACTCAAAAATCAACTCTATAGTTTTATCTGTCATCAATTCCTCTAGTACTTGTTTTCATCTAGTGTCCCTATACCGGTTGCAGAATTTTGCATTCAAGTGTTGCTGCTATAGCAAAATGAAGTCTGCCCCATGAATGTACTTGCTCTCTTGCTCTTAAAAACTGTATATAACCTTTGCTGCTTTATGGCTCTGAGTTTTTCTTTCTTTTTTGTGTTGCATAAAGATACAATTTGATGAACTATTACATTATTGAAATTTGATATAAGAACAATTCGTCTTTGTATTTAATTCAATTTACTTATAACGGTAAAGGACTTACATATGTAATTTGTGACTGGTTTATCTTGTTTTAATCTGTGATCCTTTTACTTTGTATCATTTGAAAGTTGACTTAATTAGAGATCTAAATCTTATTATTGAATTGAATTACAACAGGGGTTGTGCACTTGTGTGCGTGAGACATTGCACGAAGTGATTTCCACTATGAGGACTTTAATTGCCGATAAGGATTGCGCGCTCTAATCTGTCTCAGGGGGAGACTCTGAATGTGTTAAGAAAGGGGGAAAAAGGCTAAAAAAAGGTTAACAACATTGAAGAGGCAACCTCCATGAGCATACTGGGATGTCCAAGCACCTCAGATCATACTGGAGGTCTAAGCACCTCAAATAGACCAGGTCAAACCAACTCAAAGGGTTTGGGTGTCCTACATGGCATAAGTCATAAGGGTGTCTGAAGTGGCACACATATCCTGAGTGCTCAGAGTGGGTCACAAGATACTGCCATGGAAGATCAAGGGCATCAGAGTGAATATTTACTTGATGAATACATCCTTGACCTGGATCAGGATGATATGGATATAGAAGGTCTCTTCACAGAAAAAGAGTGTCTGTCGCCCTCTAAGGGGATAATAATGGACCCCCTAGGTCAGGCAATGATCTCCTCGCATAACGTCAGGCACCCAAGAAGCGCTGAATGGTGGCCTCAGATCATGTGGGAAAAATGTGTCAGAAGGTGCATAAGAAATCCACTAGAAAAGAGGCACACAACATCCAGAGAGCTCCATACTCTAGACCAGTGATCTAGGAGAACGTTTGCCTAACACCAAAGCTGGATCCTGAACGTATCACCTTTTTATTCAAGCTGGGAAAATACCCCATAAAAGGCATGAAGAGATCTCCTCGATATCCTAGGTCCCTTAGCAAGATTAATCGACATGGCGGAGGAGGCCTGTGTCAATGGAACCCCAGTGGATATTAATCTACTCAGTGGTTGGAGTCTGAGAGCTTTCATTCTCCTAGGGAATGCCAATGCAGGGCTTAATGCTGAACAGCATAGGATTATCCTGAGCAAAATCAACCCAAAATTAGGCGACATGGCCAATAAAGAACCCTCAGAAAACCCCAACGTCTTCCTGATTGGGGAAGACATGATTAAGACAATAGAAAAATATGTAGCTACATTCACAGCTTTGAACAAAGCACAAACCAATATGAGAAGAGTTTTCAACTCTAGTGTTTTTGGTCAGGCTGGGAGAAGGGGCCTTTCTACTGGCCGAGCTATTCAGAGGCCCAACTTCAGGCAAAGAGGCTTTAGTAGAGGTTACCAGCCGGGTAACTCACCATCCTTCTAGCCCCAAAGAGGATGAGCAAAACATACCAGAGGCTTTGGATCACGTGGACAAGGAACAAACAACTTTCAACGTGAGTACAATGATGATTCCTCATATATCCTCTTCCCTTGGAAAGGTGAGGGCTTGCCTCAGGTTCTTTTCCCAAACTTAAAAATCAATTACACAAGGTCCTGGAAACCATTCAAGGCTTCGCAATAGATTTTGCAGAGGTCCCGGTCCAAACTTCTCGCCTCAGAGAATTTAAACTTACCTTAGAGCAATAGAAAATGGTAGAAGAAGAGGTGGTCTCTATGCTACAAAAGGGCCCAATCAAAGAGGTTCCTTGGGATGCATGACCTTTGTAAGTATACTATTCCTTGCGGAGAAAAAAGATAAAGGATAGAGACTGGTTAACAATATCAGAGAACTGAACATCTTTCTAATCTACAGACATTTGAGACTTGCTACTAGAAAAAGACTGGTTAGTGAAGTTGGACCTGGAGGATGCCTACTTCACCATTTCCATGGCCATCGAGTGTCAATGTACCTCCAGTTCATATGGAACCACCGTCTCATTCAGTTTAAGGCTCTTCCCTTTGGTCTATCCTTAGCCCCTTGGTGCTTGACGGAGGCAATGAGAGCAATTCCACCCGTTTTGAGACAGAGGCAGATATGACTGATTATTTATCTGGACATATCCTCATTATGTCATAACATCACTCTCAGATTTTAAAGGATCTGGATATGGTGGTAAATCTTCTGGAAAGCTTCGGTTTTGTGATAAACAAGGTGAAGCGCCTTCTGGTCCCTTCCAGGTCTCTAGAATTCTTGGGTTTTACAATAGATACAATAAATACCTTCTTCAACTACTAGGGAATACAATTACTAAGATTTAAAAGGAAATAATATTTGTGTTAAGACAGGATTCTATAACCTTGAGAGAGCTGGCCAGACTCCCAAGTCTCCACTCCTCCCCTATTCAGGCTATATTTACAGGGCCATTACTTTATTGAGCTCTACAGTGGGTGAAAGCGAGAACCCTAAGAAGAGGATCATGGTATGCAGACAGAGTAGTTCTGAGTCAGGAAGCCAGATCAGAGTTGGGCTGGTGGTTGCAGAACCTGGATGCCTGGAATGGCAGCACTATCTTTGGGAGCTCCCTGGAATAGGACTAGAGTCAAATGTGAGCCTTCATGGCTGGGGTACTTGTCTGGGCAATTAGAATACAGGAGGTATTTGCCTTATACAGAGAGGTCCCATCACATAAATTACCTGGAGTTGATTGCAGGTCTCTATGCTCTAATAAGCTTCAAACACTCTATGCAGGGCAGAACTGTCGTGCTAAAAATGGACAATGTGTCTGCAGTAGCATATATAAATTGGTATGGGTATTCAGCCCAGAAGGCAAGATAAGCCTGAGAGCAGAGTACTTACCTGGGAAAACCAATATTGCAGCAGATTTGAACTCAAGGTTCTTGAGAGACTACAGCATCTGGAAGCTGAATGAGAACCATTTCAGAGGTCTCTGTCACTTCTGGGGTCCTTTGGAAGTGGATCTCTTTTCAAGCAGGTTAACATTTCAATTGAACTAGTACTTCAGCTGGATGCCAAACCCGGGTGCTTAGGAAGTCAATGCTTTCCTGCAACCCTGGAAGGGAGCCCGAGCTTACTCCTTCCCCTTTTGCAATGACACAGAGTGTTCTCCAGAAGGTGAGACATAAACAATGCTCCCTAGTACTAGTGATTCCCTTTTGGCCATCCCAAGCTTGCATTTTAATGACCTTGGAATTGGCTTGTGATCTTCCCTTGCTTCTAGCCACAGAAGAAGGCCTTTTAAGGATGTAGATGGAAGAGAACAGCCCCTGGTTCAGACAGGGATTTTGAGCCTTCTTGTCTGGAAAGTTTCAGGAGATCGAATGAAATGTGTGGTCTTTCAGGAAGAGCCGAGCAGCTCCTTGAGGAATCCTGGGCTCCAGGGACCCACTATAGATACAATGGAATATGGAAAACATGGGTATGCTAGTGCTTGGAGAGGGACTTGGATCCTGCAAAGACTTCTATAGTTGAAGTGGTTAATTTCTTAGTAGTACAATTTCATAGGCGTCTTAGTTATAGATCACTAAATTGTTACAGATCTGCAATTTCAGTAGGACATGTGTTAGTGAATGGCATAACCCTAGGCAAAAATGTCATAGCATGTAGAATTCTCAAAAGTATTAGGTTAAGGAGACCCTAAACCTAAATATGAGACCCTTAGGGACATTAAACTAATCCTGGATCAATCCACAGCATGGTCTAGTAACAGGAATTTAGATCGGAAGAGACTCACTATGAAACTAGTCTATCTTCGCTGTCTAATATCCTGCCATTTCATATCAGATTTTAAAGCTTTAGAGGTATATAAAAGGATTTATGATGCCTTTGGAGTGAAATTTGAAATCATTAGAAGAACTAAAACTATGGAAGACACAATTTTCTATCCTGAGTTTGACTCGTGCAAGAAGCTATGCATGGTACAGCGACTGGTAGGAGTGACTCCATCCCTCCAGACATCACCTTCCTCTCAGAAACCTGGACTAACCCCAGCTCTGGCCTGGACATCTCTACTGCCATTCCTGGTGGCTACAAGATCACCTGCAAAGACCGCAACCACCAACCAGGAGGAGGCATCAACATCATCCACAAGAACACTGTCCACCTGGTCACCCACACGGATGACCATTGAACACCTCCACTTCCAGATCCAGACCAACCTCAGCACCACCCTCCCCAGCACCCTCATCTACAGGCCTCCCGGGCCCTGCCCGCTATTCACCGCCACCATCGCTGACTTGCTTCACACCCCAGGCTCTTGCATCTACTGATTACATCCTATTTGGTGACCTCAACTTTCACCTAGACAGCCCCAGTGAGCAGAACACTACATCCCTTCTGGAGAACCTCACCAACATCAGACTCAAGCAGCAAGTCACCTCTCTGACACATGCAGCAGGACACAAGCTTGACCCCGTCTTCTCTACCAGGAAAAAACATCCCCTACACACACAACACCAAGGTCCCCTGGACCGACCACCACTTTGTGCGCTTCGCCTTCACCACACCCACCGTTCACCATCAGCCTCTGTCATAGCTGGAACAAGGTCCCAGAAGAACATCTCACTGCCTTTCTCAGCACTACCACACTGCCGACATCAACAGACGCTAACACCCCAGTATGCAACCTCCACCAATGGATCCCGAACTTCGCAGACGCTATAGCAGCCCTCAAGAAGGCACCCGGCAAGCAACACTAGAAAGCCAGGTGGTTCACCCCTGCCCTCCATTAGTCCAGACGCATGAGTAGACAACTCAACAAGAGATGGTGAAACAACAAAACCCTGGAAACCCATGCAACCTTCAAAATCGCCGACACCACGCACCATCTCCTCCTCAAAACCACAAAGAATATGGTCCTTCAAGACAGAATCCACCCCAATGCACACAACAGCAAAGAACTCTTCACCATTATCAAGGAGTTTGCCAGGCCCAACAGCAACACCACAGATGTCCAACCCTCCCAAGACCTCTTCAACAAACTCAGCACCTTCTTCCACCACAAGATGAGGTGGAGCTAGGACAGTTTCGCCACCCAAGACCCTCCCACCACACCTGACACCATTGTACCCAACCACACCACACCCCAACAGATCCGCCTCATCTGGACCCCGCTCACCACAGAGGACATGCTCAAGACCATGAAAAGCATCCACCCCAGGGCTCCTTCAGGCCCTTGCGAGCACCGCATTATCCATAGAGCTGCCACCTCCATCAGCCCTCGAGCTACGCCGCACTATCAACTGCTCCATCGAGACTACCAACATCCCCAGTGACTGGAAACATGCTGAGATCAACCCCCTGCTGAATAAACCGTCAGCTGACGCAACAGACCTCAACAACCTCAGACCCATTGCCTGCTCCCCTTCCCAGCCAAGGTCATCGAGAAGGCCATCAATGCCCAATTCTCTGAATTCCTCAAAGCAAACCATGTCCTGGACATCTCTGAATCCAGCTTCCGAAGCAACCACAGAACTGAGATCACAATCCTCGCCACCAGAGACGACACCCGCTCCATCCTCAATGGGGGCGAAGCCACAGCCCTCATCCTCCTGGACCTCTCTGCCGCTTTCGATACTGTCTCGCACTGCACCATAATCACAAGACTCCATGACGACGGCATCCGCGACAAGGCCCTGGACTGGATCTACTCCTTTTTCACCGGTCGAACATAACGAGGCAGACTACCTCAGTTTCTTTCAGAACCCACAAAGATCAGCTGCGGAGTGCCCTAGGACTCCTCCCTGACCCCCATCCTCTTCAATGTCTACATGGCCCCCCTCCCAGCCATCGTCAGGAACCACAGACTCAACATCATATCCTATTCCAATGACACCCAGCTGATCCTCTACATCACCAATGGACCCACAGCCACCTGAATCAACTTCCACCGCGGGATGAAGGTGTTTTCCACCTGGATGAAAGATCGTTGCCTCAAACTCAACTTAGACAAGACCGAGGCACTGATCTTGTAACCCACCCCCTCAGCTTGGAATGACTCCTGGTGGCCCGCCACATTGTGAACCCCGCCCAACCCCCACGGACCAAGCACAAAATCTCAGCATCATACTGGACTCCTCGAGCACAATGAACTGCCAGATCTACGCTGTATCATCATCATGCTTCCACACGCTCCAACTGCTCCGAAAGACATTCAGGTAGATCTCCACAGAATCCCGAAAGACAGTCATCCTGTTTCACCCCCAAACTCCTCAGGAAACTACAGAACATTCAAAATACAGCAGCCATACTGGTACTCAATATACCCTGCCACAGTCACATCACCGAACACCGTTGAGAACTCCACAGTCAACAAAAGAATCACTTTCAAGCTCCTCACACAGGACTACAAAGCCCTCCACGACGCAGGACCAGCATATCTGAACCACTGCCTCTCATTCCATGTACCCACCAGACACCCTCCTCCGCCCAACTGGCCCTAGCCACCATCCCACGGAACCACAAGACTAGAGTGGGAGGAAGATCCTTCTCCCACCACACCACCAAGACCTGAAACACACTGCTTCTTCATCTCAGGAAATCCCCTTCACTGACACAATTCATGAAGGTTCTCAAGACCTGGTTCTTTGACTGAACCCCAGCACCAAGACGGTTCAGCAGCCCCCGCACCTTGTAAATTGATACTTGTATAGCGCACTACTCACCCGCAAGGGTCTCAAGGCGCTTGTACGAATACCGCTGTGGAACCCATCCTGGCTTTCCCTGTGAGGTGTCCACTCCTGGGCACCCCCAAGGTGGAGGCCAGGCATCCTTAGCGTTGTGGGGGCCGTTGTGGAGATTAAGCAAGCTATTGCCCAGAGTTGCAGAGTGGGACTCCATGATTGGAATAGGCACCGAGGCGAGAATTATCAGGTCCGTGGAATTTTTGAGCCCTGGTCCCGGGCTAGACCTCTGCATTAGGGTCTGCCGCTCTAACCATTGAGCCACACTTCTCCACCTTAAGACCCTTACTGGTGAAAACCAGTGATTTATAAACCCCTGATTGAATGATTGAGGGAATATGAATCCAGAATGGGTGAGCATCATCCAGATGGTGATTATCAACTGCTTATCTCATTTGTGAAACCTTTCAGGGCCATAATGTTTGCTTCAATAGCAAGGTGGGTTAAATGTACAAAGCATTTAGCTGGTGTTGACCTTAAGAAATTTCAAGTGCATGCTATAAGACAAGCTATGGCTAGCCAATCCTTTTGGAAAGGTGTCAAACTAGAGGACATCCTAAGGGCTGCTGACTGGACTTCTTCTAATACATTTGCAAAATACTGCTGTAAACCGATTGAGTACATGTCAGATGTGGTTTAACAGGACTACCAACACGCATAATTGTAGCCACCGGTCTTGTAATGAAACAGTGAGTCTCCTATTTAAATTAGGGGTGGGCGGAATTTGCGTAGTCACGTTACGCAAAGTTCAGTGAAACTGTAAAAAATCTCGGCGAGCTACGCAGAACTCCGCGAGCACATGGAATTGCTTGTTCCGCCCGTTCGCGATGCGTTTTTCCTGTTTGGGGACGCTATTTGCGTGCTTGGGGGAAATATCTCGCGAACTTGCCCATGCGGTCGCCTATTCACGCAGCCATCTTGTTTTACTTGTCCCGCCCACTCGCGATGCTTGTTTCCTGTTTGCGACCGCAGATGTCCAATGGCGCGTCCGAATGATCGTGATCGCACACTCTTGCGGGATCGCACGGCAGGGTACCAAAATATCGGGGCGCACGTGAACGGATAGGAAAACTCGTCGGCGAACGCAGGGATCCCAGTAAATCACAGCCGCGCTCGCGAACACACATTTTGAAAGCACAAACAAGGAAAAAAATCCGCAACGCCGTTAATCATGGAATTTTCGGCAATTTCGTATTCTCCACGGAACACGGAATTGCCAAAATTCACCGAGCGGGGTGGAATTTTCACCCAGGCCTAATTTAAATGCCAAGATAATCTGGATTTCATTAAAGACACAGAGGCTAACATTATCCCACCCTCCCAACCCAAGAATAGGGTTGGTGTATGAATTATTAAATAACTGAAAATTTGGTGTTTTAAGTCAAGATTTAATCTGGTTAAAGTTGCATGTAAAATATTAATTGCTTGTTTTGGAGTTATTCGCCATTCTAATACAGGTTTACATGACAGTAGAGTTTTTACGCGCTTCCTTGTTTTCTGATACTTTGCTGTAATATGGTCCTACTTCAATGTACCTTCTTCTGGAAGTCTGAGACACCGGGAGAACTCCTTCCATGACTTACCTATGAAGTTCACTTACTTTTTTTTGGGCTCTTCAATCAGAAAAATAAAGAAAAGTACTTTTGATGGCATTTCAAAGAGGCAGCCTGTGTGCACCCCTATTATATGTCAAGACGATTCTGTTCTAGAACTGTTCCTTTAATGATGTAATACTTCTAGGTGTTGCATGGGGTTAGCATTAAAGGAATAATGAATGTTAGCCTCCGTTTCTTTATTGAAATGCAGATTCTCTTGGCATATAATTAGGAGAATCGCTATTTTTTGCCAATTTATGCGCAACCGTGATATGTCTCCAAATGTGTTCAGTAACCGAATGACCTTTCCTGTACCTGTCACGTGTCACTGAGAAATAACAGCATATCATCTGCATATAGGGACATACAGCATGGTTTAACCCTTCTAGTATAACATTGTAAATATTACCTTGACTCACTTAAAATCCCTGTTTTTCAACTACCACAGAGAATAACAGGTACCCCTGTCTAGTTCACTTTCTGCTGCATCCATGTCAGAAATAACCATAGCAGTGAGTGTAGTATATAGTAGCCTGATTCCTTCCTGATTCCTTCCCCAAAGCCTTGCCCCAAGCCCATTTTATCTATGACAGTGTACAGGTATCACAATTTCAGAGTGCTAAATGCCACTTTGATATCTATCGCCAACACCAGGGCACTGTCATGTTATTTGTGAGATCATCTAGTATATAAATTAGCCTCCGTTTATTCATTGCCGTATTTCTGTCTTGGAGAAACCTAGTTTTATGTGGATGTATAAAGTGTCACATCTAGGGTAGTACCCTTGTAGCAAGTATCCTACTTTGGGACCAATTCCGATCCGGGTCTGAAGGGCACCAAACGCGATCCTGTTGGCGAAAACTATGAGCCGTACGCGTGTTTTCCGCCCGACTCGTACAGCTGTATTAGCGAACAAGTACGATGCCAGCTACGTGAAATACACCAACCCAGTCGATTCCGGGTCCGAACCGCTCCATACGTCTCAGCCATAAGCTAACCGTGGCATGCAATGGATGCGATTTACGACTGAGCCAGTACGATGCACACGTCGGACACCTGGTGCGAGCCGGAGTCTCCAGCTCACAAAACGTCCGGGAAGTTGCCTTTGGGGGTCCGTGTCAGACCACCTGTCACTTGCAGCCCTACGACTCGGACACAGGGTGGAAACAAGGGTCTCCCCAACACAGGCATGTATGGTGCGGATGGCACCAATGCGTACCCACTGTAGGGTGCGCCCTTGTGTGAGACGTACCCATTCAGTCAATGGGAGCCCATGTACACGTTGTACAACTGGCTCCCATTGACTTCTATGGGAGTCCTACCAAACCGAGTCCGGCAGCATAGGGCCGCATCGTACTCGCTCGGTCGGAAAACACTCCTGATCCGGCTCGGTTGGAGAGCTTTCCGACCCGAATCGGAATTGGCCCCTTAGTATTTTATTATTTACATTAGCCATTGACAGGGGCTTGTATGTTGCCAAATCTTGCTGGTTCCTGACTATTGTCTATAATGGGATTACCAATGCTTTATTAGTTGTCTGGGGGAGGATCTGAGTCTATCAAGCTGTTTCATATATTTTCTATAGTATTGGATCCAGCTGGTCTAACTATGCCACATAGACCTCCACTGGTTGGCCGTAGGATCCCATGCATCATCCCTTTTACTACTGATGATATTATCACTACAGTTATTTCACCTCCCAGCTGCTCTGTTTCTTCTATGGATAGTCTTGGCAACAGCACCTATCCAAGAAATCCACCAATGTCTCCAACTTATTCTTCCCTCCTTTTTGAATAAAGCATTTTATAGTAGCGAATAAAGATATAATTGATCTGAATTTGTGAGTGCATCCATCCAGTCTGTTCCATTCTAAGTTCAAGAATTTGTGTACCCTTTTTATGTGGGTTCCCAAGACAGTAGTGTCCCAACCTGGTGTCATTCCTCATGTGTCCTAATCATGTATACCTTGCAATCAAAACAAGGCTGTTTTTCTAACTCTTCAGCCAATTTGTCTTTCTATGTCAGTAGTTTCCTTTGTAAATCGGGGCACCCAGGTCGTGATTTTTCTACATTCTTTAAGCCTTGTTCTTGAATCCCAACGTCGTGAACCAGAGATGGTCTCACTCCCACAGAGCCAGCAATGCATTGTCCCTTGATTAGTGACTTAAAGACCTCTCACTCTATCAAAACTAAAGAGGTGGTACGTTCGCTTTCTGCTGCAGAGCCCCAGATTGCTTCACCAATGCATTGTCTAATTAGCCCTTTAACCTCCAGCTCAGAACTACAGTTCAAATTTCGTCCCACGACAGAGTCAGAAGAGGCTTATGATCCCACTGGGTTCTAAACAGGTGCTCACTATGTGTAACTCCTGCCTGCATGTAAGAGGTGCACAAGAATGTATCCAGCTGAACGTGCAGATCATGCATGCTAGAAAATAATCCATGATTATAGGGTGAGCTACCTTGTAGGAATTAAATAGTGCCCATGTGACTGCCAATCTCTGAACTTCTTGGCTGACCTAATGGAGGATGAATCTGGAAGGTCTAGATGTGATCTATCCAATATTGTATCAGCTACACAATTGAAATCCCCAACATTGACAAACCACTTAAGGTACAACTTTTTTTATATTGGCTATTGTTCCTAATATGTAATTTGACACCAGTGGGAGCAAAAATGCAGAACCAGAGATAATTTCTGATTCCATATATACCATGCTTGGAGAAACAACTATAACATGTAGGAGAGTGGTAAATGCATGTACTTAGAAAGAGGCATGTTGAGTTCTGAGGGTGCTGCTAATATTAGACTCACTGTTGATGCAGTTCTATACTGGCTGGCATAAAAGAACATGATTTTGTACACTGGATAGTCATCATCAATTCATTTTTTTATGTTGCTCAATTAAGTACCATTGTATCCCTCTAACCTCGATTCCAAAAAATATTGGTAGCAAAATATGATATCCAAATTCAAAACACAGCCATGACCCCTGAGTGACTAAGGCAACCTTTTATATTCATGGTTACTAATTTAGGGTAAAAACTTTGGTTTTAAGGCCCATAAATTGTGCTGGTTTCTTTGGAGATGTAGAGTTGCAGAGATGCTATAGTGGGATTCTGTAAGCATTATTTCCAGAAAGCTGGATCCCAATTGTTGCTCGAAGAAGGGGCATTGATGCAGAGCGGGGTTTAGGTGTGTAAATCAATGAAGGCATGGTAGCCATGAGCGATTAAAGTCTGAATTCCAGGCCCAGAAAGGCCTCAACACCAATCAGATGCTGCTTGGCATCAATCCTAATAAAGTCCTCTATGTTCTGACTTAGAAGCTTTTCTCGAAGTCAGATATTTTTAAGCAAGACAAGCCAGCAAGTTGAGAGCGATCAGTGATTCGACGTTGAGAGACATGGCTTTGACGATGATTCCCAGTCTCTGTTGATTTTACAAGCAGAAATTTGGCAAAATGTTTTTAAATCCCACTCCCTGCAGATTTGGGATGTTAAAAGTACACTCCAACATTAGTGAAGGGTCCAGGACCCACTTTTACAGAAGCGATCAACAGGGTCCAGGGTAGATCTAGCTGAAACTGGTCAGCTGGGCCCCTTCAGAAAAGTGGGATTTATGCAGCTTTTGTGTCCTGGCAGCTTAGCTTAACAGCTGGGCACTTCTTTGTCCTGGGTATAAGTTGGAGGAGGTCCTGTACTTAGGGTTTTCCTCACCGGTCTGAACAGCAGTTGAGCTCCTTCTTCTGTCTTTCACATGTCTAGTAGTGTTCTGAAGAGGGTGACAAAGGGTGCCATATTATGGATGGCACTAGTCTGGGTGTGGGGGTGCCTTCTGGCTGCTCCTGGACTAATAAGGAAGAGGTTCCCACCGATAACCCTACCCACTTTGCAGTAGCTCTTATGTGCCCTACTGCAAACAATACAATTGTTTCTCTATTGTGATATAAGTGTGCCATATTGGATTATCTTCTGTTACTTCTTAGGCCATGTTAGACCTGACATCCTTAGCATGTTATTCCCCAAAACGTTTTGGCTTCACTCCTCCTGTTTTGCTGAATTACTTTTTGTTGGCTTTAGGACCAGAGTAAACCAGTGCTAAGAGCATGTGTTCTCTCCTCCAAACATGTCGAAACTGCACTACACCTAATTGGCACATTTGATTTACTTGTATGTCCCTTCTAAATGGTACTTCTTTTGCCCAGGACCTGCAAATTAAATGCTACTATTAGGCCTGCAGTACTCAGTGTGCTACCCACTTAAGTAGCCTTTCTCTCAGGCCTGTCACTCAAGTGTCTAGTGCAGTTTTAAACTGCCATTTTGATCTGGCAAAATAAACCTTTTGCCAGATCTAAACCTTCCTTTTTAATACTTGTACTTAAAAAGTTGGACATATATGTTTAGGGTTTACAATGTCTGGTGGTAAAAAACATCTAAAGTCATTTATCACTGTTTTAAATCCTATCTCTCCCCGTGACTAACATTGGGTTACCTGCTAACTTTGGATTGAGAGCAGATAGAAACATACTGTTTACACTCAAATGAATAATAATTTAAAATGTTCTTGAATTGCGAACTTGGATTTTAAGTTACAATTCTAAAAATGCCACTTTTAGAAAGTTACAACAATTTATAACATTAAAAAAAATGAATGAATCAATATTCAAATAAAAGAGAGAAAATAGTGCAGAAAGGAGAAGAAAATTGTAGAGAGACCCATATGTAATGGTATTTTATGAAAAAATATAACAAATGTATTCCTGTTCATAAATATTTGTGGGGTTTTTTGTCCTCATCTCACCAATAAGCTTCTGCAGATCTTAAAAAGCTGTCTCTCTCCAACTGGGCGCCCTACAACGTACAGCACTTGCCTAGGTCGACCCGACAGGCCCCTTTTGATGGATGCTTGATGTAATCATAGGACCATGGCGAAAGCTAACAGAGATTATATTAATATCAAGACTCGTCTCCAGCTCATAAGAAGCTGCCAGATGTTTATTGAGCTATCCCCGGTTCCATCCTGGTCTAGACGGGCCATAGCAAATGAGGCTTTAAGCTATTCTTCTTTCTTCGGAGGTTGGGAATCTTTCCACTTCATGCATATTTTTCTCCGGGGCGAGCAACACCAAGTGTAACAAAAACCCACAATGAATCTGTGATAAGTTCGAAGTGGATAAACCATCATTCCCAAAAAACACTAGTGATAAATTAACCTCGATATTTGCTTTAAAAATACCACAAAGAGAATCTCCCACCCCCTTCCAGAACGTTCTTCATTCGAGGCAATCATAGAAGATATGTATGCCGTTAGTGTTGGGTGTCATACACCTAGGGCATTTAGGAGTAGGCAGCGGGGAGAACTTGGCTATCCTGGTAGGCGTGTAATAAAGACGATTGGTGATAAAAAAGTGATTCTTCTTTAAACTGGCTGGTTTAATGAATTTGTAGAGTAATTTCAGAGAGTGTTCTAGAAGGTCTACAATGATGGGCTCAAAGGAAGATTGGTTCCAGACCGAAGATTGTGGTGGAAGTTCTATGTCTTTTGCATTTAGAATCTTCTTATACCAAGTGGAGATTTATTTCTTCTTTGGCTGTACTGATTGAAAAAGAATCTCTGTATCCCAATCTCCACTTATATCCCCCTTTTCCACTTTAAACCAAGATTTAAGTTGTAAATACTTAAACTTAGAAAAACCAGGGCCTATCTTGGCTCTTAACCCCTTTGCCATGGCCGAGATTTCGCAGCAGTGCGGCACTTCCGCAAAACGGGCGGGGCTGCGTCGGCTGTTGGACATGCGCAGCACTACGTAGGTAGTCCTCGCGACGTCCAACGGCCGACAGCAGCAGTTAAGGGTTTAATAGCTCCCAGGGATGGATTCCTTCTATGTCCACCAAGTCAGACCACATGGTTATGCCTTCTCTCTTATTTGGTACTTGCAAAAAACACAGTTGATGGACAGAATGTAGAACAATGTCATACATTCACCCCAGTACAAATATCTGGGCCTAAATCCATCGTTTTTTTGCACTCCACACCACCCTGGGTTAGACACTGGGTATATGCAAATCAGCTCTGACCCTGTGCCTCATGGGAACAGTCCAGTCCGAACTACCAAGCCATGTCTTTCCCAGACCGGAATCAAGCATCCAAGGACCGGTTTCTGGCTTTCAGCCTTCATTCAGCCTGGATAGCTTGACTCCAGTGGTGTGGAGAGCCTGGGATTCACGTCTGAGCATACCCAGCCCACTTGGGGTGAAAATTCCAAAAAACACAGTTGATGGACAGAATGTAGAACAATGTCATACATTCACCCCAGTACAAGGATCTGGGCCTAAATCCATCGTTTTTTTGCACTCCACACCACCCTGGGTTAGACACTGGCTATATGCAAATCAGCTCTGACCCTGTGCCTCATGGGAACAGTCCAGTCCGAACTACCAAGCCATGTCTTTCCCAGACCGGAATCAAGCATCCAAGGACCGGTTTCTGGCTATCAGCCTTCATTCAGCCTGGAAAGCTTGACTCCAGTGGTGTGGAGAGCCTGGGACTCACGTCTGAGCATACCCAGCCCACTCGGGGTGAAAATTGCAAAAAACACAGTTGATGGACAGAATGTAGAACAATGTCATACATTCACCCCAGTACAAGGATCTGGGCCTAAATCCATCGTTTTTTTGCACTCCACACCACCCTGGGTTAAACACTGGCTATATGCAAATCAGCTCTGACCCTGTGCCTCATGGGAACAGTCCAGTCCGAACTACCAAACCATGTCTTTCCCAGACCGGAATCAAGCATCCAAGGACCGGTTTCTGGCTATCAGCCTTCATTCAGCCTGGATAGCTTGACTCCAGTGGTGTGGAGAGCCTGGGACTCACGTCTGAGCATACCCAGCCCACTCGAGGTGAAAATTGCAAAAAACACAGTTGATGGACAGAATGTAGAACAATGTCATACATTCACCCCAGTACAAGGATCTGGGCTTAAATCCATCGTTTTTTTGCACTCCACACCACCCTGGGTTAGACACTGGCTATATGCAAATCAGCTCTGACCCTTTGCCTCATGGGAACAGTCCAGTCCGAACTACCAAGCCATGTCTTTCCCAGACCGGAATCAAGCATCCAAGGACCGGTTTCTGGCTATCAGCCTTCATTCAGCCTGGAAAGCTTGACTCCAGTGGTGTGGAGAGCCTGGGACTCACGTCTGAGCATACCCAGCCCACTCGGGGTGAAAATTGCAAAAAACACAGTTGATGGACAGAATGTAGAACAATGTCATACATTCACCCCAGTACAAGGATCTGGGCCTAAATCTATCGTTTTTTTGCACTCCACACCCCCCTGGGTTAGACACTGGCTATATGCAAATCAGCTCTGACCCTGTGCCTCATGGGAACAGTCCAGTCCGAACTACCAAACCATGTCTTTCCCAGACCGGAATCAAGCATCCAAGGACCGGTTTCTGGCTATCAGCCTTCATTCAGCCTGGATAGCTTGACTCCAGTGGTGTGGAGAGCCTGGGACTCACGTCTGAGCATACCCAGCCCACTCGAGGTGAAAATTGCAAAAAACACAGTTGATGGACAGAATGTAGAACAATGTCATACATTCACCCCAGTACAAGGATCTGGGCCTAAATCCATCGTTTTTTTGCACTTCACACCACCCTGGGTTAGACACTGGCTATATGCAAATCAGCTCTGACCCTGTGCCTCATGGGAACAGTCCAGTCCGAACTACCAAGCCATGTCTTTCCCAGACCGGAATCAAGCATCCAAGGACCGGTTTCTGGCTATCAGCCTTCATTCAGCCTGGAAAGCTTGACTCCAGTGGTGTGGAGAGCCTGGGACTCACGTCTGAGCATACCCAGCCCACTCGGGGTGAAAATTGCAAAAAACACAGTTGATGGACAGAATGTAGAACAATGTCATACATTCACCCCAGTACAAGGATCTGGGCCTAAATCCATCGTTTTTTTGCACTCCACACCACCCTGGGTTAGACACTGGCTATATGCAAATCAGCTCTGACCCTGTGCCTCATGGGAACAGTCCAGTCCGAAATACCAAGCCATGTCTTTCCCAGACCGGAATCAAGCATCTAAGGACCGGTTTCTGGCTATCAGCCTTCATTCAGCCTGGATAGCTTGACTCCAGTGGTGTGGAGAGCCTGGGACTCACGTCTGAGCATACCCATCCCACTCGGGGTGAAAATTGCAAAAAACACAGTTGATGGACAGAATGTAGAACAATGTCATACATTCACCCCAGTACAAGGATCTGGGCCTAAATCCATCGTTTTTTTGCACTCCACACCACCCTGGGTTAGACACTGGCTATATGAAAATCAGCTCTGACCCTGTGCATCATGGGAACAGTCCAGTCCGAACTACCAAGCCATGTCTTTCCCAGACCGGAATCAAGCATCCAAGGACCGGTTTCTGGCTATCAGCCTTCATTCAGCCTGGATAGCTTGACTCCAGTGGTGTGGAGAGCCTGGGACTCACGTCTGAGCATACCCAGCCCACTCGGGGTGAAAATTGCAAAAAACACAGTTGATGGACAGAATGTAGAACAATGTCATACATTCACCCCAGTCCAAGGATCTGGGCCTAAATCCATCGTTTTTTTGCACTCCACGCCACCCTGGGTTAGACACTGGCTATATGCAAATCAGCTCTGACCCTGTGCCTCATGGGAACAGTCCAGTCCGAACTACCAAGCCATGTCTTTCCCAGACCGGAATCGAGCATCCAAGGACCGGTTTCTGGCTATCAGCCTTCATTCAGCCTGGATAGCTTGACTCCAGTGGTGTGGAGAGCCTGGGACTCACGTCTGAGCATACCCAGCCCACTCGGGGTGAAAATTGAAAAAAACACAGTTGATGGACAGAATGTAGAACAATGTCATACATTCACCCCAGTACAAGGATCTGGGCCTAAATCCGTCGTTTGTTTGCACTCCACACCACCCTGGGATAGACACTGGCTATATGCAAATCAGCTCTGACCCTGTGCCTCATGGGAACAGTCCAGTCCGAACTACCAAGCCATGTCTTTCCCAGACCTGAATCAAGCATCCAAGGACCGGTTTCTGGCTATCAGCGTTGATTCAGCCTGGATAGCTTGACTCCAGTGGTGTGGAGAGCCCGGGACTCCCGTCTGAGCATACCCAGCCCACTCGGGGTGAAAATTGCAAAAAACACAGTTGATGGACAGAATGTAGAACAATGTCATACATTCACCCCAGTACAAGGATCTGGGCCTAAATCCATCGTTTTTTGCACTCCACACCACCCTGGGTTAGACACTGGCTATATGCAAATCAGCTCTGACCCTGTCCCTCATGGGAACAGTCCAGTCCGAACTACCAAGCCATGTCTTTCCCAGACCGGAATCAAGCATCCAAGGACCGGTTTCTGGCTATCAGCCTTCATTCAGCCTGGATAGCTTGACTCCAGTGGTGTGGAGAGCCTGGGACTCACGTCTGAGCATACCCAGCCCACTCGGGGTGAAAATTGCAAAAAACACAGTTGATGGACAGAATGTAGAACAATGTCATACATTCACCCCAGTACAAGGATCTGGGCCTAAATCCATCGTTTTTTTGCACTCCACACCACCCTGGGTTAGACACTGGCTATATGCAAATCAGCTCTGACCCTGTGCCTCATGGGAACAGTCCAGTCCGAACTACCAAGCCATGTCTTTCCCAGACCGGTATCAAGCATCCAAGGACCGGTTTCTGGCTATCAGCCTTCATTCAGCCTGGATAGCTTGACTCCAGTGGTGTGGAGAGCCTGGGACTCACGTCTGAGCATAAACAGCCCACTCGGGGTGAAAATTGCAAAAAACACAGTTGATGGACAGAATGTAGAACAATGTCATACATTCACCCCAGTACAAGGATCTGGGCCTAAATCCATCGTTTTTTTGCACTCCACACCACCCTGGGTTAGACACTGGCTATATGCAAATCAGCTCTGACCCTGTGCCTCATGGGAACAGTCCAGACCGAACTACCAAGCCATGTCTTTCCCAGACCGGAATCAAGCATCCAAGGACCGGTTTCTGGCTATCAGCCTTCATTCAGCCTGGATAGCTTGACTCCAGTGGTGTGGAGAGCCTGGGACTCACGTCTGAGCATAGCCAGCCCACTCGGGGTGAAAATTGCAAAAAACACAGTTGATGGACAGAATGTAGAACAATGTCATACATTCACCCCAGTCCAAGGATCTGGGCCTAAATCCATCGTTTTTTTGCACTCCACGCCACCCTGGGTTAGACACTGGCTATATGCAAATCAGCTCTGACCCTGTGCCTCATGGGAACAGTCCAGTCCGAACTACCAAGCCATGTCTTTCCCAGACCGGAATCGAGCATCCAAGGACCGGTTTCTGGCTATCAGCCTTCATTCAGCCTGGATAGCTTGACTCCAGTGGTGTGGAGAGCCTGGGACTCACGTCTGAGCATACCCAGCCCACTCGTGGTGAAAATTGAAAAAAACACAGTTGATGGACAGAATGTAGAACAATGTCATACATTCACCCCAGTACAAGGATCTGGGCCTAAATCCGTCGTTTTTTTGCACTCCACACCACCCTGGGATAGACACTGGCTATATGCAAATCAGCTCTGACCCTGTGCCTCATGGGAACAGTCCAGTCCGAACTACCAAGCCATGTCTTTCCCAGACCTGAATCAAGCATCCAAGGACCGGTTTCTGGCTATCAGCGTTGATTCAGCCTGGATAGCTTGACTCCAGTGGTGTGGAGAGCCCGGGACTCCCGTCTGAGCATACCCAGCCCACTCGGGGTGAAAATTGCAAAAAACACAGTTGATGGACAGAATGTAGAACAATGTCATACATTCACCCCAGTACAAGGATCTGGGCCTAAATCCATCGTTTTTTGCACTCCACACCACCCTGGGTTAGACACTGGCTATATGCAAATCAGCTCTGACCCTGTCCCTCATGGGAACAGTCCAGTCCGAACTACCAAGCCATGTCTTTCCCAGACCGGAATCAAGCATCCAAGGACCGGTTTCTGGCTATCAGCCTTCATTCAGCCTGGATAGCTTGACTCCAGTGGTGTGGAGAGCCTGGGACTCACGTCTGAGCATACCCAGCCCACTCGGGGTGAAAATTGCAAAAAACACAGTTGATGGACAGAATGTAGAACAATGTCATACATTCACCCCAGTACAAGGATCTGGGCCTAAATCCATCGTTTTTTTGCACTCCACACCACCCTGGGTTAGACACTGGCTATATGCAAATCAGCTCTGACCCTGTGCCTCATGGGAACAGTCCAGTCCGAACTACCAAGCCATGTCTTTCCCAGACCGGTATCAAGCATCCAAGGACCGGTTTCTGGCTATCAGCCTTCATTCAGCCTGGATAGCTTGACTCCAGTGGTGTGGAGAGCCTGGGACTCACGGCTGAGCATAAACAGCCCACTCGGGGTGAAAATTGCAAAAAAAACAGTTGATGGACAGAATGTAGAACAATGTCATACATTCACCCCAGTACAAGGATCTGGGCCTAAATCCATCGTTTTTTTGCACTCCACACCACCCTGGGTTAGACACTGGCTATATGCAAATCAGCTCTGACCCTGTGCCTCATGGGAACAGTCCAGACCGAACTACCAAGCCATGTCTTTCCCAGACCGGAATCAAGCATCCAAGGACCGGTTTCTGGCTATCAGCCTTCATTCAGCCTGGATAGCTTGACTCCAGTGGTCTGGAGAGCCTGGGACTCACGTCTGAGCATAGCCAGCCCACTCGGGGTGAAAATTGCAAAAAACACAGTTGATGGACAGAATGTAGAACAATGTCATACATTCACCCCAGTACAAGGATCTGGGCCTAAATCCATCGTTTTTTTGCACTCCACACCACCCTGGGTTAGACACTGGCTATATGCAAATCAGCTCTGACCCTGTGCCTCATGGGAACAGTCCAGTCCGAACTACCAAGCCATGTCTTTCCCAGACCGGAATCAAGCATCCAAGGACCGGTTTCTGGCTATCAGCCTTCATTCAGCCTGGATAGCTTGACTCCAGTGGTGTGGAGAGCCTGGGACTCACGTCTGAGCATACCCAGCCCACTCGGGGTGAAAATTGCAAAAAACACAGTTGATGGACAGAATGTAGAACAATGTCATACATTCACCCCAGTACAAGGATCTGGGCCTAAATCCATCTTTTTTTGCACTCCACACCACCCTGGGTTAGACACTGGCTATATGCAAATCAGCTCTGACCCTGTGCCTCATGGGAACAGTCCAGTCCGAACTACCAAGCCATGTCTTTCCCAGACCGGAATCAAGCATCCAAGGACCGGTTTCTGGCTATCAGCCTTCATTCAGCCTGGAAAGCTTGACTCCAGTGGTGTGGAGAGCCTGGGACTCACGTCTGAGCATACCCAGCCCACTCGGGGTGAAAATTGCAAAAAACACAGTTGATGGACAGAATGTAGAACAATGTCATACATTCACCCCAGTACAAGGATCTGGGCCTAAATCCATCGTTTTTTTGCACTCCACACCACCCTGGGTTAGACACTGGCTATATGCAAATCAGCTCTGACCCTTTGCCTCATGGGAACAGTCCTGTCCGAACTACCAAGCCATGTCTTTCCCAGACCGGAATCAAGCATCCAAGGATCGGTTTCTGGCTATCAGCCTTCATTCAGCCTGGAAAGCTTGACTCCAGTGGTGTGGAGAGCCTGGGACTCACGTCTGAGCATACCCAGCCCACTCGGGGTGAAAATTGCAAAAAACACAGTTGATGGACAGAATGTAGAACAATGTCATACATTCACCCCAGTACAAGGATCTGGGCCTAAATCCATCGTTTTTTTGCACTCCACACCACCCTGGGTTAGACACTGGCTATATGCAAATCAGCTCTGACCCTGTGCCTCATGGGAACAGTCCAGTCCGAACTACCAAACCATGTCTTTCCCAGACCGGAATCAAGCATCCAAGGACCGGTTTCTGGCTATCAGCCTTCATTCAGCCTGGATAGCTTGACTCCAGTGGTGTGGAGAGCCTGGGACTCACGTCTGAGCATACCCAGCCCACTCGAGGTGAAAATTGCAAAAAACACAGTTGATGGACAGAATGTAGAACAATGTCATACATTCACCCCAGTACAAGGATCTGGGCCTAAATCCATCGTTTTTTTGCACTCCACACCACCCTGGGTTAGACACTGGCTATATGCAAATCAGCTCTGACCCTGTGCCTCATGGGAACAGTCCAGTCCGAACTACCAAGCCATGTCTTTCCCAGACCGGAATCAAGCATCCAAGGACCGGTTTCTGGCTATCAGCCTTCATTCAGCCTGGAAAGCTTGACTCCAGTGGTGTGGAGAGCCTGGGACTCACGTCTGAGCATACCCAGCCCACTCGGGGTGAAAATTGCAAAAAACACAGTTGATGGACAGAATGTAGAACAATGTCATACATTCACCCCAGTACAAGGATCTGGGCCTAAATCCATCGTTTTTTTTGCACTCCACACCACCCTGGGTTAGACACTGGCTATATGCAAATCAGCTCTGACCCTGTGCCTCATGGGAACAGTCCAGTCCGAACTACCAAGCCATGTCTTTCCCAGACCGGAATCAAGCATCTAAGGACCGGTTTCTGGCTATCAGCCTTCATTCAGCCTGGATAGCTTGACTCCAGTGGTGTGGAGAGCCTGGGACTCACGTCTGAGCATACCCAGCCCACTCGGGGTGAAAATTGCAAAAAACACAGTTGATGGACAGAATGTAGAACAATGTCATACATTCACCCCAGTACAAGGATCTGGGCCTAAATCCATCGTTTTTTTGCACTCCACACCACCCTGGGTTAGACACTGGCTATATGCAAATCAGCTCTGACCCTGTGCATCATGGGAACAGTCCAGTCCGAACTACCAAGCCATGTCTTTCCCAGACCGGAATCAAGCATCCAAGGACCGGTTTCTGGCTATCAGCCTTCATTCAGCCTGGATAGCTTGACTCCAGTGGTGTGGAGAGCCTGGGACTCACGTCTGAGCATACCCAGCCCACTCGGGGTGAAAATTGCAAAAAACACAGTTGATGGACAGAATGAAGAACAATGTCATACATTCACCCCAGTCCAAGGATCTGGGCCTAAATCCATCGTTTTTTTGCACTCCACGCCACCCTGGGTTAGACACTGGCTATATGCAAATCAGCTCTGACCCTGTGCCTCATGGGAACAGTCCAGTCCGAACTACCAAGCCATGTCTTTCCCAGACCGGAATCGAGCATCCAAGGACCGGTTTCTGGCTATCAGCCTTCATTCAGCCTGGATAGCTTGACTCCAGTGGTGTGGAGAGCCTGGGACTCACGTCTGAGCATACCCAGCCCACTCGGGGTGAAAATTGAAAAAAACACAGTTGATGGACAGAATGTAGAACAATGTCATACATTCACCCCAGTACAAGGATCTGGGCCTAAATCCATCGTTTTTTTGCACTCCACACCACCCTGGGATAGACACTGGCTATATGCAAATCAGCTCTGACCCTGTGCCTCATGGGAACAGTCCAGTCCGAACTACCAAGCCATGCTAAATTGAATTGCATGAGTGTTGGGCTCTCAGAGGCGCGATCCCCGTTCCACCACCGATCATTCGGCTTGTTGTGGAGGGATAGACCGCCATACTGGGAAGGGCTACGTCAGACGCCTGGGCTGAGAGGTTAGCAGTCTAGCTGCTCGCCTCCTCGCCTACTTAAACTCGTGACTCAGCCCCACCTTTGGATTTCTCTGAACTGAAATGTGAAATGCGAAGGAATTACGGACCTATGCTGCTATAATTGCGCCTCTTACCAGAACCAGCTTTTTAAAAACGATTCCGCGGACGGATGCTCCTTGTAGAGGGCGCCTAGCGGATTTTAAAAAACGTTTGGTTGTAATTTATTATTTCTGCACCATAATTAAGTTAGCATTTTGATTTGAGTACTAAATTGAATTGCATGAGTGTTGGGCTCTCAGAGGCGCGATCCCCGTTCCACCACCGATCATTCGGCTTGTTGTGGAGGGATAGACCGCCATACTGGGAAGGGCTACGTCAGACGCCTGGGCTGAGAGGTTAGCAGTCTAGCTGCTCGCCTCCTCGCCTACTTAAACTTCATGCCCCAGCGGAAGCGCAGCGGACGAGCGCAGCGGGCGCGCCGAGAGCGCGCCGAAGGCGCGCTTAAGGCAAGCCCGTCTGCGCCCGTCCGCGCCTGTACCGGGCCCAGGGCCACCCCCCCTGGTCAATACCTCGATCCTCTTCGGCCCACTCGTATCCAGTATTCCGCTGAACAGCTAAAAAGACTTAATGTAGGTGTCTCTTCACATCACTGCCCTCCTTTGTCTTGTGTGCCGTTACCTATGTCTTCTAGCATTTCTTGTCCTATATGTTTATTCTCATTTTGTGAACCCCCCCCATCGATTCTGACCCCTTGTACAGAACCTAGGTCTCCCTACACAGTGGCCCTTATTAACGCTCGCTCTTTACCAAAGCACAGTCTGGAAATTCGGGAATTGATTACTAATCTAAATTTAGACATCCTGTTTATCACAGAAACGTGGGGAGATGCTGCTTCTGGACCAGATTTTTGCTCTGCCACCCCTGAGGGCTTCCTAGTATCTAAAATGGATAGACCCGTAGGTAGGGGTGGGGGACTTGCCATAGTCCATAAAGCCAAGTTCGGTTTAAAAACTGATTTTACTCCTACCTTGAGCAGCGAGACCCTTAAATTTTCCATCACACTTAATACTAACCAAGTTTTTAGGGGCTGTCTGCTTTATCGGCCACCAGGCACACGCACTCAGTTTCTCTCCAATCTTGCTGAAATTGTACAAATGTGCATGGACTCATCGGACTATACAGTCCTGGGAGATTTTAATTTTCATCTTGAATCTCCCGTGGACAGAGATACCATCCAACTCATTACTGATTTGGAAGCATTAGGATTACGCCAACTAGTTACAGTTCCGACACATCAAGCCGGCCACACTTTGGACGGGCTATTTACTAATAATCCTGCTATCTCATTTGCTAAGGTGTTACCTCTGACTTGGTCAGACCATTATGCGGTTATCTTTAGTATCAAAGTATATTGCCCGAATCCAGCACAATTGAAATCAAAAATCCCTCAGAGTATTCGCGAATGGAGAAAATTGGATCTCCCCTTGCTTACCCAATTACTTACAACACCTCACTTCGAGATTCCTGTTGATCCAGCTGAATCATCTGCCAAATTTCACGAATGGCTTGTGAACGCACTCCATGTAGCGACTCCCTCTAAAGTCATCTTTCCAAACCGTTCTACTAAATCTGCGGGTTGGTTTTCTGAAGAACTAAGATTGCAGAGGCAGCACTGCAGGAATCTTGAGAGACATTGGCGAAGACATTATAATTTGCACGACAAACAAACTTATAAAGCTGCTATAGCCATTTATAAACGTGCCATAATCTCTCACAAGAGGGCGTACTATCTATTTCAAATAGAGTCCGCACAAAATTCCTCCAGGAAACTCTTTCAAATAGTCAATTTGTTATCCACCCCTCCCTCTGTCCCTGTAGTTGAGCCATCCCAAGACCTTTGTAATTCCCTAGCTGATTATTTTTCCACCAAAGTCACTAGTATCTATGCCACCTTTACATCGTTGGTTCAAACTAAAGGTCCTGATTCTCAACACACTTCAAATCCTGTTACTAGCCCTATTTTTTCTTTATTTCACCCTGTCCCTACGGAAACAATTAACAAATACATTATCACTACTACCTCAGGCTCACCTCTGGACCCGTGCCCTGCATCGGTATTTAATCAACTCAGTGAACTTATTACATTTCCTCTTACCAAGATTTGTAATTCCATGTTCCTTACTGGCGAGTACCCTGAGATCTGGAAGAGAACTATAATTAAACCTTTGTTGAAAAAACCTTCTCTGGACCCTTTAGAACCAGCTAGTTATAGACCCATAGCTGCTCTTCCTTTCCCAGCAAAAATCTGTGAAGCAATCATGAATTACCAACTGTCTGACTTCATTGAACAACATCATTTGCTGGATGACACCCAATTTGGTTTCAGAAGGAACCATGGGACGGAAACAGCGCTGATAAAGGCGGCTGATGAGATCAGAGCTATTTTAGATCATAATGGGGCAGCTGCTCTCATTCTGCTAGATCTCTCAGCCGCCTTTGACACGGTCGATCACTCTATTTTGATCGACCGTGTCTCAGCACTGGGGGTCAATCTTCGAGCCAGAGACCTAATAGCTTCCTTTTTGGCGAACCGTTCCCAAGCTGTGAAACTTGGTACTTTCTACTCGCCTACTACCACATTACCCTGTGGAGTACCCCAGGGATCCTCGCTAAGTCCGACACTATTTAACATCTATGTGTCGGACTTGGCGAGGGTCATAAAAACTTATGGACTGAATCTGACCACCTATGCAGACGACACCCAACTGGTGTTGGCGGTCCATAAGAATGGTTTGGCAGTTGCCTCAAGATTTCAGGAGGCTTTACTAGCCATAGGTTCCTGGATGTTGGGGAACTGCCTTAAACTAAATTCGAACAAAACCGAGGTGATGACCTTTGGCAACCTGTCTCCGGTGTGGTCTGACATCTGGTGGCCCATAGAACTCGGCCCCCCACCGGTACCGGTTGCCAAGGTCAGGAACCTGGGGGTCACATTTGACACCAAACTAACTTTTATCCATCATGTCAATAATGTGACCTCAGCTTCCTTCTTCATCCTCAGGAAAATTAAAAAACTACTTCCTTTTTTACCCCTGGCTGCAGGAATGACATTGATCTCCACACTTATATTTTCGAAATTGGACTATTGCAATGCCCTCCTGCTGAATGCCCAACAGCAGGTTGTGGATAAACTGCAATTAGTCCAAAATGCAGCGGCCAGGGTACTTCTTTCCATTCCCAAGTATAAATCTGTTGCAGCTGCCATACGTCAACTCCATTGGCTTACAGTTAGAAGCCGCATAAAATTCAAGGCCCTCTGTATTGCATACAAGGCAATACATAACTCAGGCCCTCAATTTTTAAGAAATGCTTTCAGGATTTACACCCCTAGCAGGTCTCTTCGTTCGGCATCTAATTTTCTGCTCCCCCTTCCTCGCACCAGAACAGTTACTTGGGGAGACAGACGTTTTCTGGTAGCTACGGCGAGATTATGGAACTCCCTTCCTCTTTGTATTAAAATCAGTCCAACCTTGTTTATTTTCCGAAAACAGCTCAAAACATGGCTTTTTGATCAATAAATACTTTTTTCTTTTCAGTTTACTGTTCAAATCCTCTGCGCCGAGACACCCTCGGGTATTTGTGCGCATTACAAATTGAATAAACATAAACATAAACATAAACATGTCTTTCCCAGACCGGAATCAAGCATCTAAGGACCGGTTTCTGGCTATCAGCCTTCATTCAGCCTGGATAGCTTGACTCCAGTGGTGTGGAGAGCCTGGGACTCACGTCTGAGCATACCCAGCCCACTCGGGGTGAAAATTGCAAAAAACACAGTTGATGGACAGAATGTAGAACAATGTCATACATTCACCCCAGTACAAGGATCTGGGCCTAAATCCATCGTTTTTTTGCACTCCACACCACCCTGGGTTAAACACTGGCTATATGCAAATCAGCTCTGACCCTGTGCCTCATGGGAACAGTCCAGTCCGAACTACCAAGCCATGTCTTTCCCAGACCGGAATCAAGCATCCAAGGACCGGTTTCTGGCTATCAGCCTTCATTCAGCCTGGAAAGCTTGACTCCAGTGGTGTGGAGAGCCTGGGACTCACGTCTGAGCATACCCAGCCCACTCGGGGAGAAAATTGCAAAAAACACAGTTGATGGACAGAATGTAGAACAATGTCATACATTCACCCCAGTACAAGGATCTGGGCCTAAATCCATTGTTTTTTTGCACTCCACACCACCCTGGGTTAGACACTGGCTATATGCAAATCAGCTCTGACCCTGTGCTTCATGGGAACAGTCCAGTCCGAACTACCAAGCCATGTCTTTCCCAGACCGGAATCAAGCATCTAAGGACCGGTTTCTGGCTATCAGCCTTCATTCAGCCTGGATAGCTTGACTCCAGTGGTGTGGAGAGCCTGGGACTCACGTCTGAGCATACCCAGCCCACTCGGGGTGAAAATTGCAAAAAACACAGTTGATGGACAGAATGTAGAACAATGTCATACATTCACCCCAGTACAAGGATCTGGGCCTAAATCCATCGTTTTTTTGCACTCCACACCACCCTGGGTTAGACACTGGCTATATGCAAATCAGCTCTGACCCTGTGCATCATGGGAACAGTCCAGTCCGAACTACCAAGCCATGTCTTTCCCAGACCGGAATCAAGCATCCAAGGACCGGTTTCTGGCTATCAGCCTTCATTCAGCCTGGATAGCTTGACTCCAGTGGTGTGGAGAGCCTGGGACTCACGTCTGAGCATACCCAGCCCACTCGGGGTGAAAATTGCAAAAAACACAGTTGATGGACAGAATGTAGAACAATGTCATACATTCACCCCAGTCCAAGGATCTGGGCCTAAATCCATCGTTTTTTTGCACTCCACGCCACCCTGGGTTAGACACTGGCTATATGCAAATCAGCTCTGACCCTGTGCCTCATGGGAACAGTCCAGTCCGAACTACCAAGCCATGTCTTTCCCAGACCGGAATCGAGCATCCAAGGACCGGTTTCTGGCTATCAGCCTTCATTCAGCCTGGATAGCTTGACTCCAGTGGTGTGGAGAGCCTGGGACTCACGTCTGAGCATACCCAGCTCACTCGGGGTGAAAATTGAAAAAAACACAGTTGATGGACAGAATGTAGAACAATGTCATACATTCACCCCAGTACAAGGATCTGGGCCTAAATCCATCGGTTTTTTGCACTCCACACCACCCTGGGTTAGACACTGGCTATATGCAAATCAGCTCTGACCCTGTGCCTCATGGGAACAGTCCAGTCCGAACTACCAAGCCATGTCTTTCCCAGACCGGTATCAAGCCTCCAAGGACCGGTTTCTGGCTATCAGCCTTCATTCAGCCTGGATAGCTTGACTCCAGTGGTGTGGAGAGCCTGGGACTCACGTCTGAGCATACCCAGCCCACTCGGGGTGAAAATTGCAAAAAACACAGTTGATGGACAGAATGTAGAACAATGTCATACATTCACCCCAGTACAAGGATCTGGGCCTAAATCCATCGTTTTTTTGCACTCCACACCACCCTGGGTTAGACACTGGCTATATGCAAATCAGCTCTGACCCTGTGCCTCATGGGAACAGTCCAGACCGAACTACCAAGCCATGTCTTTCCCAGACCGGAATCAAGCATCCAAGGACCGGTTTCTGGCTATCAGCCTTCATTCAGCCTGGATAGCTTGACTCCAGTGGTGTGGAGAGCCTGGGACTCACGTCTGAGCATAGCCAGCCCACTCGGGGTGAAAATTGCAAAAAACACAGTTGATGGACAGAATGTAGAACAATGTCATACATTCACCCCAGTACAAGGATCTGGGCCTAAATCCATCGTTTTTTTGCACTCCACACCACCCTGGGTTAGACACTGGCTATATGCAAATCAGCTCTGACCCTGTGCCTCATGGGAACAGTCCAGTCCGAACTACCAAGCCATGTCTTTCCCAGACCGGAATCAAGCATCCAAGGACCGGTTTCTGGCTATCAGCCTTCATTCAGCCTGGATAGCTTGACTCCAGTGGTGTGGAGAGCCTGGGACTCACGTCTGAGCATACCCAGCCCACTCGGGGTGAAAATTGCAAAAAACACAGTTGATGGACAGAATGTAGAACAATGTCATACATTCACCCCAGTACAAGGATCTGGGCCTAAATCCATCTTTTTTTGCACTCTACACCACCCTGGGTTAGACACTGGCTATATGCAAATAAGCTCTGACCCTGTGCCTCATGGGAACAGTCCAGTCCGAACTACCAAGCCATGTCTTTCCCAGACCGGAATCAAGCATCCAAGGACCGGTTTCTGGCTATCAGCCTTCATTCAGCCTGGATAGCTTGACTCCAGTGGTGTGGAGAGCCTGGGACTCACGTCTGAGCATACCCAGCCCACTCGGGGTGAAAATTGCAAAAAACACAGTTGATGGACAGAATGTAGAACAATGTCATACATTCACCCCAGTAGAAAGGATCTGGGCCTAATTCCATCGTTTTTTTGCACTCCACACCACCCTGGGTTAGACACTGGCTATATGCAAATCAGCTCTGACCCTGTGCCTCATGGGAACAGTCCAGTCCGAACTACCAAGCCATGTCTTTCCCAGACCGGAATCAAGCATCCAAGGACCGGTTTCTGGCTATCAGCCTTCATTCAGCCTGGATAGCTTGACTCCAGTGGTGTGGAGAGCCTGGGACTCACGTCTGAGCATACCCAGCCCACTCGGGGTGAAAATTGCAAAAAACACAGTTGATGGACAGAATGTAGAACAATGTCATACATTCACCCCAGTACGAAGATCTGGGCCTAAATCCATCGTTTTTTTGCACTCCACACCACCCTGGGTTAGACACTGGCTATATGCAAATCAGCTCTGACCCTGTGCCTCATGGGAACAGTCCAGTCCGAACTACCTAGCCATGTCTTTCCCAGACCGGAATCAAGCATCCAAGGACCAGTTTCTGGCTATCAGCCTTCATTCAGCCTGGATAGCTTGACTCCAGTGGTGTGGAGAGCCTGGGACTCATGTCTGAGCATACACAGCCCACTCGGGGTGAAAATTGCAAAAAACACAGTTGATGGACAGAATGTAGAACAATGTCATACATTCAGCCCAGTACAAGGATCTGGGCCTAAATCCATCGTTTTTTTGCACTCCACACCACCCTGGGTTAGACACTGGCTATATGCAAATCAGCTCTGACCCTGTGCCTCATGGGAACAGTCCAGTCCGAACTACCAAGCCATGTCTTTCCCAGACCGGAATCAAGCATCCAAGGACCGGTTTCTGGCTATCAGCCTTCATTCAGCCTGGATAGCTTGACTCCAGTGGTGTGGAGAGCCTGGGACTCACGTCTGAGCATACCCAGCCCACTCGGGGTGAAAATTGCAAAAAACACAGTTGATGGACAGAATGTAGAACAATGTCATTAAGCATGAGCGCAAAATCCGCTACGCTCGCGGATTTCGCGAATTTTCGGTAAATCCGCGATCCGCGAACTCTCGCGAATTTACCGAAAATTCGCAATCCGCGAGCGGCGGATTCCGAGGCCAAAAGTTCAAGCCTTCCTGGCCTGTTGTTGTTACTAATTTACGATGGCGCCGGCAAGCTGCCAGCGCCATCGTAAAATAGTTACTAAATTAGCTTCAACAGGAAGCACTAATAGATAAAATCAAGCAGGCGCTCGTGCATCTGCTTTATTTTATCTATTCGAGCTTCCTGTTGAAGCTAATTTAGTAACTATTTTAGGATGGCGCTGGCAGCTTGCCGGCGCCATCGTAAAATAGTTAACAGGCCAGGCAGCTGTGCCCTCTTCCCAAATATATCATCGAAAATCGGCTGTGATGCTGGACAGAGGCCTTTGCATCCTTGACTTTCACGAGCGCAATCCTCGTGCTGTTCCTGTGGCCAGGAGCTTCTGTATCTTCATCTGCTGCTCTGATGGGTCTCTGACCTTTAATACACACAAGAGATATGTGCACTCGCATGGAAGCCCCGTCCGTTTGGCCCCGCCCACACACTCGCGGTGTGCACCGTCTTCCCGCCATTCACCCACTATGATAGCTCACTTAAGGGACCCCTTCGCCCTTCGGCGCTATTGCATAGTAACACACACCTGGTCGCTGTAGACAACTCTCTGGCACTTTAGGCAGCTGTAGTGTAATAAAAGCACTATACATTTACCCAATGAGGTAGCACTTACTGATTATCCAATAGAAAGTACTCCAGTTGAGTAGAGGTATGGCACAAAACGGTGGCGTCTTCTTGAATAAATATGAAGGGCAGGGTTCATTCTGGCACGATGGTCCTGGCACAAAAATTAAACCTCAACCGGAAGCACTTACAGATATCAATTAAGCATGTGCCCTAGTTGAAGCTTAAATTCGGTGACTCATTCATCGGCCCAAAAAACAATCGTGAGCGTTGTCAAGGCTGGGCAGCTGTGCCCTCTTCCCAAAGACAGAGGCCTTTGCATCCTTGACTTTCAAGAGCGCAATCCTCGTGCTGTTCCTGTGACCAGGAGCTTCTGTATCTTCATCTGCTGCTCTGATGGGTCTCTGACCTTTAATACACACAAGAGATGTGTGCACTCGCATGGAAGCCCCGTCCGTTTGGCCCCGCCCACACACTCACGGTGTGCACCGTCTTCCCGCCATTGACCCACTATGATGGACAGCTCACCCAAGGGACCCCTGCGCCCTTCGGCGCTATTGCATAGTAACACACACCTGGTCGCTGTAGACAACTCTCTGGCACTTTAGGCAGCTGTAGTGGAGGCCTGGAAGCACCGCCCCAAATCCGCAAATACGCAAATACGCAAATACGCGGATTTTGCGGATCCACGATCCGTGAATACGCAAATCCATAAATCGTGGATCCGCAAAATCCGCCCATGCTTAAATGTCATACATTCACCCCAGTACAAGGATCTGGGCCTAAATCCATCGTTTTTTGCACTCCACAGCACCCTGGGTTGGACACTGGCTATATGCAAATCAGCTCTGACCCTGTGCCTCATGGGAACAGTCCAGTCCGAACTACCAAGCCATGTCTTTAACAGACCGGAATCAAGCATCCAAGGACCGGTTTCTGGCTATCAGCCTTCATTCAGCCTGGATAGCTTGACTCCAGTGGTGTGGAGAGCCTGGGACTCACGTCTGAGCATACCCAGCCCACTCGGGGTGAAAATTGCAAAAAACATAGTTGATGGACAGAATGTAGAACAATGTCATACATTCACCCCAGTACAAGGATCTGGGCCTAAATCCATCGTTTTTTTGCACTCCACACCACCCTGGGAAAGACACTGGCTTTATGCAAATCAGCTCTGACCCTGTGCCTCATGGGAACAGTCCAGTCCGAACTACCAAGCCATGTCTTTCCCAGACCGGAATCAAGCATCCAAGGACCGGTTTCTGGCTATCAGCCTTCATTCAGCCTGGATAGCTTGACTCCAGTGGTGTGGAGAGCCTGGCACTCACGTCTGAGCATACCCAGCCCACTCGGGGTGAAAATTGCAAAAAACACAGTTGATGGACAGAATGTAGAACAATGTCATACATTCACCCCAGTACACGGTTCTGGGCCTAATTCCATCGTTTTTTGCACTCCACACCACCCTGGGTTAGACACTGGCTATATGCAAATCAGCTCTGACCCTGTGCCTCATGGGAACAGTCCAGTCCGAATTACCAAGCCATGTCTTTCCCAGACCGGAATCAAGCATCCAAGGACCGGTTTCTGGCTATCAGCCTTCATTCAGCCTGGATAGCATGACTCCAGTGGTGTGGAGAGCCTGGGACTCACGTCTGAGCATACCCAGCCCACTCGGGGTGAAAATTGCAAAAAACACAGTTGATGGACAGAATGTAGAACAATGTCATACATTCACCCCAGTACAAGGATCTGGGCCTAAATCCATCGTTTTTTTGCACTCCACACCACCCTGGGTTAGACACTGGCTATATGCAAATCAGCTCTGACCCTGTGCCTCATGGGAACAGTCCAGTCCGAACTACCAAGCCATGTCTTTCCCAGACCGGAATCAAGTATCCAAGGACCGGTTTCTGGCTATCAGCCTTCATTCAGCCTGGATAGCTTGACTCCAGTGGTGTGGAGAGCCTGGGACTCACGCCTGAGCATACCCAGCCCACTCGGGGTGAAAATTGCAAAAAACACAGTTGATGGACAGAATGTAGAACAATGTCATACATTCACCCCAGTACAAGGATCTGGACCTAAATCCATCGTTTTTTTGCACTCCACACCACCCTGGGTTAGACACTGGCTATATGCAAATCAGCTCTGACCCTGTGCCTCATGGGAACAGTCCAGTCCGAACTACCAAGCCATGTCTTTCCCAGACCGGAATCAAGTATCCAAGGACCGGTTTCTGGCTATCAGCCTTCATTCAGCCTGGATAGCTTGACTCCAGTGGTGTGGAGAGCCTGGGACTCACGTCTGAGCATACCCAGCCCACTCGGGGTGAAAATTGCAAAAAACACAGTTGATGGACAGAATGTAGAACAATGTCATACATTCACCCCAGTACAAGGATCTGGGCCTAAATCCATCGTTTTTTTGCACTCCACACCACCCTGGGTTAGACACTGGCTATATGCAAATCAGCTCTGACCCTGTGCCTCATGGGAACAGTCCAGACCGAACTACCAAGCCATGTCTTTCCCAGACCGGAATCAAGCATCCAAGGACCGGTTTCTGGCTATCAGCCTTCCTTCAGCCTGGATAGCTTGACTCCAGTGGTGTGGAGAGCCTGGGACTCACGTCTGAGCATAGCCAGCCCACTCGGGGTGAAAATTGCAAAAAACACAGTTGATGGACAGAATGTAGAACAATGTCATACATTCACCCCAGTACAAGGATCTGGGCCTAAATCCATCGTTTTTTTGCACTCCACACCACCCTGGGTTAGACACTGGCTATATGCAAATCAGCTCTGACCCTGTGCCTCATGGGAACAGTCCAGTCCGAACTACCAAGCCATGTCTTTCCCAGACCGGAATCAAGCATCCAAGGACCGGTTTCTGGCTATCAGCCTTCATTCAGCCTGGATAGCTTGACTCCAGTGGTGTGGAGAGCCTGGGACTCACGTCTGAGCATACCCAGCCCACTCGGGGTGAAAATTGCAAAAAACACAGTTGATGGACAGAATGTAGAACAATGTCATACATTCACCCCAGTACAAGGATCTGGGCCTAAATCCATCTTTTTTTGCACTCCACACCACCCTGGGTTAGACACTGGCTATATGCAAATCAGCTCTGACCCTGTGCCTCATGGGAACAGTCCAGTCCGAACTACCAAGCCATGTCTTTCCCAGACCGGAATCAAGCATCCAAGGACCGGTTTCTGGCTATCAGCCTTCATTCAGCCTGGATAGCTTGACTCCAGTGGTGTGGAGAGCCTGGGACTCACGTCTGAGCATACCCAGCCCACTCGGGGTGAAAATTGCAAAAAACACAGTTGATGGACAGAATGTAGAACAATGTCATACATTCACCCCAGTACAAGGATCTGGGCCTAAATCCATCGTTTTTTTGCACTCCACACCACCCTGGGTTAGACACTGGCTATATGCAAATCAGCTCTGACCCTGTGCCTCATGGGAACAGTCCAGTCCGAACTACCAAGCCATGTCTTTCCCAGACCGGAATCAAGCATCCAAGGACCGGTTTCTGGCTATCAGCCTTCATTCAGCCTGGATAGCTTGACTCCAGTGGTGTGGAGAGCCTGGGACTCACGTCTGAGCATACCCAGCCCACTCGGGGTGAAAATTGCAAAAAACACAGTTGATGGACAGAATGTAGAACAATGTCATACATTCACCCCAGTACGAAGATCTGGGCCTAAATCCATCGTTTTTTTGCACTCCACACCACCCTGGGTTAGACACTGGCTATATGCAAATCAGCTCTGACCCTGTGCCTCATGGGAACAGTCCAGTCCGAACTACCTAGCCATGTCTTTCCCAGACCGGAATCAAGCATCCAAGGACCAGTTTCTGGCTATCAGCCTTCATTCAGCCTGGATAGCTTGACTCCAGTGGTGTGGAGAGCCTGGGACTCATGTCTGAGCATACACAGCCCACTTGGGGTGAAAATTGCAAAAAACACAGTTGATGGACAGAATGTAGAACAATGTCATACATTCACCCCAGTACAAGGATCTGGGCCTAAATCCATCGTTTTTTTGCACTCCACACCACCCTGGGTTAGACACTGGCTATATGCAAATCAGCTCTGACCCTGTGCCTCATGGGAACAGTCCAGTCCGAACTACCAAGCCATGTCTTTCCCAGACCGGAATCAAGCATCCAAGGACCGGTTTCTGGCTATCAGCCTTCATTCAGCCTGGATAGCTTGACTCCAGTGGTGTGGAGAGCCTGGGACTCACGTCTGAGCATACCCAGCCCACTCGGGGTGAAAATTGCAAAAAACACAGTTGATGGACAGAATGTAGAACAATGTCATTAAGCATGAGCGCAAAATCCGCTACGCTCGCGGATTTCGCGAATTTTCGGTAAATCCGCGATCCGCGAACTCTCGCGAATTTACCGAAAATTCGCAATCCGCGAGCGGCGGATTCCGAGGCCAAAAGTTCAAGCCTTCCTGGCCTGTTGTTGTTACTAATTTACGATGGCGCCGGCAAGCTGCCAGCGCCATCGTAAAATAGTTACTAAATTAGCTTCAACAGGAAGCACTAATAGATAAAATCAAGCAGGCGCTCGTGCATCTGCTTTATTTTATCTATTCGAGCTTCCTGTTGAAGCTAATTTAGTAACTATTTTAGGATGGCGCTGGCAGCTTGCCGGCGCCATCGTAAAATAGTTAACAGGCCAGGCAGCTGTGCCCTCTTCCCAAATATATCATCGAAAATCGGCTGTGATGCTGGACAGAGGCCTTTGCATCCTTGACTTTCACGAGCGCAATCCTCGTGCTGTTCCTGTGGCCAGGAGCTTCTGTATCTTCATCTGCTGCTCTGATGGGTCTCTGACCTTTAATACACACAAGAGATATGTGCACTCGCATGGAAGCCCCGTCCGTTTGGCCCCGCCCACACACTCGCGGTGTGCACCGTCTTCCCGCCATTCACCCACTATGATAGCTCACTCAAGGGACCCCTTCGCCCTTCGGCGCTATTGCATAGTAACACACACCTGGTCGCTGTAGACAACTCTCTGGCACTTTAGGCAGCTGTAGTGTAATAAAAGCACTATACATTTACCCAACGAGGTAGCACTTACTGATTATCCAATAGAAAGTACTCCAGTTGAGTAGAGGTATGGCACAAAACGGTGGCGTCTTCTTGAATAAATATGAAGGGCAGGGTTCATTCTGGCACGATGGTCCTGGCACAAAAATTAAACCTCAACCGGAAGCACTTACAGATATCAATTAAGCATGTGCCCTAGTTGAAGCTTAAATTCGGTGACTCATTCATCGGCCCAAAAAACAATCGTGAGCGTTGTCAAGGCTGGGCAGCTGTGCCCTCTTCCCAAAGACAGAGGCCTTTGCATCCTTGACTTTCAAGAGCGCAATCCTCGTGCTGTTCCTGTGACCAGGAGCTTCTGTATCTTCATCTGCTGCTCTGATGGGTCTCTGACCTTTAATACACACAAGAGATGTGTGCACTCGCATGGAAGCCCCGTCCGTTTGGCCCCGCCCACACACTCGCGGTGTGCACCGTCTTCCCGCCATTGACCCACTATGATGGACAGCTCACCCAAGGGACCCCTGCGCCCTTCGGCGCTATTGCATAGTAACACACACCTGGTCGCTGTAGACAACTCTCTGGCACTTTAGGCAGCTGTAGTGGAGGCCTGGAAGCACCGCCCCAAATCCGCAAATACGCAAATCCGCAAATACGCGGATTTTGCGGATCCACGATCCGTGAATACGCAAATCCGTGAATCGTGGATCCGCAAAATCCGCCCATGCTTAAATGTCATACATTCACCCCAGTACAAGGATCTGGGCCTAAATCCATCGTTTTTTGCACTCCACAGCACCCTGGGTTGGACACTGGCTATATGCAAATCAGCTCTGACCCTGTGCCTCATGGGAACAGTCCAGTCCGAACTACCAAGCCATGTCTTTAACAGACCGGAATCAAGCATCCAAGGACCGGTTTCTGGCTATCAGCCTTCATTCAGCCTGGATAGCTTGACTCCTTTTTTTTTTATTATTTATTATTTTTTTTTTTTATTGAGAATTGACACAATATAAAAAACACAACAAAACAAATATACAATTATGATACATCTATAAAATTTTACAAAATTCATATATCAAAACATCCCGTTGATACAAAGCTACATCCTTTAAATTCAGATTTGTTGTTGCCTAACTTTATGAAGGTATATAAAATAATTAATCCATATAAAAGGGTAGAAAAAAAAAAAAGATCGAATAATACCTATTTACATATATATATATACCGCTGTTTAAAAAGATTTGGCAACATTCAAACTGAACAGTGATAAATTACATAAAAGCACCATTGATAGACCTACCCTCCCTCCATGCCTTCACAGGTGCCCACATTTCAAGGCCGAAATCCCGCAATTTTTTACCTTTATAAGAATACAGAGAAGATTCTATGTTATGTATGGTGAGAAATCTGGCCATCCACATCGAGAAAGTGGGGGGAGAGGGATCCTTCCAAGCAGCTGAGATCAGGATTCTTAAAACGGCTGCTGCTAAGAAAATTAAAGCCTCTGCCTCTCTCCTTCCACTCAGCCCTAGTTTACTATCGATCCCAAATATCATAACAGTTGGGGATAGGCTGATGTTTGAGCCTAGCAGCCCCTCCAGGAATTTCTCTATCTCCATTTTAATTGTAGCTAGTTTTTCACAAAGAGAGAACATATGAACCAAATCGGCAGAGTCCTGCTGACATCTGGGACATTTACTATCTTCTCTTATCCCCCATTCATGTAGCTTATCGGGAGTATAGTAAAGGTTGAACATAGTCATAAAATGTTGGGCCTTCAGGTTAGAGGACCTAAGTACCTGCCTATCCAGAGCTAGGGCCTTATCAAAATCTGCATCTGGGTCCTGTAGTTTCATTGCCCAGGCTGCCTCGTGTTTCTCAAGGTCATTAGGCAACCTGCCCAATAGCTCCTGGTATACTACCCTTATTCTATCACCATTGTTCACTACATAATCAAGGATGGGGTTAGGAGCCAGGGAGCAAGCCGCAATTACATCTGCTCTAAAAGTTCGTGCGATTTGGATGTACTTAAAGCTATGACCTATAGATATGTCATACTTCTGTTGAATAGCTACAAATGGCATCAATTTACCACTGCAGACGATATCACCTATCGTCTGAATGCCGTGTTGCTCCCAGAGCTTCCATGCCCCATCCATACTGAGGTTCGGAAAAAAGCTTGATTTCCATAACGGCGAATGTCTATTAATTCTGGGAATCTGCAGATATTTCTGAACTCTTTTCCAAAGATCCCAAGCTCCCAGTATAGTCTTAAGCCTGGTTTTTTTTAAAAATCTACGGCCATTTTTTCTCAGTAGGGCACCCACGGCTTCCTGCCCCATAAGGAGCTCATATATTGAGGGAGGAATATACATATTATCAGTTGGATCCCCAATATAAGTCTGCCCACCACCAGCTTGAAATAAAATAGACATCTGGGTTAATAAACATGCCCAGTGGTAGAATCTTATATTTGGGGCACCCAAACCTCCGAGCTCCTGGGGGAGAGACATATACTTAGCTGCTCTTCTTATCTTGCCGTATTGCCAAAGGAAGCTATTAAATATGGATTCAGTCTTTTTTAACATTTGTTCCTCAATCAGAAAGGGTATAGATCTATATAAATACAGTAGTTTGGGCAGCATTGTCATTTTCAGAACATTTGTTCTTCCAATAATAGAAAGATGTAATGCATCCATACGTTTTAAATCTATTTCTATTTTCTTAAGCAATGGATTAAAATTATCCTGTATAATTGAATCTGTCTCTGCTGTGATAATAACCCCCAGATATGTGGCAGAATTAACATACCGTTGATCCATTTTTATTATATTCTTTGAACAGATCACCTGTGTTTTCTCCTCATTTAACCTATATCCAGAATGATATCCAAATTGTTCGGTGATCTCTATTAGTATTCGCATGGACGCTGCCGGATCAGGTGTCATAACCGCAAGGTCGTCCGCGTATGCCAGAATTTTGCTCTCGAACCCATTAGTAATAACTGGTTTTATACTATTGTTTACTAATATCTGTCTGATCAATGGATCGATATACAGGGCAAATAAGATCGGTGAACAGGGGCAGCCTTGACGGGTGCCCCTTTCTATCTTGATCTCAGCAGAGCTTAGACCCATCAATTGTATGTGAGCCATTGGATCTCGATACATGGCCCTGATGGCTTTCAAGATTTTTGGACCAAAGCCTCTCCCCTGTAATACATCCCAAAGATATTGCCATCTTACGCGGTCGAATGCCTTCTCGGCATCGAGGAGGATCATAGCGACCCCCTCCCCCCGGCATGAGCCTCGAATATAGATATAGCTCTTCTCACATGGTCCGTTGTGCCACGACCAGGAATGAACCCATGCTGCCATGGGGAGACGAGGCCAGCAATGACCCTCCCCAACCTTGTAGCAATGATTTTTGCGTACAATTTATTATCAGAGTTGATAAGAGATATTGGTCTATAAGAACCAGTGTTCTCTTTAGGCTTACCTTTCTTATGAAATACCACAATATTGGTATCCCTCCAAGTTTCTGGTATTATACCAGTGCATATAATACCGTTAAAGAGATCTAGCAAGTATGGAGCTATCTCGATCCTCAGGTATTTGTATATCTCCGCGGCTTTCGACACTGTCTGCCACCGCACCCTAGTACAGCGCCTCAGCAACATCGGAATCCAGGAGAAGGCACTGGAATGGATCACCTCCTTCCTCGACGGAAGAACACAAAGAGTCCGCCTACCACCGTACAAGTCAGAGGCCACCAAAGTCATCTGCGGCGTCCCTCAAGGATCCTCACTGAGCCCCACCCTCTTCAACGTCTACATGAGCCCCCTCGCGGCCATCGCACGCCAACACAACCTCAACATAATCTCCTACGCTGACGACACCCAGCTGATCCTCTCCCTGACCAACGACCCCGCCACCGCCAGAGCCGACCTGCACGAAGGGATGAGAGACGTAGCCGAATGGATGACGACCAGCCGCCTGAAACTGAACTCAGACAAGACGGAGGTCCTCATCCTGGGCTCCACGCCCTCCGCCTGGGACGACTCCTGGTGGCCCCCCGCCCTGGGCACCGCGCCCAAACCGACGGACCACGCACGCAACCTGGGCTTCATCCTGGACTCCTCCCTCTCCATGACCAGACAAGTCAACGCCGTCTCCTCGTCATGCTTCAACATCCTGCGCATGCTACGTAAGATCTTCCGGTGGATCCCCACCGAGACGAGGAAGACGGTCACCCAAGCCCTCGTCACCAGCCGACTGGACTACGGCAACGCCCTCTACGCCGGAACCACTGCCAAACTCCAGAAGAGACTCCAGCGGATCCAGAACGCCTCGGCGAGACTCATCCTCGACATCCCCCGACGCAGCCACATCTCCGGACACCTGAGAGATCTGCACTGGCTCCCGGTCAACAAGAGAATCACCTTCCGTCTCCTCACCCACGCACCAAAGCCCTACACGACCAAGGCCCGAGCTACCTCAACAACCGGATCAACTTCTACACTCCCAAGCGCCTCCTCAGATCAACCAACCACGCCCTCGCCGCCGTCCCCCGCATCCGAAGAGCGACAACAGGAGGAAGGTCCTTCTCCTACCTGGCCGCCAAGACCTGGAACTCACTTCCCACCAATCTGCGCCTGACCCAAGACCACCTCTCCTTCAGGAAGAAGCTCAAGACCTGGCTGTTCGAGCAGTAGCGGCACCCCCCCCCCTCCCAGCGCCTTGAGACCCTACGGGTGAGTAGTGCGCTCTACAAATGACCTGATTGATTGATTGACTGTCAGAGCCGGCAGCTTTACCTCCGGCTAACTGAGACAGTGCTGCCAGTATTTCTTCCTTAGTTATATCACCCTCGAGGCTTACCATTTCATCTGGGTTTAACTTGGGGCCTAAATCTGGGTAATGCCTCCCTAAAATATCTGGGGGGGTATCCCCTGCATCTTCCCTGTATAGATTCTCGTAATATTTTTCAAATACGGATACAATTTCTTGGGGTTCAGTGTAATCTCGACCCTCATCCTGTATACATGTTATGGCGTTTTTAACCCTATCCTGTCTAATTCTTAAGGCTAATGCCCTCCCGGCCTGCTCCCCTGTCTCGTACATTTTCTTCCTATGGGTCCAGTAATCTAAAGATGCCCTATCTGCCAGCTGTTTCTGTATCTCGGCTTTGATCAGACAGATCTTAGTTTGGCTCTGAGCACTCTCCTCCCCCAAAGTTAATGCCAGACAATGTTGTTCCTCTGCTTTAGCCAGATCGACCAGAAGTCTATTCTTATAGTCCTGTTGTTTTTTCCTAAGCAGAGCTGAGTAACTGATTACTTCCCCTCTTAATGCTGCTTTAAATGAATCCCAGACCGAGTTTCTGGAGGCACTGTATTGATTTGCGGCAAAAAACTCGCATGTCCAGTTTCGTAAATATTCAATAAAAGCAGCATCGGCTAGTAATTTGCGGTCAAATGTCCAAGATCTTCTTTTCCTATTAGGACCTAAACCACTATGACTTATAATTAACGGATTATGATCCGATAATATTTTGGGAAGCTTTTTGATATTGACTTTCCCAATCTCTCCTGAGGAAATTAGAGCATAATCAAGTTTACAATACTTCTGGTGGGGACAGGAATAATAAGTGAAACCTGGGTCGTCAGGATATTTTGAGCTCCATATATCAACCAGACCATGTGATTTCATCATAGATAGGAGTGCCCTTGAAACTCTGGGTTTTCTGCCACTGTAAGGAACATTACTAGAGAAATCAATTGTAACGTTAAAATCTCCACATACCAAAATCGGTGTGGGCCAGCTTGACAACTCGCTTTCGACCACTTCAAATATTGTGGGGTCGTCAAGGTTTGACCCATAGATTCCACAAATCGTTAACCCACAACCTAATTCTACAATGGCCCATCTCCCTGCTGGGTCTGATTTAGCCCGTTTAGCCCCTCCCAGAGTTGCTTTTCCCAGAATTGCCACACCTCTTATAGTTGAGGTCTGGGAAGAACATGTGAGGATCTCAAACCCGCCAAATTTTAACAGCTTCCTTTTAGCCCATGAGAGATGCGTCTCCTGTAAACACAGGATATCTATAGGTTCAAATTTAACAAATTCTGTGAGTCTGGCTCTTTTTCGCCAATCGTTCAAACCCCTATGTTGATCGAGTAAATAGTTAGACTAAGCATTATCAGTTTTTATGCATCTCCTTCTTTTTAAATCTGGGATTTGGTTGTTAATATTAGTCATTCTATATAGATACCGTATAAATGTAATTTCTGTAACGTCAATTCTCAATTTTTTTTCCTTTTCTGTTTCTGTGCTTTCCCCCCCGCTCCCTCCACCACCCTTTGAGTACATGACCCTCCCTTGGGTCATTCCTCCCCCCCCCTTCCATCCCACCCTTCCCCCCTAGAAGCGCTCAGACCGAGGTCTGTGCGTTGATGGATGGTTGCAGCAGTGTGGTGTGTGGATGCACTTGTGAGTCAACAAAAAACCCTACATTTAAACAAAACATTACCCCCCCTAAATGCCTCCCCTCTAAATCTATTCCCTCTTAAAAGAGAGAGAGCAGAGGACAATTAAACTTATCACCCTAGTGTATACGACAACATTCAACGTTTAACCTGTAATATATCTTTTTCTGGGCGCATTTCAAGCCACTTCACTGTTACCGGGTATTTTATTTTATAGTTTTTTTTATTTATTTTTATTATAGTGAGTCCAGGAACTCTTTTGCCTTGACCTCGGATGTGAAAAATTGTGTCTTGCCCTCTCTCACAACTTTAAGTTGTGCAGGATTCACCAGATAGACCTGCATATGTTTTTCCTCGAGAGGTTTGATCAATTGTCGGAGTCTCCAACGCCTCTCGACCGTTGCATGGCAAAAATCCGGCCTTACAAAGAAAGATATGCCCTCGCTTGTTCTTTTGGCATCTGGTCTGGCTTTATCAGATATAGTTTGTCTGAGAATGAAATTTCCTAAAAATATAAGGACTGCCCTTGGTCTTTCCGGGGTAGCACCAGCTCGTACCTTAAATGGATAGCTTGACTCCAGTGGTGTGGAGAGCCTGGGACTCACGTCTGAGCATACCCAGCCCACTCGGGGTGAAAATTGCAAAAAACACAGTTGATGGACAGAATGTAGAACAATGTCATACATTCACCCCAGTACAAGGATCTGGGCCTAAATCCATCGTTTCTTTGCACTCCACACCACCCTGGGAAAGACACTGGCTTTATGCAAATCAGCTCTGACCCTGTGCCTCATGGGAACAGTCCAGTCCGAACTACCAAGCCATGTCTTTCCCAGACCGGAATCAAGCATCCAAGGACCGGTTTCTGGCTATCAGCCTTCATTCAGCCTGGATAGCTTGACTCCAGTGGTGTGGAGAGCCTGGGACTCACGTCTGAGCATACCCAGCCCACTCGGGGTGAAAATTGCAAAAAACACAGTTGATGGACAGAATGTAGAACAATGTCATACATTCACCCCAGTACAAGGATCTGGGCCTAAATCCATCGTTTTTTTGCACTCCACGACACCCTGGGTTAGACACTGGCTATATGCAAATCAGCTCTGACCCTGTGCCTCATGGGAACAGTCCAGTCCGAACTACCAAGCCAAGTCTTTCCCAGACCGGAATCAAGCATCCAAGGACCGGTTTCTGGCTATCAGCCTTCATTCAGCCTGGATAGCTTGACTCCAGTGGTGTGGAGAGCCTGGCACTCACGTCTGAGCATACCCAGCCCACTCGGGGTGAAAATTGCAAAAAACACAGTTGATGGACAGAATGTAGAACAATGTCATACATTCACCCCAGTACAAGGTTCTGGGCCTAATTCCATCGTTTTTTGCACTCCACACCACCCTGGGTTAGACACTGGCTATATGCAAATCAGCTCTGACCCTGTGCCTCATGGGAACAGTCCAGTCCGAATTACCAAGCCATTTCTTTCCCAGACCGGAATCAAGCATCCAAGGACCGGTTTCTGGCTATCAGCCTTCATTCAGCCTGGATAGCTTGACTCCAGTGGTGTGGAGAGCCTGGGACTCACGTCTGAGCATACCCAGCCCACTCGGGGTGAAAATTGCAAAAAACACAGTTGATGGACAGAATGTAGAACAATGTCATACATTCACCCCAGTACAAGGATCTGGACCTAAATCCATCGTTTTTTTGCACTCCACACCACCCTGGGTTAGACACTGGCTATATGCAAATCAGCTCTGACCCTGTGCCTCATAGGAACAGTCCAGTCCGAACTACCAAGCCATGTCTTTCCCAGACCGGAATCAAGTATCCAAGGACCGGTTTCTGGCTATCAGCCTTCATTCAGCCTGGATAGCTTGACTCCAGTGGTGTGGAGAGCCTGGGACTCACGTCTGAGCATACCCAGCCCACTCGGGGTGAAAATTGCAAAAAACACAGTTGATGGACAGAATGTAGAACAATGTCATACATTCACCCCAGTACAAGGATCTGGGCCTAAATCCATCGTTTTTTTGCACTCCACACCACCCTGGGTTAGACACTGGCTATATGCAAATCAGCTCTGACCCTGTGCCTCATGGGAACAGTCCAGTCCGAACTACCAAGCCATGTCTTTCCCAGACCGGAATCAAGCATCCAAGGACCGGTTTCTGGCTATCAGCCTTCATTCAGCCTGGATAGCTTGACTCCAGTGGTGTGGAGAGCCTGGGACTCACGTCTGAGCATACCCAGCCCACTCGGGGTGAAAATTCCAAAAAACACAGTTGATGGACAGAATGTAGAACAATGTCATACATTCACCCCAGTACAAGGATCTGGGCCTAAATCCGTCGTTTTTTTGCACTCCACGCCACCCTGGGTTAGACACTGGCTATATGCAAATCAGCTCTGACCTTGTGCCTCATGGGAACAGTCCAGTCCGAACTACCAAGCCAAGTCTTTCCCAGACCGGAATCAAGCATCCAAGGACCGGTTTCTGGCTATCAGCCTTCATTCAGCCTGGATAGCTTGACTCCAATGGTGTGGAGAGCCTGGCACTCACGTCTGAGCATACCCAGCCCACTCGGGGTGAAAATTGCAAAAAACACAGTTGATGGACAGAATGTAGAACAATGTCATACATTCACCCCAGTACAAGGTTCTGGGCCTAATTCCATCGTTTTTTGCACTCCACACCACCCTGGGTTAGACACTGGCTATATGCAAATCAGCTCTGACCCTGTGCCTCATGGGAACAGTCCAGTCCGAATTACCAAGCCATGTCTTTCCCAGACCGGAATCAAGCATCCAAGGACCGGTTTCTGGCTATCAGCCTTCATTCAGCCTGGATAGCTTGACTCCAGTGGTGTGGAGAGCCTGGGACTCACGTCTGAGCATACCCAGCCCACTCGGGGTGAAAATTGCAAAAAACACAGTTGATGGACAGAATGTAGAACAATGTCATACATTCACCCCAGTACAAGGATCTGGACCTAAATCCATCGTTTTTTTGCACTCCACACCACCCTGGGTTAGACACTGGCTATATGCAAATCAGCTGTGACCCTGTGCCTCATGGGAACAGTCCAGTCCGAACTACCAAGCCATGTCTTTCCCAGACCGGAATCAAGTATCCAAGGACCGGTTTCTGGCTATCAGCCTTCATTCAGCCTGGATAGCTTGACTCCAGTGGTGTGGAGAGCCTGGGACTCACGTCTGAGCATACCCAGCCCACTCGGGGTGAAAATTGCAAAAAACACAGTTGATGGACAGAATGTAGAACAATGTCATACATTCACCCCAGTACAAGGATCTGGGCCTAAATCCATCGTTTTTTTGCACTCCACACCACCCTGGGTTAGACACTGGCTATATGCAAATCAGCTCTGACCCTGTGCCTCATGGGAACAGTCCAGTCCGAACTACCAAGCCATGTCTTTCCCAGACCGGAATCAAGCATCCAAGGACCGGTTTCTGGCTATCAGCCTTCATTCAGCCTGGATAGCTTGACTCCAGTGGTGTGGAGAGCCTGGGACTCACGTCTGAGCATACCCAGCCCACTCGAGGTGAAAATTGCAAAAAACACAGTTGATGGACAGAATGTAGAACAATGTCATACATTCACCCCAGTACAAGGATCTGGGCCTAAATCCATCGTTTTTTTGCACTCCACACCACCCTGGGTTAGACACTGGCTATATTCAAATCAGCTCTGACCCTGTGCCTCATGGGAACAGTCCAGTCCGAACTACCAAGCTATGTCTTTCCCAGACCGGAATCAAGCATTCAAGGACCGGTTTCTGGCTATCAGCCTTCATTCAGCCTGGATAGCTTGACTCCAGTGGTGTGGAGAGCCTGAGACTCACGTCTGAGCATACCCAGCACACTCGGGGTGAAAATTGCAAAAAACACAGTTGATGGACAGAATGTAGAACAATGTCATACATTCACCCCAGTACGAAGATCTGGGCCTAAATCCATCATTTTTTTGCACTCCACACCACCCTGGGTTAGACACTGGCTATATGCAAATCAGCTCTGACCCTGTGCCTCATGGGAACAGTCCAGTCCGAACTACCTAGCCATGTCTTTCCCAGACCGGAATCAAGCATCCAAGGACCAGTTTCTGGCTATCAGCCTTCATTCAGCCTGGATAGCTTGACTCCAGTGGTGTGGAGAGCCTGGGACTCATGTCTGAGCATACACAGCCCACTCGGGGTGAAAATTGCAAAAAACACAGTTGATGGACAGAATGTAGAACAATGTCATACATTCACCCCAGTACAAGGATCTGGGCCTAAATCCATCGTTTTTTTGCACTCCACACCACCCTGGGTTAGACACTGGCTATATGCAAATCAGCTCTGACCCTGTGCCTCATGGGAACAGTCCAGTCCGAACTACCAAGCCATGTCTTTCCCAGACCGGAATCAAGCATCCAAGGACCGGGGGGAGGAGCCTAGCTCGCGACCGAGATGGCCGCGTTTTAGCTGAGCTCCGTTCAATCGCCTGTTTTCTTCGATTATCCTGTATTTCTCCTGCCCCGGGAAGCCCTCCTTGCTGTGTTTCGGTATTGCGGACACTTTGCGGACACTTACCCGTTGCTCCGGTGCTCCTGGGTGCTGTCGATCCTGTGTGGAGGTCCCGCTCGGAGCCTTCGGGGCGGACTGGCCTGGACCTCCTTGCAGCGGCGGGACGTGACGGAGCGCGATGGTCGGCCCTTGCTGGCGCTGTGGATCTGGTTGTGGAGGCTGATGTGCGAATAGACCAGCTGTGCCCGCTGGCGGACCCGACTGGCCTGGGCCTTGGGGTGCGGCCGCTGCCTCCTACGGGAGAGCCTCCTCATTTATCCGGCTTGGTCCCCCCCTTTGTTCCCCGGCCCGGCCATTTTGGATTTTCCGCCCGGGCTCGGAGAACGGGGCCGGCGGCACGAGGGGGCTGACGGACATCCTTCTTCTGGTGGGTCTCCTTCCTGCCTTGGGGCGCCCTGCCGCGGTTTAGCTGACCTCCTTTTGCTTTGGTGTTGCTCCGGCCGGGGCCCCCGACGACCGAGGGCTTGCTGGGCTCCTAAGATGGCGGCCGACCCTGGGAGTCTCTGCCGGGCCTGGGCGAGCACTGGGGGCCCGCCACACGGCCCGGATGTCGGATCCTATGAAGGGTTTCCTGCACTTCAAGTTGTCCTGGAAGCACTATACTCCTGGCGGACTTCCGTTGCTGTGCCTGTTTCCCCTGTGAAGGCGGACCCACTTTTCGAATTATACGGGGCCCCGTCGTTGGATTTGGCTTCCTCGTCGCAGGGTACGGCTTGTGTGCTCCTGGTCTCTGTGCCTCCGGCGGAGACCGCATCCTTGGGTTGGAGACTCTCCGACGCCCTTCGTCGTCCTGCTTTGTTGCCTCGGCCGCTGGTCTGCGGTCCGTTTGCATCCTGTCCAGGCCTCGATGATCCTTTCTGTTTCTCATCGCGTCGGCTCCCCGGCCGGGGCGCCTGTGCCGCCCCAGATGGGCTTGCCTCGTGGGACCTGTCCTTGGAACTGTGCCTGCGGTGCGAAGGTTGTACCGTAACTTTTTTGTGTCCTCCGTATTTTCTTTCACGTTTCTTCTCAGGACTGCCGCTGGATTTACTCCTGAACCCTGTGTCCCTCGTCGTTTGGACTTTGTTTGTTTGGATGATTACAACCTTGGACAAAAGCGGACAGGGCTGAAATGACTTATTATATGCGGTAGTCTTGTTTTTGATCTAAGACCGACATGTGCTGTTGTTATGTTGCGTAATTTCATGGGACTCCTGAAACTTATCCTGATATCGTTCACTTCCCGTGGGCTCTGCCTCTCCCCTTTTCACAGGTGGTGGGATGGTTGCAGATAATACTGTTTTTTCGCCCTCTCCCGTGTGTAACGTTCCCCCCTTTCCCTGGCCCTTTTCTTTTGTCTTGTTTCTACCTTGTTTCTTTCTTCTATATTTCGGGTTCTATTTAGGGCGACAGGCACGCTGCTGGGGGGTTGGCCGTAGCCTTCTGCAGGGGTGTAGGGTGGGCTTGTGGGGTGGGTGGGGGGGTCTGTTCCTGTTTTTGGGGGGTCTTTTCCTCCCTTTTTCTCCCTTTTTGGTTCTATGGCCCTTGTGTATCCCCTCTTTCGGGGCTCTGTCTCGTCGTCTGTCCCCCTGGTGTCTTTCTGGGGTGTTTTTCCGGTATCACGATGATTGTGATTTGCTGGGCGTGTTTTCTTTATTTTTAATGTCTATTCTGTATCGGGTTATTATTTTCCTGTTTTGTCGCCCGGGGGCGGGTGTTTGGGTAAGAGTCCCTTCCTTTTCCTTCTTCCCCTTTTCCTTCCCCCTCCCCCCTTATGTGGGGTTCTCTTCCTTTATTGGGGGTACGTTTCGTATTGTTTTTTGTATTTGGGTCCTTTTCTGTGCTGTTCGGTGGTACGGGTGGTGGCTGCGGTGGGCGGGCATTGGACGACGTGTGCAGTGGCCTTTCCTCATGTTCGTTGTTTTGACCGGTGCTTATTGGTATGCCCGTTTCGTATTTGTTTCTCCTGTTTTTTACGATCGTTGTGTTGCTGCCCGCCGCGGCCCCACCCCTCTGGTTTGTGTCTTGACCCGCCATACTCCTGAACTCCCTAACCCGTCCTTTAAAAAATAAGAAAACTGCCTTTCTAATTCTGTTCTCCTGTGACTGCTCTAAGATGCTCTTTATTTCTCCTGTTTCTTTGCCTTTGTATACTGTGATACTCTGTGCATTGCTCCTGACTTTCGGCTCTGTGGTGGCCAGCCCGGTGGGTTGTAGGCCCGTATTTGTGAGCTCTCTCTGTACAATAAAGGTTTTCGAAAAAAAAAAAAAAAAAAGCATCCAAGGACCGGTTTCTGGCTATCAGCCTTCATTCAGCCTGGATAGCTTGACTCCAGTGGTGTGGAGAGCCTGGGACTCACGTCTGAGCATACCCAGCCCACTCGGGGTGAAAATTGCAAAAAACACAGTTGATGGACAGAATGTAGAACAATGTCATTAAGCATGAGCGCAAAATCCGCTACGCTCGCGGATTTCGCGAATTTTCGGTAAATCCGCGATCCGCGAACTCTTGCGAATTTACCGAAAATTCGCAATCCGCGAGTGGCGGATTCCGAGGCCAAAAGTTCAAGCCTTCCTGGCCTGTTGTTGTTACTAATTTACGATGGCGCCGGCAAGCTGCCAGCGCCATCGTAAAATAGTTACTAAATTAGCTTCAACAGGAAGCACTAATAGATAAAATCAAGCAGGCGCTCGTGCATCTGCTTTATTTTATCTATTCAAGCTTCCTGTTGAAGCTAATTTAGTAACTATTTTAGGATGGCGCTGGCAGCTTGCCGGCGCCATCGTAAAATAGTTAACAGGCCAGGCAGCTGTGCCCTCTTCCCAAATATATCATCGAAAATCGGCTGTGATGCTGGACAGAGGCCTTTGCATCCTTGACTTTCACGAGCGCAATCCTCGTGCTGTTCCTGTGGCCAGGAGCTTCTGTATCTTCATCTGCTGCTCTGATGGGTCTCAGACCTTTAATACACACAAGAGATATGTGCACTCGCATGGAAGCCCCGTCCGTTTGGCCCCGCCCACACACTCGCGGTGTGCACCGTCTTCCCGCCATTCACCCACTATGATAGCTCACTCAAGGGACCCCTTCGCCCTTCGGCGCTATTGCATAGTAACACACACCTGGTCGCTGTAGACAACTCTCTGGCACTTTAGGCAGCTGTAGTGTAATAAAAGCACTATACATTTACCCAACGAGGTAGCACTTACTGATTATCCAATAGAAAGTACTCCAGTTGAGTAGAGGTATGGCACAAAACGGTGGCGTCTTCTTGAATAAATATGAAGGGCAGGGTTCATTCTGGCACGATGGTCCTGGCACAAAAATTAAACCTCAACCGGAAGCACTTACAGATATCAATTAAGCATGTGCCCTAGTTGAAGCTTAAATTCGGTGACTCATTCATCGGCCCAAAAAACAATCGTGAGCGTTGTCAAGGCTGGGCAGCTGTGCCCTCTTCCCAAAGACAGAGGCCTTTGCATCCTTGACTTTCACGAGCGCAATCCTCGTGCTTTTCCTGTGACCAGGAGCTTCTGTATCTTCATCTGCTGCTCTGATGGGTCTCTGACCTTTAATACACACAAGAGATATGTGCACTCGCATGGAAGCCCCGTCCGTTTGGCCCCGCCCACACACTCGCGGTGTGCACCGTCTTCCCGCCATTGACCCACTATGATGGACAGCTCACCCAAGGGACCCCTGCGCCCTTCGGCGCTATTGCATAGTAACACACACCTGGTCGCTGTAGACAACTCTCTGGCACTTTAGGCAGCTGTAGTGGAGGCCTGGAAGCACCGCCCCAAATCCGCAAATCCGCAAATCCGCAAATACGCAGATTTTGCGGATCCACGATCCGTGAATACGCAAATCCGTGAATCGTGGATCCGCAAAATCCGCCCATGCTTAAATGTCATACATTCACCCCAGTACAAGGATCTGGGCCTAAATCCATCGTTTTTTGCACTCCACAGCACCCTGGGTTGGACACTGGCTATATGCAAATCAGCTCTGACCCTGTGCCTCATGGGAACAGTCCAGTCCGAACTACCAAGCCATGTCTTTTACAGACCGGAATCAAGCATCCAAGGACCGGTTTCTGGCTATCAGCCTTCATTCAGCCTGGATAGCTTGACTCCAGTGGTGTGGAGAGCCTGGGACTCTCACGTCTGAGCATACCCAGCCCACTCGGGGTGAAAATTGCAAAAAACACAGTTGATGGACAGAATGCAGAACAATGTCATACATTCACCCCAGTACAAGGATCTGGGCCTAAATCCATCGTTTTTTTGCACTCCACACCACCCTGGGTTAGACACTGGCTATATGCAAATCAGCTCTGACCCTGTGCCTCATGGGAACAGTCCAGTCCGAACTACCAAGCCATGTCTTTCCCAGACCGGAATCAAGTATCCAAGGACCGGTTTCTGGCTATCAGCCTTCATTCAGCCTGGATAGCTTGACTCCAGTGGTGTGGAGAGCCTGGGACTCACGTCTGAGCATACCCAGCCCACTCGGGGTGAAAATTGCAAAAAACACAGTTGATGGACAGAATGTAGAACAATGTCATACATTCACCCCAGTACAAGGATCTAGGCCTAAATCCATCGTTTTTTTGCACTCCACACCACCCTGGGTTAGACACTGGCTATATGCAAATCAGCTCTGACCCTGTGCCTCATGGGAACAGTCCAGTCCGAACTACCAAGCCATGTCTTTCCCAGACCGGAATCAAGCATCCAAGGACCGGTTTCTGGCTATCAGCCTTCATTCAGCCTGGATAGCTTGACTCCAGTGGTGTGGAGAGCCTGGGACTCACGTCTGAGCATACCCAGCCCACTCGGGGTGAACATTCCAAAAAACACAGTTCATGGACAGAATGTAGAACAATGTCATACATTCACCCCAGTACAAGGATCTGGGCCTAAATCCGTCGTTTTTTTGCACTCCACGCCACCCTGGGTTAGACACTGGCTATATGCAAATCAGCTCTGACCTTGTGCCTCATGGGAACAGTCCAGTCCGAACTACCAAGCCAAGTCTTTCCCAGACCGGAATCAAGCATCCAAGGACCGGTTTCTGGCTATCAGCCTTCATTCAGCCTGGATAGCTTGACTCCAGTGGTGTGGAGAGCCTGGCACTCACGTCTGAGCATACCCAGCCCACTCGGGGTGAAAATTGCAAAAAACACAGTTGATGGACAGAATGTAGAACAATGTCATACATTCACCCCAGTACAAGGTTCTGGGCCTAATTCCATCGTTTTTTGCACTCCACACCACCCTGGGTTAGACACTGGCTATATGCAAATCAGCTCTGACCCTGTGCCTCATGGGAACAGTCCAGTCCGAATTACCAAGCCATGTCTTTCCCAGACCGGAATCAAGCATCCAAGGACCGGTTTCTGGCTATCAGCCTTCATTCAGCCTGGATAGCTTGACTCCAGTGGTGTGGAGAGCCTGGGACTCACGTCTGAGCATACCCAGCCCACTCGGGGTGAAAATTGCAAAAAACACAGTTGATGGACAGAATGTAGAACAATGTCATACATTCACCCCAGTACAAGGATCTGGACCTAAATCCATCGTTTTTTTGCACTCCACACCACCCTGGGTTAGACACTGGCTATATGCAAATCAGCTCTGACCCTGTGCCTCATGGGAACAGTCCAGTCCGAACTACCAAGCCATGTCTTTCCCAGACCGGAATCAAGTATCCAAGGACCGGTTTCTGGCTATCAGCCTTCATTCAGCCTGGATAGCTTGACTCCAGTGGTGTGGAGAGCCTGGGACTCACGTCTGAGCATACCCAGCCCACTCGGGGTGAAAATTGCAAAAAACACAGTTGATGGACAGAATGTAGAACAATGTCATACATTCACCCCAGTACAAGGATCTGGGCCTAAATCCATCGTTTTTTTGCACTCCACACCACCCTGGGTTAGACACTGGCTATATGCAAATCAGCTCTGACCCTGTGCCTCATGGGAACAGTCCAGTCCGAACTACCAAGCCATGTCTTTCCCAGACCGGAATCAAGCATCCAAGGACCGGTTTCTGGCTATCAGCCTTCATTCAGCCTGGATAGCTTGACTCCAGTGGTGTGGAGAGCCTGGGACTCACGTCTGAGCATACCCAGCCCACTCGAGGTGAAAATTGCAAAAAACACAGTTGATGGACAGAATGTAGAACAATGTCATACATTCACCCGAGTACAAGGATCTGGGCCTAAATCCATCGTTTTTTTGCACTCCACACCACCCTGGGTTAGACACTGGCTATATTCAAATCAGCTCTGACCCTGTGCCTCATGGGAACAGTCCAGTCCGAACTACCAAGCCATGTCTTTCCCAGACCGGAATCAAGCATTCAAGGACCGGTTTCTGGCTATCAGCCTTCATTCAGCCTGGATAGCTTGACTCCAGTGGTGTGGAGAGCCTGGGACTCACGTCTGAGCATACCCAGCACACTCGGGGTGAAAATTGCAAAAAGCACAGTTGATGGACAGAATGTAGAACAATGTCATACATTCACCCCAGTACGAAGATCTGGGCCTAAATCCATCGTTTTTTTGCACTCCACACCACCCTGGGTTAGACACTGGCTATATGCAAATCAGCTCTGACCCTGTGCCTCATGGGAACAGTCCAGTCCGAACTACCTAGCCATGTCTTTCCCACTCCGGAATCAAGCATCCAAGGACCAGTTTCTGGCTATCAGCCTTCATTCAGCCTGGATAGCTTGACTCCAGTGGTGTGGAGAGCCTGGGACTCATGTCTTAGCATACACAGCCCACTCGGGGTGAAAATTGCAAAAAACACAGTTGATGAACAGAATGTAGAACAATGTCATACATTCACCCCAGTACAAGGATCTGGGCCTAAATCCATCGTTTTTTTGCACTCCACACCACCCTGGGTTAGACACTGGCTATATGCAAATCAGCTCTGACCCTGTGCCTCATGGGAACAGTCCAGTCCGAACTACCAAGCCATGTCTTTCCCAGACCGGAATCAAGCATCCAAGGACCGGTTTCTGGCTATCAGCCTTCATTCAGCCTGGATAGCTTGACTCCAGTGGTGTGGAGAGCCTGGGACTCACGTCTGAGCATACCCAGCCCACTCGGGGTGAAAATTGCAAAAAACACAGTTGATGGACAGAATGTAGAACAATGTCATTAAGCATGAGCGCAAAATCCGCTACGCTCGCGGATTTCGCGAATTTTCGGTAAATCCGCGATCCGCGAACTCTCGCGAATTTACCGAAAATTCGCAATCCGCGAGTGGCGGATTCCGAGGCCGAAAGTTCAAGCCTTCCTGGCCTGTTGTTGTTACTAATTTACGATGGCGCCGGCAAGCTGCCAGCGCCATCGTAAAATAGTTACTAAATTAGCTTCAACAGGAAGCACTAATAGATAAAATCAAGCAGGCGCTCGTGCATCTGCTTTATTTTATCTATTCGAGCTTCCTGTTGAAGCTAATTTAGTAACTATTTTAGGATGGCGCTGGCAGCTTGCCGGCGCCATCGTAAAATAGTTAACAGGCCAGGCAGCTGTGCCCTCTTCCCAAATATATCATCGAAAATCGGCTGTGATGCTGGACTGAGGCCTTTGCATCCTTGACTTTCACGAGCGCAATCCTCGTGCTGTTCCTGTGGCCAGGAGCTTCTGTATCTTCATCTGCTGCTCTGATGGGTCTCTGACCTTTAATACACACAAGAGATATGTGCACTCGCATGGAAGCCCCGTCCGTTTGGCCCCGCCCACACACTCGCGGTGTACACCGTCTTCCCGCCATTCACCCACTATGATAGCTCACTCAAGGGACCCCTTCGCCCTTCGGCGCTATTGCATAGTAACACACACCTGGTCGCTGTAGACAACTCTCTGGCACTTTAGGCAGCTGTAGTGTAATAAAAGCACTATACATTTACCCAACGAGGTAGCACTTACTGATTATCCAATAGAAAGTACTCCAGTTGAGTAGAGGTATGGCACAAAACGGTGGCGTCTTCTTGAATAAATATGAAGGGCAGGGTTCATTCTGGCACGATGGTCCTGGCACAAAAATTAAACCTCAACCGGAAGCACTTACAGATATCAATTAAGCATGTGCCCTAGTTGAAGCTTAAATTCGGTGACTCATTCATCGGCCCAAAAAACAATCGTGAGCGTTGTCAAGGCTGGGCAGCTGTGCCCTCTTCCCAAAGACAGAGGCCTTTGCATCCTTGACTTTCACGAGCGCAATCCTCGTGCTTTTCCTGTGACCAGGAGCTTCTGTATCTTCATCTGCTGCTCTGATGGGTCTCTGACCTTTAATACACACAAGAGATATGTGCACTCGCATGGAAGCCCCGTCCGTTTGGCCCCGCCCACACACTCGCGGTGTGCACCGTCTTCCCGCCATTGACCCACTATGATGGACAGCTCACCCAAGGGACCCCTGCGCCCTTCGGCGCTATTGCATAGTAACACACACCTGGTCGCTGTAGACAACTCTCTGGCACTTTAGGCAGCTGTAGTGGAGGCCTGGAAGCACCGCCCCAAATCCGCAAATCCGCAAATCCGCAAATACGCAGATTTTGCGGATCCACGATCCGTGAATACGCAAATCCGTGAATCGTGGATCCGCAAAATCCGCCCATGCTTAAATGTCATACATTCACCCCAGTACAAGGATCTGGGCCTAAATCCATCATTTTTTGCACTCCACAGCACCCTGGGTTGGACACTGGCTATATGCAAATCAGCTCTGACCCTGTGCCTCATGGGAACAGTCCAGTCCGAACTACCAAGCCATGTCTTTTACAGACCGGAATCAAGCATCCAAGGACCGGTTTCTGGCTATCAGCCTTCATTCAGCCTGGATAGCTTGACTCCAGTGGTGTGGAGAGCCTGGGACTCTCACGTCTGAGCATACCCAGCCCACTCGGGGTGAAAATTGCAAAAAACACAGTTGATGGACAGAATGCAGAACAATGTCATACATTCACCCCAGTACAAGGATCTGGGCCTAAATCCATCGTTTTTTTGCACTCCACGCCACCCTGGGTTAGACACTGGCTATATGCAAATCAGCTCTGACCCTGTGCCTCATGGGAACAGTCCAGTCCGAACTACCAAGCCAAGTCTTTCCCAGACCGGAATCAAGCATCCAAGGACCGGTTTCTGGCTATCAGCCTTCATTCAGCCTGGATAGCTTGACTCCAGTGGTGTGGAGAGCCTGGCACTCACGTCTGAGCATACCCAGCCCACTCGGGGTGAAAATTGCAAAAAACACAGTTGATGGACAGAATGTAGAACAACGTCATACATTCACCCCAGTACAAGGTTCTGGGCCTAATTCCATCGTTTTTTGCACTCCACACCACCCTGGGTTAGACACTGGCTATATGCAAATCAGCTCTGACCCTGTGCCTCATGGGAACAGTCCAGTCCGAATTACCAAGCCATGTCTTTCCCAGACCGGAATCAAGCATCCAAGGACCGGTTTCTGGCTATCAGCCTTCATTCAGCCTGGATAGCTTGACTCCAGTGGTGTGGAGAGCCTGGGACTCACGTCTGAGCATACCCAGCCCACTCGGGGTGAAAATTGCAAAAAACACAGTTGATGGACAGAATGTAGAACAATGTCATACATTCACCCCAGTACAAGGATCTGGGCCTAAATCCATCGTTTTTTTGCACTCCACACCACCCTGGGTTAGACACTGGCTATATGCAAATCAGCTCTGACCCTGTGCCTCATGGGAACAGTCCAGTCCGAACTACCAAGCCATGTCTTTCCCAGACCGGAATCAAGTATCCAAGGACCGGTTTCTGGCTATCAGCCTTCATTCAGCCTGGATAGCTTGACTCCAGTGGTGTGGAGAGCCTGGGACTCACGTCTGAGCATACCCAGCCCACTCGGGGTGAAAATTGCAAAAAACACAGTTGATGGACAGAATGTAGAACAATGTCATACATTCACCCCAGTACAAGGATATGGGCCTAAATCCATCGTTTTTTGCACTCCACGCCACCCTGGGTTAGACACTGGCTATATGCAAATCAGCTCTGACCCTGTGCCTCATGGGAACAGTCCAGTCCGAACTACCAAGCCATGTCTTTCCCAGACCGGAATCAAGCATCCAAGGACCGGTTTCTGGCTATCAGCCTTCATTCAGCCTGGATAGCTTGACTCCAGTGGTGTGGAGAGCCTGGGACTCACGTCTGAGCATACCCAGCCCACTCGGGGTGAAAATTGCAAAAAACACAGTTGGTGGACAGAATGTAGAACAATGTCATACATTCACCCCAGTACAAGGATCTGGGCCTAAATCCATCGTTTTTTTGCACTCCACGCCACCCTGGGTTAGACACTGGCTATATGCAAATCAGCTCTGACCCTGTGCCTCATGGGAACAGTCCAGTCCGAACTACCAAGCCATGTCTTTCCCAGACCGGAATCAAGCATCCAAGGACCGGTTTCTGGCTATCAGCCTTCATTCAGCCTGGATAGCTTGACTTCAGTGGTGTGGAGAGCCTGGGACTCACGTCTGAGCATACCCAGCACACTCGGGGTGAAAATTGCAAAAAACACAGTTGATGGACAGAATGTAGAACAATGTCATACATTCACCCCAGTACAAGGATCTGGGCCTAAATCCATCGTTTTTTTGCACTCCACACCACCCTGGGTTAGACACTGGCTATATGCAAATCAGCTCTGACCCTGTGCCTCATGGGAACAGTCCAGTCCGAACTACCAAGCCATGTCTTTCCCAGACCGGAATCAAGCATCCAAGGACCGGTTTCTGGCTATCAGCCTTCATTCAGCCTGGATAGCTTGACTCCAGTGGTGTGGAGAGCCTGGGACTCACGTCTGAGCATACCCAGCCCACTCGGGGTGAAAATTGCAAAAAACACAGTTGATGGACAGAATGTAGAACAATGTCATACATTCACCCCAGTACAAGGATCTGGGCCTAAATCCATCGTTTTTGCACTCCACACCACCCTGGGTTAGACACTGGCTATATGCAAATCAGCTCTGACCCTGTGCCTCATGGGAACAGTCCAGTCCGAACTACAAAGCCATGTCTTTCCCAGACCGGAATCAAGCATCCAAGGACCGGTTTCTGGCTATCAAACTTCATTCAGCCTGGATAGCTTGACTCCAGTGGTGTGGAGAGCCTGGGACTCACGTCTGAGCATACCCAGCCCACTCGTTGTGAAAATTGCAAAAAACACAGTTGATGGACAGAATGTAGAACAATGTCATACATTCACCCCAGTACAAGGACCTGGGCCTAAATCCATTGTTTTTTTGCACTCCACACCACCCTGGGTTAGACACTGGCTATATGCAAATCAGCTCTGACCCTGTGCCTCATGGGAACAGTCCAGTCCGAACTATCAAGCCATGTCTTTCCCAGACCGGAATCAAGCATCCAAGGACCGGTTTCCGGCTATCAGCCTTCATTCAGCCGGGATAGCTTGACTCCAGTGGTGTGGAGAGCCTGGGACTCACGGCTGAGCATACCCTGCCCACTCGGGGTGAAAATTGCAAAAAACACAGTTGATGGACAGAATGTAGAACAATGTCATACATTCACCCCAGTACAAGGATCTGGGCCTAAATCCATAGTTTTTTTGCACTCCACACCACCCTGGGTTAGACACTGGCTATATGCAAATCAGCTCTGACCCTGTGCCTCATGGGAACAGTCCAGTCCGAACTACCAAGCCATGTCTTTACCAGACCGTAATCAAGCACCCAAGGACCGGTTTCTGGCTATCAGCCTTCATTCAGCCTGGATAGCTTGACTCCAGTGGTGTGGAGAGCCTGGGACTCACGTCTGAGCATACCCAGCCCACTCGGGGTGAAAATTGCAAAAAACACAGTTGATGGACAGAATGTAGAACAATGTAATACATTCACCCCAGTACAAGGATCTGGGCCTAAATCCATCGTATTTTTGCACTCCACACCACCCTGGGTTAGACACTGGCTATATGCAAATCAGCTCTGACCCTGTGCCTCATGGGAACAGTCCAGTCCGAACTACCAAGCCATGTCTTTCCCAGACCGGAATCAAGCATCCAAGGACCGGTTTCTGGCTATCAGCCTTCATTCAGCCTGGATAGCTTGACTCCAGTGGTGTGGAGAGCCTGGGACTCACGTCTGAGCATACCCAGGCCACTCGGGGTGAAAATTGCAAAAAACACAGTTGATGGACAGAATGTAGAACAATGTCATACATTCACCCCAGTACAAGGATCTGGGCCTAAATCCATCGTTTTTGCACTCCACACCACCCTGGGTTAGACACTGGCTATATGCAAATCAGCTCTGACCCTGTGCCTCATGGGAACAGTCCAGTCCGAACTACAAAGCCATGTCTTTCCCAGACCGGAATCAAGCATCCAAGGACCGGTTTCTGGCTATCAAACTTCATTCAGCCTGGATAGCTTGACTCCAGTGGTGTGGAGAGCCTGGGACTCACGTCTGAGCATACCCAGCCCACTCGTTGTGAAAATTGCAAAAAACACAGTTGATGGACAGAATGTAGAACAATGTCATACATTCACCCCAGTACAAGGACCTGGGCCTAAATCCATCGTTTTTTTGCACTCCACACCACCCTGGGTTAGACACTGGCTATATGCAAATCAGCTCTGACCCTGTGCCTCATGGGAACAGTCCAGTCCGAACTATCAAGCCATGTCTTTCCCAGACCGGAATCAAGCATCCAAGGACCGGTTTCCGGCTATCAGCCTTCATTCAGCCTGGATAGCTTGACTCCAGTGGTGTGGAGAGCCTGGGACTCACGGCTGAGCATACCCTGCCCACTCGGGGTGAAAATTGCAAAAAACACAGTTGATGGACAGAATGTAGAACAATGTCATACATTCACCCCAGTACAAGGATCTGGGCCTAAATCCATAGTTTTTTTGCACTCCACACCACCCTGGGTTAGACACTGGCTATATGCAAATCAGCTCTGACCCTGTGCCTCATGGGAACAGTCCAGTCCGAACTACCAAGCCATGTCTTTACCAGACCGTAATCAAGCATCCAAGGACCGGTTTCTGGCTATCAGCCTTCATTCAGCCTGGATAGCTTGACTCCAGTGGTGTGGAGAGCCTGGGACTCACGTCTGAGCATACCCAGCCCACTCGGGGTGAAAATTGCAAAAAACACAGTTGATGGACAGAATGTAGAACAATGTCATACATTCACCCCAGTACAAGGATCTGGGCCTAAATCCATCGTATTTTTGCACTCCACACCACCCTGGGTTAGACACTGGCTATATGCAAATCAGCTCTGACCCTGTGCCTCATGCGAACAGTCCAGTCCGAACTACCAAGCCATGTCTTTCCCAGACCGGAATCAAGCATCCAAGGACCGGTTTCTGGCTATCAGCCTTCATTCAGCCTGGATAGCTTGACTCCAGTGGTGTGGAGAGCCTGGGACTCACGTCTGAACATACCCAGCCCACTCGGGGTGAAAATTGCAAAAAACACAGTTGATGGACAGAATGCAGAACAATGTCATACATTCACCCCAGTACAAGGATCTGGGCCTAAATCCATCGTTTTTTTGCACTCCACGCCACCCTGGGTTAGACACTGGCTATATGCAAATCAGCTCTGACCCTGTGCCTCATGGGAACAGTCCAGTCCGAACTACCAAGCCAAGTCTTTCCCAGACCGGAATCAAGCATCCAAGGACCGGTTTATGGCTATCAGCCTTCATTCAGCCTGGATAGCTTGACTCCAGTGGTGTGGAGAGCCTGGCACTCACGTCTGAGCATACCCAGCCCACTCGGGGTGAAAATTGCAAAAAACACAGTTGGTGGACAGAATGTAGAACAATGTCATACATTCACCCCAGTACAAGGATCTGGGCCTAAATCCATCGTTTTTTTGCACTCCACGCCACCCTGGGTTAGACACTGGCTATATGCAAATCAGCTCTGACCCTGTGCCTCATGGGAACAGTCCAGTCCGAACTACCAAGCCATGTCTTTCCCAGACCGGAATCAAGCATCCAAGGACCGGTTTCTGGCTATCAGCCTTCATTCAGCCTGGATAGCTTGACTTCAGTGGTGTGGAGAGCCTGGGACTCACGTCTGAGCATACCCAGCGCACTCGGGGTGAAAATTGCAAAAAACACAGTTGATGGACAGAATGTAGAACAATGTCATACATGCACCCCAGTACAAGGATCTGGGCCTAAATCCATCGTTTTTTTGCACTCCACACCACCCTGGGTTAGACACTGGCTATATGCAAATCAGCTCTGACCCTGTGCCTCATGGGAACAGTCCAGTCCGAACTACCAAGCCATGTCTTTCCCAGACCGGAATCAAGCATCCAAGGACCGGTTTCTGGCTATCAGCCTTCATTCAGCCTGGATAGCTTGACTCCAGTGGTGTGGAGAGCCTGGGACTCACGTCTGAGCATACCCAGCCCACTCGGGGTGAAAATTGCAAAAAACACAGTTGATGGACAGAATGTAGAACAATGTCATACATTCACCCCAGTACAAGGATCTGGGCCTAAATCCATCGTTTTTGCACTCCACACCACCCTGGGTTAGACACTGGCTATATGCAAATCAGCTCTGACCCTGTGCCTCATGGGAACAGTCCAGTCCGAACTACAAAGCCATGTCTTTCCCAGACCGGAATCAAGCATCCAAGGACCGGTTTCTGGCTATCAAACTTCATTCAGCCTGGATAGCTTGACTCCAGTGGTGTGGAGATCCTGGGACTCACGTCTGAGCATACCCAGCCCACTCGTTGTGAAAATTGCAAAAAACACAGTTGATGGACAGAATGTAGAACAATGTCATACATTCACCCCAGTACAAGGACCTGGGCCTAAATCCATCGTTTTTTTGCACTCCACACCACCCTGGGTTAGACACTGGCTATATGCAAATCAGCTCTGACTCTGTGCCTCATGGGAACAGTCCAGTCCGAACTACCAAGCCATGTCTTTCCCAGACCGGAATCAAGCATCCAAGGACCGGTTTCCGGCTATCAGCCTTCATTCAGCCTGGATAGCTTGACTCCAGTGGTGTGGAGAGCCTGGGACTCACGGCTGAGCATACCCTGCCCACTCGGGGTGAAAATTGCAAAAAACACAGTTGATGGACAGAATGTAGAACAATGTCATACATTCACCCCAGTACAAGGATCTGGGCCTAAATCCATCGTTTTTTTGCACTCCACACCACCCTGGGTTAGACACTGGCTATATGCAAATCAGCTCTGACCCTGTGCCTCATGGGAACAGTCCAGTCCGAACTACCAAGCCATGTCTTTCCCAGACCGGAATCAAGCATCCAAGGACCGGTTTCTGGCTATCAGCCTTCATTCAGCCTGGATAGCTTGACTCCAGTGGTGTGGAGAGCCTGGGACTCACGTCTGAGCATACCCAGCCCACTCGGGGTGAAAATTGCAAAAAACACAGTTGATGGACAGAATGTAGAACAATGTCATACATTCACCCCAGTACAAGGATCTGGGCCTAAATCCATCATTTTTTTGCACTCCACACCACCCTGGGTTAGACACTGGCTATATGCAAATCAGCTCTGACCCTGTGCCTCATGGGAACAGTCCAGTCCGAACTACCAAGCCATGTCTTTCCCAGACCGGAATCAAGCATCCAAGGACCGGTTTCTGGCTACCAGCCTTCATTCAGCCTGGATAGCTTGACTCCAGTGGTGTGGAGATCCTTGGGACTCACGTCTGAGCATACCCAGCCCACTTGGGGTGAAAATTGCAAAAAACACAATTGATGGACAGAATGTAGAACAATGTCATACATTCACCCCAGTACAAGGATCTGGGCCTAAATCCATCGTTTTTTTGCACTCCACACCACCCTGGGTTAGACACTGGCTATATGCAAATCAGCTCTGACCCTGTGCCTCATGGGAACAGTCCAGTCCGAACTACCAAGCCATGTCTTTCCCAGGCCGGAATCAAGCATCCAAGGACCGGTTTCTGGCTATCAGCCTTCATTCAGCCTGGATAGCTTGACTCCAGTGGTGTGGAGAGCCTGGGACTCACGTCTGAGCATACCCAGCCCACTCGGGGTGAAAATTGCAAAAAACACAGTTGATGGACAGAATGTAGAACAATGTCATACATTCACCCCAGTACAAGGATCTGGGCCTAAATCCATCGTTTTTGCACTCCACACCACCCTGGGTTAGACACTGGCTATATGCAAATCAGCTCTGACCCTGTGCCTCATGGGAACAGTCCAGTCCGAACTACAAAGCCATGTCTTTCCCAGACCGGAATCAAGCATCCAAGGACCGGTTTCTGGCTATCAGCCTTCATTCAGCCTGGATAGCTTGACTCCAGTGGTGTGGAGAGCCTGGGACTCTCACGTCTGAGCATACCCAGCCCACTCGGGGTGAAAATTGCAAAAAACACAGTTGATGGACAGAATGCAGAACAATGTCATACATTCACCCCAGTACAAGGATCTGGGCCTAAATCCATCGTTTTTTTGCACTCCACGCCACCCTGGGTTAGACACTGGCTATATGCAAATCAGCTCTGACCCTGTGCCTCATGGGAACAGTCCAGTCCGAACTACCAAGCCAAGTCTTTCCCAGACCGGAATCAAGCATCCAAGGACCGGTTTCTGGCTATCAGCCTTCATTCAGCCTGGATAGCTTGACTCCAGTGGTGTGGAGAGCCTGGCACTCACGCCTGAGCATACCCAGCCCACTCGGGGTGAAAATTGCAAAAAACACAGTTGATGGACAGAATGTAGAACAACGTCATACATTCACCCCAGTACAAGGTTCTGGGCCTAATTCCATCGTTTTTTGCACTCCACACCACCCTGGGTTAGACACTGGCTATATGCAAATCAGCTCTGACCCTGTGCCTCATGGGAACAGTCCAGTCCGAATTACCAAGCCATGTCTTTCCCAGACCGGAATCAAGCATCCAAGGACCGGTTTCTGGCTTTCAGCCTTCATTCAGCCTGGATAGCTTGACTCCAGTGGTGTGGAGAGCCTGGGACTCACGTCTGAGCATACCCAGCCCACTCGGGGTGAAAATTGCAAAAAACACAGTTGATGGACAGAATGTAGAACAATGTCATACATTCACCCCAGTACAAGGATCTGGGCCTAAATCCATCGTTTTTTTGCACTCCACACCACCCTGGGTTAGACACTGGCTATATGCAAATCAGCTCTGACCCTGTGCCTCATGGGAACAGTCCAGTCCGAACTACCAAGCCATGTCTTTCCCAGACCGGAATCAAGTATCCAAGGACCGGTTTCTGGCTATCAGCCTTCATTCAGCCTGGATAGCTTGACTCCAGTGGTGTGGAGAGCCTGGGACTCACGTCTGAGCATACCCAGCCCACTCGGGGTGAAAATTGCAAAAAACACAGTTGATGGACAGAATGTAGAACAATGTCATACATTCACCCCAGTACAAGGATATGGGCCTAAATCCATCGTTTTTTGCACTCCACGCCACCCTGGGTTAGACACTGGCTATATGCAAATCAGCTCTGACCCTGTGCCTCATGGGAACAGTCCAGTCCGAACTACCAAGCCATGTCTTTCCCAGACCGGAATCAAGCATCCAAGGACCGGTTTCTGGCTATCAGCCTTCATTCAGCCTGGATAGCTTGACTCCAGTGGTGTGGAGAGCCTGGGACTCACGTCTGAGCATACCCAGCCCACTCGGGGTGAAAATTGCAAAAAACACAGTTGGTGGACAGAATGTAGAACAATGTCATACATTCACCCCAGTACAAGGATCTGGGCCTAAATCCATCGTTTTTTTGCACTCCACGCCACCCTGGGTTAGACACTGGCTATATGCAAATCAGCTCTGACCCTGTGCCTCATGGGAACAGTCCAGTCCGAACTACCAAGCCATGTCTTTCCCAGACCGGAATCAAGCATCCAAGGACCGGTTTCTGGCTATCAGCCTTCATTCAGCCTGGATAGCTTGACTTCAGTGGTGTGGAGAGCCTGGGACTCACGTCTGAGCATACCCAGCACACTCGGGGTGAAAATTGCAAAAAACACAGTTGATGGACAGAATGTAGAACAATGTCATACATTCACCCCAGTACAAGGATCTGGGCCTAAATCCATCGTTTTTTTGCACTCCACACCACCCTGGGTTAGACACTGGCTATATGCAAATCAGCTCTGACCCTGTGCCTCATGGGAACAGTCCAGTCCGAACTACCAAGCCATGTCTTTCCCAGACCGGAATCAAGCATCCAAGGACCGGTTTCTGGCTATCAGCCTTCATTCAGCCTGGATAGCTTGACTCCAGTGGTGTGGAGAGCCTGGGACTCACGTCTGAGCATACCCAGCCCACTCGGGGTGAAAATTGCAAAAAACACAGTTGATGGACAGAATGTAGAACAATGTCATACATTCACCCCAGTACAAGGATCTGGGCCTAAATCCATCGTTTTTGCACTCCACACCACCCTGGGTTAGACACTGGCTATATGCAAATCAGCTCTGACCCTGTGCCTCATGGGAACAGTCCAGTCCGAACTACAAAGCCATGTCTTTCCCAGACCGGAATCAAGCATCCAAGGACCGGTTTCTGGCTATCAGCCTTCATTCAGCCTGGATAGCTTGACTCCAGTGGTGTGGAGAGCCTGGGACTCTCACGTCTGAGCATACCCAGCCCACTCGGGGTGAAAATTCCAAAAAACACAGTTGATGGACAGAATGCAGAACAATGTCATACATTCACCCCAGTACAAGGATCTGGGCCTAAATCCATCGTTTTTTTGCACTCCACGCCACCCTGGGTTAGACACTGGCTATATGCAAATCAGCTCTGACCCTGTGCCTCATGGGAACAGTCCAGTCCGAACTACCAAGCCAAGTCTTTCCCAGACCGGAATCAAGCATCCAAGGACCGGTTTCTGGCTATCAGCCTTCATTCAGCCTGGATAGCTTGACTCCAGTGGTGTGGAGAGCCTGGCACTCACGCCTGAGCATACCCAGCCCACTCGGGGTGAAAATTGCAAAAAACACAGTTGATGGACAGAATGTAGAACAACGTCATACATTCACCCCAGTACAAGGTTCTGGGCCTAATTCCATCGTTTTTTGCACTCCACACCACCCTGGGTTAGACACTGGCTATATGCAAATCAGCTCTGACCCTGTGCCTCATGGGAACAGTCCAGTCCGAATTACCAAGCCATGTCTTTCCCAGACCGGAATCAAGCATCCAAGGACCGGTTTCTGGCTATCAGCCTTCATTCAGCCTGGATAGCTTGACTCCAGTGGTGTGGAGAGCCTGGGACTCACGTCTGAGCATACCCAGCCCACTCGGGGTGAAAATTGCAAAAAACACAGTTGATGGACAGAATGTAGAACAATGTCATACATTCACCCCAGTACAAGGATCTGGGCCTAAATCCATCGTTTTTTTGCACTCCACACCACCCTGGGTTAGACACTGGCTATATGCAAATCAGCTCTGACCCTGTGCCTCATGGGAACAGTCCAGTCCGAACTACCAAGCCATGTCTTTCCCAGACCGGAATCAAGTATCCAAGGACCGGTTTCTGGCTATCAGCCTTCATTCAGCCTGGATAGCTTGACTCCAGTGGTGTGGAGAGCCTGGGACTCACGTCTGAGCATACCCAGCCCACTCGGGGTGAAAATTGCAAAAAACACAGTTGATGGACAGAATGTAGAACAATGTCATACATTCACCCCAGTACAAGGATATGGGCCTAAATCCATCGTTTTTTGCACTCCACGCCACCCTGGGTTAGACACTGGCTATATGCAAATCAGCTCTGACCCTGTGCCTCATGGGAACAGTCCAGTCCGAACTACCAAGCCATGTCTTTCCCAGACCGGAATCAAGCATCCAAGGACCGGTTTCTGGCTATCAGCCTTCATTCAGCCTGGATAGCTTGACTCCAGTGGTGTGGAGAGCCTGGGACTCACGTCTGAGCATACCCAGCCCACTCGGGGTGAAAATTGCAAAAAACACAGTTGGTGGACAGAATGTAGAACAATGTCATACATTCACCCCAGTACAAGGATCTGGGCCTAAATCCATCGTTTTTTTGCACTCCACGCCACCCTGGGTTAGACACTGGCTATATGCAAATCAGCTCTGACCCTGTGCCTCATGGGAACAGTCCAGTCCGAACTACCAAGCCATGTCTTTCCCAGACCGGAATCAAGCATCCAAGGACCGGTTTCTGGCTATCAGCCTTCATTCAGCCTGGATAGCTTGACTTCAGTGGTGTGGAGAGCCTGGGACTCACGTCTGAGCATACCCAGCACACTCGGGGTGAAAATTGCAAAAAACACAGTTGATGGACAGAATGTAGAACAATGTCATACATTCACCCCAGTACAAGGATCTGGGCCTAAATCCATCGTTTTTTTGCACTCCACACCACCCTGGGTTAGACACTGGCTATATGCAAATCAGCTCTGACCCTGTGCCTCATGGGAACAGTCCAGTCCGAACTACCAAGCCATGTCTTTCCCAGACCGGAATCAAGCATCCAAGGACCGGTTTCTGGCTATCAGCCTTCATTCAGCCTGGATTGCTTGACTCCAGTGGTGTGGAGAGCCTGGGACTCACGTCTGAGCATACCCAGCCCACTCGGGGTGAAAATTGCAAAAAACACAGTTGATGGACAGAATGTAGAACAATGTCATACATTCACCCCAGTACAAGGATCTGGGCCTAAATCCATCGTTTTTGCACTCCACACCACCCTGGGTTAGACACTGGCTATATGCAAATCAGCTCTGACCCTGTGCCTCATGGGAACAGTCCAGTCCGAACTACAAAGCCATGTCTTTCCCAGACCGGAATCAAGCATCCAAGGACCGGTTTCTGGCTATCAAACTTCATTCAGCCTGGATAGCTTGACTCCAGTGGTGTGGAGAGCCTGGGACTCACGTCTGAGCATACCCAGCCCACTCGTTGTGAAAATTGCAAAAAACACAGTTGATGGACAGAATGTAGAACAATGTCATACATTCACCCCAGTACAAGGACCTGGGCCTAAATCCATTGTTTTTTTGCACTCCACACCACCCTGGGTTAGACACTGGCTATATGCAAATCAGCTCTGACCCTGTGCCTCATGGGAACAGTCCAGTCCGAACTATCAAGCCATGTCTTTCCCAGACCGGAATCAAGCATCCAAGGACCGGTTTCCGGCTATCAGCCTTCATTCAGCCGGGATAGCTTGACTCCAGTGGTGTGGAGAGCCTGGGACTCACGGCTGAGCATACCCTGCCCACTCGGGGTGAAAATTGCAAAAAACACAGTTGATGGACAGAATGTAGAACAATGTCATACATTCACCCCAGTACAAGGATCTGGGCCTAAATCCATAGTTTTTTTGCACTCCACACCACCCTGGGTTAGACACTGGCTATATGCAAATCAGCTCTGACCCTGTGCCTCATGGGAACAGTCCAGTCCGAACTACCAAGCCATGTCTTTACCAGACCGTAATCAAGCACCCAAGGACCGGTTTCTGGCTATCAGCCTTCATTCAGCCTGGATAGCTTGACTCCAGTGGTGTGGAGAGCCTGGGACTCACGTCTGAGCATACCCAGCCCACTCGGGGTGAAAATTGCAAAAAACACAGTTGATGGACAGAATGTAGAACAATGTCATACATTCACCCCAGTACAAGGATCTGGGCCTAAATCCATCGTATTTTTGCACTCCACACCACCCTGGGTTAGACACTGGCTATATGCAAATCAGCTCTGACCCTGTGCCTCATGGGAACAGTCCAGTCCGAACTACCAAGCCATGTCTTTCCCAGACCGGAATCAAGCATCCAAGGACCGGTTTCTGGCTATCAGCCTTCATTCAGCCTGGATAGCTTGACTCCAGTGGTGTGGAGAGCCTGGGACTCACGTCTGAGCATACCCAGGCCACTCGGGGTGAAAATTGCAAAAAACACAGTTGATGGACAGAATGTAGAACAATGTCATACATTCACCCCAGTACAAGGATCTGGGCCTAAATCCATCGTTTTTGCACTCCACACCACCCTGGGTTAGACACTGGCTATATGCAAATCAGCTCTGACCCTGTGCCTCATGGGAACAGTCCAGTCCGAACTACAAAGCCATGTCTTTCCCAGACCGGAATCAAGCATCCAAGGACCGGTTTCTGGCTATCAAACTTCATTCAGCCTGGATAGCTTGACTCCAGTGGTGTGGAGAGCCTGGGACTCACGTCTGAGCATACCCAGCCCACTCGTTGTGAAAATTGCAAAAAACACAGTTGATGGACAGAATGTAGAACAATGTCATACATTCACCCCAGTACAAGGACCTGGGCCTAAATCCATCGTTTTTTTGCACTCCACACCACCCTGGGTTAGACACTGGCTATATGCAAATCAGCTCTGACCCTGTGCCTCATGGGAACAGTCCAGTCCGAACTACCAAGCCATGTCTTTACCAGACCGTAATCAAGCACCCAAGGACCGGTTTCTGGCTATCAGCCTTCATTCAGCCTGGATAGCTTGACTCCAGTGGTGTGGAGAGCCTGGGACTCACGTCTGAGCATACCCAGCCCACTCGGGGTGAAAATTGCAAAAAACACAGTTGGTGGACAGAATGTAGAACAATGTCATACATTCACCCCAGTACAAGGATCTGGGCCTAAATCCATCGTTTTTTTGCACTCCACGCCACCCTGGGTTAGACACTGGCTATATGCAAATCAGCTCTGACCCTGTGCCTCATGGGAACAGTCCAGTCCGAACTACCAAGCCATGTCTTTCCCAGACCGGAATCAAGCATCCAAGGACCGGTTTCTGGCTATCAGCCTTCATTCAGCCTGGATAGCTTGACTCCAGTGGTGTGGAGAGCCTGGGACTCACGTCTGAGCATACCCAGCCCACTCGGGGTGAAAATTGCAAAAAACACAGTTGGTGGACAGAATGTAGAACAATGTCATACATTCACCCCAGTACAAGGATCTGGGCCTAAATCCATCGTTTTTTTGCACTCCACGCCACCCTGGGTTAGACACTGGCTATATGCAAATCAGCTCTGACCCTGTGCCTCATGGGAACAGTCCAGTCCGAACTACCAAGCCATGTCTTTCCCAGACCGGAATCAAGCATCCAAGGACCGGTTTCTGGCTATCAGCCTTCATTCAGCCTGGATAGCTTGACTTCAGTGGTGTGGAGAGCCTGGGACTCACGTCTGAGCATACCCAGCACACTCGGGGTGAAAATTGCAAAAAACACAGTTGATGGACAGAATGTAGAACAATGTCATACATTCACCCCAGTACAAGGATCTGGGCCTAAATCCATCGTTTTTTTGCACTCCACACCACCCTGGGTTAGACACTGGCTATATGCAAATCAGCTCTGACCCTGTGCCTCATGGGAACAGTCCAGTCCGAACTACCAAGCCATGTCTTTCCCAGACCGGAATCAAGCATCCAAGGACCGGTTTCTGGCTATCAGCCTTCATTCAGCCTGGATAGCTTGACTCCAGTGGTGTGGAGAGCCTGGGACTCACGTCTGAGCATACCCAGCCCACTCGGGGTGAAAATTGCAAAAAACACAGTTGATGGACAGAATGTAGAACAATGTCATACATTCACCCCAGTACAAGGATCTGGGCCTAAATCCATCGTTTTTGCACTCCACACCACCCTGGGTTAGACACTGGCTATATGCAAATCAGCTCTGACCCTGTGCCTCATGGGAACAGTCCAGTCCGAACTACAAAGCCATGTCTTTCCCAGACCGGAATCAAGCATCCAAGGACCGGTTTCTGGCTATCAAACTTCATTCAGCCTGGATAGCTTGACTCCAGTGGTGTGGAGAGCCTGGGACTCACGTCTGAGCATACCCAGCCCACTCGTTGTGAAAATTGCAAAAAACACAGTTGATGGACAGAATGTAGAACAATGTCATACATTCACCCCAGTACAAGGACCTGGGCCTAAATCCATTGTTTTTTTGCACTCCACACCACCCTGGGTTAGACACTGGCTATATGCAAATCAGCTCTGACCCTGTGCCTCATGGGAACAGTCCAGTCCGAACTATCAAGCCATGTCTTTCCCAGACCGGAATCAAGCATCCAAGGACCGGTTTCCGGCTATCAGCCTTCATTCAGCCGGGATAGCTTGACTCCAGTGGTGTGGAGAGCCTGGGACTCACGGCTGAGCATACCCTGCCCACTCGGGGTGAAAATTGCAAAAAACACAGTTGATGGACAGAATGTAGAACAATGTCATACATTCACCCCAGTACAAGGATCTGGGCCTAAATCCATAGTTTTTTTGCACTCCACACCACCCTGGGTTAGACACTGGCTATATGCAAATCAGCTCTGACCCTGTGCCTCATGGGAACAGTCCAGTCCGAACTACCAAGCCATGTCTTTACCAGACCGTAATCAAGCACCCAAGGACCGGTTTCTGGCTATCAGCCTTCATTCAGCCTGGATAGCTTGACTCCAGTGGTGTGGAGAGCCTGGGACTCACGTCTGAGCATACCCAGCCCACTCGGGGTGAAAATTGCAAAAAACACAGTTGATGGACAGAATGTAGAACAATGTCATACATTCACCCCAGTACAAGGATCTGGGCCTAAATCCATCGTATTTTTGCACTCCACACCACCCTGGGTTAGACACTGGCTATATGCAAATCAGCTCTGACCCTGTGCCTCATGGGAACAGTCCAGTCCGAACTACCAAGCCATGTCTTTCCCAGACCGGAATCAAGCATCCAAGGACCGGTTTCTGGCTATCAGCCTTCATTCAGCCTGGATAGCTTGACTCCAGTGGTGTGGAGAGCCTGGGACTCACGTCTGAGCATACCCAGGCCACTCGGGGTGAAAATTGCAAAAAACACAGTTGATGGACAGAATGTAGAACAATGTCATACATTCACCCCAGTACAAGGATCTGGGCCTAAATCCATCGTTTTTGCACTCCACACCACCCTGGGTTAGACACTGGCTATATGCAAATCAGCTCTGACCCTGTGCCTCATGGGAACAGTCCAGTCCGAACTACAAAGCCATGTCTTTCCCAGACCGGAATCAAGCATCCAAGGACCGGTTTCTGGCTATCAAACTTCATTCAGCCTGGATAGCTTGACTCCAGTGGTGTGGAGAGCCTGGGACTCACGTCTGAGCATACCCAGCCCACTCGTTGTGAAAATTGCAAAAAACACAGTTGATGGACAGAATGTAGAACAATGTCATACATTCACCCCAGTACAAGGACCTGGGCCTAAATCCATCGTTTTTTTGCACTCCACACCACCCTGGGTTAGACACTGGCTATATGCAAATCAGCTCTGACCCTGTGCCTCATGGGAACAGTCCAGTCCGAACTATCAAGCCATGTCTTTCCCAGACCGGAATCAAGCATCCAAGGACCGGTTTCCGGCTATCAGCCTTCATTCAGCCTGGATAGCTTGACTCCAGTGGTGTGGAGAGCCTGGGACTCACGGCTGAGCATACCCTGCCCACTTGGGGTGAAAATTGCAAAAAACACAGTTGATGGACAGAATGTAGAACAATGTCATACATTCACCCCAGTACAAGGATCTGGGCCTAAATCCATAGTTTTTTTGCACTCCACACCACCCTGGGTTAGACACTGGCTATATGCAAATCAGCTCTGACCCTGTGCCTCATGGGAACAGTCCAGTCCGAACTACCAAGCCATGTCTTTACCAGACCGTAATCAAGCATCCAAGGACCGGTTTCTGGCTATCAGCCTTCATTCAGCCTGGATAGCTTGACTCCAGTGGTGTGGAGAGCCTGGGACTCACGTCTGAGCATACCCAGCCCACTCGGGGTGAAAATTGCAAAAAACACAGTTGATGGACAGAATGTAGAACAATGTCATACATTCACCCCAGTACAAGGATCTGGGCCTAAATCCATCGTATTTTTGCACTCCACACCACCCTGGGTTAGACACTGGCTATATGCAAATCAGCTCTGACCCTGTGCCTCATGGGAACAGTCCAGTCCGAACTACCAAGCCATGTCTTTCCCAGACCGGAATCAAGCATCCAAGGACCGGTTTCTGGCTATCAGCCTTCATTCAGCCTGGATAGCTTGACTCCAGTGGTGTGGAGAGCCTGGGACTCACGTCTGAGCATACCCAGCCCACTCGGGGTGAAAATTGCAAAAAACACAGTTGATGGACAGAATGCAGAACAATGTCATACATTCACCCCAGTACAAGGATCTGGGCCTAAATCCATCGTTTTTTTGCACTCCACGCCACCCTGGGTTAGACACTGGCTATATGCAAATCAGCTCTGACCCTGTGCCTCATGGGAACAGTCCAGTCCGAACTACCAAGCCAAGTCTTTCCCAGACCGGAATCAAGCATCCAAGGACCGGTTTATGGCTATCAGCCTTCATTCAGCCTGGATAGCTTGACTCCAGTGGTGTGGAGAGCCTGGCACTCACGTCTGAGCATACCCAGCCCACTCGGGGTGAAAATTGCAAAAAACACAGTTGGTGGACAGAATGTAGAACAATGTCATACATTCACCCCAGTACAAGGATCTGGGCCTAAATCCATCGTTTTTTTGCACTCCACGCCACCCTGGGTTAGACACTGGCTATATGCAAATCAGCTCTGACCCTGTGCCTCATGGGAACAGTCCAGTCCGAACTACCAAGCCATGTCTTTCCCAGACCGGAATCAAGCATCCAAGGACCGGTTTCTGGCTATCAGCCTTCATTCAGCCTGGATAGCTTGACTTCAGTGGTGTGGAGAGCCTGGGACTCACGTCTGAGCATACCCAGCGCACTCGGGGTGAAAATTGCAAAAAACACAGTTGATGGACAGAATGTAGAACAATGTCATACATGCACCCCAGTACAAGGATCTGGGCCTAAATCCATCGTTTTTTTGCACTCCACACCACCCTGGGTTAGACACTGGCTATATGCAAATCAGCTCTGACCCTGTGCCTCATGGGAACAGTCCAGTCCGAACTACCAAGCCATGTCTTTCCCAGACCGGAATCAAGCATCCAAGGACCGGTTTCTGGCTATCAGCCTTCATTCAGCCTGGATAGCTTGACTCCAGTGGTGTGGAGAGCCTGGGACTCACGTCTGAGCATACCCAGCCCACTCGGGGTGAAAATTGCAAAAAACACAGTTGATGGACAGAATGTAGAACAATGTCATACATTCACCCCAGTACAAGGATCTGGGCCTAAATCCATCGTTTTTGCACTCCACACCACCCTGGGTTAGACACTGGCTATATGCAAATCAGCTCTGACCCTGTGCCTCATGGGAACAGTCCAGTCCGAACTACAAAGCCATGTCTTTCCCAGACCGGAATCAAGCATCCAAGGACCGGTTTCTGGCTATCAAACTTCATTCAGCCTGGATAGCTTGACTCCAGTGGTGTGGAGATCCTGGGACTCACGTCTGAGCATACCCAGCCCACTCGTTGTGAAAATTGCAAAAAACACAGTTGATGGACAGAATGTAGAACAATGTCATACATTCACCCCAGTACAAGGACCTGGGCCTAAATCCATCGTTTTTTTGCACTCCACACCACCCTGGGTTAGACACTGGCTATATGCAAATCAGCTCTGACTCTGTGCCTCATGGGAACAGTCCAGTCCGAACTACCAAGCCATGTCTTTCCCAGACCGGAATCAAGCATCCAAGGACCGGTTTCCGGCTATCAGCCTTCATTCAGCCTGGATAGCTTGACTCCAGTGGTGTGGAGAGCCTGGGACTCACGGCTGAGCATACCCTGCCCACTCGGGGTGAAAATTGCAAAAAACACAGTTGATGGACAGAATGTAGAACAATGTCATACATTCACCCCAGTACAAGGATCTGGGCCTAAATCCATCGTTTTTTTGCACTCCACACCACCCTGGGTTAGACACTGGCTATATGCAAATCAGCTCTGACCCTGTGCCTCATGGGAACAGTCCAGTCCGAACTACCAAGCCATGTCTTTCCCAGACCGGAATCAAGCATCCAAGGACCGGTTTCTGGCTATCAGCCTTCATTCAGCCTGGATAGCTTGACTCCAGTGGTGTGGAGAGCCTGGGACTCACGTCTGAGCATACCCAGCCCACTCGGGGTGAAAATTGCAAAAAACACAGTTGATGGACAGAATGTAGAACAATGTCATACATTCACCCCAGTACAAGGATCTGGGCCTAAATCCATCCTTTTTTTGCACTCCACACCACCCTGGGTTAGACACTGGCTATATGCAAATCAGCTCTGACCCTGTGCCTCATGGGAACAGTCCAGTCCGAACTACCAAGCCATGTCTTTCCCAGACCGGAATCAAGCATCCAAGGACCGGTTTCTGGCTACCAGCCTTCATTCAGCCTGGATAGCTTGACTCCAGTGGTGTGGAGAGCCTGGGACTCACGTCTGAGCATACCCAGCCCACTCGTTGTGAAAATTGCAAAAAACACAGTTGATGGACAGAATGTAGAACAATGTCATACATTCACCCCAGTACAAGGACCTGGGCCTAAATCCATCGTTTTTTTGCACTCCACACCACCCTGGGTTAGACACTGGCTATATGCAAATCAGCTCTGACTCTGTGCCTCATGGGAACAGTCCAGTCCGAACTACCAAGCCATGTCTTTCCCAGACCGGAATCAAGCATCCAAGGACCGGTTTCCGGCTATCAGCCTTCATTCAGCCTGGATAGCTTGACTCCAGTGGTGTGGAGAGCCTGGGACTCACGGCTGAGCATACCCTGCCCACTCGGGGTGAAAATTGCAAAAAACACAGTTGATGGACAGAATGTAGAACAATGTCATACATTCACCCCAGTACAAGGATCTGGGCCTAAATCCATCGTTTTTTTGCACTCCACACCACCCTGGGTTAGACACTGGCTATATGCAAATCAGCTCTGACCCTGTGCCTCATGGGAACAGTCCAGTCCGAACTACCAAGCCATGTCTTTCCCAGACCGGAATCAAGCATCCAAGGACCGGTTTCTGGCTATCAGCCTTCATTCAGCCTGGATAGCTTGACTCCAGTGGTGTGGAGAGCCTGGGACTCACGTCTGAGCATACCCAGCCCACTCGGGGTGAAAATTGCAAAAAACACAGTTGATGGACAGAATGTAGAACAATGTCATACATTCACCCCAGTACAAGGATCTGGGCCTAAATCCATCATTTTTTTGCACTCCACACCACCCTGGGTTAGACACTGGCTATATGCAAATCAGCTCTGACCCTGTGCCTCATGGGAACAGTCCAGTCCGAACTACCAAGCCATGTCTTTCCCAGACCGGAATCAAGCATCCAAGGACCGGTTTCTGGCTACCAGCCTTCATTCAGCCTGGATAGCTTGACTCCAGTGGTGTGGAGATCCTTGGGACTCACGTCTGAGCATACCCAGCCCACTTGGGGTGAAAATTGCAAAAAACACAGTTGATGGACAGAATGTAGAACAATGTCATACATTCACCCCAGTACAAGGATCTGGGCCTAAATCCATCGTTTTTTTGCACTCCACACCACCCTGGGTTAGACACTGGCTATATGCAAATCAGCTCTGACCCTGTGCCTCATGGGAACAGTCCAGTCCGAACTACCAAGCCATGTCTTTCCCAGGCCGGAATCAAGCATCCAAGGACCGGTTTCTGGCTATCAGCCTTCATTCAGCCTGGATAGCTTGACTCCAGTGGTGTGGAGAGCCTGGGACTCACGTCTGAGCATACCCAGCCCACTCGGGGTGAAAATTGCAAAAAACAGTTGATGGACAGAATGTAGAACAATGTCATACATTCACCCCAGTACAAGGATCTGGGCCTAAATCCATCGTTTTTTTGCACTCCACACCACCCTGGGTTAGACACTGGCTATATGCAAATCAGCTCTGACCCTGTGCCTCATGGGAACAGTCCAGTCCGAACTACCAAGCCATGTCTTTCCCAGACCGGAATCAAGTATCCAAGGACCGGTTTCTGGCTATCAGCCTTCATTCAGCCTGGATAGCTTGACTCCAGTGGTGTGGAGAGCCTGGGACTCACGTCTGAGCATACCCAGCCCACTCGGGGTGAAAATTGCAAAAAACACAGTTGATGGACAGAATGTAGAACAATGTCATACATTCACCCCAGTACAAGGATATGGGCCTAAATCCATCGTTTTTTTGCACTCCACGCCACCCTGGGTTAGACACTGGCAATATGCAAATCAGCTCTGACCCTGTGCCTCATGGGAACAGTCCAATCCGAACTACCAAGCCATGTCTTTCCCAGACCGGAATCAAGCATCCAAGGACCGGTTTCTGGCTATCAGGCTTCATTCAGCCTGGATAGCTTGACTCCAGTGGTGTGGACAGCCTGGGACTCACGTCTGAGCATACCCAGCCCACTCAGGGTGAAAATTGCAAAAAACACAGTTGGTGGACAGAATGTAGAACAATGTCATACATTCACCCCAGTACAAGGATCTGGGCCTAAATCCATCATTTTTTTGCACTCCACGCCACCCTGGGTTAGACACTGGCTATATGCAAATCAGCTCTGACCCTGTGCCTCATGGGAACAGTCCAGTCCGAACTACAAAGCCATGTCTTTCCCAGACCGGAATCAAGCATCCAAGGACCGGTTTCTGGCTATCAAACTTCATTCAGCCTGGATAGCTTGACTCCAGTGGTGTGGAGAGCCTGGGACTCACGTCTGAGCATACCCAGCCCACTCGTTGTGAAAATTGCAAAAAACACAGTTGATGGACAGAATGTAGAACAATGTCATACATTCACCCCAGTACAAGGACCTGGGCCTAAATCCATCGTTTTTTTGCACTCCACACCACCCTGGGTTAGACACTGGCTATATGCAAATCAGCTCTGACCCTGTGCCTCATGGGAACAGTCCAGTCCGAACTATCAAGCCATGTCTTTCCCAGACCGGAATCAAGCATCCAAGGACCGGTTTCCGGCTATCAGCCTTCATTCAGCCTGGATAGCTTGACTCCAGTGGTGTGGAGAGCCTGGGACCCACGGCTGAGCATACCCTGCCCACTCGGGGTGAAAATTGCAAAAAACACAGTTGATGGACAGAATGTAGAACAATGTCATACATTCACCCCAGTACAAGGATCTGGGCCTAAATCCATAGTTTTTTTGCACTCCACACCACCCTGGGTTAGACACTGGCTATATGCAAATCAGCTCTGACCCTGTGCCTCATGGGAACAGTCCAGTCCGAACTACCAAGCCATGTCTTTACCAGACCGTAATCAAGCATCCAAGGACCGGTTTCTGGCTATCAGCCTTCATTCAGCCTGGATAGCTTGACTCCAGTGGTGTGGAGAGCCTGGGACTCACGTCTGAGCATACCCAGCCCACTCGGGGTGAAAATTGCAAAAAACACAGTTGATGGACAGAATGTAGAACAATGTCATACATTCACCCCAGTACAAGGATCTGGGCCTAAATCCATCGTATTTTTGCACTCCACACCACCCTGGGTTAGACACTGGCTATATGCAAATCAGCTCTGACCCTGTGCCTCATGGGAACAGTCCAGTCCGAACTACCAAGCCATGTCTTTCCCAGACCGGAATCAAGCATCCAAGGACCGGTTTCTGGCTATCAGCCTTCATTCAGCCTGGATAGCTTGACTCCAGTGGTGTGGAGAGCCTGGGACTCACGTCTGAGCATACCCAGCCCACTCGGGGTGAAAATTGCAAAAAACACAGTTGATGGACAGAATGCAGAACAATGTCATACATTCACCCCAGTACAAGGATCTGGGCCTAAATCCATCGTTTTTTTGCACTCCACGCCACCCTGGGTTAGACACTGGCTATATGCAAATCAGCTCTGACCCTGTGCCTCATGGGAACAGTCCAGTCCGAACTACCAAGCCAAGTCTTTCCCAGACCGGAATCAAGCATCCAAGGACCGGTTTATGGCTATCAGCCTTCATTCAGCCTGGATAGCTTGACTCCAGTGGTGTGGAGAGCCTGGCACTCACGTCTGAGCATACCCAGCCCACTCGGGGTGAAAATTGCAAAAAACACAGTTGGTGGACAGAATGTAGAACAATGTCATACATTCACCCCAGTACAAGGATCTGGGCCTAAATCCATCGTTTTTTTGCACTCCACGCCACCCTGGGTTAGACACTGGCTATATGCAAATCAGCTCTGACCCTGTGCCTCATGGGAACAGTCCAGTCCGAACTACCAAGCCATGTCTTTCCCAGACCGGAATCAAGCATCCAAGGACCGGTTTCTGGCTATCAGCCTTCATTCAGCCTGGATAGCTTGACTTCAGTGGTGTGGAGAGCCTGGGACTCACGTCTGAGCATACCCAGCGCACTCGGGGTGAAAATTGCAAAAAACACAGTTGATGGACAGAATGTAGAACAATGTCATACATGCACCCCAGTACAAGGATCTGGGCCTAAATCCATCGTTTTTTTGCACTCCACACCACCCTGGGTTAGACACTGGCTATATGCAAATCAGCTCTGACCCTGTGCCTCATGGGAACAGTCCAGTCCGAACTACCAAGCCATGTCTTTCCCAGACCGGAATCAAGCATCCAAGGACCGGTTTCTGGCTATCAGCCTTCATTCAGCCTGGATAGCTTGACTCCAGTGGTGTGGAGAGCCTGGGACTCACGTCTGAGCATACCCAGCCCACTCGGGGTGAAAATTGCAAAAAACACAGTTGATGGACAGAATGTAGAACAATGTCATACATTCACCCCAGTACAAGGATCTGGGCCTAAATCCATCGTTTTTGCACTCCACACCACCCTGGGTTAGACACTGGCTATATGCAAATCAGCTCTGACCCTGTGCCTCATGGGAACAGTCCAGTCCGAACTACAAAGCCATGTCTTTCCCAGACCGGAATCAAGCATCCAAGGACCGGTTTCTGGCTATCAAACTTCATTCAGCCTGGATAGCTTGACTCCAGTGGTGTGGAGATCCTGGGACTCACGTCTGAGCATACCCAGCCCACTCGGGGTGAAAATTGCAAAAAACACAGTTGATGGACAGAATGTAGAACAATGTCATACATTCACCCCAGTACAAGGATCTGGGCCTAAATCCATAGTTTTTTTGCACTCCACACCACCCTGGGTTAGACACTGGCTATATGCAAATCAGCTCTGACCCTGTGCCTCATGGGAACAGTCCAGTCCGAACTACCAAGCCATGTCTTTACCAGACCGTAATCAAGCATCCAAGGACCGGTTTCTGGCTATCAGCCTTCATTCAGCCTGGATAGCTTGACTCCAGTGGTGTGGAGAGCCTGGGACTCACGTCTGAGCATACCCAGCCCACTCGGGGTGAAAATTGCAAAAAACACAGTTGATGGACAGAATGTAGAACAATGTCATACATTCACCCCAGTACAAGGATCTGGGCCTAAATCCATCGTATTTTTGCACTCCACACCACCCTGGGTTAGACACTGGCTATATGCAAATCAGCTCTGACCCTGTGCCTCATGGGAACAGTCCAGTCCGAACTACCAAGCCATGTCTTTCCCAGACCGGAATCAAGCATCCAAGGACCGGTTTCTGGCTATCAGCCTTCATTCAGCCTGGATAGCTTGACTCCAGTGGTGTGGAGAGCCTGGGACTCACGTCTGAGCATACCCAGCCCACTCGGGGTGAAAATTGCAAAAAACACAGTTGATGGACAGAATGCAGAACAATGTCATACATTCACCCCAGTACAAGGATCTGGGCCTAAATCCATCGTTTTTTTGCACTCCACGCCACCCTGGGTTAGACACTGGCTATATGCAAATCAGCTCTGACCCTGTGCCTCATGGGAACAGTCCAGTCCGAACTACCAAGCCAAGTCTTTCCCAGACCGGAATCAAGCATCCAAGGACCGGTTTATGGCTATCAGCCTTCATTCAGCCTGGATAGCTTGACTCCAGTGGTGTGGAGAGCCTGGCACTCACGTCTGAGCATACCCAGCCCACTCGGGGTGAAAATTGCAAAAAACACAGTTGGTGGACAGAATGTAGAACAATGTCATACATTCACCCCAGTACAAGGATCTGGGCCTAAATCCATCGTTTTTTTGCACTCCACGCCACCCTGGGTTAGACACTGGCTATATGCAAATCAGCTCTGACCCTGTGCCTCATGGGAACAGTCCAGTCCGAACTACCAAGCCATGTCTTTCCCAGACCGGAATCAAGCATCCAAGGACCGGTTTCTGGCTATCAGCCTTCATTCAGCCTGGATAGCTTGACTTCAGTGGTGTGGAGAGCCTGGGACTCACGTCTGAGCATACCCAGCGCACTCGGGGTGAAAATTGCAAAAAACACAGTTGATGGACAGAATGTAGAACAATGTCATACATGCACCCCAGTACAAGGATCTGGGCCTAAATCCATCGTTTTTTTGCACTCCACACCACCCTGGGTTAGACACTGGCTATATGCAAATCAGCTCTGACCCTGTGCCTCATGGGAACAGTCCAGTCCGAACTACCAAGCCATGTCTTTCCCAGACCGGAATCAAGCATCCAAGGACCGGTTTCTGGCTATCAGCCTTCATTCAGCCTGGATAGCTTGACTCCAGTGGTGTGGAGAGCCTGGGACTCACGTCTGAGCATACCCAGCCCACTCGGGGTGAAAATTGCAAAAAACACAGTTGATGGACAGAATGTAGAACAATGTCATACATTCACCCCAGTACAAGGATCTGGGCCTAAATCCATCGTTTTTGCACTCCACACCACCCTGGGTTAGACACTGGCTATATGCAAATCAGCTCTGACCCTGTGCCTCATGGGAACAGTCCAGTCCGAACTACAAAGCCATGTCTTTCCCAGACCGGAATCAAGCATCCAAGGACCGGTTTCTGGCTATCAAACTTCATTCAGCCTGGATAGCTTGACTCCAGTGGTGTGGAGATCCTGGGACTCACGTCTGAGCATACCCAGCCCACTCGTTGTGAAAATTGCAAAAAACACAGTTGATGGACAGAATGTAGAACAATGTCATACATTCACCCCAGTACAAGGACCTGGGCCTAAATCCATCGTTTTTTTGCACTCCACACCACCCTGGGTTAGACACTGGCTATATGCAAATCAGCTCTGACTCTGTGCCTCATGGGAACAGTCCAGTCCGAACTACCAAGCCATGTCTTTCCCAGACCGGAATCAAGCATCCAAGGACCGGTTTCCGGCTATCAGCCTTCATTCAGCCTGGATAGCTTGACTCCAGTGGTGTGGAGAGCCTGGGACTCACGGCTGAGCATACCCTGCCCACTCGGGGTGAAAATTGCAAAAAACACAGTTGATGGACAGAATGTAGAACAATGTCATACATTCACCCCAGTACAAGGATCTGGGCCTAAATCCATCGTTTTTTTGCACTCCACACCACCCTGGGTTAGACACTGGCTATATGCAAATCAGCTCTGACCCTGTGCCTCATGGGAACAGTCCAGTCCGAACTACCAAGCCATGTCTTTCCCAGACCGGAATCAAGCATCCAAGGACCGGTTTCTGGCTATCAGCCTTCATTCAGCCTGGATAGCTTGACTCCAGTGGTGTGGAGAGCCTGGGACTCACGTCTGAGCATACCCAGCCCACTCGGGGTGAAAATTGCAAAAAACACAGTTGATGGACAGAATGTAGAACAATGTCATACATTCACCCCAGTACAAGGATCTGGGCCTAAATCCATCATTTTTTTGCACTCCACACCACCCTGGGTTAGACACTGGCTATATGCAAATCAGCTCTGACCCTGTGCCTCATGGGAACAGTCCAGTCCGAACTACCAAGCCATGTCTTTCCCAGACCGGAATCAAGCATCCAAGGACCGGTTTCTGGCTACCAGCCTTCATTCAGCCTGGATAGCTTGACTCCAGTGGTGTGGAGATCCTTGGGACTCACGTCTGAGCATACCCAGCCCACTTGGGGTGAAAATTGCAAAAAACACAGTTGATGGACAGAATGTAGAACAATGTCATACATTCACCCCAGTACAAGGATCTGGGCCTAAATCCATCGTTTTTTTGCACTCCACACCACCCTGGGTTAGACACTGGCTATATGCAAATCAGCTCTGACCCTGTGCCTCATGGGAACAGTCCAGTCCGAACTACCAAGCCATGTCTTTCCCAGGCCGGAATCAAGCATCCAAGGACCGGTTTCTGGCTATCAGCCTTCATTCAGCCTGGATAGCTTGACTCCAGTGGTGTGGAGAGCCTGGGACTCACGTCTGAGCATACCCAGCCCACTCGGGGTGAAAATTGCAAAAAACACAGTTGATGGACAGAATGTAGAACAATGTCATACATTCACCCCAGTACAAGGATCTGGGCCTAAATCCATCGTTTTTGCACTCCACACCACCCTGGGTTAGACACTGGCTATATGCAAATCAGCTCTGACCCTGTGCCTCATGGGAACAGTCCAGTCCGAACTACAAAGCCATGTCTTTCCCAGACCGGAATCAAGCATCCAAGGACCGGTTTCTGGCTATCAAACTTCATTCAGCCTGGATAGCTTGACTCCAGTGGTGTGGAGAGCCTGGGACTCACGTCTGAGCATACCCAGCCCACTCGTTGTGAAAATTGCAAAAAACACAGTTGATGGACAGAATGTAGAACAATGTCATACATTCACCCCAGTACAAGGACCTGGGCCTAAATCCATCGTTTTTTTGCACTCCACACCACCCTGGGTTAGACACTGGCTATATGCAAATCAGCTCTGACTCTGTGCCTCATGGGAACAGTCCAGTCCGAACTACCAAGCCATGTCTTTCCCAGACCGGAATCAAGCATCCAAGGACCGGTTTCCGGCTATCAGCCTTCATTCAGCCTGGATAGCTTGACTCCAGTGGTGTGGAGAGCCTGGGACTCACGGCTGAGCATACCCTGCCCACTCGGGGTGAAAATTGCAAAAAACACAGTTGATGGACAGAATGTAGAACAATGTCATACATTCACCCCAGTACAAGGATCTGGGCCTAAATCCATCGTTTTTTTGCACTCCACACCACCCTGGGTTAGACACTGGCTATATGCAAATCAGCTCTGACCCTGTGCCTCATGGGAACAGTCCAGTCCGAACTACCAAGCCATGTCTTTCCCAGACCGGAATCAAGCATCCAAGGACCGGTTTCTGGCTATCAGCCTTCATTCAGCCTGGATAGCTTGACTCCAGTGGTGTGGAGAGCCTGGGACTCACGTCTGAGCATACCCAGCCCACTCGGGGTGAAAATTGCAAAAAACACAGTTGATGGACAGAATGTAGAACAATGTCATACATTCACCCCAGTACAAGGATCTGGGCCTAAATCCATCATTTTTTTGCACTCCACACCACCCTGGGTTAGACACTGGCTATATGCAAATCAGCTCTGACCCTGTGCCTCATGGGAACAGTCCAGTCCGAACTACCAAGCCATGTCTTTCCCAGACCGGAATCAAGCATCCAAGGACCGGTTTCTGGCTACCAGCCTTCATTCAGCCTGGATAGCTTGACTCCAGTGGTGTGGAGATCCTTGGGACTCACGTCTGAGCATACCCAGCCCACTTGGGGTGAAAATTGCAAAAAACACAGTTGATGGACAGAATGTAGAACAATGTCATACATTCACCCCAGTACAAGGATCTGGGCCTAAATCCATCGTTTTTTTGCACTCCACACCACCCTGGGTTAGACACTGGCTATATGCAAATCAGCTCTGACCCTGTGCCTCATGGGAACAGTCCAGTCCGAACTACCAAGCCATGTCTTTCCCAGGCCGGAATCAAGCATCCAAGGACCGGTTTCTGGCTATCAGCCTTCATTCAGCCTGGATAGCTTGACTCCAGTGGTGTGGAGAGCCTGGGACTCACGTCTGAGCATACCCAGCCCACTCGGGGTGAAAATTGCAAAAAACTGTTGATGGACAGAATGTAGAACAATGTCATACATTCACCCCAGTACAAGGATCTGGGCCTAAATCCATCGTTTTTTTGCACTCCACACCACCCTGGGTTAGACACTGGCTATATGCAAATCAGCTCTGACCCTGTGCCTCATGGGAACAGTCCAGTCCGAACTACCAAGCCATGTCTTTCCCAGACCGGAATCAAGTATCCAAGGACCGGTTTCTGGCTATCAGCCTTCATTCAGCCTGGATAGCTTGACTCCAGTGGTGTGGAGAGCCTGGGACTCACGTCTGAGCATACCCAGCCCACTCGGGGTGAAAATTGCAAAAAACACAGTTGATGGACAGAATGTAGAACAATGTCATACATTCACCCCAGTACAAGGATATGGGCCTAAATCCATCGTTTTTTTGCACTCCACGCCACCCTGGGTTAGACACTGGCTATATGCAAATCAGCTCTGACCCTGTGCCTCATGGGAACAGTCCAATCCGAACTACCAAGCCATGTCTTTCCCAGACCGGAATCAAGCATCCAAGGACCGGTTTCTGGCTATCAGGCTTCATTCAGCCTGGATAGCTTGACTCCAGTGGTGTGGACAGCCTGGGACTCACGTCTGAGCATACCCAGCCCACTCGGGGTGAAAATTGCAAAAAACACAGTTGATGGACAGAATGTAGAACAATGTCATACATTCACCCCAGTACAAGGATCTGGGCCTAAATCCATCGTTTTTGCACTCCACACCACCCTGGGTTAGACACTGGCTATATGCAAATCAGCTCTGACCCTGTGCCTCATGGGAACAGTCCAGTCCGAACTACAAAGCCATGTCTTTCCCAGACCGGAATCAAGCATCCAAGGACCGGTTTCTGGCTATCAAACTTCATTCAGCCTGGATAGCTTGACTCCAGTGGTGTGGAGATCCTGGGACTCACGTCTGAGCATACCCAGCCCACTCGTTGTGAAAATTGCAAAAAACACAGTTGATGGACAGAATGTAGAACAATGTCATACATTCACCCCAGTACAAGGACCTGGGCCTAAATCCATCGTTTTTTTGCACTCCACACCACCCTGGGTTAGACACTGGCTATATGCAAATCAGCTCTGACTCTGTGCCTCATGGGAACAGTCCAGTCCGAACTACCAAGCCATGTCTTTCCCAGACCGGAATCAAGCATCCAAGGACCGGTTTCCGGCTATCAGCCTTCATTCAGCCTGGATAGCTTGACTCCAGTGGTGTGGAGAGCCTGGGACTCACGGCTGAGCATACCCTGCCCACTCGGGGTGAAAATTGCAAAAAACACAGTTGATGGACAGAATGTAGAACAATGTCATACATTCACCCCAGTACAAGGATCTGGGCCTAAATCCATCGTTTTTTTGCACTCCACACCACCCTGGGTTAGACACTGGCTATATGCAAATCAGCTCTGACCCTGTGCCTCATGGGAACAGTCCAGTCCGAACTACCAAGCCATGTCTTTCCCAGACCGGAATCAAGCATCCAAGGACCGGTTTCTGGCTATCAGCCTTCATTCAGCCTGGATAGCTTGACTCCAGTGGTGTGGAGAGCCTGGGACTCACGTCTGAGCATACCCAGCCCACTCGGGGTGAAAATTGCAAAAAACACAGTTGATGGACAGAATGTAGAACAATGTCATACATTCACCCCAGTACAAGGATCTGGGCCTAAATCCATCATTTTTTTGCACTCCACACCACCCTGGGTTAGACACTGGCTATATGCAAATCAGCTCTGACCCTGTGCCTCATGGGAACAGTCCAGTCCGAACTACCAAGCCATGTCTTTCCCAGACCGGAATCAAGCATCCAAGGACCGGTTTCTGGCTACCAGCCTTCATTCAGCCTGGATAGCTTGACTCCAGTGGTGTGGAGATCCTTGGGACTCACGTCTGAGCATACCCAGCCCACTTGGGGTGAAAATTGCAAAAAACACAGTTGATGGACAGAATGTAGAACAATGTCATACATTCACCCCAGTACAAGGATCTGGGCCTAAATCCATCGTTTTTTTGCACTCCACACCACCCTGGGTTAGACACTGGCTATATGCAAATCAGCTCTGACCCTGTGCCTCATGGGAACAGTCCAGTCCGAACTACCAAGCCATGTCTTTCCCAGGCCGGAATCAAGCATCCAAGGACCGGTTTCTGGCTATCAGCCTTCATTCAGCCTGGATAGCTTGACTCCAGTGGTGTGGAGAGCCTGGGACTCACGTCTGAGCATACCCAGCCCACTCGGGGTGAAAATTGCAAAAAACACAGTTGATGGACAGAATGTAGAACAATGTCATACATTCACCCCAGTACAAGGATCTGGGCCTAAATCCATCGTTTTTGCACTCCACACCACCCTGGGTTAGACACTGGCTATATGCAAATCAGCTCTGACCCTGTGCCTCATGGGAACAGTCCAGTCCGAACTACAAAGCCATGTCTTTCCCAGACCGGAATCAAGCATCCAAGGACCGGTTTCTGGCTATCAAACTTCATTCAGCCTGGATAGCTTGACTCCAGTGGTGTGGAGAGCCTGGGACTCACGTCTGAGCATACCCAGCCCACTCGTTGTGAAAATTGCAAAAAACACAGTTGATGGACAGAATGTAGAACAATGTCATACATTCACCCCAGTACAAGGACCTGGGCCTAAATCCATCGTTTTTTTGCACTCCACACCACCCTGGGTTAGACACTGGCTATATGCAAATCAGCTCTGACTCTGTGCCTCATGGGAACAGTCCAGTCCGAACTACCAAGCCATGTCTTTCCCAGACCGGAATCAAGCATCCAAGGACCGGTTTCCGGCTATCAGCCTTCATTCAGCCTGGATAGCTTGACTCCAGTGGTGTGGAGAGCCTGGGACTCACGGCTGAGCATACCCTGCCCACTCGGGGTGAAAATTGCAAAAAACACAGTTGATGGACAGAATGTAGAACAATGTCATACATTCACCCCAGTACAAGGATCTGGGCCTAAATCCATCGTTTTTTTGCACTCCACACCACCCTGGGTTAGACACTGGCTATATGCAAATCAGCTCTGACCCTGTGCCTCATGGGAACAGTCCAGTCCGAACTACCAAGCCATGTCTTTCCCAGACCGGAATCAAGCATCCAAGGACCGGTTTCTGGCTATCAGCCTTCATTCAGCCTGGATAGCTTGACTCCAGTGGTGTGGAGAGCCTGGGACTCACGTCTGAGCATACCCAGCCCACTCGGGGTGAAAATTGCAAAAAACACAGTTGATGGACAGAATGTAGAACAATGTCATACATTCACCCCAGTACAAGGATCTGGGCCTAAATCCATCATTTTTTTGCACTCCACACCACCCTGGGTTAGACACTGGCTATATGCAAATCAGCTCTGACCCTGTGCCTCATGGGAACAGTCCAGTCCGAACTACCAAGCCATGTCTTTCCCAGACCGGAATCAAGCATCCAAGGACCGGTTTCTGGCTACCAGCCTTCATTCAGCCTGGATAGCTTGACTCCAGTGGTGTGGAGATCCTTGGGACTCACGTCTGAGCATACCCAGCCCACTTGGGGTGAAAATTGCAAAAAACACAGTTGATGGACAGAATGTAGAACAATGTCATACATTCACCCCAGTACAAGGATCTGGGCCTAAATCCATCGTTTTTTTGCACTCCACACCACCCTGGGTTAGACACTGGCTATATGCAAATCAGCTCTGACCCTGTGCCTCATGGGAACAGTCCAGTCCGAACTACCAAGCCATGTCTTTCCCAGGCCGGAATCAAGCATCCAAGGACCGGTTTCTGGCTATCAGCCTTCATTCAGCCTGGATAGCTTGACTCCAGTGGTGTGGAGAGCCTGGGACTCACGTCTGAGCATACCCAGCCCACTCGGGGTGAAAATTGCAAAAAACTGTTGATGGACAGAATGTAGAACAATGTCATACATTCACCCCAGTACAAGGATCTGGGCCTAAATCCATCGTTTTTTTGCACTCCACACCACCCTGGGTTAGACACTGGCTATATGCAAATCAGCTCTGACCCTGTGCCTCATGGGAACAGTCCAGTCCGAACTACCAAGCCATGTCTTTCCCAGACCGGAATCAAGTATCCAAGGACCGGTTTCTGGCTATCAGCCTTCATTCAGCCTGGATAGCTTGACTCCAGTGGTGTGGAGAGCCTGGGACTCACGTCTGAGCATACCCAGCCCACTCGGGGTGAAAATTGCAAAAAACACAGTTGATGGACAGAATGTAGAACAATGTCATACATTCACCCCAGTACAAGGATATGGGCCTAAATCCATCGTTTTTTTGCACTCCACGCCACCCTGGGTTAGACACTGGCTATATGCAAATCAGCTCTGACCCTGTGCCTCATGGGAACAGTCCAATCCGAACTACCAAGCCATGTCTTTCCCAGACCGGAATCAAGCATCCAAGGACCGGTTTCTGGCTATCAGGCTTCATTCAGCCTGGATAGCTTGACTCCAGTGGTGTGGACAGCCTGGGACTCACGTCTGAGCATACCCAGCCCACTCAGGGTGAAAATTGCAAAAAACACAGTTGGTGGACAGAATGTAGAACAATGTCATACATTCACCCCAGTACAAGGATCTGGGCCTAAATCCATCATTTTTTTGCACTCCACGCCACCCTGGGTTAGACACTGGCTATATGCAAATCAGCTCTGACCCTGTGCCTCATGGGAACAGTCCAGTCCGAACTACCAAGCCATGTCTTTCCCAGACCGGAATCAAGCATCCAAGGACCGGTTTCTGGCTATCAGCCTTCATTCAGCCTGGATAGCTTGACTCCAGTGGTGTGGAGAGCCTGGGACTCACGTCTGAGCATACCCAGCCCACTCGGGGTGAAAATTGCAAAAAACACAGTTGATGGACAGAATGTAGAACAATGTCATACATTCACCCCAGTACAAGGATCTGGGCCTAAATCCATCGTTTTTGCACTCCACACCACCCTGGGTTAGACACTGGCTATATGCAAATCAGCTCTGACCCTGTGCCTCATGGGAACAGTCCAGTCCGAACTACCAAGCCATGTCTTTACCAGACCGTAATCAAGCATCCAAGGACCGGTTTCTGGCTATCAGCCTTCATTCAGCCTGGATAGCTTGACTCCAGTGGTGTGGAGAGCCTGGGACTCACGTCTGAGCATACCCAGCCCACTCGGGGTGAAAATTGCAAAAAACACAGTTGATGGACAGAATGTAGAACAATGTCATACATTCACCCCAGTACAAGGATCTGGGCCTAAATCCATCGTATTTTTGCACTCCACACCACCCTGGGTTAGACACTGGCTATATGCAAATCAGCTCTGACCCTGTGCCTCATGGGAACAGTCCAGCCCGAACTACCAAGCCATGTCTTTCCCAGACCGGAATCAAGCATCCAAGGACCGGTTTCTGGCTATCAGCCTTCATTCAGCCTGGATAGCTTGACTCCAGTGGTGTGGAGAGCCTGGGACTCACGTCTGAGCATACCCAGCCCACTCGGGGTGAAAATTACAAAAAACACAGTTGATGGACAGAATGTAGAACAATGTCACACATTCACCCCTGTACAAAGATCTGGGCCTAAATCCATCGTTTTTTTGCACTCCACACCACCCTGGGTTAGACACTGGCTATATGCAAATCAGCTCTGACCCTGTGCCTCATGGGAACAGTCCAGTCCGAACTACCTAGCCATGTCTTTCCCAGACCGGAATCAAGCATCCAAGGACCAGTTTCTGGCTATCAGCCTTCATTCAGCCTGGATAGCTTGACTCCAGTGGTGTGGAGAGCCTGGGACTCATGTCTGAGCATACACAGCCCACTCGGGGTGAAAATTGCAAAAAACACAGTTGATGGACAGAATGTAGAACAATGTCATACATTCACCCCAGTACAAGGATCTGGGCCTAAATCCATCGTTTTTTTGCACTCCACACCACCCTGGGTTAGACACTGGCTATATGCAAATCAGCTCTGACCCTGTGCCTCATGGGAACAGTCCAGTCCGAACTACCAAGCCATGTCTTTCCCAGACCGGAATCAAGCATCCAAGGACCGGTTTCTGGCTATCAGCCTTCATTCAGCCTGGATAGCTTGACTCCAGTGGTGTGGAGAGCCTGGGACTCACGTCTGAGCATACCCAGCCCACTCGGGGTGAAAATTGCAAAAAACACAGTTGATGGACAGAATGTAGAACAATGTCATTAAGCATGAGCGCAAAATCCGCTACGCTCGCGGATTTCGCGAATTTTCGGTAAATCCGCGATCCGCGAACTCTCGCGAATTTACCGAAAATTCGCAATCCGCGAGTGGCGGATTCCGAGGCCAAAAGTTCAAGCCTTCCTGGCCTGTTGTTGTTACTAATTTACGATGGCGCCGGCAAGCTGCCAGCGCCATCGTAAAATAGTTACTAAATTAGCTTCAACAGGAAGCACTAATAGATAAAATCAAGCAGGCGCTCGTGCATCTGCTTTATTTTATCTATTCGAGCTTCCTGTTGAAGCTAATTTAGTAACTATTTTAGGATGGCGCTGGCAGCTTGCCGGCGCCATCGTAAAATAGTTAACAGGCCAGGCAGCTGTGCCCTCTTCCCAAATATATCATCGAAAATCGGCTGTGATGCTGGACTGAGGCCTTTGCATCCTTGACTTTCACGAGCGCAATCCTCGTGCTGTTCCTGTGGCCAGGAGCTTCTGTATCTTCATCTGCTGCTCTGATGGGTCTCTGACCTTTAATACACACAAGAGATATGTGCACTCGCATGGAAGCCCCGTCCGTTTGGCCCCGCCCACACACTCGCGGTGTGCACCGTCTTCCCGCCATTCACCCACTATGATAGCTCACTCAAGGGACCCCTTCGCCCTTCGGCGCTATTGCATAGTAACACACACCTGGTCGCTGTAGACAACTCTCTGGCACTTTAGGCAGCTGTAGTGTAATAAAAGCACTATACATTTACCCAACGAGGTAGCACTTACTGATTATCCAATAGAAAGTACTCCAGTTGAGTAGAGGTATGGCACAAAACGGTGGCGTCTTCTTGAATAAATATGAAGGGCAGGGTTCATTCTGGCACGATGGTCCTGGCACAAAAATTAAACCTCAACCGGAAGCACTTACAGATATCAATTAAGCATGTGCCCTAGTTGAAGCTTAAATTCGGTGACTCATTCATCGGCCCAAAAAACAATCGTGAGCGTTGTCAAGGCTGGGCAGCTGTGCCCTCTTCCCAAAGACAGAGGCCTTTGCATCCTTGACTTTCACGAGCGCAATCCTCGTGCTTTTCCTGTGACCAGGAGCTTCTGTATCTTCATCTGCTGCTCTGATGGGTCTCTGACCTTTAATACACACAAGAGATATGTGCACTCGCATGGAAGCCCCGTCCGTTTGGCCCCGCCCACACACTCGCGGTGTGCACCGTCTTCCCGCCATTGACCCACTATGATGGACAGCTCACCCAAGGGACCCCTGCGCCCTTCGGCGCTATTGCATAGTAACACACACCTGGTCGCTGTAGACAACTCTCTGGCACTTTAGGCAGCTGTAGTGGAGGCCTGGAAGCACCGCCCCAAATCCGCAAATCCGCAAATCCGCAAATACGCAGATTTTGCGGATCCACGATCCGTGAATACGCAAATCCGTGAATCGTGGATCCGCAAAATCCGCCCATGCTTAAATGTCATACATTCACCCCAGTACAAGGATCTGGGCCTAAATCCATCATTTTTTGCACTCCACAGCACCCTGGGTTGGACACTGGCTATATGCAAATCAGCTCTGACCCTGTGCCTCATGGGAACAGTCCAGTCCGAACTACCAAGCCATGTCTTTTACAGACCGGAATCAAGCATCCAAGGACCGGTTTCTGGCTATCAGCCTTCATTCAGCCTGGATAGCTTGACTCCAGTGGTGTGGAGAGCCTGGGACTCTCACGTCTGAGCATACCCAGCCCACTCGGGGTGAAAATTGCAAAAAACACAGTTGATGGACAGAATGCAGAACAATGTCATACATTCACCCCAGTACAAGGATCTGGGCCTAAATCCATCGTTTTTTTGCACTCCACGCCACCCTGGGTTAGACACTGGCTATATGCAAATCAGCTCTGACCCTGTGCCTCATGGGAACAGTCCAGTCCGAACTACCAAGCCAAGTCTTTCCCAGACCGGAATCAAGCATCCAAGGACCGGTTTCTGGCTATCAGCCTTCATTCAGCCTGGATAGCTTGACTCCAGTGGTGTGGAGAGCCTGGCACTCACGTCTGAGCATACCCAGCCCACTCGGGGTGAAAATTGCAAAAAACACAGTTGATGGACAGAATGTAGAACAACGTCATACATTCACCCCAGTACAAGGTTCTGGGCCTAATTCCATCGTTTTTTGCACTCCACACCACCCTGGGTTAGACACTGGCTATATGCAAATCAGCTCTGACCCTGTGCCTCATGGGAACAGTCCAGTCCGAATTACCAAGCCATGTCTTTCCCAGACCGGAATCAAGCATCCAAGGACCGGTTTCTGGCTATCAGCCTTCATTCAGCCTGGATAGCTTGACTCCAGTGGTGTGGAGAGCCTGGGACTCACGTCTGAGCATACCCAGCCCACTCGGGGTGAAAATTGCAAAAAACACAGTTGATGGACAGAATGTAGAACAATGTCATACATTCACCCCAGTACAAGGATCTGGGCCTAAATCCATCGTTTTTTTGCACTCCACACCACCCTGGGTTAGACACTGGCTATATGCAAATCAGCTCTGACCCTGTGCCTCATGGGAACAGTCCAGTCCGAACTACCAAGCCATGTCTTTCCCAGACCGGAATCAAGTATCCAAGGACCGGTTTCTGGCTATCAGCCTTCATTCAGCCTGGATAGCTTGACTCCAGTGGTGTGGAGAGCCTGGGACTCACGTCTGAGCATACCCAGCCCACTCGGGGTGAAAATTGCAAAAAACACAGTTGATGGACAGAATGTAGAACAATGTCATACATTCACCCCAGTACAAGGATATGGGCCTAAATCCATCGTTTTTTGCACTCCACGCCACCCTGGGTTAGACACTGGCTATATGCAAATCAGCTCTGACCCTGTGCCTCATGGGAACAGTCCAGTCCGAACTACCAAGCCATGTCTTTCCCAGACCGGAATCAAGCATCCAAGGACCGGTTTCTGGCTATCAGCCTTCATTCAGCCTGGATAGCTTGACTCCAGTGGTGTGGAGAGCCTGGGACTCACGTCTGAGCATACCCAGCCCACTCGGGGTGAAAATTGCAAAAAACACAGTTGGTGGACAGAATGTAGAACAATGTCATACATTCACCCCAGTACAAGGATCTGGGCCTAAATCCATCGTTTTTTTGCACTCCACACCACCCTGGGTTAGACACTGGCTATATGCAAATCAGCTCTGACCCTGTGCCTCATGGGAACAGTCCAGTCCGAACTACCAAGCCATGTCTTTCCCAGACCGGAATCAAGCATCCAAGGACCGGTTTCTGGCTATCAGCCTTCATTCAGCCTGGATAGCTTGACTTCAGTGGTGTGGAGAGCCTGGGACTCACGTCTGAGCATACCCAGCACACTCGGGGTGAAAATTGCAAAAAACACAGTTGATGGACAGAATGTAGAACAATGTCATACATTCACCCCAGTACAAGGATCTGGGCCTAAATCCATCGTTTTTTTGCACTCCACACCACCCTGGGTTAGACACTGGCTATATGCAAATCAGCTCTGACCCTGTGCCTCATGGGAACAGTCCAGTCCGAACTACCAAGCCATGTCTTTCCCAGACCGGAATCAAGCATCCAAGGACCGGTTTCTGGCTATCAGCCTTCATTCAGCCTGGATAGCTTGACTCCAGTGGTGTGGAGAGCCTGGGACTCACGTCTGAGCATACCCAGCCCACTCGAGGTGAAAATTGCAAAAAACACAGTTGATGGACAGAATGTAGAACAATGTCATACATTCACCCCAGTACAAGGATCTGGGCCTAAATCCATCGTTTTTGCACTCCACACCACCCTGGGTTAGACACTGGCCATATGCAAATCAGCTCTGACCCTGTGCCTCATGGGAACAGTCCAGTCCGAACTACAAAGCCATGTCTTTCCCAGACCGGAATCAAGCATCCAAGGACCGGTTTCTGGCTATCAAACTTCATTCAGCCTGGATAGCTTGACTCCAGTGGTGTGGAGAGCCTGGGACTCACGTCTGAGCATACCCAGCCCACTCGTTGTGAAAATTGCAAAAAACACAGTTGATGGACAGAATGTAGAACAATGTCATACATTCACCCCAGTACAAGGACCTGGGCCTAAATCCATCGTTTTTTTGCACTCCACACCACCATGGGTTAGACACTGGCTATATGCAAATCAGCTCTGACCCTGTGCCTCATGGGAACAGTCCAGTCCGAACTATCAAGCCATGTCTTTCCCAGACCGGAATCAAGCATCCAAGGACCGGTTTCCGGCTATCAGCCTTCATTCAGCCGGGATAGCTTGACTCCAGTGGTGTGGAGAGCCTGGGACTCACGGCTGAGCATACCCTGCCCACTCGGGGTGAAAATTGCAAAAAACACAGTTGATGGACAGAATGTAGAACAATGTCATACATTCACCCCAGTACAAGGATCTGGGCCTAAATCCATAGTTTTTTTGCACTCCACACCACCCTGGGTTAGACACTGGCTATATGCAAATCAGCTCTGACCCTGTGCCTCATGGGAACAGTCCAGTCCGAACTACCAAGCCATGTCTTTACCAGACCGTAATCAAGCATCCAAGGACCGGTTTCTGGCTATCAGCCTTCATTCAGCCTGGATAGCTTGACTCCAGTGGTGTGGAGAGCCTGGGACTCACGTCTGAGCATACCCAGCCCACTCGGGGTGAAAATTGCAAAAAACACAGTTGATGGACAGAATGTAGAACAATGTCATACATTCACCCCAGTACAAGGATCTGGGCCTAAATCCATCGTATTTTTGCACTCCACACCACCCTGGGTTAGACACTGGCTATATGCAAATCAGCTCTGACCCTGTGCCTCATGGGAACAGTCCAGTCCGAACTACCAAGCCATGTCTTTCCCAGACCGGAATCAAGCATCCAAGGACCGGTTTCTGGCTATCAGCCTTCATTCAGCCTGGATAGCTTGACTCCAGTGGTGTGGAGAGCCTGGGACTCACGTCTGAGCATACCCAGGCCACTCGGGGTGAAAATTGCAAAAAACACAGTTGATGGACAGAATGTAGAACAATGTCATACATTCACCCCAGTACAAGGATCTTGGCCTAAATCCATCGTTTTTGCACTCCACACCACCCTGGGTTAGACACTGGCTATATGCAAATCAGCTCTGACCCTGTGCCTCATGGGAACAGTCCAGTCCGAACTACAAAGCCATGTCTTTCCCAGACCGGAATCAAGCATCCAAGGACCGGTTTCTGGCTATCAAACTTCATTCAGCCTGGATAGCTTGACTCCAGTGGTGTGGAGAGCCTGGGACTCACGTCTGAGCATACCCAGCCCACTCGTTGTGAAATTGCAAAAAACACAGTTGATGGACAGAATGTAGAACAATGTCATACATTCACCCCAGTACAAGGACCTGGGCCTAAATCCATCGTTTTTTTGCACTCCACACCACCCTGGGTTAGACACTGGCTATATGCAAATCAGCTCTGACTCTGTGCCTCATGGGGACAGTCCAGTCCGAACTATCAAGCCATGTCTTTCACAGACCGGAATCAAGCATCCAAGGACCGGTTTCCGGCTATCAGCCTTCATTCAGCCTGGATAGCTTGACTCCAGTGGTGTGGAGAGCCTGGGACTCACGGCTGAGCATACCCTGCCCACTCGGGGTGAAAATTGCAAAAAACACAGTTGATGGACAGAATGTAGAACAATGTCATACATTCACCCCAGTACAAGGATCTGGGCCTAAATCCATAGTTTTTTTGCACTCCACACCACCCTGGGTTAGACACTGGCTATATGCAAATCAGCTCTGACCCTGTGCCTCATGGGAACAGTCCAGTCCGAACTACCAAGCCATGTCTTTACCAGACCGTAATCAAGCATCCAAGGACCGGTTTCTGGCTATCAGCCTTCATTCAGCCTGGATAGCTTGACTCCAGTGGTGTGGAGAGCCTGGGACTCACGTCTGAGCATACCCAGCCCACTCGGGGTGAAAATTGCAAAAAACACAGTTGATGGACAGAATGTAGAACAATGTCATACATTCACCCCAGTACAAGGATCTGGGCCTAAATCCATCGTATTTTTGCACTCCACACCACCCTGGGTTAGACACTGGCTATATGCAAATCAGCTCTGACCCTGTGCCTCATGGGAACAGTCCAGTCCGAACTACCAAGCCATGTCTTTCCCAGACCGGAATCAAGCATCCAAGGACCGGTTTCTGGCTATCAGCCTTCATTCAGCCTGGATAGCTTGACTCCAGTGGTGTGGAGAGCCTGGGACTCACGTCTGAGCATACCCAGCCCACTCGGAGTGAAAATTGCAAAAAACACAGTTGATGGACAGAATGTAGAACAATGTCATACATTCACTCCTGTACAAAGATCTGGGCCTAAATCCATCGTTTTTTTGCACTCCACACCACCCTGGGTTAGACACTGGCTATATGCAAATCAGCTCTGACCCTGTGCCTCATGGGAACAGTCCAGTCCGAACTACCAAGCCATGTCTTTCCCAGACCGGAATCAAGCATCCAAGGACCGGTTTCTGGCTATCAGCCTTCATTCAGCCTGGATAGCTTGACTCCAGTGGTGTGGAGAGCCTGGGACTCACGTCTGAGCATACCCAGCCCACTCGGGGTGAAAATTGCAAAAAACACAGTTGATGGACAGAATGTAGAACAATGTCATACATTCACCCCAGTACAAGGATCTGGGCCTAAATCCATCGTTTTTTTGCACTCCACACCACCCTGGGTTAGACACTGGCTATATGCAAATCAGCTCTGACCCTGTGCCTCATGGGAACAGTCCAGTCCGAACTACCAAGCCATGTCTTTCCCAGACCGGAATCAAGCATCCAAGGACCGGTTTCTGGCTATCAGCCTTCATTCAGCCTGGATAGCTTGACTCCAGTGGTGTGGAGAGCCTGGGACTCACGTCTGAGCATACCCAGCCCACTCGGGGTGAAAATTGCAAAAAACACAGTTGATGGACAGAATGCAGAACAATGTCATACATTCACCCCAGTACAAGGATCTGGGCCTAAATCCATCGTTTTTTTGCACTCCACGCCACCCTGGGTTAGACACTGGCTATATGCAAATCAGCTCTGACCCTGTGCCTCATGGGAACAGTCCAGTCCGAACTACCAAGCCAAGTCTTTCCCAGACCGGAATCAAGCATCCAAGGACCGGTTTATGGCTATCAGCCTTCATTCAGCCTGGATAGCTTGACTCCAGTGGTGTGGAGAGCCTGGCACTCACGTCTGAGCATACCCAGCCCACTCGGGGTGAAAATTGCAAAAAACACAGTTGATGGACAGAATGTAGAACAATGTCATACATTCACCCCAGTACAAGGTTCTGGGCCTAATTCCATCGTTTTTTGCACTCCACACCACCCTGGGTTAGACACTGGCTATATGCAAATCAGCTCTGACCCTGTGCCTCATGGGAACAGTCCAGTCCGAATTACCAAGCCATGTCTTTCCCAGACCGGAATCAAGCATCCAAGGACCGGTTTCTGGCTATCAGCCTTCATTCAGCCTGGATAGCTTGACTCCAGTGGTGTGGAGAGCCTGGGACTCACGTCTGAGCATACCCAGCCCACTCGGGGTGAAAATTGCAAAAAACATAGTTGATGGACAGAATGTAGAACAATGTCATACATTCACCCCAGTACAAGGATATGGGCCTAAATCCATCGTTTTTTTGCACTCCACGCCACCCTGGGTTAGACACTGGCTATATGCAAATCAGCTCTGACCCTGTGCCTCATGGGAACAGTCCAGTCCGAACTACCAAGCCATGTCTTTCCCAGACCGGAATCAAGCATCCAAGGACCGGTTTCTGGCTATCAGCCTTCATTCAGCCTGGATAGCTTGACTCCAGTGGTGTGGAGAGCCTGGGACTCACGTCTGAGCATACCCAGCCCACTCGGGGTGAAAATTGCAAAAAACACAGTTGATGGACAGAATGTAGAACAATGTCATACATTCACCCCAGTACAAGGATCTGGGCCTAAATCCATCGTTTTTTTGCACTCCACACCACCCTGGGTTAGACACTGGCTATATGCAAATCAGCTCTGACCCTGTGCCTCATGGGAACAGTCCAGTCCGAACTACCAAGCCATGTCTTTCCCAGACCGGAATCAAGTATCCAAGGACCGGTTTCTGGCTATCAGCCTTCATTCAGCCTGGATAGCTTGACTCCAGTGGTGTGGAGAGCCTGGGACTCACGTCTGAGCATACCCAGCCCACTCGGGGTGAAAATTGCAAAAAACACAGTTGATGGACAGAATGTAGAACAATGTCATACATTCACCCCAGTACAAGGATATGGGCCTAAATCCATCGTTTTTTGCACTCCACGCCACCCTGGGTTAGACACTGGCTATATGCAAATCAGCTCTGACCCTGTGCCTCATGGGAACAGTCCAGTCCGAACTACCAAGCCATGTCTTTCCCAGACCGGAATCAAGCATCCAAGGACCGGTTTCTGGCTATCAGCCTTCATTCAGCCTGGATAGCTTGACTCCAGTGGTGTGGAGAGCCTGGGACTCACGTCTGAGCATACCCAGCCCACTCGAGGTGAAAATTGCAAAAAACACAGTTGATGGACAGAATGTAGAACAATGTCATACATTCACCCCAGTACAAGGATCTGGGCCTAAATCCATCGTTTTTGCACTCCACACCACCCTGGGTTAGACACTGGCCATATGCAAATCAGCTCTGACCCTGTGCCTCATGGGAACAGTCCAGTCCGAACTACAAAGCCATGTCTTTCCCAGACCGGAATCAAGCATCCAAGGACCGGTTTCTGGCTATCAAACTTCATTCAGCCTGGATAGCTTGACTCCAGTGGTGTGGAGAGCCTGGGACTCACGTCTGAGCATACCCAGCCCACTCGTTGTGAAAATTGCAAAAAACACAGTTGATGGACAGAATGTAGAACAATGTCATACATTCACCCCAGTACAAGGACCTGGGCCTAAATCCATCGTTTTTTTGCACTCCACACCACCATGGGTTAGACACTGGCTATATGCAAATCAGCTCTGACCCTGTGCCTCATGGGAACAGTCCAGTCCGAACTATCAAGCCATGTCTTTCCCAGACCGGAATCAAGCATCCAAGGACCGGTTTCCGGCTATCAGCCTTCATTCAGCCGGGATAGCTTGACTCCAGTGGTGTGGAGAGCCTGGGACTCACGGCTGAGCATACCCTGCCCACTCGGGGTGAAAATTGCAAAAAACACAGTTGATGGACAGAATGTAGAACAATGTCATACATTCACCCCAGTACAAGGATCTGGGCCTAAATCCATAGTTTTTTTGCACTCCACGCCACCCTGGGTTAGACACTGGCTATATGCAAATCAGCTCTGACCCTGTGCCTCATGGGAACAGTCCAGTCCGAACTACCAAGCCAAGTCTTTCCCAGACCGGAATCAAGCATCCAAGGACCGGTTTATGGCTATCAGCCTTCATTCAGCCTGGATAGCTTGACTCCAGTGGTGTGGAGAGCCTGGCACTCACGTCTGAGCATACCCAGCCCACTCGGGGTGAAAATTGCAAAAAACACAGTTGATGGACAGAATGTAGAACAATGTCATACATTCACCCCAGTACAAGGTTCTGGGCCTAATTCCATCGTTTTTTGCACTCCACACCACCCTGGGTTAGACACTGGCTATATGCAAATCAGCTCTGACCCTGTGCCTCATGGGAACAGTCCAGTCCGAATTACCAAGCCATGTCTTTCCCAGACCGGAATCAAGCATCCAAGGACCGGTTTCTGGCTATCAGCCTTCATTCAGCCTGGATAGCTTGACTCCAGTGGTGTGGAGAGCCTGGGACTCACGTCTGAGCATACCCAGCCCACTCGGGGTGAAAATTGCAAAAAACATAGTTGATGGACAGAATGTAGAACAATGTCATACATTCACCCCAGTACAAGGATATGGGCCTAAATCCATCGTTTTTTTGCACTCCACGCCACCCTGGGTTAGACACTGGCTATATGCAAATCAGCTCTGACCCTGTGCCTCATGGGAACAGTCCAGTCCGAACTACCAAGCCATGTCTTTCCCAGATCGGAATCAAGCATCCAAGGACCGGTTTCTGGCTATCAGCCTTCATTCAGCCTGGATAGCTTGACTCCAGTGGTGTGGAGAGCCTGGGACTCACGTCTGAGCATACCCAGCCCACTCGGGGTGAAAATTGCAAAAAACACAGTTGGTGGACAGAATGTAGAACAATGTCATACATTCACCCCAGTACAAGGATCTGGGCCTAAATCCATCGTTTTTTTGCACTCCACGCCACCCTGGGTTAGACACTGGCTATATGCAAATCAGCTCTGACCCTGTGCCTCATGGGAACAGTCCAGTCCGAACTACCAAGCCATGTCTTTCCCAGACCGGAATCAAGCATCCAAGGACCGGTTTCTGGCTATCAGCCTTCATTCAGCCTGGATAGCTTGACTCCAGTGGTGTGGAGAGCCTGGGACTCACGTCTGAGCATACCCAGCCCACTCGGGGTGAAAATTGCAAAAAACACAGTTGATGGACAGAATGTAGAACAATGTCATACATTCACCCCAGTACAAGGATCTGGGCCTAAATCCATCGTTTTTTTGCACTCCACACCACCCTGGGTTAGACACTGGCTATATGCAAATCAGCTCTGACCCTGTGCCTCATGGGAACAGTCCAGTCCGAACTACCAAGCCATGTCTTTCCCAGACCGGAATCAAGTATCCAAGGACCGGTTTCTGGCTATCAGCCTTCATTCAGCCTGGATAGCTTGACTCCAGTGGTGTGGAGAGCCTGGGACTCACGTCTGAGCATACCCAGCCCACTCGGGGTGAAAATTGCAAAAAACACAGTTGATGGACAGAATGTAGAACAATGTCATACATTCACCCCAGTACAAGGATATGGGCCTAAATCCATCGTTTTTTGCACTCCACGCCACCCTGGGTTAGACACTGGCTATATGCAAATCAGCTCTGACCCTGTGCCTCATGGGAACAGTCCAGTCCGAACTACCAAGCCATGTCTTTCCCAGACCGGAATCAAGCATCCAAGGACCGGTTTCTGGCTATCAGCCTTCATTCAGCCTGGATAGCTTGACTCCAGTGGTGTGGAGAGCCTGGGACTCACGTCTGAGCATACCCAGCCCACTCGAGGTGAAAATTGCAAAAAACACAGTTGATGGACAGAATGTAGAACAATGTCATACATTCACCCCAGTACAAGGATCTGGGCCTAAATCCATCGTTTTTGCACTCCACACCACCCTGGGTTAGACACTGGCCATATGCAAATCAGCTCTGACCCTGTGCCTCATGGGAACAGTCCAGTCCGAACTACAAAGCCATGTCTTTCCCAGACCGGAATCAAGCATCCAAGGACCGGTTTCTGGCTATCAAACTTCATTCAGCCTGGATAGCTTGACTCCAGTGGTGTGGAGAGCCTGGGACTCACGTCTGAGCATACCCAGCCCACTCGTTGTGAAAATTGCAAAAAACACAGTTGATGGACAGAATGTAGAACAATGTCATACATTCACCCCAGTACAAGGACCTGGGCCTAAATCCATCGTTTTTTTGCACTCCACACCACCATGGGTTAGACACTGGCTATATGCAAATCAGCTCTGACCCTGTGCCTCATGGGAACAGTCCAGTCCGAACTATCAAGCCATGTCTTTCCCAGACCGGAATCAAGCATCCAAGGACCGGTTTCCGGCTATCAGCCTTCATTCAGCCGGGATAGCTTGACTCCAGTGGTGTGGAGAGCCTGGGACTCACGGCTGAGCATACCCTGCCCACTCGGGGTGAAAATTGCAAAAAACACAGTTGATGGACAGAATGTAGAACAATGTCATACATTCACCCCAGTACAAGGATCTGGGCCTAAATCCATAGTTTTTTTGCACTCCACACCACCCTGGGTTAGACACTGGCTATATGCAAATCAGCTCTGACCCTGTGCCTCATGGGAACAGTCCAGTCCGAACTACCAAGCCATGTCTTTACCAGACCGTAATCAAGCATCCAAGGACCGGTTTCTGGCTATCAGCCTTCATTCAGCCTGGATAGCTTGACTCCAGTGGTGTGGAGAGCCTGGGACTCACGTCTGAGCATACCCAGCCCACTCGGGGTGAAAATTGCAAAAAACACAGTTGATGGACAGAATGTAGAACAATGTCATACATTCACCCCAGTACAAGGATCTGGGCCTAAATCCATCGTATTTTTGCACTCCACACCACCCTGGGTTAGACACTGGCTATATGCAAATCAGCTCTGACCCTGTGCCTCATGGGAACAGTCCAGTCCGAACTACCAAGCCATGTCTTTCCCAGACCGGAATCAAGCATCCAAGGACCGGTTTCTGGCTATCAGCCTTCATTCAGCCTGGATAGCTTGACTCCAGTGGTGTGGAGAGCCTGGGACTCACGTCTGAGCATACCCAGGCCACTCGGGGTGAAAATTGCAAAAAACACAGTTGATGGACAGAATGTAGAACAATGTCATACATTCACCCCAGTACAAGGATCTTGGCCTAAATCCATCGTTTTTGCACTCCACACCACCCTGGGTTAGACACTGGCTATATGCAAATCAGCTCTGACCCTGTGCCTCATGGGAACAGTCCAGTCCGAACTACAAAGCCATGTCTTTCCCAGACCGGAATCAAGCATCCAAGGACCGGTTTCTGGCTATCAAACTTCATTCAGCCTGGATAGCTTGACTCCAGTGGTGTGGAGAGCCTGGGACTCACGTCTGAGCATACCCAGCCCACTCGTTGTGAAATTGCAAAAAACACAGTTGATGGACAGAATGTAGAACAATGTCATACATTCACCCCAGTACAAGGACCTGGGCCTAAATCCATCGTTTTTTTGCACTCCACACCACCCTGGGTTAGACACTGGCTATATGCAAATCAGCTCTGACTCTGTGCCTCATGGGGACAGTCCAGTCCGAACTATCAAGCCATGTCTTTCACAGACCGGAATCAAGCATCCAAGGACCGGTTTCCGGCTATCAGCCTTCATTCAGCCTGGATAGCTTGACTCCAGTGGTGTGGAGAGCCTGGGACTCACGGCTGAGCATACCCTGCCCACTCGGGGTGAAAATTGCAAAAAACACAGTTGATGGACAGAATGTAGAACAATGTCATACATTCACCCCAGTACAAGGATCTGGGCCTAAATCCATAGTTTTTTTGCACTCCACACCACCCTGGGTTAGACACTGGCTATATGCAAATCAGCTCTGACCCTGTGCCTCATGGGAACAGTCCAGTCCGAACTACCAAGCCATGTCTTTACCAGACCGTAATCAAGCATCCAAGGACCGGTTTCTGGCTATCAGCCTTCATTCAGCCTGGATAGCTTGACTCCAGTGGTGTGGAGAGCCTGGGACTCACGTCTGAGCATACCCAGCCCACTCGGGGTGAAAATTGCAAAAAACACAGTTGATGGACAGAATGTAGAACAATGTCATACATTCACCCCAGTACAAGGATCTGGGCCTAAATCCATCGTATTTTTGCACTCCACACCACCCTGGGTTAGACACTGGCTATATGCAAATCAGCTCTGACCCTGTGCCTCATGGGAACAGTCCAGTCCGAACTACCAAGCCATGTCTTTCCCAGACCGGAATCAAGCATCCAAGGACCGGTTTCTGGCTATCAGCCTTCATTCAGCCTGGATAGCTTGACTCCAGTGGTGTGGAGAGCCTGGGACTCACGTCTGAGCATACCCAGCCCACTCGGGGTGAAAATTGCAAAAAACACAGTTGATGGACAGAATGTAGAACAATGTCATACATTCACTCCTGTACAAAGATCTGGGCCTAAATCCATCGTTTTTTTGCACTCCACACCACCCTGGGTTAGACACTGGCTATATGCAAATCAGCTCTGACCCTGTGCCTCATGGGAACAGTCCAGTCCGAACTACCAAGCCATGTCTTTCCCAGACCGGAATCAAGCATCCAAGGACCGGTTTCTGGCTATCAGCCTTCATTCAGCCTGGATAGCTTGACTCCAGTGGTGTGGAGAGCCTGGGACTCACGTCTGAGCATACCCAGCCCACTCGGGGTGAAAATTGCAAAAAACACAGTTGATGGACAGAATGTAGAACAATGTCATACATTCACCCCAGTACAAGGATCTGGGCCTAAATCCATCGTTTTTTTGCACTCCACACCACCCTGGGTTAGACACTGGCTATATGCAAATCAGCTCTGACCCTGTGCCTCATGGGAACAGTCCAGTCCGAACTACCAAGCCATGTCTTTCCCAGACCGGAATCAAGCATCCAAGGACCGGTTTCTGGCTATCAGCCTTCATTCAGCCTGGATAGCTTGACTCCAGTGGTGTGGAGAGCCTGGGACTCACGTCTGAGCATACCCAGCCCACTCGGGGTGAAAATTGCAAAAAACACAGTTGATGGACAGAATGCAGAACAATGTCATACATTCACCCCAGTACAAGGATCTGGGCCTAAATCCATCGTTTTTTTGCACTCCACGCCACCCTGGGTTAGACACTGGCTATATGCAAATCAGCTCTGACCCTGTGCCTCATGGGAACAGTCCAGTCCGAACTACCAAGCCAAGTCTTTCCCAGACCGGAATCAAGCATCCAAGGACCGGTTTATGGCTATCAGCCTTCATTCAGCCTGGATAGCTTGACTCCAGTGGTGTGGAGAGCCTGGCACTCACGTCTGAGCATACCCAGCCCACTCGGGGTGAAAATTGCAAAAAACACAGTTGATGGACAGAATGTAGAACAATGTCATACATTCACCCCAGTACAAGGTTCTGGGCCTAATTCCATCGTTTTTTGCACTCCACACCACCCTGGGTTAGACACTGGCTATATGCAAATCAGCTCTGAACCTGTGCCTCATGGGAACAGTCCAGTCCGAATTACCAAGCCATGTCTTTCCCAGACCGGAATCAAGCATCCAAGGACCGGTTTCTGGCTATCAGCCTTCATTCAGCCTGGATAGCTTGACTCCAGTGGTGTGGAGAGCCTGGGACTCACGTCTGAGCATACCCAGCCCACTCGGGGTGAAAATTGCAAAAAACATAGTTGATGGACAGAATGTAGAACAATGTCATACATTCACCCCAGTACAAGGATATGGGCCTAAATCCATCGTTTTTTTGCACTCCACGCCACCCTGGGGTAGACACTGGCTATATGCAAATCAGCTCTGACCCTGTGCCTCATGGGAACAGTCCAGTCCGAACTACCAAGCCATGTCTTTCCCAGATCGGAATCAAGCATCCAAGGACCGGTTTCTGGCTATCAGCCTTCATTCAGCCTGGATAGCTTGACTCCAGTGGTGTGGAGAGCCTGGGACTCACGTCTGAGCATACCCAGCCCACTCGGGGTGAAAATTGCAAAAAACACAGTTGGTGGACAGAATGTAGAACAATGTCATACATTCACCCCAGTACAAGGATCTGGGCCTAAATCCATCGTTTTTTTGCACTCCACGCCACCCTGGGTTAGACACTGGCTATATGCAAATCAGCTCTGACCCTGTGCCTCATGGGAACAGTCCAGTCCGAACTACCAAGCCATGTCTTTCCCAGACCGGAATCAAGCATCCAAGGACCGGTTTCTGGCTATCAGCCTTCATTCAGCCTGGATAGCTTGACTCCAGTGGTGTGGAGAGCCTGGGACTCACGTCTGAGCATACCCAGCCCACTCGGGGTGAAAATTGCAAAAAACACAGTTGATGGACAGAATGTAGAACAATGTCATACATTCACCCCAGTACAAGGATCTGGGCCTAAATCCATCGTTTTTTTGCACTCCACACCACCCTGGGTTAGACACTGGCTATATGCAAATCAGCTCTGACCCTGTGCCTCATGGGAACAGTCCAGTCCGAACTACCAAGCCATGTCTTTCCCAGACCGGAATCAAGTATCCAAGGACCGGTTTCTGGCTATCAGCCTTCATTCAGCCTGGATAGCTTGACTCCAGTGGTGTGGAGAGCCTGGGACTCACGTCTGAGCATACCCAGCCCACTCGGGGTGAAAATTGCAAAAAACACAGTTGATGGACAGAATGTAGAACAATGTCATACATTCACCCCAGTACAAGGATATGGGCCTAAATCCATCGTTTTTTGCACTCCACGCCACCCTGGGTTAGACACTGGCTATATGCAAATCAGCTCTGACCCTGTGCCTCATGGGAACAGTCCAGTCCGAACTACCAAGCCATGTCTTTCCCAGACCGGAATCAAGCATCCAAGGACCGGTTTCTGGCTATCAGCCTTCATTCAGCCTGGATAGCTTGACTCCAGTGGTGTGGAGAGCCTGGGACTCACGTCTGAGCATACCCAGCCCACTCGGGGTGAAAATTGCAAAAAACACAGTTGGTGGACAGAATGTAGAACAATGTCATACATTCACCCCAGTACAAGGATCTGGGCCTAAATCCATCGTTTTTTTGCACTCCACGCCACCCTGGGTTAGACACTGGCTATATGCAAATCAGCTCTGACCCTGTGCCTCATGGGAACAGTCCAGTCCGAACTACCAAGCCATGTCTTTCCCAGACCGGAATCAAGCATCCAAGGACCGGTTTCTGGCTATCAGCCTTCATTCAGCCTGGATAGCTTGACTTCAGTGGTGTGGAGAGCCTGGGACTCACGTCTGAGCATACCCAGCACACTCGGGGTGAAAATTGCAAAAAACACAGTTGATGGACAGAATGTAGAACAATGTCATACATTCACCCCAGTACAAGGATCTGGGCCTAAATCCATCGTTTTTTTGCACTCCACACCACCCTGGGTTAGACACTGGCTATATGCAAATCAGCTCTGACCCTGTGCCTCATGGGAACAGTCCAGTCCGAACTACCAAGCCATGTCTTTCCCAGACCGGAATCAAGCATCCAAGGACCGGTTTCTGGCTATCAGCCTTCATTCAGCCTGGATAGCTTGACTCCAGTGGTGTGGAGAGCCTGGGACTCACGTCTGAGCATACCCAGCCCACTCGAGGTGAAAATTGCAAAAAACACAGTTGATGGACAGAATGTAGAACAATGTCATACATTCACCCCAGTACAAGGATCTGGGCCTAAATCCATCGTTTTTGCACTCCACACCACCCTGGGTTAGACACTGGCCATATGCAAATCAGCTCTGACCCTGTGCCTCATGGGAACAGTCCAGTCTGAACTACAAAGCCATGTCTTTCCCAGACCGGAATCAAGCATCCAAGGACCGGTTTCTGGCTATCAAACTTCATTCAGCCTGGATAGCTTGACTCCAGTGGTGTGGAGAGCCTGGGACTCACGGCTGAGCATACCCTGCCCACTCGGGGTGAAAATTGCAAAAAACACAGTTGATGGACAGAATGTAGAACAATGTCATACATTCACCCCAGTACAAGGATCTGGGCCTAAATCCATAGTTTTTTTGCACTCCACACCACCCTGGGTTAGACACTGGCTATATGCAAATCAGCTCTGACCCTGTGCCTCATGGGAACAGTCCAGTCCGAACTACCAAGCCATGTCTTTACCAGACCGTAATCAAGCATCCAAGGACCGGTTTCTGGCTATCAGCCTTCATTCAGCCTGGATAGCTTGACTCCAGTGGTGTGGAGAGCCTGGGACTCACGTCTGAGCATACCCAGCCCACTCGGGGTGAAAATTGCAAAAAACACAGTTGATGGACAGAATGTAGAACAATGTCATACATTCACCCCAGTACAAGGATCTGGGCCTAAATCCATCGTATTTTTGCACTCCACACCACCCTGGGTTAGACACTGGCTATATGCAAATCAGCTCTGACCCTGTGCCTCATGGGAACAGTCCAGTCCGAACTACCAAGCCATGTCTTTCCCAGACCGGAATCAAGCATCCAAGGACCGGTTTCTGGCTATCAGCCTTCATTCAGCCTGGATAGCTTGACTCCAGTGGTGTGGAGAGCCTGGGACTCACGTCTGAGCATACCCAGCCCACTCGGGGTGAAAATTGCAAAAAACACAGTTGATGGACAGAATGTAGAACAATGTCATACATTCACTCCTGTACAAAGATCTGGGCCTAAATCCATCGTTTTTTTGCACTCCACACCACCCTGGGTTAGACACTGGCTATATGCAAATCAGCTCTGACCCTGTGCCTCATGGGAACAGTCCAGTCCGAACTACCAAGCCATGTCTTTCCCAGACCGGAATCAAGCATCCAAGGACCGGTTTCTGGCTATCAGCCTTCATTCAGCCTGGATAGCTTGACTCCAGTGGTGTGGAGAGCCTGGGACTCACGTCTGAGCATACCCAGCCCACTCGGGGTGAAAATTGCAAAAAACACAGTTGATGGACAGAATGTAGAACAATGTCATACATTCACCCCAGTACAAGGATCTGGGCCTAAATCCATCGTTTTTTTGCACTCCACACCACCCTGGGTTAGACACTGGCTATATGCAAATCAGCTCTGACCCTGTGCCTCATGGGAACAGTCCAGTCCGAACTACCAAGCCATGTCTTTCCCAGACCGGAATCAAGCATCCAAGGACCGGTTTCTGGCTATCAGCCTTCATTCAGCCTGGATAGCTTGACTCCAGTGGTGTGGAGAGCCTGGGACTCACGTCTGAGCATACCCAGCCCACTCGGGGTGAAAATTGCAAAAAACACAGTTGATGGACAGAATGCAGAACAATGTCATACATTCACCCCAGTACAAGGATCTGGGCCTAAATCCATCGTTTTTTTGCACTCCACGCCACCCTGGGTTAGACACTGGCTATATGCAAATCAGCTCTGACCCTGTGCCTCATGGGAACAGTCCAGTCCGAACTACCAAGCCAAGTCTTTCCCAGACCGGAATCAAGCATCCAAGGACCGGTTTATGGCTATCAGCCTTCATTCAGCCTGGATAGCTTGACTCCAGTGGTGTGGAGAGCCTGGCACTCACGTCTGAGCATACCCAGCCCACTCGGGGTGAAAATTGCAAAAAACACAGTTGATGGACAGAATGTAGAACAATGTCATACATTCACCCCAGTACAAGGTTCTGGGCCTAATTCCATCGTTTTTTGCACTCCACACCACCCTGGGTTAGACACTGGCTATATGCAAATCAGCTCTGACCCTGTGCCTCATGGGAACAGTCCAGTCCGAATTACCAAGCCATGTCTTTCCCAGACCGGAATCAAGCATCCAAGGACCGGTTTCTGGCTATCAGCCTTCATTCAGCCTGGATAGCTTGACTCCAGTGGTGTGGAGAGCCTGGGACTCACGTCTGAGCATACCCAGCCCACTCGGGGTGAAAATTGCAAAAAACATAGTTGATGGACAGAATGTAGAACAATGTCATACATTCACCCCAGTACAAGGATATGGGCCTAAATCCATCGTTTTTTTGCACTCCACGCCACCCTGGGGTAGACACTGGCTATATGCAAATCAGCTCTGACCCTGTGCCTCATGGGAACAGTCCAGTCCGAACTACCAAGCCATGTCTTTCCCAGATCGGAATCAAGCATCCAAGGACCGGTTTCTGGCTATCAGCCTTCATTCAGCCTGGATAGCTTGACTCCAGTGGTGTGGAGAGCCTGGGACTCACGTCTGAGCATACCCAGCCCACTCGGGGTGAAAATTGCAAAAAACACAGTTGGTGGACAGAATGTAGAACAATGTCATACATTCACCCCAGTACAAGGATCTGGGCCTAAATCCATCGTTTTTTTGCACTCCACGCCACCCTGGGTTAGACACTGGCTATATGCAAATCAGCTCTGACCCTGTGCCTCATGGGAACAGTCCAGTCCGAACTACCAAGCCATGTCTTTCCCAGACCGGAATCAAGCATCCAAGGACCGGTTTCTGGCTATCAGCCTTCATTCAGCCTGGATAGCTTGACTCCAGTGGTGTGGAGAGCCTGGGACTCACGTCTGAGCATACCCAGCCCACTCGGGGTGAAAATTGCAAAAAACACAGTTGATGGACAGAATGTAGAACAATGTCATACATTCACCCCAGTACAAGGATCTGGGCCTAAATCCATCGTTTTTTTGCACTCCACACCACCCTGGGTTAGACACTGGCTATATGCAAATCAGCTCTGACCCTGTGCCTCATGGGAACAGTCCAGTCCGAACTACCAAGCCATGTCTTTCCCAGACCGGAATCAAGTATCCAAGGACCGGTTTCTGGCTATCAGCCTTCATTCAGCCTGGATAGCTTGACTCCAGTGGTGTGGAGAGCCTGGGACTCACGTCTGAGCATACCCAGCCCACTCGGGGTGAAAATTGCAAAAAACACAGTTGATGGACAGAATGTAGAACAATGTCATACATTCACCCCAGTACAAGGATATGGGCCTAAATCCATCGTTTTTTGCACTCCACGCCACCCTGGGTTAGACACTGGCTATATGCAAATCAGCTCTGACCCTGTGCCTCATGGGAACAGTCCAGTCCGAACTACCAAGCCATGTCTTTCCCAGACCGGAATCAAGCATCCAAGGACCGGTTTCTGGCTATCAGCCTTCATTCAGCCTGGATAGCTTGACTCCAGTGGTGTGGAGAGCCTGGGACTCACGTCTGAGCATACCCAGCCCACTCGGGGTGAAAATTGCAAAAAACACAGTTGGTGGACAGAATGTAGAACAATGTCATACATTCACCCCAGTACAAGGATCTGGGCCTAAATCCATCGTTTTTTTGCACTCCACGCCACCCTGGGTTAGACACTGGCTATATGCAAATCAGCTCTGACCCTGTGCCTCATGGGAACAGTCCAGTCCGAACTACCAAGCCATGTCTTTCCCAGACCGGAATCAAGCATCCAAGGACCGGTTTCTGGCTATCAGCCTTCATTCAGCCTGGATAGCTTGACTTCAGTGGTGTGGAGAGCCTGGGACTCACGTCTGAGCATACCCAGCACACTCGGGGTGAAAATTGCAAAAAACACAGTTGATGGACAGAATGTAGAACAATGTCATACATTCACCCCAGTACAAGGATCTGGGCCTAAATCCATCGTTTTTTTGCACTCCACACCACCCTGGGTTAGACACTGGCTATATGCAAATCAGCTCTGACCCTGTGCCTCATGGGAACAGTCCAGTCCGAACTACCAAGCCATGTCTTTCCCAGACCGGAATCAAGCATCCAAGGACCGGTTTCTGGCTATCAGCCTTCATTCAGCCTGGATAGCTTGACTCCAGTGGTGTGGAGAGCCTGGGACTCACGTCTGAGCATACCCAGCCCACTCGAGGTGAAAATTGCAAAAAACACAGTTGATGGACAGAATGTAGAACAATGTCATACATTCACCCCAGTACAAGGATCTGGGCCTAAATCCATCGTTTTTGCACTCCACACCACCCTGGGTTAGACACTGGCCATATGCAAATCAGCTCTGACCCTGTGCCTCATGGGAACAGTCCAGTCTGAACTACAAAGCCATGTCTTTCCCAGACCGGAATCAAGCATCCAAGGACCGGTTTCTGGCTATCAAACTTCATTCAGCCTGGATAGCTTGACTCCAGTGGTGTGGAGAGCCTGGGACTCACGTCTGAGCATACCCAGCCCACTCGTTGTGAAAATTGCAAAAAACACAGTTGATGGACAGAATGTAGAACAATGTCATACATTCACCCCAGTACAAGGACCTGGGCCTAAATCCATCGTTTTTTTGCACTCCACACCACCATGGGTTAGACACTGGCTATATGCAAATCAGCTCTGACCCTGTGCCTCATGGGAACAGTCCAGTCCGAACTATCAAGCCATGTCTTTCCCAGACCGGAATCAAGCATCCAAGGACCGGTTTCCGGCTATCAGCCTTCATTCAGCCGGGATAGCTTGACTCCAGTGGTGTGGAGAGCCTGGGACTCACGGCTGAGCATACCCTGCCCACTCGGGGTGAAAATTGCAAAAAACACAGTTGATGGACAGAATGTAGAACAATGTCATACATTCACCCCAGTACAAGGATCTGGGCCTAAATCCATAGTTTTTTTGCACTCCACACCACCCTGGGTTAGACACTGGCTATATGCAAATCAGCTCTGACCCTGTGCCTCATGGGAACAGTCCAGTCCGAACTACCAAGCCATGTCTTTACCAGACCGTAATCAAGCATCCAAGGACCGGTTTCTGGCTATCAGCCTTCATTCAGCCTGGATAGCTTGACTCCAGTGGTGTGGAGAGCCTGGGACTCACGTCTGAGCATACCCAGCCCACTCGGGGTGAAAATTGCAAAAAACACAGTTGATGGACAGAATGTAGAACAATGTCATACATTCACCCCAGTACAAGGATCTGGGCCTAAATCCATCGTATTTTTGCACTCCACACCACCCTGGGTTAGACACTGGCTATATGCAAATCAGCTCTGACCCTGTGCCTCATGGGAACAGTCCAGTCCGAACTACCAAGCCATGTCTTTCCCAGACCGGAATCAAGCATCCAAGGACCGGTTTCTGGCTATCAGCCTTCATTCAGCCTGGATAGCTTGACTCCAGTGGTGTGGAGAGCCTGGGACTCACGTCTGAGCATACCCAGGCCACTCGGGGTGAAAATTGCAAAAAACACAGTTGATGGACAGAATGTAGAACAATGTCATACATTCACCCCAGTACAAGGATCTTGGCCTAAATCCATCGTTTTTGCACTCCACACCACCCTGGGTTAGACACTGGCTATATGCAAATCAGCTCTGACCCTGTGCCTCATGGGAACAGTCCAGTCCGAACTACAAAGCCATGTCTTTCCCAGACCGGAATCAAGCATCCAAGGACCGGTTTCTGGCTATCAAACTTCATTCAGCCTGGATAGCTTGACTCCAGTGGTGTGGAGAGCCTGGGACTCACGTCTGAGCATACCCAGCCCACTCGTTGTGAAAATTGCAAAAAACACAGTTGATGGACAGAATGTAGAACAATGTCATACATTCACCCCAGTACAAGGACCTGGGCCTAAATCCATCGTTTTTTTGCACTCCACACCACCCTGGGTTAGACACTGGCTATATGCAAATCAGCTCTGACTCTGTGCCTCATGGGGACAGTCCAGTCCGAACTATCAAGCCATGTCCTTCACAGACCGGAATCAAGCATCCAAGGACCGGTTTCCGGCTATCAGCCTTCATTCAGCCTGGATAGCTTGACTCCAGTGGTGTGGAGAGCCTGGGACTCACGGCTGAGCATACCCTGCCCACTCGGGGTGAAAATTGCAAAAAACACAGTTGATGGACAGAATGTAGAACAATGTCATACATTCACCCCAGTACAAGGATCTGGGCCTAAATCCATAGTTTTTTTGCACTCCACACCACCCTGGGTTAGACACTGGCTATATGCAAATCAGCTCTGACCCTGTGCCTCATGGGAACAGTCCAGTCCGAACTACCAAGCCATGTCTTTACCAGACCGTAATCAAGCATCCAAGGACCGGTTTCTGGCTATCAGCCTTCATTCAGCCTGGATAGCTTGACTCCAGTGGTGTGGAGAGCCTGGGACTCACGTCTGAGCATACCCAGCCCACTCGGGGTGAAAATTGCAAAAAACACAGTTGATGGACAGAATGTAGAACAATGTCATACATTCACCCCAGTACAAGGATCTGGGCCTAAATCCATCGTATTTTTGCACTCCACACCACCCTGGGTTAGACACTGGCTATATGCAAATCAGCTCTGACCCTGTGCCTCATGGGAACAGTCCAGTCCGAACTACCAAGCCATGTCTTTCCCAGACCGGAATCAAGCATCCAAGGACCGGTTTCTGGCTATCAGCCTTCATTCAGCCTGGATAGCTTGACTCCAGTGGTGTGGAGAGCCTGGGACTCACGTCTGAGCATACCCAGCCCACTCGGGGTGAAAATTGCAAAAAACACAGTTGATGGACAGAATGTAGAACAATGTCATACATTCACTCCTGTACAAAGATCTGGGCCTAAATCCATCGTTTTTTTGCACTCCACACCACCCTGGGTTAGACACTGGCTATATGCAAATCAGCTCTGACCCTGTGCCTCATGGGAACAGTCCAGTCCGAACTACCAAGCCATGTCTTTCCCAGACCGGAATCAAGCATCCAAGGACCGGTTTCTGGCTATCAGCCTTCATTCAGCCTGGATAGCTTGACTCCAGTGGTGTGGAGAGCCTGGGACTCACGTCTGAGCATACCCAGCCCACTCGGGGTGAAAATTGCAAAAAACACAGTTGATGGACAGAATGTAGAACAATGTCATACATTCACCCCAGTACAAGGATCTGGGCCTAAATCCATCGTTTTTTTGCACTCCACACCACCCTGGGTTAGACACTGGCTATATGCAAATCAGCTCTGACCCTGTGCCTCATGGGAACAGTCCAGTCCGAACTACCAAGCCATGTCTTTCCCAGACCGGAATCAAGCATCCAAGGACCGGTTTCTGGCTATCAGCCTTCATTCAGCCTGGATAGCTTGACTCCAGTGGTGTGGAGAGCCTGGGACTCACGTCTGAGCATACCCAGCCCACTCGGGGTGAAAATTGCAAAAAACACAGTTGATGGACAGAATGCAGAACAATGTCATACATTCACCCCAGTACAAGGATCTGGGCCTAAATCCATCGTTTTTTTGCACTCCACGCCACCCTGGGTTAGACACTGGCTATGTGCAAATCAGCTCTGACCCTGTGCCTCATGGGAACAGTCCAGTCCGAACTACCAAGCCAAGTCTTTCCCAGACCGGAATCAAGAATCCAAGGACCGGTTTATGGCTATCAGCCTTCATTCAGCCTGGATAGCTTGACTCCAGTGGTGTGGAGAGCCTGGCACTCACGTCTGAGCATACCCAGCCCACTCGGGGTGAAAATTGCAAAAAACACAGTTGATGGACAGAATGTAGAACAATGTCATACATTCACCCCAGTACAAGGTTCTGGGCCTAATTCCATCGTTTTTTGCACTCCACACCACCCTGGGTTAGACACTGGCTATATGCAAATCAGCTCTGACCCTGTGCCTCATGGGAACAGTCCAGTCCGAATTACCAAGCCATGTCTTTCCCAGACCGGAATCAAGCATCCAAGGACCGGTTTCTGGCTAGCAGCCTTCATTCAGCCTGGATAGCTTGACTCCAGTGGTGTGGAGAGCCTGGGACTCACGTCTGAGCATACCCAGCCCACTCGGGGTGAAAATTGCAAAAAACATAGTTGATGGACAGAATGTAGAACAATGTCATACATTCACCCCAGTACAAGGATATGGGCCTAAATCCATCGTTTTTTTGCACTCCACGCCACCCTGGGTTAGACACTGGCTATATGCAAATCAGCTCTGACCCTGTGCCTCATGGGAACAGTCCAGTCCGAACTACCAAGCCATGTCTTTCCCAGATCGGAATCAAGCATCCAAGGACCGGTTTCTGGCTATCAGCCTTCATTCAGCCTGGATAGCTTGACTCCAGTGGTGTGGAGAGCCTGGGACTCACGTCTGAGCATACCCAGCCCACTCGGGGTGAAAATTGCAAAAAACACAGTTGGTGGACAGAATGTAGAACAATGTCATACATTCACCCCAGTACAAGGATCTGGGCCTAAATCCATCGTTTTTTTGCACTCCACGCCACCCTGGGTTAGACACTGGCTATATGCAAATCAGCTCTGACCCTGTGCCTCATGGGAACAGTCCAGTCCGAACTACCAAGCCATGTCTTTCCCAGACCGGAATCAAGCATCCAAGGACCGGTTTCTGGCTATCAGCCTTCATTCAGCCTGGATAGCTTGACTTCAGTGGTGTGGAGAGCCTGGGACTCACGTCTGAGCATACCCAGCGCACTCGGGGTGAAAATTGCAAAAAACACAGTTGATGGACAGAATGTAGAACAATGTCATACATTCACCCCAGTACAAGGATCTGGGCCTAAATCCATCGTTTTTTTGCACTCCACACCACCCTGGGTTAGACACTGGCTATATGCAAATCAGCTCTGACCCTGTGCCTCATGGGAACAGTCCAGTCCGAACTACCAAGCCATGTCTTTCCCAGACCGGAATCAAGCATCCAAGGACCGGTTTCTGGCTATCAGCCTTCATTCAGCCTGGATAGCTTGACTCCAGTGGTGTGGAGAGCCTGGGACTCACGTCTGAGCATACCCAGCCCACTCGGGGTGAAAATTGCAAAAAACACAGTTGATGGACAGAATGTAGAACAATGTCATACATTCACCCCAGTACAAGGATCTGGGCCTAAATCCATCGTTTTTGCACTCCACACCACCCTGGGTTAGACACTGGCTATATGCAAATCAGCTCTGACCCTGTGCCTCATGGGAACAGTCCAGTCCGAACTACAAAGCCATGTCTTTCCCAGACCGGAATCAAGCATCCAAGGACCGGTTTCTGGCTATCAAACTTCATTCAGCCTGGATAGCTTGACTCCAGTGGTGTGGAGAGCCTGGGACTCACGTCTGAGCATACCCAGCCCACTCGTTGTGAAAATTGCAAAAAACACAGTTGATGGACAGAATGTAGAACAATGTCATACATTCACCCCAGTACAAGGACCTGGGCCTAAATCAATCGTTTTTTTGCACTCCACACCACCCTGGGTTAGACACTGGCTATATGCAAATCAGCTCTGACTCTGTGCCTCATGGGAACAGTCCAGTCCGAACTACCAAGCCATGTCTTTCCCAGACCGGAATCAAGCATCCAAGGACCGGTTTCCGGCTATCAGCCTTCATTCAGCCTGGATAGCTTGACTCCAGTGGTGTGGAGAGCCTGGGACTCACGGCTGAGCATACCCTGCCCACTCGGGGTGAAAATTGCAAAAAACACAGTTGATGGACAGAATGTAGAACAATGTCATACATTCACCCCAGTACAAGGATCTGGGCCTAAATCCATCGTTTTTTTGCACTCCACACCACCCTGGGTTAGACACTGGCTATATGCAAATCAGCTCTGACCCTGTGCCTCATGGGAACAGTCCAGTCCGAACTACCAAGCCATGTCTTTACCAGACCGTAATCAAGCATCCAAGGACCGGTTTCTGGCTATCAGCCTTCATTCAGCCTGGATAGCTTGACTCCAGTGGTGTGGAGAGCCTGGGACTCACGTCTGAGCATACCCAGCCCACTCGGGGTGAAAATTGCAAAAAACACAGTTGATGGACAGAATGTAGAACAATGTCATACATTCACTCCTGTACAAAGATCTGGGCCTAAATCCATCGTTTTTTTGCACTCCACACCACCCTGGGTTAGACACTGGCTATATGCAAATCAGCTCTGACCCTGTGCCTCATGGGAACAGTCCAGTCCGAACTACCAAGCCATGTCTTTCCCAGACCGGAATCAAGCATCCAAGGACCGGTTTCTGGCTATCAGCCTTCATTCAGCCTGGATAGCTTGACTCCAGTGGTGTGGAGAGCCTGGGACTCACGTCTGAGCATACCCAGACCACTCGGGGTGAAAATTGCAAAAAACACAGTTGATGGACAGAATGTAGAACAATGTCATACATTCACCCCAGTACAAGGATCTGGGCCTAAATCCATCATTTTTTTGCACTCCACACCACCCTGGGTTAGACACTGGCTATATGCAAATCAGCTCTGACCCTGTGCCTCATGGGAACAGTCCAGTCCGAACTACCAAGCCATGTCTTTCCCAGACCGGAATCAAGCATCCAAGGACCGGTTTCTGGCTACCAGCCTTCATTCAGCCTGGATAGCTTGACTCCAGTGGTGTGGAGATCCTTGGGACTCACGTCTGAGCATACCCAGCCCACTTGGGGTGAAAATTGCAAAAAACACAGTTGATGGACAGAATGTAGAACAATGTCATACATTCACCCCAGTACAAGGATCTGGGCCTAAATCCATCGTTTTTTTGCACTCCACACCACCCTGGGTTAGACACTGGCTATATGCAAATCAGCTCTGACCCTGTGCCTCATGGGAACAGTCCAGTCCGAACTACCAAGCCATGTCTTTCCCAGACCGGAATCAAGCATCCAAGGACCGGTTTCTGGCTATCAGCCTTCATTCAGCCTGGATAGCTTGACTCCAGTGGTGTGGAGAGCCTGGGACTCACGTCTGAGCATACCCATCCCACTCGGGGTGAAAATTGCAAAAAACAGTTGATGGACAGAATGTAGAACAATGTCATACATTCACCCCAGTACAAGGATCTGGGCCTAAATCCATCGTTTTTTTGCACTCCACACCACCCTGGGTTAGACACTGGCTATATGCAAATCAGCTCTGACCCTGTGCCTCATGGGAACAGTCCAGTCCGAACTACCAAGCCATGTCTTTCCCAGACCAGAATCAAGTATCCAAGGACCGGTTTCTGGCTATCAGCCTTCATTCAGCCTGGATAGCTTGACTCCAGTGGTGTGGAGAGCCTGGGACTCACGTCTGAGCATACCCAGCCCACTCGGGGTGAAAATTGCAAAAAAACACAGTTGATGGACAGAATGTAGAACAATGTCATACATTCACCCCAGTACAAGGATATGGGCCTAAATCCATCGTTTTTTTGCACTCCACGCCACCCTGGGTTAGACACTGGCTATATGCAAATCAGCTCTGACCCTGTGCCTCATGGGAACAGTCCAATCCGAACTACCAAGCCATGTCTTTCCCAGACCGGAATCAAGCATCCAAGGACCGGTTTCTGGCTATCAGGCTTCATTCAGCCTGGATAGCTTGACTCCAGTGGTGTGGACAGCCTGGGACTCACGTCTGAGCATACCCAGCCCACTCAGGGTGAAAATTGCAAAAAACACAGTTGGTGGACAGAATGTAGAACAATGTCATACATTCACCCCAGTACAAGGATCTGGGCCTAAATCCATCATTTTTTTGCACTCCACGCCACCCTGGGTTAGACACTGGCTATATGCAAATCAGCTCTGACCCTGTGCCTCATGGGAACAGTCCAGTCCGAACTACCAAGCCATGTCTTTCCCAGACCGGAATCAAGCATCCAAGGACCGGTTTCTGGCTATCAGCCTTCATTCAGCCTGGATAGCTTGACTCCAGTGGTGTGGAGAGCCTGGGACTCACGTCTGAGCATACCCAGCCCACTCGGGGTGAAAATTGCAAAAAACACAGTTGATGGACAGAATGTAGAACAATGTCATACATTCACCCCAGTACAAGGACCTGGGCCTAAATCAATCGTTTTTTTGCACTCCACACCACCCTGGGTTAGACACTGGCTATATGCAAATCAGCTCTGACTCTGTGCCTCATGGGAACAGTCCAGTCCGAACTACCAAGCCATGTCTTTCCCAGACCGGAATCAAGCATCCAAGGACCGGTTTCCGGCTATCAGCCTTCATTCAGCCTGGATAGCTTGACTCCAGTGGTGTGGAGAGCCTGGGACTCACGGCTGAGCATACCCTGCCCACTCGGGGTGAAAATTGCAAAAAACACAGTTGATGGACAGAATGTAGAACAATGTCATACATTCACCCCAGTACAAGGATCTGGGCCTAAATCCATCGTTTTTTTGCACTCCACACCACCCTGGGTTAGACACTGGCTATATGCAAATCAGCTCTGACCCTGTGCCTCATGGGAACAGTCCAGTCCGAACTACCAAGCCATGTCTTTACCAGACCGTAATCAAGCATCCAAGGACCGGTTTCTGGCTATCAGCCTTCATTCAGCCTGGATAGCTTGACTCCAGTGGTGTGGAGAGCCTGGGACTCACTTCTGAGCATACCCAGCCCACTCGGGGTGAAAATTGCAAAAAACACAGTTGATGGACAGAATGTAGAACAATGTCATACATTCACTCCTGTACAAAGATCTGGGCCTAAATCCATCGTTTTTTTGCACTCCACACCACCCTGGGTTAGACACTGGCTATATGCAAATCAGCTCTGACCCTGTGCCTCATGGGAACAGTCCAGTCCGAACTACCAAGCCATGTCTTTCCCAGACCGGAATCAAGCATCCAAGGACCGGTTTCTGGCTATCAGCCTTCATTCAGCCTGGATAGCTTGACTCCAGTGGTGTGGAGAGCCTGGGACTCACGTCTGAGCATACCCAGCCCACTCGGGGTGAAAATTGCAAAAAACACAGTTGATGGACAGAATGTAGAACAATGTCATACATTCACCCCAGTACAAGGATCTGGGCCTAAATCCATCATTTTTTTGCACTCCACACCACCCTGGGTTAGACACTGGCTATATGCAAATCAGCTCTGACCCTGTGCCTCATGGGAACAGTCCAGTCCGAACTACCAAGCCATGTCTTTCCCAGACCGGAATCAAGCATCCAAGGACCGGTTTCTGGCTACCAGCCTTCATTCAGCCTGGATAGCTTGACTCCAGTGGTGTGGAGATCCTTGGGACTCACGTCTGAGCATACCCAGCCCACTTGGGGTGAAAATTGCAAAAAACACAGTTGATGGACAGAATGTAGAACAATGTCATACATTCACCCCAGTACAAGGATCTGGGCCTAAATCCATCGTTTTTTTGCACTCCACACCACCCTGGGTTAGACACTGGCTATATGCAAATCAGCTCTGACCCTGTGCCTCATGGGAACAGTCCAGTCCGAACTACCAAGCCATGTCTTTCCCAGACCGGAATCAAGCATCCAAGGACCGGTTTCTGGCTATCAGCCTTCATTCAGCCTGGATAGCTTGACTCCAGTGGTGTGGAGAGCCTGGGACTCACGTCTGAGCATACCCATCCCACTCGGGGTGAAAATTGCAAAAAACAGTTGATGGACAGAATGTAGAACAATGTCATACATTCACCCCAGTACAAGGATCTGGGCCTAAATCCATCGTTTTTTTGCACTCCACACCACCCTGGGTTAGACACTGGCTATATGCAAATCAGCTCTGACCCTGTGCCTCATGGGAACAGTCCAGTCCGAACTACCAAGCCATGTCTTTCCCAGACCGGAATCAAGTATCCAAGGACCGGTTTCTGGCTATCAGCCTTCATTCAGCCTGGATAGCTTGACTCCAGTGGTGTGGAGAGCCTGGGACTCACGTCTGAGCATACCCAGCCCACTCGGGGTGAAAATTGCAAAAAACACAGTTGATGGACAGAATGTAGAACAATGTCATACATTCACCCCAGTACAAGGATATGGGCCTAAATCCATCGTTTTTTTGCACTCCACGCCACCCTGGGTTAGACACTGGCTATATGCAAATCAGCTCTGACCCTGTGCCTCATGGGAACAGTCCAATCCGAACTACCAAGCCATGTCTTTCCCAGACCGGAATCAAGCATCCAAGGACCGGTTTCTGGCTATCAGGCTTCATTCAGCCTGGATAGCTTGACTCCAGTGGTGTGGACAGCCTGGGACTCACGTCTGAGCATACCCAGCCCACTCAGGGTGAAAATTGCAAAAAACACAGTTGGTGGACAGAATGTAGAACAATGTCATACATTCACCCCAGTACAAGGATCTGGGCCTAAATCCATCATTTTTTTGCACTCCACGCCACCCTGGGTTAGACACTGGCTATATGCAAATCAGCTCTGACCCTGTGCCTCATGGGAACAGTCCAGTCCGAACTACCAAGCCATGTCTTTCCCAGACCGGAATCAAGCATCCAAGGACCGGTTTCTGGCTATCAGCCTTCATTCAGCCTGGATAGCTTGACTCCAGTGGTGTGGAGAGCCTGGGACTCACGTCTGAGCATACCCAGCCCACTCGGGGTGAAAATTGCAAAAAACACAGTTGATGGACAGAATGTAGAACAATGTCATACATTCACCCCAGTACAAGGATCTGGGCCTAAATCCATCGTTTTTGCACTCCACACCACCCTGGGTTAGACACTGGCTATATGCAAATCAGCTCTGACCCTGTGCCTCATGGGAACAGTCCAGTCCGAACTACCAAGCCATGTCTTTACCAGACCGTAATCAAGCATCCAAGGACCGGTTTCTGGCTATCAGCCTTCATTCAGCCTGGATAGCTTGACTCCAGTGGTGTGGAGAGCCTGGGACTCACGTCTGAGCATACCCAGCCCACTCGGGGTGAAAATTGCAAAAAACACAGTTGATGGACAGAATGTAGAACAATGTCATACATTCACCCCAGTACAAGGATCTGGGCCTAAATCCATCGTATTTTTGCACTCCACACCACCCTGGGTTAGACACTGGCTATATGCAAATCAGCTCTGACCCTGTGCCTCATGGGAACAGTCCAGCCCGAACTACCAAGCCATGTCTTTCCCAGACCGGAATCAAGCATCCAAGGACCGGTTTCTGGCTATCAGCCTTCATTCAGCCTGGATAGCTTGACTCCAGTGGTGTGGAGAGCCTGGGACTCACGTCTGAGCATACCCAGCCCACTCGGGGTGAAAATTACAAAAAACACAGTTGATGGACAGAATGTAGAACAATGTCACACATTCACCCCTGTACAAAGATCTGGGCCTAAATCCATCGTTTTTTTGCACTCCACACCACCCTGGGTTAGACACTGGCTATATGCAAATCAGCTCTGACCCTGTGCCTCATGGGAACAGTCCAGTCCGAACTACCAAGCCATGTCTTTCCCAGACCGGAATCAAGCATCCAAGGACCGGTTTCTGGCTATCAGCCTTCATTCAGCCTGGATAGCTTGACTCCAGTGGTGTGGAGAGCCTGGGACTCACGTCTGAGCATACCCAGCCCACTCGGGGTGAAAATTGCAAAAAACACAGTTGATGGACAGAATGTAGAACAATGTCATACATTCACCCCAGTACAAGGATCTGGGCCTAAATCCATCGTTTTTTTGCACTCCACGCCACCCTGGGTTAGACACTGGCTATATGCAAATCAGCTCTGACCCTGTGCCTCATGGGAACAGTCCAGTCCGAACTACCAAGCCATGTCTTTCCCAGACCGGATTCAAGCATCCAAGGACCGGTTTCTGGCTATCAGCCTTCATTCAGCCTGGATAGCTTGACTCCAGTGGTGTGGAGAGCCTGAGACTCACGTCTGAGCATACCCAGCCCACTCGGGGTGAAAATTGCAAAAAACACAGTTGATGGACAGAATGTAGAACAATGTCATACATTCACCCCAGTACAAGGATCTAGGCCTAAATCCATCGTTTTTGCACTCCACACCACCCTGGGTTAGACACTGGCTATATGCAAATCAGCTCTGACCCTGTGCCTCATGGGAACAGTCCAGTCCGAACTACCAAGCCATGTCTTTACCAGACCGTAATCAAGCATCCAAGGACCGGTTTCTGGCTATCAGCCTTCATTCAGCCTGGATAGCTTGACTCCAGTGGTGTGGAGAGCCTGGGACTCACGTCTGAGCATACCCAGCCCACTCGGGGTGAAAATTGCAAAAAACACAGTTGATGGACAGAATGTAGAACAATGTCATACGTTCACCCCAGTACAAGGATCTGGGCCTAAATCCATCGTATTTTTGCACTCCACACCACCCTGGGTTAGACACTGGCTATATGCAAATCAGCTCTGACCCTGTGCCTCATGGGAACAGTCCAGCCCGAACTACCAAGCCATGTCTTTCCCAGACCGGAATCAAGCATCCAAGGACCGGTTTCTGGCTATCAGCCTTCATTCAGCCTGGATAGCTTGACTCCAGTGGTGTGGAGAGCCTGGGACTCACGTCTGAGCATACCCAGCCCACTCGGGGTGAAAATTACAAAAAACACAGTTGATGGACAGAATGTAGAACAATGTCACACATTCACCCCTGTACAAAGATCTGGGCCTAAATCCATCGTTTTTTTGCACTCCACGCCACCCTGGGTTAGACACTGGCTATATGCAAATCAGCTCTGACCCTGTGCCTCATGGGAACAGTCCAGTCCGAACTACCAAGCCATGTCTTTCCCAGACCGGAATCAAGCATCCAAGGACCGGTTTCTGGCTATCAGCCTTCATTCAGCCTGGATAGCTTGACTCCAGTGGTGTGGAGAGCCTGGGACTCACGCCTGAGCATACCCAGCCCACTCGGGGTGAAAATTGCAAAAAACACAGTTGATGGACAGAATGTAGAACAATGTCATACATTCACCCCAGTACAAGGATCTGGGCCTAAATCCATCGTTTTTTTGCACTCCACACCACCCTGGGTTAGACACTGGCTATATGCAAATCAGCTCTGACCCTGTGCCTCATGGGAACAGTCCAGTCTGAACTACCAAGGCATGTCTTTCCCAGACCGGAATCAAGCATCCAAGGACCGGTTTCTGGCTATCAGCCTTCATTCAGCCTGGATAGCTTGACTCCAGTGGTGTGGAGAGCCTTGGGACTCACGTCTGAGCATACCCAGCCCACTCGGGGTGAAAATTGCAAAAAACACAGTTGATGGACAGAATGTAGAACAATGTCATACATTCACCCCAGTACAAGGATCTGGGCCTAAATCCATCGTTTTTTTGCACTCCACACCACCCTGGGTTAGACACTGGCTATATGCAAATCAGCTCTGACCCTGTGCCTCATGGGAACAGTCCAGTCCGAACTACCAAGCCATGTCTTTCCCAGACCGGAATCAAGCATCCAAGGACCGGTTTCTGGCTATCAGCCTTCATTCAGCCTGGATAGCTTGACTCCAGTGGTGTGGAGAGCCTGGGACTCACGTCTGAGCATACCCAGCCCACTCGGGGTGAAAATTGCAAAAAACAGTTGATGGACAGAATGTAGAACAATGTCATACATTCACCCCAGTACAAGGATCTGGGCCTAAATCCATCGTTTTTTTGCACTCCACACCACCCTGGGTTAGACACTGGCTATATGCAAATCAGCTCTGACCCTGTGCCTCATGGGAACAGTCCAGTCCGAACTACCAAGCCATGTCTTTCCCAGACCGGAATCAAGTATCCAAGGACCGGTTTCTGGCTATCAGCCTTCATTCAGCCTGGATAGCTTGACTCCAGTGGTGTGAAGAGGCTTGGACTCACGTCTGAGCATACCCAGCCCACTCGGGGTGAAAATTGCAAAAAACACAGTTGATGGACAGAATGTAGAACAATGTCATACATTCCCCCCAGTACAAGGAAATGGGCCTAAATCCATCGTTTTTGCACTCCACACCACCCTGGGTTAGACACTGGCTATATGCAAATCAGCTCTGACCCTGTGCCTCATGGGAACAGTCCAATCCGAACTACCAAGCCATGTCTTTCCCAGACCGGAATCAAGCATCCAAGGACCGGTTTCTGGCTATCAGCCTTCATTCAGCCTGGATAGCTTGACTCCAGTGGTGTGGAGAGCCTGGGACTCACGTCTGAGCATACCCAGCCCACTCGGGGTGAAAATTGCAAAAAACACAGTTGGTGGACAGAATGTAGAACAATGTCATACATTCACCCCAGTACAAGGATCTGGGCCTAAATCCATCATTTTTTTGCACTCCACGCCACCCTGGGTTAGACACTGGCTATATGCAAATCAGCTCTGACCCTGTGCCTCATGGGAACAGTCCAGTCCGAACTACCAAGCCATGTCTTTCCCAGACCGGAATCAAGCATCCAAGGACCGGTTTCTGGCTATCAGCCTTCATTCAGCCTGGATAGCTTGACTTCAGTGGTGTGGAGAGCCTGGGACTCACGTCTGCGCATACCCAGCGCACTCAGGGTGAAAATTGCAAAGAACACAGTTGATGGACAGAATGTAGAACAATGTCATACATTCACCCCAGTACAAGGATCTGGGCCTAAATCCATCGTTTTTTGCACTCCACACCACCCTGGGTTAGACACTGGCTATATGCAAATCAGCTCTGACCCTGTGCCTTATGGGAACAGTCCAGTCCGAACTACCAAGCCATGTCTTTCCCAGACCGGAATCAAGCATCCAAGGACCGGTTTCTGGCTATCAGCCTTCATTCAGCCTGGATAGCTTGACTCCAGTGGTGTGGAGAGCCTTGGGACTCACGTCTGAGCATACCCAGCCCACTCGGGGTGAAAATTGCAAAAAACACAGTTGATGGACAGAATGTAGAACAATGTCATACATTCACCCCAGTACAAGGATCTGGGCCTAAATCCATCGTTTTTTTGCACTCCACACCACCCTGGGTTAGACACTGGCTATATGCAAATCAGCTCTGACCCTGTGCCTCATGGGAACAGTCCAGTCCGAACTACCAAGCCATGTCTTTCCCAGACCGGAATCAAGCATCCAAGGACCGGTTTCTGGCTATCAGCCTTCATTCAGCCTGGATAGCTTGACTCCAGTGGTGTGGAGAGCCTGGGACTCACGTCTGAGCATACCCAGCCCACTCGGGGTGAAAATTGCAAAAAACAGTTGATGGACAGAATGTAGAACAATGTCATACATTCACCCCAGTACAAGGATCTGGGCCTAAATCCATCGTTTTTTTGCACTCCACACCACCCTGGGTTAGACACTGGCTATATGCAAATCAGCTCTGACCCTGTGCCTCATGGGAACAGTCCAGTCCGAACTACCAAGCCATGTCTTTCCCAGACCGGAATCAAGTATCCAAGGACCGGTTTCTGGCTATCAGCCTTCATTCAGCCTGGATAGCTTGACTTCAGTGGTGTGAAGAGGCTTGGACTCACGTCTGAGCATACCCAGCCCACTCGGGGTGAAAATTGCAAAAAACACAGTTGATGGACAGAATGTAGAACAATGTCATACATTCACCCCAGTACAAGGAAATGGGCCTAAATCCATCGTTTTTGCACTCCACACCACCCTGGGTTAGACACTGGCTATATGCAAATCAGCTCTGACCCTGTGCCTCATGGGAACAGTCCAATCCGAACTACCAAGCCATGTCTTTCCCAGACCGAAATCAAGCATCCAAGGACCGGTTTCTGGCTATCAGCCTTCATTCAGCCTGGATAGCTTGACTCCAGTGGTGTGGAGAGCCTGGGACTCACGTCTGAGCATGCCCAGCCCACTCGGGGTGAAAATTGCAAAAAACACAGTTGGTGGACAGAATGTAGAACAATGTCATACATTCACCCCAGTACAAGGATCTGGGCCTAAATCCATCATTTTTTTGCACTCCACGCCACCCTGGGTTAGACACTGGCTATATGCAAATCAGCTCTGACCCTGTGCCTCATGGGAACAGTCCAGTCCGAACTACCAAGCCATGTCTTTCCCAGACCGGAATCAAGCATCCAAGGACCGGTTTCTGGCTATCAGCCTTCATTCAGCCTGGATAGCTTGACTTCAGTGGTGTGGAGAGCCTGGGACTCACGTCTGCGCATACCCAGCGCACTCAGGGTGAAAATTGCAAAGAACACAGTTGATGGACAGAATGTAGAACAATGTCATACATTCACCCCAGTACAAGGATCTGGGCCTAAATCCATCGTTTTTTGCACTCCACACCACCCTGGGTTAGACACTGGCTATATGCAAATCAGCTCTGACCCTGTGCCTTATGGGAACAGTCCAGTCCGAACTACCAAGCCATGTCTTTCCCAGACCGGAATCAAGCATCCAAGGACCGGTTTCTGGCTATCAGCCTTCATTCAGCCTGGATAGCTTGACTCCAGTGGTGTGGAGAGCCTGGGACTCACGTCTGAGCATACCCAGCCCACTTGGGGTGAAAATTGCAAAAAACACAGTTGACGGACAGAATGTAGAACAATGTCATACATTCACCCCACTACAAGGATCTGGGCCTAAATCCATCGTTTTTGCACTCCACACCACCCTGGGTTAGACACTGGCTATATGCAAATCAGCTCTGACCCTGTGCCTCATGGGAACAGTCCAGTCCGAACTACCAAGCCATGTCTTTCCCAGACCGGAATCAAGCATCCAAGGACCGGTTTCTGGCTATCAGCCTTCATTCAGCCTGGATAGCTTGACTCCAGTGGTGTGGAGAGCCTGGGACTCACGTCTGAGCATACCCAGCCCACTCGGGGGGAAAATTGCAAAAAACAGTTGATGGACAGAATGTAGAACAATGTCATACATTCACCCCAGTACAAGGATCTGGGCCTAAATCCATCGTTTTTTTGCACTCCACACCACCCTGGGTTAGACACTGGCTATATGCAAATCAGCTCTGACCCTGTGCCTCATGGGAACAGTCCAGTCCGAACTACCAAGCCATGTCTTTCCCAGACCGGAATCAAGTATCCAAGGACCGGTTTCTGGCTATCAGCCTTCATTCAGCCTGGATAGCTTGACTCCAGTGGTGTGGAGAGCCTTGGACTCACGTCTGAGCATACCCAGCCCACTCGGGGTGAAAATTGCAAAAAACACAGTTGATGGACAGAATGTAGAACAATGTCATACATTCACCCCAGTACAAGGATCTGGGCCTAAATCCATCGTTTTTGCACTCCACACCACCCTGGGTTAGACACTGGCTATATGCAAATCAGCTCTGACCCTGTGCCTCATGGGAACAGTCCAGTCTGAACTGCCAAGCCATGTCTTTCCCAGACCGGAATCAAGCATCCAAGGACCGGTTTCTGGATAGCAAACTTCATTCAGCCTGGATAGCTTGACTCCAGTGGTGTGGAGAGCCTGGGACTCACGTCTGAGCATACCCAGCCCACTCGTTGTGAAAATTGCAAAAAACACAGTTGATGGACAGAATGTAGAACAATGTCATACATTCACCCCAGTACAAGGACCTGGGCCTAAATCCATTGTTTTTTTGCACTCCACACCACCCTGGGTTAGACACTGGCTATATGCAAATCAGCTCTGACCCTGTGCCTCATGGGAACAGTCCAGTCCGAACTACCAAGCCATGTCTTTCCCAGACCGGAATCAAGCATCCAAGGACCGGTTTCCGGCTATCAGCCTTCATTCAGCCTGGATAGCTTGACTCCAGTGGTGTGGAGAGCCTGGGACTCACGGCTGAGCATACCCAGCCCACTCGGGGTGAAAATTGCAAAAAACACAGTTGATGGACAGAATGTAGAACAATGTCATACATTCACCCCAGTACAAGGATCTGGGCCTAAATCCATCGTTTTTTTGCACTCCACACCACCCTGGGTTAGACACTGGCTATATGCAAATCAGCTCTGACCCTGTGCCTCATGGGAACAGTCAAGTCCGAACTACCAAGCCATGTCTTTCCCAGACCGGAATCAAGCATCCAAGGACCGGTTTCTGGCTATCAGCCTTCATTCAGCCTGGATAGCTTGACTCCAGTGGTGTGGAGAGCCTTGGGACTCACGTCTGAGCATACCCAGCCCACTCGGGGTGAAAATTGCAAAAAACACAGTTGATGGACAGAATGTAGAACAATGTCATACGTTCACCCCAGTCCAAGAATCTGGGCCTAAATCCATCGTTTTTTTGCACTCCACACCACCCTGGGTTAGACACTGGCTATATGCAAATCAGCTCTGACCCTGTGCCTCATGGGAACAGTCCAGTCCGAACTACCAAGCCATGTCTTTCCCAGACCGGAATCAAGCATCCAAGGACCGGTTTCCGGCTATCAGCCTTCATTCAGCCTGGATAGCTTGACTCCAGTGGTGTGGAGAGCCTGGGACTCACGGCTGAGCATACCCTGCCCACTCGGGGTGAAAATTGCAAAAAACACAGTTGATGGACAGAATGTAGAACAATGTCATACATTCACCCCAGTACAAGGATCTGGGCCTAAATCCATCGTTTTTTTGCACTCCACACCACCCTGGGTTAGACACTGGCTATATGCAAATCAGCTCTGACCCTGAGCCTCATGGGAACAGTCCAGTCCGAACTACCAAGCCATGTCTTTACCAGACCGTAATCAAGCATCCAAGGACCGGTTTCTGGCTATCAGCCTTCATTCAGCCTGGATAGCTTGACTCCAGTGGTGTGGAGAGCCTGGGACTCACGTCTGAGCATACCCAGACCACTCGGGGTGAAAATTGCAAAAAACACAGTTGATGGACAGAATGTAGAACAATGTCATACTTCACCCCAGTACAAGGATCTGGGCCTAAATCCATCGTATTTTTGCACTCCACACCACCCTGGGTTAGACACTGGCTATATGCAAATCAGCTCTGACCCTGTGCCTCATGGGAACAGTCCAGTCCGAACTACCAAGCCATGTCTTTCCCAGACCGGAATCAAGCATCCAAGGACCTGTTTCTGGCTATCAGCCTTCATTCAGCCTGGATAGCTTGACTCCAGTGGTGTGGAGAGCCTGGGACTCACGTCTGAGCATACCCAGCCCACTCGGGGTGAAAATTGCAAAAAACACAGTTGATGGACAGAATGTAGAACAATGTCATACATTCACCCCTGTACAAAGATCTGGGCCTAAATCCATCGTTTTTTTGCACTCCACACCACCCTGGGCTAGACACTGGCTATATGCAAATCAGCTCTGACCCTGTGCCTCATGGGAACAGTCCAGTCCGAACTACCAAGCCATGTCTTTCCCAGACCGGAATCAAGCATCCAAGGACCGGTTTCTGGCTATCAGCCTTCATTCAGCCTGGATAGCTTGACTCCAGTGGTGTGGAGAGCCTGGGACTCACGTCTGAGCATACCCAGCCCACTCGGGGTGAAAATTGCAAAAAACACAGTTGATGGACAGAATGTAGAACAATGTCATACATTCACCCCAGTACAAGGATCTGGGCCTAAATCCATCGTTTTTTTGCACTCCACACCACCCTGGGTTAGACACTGGCTATATGCAAATCAGCTCTGACCCTGTGCCTCATGGGAACAGTCCAGTCCGAACTACCAAGCCATGTCTTTCCCAGACCGGAATCAAGCATCCAAGGACCGGTTTCTGGCTATCAGCCTTCATTCAGCCTGGATAGCTTGACTCCAGTGGTGTGGAGAGCCTGGGACTCACGTCTGAGCATACCCAGCCCACTCGGGGTGAAAATTGCAAAAAACAGTTGATGGGCAGAATGTAGAACAATGTCATACATTCACCCCAGTACAAGGATCTGGGCCTAAATCCATCGTTTTTTTGCACTCCACACCACCCTGGGTTAGACACTGGCTATATGCAAATCAGCTCTGACCCTGTGCCTCATGGGAACAGTCCAGTCCGAACTACCAAGCCATGTCTTTCCCAGACCGGAATCAAGTATCCAAGGACCGGTTTCTGGCTATCAGCCTTCATTCAGCCTGGATAGCTTGACTCCAGTGGTGTGGAGAGCCTGGGACTCACATCTGAGCATACCCAGCCCACTCGGGGTGAAAATTGCAAAAAACACAGTTGATGGACAGAATGTAGAACAATGTCATGCATTCACCCCAGTACAAGGATATGGGCCTAAATCCATCGTTTTTTTGCACTCCACGCCACCCTGGGTTAGACACTGGCTATATGCAAATCAGCTCTGACCCTGTGCCTCATGGGAACAGTCCAATCCGAACTACCAAGCCATGTCTTTCCCAGACCGGAATCAAGCATCCAAGGACCGGTTTCTGGCTATCAGCCTTCATTCAGCCTGGATAGCTTGACTCCAGTTGTGTGGAGAGCCTGGGACTCACGTCTGAGCAAACCCAGCCCACTCGGGGTGAAAATTGCAAAAAACACTGTTGGTGGACAGAATGTAGAACAATGTCATACATTCACCCCAGTACAAGGATCTGGGCCTAAATCCATCATTTTTTTGCACTCCACGCCACCCTGGGTTAGACACTGGCTATATGCAAATCAGCTCTGACCCTGTGCCTCATGGGAACAGTCCAGTCCGAACTGCCAAGCCATGTCTTTCCCAGACCGGAATCAAGCATCCAAGGACCGGTTTCTGGCTATCAGCCTTCATTCAGCCTGGATAGCTTGACTTCAGTGGTGTGGAGAGCCTGGGACTCACGTCTGAGCATACCCAGCGCACTCAGGGTGAAAATTGCAAAAAACACAGTTGATGGACAGAATGTAGAACAATGTCATACATTCACCCCAGTACAAGGATCTGGGCCTAAATCCATCGTTTTTTTGCACTCCACACCACCCTGGGTTAGACACTGGCTATATGCAAATCAGCTGTGACCCTGTGCCTCATGGGAACAGTCCAGTCCGAACTACCAAGCCATGTCTTTCCCAGACCGGAATCAAGCATCCAAGGACCGGTTTCTGGCTATCAGCCTTCATTCAGCCTGGATAGCTTGACTCCAGTGGTGTGGAGAGCCTGGGACTCACGTCTGAGCATACCCAGCCCACTCGGGGTGAAAATTGCAAAAAACACAGTTGATGGACAGAATGTAGAACAATGTCATACATTCACCCCAGTACAAGGATCTGGGCCTAAATCCATCGTTTTTGCACTCCACACCACCATGGGTTAGACACTGGCTATATGCAAATCAGCTCTGACCCAGTGCCTCATGGGAACAGTCCAGTCCGAACTACCAAGCCATGTCTTTCCCAGACCGGAATCAAGCATCCAAGGACTGGTTTCTGGCTATCAAACTTCATTCAGCCTGGATAGCTTGACTCCAGTGGTGTGGAGAGCCTGGGACTCACGTCTGAGCATACCCAGCCCACTCGTTGTGAAAATTGCAAAAAACACAGTTGATGGACAGAATGTAGAACAATGTCATACATTCACCCCAGTACAAGGACCTGTGCCTAAATCCATCGTTTTTTTGCACTCCACACCACCCTGGGTTAGACACTGGCTATATGCAAATCAGCTCTGACCCTGTGCCTCATGGGAACAGTTCAGTCCGAACTACCAAGCCATGTCTTTCCCAGACCAGAATCAAGCATCCAAGGACCGGTTTCCGGCTATCAGCCTTCATTCAGCCTGGATAGCTTGACTCCAGTGGTGTGGAGAGCCTGGGACTCACGGCTGAGCATACCCAGCCCACTCGGGGTGAAAATTGCAAAAAACACAGTTGATGGACAGAATGTAGAACAATGTCATACATTCACCCCAGTACAAGGATCTGGGACTAAATCCATCGTTTTTTTGCACTCCACACCACCCTGGGTTAGACACTGGCTATATGCAAATCAGCTCTGACCCTGTGCCTCATGGGAACAGTCCAGTCCGAACTACCAAGCCATGTCTTTCCCAGACCGTAATCAAGCATCCAAGGACCGGTTTCTGGCTATCAGCCTTCATTCAGCCTGGATAGCTTGACTCCAGTGGTGTGGAGAGCCTGGGACTCACGTCTGAGCATACCCAGCCCACTCGGGGTGAAAATTGCAAAAAACACAGTTGATGGACAGAATGTAGAACAATGTCATACATTCACCCCAGTACAAGGATCTGGGCCTAAATCCATCGTTTTTTTGCACTCCACACCACCCTGGGTTAGACACTGGCTATATGCAAATCAGCTCTGACCCTGTGCCTCATGGGAACAGTCCAGTCCGAACTACCAAGCCATGTCTTTCCCAGACCGGAATCAAGCATCCAAGGACCGGTTTCTGGCTATCAGCCTTCATTCAGCCTGGATAGCTTGACTCCAGTGGTGTGGAGAGCCTGGGACTCACGTCTGAGCATACCCAGCCCACTCGGGGTGAAAAGTGCAAAAAACAGTTGATGGACAGAATGTAGAACAATGTCATACATTCACCCCAGTAGAAAGGATCTGGGCCTAATTCCATCGTTTTTTTGCACTCCACACCACCCTGGGTTAGACACTGGCTATATGCAAATCAGCTCTGACCCTGTGCCTCATGGGAACAGTCCAGTCCGAACTACCAAGCCAAGTCTTTCCCAGACCGGAATCAAGCATCCAAGGACCGGTTTCTGGCTATCAGCCTTCATTCAGCCTGGATAGCTTGACTCCAGTGGTGTGGAGAGCCTTGGGACTCACGTCTGAGCATACCCAGCCCACTCGGGGTGAAAATTGCAAAAAACACAGTTGATGGACAGAATGTAGAACAATGTCATACATTCACCCCAGTACAAGAATCTGGGCCTAAATCCATCGTTTTTTTGCACTCCACACCACCCTGGGTTAGACACTGGCTATATGCAAATCAGCTCTGACCCTGTGCCTCATGGGAACAGTCCAGTCCGAACTACCAAGCCATGTCTTTCCCAGACCGGAATCAAGCATCCAAGGACCGGTTTCTGGCTATCAGCCTTCATTCAGCCTGGATAGCTTGACTTCAGTGGTGTGGAGAGCCTGGGACTCACGTCTGAGCATACCCAGCGCACTCAGGGTGAAAATTGCAAAAAACACAGTTGATGGACAGAATGTAGAACAATGTCATACATTCACCCCAGTACAAGGATCTGGGCCTAAATCCATCGTTTTTTTGCACTCCACACCACCCTGGGTTAGACACTGGCTATATGCAAATCAGCTCTGACCCTGTGCCTCATGGGAACAGTCCAGTCCGAACTACCAAGCCATGTCTTTACCAGACCGTAATCAAGCATCCAAGGACCGGTTTCTGGCTATCAGCCTTCATTCAGCCTGGATAGCTTGACTCCAGTGGTGTGGAGAGCCTGGGACTCACGTCTGAGCATACCCAGCCCACTCGGGGTGAAAATTGCAAAAAACACAGTTGATGGACAGAATGTAGAACAATGTCATACATTCACCCCAGTACAAGGATCTGGGCCTAAATCCATCGTATTTTTGCACTCCACACCACCCTGGGTTAGACACTGGCTATATGCAAATCAGCTCTGACCCTGTGCCTCATGGGAACAGTCCAGTCCGAACTACCAAGCCATGTCTTTCCCAGACCGGAATCAAGCATCCAAGGACCGGTTTTTGGCTATCAGCCTTCATTCAGCCTGGATAGCTTGACTCCAGTGGTGTGGAGAGCCTGGGACTCACGTCTGAGCATACCCAGCCCACTCGGGGTGAAAATTGCAAAAAACACAGTTGATGGACAGAATGTAGAACAATGTCATACATTCACCCCTGTACAAAGATCTGGGCCTAAATCCATCGTTTTTTTGCACTCCACACCACCCTGGGTTAGACACTGGCTATATGCAAATCAGCTCTGACCCTGTGCCTCATGGGAACAGTCCAGTCCGAACTACCAAGCCATGTCTTTCCCAGACCGGAATCAAGCATCCAAGGACCGGTTTCTGGCTATCAGCCTTCATTCAGCCTGGATAGCTTGACTCCAGTGGTGTGGAGAGCCTGGGACTCACGTCTGAGCATACCCAGCCCACTCGGGGTGAAAATTGCAAAAAACACAGTTGATGGACAGAATGTAGAACAATGTCATACATTCACCCCAGTACAAGGATCTGGGCCTAAATCCATCATTTTTTTGCACTCCACGCCACCCTGGGTTAGACACTGGCTATATGCAAATCAGCTCTGACCCTGTGCCTCATGGGAACAGTCCAGTCCGAACTACCAAGCCATGTCTTTCCCAGACCGGAATCAAGCATCCAAGGACCGGTTTCTGGCTATCAGCCTTCATTCAGCCTGGATAGCTTGACTCCAGTGGTGTGGAGAGCCTGGGACTCACGGCTGAGCATACCCAGCCCACTCGGGGTGAAAATTGCAAAAAACACAGTTGATGGACAGAATGTAGAACAATGTCATACATTCACCCCAGTACAAGGATCTGGGCCTAAATCCATCGTTTTTTTGCACTCCACACCACCCTGGGTTAGACACTGGCTATATGCAAATCAGCTCTGACCCTGTGCCTCATGGGAACAGTCCAGTCCGAACTACCAAGCCATGTCTTTCCCAGACCGGAATCAAGCATCCAAGGACCGGTTTCTGGCTATCAGCCTTCATTCAGCCTGGATAGCTTGACTCCAGTGGTGTGGAGAGCCTGGGACTCACGTCTGAGCATACCCAGCCCACTCGGGGGTGAAAATTGCAAAAAACACAGTTGATGGACAGAATGTAGAACAATGTCATACATTCACCCCAGTACAAGGATCTGGGCCTAAATCCATCGTTTTTGCACTCCACACCACCCTGGGTTAGACACTGGCTATATGCAAATCAGCTCTGACCCTGTGCCTCATGGGAACAGTCCAGTCCGAACTACCAAGCCATGTCTTTCCCAGACCGGAATCAAGCATCCAAGGACCGGTTTCTGGCTATCAGCCTTCATTCAGCCTGGATAGCTTGACTCCAGTGGTGTGGAGAGCCTGGGACTCACGTCTGAGCATACCCAGCCCACTCGGGGTGAAAATTGCAAAAAACACAGTTGATGGACAGAATGTAGAACAATGTCATACATTCACCCCTGTACAAAGATCTGGGCCTAAATCCATCATTTTTTTGCACTCCACACCACCCTGGGTTAGACACTGGCTATATGCAAATCAGCTCTGACCCTGTGCCTCATGGGAACAGTCCAGTCCGAACTACCAAGCCATGTCTTTCCCAGACCGGAATCAAGCATCCAAGGACCGGTTTCTGGCTATCAGCCTTCATTCAGCCTGGATAGCTTGACTCCAGTGGTGTGGAGAGCCTGGGACTCACGTCTGAGCATACCCAGCCCACTCGGGGTGAAAATTGCAAAAAACACAGTTGATGGACAGAATGTAGAACAATGTCATACATTCACCCCAGTACAAGGATCTGGGCCTAAATCCATAATTTTTTTGCACTCCACGCCACCCTGGGTTAGACACTGGCTATATGCAAATCAGCTCTGACCCTGTGCCTCATGGGAACAGTCCAGTCCGAACTACCAAGCCATGTCTTTCCCAGACCGGAATCAAGCATCCAAGGACCGGTTTCTGGCTATCAGCCTTCATTCAGCCTGGATAGCTTGACTCCAGTGGTGTGGAGAGCCTGGGACTCACGGCTGAGCATACCCAGCCCACTCGGGGTGAAAATTGCAAAAAACACAGTTGATGGACAGAATGTAGAACAATGTCATACATTCACCCCAGTACAAGGATCTGGGCCTAAATCCATCGTTTTTTTGCACTCCACACCACCCTGGGTTAGACACTGGCTATATGCAAATCAGCTCTGACCCTGTGCCTCATGGGAACAGTCCAGTCCGAACTACCAAGCCATGTCTTTCCCAGACCGGAATCAAGCATCCAAGGACCGGTTTCTGGCTATCAGCCTTCATTCAGCCTGGATAGCTTGACTCCAGTGGTGTGGAGAGCCTGGGACTCACGTCTGAGCATACCCAGCCCACTCGGGGGTGAAAATTGCAAAAAACACAGTTGATGGACAGAATGTAGAACAATGTCATACATTCACCCCAGTACAAGGACCTGGGCCTAAATCCATCGTTTTTTTGCACTCCACACCACCCTGGGTTAGACACTGGCTATATGCAAATCAGCTCTGACCCTGTGCCTCATGGGAACAGTTCAGTCCGAACTACCAAGCCATGTCTTTCCCAGACCGTAATCAAGCATCCAAGGACCGGTTTCTGGCTATCAGCCTTCATTCAGCCTGGATAGCTTGACTCCAGTGGTGTGGAGAGCCTGGGACTCACGTCTGAGCATACCCAGCCCACTCGGGGTGAAAATTGCAAAAAACACAGTTGATGGACAGAATGTAGAACAATGTCATACATTCACCCCAGTACAAGGATCTGGGCCTAAATCCATCGTATTTTTGCACTCCACACCACCCTGAGTTAGACACTGGCTATATGCAAATCAGCTCTGACCCTGTGCCTCATGGGAACAGTCCAGTCCGAACTACCAAGCCATGTCTTTCCCAGACCGGAATCAAGTATCCAAGGACCGGTTTCTGGCTATCAGCCTTCATTCAGCCTGGATAGCTTGACTCCAGTGGTGTGAAGAGGCTTGGACTCACGTCTGAGCATACCCAGCCCACTCGGGGTGAAAATTGCAAAAAACACAGTTGATGGACAGAATGTAGAACAATGTCATACATTCACCCCAGTACAAGGAAATGGGCCTAAATCCATCGTTTTTGCACTCCACACCACCCTGGGTTAGACACTGGCTATATGCAAATCAGCTCTGACCCTGTGCCTCATGGGAACAGTCCAATCCGAACTACCAAGCCATGTCTTTCCCAGACCGGAATCAAGCATCCAAGGACCGGTTTCTGGCTATCAGCCTTCATTCAGCCTGGATAGCTTGACTCCAGTGGTGTGGAGAGCCTGGGACTCACGTCTGAGCATACCCAGCCCACTCGGGGTGAAAATTGCAAAAAACACAGTTGGTGGACAGAATGTAGAACAATGTCATACATTCACCCCAGTACAAGGATCTGGGCCTAAATCCATCATTTTTTTGCACTCCACGCCACCCTGGGTTAGACACTGGCTATATGCAAATCAGCTCTGACCCTGTGCCTCATGGGAACAGTCCAGTCCGAACTACCAAGCCATGTCTTTCCCAGACCGGAATCAAGCATCCAAGGACCGGTTTCTGGCTATCAGCCTTCATTCAGCCTGGATAGCTTGACTTCAGTGGTGTGGAGAGCCTGGGACTCACGTCTGCGCATACCCAGCGCACTCAGGGTGAAAATTGCAAAGAACACAGTTGATGGACAGAATGTAGAACAATGTCATACATTCACCCCAGTACAAGGATCTGGGCCTAAATCCATCGTTTTTTGCACTCCACACCACCCTGGGTTAGACACTGGCTATATGCAAATCAGCTCTGACCCTGTGCCTTATGGGAACAGTCCAGTCCGAACTACCAAGCCATGTCTTTCCCAGACCGGAATCAAGCATCCAAGGACCGGTTTCTGGCTATCAGCCTTCATTCAGCCTGGATAGCTTGACTCCAGTGGTGTGGAGAGCCTTGGGACTCACGTCTGAGCATACCCAGCCCACTCGGGGTGAAAATTGCAAAAAATACACTTGATGGACAGAATGTAGAACAATGTCATACATTCACCCCAGTACAAGGATCTGGGCCTAAATCCATCGTTTTTTTGCACTCCACACCACCCTGGGTTAGACACTGGCTATATGCAAATCAGCTCTGACCCTGTGCCTCATGGGAACAGTCCAGTCCAAACTACCAAGCCATGTCTTTCCCAGACCGGAATCAAGCATCCAAGGACCGGTTTCTGGCTATCAGCCTTCATTCAGCCTGGATAGCTTGACTCCAGTGGTGTGGAGAGCCTGGGACTCACGTCTGAGCATACCCAGCCCACTCGGGGTGAAAATTGCAAAAAACAGTTGATGGACAGAATGTAGAACAATGTCATACATTCACCCCAGTACAAGGATCTGGGCCTAAATCCATCGTTTTTTTGCACTCCACACCACCCTGGGTTAGACACTGGCTATATGCAAATCAGCTCTGACCCTGTGCCTCATGGGAACAGTCCAGTCCGAACTACCAAGCCATGTCTTTCCCAGACCGGAATCAAGTATCCAAGGACCGGTTTCTGGCTATCAGCATTCATTCAGCCTGGATAGCTTGACTCCAGTGGTGTGAAGAGGCTTGGACTCACGTCTGAGCATACCCAGCCCACTCGGGGTGAAAATTGCAAAAAACACAGTTGATGGACAGAATGTAGAACAATGTCATACATTCACCCCAGTACAAGGAAATGGGCCTAAATCCATCGTTTTTGCACTCCACACCACCCTGGGTTAGACACTGGCTATATGCAAATCAGCTCTGACCCTGTGCCTCATGGGAACAGTCCAATCCGAACTACCAAGCCATGTCTTTCCCAGACCGGAATCAAGCATCCAAGGACCGGTTTCTGGCTATCAGCCTTCATTCAGCCTGGATAGCTTGACTCCAGTGGTGTGGAGAGCCTGGGACTCACGTCTGAGCATGCCCAGCCCACTCGGGGTGAAAATTGCAAAAAACACAGTTGGTGGACAGAATGTAGAACAATGTCATACATTCACCCCAGTACAAGGATCTGGGCCTAAATCCATCATTTTTTTGCACTCCACGCCACCCTGGGTTAGACACTGGCTATATGCAAATCAGCTCTGACCCTGTGCCTCATGGGAACAGTCCAGTCCGAACTACCAAGCCATGTCTTTCCCAGACCGGAATCAAGCATCCAAGGACCGGTTTCTGGCTATCAGCCTTCATTCAGCCTGGATAGCTTGACTTCTGTGGTGTGGAGAGCCTGGGACTCACGTCTGCGCATACCCAGCGCACTCAGGGTGAAAATTGCAAAGAACACAGTTGATGGACAGAATGTAGAACAATGTCATACATTCACCCCAGTACAAGGATCTGGGCCTAAATCCATCGTTTTTTGCACTCCACACCACCCTGGGTTAGACACTGGCTATATGCAAATCAGCTCTGACCCTGTGCCTTATGGGAACAGTCCAGTCCGAACTACCAAGCCATGTCTTTCCCAGACCGGAATCAAGCATCCAAGGACCGGTTTCTGGCTATCAGCCTTCATTCAGCCTGGATAGCTTGACTCCAGTGGTGTGGAGAGCCTGGGACTCACGTCTGAGCATACCCAGCCCACTTGGGGTGAAAATTGCAAAAAACACAGTTGATGGACAGAATGTAGAACAATGTCATACATTAGCCCCACTACAAGGATCTGGGCCTAAATCCATCGTTTTTGCACTCCACACCACCCTGGGTTAGACACTGGCTATATGCAAATCAGCTCTGACCCTGTGCCTCATGGGAACAGTCCAGTCCGAACTACCAAGCCATGTCTTTCCCAGACCGGAATCAAGCATCCAAGGACCGGTTTCTGGCTATCAGCCTTCATTCAGCCTGGATAGCTTGACTCCAGTGGTGTGGAGAGCCTGGGACTCACGTCTGAGCATACCCAGCCCACTCGTGGTGAAAATTGCAAAAAACAGTTGATGGACAGAATGTAGAACAATGTCATACATTCACCCCAGTACAAGGATCTGGGCCTAAATCCATCGTTTTTTTGCACTCCACACCACCCTGGGTTAGACACTGGCTATATGCAAATCAGCTCTGACCCTGTGCCTCATGGGAACAGTCCAGTCCGAACTACCAAGCCATGTCTTTCCCAGACCGGAATCAAGTATCCAAGGACCGGTTTCTGGCTATCAGCCTTCATTCAGCCTGGATAGCTTGACTCCAGTGGTGTGGAGAGCCTTGGACTCACGTCTGAGCATACCCAGCCCACTCGGGGTGAAAATTGCAAAAAACACAGTTGATGGACAGAATGTAGAACAATGTCATACATTCACCCCAGTACAAGGATCTGGGCCTAAATCCATCGTTTTTACACTCCACACCACCCTGGGTTAGACACTGGCTATATGCAAATCAGCTCTGACCCTGTGCCTCATGGGAACAGTCCAGTCCGAACTGCCAAGCCATGTCTTTCCCAGACCGGAATCAAGCATCCAAGGACCGGTTTCTGGATAGCAAACTTCATTCAGCCTGGATAGCTTGACTCCAGTGGTGTGGAGAGCCTGGGACTCACGTCTGAGCATACCCAGCCCACTCGTTGTGAAAATTGCAAAAAACACAGTTGATGGACAGAATGTAGAACAATGTCATACATTCACCCCAGTACAAGGACCTGGGCCTAAATCCATTGTTTTTTTGCACTCCACACCACCCTGGGTTAGACACTGGCTATATGCAAATCAGCTCTGACCCTGTGCCTCATGGGAACAGTCCAGTCCGAACTACCAAGCCATGTCTTTCCCAGACCGGAATCAAGCATCCAAGGACCGGTTTCCGGCTATCAGCCTTCATTCAGCCTGGATAGCTTGACTCCAGTGGTGTGGAGAGCCTGGGACTCACGGCTGAGCATACCCAGCCCACTCGGGGTGAAAATTGCAAAAAACACAGTTGATGGACAGAATGTAGAACAATGTCATACATTCACCCCAGTACAAGGATCTGGGCCTAAATCCATCATTTTTTTGCACTCCACACCACCCTGGGTTAGACACTGGCTATATGCAAATCAGCTCTGACCCTGTGCCTCATGGGAACAGTCAAGTCCGAACTACCAAGCCATGTCTTTCCCAGACCGGAATCAAGCATCCAAGGACCGGTTTCTGGCTATCAGCCTTCATTCAGCCTGGATAGCTTGACTCCAGTGGTGTGGAGAGCCTTGGGACTCACGTCTGAGCATACCCAGCCCACTCGGGGTGAAAATTGCAAAAAACACAGTTGATGGACAGAATGTAGAACAATGTCATACGTTCACCCCAGTCCAAGAATCTGGGCCTAAATCCATCGTTTTTTTGCACTCCACACCACCCTGGGTTAGACACTGGCTATATGCAAATCAGCTCTGACCCTGTGCCTCATGGGAACAGTCCAGTCCGAACTACCAAGCCATGTCTTTCCCAGACCGGAATCAAGCATCCAAGGACCGGTTTCCGGCTATCAGCCTTCATTCAGCCTGGATAGCTTGACTCCAGTGGTGTGGAGAGCCTGGGACTCACGGCTGAGCATACCCTGCCCACTCGGGGTGAAAATTGCAAAAAACACAGTTGATGGACAGAATGTAGAACAATGTCATACATTCACCCCAGTACAAGGATCTGGGCCTAAATCCATCGTTTTTTTGCACTCCACACCACCCTGGGTTAGACACTGGCTATATGCAAATCAGCTCTGACCCTGAGCCTCATGGGAACAGTCCAGTCCGAACTACCAAGCCATGTCTTTACCAGACCGTAATCAAGCATCCAAGGACCGGTTTCTGGCTATCAGCCTTCATTCAGCCTGGATAGCTTGACTCCAGTGGTGTGGAGAGCCTGGGACTCACGTCTGAGCATACCCAGCCCACTCGCGGTGAAAATTGCAAAAAACACAGTTGATGGACAGAATGTAGAACAATGTCATACTTCACCCCAGTACAAGGATCTGGGCCTAAATCCATCGTATTTTTGCACTCCACACCACCCTGGGTTAGACACTGGCTATATGCAAATCAGCTCTGACCCTGTGCCTCATGGGAACAGTCCAGTCCGAACTACCAAGCCATGTCTTTCCCAGACCGGAATCAAGCATCCAAGGACCTGTTTCTGGCTATCAGCCTTCATTCAGCCTGGATAGCTTGACTCCAGTGGTGTGGAGAGCCTGGGACTCACGTCTGAGCATACCCAGCCCACTCGGGGTGAAAATTGCAAAAAACACAGTTGATGGACAGAATGTAGAACAATGTCATACATTCACCCCTGTACAAAGATCTGGGCCTAAATCCATCGTTTTTTTGCACTCCACACCACCCTGGGCTAGACACTGGCTATATGCAAATCAGCTCTGACCCTGTGCCTCATGGGAACAGTCCAGTCCGAACTACCAAGCCATGTCTTTCCCAGACCGGAATCAAGCATCCAAGGACCGGTTTCTGGCTATCAGCCTTCATTCAGCCTGGATAGCTTGACTCCAGTGGTGTGGAGACCCTGGGACTCACGTCTGAGCATACCCAGCCCACTCGGGGTGAAAATTGCAAAAAACACAGTTGATGGACAGAATGTAGAACAATGTCATACATTCACCCCAGTACAAGGATCTGGGCCTAAATCCATCGTTTTTTTGCACTCCACACCACCCTGGGTTAGACACTGGCTATATGCAAATCAGCTCTGACCCTGTGCCTCTTGGGAACAGTCCAGTCCGAACTACCAAGCCATGTCTTTCCCAGACCGGAATCAAGCATCCAAGGACCGGTTTCTGGCTATCAGCCTTCATTCAGCCTGGATAGCTTGACTCCAGTGGTGTGGAGAGCCTGGGACTCACGTCTGAGCATACCCAGCCCACTCGGGGTGAAAATTGCAAAAAACAGTTGATGGGCAGAATGTAGAACAATGTCATACATTCACCCCAGTACAAGGATCTGGGCCTAAATCCATCGTTTTTTTGCACTCCACACCACCCTGGGTTAGACACTGGCTATATGCAAATCAGCTCTGACCCTGTGCCTCATGGGAACAGTCCAGTCCGAACTACCAAGCCATGTCTTTCCCAGACCGGAATCAAGTATCCAAGGACCGGTTTCTGGCTATCAGCCTTCATTCAGCCTGGATAGCTTGACTCCAGTGGTGTGGAGAGCCTGGGACTCACATCTGAGCATACCCAGCCCACTCGGGGTGAAAATTGCAAAAAACACAGTTGATGGACAGAATGTAGAACAATGTCATGCATTCACCCCAGTACAAGGATATGGGCCTAAATCCATCGTTTTTTTGCACTCCACGCCACCCTGGGTTAGACACTGGCTATATGCAAATCAGCTCTGACCCTGTGCCTCATGGGAACAGTCCAATCCGAACTACCAAGCCATGTCTTTCCCAGACCGGAATCAAGCATCCAAGGACCGGTTTCTGGCTATCAGCCTTCATTCAGCCTGGATAGCTTGACTCCGGTGGTGTGGAGAGCCTGGGACTCACGTCTGAGCAAACCCAGCCCACTCGGGGTGAAAATTGCAAAAAACACTGTTGGTGGACAGAATGTAGAACAATGTCATACATTCACCCCAGTACAAGGATCTGGGCCTAAATCCATCATTTTTTTGCACTCCACGCCACCCTGGGTTAGACACTGGCTATATGCAAATCAGCTCTGACCCTGTGCCTCATGGGAACAGTCCAGTCCGAACTGCCAAGCCATGTCTTTCCCAGACCGGAATCAAGCATCCAAGGACCGGTTTCTGGCTATCAGCCTTCATTCAGCCTGGATAGCTTGACTTCAGTGGTGTGGAGAGCCTGGGACTCACGTCTGAGCATACCCAGCGCACTCAGGGTGAAAATTGCAAAAAACACAGTTGATGGACAGAATGTAGAACAATGTCATACATTCACCCCAGTACAAAGATCTGGGCCTAAATCCATCGTTTTTTTGCACTCCACACCACCCTGGGTTAGACACTGGCTATATGCAAATCAGCTGTGACCCTGTGCCTCATGGGAACAGTCCAGTCCGAACTACCAAGCCATGTCTTTCCCAGACCGGAATCAAGCATCCAAGGACCGGTTTCTGGCTATCAGCCTTCATTCAGCCTGGATAGCTTGACTCCAGTGGTGTGGAGAGCCTGGGACTCACGTCTGAGCATACCCAGCCCACTCGGGGTGAAAATTGCAAAAAACACAGTTGATGGACAGAATGTAGAACAATGTCATACATTCACCCCAGTACAAGGATCTGGGCCTAAATCCATCGTTTTTGCACTCCACACCACCCTGGGTTAGACACTGGCTATATGCAAATCAGCTCTGACCCAGTGCCTCATGGGAACAGTCCAGTCCGAACTACCAAGCCATGTCTTTCCCAGACCGGAATCAAGCATCCAAGGACTGGTTTCTGGCTATCAAACTTCATTCAGCCTGGATAGCTTGACTCCAGTGGTGTGGAGAGCCTGGGACTCACGTCTGAGCATACCCAGCCCACTCGTTGTGAAAATTGCAAAAAACACAGTTGATGGACAGAATGTAGAACAATGTCATACATTCACCCCAGTACAAGGACCTGTGCCTGAATCCATCGTTTTTTTGCACTCCACACCACCCTGGGTTAGACACTGGCTATATGCAAATCAGCTCTGACCCTGTGCCTCATGGGAACAGTTCAGTCCGAACTACCAAGCCATGTCTTTCCCAGACCGGAATCAAGCATCCAAGGACCGGTTTCCGGCTATCAGCCTTCATTCAGCCTGGATAGCTTGACTCCAGTGGTGTGGAGAGCCTGGGACTCACGGCTGAGCATACCCAGCCCACTCGGGGTGAAAATTGCAAAAAACACAGTTGATGGACAGAATGTAGAACAATGTCATACATTCACCCCAGTACAAGGATCTGGGACTAAATCCATCGTTTTTTTGCACTCCACACCACCCTGGGTTAGACACTGGCTATATGCAAATCAGCTCTGACCCTGTGCCTCATGGGAACAGTCCAGTCCGAACTACCAAGCCATGTCTTTCCCAGACCGTAATCAAGCATCCAAGGACCGGTTTCTGGCTATCAGCCTTCATTCAGCCTGGATAGCTTGACTCCAGTGGTGTGGAGAGCCTGGGACTCACGTCTGAGCATACCCAGCCCACTCGGGGTGAAAATTGCAAAAAACACAGTTGATGGACAGAATGTAGAACAATGTCATACATTCACCCCAGTACAAGGATCTGGGCCTAAATCCATCGTATTTTTGCACTCCACACCACCCTGGGTTAGACACTGGCTATATGCAAATCAGCTCTGACCCTGTGCCTCATGGGAACAGTCCAGTCCGAACTACCAAGCCATGTCTTTCCCAGACCGGAATCAAGCATCCAAGGACCGGTTTCTGGCTATCAGCCTTCATTCAGCCTGGATAGCTTGACTCCAGTGGTGTGGAGAGCCTGGGACTCACGTCTGAGCATACCCAGCCCACTCGGGGTGAAAATTGCAAAAAACACAGTTGATGGACAGAATGTAGAACAATGTCATACATTCACCCCAGTACAAGGATCTGGGCCTAAATCCATCGGTTTTTTGCACTCCACACCACCCTGGGTTAGACACTGGCTATATGCAAATCAGCTCTGACCCTGTGCCTCATGGGAACAGTCCAGTCCGAACTACCAAGCCATGTCTTTCCCAGACCAGAATCAAGCATCCAAGGACCGGTTTCTGGCTATCAGCCTTCATTCAGCCTGGATAGCTTGACTCCAGTGGTGTGGAGAGCCTGGGACTCACGTCTGAGCATACCCAGCCCACTCGGGGTGAAAATTGCAAAAAACACAGTTGATGGACAGAATGTAGAACAATGTCATACATTCACCCCAGTACAAGGATCTGGGCCTAAATCCATCGTTTTTTTGCACTCCAGACCACCCTGGGTTAGACACTGGCTATATGCAAATCAGCTCTGACCCTGTGCCTCATGGGAACAGTCCAGTCCGAACTACCAAGCCATGTCTTTCCCAGACCGGAATCAAGCATCCAAGGACCGGTTTCTGGCTATCAGCCTTCATTCAGCCTGGATAGCTTGACTCCAGTGGTGTGGAGAGCCTGGGACTCACGTCTGAGCATACCCAGCCCACTCGGGGTGAAAATTGCAAAAAACACAGTTGATGGACAGAATGTAGAACAATGTCATACATTCACCCCAGTACAAGGATCTGGGCCTAAATCCATCGTTTTTTTGCACTCCACACCACCCTGGGTTAGACACTGGCTATATGCAAATCAGCTCTGACCCTGTGCCTCATGGGAACAGTCCAGTCCGAACTACCAAGCCATGTCTTTCCCAGACCGGAATCAAGCATCCAAGGACCGGTTTCTGGCTATCAGCCTTCATTCAGCCTGGATAGCTTGACTCCAGTGGTGTGGAGAGCCTGGGACTCACGTCTGAGCATACCCAGCCCACTCGGGGTGAAAATTGCAAAAAACAGTTGATGGACAGAATGTAGAACAATGTCATACATTCACCCCAGTAGAAAGGATCTGGGCCTAATTCCATCGTTTTTTTGCACTCCACACCACCCTGGGTTAGACACTGGCTATATGCAAATCAGCTCTGACCCTGTGCCTCATGGGAACAGTCCAGTCCGAACTACCAAGCCAAGTCTTTCCCAGACCGGAATCAAGCATCCAAGGACCGGTTTCTGGCTATCAGCCTTCATTCAGCCTGGATAGCTTGACTCCAGTGGTGTGGAGAGCCTTGGGACTCACGTCTGAGCATACCCAGCCCACTCGGGGTGAAAATTGCAAAAAACACAGTTGATGGACAGAATGTAGAACAATGTCATACATTCACCCCAGTACAAGAATCTGGGCCTAAATCCATTGTTTTTTTGCACTCCACACCACCCTGGGTTAGACACTGGCTATATGCAAATCAGCTCTGACCCTGTGCCTCATGGGAACAGTCCAGTCCGAACTACCAAGCCATGTCTTTCCCAGACCGGAATCAAGCATCCAAGGACCGGTTTCCGGCTATCAGCCTTCATTCAGCCTGGATAGGTTGACTCCAGTGGTGTGGAGAGCCTGGGACTCACGGCTGAGCATACCCTGCCCACTCGGGGTGAAAATTGCAAAAAACACAGTTGATGGACAGAATGTAGAACAATGTCATACATTCACCCCAGTACAAGGATCTGGGCCTAAATCCATCGTTTTTTTGCACTCCACACCACCCTGGGTTAGACACTGGCTATATGCAAATCAGCTCTGACCCTGTGCCTCATGGGAACAGTCCAGTCCGAACTACCAAGCCATGTCTTTACCAGACCGTAATCAAGCATCCAAGGACCGGTTTCTGGCTATCAGCCTTCATTCAGCCTGGATAGCTTGACTCCAGTGGTGTGGAGAGCCTGGGACTCACGTCTGAGCATACCCAGCCCACTCGGGGTGAAAATTGCAAAAAACACAGTTGATGTACAGAATGTAGAACAATGTCATACATTCACCCCAGTACAAGGATCTGGGCCTAAATCCATCGTATTTTTGCACTCCACACCACCCTGGGTTAGACACTGGCTATATGCAAATCAGCTCTGACCCTGTGCCTCATGGGAACAGTCCAGTCCGAACTACCAAGCCATGTCTTTCCCAGACCGGAATCAAGCATCCAAGGACCGGTTTCTGGCTATCAGCCTTCATTCAGCCTGGATAGCTTGACTCCAGTGGTGTGGAGAGCCTGGGACTCACGTCTGAGCATACCCAGCCCACTCGGGGTGAAAATTGCAAAAAACACAGTTGATGGACAGAATGTAGAACAATGTCATACATTCACCCCTGTACAAAGATCTGGGCCTAAATCCATCGTTTTTTTGCACTCCACACCACCCTGGGTTAGACACTGGCTATATGCAAATCAGCTCTGACCCTGTGCCTCATGGGAACAGTCCAGTCCGAACTACCAAGCCATGTCTTTCCCAGACCGGAATCAAGCATCCAAGGACCGGTTTCTGGCTATCAGCCTTCATTCAGCCTGGATAGCTTGACTCCAGTGGTGTTGAGAGCCTGGGACTCACGTCTGAGCATACCCAGCCCACTCGGGGTGAAAATTGCAAAAAACACAGTTGATGGACAGAATGTAGAACAATGTCATACATTCACCCCAGTACAAGGATCTGGGCCTAAATCCATCATTTTTTTGCACTCCACGCCACCCTGGGTTAGACACTGGCTATATGCAAATCAGCTCTGACCCTGTGCCTCATGGGAACAGTCCAGTCCGAACTACCAAGCCATGTCTTTCCCAGACCGGAATTAGCATCCAAGGACCGGTTTCTGGCTATCAGCCTTCATTCAGCCTGGATAGCTTGACTCCAGTGGTGTGGAGAGCCTGGGACTCACGGCTGAGCATACCCAGCCCACTCGGGGTGAAAATTGCAAAAAACACAGTTGATGGACAGAATGTAGAACAATGTCATACATTCACCCCAGTACAAGGATCTGGGCCTAAATCCATCGTTTTTTTGCACTCCACACCACCCTGGGTTAGACACTGGCTATATGCAAATCAGCTCTGACCCTGTGCCTCATGGGAACAGTCCAGTCCGAACTACCAAGCCATGTCTTTCCCAGACCGGAATCAAGCATCCAAGGACCGGTTTCTGGCTATCAGCCTTCATTCAGCCTGGATAGCTTGACTCCAGTGGTGTGGAGAGCCTGGGACTCACGTCTGAGCATACCCAGCCCACTCGGGGGTGAAAATTGCAAAAAACACAGTTGATGGACAGAATGTAGAACAATGTCATACATTCACCCCAGTACAAGGATCTGGGCCTAAATCCATCGTTTTTGCACTCCACACCACCCTGGGTTAGACACTGGCTATATGCAAATCAGCTCTGACCCTGTGCCTCATGGGAACAGTCCAGTCCGAACTACCAAGCCATGTCTTTCCCAGACCGGAATCAAGCATCCAAGGACCGGTTTCTGGCTATCAAACTTCATTCAGCCTGGATAGCTTGAGTCCAGTGGTGTGGAGAGCCTGGGACTCACGTCTGAGCATACCCAGCCCACTCGTTGTGAAAATTGCAAAAAACACAGTTGATGGACAGAATGTAGAACAATGTCATACATTCACCCCAGTACAAGGACCTGGGCCTAAATCCATCGTTTTTTTGCACTCCACACCACCCTGGGTTAGACACTGGCTATATGCAAATCAGCTCTGACCCTGTGCCTCATGGGAACAGTTCAGTCCGAACTACCAAGCCATGTCTTTCCCAGACCGTAATCAAGCATCCAAGGACCGGTTTCTGGCTATCAGCCTTCATTCAGCCTGGATAGCTTGACTCCAGTGGTGTGGAGAGCCTGGGACTCACGTCTGAGCATACCCAGCCCACTCGGGGTGAAAATTGCAAAAAACACAGTTGATGGACAGAATGTAGAACAATGTCATACATTCACCCCAGTACAAGGATCTGGGCCTAAATCCATCGTATTTTTGCACTCCACACCACCCTGAGTTAGACACTGGCTATATGCAAATCAGCTCTGACCCTGTGCCTCATGGGAACAGTCCAGTCCGAACTACCAAGCCATGTCTTTCCCAGACCGGAATCAAGCATCCAAGGACCGGTTTCTGGCTATCAGCCTTCATTCAGCCTGGATAGCTTGACTCCAGTGGTGTGGAGAGCCTGGGACTCACGTCTGAGCATACCCAGCGCACTCAGGGTGAAAATTGCAAAAAACACAGTTGATGGACAGAATGTAGAACAATGTCATACATTCACCCCAGTACAAGGATCTGGGCCTAAATCCATCGTTTTTTTGCACTCCACACCACCCTGGGTTAGACACTGGCTATATGCAAATCAGCTCTGACCCTGTGCCTCATGGGAACAGTCCAGTCCGAACTACCAAGCCATGTCTTTCCCAGACCGGAATCAAGCATCCAAGGACCGGTTTCTGGCTATCAGCCTTCATTCAGCCTGGATAGCTTGACTCCAGTGGTGTGGAGAGCCTGGGACTCACGTCTGAGCATACCCAGCCCACTCGGGGTGAAAATTGCAAAAAACACAGTTGATGGACAGAATGTAGAACAATGTCATACATTCACCCCAGTACAAGGATCTGGGCCTAAATCCATCGTTTTTGCACTCCACACCACCCTGGGTTAGACACTGGCTATATGCAAATCAGCTCTGACCCTGTGCCTCATGGGAACAGTCCAGTCCGAACTACCAAGCCATGTCTTTCCCAGACCGGAATCAAGCATCCAAGGACCGGTTTCTGGCTATCAAACTTCATTCAGCCTGGATAGCTTGACTCCAGGGGTGTGGAGAGCCTGGGACTCACGTCTGAGCATACCCAGCCCACTCGTTGTGAAAATTGCAAAAAACACAGTTGATGGACAGAATGTAGAACAATGTCATACATTCACCCCAGTACAAGGACCTGGGCCTAAATCCATCGTTTTTTTGCACTCCACACCACCCTGGGTTAGACACTGGCTATATGCAAATCAGCTCTGACCCTGTGCCTCATGGGAACAGTCCAGCCCGAACTACCAAGCCATGTCTTTCCCAGACCGGAATCAAGCATCCAAGGACCGGTTTCTGGCTATCAGCCTTCATTCAGCCTGGATAGCTTGACTCCAGTGGTGTGGAGAGCCTGGGACTCACGTCTGAGCATACCCAGCCCACTCGGGGTGAAAATTGCAAAAAACACAGTTGATGGACAGAATGTAGAACAATGTCATACATTCACCCCAGTACAAGGATCTGGGCCTAAATCCATCGTTTTTTTGCACTCCACGCCACCCTGGGTTAGACACTGGCTATATGCAAATCAGCTCTGACCCTGTGCCTCATGGGAACAGTCCAGTCCGAACTACCAAGCCATGTCTTTCCCAGACCGGAATCAAGCATCCAAGGACCGGTTTCTGGCTATCAGCCTTCATTCAGCCTGGATAGCTTGACTCCAGTGGTGTGGAGAGCCTGGGACTCACGGCTGAGCATACCCAGCCCACTCGGGGTGAAAATTGCAAAAAACACAGTTGATGGACAGAATGTAGAACAATGTCATACATTCACCCCAGTACAAGGATCTGGGCCTAAATCCATCGTTTTTTTGCACTCCACACCACCCTGGGTTAGACACTGGCTATATGCAAATCAGCTCTGACCCTGTGCCTCATCGGAACAGTCCAGTCCGAACTACCAAGCCATGTCTTTCCCAGACCGGAATCAAGCATCCAAGGACCGGTTTCTGGCTATCAGCCTTCATTCAGCCTGGATAGCTTGACTCCAGTGGTGTGGAGAGCCTGGGACTCACGTCTGAGCATACCCAGCCCACTCGGGGTGAAAATTGCAAAAAACACAGTTGATGGACAGAATGTAGAACAATGTCATACATTCACCCCAGTACAAGGATCTGGGCCTAAATCCATAGTTTTTGCACTCCACACCACCCTGGGTTAGACACTGGCTATATGCAAATCAGCTCTGACCCTGTGCCTCATGGGAACAGTCCAGTCCGAACTACCAAGCCATGTCTTTCCCAGACCGGAATCAAGCATCCAAGGACCGGTTTCTGGCTATCAAACTTCATTCAGCCTGGATAGCTTGACTCCAGTGGTGTGGAGAGCCTGGGACTCACGTCTGAGCATACCCAGCCCACTCGTTGTGAAAATTGCAAAAAACACAGTTGATGGACAGAATGTAGAACAATGTCATACATTCACCCCAGTACAAGGACCTGGGCCTAAATCCATCGTTTTTTTGCACTCCACACCACCCTGGGTTAGACACTGGCTATATGCAAATCAGCTCTGACCCTGTGCCTCATGGGAACAGTTCAGTCCGAACTACCAAGCCATGTCTTTCCCAGACCGTAATCAAGCATCCAAGGACCGGTTTCTGGCTATCAGCCTTCATTCAGCCTGGATAGCTTGACTCCAGTGGTGTGGAGAGCCTGGGACTCACGTCTGAGCATACCCAGCCCACTCGGGGTGAAAATTGCAAAAAACACAGTTGATGGACAGAATGTAGAACAATGTCATACATTCACCCCAGTACAAGGATCTGGGCCTAAATCCATCGTATTTTTGCACTCCACACCACCCTGGGTTAGACACTGGCTATATGCAAATCAGCTCTGACCCTGTGCCTCATGGGAACAGTCCAGTCCGAACTACCAAGCCATGTCTTTCCCAGACCGGAATCAAGCATCCAAGGACCGGTTTCTGGCTATCAGCCTTCATTCAGCCTGGATAGCTTGACTCCAGTGGTGTGGAGAGCCTGGGACTCACGTCTGAGCATACCCAGCCCACTCGGGGTGAAAATTGCAAAAAACACAGTTGATGGACAGAATGTAGAACAATGTCATACATTCACCCCAGTACAAGGATCTGGGCCTAAATCCATCGTATTTTTGCACTCCACACCACCCTGAGTTAGACACTGGCTATATGCAAATCAGCTCTGACCCTGTGCCTCATGGGAACAGTCCAGTCCGAACTACCAAGCCATGTCTTTCCCAGACCGGAATCAAGCATCCAAGGACCGGTTTCTGGCTATCAGCCTTCATTCAGCCTGGATAGCTTGACTCCAGTGGTGTGGAGAGCCTGGGACTCACGTCTGAGCATACCCAGCGCACTCAGGGTGAAAATTGCAAAAAACACAGTTGATGGACAGAATGTAGAACAATGTCATACATTCACCCCAGTACAAGGATCTGGGCCTAAATCCATCGTTTTTTTGCACTCCACACCACCCTGGGTTAGACACTGGCTATATGCAAATCAGCTCTGACCCTGTGCCTCATGGGAACAGTCCAGTCCGAACTACCAAGCCATGTCTTTCCCAGACCGGAATCAAGCATCCAAGGACCGGTTTCTGGCTATCAGCCTTCATTCAGCCTGGATAGCTTGACTCCAGTGGTGTGGAGAGCCTGGGACTCACGTCTGAGCATACCCAGCCCACTCGGGGTGAAAATTGCAAAAAACACAGTTGATGGACAGAATGTAGAACAATGTCATACATTCACCCCAGTACAAGGATCTGGGCCTAAATCCATCGTTTTTGCACTCCACACCACCCTGGGTTAGACACTGGCTATATGCAAATCAGCTCTGACCCTGTGCCTCATGGGAACAGTCCAGTCCGAACTACCAAGCCATGTCTTTCCCAGACCGGAATCAAGCATCCAAGGACCGGTTTCTGGCTATCAAACTTCATTCAGCCTGGATAGCTTGACTCCAGGGGTGTGGAGAGCCTGGGACTCACGTCTGAGCATACCCAGCCCACTCGTTGTGAAAATTGCAAAAAACACAGTTGATGGACAGAATGTAGAACAATGTCATACATTCACCCCAGTACAAGGACCTGGGCCTAAATCCATCGTTTTTTTGCACTCCACACCACCCTGGGTTAGACACTGGCTATATGCAAATCAGCTCTGACCCTGTGCCTCATGGGAACAGTCCAGCCCGAACTACCAAGCCATGTCTTTCCCAGACCGGAATCAAGCATCCAAGGACCGGTTTCTGGCTATCAGCCTTCATTCAGCCTGGATAGCTTGACTCCAGTGGTGTGGAGAGCCTGGGACTCACGTCTGAGCATACCCAGCCCACTCGGGGTGAAAATTGCAAAAAACACAGTTGATGGACAGAATGTAGAACAATGTCATACATTCACCCCAGTACAAGGATCTGGGCCTAAATCCATCGTTTTTTTGCACTCCACGCCACCCTGGGTTAGACACTGGCTATATGCAAATCAGCTCTGACCCTGTGCCTCATGGGAACAGTCCAGTCCGAACTACCAAGCCATGTCTTTCCCAGACCGGAATCAAGCATCCAAGGACCGGTTTCTGGCTATCAGCCTTCATTCAGCCTGGATAGCTTGACTCCAGTGGTGTGGAGAGCCTGGGACTCACGGCTGAGCATACCCAGCCCACTCGGGGTGAAAATTGCAAAAAACACAGTTGATGGACAGAATGTAGAACAATGTCATACATTCACCCCAGTACAAGGATCTGGGCCTAAATCCATCGTTTTTTTGCACTCCACACCACCCTGGGTTAGACACTGGCTATATGCAAATCAGCTCTGACCCTGTGCCTCATGGGAACAGTCCAGTCCGAACTACCAAGCCATGTCTTTCCCAGACCGGAATCAAGCATCCAAGGACCGGTTTCTGGCTATCAGCCTTCATTCAGCCTGGATAGCTTGACTCCAGTGGTGTGGAGAGCCTGGGACTCACGTCTGAGCATACCCAGCCCACTCGGGGTGAAAATTGCAAAAAACACAGTTGATGGACAGAATGTAGAACAATGTCATACATTCACCCCAGTACAAGGATCTGGGCCTAAATCCATAGTTTTTGCACTCCACACCACCCTGGGTTAGACACTGGCTATATGCAAATCAGCTCTGACCCTGTGCCTCATGGGAACAGTCCAGTCCGAACTACCAAGCCATGTCTTTCCCAGACCGGAATCAAGCATCCAAGGACCGGTTTCTGGCTATCAAACTTCATTCAGCCTGGATAGCTTGACTCCAGTGGTGTGGAGAGCCTGGGACTCACGTCTGAGCATACCCAGCCCACTCGTTGTGAAAATTGCAAAAAACACAGTTGATGGACAGAATGTAGAACAATGTCATACATTCACCCCAGTACAAGGACCTGGGCCTAAATCCATCGTTTTTTTGCACTCCACACCACCCTGGGTTAGACACTGGCTATATGCAAATCAGCTCTGACCCTGTGCCTCATGGGAACAGTTCAGTCCGAACTACCAAGCCATGTCTTTCCCAGACCGTAATCAAGCATCCAAGGACCGGTTTCTGGCTATCAGCCTTCATTCAGCCTGGATAGCTTGACTCCAGTGGTGTGGAGAGCCTGGGACTCACGTCTGAGCATACCCAGCCCACTCGGGGTGAAAATTGCAAAAAACACAGTTGATGGACAGAATGTAGAACAATGTCATACATTCACCCCAGTACAAGGATCTGGGCCTAAATCCATCGTATTTTTGCACTCCACACCACCCTGGGTTAGACACTGGCTATATGCAAATCAGCTCTGACCCTGTGCCTCATGGGAACAGTCCAGTCCGAACTACCAAGCCATGTCTTTCCCAGACCGGAATCAAGCATCCAAGGACCGGTTTCTGGCTATCAGCCTTCATTCAGCCTGGATAGCTTGACTCCAGTGGTGTGGAGAGCCTGGGACTCACGTCTGAGCATACCCAGAGCACTCAGGGTGAAAATTGCAAAAAACACAGTTGATGGACAGAATGTAGAACAATGTCATACATTCACCCCAGTACAAGGATCTGGGCCTAAATCCATCGTTTTTTTGCACTCCACACCACCCTGGGTTAGACACTGGCTATATGCAAATCAGCTCTGACCCTGTGCCTCATGGGAACAGTCCAGTCCGAACTACCAAGCCATGTCTTTCCCAGACCGGAATCAAGCATCCAAGGACCGGTTTCTGGCTATCAGCCTTCATTCAGCCTGGATAGCTTGACTCCAGTGGTGTGGAGAGCCTGGGACTCACGTCTGAGCATACCCAGCCCACTCGTTGTGAAAATTGCAAAAAACACAGTTGATGGACAGAATGTAGAACAATGTCATACATTCACCCCAGTACAAGGACCTGGGCCTAAATCCATCGTTTTTTTGCACTCCACACCACCCTGGGTTAGACACTGGCTATATGCAAATCAGCTCTGACCCTCTGCCTCATGGGAACAGTTCAGTCCGAACTACCAAGCCATGTCTTTCCCAGACCGTAATCAAGCATCCAAGGACCGGTTTCTGGCTATCAGCCTTCATTCAGCCTGGATAGCTTGACTCCAGTGGTGTGGAGAGCCTGGGACTCACGTCTGAGCATACCCAGCCCACTCGGGGTGAAAATTGCAAAAAACACAGTTGATGGACAGAATGTAGAACAATGTCATACATTCACCCCAGTACAAGGATCTGGGCCTAAATCCATCGTATTTTTGCACTCCACACCACCCTGGGTTAGACACTGGCTATATGCAAATCAGCTCTGACCCTGTGCCTCATGGGAACAGTCCAGTCCGAACTACCAAGCCATGTCTTTCCCAGACCGGAATCAAGCATCCAAGGACCGGTTTCTGGCTATCAGCCTTCATTCAGCCTGGATAGCTTGACTCCAGTGGTGTGGAGAGCCTGGGACTCACGTCTGAGCATACCCAGCGCACTCAGGGTGAAAATTGCAAAAAACATAGTTGATGGACAGAATGTAGAACAATGTCATACATTCACCCCAGTACAAGGATCTGGGCCTAAATCCATCGTTTTTTTGCACTCCACACCACCCTGGGTTAGACACTGGCTATATGCAAATCAGCTCTGACCCTGTGCCTCATGGGAACAGTCCAGTCCGAACTACCAAGCCATGTCTTTCCCAGACCGGAATCAAGCATCCAAGGACCGGTTTCTGGCTATCAGCCTTCATTCAGCCTGGATAGCTTGACTCCAGTGGTGTGGAGAGCCTGGGACTCACGTCTGAGCATACCCAGCCCACTCGGGGTGAAAATTGCAAAAAACACAGTTGATGGACAGAATGTAGAACAATGTCATACATTCACCCCAGTACAAGGATCTGGGCCTAAATCCATCGTTTTTGCACTCCACACCACCCTGGGTTAGACACTGGCTATATGCAAATCAGCTCTGACCCTGTGCCTCATGGGAACAGTCCAGTCCGAACTACCAAGCCATGTCTTTCCCAGACCGGAATCTGGGATGTCTGGGAAAGACATGGCTTGGTAGTTCGGAATGGACTGTTCCCATGAGGCACAGGGTCAGAGCTGATTTGCATATAGCCAGTGTCTAACCCAGGGTGGTGTGGAGTGCAAAAATATGATGGATTTAGGCCCAGATCCTTGTACTGGGGTGAATGTATGACATTGTTCTACATTCTGTCCATCAACTGTGTTTTTTGCAATTTTCACCCCGAGTGGGCTGGGTATGCTCAGACGTGAGTCCCAGGCTCTCCACACCACTGGAGTCAAGCTATCCAGGCTGAATGAAGGCTGATAGCCAGAAACCGGTCCTTGGATGCTTGATTACGGTCTGGGAAAGACATGGCTTGGTAGTTCGGACTGGACTGTTCCCATGAGGCACAGGGTCAGAGCTGATTTGCATATAGCCAGTGTCTAACCCAGGGTGGTGTGGAGTGCAAAAAAACGATGGATTTAGGCCCAGATCCTTGTACTGGGGTGAATGTATGACATTGTTCTACATTCTGTCCATCAACTGTGTTTTTTGCAATTTTCACCCCGAGTGGGCTGGGTATGCTCAGCCGTGAGTCCCAGGCTCTCCACACCACTGGAGTCAAGCTATCCAGGCTGAATGAAGGCTGATAGCCGGAAACCGGTCCTTGGATGCTTGATTCCGGTCTGGGAAAGACATGGCTTGGTAGTTCGGACTGAACTGTTCCCATGAGGCACAGGGTCATAGCTGATTTTCATATAGCCAGTGTCTAACCCAGGGTGGTGTGGAGTGCAAAAAAACGATGGATTTAGGCCCAGGTCCTTGTACTGGGGTGAATGTATGACATTGTTCTACATTCTGTCCATCAACTGTGTTTTTTGCAATTTTCACAACGAGTGGGCTGGGCATGCTCAGACGTGAGTCCCAGGCTCTCCACACCACTGGAGTCAAGCTATCCAGGCTGAATGAAGTTTGATAGCCAGAAACCGGTCCTTCGATGCTTGATTCCGGTCTGGGAAAGACATGGCTTGGTAGTTCAGACTGGACTGTTCCCGTGAGGCACAGGTTCAGAGCTGATTTGCATATAGCCAGTGTCTAACCCAGGGTGGTGTGGAGTGCAAAAAAGCGATGGATTTAGGCCCAGATCTCTGTACTGGGGTGAATGTATGACATTATTCTACATTCTGTCCATCAACTGTGTTTTTTGCTCTTATTTGGTACAGCCAAACAATCTTGCAGACAGAGTGGTGTCCCAGGGGAGTCCCATATAGCGGTGAATTTTTAATAATATCCGATTCCCCAACTACATCTGACTTTATCAGGTATCCAGGGCAGCCTTAAGGACTTTCAGACGCACTCGTTTAAAGTATCTTAGGGCCCCAAACTTATATAGAAAGCCTTCTCTGCCTCCTCCGCCCTCCATCATGGCCATCTCGCCCAACAGCCTTCCCCATGATGTCTCCCCTGGTTTAGAGAGTAGCATACGAACACCTTTGAATTGGAATGCAACAGAATACCATCTGGTGTCCGGGAGAGCCAACCCTCTTTAGTGAGCCTGCGCCTCAACTTCTTCCACGATAGTCTTACTCCTTTATCACCCCAGATGAAGCTCAAGATCTTACTTTGAATCTTAGGAATACACATATTGGGAAAAACAAAGGGAACTACATTAAACAGATAAATCAACTTGGGGAGGATAACCATCTTCATCAGGTCAACCTTCCCGTTGACTGTCAAGGGAAGATTCTTCCACCTTGCAAGGAGGCGATCAATTTCCTTAATAGTTTCATTCAAATTGATCTGGGGAATCTTATCCATTTCTTTAATGATATAGATACCCAAGTGTTTTAACTCGCTACTAGTAGGGCCCTCCCATTGATCGATGTTCCAACACATCACCTCAGTTTTGGAAGAATTGGCTAAATAGCCAGAGATAGAGCCAAATTCCTTCAAAAGGGCTTCAACCCGTGGAATAGTCGCCCCTGGATTGCTGGTGTATAGTATTATGTTGTCTGCATACAGTGCCAGTTTACATTGATAATACTGGGATTTGAAGGTATAAATTGAGTCATCCAAACTAATGGCTTGCGCCAGTGGCTCTATGTAAATATTAAACAACAGAGGTGAAATAGGGTACCCCTGTCTTGTTCCCCTCTGGATATTGAAACTGGAGGTAAGCATATCATTCAACAGAATCTTTGCTGAGGCTCCCTCTTAACATTTCCTCAGAGTTTGAATAAATATGGGTCCAAAGGCCATTGCCCCTAGTACCTCCCAGAGATACACCCAGCAGACCCTATCAAATGCCTTGGTCGCATCCAAGGCAACTACAGCCAAAAGATCTGATCTTACTGCGGCCAAGTCAATATTGCCTGTCAGGCTGCTCCTGGATATATCTCCCGGTTACAAAGTCTTTCTGATCGATGTTAACCAAGTTAAGGACCAATTTGGCCAGTCTCCCTGCCAAAATACCCATAAAGATCTTCTAGTCCGAATTCAGCAGGGAGATCGGGCGATAAGAATCCGTTTTTAGTGCGTCCTTTCGGGTTTTAATATCAATACGATGGTTGCTTCCTTCCAGGAACTAGGGACCTGGCCTGTTAAACTATATACTAAATTCAACAGGGTACCCAATACAGGAGTCAATTCAGCTGATAGGAGTTTATAAATTTAATTTGGCAGTGCGTCGATTCCTGATGCTTTATTGTTTTTAGATTTCTTTATGTGAATTTTGATCTCTTCTAAGATAATGGGGGCATCAAGGAGGTTGCGACTGGCTTCAGTTAATGTTGACAAAGATTTACCCCTCAACCAAGTTTGTATTTGGTCTAGGGAGGGGGCTAAGTTCTCTTTATAGAGGTCCGAGAAGAGAGAGAGGAGGCAGGTCTGCATGTCCTCTACCCTGCTAGATTTTTACGAATTGTCATTTATTATAAGCTCATTGATATTATTTTTTGAACGGTCAACTCTAGACTTCCAAGCCAGTAGAGCACTAGCCTTCTCCCCGTACTCAAAGTTTTGCATGCTTTTAGTGAGCCATTGTGCCTTGCACTTTCTGGTCCAGTTTCCCCCTATACTCCTGCCTGGAATTTCAAGAAGAAGCCCGGGCTGTCTGCTGGAGCTGCCACTTTTGGGCTGATTTCTGCCCAATGTGGCACTGTAGTATCTTGGTGATTTGATCACCTTTGACTGGGCATGATCCGATGATTTATATAGCCGGATGCAGCCATCATGAAATTCCCTAATATCTTTGGACGGCTAATTTTCATGCCTACCCATCTTACGTTTTAATGAATTTTTGCCAACCTATCCAAGTAAATAGCGAGTTGCAGTATTAATCTGAATAGAATCCCTGGACGCTCAATTGAATTCCAGCCCTGATGATGACCGTATAATTCTACAGAGGTCGAAACGCCGCATTGTGGCCATAAAATTAATGAAGGGCACATTATTTTGTTCTATGTTGTTCCCTCTATGTGACATGTATTTTTTGTCTGCCACCTGTTTGGTTTGTATTACATTTTGTCTTTGTACCAGTACACTGTATTGAGCGTCATTGTCTGAACTATTTTATTATTTATGAAAAGGAATACATTTGTTATATTTTTTCATAAAATACCATTGCGTATGGATCTCTCTACAATTTTTTTCTCCTTTCTGCACTGTTTTCTCTTTTTTATTTAAATATTGAGTCATTCATATTTTTGAATGTTATAAATTGTTGTTGCTTGAACCTTTGTTAGGATCAGATACTAGTTGCCCCTGGTTCAGGTGCTTTGGGCTGCCCCAGTGGTTGCTAATAACTTTTAGAAAGTCGGCATTTTCTGGAACCAAGCATTTGTGTCTTCTGCCAGTGTCCGAAGGGGGCTTAGGTGTGGACAGAATGGGCCATCCTGACAGGATGACTGGGGAGGGGCTGTACCCAGACCCACTTACAGTTCAAAGGGCTTTTAATCCTGCCCCCTGAAAGAAATCTGCCACCAGACCTATCACTACCCAGACAGTTTGGAGCCTTGGCAGTGGAAGGGAAAGAACTTTCCAGAACCAGGTGTAGGGCTAGGACAGCGAATCTCCCTTTACAAAGATTGGCCCAGGAATAAATATAGGCCCTCCAGAGCCACTCATCAAAACACTCCTGGACTTGTGGAAGTTACAGAAGAAGGGCGGCGCTGCTGCTTGGAGGACTGCCTTGCTGTCTGAGAAGGAAGATTGGGCCTGCTTGCCTTCATCACAGGCTACCCAGAGCGACTTTAATTGTTAATTTGTTGACTTGTCCTTGTGTAAGCCTCAGGGACAGCTTCAGAAGCCTACCTCCAATTTCCCAGCTGACCCGCTGCAACTGAACCTGCCTGGACCAACAAGTTGACCTTCCTGAGCCCTGCTGCTGGCCTCTGCTGGAGGGAGTCCTGATTCTCAAGAGGTGCGCTTCAGGTGTATGACCCTTGGCTGTCATCAGAGATAACTCCTCCTTGACTAACTGAAGGTTCCCTCAATTTCAGCACGAAGCGCAGCAAAGCCCGCAAAGCTTCACCACAAAGCTGAAATTTTAATCAAAGCCTATGCAGAGCCAACTGAAGCCTCACAAAGCAACGCTAGTCAGGCCTCACATCAAAGACATAAGGTACAAACTCTCAGTGGGCTGAACTCGGTCCTGTGCAGTCGGCCGGAACTTGTGTCTTTTCGCAGTTCGGCGTGATCAGATACCCACAGTTGGAGGTTTGCGACAAATGCCTGTCTATCTGTAGTTGATTTACTTCAGTTCTTCTATGGCTTTTTTTCATTTATTATAATGGATCATTTAATATCTATTTTTTTTTAAAGTTTTTAAATAAAGGTTAACATTTTTTGTAAGACATTTTGATGGGTCATTTGAAATATATTTCTCACTCTGAAGTCAAATATGTCAGTAAATATATAAGAATTGGATACGAGCCATAGTTTCAAACATTAAACCAACTTTTATTTTGCGAGGTTATTTGCTATTTTGTCACATTTAGCCTGAAGCGTGCTAACAGAAGAAGAAACACAAAACCGTCTTGTGCTGGGTAGATTGTAAAGAGTTTTAAATCTAATCCCTCAAGCCCTGTTTCACCAGCCGACGGTGAATCTGTACCTATCGAGCTGTCATGCCCCATTAATTCAGATAGAATCTATGCAGCTCAGACAGAGATGACTCCTGCTGACATAAAAGATATTGTATTATTAAAGGGTAATTTCAAAAACATCTGATATAAGCCATCATCACAGAAGACATTTGAAGGCTAGCTTCCAATTAGAGTTTCGTTGAAGGGAACAACCGTCAATCAGAGTGAATTTGCCTCACGAATTTGATACCTGAATGAGTTACATGGCTTTTGCTGTTCAAGACTTAGTTGAAATGTATTCACATTTGTTAAAATTCTGCTATAACAGGGGTATTAGTCATTTTCATCTGAAATGTATTCACTGGTTAGATACGGATCAGTAAGAGCTATATAAATTCAATGTACAAATACAATTAAAATGTATATTTAAAGGGATAAACAGCATTGTGTGTAGTGGAGTGGATGCATTGTTTTGTCTATGGGGATTCGGCCAACACTGATATTGTAGTGTCGCAGCTGTCCCACTTTTTTGCTGGGAGAAAGGGTGTGTCTTAAATTGGGAATGTTAGTGTCCTTTGTGGGGTGGCACTACAGCTCAACAACCGAGTAGTTTACTCTCTGAATTTGAGTCCTTTCAGTACAGGGGTCTGAATCCCAGCAGCATTATCACAACCATTAAATAATCTGTGCACCTTTGAATTTGCCAAGCCTATGTCTGTGTCATTTTTAAGGTAGGTGCAGTACACGAACGACTTAGGCGCTTACCATTTAACATCTGTGTCCTGCAATTTACCGATCCTGTCACAACAATCTCTTTAGCCTTAAAGAAATAATGCTGATTTTCATGCAAGAGTGCAACTTTCACAGTATAGAATAATCCATGCTTATTGATCAGGATAGGCACATTCACATTTACACAGCAAAAGAAGCATTAGCAGAGCCAATAGGTTTGGCATCAGCAGCCTGTGCAATGGTTAATTAACTTTTTGTTGCTAGCATGTACAACATAATATACAACAAAAATAAAGGAAAAATAAAAAAAATCTGCCCCCTCCTATCGTTGCCCCCATCTGCCTGCATTTACATTTTAAATACATATTCAATGGCCCGGTCGTTTTGCTAGTGTTTTTAAAAATATATAAAGCCTTTCAGCTGTGCCATGGATTTTATTATTATTAGTTGTGAAGGAGATAAGAGTAAATCACTACACAACAGAGCACTCAAATCACAGTCAGCACAATGGTACTTAAATACTTTATAATTATAAATGGTAGACAGAAAATAAATCATCTTCTAACTGGGCACCCAAAAGGCAGCCAAAATAAATTTCCTGTAATTAATGTTAATATAAAGTAAAAAAACAAACTTTAAGCCAGCTTTGTCACAGTATAGAAAGATTCTATTTGTTAGGTCGATGTGAACAAAAGGTTCACAGGCTTTGTGTAGTCACTCAAAGTGCAGGGAACAAATGGGTGAAATGGGCTGACCCATTTCTCTACGCTGTATGCTGTAGTGGGAAGAAGCAAAACGTGAATGACCATTTAACAGACCAATGGATGAAGCCTTCCTGTGTGTAAATAATTTATAAATGTCTTGCAAAAACAATAGTCTGGACTATCACCTGTGGTTGAGTGAAGTATTGAACGATAAGCTCTGAAGGTAGAATTCCATGCAGTTTTCAAATTGATATTTCAATACTGGCACGCTGCACTGCTTTCAATAGTATACTCATAAAATGCTCAACAAGTGATCTTTTAATGCTTTATTTTCAAAAGCTCCAAGAATTCTCTGAACTCATATCTATTCAAAGGGGAGCCATTTTCAAACTTCACTATGGTTGGAACACCCCATGTCGCAAAGATGTCATCTAGTCTTTCAATGAATTGTTCTTGAGTTTTAGATGAAAGATCTTCAATTAGCAGAAATCGTGAGCATTCATCCATAATCAACAATCAATGATGTCCATTGTAAAGTGGACCGAAATGTCAATCGCTCTTTTCTGCCATGCATGCTTCGGGAGTTCTGACATGTTCAAGGTGTACGGAATAGTTTTCCAAATCTAGGGCCCGATTATGATGGCGGTTTTCCCGCATCCTCCGGGCCGGCGGAAGCCACCGCCGGCCCGGAGGATGCGGAAAAACCGCAGCGGACTGAAAAAGACCCCCCGCCAGATTAGGATGGCTGGGGGGTCGTTTTTCAGTCCGCAGCTTTTCCGCCGCGGTCGCCTCCCGTCCGCGGCGGAAAAGCACTAACATGGCTGGCGGTGTCTATCAGACACCGCCATCCATATTAGGATGTCTGGAGGAACATGCCTTTACACAGCGGCATTTCCGCCGTGCAAAGGCATACGGATTTTTGTTTGGGGGCCCATTGCGGGCCCCCAGGGGTGTAGGGGGGTGGGGGGTGCACATGGGGGGTAGCTATGGTACCCCCCTCCATTTGCCTGAACAAAGCGGCAGGCACCGCGCGGTGCCTGCCGCTTTGTGCATGCAAATGCACAACTTACATTTTTATCATTGCGGCGGGTGCTGCTTCAAGCAGCACCCGCCGCAATGATAAAAATACAGGATGTGACCGCCAGGGTGGCGGTCACATCCTAATTTGCACGGAGGGAACGCCGCTGCCCCTGCGGACGGTCCCTCCTACTCTATGGTGGCGGACGGACTCAGGTCCGTCCGCCATCATAATCGGCCCCATAGTCAATAAAGCTTGGTGATCAGTTACCATCGAAAAAAAATGTCCATACAGGAATGCATGAAAATTTTCTCAAGCCCATACCACAGCTAAGCTTTCTATCTCAGATTGTGAACAAGCACGATCTGTTTGGCACAAACTTCTACTTGCATAGGCCAAAATGTGCCTTTGAGCATTCAGGTGTCCACTGTGCTGTTCAATTATAGCACCTAACTCAACTGGGCTAGATTAAACTACAACCCTCTGTATGAAGCTTGGCTTGAATAATGCCATTTCAGTAGCATTCTTAAGGGCTTGTTTCATTTTCATGAAACTTTTCCCACATGCATGTGACCAATGAAAAGAAACATAATTTCTCATGAAGTCTCTCAACAGAGCTCTTGTAGTGGCAAAGTCTTGTATGTATCTGGAAGAGTAACTGACCATGCCAAGAAATGAATGCACTATGGAAACATCTTGTTGTGGACCAGCATTTGACAGCGCTTGTAGTTTTGCAGGAACTGGTGTCATACCCCCATCAGAAAAGATATGACCAATTCATTTTAGCATTCTCTTATTGAACTCAAACTTGTCTGCATTCAAAGTAAAAGCTGCTTTGGCAAATAAATTACATACTTGTGTAGGAGCTTTTTCATGTTCTTTATATGTAGCTCCGAAAACCAACATGTCATCACTGTAATTGAACAGATTCATGGCAGGCTATATGATACATCCAATGACATCTGGAAACCGTTTTGCAGTGGATGACACACTAAAACTTAGATGCTCATTACGATGGGAGTCTAATGAGCATCCAACCACCATCGCAGCAGGTTTGCTATTGCCTGGCAAGTAGACGGCGGTCCCACCCACTACATGATAAGACTGCCAAGTAGTTGGTCGGAAACTGCAGTTTTCTACAGCGGCTTGTGATGCAGCCCGAAAAGGGCCACATCACAAGCTGCAGTAGGAAAATGCATGTTTTCAAACATCCATGCACTTTGTGTCAAGCACCATATGGTGCCTGGCACACGGTGCATGGATGTTTGGGTGGTGTTGGACTTCGCCTTGTTGGCTAAAGTTCACTTAAACTTTTTGCTTTTCCCCTAGACCATTTTCCTGACAGAGAGTTGAGAAGTTAGATGCTGTAGGTACCTGCCACTGCTAATCTGTGTGCACGTACAGATGTTCCCCGTATAAATTGAAGTGGTGATTGGTTGCCTCTGGTTGGTATGTTTGCCTTACTAGCAAGACCCCTAAGTGATGTGTACTGTGTGTGCCCGGGGTAGTACTAAAGAAATGTGCAGAGAGGGAACATAGGGGCATATTATCAAGAAATGCGATAAGATTATCGCCGCTTTAGCGGCAGGAAACTGCCGCTATAGCGGCGATAATGGCCTTGTTAATATGTCCTTGTGAATTCCCATAGCAGTCCAGGTTCTGGTGTTATCCTGGGCTGCTATGGGAATTCACAAGGGCATATTATCAAGGCCATTATCGCCGCTTTAGCGGCAGTTTCCTGCCGCTAAAGCGGGGATAATTTTATCGCCTTTCTTGATAATATGCCCCATTGGTCTTCAGTGTAGGGCCTGCACGCATTATGCTGAATTAGCATGTTGTCCTGACAAGTGTTACCACTTGTCAGGCCTGACTTTCCCTTTTGCATACACATGTGGCACCCCTGTAGGACGTCCTGGGTAACCCCTAGGCAGGGTGCAGTGTAGGTAAAAGGCAGGACCAGTGCCAATGTGGGTGCTAGGCCCTGACCGTGGAAAATGCTCCATTTCATTTTCCCTGGTGAAAGGCCATTCTGCCCATAGGACAGAATGGGGAGGCTGGGTGTAGTATTGTTAGCCCAGTTTCCCAAGAATTGGAAATGGAACAGCGAAGTTTGGTATGTCTGAACTCACAGCGTCATAACGCATCTTTTTGGGTAGATGGTTTTGTCACTGTGTGTCCAGGAACCGCTGTTTGAGAAAATGGCCAAGTTTGTGCTTAAGACCTTTTTGTGTGTCTCAGCAGAATGTGAATTGCCTGCCTGGATCTGGGAGAGGTGAGAAACGCTGAGGGAGGTCGTTCCACAGGGAAGGGGTGGAGACGGCGCCAGGCTGCCCTGCACCTGGAACCGGGAGAAGGAGAGGCTTTGCGAGGTGAAAAGGCCTGGGTCAGAGCCATAAAACAATAGACCAATCTCCCTCTCAGTGCTTAAAGATCCATGCCCCCTGTATCAAAGAGAGGACGGTGACACTGGGGAGGGGGGGGTGGGGGGGAGATACACAAGACAAATTTATGATTTAGGAAGGGGTCGGGACCCCCGAGCACAAGGAAACTTCAAAGACAATGAGGGGTATAAATAGAAGAACTGTAACCCCAAGACTGTTTTTTTTTTGCTTGATGTTGTCGAGAACGGTCTTGGTATCGTTCAGAGAAGAGCTGGGAACGCTTTGAAGACACCGTGGACTAGTTGAGTCTCTGGCGGCTTTGACCTGTCCACGATCGGGATGAAAACATCTGCCTCAGTAAGCGTTGCTGAATAGGCTGTGGGAGACACTTGACCCTTGCTTCGTGATCTGGGGCTTATTGGCAGTTTGTAGCTCTTGACCGAGGAGAGATTGAAGTGGCACTGCAGTGGGTCGTGTCCCCCCTTCTTCCTGAGCAGGACTTTGCTGTGTGCTGCTTCCTGTACCCCAAGGGCCCGAGGTGAGCTGGTTCCCTGTTCGGAAACACAGGAACATAAAAGTTACCAGGAAGTCTCAAGTGGCGCAGTGGTGGGGGGACCATGTTGTGGCAGCCTGAGACCTCGAAGGGGTACCTAAGGTGATTTTGGGCCCCCAGAGCGAATCAAGACTCTGACGCTCCGGGTGCTTGTCTTGGTGCGGCTACAGGTGTTGGAGCGCCTGTGGATTATGGGCATCGTGGAAGAGAGACGAGATTCGGGACGTGCAGGGGGTGTGTGTCGCAGTGCAGTCCAGGCACTAGTCAAGAGTGCTGGGACATGGTTGGCACTAAGAAGGAGTGAGTCTCCAACACGCGGGTCAGCGTGTGGTGGTGCAGCCAGGGTGTTAGTGAAGAGCGCCTAGTACCTCGTGTGCAACAGGAGTGAGAGGTGAGACTCAGACACGCAGTGTGCGTGTCGTGGTGTGACCAGGGCATTAGTTTAGAGCACCTGGGTCATTGTGTGCACCAAGAAATTAGGTGGATCTCCAGCATGCAGGGTACATGTGGGGGTGCAGTTGCGGCACTAGAGGAGAGTGCCTGAAGATCATGTGCACCCGGAGACAGAGCGAGATTCGGACACGCAGGGTGCGTGTCAAGGTGCCAGCCAAGGCATATTGAGTTGCGCCTGGTCATCGTAGGCCGGAAGAGGAGCGAGTCTTGGACGCGCTGGGGGTGCGTGTCGAAGGTGCCACCAGAGGTGCTGGTGAGGAGTACTGGGGAGCGGTGAGCACCGGGGAGCGAAGAAGTCCTAACAGCACTGGAGAGGTGGGCCAAGTGATCGGGCACTCGAAGGCAACGTAGGGTGGCACCAGCATTGGGTGGAAGGCTTTGTGGAAGGAGTTTGTGCTGAACGTTGGCAGTCCAGACCGGCAGCCCCGCAGGAGCTGAACTATCAGACAGAGCGCACCTTGCCCGCAGTGACAAGGTTCTGGAATGAGGCCAATCCGCTGCTGCAGGAGAGGAGAGTGGGGTCGAGGCCCCTCAGGTAAAGTGGATCATTGCCTGAGGCGTGGTACCGCCTCGGAAGGACACTCTCTTGGCCTCTTGCTGCTGACGACTGTATGCGCCTGTTGCTTCAGTCCAGATCTAGGCCGGTGCTGGTTCTGCACGGGGTAGCACAGGGGCCAGGGCCCAGAGCGGAACTTGGGTGTCATCGTTGATCTTTGTTGGGAGCATCTGGTTGCATAACTTCTAAAAACAGTTGTATAACACTTTACATATTTGCTGCTAATGAACTATCGAACAATTGGACAGTGTCTGACACTAGTGGTGGTTAACGAACTCAGGGGTTAGTGCGCTACGCACTAAGTTATGTTTCTCTTGCAGGATACAGGATCCTAGCGTTGCACACTGCATTGGTTGGTTACTGCACAGTACTGAATTGCACTGTGACGCATTACCTTATTCCTTCCTTGCACAGGGCATCCTGGTGGCGATATGCATTGCATTGTCTTTGTATTGCACTGTACGTAATTGCAGCGTGACGAATTGCTGAATTTCTTCCTTGAAAAGGGCATGCTGGTAGCGAACCGAGTTGCATTATCTTGTGTTAACTCCGTACTTGATCGTGGCGCTACGAATTGATTGTTTCACTGTGGCACTGTACAGGAACCCATTGTTAAGTACTGCAGTATTTCTTGTATTTTGCAATGTGTGTGATTCTAATGATATGGCGTACCTAACCTGTTGAGAACGGTTAAAAGTCAGCGTAACTGTTGGTTAGAAGCGGTGGTTGGTGATTTTAGAACCGCCCAACCCACCAGGAAAAAATATTACCCCTTGTATATGTGTGGAAATTGTTTTGTGTGGTAATTTCGTATATATTTCTATATAAAGTATACTCGTGTTATACAAACTCATGTGAAGTCCATTTGTGGTGACATCATTGGGATTACTGTGGGCATGGTTGCACATACTGAACACGCGTGCCTTGGAGATAAGCCTCGCTTCTCGTGTCAAGCTACTAAGGGGGTGAGCAGGGCTGTCTCGGACGGAGTCCTTTCTTGGCCTAACGTGGGAGAGGGGGGTCTGGGTCAAGCACTTGACAACAACGGTGTGCGCGGGAACTCCGGCTTCTAATAATTGGTGGCAGTGGTGGGATTCAATCCTAACATTATTAAAACGTGTATGAGCAAAACCTCCCACAGTAATTGATGCGCGCGGGCATGCCGACTTCTAATGGGGGCACTACATTTGCCCCCCCTGGCATCTTAGCAGGGGTCCAGGGGGAAAGGGGTCCTATTTGGTGCCCTCAAAGTCTCTTTTTGACAATCATTTCATGGCGGTGGAACCATCATGAAAAGTCTGTGGCAAATGAACATCTTAATCCCCACGGAGGTACCTGAGCAGGCACTGCCTCCATTGTAGGGAGTATTGTCTCACCGCCAGCCCGACTGGCTCCATCTGCTGCAGTCCGAACATCTGCATCGTAATGTGACAGTTGAACCGATGGCCTGGAAGTTGGTGGGACTACCACTGACAGCCTCTTAGTGGCGGTCCTTCCGACATCAAAATGAGATCCATACGGGCATAAATACATGAAAGTGCCTCAGCGCGGCACCGCAAGCCCTTTGGCTGTGCCATGCTGCAGCACTTTCAAAGCACAGGAATGCAACATATTTACAATAATATGTCTCATTCCTGTGCTCCCCCCAGCACTGGCGCACAAATACCTGCCAAGTGCCGGCGCAGACACCCTTGCCCCGTGGTGCAAGGATGCCTGCGTCATGGGGAGATTGTTTTTTTGCAGGAAGGGGCACCGTCCTTCACAAAAACAATCCATAGACACATTTTCCCTCTAAATGCATGCTGTAGAATGCAGCACGCAATAAAAGAGGAAAAAAATGGGGAGAAATTAAAAATTTCTCCTCGTTGCGCCTCGCTACGCCACCCCTAGGGTTGCGTAGCATTCTGATGCATTTCCAGGTTTACGATTCCTCGTAAATCTGGACATGTGTCAGGTTCCATGGGTGTTGCATGGAATCACCCACAGCAACACCAATGGAAATTCCCTTTCACGCAAAGTGCTGCATATAAAGGGGCCACATTTACAAAGAGAGGAAAAGTCACGCAGGGTGGCTTTTCCTATCCTTGTAAATATGTGGCAGTGAAATGTGCTGCCGGTGCATCTCAAAAAGTGACTCACTGGTGGCTTAAGGGGCTTGTAAATCTGCCTCTGCATGTTTTGTATCGAAACAGACCAACATGTATAGAAAAGTTTGTAATGTACCTGCACTCTTCAAGTGCTAGCTGATGATAACCTTTATTTAAAGACGAGAGAATACCTTTGCACCATGAAGTTGCATTACCATGACAGCAATATGTGGACCTGCCATCATGACAGGCTATATGATGCATTGAATTACGTCTTGAAACAGTTCTGCAGTGGATGACACACCAAAACTTAGTATTTTGTATTGAAACAGACCAGCAAGTGTAGAAAAAGTTGTAATGTACCTGTAATCTTCTTCAAGTGCTAACTGATGATAACCTTTATGTAAATCGAGACAAGGGAATTCCTTTTCACCATTTAATTGCATTATTATATCAGTAATGTGTCCAACTTAACTTACATAGTCTTAAATTTTCCCAAACCATGAAATAGTGAAGGGGACTGGTTATTTCTTGGTGAGCATTCATGTTGTAATTCACAAAATCAGTCCCAAATCAGCACACAAGGATAGGTGGTTGTACAACCTTTTTCTTGTGTTTCATTGTAGCTTCACATGAAACATGACTTTTTAAGGGCGTCAATGCAGCCCATGTATATACTTTGGTTTTTGATTGTGTAAGTAGTGGTAATGATGATAATTCATTGCATTTCTACTCCGGCATAATGTTATCGATGCACCAATGTCAGCAATGAAAGGTATCGAACAACCATTTACTTTCAGTGTAATTTTACGACAAAGTTTGAATGATTTTGGTGCTTTAGCATGTCGATTTTTCTTAGCCTAACATTTTTCTTCGCAAGTGACAAGCTTTTCTGACCTAAACGTGGACATGGCACAATCATTTTTTCACTCTCCCTTGACATTGATACAGGGCAGCTGTTTGACTGAGAATTAGATGACCATCGGTGTTGTTTGTGATGTTGCCGCTTGGACTAATGGTTGTTCATCAAATGTTGCTTCTAAATGGTTTTGGCAGCCATTTTCTTTTCATGCTGTGACTCACTTGCATTTCTCTTGGCTTTGAGAACTGGCACAAAACGGTTCCCCTTCCCACCACCTTCACAAATCTGTCTGAGAGTGGGACATTTACCTTTGTGTGGAAACGAAAATCCACATCTAAAGCACAACGTCTTTTGATGAGCAGACATCTCTTTGCGTCCTTCAGTCTTTGGCTTCAGCTTATTTTTAACACTCATAACTGATTCATTCTGAGCACCTCCGGCCTCCATGTCGACAGCTTGTCTATTGGCACGCTCTTCAGTTCTGGCAGCCATTAACACTCGCTCCAGACTAAAAGTTTCTCTCAGCATTCGTCATCTGAATGAATCTGACAAGCATCCATCAATAACTCTAATGCCATCTTCATCATTACATTTATTGAATTTGCATTGTCTGATAAGGGTGTTGAGTCTCTCCACAAATTCATCAATGGTTTCACCAGATTAATGTCTTTCTTGGTTGGAGATGTATCTTTCGTAATCACCATTTGGCATGGATTAAATTTGATATTCAACATTTCTTTAATCTGATGATAATTGACTTCTCCATGGGTTTGTGGCATTATCTGTGTGACTTCTGTTACACCAGCAAGATTTTTGAGATACTTGGTAATCTTTTTTTGATGTCAATCTGTTCAAGTGCATTGATGAAATCATCAAACGTCTCTATCCAAGTAGTCTATCTATTGCCAAAATCTTGCTATTTGGTGGTATCATATTGTTGTGGTAATTTCAGGAAAGCAGCAGCATTGTAGACCAGTGTGGAACTTAATGACCCTGCATGTGGATCTCTGTGGCTTGGTTTATGTTAACCCTGGGCGGGCGGCTACGTTCCGTGCACGGAGTGTGCGTAGTGCCGGCTTCTACGCATTTTGCGTAGCAGGCGTAGAATCCGGCACTATGCACGCTCCGCAGACGGAGCGTAGCTGGCCGCCACCCGCCTCCCTCCCGCCCTCCCTAAATACTTTAAATTAAAAGCGGAAAAGAATTAAAAGGCACTTACCTTGCCCGCCGCTGCCCGCTGCGTCCCTGGGGCTCGCTATCTTCATGGCTTCCGTCTTGTGTATCTAATGCGCATGCGTGAGCGGCCGCGCATGCGCATTTCTCACGAGAAATGCTCATGCGCGGTCGCCCGCGCATGCGCATTAGATACACAAGACGGAAGCCATGAAGATAGCGAGCCCCGGGGACGCGGCGGGCAGCGGCGGGCAGCGGCGGGCAAGGTAAGTGCCTTTTAATTCTTTTCCACTTTTAATTTAAAGTATTTAGGGAGGGCGGGAGGGAGGCCTGCGGTGCGTAGTGGGGCTACGCGGAGTGCGGAGGTGGGCGTAGTTTCTCGCCCACTTCACGTAGCTCCACAAAGCCCCACTACGCCCACTACGCCCAGGGTTAGTTTATGTGAATCAGCAGTGAGATCTTGCGACGAAGTGGCCTCAAGATCATCTTTCATGATAGCTGGAAACGTGACTTTCACCTCAGTCAGCGGAATCATTTCACTATTCTTAAGATATTTAGAAGCTGTGGTGATAGTCGCACACCTGTCAAACACAATCTCTGTGTTTGACCTGGGTTGTGATGCCTGGCACTGACATCGTACTAGCTCACTTCACTCAGGTTCTGGTGGGTAAATGACTGTTTAATTCTTAGGTGTCTCTCTGTGCGTTATTTGCCTTCACCACTTTATAATTGTAACATTATCTTGCAATTTGTAATTATCAATAACTGCTCTTCTTGTATTTGCCTTAGTGTTCACACTTTGGATTACATATGACTGTATATTGCCTAGCAGTGCGGTATCCTTATGTATGATCTGCCCAATAGTCTCTCAGTCATCGATATGAAGATTTCTTTGCAATGCTTTCATAATTGTTTACTTCTTTATGGCACCTGCATTTGCGCTTTGACTCCAAATGTGTTAAGCATTGGCTCCTCACTTCGACTGCATCACATGTGGCACAAACAAGCAGTTTGCTTGTACCATGGCAAACTCTTTGGGAGAACACTGAAATAAACAAAGTTTCCTCTCTCTCTCACTCACTCTCTCTCAGTGGCCCTGCTCATACCTCTGACTAGGTCCACAAGTCCTCCTCAGTGATTCCTTCTTTTTTTGTCTCAGTGAGTTCATAGTTGAGCTTCTATAGAAACAAGGAAGACTAAACCTGAGGTTACCACTCCACAACGCAGACTACAATACCACATATTTACTCTCCATAACCCATAATCCCACTCTACATAATTCCTATACACTAAATACCACATACTTTCTATCCACATAATTGTACTGCACAACATACCACATGATTACACTACTCACAACTTATATCCACTCCACTCCCAAAAACTTTAGTAAAAAACATTTACTTTTACAACACCAACAGCTCTAACTCTCCTAAATGCGAAACCTATTATATTGCAAACACTTCTTTAACTAGTAGTCGCGTTTGCAGAGAGGTGGAGAGAGCGGTCAGGAATTCTGCTGTGTAGGATTTACAGGAGCTACCAGAAGGGCTTCTTGGCCCCAAAGTCCTTCAGGAATAAAATGGACTTCATACCCCATCCTGTTGTCTGCCAAGAGGCATGTTTGCAGAGTGGTGGAGAAAGGGAGCATTGCCTCCGAAGACGTCTTAGCAATCCTACTGTGTGGGACTTATTGGAGGTAACACAAGGACATCCTTGGGGGCCAACTACCCCTCCTATTACCTCCAGTAAGTTCCACACAGCAGGATTGATAACTTCTCATAACAGGCCACGCCCCCTGTCCACACCACTCTGCAAACGCACCTCCTGGTGTGTTCTAAGTGGGGAGATTAAATCCCCTTGAACACTGAGGGTCTCGGGGGGCCAACTGGCCCACCAGGTACTTCCAGTAAATGCCACACAGCTGGATTGAAGAGAGGTGGTCCAAGGCCACGCCCCCTTTTTATACCACTTACTGGAGATACCTGGTGGGCTAGTTGGCCCCCAGGGACCATCAGTATTCAAGGGGACTTAATTCTCCAACTTAGAAAGCGCCAGGGGGCGCGTTTGCAGAGTCATGCGGGGAGGGCGGGGTCTCCAGCGAGTTGCCCGTTTCTTTTTTCTTGCCCGTTAATTTTTTTATTATATGGGAGGGGGCGCATGGCCCCTCTTCCCTGGGCCCCTTTTGGCCCAAGGACCCCATCCCCTGGGGCCTGGAAGCTTTTTAAAAAAAAAAATATTTTATGAGGGGGCCAATTATGGCCCCGGGGACCCCAGCCCCGGGACCTGGCCATTCTTCTTTTTTATTTTTTTTTCTGAGTTAGTCCACGTGGCCCCCCTCCTCAGGCCAATTATGGCCCCAGTGACCTCATCCCCTGGGGCCGGCCTTTCCGCTTTTTATTTATTATTTTTAATGACAGGGGAGAGGCTGCGTGGCCCCCTCCCGGGCCACTTCTGGCCCTGGGGACCCCATCCCCTGGGGCCTGATCTCACCTTTGGGGATTGTGTGGTGAGCCCCAATGCCCCCACAGTCCCAGCTGGCTCCCCGCCTCCTGTGGGAGCCGGCATTGCTTTTGCACAAGGGGAGTTGCTGACATGCAACTCCCCTTGTGCAAAAGCAATCTGCGTTGGTTATTGGCGGAGAGAGCAGGTTTCCTGCTCTCGCGTCCAAAAACCAAAGCAAAGTTTGCTATGACAGGGAGGGAACCGTGCTCCCACCCTGTCATAGCAAACAGAAATGTCCCGAGGTGGGCACCCCGGGACACTGCAGGAGCCGGCCCTGGGGGTTGCGGTCCCCAGGGCCATCAAGGGCTGCCCACCTCCCATCATTTGTAAAGCCCCGGGGAGGTGGTGTCCCCGGGGCCAGGGGTAGTAACTGACACCCGCATTTGAATATTTAGTGCCCCTTATTTAAATGAAGCCCCGGGAAGTGGCAATCCCCGGGCTGCAGGGGCTGCCTGACCCCATGCATAAATTATAAGCACCTGGGGAGCCCCCACGGGCCCCACACCATAATTTAGAAGTGCCCCTGGGACCTGGTCCATCCGGTACTTTTTAACAAACAAGTGGTACAAAAGGGGGTGGTGATGGACGGAGCATCTGAACCAATCAAACACTCACACCCAGTCAAAAGATCTGGGTTTAATCCATCACCGTTCTTTAGCTCACTCTGCCACCCCAGTTCAGACATGACTATATGCAAATCAGTCTGACCCTGTGCCTCATGGGAACAGTCCAGCCCGAACTGCCAAGCCATGTCTTCCCTGGACTGGAAACAAGCTTCCGAGGACCGGTTTCTGGCATTACAGCCTTCTTCAGCCTGGCTTGCATGAATCCAGTGGCAAAGTGAGCAAGGGACTCAGGTCTGAGCATACCCTGCCACACTTATGCCGGCCAAAGCGGTACAAAAGGGGGTGGTGATGGACGGAGCATCTGAACCAATCAAACACTCACACCAAGTCAAAAGATCTGGGTTAAATCCATCACCGGTCTTTAGCCCACTCTGCCACCCCAGTTCAGACATGGCTATATGCAAATCAGTCTGACCCTGTGCCTCATGGGAACAGTCCAGCCCGAACTGCCAAGCCATGTCTTCCCTGGACTGGAAACAAGCTTCCGAGGACCGGTTTCTGGCATTACAGCCTTCTTCAGCCCGGCTTGCTTGGATCCAGTGGCAAAGTGAGCAAGGGACTCATGTCTGAGCATTCCCTGGCAGTACGGGAAATTCAACATACATAAACTTATACTTCTCAAATGAGATAAGTCCCTCTCTTTTCCATTGTCCCAGCATTTTTAATAGGATTCCTTTGGCATTGGCTTAGTCTTTTTGTGTAGATTTTTCATAACATAGGGGGTCATTTAGCTGTCGTTTGGCTTCCATTATGTAGTCCACCTTTGGCCAAATCACCAAATTGCCCCCCTTGTCTGATTTTTTGATCACGATTTTGTGATTGTCACCCAATTTTTTCATCAATTTCACGTATTCACGTTTGATGTGAGTAGTTTTCTTCCTGTTTTTATTGTTGGCCCTGAGATATAATTTTTTGATGTCGTTGATAACACAATCGTGGAAAACATTGATAGCATCTTTGGGCATTAATGGTATGTATTTAGATTTACTTCTAAAAAGGCTTAAACCTGATCCCTTTTGTGATATGGAGATTTTACTTAGCCTAGCTTGAGTTGCTAAGTCTGGGTCAAAATCTTGCTCGTTGGTAGGATTGTTTAAGTCGTGTATATCAAGGAAAGTGTGGACATCAGAGGCCCACAATTGGCCGATGTTATCCATTTCATCTCCCTCAGGTTTATCTGCAGGAATTGTCGAATCTTTAGCGGTTTTTAGAGCAAAATGTTTTTTCAGTTTGAATTTTCGTATAAAGCAGAATAAATCTATTCGAGTCATGGAATAATTGAAGCTTTGGACAGGACAATAGTTGAGTCCTAAAGATAACAACTGCTCCTCAGCTTTACTCAAAATTATAGTTGAAAGATTAATTATAGTATTGTCTACTACCGTCTTTTCACCCAAGTTTTCTTCTTTGTTTGTTGGGTGTTGTTACCACTTGCGTCTCCTTTCTTTTCTGCGTTTGTTCCGCCTTTGCCTGTTTCCTCTCTTTGCCGCCTCGGTCGTAAGGTTTGTAACCGCTCTTCCACAATAAAATCTATTTCCTGTTGAAGATTCAATTTCGTAAGTCCTGATAAGTTTAAATCCGAATTCGACGAAGCTGAGTTCAGGCTGGAATCGCTTGTTAACGAAATAGCATCTAGGCTTGCTTGTTCAGAATTTGCATCATCCTCATGTGTTGATGTGCTTCTACTCGAGCCAGCCCCAACATCCGATGGCGCTACAGCATTGGCACTTTTTTTGCTATATTCCTGCCTCTTGGCTGAGTTGTATTTGCGGGAAAAGGTAAAAATCTTTCCATTTTTGTAGTCATCAGCATCGCGTGTGAATTTGGTGGCTTTACGTATTTTGATTTTATCCTCGTGCTTTTTTAAGCGATCATCCATTATTTCAGTAAACTTTTTTATTTCTTCAGATTCCGGTCGTGATTGTATTTCCATTTTAATGGACTTGATATCTTCCTTTATTTTGTTTCGATCAATTGCCGCATACTTGATTAGGATGCATACAAGATTCATGGCCGCCGCCAAATTGCTTTCGCCCCATTCCTGTAGCATAGCCGGATTCGTCTTGTCAAAACTTTGCGCCAATAGAATGCGCAATCCATGCGGAACTCTGCCCACTTCCTCGTATTTACTCAGGGACTTATGCTCCCACCACTTAGTGCATTCTAATTTTTTGTATTTTTCCAGATCTTTAAACAAGTTCTTCAAACTTTTAATTTGCCCAGTGTTGTTCTTTTCATGTGATGATGTTTTAGTATTAGTTGTGGAATTTGTTAGTCCATCAAACAAATCAATTGCTGCTTCTTCACACAATTTGTCAATTTCGTCTGACATTGTAAACCTCTGTGTATGTCTTTGGTCGTGTTCGAGAGGAAATATTACACTCTCTTAACAATATATTTATTTATTTATTTATTTATAAAATTTCTAAAAGCGCACAAATACCTTCCGGTGTCTCGGCGCTAGAGTTCGTTAAGATTGCAGAGAGCTCCTGCATAGCTTACTGGTTGAAAAGCCATGTTTTGATGTGCTTCCGAAATATGAGTAGGGAGGAGCTTGATCTAATATTAAGAGGGAGCTCATTCCAAAATTTAGAAGCAGCAATTGTGAAGCGCTTATCGCCCCATGTTGCTTTCTTAGTGCGTGGAATATGGAGTAGCTGGGATGCCTCAGAGCGTAGAGAACGTTTGGGTTTGTATGGAGTAATGGATTTTTTTAGAAAGTCCGGTCCGGTGTTGTTCAATGTTTTATAGATGATGCATAAGGCCTTGAACTTTGTACGGCTTCTCACTGGTAGCCAATGAAGTTGGCGAATGATGGGCGATATGGATGAGAATTTAGGTGTGCCAGTTAAAATTCTTGCTGCGGCATTTTGCACTAATTGCAATTTATTCATGACTTGTTCCTGTGCATTCAGCCATAGTGCGTTACAGTAATCAATCTTTGAAAGGACTAATGTAGACATTAGGGTTTTGCCTGAATTAGGAGGAAGAAAAGGAAGAAGCTTTTTTACCATTCTCAGAGTGTAAAAGGACGCCGAGACCACTGCATTAGCATGGCTATGGAAAGTAAGCTTATTGTCGAGTAGAACTCCAAGGTTCCTGACTTTTTGCACAGGGTGAGGAGGATTTCCCAGCTCTGCTGGCCACCAAACTGGTGACCAAGACGGGGTCAGATCACCAAATAACATGACCTCCGTCTTGTCAGAGTTTAATTTTAGGCAGTTCTGGTCCATCCAAGTGCAAATTGCTCTCATTCCTTCCTGAAAGTTAGCGGCCACTGCAGCTCCGTTCCTATGAATAGCCAGGACCAATTGAGTGTCATCGGCGTATGATGTTATTCCTATGCCGAATGACTTGATCACCCTCGCTAAGTCCGATACATAGATATTAAAAAGCGTCGGACTTAGCGAGGAGCCTTGAGGAACTCCACAAGGTAAGGTGAAATTGGGCGAATAATAGCTACCCATTTTCACAGACTGTATTCTGTCAGATAGAAACGATGCCAGAAGAGTCTTTGCTTTGCCCTGGATGCCCATGGCATCGACACGGTCGATCAAGATGTTATGATCGACCGTGTCGAATGCAGCCGAGAGATCTAAGAGTATCAGGATTGCTGTACCGCCTTGATCTAGAATTATTCTAACTTCTTCGGTTGCTTTTATCAAGGCGGTCTCGGTGCCATGACCCTTTCTAAATCCAAATTGGGTCTCGTCTAGTAGGTTGTTATCATCAATAAAGCTAGAGAGTTGTAAATTAATTGCTTTTTCAAATACCTTAGAGGGATAGGGAAGTGAGGCAATGGGTCGATAGCTTTTTAACTCTGCTGGGTTTAGTGTTGATTTTTTTAACAGGGGCTTCACGATGACTTTCTTCCAGACTTTAGGGTAATCTCCTGTCTGGAACATCGTGTTGAAGATGTGGGTAAGCACCGGGGCTACCTGATCAGATACTAGTTTAAGTATACTTGGGGGACAAGGGTCCAAAGGAGATCCTGATTTGACCGCATTCATGAGTTCCTCTATAGATGGTTGAGGAAGCGAGGAGAATGTATCCAGGATTGGTCTGGTAGATATCTGAGGAGCAGTTGGGCCAACTATAGCATCAGAAATTTTTTCTGTGAAGTTATTAAAAATATCTGTAACTTTTCCTTTGAAGAAGTCTGCGATGTCATTACAAAAGGTTTGAGAAGGTTCTATAGAATCGGGGACAGTCGGGTTGGATAACTTTTTTACCACCTGGAATAACTGTTTGCACGAGTTTTGAGCTGATTCTATTTGAGTGGTGTAAAAATTACATTTTTCCTTTGTAATAAGTTTCTTATAGTTATGCAAGGCTGTCTTGTATCTATCTTTATCGTTGTTGTCGTAGTTTCTGCGCCAACGTCTCTCTAGATTGCGACAATGTTGTCTTTCAAGCCTTAATGATTCAGAGAACCATGGAGCAGAGGGTTTATTACGGTTAGGCTGTAATTTTTTGAGAGGTGCTACATGATCTAGTGCGTTGTTCAGCCAGTGCACATAGTTGTTGGATGCCTCACCTGGGTCATTTGAGTCTTTGAAATTGGTAGTGTTTAATGCATTATTAAAGGCATGGTGGTCGATATTTTTCCAGTCACGACATTTAATCTGTGAGCGTGCAGAGGGCGCGTCGTGTTTGCGTTTCCTAGTTATTATAGAAAATAGGACTGCCGAATGATCAGTCCATATAAGTGGGATCACTGTAGGTTGATTCATGTATGGACTATTTGTAAATAGTCCGTCCAGGGTGTGACCTGCTTGGTGTGTGGGTGAGGAGACTCGTTGTTCTAGGCCTATAGCTTGAAAGTCAGAGATAATCTTGATGGTGTCTTTGTCTGAATGATTTTCTAAATGAAAATTAAAGTCACCCAGTATTGTATATTCTTTGTAGGCAGCTATTGGTTCTAACAGAGGATTGAGAGCTTCCAAGAAGGATGTGCGTGGGGTGGGAGGTCGGTATAGTAATGTGCCTTTAAAAGTTTGAGTGGGGGAAAGAGTAAAGGTGAAACATAAGGCTTCCATGGAATCATGGATCATTGGCTCAGTTTTTAGAGCTATGTTAGCACGATGTATGATAGCTAACCCACCTCCTCGTTTCCCCGAGGACCTATCTAGTCGGGTGACATAATAGCCATCAGGAGTAGCGATCTTGAAATCCGGGCCAGAAGCAGAGTCAGCCCAGGTCTCAGTTATAAACAGGATGTCAAGATTTTGAGTGGCTATAAGTTCAGCGACCTCATCTCTATGTTTAATAAGGGATCGGGCATTTATAAGAGCGCAATGTATAGATTTTTCTGGGGTTAATGGCAACCCTGGGGCAGCTAAATTAGAGTGAGGAGGAGTGGATTTAAAAGAGCAGTTTGGGCAGGGATTAATAGGCAGATTGGCTAGAGAGTCAGCACAGAAATGGGAACATCTATTATCAGTTAAAGTATTGCCTATGCAAAGAAGTTGAGATCGAGTGTAAGTTATTACCTTAGGAAGATTATGGTTGTTACATGAGGCAGGGGGTATGGCGCAGAGCGTGGAACCAGCGCAGACTGGCACCCCTTTGGCACGGCTTCGGCGCGGTGTCGGCGCTCCCGCTGCGCTCGACCGCTGCGCTTTAAAGTGCCCATTTTATACTTGAAGCCACGCCCCCAGCTGGAACGCTAACTCCGTTCTGCTCGGGGAGTCGGCTCTGTGGTTCTGAAGCTAGCCCTGCCCTCCACACAAACGGCACGAAGCCGCGATGGAACGGGGCTGGGGGTCCACTAAGCAATAGCTGTACAGGTAAAATTGTGCATAAGTTTTCAAAGCGTTTTATCTGACAATTCTAGTGCAAGTAAATGTGCGTTTTAAAACCGAGTAAAAATGCAGTTTAAAAGTATCCCAATAAAGCTTTCCAGCGTGCAGAGGAGGAGCCCCTCGCAATCTGCACGAGCTCTTGTAACACAGACTGTCAAGGAGCTGCCACCACCTTGTAAGTCAAACAGAGCTCTCGATCGAGTTACAGTTATACTTGAAGCCACGCCCCCAGCTGGAACGCTAACTCCGTTCTGCTCGGGGAGGCGGCTCTGTGGTTCTGAAGCTAGCCCTGCCCTCCACACAAACGGCACGAAGCCGCGATGGAACGGGGCTGGGGGTCCACTAAGCAATAGCTGTACAGGTAAAATTGTGCATAAGTTTTCAAAGCGTTTTATCTGACAATTCTAGTGCAAGTAAATGTGCGTTTTAAAACCGAGTAAAAATGCAGTTTAAAAGTATCCCAATAAAGCTTTCCAGCGTGCAGAGGAGGAGCCCCTCGCAATCTGCACGAGCTCTTGTAACACAGACTGTCAAGGAGCTGCCACCACCTTGTAAGTCAAACAGAGCTCTCGATCGAGTTACAGTTATACTTGAAGCCACGCCCCCAGCTGGAACGCTAACTCCGTTCTGCTCGGGGAGGCGGCTCTGTGGTTCTGAAGCTAGCCCTGCCCTCCACACAAACGGCACGAAGCCGCGATGGAACGGGGCTGGGGGTCCACTAAGCAATAGCTGTACAGGTAAAATTGTGCATAAGTTTTCAAAGCGTTTTATCTGACAATTCTAGTGCAAGTAAATGTGCGTTTTAAAACCGAGTAAAAATGCAGTTTAAAAGTACCAGCGTGCAGAGGAGGAGCCCCTCGCAATCTGCACGAGCTCTTGTAACACAGACTGTCAAGGAGCTGCCACCACCTTGCAAGCTTCCCCACCAGGATCAGTGCCTCTCTCACTCACCGCACGTTTTCAGCGGGAACTGCTTCGTGTGTAGGTCTTCCGATCCGACCATCCGTTGCAGCTCCAACCGCTACCGTGCCTCGGCTTCAGTGAATTTCAGCAATCCAGGGGGCAGCCACCATAAATTCCAACACGAAAATCAGCATCGAAGATTTGAAGGCGGCTGCCGTCTTTAAGGAGAAGGGGCCGTTACGGAAGCAAATCAACTTCCGTTATCGTATAAGAACGTGTACTCCTCTCGACTCTCTCAGCGTTTCACCGCAGACAAGCCCAAGCGCACGCCGGCAAACGAGGGAGACGGACCACCAGGAATCAGCAAGATGTTTTTATTGCAACGTCCACACAGAGAACAGCTAGGCGTTTCGGGCTAGCTCGCCCTTGTTCACACTGCAACATTACAATTACAATTGCTTTTTTTATATGCTTGAATGCGTGCGCACCCACTGATGGTGACATCAGCTATCACGTGATTAACAAAAAGTGAAGATATACTACAACACTTTGTTTTGCAACGAAATTGACATAGTTAAATATATATATATATATATTCACAGAAAAAACATAGGTTTCAGGCACGTTATAGTTAGGAATTAGCATTTAAAAAACCTTAGAAATTCACTGAAAAAACCATAGGTTTCAGGGACGTTATAGTTAGCTGGACATTTCACCATTGAAATTCCCCCGTTATAGTTAGTTCAGCAAACTATAACTCGCGCGCCCGCAATGCACTGCTTCAGTGAATTTCTAAGGTTTTTAAATGCTAATTCCTACCTATAACGTGCCTGAAACCTATGGTTTTTTCAGTGAATTTCAAAGGTTTTTTAAATGCTAGTTTCTAACTATGCCTACAGAAGTAAGACGTGAAGAAAGAAGTAAAAACGGACAGAAAGAAGCAAAACAAATGCAGAAAGAAGCAACAGAAGTCCTCAAAGACGAAGAAAAGTGCAGGAAGAAGGAAGACATGCAGAAAGAACAAACAGAGGAGCAGAAAGTGGCCTTGTTGCAAAATCATCCTGTACCCTCAACTTTTTCAGACAGGTACTGGTGGTAACTGAATCTGACTAACCAGTCCTAGAGCCAGTGCTATGCTAAAAGACACTTAGAATACAGTGAAAACACCTACATGCACTAGGGAACACTATGCGTTGGGGTACCACTGTGATTACCATGGTCTCCAGTATAAGCACTCAGTACATAATCAGGCAGGGGGATTAAAACTACCTCTTAAAATGCGCCCCAGGGCACATTTGCACAGTGGTGAAGGGAGGGGGGGCCTGCGGTGACATGTGTGCAAACACACCCTGTGGCCATTTTAATTTGGGGGATAATGTACCCTTGAATCCTGAGTGTCCCTTGGGTCCAACTAGCCCACCAGGTATCTCCAGTTAGCACTACAGAGCAGCGTAGCAGAGATGTGTAAAAAGGGATGCGGCCTGGACCACCTCTCTGCAATGCATCGCAATAGCGCTTACTGGAAGCACCTAGTGGGCTACTTGGCCCCCAGGGGCCCCCAGGATTGAAGGGGAATTATTTCCAATTTAGAACACGGCACAGGGCATGTTTGCACACGTCACCTCAGGCTCCATCCCCTCCCTTCACCACTGTGTAAATGCGCCCTGTGGCCGTTTTAATTTTAGAGATTAAGTCCCATTGAATCCTAAGGGTCCTTAGGGTCCAACTAGCCCACGAGGTACCTCCAGTAAGTGTCACAGAGCTGCGTTGCAGAGAGGTGTACAAAGGGGCGTGGCCTCTGAACACCTCTCTGCATCGCAGCTCCCTGGGGCATACTGGAGGTACCTGGTGGGCTAGTTGGCCCTCAAGGACCCTCAGTATTGAAGAGGAATTAATTCCCCAACTTACAACTCGCAAGGGGCCGCGTTTGCACAATGGTGAAGGAAGGGGGCGGGGCATGAGATGACGGTCTGCAAACACGCCCAGTGGCGCGTTTTAAGTTGGGGAATTAATTCCTCTTCAATCCTGAGGGTCCCAGGGCCATTACAGGCCCCCCTCCCAACATTACCAAAGGAGGTAGTGGTCCGTCACGGACCCCCAATTTTTTTTTGTTGTTTTAATACTTTATTCGATATTGTCATATCATAAAAGCATTTGAATAAAAAGTGTATAATTCATACATTTAAAAAACAATAAAATATTATTTACAGTTTAAAAAGAGTTTGATGACAATATTAAAGTACAACAATATAAAAGTAGATATGAATTGATAACAATGTAAAGTAAAATCTATACTTTGTTGGTATTTAACATCCTAGTACGGATGAGCCAAGCACAGGATAGAAATGTTGCCACTCCACATACAGTAAGAAGGGATGTTGTATCAGTTGTGAAGATACGTAGAGCAACCTGGAAGTCTCTGACCACCAATTCTATGCACACTGGTTTCAGCCATCTCAGCCTGGCCCTCTTATAAGCCATACAGCCAAACAGGAAGTGGGGTAACGTTTCCGATTTGCACGGGCAACAAGGGCAAGTGTTATTTGTTGCCCTTGATCCTTTCCATCTTTCTGTAAATTTTTTGAGGGGTAGTGTCCCTTACCTCATTTTTAGGAAGATCGATCTATCTCGTGGTATTCTAATGAAATCCAAAAATGGTTCCAACTTCCTAGTAGGCTTATGATCTAAGAAACGGGTGGTCAGTGATCCCCAATTCTGATTCTTCTGCTCCATTGCATCTACCCAATCCCAGTAAATTTTCTTAATCACTTGTTTAGGCGGGGGCTTCTGAGAGATCCAAAATTCAGCCAGTTCCAATTTTGTAACCAGTTGTCTCAGTTTATTTACCCACTGTATTTTGTTGGCACTATTCAGAGCAATAAGTTCATCCATGACCAGAGCCTACTTTGCTAGTTCTGGGGTCCTCCTCAGGCGCACCTAAAACAGCAGGGGTCGCAGGTTAACTATATCATGGATAGAACGTTTGCCCATATCATGAAAAAGGGGTTTAAGCGGAGTTGAGGTAGGGAGGGAAACTAGGTCCCTTAAAAATTTATTTTCTGCTCTTACCAAATCTGGGACATTTTCACATCCCCATAGTTCCGCTCCATAAGTCGCAGAGGGCAGCGCCCTCCTCTCATAGACAGCAAGAGCCGGGGCAATTGGTCTACTCACTGACTTCCGCTGGCTCCTAAGGATAGCACCTGAAACTCTCTTGAGGTTTAACAGCATCTTAGCCACATGGGAATCCCACTTCATTCTACTATTGACTCTGATCCCCAGGTAGTCAAAATCCTCAACCACCTCAAGAGATGAACCATCAAGAGTGATGTTAATTTTCTTTGATTTTTTTGGAGTGGGGCAGAACCATCAGCTTCGTTTTGGTCGTATTATTAGTCAGCCCACGTTCATGGCAGAACAAACTAAATCTATCCAATAGTTTTTGAAGACCAGATGGGGTTTTGGCCAACAAGAGGGTGTCATCCGCAAAGAGGAGAGTTGGTGTTTTCTCCCCTGCCAGGACTGGGGCATCGGCACTGCACTCCCTCAAATGGTGTGCCACCCCATTAATGAAAAGGGAGAACAATGTCGGGGCCATCACACAGTCCTGGCGTACCCCCCTGTTTACAGACACCCTCTCTGTTAGCTGCCCCTGTCTCCCCCATCTGATCCTGGCATGGCTACCCTCATGGAGTTTGATTATCATCTCCAGGAGGTAACCAGCGAGGGACCAAGTCGAATGCACTTTTAAGGTCTATAAAGGCCAGATAGAGATTGCCCTTCATAATAGTTACTAATTTCCAGTATATTGCCCAGAACCTAAAGACCTGGTCCATTGTTCCAACATTTTTACGGAACCCCGCCTGGAAATGTGATAGAATATTCCCCTCTTCTATCTAACCAATTTTATTATTTAGCACCCCGGGGAGGTGGTGGTACCGGGGGTGTGTGTGGGGGCTAGAGCCCCCCCTCACAGTGTTTTTCACCAGCCCCGGGGGGCGACGGTCCCCGGGGCTGGGGGGGCTGTGAGCCCCCCGCAAATATTCTGTTAAAGCCCCGGGGGTGGCGGTCCCAGGGCTTTTGAGCCCCTCACCTATTTACTTAAAGCCCGGGGGGGGGGGTGGTACCTGGGGCTTGGGGGGGCCTTTGAGCCCCCACCCATATATTTTCCTAGCCCCGGGGGGGGGTGGCGGTCCCCAGGGCTGGGGGGGCTGTGAGCCTCCGCAAATATTCTGTTAAAGCTCTGGGGGTGGTGGTCCCCAGGGCTTGGGGGCCTGTGATCCCCCCACCTATTTATTTTTGAAGCCCCAGGAGTGGCGGTCCCCGGGGTTGGGGGGACTGTGAGCACCCTGCATATATTTTAGAAAAGCCCCGGGGGTGGTGGTCCTCAGAGGGGCCCCCATTACAATAAAAATATTGCCCCGGAACTTGGCCCACCCGAGGGCTAAATATTAACGAAGCACGGGAGCCCTCGCTTCATTTTTTTTTTCCGTGGCCGGATCCACGTATCTGTTGCACATTTTGCCGATTTAAAAAAAAATTGGGGGGCCCTGGGAGTACTTCTGGGACCCCCTAAGCAGGCCTAGGGGGTCAAGGTGTTTCTACCCTTCCCCCTTTTTGTGTTTTGCACCTTAGTTTTACTGATTTCTTGTGCCTCGGTTCTACCGAGGCACATCATGGCTGTCAACACTTCCTGGTTTGAAGTGTTGAGTGCCAATTGAGATAAAGCTTGTGGTCGGGAGGGTGCATGGATCCTGCGGGCCAAAGTTATAAAAACCTTTTTACTTCTGATTTTCTCAGCAACTACTCAACGGATTTACACCATTTAAAAAAGGGATCTTTCTGAACCAAGGGCTACCTTTTTGCCAAATTTGGTGTCATTCCTTTCGGCAGTTTTAGCTGTGTCTAAAGTTTCCTATCGGAAATTGCATGGGGAAAACACGTTTTGGGACCCCCTTTTTTCTCGGCCTGGCTTGCCGAATCACTATATATACAGAAACTTCCTGACCGCCTAGTGCTTGGCGGAAAGCCTTCAGGTGTAGACCTCTTACCTCTTTCGAATTCCCCTCGAAAATCACGGACCAACACAAAGGATCAAAGATATATTTTACTTTATTTTGTTTCGAAATCACATTAAATTCATCATCAACCAAAATCTATACTATGACCAGCATGGATAGAATGGTAGATGTGAAGCCTCTACAAAATGGCGTTTGAATTTACTAGAGGCAGTTAGTCCCCTTTCAATGTCTGTTGCTCTACCGTGAGGTTTGAACAAATGCTTTATAAACAGTGTCGTATAGGTGTAACGGTAACACAGAAGAAGGCTGAGTGCCGAAACGTCTGTTCTTGGTTTTATTGCCATTAAAAGCCTTATGTAAGCCCCCCCACCCAGAGTGCGCTATTTTCTGTACCTGAAACTGGAAAGAAAAAACGAGCTTTAATTTGAACGGTTGGTCACGGCAGTGACCGCACCCGCCTGAGAAGAGTGCACTGGCAGTGGGAGTGACAATGGAGCGTTAATATATATATATATATATATATATATATATATATATATTTCGAGCAAATATTTCAAAAAAACACCGCACTCTTCTCGGATATTTCAAGCTTCTTTATTCCATCTTGGAAAAACTTCCTCACCTACGCGTTTCGAACAAAAGACTGTTCTTGATCACGGTAGTAACAAGTCCGTTTTTACTTTTCAGTAGGATGCATTGTGGGAGGGGTAGTTTTTGGTTGTAAAACCCGTGTCAAGTTTCTTTTCTCAGGTACCAAGCCATGTGTTTAGTAACAATGTAATCAACTCTCTTTTGGGCTACGTACATAATAGTACACAACCCTGCAAGTGAGTTGATATACTCAGCTTGCCTTGGAATAAATTATTTCCTCTAAGGTACAAAGGTACTAAGCCCAAAAGTGAGATCATTACACTATTACCAAAGCACTCAGCCCAAAAGAGAGTTGATTACATTGTTACTAAACACATGGCTTGGTACCTGAGAAAAGAAACTTGACACGGGTTTTACAACCAAAAACTACCCCTCCCACAATGCATCCTAATTGTTAAGTGGGTAGTAGGGTATAAATACTGAAAAGTAAAAACGGACTTGTTACTACCGTGATCAAGAACAGTCTTTTGTTCGAAACGCGTAGGTGAGGAAGTTTTTCCAAGATGGAATAAAGAAGCTTGAAATATCCGAGAAGAGTGCGGTGTTTTTTTGAAATTGCTCGAAATCTACAGCGAGTCTTGTCCTTGACTCGTCACCGGCACCAGCTGAATCAGTCGCTCCTCCTCCAGTAAGGGACAATTGCTTTGAAAAATATATATATATATATATATATATATATATATATATATATATTACCTACTGGCAGTCGCCAGTAGGTATATATAGTTAGGATTTTTTCTCTATGGGATTTTTGAAAATTCTATGTCTAATAACTTTGGCGTTTGTGGACGGAATTGGCTGAAATTTTCAGGAAAATGGAACATTTTGTTTCTGAGCAGCCACTGAAAATTTGGGGGGGGTCGTCAAGGGGGGGCCGAGAAAAAAGGGGGGTCCCAAAACGCGTTTTTCCCATGTTAATTTCCATAGGGCGGTTGGCCTCACTTTTAGCCCGAACAGCTGAATGGATTTGCACGAAACTTGGCAAAATTGTAGGGACTGTTAGCCCGATGTGCCTTTGCTAGGTCTCAATATATGTGCTCCAGTGGATTTTGAGAAATTAACGTTCAAAAAAAGATATATATCTGTAACAGCGCTCCGGGTAGCGCTCCGGTTCGCGTACTTGACGCGTAACGGAACTTTGCGAAGCGAAGCTGATTGGCTCTCCGGTGTCTGTCAACATTCTAAACAGTCCGGAGCAGCCGCCATCTTGTCTCTCGGTAGGATCGAGAGACAAGAGGAGGCCAAAACAAAGGGGGAAATGACCATAAGGGGGCATAGTAGATCCTCCCTGACCCCCTAGGTTTGATGTGGAGGCTTTAAAAGGGCCCCGCGGGGCAAAAAAAAAAAAAAAAAAATCTTTTTTTTTCGTGGGGTGCGCCCGGTATGCGGAACGGAAAGCGGACTGGGGAGCGTACTACAAGGAAACAAGAATGATTGACTTTTAACTTATTGTATGATTATAGACTTTTTTTTTTTTTTTTTCTGATGAGTGACGTCTCGGCCTATCTCCACGGGATGCAGTCCCTACCATCTCGGCGTTTAAGCCCAGGGGGACCGGTAGTGTGGGAGAGATAACGTCTGTTAACGTTCGATTCGAAGGAACTCAGGAAGTGTTGAAAAACATTGTCTGCGCCATCTTGCCTTTTTTCAAATGCCACACTTTTGTCGTGCACGGCAGCCATTTTAGATGCCTTGACCAGACCCACTCTCTGCACGCTGTCGATCCTTAGCATGGCTCCCCACCCTCGCAAGCATCTCCCCCAGGCACTGGTCACCCCCGCTCTCTGTCTTATGCATGGGCAATAAACCTCCCCCCATCTGCGCTGCTCTTCCTTGAGAATCACACCCTGTGCCCGCCCGACACCTCCCTTTCGCCCTATTCACTACCGCACCCTCTGACACTCCTCTTCCTCTGTGTCCGATTGTCCAGGCCGGTCCCAGGCTATCACCTAGCCTTGCAGATGTAGTTTATGGCCCCAGCTGTAAAGAATCACCCCTCTTCAAAGGAGTTACAGTAGATCAAGGCCCCCACCCGATGAGATCCGTCACACCACACGCGTTCCTACTATCTGAAAACCATCCTGTATTGTGATTGGGGAGGGGACCGAGCCTGAAGCGGAAGATTCCAGGGATGCCTCTTTGTACATCAAAGTTTTTACAATTATGTGTCACATTAAAAATATATAGCACTCCAACAAAGTAGTAGGATTATAAAACTTTAATAACTTATAAATATAAAACGCAACAAAACAGTAAATACATTTAAAAAAAAATTTGAAAAAAGAAGCAACAATGGTCAGTAGCTGTGTTTTGTGCGAATAGTCCCAAGGCAGCACAACGTGATGAGTTCTGGACGGCACCCAGGTGATGTTACCTGGGTGCCGCACTGGTTTTTGGTATCCTACAATGCAGCTCCGAAAAATGGCGTGGGGCGTCCCGGGGGGAGGCCTCGTCAGTAGCGGTCTGTTGTGCGAATAGTCCCAAGGCAGCAGAACGCGCTGAGATGTGGATGGCACCCAGGTGATGTCCAGTAAGTTGCCGCACTGGTTTTGGTATCCTACAATGCTGCTCCGAATAACGGCGTGGGGCGCCCCGGGGGGGGGTGAGGCGGCGTGAACGGGCCTCCCCAGGTGGAGGCTCGTCTGCTGTAGTGGGGCGCCCCTTTACCGTTTCAGTTGCCATTCCGCCCGCTTTTGGTACACTGTGCCAAAATCCGCCATTCAGCTGAGTTGCGCCCACTCTTGCGGTGCAGCGATAGGCGGCTGCCACAGGACTCTCAAAATGGCGGCAGGCTCTTTCCTTTTTGGGCCTGGTCCACTGAAATGGCCCTGGGACACCTTGGAACTCGGACGCTTGTCTGCTAGGTCTTGGACCCCATTCTCGAAAGCGTCCCCTCAGCCTTGAAGATTCTACAAAAGTCTTGGGGGCCCCCGACACCTGCAGGCTTCCGGTGGGGTGCGGCTGCCATGATTGCTCGCGGAATGACCACGACGGAGCCACGAGATGGTGGTGCTTTCATGCTGACGCCAGCTTCAGTCTGAAACATCCAGAAACAAGGTGGGGCTTTCATCGTTTGGGAAAAAAAATGTTTTAATCCAATGAAAAGTGTTATTTTTAGGTCATATGATCAAGCCTTCCATCATTAGGAAACCAAAAGTAAAATGAACCAATGAAAAGTTTTATAAACAAGTCACATGACCTGTTATGCGGCATAGGGCTATAAAAAGCGTAGAAAATCCGTTGGCACGTGAGGCGGCGTCAGTAGCGGACCGATGTGCGAATAGGCCGAAGGCAGCACAACGCGCCAAGTTCCGGATGGCACCGAGGTGGTGTCCAGCAAGTTGCTGCACTGGTGTGGCCATCCTACAATGCTGCGCCGAAAGTCGGCGTGGGGCGCCCCGTTGGCCTGTGAGTTCGCGTCAGTCAGTGGGGGCTGTTTGAGGATCTGACTGCATTGGAAAGCAATGTGATGCTGTGCGTCGCCCCCAAGATGGAGGTTCCTCGGCTGCAGTGGGGCGCCCCTTGGTGTTTCACTCACTATGCAGCTGAGTTGCGTGCGCACTTGCGGCGAATAGGCCGAAGGCAGCACAACGCGCCGAGATCTGGATGGCACCGAGGTGGTGTCCAGCAAGTTGCCGCATTGGTGTGGCCATCCTACAATGCTGCGCCGAAAGTCGGCGTGGGGCGCCCCGTTGGCCTGTGAGGTGGCGTCAGTAGCGGACCGATGTGTGAATAGGCCGGAACCAGCACAAGGCGCCAAGATCCGGATGGCACCGAGGTGGTGTCATAGTTGAGAGTTCTGAGCAGCGCTTGTAACACAAAGCTTATTTGCACCTGCTGCAGCTTCACTATTGCCCTGGTGTGGCCTAAGATCGCCCATGACATAGGCGGCCGCCTCCCGGGGTCCGGCGGAACTTTTTTCCTTTTCCTTTGTGCATCTTGTCCCACAATCCGTTTGACCTGAAGACACGACCAGGTCCCTGAATGTGTGCAGGGGGACGCTATTGATTGAATCAAAATGGCGGCTTCACACAAAGCTGACTCAAGCGTTGCTGCTGATGCTATACAGACAAAAACTGGTTTTCAGTTTGTACATTCTTCAGGATTTTTCCATCCAAGGCTGGTTGAGAGTTTGTAGAACAATGGCTTCAGATTTTCAACATACTACTCTTCAACATTCTTCCTAAATGTAACAATGTGAGACTCACTAGGAGAACGGTGTAGTGAGGGCCACAAACGGCTGTTTATCTTTCCTTTCAAAATGCTGCCAACAATATTTTCGGAATGGAAGACACCACAAGGCGCTGAGATTCGGTTGGCACCGAGGTGGTGTCCCGCAAGTTGCCGCACTGGTGTGGCCATCCTACAATGCTGCGCCGAAAGACGGCGTGGGGTGCCCGAAGGGGGGGGGGGGAGGCGGCGCAAACGAGCCTCTCCCGCCTCTCCAGGTTGAGGCACTTCATCTGCAGTGGAGCGCCGTCTAGCTGAGTTTCGCCCGCTCTTGCTGCTACAGCGACAGGCGGCTGCAACAGGACTCTCAAAATGGCGGCCTGTTCTTTGGATTTGGGCCTGGTCCACTAAAATGGCCCTGGGACACCTTAGAACTCGGACGCACGAATTTTTTTTCCTTTCCTCTACATGCAAAAAAGGTAAATGCCCGGTACGTTACCTGCCTCATCTGCCACGATGTACTCTCCAGAAGAACCGAAAAAAAATATAGTTATGGTAATTATACCATGCATCGTCATATGGAGAGGTGGCACCGATTAATTATAGTGCTGCACAAAAGAGAGATTTGGAGGACAACCCCCGACCTGCCAGTACATTCACCAAAGAAGTGGCACTGACAGCATCAGAGGCAAGGGAAACGGTCCCAAATATTCAGAAGAACTTTGGAAAGATTAAAATGACATGTTTAGATTGTGGCAAATTAATTTCATGTGGACAGATGAGTGTTACTCTAATAAATACAGCATATGAACATCATCATAGTCGATGGTTGGTGGAGACATTTTGACTATATCCTGGACCTGCCCGTCCTCGCCCAAAATGGCGCCGGAATAAATGGGACTCGTAACTCCTTGTTGTGTACTGGTTGCACAACCTTGATATCACGAGATACGTATGCAGTTTTGAAGCACATGGCGGGCGGGGACGAGAATTGATTGAATATTTCGACATCCCTATTGATATTAAGTTCTGATGTGTTATTGATTACTGTACTATTGAAAGTTCGAATTAACGTCACCCATGGTACTTGCCCGCAAATGTATATCTAGATAATTTTGTTGTAACTGGCCCTGTCGTATTTTAATTATAAAATGTACGTCCACCGATTCCGCAACTGTTAGACACCTTAGTTCTTGCAACCTAATGGCCCGCCCGTTACGTTCCTCTACAGTGTAAATGTCTCCTCATCATATACGATTACAGTTTGCTCCATGGCCGGCCCACGTGGTTATAGGCCCGTATTTCTATACTGACATTTTCACAATAAAGGTTTTTAAAAGAAAACATGGTAGTAGTATTTACATTGGTAAAGTTTTTAATAATAGTCACTGTTTTCGAATCAGTAAAAGGCAAGTGAAATAAAGCAGTCCAATTACATGAAGGGTAAAAGGTATAATACGCAGGAACGCAGTAAAGATAAATGGTCAAGGGCTGTTGTGTTTTCTACTCCTGCAACATAAAGTGATCGATAAGAATCTGATATTCAGGCGTATCGGCGACTAAGACAGCAGGCCGAGCCTCTTTTGCTCAACGGCTCCGTCATGGGACGAAGAAACGCCCTTTTTCTCGAAAAAGGAATATATTTTACTTGCAGGACAGTTGTAAATTTTCCGGGAAAGTACATTAGCTTGGAACATTATAACATATATGTTTAAGAAAAAATAATGTTCGAAAGTAATAAAAAGTGTAATTTTTAGGTCATATGACCAAGCCTTTCATCATTAGAATAAGAAAAGTAAAATGAACCAATGAAAAGTTTTATTAACAAGTCACATGACCTGTTATGCTTACGTTACGGCTGCGCGCCGCGCCCCGGATCGCTTCCGGGAAGCTGCGCTTCGCGCACCGGAGCACTTCCGGATGCGCTAACGCGGCGCGTCATATGACGCATTACGCGACAACGCAGGTCCAGAATATAGTCAAAATGTCTCCACCAACCAGCGGTCGGAACACAACCCCTTTCAGCAGGCTAAATAGTTCTGTTAAATGACAACAGAAGGGACAGGCAACATGAACCATCAGTCAAAGAGGGGAGGGCAAGTTCTTCTCTACCGGGTCACGTTGGGGCTCTACCGGAACTGATCGAATTGGTAGTCTACAGTGTTTCTGGATGTTTCAGACTGAAGCTGGCGTCAGCATGAGAGCACCACCATCTCGTAGCTCCGTCGTGGCCATTCCACGAGCAATCATGGCAGCCGCTCCCCACCAGAAGCCTGCGGGAGTCGGGGGCCCCCAAGACTTTTGTAGAATCTTCAAGGCTGAGGGGACGCTTTCGAGAATGGAGCCCAAGCCCTAGCAGACAAGCGTCCGAGTTCCAAGGTGTCGCAGGGCCATTTTAGTGGACCACGCCCAAATCTGAAGAGCCGGCCGCCATTTTGAGAGTCCTGTGGCAGCCGCCTATCGCTGCACCGCAAGAGCGGGAGCAACTCAACTACATGGTGAGCGAGACGCTGTAGTCGCAAGAGCGGGCGGTAAACAGCTGAATAGCGGAAGAGGCACAGTGTAGCAAAAGCGGGCGGAATGGCAAGTGAAACGGTAAAGGGGCGCCCCACTACAGCGTGTCTTTAGGTCAAACGGATTGTGGGACAAGGTCAAGAATGGAAGAGTCACCAAAAGGCAAAAAGTTCCGCTTGACCCCGGGAGCCGGCCACCTATGTCGGGGCGATCTCAGGCCACACCAGGGCAACACGACTTGGGGAGGGGTCCGGAGCCAAGCGCCCCCTCCGAGTCCGCGCCATCACACCGTCCCTCGGGGGCCTCCGCCAAGCGGTTCAGGGAGGCACCGCATCACATTGTTTTCAAATGCAGTCACGTCCTCAAACAGCCCCCACTTACATTGAGAATAGTGAAGCTGTAGCAGGTGCAAATAAGCTTCAGACAGTCTAACAAGCACTCCTCAAAACTTTGAACTATCAGAGTGCATGAGTTTCATGCTCGATCGATTGAGCTAGCCGGATCGGGCAACAAAAAGTATAAAATAGTTATGTAAATAGTTATTTAATAAAATGTTTCACCCTGTTACTTTGCTGGTGTGTTGTATATATTTGTAATATTTGCATAGAGTTTATCGTTATTTTGGGCGGGGTGGGTGGCGGAGCCGAGCTGTCTTGCAGCCATCATGGTGTGGAGCTCAGTTCATCTCACTAGTTTCGTATTTCTCATGAGGGGTTGTTCCTAATGTTTCTATTTTAGCGAGGTCAAAAAGAGATCCCATTAGTGGCCTACTGATTTTGCTCGATTCCTTTTGTTTTTTTACACGATTTTTCACTATCTGCAAAGACTAAACAGAGTATTGCGACTCTGTGCTTGTTTGTAAATAGAGAATGAACCAAAGAGAACCAATTCTAAAACAGTAAATGCTTGGATAACAATCAATCAAATGGAGAGAGAAGCAGGCACGATGGATTACAACGGGGGCAAAGGCCTGCGTTAACTACCCTTCACTATCTGCAAAGAGAGAGTACTCCTAATAGAAATGAGGGGGGGGGGCAGCATTCAAAGCAGATCAGTGTGCATAAACACGAAAATATTTTTACTTACCACGTACTTGACATTCGACAGCTTTTGATATTTGCTATTAAAAAACCATTGAAATTCACTGAAAAAAACATAGGTTAGAGACCATATATAGTTAGGAATTAGCATTTACAAAACCTTGAAAATTCACTGAAAAAACCATAGGTTATAGACCATATATAGTTAGGGATTAGCATTTACAAAACCTTATTTTACTCGCACAAAACCATTGAAATTCGCATATATAGTTAGTTGCGCTAACTATATATCGCGCACCCGCAATACACTGCTTATGATGTCACATATTACATCATTCATGACATGGTCAGTGACATCACTGATGACATCACTGATGACATCTCAAATGACATCACTGATGACATCTCATTTGACATCATTCTTGTGCTAATACGATGAACCTCTTCAGACTCTAATATAACCTTAGATACACTCAGTGTATACAGACACTCACACACTGTCACTCATCCATGGAGTTACTCACACACCTAGTCAGTCATGCAAAGAAACAATCTCACCTCCATTTCCTCAACTATACAGTTATACACACCTTACTTATTCAAACATATACTAACACATATTTACTCTCTTATACAATCCCTGATACAAGTTCACAATGATCCATACAGCCACTCACACATTCAGTGGCTCTCATGCACAGTTATTTATATATGCCAACTCTCACATGTACTGTGTTTTACATATGTACTTACTATGACATGTAGCATTGAGATATCCATTCACTCATCAATACACTCATGCACACAGTCAACCGCCCATGTAGCTGTTTCCACATGCACTCTTGAACTCATACACCTAGTGAATCAACTGCTCACACATCTATGCACAGAGTCACACACCTCCCAGCCACCCCCACACAAACTCAATCTCCCATACAAATACTTGGGCAACCAATCAATAACACATATAGCCTCTCGTATAGCTAATGATCAACACATGCAGCAGTTTACATCACAACAGACATACTGATGCACACATTCAGACAGTTTAGTCACTAACCCATGCATTTAGTACGACACATTTATTCACTCACTCATATAGTCAGTCACGCACCTACTAAATCCTTCATCCAGACACTTATACATCCACTCATTCTTCAATATATCAAACATATTTAAACTTTACAGAAACACACAGTCACTGGATGATGTCATCAGTGATGTCATCAGTGATGTCATCAGTGATGTCATCAGTGATGTCACTGACCATGTCATGAATGATGTAATATGTGACATCATCAGCAGTGGATTGCGGGTGCGCGATATATAGTTAGCGCAACTAACTATATATGCGAATTTCAATGGTTTTGTGCGAGTAAAATAAGGTTTTGTAAATGCTAATCCCTAACTATATATGGTCTATAACCTATGATTTTTTCTGTGAATATATATATATATATAGCCAGTAGGTATATATAGTTAGGACCTAGCTACCATAGGAAATCCACAACATTCTATTGGGAATAACTTTGGCGCCGGTTGAGGAATTTGCGTGTGATTTTCCAAAATTTAGGCCAGCTCCGCTCCGCTTCTTCCCTGGAAGTTTCGGGGGAATTCGTCATGCGGGGGCCGATAAAAAGGGGGGTTCCAAAACGTGTTTTCCCCATGTTAATTTCCATAGGACGAATAGACAAGGCTACAGCCCGAACCGCTGAAAGGAATTACACCAAACTTTGCAAAATTGTAGGGACTGGTACGCAGAAGTGCCTTTTCTATAATTGGTGAAAATTGCTCCAGTGGTTTTTATGAAAATTTACTTCAAAAACACATATATATATCCATATAAGCTTACTGTAAGCTTACTGTAAGCTTACTGTACTCTGTACCTTCTCGAGTACGAGCTGCATTCTGATTGGCTGCCAATGTCTGTCAACACTCCAAAACAGAAATTGTTGGCAGCCATCTTGTACCTCGGTAGACTGAGGCACAGGAAAGCTGAAAAACAAACGTATAGAACTCAAAAAGGAGGCAGGGTAGTAGCACCCTCACCCCCTAGGCCTGCTCAGGGGGTCCCACAAGGACCCCCAAGGCAAAAAAAAAAAATGTTTTCAAAATTCAAATTCTTCATCCAAGAAGTGTTGGCAGCCATCTTGGGACCAATATACATGATAGCACCTCATTAAAATGCATTGCAGTTAATAGAAGGTTTTAGGACTTTAGTTAGATTATAAATCATTTGTTGATGGTACCATACTCATTTTAGGAATTGTGGTGTGTTCTAAGGTGATTTTACCATGTGAAAAAGCCTTCTGCTGGGATATCATGAATCATGTTTGAAAGAAAACTATTATCTCATGCTTTTCCCACAGTGGTTTGGAAGGGGATCTATAAGCTAAACTGAAATCATATTTTCTGTAAATTCACATTATCTTTCTCAGTCATGTGAGAATGAAGTCTGACATTCTCAGTAAAACATGTACATTCAACAAGGACAGAGACTGTCAGTTGATTCCTTTGTGTTCTACTGCAGTTTCCCAGAGTGTTCTAAAGAACAACTAGAGCGCTAATAGTCCTACTTATTACAAAGGTATGGTACACCTGAAGCCATCTTGTTTGGAACAAAGTGGTAACTCTTAAAACATTTAATTTAAAAAGGAACAAAATGAGGGGGTATATTTTGCCATAGAAAGTTTGATTAGTGATGCAGAAAGAAAAATTAGGGCACATTTTGAGTGACTTCTCAAATCCTCTTATATTTCATTAAAAAAGTCTGACATGCAGTCCCCTAAAATGGCCACCAGAGACAAAAGAGCCCAAATGTAGCCCAAATATCACCCAGATGTAGCCCAAGTATAGCCCAATGACAGAATGTCCCAGAGTGTTCTAAAGAACAACTAGAGCGCTAACAGTCTTACTTATGACAAAAGTATGGCATACCAGAAGCCATCTTGATTGGAATAAAGTGGTAAGTCTGAAAACATTTAATTTTAAAAGGGACAAAATGAGGGGGTTCATGTTGCCATAGAAAGTATGATTTGTGCTTCAGAAAGAAAAATTAGGGCACATTTTGAGTGACTTCTCAAATCCTCTTCTATTTCATTAAAAAATTCTGACATGCAGTCTCCCAAGATGGCCACCAGAGACAAAAGAGCCCAAATGTAGCCCAAATAGCACCCAGATGTAGCCCAAGTATAGCCCAATGACAGAATGTCCCAGAGTGTTCTAAAGAACAACTAGAGCGCTAACCGTCTTACTTATGACAAAAGTATGGCACACCAGAAGCCATCTTGATTGGAATGAAGTGGTAACTCCTAAAACATTTCATTTAAAAAGGAACAAAATGAGGGGGTATATTTTGCCATAGAAAGTATGATTAGTGCTGCAGAAAGAAAAAGTAGGGCACATTTTGAGTGACTTCTCAAATCCTCTATTATTTCATTAAAAAATTCTGACATGCAGTCTCCCAAGTGGGCCACCAGAGACAAAAGAGCCCAAATGTAGCCCAAATAGCACCCAGATGTAGCCCAATTATAGCCCAATGACAGAATGTCCCAGAGTGTTCTAAAGAACAACTAGAGCGCTAACAGTCTTACTTATGACAAAAGTATGGCACACCAGAAGCCATCTTGATTGGAATGAAGTGGTAAGTCTGAAAACATTTAATTTAAAAAGGAACAAAATGAGGGGGTTCATTTTGCCATAGAAAATATGATTAGTGCTTCAGAAAGAAAAATTAGGGCACATTTTGAGTGACTTCTCAAATCCTCTTCTATTTCATTAAAAAAAGTCTGGCATGCAGACTGAAACATGCACATTGAATACCAGCAGCAGACTTCCCTGGTGAGCAGTAGCTTTACTACAGTGATCTAATGTGCAACTACAGTGCTAACATTCAGAATTTATGGCAGATGTGTGACACATCTGAATGCCTTCTTGATGGAACCAAAGTAAACAAGCATTGAAAATGCAATAGATCTCGCCCTCATTTAAGTTAAAGGCATTCTATTTGTAATGAGGTGGCTTTTTAGCTTTGCTTTTAATAGTGTTTTTCAAACTTTCATGTAAATAACATGCATATGTATGCATATATGTATATGTATGCATGCATTTATATTTGTATTTATATAGATATGCAGATTATATATGTTTATATATGGATATATATATATATATATATATATATATATATATATATATATATATATATATACACTTACATATATATAAATGCATATATATGCATATATATATGTGTACATGTGTGAGTGTAGATAGACCGAGGCACAAGAAAGCAGAAAAACAAACGTGAAGAACACAAAAAGGGGGCAGGGTAGATACACCCTGACCCCCTAGGCCTGCCCAGGTGGTCCCACAAGGACAAAAGAGGCCCACATTTAAAAAAAAAAAAAACCTGGTCTGTTTTTAAAAATGAGCCCCTGGAGGGACCAAATCGCGGCGGCATAGTGATAAAGAAGTGTGGGGGGTCCACAATCCCCCCACACTGCCCCGGGGACCGCCGCCCCCGGGGCAAAGCAACGCATCAGTGATGTCACTGACCATGTCATGAATGATCTAATATGTGACATCATCAACAGTGGATTACGGGTGCGTGAAATATAGTTAGTACAACTAACTATATAGGAGCAATTTCAATGGTTTTCTATGAGTGAAATGTCCAGCTAACTATAACACCCCTAAAACGTATAGTTTTTTGAGTGAATTTCAAAGGTTTTTTAAAAGCTAATTCCTAACTATATAAGGCCTGAAACCTATGTTTTTTTCAGTGAATTTCAAAGGTTTTTTAAATGCTAATTCCTAACTATATAAGGCCTGAAACCTATGGTTTTTTCAGTGAATTTGCAAGGTTTTTAAATGCTAATTCCTAACTATATAAGGCCTGAAACCTATGGTTTCTTCAGTGAATTTGCAAGGTTTTTTAAATGCTAATTCCTAACTATATAAGGCCTGAAACCTATGGTTTTTCAGTGAATTTCAAAGGTTTTTTAAAAGCTAATTCCTAACTATATAAGGCCTGAAACCTATGGTTTTTTCAGTGAATATATATATATATATATATATATATATATATATATATATATATATATATATATATATATATATGAAAAGAGCAGTCCAGGTTCCGAGTGGAATTCAGAACCAGAGGTCAGGACCTCAAAACACCTCGTATCCAGCAGTCCACAATAGCCTCGAATAGAAAATACATCCGACAATGGAAAACAGGGAAGACGTTTTAATGTAGGATGACGCGTTTCACTCTGCAAGAGAGCTTGTTCACACATCGCGCCAGAAACAGGGAAGTGCTTAAATAGTAAAAAAAAACAAAGGACTTAATGAAAACAACCAGTGCTACACGCCTTCTCATAGTAATAAACACAGTAGATGGACTACAAAGTGACGAAATATAGAAACAAAGTAACAAAAAAACATATAACGTTAAATGCTGAATTTTCATGGTCCCATTCATTTACATGTTATTAATCCAAAAAATAATAGCAGGTAGTAATACTATGTACACAGGGGTTATTTACAGAAGGAAGGAATATTTACAACCAACAATGAAGGCAAGTGCCTGATATTACCATCCTAAAGCAATGCTGTTCAAATGAACAAGAAAAAGAAAATGATGACATAGTGCCAAAATAACATTGCCAAGCCTAGCATATAATTAGCAGCTAAGTAAATGCCCTGTGAAGAATATTACAAACAAATTAAATGAGATAAAGAAATAATCATGTGAATAGGACCACAGCAAAGTAAATGTACACAAAAGAGTAAACCAAAATCAGCCAAAGCAACTGATCAGAGAAAGCATAAAAAAGTGATGATAAAAAAATGAAAGGGATAATAAAGAAAAAAGTATGTAAAGCCACAGCTGAGCGAAATATGCTAGACAGAACAAACTATAATTGAATGGCATAAAACTTTGCAAATAGGTGTCAACTCGAAAAAAATAAACACAATTCAATATCATTGGGAGGAACACCTGAACAGAGTATATACATGTGAAGGCTGACCAGCCGGCCAACCACTCAGCGATAATCTACGTCACATCACATTGACAAATAAAAGAGAATAAAGTCATCACCAATCACAACACAGTTCACAGGAAATTGCTCAAATCTTCGGTCAGGTTCAAACCATTAGGTGCCTTGGTATCTAAGGCAAGAATCAAATGAGATTCTTTCTGCCGAAGAAGTTTCATCCTGTCACCTCCCCGTCCGGGTTGAGAACTGTGTATTCAAGATCCCTCAATTTTTTATCATGTACAGCTCGAAAATGTCTAGCGACAGGATAGTTATTGTCGCTATTGACAATTGCACGGATGTGCTGCAAAATTCATTGGCGTACCGGAAGTTTAGTACTTCCGATGTACTCCAAGTTGCACGTGCATTTGAGTTTATATACAACATATTCAGATCTGCATGTAAGATATTCTCGAATAGGAACAGGTGTGGAGCAGAATACGGTGACATAATGCGTACTGTTTTTGGCAAAGGTGCAGGCTCGACATGAAGTACACCTGATATATATATATCGGTAGGGGAACACGTTGGAGTCTCTTTATTTCAAAATAGCAAAAAGGGGCGTATGCATTTCGGCTATGTAGCCTCTTCAGCGCCCAGAATGAATCAGCAGGTGAGTATGCTGCCAGGATGTCAATATTCCTGCCCCAACTAAAATATTTGTAGTTCGCTCCGCCCCTAGCGATGATCCGTGTCACCTGCTTCAGTTCCCAGATGGTCAATCGAACTGCAAATCCCAGCATGCAGTAGTTTGCCAGGATTGGACGGGCAAATGGTTGCGCGGACTACAGGCTATCATGTAACACTCTACAAATGTCCTGCATTGCCTGTAGAAATGTCGAAGCTCCTTTGGTCCCCTGACTGCACAACCCCAGCAACCAAGAATGTGTTCCACGAGGACAAGTGCCGCAATGCGTCTCGCCCAAAGCGTAGTTCCATGACTCCAACACCGCTTCCATTCCGCCTGTGTGCAGTGGTGGGCCTGGTCCTTCCGATAACTCGGAATCCAAAATGTTTCTCCCGGAGCAAAAGAAAGCCAGTGATGACCAGGCCAACTTGTGTGCAGGGGCCACTGTAGCACTCCGCTGGCTGGCGATGTAAAATACATCCAAACACCCTCCACAAAGAAAGGCAGAGGCCACGGTAGGGGAACACGTTGGAGTCTCTTTATTTCAAAATAGCAAAAAGTGGCGTATGCATTTCGGCTATGTAGCCTCTTCAGCGCCCAGAATGAATCAGGATGTGAGTATGCTGCCATGTTGTCAATAGTCCTGCCCCAACTAAAATAGTTGTAGTTCGCTCTGCCCCTAGCGATGATCCGTGTCACCTGCTTCAGTTCCCAGATGGTCATATATATATGAAACAAAAGTCCTGACCCTCCAAATCCGAGGAGGGATGACTCGCAGGCACAGACCACAGCAGGAATGTCTTCAAAGAGGTACGTGAGCTGGTTTTAGAGTTTCATCGTAAATGTATTCTTCACCCAAAGTAGAACAGATAAGTGTCCGCGTTTCGATCGCCTCCGCGATATATATATATATATTCTTCTCTCTTTTTGCATTGCTGATGCGGTTCCCAACTGCTGGTGGTGTCGAACCTTCGAGGAGTCTGCCACGCCTTACATATCTTTCAAAATACCTTCTCCCTCAAGAATTATGTTGGCAAATACCTTCTCCTGCAAGAATGATGTAGCACTCCTGTGGATTTTAAGTTTATTTGGAAAATGAGATAATCATGTACGCCTTTTGGCTGTCACACGCAGCCTTTCTCATGACGACAAGCACCATTTTTACAATTCATTTTATATTTTGTTTCTTTTTTAACAATGAAAACAAAGAAAGGACATATGTAGAACAGCTCCATACACTGTGTCTGGTCAAAATCAAAGCCATTTTGTACATGCATGTTTGTTCTATGTTTAATACAATATGGCGGGTTTGCTCAAGTTTCTATACTGTTTCCTTTCTACTTGTTTTGTCCCCTAATAAACATTTTATGAATAATCACTTTTTTCAACTCCATGAATGTTTTTTGTTGGACAAAAACAATCTTTTCACGATCATTGCATTTGTAGTAAACCTTTCCTCAGGGGGAAAGTTCCCTTTAAAATGCCTACCTCAGTAAAAAGAACAATTAAAAAGTGCATGTCATTTTCTTTCTCTTCTCTTGGCTCATGCCTTTTGTAGTGTATTTCATGATATTCCCAATATTTGAAAAGATGACAAATATAATAACCTGACCATTTTAAAGTGCAATGTACATAAAGTGCAAGTTAAAAAAAATGCATTGTGCTATTAAACATTCACCCTCCAATTTTCTTTTCTTTAAAATATTTCTCTGCTGCTCTCTCTGAAGACTGTATCCTATGGGGCACACGTTTCAATTTAAACAAGTAAATAATTCTTCATCAATATTTTTTTTTTACATTATAAGTTCTTTCCAAGTAGGAATAAAAAAAAAATGTATTGATATTCTCAAACAAACAAGTTGCAGTATAATACAACAAGCCAGCATGTTATCAAACCGTACAGGAGCTCAGATAAGCACAGTCTAAATAGTACACAAATCTCTGTAACAACATACACTTCATCAGCTCTCCACTAACAGAAGGAATTACATTCGTCATACATCTAGATGATCACACGAATCAACAAGGTGCAACAATAGAATAACATTACATTACATATTACCTCAGAGAGGGCTTAAGTTCTATCTGCCCATCACTCTCATATCCACAGTACCTAGAGAATACGACAGGGGAACAGACCTCGGGGGCAAGTGGAGAATAATATCTCATCATGTGAATGGCACATTCTGAGTGTCGCCCACATTCGTTTCTGCATTAGATGTTTGCTGACTCTGAGCCCAGGTCAGGAAAGGGTCCCATATGTTACGAGGTCTGGAAGAGGGCGGCATAAGCTCCCAAAATGTGCTTAACTGTGTGTGCCCGTATGTGACGACCCTGATCCATTCCCCAATGGAGGGCACCCGTCTCCTGCCCCAGTGAATTGCAACCTGTCACTTCGCAAACAATTAAAGGAGTGCATGTAGCTTTCGCAGCTTGGGTGGTGTATCTTTAACATAACCCAAAAGGCCAAGAACAGGGGATGGGACCAATGACAGGCCGAGGATGTGATTTACTGAGTCAAAAATTAGGAACCAAAATTCGCCAATCTTGGGGCAATCCCACGCGACATGCAGAAACGTGGCCGTGGTATATCTGCAGCGCCAACAACTGTCGTCCTCTCTTATACCCATGCGATGGAGGCTCACAGGTGTTCTATAAAATCTATGCACATATTTAAAAGGGATCAATCTCAGCTTGTAATTAGGAGAGAGTTCAGTGAGTTGCCCACAGCAAAAGTCCCATTGGGCTCCAGTCAATGCAGTTGAGAGTTCGTCATTCCAGTATCGAAAGGATTTAGGTATCACCAACGGGGCAGTGATCTGCATGTTTGTATATAATCGTGTAATGAGTTGACGAGGTGATGGGGATTTCAATGAGTTTTCCAGGGCAAGCAAAGGCAGAGGGGCTCACAGTAATCCCTCCCAAAGAGCTTATGCTATAGAAAGAGCTCAGCGAATGTCACAGCTTGACCCTCAGCTGCTTCCGGGGGTGGGGGGGGGGGGGTCTGAACTCATCTCCTGGTATAGGTCAGTGAAAGTCTGAAGTTTCATCTTTCGGGCCAGTGACTTACTCACACCATCTTGTATACAGGGCAAAATTGGGTTTTGCGGCAGAGGAATGGAAGGGAGGTATAACACCGGAACTCCTGCTCTTTTACGCAGCTCGTCCCATGCCCAACATAATGTTCCAGAGGAGTCTATATCTCCGCGTGGGCGGCATGATTTTTGATATAGTGCTACCTTATGCGGGACGGGAGCCATCACATCAGTCTCGACTGCCACATGAGACTGGAAGGGGGTCGGGTGTGCCCAATAGTGCAAGAATTGTGTCTGGGCACATAATGCATATAGATGCATGTCTGGGGCTCCTAAACCACCCTGTCTCAGCGGGAGGGTCAGAAGGTCCCATGAGGTTCTGGCCTGAGCTCTCGCCCATGCCAAGGAAACCAGCTGCGATTTCAGGGAATTAAAAAAGTGTCAAGTGAGTGGGATCGGTATGTTAACAAATAAATACAAGAACTTTGGTAAAACAACCATTTTAGCCAGTGCTATCTTACCGGCCAGCGATAATGGCAATCCGGACCACACCTTCACCTTCTCCTCCAGCCACGTGATAGCTCGACCATAGTTTAACCTCCACACCTCTTGTTTATTGCAGCTTATCCAAACCCCCAAATATTTAACCGCCTCAGCATCCCACCTCAGGGGGAACTCCGATATCATCGGGGGTACCATCAGTAAGCGGAAATATCACCAATTTAGCCCAGTTGATGAAGATGCCAGCCAGACCTCTGAATCTAATAAACTCCCTCAAAAGTGGATCTAAGTTCTCTTCCGGGTTAATAATGTAGAGAGTTACATCATCTGCATATAGCAAGATGAGTAGGCTCCGGGAACTGAACCCTATTCCTCGTGCAGTGTGATGCTGTCGGATGCAAGCAGCCAGGGCCTCCATCGCAATCGCGAAAAGCAGAGGGGCTAGTGGGCACCCCTGTCTGGTACCTCGCAAAATATGAAATGGATCAGAGAGTAGACCATTCACCTGTATTCGAGCACTAGGTGATGTGTATATAACCTAATTCGATTTATGAAGTGTGGGCTAAACCCCATACGACCTAGCATTGAGAATAGATACAGCCATTCGAGCATATCGACCACTTTAGTGGCATCTAAAAACACAACCGCTGTTCACATGTCTGGATGTAGATAGTGCAATACCAAAAAGATTGTCCTCAAATTATGAGATGTCGATCTCCCCGGAATGAACCCAGACTGGTCAGGGAATGCAATGATGGGCAGCAGAGGCTGTAACCTATTAGCAATCAACTTGGCCAGGATCTTAACATCCACATTCATCATTGACAGCGGCCGATAGGAATCCAGCTCCTCCTCCGGCTTTCCAGGTTTGAGGAGCTTGATAATGACCGCCTCCCTAATGGACTGGGGTAACACTCCTTCCTCCAGCGCCTCTTCATACACTGCCAGCAGCCTAGGTGCCAATTCCTCAACATATGTTTTATAAAAGGACATAGTTAGGCCATCTGGCCCAGGGGCCTTTCCTAATGGTAAGCTTTTTAGAACCTGGGCTACATCTTCCGCCGTGAATGGGAGATCCATGTATTCCCTATGGGTTTTGTTAAACCAGACTAATGCCAGTGAATCAAGAAAGCCCTGCAACCACTCACTGCACACCCCGAGTAGTAGTATATAAACAGGAGTAAAATGCTGAGAACTCATCTAGAATTCCCACTTGGCCCCTGACAGTGACGCCCTGCGGGTCCGTATTTCATGAATGAATATAGCTGACCAAGAGGGTCTAATCATACCAGCTAGTGTGCGACCCGGTCTATCGCCCTCGCCATACCTCAGCGCCTTAACATATTTCCCCAAAAACTTTACTTCACATTGAGCCTCCTCAGCAAAGCCTAGTAGTTTAGATTTCAGGAGTTGCGCTACATGAGGTTCATTTGTGGAGTAGAATTGCCCCTCAAGTTCTTTTATCTGGGTTTCCAGAGATGAGATTGTGCCCTGGATAGCCTTTAATACTCCAGCTTGCCTGGCAATACACTGGCCCCTGATTACTACCTTAAATGCCTCTCAAAGTGAGGCTTCAGTGGTTACTGAGCCCATATTATGAGCAAAGTAGCCTATAATGTCTGCCCTGATTTCTTCCTTAAAGGTTTCATCCATCAGGGCATGTGGTGAGAGATGCCAGGAAAATCAGCGGGGAAGTGACCCCGGGAGCACCAGCTGTAATAAACATGGGGCGTGATCCGACAGGGAGCGAGGCAAATGCGAAATGTCAGTGGTCCAAGCAGCAATATCCCTAGAAGCCAACCAGAAATCCAGGCGGCACCAAGCGCTGTGGTGGTCAGATATACATGTACCCTCTTTCACCAGGGGTGTCTACTGCGCCATATATCATCTAAATCCCCATCTGAAATTATAGCCTTCAAGGCAGCACTAGCAGTCGGGTGTAGGGAATGGGCCACACCCTTCCTGTCCATGTCATCATCTAGGATAGCATTTAAATCCCCTCTCCACAGTATTGTACTGCAATCAGTCATTCTAATTCCAGTCCAAATATGCTGAAATAACTCAGGGGAGTCTACATTTAGATCATAGACTGCTACAAGGACCAGGAAAATCCCTCCTAGCATTCCATGTATAAGGACAAACCTCCCCTCGGATTCTTTTTGTATCTCACCCTCTGGCCAATCCACCCCCTTTTTGACCAGCACAGCCACCCCTCGGACATAGTTGGAATAAATAGACAAGTACACATTCTCCCACCTGTTATGCCTCAACCTCTGTGATGGTGTGACATTCAAGTGCGTCTCCTGCAATAGACATATTGTATGTGGATAAATAAGTATGGACAAGCCTAGATTTTCTACCATCATTTAGTCCCCTGATATTCCACGTATGGAAATTTAGTGTTGCAGCGTGTTCATGTTCACAATACACCAACTAATGTGGAGTAGGCATCGGAGGCATGCTATCTCCCAGTCCCAGGCTGTGTATACTCACCAGCATCTCACAATCATTCTGGCAATGAACAAAAAAACAATCCCTACCCGACACCCACCTCCCACTCCAACCCGCCAATCAGGTTGTAGAATACCCCCCAGAACAAACTAAAACACAAGAATCCACATAGTGGTGTAGGGAAACTTCCCATGGGGGCATAGTGGCACCAGCAAACTCCCCTGCTCGCACAGGGTGGCTGGGAGAACTGCGGAATGCGTTACAAGCTCACACCAACAATCCCCAACCAGACAGTACTTCAAATCATTATGTGATACGAAGCCCATATTCCCAGATCAATTAGCTACTCCTCGGATCTGCAGCATAGTAGTATAGTCACTCAGACTGGAGATCTACAAATCACCCAAATCAATCATTATCGCTGAGTTGGCGAGTCGCAGACGCCTTGGCACCTCGGGAGTCCTTGTTCCTTTTCCTTCCAACATGTTTGGCAAACTTCAAGGTGGACTTCGCATCTGTAAAGAAGTGAGCTATGCCATCATATGAAACTTTCAGCTTGGCAGGATAGAGCAGGGTGTAAGGGATCTGCCCCTGCAGGAGGATGTGCTTGCTGGTAAGAATTCGCGCCTCGCCGCCTGTAGAGCAGGGGTAAAATCCGGGTAGGATGAAATATTATTGCCTTTATGTAACACTTGACCTTTTTCCCTTGCTAACCGTAGGATAACATCTCGGTCCTGGTAGTTCAACAGTTTTGCCAGCATCGGCCGAGGCGGTGCCCCAACTGGGGGTTTCGGGCCTAAGGATCTATGCGCTCTCTCCACTACAAAGACAGGGGACAGGTGGGGATTGAACAGTCTGTGAAGTAGGTCCCTCACAAAGGTCTCCATCTTGGATATGGCTGTAGTTTCCGGGATACCAGTAATACCTAGATTGTTTCTACGTGATCTTGCCTCCAAATTGTTGTTCTTGGCACGGATGATGCCTAGAAGCTTGTCCATATGCAATAGCTGTTCTTTAGTTTCCACCTGAAACTCATGAAATTCGGTTTGTTAATTTTCTAGGACATCTAGGCGGGTCTCGCGCACAGCTACCTGAGTCTTGAACGAGTCCAGCTGCATAGTCAGGGTATCCAGCTTGGAATCTATGTTTCTTAGGCTAGTGCGCATCTCCAACATGAGGGTGCTCAGGTCTTCACCTTGATCCTCCACAAGCAGGTCCTGTTGCCCATCCGACTGCGCATCAGAGTTTGATTCAGTTTGGCACGTAGCTCATTTGTTGTCAAAAGTGAGCTTTGGTTGTTTAGCATCTTGCTTACCCATGGTGTAGAAGCAGTCGGGGTGTAGATTGCAAGGAGAGGCATAGCACACCTGACACTCCGAATCGTCGCTCAAAGCCAGTGCATGCGTCTTCAGCCACTAAGTCTTCTTCTTCGTCAAGTGCCACTTAAGTCACCCAGCGCCACGTGTCACAATGCAGGCCAACTTAGCACATCAGTCCTCCAGTATCGCGCTCTATATGTTGGCTCCCCTCAAGTGATCCCTTCTTAGCTTGCAATACTCGCACGTATCAGCGCAGAGTAAATTCATATATGGGATTGAGGAGCTCGTAATTCCAGGGGCCCTATAGCGCACAGCTGGGGCCATGCAAGCCAGCAGCGACAGTGTCGCGAGGGGACCACAAGGCAGTCACTCACCTCCAGCTGTGTCCCAAGATGTGCCGCAGTTAGCAATATCGGCCAAATCTCTGGGGACGCCCCATCCGCAAATCTTCAATGCAAGATGTGTCCAAGACTCCCACACTAGATAAGTCAGCTGTCAGTGGGGAGGTGAGGAAATGATATATTGTGCCCATCCAATGAAGTATTGTAAAAGAGCAGGTTTCTTATTGGTATCACAGAAATCAACATTGATTTTTTTTAGCCTTCTCTGGATTGTTCTATTGAGTCTCGCAATAAATCAATCTTCTCGCTCCACTCGGATGAAAAATTGAGTCCCAGAAGCTTTTTAGTTAAATATCTCGAACGTCAAACAGTGATAGTGTCTCTTCAGTACAGCCAGCACTCCGCCCAAATTAAAGTACAGTTACAGGTGCCCCGTATTCAAATGGCACCCACTCGCGATCAGTAGCCGCACACAGTGGAAACTGGACGGTGGCAATAGAGAAAAAAAACTGTGGGAGACAGTACACCTACCATCACGCGTCTCCGTTGCGGCCGCAGTATAGCGAATCTCCAATATGGCGGCGCTGTGTTTTTATTTCCTTAGTTAATCACACAGCCGTGTAGCAGCAGCCACGGCGAGTCTCCTCATCCCTCGCGGCCCCCTCAAGCGACGCACATACCTCCGGTGGCAAACGTGTCTCGTTCAGGGGACGCTCGCCTACATTCACAGTCCGCGGTCTCCGACCTCGCAGCAGCTGCTGGCTCGATTTTCAGGCTGCCTGTATGTAGCGCTCCCAGGGGATCGGATCCGCGCTTGCAGCCGGCGGCCCCGCAGTCTCCAACGCCGATTCGCCTCAGTGCGTCCATGGGTTCCGAAATTGGCACCAACAGGATCTACAGTAGTTCCGCAATCCGAGGATGTCGTTCAGAAGCCCGCCATGACCCACCATCTGCAAGGATTACATCAGGATTAAGATCCTAGCCGGCTAAGCACACTCAAAGAGCGGACATTCCACTGCTCGGCAGACCACGCCCCCCAATTCTTTATCAATGTTAAAACCATTTGGTTCCTTACTATCTATGTTCCAGGATAAAACATGTTTCTAGTTTCCTGAGCTCCTTTTCTCTAGCCCCTTCTCTTTTCTTCTTAAGTACCTGTGCAATGCAGCTATATCTAAGTGATTTGGGATTGCTGTAATGGTACTTCTCAAAATGCCTCACTATTGGATAGCTTCTGTCAATATTCACTATAGCTCTCATGTGTTTTACAATTCTTTTATGTGTTGGTAGTGTGGTGCTTCCTACAAATAACTTTTTACAAATACACTTTTAGTATGTACACAGCAAAACTTGAGGTACAATCAAAATTCCCTTTTATCCTGATAATTTTGTTAAAGGCTTTTGCAAGGGTGGTGATATTCTCAACATTCCTATAGGTTTTACATTTCAAGCATTTTCTAAACCCTTCCTTTGGTCTAAGCCATGTTGTTTTACGGCTATCACTGGAAATTCGCTTTTCAACAGATGTTCTCTTATAAGTTTTGATTTTCTGTAAGTAATCTGGGGTTGGCACGTTGTTAACTGACCCATAATTGGGTTCTCCTTGACTACATAGCAATGCTTACACAAAATCTGGTGAATTTTCATATGTTTTACATTACATTGTGTTAAATCTATGTGTACTTTGTGTTCTTCCTGTTCTCGATTGTTCCTTCTTCCTTGCTGTTTTTGAAGGGTTAAACAGAGCATTCCCCCTGTTTAATCCTCTTGCTTTCTTGTGGCGTCTTTTAAAATAGGTAGTGAATAACCTCACTGTTAGACCCCCTCTTCAGTTCACTTTCTGGATCTGTGAAAGGACTTCAGAGGTCTGCCTACTGATGTCGCCTGCTGGGTACTCCACAAGATTGCCTTGCTGCACCTGGACGGGCTGTGTTGCTGCCTGGAGCCTGCCTGTAACCCTCAGGGCCTTACCCTGCTGCTAAAGCCCTTCTTCACCACCTGGACCCAGAACTATTAGGGTGACTCCAAGGGCTAGTTTGCTGGCCTCTTGTTCAGATCCTCAGGGCCACGGAAGGCTCCCACCATCTTAAACCTGCACCTGGACCCAGCCTGAGTTATTCCCAACCCTTCAAATGGTGTCCCTCCAGTGAATCCCTTTGTGGTGCTGCTAAATGTGCCCAGGTAGCCAAACTCCAAAATGGGGATCTTTTGGGCTAAAAAACTGCTCTGAGAACCGAAGGAAGACCAGACCAACCTGCTCGCCTATCCACCCAAGGTGCACCACCAGTCGACCTATTTTCACTGTAGCTCCGACTACGTTCTGTGCAGCTGACAATTTTGTTCAATGGTTTCTCAGCAAAGGGGTATCCGGCCTCCTAGAACTCCCTGTTCCTGCATCCTCCAGCTTTGCCCCTCTGAAGATTTTTGACTTCCACTTTTGCGCCACAGTATCATCACTAGGCCTGGGAATTTGCAATATTTTAACATGTTCGCGGAGAGCGCGAAAATGGCAAAGCTTTCGCAATCTACAGCGAAACTGAAGTTTTTTCTTGTTCGTGCTTTAAAAATGCGTTCTCACGTGCGCTGTACCAACTTACCGGGTCCCTGCGTTCGCCGACGAGTTTTCCTACCCGTTCGCGTGCGCCACGAGATGTTGGATTGTTGGTAACCGGTTGCGCTATCCCGCGCGAGTTTGCGATCGTGAACACGTCATTCGACCTGGAACAAGAAATAAGCATCGCGAGCAAGATGGCCGCGCCCATTAGCGACCACATGGGCAAGTTAGAGGTAAATATCCCCGTGAGCACGCAGAAACGCATCGCGAACGGGCGGGAAAAGCAATCTCAGCATCTTCGTGAAAGTTCTGCATGAGCGCGGAGATTTTGTGCAATTTCGCAATAGTTTGCGAAAGTCAATTTCGCAAATTCCGCCCACCCCTAATCAACACTTTTTTGATGATCCAGTGCAGCGGCATATTTACAGGGCAACGTAAAGCCACTTTACATGGCTATGTGGCCTTGTGAATATATACCCCTTTGACGCAGAAGACTGTGTGAAAGGGGCGTTCCATGAGTGTTGCTGTGGGTGTTCTCACGCAACACCCATGAAATGTGAAGCATTCCCAGATTCACAAGAAATCGTAAATCTGGGAATGTGTCAGAATCTAACGTCACCCCAGGGGTGGTGTTAGGGAGGCGCTGTGCAACAAGGAGAAGTGTTTTCATTTCTCCTTGTTTTTTCCTTTTTCTGTGTGTTCTGCAGCACTCATAGAAATAGGAAATCACCTGAATTTAATGATTTTGTGCAAGAAGGTATCTCTTCCTGCACAAAATGATTCAGTCCCGCAATGTAGGCACCCTTGCACCATGGTGCAAGGGGACCTGGGTTGGTGCAAAGCAGCCCATTGTGCAGCAGTGCAAGGGAAAGAACAGGAATGTACCATATCTCATAGAAATGGCGCATTCCTGACCATTTGTTTTGACTTAGGAAGTGCAGAAAGATTCCTTGAGGCCATAAGTCTGATTGTAGAAATCTTTGCTGCAACTTTATCCAGTGGCTCCACGAAGATGACGCATCTTCCTAAGAAACCACCTGAAGCCTTGCCCCACAGAACTTTACCTTCTCAGAACTATTTCTTCAAAGTTTCTTCTAAATCCGAAGGTAAGCACGGACGAGGCCTAATCCACTTCTTGTATCTATTCCAAGCTCCATCACAGTCGGACATATTTTTCAACTTTGACCCGGTTGCACAGGACTAGACTAAAGTTGCCACTCTGAAATGTTAGGTGCTAGTTTTTACTAAAAACTTCAAAAATTCATAACTCCAGTTCTACTGACTAGAGTTTTGTTGTTTTGGTTACAAATTATGTTTTAAAATGCACTCTATTTTTCTAAATTGGTGTAAGATTTTCACCATATTACTAGTTGTCTGCTGCATAAATACTTAAGCAAAAAGAACAATTGATTACAGAATGCTGAACATTGTCATACGTTCACTCCAGTACAGAGATTTGGGCTGAAATCCATCGTTATTTTTCTAACCATGCCATTCCAGTTTAGACCCAGCCATATGCAAATCAGTCTTGACCCTGTCTCCCGTGGGAACAGTGCAGCCCTAACTGCTAAGCCAGATCCTGAGCTGAAAACAAGCATCCTGGGACCAGTTTCAGGGTTTCTCCCCTCATCAGCCAGGCTAGCTTGACTCCAGCGGCATGAAGATTGCGGGACCCACATCTGGGCATACCTGTCCCACTAGGGGTGACAAATGCAAAAAGAACAATTGATCGACAGAATGCTGAAAAATGTCATACATTCAGCCCAGTACAGAGGTCTAGGCTTAAGTCCATTGATTTGTTGCTCCCCATGCCTTTCCAGTTAAGACCCACCCATATGCAGAACAGTTTTTACTTTGACCCTGTTCCCCATGGGAACATTCCAGCTGGATCTTCCAAGCCAGGTCCTTCCTGAACTGCAAAAAAGCATCCTATGACCAGTTCGGGGTTTCACCTCTCATCAGCCAGGCTAGCTTGCCTCAAGAGGCATGGAAAGCACAGGATCCACAGGACCTACATCTGGGCATACCCGTCCCACTCATGTTGATCAGCACAGAGCTATGGTGAACCTGGCTATGTGGCACAGATGCATGCTACCGCAGAGTTCCACATTGGAAGGAGGTACCATCCACATTACGGGTGGCAAATGCAAAAAGAACAATTGATGGGCATAAATACTTAACACATTGCCTCTAAGTTAAGCCTCTAGGTGATAGACTCAATGGCACCAATAGGTATTTGGCACTTACACAATGCCACATTGAGAGAAAATGTATCCATGTCCACACCACATGGTTCTTTGTCCGACCTAGACTATTAGCTGATCTGTAGAGAGCAAGATTCAGGCCAAGATTATCACTAAAGGATTGGACCTCCTGATGACAGGTATAATTCTTTCAGACCAATCTAGTTTGAACAAGGACATGTCACTGCCTCCAATCTGTATTCTCTTTTTAGGTTCATACATCAGTCGACTGCAAGTGAAGGCCATAGTGGCCTTTCTCAATGTAGAGAAGGTCTTTGATTACCTGGAGTAGTAGTCATTTCTCTAGAATATACTTTAGAGGTTGACTATCTGATGCAGCTAACTATGAATGAATTAAATGAAAGAGGGATTTTTTGAGTGCGCAGCTGCTCAAAAGAGTGTCCCGGCGCCATACGGGGTGCAGGGAGAAAAAGATTGCTCAAATAGTCTGTGAAAAATCAGGTCGTAAGTTTCTTTCTAAACGGTCCCTCACCTTTGATTTGATGTAGTTCTAAAGAGAGCTTATTCAAGGCTTGAGGTCCCAGGTGGGTGAAGGATCAACTTCCAGCTATAGAGAGACGGCCCCCTAGGACTGTAGCCAGATGGCTGTTAGAGGAGCACAGGATTCTCTTGGCATTGTAGCAGGATATCCTGGAGGACAGATAGCCCAGACGGTAGTGCTTCAGCTCTCTGTATATTAGAAGAAGGGTTTTGCATAAGATGCACTATTCACAGGAAGCCAATGTGGGTTCCACAAGTGCAGAGAGACATGAACTTGTCTTGGAAGATTGAGCACAAGCCGAGCAGCTGCATTTTAGGCCGTTTGCGTTTCCTCACCAGGTACTGTGAAACACCTGCATATAAGGCACTGGCATAATCCAGTCTGGACATAACCAAGACCAGGACCACTGATATCCTCATGAGGACAGAGAGAAAATGCAGATTTTCTTTTTTGCCATATGCAAACGACCACAACACATGCCAACTACTGTGTTGATTTGATTGTGAAAAGTCATGTGTTTGTCAATATTAACACCCATTGCTTACAGTATCGACTTGCAAGTTGGGAGGAGAGATCCCATCTGGACAATGTTCTTGCAGGTTTAGGTTGAATTTATGTCCAGATCTGAGAACTTCTTTCTTTTCGCTGATACATTTAAGTTGGTTGGTATTCATCCAATCAAAAAATTCAAATAGATAGGGTTAAATGGCATCCGGATCAATTAGCTCACCTTTCTTGAAGGAAAAGTCAATCTGTGTGTCATGAGCATAAGAGATTATTTTGGCTTCGACCAATGCAGCAAGCGGGGTCATACAATATTGGACTAAGGAACGAGTCCTGTCGCACTCCAGCTGAGACACCCTTGCTGCCAAGTGAATAAGGGGACAGCGAAACATCTTGACCCCTATCTTCAAGGAAGAATTTTATCCACTTCCAGGCAGTACCTCTAACACCTGTCTTCGGAAAGCGGGCGAGCAGCCTGGAATGGGGAACCCTGTCAAACGCTGCTGACAGGTCTAACAATACCAGGACTGTACTTCTGCATATGCCATGAATGTTTTCAATCAGTTCGGAGACTTTCAAAAGGACAGGCTCTATACTGAACTTTGGCATGAATCAGGACTGACTGGGGTGTAATAACTTGTTTGGGTCAATGTAGTTGGATAACTGCTGATTAACAAAACTTTTCCACCAATTTTGAAGGTGCTGGCAGCAATGAAATATGTCTATAATTGCCCAGGACATTGGAGTCTGCATTAGGGTTTTTTAAGGAGGGGTAACATTTTGGCTTGTTTCCAGTAAGGTGGAACTGTTAAGTGGTTGCCAATGACTTATTTACCAGGGAATTCATCCCTGGGTTAATAACGTTCACTCCCAGAGTAAAAACAAAAAGGGGTTCAGGGATCATAGGGGGATCCTGACTTAAGCCTGAGAATGGCAACTCTAGTATCTTCCAAACAGATCGAATTAAAGGAAAATAAAGAGCAGAACAAAATATTTGGGATGGACTAAAAGAACCAACTCCCAAAGACCCTGTTATGTTCAACCTGTTCTGAATTTCCTGCATTTTATTATGAAAAAGAGAAGCCAGTGGTTGGCATCACTTGGCCGAAGGATCCGTGCTTCTGTGGCAGGCAACAGGATTTGAGAAATTTTTTACAATTCAAAAAATTTCTCTTGATTGGTTTTCTGCCCTTTCAATCCTGTCCTCGTAGAATTCCCTTTCGGTGGAATTAATCAAGGCCAAATAATTTTTAAGTACTTTGGGGCAGATTTATGATGACTGGTGCATCCCTGCAAATCAGCGGGGATGCAACAGGTAAGATGCATCACGCAAGTTTACCCTTGCGCCACCACAGATGCGCCGCATTTACTATGCGGTGCATTGTGGCGCAAGGATAAACAGATGCGTGACATATCTCCCATCAGAAGGGTGGCGCATTGCTGGAGTTGTGTCAGAAGCACGACGAAACTCCAGCAATGCTCGTGGCCTGCCCATACATAAAGTGGTGCCTCCCGCCTTATGCCTGCTTCAAGCAGGCGCAAGGTTTTGACGCAGCGGAGTCGGAAAAGTGACTGAGTGGAATCTTGTAGATTTCACTCAGGCACTTTACTGAGGTTTTACTGCACCGGAACACCCCCGCTGCACCGGAACGCCCACATGAAACCTGACGCAGGTTTCATGTGGCACAGGACTTTACAACATGACTCATCTCCCTAGATGCGTCACGTTGTAAATAGGGCACAACGTGGCGCATGGTTTACGCATCCACTGCGTCACAAAAGTGACGCAACGGTGGCGCAAAAGTGGTGCAAGGGGCTCGTAATCTGCCCCCTTGTACTTCGTTCTATCCTCAATGCTGTAATTCTTACACCAGGCTCTTTCTGCCTTTTTGTATATTTTTTCTCCTGCTTTTGGGTGTCATTAAACCACGGACACAAAACCCTAAATCTACCTGGCCTGGGTCTTGGAAGGCAGCCTATCTTTTTATAGAGGTACAAATCCAATCATTGGCCTTCTAAGCATCAAACTCAATTGACCCCAAAGGATTTGGCACTGTATTTTCCAGGGCACTCAGCGATCAACAAAGCTACTCTGAGGGGAAGTAGCCCACTTAAAAAGAATCAAATAGAGATCTGTCCATGCTAGTGGAATAGTCAAACAAACTCGAACTTTTATTGGAAAATTGCTAAAAGGACCTCACTTGGTCCCTTCTAACTAGGCCAACTGTAGACCCATTTCTTTGCTGCCTACTCACTCTAAGATATTGGAGAAGCACGTTAACCTCCAACTCACCACATATGTGGAAGCCCAGTTGGCCCAGAGGTGAGCTGAGACCAGCACATAATCTGCTCCTCTTTCACCCTTCTAGGAGTCATGGTACATCTACGGTGACTCCTGGATAGGGGTGGCACAGCGGCGCTGATCCTGTTCGATCTCAGTTCAGCTTTTGAAAGGGTGTCTCATGACATTCTTGCCAAATTACCGGCTTAATAGGTCTTAAAGGCACAGCTATTACCTGGTTAAACTCCTTTCTGGCAGACCGCACTTTTCAGATTTTCTCCATGGAGAGAGTGTCCTGCCCTCATTTACGGGAGAACCACAGGGATATGCCTTTAGCCACATGCTTTTTAATATTGATGCTGCCATTTGGAGGACCTGGTGGAAAGCTGTGGCCTGACTCTATTCTCATACGTGGATGACACACAGAATATTTTTATCTTTGTGGTACGAGCAGGAAGCTAGTGTGGAAGACCTCAGATCCTGGCTCTGTCTTCTCTCCATTTGGATGAACTCCAACTCTCTAAAATTAAATGGAGACAAGACCGAGGTTATGGTACTGGGTTGTAACCCCCAGCTTGGGGGCCCCCAACACTGGCCTGCTACACTGGGAGTACTCCCTGAAACCTGTCAACAAGGTGAAGAGCCTAGACTTCTGGCTGGATTCCACCTTGTCCATGAAGCCACAGGCAGCTATTTATGTATTTATTTGAAGAGTTTTATATAGCGCTGGCTAGACCTGGAGGTATCAGAGCGCTTTACATGAGGATGGCATTAGAAAAGAGCAGTGTTACATAGTTACAACAGTTACAAGAGCATAGCATAACAGAGAATAAAAAAACGAGATACATAATTACATTGGTTAATGGAACTGTAAATAACATAGGGGCATATTATCAAGAACGGCAATACAATTATCGCCGCTTTAGCGGCAGGAAACAGCCACTAAAGCGGCGATAATAGCCTTGATAATATGCCCTTGTGAATTCCCATAGCAGCCCAGGTTAACACCAGAACCTGGGCTGCTATGGGAATTCACAAGAGCATATTATCAAGCCCATTATCGTCGCTTTAGCGTCAGTTTCCTGCCACTAAAGCGGCGATAATTTTATCGCCGTTCTTGATAATATGCCCCATAGAAACGAGTCCTATGGAGCATATAAGCGGTGAGATGAGAAACAGTGCCCGGGTCCAGAGGTTAGGTGAAGGCCAAGGGGGAGTTCCACAGCCTATCTCCTCTATAGCTACCAGGGTAATTCCACCGGACGTCGGCCATGTTGCTAGGGCTGAACGGTAGAGTTTCAAGATTTTTCTTTCCTTTTTTTAATTTTCTGTGTTATCTGGAAGGCGAGGAAAGAAATTAAACGAAGGGGGAGACGAGAAACAGTACTAAGTCCAGAGGGTAGTTGACGGCTGATGGGGAGAATAGCAGCCAATCTCCTCTACAGCTACCTAGGTATCTTCACCAGGCGTCGGCCATGTTGCCAGCGCTCAGCTGTCGGATTCATAGTATAACATCAGTAAACATCGAATAACATTGGTTACATCGGGAAGAGATAAAACAAAAAAAAAGTCCCAAGGAGAATAGAGGGAGATGGTGGAGGGGAGTTGAGCTAGAAGCTGGCAATCAATCAAAGGCAGGCCTACCTGCAATGGGGAAGGTAAAAACATCAGGGGCCCTCCAAAGGTCAAAGGTAATGAGCCCACAGACCAGTTTGGGTCACGGATTCCACAGCATCTGGGGCCAGGCTGCTCTCCGCACCGGAGCAACTTGGCTGTAGAGAGGGTGGCCTCTAGTGAGGAGGTATGTGGTTGGCCAGTCTCCATGGACTCCCTGCCCCTCTCGTTGGCAGTGCGGGCCTCCTTTGTAGGTCACAGCTCCACCCAGACTTCAGGTAGCAGAGCTCAGCACGACCACTCAGGTTCATTTCCGTATCTGTCTGCAGTGTGGCCAATTCCCTTGCTGTTGTGTACACTGCACTGTTGAAGACCATCTGCCTCCATTCCCTCGCAGGCTTCCAACAGAATAATGTTTACGCAACCCCTGCGGCGCTATTCATGCTGGTCCCCAAGAAAGCTTTGTCGCGTATGCAGAGTCACCCCGACCTTACTTGGTAGTTCTTTACATTATGCGATGCACTACAACACTCCATCCAGCTGTTTTCCGTGTCACTGGACAGCTGCCATAACGCGTGATTCACACAGCCCCTGCATACAGCGTGTTGTGATCCCCCTAGCTAAGAAGCTAAGATTGCTTCTTCCTGTTTCACCATTATGAAATGGCTCAAAAAGATCTCATGAATACTTCCCTTTTCTGCTCAGAGAATCGTTGTCCAGACCATGATACTATTTAGGTTGGATTCTGGTAATAACCTGGGGGCTGACAAGTCTGTGATCAAACATTTTCAGATGATCCAAAACTGCCGCTAGGCTCCTATTCTGGCTTCCCAAACATTCTTCTGTATCTGTACTCCTTCAAGACCTCCACTGGCTCACAGTGGACAAATGCATTAACTTTCAGGCACTATGCTTTATGTACAACATCAATTCAAGCTCAGGACCTCGGTTCCTACAAAAACTTGTAGTATTTCCCTACCACCCCCTATGCACTAAGCACTCCAGCAACCAATCCCTTTTCACAGTAACCAGAGTTCGACCGCTCCTCTTTTTTTGGGCCCTAAACTGTAAAATCTTCTCCCTGAGTTTCTCAGATGCTACATTTTCTTATCTTCTTTTCGCAAAGAGCTAAAAACATGGTTATCTTAGATCTCAATTCTATGCTGCTGAGCCTGTCCCCAAGAGCTGGGAAATCCTATGGGTAGCTATGCTCTATACAAGAACTCTATAATAATAATATAAAGTTCAATTTATGTACTGAGATGAGGGAATTTTAAATGACAATCTGTGTGGTAATGGGGTGATGTGTAACACTGTATCACGGCTGTCTGTAACTGAAAAATGAAACGGTTGCCTGAACCTGCAAGGTATGTAACATATGCACTAACATGGCACATCAAACAACCCCACACACCCTAGAATATTCAAGCACCCTACAATAACATGTACATTGTGATTATTATGCTTATAACTGATATTACATTAACATGTACAGTAATATCAGAAATTCTTATGGAATGTAATTTTATATAAAAGCACATTTTGATAGGCTAATGGCTGGCACTGAGATACTATATGCACTCATTATTTGGCACTGCTTCTTCTGTGTCTTTTGCAGAGCCAGTGTTTCTGAATGCACACACGTGATATACTGATACAAAGAAAATAATTTCTCCCGTTGCTGTGGCATCCCTTAAAGTATTCAGATATTCCCTGTGATCATCTTCAGAACAGTCTTTAAATCCTAATAAATACTTGTTAATTTCTTTGGTAAACTTTCTAGCTCGGCAGTTGGTTGCATTTTCAGGGGTTTGTGCTAAAAACCTTCATCTCGAGCAATTGAAGATTCATTTTATTTCTATTGTCATCATGGTCAATATGGCTAGTATTTCTTTTCCAGAAAATTTAGCAGCAAAGGTTTACAGGTGACTAAACTTGTCACAGAGATGAAGTAGAAAGTTAATGCTCATCCATGTGCAGGTCTCTTATCTGCTCCCGCTTGCCATAGTCTGAGAAAGAGGCAATCAGGTAACCAACCCATGCCAGATAAATCCAGAAGGCCTAACAGCTCCAGTCCTTCAGACCTTTCAGAGGCACTGGCCTGATGGGAGTTATAATTGCCCCTGTAGGCCAATCTGCCTTTGGCTGCTGCCGTGGTTATGAAGAGGCACAGGGAGAGTGTCTACACACCATCAGTTTAAGTGGTGAGAGGCAGACACAGTGCTAGCATCGAATAGCTCCTGTTGACAGTTTTAGAAAGGTGTTCACATACCTTTTTTCACAGCCTGAGCAGTGCTGCAAAGGGGAGAGGTTGTGGGGTATCTGAGGAGTACACTCTTCACACTTATTTTATAAAAACATATTTGCATTTCATTAATTCTGTTCCTAAAAAAGACACGAAGATGACATGCCTCCAGGCTTGCCCATAGTCATCCATGCTGCATGTAAATGTGTGGAGACTTAGGTTCAGATTTACTAGCACTTGTGTTGTCCTTGGGTCATTCAAGTCAGCACAAGGCAACGGAAATGCTTAAGTGACATTTACAAATCCATGCAAATTGATATTTGTGTGGTATTGCGTCACGCCGAATGGATGAAGAACACCCGTCAGAAGTGGAACTCGGACAAGACGGAGGTCCTCTACCTTCGGCTCCACCCTCTCAGCCTGGGATGACTCCTGGTTGCCGACCGCACTGGGAGCAGCATCGACACCCACCGACCACGCTCGCAACCTGGGGTTCATCCTCGACTCAACACTCTCCATGACCAAGCAAGTGAACGGCGTCTCATCCTCCTGCTTCAACACCCTCCGCAAGCTCGGCAAATTCTACAGGTGGATTTCCACCGGAACAAGAAGAACGGTCACCCAGGCCCTCGTCAGCAGCAGGCTGGGTTACGGAAACGCCCTCTATGCAAGAGCCTTGGCCAAACTCCTGAAACAACTGCAATGCATACAGAATGCCTCGGCATGCCTAATCCTCGACATCCCCTGCAACAGCCACATCACACCCCACCTGAGAGACCTGCACTGGCTTCCCGTCAACAAGAGAATCACCTTCAAGCTCCTCACCCATGCTGACAAGGCACTCCACAACACCGGACCGGCATACCTCAACAGAAGACTCACCTTCTACACCCCAACCACCAGCTCTGCTCTGCCAACCTTGCCCTCGCCACCGTCCCCCGTATCCAAAGAGCTACCACCGGTGCAGATCATTCTCCCACCTCGCCTTCAAGACCTGGAACACTCTCCCCATCCTCCTACGGCAGACCCAGGACCTTCTAACCTTCAGGAGGCTACTCAAGAACTGGCTATTCGAGCAGTAGCAGTAGCAGCACCCCCACCCCCACCAGTGCCTTGTGATCCTCACGGGTGAGTTGTACCCTTTACAAATGTGCTGATTGATTGATTGATTGACCCGCAAAGTAGCGCAATGCAGTACCTTTCACTGCCTTGCATTCACCTGCATTTGGAAGGCATTCCAAGAGTAGAGCATAGGCATTCCTGTGCAACTATCCATGTATTTTAAGCAAACCCTGATTTACTAAAGCCAGTAAACCTGGGTTTGCGCCAAAGTAGTGCAGCTTCCTGACCTTGGTGTAACAAGGAGAAATATACGTATTTTTCCATTGTTACTTCCTCTTTAAATGTGTGCTGCATTCTACAGCACACATACAAAAAAACTATCCTACCCACAATGCAGTACCCTTGTACGCAAGCACCCTTGAACTATGGCACAAGGGTGCCTGCGTTGGCACTATGCAGCCACAAGTGTGCCAGAGTAGGGAGAGAGATGTTCAGTGCCATCTTTGTAAAGATGGCACAGTTCAGCACTCAAACGTTCATGCAACATAGTGTTGTAACTTGGCTTTCTGCACTGCGTTGTGTCAACTGTTAGTATGAAAGCTGCAGTCCTGTTTCTACCTTGCTTCCTTTGAGAGATGTTTTGAGGTCATGCACGTTGCACAGTTGCTCAATGGGAGTGATCCCTTAAAAGTATTTGAAGCTGTCACCATGGTATTTTGTCTCCAATAGGCAAATTACGATTCTTATGTCCAGTATGTCCTCGGATAATCTGGTATTTTTTCTTCATTTGCCTTTATGCCAGGTGCGGTGGCATAGTGGATCAAAGCATCCACTAGGTTATGAGTGTCTGTCTTCCTGGACACAGTTTCAGATACTTTTGGGACATCTGTACCTTTAATACTTCAAATGTCAAGATGAGTACCATTGAGTTTTGGAAAGAATAATGATATGTTCATAGGTTCTGAGATACCCTTCTATGTGACTATGTGCTTTACCAAAACACATACATTTTATTACGGGCAATTGATGACTGTGATGCTATGATTAGTGCATCAAATATTATTTAGCAAAATGTATCCATGGATTTTTTTCTACAGAATTTTTAATTAGTACCGAGTAACTCAATATTAATGCATCGGAATCTTCAATTATAATTGTAGCACTGGCGGGATTAGCTTGGGAGACTTCTGGTAAGGAGTTTTTAGTGTGGTAGTTTTAGGGTGAACTATAGATTTTTAGAACGTTTTGCTATTGCAATCATGTACAGTTTCCAAATTTTACAACTCACATTTATCAGGTAAACGGGTAGCATGGTGCTGATTGAGGCGCCTTTGGTTTGATTTACCCAATGAGCCATGATACATTTAGGGGCATATTTACTAGGAAGCGTTAAGCCAAGAAGGCTAATGCGACGCTCTGACAGTTTCCAAAAACAGGGATGCACCAAATTCACAATACTATGGTGCACCCCTGCCTTTTCTTTAGCATCGGTGCTAAATGTAGCTGCCTAGCGCCAACGCAGGCACTCTTGCACCATTGTGCAAGGGTGCCTTTGTTGCAGGGAAAGATTGTTTATGTGCAGGAAATTGTCCCTTACTGCACATAAACCATAAGTAATGGTTACAGCAATAGCAGGGGTAAAAATGGGATCGAGATAGACGCTAACCTGATAGTTAGACACAGTAATTTAAATCTGTAGTTGGAGTGGTGCACACAAGGGAGGATGTTTACCCGACACCCCCAATGAGACACCCTAAAGATAGGGGTCCTAAATGAATTAGTACAAGACCCTTCAGGCACACACTATATACAAAATATCTATTTTAGAACTCTTGTCAGAGTGTCAAGTTCCTCAAAGTTATAGTCTTTAAGTAAATCCTTTTTCCACATGCAAGTCATGGTGATCCAAATCTTGGACTCCTGAGATCTTTTATTGCAGATCTTGAATCAGTTTTCAGGACATCAACTTTTTTCCAGTAGCCAACACGTGCTTCGTAGGGTTAAACGACTTCATCAGGGCTGAATATTTATATGTTAGCCAATATGAAGCAGAGCCATGCTACATGAAGGAGGCCAAACAACCACCCTGAAAATCTTTAGAGCCTTTGATCAAATTCTCTGGATAAAAACATAATTTCCAAAGGTCCAAGTAAAGATCAAACATGAGCTCCTCCCTAATGTACCCAAAGAATGAAGGAGTATCAGTTATTTGTGTTCAAATATATGCCAGGTACGTGTGAATTCTCTCTCCAGCATGCAGTTCAATTTCAATGCATTAAGTTTGGCGCTGCCCCGTATGTACGCCACCCTTGTAAATATGGGCACCGTGAAAATCAATGGGTGTTGTGGCGGAATGCCCACTGCAACACCCATTGCCCACACCTTTCATGCTAATTGTAGTGTGAAAGGGGGCCTATTCACAAGGGGGCGTTAAGCCAATTTAAGTGGCTTAATGCTGCCTTGTGAAAAAGGCGAAGCCCCTATCGCCACAAGAATGTCGGAAACAGTGACATTCCTGTGGAGATAGTGGCTTGTGAATATGCCCTTTAGTTTTGGTACTTTGTTCCATCTACTAGTTTTAGCTACTACCCCCTTAAGAAGATGTAGGCAGCTTTAGGCAGGAGAATCTCAAATCTGTGGCTTGCAATGGCCTTCAATAAACAATCAATGGGTAAGCTAAGAGAGGGTCTACCATCTGCGTCCATGTGTAAATAACATGGGAAGATTTCTGACACTTGTCACTGCTGTGAACAATCCAATGAAAGCATGAGACATGCATCCTATAACTGCCAAACTCAACAGGGGCATGGAAGTAATGTATTTACCCAAATCATGCTTATGCATGATACTCTCAGTAAACTATGGGCCTGATTTAGAGGTCGGCGGACGGGTAACTCTATCACAAACATGACATCTAGGGCCAGATGTAGGAGCCATTTTTGCAGGCGTAAATGGGTTTGCGACCCGTTTGCGCATGCAAAAACCTACAGGGCCATGTACAATTCTTAAATAGAAAATCACAATTTATTTGCAACTCGCTATTTAGGAATTGTGTGTCACAATTAGAAAAGGGCATTCCCTTCTAATTGCATCCGCAAATCAATACACAAATGTTTTGTGACCTCAATTGTGGTAGCAAAAAACTCGCAGATTACCACCCTCTTCAAGAGGGTAATAATGCAGTCGCAATTTGGAAGGGGTCCCCAGGGGACCCCATTCACTTTGTGACTGTCTCTAAAAATATTTTTTAAGACCACTACCTGCCCTTAAAAAATCCCATTGGGAAGGTTCTCCTCAATGTGGTGTTGGTCCTAATGTTGCCTTCACCAAGCCTTTTGAGTTGGATTATTGTCTCGTGTTCACTGCTCAATATGAGTTCCTGATCAGGAAGCAACCAATGGGTCAAAAGGTAGGTTTACTGCTATTTCACTCTGGGATGTTTCACTCATCAAGTTTTATTTTGATAACTGCTGTTATTTTTCGAAAGTAACACAAAAAGATGATGGACAAAATGGTGAACATTTTCACACATTCACCCCAAGGCATAGATCTGAGTTAAATCCATAGTTTGTATGCTTACCATGCCACCCCAGTTTGATCCCAGAAATAGGCAAATCAGTCCTGACCTTGCTTCGCATGAGAACAGTCCAGCCCTAACTGCCAGATCACGTACTCCCTGGACCGGAAAACAAGCATCCCGGGAGCGATTTAAGGGTATCACCACTCATTGGACAGGCTAGCTTGAATCCAGAGGCATAGCAAGCATGGCAACCGTGTCTGGGCATACCCTTGCAACACTGGGCGACTATAGCAACACAAAAAGATGATGGACTGAATGCTGAACATATGTTTATGAATGCATGTATCTGGCCTGTTTTTTCTCCAGTGTCAATTTGTAACTATTCAACAGGATTGTAAAGTTGATTTTCTAGGTGGAAATTAAGTCCGATCTCAAAATTTGTTAAATAGATAACTTCATGCTTGGCCTAGATTCAACAGAATGTTCTTGTAGTTTTCTATATCATGGGCATTTCATTGATTAAGGATGGATAGTGTAGCTAAAATCCACTTTAGCCTTAAACAGTGGCAGCTGGTGACATGGTGACATTTGAAAGTGGTGAGGTGGAAATGTTGCAAGCATAGTGAGCGAGCGTGCCCGGCATAAGGGTGTTCGGTGGAGTTCTCCCCCTGAGAGCGTTTTCAAGAAAGAACGGGCAAGTGGTGCATTTTTAACCAACTTTGAGAAAGCAATATGGTTAACAAAGCAATAGTGAAAGTGATCACCATTAGGCATTCTGACGCGTTTCAACTTCTTGGGCTTTCATAGGGGAGAGGAGCCCATTCCATTCATAAACTCTCTTCACGCAGTGTGGGGGTAGAGGGCCTCCTTGAAAGCATGATTTTATTTATTTCGTGAAGTTGTGGTGTGCTGTCTAAAATACTAAGTATGGAATCGTCACACCTTGCTTCCGATGATGGCTTCCACCAGCCTATAAAATGACAATACCAGCTTAATAAAAAGACAATTTTTTACTGTGTACATAACAACAGTGCTTTACAATGTCTACAGCCTGTTGGCCTACAAATATATCGCTGGCTGCTCCAAGAAGTATAGTAAAAATCTATTGGAAAAAAGGAGAATGTGTGCATCAGAAGTTAGATTTTTTTTTGTACCTGTGCTTGTGAGCATATTTTACGGGGTAAGAATGAGACAAAACCACAACCATGACAAGTGGGAAAAGTTCATGAAAATTTGCACAGGGCGGGGGTTTGAAGAGTTTGAATGGAAAGGTCTGAAATTTTGTTTGGAGACAGGCAAAAGAACCACAAAGCTGGCATACAGACATCCTACTTACTTTTCTGCTACAAAGTATGTCCTGAGGAAAAACAGTGCTGAAAAATTAGGAATGAGAATCCTGAAAATTGTATTAGCATTGGCTAAGCTTCAGTACCAACAGCTCATATATTTGCCTTTTATAATACCATGAGTGATCTGCTCAATGGAAACAATATGCCGGGAGATTTAGAAGAAACAAAAACTCCTGATTCTTGCATAGAAGAATTTCTATCTATGAGAAGCTGGCTTGGTATAAGGTGCACACTTATGTAAGTGGGCACCCTGCACCAACCCAGACAACCTGTATGGTGATTTTAGTGGTCTTAGACAACCTTAGAAAGCTCTCTAAGTTGTAGCTGTGGAAAGCAGCCTTCAGGCTTAGTCCAGAAGGAGTGTAAAGCAGCTTGTTTTACCAGAGCTTAATCTTATTGGTATAGAGTAAGCGAAAAAGAACCAGTGTATTTATAAAAAAATTAATTTATTCTAACACATACAGGTATCTCCTAGACACAGATATACACAATGCACACAATACTTTTCAATAGAAACAGGTAAGTAGCACAGGTACACAGTGGTCACCAGGGGGAGACCAAGCCAAGACAAGTGGTAAGCTAACCACGACTCAAGTCAAGACTACACCCAGAAGATGTAGAAGTGGCCGGGACCCAAGGAGCCACCTGAGGTAAGTAACCAAGAATCCCACGGAGGCCGTGTGCAGTGTGGGAACTAGCCGCAAGCTCAATACAAATCAATGGGTAAGTCACAATTGCAATTTTAAAGAAGGAGGACCCTTTCCAGTGGACCCTGAAGAAACCTAGTGGGAGTCAGAAGAGACACCTCATCCGTGGATACCCTAGGAACCGAGATACCTACACCAGGGAAGCTGGGTGCATTGGTGTGAAGTGACATCAGAAACCGCTGTCAAACTCAATGGAGATGCCACTGCTGGAGAAGGTGAAAGTGTCTGGTGGAACCCAAAGGTGGATTCAAGATGAGAATTACCTGCAAGCAGAGGGGACAGAGTCTATGCCACATGGAAGTGACCCGGAGGCCCGGAAGATGAATGCCCACCGAAGTTGGGTGTTGCAGGAGAGCTGATGATGATCTTGGAGCTGCAGCTGTGCAGACCAGGAGATGCTGTGGAAGACCAGGAGCTGATCATGATCTGTCCCCCGTCGGATGTCGAGAGTTGAGGGGTTGTGTCCGTCGGGAGCACCAATAAGCCTTGGCAACTGCAAACAATATTGAAAGTGACGAAGGTGCAGTGTCTGGACCAGCAAGGTCCAGGTGACTCACCACAAGCAGGGGAGTCAGAGCAGGCCCAGAGCATTCAGGGGAGCTCACTGAAATTAAAGAAGACCCTCAAGAGGACCCACAGGCCGGAGGCACTGGAGTCGCAAGAGGACCTTGAGCAGCTCAAAAAAGAGGCAGGCCCACAATGCAAGTGATGTGGTGAGGACAAAGATCTTGGTCAGAGGAGATGCTTGAGATTGGGGCTACTTGGAGCACGAAGATCTTGGAGGAAGGAAACCAACAAGCCTTTGCAACAGCAAGTTGATGCAGTGTACAGGGGTTCAGTTCTTGCGGCTCTGACGAAGGATACTGGCCTCAAACTTAGTGAGAGGACAGGGCAAGCATTGAAGGGTGTGAAGAACTACCACCTGTGTTGCTGAGCCTTTCTGGGTCTGTGGCAGCCCAGGATCAGCAGACTGGTCAGATTAGTTGGGGTGCCTACAGATGCAGGGAAGTGACTCCTACATTTCAAGGGAGATTCCTTCAGGTGTCTTGGATGTCCACAGGCCTTGGAAGGTTCCTGTATGAAGAACAGGCTTGGATGTTACAGCAGACAAGCAAAGCGACAAGGCCAGGAGCAGCAGGAGTCTGATGCCCAGAGCGAAGTCCAGAGTGTCCATATGGTCAAAGAAGAAGCAGTGTCTTGAAATGAATCTTGTCCCACGACAAAGATAGGGACCCGCCCTCAGGTAAGCCCTTAAGTACCCTTAGGAAAGGGTTGGGGCGACTCAGGGTTCCCTCCAACGGGAGGGGTTGGACAGTGGGAGGATACTCCCATGTCCTTTGTCCAGTTTCACACCAGAGTGGGAGCCAATGGCTCCCTGAGCTGGTTTAAACTGGACTATGCAAGCAGGGCAACAAATGTGCCCTTCAATCAGACTGAGTGGCGCTGGCAAGCGCTCCCACCCAGACCCAATAAACAAAATCCTGTCTGGTAGGTAGTCACACCTCCCTGTGACAGGATACGTATTGTCCTGCCTTCCTCTGCTCGAGCTTGGCTCAGCAGCAGGAGGGCAGAGTCATGTCTCTGGTCTGCAGCAGCCAGGTTAAGCTATCCAGGTCTAGTAGACTGGTACCGGGAGCAGTGAGGGCCTCCCGGAGGACCTTTACAGTGCATGGAATCATACCCCACACCATTTATAGTGTAGAGGTATGATTCCACCATGTTTGATACCAAACATGACAGAGTTTGTTACAGGCAGTTTAGAGATGATCTTCGCATAATGACGCATAGACACTCTATGTATCGTAATGGCTGCTGCACTTGCAACCCGGAAGAATAGACTCCAAAAGTTGTAGGGGTGTCCTGCTAATGCAGGGGCACCTTACACTTAGAACCGAGTACCCTGCCTTTAGGATTGAAAGGCTTGCTTTAGGGGTGACTTATAGGTTTTAAGTGCAGTGACCTATATCTTTCTTAAGTGGTGCTAGCACCAGATTACACAGGCTGCAATAGGCAGGCCTGTAGTTACAGTTTGTGTGGTCTCCCATGGGTGGCATAATACATGCATCAGCCCATGAGGGTCCCCTGGTGTACCTACGCCCTGGGTACCTCAATACCATATACTAGGGACTTATAAGGGTTCACCAGTATGCAATCTGCGATGTACCTAAGTACTTACCATAACCAATTTAGGGGAGAATACCAGAGACTGGAGTCCTGGTTGGCAGGATCCTAGTCAAACTAGTCAGAAACAAAGCACCAGGCAAAAAAGTGGGGGTAACCGTGGAGAAGGATGCTACCTTCCTACACTATCCTTACTACCCATGCGAGCACTGAAGAGAATGGCCTCTAGCTCACTCTAGAATATCTCTCCTTACCATTTCTACCACAACTGATAGCACCAGCTAACTTCATCCAAGAACAAGAGGATATTAGGCCAATCTCCTGATAAGAGCTTGCCTTGATGAACTGAATAGCAGCAGCTGCCTGTTGAAAGTTATTGAACTCTCTAGGAAAAAGATCCACTCAGTGCCAAGGAGGTGGTAAAGAAAAATTTGTCCAGAGAAAGCTGATCAAATAGTACAGTAGACAACGAAGATTTGTACATTGAAATGTAAATATTTTCCTGATGTATTTTAATTCATAAAAAGACTTTTTTTGTAGGCCCAATGTTCTAGACAAGTCCTGCACGATGAATCGACATTGAGCTGGTGCTGCAAAAGGGACAACCGCCCAGTAAGAAAGCTCCTCCATGCCTTGTGCATTGCCCCAAGAACTCGAGCCACCATATCCCTGGAGTGATCCTATCGCACACCATCTGCCTCTTATAGTTCTACCTGCTTATAAAACACTGCTTCGCCAGAGCTGGACAGCATTTAAGATGCTTTGAAACAAGTTCTCAGCAAAGGTAGATTGTCTTTGTCTTCATGATTTCCTCCAATGAATCAACACAAAACTTTCAAACTTGAAATGAGTTCTTCCAATGGCCAGTTCTGCATTACTGAGCCCTCAAGTCAGCACACAAACATTAAGGTGCTAGAAGTTGAGGCATCATGGTTTGACCTGCTCATTTCGATTTGAAATGTATTGCGACATTTGAACACTAAATTAAATTGGAATATTATTGTACCATTTACATTCTATCATATTTTATATAATTTACAATATACCTTTTACATAACTGCATGCCATCCCCTAGAACAGGATTTCACTTTTTAACTTATCACTGAACTTTCTCATCTAAATTATATTTATTTTAAGGTGTATTACAGGGAGAACCGGTCGGGAGTGGCTACAAGGAGATTCGGCGCAAATGGCCAAATTGAGACCCGGCCAGAAGGGGCCAAATGGAGACCGGGCCAGGTTACTTAGTTACGCAGCAATATTAAATAGGCTACGTTTTCTATTGAGACCTGTTTGTAAAGGAGACTGGAGGTGGGAGTACCTGACTTAGCAAGATTGATATTGCAGCAAAACTTCAAAAGAAAGGGCATACATTGGACGAGAGGGAATACAAATGGACATTTTTAGTGAGAAAAGAGATTAGCAGAGGGGAGTTTGGGTTCAGCATTGTTATTATTGTTAATGTTACCCAATGGCTTACCTAACTTAACCTCACCTCTCCATCATCAGGCAGAATCGGAATCCCGCTTCTAATCTCCCCCTTCCCCTACTAAACTTTAACTGCTGGCCGTCTGCATTTCCATCCACTGTTGTGCCACGGTTCGTCGCCACCTACCAAATTATGCTCAGAAGTGTGCCTGCTGTAAAAACACGGGTTAACCCAATACGTCACTGGGACTTGGGTGAATAATTGATACAAACAAGGTGGTCCCAGATACTAGAATGAATAAACCATAACTAAAAAAAATGTTTTGAAAATATAAACAACATTGTTTTTATTCACAACGTGTATCATAGAAAATTATTCATAAAATACATCCATAAATGATCACATTTAGTGCCCCTAAAGAAATGGAAAGGGAAGGGTAGTGTTTGGATGGTGAGGGTACTGAGATGAGTAGAGAAAACAGTGGTCACTATGACCTCAATAAACCAGAAATAATAATTAATTGACAAACTAAAGAATCACAATTCATAAATTGATTGAAACAAAATCATGCCTAGGGAAATCACAAATGATAAATCAGGAGAAAGGCTGAAGGTGTAAGAAAGTGTCGACGTTTCGACCCAAAATGATGCAGGTGTAGAATGGAACCTTGCTAGAGGGTCTTCATCAGGACAAGGACGCGGAAGGGGGCAGTGAATCTTTATCTAGGGAACGAAATCAGAGATGAAAAGTAATCCGTCACGTGAATCAGGATCCTGAAAATCTTAATGAGGCTGTTGGACCGAGGGGGTTCTTATGTAATTAGTCTCTCCACTCAATCTTGTTCTGACACAGTTCAAGACACTGTGCTTTAATGAGGGGGTCTGAATTGGCAGTTAATCGTGATCGATGATAACCTCACCCATTGAGAGGTATCCGGCTTCTTCTAAAGAAGGGTTCGCAAGCTGTCACAACGGTATATCGTATCATATAGAGGTGGCCACATACGTTGGTAAGGGATCTTCAGGGGATAAATGCGCGTTTCAACGGGGGTTCAAATTGGTCCACATCAGTCCTGTTTTCTGGTTTATTGAGGTCATAGTGACCACTGTTTTCTTTACTCATCTCAGTACCCTCACCATCCAAACACTACCCTTCCCTTTCCATTTCTTTAGGGGCACTAAATGTGATCATTTATGGATGTATTTTATGAATAATTTTCTATGATACACGTTGTGAATAAAACAATGTTGTTTATATTTTCAAATTTTTTTTTTAGTTATGGTTTATTCATTCTAGTATCTGGGACCACCTTGTTTGTATCAGAAGTGTGCCTGGCTGGTGTCGTTGATTGATGGGCTAGTGTTGTGTGCGTGTCTTCCTTGCCCCTCAACTCCTCTGGGTCGAACTGATTCAAGCCTGCCTTGCCACAACAGCCTTGCTATTGTTATGGTCTTGTTCCGCTCACAGAAAGGAGGGGAGAGGCAGTGACGCAGGATGATCAGCCCTGCCCATCAACGGCAGAAATAGTCAATCACTACATGGCTTTACAATAAACCATTACAGTGACTGGCCATTGCTCCAGTGTGCAGACCCTCGCAGTCCTGCGGTCCCATGTTTAAAAAAGGCCTACAATCAGGGCTTTAAGTGGGATGAAAAAACTGGGGGTCTCATAAAGGGGCATGGTCAATGTAATTCAGGGCGTGGCTTAAAACAAGTAAGCTAAAAATCCGTGTTTAGCATCCCGACTTGTATTTTTGCTGTTTCTTTCACTGCATCCAGATATGATACAACTAGTAACATCACACCTTGATTCAAAACCTGACTCTTCAACAGACCCCCTCCTTGATGGACTGGAACCTGTGAAACCCCACTCCCCCAGTGCCTTGAGACTCTCACTGGTGAGTAGTAGCGTATAACAAACACGTGATTTGATTGATTGACACCTACAACAAGTCAGGACTATTGGCTTTCTCAATGGTTGTTAGTTGCACAAGACAAATAAGCAGCAGCTGTGGCTTGTATAGGATATGGTAAAAGCTTCCACTTACAGACCTGGTGACACCAGGACAATGTTGCTGCTCCTGAGTTTCAAAAGAGAAGGGAAATCCAGAGAGAAAATGACTCTCTTTAAAGGATTTCCCTTCCCTTAGAACGCTCACCTGGCATGACATGACGTCATGCCGTAGCTTCTCCACTAGTGAGAAGTAATCAGTGTGAGCACGGCCACATCCACATCGATGTGCCGGCTGTCACTGCAGTTAGGAGAAAAAAAACGGACCGCCTGTGCCAGGGCACAAAAGAAAGCCCGATAGAGACACTTTTCGAGGCCCTCTTTAAAAAACTGCCGGTGCTCAGCACCGGGGACCTCCGGCCCACTTAAAGCCCTGTCTAAAATAGACCTGGCTGGCAACTGCATTATGCAGCCAATCCACATGCTGCTTTCTTTGTCAAGAGACCTCGCCATGATTGGTGTGAGAAGGCAAACTCACAGCTAATTAAATGACTCGGGGTCTGCGGTTTTGAGCAACCCCCACCCACTCAATGCACTGTACTAAGAAACCTGTAGGGTGCATGTCAGTTTGTCTAGGGAAAGGCTGCCGGGCAAACTGACATGCGCACTATGCTCACTAGTAAGCTCGCTTGTCATTGCCAGTCTCTGAGTCATGTCATGTGACAGGACAGTGTCCATAAGCCTGCCCCACCCCTTTCCTGCACCGAAGGCTGACTGGCCCATGTGCGCTGATTTTATTATAAAGTAAACACAGTTTCTGGTTTCTTTTTAATATGTTATAACAATATTACTAGGGAGGCGGGGGCAAATATAAGTAGGGCAACGCCCCACTGTCCTAAGGCAGAAATGGACACGGCCTTTTAGTACTGACTAGTACTCTGTAAAATAGAATTGCATCCTTCCAACCTAAATATTTCCAAAAAGGTAGGTTTTAAAGCACTCCCAAACCACTGTTTCCATTAAACAATGTAAACAATGTGTCGTGACAGGAGTTCCAGGGAAAGGTCAGATCTGAAACTTCTCGCTTATACAGTGACATATATAGTCCTAGGTGCAGTATTGTATACCCATTGGTGTGTGTAGCACTGGTTCTTAGTTTTTATACTAAACATCACATTTTTATTTTTTTCTTCCAATGTGATAAATTACCCCAGCTTTGAAGCAATTATCAATAATCACATAGTATAGTAGTGGTTGACTTTATAAATGTGGGGTAAGGAAGCGGAAGATTCATGGTTTGCCTTACTAAAAGCAATAACAGTGACTTCGCTTGCTCCAGGGAATATATCATCTTAGGATCCCATGAGAGTGAGAATACTCCCAGGTACCTGTTAGTGAGAGAAATTTAAAAGGAATGAACTGTTAAGATTAAGAAACACATACATTTATTCTAATTACATCATTTACTTAGGAACTCACATTACCAAATATTCTCCAGCATCAACTTACTAAAATAGGATAAATAATGGGTTGAGTTCAATTTTACAATAAGAAAACACTTCATTTAGATAGATTTACAAATAAATAACATGAATAAGTGAAAATTAAACTTCAAAACATGTTTGGACTTACCTGTTCATTGTGTCTTATTTACACTACATGTTGATATGATATTGATTTGGCAGAGGTAAGAGAAGGTCCCATCCTCCTTACCTTTATCTTTTTATTTTGTTGATGTGGTACTTGCTGTTACTTCAGAATTGGTTGCAAACACTGAATTTCTGCCCAATCTGGGAACTGGAAAGGAGGCATCATCTTACCGCTTAATATTCTGGATATGTCTACTTGAAGTATACACGATTTTCCAAAAAATCAGAGACCTTGACAGTTTACTTGTCTGATTAAGAGTAAGGTATGGATCCACGGTGTAGTCTCAGTGTAGGTTCGGTCTACTTAGCATGGTGTCTGAGGAGGGCAGACTGACTGTAAACTAATTAGTTGCCTAACTGCCAAGGACTGAGCATTTAAGCTGGAGACAGACTCTAGCAACTGGAAGATCTTATACACAGGCCTGTAGACACACTGCTGTGGTGCTTCTGAAAATCTGAGGTATGTGCTACCCAATTTCTCTAGAGAAGAGCTAAACAGTATATCTTGCTGAGGTTTTCATGGCTTATTCTGCAGCTGATGATAATGACCTTGCCTATGTGAAGGCCCCCATGAAGTCCAGACTGAGACTTGGAGACAGAGCATTAAAAAGCCCTCTCTCCTCCTCACCAGCTGTCAGGGGTTGGCTTTACACGCTCCATATTTCAGTGCAGGTGAGCAGAGTGACGGAGCATGTTCCTTCCATGACCCAGTGCATCTTTTGCTTGATCATCTTTATGGTCTGGCCCACATACTTGTCTTTTCCGGATTCTCGCTGTACTCTTCATGGTGTGACATTAACAGGCCCATCACAGCCGTCATTGATATGGGAGTGGAAAAAGTGTTGTTAAGCAGCACTTGGGGGTCTCCTGTCTCAGGCTTGTTGAGCAGAGATTCATCACACAGGGCCATTTAGTCAAATTTAGAAGGCCAATGAGGTCCTGTTTGGTCCTAATTAGGTTCCTTCATGTATGTATCCCATACAGTACTGCTGAAGGTCAGGCCCCTGCCTGTACGCCATTAACAAAATCTGTCACCCCTGAATGGGAGGCCATTGATAGCACCCTTGTGTCACAAGATCTAAAAAAATCAACATAGTATAGGCCTAAACCAGCAGTCAAAACAAGGATTCGTTTCCCATCAATGCGCGTGCTTCTTATTTTTCCCCAAAAACGTTTATTATGTACACTGTATCTTTAGTGTAATTTTTCTACAGTGATCAACTAGTGACTGAAATTCGCACTGTTTCTGGCAACCAACTCATAGTCCACTTTGTTCTTAAGATAAATCCAAACACTAGAGCATTTTCAGCCAGTCAGTTGTAAATTGTATTTATTGTGTGTGACGTGGCTGCTTGGTGTTTCAACTTTATTTCCTTTGTGATGTTGTGGGGCATATTTTCAAAGAAGTGACGAACCATGGTGTTAGCCTTCTTGGCTTAACGTCGCACTATGCCACTTCTGAGTCGCAGGGCTGTACCGTATTACAGGTGGCGATTTGTAACTTCTATGTGTGCTGCTTTGTGCAGCACACGTAGAAGTTGCAAATCGTCATTTTTAAAATGATTGTTTTTGTGCAGGAAAGGACACCTTCTTGCACATAAACAATCATGCATGGCGTTTTGCTGGTTCTAAGTGTGCTGTACAATGCAGCACGCATATAATTACCAAAAATAAGGAGAAATAAAGCATTTCTCCTCGTTTCACCATGTCAAGACCATGTTTTCCCTGGTCTTAATTTGGGCACTGCCTCCTATTTTGCCACCCTGGTAAATAGGGGGCAGCGTCAAAATCAATGAGTGTTGCGGCGGAACACCCACCGCAACACCCATTGCCCGCCCGTTTCACGCTAAGTATAGTGTGAAAGGGTGCCTTACTTACAAGGCAGCATAAGCCACGTTAAGTGGCTTAACACTCTCTTGTAAGTAAGGGGAAGCCCCTATCGCCACTGGAACGTCTTTAAAAGGGACATTCCTGTGGCGATAAGGGCTTGTAAATATGCCCATGGACCATATCTACTAAGACATGGCGCACTTCTGCCCTCTCCCAGTGCTGTTGAACTGTTTGCTGGCACCCTGGTGCCATACTGCAAGGTTGCTTGCATTACAGGCAAGAATGTTTTTGTGCAGAAAGGGATACCTTCCTTCACAAAAACAATCCATGAGAGGCAATTTCCTTTTTCTATGTGTGCTGAAGGATGCACAATAGAATGATGTTATAACAAGAGGAAATAAGGATATTTCTCCTTGTTACGACTCTCTGGTAGGTGAACCATTTTGGCACAATCACAAGTTTATCACCTTTAGTAAATCCTGGATTGTGTCACATTTCATGGGTGGATGCATTGGAATGCCCATGCGCCAGCCATGGCACATCTACCACAATGAAATGCGATGCTAAACAGCACAAGCTGCTGCGTTGCATTACATTTCTTAACAAAATGACACAAAGCGGTGGAAATAGCCCCTTGCATGGCTTTGTAAATATAATTTAAGGACTTGTGTTGTCTGGCAGCAATTTGCTTCATACAAGGTCAACACAAGCCCTTAATAAAGTACATTTTTTTGCAGATGAGATTAAGGTTTTATGCTACATTTATTCTCAACCACCTCTTTTGAGCTAGGTCTTGACATTTGGAACAAACTAGCCCAGAAGGTCTTGAGGTTCTGAAGGCCAACTTTCCTAGCTTAGAACGAGTACCCTTAGTATTGGCTACAAAGGAGCACCGGTAATCTCACTTTTGCTATAATCAGGTTGTGTTTGTGACTGCTACAATGATGGAAAAAGGAGCCATGAGAGGACACAGTGGGATATTTTTACACCTAACGGGGCTTTTACAGTTCTTTCTGGGAGAAGAGTTTTTCAGACATCCAGCAAAGACTGGGATATAGCTCCACTAGTGGTGTAGCTAGGGCTTAGGCCGCCCGTGGTCGCCCCTGCGTTTGCGCGCTCGAGGCGGTCTGATCGAAGAGTAGGGGGGGGTTTGGAGGGAGGTGCTGGTGATTCATGCGGGCGCGGTAAGAGCAGCGGGGGCAGGGGGGGTTGCTGACGATACTTGCAGCCGTGACGGCCGAAGGTAAGAGCGGTGAGAGAGGAGGAGCCCCCAAAGCTTGTGCCGCCTGGAGCGGTCATCCCCCCTCCGCCCGCCAGCTATACCACTTGCTCTACTGAGACCATGCACTCTATTCAGAAAAATCAAATACATTAATTATGCACGGCAGCTTCGAAGTGAGGTGTTCACTCATCGGTTGTCACTCGAAGTTAGCCGTTAAATAAATTTGTTCTCTTGTACGGTGTTGACTTTCACCTTAATTGCATTTTTCTGACTTTGTACTGTCTAAGAACCTCTCTTTACCTTTTTGTTTGTGATTTTATATGAACGAACAAGGAGAAGCATTGTTAGTATGTGTGTTGTTGGTCCAATTTTGCATAAATGGAAGACCTAAGTCCTAAGCTTCCAAAGATTCAAAATCCTATGTGGAAGGTTTGTTATTGAGTTAGGTTGGTAAACAAACAGTTTAATTACAATAACCTTAAATCCTTGAATTGGATTGAGGGACTGTTGCATTATATTCCACATTTTAGCCATCAAAAATACTGTTGTGAAACCAGATGTAAATATGGTAGTTCTACTGAATTAGCTAAATAATCCCTACACATTATATACAGGTGTATTCTTTACAGGCTGCTCTGTTGGCAAAAGTATGCTTTTGGGCCTCGTGCAAAAAGCCTTTTGCAATCTCAAAGATTGTGATTAACAAAATCACAGGGTTTGCAACTGCAAAAAGGGCTGTTCTTTAATTACAAAAGCCCTTTCAGGAATCAGAAAATGTGTTTGGCATTGTAAAAGGGCCTGTGACACCATGTCGAAATCGCAAATAGAAGTGGTTTGAAAGTGGGGTTCCACTGCCCTATTTACAAGCCGGAGAGGAATGAATCAATGGTTTGTGACTGTAACGGCAGTCGCACAACATTTATCATATACTGAGACCTAGAATAAAATGTCCCAGATAGTTGACAGTAGTGCATGTGGGGGAATATTTACAAGGGAGGAGCCGGAGTGCTGCGTTAGCCTCACTGGCTTAAGGCCGCACTCTGCCACTTCACAAATGCAGGGCTGCACCATATTTACAAGAATATGTGTCAGCCCTGCGTGTCCCCGTGTGCTGGTGCTACAAATGGTAGCCTAGCACCAACGGAGGCAAGGGTGTGTGCATGCAGGTGAAGATTGTTTATGTGCAGGAGGGTCCCGCCTCCTGCACATACGCAGTCTTTAAATGCTGTTTTGTAACTTCTATGTGTGCTGCTAAATGCAGCACACACAGAAGTTAGAAAACGGTATTTAAAGAGAAATATTGTTTATGTGCAAGAAGGGGGACCTTCCTGTACATAAACAATCATTCGCCTTTTTTAAACAACACAGTGGTCGAGCACACTTAATTTGAATCTGTAACTTTACAAAAGGTTTTACAAAATTAATCATTAGTATGGCTTAAACATTCATTTACGAATCGTGTATCAAAACAAGAATGGCAATTCAGCAGATTTGTTCTTTTAAATTCTTTATTGATGACTTCTTTATTCTGACAACGTAAAAACCATAGCCAACGCAGTTCGTCCTCGCAGACTTCTTCAGGGCAAAACAAAACACACTGTAACTAATCCTTGGCTGTATTTGTTGCGTTGTGCAGTTTCTCCTTCTGTAATCTGGCAATGTGTGATTATATCTGGTATTTTGCTTGATTGATCTGACGTGCAATTACGAATATTAGTTTCTCTTTTTTTGCCAGGTTCCCATTGTTGGCAGTGGGCAAGATCCCATTACAAGAATGTCATCTGCGTTTTCTCATTAGTAACTGTCTTAGCTGTTTATCGGCCGGCGTGGTGGTGTAGCATCCAATGTTTGTAACATTCTTGTTTTGATACATGATTTGTAAACAAATGTTTGAGCCATACTAATGATTACTTTTGTAAAACTTTTTGTAAATTTACAGATTCAAATTAAGTGTGCTGGACCATTGTGTTGTATATGGAATTGAGAGATATTGTGTATCTCGGGAGCTTTAGGGGCATTGAGTCTCCGGTCCTTAGCACCTTGTGCATTTCAATAGAAACTACTCCACTAAGGATAGGTGCAATCTGTTTTTGCCTCAATTCCATTTCAATTTGCATTGCAATCATTGGCATTTTGCTGTTTTCATTTATGTTGCACAATGCAGCACACGTGAAAACAGCAAAAACGAGGAGAAATGAAACATTTCTCCTGGTTGCGCCAGGGTAAGACCAGGTTTTCCCTGATCTTAATTCTGGCACTGCCTCCTATTCACACCTCCCTTGTAAATAGGGGGCAGCTTCAGAATCAATGGGTGTTGTGGTGGAACGTCCATGGCAACACCCATAGCCCTCTCCTTTAACGCTAAGCATATCTTGAAAGGGGCCTAATTTACAAGGCCGCGTTAAGCCCCGTTAAGGGGCTTAGCGCTGACTTGTAAATAAAGTGAAGCCCCTATCGCCACAGGAACATCATAAAAAGTGATGTTTCTGTGCAATAGGAGCTTGTAAATATGCACATAGTGTCTTTTAAATAAAGAAACGCTGGAACTCTTTTGGTTCCCACTGTTCACAGTAGGCTTATGATGTAAGCGTTGGAGGGATGAGTTGAAGACAGGTTTAGAATGTTGAGTTCTGACTTACACACAGCATAATAAAGATGTGTACAACTACTTGGCTTGTGGCTTGGTTATTGGCGAGTACCGGGGGCTGGCAGGATGCTACAACTGGCAACAAGGTTGGGATACAAAGCTCGTACAGTGAAAGCGAGTGCTCTTCCAGGGAGTTTACTGTGGTCGAACAAACTGCTCATGTGTGCCACGTGCACCGCCGACAAAGTGCAGATTTCATGGACTAGTAGTACATAAGGTTCATCATCTTACCAAAACCACTAACGACTCATCGTGCAACAATGTGCTGCAGACTGGCCCCAGAAAGAGGGTTGTGTTGGGCCTGAGGAGCAGTCCCCTGACAAAGAGGCCCACCTCCAAGGTTGCCGCACAGGGGCTCAGAACAACTCTTTAGACAGCCCTGAGATAAAGAGCTCTGTTTGAGAGCAAGGGTGATATCCAACCACCAAAAGTCATTAAAGATGACCCCGAAGCCAGCCTTTCACAAGGCGCAAGAGAAGCTCTGCCTAATTAAGTGTCAAAAGAAGTGCATGAGACATCACTACTGTCCGCCAACTTGTATACTGCGGCTGCACTCTTACAACTGCAAGCTGAATGAAGGAGCTGTACGCATGTGCATTGACATGCTTCAGGTCAATAAGGCGATTGAGCGAGAGAGACATCCAGATCCTCATATTGCTGATATGATAACTCAACTTAATGGTGCGAAGTTCTTCTCTCGACTCGACTTAAAAAAGGATATCACCAATTGGAGCTTGAATTAAAATCAAGGCACATTACAACCTTTTCTATGCATATTGGTCTGTTTTGCTAAAATCAATTGAGTTTTGGTGTAACATGTGCTGCAGAATGTTTCCAAGACATCATTCGACATATTATATAGCTTGTACTAAATGCATTTAACTATAGCAGTGACATATTCATTTTCAGAACCACACCGAAAGAACATGACAGATCTCTTGTACAAGTATGTAATTTGCTGAACAATGCAGGTTTAACTCTGAATGCCGACAAATGTGAATTCGACAAGAAAAGCCTGAAATTCGATGGCCATGTTTTTTTCGATGGGGATATGAGATATGATCCAGCTAAAGTGCAATCATGGTCTACTGCCAGTCCCCAAAAGGACATGTCTATGTTACAATCATTTCTTGAAATGGGCAATAACTGTTCTAGATACATACAAGACTTTGCTATGGTCAGTGCACCGTAATGAGAAATGACGAAAAGGAATGTCTTTTCATAGGTCAAGTGTATGTGAGAAGAGCTTCCCAAAAATCTAAAGAAGTAATGGAGAATGCTACTGAAATGGCTCACTTTGATCCCAAACTTCATACAGAGGGTGTAGTTGACTCTAGCCTTTACTAGAGACTCCTCTCACTTTCAACATGTGGCTCATCAAACATTAATGTCAATGTAGAGACTGAGTCCAGACAGACTGTTCATGGCTCTGTGTCTGCTGATGATTCCACCTCACCTGTGAATATTACCGACACTTCTACTGCCAGTTCCTGGTTTGTAATGGCCCGAGCAGGGCATGTGATTCAGGTGCAACAACGATTGATTCAAGAATTATAATTGCCTGCATATTTATAATCATCTGTGTATTTATTCATGTATTTATTTGCATATTTATTCATCTATTTAGTTATTCATCTATTTTGAAAAGATAAAACTTTTTATTTAACAAAGTGGGAGATGTAGTGTCTTCTAAATATAGAAATGCTGGGACTCTTTTGTTTCTCACTGTACACCTTAGGCCTGTGATGTTAGCGTTGGAGGGATGAATTGAAGACAGGCTTAGAATTTTTAGTTCTGACTTATACACAGCATAATAAAGATGTCTACAATTACTCTCCCAGTGTGGCTTGGTTTTTGGCGAGTACCCCAGGCTGGCTGGGTGCTACAGTGTACAGGACCACTGCTAACGCTCAGTGAAATTTTTGTATTTAAAGTTCTTTTAAACACATCATGTTTCCTTAATAAAATGTGCTTCATTTAAAAAAAACTTTTCTTTATTTAAACACAATGACAGACATGATTGTACGCTGACCCTTGCAGGCCACCATACCTATGATTGTGGCCAATCATGAGGGAAGGCAAATTACAACCTGCCTAAGGAATATTAATTAGGCAAGTCATTCTGTTGTCCCCTTAGGTATTTTGTAAACTTTTCTGTGTTAAAGAGGTTGATTTGCAAAATTCTATTCCATTTGCAAAAAGTCTGTGAGCTATTCGTGGCAAGGTTTTACAAATGGAAAAATAGTACATGAAGCCCACAATTCTCTTGTCATTGTTCACTAGATAGCAAATGAGAGATTTATCTTGACACCAAGGGCCCAAACTTACCTTATCAAAGATGATGCTTTTTAGTAATACATGTGTGGCTCTGCTGCCGTCTTGTAAGTATGTTTCTAATATTGTCAAATGCACCTCTGATTGTTGCATCAATTGGTCACACACAGATCACTTGTTGAGGAATTGTGTTGGTTTAACCACTTGAGGATAAACGTTTATTCTTAAATGAAGTTATAAAGAACTTTGTATATGGGCCACCATTTGGAGCATCATGTTAAGAAAGCAAGCAATAAGAGATGTATTAACTGTGGCTCATCTTGCTTAAGAGACGTATGCCTAAAGTGAGTTTTTTAAAAGTCTTCACCCTGCCGCAAAGATTTAGTAAAGCCATGAGGAACATTTGATGAAGATAGGATTCATGACACCGCTTACAAAATTGAGTCTGCCATTTTTGTTTCACTACATTAGTTACAATATTATTTATGTTCACACAGGAGTTGATGTTTAGTACACTATATACAGTCTACAAAGAGACAAAGAATCACTAACTACTGAATCCAGCAGTGTAAAGTGGCATGTGCGGGGACCTTGTCAAGGAATGCTACCAGCTAAATTGAGTAAGTTTGTCTCATCTACAAGCACTAGGCACTATCCTGTTACATAGGGTGAGTACCAACCATAGCAGAAACCATTTTCAAGAGTTTTATGTTCCATTTAAGAAGTTACTTTGACCCACCTAGTATTACACACACTGGACCTCAAAACCTCAAACTGAGATAAAGAGCTGGGAGGAATTGGCACTGTGCACCAACTAACACATATCAATGCAAAATGGGTCACAGGCAGCATTGCAGGAGGTGGACAGGTCAAGGCTTTCTATCTGTGTTCTACTAAGTTACTGTGTGCCCTGAGCCCCAAAGCATAGAACTCCTTCTAGCAGTTGAATTGATTGTTCATTCAGAATCAGTGAACTTTAGAAATCTGCCACCCTTCCCAAACCAGCGACTCATTTGATGATGTTCTTGGCAAATTTCATTGCATTTAATGAAGCTCAACATAACATATAATGATGTGTTCACGATAACCCTTGTTTAGAGTAAGCATTGTCTCTGGTTCGAGGTTAATCCGGTGAATCAATTGTTCATCTCTTCTGTTGTTTTAGGGGAAAAACATAGCTACATGAGATGTTTAATGTGTGTGGATCTATGCACATGTTTGGATAGAAGGAACTCTTTTCTAGTGGGGGATGAGCCTTTACAGTAGGAATGTTCACTCATGTACAAATAGAGATCTCTCACCCCCTCCCCTGTCCTCTAAGCCCCCCCCTGCTGTCTTTCTCCAGTTTCAGGGCATCTCTACTTTCAAAGCAACTGGATGTGCAGACAATATTAAAATGTATATGTTAACATCTGCAATGTGTGGCACTCAGCCCTCTAAAACAGTGGCAACAAAAAAGCAATTTATTTTTTGGAGCATAATATTCACTCTCAAGAAAAGAGGATCTATAAATCTACTTTGAGAAGCAAAACTATATTGACCTCTGTCATGAATTTCTTTAGAAAGTTTATTTTTTTATCTTTTCTCAGTTGTGCCATTGTGATGTATGCGATCATTTATAAATAAAAATGAGATTCTCTGTACATTGTTTTAAGATACATAAAAAAATATATTCAGTCCTCGTCTTCATCGTCATCCTCTTTGCTCGGGGCGCACCTCTGGAAGCAGTGCACAGTTGTGGCCAGGAAGAAGCTGGAGAAAATGGCAGCAATTAGGACGACCACTCCTGAAAAAATGATGATCAAGAAGTCTGTTAAGGACAAGCTAAACTTGCATTCGCTGAAGCTGATCTCCGACAGCTCGTGCAGGAAGACCTTCCTGTCCTCCAAGGAGCAGTGGATTTCTTGAACTCCTACAAAAGAAGAGCACAAAAGAGAGGCATTAACAATATGGTGGATCCAGTTGCTCTTACTAAAGGCATTTGTCATGGAAACAGTATCTCATGCTTACATGTGCAACAGGATGATAATCTAACATTATTTCTTACACCAGTTCCATTTTGACTGATGTGAGCTATTTAGTAGCTGAATATCATTGTTAGAGTATTGCCTGACATAAATATTGAGTCATTATTAGTGTCTTAAAAATATTGCCCAGTTGGAGTTAATATTAGAAAATGTGCTCCAAACATTGTCTGATATAAATATAATGTCATAAATATCATCAAGAAAAATATTGCCCCAAGGGGAGGTCATAATAGAAAATTGACAACCAATGTCTGACAAAAATCCTTTACACAATATCAGCAGCATCAGATTTTCCTTACGAAACTCTTGTGCATATTATCAAGAACGGCATTAAAAATTATCGCCAGTTTACGGGCATAAAACTGCCGCTAATGCAGCGATAATGGCCTTGATAATATGCTCTTGAGAATTCCCATAGAAGTCCATGTTCTGGTGTGAACCTGGGATTCTATTGGAATTCTCCAGGGCATATTATCAAGCCCCCATTTCATAAAGATTGAACCTTTCCCTCAGGGATCTTGTGGGAGGTAATTGAGTAAACTACATGAATTTTACAGTTTTCTATGTTTGAGTAAACCCTTAGAGAAGCCATCACTGTGCTAAGTGTTTCTATGACAATACATAAGAAATCTAAACTGTGAATAACATAATATAGAGGACAATCACAGAGGCAGGAACTCTGCTCACAACAGGTAGAAATACAGCTAGAGCCAGGCACAGCAGGATAAGGAAGTTTAGCTGTCCTTGCAGAACTATTGTAGCTTGCTAACAATCTAAGCTGGACAATTTATTCAAATGGTCTGAGGCTGACGAAATCAAACTTAAAGCAATAGCAAGCTGAGAAAAATACTACATTGACAAAATCCAACCAAATTTCACAAATGTACTAAAATAATCTATAGTGTACTGAATCTGAGTGAGGATTGCATTGAAAAAAATAAAAGCAAGAACATTTCTAACAATGCCTAAAATGATTAGAGTTAGTGTATATATATATCACAAAATAAATGGAAAGTTGTATTAGGAAATACAAAATGATAGAGGGATGCTGGAGGCTGTACTATTTCATGGTAGTTGGAGCCGAAAGTAGGACCAAAACTAGGGAAGCCTTACATGAAAAAGAGAGAAAATAATTCCAGAAAGAATAGATGGTTAGGAAGAAAAGACACAAGTCAGGTGCAAAGCAAAATTCGAAAACAAAGGAAAAACATAACTCTGCATATACAGCCAAAGACCGAGGAAGATTTTATGTTAAAAGAGTAACTATTGAGGTCTTCCCAACTAAGGTAAACAAGTATTGGCAAATCCAATAAGTTGGGGTTGTGCCACCAGCCTTTTGGCAATTCTTATTTTTTCATGGGTTTTGCAAAACTTTATCACTCAGGAAACTGCCAGATGTTGATCAATCTAGAAAAATAAAATCGTCAAAAGGCAACAATCTTTTTTTGATCAAAAAGCACACCTTACGTTAGCCCTGGCACTAAAAGTAACTCCTTTGTGTGGTGATGTGCTCCTTGTGAAAGGGCAGCATATAGTTCATAGTGAACTCAGCCAATGGCTAAAGTGGGCTTACACGTTGTGCCTTGATGCATGCTCGGGGGATGGTGGGGGGATGTGAATGGCACAATCACAGATTAATGGATGATATGCAGCTTAAAACCCCTATAAGTAACTCTGTAATGCACATAATTTTAGTTTTTAGGTTAACATATACTGTAATAAGCTCATCATTCTGCCTCTTGCCTTTGACAAAAAAAGAGAGAAAGAGAGAAAAAGAAACAAAAAGAGAAAGAAAAAAATAAAGAAAAAAATAAAGAAACAAGGAAAGTAGGGGAGGAAGGAAGGATGGAAGGAAGGAAGGAAGGAAGGAGAAAGAAAGAAGGAAGAAAAGAAAGAGGAAGAATAAAGAAAGAAAGTGAAAAGCGTGAATGAAAGAAAGAAGGCAAGAGAGAAAGAAAGCAATAAGGAAGGAAAGAAAGAAATATGGAAGGAAAGAAAGCTAGAAAAAGGTGTTACAAGTGCTGCAATAAAGGTAGATTGTTTCTCCCTGGGCAAAGTTTATTAAAAACCATTGGTGAAACTGAATCCAGAATAAAAGTGTTCTGAAGAATTGTGTTGCCTAATATTTCACATTGTATAATATTAAAGCTTTTGGTTTACGAATTGCATGCACAGTAAAAAGAGGAGAAGTTAATACAGAACAGTTTCAAATAAAGGCAATGTATTATTCTGTGAAATGCAAGCAGTCAGATAAACAAATAACTGTCCAAAATAAATTTACAACATCATTGTCAGGAGACAGGAACTGATCAAATTGGAATGCGCCAAGTGGTCACATCTGGTGGAAAGCATCCTTCTATTACATCAGGGGCCTCACTAAAGTAATTATAAAGGGAAAACAAAAACACTGGCACTGAAGGGAACTATCTTGTATGTGGATGTGCTCATTGTGAAAGAGCAAAATGCTGTCACTCAAAATTAAGTTGACCAATGGTTTGGGTAGGCTGACTAAAAATTTGTGTATGCTGTATGCTGTAGTGGGCGAAAGCAAAATGTGAATGACACAACCAAAGGATGGAGAGTGGTGGCTGAAAGCCCCTTTAAGTAAGTATATTATACATATAATTTTAGTAAAATCAAAAGGTCTTTGCTAATGCCAGACCTAAAAAAGGGCAAAGTGAATGGTGGAGGACAGAAGTGGAAACAGATACAGGTTACAAATAAGGGAAATCACTGGTTTCTTTCCCCGTAAATTGCATATACAAATATATAGAATTTCAAAATAATTTCCAGTGCATGAGATGGATTTGTAAATTAAGGAAAATAAATGTCATTATGAAGTTTTGTCAGATGTACATTTTGCACTATTCACGAGAGGCATCAAAGACCATAAGCCCTGTATTTACACACTACACTGCCTGTTAACATACATTTTACGCTTAAAATGCTTCATCTCCTTTCTCTTTCATAACTTTTCCTTTTCTCTAGTCAGTCCTTCTCCAATCTTCTATCACCACGCTCTCATCCCTATACCCTCCACCACACTCACCACTTTTGTAACTTCTGTTTGCCAATGCCAGCCTTAGACAACTGCCACTCATTGCAGTACTCAAGCTTTGCAGTTTCTCCTGTTTCTCCATCCAATCCCAATTCACATTTTGAATAATGCAATAGGTATTCTTGAATCTTTAAGACCAGCCTCAACATGACCTATACATTGGCCATTTTTAAGGTTCCTGCTATGTATATTATCTATGATTTGTATGATGCTCAACTGTCCTTTATTTTGTAGGCCTAGCATACAGTATACCAAAAACAACACATCAAAGAATAATGGTATTTTTATTAATGCAGTTTTGCATAGCACATACAGTTTTGAGGGCACCATAACGCTTTTCTTAAATTCATTGCATCACATGCATAGGGTACAAACATAAAATAATGCTATAACAAGTTCTCAAAATGTGTTGTGAGTGACATATGTAAAAAAAGAATGCAAATAGTAAATGTAAACATGTTCACGTACAATTAATAACAATAGTAGATATGTGCTTACATATAATGTAAAACTATGTGGAAAAGATAGAAAGAATAGCGGGTATGTACAAAATATAAATGGAGTACATTTTCACAAAATTCATAGAGATCTGTCCCTTTCTTCTTGAAGACAGCAAATAGATTGTTTCTGTTTAGTTCTAATCCATCGATGCATTGTACTCCTCTTCAGACAATGCTCCCAGAGTGCCATATTGACATATTTGATCATAAAAATTGAATGATCCCTTGTCCTATTGGAAAGCATTGGGCAGATCCGATATCCTAGAGATGCAAACACGACAAGTTGGTCGTAGAAGGTTACACTCAGGTCACCAAATGCCCTTGACAGTCTCTATTGAGGAGCTACAGGCCCTATGTCTAAGTGCATATGATTCTCTTACAAACAATCACTACTGTCACATCTATTACTTTAGTAGATGATCTGAACAATTACTTACAGGTATCTAGAGCTACATTCCAAAACATCCTAAGGTGCACAGACCATAGACACAGCAAGAGGTCTCCTGATACAGAGAATATCAGTGTGAATCTCAGACCTGTCAACTTAAAAATTAACTTCATTTTACTGTGTGAGGGGCTTGAAGTAGCCAAGATTGGAGTTGGGGGGACTGTCCATTACCACCTCACCGAAACTCAAGGGGGCAGGTCCAAGGAGATGGGGGGGGCGTTTGGAGCACAGCGCTGCCCAAACAGACCCCTGGACCCAATAAATTAAAGAGGATTGTGAGGCTGTCGCCCAAGTTCTGGGGAAGTCGTAAAACCCAGGGGCGGCTGGTGTTAATGGGCAAAATGGGCGTTGCCCTGCCACCATTAGGGGAGAGGCATGAAAAGAATTACAAAACACCAAGCAGCTGAAACAAATTCACTGCTTGGTTGCTGCTCTCATGTGTCTAATACGGCAGCTGTGAGGAACTTTGCAGAGGTGCGGTCTTTTTGCGCATGCCTGCTGGGCGAGGTATTCTTCGACCAGCAGGCACAATCTACAGCAGTAGTGAAATCACTGCAGAGGGCGTGCCGACTTTCAATGCCGTAAATAAGGGTTCTTTTTGGGCGCTTTCCCAATGACCCCGGGAGGAGTTCACAGAACTCCATAATTTTCAGTGGCAGGGGGAGTGTCAGGCAGATAGGAAGACCGAGGGAGTGGGTGGCGACAGTGAAACACTCATCACAAGAGGGGCCGGGCTTAGGAAGGGTGAAGAAGGCTGCCAGAGGGAGTGGGAGAGACGATGAGTCATACCTTTCCTGCTCCGTCGTCCGTCCTGACCTTACTGGAAGTGGAACGCAGCAGTAGCTTTCAAAGTAAGTTGTACCTCGTAAAATCCTAAATGGTGAAAATTAAAATGTGGTGCAGTGCTTGTGCTCGGCTGCCAAAGGAAATCCGATCACTCGGAAATAAAAATCAGTGGAGAATCAAACTGGAGTAAAATGCAAAAACATTTTCTTTGATTTGAGTTGCAAACAGGGCCGGACTGGCTACCGGGCAATTTGGAATGCTGCTGAGCTGGGGGCTGACTTTGTTCATGGAGACCTGCGTGTGCTAAACGAAATTCGTTTTGCTTTAATTATTTCGAATCACACGCAGGTATCCATGAACGAAATCAGCCCCCACCGCAGTGAAATCAGCCCCCAGCTCGGCAGCATTCCAAACTGCTCGGTAGTCAGTCCGGCCCTGGTTGCAAACAGCCAAGATGCTTGAATACGAAATTGTGTGCGCGATTGTATTAAAAAATAAGCTGTGACTTGCGGGGTCTGCAGCTGCGCAATTGAAGCCACAGAGCGGTACAAAAGGTGGTGGTGGTGATGGACGGAGCATCTGAACCAATCAAACACTCACCCCCAGTCAACTGATCTGGGTTTAATCCATCTCCGTTCTTTAGCCCACTCTGCCACCCCAGTTCAGACATGGCCATATGCAAATCAGTCTGACCCTGTGCCTCATGGGAACAGTCCAGCCCGAACTGCCAAGCCATGCCTTCCCTGGACCGGAAACAAGCTTCCTGGGACAGGTTTCTGGCATTTCAGCCGTATTCAGCCAGGTTTGCTTGAATCCAGTGGCAAAGTGAGCAAGGGACTCACGTCTGAGCATACCCTGCCAACTTATGGCGAACAGAGTGGTACAAAAGGGGGTGGTAATATCACCACCCCCTTTTGTACCGCTGGATTGGGAGAGTTGACCTAAGGACAGCGACTCTGGGATGCCTCACGGCTGGGTAGCTTGGCCTACCTAAGGGGGGAGGGGGTAGCAAATGGAGACGGCCCTCTCAGCCCAGCCCCAGCCGGATGGCAGGGCACAACAAAGACGGACAAGGTAGCGAGTCGGCCTAACCCTGGGAGAGAAGCTATCCCCTCCCCGCGCAAAAGGGGCGCAAAACATCCAACCTACGCAAAGAAACGGCCCTGAAGGGCCCAAAAAACAATACCAAAGAACTGTGTGATGGCGTAACATGCAAAATGCAAAATACATACATGTTTTCTTGTATTCCTAATAAACTGCGGCCAACAAATGACCACAAAAAGAGACGAGTGTGTAGTTGGCCTTTCATGCGGGAGATGGGATACCGGAAAGGAAAGAGGGTGTTGCATGTCATGGGAGTGGGGCAGAGTGCGAGGGTTATTGACACTTTTAGCTCAATGGCTTTACCATTATCGTCTCTCTCTTTGCACCCTGATATAACTGAGTTGGGCCCCTTTCCTGCGTAGTGACGCCACCACTTCACCCTGATATCGCAGAGCTGCTCTCACTGTGTTGTCCACCTGTCTTTGCACGCTGATGCTTCAGATCCAATCCTTCTTTGAAACCTATTTGTGCTCAGGCCCCTGTGATGTAGAGTGCACCGTGTTTCTTGTGTTGGTGCCAATGCATGTTCCGTTCCCTGATATCACACATCTGCCTCTTTTCTTGGCACCTGTCCCTGCTCTGCGGCCTCCCTGTAGAGCATGCCGGGCAGTGGTCACGTATTTCAGTTATATTTGGGATTCTGTGCAAGTGGGTGTGATGTGGTACACAGTCTTTAAAATAATGATACGGCTTAGGTAAACAAAATTCAGTGCTCGCCCACTACTTAAGAGTCATCCCAAATTTTTCGCCGCCCCATTTTTTATTGTCACCAGCCGCCACTAGTAAAACCCCGATGGACATCGGCTGTGACTCAAACACAGTGAGCTTGAAAAATTCTCTTTATAGGGGTGTCCAGCTCATTGTGTACACACTATGTGATATCAGCTCTTCACCCGGAAACCATGTTACGAGAGCTGAGATTGTGAGACACACAGGGTGTTGTGTGAATTGGTATGTCTTGAAGCTACTCATGCGATCAGGAAAACATTTTATTGTGTATATTTTCAATTTTGTATAGTACAATAGAAAGTGTGATTATGGAATCACTATTGAAGAAATCCCACACCATCTGTCACTAATACAGCACAGTTGATATGGAAGAGGTGGGCCTACATGGACAATTCACAAAATCACAAGCTTTACGGCCACCAAACGTTTTTCTCAAAATCTACAAAAGTTTTTTTTTTTTAAACTGGAAATGTATTTCCAACTCACAAAATAACGCTTGCAACTCATTCGGAATAGAAATTAGCATTGAAAGGGATGTCCCCTTCCTATTTGTGAATCACAACGCAATGGATCAGTGGCTTGAGACCACAACTCCAGTTGGAAAGTATTGATCAATTACTCATACCCCACTTGGAATGGTAACTGATTCACAAAGGAAGAGCTGTCCCCTCTGCTTTGGGAATCATGGCAGCTGTCTCAGGGAAAGCAGCCAGTGGACTGAGGATCCACTGCTTGCCCCACTGCTCCCATTCCTTCGAGCAAATTTTCAAGAAGTCAGTGCTGCTTTTAAAAATAATGGGGCATATTATCAAGGGGGTTTATCTCCGCTTTTTTGGCTTTAAAAGCCAAGAAAGCGGAGATAAAATTATCTCTCTATTACCTAGCTGTCGCTAACACCAGTTAGCAACAGCTAGTAGGAGATAGCGACCATCTTGGGCCCCGCTTTGCATGTCAGTGAAATGTATCACAAATGACATGCAAAGTGGGCGTGCCAAGATGTTAGCGACTGGAAACAGTCCCTAACATCGCTATCTCCTATTACCAACTTTTGGAGATATTCGCACTAAGCGCGAATATCTCCAAAAGCTAACACCTGCCCCTGAGCAGTTCTTAGCCATGTTATCCAATGGTAGGTGGATAACATGACTAAGAGCATTAGTTCGGTAATGCATGAATATCACTGACTTTTCAGCGATATTCATGCATTTCGGCCGATTTTTATCGCTTAGGAGATAAACCTTGATAATAGCAAGGTTCCTAAGCGATAAAAATCGCCGCAGCTCGGCGATAAAAATATTGATGCTAAGCCAACATAGCGATAATCATCGCTAGTTGTTGGTAATATGCCCCAATGTTCACTTGAAAGGAATGCGAACGGAGGGATAGACGTCTGCTGCGCCTCACTGTTCCTCATTTGTGCTTTCATATTCTCAAAGGTCCTAAAATGCCTCTTTCCTCATTAATATTCAGGAAACAGCAATTGTTGCCACCCCCTGTGAATTCACATTTTGTAATGGGAATAATTATTACATCAGTTGCATCACAAAATAAAGCAATGTTCACATTTGAACATCCTGCTTTGTGAATAAGGCTTGCCACATCAAGCTGTAGATTTGCTTAAGGGCATTTTTACAAAGTTCAATATACTTCTTGGAATCTAGCATAAATCTTGTCATATGTTTTGCCATCAGTGGAAGTACTAACTCCTAGATGTAAGTATTATATGCCTTCTAACTATACTCACATGTAAATGTATCACTGTACTTAGCTGCAAGTCCACACTTTTTCGCAATTCACCATTACGATACATAATATTAAATACATTATACTCTTTCAACTTCAATTTTTGTATACATATAAAACCCACCATATTCCTCGCTAACCCCCTCCATTTTAGTAGGAAGTATTCACCATTTTCAAGTCTCTCCACCTTGTATCTCCTACATTTACAGCAAAATCGTAAGATTATGTGTGAAGAGATTACTGCCACTTTGGCATTGAATTCTCAGGAATGTCATGCATTAAAATGCTTATGCATCCCAGAGGTTTCATAGCTGTACTTTTTGACTGTCCTGCGGTTGAAGGTTTTTTTGCACAACTTGCAAGTCACCCTCAGGACAGAGACTTTGGTCTCTCCTTCTCTGATGCAGAAGAAGTACCACTCGATAGACCCACTTTGGTGGCCTCCTTCCTCTTCTCCTGTTCTTGTTCCTCACTCCCTGAAGCTCTTGTCCCAGGGTGGCCGCCAAAAGATGAAAAAGACAAAATGCTAGAGCTAAACACCACACAGCTAAATCAGTATACAGTTGGAAAAGAGGAAGGACCCAATCAGAAAAGCTTTTACTGTGAGTCATTAGTCAAGCAGTACTTTGTAAAGTAACACTGGATCACCAAAGATAAAACAGGATGCGATAAACAAGGAAAAGTATTCAAACAACTTCAAATTATCACCATTATTGGAAGCTGTCACAAAACCTCAAAGGTCTTACTTCAAAAACAAAGGACCCATCCTAATAAACTCAACTTGTGCAAAAACATCCGGGGCCTGCAGTACTTTTTCAGTATTGCAGTCAGCCGTGGCTGCTGCAGGTAAGAGCGATGGGGCAGGCTGTGTGTTGATTTTGAGAGACGACCACAAAAGAAAATCAAATAATTAATTTCTCTTGTGGTCGTCGCTCGAAATCCCCCCCAGCCGTCCCTACCACCCCACCGCCCACCGCTCCTATATGCAGCGGCCGAGGCTGGTGGCCGGGATGGCTCGCAGTTGGGGGGGCAGGTGTAGGTGGTTGCAGGGGGTCAAGATTGCGGGAGGGAGTGAACACAACAAAAAAAATAATAACTTGCCTTGCCGCTGGGTCCCGCGTCTCGGCTCCTGCTCTCCTGCCTCCGACTTCAGGAACAAGAAGCAGGCAACCAGGCTCCCCCCAGGCCAATCACAATGCTGCGATGCAGCAATGTGATTGGTCTGTCCGCCGTGACACGGCGCTCAGCCAGGGACTGGAGGGATGGGCATGTTCTCCATGCAGGCTGTAATGCAGCCTGCATGGAGAACGGTGAAAGTGCGCATGACTGGTTTGGGCAGCCCGAGAGGGCCGACCAAACAGTCATTGCGCACTTAAGAGTTGGTAAACCACTCCTCCTGTGCCCTGTTCTAAGAGCAGAGCAGCCCTGCCCACCCTCAAAACATAAAATTATAATAACTGAAAGTTGTTATCATTTTATGTTTTTGGGTCTCACACTGCTTGAAAGAAGTGGGCGACGCTCCTCCGCCATAGCGGAGGAACCACCACTGCTTGCAATACATTGGAATAGGAAGCAAAACCTCAACACAATTCCGATGACACTCTACTAATGGGTCGGTCCAGCATGAGCCCCAAGGAACCAATGGGAGGTAAAAAAAAAAAAAAAAAAATTAAAGCAGAAGACTGATTTGCTACAAGATAAACAATGTTTAAAAATATGCCCACAGCAAAAAAACTATCAGAAACACATTTCCTGACTGGTTTTGTCAGAGACAATCTGAATCCATAATGCCACCTACAGACTCTGGGAACAGCCTGGTATCGATCACTGCAACCAGTATGTCTACTGCTACTGCTGACTCCCAATAAGACAACATAATTGTGGTTACAACTTTCACTGCACCACGTAGCACTATGCTTGAAAAAGTGGTGTGACAGTTTTCAGCGTACCACCAGGGAACAAAGAAAATGCCTAGAGTGTCATCTGTGCCATCTGCAAACAAGAGCTGCACAGGGTAGACTCTGAGCAGTTCTCATGTGGGACCCTTTGATCTCTATGCATCCTAAAAACATTAGGCAGGCTAAGTACCAGTTGAAACATGCAGCAACAGAACATGATGTCTACACTGCTCCTGTGGACATCTTTGGACAGCAACAGAAACAAGAGGACAAAAACATGCAATATTTTGCAACAAACAGCAAGGTGCCACCAGCCTGTGACTTCGGTCTAGATCACTAAAGAAGTTTTTAGGAAAGTGCTTAAGCTCAAACCCTATCTTCCCCTGGATGACTTTAAATCGGCAGTGCAAGCACTTGTCATTTCCAGACTTGAATATGGCAATGCGACTCTTTGCGGTCTACCTAAAATCAGCTTAGCACCCATCAGAGCATCTCTAAATGCTGCAACTAGACTTATCACGGGCTCTAAGAAGACCAACAACATCTCTCCGGACCTCAAATCGCTCAATTGGCTTCCTTTTGAAGCCAGGATACAACTTAAGATCGCTTGTTTGACCCATAGAGCATTACACTTCAACACCCCTATCTACCTGACAAACAAACTGGAACTTTCGGGGGCTCAAGATCCACAAGGAGTACTGGCACTCTGCTGCTCAAGCCCATGAAATTTAAGAAGCTTAAAATGTACAAACGTTCATTCTCTGGCATCGCCCTGAGAATCTGGAACCCCCTCCCAGTGGATACAAGACTAATTCCCTCTTCTCTTGCCTTCAAAAGGGAAGTCAAAAAGCTACTTTTGAACAAACTGCTCTAATGATCTATGTGCTGAACTGAACTTGCTGCTGGGCTCATATTGCCTCCAATCAATTGTTTATTTTAACTTTATGTCTGATTGGCTCTTTATGTACATTGCCCTCCTTTTTCGTTATCAGCCTCCTGCTTCCTTTCCCGTCCAATCTCTGCGTGCCCCGGTTGTGTATCGTCTAACTGTTTCCATGATTTCTCTCTCCTACCTATTCTCCTTTGTCTACCTATACCCATGTAAAGCACTCTGATACCCTCCGGGGTCATGGTAGCGCAATGCAAAACTTTAAATAAATACATGTAAAAAATGGCCATAGTATTCCTTCCACCAAATGTATACATGCGGACCAGCTCAGCTAACATTCCTTGCACTTACAGAAACCTCCATCATGGTGTTCCTGTAAATGCATTGAAAGTGTGACAACCGGCTCCTTTTCTTTTTGTTTATATTTTCAAAAGGAAAATCTCAAAGTGAGAATCCCAATGACATCGTGGATGTGAGGTGGGGAGTCAGGGTAGGTGCCACATTCTCTAAGGGTTCTTTCACTCTGGCAGATTCCAACTCAGTGTTGGAGTAAATGTGTTCGTTGAGTAAATGTGTTGTCAGGAGCATGTTAAAATTGGTGAATTGAGAGCTCTCAAAGACAATGTTCTGTGAAACCTTCTCACACTGCTAACCAGGACTGCATATTAGTATTATCCAATAAACTTTGTAAAACCAAAATAAATACATAGGTCCTTTTGTATCCCCTTCCAGTGCTATCTTCCAAACATAGACAGCAGATTACATTTCTAACATCCCCCTTCAATGTCTCCTATTCATACTGTAGCTTATGCAAGCTCTCGTTCTGACCATTAATCCAAATATCTTACATCGCCATCTGATTCATGTTATTAACACCCACCATAAGTTTGAGCTTCTCATGTTTCTTTCTAGGACTTACTAAATTTACAGTTCTCCAAACTCCGCTTCTCACACTGCCCAAAATGCAAGTACCTAAGTGTCCTCCATATGCAGTCTTCCAAACTACCCAATGTTACAGTTTGTCCATGCCATTAACTTAATTGAGGAACTCTCAACATGTGTGTCTAAATGGAGGAAGGAAAATAGAGGACTTTACGTTAAGGTGTCGATGTAGACGCAAAGTGTATACAAAAAAGAACTATCCGTGATGTAAAATACACCAGGATTGTACCTTCTTCCTTCCAACCTTGATAAGGATAACTCGATTAGGGCACGTGTTCCATTCTCTATATTGTTGTAATGCATCACAGTTGAAATGATTGAGCACGATTATACATTTCTTTGAGCTTGTTTTAGTTAGAGTGTGTTTGTTTATAGTATGTATCCAGTGTTTTAATTTTGTCCACTGGGCATTTAGTGATCAAGGCATTTGCTAAAATATTTTTTAAAAAGCAGATTTTCCTTCCATACGATGGTTATTAACATGTGTCGCTTCTAGTTCATTTTAATATGCATTAGGACAACTTATTTTTGGTTACTGCTGGTTTCTGGCCGTTTTGAAGGAGAGTTGTTGGGAAACAAGTGAGCCTTGATTTCATTTCTAATGTTTAGCAGGCTGGAATGATGAGGAAACAAGCTTAATGCATACAATATTTGTTTATAGACGGATTTTTATTTATTTATCTCTGTTACGTTTTCATTTACTTTATTTTTCTCTCAGATGTCATTCGTTGCGCCTCAATGGCTGGCAATTTCAACTTAAATACATATTTATCCTTTTATGACAGATTAGAGGGCTTTCTGGGGAATAATACTTTTATTCAAAATGCTAATATTTGTATCATTAACCCCTTCGATGCGGATGACAAAGCCAGCTCGTCATGCGCGTTACCTGCGCTACGGGGATGACGAGCTGGCTTTGTCACAAACCGCGCGATTTTGAAATTTCAGCACACAGCGGGAAAACCCGCGTGCGCGCATGCGGTTAAAGGGATAAACAGTGTTTTTCTTTTAGTAAAGTATTTTAAGAAAGACCAACGCATTAGTAGAAATACGGCAAACGGTATCACCTGATATCTGGTAGGAAAAGAATGACAACACTCTATGTAAGACTATTCCAGCTATGTATGCTTACTGTTAGTAATGACCACAGAGAGGAGAGACCACTCACAATGGATATAAAGCATTCAAGCCAAAACTGACTTCTACAAGATGGTTTACCCTGGATCACCATTTTTAGAATCCTGCAACAAGCCCATCAGAAGATCACTCTGATTAGTATAACAGCACAGTGGTGTCGAAAGGATGGGGGGGGCAGGGTGCTGGTCTACCCCGAACGGCATGAGTTTTGAGTGTGGCAGCCCCCCTTACCTGCTACCATCAGGGGTAGGGAAACGAACACAGGAATCGCCGCCCCCGCTCTTGAACCACGACCAAGGGGCAGCAAAAGCAGGGACCACCATGGGCGCAAAAGGTCTAGCTACACCACTGCCAGCAGACAATCTCTACTATAACCGTGACTGTTACAGGGGATATACAGAGAAAATGCATTGAAAAGCCCCAGACTTGCAGGTAACGCAGGGCAAAACATATGTTGGCTCAGTTCGAATAAATATTGACAAGCATAACATATATAAACCTTTGTAATCAGAATCGAGAAGACGCCCTCAATGAGAATTAAAAAAGAATGATGGACACAAACTGCAACCAAAAATCCTTTACTTCAATGAAAGTCTATAAAATTGATTATATACTTTGAAATGTGTATTGGTATCATTGAAGATTGATGAAACTAAGAATAATTGGGACAAACACACTCTTCGAGAAGTTTTTTTCTTTAACTTATATCGAAAATGCACAGTACTCAACTGAGCTTCTAATGTACGTTGGAATTGTCAAAACGATATTGCTGAAATGAGGGAGTAGTACAGCGTGCTGGCTTGATCTACGTTTTATTGCTCTTTTAACTAGTTTCGTTTTTAATTGGTCTAAATGCTAATTTTCATTGGTTGTAAATAAATCAATGGGGCCGTGAATATTACATTATTTATGATCTATTAACTTGTTTTTAAAGTTAAATTGATGTCAGCTAAAGTCACTCTAAACATGATGGGACATCAAGGAAAATTATGATTTGAGGACTAATATTACATTTGTACCACTGTCAGATAACATGTTGGAATATTTGCCAAAGGGACCCTGGGATAAACTTTACACATAGAACAGCTCACTTGATCTAAGAATATTTATTTATTAAGAAGAAGTATGAAATAATCATCCCAACAGATTCATAAATAAGTAGTAAGCTTAATGTACTTAAATGTATATGTGACATCAGGAACTTTACTTGCTCAGCAAAAATTAGCACAGTTCTATCAGTCTTTAATTTCTAGGTACTGTAATTGTTCATAAAATAGGCTCCTAAAAATGGAAGAGGTAGACAAGTCATTGAAATGAGTCTTAGGGAGAAGCTGAGGAATAATTGGCCTGGTAGGTCAGTTTATCTCTCTCGTAAGTACCGCCAGTTCTTACACTTAACAATTAAGAAGGCAGTAAACACTTAAGCCACTCCCCACAACTACTGAGAATATAGAAAATGTGCACAATGCTGTTAGGGAGATCTAATAGTCCAAAGTCCACACTATGGGGCATATTTACAATGAATTGATCGAGCAAGGCGTTAGCCTTCTTGGCTTAATACTGCGCTCCACCATGTCTGAAATGCAGGGCTGCGCCTTATGTACAACAATAATGCTCAGTCCTGTGTTTCACCCTGCGCTGGTGCTAAATTTAGCTGCCTAGCGCCAACGCAGGCAGAATGCAGCACACTGACAAGTTGCAACTTGTCATTTTTTTAAAGTGATTTTTTATGTGCAGAAAGGGACAACATCAAATTTGCTTTTTCAAAAAAGTCGAGCACTCTGGGGGGGATACTATCGTAACAAGTCTTTAATCAGCAAAAAAACAAACTAAACAGATGAGTTTCGGAAATTCCTTCATCAGTGTTTACTATGATCACTGCGATGAAGCTTTTTAAATTCATTCACGTCATCCATGTAGAAACATAGAGGACGGTGTGTAAACCTGTCACCTTGCATGTTTCATGGCGGCCATCTTAACACAGTATTTTTGTTGAATCCATATGCTGGCTTTCATGATTACAAGCAGCTAACATAGCTGTCAGTCCCTCCAGTGGAGGGCAGAGGTGTGAGAAACAATAGTCCTAAAATGACAATTGTTTAGCTGCGCTAGGATAAATAAGACCCACTAGAGGGACGAAGTTGGGACACAAGATAAATATTATTGTGGGACATATGAATTGGCAATATAACCACATATTACAAATACCATAAGGCGTAGCGGTGAGTGTAGGAATTGACATGCACTAGGTCACTTCCTGTTTTACAACCACATTTTTTATTTTTCACTTTATTTAACAAACACAAACAAACACTTTGACAAAGATAATCTCGTAGGCAAGCGGCGTGGGCTGCGAAACGCGCCGAGCAGTGTTGCTGGACATGCTCTTATGGAAATAAAATAACAGAGAGCACGTTTGGAGTATTGGTCGTCTTTGGTGGAAGGAGCTGGGAGTGCGCTGGAATTTTTGCGTGCGTGCGTGCAAAAAAACGGATTCATATATATATATACATGAGGATACATCCCTTTATACTCCGGATCGACTGACTGAGGGATTGCGTTTTGCCGGCTACCTTTCAGAGCGGTAAGCCTGCTTTTTGATTACGCGACCCTAAAGTACTTTCGCATTTTGTTTAAGGCGGTTAAGCGAGAGCCGGCAGTTGCTTGAGAGCGGGGGTGTGAGTTGGGCTCTGGGACCAGACACCACTCAAACTGCACCACTGAACTATGTTCAATATGTCCGAACGACGGGACGCAGCTACTGACATCTTCAAGAATAAAAACCCGGATGTCTCTAAGCCACCACCAACTAATACTACGGCAATTCCTAGCGCTCTAACTTCTCAATTTCACAAATTGGAAAAACTATATGAACGCGAACTCCGAAAGTGGTGGGAGGGTACCTCACTGCAGGGCTATATCGAGGTACAGAGGGTTCCTCGAGGACTGAGAATTTTCACTGTCCCTGCTTATGAGAACCCAGACCCCCTCCTGCTAGAAACCTGGGCTGCTCATATAGCCAACTCATGCAAGGGCATGTTGGAGATTTTAATCCAATTTGCATGGAGTGATCGCGACAAAACTGTTAAGGAAATTGAGGAATTGGAAAGCTTAATTTCACAGAACACCAATAAGGAGGAACAAGATCTCCTCAGAGCAAATATGAAGAAGAGACTCCAGAAATATGAGACTAAAATCAAACTAAGAAAACAAGAAAAATTTGACCGTGACGAACGGGACTATGCTATGGGAAGAGTGCTGACATTTTCAAAGAAATACGATCAACCCCGAAAGGAAGTTGCCAGGAAAGATCAAATGCCAAATGTGACCGGAGAAACCAGAGTGGAAACATCGGACTCTGATGTCACTGCCAGTGAATTATCTGGGGATGAAACATCAGGCATGGCAACTGCTCCTGATCCTTTGTCAAAGAAGAACCCTTTTCAACAGGAGTTCAAGGTCATCCGAGAAAGCTGGCTAAGAGACGGCAAGAACAAACCCCCAGAAGTGGGAGACAAACCCGACGAGGGGGTTGGAAAGGGAAGAGGCAGAGGCAATGCCCAAACCAAATCCACCACAAGGGTGACCAGGAGCCAGAGAAGGGGAAGGTGGTAGGCACCTCGGAACAACTTACCATTGTAAATTTATCAGAGAGACACTTAACATCAGCGGAAGAGTCTGTTCTAAAGTTAGGACTGACATTTTGTCCAAACAAAAACATGGAGTATACGCAGACACGTATTGATCTGTTCAAATTCGTCAGGAAGGTCAAGTTGCATAAGTTTCATAAAACTAAACCTACAGCTCAAGAAGTCAAGCATTTGAGGCAAAGTAAAAGGGATACGGACCTTTTGACCGTGAATGATCTCACTGCCTGTGAAGTCCTACATAATTTAAGGAAAGAGTGCAACATGGAAAATGAGACAACAGGTAATACACTCACTCAAAGACTGGCTAATGTCGACATTGATCAGACCGCACCTAAGAGTGATTTCAAGTTGGCTTCTAAATTTGTTCCGCAGACTGCGGTGGATTCAATTGATATTTTTTCCGATGCGGTCATCAGGGATCTGATGGCCATGAGAACTACGCAAGGGAATCGGAGAACACAATTCAACACCACCAAAGAACAACAATCAGCCATTAAGACCATCATGGATGATAAGACTATTGTGTGTAAACCCTCCGATAAGGGAGGCAACATTGTCATTATGTCCAGGCCTAAATATGTGGCTGAGGCCATGCGTCAATTGCAGGATGCTTCCTGCTATGCCGTAATAAAGAAACCAGATTACCTATCCAGCATTAATGCTCTTCATGTTTTACTCAAGAAATGGCTTGACAAACAGATGCTTGATCTGGAGGAATGTCTTTTTCTTAAGACTACTAACCCCACTTTACCTTGTTTTTATCACCTACCTAAGGTCCACAAGGACATCAATGACCCCCCTGGGAGACCCATAATCTCCTCTATGGGAGGATTGACGGAGAACCTCTCCAAATTCCTAGACCACCATCTGTTCAGCTTTGTGTTGTCTTTGAGATCGTATATCAGAGATACCACAGACTTCATAGAAAAAGTGGAACTTTTGGACTGGCAACCATCTTACATACTGATTACCCTGGACATCACGAGTTTATATACTTGTATAGACCATGCCCAGGGCCTCCACGCAGTGGAGTACTTCCTCAATAAGAGAGAGCTTAAATATGCAATGCATAATAAGATGTTACTAGAACTAATTGCATTTTGCTTGCATAACAATATTTTTCTCTTTCAGGATACTATGTACCGACAGTTGTCTGGCACGGCCATGGGCTCCTGCTTCGCCCCCAGCTACGCGAATTTATTCGTGGGCTGGTGGGAGGAGCAGGTAGCCTGGGCCCCCAGGCTTTCCACCTGGTACACCAAGGTTGTGCTATGGAGCAGGTATATTGATGACCTGTTCCTAGTGTGGAATGGATCGATTGAGGAAGCAAACCAGTATATTCAAATTCTCAATGATAATGAATTTCATTTGAGATTCACTGGTGAAATAAACAGGGAAAAGGTCAATTACTTGGACCTGGAACTGAGCATTAATGAAGGGCACATTTGCACTAATTTGTACCGCAAACCTACTGCTGGTAACAGCGTGTTACACGCGTCCAGCAGTCATCCTCGTAAATTGATTAACAACATTCCATGCGGGGAATTTTTGCGGCTTAAGCGCAATGGTAGCCAAAATGAGTGTTTTGAGAAAGCAGCCATGGAGTGTGTGGAGAGATTTGTGATGAGAGGATACAGTCCCCATCTTCTCAGAGAGACTCTGAATAAGGTTAGAACTATACCTCGCTCTAGTCTTTTTGCCAAAAAAACAGCTTCTACCACAGAAGGAAAATTCCGCATGATTACTTCTTATTCTGCGGATTCTTACAAATTGCGATCAGTCCTGTCAAAACATTGGCATGTTTTGAAATCAGATCTAATTATTGGTTCTGATATCCCCAACGTACCATTAATTACATACAGGAAGGCAAGATCACTACGTGATCAAGTAGTCCACAGCTACTTACGACCGATTGACAAGCGACAGGGCACATTAAAGGATGCCAAAGGCTTCTTTCCTTGTGGTAAATGCAAGGCCTGTCTATCAAGCAAAAGAACATTGAGCTATGAGGTCCCTGGCTGCATTGGAGGGAAGAAGATCAGCAAATGTATGTCTTGCCATTCCGACCATGCAGTCTACTGTCTTGTATGCCCCTGCATGTTGAAATATGTAGGTAGCACCATAAATCCTGTTAAGTTGAGGGTATTGGAACACATGCGGGCCATAGCAAATAAGGATTTTACATACCCTGTGGCCCGCCACTTTTCCATCAGACACAATAGTGACAGGAACCTTCTAAGGTATTTCTGTTTGGATCGAGTCGAAGAAAATCCAAGAGGGGGCAATAGATTGCTCGCATTAAGGAGACTCGAGTCCTGTTACATTATAGACTTAGAGACCAGAGCGCCCAAGGGATTGAACATGGGAGAAGAACTGGCCTCTCATTTGGGTTGAAAAATGGGTTATAGTACATTGAATCTGTAACAATGATGAAATCATGTTTTTGAAATGAATTGTATTCTTGTATTTTAGTGGTGGTGACTTGGGATTGAAGGTGCTATTTTCACTGACATCTGTCATGTACATTGCTGCATTCTCTGTTGCACCTTTAGTGTGGCAGTCCTAAGGGGCTGCCATTGCCGATCCACGGCGAGATTTGCCTGATGTGTCTATGTCTAATTTATGACTTGATTCAGAGGCTGAAGTTTTGTTAACAGTCATCTTAGTCACATATGTTGGATATGAGATGGTTTCCGGATTTTAAAGCGATTTGAGTGATAACTAAGATGACGATTGTGCCGATACACGGCTTAATTGATGGTGTAATTTACTCTCCAGCAATGTTTTGCAATCATTGTATTTGTGCATTTAAAGATGGCGCCTAACGAAGCGCTTGGTTTGGTCCTTCGTTTATGTCTACTATAATGACAAACATAGATAAGGGTGCAGCGTTTCGTTTTTCAGATGTAAATACTGACGAGGGGAGTTCTCTCCCGAAACGCGTATATTCTGAATAAATCTACCCCCTGCTAAAGTGACTGCCGTGCTTGCGAGTGCTATTTCCTGAGAAACCCGGCTGGGTCTGTTTTGGGATTTGGAGCTGTCATGTTAACCGCGGACACCATCGCGGTCTGAAGCACCCGCTTTCAGAGTGACTCGTTTTTCTTGGTGTGAAAGGGAGCGTTCATATATATATATATATATATATTTATATTTATATCTCCAAGGCACCCCACCCGCAGCTGGCATTTCCTTTGTTGAGAAATGGAGCACGGACCTCGAAGTAAGTGCTTAAGGTTTTCCTTATTCCACAAGGTACATGGCAGCCATAACACCATGTGCCTATATCTATATATAGATATAGATATATACATAGATATATATTCACTAGAAAAAAACAGAGGTTTCAGAAACGTTATACTTCGTAATTACATTAAAAAAAAACTTTGATAGTCACTAAAAAAAAACACAGGTTTCAGGAACATTATAGTTAGGCTGACATTTCACTCATACAAAACCAGAGAAATTCTGCTGTTATAGTTAGCTGAGCTAACTATAACTCGTGCCCCCGCAATGCACTGCTGATGATGTCACATATTACATCAGTCATGACATGGTCAATGACTTCACAGATGACATTGATGACATCTCAATTGACATCACTGATGACATCATCCACTTAATATGTGACGTTACTCCTCACACCCTATTATAATCTTTCATACACCCACTCTAAAATACAGACTACCATTCTCGAAACCATAGTCACACCATTACCAGTAAGTACATACCCACTTACTGATTCATAGGTCTACACACACATCCATTCACTCACCCATACAGTCACTCATACAAGCAGTCACTCACCAATACAGCCACTGATATATGCACTCAATTACCCATGTAGACACTCACACACCATCACTCACCCATAGAGTTATTCACACGCTTAGTCAATAACCTAAAGAGCCAATCACACTACTATTTACTCACCTATATAGTTATAAACACACCACCTCACTTATTCATAAAGATAATACATACTTACTCTCTTATACAATCACAAACACAAGCCCACACGCATCCATACAGCCACTCTCACAATCACTCACTCTCACATACAGTCATTTATATACACCAAAACTCATATGTACTGCCTTTCACATATGTAGTTACTCACACATACACCAATGATACATCCATTCACTCACCAACACAGCCATACGCACACTCACTCACCCATACAGCTATTCACAGATGCATCATTGAACCCATACACCCAGTGAATCACCCACTCACACATCCAGGCAGGGAGTCACACATTTAATTCCTACACACTAAATACCACATACTCTCTTTCCACATAATTTCACTGCACAACATGCCACATTTCACTGCACACAACGTACATCCACTCCACTCCAAAAAACATTACATCGCCAATAGCTCAAACTCTCACAAATTCTAGACCTATTGCATTGCAAATGATTCTTTAACTAGTAGTCACATTTGCAGAGTTGTGTAAAAAGGGGGCTGGGCCTCCGACCAGCGCTCAGGAATACCACTGATTAGGACTTAAAGGAAGCACCAGGAGGGCTTCTTGGCCTTCAGGAGTAAAGTTGTCTTTGTACCCCAACCAGCAGTGTGCCAGGAGGTGCGTTTGCAGAGTGGTGGACAAAGGGGGGCCTGGCCTCCGAAGACCACTTAGCACTCCTCCTGTGTGGGACTTACTGGAGGTAACAGATGGGGTAGTTGGCCCCCAAGGAAATCCTTGGAGGCCAACTAACCCTCCTTTTACCTCCAGTATTTTTCACACAGCAGGATTGCGAAGTTCTGACAACAGGCCATGCCCCCTTTGCACACCGCTCTGCAAACGCACTTCTGACTCGCTCTTGGTTGGGGAATAAAGTCCCCTTTGATGCTGGGGGTCCTTAGGGACCAGCTAGCATACCTGTTACCTCCAGTAAGCCCACACAGAGGGATTTTTGAGATTGGCCACAGGCCCCACACCCTTTCTCCACCTCTCCGCAAAGACACCTCCTGGTTTGCTGTAGGTTTGGGGGATGAAGTCCCTTTGCTTCTTGAGGGTCCCTGGGAGCCAACTAGCCCTCCTGTTACCTCCAGTAAGCCGCACACAGCTCGATTGCAGAGATGCGGTCAGAGGACCCGCCCCCTTTTTACACCACTCTGCAAATGCACCTCCTGGTGCACAGCTGCTTGGGTAATGAAGTCCACTTTTGTCCTGAAGTTCCTCAGAACAGAAGAGCACCTCATCTCCCTACCAGCCGTGCACCAAGAGGTGCGTTTGCAGAGCGTTGTAAAAAGGGGTGTGGCCTTGGACCACCTCTCATTAATCCCACCGTGTGGGACTTAATGGAGCTACCTGGAGGGCTAGTTGGCCCCTAAGGACCCTTACCAGTGAAGGGGATTTCATCCTCCAACCCAGAGTGCGTCAGGAGACGCATTTGAGCGTCTTGCAGGGAGGGGTTGGAGCCTCCAGCGAGTTGCCGGTTTCTTTTTTTAGGAAGTAGGGCTTAGTGGCCCCCCTTCCCTTTACACTTTTGGGCCACAGGGACCTCATCCCCCAGGGCCTGAGCAATTTTTAAAAAGAATAAAATGAAATGGGAGGGTGCACACGGCCCCCCTTCCGGGCATTTTCGGCCCCAGGGACCTCATCCCCAGGGGCATGGCCACAACGTTGGGGACCACAGGGGGAGCCTCAATGCCCCTGCAGTTCCTGCCGGCTCTCCGCCTGCGGGAGCCGGCATTGCTTTTGGGTAAAGGGAGATGCTGACATGCAGCCTCCCTTGGCCAAAAGCTATTCTGCTTCGCTTCATGGAAGCGACAGCAGTTTTCCTGCTCCCGCTTCCATGAAGCGTAGCAGAAGTTTGCTATGCAACAGTTGCTGGGTCATGCCTTTTAAATAAAAAAAAAGCCCCGGGGTGGTAGTGGTGTGCCTCATTTCCCCAGATTTATTGAATATCGCCTTGAGGAGGTGGCGGTCCCTGGGGCAGATGTTAATGCTCAAAAACTTTAAATATCTAGGGACGTGGAGCCTCTACAGATCCCGACAGATGACAAGCTGAGATTTCATTGACTGCTACCACCTCAACCAGGAAGTGATGGCAGCCATTTTAGGACTAGGGTCTCAGTCCTGAGTCATAAAATAAGTTTTTAAAAACACGGGTGCAGAATAGGGATACTCTGACCTCTGAGGACTGGCGGGGGTGTCCCAAAGGGACCCGTATGGGGCCAGAAACTTATTTTTTTTAACTTTGTTGCAAATTCATGGATTATATGTCAATCTGCGGCAAAAAAAAAAAACATGGTCGGCCAGGGTCCAGGTGGAGAATGATATTTATTTTTGGGGGGGAGGGGCGCAGGCAGCCTCCCTACTTGGGCCATTTTCGGCCCCAGGGACCCCATCCTCCAGGTCTTGATATATTTGTGAAGGGGAGGGCGCACTCGGGCCTCTTCCCTGTCTGCTTTCGGCCCCAAGGACTCCATACCTCGAGTCTGTTGTAAGTTTTTAGAGGAGGTGGTTCTCAGCTCCCTCCCCAAGCCGCTTGCAGCTCCAGGACCCCATCACATGGGGCGATGTGTTTTTTAGAGAATGGGTCCCCCTCCTTGAGTCATTAATGGCCCCGGGGACGCCATCCCCTGGGGCCGGCTCACATGGAGAGCCCATCCTGGGACACAGTGGTTTTCCTGCCAGTACAGGCAGAGAAACCTGTGTTTTCTCCCGCTTGACAGGAGCATTTTCAAAACTCCTGCCATGTAGAAGCAAACACAAAGTCTGCTTCCATCCAGCGGGAGCTTTGAAAATGCTCCCACTGGCTGGAAGCTGATTTTTTTATCTGTGTCCCTGCCTACACTGATGCAGGCAGTGAGACATATCAAAATATTGCTCCCGCCCGAAGTCACCAGCATTAGCAGCAGCTCCCTCTGAGAGGGTGCAATGCAGGTTCCCTCTGCATGTGGGGAGCCAGCTGGGTATTGTGGGTGCCCCAGTGGGCACCAGGGCACCCACCTTTATTGATATGGACCCCCGGGGGATGGGGTCCCTGAAGCTGATAAAGGTTCAGGGAGGGGGGGCTGCACCCCTTTTATTTTAAAGAGTGGTCCTGGGGAATGGGTTCTCCAAGGCCTAACAAGGCTGGGGGGGTGGGCTGTGCTGCCCCTTCCCCTTTATTTTAAGGAGTGGCCCTTGGGGATGGGGGCCCAAGAAGCTATACAGACTCAGGGAAGTGGGCTGTGTGGCGCCCTCCTATTTCTGTAAGTTTTGGCCCCAAGGTTGGCTCCTACCCTTTAGAAAAAAATGCCTTTGTGGTTGGGGTCCCCAAGGTATGGCCTTGTGGCCAAACGCCTGCCGCGCGCAGCCGAAGGCAAAGGGTTGGCTGCCTGCGGGGTGTTGACGACAAGGCATGGGGTTGGTTGCCTGCAGGGTTGGCCACAGGGCCTAGTCGTAGGTCAGGCCCTAAAGTCAACCACCCACCATGTACAACTGAAGGCCCTGCACATTGTGAGGTTAGCTGCCTTCACGTGGGGCAGCCACAGGGCCTTGTTGCAGGCCCGGCCTTGTGGCCAACCCCCCACTGCTCACAGCCAAAGACTGTGCCCCGCCTGAAGTTGGATGTATGTGAGGGATAGCTGCAGGACCTGGCCTCAGGACATATAGTACAGGACAGGAGATGGACATGTATAGATGTTAGAATATCAGACGTTAAAACTACATTCCATGGCATAGGCATGCTTTGTAAAACCCAGTGTGATATATTAAATGAATTGTAAACATCAACGTCTTGTAATGTTCGTGGTGTAAAGCTCTGCCGGGTAAACCCAGTTTTGTAACTTCTGATATTTGTTTCAGAAGTGAGCAAAACATGTTCATTCCAGTTATGCAGATTTCTAAACTAGAAACCATACTTGAGTATGAGAGAAGAACCGGAGCTCAGACTCTTTACTGTAACAGGAGTATAGTGTGTTTTGCTTGACCCGAATATGGCTATTGCTTTGTGTAACACTGATATACCTCACCCTTACAAAACACACAGTATCATTATTACTAAGGTCATAGGGAACAATCTTTGCATTCACTTTTGAAATCAATAGCTTTACTTACCTGATGGAAGGGAAGAGGACGTTTTTGCAAAATTAAATGAGTTTACAACCCTGAAATGAAACTGACCTGAGCGGGTCTACGACAAATAATCCATTTCAGGTTCCCCGCCATTCCCTTCGGTGTGTTTAGATGGGAGGCATAAAATGTACCTCAGACAAAAGAATAAAGAGGAAGGGATGGAGGGATTATTGCATCTCGTGTGGCTGTTGCAGTGCAGAATGAAATAAAATTGCTGTTTCCATGACTACCGGGGTAGACTGCTTTTCAATTTTACAATGTTATTGTGTTATGAGGAAACCTGAGTAAATATACTAAAGAGGCAAACAGAGCAAGCATTATTTCTGTGATTTTGTGTTTGACAGTGAAGTTTAGTGCTGTAAATATGTGACAGTGCTGCAAACCAAATAGCTCGTCTAGAAATCAAAGTGTATGTCACAATGTTTACAAATCCTCCAGCCTTGTTACCTGTCATGTTGTGGCTGCCATGGGTTTCAATATAGAATTGGCGTTGTTAGCTATCTGTTATAAAAACTGATACTGTAAATGATGTAATTCGAGTACAGTCCCGTTCTTGCACTTCTAGATCGAAATTTGTAGAACGATAAACAAGAGGCAAAATCCAGAATGCAGAGTGAAAACCCTGAAGTGGATAAACTACTCACGCATAGATCTGGGAAACTTGAGAGCTCCACCCTTATCACAGGCAAAACACGTGCATAGCCACTGACCTCAATTAAGGGCAGCTAGAGGTAGAATCAGCTAATCCTGCTCCTGGATTGCTTTCTGCCCCACTGACAGTGCTGACTCTGCCACTTATCTCAGTGATTATAAGCAGTGCTGGAATGTGAGCTTTCAAAGTGGTGGAATGTAATACTTCACCCGAATTCCCAAAAGCAAGAGAAGCAAGCAAGCTTGACCTCTACTGAATTTGGGTGGGGCTAGGTTAGTGGGGGTTCCTCTTCCCAACAAACCTCTGAAAAAATGATATCAAATAGTACATTGTAAAGCACATAAATTCACTAAACAGCCAGAAGCTCTGAAAACACATTCATTAACCATGCAAGTAATTTTCAAGAAACAGTATCAACCTGGCTCAATGTCATGAACCTTGACAGTTTCAAATAACAACTTTCACTGAAGACAAGCCACGTTGATTCATCCCAGACACCAGCTTCACCCTATTAGAACACATTGTCAAAAACACAAAGATAGATTGGTACAAGACTCTCTCATCTAGAGAAAGCGTTATTGTTTCTTCTGGAAAGCAAATTCAGAAAGCTGTTCAAGTGCTCATACTCTTGTCTCTACATGGTTCATGGGCTTCCTGACTCCACACTTGCATCTTCCAGAGGCTTACAAAGTATGATCAAATCTCCCCCATCCTGATGGAACTCCATTGGCTCTCCTTGTCAGACCACATCATCTTTAAAACCAGCTGCATTATTTACAAAGCCATCAAGGACAGTACTCCTGCTTATTTTGCAGACAAGCTCACCATCTTTGTTGGTCTCGGAACACCTGCAGTCATGACAGCATCCGACTGTAGACGAAGAAGTGTAAAAAAGAAAAAAAAGGCAGTAGAACTTTTCCATCTAGGCGCCCAAGATCTGGAACAACATCCCCTTATTCACCCAGACTGCCCCTAAGCTGCTCCAATTTAGGAAACAGTTAAAGACTCGCCTCTTTAAAGAACACTACATTACAATGAAATATTAGCCTGCAAACCAGCTACCTCTTCCATCACTCATTGACTTTATACTGGCCTTTGATCCTGTAAAGCACTCTGCTGATATTTGACTAGATTCTAGCCTAGAAATACCACATTCCTACAAATATACATACATTTAAGACCAACAATAACACCCAAGTCCCCCTAACAGAATCCCCTAGTTCATCACGTCATGCTCATTAGAAGGGGACATAAACCTGGATTCCCCATTCAGTGTACAACTGTTGTTTGCTTTGCTTATGACCCATTTGTTGTTTACCCACTGCATGTGACTCTTCCGACACTAGAACTCAACTAAAGAGATTCGCTGTGCTCCCCAGCGCAACGGTCACAGGATACTTCACAATTCTCTAAGCTCACAACATCTCATATACCACATTCTCCACAGGTAACCATGAGACCTCCCTGGGCTTAGAGCGTCCTTAATTACCCCCGAAATAGCCCATTGGTTCTGAGGTTGTACAGTGCCACAAGTTTATAATTGGTTGCCATTTTTGCAGATACTTATTTGTTATCCACAAAAATTATAGTGCCTCAATTGTAGCATCAATGCAGTTGAGAATTCCTGTGGCTCAATAACACCATCTTTGTAGTAGTCATCATACCCCCAACACTACCCTTTTAGTAGATATCCTATTGACAACTATTATATCATCACTTTCTACTCCGAAATTGAAAGTGTCCTCTAATATCAAGGGCTTGCTTTCTACGTGGTTGCTCTGTGTGGCCTGATGGCACCAACAACTGGACACGGGGTCTGTTCTTTTTATCTCTTGAAGCAGGTGGTAGGCCATCCTTAACTGTCACCACCATAACCAGACTTATCTTGGTCCACCAACTACAAGTGACTCAACCGTCTCCAAGAAATGTTGCATGCCATGTGCCCTGAAAGCCATATGAAAATGAATCTCAACCATAACCCTCTAAATGTGGTCATTTATGAACCATTCACTGCTAAGCAGTTAGAAGGTATTAACATTTGTGAACAAAATGACTGGTGTGTCTCAAACAAGTTAATAATGCATTTTGTGTCTGTGGTCAATTTAACTGGCAAATACATTCTACCATTAGATTCCAGGGCATTGTTTCGAAAGCCCCAAAAATCTGGATATGACTAAGTGAACGTTTGAAGTTCGGCCAATCTAGAAATAGTGGAATTATGCATAACAAGAATATATGATGTAGGTTGACAAAGTTATAGGGCAAGAAAAGGCAAATTATGAGACATTTTACAACGCATTCTGTGACATTATTATCTCACACTTTTGTCACTTTAACGTACCTTGAAACAGTAGGAGTACTAGAGCGATTCAAATACATGTTTTTTTAAAATGAAATAAGAGTACACACATTCATTAGATCCTTTTGAAAATGTTATTAACTAACAACTAGTGATATTGTGTAATCTCGAAACAGAGGACAATCATTTTACCAGCTAAGTCCCTACCAACTAGAACAGCAAAATAGTTTCTATAAAACATACAATGCCGGGGCGTGGCTTACGCGCCGGCGAGTAATGGCGCTGCCTCCGTGAGCTCCGTGACGACGCGGGATTTGAAGTTATTTTCCCGATACTTTCTGCAACTGCGGAGACCAGCAAGCGGCATCCCTGCACGGCGGAACATGGTCCCCGTGTGATGCGAGATGCGGCGGCCCTCCTAATTGCCGCTTTCTACCAGTTTTGCCGCTCAACATCTCTCGGCTGTTGTGGAACGTGAGCGGCCGCCATTTTGTGCCGCCGAGCTCGCGTTCCGTTTTTCTTTTCACCTTTGCCGCATTAGCAGCCTGTTTCCTCTCCTGCTACGCCATATGGACATATGTTGCTCAGGTATGCTGTAGGGCACGTCTAGTATGCTCCGACTCTATCTTCATGACTTTTGGCGCCGCAGCTCTCTTCATGTCCTCTCATTATATTACTACTGATTAGCGGCGGCCATTTTGTGGTGTTTCTTACGCACATCCCTCTCATCTACTTTTAACCCTCTGTGGAGTACCAATTGATCTAATTTCCTATGGACGCATTGCTGTTGCTCTACTACAATACTCCTGGATGGTTTTCTGCATGCGTATTGCTTTGATTTTTGCTCCATTTCGTCGCACGTCATGTGCATTTGAGTTGATGCTTCTCCATTGCTCCTTAGTACCTCTTCTGTGACCTCTTCCTTCCAGTGCCTCTGCTAGCTATATATTTAGGGTCTCAACTTGTTGGCTATTGCGGTGTGACTTTCATTCCTGCGGTCCTCCTAGTTTGCCCCTCTGTTGATATTATGTCGCAGACCGCGGGTCATACGAGATCGTCTGTCAATGGAACTACACCGAAACGCCTCAAGAATGACCCTCCTTCTCCAATTCGTTCCTCTCAGAACCCTGTGCTGGACTCCATCTTAGAAGAGGTACGTGGCTTACAACCATTTATGGTGGCAACTAATGAGAAGCTCAAGCAGATAGAAGAGCGTTGGGTCGTTATGGAGAACAAGGTTTTACAACTCGAACAACGCATCAGTGACGTCCAGGATGTTTCTACCAAAATTCCTATTCTTGAAAAGGAGATACAGCAGTTAAAACTTCATACAGAGGACCTTGAAAATCGTAACAGAAGGAATAACCTTCGTATTTATGGTGTTCCGGAGTCCCTTGAGGGGGCCGACATGTTGTCCTTCGTCCGCAAATTCCTCTATGAACTTTTGGATCTCCAACCAGAATCTACTCCTCTAAATATACAGCGTGCTCACCGCTTGGGCCGGCCCACGTCAAACCCGACCAAACCTAGAGGCATTATCCTGCTTTTTCTTGAATTCACCGAATTGATGACTGTTCTTAAAGCTGCGAGACTAAAACGTCGCCTCCTCTGGTCGGGCCATACCATTTTTCTTGCCCAGGACTTATCAAACGCCACGAATGCTCGTCGCAAGGAGTTCCTCAATCTACGACCACATATGAGGGACTTGCACATTCAATATGGAATCCTACATCCTTGTCTCTGCAAAATAACTCACAACGGTCGTTCCCGTACATTTGATGATCCTCTGAAGCTTCGAGAATATCTCCGGAATGTTTCTGCTTCATCTTCCACTATGGACACCAATGACTGAAAATAATTCTTATCTCTTTCCTGCATTCACTTATCTTATGTCCTGACGACTGTTGTGGCCTTGTCCTGGTCTCTCTCATGTAATTCTTTCCTACGACTTCTCTTCTTTTTGTTTATCTCCTATCTATATTCCCGCGTCTTCCCTCGCTCTGTGGGGTTGGCGCCTTCGCCGGCGTCTCCATGCTCCTAATGTCTAGATCTTCTCTGTTCTCTCAGATCTGGTTTCATTGCCTTGATCTGTTTGTTATCTTTCTCCATCTCTTTCTTCCTTCTCTCTTTTCTCTTTTCACAGGCCATGCATGTTTTCCCCATGTTCATTTAGGTTCAGTGGTCTTCTTTGTGTGCCTATCTTCCTTTCTTCTTATTACCTACCGTACTTTTCATTGCTCCCCTTCTTCTTTCCTTTTGCTTGATATGCTCAATCGTCTAATATTTCCCTGTTTTTACCCGATGTTCCTTGCTTTTTGCCTTAATCAGTATTTGGTTCTACTTTCTAACATGTTTGTCTCCACTGTCTCCCCTTGTAGTTGTTCACCCGCAGTGTATTGGACCCAGATGTTATCCTTATACCTTGTCTTCCATCATGTGTAATTTTGTGACGTGGAATGTTCGTGGTCTTGGACACCCTGTTAAACGTCAAAAGGTACTGTCCCACTTATCTAAGTTAAATGCTCAGATTGCTTTCCTCCAAGAGACTCATTGTACAGATGTTGAATCATTGAAACTTAAGAGGGCTTGGGTGGGTCAAGTTGTATTCTCTCCTGCTGTTGATAAAAAAGGTGGTGTTGCTATACTATTTCGTAAGGGTTTGGATGTTCAAATTCTCTCATCTCAATCGGATGATGGGGGTCGCTGGGTTGTGTCAAAAGTGGTGTTACAAAACAAAACGATGGTCCTCTTAAATATTTATGGGCCTGTCCGACCGGATCCTAAGTTTTGGTCTGACATCAAAGTCCTCATTTCCTCCATTGACTGCCCTAACATTATCATAGCTGGCGACCTTAACCAATGGTTAGATCCCTTTTCAGATAGACTGTCTTCCTCCAAATTCCAGCCTGATAAGACACATAAATCCTTTCAATCAGCCATTGCCTCCCGTCCCCTTTTTGATGTCTGGAAAACATGCAATCCGAATTCGCTTGAATATACCTTTTACTCAAATGTTCACCACACCAGGTCCAGAATTGACTATATTCTTGTCAGCAAATCCCTTCTCCCTGCAATTCAGAAATCCGAAATTGGTTCTATTTTTTTGTCGGACCATGCACCTGTATATGCCACTTTTGACCTGGCCCAAACCTCCTCCTCTTTTAATCGTTGGAAATTTAATACTTTCCTTCTCTCAGATTCTGTCTTTATGTCTAAAGTTAAAGATTTTATCTCTGAATACTTTTCCCTCAATTTACCTACTGACACGTCAGTCTCGAATAATTGGGATGCCTTTAAAGCTGCCTTACATGGTTTCACAATTTCGTATGTTTCTAAAAAGAAAAAACTCAACCGCGCTAAATATATCGCCCAACTCTCTAACATCAAGGCCCTAGAACACTCTTACTTTTCTTCCAAGAATCCTGACGCTCTCCTCCAACTTATCAAAGCCAAATCTGACCTCAATCAACTTGCCACGGTTGAAGCTTGTAACACCCTTTTGAAGATTAAATCTAAATTTCATGGAGGGCAGAATAAAGCTGGAAAAATGCTAGCAAATTATCTCAAAATTAAATCTGAACGGAAATCAATTGGCCCCATTCTCAATGAAGCAACTAACACCCTGGTTTCTTCTGATGAGGATATTGCACAAGTATTCCATAATTACTATAAACTCCTATATACTGATGATACGCTTCCTGATGATGATGACCTCTCCCGTTTCTTCAAAGACCTACCACCTCCCCCATCTCTCCCTACCGAATTCCAGCAACTAGAGACTGAAATTACTCCCCAGGAAATTCTCAAGGCAATTACATCCCTAAAGAAAGCAAAAGCCCCTGGTCCAGATGGTCTCCCAATTGAGTTTTATTCCACCATGCACACTATTTTTGTTCCTCATCTGTTACAACTTTTCAACTCCTTTATCGCTAATGCCAAAGCCTCTGGATCCTTTTTGGATGCCCTAATAATCATAATCCCCAAGCCTGACAAAGACCACTCCTTGTGTAAAAACTTCCGTCCCATCTCCCTCATTAATTACGATTGTAAAATTTTTGCCAAAATTCTAGCTGCCCGCCTTGACTCCCTTATCCCTCTCCTAATCAGCACTGATCAAGTCGGGTTTGTGAAAGGTAGACTTGCTGCTGACAATGCTCGTGTTTTTGCAAATATTATTTCACATAGTAAACGTTTTAAAGCCCCCCTAGCTGCCTTGTCCCTGGATGCTGAGAAAGCGTTTGACCGTATTAATTGGAATTTCATGTTCAAATCATTACAATGGTTTGGGTTTGGCCCCTCATTCATTTCCTTAGTTAAACTACTCTATTCTGCTCCTCGTGCAAGTGTTTTTGTTAATAATCAATTTTCAAAATTTTTTGCCTTAACCAGAGGAACGAGACAAGGCTGCCCCCTTTCCCCTTTACTTTTTATTCTTTGCCTTGAACCCTTTCTCATTAAAATCCGTTCTAACCCTCTCATTAATGGGTTCAAATTGTCGTCATTTGAGACAAAAATTTCGGCTTATGCCGATGATGTCCTGGTTTACATGGCTAATCCTGTTTCCTCCCTTCCTCCTTTTTTGGAAGAAGTCCGCTTATACTCCTCTGTTTCTGGATATAAGCTTAATCTCTCTAAAACGGAGGTCCTACCCTTAAACTCATCCTGTTACCAACATATGTTTGCATCAACTGATTTCGCCTGGTGTCCCTCCAAGATCAAATACTTGGGTATTTGGTTCTCCTCTACTTTAGGTGACACACTTAAACTGACCTTTACCTCCCTTACTAAAAAAATTCAGTCTCTTCTTCAATTATGGTCTCCCCTTTTTCTTTCATGGTGGGGTCGTTTAGACACCATTAAAATGATGATTTCCCCACATATTTTGTACACTGTCTCCACGCTTCCTGTGAAAATCCCTAAATTATATTTCAACCGGTTGAACTCCATCTGCTCTAAATTTTTGTGGAATAATAAAAGACCTCGTATTGCTCTTCATAAACTTATACGCCCGAAATCTGAAGGTGGGGTTTGCTTTCCTGACTTTCAGTCATACCACTCTGCCTTTTTAATAAAACAAGCTTTTTCATTGGCTTTCAATTTCACTGATACCCCTCTGCCCAGATGGATTGCACTTGAACGGTCCTTGTTAAAAGATTTTACTTTCCAACAATCTCTTTTTATGTCACATTGTTCATTTTTGGCTACTCACCCTGTACTGAAATACTCACATACTCTACTGCACACTGTATTCTCGAAAGACTCCTCCCCCTTACAATGTTTTCTTTCTTCTAGTGTATGGTATAACAAATATCTTAAGTATAAGGGTAAATCTTTTTATTTCAAGCATTGGAAAGAAAAGGATATTATGTTTGTATACCAATTCTTCTCTGCTTCCTCCATTATTTCATTTTCTGTAATGCAAACCATGTTTGATTTACCTGTACATTTTCGCACGGAATATGACATTATTACTTCTGCCATTTTATCTCATTTGTCTACCCTTCCTCCTTTTGATTCCCTTCCTTCCCTTACTCCTACCACTCCTTTATATCCTTTGTTCCCTCAACAAATCCCTAAAGCTGCTCTAATTTATAAACTGTTATTAGATAATGTTGGTCTTAGACCTAAAACCATTATTGAAAATGTTTGGGAAACTGATTTATCTTTCTCGTTATCTGTTGATGTTTGGGATCGTTTATGGTGTAAGTTGTTTAAGACTTCGATTTCAGCTCGTATTACTCAATCCCTTTTTTTTTCTATACCATAGAGCTCTTATTACCCCTGTAAGCATAACAAAATTCTCCCCTTCATCCTCCCCCCTTTGCTGGTCATGCTCATCTCATCCTGGCACGCTCAAACACCTCTTGTTTGACTGTCCCTCTGTTCTTACTTTTTGGAGCTCAGTTTGGGGTTATTGCATGCGTATTTTTCATTTTTCTGAACCATTCTCAACACTGCACGTTTTTCTAGGTTCCTTATCAGATGTTTTAGATTTACATTCCTATAATGCTAAATTATTTGATCTTTTCATTGCAACTGCTTTCAAAGTAGTTTTGTCATGTTGGAAGGATAATACTAAATTGTCAGTGCATACATGGTGGAATTTCATATGTGATGAGCACAGAATTGCAATTGCTTCTTCTTCTTCTGTCCATTTAAAAATTAAGTCTGACCTTACCTGGCTGCCTTTTGCTACCTTCTTATCCGCTTATCCCCCTCCCTAACCATCCCTCCTTCTCTCTCTCTCCCCCTCTTTTTTCTTCTCTTTTCTTCTCTTTCTCTTTTTCTTCCACTTTCTTCCTTTTCATGATTTCTCCGAACCACTTTTTCCTCTCCATTTATCTCCAATTGTTCTCTCATATTGGTTCAGATTTTTGTCATGCTGTTATCTTATGATGTACTTTTTTTCTCTTAAACAAAATAAAACTTTACTAAACTGAAAAAAAAAACATACAATGCCACACTCCTCAGATGTGATTTCTCATTCTGGTTATTCCAGTTAGGAATTAGAACCAGTTTTCTAATTTATATTTATTCTGTTCCACCACACTATGGGGCACGTTTACTAAGCTTTCACGCAACACAGGGCAGTAAAAGAAGTTGCTGAGCTGTGCTGCTTTGAGGTAAAGGGAGAAAGCAGAAATGCTCATATTTACAAAGATATGGAGCTTTTCTGCTCGCTCCTTGCACTGGCACACTGTGTGCAGCCTAGTGCCAAAGCAAGCACTCTTGCACTATATTGCAAGAGTGCCTGTGTTACAGGCAGGATTGTTTTTGTGCAGGAAGGGATAACCCCCTGCGCAAAAACAATCGAGAGGCATTTTTCTCTTTCTATGTGTGGTACAAAATGCAGCATAGTGGAAAGAGGAAACAAGGAGGAGAAATAAAGATATTTCTTCCCACTGGGGAAGGTGTTGCATTTTGATGCAGTCCCATGTTCTCTAGCTTTAGTGGATCTGGGAATGTGTCAACCTCCATGGGTGGATGCATGGGAACACCCATGCTCCACCCATGGAATGCCTCCCAGCTTGAAATGTAACATAACACAGCGCAAGTTGCTGCTTTGTGTTACATTTCTTTAGAAGCCAGCAAGATGGCGCTAACTGCCCCTTGCGTGGCTTTGTGAATATTACTAAAGGCATTGCGCTGTGCTTTCAAAGCCTTGTGCTAACCAAGGACAGAACAACAGTTGGATAAATCTGGGTGTATGTGCCTCTCGAAGTACCTTTTTCCATCATGAAACAACCCAGTACAACCGTGCAGCACATTAGATTAGTATAATGTATGTGTGCTGCAAACAGGTGCATGGAATTCAGGGATTCAGATCATAAAAAAGAAGTACAATATTTGTGATTTTTTTTTGTATTTGAGTGCCTTCTTGAAATAACTGCTGTACTGAGGAGTAAATGTGTCTGTGGTGTAACTAAAATGTTCATGAATGGTGAAACAAAGAGATTTTGTAACACAGAAGAATGAATTAGTTCCACCATTTTAATTATGTTTAAATATGAAGAATTGCTTGATTTCGCAGGCAGAGTCCATCCGCTGTCCAAACAATGGATTTATTAATACTGTCTGGGCAAACACTTGATCTCATTAGTACCCGTTTAGCATCTCAAAAGAGCAACCAACTGGGAAGGATGGAGTTTTTAAACTTTTCAGAACGATCGGCACAACGCTCAATATGCTAATTAAGCTCACCTTAAAGCACCACTACCCACCAAGGAGAATAAAGCTTTTTTAATACAAACCCACATTTGAACTTACTAAAGATTATAATTCATATTGCATTGGGGACTTCATGTCCCATCAGGCTGTTGAACAACCTGCACTGCGCAGACGCCCACTGGGGGCGGTCATACTAAATGAATAAAAGCGGAAATGACAATGCGTGCTTCAAATGTGAAGTTTGCTGCCCATGAAGAAGGGGTTGTTACCCAGAAACGCGTTGGCAAGAAAACTATGAGGTGGCACAGGCAGGCATGCTGCATTTCACACGGAGCGCTGTAGAGGGACCTCCCGTTGCACAGAGAACTTTGGGAAACAAAATACTACACAGCGGCTCGGCGATGGGGAGGAGCACCATTGCCAGTTGAAAGAGAATTGCAAAACCAACTGGGAAGGCTGGAGTTTTGGAACTTTTTTGAACGATCGGCACAACGCTCAATATGCTAAATAAGCTTGCCTTAATGCACCTCTACCTACCAAGGAGAAAAAAACTTTTTAATACAAACCCACAATTGAACTTCCTAAAGATTATAAATCATATCGCATGGTTACTTCAAGTCCCATCAGGCAATTGAACAACCTGCACTGTGCAGAAGCCCACTGGGGGCGTTCATACTAAATGAACATAGTCGGTAATGACAATGCGTGCTTCAAATGTGAAGTTTGCTGCCCATGAAGAAGGGGTTGTTACCCAGAAACGCGTCGGCAAGAAAACTGTGAGGTGGCACAGGAAGGCATGCTGCATTTCACACGGAGCGCTGTAGAGTGACCTCCCGTTTCACAGAGCACTTTGGGAAACATTATATATATATTACCTACTGGCGATAGCCAGTAGGTATATATAGTTAGGATTGATTTCCATAGGGAAATCGCAACATTCTATTGGGAATAACTTTGGCGCCGGTTGAGGAATCTTCCTGAAATTTTCCTTAACTTTGCCTCGCGGCGCTCCGCTCCTTCCCTGAAAGTTTGGGGGGGATTCGTCAAGCGGGGGCCGAGATAAAAGGGGGGTCCCAAAACGTGTTTTCCCCATGTTAATTTCCTTAGGGCAGTTGGACTCACTTTTAGCCCGAACGGCTGAATGGTTTTCCACCAAACTTGGCAAAATTGTAGGGACTGGTAGCCCAATGTGCCTTTGCTATGTCTCAAGATATGTGCTCCAGTGGTTTTTACGAAAATTAACTTTGAAAAAATATATATTGGGCTACATTGGGCTATATATGTTAGAGCCCAAATGTAGCCCAATGTAGCCCAATGTAGCCCAAAGATGGCCACCAGAGACAAAAAAAAACAAATGTAGCCCAAATATCAGCCAGAAGTAGCCCAACTATAGCCCAATGACAGAATGTCCCAGAGTGTTCTAAAGAACAACTAGAGCGCTAACAGTCTTACTTATGACAAAAGTATGGCACACCTGAAGTCATCTTGATTGGAATAAAGTGTTAACACTTAAAACATTTAATTTGCAAAGGAACAACATGAGGGGGTTCATTTTGCCATAGAAATTATGATTAGTGCTGAAGAAAGACAAATTAGGGCACATTTTGAGTGACTTCTCAAATCCTCTTATATTTCATTAAAAAAATTCTGATATGCAGTCTCCCAAGATGGCCACCAGAGACAAAAGAGCCCAAATGTAGCCCAAATATCAGCCAGATGTAGCCCAACTATAGCCCAATGACAGAATGTCCCAGAGTGTTCTAAAGAACAACTAGAACGATAACAGTCTTACTTATGACAAAAGTATGGCACACCTGAAGTCATCTTGATTGGAATAAAGTGGTAACACTTAATACATTTAATTTGAACAGGAACAAAATGAGGGGTTTTATTTTGCCATAAAAATGTTATATATATATATATTCACTGAAAAAAACCATAGGTTACACACCAGTTATAGTTAGGAATTAGCATTTAAAAAACCTTTGAAATTCACTGAAAAAACCATAGGTTTCCCACCAGTTATAGTTAGCTGGAAATTTTACTCGCATAAAACCATTGAAATTCCCACGTTATAGTTAGTTGGACTCACTATAACTTTCACGTCTGCAATGCACTGCTGATGACGTCACATATTACATCACTCATGCATATATTTAAATATTTAAACATTACTCGCTAATATATGTATTCACTAAGATACACTTAATAAGCCAGTTAACCAATCAATTTTTTTTTTTAAAACACTGAAAAAACCATAGGTTTCAGGCCTTATATAGTTAGGAATTAGCATTTAAAAAACATTTGAAATTCACTGAAAAAACCATAGGTTTCAGGCCTTATATAGTTAGGAATCAGCATTTAAAAAACCTTTGAAATTCACTGAAAAAACCATAGGTTTCAGGCCTTATATAGTTAGGAATTAGCATTTAAAAAAACCTTTGAAATTCACTGAAAAAACCATAGGTTTCAGGAGTTATATAGTTAGGAATTAGTTTTTAAAAAACCTTTGAAATTCACTCAAAAAACTATAAGTTTTAGTGGTGTTATAGTTAGCTGGACATTTTACTCATACAAGACCAATTAAATTGCTCCTATTACTAGCTGTACTAACTATATTTCGCGCACCCGCAATCCACTGCTGATGATGTCACATATTAGATCATTCATGACATGGTCAGTGACATCACTGATGACATCTCAAATGACATCACTGATGACATCATCCACGTGACAATCACATACACCTTTTCATTCACTATTACAATTTTTCATCACTGTTTGTAAAATACAGAGTATCATATTTAAATCCATTGTCACAGCAATACAAGTATCTAAAAATCCACTCAGTGATTCATAGATGTATACACACATCTAATCACTTACCTATGGATTCACTCATACATGCTGTCAATGAACAATAGAACACTATCAAAAATACTTATACATCTATATCGACATTAAACAACAGCACGCATCCTATTCACATATGAAGTCATCCTACTCACTTATGCAAACAATGGTTCCTTCCTGATTGCTGACCCTGCTGGGAGTTGTGTTCGCCTACCTGTTTTGCCGGCCCCTTCGCCACATCACGCCTCGCGGCCCCCGCTTCGCGGGAGCCGCTCGCAGGCGTAGGACACTGGTGGAGACTTGCTGTTTCTTGTGCTGGCAACGTCCAAAGGAGCACCAACGCGGCCAGAACACCCGCCGAATCATTGACCCAGGCAAGAGGCGGGACTGCGAGGACCAGCCTGCTGAGCGGCGCTCATCGGCCGCAGCTGGTCCTCTTCCCGCCCCCTCCACTGGATAAAAGCAGAGTGGAGTGTTACTACCCTGGGTTCCTTCCTGATTGCTGACCCTGCTGGGAGTTGTGTTCGCCTACCTGTTTTGCCGGCCCCTTCGCCACATCACGCCTCGCGGCCCCCGCTTCGCGGGTGCTGCTCGCAGGCGTAGGACACTGGTGGAGACTTGCTGTTTCTTGTGCTGGCAACGTCCAAAGGAGCACCAACGCGGCCAGAACACCCGCCGAATCATTGACCCAGGCAAGAGGCGGGACTGCGAGGACCAGCCTGCTGAGCGGCGCTCATCGGCCGCAGCTGGTCCTCTTCCCGCCCCCTCCACTGGATAAAAGCAGAGTGGAGTGTTACTACCCTGGGTTCCTTCCTGATTGCTGACCCTGCTGGGAGTTGTGTTCGCCTACCTGTTTTGCCGGCCCCTTCGCCACATCACGCCTCGCGGCCCCCGCTTCGCGGGTGCCGCTCGCAGGCGTAGGACACTGGTGGAGACTTGCTGTTTCTTGTGCTGGCAACGCCCAAAGGAGCACCAACGCGGCCAGAACACCCGCCGAATCATTGACCCAGGCAAGAGGCGGGACTGCGAGGACCAGCCTGCTGAGCGGCGCTCATCGGCCGCAGCTGGTCCTCTTCCCGCCCCCTCCATTAGCCTTTCCTTGATTAACAGAGGCAGTATCGCGCACGCGGGACGCGTGCGGGGCGAACACCGGGGCTAAGACCGGGCAAAGAGCGGGCCGTTTGAGGACTGAGCGGACTGGACTGGCCCATCCTCTTTCGCCCGCTGTTCTCTACTATAGAGGGCCGCAAAGCTCAATCCTCGCCCTCCTTTTCTTATATAATTTGTTGCTTGGCCTTGCCCCTTGCTTAAGATATGTGCACCAGAATAACCAGGAGTAAGGTCTCCAAAGGCGGTAACCCAATTAGTGGTCCAATGGATGACTTCATTACCCGCACTAACTTCGCCATTGACCAGGAAATATCCAAGCTTCAAACTCGGGTATCTCTCGAGTTGGCAGCGGCTAGAAGATTGTCTGAAGTCATTGCTACTTCCAAAAAATCCTCCTTGGGCTCTATAGCTGCGGCGGTCACTCCAGAGCGTCCTCCCATTCCCCTCTGTATAATTTCTCAGGTTGAGGTTCACCCGATTCCACCCCAACTTATCCCTTCCCCACACCACACCCCACAACCCAATCTACTGGAAGTGAGCGCGCCCGTCACCTCTTGCGCCCAGAGTGTCACTACTACCCTTCCCCCCCCCAGTGGTCTTTAATGCCCCTAGTGCTATCCAACCAAACCGGAAGCCTCGCCCTCGTTCCGCTTATGCACGGAAGAAGGCGAAAATCGCGGTGCCACAACACCTGACACCGACGAAAGGCTCAACACCTACCACCAAAGTTGTCCGGCCATTGGGGATGCAGCCACCACTGGAGGGAGTTGGGGTGGGGACAATCATCGAGCAATCACCCGCTACCACCCCAGTAACTGAAGGTTTACAGATAGATGGTTTGGGCAACAACGATAGGGAATTTATAGATTTGGTATGGGAATCCCTTAAAAAGCTTCTTTCCCCTCTAGATCTCAGACTTTCACGAATCGAAAATAACTTACTTGAGATGGAAAAGAGCATTATTGCTCTGGCCACTCTCGGTTTGAGAAGTCTTGAGAATCAGGGCCTCCCTGTAGCTGATGCTATTTCTCCAGCTCCCACAGCAAAAACATACCAAAGCCTGCCCATTACACCTACCACTGCACGCCCGGTCCCTAAACCGAGGACTGTGAAGGTGGACCAAATGCCTACTGTTACAATCCCTAAGGCCCCGAAGTGGGCTCCAACCCACCTACCTGTTAATACTAAAGCTGGGCTAACCCCAAAACTCCAACCTGGCAAGGCAACTATACCGCCCAGCCGGGACTTCCAGGTTAAGAATAACTTTAGAGGGGGCTATATTGACCTCCCCCCGGAAGCAAATGATTTTGTAGTTGTGCTGATGGGGGTTCCACAGATCAGCAATGGCCAATACGAGGATCACCGGTCCTTGAAAAATAAAATAATGCATTGGCTTAACGTCAATAGACCTATTCCCAATGGCCGCAGAAGTAAAGTTCTGATGGTGCGCAGAACTTCCTGGGTGGGCCCAACCAGGAAAACGAACGCGGGGGATTGTATAGTTATAACCTTCGATGACCCGTACACGGCTCAGCACATATGTTCGTGGCCCTGCAGTGAAGGGTCCTCTGTCATTCCGAAACCCTTGTCCTTCTTCTATCCCCCACAACCCATGTATAACCAGATGAACAATTGGTCACTAGTCCACCACCAACCTAGGAAAAACCGTTTTAACCATCAAGTGGATCCCCTTTTACATTGGAATGGTTTCCCAATCTCAAATAGATTCGGAGGCCTGGAGGAAGTAGATTGACTCCCCAGGCACTCTGGTTCCCACACAGCAGGCAATGCACCATCTTTGCCAACCCATGGGCGTCCCGGGTCCCTTTGTGTAGGCATTGAATCCTCAGTAATTGCACATCCTTTTGGCCAGGTTCGAACACCATATAGCTCTATTTCTGAGGGGGGTTTGATAGCTAAGAGTAGTGCAGATCTAGCCGAGCTGACTGAATTGGAAGCCTTTAGTCCACAAGGTAGGGATGTCCAGTTGGAACCCTCGCATACCCTACCAAAGGCCCCTATACAGGCCACATCATCTGTAGGAATCCAGCCTGAGGGAATTATGGTCCCTACAACCTTCCACAAAATTTCTCAAGATGAGCCCCTTGATAGGTTACCCCCAGTGGCTGTGCCTATTTCACCTGCATTTGCTTACTCTCCCAGCCAACCAACCATAGCTGTACCCCCGTTAAAGATTGTAAGCTGGAATGTGGCAGGGCTAAATCGGAACTTTGATAATCCCGAATGGAATGTGTTCATAGAGCCATTTGACATTTGTATTTTGCAAGAAACCTGGACCGTGGATCCAAAGCATAGAGTAGGATTTACCACCTATTTTGTCCCAGCTCTCCAACAAAGGGGTTCAAAGGGTCGCCCGTCTGGAGGCCTTTTAATATGGGTTAGAATTGCTTTGGGTCTAAAAGTGAGCCATAGGTCCACCCACTCTCCCGACTTGCAGAGGATCTCAATATATTGCCAGGGGGGCAAGATGTTAGAGGTTTTCAACCTATATCTGAGGGGCGCCAGGAGCGGGATATCAAGCTTACCCCAGACAGGTCTTAGCAACGACTTAGCTGCTTGCAAAATCGACTCCTATATTCTCCTTGCAGGCGACTTTAACTGTTGTTTTGAACCATTGGCAAAGGAAGATATTTTGGATTCCTTTGAGGAAGATGCAAGAAGGGGTATCCCGACCCTGTCCCTTGACCCGATCCCCAAATGGACACAAAGTGCGATAGACATCAATGCACTCTGTTTGGAGCATAATTTGAGATCAGTGAATGGACGTTCAAAATCGGACCTTATGGGTGCTCACACTTATAACAGACCGGGCCATTCCTCCAGAATCGATTTTATCATCTTGAATTACAATCTCTGGTCCTTCCACCTAGATATGGAGGTTGTAGCATCTTGCGATAGTGACCACAACCCTCTTTGCTTAACCCTTTCTCCCATTTGGCAAACCAAGAAGTACAAGCAAGTTCACATTTGGAAGTCATCCCATGAAGTTGTTCCGTCTAATTGTGGTAGGCGTTTGAAGTGGGCAAAAGTTAAAGCAGATGAGGCTAGGTTGGCGCAAGCCGGGTCCATCTTGTCAGTGGTGGAGCCTCGGCTTGACGCTTTAAGCCCAGCAAGCACAAAAGTCTTACCACTTTTCATAGAGACCATAGTATCATTGAGTAAACTGTTTATTATTCAATATACTAAGCCCAGGGTGGGTTCCAAAAGTGATTCCAATGCTAGAGATAATTGGTACTCTCCTAAGTGTCGTATTGCTAAGGGGGAGCTTATCGCTGCAGTAAAGAGTAGGGACCAGGTCGCCATTAGTTCTGCGAGGAAATCCTACAAAAAAATAGTGGCTGAGGCAAAGGAAGCTTATGATTACCATTTCTGGTGTGACCTAACCGAAGCTAGTACCTTGAAGGATTCTAAAGGGTTCTGGGATCTCTTAAGAACAAGGAACAAGCCCATTGACCAGCAAATAACCTGCAATATTCCGGGTGACGCTTGGTTTGCCCATTTCTCCAAGCTTTATTCTGCTGCATTGGACTTGTCTCCTCCATGTCCGGGATCCTTGTCCATTATAACGGCTAATTCTCTTCCTATAGACTTCCCTTTCACTAGTCAAGAAGTTGAAGGGGCTATTAGGGGCATTGTCCCCAATAAGGCTCCAGGCCCTGATGGGATCCCAGGGGACCTACTTAAATCCTACCCAGCAGTGTGGAGCAGATTAATCGCTTCACTCTTAAATGAGGCTCTGCTAGGGGGATCTTTTCCTGACTCCTGGAGGGGTGCAGAAGTTGTGCCTATCTTTAAGAAAGGCAGCAGGGACGACCCAGCAAACTATCGCCCTATAAGTCTGCTGGATTCAACCCAGAAGGTTGCGGGGAAAGTTGTTCTGGGCAGGATCCTGCAGTGGGCCGATGAGGGAAAGATCCTGTCTGATTTTCAGGCAGGTTTTAGAACTGGGACAGGCACCATCGAGCAAACATTCCGCCTTCTAATGATATACTGGAAGGTGGTGGTGCTGGGAGGGGGTACGTTATATCTAGTCTTTATAGACTTGAGAACGGCCTTCGACCTGGTCCCGCGGGAACTACTATGGAAAGTCCTCGATGGTTTAGGGTTACCCACCTACCTGTTGTTCTTGCTTAAAAAATTTCATGAAGGCAATTTCGCCCAGATCAGGTGGGGTGTCCAGGGAGAAAAAACATCTCGCATCCCAGTGGACAGGGGCGTCCGCCAGGGGTGTGTGCTTGCCCCCACTCTGTTTTCTTTATATGTCAACGGAGTGGTGGAGCATCTGCTGCAACATCCTGCGGATGCACCTACTCTGGCGGGCAGAAAGGTCCCAACGCTCCTGTTTGCGGATGACACCCTCCTGATCTCGAAATCTCCAGCAGGCATTCAGAAATTGCTTTCTAGCTTCAAATCCTTCTGTGACAGCAGGGGTTTAGCTATAAACATAAGCAAGACCAAATTCCTTGTCCTTAATCCCCCTAAGAAATCCGTCGCCCCGCCTGTTTTAGACTCCACCCCCCTGGAGAGAGTCAAAGAATTTGACTACTTGGGAATACGTCTGTGTGACTCAATGAGTTGGAAGGCACACCATCATAAGGTGTTTCTGACTCATAAAAGGGTCACGGGTGTCTTGCTCAAGGAACAACGAGCCTCCTCGCTGAAACCAATCGGGGCAGTGCTAGATATCTACAGAGCAAGGGTTGTAAGCGCAGCTTTATATGGCGCCGAACTGTGGGGTACGCAGAGAGTCGATACTTTGGCCCATATGGAAAACAATTTCCATAAAGATCTGATGAGGCTACCCCACAGCACTCCTACAATCCCTCTCTTGTTGGATGCAGGTACCCGCCCAATTTGTGAGCAAGCAAAATTACGCCCCCTGTTACTTTGGTCCCGGGTATGGAATGTCCCAGAATTGTGTAGTTATGCTGACGCCCTGAAAGATCTGTTGTCTCTCCCAGGTTGTAATAAGATACCCTGGTTCAGGGAGGTAAAACGATTGCTCTATGAGCTGGGATTGGGAGATGCTTGGGCCAATAAAACAGCACCGCCCAAGCTGTTTCTAAAGAACGCCTACTGGTTATGGGTAAAAAATAACAGAATGCGTAATCCCAACCTTTGCAAATCTGTTGCCCAGTTTTTACTAGTCAAAGATCTCCCCTTCAGGGAACCTTATTTGGACCTAATCCACAGCTCTGGAGATAGATCACTTTACTTCAAATTTAGGGTGGGTGTTCTCCCCTTAGGATTGTTTACTTCCTCCTGGAATCCTCCTTTTCAAACGGTCCCGTTTTGTCCGTTTTGCGACTCAAGGGTTGAGTCTGTCGCCCACCTTCTGTTTGAGTGTAGTGTCTATGCAGCTCCTAGATTGAAATGGCTAAAGCCCTTGTGCAGAAGTCTGGGAACAAGATCACACCTAGAAGCCCTATGTATACTACGCTCTGATGCCCGCCCGTTCTTTGCATGCTGCATGGCAAAATTTCTTGGCTGGGCATGGCGCATAAGATCTGTAAGAAAGCTATTGATCCAGTAATGCCCTTTTTTTATGACCTGTTTTAGATACTAGTGCAAATATTTGTAAGGATAGCTTAAATGTGTATTTTATGTATTATTGTTCTTATCATGATTCCCTACGGTATCTTATATTATGCATCTTTGTAATGATTTTACTTTTTGTACTGCTTTTATGATATGTACCGTATCGAAATAAAGCTATACTACTACAATGGATCATACTTACATATTTACTTAGCAAAACACTTATACAAACACCACTTCTTCTATTCATTTAGATAGTAAGGCATACTTGGTGAATTATAAAATCATTATTACAAGTATACAGTTATCCATACAGTCACTCACACAATCATTGTGTCTCATGTATACTTATTTATATACAACAACTGATACATACACTGCCTTTTATTTTTCTAGTTTGTTGGACCTGTACCTTTGAGAAATATATTTGCTCATCACCACACCCATAAAGAGATTCCCTCACCCAAACTGTTAGAACATGTAGTTTTAACTTCATATATCTACTGAATCAACTATTCACACATCTTTGGACAGTCACACACCCCCCACCGAACCACACACACTTTCACACTCCCATACAAATACTCAGTTAACTAATCAATAACTAATATAGACTTTCACATAGCTAGTAACCAACTGTAGAATCAGTTTACACAACAACTGACAAAGTGATACAGATATTCACACAGTTTAGTCACTATCCACTATATTTAGTGAGACATTATAAATTGGTCAAGTAAACAGTCAATTACACAGCTACTAAATCCTCCATCCAAATATTTATTTATATATATCCACTCATTCTTCAATGTAAATTGCTATATATATAATGCATATTTAAATAACGAAGCAAACCACATTCACTGGATGATGTCATCAGTGATGTCATTTGAGATGTCATCAGTGATGTCACTGACCATGTCATGAATGATCTAATATGTGACATCATCAGCAGTGGATTGCGGGTGCGCGAAATATAGTTAGGACAACTAACTATATAGGAGCAATTTTATTGGTTTTGTATGAGTAAAATGTCCAGCTAACTATAACACCACTAAAACTTATAGTTTTTTGAGTGAATTTCAAAGGTTTTTTAAAAACTAATTCCTAACTATATAACTCCTGAAACCTATGTTTTTTTCAGTGAATATATATATATATATATATATATATATATATATATATATATATATATATATATATATATATATATATATATATATATATATATATATATATATATACATATATATATATATATATATATATACATATATATATATATATATATATATATATATATATATATATATATATATATAGATATATATATATATATATATTCACAACGGCAATTCACTCCAAATCAGCCATTAACTCCCTTAACTGGAGCACTGACGGAATTTCTTTACAAAGTGTGTTTAATATGCAAGCCTCCTGCACTGACAGACGCGTTTCGGCACTATGCCTATTTTATAGACAAAGGAGTGGTGCCGAAACACGTCTGTCAGTGCAGGAGGCTTGCGCATTAAATGCACTTTGTAAAGAATATCTGTGAGCGCTCTCGTTAATGGCTGATTTGGAGTAAATTGCCTTTGTGGATCCGTATGTTGCGGTTCACCACCGCTGGAGTTAGCACCTCGGATGTGTGGAGCGGCGGTGGTTATATATACATGGTGAGGCTGTTTGAGCGGAAATAAATCAAATTGCATAATATTTGGGTCCATTCTCGTTTGTTGACGAAGGAAGCAACTTATGAAAAGGGAGTTACTGATATATATATATAAATATTTATTTGAAACCTTTCCACCGCCTCAGATGAAGAGGAAGGTCCTACATCAGAGTGGGAGTGGAAACAAGGGGTCAGAAGAAACCAGGAAAATGAAAGACTGCAGACATGTGGTAAATCTCTCAAATCGCCTCCGAGTACTGTTGAACACGATGTATTACAGTTTGGCGTATCCTTTTGCCCTACCACCTCATTCTCTTATCCACAGGAAAGGGTTGACTTGTACCATTTTATAAAAAATTTGCGATTGCGCAAATGGCACAAATTAAAAGTCAAAAGCATTCACCCTTCTAGTGACTTAACCAGAGGCATTCCTGTTGTAGATACCATTAATGAGATTGATACTCTGATTGCCTTAAAAGAACAAGAATGTGACAATGTCGATTCAGCCCCCATTAATGCTCAGTCACTAGGCTTTAAGGTGGATTTAAGCTATCCAAATAATTTCAAACCTAACTCTAATTTTAATCCCACTATTCCCCCTTATGGTATTGACATCTTTGAAACCCTTGTAATAGCTGACCTAAAATCTTTAGCTAAAATAAGAAGAAAATGGCATGAGGACAATTTGAACAAAAAACAAAGAATGGCTATTAAATCCCTGCAATTAGACCAAAGTATAGTTATCCGCCAATCGGATAAAGGGGGATAAAGGGGGAAGGAAAGGACGCAACAGCTAGAAAATAAGGAATGGTATGAATTAGCAAACAAAGCCATGATTGATGAGTCTAATGCTATGTATCACAATATGTTAAAAGGTTGGCATACACACGGTATTGTAGAATGGGATGAATATTCCTTTCTGTTGACCCGTACACCCAAAGTGGCTATTTTATATATTTTATCCAAGTTACATAAGGACCCATTGAAGCCCCTTGGGAGGTTGATTGTTTCTTTGATGGGTTCCTTATTGGAAAAAACCTCTAAATATATAGATTTCTTCTTGCTACCATATGTAGAAAGCTTGCCGTCCTATCTAAAAGATAGTAGAGATTTTTGATGTAAAATCAAGGATGTGATCTGGCAGAAGAACTTTTTATTAACCTCTAGGCTGCGGGCGGAATTCAGCTGGCACGCTGAGAATTTGTAAATCCCTTTATTCATGACGAGCTGGGCTCGTCATGAGCGTGCGAGGAGGCTACCTCATGACGAGCCCAGCTCGTCATGAGCGTCGAAGGGGTTAATCACACTGGATGTTTGCAGCCTATACACTGCTATCAAACGTGATGATAGTGTCCAGGCGTGCAAACATTTTCTCAAGTCACAGTCCATTTCTTTTCTGCAACACAACGAGATGGTGGTGCAGATGATCCAGTTTTGTCTGGAGAATAATTTTTTTATCTTCAATTATGTTTTTTTCAGGTAGAAACAGGGGACTGCCATGGGCACCTGCTTTGCTCCCAGTTACACTAACCTCTTTATAGGGTGGTGGGAGCAGCAGGTGCCATGGGTACACAGTCAATACCGTGACCATGTGAAACTCTGGTTGTGGTATATTGACGACCTTTTTATCATCTGGGGATGCAGTCAGGAACTTGCCAATGAATTTATCTCTGCACTAAATAAGAATGAGATCAATTTGAAATTTGAGAGTACAATAAGCAATTCTTGCATTGAGTTTTTGGACATACAAGTAGAAATCATTAATGACCAATTGATATCTAGACTTTATCACAAAAAAACAGAAGGTAATACCCTGCTGCATGCTGAGAGTGGTCATTCCAAAGTTATGATTCAAAGCATCCCTTAAGGGGAGTTCCTCCGGGCCCGGAGGAATTGCTGCTCAGTTGAGGATTTTGAAAAAGAATGCCACTGCATGAGGGAGAGATTTCTAGACAGAGGGTACAATCTCAATTCCATTGAACATGCACGCATGAAAGCTGCCAAATTAAAATAGGTTGAATTGCTGGTCCCTAAGGAGAAACTTGACAAAGAGGAAGATAGTGTCATTAGATACATAACAACCTTCAACTCAAGCTCACAGGAAGTGAGAAGGTGCCTTAAGAAACATTGGAAAATTCTAAAAACTGAACCAACACTGGAAGGTGTTGTGAATGATTCACCTAATATCACATTTAGGAAGGCTAACTCCTTAAAAGACAGATTATGCAGGAATGAGGTTACTCTTCTGAAAGCTCCCAATACCAACATTCAAGGCTTCTATACATGTATGTCCTGCAAAGCTTGTAAGTTTCGCTCTAATGTAAAAAATGTCTACTACCCTATCATAGATTCAGAGAGGCGGATAGAGAAACATCTGACATGTCTATCTTATTTCTGTGTATATGTCCTGGTTTGCCCATGTGCCAAGAAGTATGTGGGCAGTACTATGTTTGCTGCCAAAAAGCGTATTTTTGAGCACATGCAGGCAATTCAGAACAAAGATAAGTTGTCCCCAGTAGCACGACATTTTGATACATTTCACAAAAATAATCGCAATTTATTGTGATTCTTTGTAATTGATTGAGTTCTTCCGAACATGAGGGGTGGGGATAGAATTAGAAGATTACGCCAGCTGGAGTCCAATTACATTATAGAGCTTGATACCAAGATTCCGGGTGGCCTTACCTCTGAAGAAGAGCTGTCTTGGTTTCTGGATGAATAAAAGTATTGGATTGATTTTTTGACCATTGTAAATATTTCCTCTGCAAGAATATTCCTTCTAAGAAAATATGTGACTCTGACTCCTATGGCTTCTAGTGGAATGCATCTGTAGGAATTTTAATTCTGTTTTAATACACTGTCACATTTAATCATTAGCATTAGTTATGTCCTGGAAATTAGTCAACCTGGTCTTGAGCCATGATGTGTGCATTTGTTTTGTTTCCCTCATTTTAGGTGGTGAGAAAATATGAAGAACGATAATCTTGAAGAATTGTGGTGACCACTGCTGTTGAGAATTTTTTCAGTCCAAAAATGTTTTCTATGTACTAGGCCAAACTGTTTGTCTTTGTGAGCAAGGGAAGTTCTTGCCATATAGAATGCCAGTTACCCCACTTGGTTATAGCACTGCTGCAAAGGATTATTAATGCCTTTTTGTTCCTAAATCCCACTTGGGATAATATATTAGACACTAGAATGTGTTGTGTGAATTGGTGGAGTCCGGATGGACAAGTACCGATTGAATAAATAACATGAGACAGCTCATTGGAAGAAAGTTACATTTATCCCACTTAGGAGGAGAATTTATAATTAAGGGTTTGGCTATTGAGACATAATATATTAAATGTTTACAAGAAAGGTCAAAAATTGTAATAACTGGATATATTCGATACATTATGAAATTGACTTGATGGCGTAGTCTTTTGTTTATGTCTATTAATCCCGTACGGTGGTTGTTTATTCTGTTTATTATTCACAAGAATCCTAAATAGTTATTTTCTCACTGCCACTATGAAATAACACTATGGGAGCATAAGGTTAGGAAACGTATAATTTTGCGCCTTAAAAGCTAATGACAACAGACATGATTTGGCCGCTTTTGATGTTATTAATGCGCTGAAAAACTTTTTCTAAACATCTGAATGTGTTATACAACGTTTATGATATATCAAGTTACTGCATTTAAGCTATGCAATTTATTTTGAAACATTTCTGGTTTTAAATGCCTATGAAGTAGGAGATTATCGGTGTTTTACTTCTATAAGATGGCGGCCGTACTATTTACCAGGTTCTGACTATACAGTCCACTTGCTATCTCACTTTTTTGTTCACATGTCATGCACTGAGTAAAGTGTATATATTTTGAATTTGTAATCATAGGGGGTCATTATGATGTCGGGCGGATTTCCTCCACCAGGCTGGCGGTGGCTACCTCCAGCCTGGCGGAGGAAATCCGCCCGACATCATCAACCCAATTCCCCCACGCCAGATTTGGATGGCGGGAGGGACCGCGGCGGTGTGAAACACGGCCCGCCTGTTTTCCACCCCGGTCGCCTAGCGGCCGCGCGGAAAACCAGTAACATGGTGGCGGTGTCTTTTAGACACCGCCCGCCAAATTACAATGGGCTTTGCACAATGCATTTCCGAAAGGCATTCGGAGACTCCCTGCCCCCTGGGAGTCCGTGGCTTGGGGGGTGCACATGGGGGGTACCTATGGTACCCCCCCGCATTTCAAAGTGCAACATGGCAGGCACCGCGTGGTGCCTGTCATGTTGCGCTTTGAAAAGCACAACGTGCACTTTTACCATTGCGGCGGGCGGAGATTCCTGCTCCGCCCGCCGCAATGGTAAACATACAGGATGCACCCGCCTGTGTGGCGGGAGCATCCTAATGCCATTGTCGGGACCCCCGCACTGTTAGCGGGTGGTCCACTTCTCCGTTAGGGTGGCGGGCGGGCAAAGCCCGCCCGCCATCCTAATGGACCCCATAGTATTTACCTGTGACCAAGGCGATTTCGACGAAACACGTTCGGTATCTTGCGGCTTGGATTTCATGGAATAAACTCTTCCAAAGCTCCGTGACTGTGCTGTTATTTCTCGGAAGGAGTGCAGAAGTACGCTTGTGTACTGTGGAACTTGATATATATATATATATATATATATATATATATATATATATATATAAATCACGTCTACACCAGCGTTTTCCTTCCCGATATTGCAGAAAAGAACTACACAGGAGCCGTGGCCTCAGTCAAAGTGCAGGTTTATTTCCAGACACAACGTCCTACGCGTTTCGGAGTGAAACTACTCCTTCATCACGGGCAAAAACTGCTCATGTATTTGTTCCAAATGGAATTTCCATGGTGTCATATAGAGAGTCTCACGGTATCAGCAATCTTATTTATAACATATAAAACAAATGAAAGTATTGCCCAGGTGGGCCAAAACTACTCATAGTTGATATTGTAATCGGGTCAGACAAAATCATGCCCCAGTGGGCTAATATTCTTGGTCAGCACAGTAGCTTCTCATCACTCACTCTTGTACATACATCGGTAATATCTAGGAAGATAAGATAAAGTCCTGTTAAAATCTTCATAGCCAAAAAAGAGGTTTCTGAAGAAAACGCACAAAATTCTAAAAACAGCAAACAGAGAAGCTACTGTGCTGACCAAGACTATTAGCCCACTGGGGCATGATTTTGTCTGACCCGATTACAATATCAACTATGAGTAGTTTTGGCCCACTTGGGCAATACTTTCATTTGTTTTATATGTTATAAATAAGATTGCTGATACCGTGAGACTCTCTATATGACACCATGGAAATTCCATTTGGAACAGATACATGAGCAGTTTTGGCCCACTTGGGCAATACGTTCAATCAGTTTAAGTGTTATAATCTTGGAATATGGTTTCTGATATCGTGAAACACCATGAATGTACCACGGCAGTTTTATACTGAGCATGGTTAAACTGTTTAGCACAAGCGGTTAATAGACTGATAAAATAATTTGTCTTTTGAGACCGAGGGTTCGAGTCTCATGTTTGCCGATTAGGAGATGGTTATTATTCATCTTCACTTTACTTTATTTAATTTTGTAAAGACTGGCTTAATGTTAGCAAGAATGTTAAATGAGTATGAAACCATGGAGTCTAACTTTGGTAAAAATACGGATGGCAATTCTTAATTATACGGGTCGGCAGCATTTTTTTAATAAGATTTGATTAAGACATCAGCAAGCTGTCACTCGCCTGAAACGAGCATACAATATGAAGAATCAACTTGATTTAATTGTTGTATGAAAGTACAAGCATTAAGTATTTTGTTTATGTTGTTGTACCACGTGACACACTATTTTACTTTATTAGTTTTGTTGAAATGCACCATTTTTGCCCGTGATGAAGGAGTAGTTTCACTCCGAAACGCGTAGGACGTTGTGTCTGGAAATAAACCTGCACTTTGACTGAGGCCACGGCTCCTGTGTAGTTCTTTTCTGCAATATCGGGAAGGAAAACGCTGGTGTAGACGTGATTTATTTAAGGGGGTGGCTACCCCTGCCGTGAGCCCGTCGATACAGAGGCTTGGGAACAGCTATAACTTCGTGTTCATATATATATATATATATATATATATATATATATATATATATATATATATATATATATATACTGACTAAATGTATATCTTCATTGTAAATAGATGTAGAGTTGAGATAGTAAGCATGGAGTTGAGCAAATCTACACTTTCCTATATATTAACCTACTTTTTGGTATTTTGGTACTCAATATGCTGGCTAAGATATCTTGTTAGCACGATATTTAAAACTGGATATTCAGTTAGTATAGCTTTCAGAATGAGGAACAGATTCCATTTTCCTGATTCACAGCCTGGCAGATGGCAAATAGGTCCTACACCTTAAACACTGCACAGTCATTTGTTGTGAGCGGAGACATAATACTTTAATTGCAATACGGTTTGATTCTGCCAGCATAAGTGGTGTGTAGTGTACCAAAACAGGCTTGATTGAGCTGGTGTTTCACGTTCAAAGGGTTCAATAATAAGTTATAAAGAAAAGTCTAATCCTGCCTTTGGAAAATAAAGCCACAAAAGGCATTCATGTGGTCTCTTTGTCCCCTGTGGACACAGTTATTAAGCATGGTTCAACAAGGCCTGCTATGCACACGATGGCTTCATCAATGATTAATTAGGATCTTTATAACCCAACAGTACATTCTTCCAATTACAACAAGGTAAATTGGAAGGAACATTTGCTACTGGCACACTGGAATTATAGAGCAACGAGAACCAAATTAAGCAGAGGAGTTGATTCATGTATGCGCCAAAAAATGGCATATTAATCATAAGGTGGCACATCCTGTAGCTATTTTTACATTTTAATCTTGTCTAGGCAAATGTTTCACCTCATTAGTACTGGTTCAATATCTAAACTGAGCAGTTAGAAACGAAAGTGTGAACAGTTGTTAAATTTTGGAAAGACTGCCTCTGTGTGGCACCATGTGTGCCATTTGTTTAGTAACTATTAATCAGATTCAGACAGAATATTTTTTTTAAATCTGTTAATTATTTCTGTTAGATCTGCAAATTATACAGCAGATGGTGGATTAGGTAGCACAGCTAGTGCATCTATATTTATGAGGAAACCACCACATCTGTGAAATTGCTAAATTCCGGTGTACTGGTGTAGGTTATCAAAAGTAGAACAAGAAAGAATAAAAAGAAAAAGTTCAGCATTTGAACTCTTCTAATCAAATATACGTACAAAAATAATTGGCCAGCGTAAAACATTCGTAATAAAACACTGTAATACACTTAAAAGTGTGCAGTCATGGTAAAGTAAAATAAGTTGATAACATGGTACAGTTGGAGCATCAACCCTTGTGGAACACTTGTGTTTATTATTATAGCTCGACCAAGAAAAAGTACACAGCAAGTCGCCTATAACCCAATGGGCCATCTGGGTAGTCGGAGCACCTTGGTTCCATGGACAAAGAGAGATTCTCCATCCCCAGTGTGAACCACAACTTATGAAGCCAGGACTTATGATCTGGAAGCCTGTCCGTGCCCCACAGGGACAGTATGACTTGGTGAGCAGCCTGTAAATCTAGTTCAGTTTGCCTCCTTTTATTAGAACATAGCAGACAGGTTTTAAGGGTTGGTAGACCCAGGAAAGTTTATGCCAGGAACTGCGGGATGGAAGTATCGAAAGCTGAATCAATATCGATCTGGATCCTGTCCCAGTGCCTAGTTAGCTTTGGGCTATGCCATTAGAAGTGGAGCAGTGTTCCAGTGTCCCAGCATCCTCCCCAACACTCCTTTGTGTGACCTGCCTGCCACTTCTGGAGCCTCTGGAGTTTAATTCATCATCGTTCTTTAGCTCACTTCGCCACCCCAGTTCAGACACAGCTATATGCAAATCAGTCTTGACCCTGTGCCTCATGGTAACAGTCCAGCCTGAACTGCCAAGCCATGTCTTCCCTGGTCCAAAAACAAGCATCCTGGGATCAGTTATGGGATAACAGCCCTCATAAGCCAGGCTAGCCTGAATCCAGTGGCAAAGTGAGCAAGGGACCCACGTTTGGGTAAAGCTCAATAATACCACACTGCCAGTTAACTGGGTCTCTCAAAATGACCATCAGGTCCATGTTCTCTCACTTCCCATCAGTTCATTTTTTCCTCTCTTGCCTGTCAACTCAATTGTATTTTCGATACACCACTCTCACTCGAGTTACAGCTCATATTCCTTCAAAATACATTTTCAACTCACATCTGGTGGTCAGGAGGTGGCCTATAATACAATCTGCAGGTGAGGTCCTTTTCAGCTGCCCACAAAAGAGTAATGACAGCTTATAAGGAAATGTTTCACACCAGACATACCATTCCTTATCCATGATGTATGACTCATAACTAGTACACAAGGCAGATACTCAACCCCAACACTGGGAAGTCTGTTACTCATAAGGGTAAATACAGTGAATATACACAACCTTGAGAAACTCATAACAAAACACATTCTCCACATTCACAGGACTTAGGGCCTGATTAGACTTTGGGGTACGAATTATACGCTGTCAGGGTGATGGAGTAAAATACTCTATAGTGTGGACGGAGTACCTGTTCTCTGAATTTAGAGATAAGACAGGCCCAGCAGACAGAATTTCTTTCCCTCATACCTCATTGCATGCCCCCTCAGAGGTGGATGGATACTCCTGTTCCTAACAGCCCAGTGGTTTTTGGTAACACAGTTTTGGACAGTCCAGATGCATGTGGAAATGAAGTTTTTGAAACATTTTAACGTAGCGTATTTCATTCTCACATACAGTATTCATAAAGATTCAGGGGTTGGCATTAATGTTACCTAGGAACATTCAAGTACATATATACTCCAACAGTGCATTTCCATCTTTTTATCACAGTGTGTGTTTACAATATTGAATACCATTTTCTAGACAGGTGTATAACGATCATCAGAGGAGCTGAAATATACCTCTTTTGTGGTGTGTTGCCTTGCTAACAAACAATTTTGCAAGCCAACAGAACCCCTGAACGTCAGGATTGGCTACACTCTCACATGGCAACACTCAAACATTTGAATGGTGTTGACACTGGAGAAGTGTGGCTCAATGGTTAGAGCGGCAGACCCTGATGCCGATGGCTAGCCCGGGACCAGGGTTCAATTCCCCTCCCCGGCGGGTCTTGAGCTCAAAAATTCGACAGACCTTATAATTCTCGCCTCGGTGCCTATCCCAATCAAGGAGTCCCACTCTGCAACCTTGGGGGTGCCCAGGAGTGGACACCTCACAAGGAATACCAGGATTGGTTCCACAGCGGTATTCGTACAAGCGCCTTGAGACCCTTGCGGGTGAGTAGTGCGCTATACAAGTATCAATTTACATTTACATTTTACACTAATATGACCCAAGTGCTTTGAAAGAGCAGCCCTTCGGTGCAGTGGAGAAGCCTATTTGACACTATTTCCACCAGCATCCATTCAGCCCAGGTAAGTTGCACAAGTCATGGTGGTGTGAGACAAAAAAGCCTAGAAATGCACTGGAAGTAAAATTCCAGAGCATGGAGGATTTAAGATAAACTTATTCTGAAAAGAAACACCAGTTTTGGGTTGTTTGTCTTTCAAAATAATGTAAGTAACAGCAGGACAACCATGGCATAGCAGATCTGAAGTCGTCGGATTTGTCCCCCCCAGGCAGTCTGGACCCCCTTGGAGAGGAAAGTCCCTAAGACAGTGGCAACTGTAAATACAACTGGCCAGGGGGGCAAGCGTGGTGTATGACCTGCCTCTACTGCACAACTCATACCTTAACTACAGTGCTGAACTCTAAATGAGCTGCTTTTTTAGCACTGAATTTCGAATGAGCCAGTTGGTTTGCACCACAACTTTTTGTGTTATTGGAGGCAAAAATATTTTGTATCCATGGAATAGCCAGTGCCATGGGCCCTTGTCCAGTGGTTCTTAACATGTTGACTTCTTTGGACCTGCACTTAACTAATACTGAAATCGGGAGACCCCCAAGTAAATCATTGTTGGAATCCGGGGTCCCCCAATCAGTTATTACTAGAAGCCAGGACCCAGCCTCCAGCAATTGTGATGATTTGAACATCAAAACAATACACACAAACACAAAAAAAACCCATTCATTAAACAAATACACAAATGATGAAATGTTATATTTAAGTCACAATCAAATAAATATATATGTTTTTAAATATTCATTTTAATGCAAAGCTTTAGGCTTTTTAAATTCAACTGAGGCAACACATCATCCATGCTATATTCTATATGATGCATTTCCACTGCTCTCAAGAATCAGGCTGAGGACACCAACTGTGGTGTCTATTATGATGGTGGTCGGACTTTGTCACCCTGGGAAATGGGACCGCCCGCTAAGAGTGCGGCAGTCCCGCATGGGCAATTAGGATGCGCCTGCCACACTGGTGGGGATATCCCACATTTTTTTGCATTGCGGCGGGCGGTGCTGTTAGCAGCACCCGCCGCAATTCAAAAAAGGCATTTCTGCATTTGCATGCACAACGTGGCTGACACCGCATGGTGCCTGCCACGTCGTCCATGCAAATGCAGGGGGGTACCATAGGTACCCACCATGTGCCCCCCACATCCTGGGGGTCCACAATGGGCCCCCAACTCAGGAATTCGCATGCCTGCCGCCACGGAAAGGCTGCTACCCGCGGGCATCGTAATATGGCTGGCAGTGTCTAGCAGACACCGCCACCATATACAACCCTTTTCCGCCCAGTCGCCCCATCAACCGGGCAGAGAAGTGATGGACGGACTTCCCGTCTGCCGCAGTCTCGCCGCCATAATAATATGGCGGGGGAAATGGGAGACGGGCGGTGGATGATGTAGGGCGGATTGCCACTGCCATGCATAATAGACCCCTTCGTTTTTTACCGCCAGTTTCAAATTCCTTAACATTAATGAAATGTTTTAAAATGTTCAATATTACATTTTGCTTCTTTATTTGCACACACTTCAATAATCTGTTAACATCATGAAATTTTTGTATGTAGCCGTGGACCCTCTGAGTAGGCGTTACAGATCCCCAGTGTTCCCAAGATAACAGGTTAAGGACTGCTGCTATAAACCCCCTTCTGAAAGGCCAATTGGCAACATCACACAGCATCGCTCACGAGCTGTTAAAAATGGGAGCTCATTGGGATCACTAGGGTGGGTAATGTGTGGCAGAACTCTCATCTGAAGTCCTTTCAAATCAATCAATCAAATGCATTTGTATAGCGCTTGGTTGATTCAGCAGAAGCATCTCAGCGCTTGAAGCGGCAACATACCGGATCATCAAGACCTAACCTTGGTCAAAGAGACAAGTGCTTTACTTTTTTTTTAAACTGAGCAGTGACTGGGCCATGCAAAGTTTTATGGAATTGCAGAGTTTTGCTGTCAGTGTGGTGAGTGACCTGTCTCTGCATCGAACTTTAGCAAATCTAGGAACATGCATAGACCGGAGGTCATTGGACCTCATGGATCTCTCTTGTTGGCACAGGGCAAGTCTGTTCCTGGAATAGAGAGGACCATTGTTATGTTATGTTAATGAATTCTTGTTATAGCGCAACGACTTGCCCCTGAGGGGGCATCTGCATGGTGAGGCGACAGACAGATTGAGAAGAAGTTATTAGAACAGCCAGGTCATGAGATGTTTTTTGAAACCAGGGAAGTCAGTTCATGCCCGGATGAACATGGGGAGCCTGCTCCAGTGGTTGGGAGTGAGATAAGAAAAGGCTCAGCCACCATACCTGGACATTCGAATACACCATGGGCATAGAAAAATGTGATTCTTTTATCTAAGATTTCTTCTGGAAAGACAAATAGTGAGGTTAACCTGCAAGTATTTGGGTCCATTGCCTGACAAGGCTTTATGTGTCAGGCAGAGTAGTTTGAACAATGCTTTTTACTTATGCGGAGCCAGTGAAGGGCTCTGAGCAATGTGACTGAAGGTGTGCCAGGTGGCAGTTTATTAACTAAATGAGCAGGAGTGTTTTGAAGCACTTGCATTTTGGATAGAAGGGACTCGTTCGAAGCTACAACAAGAGCATTTCCATAATCAAGGTGGCTGAATATCAACATTTGGAATAGGGTTTTTTGAGAGCTCAGCGTAAGCCAATGAAAAATCCTCCTAAGAAGGCACATTGTCCCAAAGCACATGCCCAGGTGGGCATAACCTGGGCTTTCATTGATAACTTTTTATCTGGCAATATATCCAAGATTCTGGCTGTGTCTCTGGGAGAAGGAGCATAGCCAAACTCAGCAGGCCACCATTCATCAGTCCAGTGGAGCAGAGCTTTGACAAGCAGAAGTATCTCTGTTATATCCCCATATAACTGAAGACTGTTAAGGGTCATCGAAGTGGATTTTTTTTCCATGTAAATGATAAAATGATGTCTAACGTTCTCAATGTCATGCCCAAAGGAAATGACAAGTTGGGTATTGTCTGCATAAGAAAGTTTTTAAAAAACACAGGATTTGACTAGCTGGGCAAGGGGACCTTTGACTTCAGGGCTCTAAAGGCCAAGGAGAGGGTTTGAGATTTGATCCTTTTCACCACCAGGAGCCAATGTACTTGCTATAAGTGGGGTGAAATGTGTCAGTGAGAAGAGACCCGTCGGATCAGCCTGGCCACTACACTCTGAACGATCTGGAGTTTTTGGGTCAGAAAAGAGGGCAGACTCAGATAGAAGCTTTTGGCATAGTCAATACATGATGTCACAAGCGCATGGACAACAATTTTGTGGGTCTCCCCCAGAATCAGGTGGAGCAACTTCCTGACAGATCCAAGTTTGAAAACATCTGGTTGATTTAGGTCATGAAAAAGAGGTTGGGTCAAACAGGATACCCAGATTCCTCACTGATGAAGAAGGCGATGGGGGCGGGTTGAGTTCTTCAGGCCACCAGACATTTGCTGGGGAGGCATTTTGGCTGGAGATTTGAGTAGCAGTTTCATCTGGGTTTAGTTTTAAAAAGTTGGACTCAATCCAATTACCTATGCTTTTCAGACACTTTTTGAATTTGAGGCAGCCCATGTCTGAGTGTTCCTGGAAAGAGAAGAGCAGTTGTGTGTAATCCACGTAAGAGACCACCTTCACCCCCCAGGTTTCTATCAGGGTGGAAAGTGGGGCCAAACAGACATTGAAAAGTAGTGGGCATCCCACAGACCAGAGGTTTGACGGATGAAGAGGAAGGGTGGAGAAAAACACCCTGTGAACACTTCCAAGAAGGACCCTCTAAGAGAAATGCTCACTACACAAATTTCAGTTTTCGTGCAATTTAGAGTTAAAACACGCGGTGCCTGCCACCTTGTGCATGGCAATGTCGGGGGTACCATAGGTACCCCCCAGTGCAGCCTCCCACCCCTGGGGACCTGCAACAGGGCCCCAAAGTCATTTCCCGCATGCCTTACCATGGTGCAGTCTCTGCCATGGAAAGGCATACGTACCGCAACCATCATAATATGGATGGCGGTGCCTGCAAGGGACTGCCACCATATTATGGGCTTTTTCCGCCTGGCCGGCAATCGTGACAATTGCCGACTGGCAGAAAAGTGTCAGACAGACTTTCCATCCACAGCAGTACCCCCGCCATAGTAATATGTTGGGGGATAAATTGTGTTGTGATGGTGGGCAGATCGCCACCGCCAGCTGGGCAGTGGCAATCCACCCGCAATCATAATGACCCCCTAAGTGTTTCCCATATGGACAAAGAAATTAAACAACTTTTAAAAGTGTCAGAGTACTTTGAAAATAGAAACAGGAGAAATTATCTTCACCTGCATATACCACCAGAGGGATCTGAAGGTTCCAACATGATCTCATTCTTACAAAAGGCTAATCCCCCAATAGTTCACTTGGTAAATCACAGTCAACTCCGCATCCAAAGGGCAGATTGCTTGGGCCCCAAGGTCTCTTCTTCACCTAGCACAAGGCCTAGGGGCATCATCTTTCTCTTCCTACTATTCACAGAATTGATGGATGTTCTTTAAGCAGCTAAAAATATCTGAGAATCGTAATGGTCAAGACTTCTTAATTCAAGAGGCCTCAAAAGCTACAGCACTCAGAAGGAAAACATTTCTTGCAAATCTCCCACAACTCATATCTATGAATACTTGATGTGGTTTAGTGCATCCCTGCTTCTTCAAGGTTATGTACAAAGATAAGACTTTTTACATTTGATGATCCTAGCAAGCTCATAGATTTTATCAGACAGTAAAGATCTGAATAAATGGAACTGAATTCTTCTGTTACTTCATGATGTTTTTATTTTATCTGCTTAAGAAATGCCTAATTGCATCTATCATGTTTCTTCTTTCCTGGTTTTCAGGATGGCATGGTTATTCATAAACCGTGTCTCATTATTTTTCTTTGTTTTTTTTTACATTTCAGACTGGATTACTGTTTAGGTCCTTGTTCTGTTGCCACTTCCTGTTGTTATTCATCTCCCAGTTCTTTTTTGACCTATCCATTTGCCATTATTAATAACTTCAGAGACTTTTGTGACATTGTCATTATGTTGTTTTTCTATGTTTTTACTGTTCAATATTGAGCTGTGTATCACCCGTTTTACTTGCACTTCCGCTAGATTTTATTTTCCTTTTTAACTTGTCACTCCAGTGTATATATATTTTTTCTTTCCTGTGCTGGTTGTTGGAGTCACGATCTGCAAGTCTGCATTTCGGTGCTCCACCTCTCTCACATCCTTTAGGGTGTTTCAGTTCATATCCATATTGCTTCAATTACGATTAGGGAATTTTCTTTTCCTCTTTGTTGTCATTTGTGGCTTTGGTTGTCCATCGGGGATCGTTCCCCAGTTCTTGTTTACTTTCTTTCTTATTACGCATTCCTGTTTTTCTTTCTTCTTCCTTTTTTTCTAGGAGTGTTACATAATAAGCTTTTATTAAATCAAATGCTTTTAATTCACGTTATTTGTAACAAATCTTAGAATTGTTACGTAGAATATAAAGGATTTTAAAAACCTTATTAAACGGCAAAGAGTATTGTCACATTTGACTAGGCTTAAGGCTCACCAGCTAGTTTTATGACAAGAAACACATATTTTTGATGTTGAGGTTTTTAAATTTAAGAAGCAATGTGTTGGTAAAGTAATTTTCTCCTCTATCTCTAATAATAAAGGTGTTGCTATACTTTGTCATTAGAATTTGCCTATTTCTTTTATTTCACAAGAAAATGATTCAGGGCTGCAGTGGCTTTTGGTTAAACTCAAAATAGAGGATAATATCCTTTCAATACTAAATGTGTATGGCCCTTCTCATCCGGATCAATTATTTTTAAAAACGAATTTCACAGAAAATACTTGAAAATTCTGGTGCCAATTTCCTACTGGGTGGGGATTGTAATCAATTAATGGACCCCTTTCATGATAGGCATTCCCCATTTAGATTTGTTCCCAACAGTACTCATAAGAAATTTAAAAATACCATTTCACCAGGCTCCTTTTCTGAATCCTAGAGATTGTTTAACCCTAATGAGAGCTCTCTTTTTATTTGGCCACTCAAAAATTTCAAACTAGAATTTACAATTTATTTTTAAGTAAAAACATGGTTCAATAGTTGGTTAATTTGGAAATTGGCTTAATACTGATTTCTGACCATGCCCTGATTTGGACAAAAAAAGATATTCTGCAGAGCAATAATAGGAAATCTCAATGGCGATTTAACGATGCTCCCCTCTCAGATAAGACTTACATTACCGTCTATGAAAATGTTGTCAAAGAATATTTTGATAATAATTCAGGGGATATTCATTTACACATTTCCTGGTATGGATTTAAAGAAGCATCCAGAGGTTTCATAATTAGTTATGTTTCCTTGAAAAAAAAATGCCAAAAAACAATCTGCATCTGTACTTGACAAACTAAGATGTTAGAACATAAATACTATACTTCAAAACATAATTAAGCTCATCTGGATGTGTTGATGGTGGTTAAAATACAGTTCAACAAATACACTACTGAAAAAGCTTGTTGTGTTCTTTGTAAAATAATGCTAGGTTTCATGGTGGGAAGAACAGAGATGGTTCTTTGTTGGTTAAATATCTAAAATGTAAAAGGGAGAAAGCTGTGAAATCTATTGTGAATGGCTTGGATGCAAAAATGTTCAGATATTCTAATATTGCTGCTTGCTTTGCAAACTATGACCAAAATGTTTATTCTCCTGAGACTAGTTCTTCTAAGGTGCTCATTAATTCCTAATTCTCTAGATTACAGATAATATAGATTTGTCTCCTCTAGAACCCCTGTAAAAAATTGAAGAGTTATATTCTGCTGTTAAGTTCTACCAACACGAAAAGCACAGGGTCCAGATGGAGTCACCAGAGAATTCTATTTGCAGTTTTCAAAAATTATTTTTCCTATGCTATTTAAGCCGATTAAGCCTTTCGCATGTTTTAAGGGTTCTGTGTTTTTTAAAATGGGCATGATTTGTATGATACCACAAAGGATTGAGAACTCTCTTTGTGCAAGAACTACAGATCTATTTCTCTCAATAATACTGATTGCAAAAGTAGTGAACTTCATACCAGATTTAACTGGCAGGGGAAAAAATAGTTACCTTCATTCCAGATTTAACTGGCATTGAACAGACAGCTTTTGTTAAAAATAGAAGCATAGTCGATAATTCTCATACTTTTAAAAATATTATTAACAGAGCTTCAAAAATCGCCATCCCTATTGCTGCACTTACTCTCTATGCAGAGAAAGCTTTTGGCAGATTTAACAGGCAGTTTCCTATCAAAGCATTGAAGTGGCATGGTTTTGGTCCCCAATTTTTAGAGATTATTTCACTACTAGATTTTTTCCCAAGTCATCAGTATTAGTAAATGGTGTCCGTTCCCCTCTTTTTACCCTCAACAGGGGTACTAGACAGGGATGTCCTCTGTTTTCGTCACTCTGTATTCTGGCATTAGAGCCATTTCTCTTTCAAATAAAATAGGGTGAGAGTTTTTCTGACTTTAATGTCAAAGATCAATACATTAAATTTACTGCATCTGCAGACGATAATATTTTGTTTGTTTCAAAACTGGAATTGTCAACACCAACTTTCTTCACAGAACTAATTGCCAGACGTGCAAATAATTTTTCTGCTCACAAATGTCCCGATTTTCAGAATCAGGCCGTTTGGGACCGGAAAAAGACTTTTTCAACTGTACAAAATGCAAAATGTGATTCAGTAACCTATTAACGGATGGTATTTTGCATTTCTGATTTGGTATATGGAAGGCGCGTGTTTAGGGCATTCCTTCAAAATACCGAATCGGGGTGGTATTACTGTTTTGCGACTGAATTCTGGTCTCAAAACAGTAATACTTAACCACCTGTTTAAACCCATTCACAAAAGGAAAGAGGTCCCTAAGGGATCCCTTCCCCTTTGAGAATGAAAAAATAAAATATTCATCAGTTAGGCAAATTTGTGACCGCCAGGGATCTCAATGAGTTTTATGCATTAGGAACACCAATTTCTTAAATTGCATTTCAGAGAGAATCGCAATTAGGAAATTGTTATTCCTATTGTTTGTACATCTCGCCCTAACACTCTATTCTGAGATTTCAGGTTTTAAACCTAATGTAGATAAATCAGAGGTATGTCTATTAATACACATTGCACAGAAGAGCCATTTATTGCTGCAAGTTGTACTGGAAAAGACCAAGATCAAATGATTGGGGATCTGGTATTGTAATCTGTTAGGGATACTCTTAAAATCAATACTGATTTAATAGTAAGCAGATTCGGTCACCTTACACAGAAATGGTCTCCTTTATTTTATTTTGGTGGGTTCCATTGACACAATGAAGATGATGATTCTCCTGATTGTAAATTTTTCCTTATGATGATGTCGGTTAACAAAGTGTGATTCTTTTTTGCTACCTTAGAAAGTTTATTATCTAAGTTCCTTTGGAATGGGAAAAAAAGCTAGAATTTCCCTAGACAGATTGAAAAAACCCCAAGTGTTTGGAGGTGTTACTTTTCTGGATCCCTCCACTTGTCACTGGGCGTTTGGAATTAAACACATTCCGGTTCATTTAGTGGATCCTGCCTGTAACATTTGAAAGTCATGGTTCTGTCTAGGGCAGGCTTTATTTTTCCTTTTCTCCACAAATATATTTTTTAATGTCTACTGTATCACACTCTTGCTCCTTTTTTAACCCATTCATGGTTTCAAAATGATCAACTTTTGATCAGTTATAAGCAGTCCCATCTGGTATAATAAATTGCTTCAGAAAAATGGTAAAACCATATTTTGGAAAAAGTGGATGGATAGGGGAATTTTTACCATTTCCCAATCATTAAAAGATAACTCTAGTGTTTCTTTTCCAGAACAATCTAGCACATACAATCTCTCAAATGATATGTTTACACAATATAAAGAGTTTAAAGGTCTCCTCCCTTTGCACTTGTGTCACTCACCACTTCTAGCCTTGTGGTTCCTCGTGCACAGAATGGTCTTGTTTCTAAGATTTTGTTCTCAAAAGTGACTGTCATATAATAATTACTATGACCACCCAATATGGACAGACCTACGTTTCCTAATTAAGTTTTATGGAAATTGGGGTTGCATAATACTTGGCCGGTTTCAACCTGGGATAAAATCTGGGCTAAAGTGTTTTCTACAGCTTGCTCCACTACTTTAACACAAACTCTATTTTTTCTATAACTGATCATTTAACAGCCCAGTGTTCTTTAAAATAAACACATACCAACAAGAAATCTGTTGGTGTTTTGATGCACTTGCACATGATTTTTCTATGCTCTGTTGTTTCTGAATTGTGGACTTGAGTTTGGCAACTGTTCGAAGCTAATACCAATGTTTCCTCACATTTTTCTTTAAATGAACTGTTGATGGGAGGGGTACTCTCCTTTTGGTCTCATAGCATAATGATAGTAAAACTTGTAAACCTCTTAATAGCAATTACTTTACAGGTCATTACTTCAAACTAGAAATCCAAAGAAAATATTTCTATCACCTGTTTTGGGAATTTAGTATGTCACAAGCACAGATTGGATACATGTATTCTGATCCCTCTACAGTTAGGATTCGAACGTGACAAACTGTGGTTACCAATTATTTATTTTCCATGCTATTGTTAATGCTACTATGTCTTCGCAAAACTAACCACTTTTTTGGATCATTTTCATCTATGTTTTGATTCATGTTATACTTCACTCTGACTTTAATAGCTTATTAGTTATCATCTCTTCCTATATTATAATGTTGTTTCAAGTTCAACATGTACTTGATATCCTTCTTACCTTCTTCTTTCCACTCTCTTCTCTTTACTTTCCTTTTTTCTCCTTCTAGCGTTCTTTCTTCTTTTCTATTATAACATCAATCCATGTATTGCTCTTTTGGTGATTTATTTATTTTGGTTTTTTTATTTCTTTTTTTTTATATATTGCTCACATCCTACTATGTTGTTGACTATATGACATACTGATGTATGCTATGCATTACTGTTTTGATTAATCAAAACAAAATGAAAAAAGAAGTACTCATTCGACTAACATGGACCACACTCTTGGAATTGGACAGGACAATACAACTAGTAGTAGGAATGAAAGACCACAGGCTGAGGCTCAGGGTACTCTAGGCCATATTTCCTTTAGAACTCTGGGTGGACTGGAAACCAAAACTAACCCTGGGGCAAACATTTTCAAACCAGTTCCACACTTCAAGATCCCTCGACTAGGACAGATCCCAGGAGGCTTTCACAGGGCATGGCATCAAACCAACAATTAGCCTGACTTGGAGAATGGCCATGTCCGCCCTGGCAGAAGCCCCTTTGTTGTGGGCCAAAGTGTCATCAGGCTTTTTAACTCAAAACAAAGCAAAACCCCCATTGGAAATGATAGGACAGCACTGTAAAAAGCATAGCATAAACACAATATTAATCGTGAACAGTGAAATTATAGACATAACCCTATAACTATTTGCTGAGTTAGTGGGTTTTTTCATGTTGAGCCAATTTTATTAAGCAGAGTAGAACCGGCATGGCCCTTTCATGTGGATGGGCCCACCACATGCTGCTGCAAAGGGCACGTCTCTGCCTTGCATCTTGAGGCTTATTCCAAGTGACGTCCCTTTCCCAGTGGAGCTAGAAGGCAGTTCAGAATGTTTTAAGGTTGATAATCTCCATACACTCTAAAAATGAAACGTGGCAGGTACAGTAGTAAGTGCATAACTCCGTTTGTCTTCCGGAGTCCCCCCTGCTGCATCCCTGTAGCATCATCGTACATTATTTTCGCTATTTATATCATGTAGATAAACAGTATTAATTAGATTCATTTTCAGTACATTAAAGCTTTAAATAATCAAACAGTTCTCCGGAAGTAAATATGTATTTTTAATAGGCAATTTCTATGTCAACACCTAACATATTGCAGTAGTAAATGAATCAGTGATCAATTATCGAAATTTACTCGATATCCGCGGTCCTTTTATCCATGGGCCTCAGCAAAAGAATGTCTTTGTATGAGGTCATGACCTCATGCTAATGAGGGACAACCCACTTGGCTTTGAGCAGAAGGGGTTGCACCAATTGTTGCAGTGGGTTTATATAAGATTGTTCGGGTGGGGGGGGGGGCGCAGAAATGCCCCAGCGACCATTTTGTTACTGCAGGCTCTGTTAAGTTTATCACATAGTCAGACGTGTGTATACAGAAGATAAGGAGAATCTTATGCGACCTCAAATGCAGTTTGGCTGAGAGGAATATGGAGCTGAATGTCACTGTAGTGTTCTTTCTCTTGGACATGGGAAAGAATGCATGTCATCATGCTATTACATAGAGTCCACCATCTAAAAATGAAATTAAGCTTATTTATCTCTTTGAACTAAAATTGATAACTACTTTCAAAACCTTTTTTAAACGTATTCAACTTTCCCTCTTTAGGGATGACATATTTCGCTTAGAAGAGACCACCAAGAACAATTGGAAGTATCCTTAAACTGGGTATCAATTCACACTGTAAGCACAGTGGAAGATCTAACTTCTACCATGAACATGGCATGAAAGATCTAACTACTACTCTGAACATGAAAGTCTGTCTCCTATGCTTATAGAGAAGGAAGACCTAATTAAATGTAAGTATTTGGAAGGGGTGAAAGGGCACTGCAGAGACACCTACAAGGAGAACAGGATCACTTAACAAAATACATTTATTGCCGCAGGAAGTGCTATGAATCGAACCACTAAGACTAGATAATACTATACACTGTTATTTTTTGGTCTGCATTACAATTACTTACATTTTATTGCACAGGATCCATGAGTGATTTACATAGAATGACACAGTTGTTTGGTCTAGTGTTCAAAGTGGGATTACAGCCCAAGCCCCCTACTGTGTAAGTCAACAACATTGTCACCAAAGCACATCTCCTTCCCAAATACTAATTACATATTGTAGGCAAAGCGGCTAAAAGTAGTTTTTTTTTTACTTTTGCCAAACAACTCACACAAAGCTTATTTAAAAAGTGTTCAAAATGTGTAAAACTTTTGAGTGGCTTCCTCCCTCCAGCAACGTTTGATATAATAAAATCGAGTACATTATTAGGCAGGAATCTCCCCTTCGCTGAAGAGCTTGAACATGTGAAACAAATGCCACATTCATGAGCACCCCATTCCATGCCCTGAATCACAAGGAATGTGCCGAGATTTGCATTCATTCAAGTCACCTGGAAGCTCGGCCAAGCCATTATTGTGTTACATAGATTTACCCAGGCCTGTTCAGTAGGTACACCACATCCAACTTTATTTTCACACATTTTGTAAACATTCCCATTTCACCCACTAGAACCTTGTTGACTGCATCAGAGCTCTCTTGACTTGCCAGGCGTGGGGACAGACAGCTGAGATTTTCCTTGGATGTGCTAACTGGAGGGAGAAGATGTGACGCAGAGGCCAGAGCTGCTGACTCAGGAGCTGTGAGGTCAGGGTTGGAGGCTCGGCGTCGGCTCATCATCCTGAGATTTTGGGCAAATCACTTAAACTGCCCATGGACATCCCCTGGATACCCTCGCGGGTGATAAACTACGTTGTATAAATCTATTCAATCAAATTCTAACTCTACCATTCGAACAGGGAGAACTATGTGTTCCTGATATAGAATTTCATTACTGCTGCACAAAGGCTTAATTTGTGCCCTACTGGGTTCAACTTATTTCCTCGACCTGCGCAGTGTCTTTAAAACAAAACACAATTCTTTCCCAGAAGATTCTGTGATATTGCAGTCCCTGGACTGTTTACTTGACTCCCTCTCCCCCAAGAGATTGATTAGAGATTGCATTTGAATAATCAGGGCAAGGCCCCTGTGATTAAAGCCTTAGCACCAGCAAAATGGCAGGCGGATTTGGGGGGCGTCTTTGGTGAGGAGAAGTGTGATATTGCTGTGCCCAGATAGACATGCTCTTGCGACTCATTCATTTTAAATTCTTAAATCTGTTGCGTTGTACAGGATGGGGCTATTGACTGGTGCATGCTGTATATACTGTGGTGCAGCTGATAACTGGAAAGGTACTGGGCTCTTATGGCAGCTAAACCCCACCCAAAAGACATCTGGATCCCACTTAGCATATGTGTAGCTTTGCAAGCTGAATGTGAGACGTGAGAAAGCTGCTTCATTGCATGTCTGGGGCAAATTAGGGATGTGCTTCTGCCAATCTGTCGGGGTGCTGCTGCCACCAAGCACCTTCCCCGCTCACACTCCCCTCCTGCAGATCAAAATGTGACACTGCAGGAGCTAGCCAACAGCGACAAAATGGCATAGACACAGGCACAATCCCAAGGTGAATGGAACCTACCACTGCTGCATATGTGTTATCTTTTATTTCTGATTCATGGAGTAATGCACTCATTTTTACTTAAACATGTGTAAGAGATTTATGTACTGTATACTCATGGAAACTGTATAGTTTACTTATTTGTTATGTAAAATTGTCAATAACATTTTTTTTAAATGTCATTTTTACACATTGGTATTTCCAAGGCTTTCATTTGTCCAGTTTCTCTGTTACCCACACTTTTGTTAATTACAGGTTTTTGCTGACTAACAGGGCAGGACTGGTTGTAGCGGGCATCAGGAATTTGCTTGGAAGGGTGGGGGCTGGTTTTGGAGCGGTGGCGGACAGTTTTGTTACTGGGGGGCGGTTTTGCAGTGATGCTGCAATATCGACCCCCAGTAACAAAAGCAGCAGTGCTGGGGGCCTGCTTTGTTAAGCAGCAGGGCTTCACGCTTGCATCCCTCCTACCCCCCTGGAGGGTGGAGGGCGATCCGACAAAATTGCCAGGTCTGCTTAGAATTCCCAGATCAGCCCTGCCAACTAAACTCATGGCATGCACATGATTGTTAAGTAATTTAGATCTGATACTGACTTATTTTCCACCTTACCTCCTCATTATGCTCTCTTCTTTTCAGTGATTCTCTCAACAAGTATTCTTTATATTTCATCAATAGTTTTTTAATGCTGCTTTGGCACTAAAATAAAAAGACCTACTTATATTAAGTGACATGAAAATGTAGCTTGGAATTTGGGAGCAGACATATACCTTGTACGCACGCACCTGGTCTTCCAAATGAATGGTCTCACTGACACACAAACATACAAAAAACATTGGGGCATATTTACAAGGGTTTTATCTCCGCTTTTTTGGCTTAAAAGCCAAAAAAGCGGAGATATAAAAATATCGCCCTATTTATAAGAGGTTGCTAACATGCATAATCGCATGTTAGCACCCTTTTGCACTACGCCTACCTTTGCATCTCTAATGAGATGCAAAGTGGGCGTTCCTGACATACACTACATGTCAGGACATCAATAGCGCGGCTTCGCGCTATCAGCAAGGATGCCCTAGCATTTTAGCAGACGTTAGTTTTTGGAGAAAACTGCTCTTATCCCCAAAAACTAACGTCTGCTAAATTCTTGGCTTAGCCACCCCTAACATAGGGGGTGGATTGTGCTGATACGACCCTGTGGGTCGTATCAGCAAGGTTATCACCCTTTTGCAGGGAACATCGCTGGAAAACCAGCGATGTTCCCTGCAAAAGGGAGATAACCTTGCTATCTCTGGAATTGTTATCGCCCTGGAGTAACGTGTTGGTAATTAAGTGCTACCAGGGCGTTAAAAAGCAGAGATAGTCTGCAATAATCTAATTATCGCTAAGAAAGGCCAGCAATAATTATCGCTCGCAGTTGCTAATATGCCCCATTGTCTCCCTCCCACTGCTTGTCTCTCTCTATTCTGACATGGAAGTTTTGTCCCACGGTTTATTATACTCAACTGTTAACATCAAAGACTTCCTCCGAGCCAGCTCGCTTTGCACGGAATGTTATGTGACGCCAGAACTGAATTTTGTTCAAGAGGCTTGAAGCAATATGAACGTGTCCGGTTCAGCTCCTGGACAGCAGCATCTACCAAGGAGAGAAGCGGAGCAGCTACCGTAGCCTGGCCTGTTTCAGATCTTCACCTTGATCTGACCAGCACTGGCAGATAATATGAAACTTGGAGTAAGAAGGGACATTAGGATCAGTACATTAATCGCCTTCCCTAATGAGGGACTAGTCCAACTAGAGACAGATGTATGAGTGTATTTTACATCTATAATGAGTGAATGAATTTAGGATTTTTAGAGTTGATATTTTGAGCAAATGCTTCCTTCTACTGGAATAAATGCTAAATTGATTTACTTTGGAGACAAGGAAAATCGGAACAAGTGAAGGATGAATTGTCCATCCAAGTAGACTGCCATTCAGTTACGTTTTAGGTCAGGTTTCGACAGCTTTAGATCTAATCTCAGAACACCTCATGACATCACAAAAGTTCAAAAACAAGTATAGACAAAGAGGAGGTAGGCTATGGAGCAAACTCCCTTCAAACATTATAATTCATGTTTTTTATAGTTTGTCATTGGGTTGATGATATAGTTTTTAACTGAGTCTGTGAAGGTTCTATGATGTACTTACTTTGCTTATACAACATTTAACGTTTCGTTTTTGTGTTTTTTGTTTAGGAAGTGCCTCCTGTTTAGATGCCTATGCCTGTATAAAGATACAATGATATGTCCTAACCACAGAACTTTTACATTTATTTTTCATTGCTGTCAACATCGCATGATGGTTTTACAGCTTTTTTGTTCAAGAAGGAAAGACATTTGTGCCCAATAGCTAAGAAAGTAAGGGTCTTTGTCAAAAACATATCTTATCAAATATTGTGCTGTGTATGCTTTTTAAGCTCATCACCTATAGCACAAAGGCCATCTTCTCACACATTTTTAGAACACCTTTTTTGAAGATACCGATGTTGCATCATTATCGGGATTTTCTTTCAAAGACAGCTGGAATTAAACTACACAAAGGTGTCCAACAATTAACAAACACCTCCTATGACACAAAAAAAATGCACTGGCTGTGTCAATGCCTATTTAAAAGCATTTTACCGTCATGAAAGAAGTTCTTAATCCAGTGCAAAGGAAAAATAAATTAAACACTCAGGGCCCGATTCAGAGAACTTACTTAAGACAAAATCCTGAACTTACTACCATTTTGATATTCACAGAAGACACTTACTCATTTGGTATTCACAGAAGGCACTTACTCATTTCGGTATTCACAGAAGTTAGGAGCGCTAACTTTAGGACTCCTAAAAGCCTTCTGTGAATACCGAAAGTCTTAAAGTTAGGATTTTTCTCAGTTTAGGAGTAGTAAAGTTAGGACTCCTAACTTTAGGACTCCTAAACTGAGAAAAATCTTAACTTTAAGAATTTAGGTATTCACAGAAGGCATTTAGGAGTCCTAAAGTGAGGAGACCTAACTGTGCTACTCCTAAACTGAGAAAAATTCTAACTTTAAGACTTTCGGTATTCACAGAAGGCATTGAGGAGTCCTAAAGTTGGGAATCCTAACTTCTGTGAATACCGAAATGAGTAAGTGCCTTCTGTGAATACCAAAATGAGTAAGTGCCTTCTGTGAATACCAAAATTGTAGTAAGTTTAGGATTTTGTCTTAAGTTAGTTCTGTGAATCGGGCCCAGAATAATTTGGTAAATTAAGTTATTCCACCTCGGTCCCAAATATACTGGACCGAGGACAAGATTAGCAAGGATGGGTCTAAAAGAGAATGACCGCTGTTGGAACTGTGGCATAGGAAAAGAAGACCTGGCACACCTTATCTTCCACTGCACTAAAGTTAAAAAAAATTGGAAAAGTTTAGTAGCCTTCATTAATAAGACACTAGGATGCACACTCAAAGAGGAGTTCGCCACAATCACCACGGCAATTATAACAGCAAATGTAAAATCAAAACATGACAAATACCTCATTGACTTCCTACTAACAGCAGCTACGAAACTGGTACTCTCAAACTGGAAAGATACAGCCAAAGTCACATTCAAAGGCTGGATGAACTGGGTGACATACTTAAGAGGGGCTGACATGCAAGCGCTAAGAAACACGCATTGGAGGAACCCCATCAGAGAGATGTGGACAAATCTGGACAGAGCCCTAGACCAATACGAACCCCCATGAACCAGAGGGGAAAATAAAAAATAAAAATAAAAAAAAAGAGGTGGAAAGACAGAGAAAGACACACGGCACCTTTGCAACATCTAATCCTATGATGATCACCACACCCTATTTGTTTAATGTTATATGTTACAACAGATGGAAACAAGGAAGTAAATGTAACGTAATGTATAAATATGTACTGACCCTCAAGCAGCCACCTAACAGAGGCTGGGGGCCTTGTATCAAAAAGATAACCGGTGAAAGCTACATGTTTCATGTATATGTGTTTTGTATATGTGTATATCTGCAGAAAAAAAAAGAAAAAAAGGAATTCCAAAAATGTGTATTCAATGATGGACATCTCTTAAATGTTGTTTAGGATTTATTGTCATTTTCAGTAGAAACAACAACCTAGACTGAAAAAACTGCTAATGCAAAAGCTGCAAATGTGCTCCAATAATAGCTGCGGATCTCGTCTTCTGGTGTCCTAGATATGTGTAGCCCTTTCATTTTCTACCCTGCTAGGCACATTCTGTGATTTAGGCTGTATCAAGTAATGTAAGTAATCAAATTCTATTTTGCTTTTGATAACTTATACTAATACAATTATTCAGCATAGCTTTCATAGTGCATGAACTCTGCATGAAATCTAGGAGGCTAATTTTGAGTTTGGGATACTCCGTTGAAACATGGAAGAAATCCTGTCCTCTGTATTAAAAGTGCTATTAGAACATTTGAATGTTTAGTGCTTTATTGACGACAATGTAGTAGCTCCAGGCTTGTAATGGCTGTCAAAAGCCTGGAGCTTCAAGGTTCCAATGCTTGTCTTTCACAGCAACAGCTGTGAAGAAAGGCTTCATGAGCCCATGGGGATTTCAACCCCCTTGAGCTGATCTACAACCATCTATATTTTGTTTCCTGTACATATAACACTGACAACTGATTGTAGTTGCCTCTGTATGTGTATATATTCTATGTTTTTGATTGGTCAGTGAGCAGCTCACCATTGAGGTGGGCTACGTGGTATCTGAGCAGCCTATTTGTAACAATTTCAGGTAGTGCAGCTTTGTTATCCCTGACTGCTTCCCTTGTTTTGTCCAAACTCCTTGTATATTTAGCAATTTTCGGGCAACAATAAAAGTGTCAAGTTAACTCTGGGGATTAATGTACCTCCTAGAGAGAGATGGGAGCTTTGTCTAGTCGCACTTTTGACTCATCTAAGGAATCAAAGAGGGTTAATAAGCCTTCTGCAAATAACATGTACCATGCATGTTAAAGAACAATATTTTATGTGCATAGCTGGATTACTGCTTTTGTCACGGAGATTCTTGTGTTACTGTGAAGTTCCTAAATTACAATCGTAATCTAGCACAGTGAACTATGAACTATCATCGAAGAGCTGCATGCAAGCTGCATGGTACAGATTAGAATGTTATGTTTTTTCCCAGTCTTTCATTTGCCTGATGTTGCTAAAAAGGTTTGTATGGGTAGAAATCAACACTTATCTTATTATTAAAGTCAACCCTAACCACTGTGTTATGTTCTTCCCCAGACCGAGCACTCTTAAAAAGTGCCTACCAGACTGGATGGCATGCGAATCCTATGCCTTATAGTCCCCTTTATCTTATGTAACATTTTCTATACACTGATTTACATATTCATGATTCATTGTTGCTCTATGTGTGTTATATAAAGTGCTCCAACACTCTACACTGGCATGAGAGGTGCTAATAAACAAATAAAATACAGTGGTGCAAGGGAGAGAAGAGAGGCACTGTTGAAGAGTGGTAGTGAGGGAATCCTTAAAGAGCCCCAACAAAGATTGTGCTATCATAGTGCACAGTAAGGCCATCATTTACTATGATTCAAAAGCTAATAAGATTGAATATATAATGACAAATATGATGGAGAATGCACTGTTTTCCCAAATTTTTCTTGGGGGGAGAACCCCGTTAAAACCCCGATTTGTAGTGATCAGGCTCGCTCGCTGCACATGCTTTGCACCACACAGAGTTTGGTCTCTCGACACTTTGGGTTCCCAGTCTGGCCCAGATTGTTGACAGAAGCTTTCACTTTGATGCAATTATCTAGAATTTTGAACCACCATGAAAGTCAGGATTATCAGCAAACTAAGCAAAATCAAAAAATCAGGTAGTTCAGATTCAGGCCAATTAAGTTGCACAAACTTAACTCCTACATTGATTATATGTTGCTGTCATTGATCCCGAAGGAACAGACACAGTACATGCTCTCCATTTCAGACCACATAGGAGTATGATACAGTTCACGTTGTGCATGTCTGCGGTTGGGTGTGTTACCAAGCATGGCTTTTACAAGCAGCCGCGGCGACTGCTGGTAAGAGTGGTGGGGCGGTGGGCCCGGCTGGAGGGGATTATGAGAGACAACCACGAGGGAAAATTCATTATTTATTTACTTGTCACTTGTGGTGGTCTCTCGAAATCCCCCCACAACCACCCCCACTGCTCCTACCTGCAACGGCTGTTCACAAGAATGATTAAACTTATACAAATGAAATATAGAAAAACACAAGCCATCATGCCTGCTATTTATACCTAATTTGAACCGCATGTACCATGAAATGGTATTTCTGTGTATCATTACTAGAGAGAGGCTGAGTAAAACACATATTTTTGATCCTGTTGCATGTGTGACCATTTGAAGACACCCTTACCTAAATTTAATAAGAAGATGCAAAAGAACAAAGAAAACATCACCCCAGCAGAACATGGAACAAACGTGGTTCTGTCTTATATTAGAACAACTGGACTGTTGAGCTCTCCATTGAAGACAATGGAGCACTCCCAGCTTCTAATGGCTGATAGAAGGTAAGAGCATCAACATTCCAATGTTTTTCTTTCATAGCAACAGCTGTGAACAAAGGCCCTATGGAGCCCGAGGGTAATTCAACCCCCTCGGGCTCCCAGAGACCTTTGTTTTACTAATTAGAACATTCTGCCCTGCTGGGGTGGAATGTTCTAATTGCCTTATATCCCACTGTAGCTGGGCTATACCAGCCATTAAAGGCCAGCTAAACTAAGTGAAAGGTCCTTCCCTTCGGCTCGGGCCTTTAACGACTAAGAGGGCCTTGAATGACAGGTATACCCCTCTACGGTGAGCGAGAATGTTATAGTAAGACAGCCTATTTTAACATCCAACCGTAAACTCCCCCTCTGATCACAAAAAAATGCAAACAGGGCAATGCACATGCTCTTCAGTAATGAGAGGTAGAAGGCCCAGAAAAAAAGACAAATCTCTCATAGCAGCTCAAAAACATTCAACGGTATACTAAATGTCCTTCCATTCTTGAATCACCAATTCATATGGGCCAGGCAAACTAAATCACTCCTTCCAAGGCTTCACCTTTGGATTGTGCCTAATCACAGACTGGCATAAGTTTGTCCATCCAAAAACCAGAAACGTGCTTGCAGTACCAAGTCATATTATATAGAGGACCAACAGCTTTATTACAACTTTCAACACCAATCATTTTGTGGAAGTTCTTACCTACGTTTAATAAATAGAGTATAATATTTTCTGAAAATTAGGGCCTGATGTGTTAATCAGATGGAAATATCCAGGGCCTTTAAGATTTCGCAGAGAGGAAAGAATAAAACGATTTGACATCATTTAGAGTTTGGTGCTGTGGTAGTTCTGCTGCAAATGGGCGGGGATCACTCACTGCCTGAATCCCAATTCCTCCAATCTACTCAGAATTGGGAACAGTGTCAGTTGTACACTAACAAAGCCGCATAATCTGCCACTGTCAGTGCCAACATTTGAAAGGACGGGACCATCCACTATAGGTCCAACAGGACACAGTGACTGTGACCTTGCCTTATTTAGAGTGGGTGACCATCACTTCTCTTGTAAGTCAATCCGAGCAGTGGTTCCCAACGGTTTTGGAACCATGACTCAATTTTTAGAATGACAAACCTAGGCAACACGCCTAGCTTTAATGAGGTGGGCACATTTTTAATGTAACTAAAGCATTGTGTGGTAGCACACTGTTATTTACAGGAATCACATTATCCATTTTCAAATGTCTACTACATTTGTATAGACATACAGTTTTCATGATAAAACTATATTGCACACTAACGATAATGTGTGAAAATCGGGTTTCAGTGAATATTTATCCTTTGTGCACCACCAAGTAAAGTGTCTTGATTCGTTTTGATCATATTAAAGTTTTTGTTTCCATCACACTTCAGAATTACAAAAATATGTTTAATTTTTACTTTCCTAACTGCTGAATGTGTAAAGTTCATTTACAGCTATTTACATTTTGATGTGTGTTACAAAAAACTGACATCCTACAACATTTCCTTTCACGCACATGTACCTGAGTATGATTGTCCCATAATTCAGTTTACTTTTCTTTCTCTGACTTGAAAGTGAGAAGATCAGTGCTTTATTTGAACTAGTGGTTTCCGGTGCACGGCACTGGCATTTAATTGTCAACATCTCTGCATGTGACAGTCTGCCACAAGGTGGCACTGTCAGACTAATTTAGAGACGACCACAGCAACAGTTAATTTTTAATTCAACAGACATTAAAAATGACTATAAACTGCTGCCCAAGCCCTTCTTATAGCTGTGGGGTCCAGATTTAGTCTGAATTATCACACTTGTAGGAGTGCCATACTTAATAGTTGTGCTGTTACTATTATTGACAGAATAGCAGGGGAAATGTGTAGTGCAACCTGCAGTGGCCTCCTGACGAGAGCCCTGGCACTTAGTTTATTTTACAAATTAAGCACTGAGAGGAGTTTGTAAACATCAATCCCCATGTTAAAAATGCAGCAATTTGTCAGAAGATATAGTCTGACTTTTTACCTCTGTCTTAAATCACAGCAAAAGTGACAAGATAAATACATAATTTATAGAAATCTTTATTTATTGCCTAAACTTTCGTGAACTATCTAAATCCACTCATAACTAGGACCCACTGTTTGGAAAAAAGATGCTCCAGGGGCTTTTTAGTTTTTAACTGTGTGCACCATGAGTGTTCCAGCTGTCTTTCAATATACATAGAGCGCCGGTTCAGTCCTGAGAAATACACAATCAGCCTTCCTCTCAAGTACCACCCCATATGTTCCTCTCTAACTGTAGTTAGTTTCTCGACATCCTCATGCTTTTTATGAATATGGCCACTACTGCGTACAATTTCATCAGCTTCCCGCAAGAACTACATCCTCCTGCTGAGAAGTATCTTTCAATTTAGGGAAAATACATTGGGGCTTCTCAGGAAGACTAAATGAGTTTCCCAAATATTATTAACATAGGAAACTGTGTCTTCAGTGACCTCTGAGAAATGTCAGTCTCAGAAATATTGGGCCTAATTCACAACGACATATTGGTTGCAAATGTATACTGATGGCTGAAATGCCTCCTTCAAAATAGGATACCTGGCAGGCATAAATGTTTTTACTACTGTGGTTTGCTCTGCCACAAGCGTGGAGAAGAGGAAGGAATAAGGCATGTTTTGCGGGTCAAGTTTGTAAACAACCACAAACTGGTATACTCATGGGGTTGAACCCGTTCGGTGCTGATGACGGCTCCCGGCCGTCATGAGTTACGGTGGGCGTGTGCTGATGACGGCCGGGAGCCGTCATGACCATGCCCGCGATCGGAATGTCCCGCAAAGGCGCGGAATTACGGCTGCAGCCAGGGGGTTAATAAACCGAAATCCGAGCCTTTCCCACCCTCAGAGATTTTACTCCGCACAAGGGCCACAGTAACTTCCCATCGGGGATGGGAAGGGGTGAAGATTACCACCAGAAATGGTGAGGATAGGGGAAAGGGCTTTCTACACTTGATGTAAAGAACTGTACAGCATGTACAACTCCTAACCGGGGGAATAGCATAAAAAAGCAGTTACACGACAGGTGCAATAGTAGGCGTTGAAACCTGAGCCTGACAAAGGCATAGTACTACATACGCTTTGAGAATTAGAAAACAATTGAGTAAAAGTATGTGCAGGTAGTTGTCGAACTCCGCAGAACTCTTGTGAATCTAAGCCAATGTCACTAAACACCTAGGGGCAGATTGACAAGCCCCTTGCGCTGGCAGTACCTCACTTGTTGTGACGCACTGGCAGCGCATTTCTCTGCCCCATATTTACAAGGACAGGAAAAGCCACCCTGCGTGGTTTTTCCTGTCCTTGTAAATATGCCCCCTTTGCATGCAGCACTTTGCGTGAAAGGGACGTCCCATGGTGTTGCTGTGGGTGTTCCCCATGCAACACCCATGGAACCAGACACATTTCCAGATTCATGAGGAATCGTAAAGCTGGAAATGCATCAGTACTACAGCATGCATTGAAAGAGGAAAAAGCCATGAGCTATTGTTTTCATGCAGGAAGGTGCACCTTCCTGCACAAAAACAATCTCCCCATGACACAGTCATGCTTGCACCATGGTGCAAGGGTGCCTGCACCGGCGCATGGCTGCTGTTTGTGTGCCAGCGCAGGGGAGAGCATAGGAATGCGATATATCATTGTAAATATGTGCATTTCTGTGCTCTGCTGTAACATGGCGCAGCCAAAGGGCTTGCGATGCCGCCCTGTGACACTTTCTTGTAAATCTGCCCCCTATTGTCCTATTCACAAAGGAAAATATATGGGCTGATATCTCTGCACACATACATGTATGACTGCCCCCTGGCATAAATGTCTGCATGAATCCAATTCAGCAACCCTGGGCAACGATTTTTACACAGTAGGAGGAGTATGTGTCCCCACCCTCTAATATAAGGGGGCAGGAAAACACAACATGGAAATGGTACCCATAAAGTTACCATATTAACTTTGCAAGGGTGTTTAGCAATTGCTAATTATCGTAGTTCTTCGTGGTGTAGTCAGAGATCTCTGCCTATGATATGTAGAAATACAAATTAAAAACAATACATAACACCATCAGCTAAGAAACATTACATATACCTGACTAACATTATCATTGGAAGCACTCAAACACATCCTACACCTGGGGCTCTGCCCTCCTCCTCTTGTACTGTCTGACATTGCGTGTGGCAGAGCCTCCAGAAGGTGGACCATCCCACTCAAGAGGAAGAGAAACTTCACCAAGGAGGAGACAGAAATTGTAATCAATGTAGTTGATCACTACAGGGAATAACGTGGTCTGCCCCATACACTCTCAGTAAAGCCCAGAAAGTGGTTATTTAGCTGCAGGTCACTGATGTGGGGGATTTGGGTTAGAGGTAGGGTTAGGGGAGACACAATTCCTGAGTTCGGTTTAAACCCCTTTCATCAGAGCATCTTCTCCTCCAAGCACCATGACAAGCTGGAGGACCTGTCTGTTCCATGGAATCCTAAAATCAGGCAAGAACAAAAACACCTCTATATTTCTACTAGATTAGGACACACTCCCATCAAGCAGCACACATCCCCTCTTAACATATAGCTAAGCATCCCATACATGTAATTCCCAAACAACTGGTCCCGTTCCTTTTACAGTAAATATGGATTAAACTCATGTTGATGCCTTCTCATTTTCCACTCTACAGACCCCATGTCTGGTGCAATACAGACAACATCTGGGACAACAACAGCGCTTCCTGTGGCAGGTGCACAACCAGGCCTTGCAACTCTATGCAGATCAATGACACAATATCGTTGTAAAGAATATAGTTGACAAAAATATTGTGTCAAAAATATTGTTTACCACAATATTGTGTTGCGATACTTATAATGCAAATGACAAAAATATTGGGAAAATATTGTGGACAGTAATGTCGTCCAAAACTATATAAACATATTGATGTTCTAATATATAATAAACTGTTTAAAGTATTCCAAGTTAACTGGTATAATATATAAAAATTATATAATAAAAGGTAAATAAATTCCACTAATCATTTAATACTATAAACAAATATATCTTCAATGCATACGACAAGCGATAAGCAAAGTTAATCTCAAATTCCTCCTTATTTCTACTATATCCCTACAAGTCTGTATATACACGGTGCACACCCTATTAGTATCTGCCGCTCTTGGATACTTCTGCCACGCAAATATATATTTACATAAACACATATATGTTCCTCTTAATTTTGATGGCTAAAAACTTTGTCCTCATTTGATGAGTCTCCACGAAAAGTTTGGCAAAGGATGGAAAGTTTCATGACGATTGGTCAAGGGGTTGCAAAGAGAAAATGGGGGAACCTTTTTTCCACCAATGCATTTTCCATAGACTTTGTATCTTGTGTAGCGTGAAAATGGTTGAATTGATTTACCTGAAATTTGGCGAGATTACACAATATGGTGCGCAGATGGCCCTTTTTGGTACTACAGGTAAGCAGGGAAAGTATTCTTTCAGTTATAAGGCATTTAAACTTAGTGGTGTCTGTTGCTGTTGTATTTTCCTGAATTTGTGGGAAAATTCACAGTATTTCACGGGTACGACGTTCCACTGTTTGCCACTCCACTATGACATTAACAATTTATTCATAAAGCGCACTCATTCCCAGAGGTGTCTAGTGGCTAGAACCAGTTAGGGGAGGAGAAAGAAGAGCAGGAGAAGAGAAACTTAATCAAAGGAGAGGTAGGAGATCTTGAGCTGATGTAAGCAGTATAAGCCTATTGGCTAAAAAGTCATGTTTTATGTGCCTTCCAAAAAGGAAGCAGGCCTGTCGGGAGGGGGAAGGGTGTTTCAGAGTTTGGATGTGCAGGTCATAAAGCTTCTGCCACCACAGTTTGCTAATCTGAATCATGGGACTACTACAAGTTTGGTTCCATGTTTAAATATCGAAAACAAAAATATAGTCAACAAAAAATATCGATGTAAAAATATAGTTTACAAAACTATCGACTCCCTATACTTAAACAGGTAAGTACAATAATATCGACTCAAACATATCGATGTAAAAAACTATCGATGTAAAAAATATCAACTTTAAAAAATAACACAATTTAAATTAAATTAATTAAATTATGTTATTATTATTAACAAATTAAATTAAATGTAATATATATTTTAACTAATTATAACAAATAAACTTAATTTAATAAATATAAACACAAAAAAGTGTACATCTATACTAATATAATAAAGAGAGAGCCCAAATCTTTGAGGCAGGTAATCTCAGGAACCACAGCACCAATCACAACACCCAATACAGCGTTGGAAAGGGCAGTTGCAGCAGAAGAACAGAGGCTATGCAGACGCCCACCATATACATTTAAAATGTAAAAGAACCGTGCCAGCAAAGTAGTCCCTTGTGGGCGTGTCTGCGTTGTGCTGTGGGCGTGTGCTGGGGACGTGACAAACACTGGGAGCGTGTGGTACGTTCCGCCCTTCATGCCATGTCTCATATCGTGAGCTAATCCCACCCTGCTCCCTTTAAATACCCCTGCACCCCAAAATCATAACCCATCCATACTCCTTAAAATACCCCAACACCCTTAAACACAAACCCATCTTAACTATATAAATATACCCTGTACCTCAAAACCCAAACTTATCCTTAAACCCTAAAAATACCCCTGTACCCCAAAACCCAAACCTAGCCCTGACCCCTATAAATACCTCTGTACCTCAAAACCCAAACCTACCCCTGAACCCTAAAAATACCCCTGTACCCCAAAACCCAAACCTAGCCCTGAACCCTAAAAATACCACTGTACCCCAAATCCACCCCTGAACCTTAAAATACCCCTGTACCCCAAAACCCAAACCTAGCCCTGAACCCTTAAAATACCCCTGTACCCCAAAACTCAAACCTACCTCTGAACCCTAAAAATACCCCTGTACCCCAAAACCCAAACCTAGCCCTGAACCCTTAAAATACCCCTGTACCCCAAAACCCAAACCTACCCCTGAACCCTAAAAATACCCCTATACCCCAAATCCCACACCTAGCCCTGAACCCTAAAAATACCCCTGTACCCCAAAACCCATACCTATCCCTAAACCCTAAAACTACCCCTGTACCTCATAACCCAAAACTATATCTGAACCCTTAAAATACCCAAACACCCCACAACATATACCTCAGTACCCCAAAACATATACACCTATACCCATACTTACCTTATCCAAACATTTTAAAAAAACATGCTTTTACCATTCATGCATTTACAAAGAATTTCGTTGTAAATGTATGCGTGGTAAAAGCATATAAAATGTAATGCCATGCGTTATAATGGCATTGCGGAGTCATGGTACTTTCGTAATGAAAGTATGCCTAGTGATGGTATGCGGAAAGAAAGTTGCGGAATAATGGGTGTTTACCCTCCTCCGGTAAGTACATTGGTGGCACGGCGGCCCACATCTCCAGCAACATACTCATATTTTTTCACCACCCATTTGAAAAATGCACAGGTCTCTCTCATTGATGGCCAGCACCGACATACACTTTTAGACACCTTCTGCCACAAGTTCTAGAATTGCGAACTTTAGAGCTGGGGAGCTACGTTCGAATCTCGGCATCAGCTCAACATCCTGTGATTCCAGGCAAACCGCTTTGTCTCCCCGTGCCTACAACAAATGAATGTGTTCTTCTGTAATGTAAATTGTGGTCATGCCATGTTGTCGAGTTCGCGCTATATAATATTGCAAGGAAAAATAAACTAGGGAAATACGAGTTCACACACTACTGAATGCTCACTCTTAAGTGCATCAGCAGTGCACTGTGAATCGGAGCGTTTCACTGGCCTGTCACAGATAAGAAATGCTATCAAAACGAAATCCTACAAAACAATATACTACTGGCCGGCAGCAATTCATACCCGGACAACGTCCGGACGGGCTGCTAGTATACATATATTTACTTAAATACATTTTATTAACTATTATCTTTATTTAATGTATACACTTTATTGATATCAAAATAAAATAAACATATATAAATAATTTAAAATAAAATAAAATATTATATATTTAATTAACACATTAAACTATTAAAAAAAATAATACATACATTAATTAACAAAATAAAAACATTAGTAATTAAAACATTGGATAGCGGGAGGGTAAAAATTACTATTCCCACTCCAGTGAGTGCAACAGTACGGAAAGCGCTGGATAGCGTAGGGGTAAAATTTACTATTTACACTCCAGTGAGTGCAACAGTAGGGAAAGCGCTGGATAGTGTAAGGGTAAAAATTACTATTCCCACTTCAGTGAGTACAACAGTAGGGAAAGTGCTGGATAGCGGAGGCGTAAAAATTACTATTCCCACTCCAGTGAGTGCAACAGTAGGGAAAGCGCTGGATAGTGGAGGGGTAAAAATTACTATTCCCACTCCAGAGAGTGCAGCAGTAGTGAAAGTGTTGGATAGCGTAGGGGTAATAATTACTTTTCCCACTCCAGTGACTGCAACAGTAGGGAAAGAGCGGGATAGCGGAGGGGTAAAAAGGACTATTCCCACTCCAGTGAGTGCAACAGTAGGGAAAGCGCTGGATAGCGGAGGTGTAAAAATTACTATTCCCACTCCAGTGAGTGCAACAGTAGGAAAATCGTGGGATCCCAAAACAATAAAAAACAAAACTATCAACATTTTTATTAAATTTAATTTCCAATTTTAACATAATTAATATATGAATGTAAATATATTATTATTAACAAATATAATAAAAACATAATTAATTACACATTATTTAGCACTATAATATTCACAACACACACCTAAAATTAATTACACCATTACATTTAATACTTACTAATTAATTATTGAAAATGTATTTATTATTTATGAATTAATCAATACAAAATGAATTACTTACCAGCTTTCACACCATTTACACATATAAACCCCACAACACACACCTAAAATTAATTACACAATTAAAATGAATAAATACTAAATAATTAATGGTAATCAATTTTAAAATATTTAATAATTAATCAAGAAAAAATTTATTACTTACCACCCTTCACACCATTTACACATATGAACACCACAACACACACCTAAAATAAGTAACCAATTAACATAATTATTTATTAATTGACTAATTTAAATTAATTAACAACTAATTATTGAACTATTATTAATTAATGAATTAACACATTAATTAATCAATTAATTGTATATAATTAAATTACTTCCCACCCTATTCCCCTATAAGCCCACAACCCGCTACGGAACTAATAACGCAAAATTAAACTTAAAATAAATTAATAACTAGAACAATTCTAAAACATATAATAAAATGACAAACAATTCTTATTAAAAACACTAAAATACATAACATTATTAATAAATCGATATTTTTGTCAACTATATTTTTGTAAACGATATGTATTACAACTATATTTTTCTAATCGATATTACTTACCTGTCAGTCGATATTCTTGTCAACTATATTTTTGTTGTTGATATTTCTTCCAAATGATATTTCTGCGGCGATATTAATGTCCCACGATATTATTTCTCCATCGATAGTCCTGCTCTGCACCTACAAGGTTAGCCATGGATAATCATAAAAATATGTGGGAGGCATACCAGTGGAACTTGTGTTTAAGGAAGTCAGGGACAGAATCATGTAGTGCCCTGAAGGAAATACACAGGCCCTTGAAATCAATCCGCTTTCTTATGGGAAGCCAATGAAGTTGAACCAGGGCTTGCATCGCAGAGTGATGTCTGGGAATCCCCATTAAGAGATGAGCTGCCACTTTCTATAAGCTATTATACTCTACATCTTTATATTCTATGCCACTCCACTCTACACCACTCCGCTCTATGCCAATTTGCTATACCCTACTACAATATGCACTATTCAACTGTGCAACTCTCCACTCTATGCTATTCTACTCTACCCTATTCCACTATATGTCACTCCACGGTATGAAAGTAACACTCAAAGCTATTCCACTCTACACCACTCCACTGCACGCTACTCCACTGTATGATACTTCACTCTATGTCACTCCATTCTACGCCACTACACTCTATGCTATTCCAAGGTTCACCACTCCACTCAACAACACTCCACTATACGCTAGTCTGCAGTACCCTATTATACTGTACACCACTATAGTCTACACCATTACACTCTACTCTGCTCCACTCTACAACACTCCACTCTACGGTATTCCAGTCCACACCTCTCCACTCTACAACACTCCACAGTACACCACTCCACTCTACATTATTTCACTGTACACCCTTACACTGTACCTTATTCCACTCTACACCACTCCCCTCTATGGCACTCCACTCTACACTATCCACTCTATGACACTCCACTATGTGCCACTCCACTCTATGCCACTCCAGTCTACACCATTCCACTGTAACCACTCCACTCTACCCCACTCAACTCGTTGCTTGTCCACTGTATACCACTAAACTCTACCTCACTCCACTGTATAATGCTCCACTCTACACCACTTCACTTCACTCTACGCTATTTCACTCTATGCCACTCTCCATTACAGACTCCACTCATGCTATTCCATATAAGCTGCTACATTGTACCTTACTCCACTCTACGCCACTCCACTCTACACACCCCCAGTATTTGCAACACCACTCTATGCCACTCCACTTTATGTCACTCCACTATGCGCCACTCCACTTTACGGTTATCCACTAAAGCCCAGATGAGGCCGACTACTCTCCCTCTGAACAATCTCAACCCCTCAATATGCTGGGCTTCAAACCTGAGTGACAAGGACCAGTAGCTGGCTATCTCAGACAGCTATGCATACAGAGGTGAGGTTGGCATGGGTCAGTTAAGCCCTTTTGGAGAATCAGCTCTTTGAACAAAAGTCTTCAGTGGTAGCGCTAGACTAGGTAAAATCCGAAGTATACAATGATACTATGTGTGGAGGAGAGGAGGAGATGCGTCGTTGGCGGTCCTTAGGATGTACACAATGCGTCAGTTCGGAGCTACGCAAAGTCAGAGATGCATCAGAAAAGCTGATGATGCACTGCGTTGATGGCGATGCAATGTACTCGATCCTTGCAGCAGCTGTGATGCATCGTCGTCGAGGGAGATGCACCGGTTCCATGCTGCACAACCACAACAATGCATAGATTTTCACTGATGCAGCACTTTATACCCAGTTCCAAGGTCCCAGGCCTGGATTAGCACCACTTGGCAGTGCAAGGCTATCAGGTGGCAGAGTCCAGGTGCTGTAGGTGGATGGTTGGAAGTCTTTGATGCCCAGAGACTTCAAAACAGGAGGCAAGCAAACGAGCCCTTTGAGTCACTTTGGTTCTGGGATGGAGAAATAGAGATCCAGTCATTCGTACTACCATGCAAGAGTGCAGAAGATCATCACAGCAGAGCAGGAGTCCAGCAGAGCCCATCAGATTGACAGTCCTTTCAGCAGCACAGCAGTCCTTCGTCCTGAATGAGCATCCACTTGTCCAGACATGCACTCAAGTGGTGGTGTCTGAGGTCCAGTACTTATAACCCATTGGGTCTTTGAAGTGGGAGAAACTTCAAAGGAATGCTTTTGAAGTACACAGAGTTCCTGCCCTTCCTGCTCTGGCTCCAGACTCATTACAGGGGATATGCAACCCTGTGTATGGGGACAGGCCACAGCCAATTCAGGTGTAAGTGTCAGATCCTCCCTCCCACCCTGCTCAGGATGGCCCATCAGGATGTGGCTCACACCTAAGCTCCTTTTGTCTGTCTAGAGGCAATGCACGATGCCCAGCTGTCACCCACCTCAAACGTGTGTTCAGTAGGGGTGTGTAGCATACTACGCCCTGCCAACAGAGTAAGCAGAGTTTTGCCACTAAGTGCTCTGCTAGGAACACAGAGTTTGGCAAAATATACGCAGATCACTGCATGGCGGAGTTTACCTGGGCTTACCCTAGTTAATAGTTGATTTGTTTTATGTGCTGAATTACTTATTGATCACTTCGCACTGGAAGGCAGACACGCAATAGCAAGCCAGTGCCCGCAACCTTTGCATGGCATTCATGAACGCTACAACATACATAGCTATCTGGTACTTTATACTGTTGATGCGTATAATGCTGCACATGAGTGTTGGTGTGACAGGCAGCAGTGTGCATGCACAGTGCAGTCGCCATTTTGTCAGCTGAATAGTAGTCAGGGCAGATAATAGAGAAGAGGAGTCAGGCCCCCACAGTCTGCACCAGGTGCGGGACGAGCTGTGGCTACCGGGCCACAGCAAGCAGGAGGAGCAGCTCCCAGCACCAGACATGGCCAACATCGCTGTGCATAGGATCAAGAGCGAGTTTAAGGAAGTGCTCAAGTCAAGACAAGAGCAAATAGGTGAGTGCTCACAGCTTGCCACGCCATGATGCAACAAATTTCGCTCCTCCCGTGGTGACACCTTGTTTGGTCTCCCAGACAGATCTTCTTGGAGACATTCTCCATGTAACTATACCCTGCTTTCCTGACACCCTACTTCCACAAGAGAGACCTTGCTGGGTAGAGACACTACCCCTGTGTTTAAACATCCTGCCCTCACCCCGTAGAGAGCTTCTATTGTAAAATATTGCAGATGGTTTTTTTTATATAGCGCAAACTTGATCCGAAGGTATTTGAGCGCTTTATCTTAATCCCTGTTGCAGTACACAAGAACATATTAATTTTTGGTAGTCATGGAAGAATATTTGAGGTGAGTTGCGCAGAATCACAGGATGTTGAGCGGATGCCAAGACTCGAACCTGGTGCCCCAAAGTCAGCAGCTCCGGTTGTTACACCACATACTCTCCTGTGTTAGGTGTGAGTACTTTTTAAGTCGTGGGTTTTTCTTGGCATTTCGGTACTTGCCATTTCAGTTTGTGCTTGATAAAGCCCTTTATCCCAGTAGTGCCTTGTTTAAAAAGTTAATGATTGGAGACTATCATGAAGAGGAACGTGGTAGATACAAACTAGCAAGAAGCCAATATCATACATTGATTAAGGAAGCTAAAACTAATTTCTACACAGCAGGAATAGAAGCAGCGAGGAACAAACAAAAATCGATCTTTAACATTGTGAAGGGCTTCAACAACCCAAAAATACTGCTGCAGGAAATCCACGCATCTGAAAAATTCTGCAATACCATAGCGGACTTTTTCGACCAAAAAGTTCAGGCTCTCACCAAAGATTTTGCCGCCCCTATTTTAAAATCAGGGAGCGCGTTAAAATCACACTCGGGCATTATGGCGACTTTTCGGCCTACTAGTTTGGAGGAAACACGCCAGGCCATACTGGTAATCAAGTCAGGATCGCCGTTTGACCCATGCCCTCCTACGGTCCTACAAGCGCTTGTAGGCACCGTTAGCCCTGTGATTAATAACATTGTTAATGCATCATTGGCCACCGCAACTCTCCCTTCTGAATGGAAACTTGCGGCAGTTAAGCCTCTGCAGAAAAAACAACTTGCTGACCCTAACACTTTGTCCAATCTCCGGCCAATTCAGTTGCTTCCTGTGCTAGGTAAACTTACAGAATCCGTTGTGAACAAACAAGTCACAACGTTCCTGGAGGAAAACAATGCCTGGCACCCCAATCAATCAGGTTTCAGAGCCCAACACTCCACTGAATCCGTGCTCCTGTTTACCACTGATACTATACGAACGGCAATGGATCAGGGTAAGAAGGCTGTCCTGATATTATTAGATCTATCGGCAGCCTTCGACACGGTCTCACATACCATCTTGATTGACCGGCTAATAACATCAGGCATTACAGGAGTCGTGTTGGAGTGGATAAATAATTTTTTGAGTGACAGAAGGCAAGTGGTCACCCTTGGTGAATTCTGCTCAAAGGAAAAAACCTTTACATCAGGAGTGCCTCAGGGATCTAGCCTGAGCCCGACGCTCTTTAATGTTTACACCACCCCTCTGATATTGTCCTTTAGGATAGATGTTATCGCGTACGCGGAAGATACGCAACTCATCCTAGTCCTTGATAAAGACACTAAGGTCTGGGAAGAGAATCTCAAACACTGTCTAACGGCCACATTTGAGTGGATGGGTAAGAACCATCTGAAGTGCAACACAGGAAAAACGGAAATTCTATCACTGGGCACACAAAATGATTTTATTCCCAAATTAGGGTGGCCTGAGAATGTGGAGGCACCGCCTAGTACAACCAACGCCGCACGTAACCTAGGCATCAAGTTTGATACCGCTCTATCGTTCAAACAGCAGGCGCTGTCAGTAGCTGGCACCTGTTTCAATGTCATCAAAGGGCTAAGAAAATTCTTTGACTTACTCCCACTATCAGCAAGGAAAATGGTAGCGGTGGCCCTGGTGACATCAAGACTTGACTATTTTAATAGTCTATATGCGGGATCCGGCAAGATGGCCACTCACAGGTTGAAAATGGTGCAGCATGCAGCCGCAAGGCTGGTTCTGAAATGGCCAAAGAGATCTTCAGCATCTGCTGCATTAAACACTCTTCACTGGCTACCAGTGGTCAAACGGGTGCTATTTAAAGTCCTGATAATCACCTTTAGGGCCTTCCACTCGCAAGGACCAAAATATATACAAAAGAGGTTCTCCCGATACCATCCATCACGCACCTTGAGGTCCTCTAATGCCAATCTGCTGGCTATTCCGACTTTTAAACTGAGCTCAAAGGGTGGCAAATCTTTGCCAGTCCTTGGGTCCAAAGTATGGAACAAACTCCCTCCATGCGTTGGAACAGGAATCTGAGTTCAGAAAGGCATTAAAGACCTGGATTTTTAGTCTCCCTGACACCTGCGCTCGTGCACTAGTATGAGGGCCCTGGTATCACTACAGTTAGCAGCCAAACCAGACCTTAGATCTATTCTGATCTATGTGTAGGTGCCAAGATGCTCCTTGGAATGATAGTAGAGCGGTATAAATGTCATTTTACATTACATTACATTACATTATATTACATTACATAAGTATTTCCGGCAACATTTGGAAACCAAGATCTCTAGCCCTGCTATCAGTACCCCAAGAACATGGAGTCACCCTGGTCCATTTTGCCCCGTGGTTCCCCAAGCTTCATTACATGCCTCAATGGCTGACTCTAGTGTGTTGGATGGGTGTTGTGGTAATCAGATGCTAGGTTTTGACAGGCGGAGCCCACACTGCCATTCTCAGCCACCCTAGAGATCTTCAAAGATGCTTGAGGCATGGCTTGGTGAAGGGCTAAACTGGCGAGGGTGTTGGGACAGTGCAGGTATGGACTGAAAATGGCTGATATGTTTTCCGTGGTGAGCAGTTGGTGTAATAACTCGTTATGTGGAAGGGCAGGTTGCAGCAGATTCTTGACATTTCAGTTTCGTCTGAAACATTGGTATGAGTCCATCTTCAGGACAGGACACTTCCTGTGAAGATATCTGACCCCTTGGTCAATTAATCTAAGGCTCAAAGGAGTGAGTTCTCGCAGTTCAGTGGGGGAATATTGATTGCCGAATGACTGTGGCATCATCAATCTACAAAAACATTATGGTCACATTGTTTGAAAACAGTGAAGCTGCAGAAACCATCAGCAGTCCTTCTAAGCATTCCACATGTAGCTGGACAGCATCTGAAGAGAGTGAAACATCTTCAACTTTGCCCAATTTCTCTTTATTGTTTGTTAAGATTCAAATGGGGAGATCTTATTCCTATATTTAGGACCATATTCATTTTGTGTACTATTTGAAATAGGTTATTGTGCATTGATGACTAGAGAAATCTAACTTAGAAGGATTTTTCTGTTCTGTTATCAATGTATTGGAGTATTGTTTGTTTCGAACTCCGATATGAAACTATAATCTTTTAAATGAAAGACAATGAATAAGAAATACACCGGATTGTGTTGATTAATTCTTTTTTAATAATACAGACTAATGCGATTTAAGTTGGTCTCTTGATTTCGTGATTAGACGTCTCGCAAGAAAACTGAATTCTATTCAAATATACTTCCAAATACATCCCTTGTAGGCACCATTACCTGACAACTTTCTGAAAGGGGCATTATCAGTATTGCAATTTAAAATCTGATTCCACCATACATTGTGATTTTAAATTGTGATTCCAGAGACATCATACTTGGGTGTCCCATCTCTTCTCAAGTGGAAATTACACTTATAAAAATGTAATACAGTAATCCCAATGTTATCCTATGGGAGAGATAGGCCTTGCAGTAGTGACAAACAAATTTGAGAGTTTTTCACCAATAGGACATGTAAAATTTAAAAGAATATGTCCTACTTTTTCATTACACTGCACCCTGCCCCTGGGCAGTCCAGGGCCTACCTTAGGGGTGACATGGATGAATTAAAAATTAAGGTTTGGTTCTGGCAAGAGGGTTGGATTGCCAGGTTGACATAGCAGTTTAAAAACTGCATACACAGACTTTGCAGTGGTAGGCCTGAGACGTGTTTAAAGGGCTACTTAAAAGGGTGCACAATCAGTGCTGCAGGTATCATTTAATTTACAGATCTGGGCACATGTAGTGCACTGTAATAGGGACATATAAGTAAATTAAATATGCCAATTCTGGATAAGCCAATGTTACCATGTTTTAAGCAGAGAGCACATGTACCTTAGCACTGGTTAGCAGTGGTAAAGTGCCCAAAGTCTTAAAGCCAACAAAATGTTTGGGGATGACCCTGCGGAAAGAGCTGTTTACAACAGGGGGGGTTACTGTGTACAATAGCTCCATCATCCTAGAAAAACTCTAAAGGTTGATGGAGAGACAAACGGCCACACGCATCAACGTTGCCGTTTGCGATTTCTTAATTGCGAAAATTAAGGAATCGCAATTAAGAAATCGCAAACGGCTATGCATCAAAAAATCGCAATTTATTTTTCCTTAATTTCGATTCACAATGTGCGAATCGCAATTAAGGAATCCCTTTCCATTGATTCCTATGGGCCTAGAGGCCCATAGGAATGAATGTGAAGGCATTCTCATTTTGCGATTCGCAATTAAGGAATCGCAAAATGAGAATGCAATTTCAAGGGTGCAGGGGGGGTCCAAAGGACCCGCCCTCCCTGCACCCCTGAAATTAACCTTTAAGTGCATTTTTTACACACACATGCCCCAAGGGCATTTTTGTGTGTAAAATGAAACTTTCAAAAATGCACTTTTGTGCATTTTTGAAAGTTTTCGCAAATTACCATGAAGGTTAACTTCATGGTAATTTTCCACTTCCTATTTGCGATTTCGCAATTTTAAAACAATCATGCATTGCATTTAAGAAATCGCAAAATTGCGATTTCTTAAATGCAATCTCAATTTAAGAAATCGCAAATAAATTGCGATTTCTTAAATTGCGAAAAAAGCAAAAACCTTAATACATCCCAAAAAAGGGATTTGCATTCGCAAATGGCCGAATTTTGCGATTCGTACCATTTGCGAATGCAAAAACCCTTGATGCATGTGCCCCAATGAACCCACACAAAACCCTCTTTGACATTGTGAATTTACAGTGAGAACATCACTGAGTGTTGAGGCAGGAGGACGTAAGGTGCCATGAAATGGCAATGCAGCTCATACAGGCCTCATGCCCAGTGGCTTGCCTCAAGCTGAAGGGCCAAGTCAGGCATCTCAGGCTAGTGGGTGGTCAACGACGCAATGAAGGGGCAACCCCCCAACATCTAACATGGTTCCAGTGCACAGCCTGATCTACAACCCTATATGGGTGCAGTATGTTTCCACCTAGTATGAAAGGTTCCAAGCAGTATTTTTGCACTCATAAATCCATCCTGTTGTAGAAGGTCCCACAAAGTGGCTGGAACCTCTCTGTCCACAATTAGGTCTAAATATGTACTAGAAAATGCTGAATACCCAACAAGTGTAGACTTACACCCAGCTGTTATAATAAATATACACATGAATACATATACATGTGTCTATATACAATTATGAATAGGATCCATTATTATTATAATGACAGTGACAAAGACTCGCATTGTCACAGAAACCACTCCTCTGTCCCATGCAAGGCTGATACTCCCAGAAGCCACTTTTAACAGTAGGTGACTAAGGGTAAAAAAGGTGCAGCTGAAGCACATGGTCCTCTTTTCATCCATCATAAAAATGTCAGAGATCTATCCAAACTGACATCCTGTTTCCACATGGCCTACAGTCACTCACTCAAACAATGTCACCCTTACATTCCCTCATGATGGTAAACAATGTCTGCATGATTCTGAGAGCAGCAGGTGGTGCCTGATGACTTATGATTGTGGCATACGTGGTTATGTGCTGGGCATGTGATGATTACTTTTAGTGTACATTGTTTGTGCAAGAATTAACACTGAACTGATTGTGAGTGATACACAATCACAATGGATACAACATATTGCTCACATTGTCTATGACCTGTGTCTGACATGAGCCAAGTAAACATGAACATGGATCCCACGTAAATTGAAAAATGCAAAGTACAACAGACAAAAAAAGTATGACAGTTGACAATGACATGGACAGCCCTTTGAAAGGAAAGCTAAACATGACCTATCATTAACAAGCTCCTCTGTGCCAACCTGTGATCTAACTGCATGTAATACAAGCAGTTTAGCAAAGCTGACAAATCCAGAAAACAGTTACATTGACCATGTAGACTTAATTACACGTCTGTGCAAGCGACATTGGCATACAGACAACATGGACATGACAAGACCCAGTAAACTGGATAGATGGCATAACAACACTTGCAATCCACGGATGGTGTGCACCTTCTGTGTGCCATAACGTATTACCATGCTACTGCTCACGACCTTCAACAAGCATAGAGTTCCAGACAATCTCTGCTCAGGATCCTCCTTTGCAGTGGGCTCACCCAATGGGAACATCTAAATGGCTTGGAGGACACACCAAGCTAATTCTGCACTTACCTGTGCCGAAGGTCCTCCCGGCCCCTGCATTTGCTACCCTCCCAATGTAAACATCCACTGAACATGGCAGTGTTACTCTAGATTGCGAAACCAAAGGGGATGATGGACGGAGTGCTGAACATTGCAAGCACTCACCCCCAGTCAACTGATCTGGGTTTAATCCATCATCATTCTTTAGCTCACTCCGCCACCCCAGTTCAGACATGGCCATAGGCAAATCAGTCTGACACTGTGCCTTATGGGAAGAGTCCAGCCCGAACTGCCAAGCCTTGTCTACCCTGGAACGGAAACAAGCATCCTGGGACCGGATTCTCGCTAATCAGCCGTCATCAGCCAGGCTAGCTTGAACCCAATGGCAAAGTGAGCAAGAGACCCACGTCTGGGCATTTCCAGGTGTGCTGCACTGAGCAGCTAGATCTGCAACTGGGTGGTGGTGGTGGTGGTGGGAGGGTAATCTTATGAGATACCCTACCACCTGAATATATTTGATTTTTAATAGAAGCAAGTGGTGGAATGTATTCACTCTTAGCCACGCCAATCACTGAAATATTTATTTTGTATAGTGTGGATAGGTTTGTTCGAGCTTGAGATGCAAAAGGTGCTAAGGCAGGAGATTGTAAACACCTGTCACCCAGAACTGCTGCATATCACTTTAAGTACATTTTCATATTAAAGCATTATGTCAGATTATGCTAAGTGGGAGTCGTGCAAAGTCTATTAAGGAGTAAGTAAAATATTGTCCTAATAAGAGAAGCCAAGTTGGCTGATCTGTTGCTGTTCATGGCGGGGGACGGTTGGGATGTGTTGTGTTTCTGTATTACTGAAGCTCAAAGATTGCTTCGAATTGAACAGCCTGCAGTGCTGAACTCAGCTATGGGGGCACATCCATAGAAACTTTTGCAGGCAGGGATCCAACCACTTTTATTGCATTATGTATTTTTGTATGATTCAGTAGACAATATTAAAGCCCTGTTAAATGCCACATGGTAACAACTCAGTTTCCCAAGCAATGAATGGCACTGGCGGGGGAGGAACCAGCGTGAGACCAATTTCATTCTCAATATGTTCCAGATGAACAAAGGCTGCATAAGTAAATGGCCTCACAGGGGCTGTGTTCTTTCAGCTATCCCACAATCCATTATTTTCATTATCTTTCGTAAGGTTTTTTGCTAACCAAACAATGCAATGTGATTAACAGTGGGATTTCATTTTTTGTCTTAAAAACTCACTCGGAAAATTACAAGAAAAAATGTGGACACAGTATATATTTTCAGCAACAATCCTTAATAGTCCTTAGAGCGCTAGAAGTAACTGTGAGGTTAGAAACAAATAAAGGATCCTTTCTAGCGTGGGCAAAAGTTTAGATTTAAATAAGCACGAATATCTATTTATTTATTTATTTATTCAAAGTTTTATATAGCGCGAACAGGATCCTTACAGATATCAGAGCGCTTCACAAAGACAGGGTAGGGGCAGTAGGAGTCAACAGAGATAATGGGAACAGTATAATAGTCAATAACATGGTAATAACATGGATAATAAAAACATACATAAAACCAATCCATATACAATCAGGTAAGGAAGTAGCATAGGACAGCACAAGTCATTGATCCCACTACAGAGGTGTTCAGGTGGATCAGTAAACCAGCGTGTATCATATCTTGGACGGTAGTAAGAGAGTAGCGTAGTGGTGCCCCCAACAAGTAGAGTATAGTGCCAAGGGATAGGGTGAGCAGTGATACAAAGCAATGCAGAGTCTCTGAACCAACATCTATAACGATCAGGAGATCTTGGCCAGAAGGATTTTTTTCACCTCTTTCTTGAAGAGTGCAGTGGAGGAGATCAGCCTGGTTTCAGGAGTAGATTTTTTGTACTCCTATTGGATCTCGAACCTCCTGATATAGACAGCTTTTGAGCGAGGTAGTTGGGTGCCTTGTGGTGCACGGCCGCGTGTGTCATAACTGCAATTTTTAGCTGCATTCTGGCTTCAAAAGGCAGCCATTTTAGAGACTTTAAGTCTGGGGATATGTGCGAATGCTTTCTAGAGCCAGTAATGAGTCTCGCGGCAGCGTTCAGGGAGGCTCTTAAGGGTGCTGTTGTGGATAGCGGGAGACCGCTGAGGGCCGCAATTCCGTAGTCTATTTGAGGGATGACTAAAGCTTGTACAGCAGTTTGGAAGTCTTTGGCCGGGAGGAAGGGTTTGATTTTCCTCAGCGTGTTAATTTGGAAATTAGCTGCTTTTGTGGCTTTGCTGACGTGCTGCTGCATGTTGAGCTTGGCGTCGAGTGTGATGCCTAGGGATTTCGCCGAGTCCACGATGATAGGTTGGACATTGAGTGCTGTTAGGTTGTTGAGCCAGGCTTGGGTGGTGGAGATTTTCGCCGGGGGTGTGATGAGTAGGAACTCAGTTTTCAGAGCATTTAGTTTGAGGTGATTATCGGCCAGCCATGATTGGGTGTTAATAAGCGTGGAATTCAGATGTTTGATATCTTCCGGGGATTGTAACTTTAGATAGAGTTGTGTGTCATCGGCGTACATATGGAATTGAACATTGGATGCTTGAAGCAAGGTGGCGAGCGGTTCCATAACGAGGTTGAACAGTGTAGGGGAGAGGGTGGATCCTTGTGGGACACCTAGATCTGCAGGCACAGGTGTAGATAGCACATTGTCGATCTTGAACCTCTGAGACCGATTGTGAAGGAAGGACGAAAACCACTTGAGAACAGTTCCCGATAGCCCCATTCTAGTGCTTAGCAGCTCCAGCAAGTTCTCATGTTTGACCGTGTCAAATGCTGACGAGAGGTCAAGAAGGATGAGGAGGCAGGACTCATTACGATCCAGAATTTGGAGGGCGTCATCAATTATGTGTGTCATAGCTGTTTCCGTGCTATGTTTCGCTCTGAAGCCTGATTGATGAGGGTTGAGGAGGTCAAATTGATCAATGTGTTTTGTTAGTTGGAGTTGGACACATTTCTCCAGCAGTTTGGCCAGGGTGGGGATATTGGTGATGGGCCGATAGTTGTTTAGGTCAGACGGATCAGCTGTAGGTTTCTTGAGTATAGGCGTGACTTGCCCCACCTTAAGGGAGTCTGGAATGTGGCCTTGTTGCAAAGAGCTGTTGATGATCTTGGTCCAGAGAGGGAGGAGCAAGGGGATAAAGTCTTTTACAGCATTAGCAGGTAGAGGGTCTGTGAGGTGATTAGGATGAGGGATATCAACTTCTGAAAAACAAGAGAAGGCAAAGAAGACAAACGTATAAAAAAAAAAAGAAATAAACATCAAAAAATGAGGGGGGGGGGTGGTACTTCCTCGTTCAGAGGGTGGCAGGATGTTGTTTTCTAGGTAGCAACAATGCTGCCAGCTCATGAGGAAGGTTATGTTTTTTCCGAAGACAGAGCCCCCAAATCAGAAGTGTTTGGGAAGTGCTGACCAGTCGAGGCTACTCGAGGGAGCCATTGTGGCCCTGCAATCAGTGTATTTTTCGCCCAAAGCAGGTCCTGTCATGTAGGTCGGAGTCACTTTATGTGAACATTTTTCTCTGATGTAGTCGTAAATTAAAGTAGTGCTGGAGTAAGTGCTACTTATGAAGGCAATTCACTGCCTGAAGTCCCTCTTTCATAGGGATAATAGGGCAGAGGAAATTAAGGTAGCATTTTATAGTCCCCATTTTGCATTTCCTCATAGACCTGATCAGTTTTACATGATGTTTCTATTTTTTTCCACTTTTGTTATATGTTTAATTTGTACCCTTCAACTATTTGGGACATATTATGCCGCTCAGATGAAAAAAATGTGTTTAGGTTTTCTAAAGTAAAATATAGCGGCACACCTTTTGTTGATACATTTCTAGAACTACTAACACATGTTTTGTTGCAAGCTTTGAGGATCACAAGAGTAATTTCCTTATGGAAATTGGGTAGCAAAATGTACAGTCGCGCATATTTTCTTTTTTAAGAGCATAAAGTAGAAAATATCAAATGAATGTGGGTAACTGGAGAAAGTATCAGGTGCTACAGTTTATGGTCCATAAAATGTCGGTTTTAGACACACTAAAACTATTTAATTACAAGTTGTGTAGTATGCTGAAATGTATTGCGAAACTATTTATGCAACCAGGTGAGCAGGGTCTTAACACCGTTTTCAATTGGGTTAGGGGCAGCTTTACCCAGTCAAATCACTTGAATTAAGCTCTATATCAACGTTTAAAATGCATTTAAATAACTCCTTTTTTGTCTAAATTATTACAACTAGTTGGTAATAAGAAGAGTAAATGTGTTACATATTCGATTTAGTTTAAGTTAGATTTATATCACGCAAATAATAAAAGTTTATTTAAACAATCGTGGGGTCTGTGATTATGAGGCAGGTAGAATACCTGTCTGTCTGCCTGACCACAACTGGCGCGTTGCTCCCCATGGGGTTTTACAGGCGCGTGGTACAATACACAGTTTTAACAGCCGGAAAATAAGGCCAGTAAAATAACAAGAGGTGTCAGCAGCCAAGACTCATCTATGGGTCCCTAATGTACCTTGTCTCTGGCAAGGGGGGACATGCAGTGCTCTCCTCTGTCATAAATCGATTTGCCCTTTCCTCCTCTAAACTCCCAGCTATCTTCTTTCCCTCACCGCAATTCAGACAACCCCAGGCCCACTTTAACCCGAGCAGTTGGTAATTGTTGGTGCTAATTCACATGGAACTGAGAATACTGTGCAGAATTCCACCTGTAACACCAGTTTAACACTATAATTCCCATTTCCGGGAAATCACTTGTAATAGCAGCAAATCCATGAGGAAATTATGGCTGGTAATGATAATTCCAGCTTTCTGGAATTTTTTCGTGGAATTCCTCCGCTCTCTTAATTGGGGGGTCATGAATGGGACACCTGCAATTATGTTTTGCTTGTTATGATTTGATCTAAAATCCCTCCCATTCCAAAACCTGATTCTACAGATTTCATTGTATTTTGGACCCTAATTTATAATCACAAGGGAAATCCCAGAATGAAGGGTTTTTTCCTATACTCTGTCCATGCTGCATTGCAGAACTGTTAGGAAAAAAATCTGTGCACTGCTAAACATAGGTCTACAGAGCATCAGCATGGGCCGCAGGAAAATGATGCCCGATATTTGCCTGGCATCTGAAGCAGTGGTACTGGCCACCTTTTAGCATAACTCCATTGCTTCAGTTAAGTCACCAATGTCTCCACCACAGGGAAACATCTAGGTTGAGTACTTTACTTGTTTCATTTACTACTACAAGATATAAGCCGGGCATAAGGGCCCATAACGAATAAGGTTAGTTCACAGCTGTAGCACCCCACTGGCATTTGGGAAAAATGTGGAGCCTTTAAAGATCTTGAACAGGAATAAATGCATAGCGACAACCTTTTACCAAGTCAGTGGTTTTAATTACTGTATATACGTCTGTAGTAGTAGTATAGTGCGAACCTAGCCAAAAGGCAGCAGGGCATTGTCTGGCTTTTAAGTCAAAGAAACAGTCAACAAGCGACTTGTGAGGTAACTGTGTCTTGAAAGAGAAGTAAACTGTTACTGCTTCATGATGTAGTCCTCTTAAAAGAGGCGTGCCATCCACTCTTTCCCAAATCAGTAGTAGCATTAGGATAGTCTTCATGGATACTAGGGTGTTGTTTCAGATCATGGGTGCATAGATGGAGAAGGCTGTGATTTGGTGCCTGACCTCTTTCCAGTGGAAGAATGTGAGATGGCTTTGAAGGGGATACAGTAAGCTAGAGTAAAAATGCTGACTTCACAAAAAATTGCAATTTTGCTTCATTGTGCCAAAGTCAGACGAGGCTTTGATCACTAGGGGCCAGATGTAGGTGGCCATTTACCGGCCGGTAATGGCCGATTTCGGCCGTTACCGACCGGTAAATGGGTTTTTGGGGTGTAGGGCCCAATTTTACCGATTCGGTAAATTTACCGAATCGGTAAATTTACCGAATCGGTAAAATACCGATTCGGTATTTTAACCAATTCGGTAACTTCTAGATGTAGGTGGGACTCTTCTGAGTCCCAAAGGCCTTTCAGATTCAGTATTTTACCACCCAATCCAATTGGGTGGTAAAATACCGAATCCAGGTGTGCTTGCACATGTGTGCATGCACACCTATGCCATGTGACAGGTTAGGGCATGTCTGTGTGCCACATGGCACACATGCCTGTATTTGGGGTGCTAGAGGGTGTCAAAGTGACACCCCCTGCACCCTTGCTGGAATCGGTATTTACCGAATCTGTAAATACCGATTCGGTAATGCCCATTGATTCCTATGGGCTTCAATGCCCTTAGGAATCAATGGGCATTACCGAATCGGTATTTACAGAATCGGTAAATACCGAATCTTAACGATTCGGTATTTACCGAATCTGTAATACCTACATCCCCCCCCCCTCTATTTTACCACTTCTTAAATACAGAATCGGTCAAATTCGGTATTTAAGAAGTGGTAAAATAAAATTACCTACATCTAGGCAGATATCAGTTACGCTAAATGTGCATTGTGCAGTGTGGTATAACAAGACAGCAATGTGGTTAAAATGTGTACATGTGCAATAATGCTAATGGTTTACTGTGCTTTAACAAATTTACAATTGTTAATACAAATAGAAAAGGTATATAACATTTTCGTTCTTAATGGCACATACTGCTGTGTGTTGGATGCTCTTATTTAGCAGGGCCAGAGAAGAGTTTTGGAGGCAACAAAGCGTGCACTGCCGCCGTCCAAATCTGAAATTAGAAGGACATGGACAGCAGATCTGAAGATACTTTATAGGATCAACGGTTTCACTTTCCTTAGCAGTGAGAGTTGTTACCAGACTGTCTTGGTTTTGTTGGCATTGTGTTCTTACAAGATGAGGTCAGTGGCCAGGGTAAATGCTAATGATTTGGCATTGGGAGAAAAGTTTGAGAGTGAATCCATCCAGATCCATGCCGTTGAACCTGGTTTAGAATAGCTGTTGCATGTTGATCTTACCAAATAAAAATAATTCTTTTTCAATAGGCTTGAGCTGTAGGTAGGACGACCGTGTCTGCATGACATGTAGGCAGTGTTTGAGGCATACAATATCTGGATCAGAGGAGACTTTCAAGTAGCATTGTGTATCTTGGGGAATATTGATCCTGTTATCAGTGTAGAGAGCAAAAAGGAGCTCCAAGTGCAGACTGAAGTCGACGGAGGCAAGATGGAAACCTGGAGGACACCGCACATGATGGAGATTTTCTGGGAACTGGAGGTGCCCATGTCAATGAACTGCTGTTGTTTGGAGAGCCAGTGAAGGAAATTGCAAGTGAATTCCATTCGATAACATGAAGGTAGGAAGGTTGACAGTTTTGAAGGTGGCCCTGATGGCCGGCAATCTAAGGAGACAGGAGTCATCTTTATCTGTTGACAGAAGATCATTGTCACTGTAGGTTTATACATGCTGTATTGTTACCTAAAACCATATTGGTTTGTCACATAAGAGGTAGTTGGCATTGATCTCAAAGTTGAGCTTTGACTGCTTTTGCAATGATCTTGATGCCAACTGTTAGATGAGAGATGAGCCAGCATTTGCAAGGTCATTAGGATCATTGTAGGTTCATTGTCATTGACAATAAGGGGTAAGAATGAGAGACCTTCTCCTGAAAGGGCTTTGAATAAGTATGAGGGAAAGAATCTCTATATCGGGAGGGTTTGAGGGAGTTGAGTATGTCTCCAAGAAATGCACGAGATAGAGCTTTGAAGGATGGCATTGTGGGATGCTACCATAAAGGATAGGTAGAAGAGGAAAAGTAGGCATGCTATTCTTGTGGGTTGGTCTATAGTCACTCATTTCACACACCTCCGAATAAGAAAGTGATGAAATCAGAGTTATATTTGAAATCAAAAGGTAGTGTCCCAAGGCACAGCCTTGTGCCACAAATGAAAAATGTACCAATACACTTTAAACCTTTACTAACCTGTGGACTGGGAAATCTTTGGTGATAAGTGCACTTGAGAAATAATGACCCCAAGCTTTGAGTCAAGGAAGAAGAACAATGTAGATGATTTGACATGGTCATTCTTCTTGCCACCAGCTAGGAATGAGAACGACCTTACTGAGCACTGCTGCTACACTGTTGTTAGATTCTTTCCTCCACTGAAATCCTCCTAAAATCTAGCACAGCTTCATTCCTGGTTACAGGTCAGAATATTTGCATTGCCTGTAGCTTTTAGAAAAAGGCTTTCATCTGCCCTCACCCAGGAAAGGTGTTGGCTACCTACGTGTGAAAAATCAATCTCTGTGTGCATTGGTACTGCTTTTAAAACTTTATTTCTATCTGGCAATCAATATAATACCTGAGTTTCAAAAACTTAGTATTTATTGTTTCCTGCTATAGTCGAAATTTCCATAGAGTTATCAAGCTAACATACTTAATACCCTGTATTCCTCATACCAGGAAGGGGCAGAATAATACAGGGTAAATTATTGGAGGTTCTCAACAATAAATGCTGCTATCAAATGCCAGGATTTAGAGTTTCCTTAAAAAGGATGAGGATAGAAAACCACAATGGTTTGTTGAGTCATTCATCTCCGGTCACACAAAGAGGGAGAATCACACGTTCAGCAACCAGATCTCATTTGGCAGAAGTTATCCGACCTGCGATCGTTGTGTTTGGCCCCAATGCAATACATGGGACTGCGAAAAATAGAAATTATCAAAAGAAAACAACGGTTTAAGAGATCTTACCTGCTTACTTGCTTTCTTTCGGTTGGGCTCCAGTGCATTACACAGGACCGACGTACATATAAATTATTACAACAAAACAACGGCCTTTAAGGCATACATAAGGATGCACATTGACCTTGGGAGAATCCACCCTACTTGATAATACGAAACGCTAACATTTGCCATTGTGAGAGGGTACATTCAAGACTCACGGCATCAGTTGTCTCTTGAGGAGCCCAGGAAGTGCTGGATCGCCTCCCGGCATGGGTACATGAATGGGGAGACAAGATAGGGAAGCTGCATCACTGGCTAGTAACCCAGGCTATGATAAATGGAAATGTTTTTGGAATATGTGGACCATCAGGGGAAATACTTGCACCTCTGTGGAGATCGCATCCACATTTGCCTCCTACTACAGCACCCTATACATGCAACAATACTGCACCCAACATGAATCCACTGATCCTCTCATGACTATAATAGGGTAATTTCAAGAGTCTCCTAACCTGAATCCATCAGTCTGCATGCCGCGTTCAGTACCTTCAGGCAAATTATTTTTTTCAATTTAGGTTGCCCGTATTTAAACAAGAAGTAGCTACCTTTTTCTGCTAGATCTACAGTTAATGCTCCTAAACAAGGTCATAATAACTGAACGCGTTTAGTTAAAAGTGATCTAATGTTCAATAGCCCGAAAGACCAGCAGTATAGCAGAAAGTGAGGTAGAGCAAGCCCCTGTCTATCTTTTTTTGCAACGTTTTTTCCAGGCAATTCTTGGATTTTTATTAGCCCATATGAAGCTTTTCAGATCACCTTGTAATTTCTTGAACCATTTTAACTCAAAATATAATGGCAGAGCGTTAAATACAAACATAAACATTGGTAAGATCATCGTTTTTATCAGATTCACCCAGCCAATAATCGATAATGGCAGGGTAGACCAGATTTGCAACAACGTTTTAGTTTCTTTCATCAATTTAAAGAAATGTATCTGTGCCATTTCTTACAGTGATATAACTCAGTTTAATGGCAAAGGGAAAACAGTGCATATTTTAGCAGTGAGCTTTTAAATCACTATGCAATCCTACTAGCTTTCTATATAATGAATAATCACATATGTGACGGATCACTGACAAAATATAGAATACAAAAATAAAGAATACCCAAAATATGGAGGAGAAAATATAGAATGACAAAATATCAAAGTCCTATCTACAAACAGGTAAGTACAAAAATATCAAATCAAAAAGCGTTGCATAGCGTAAGGGTAAAAATTACTATTCCCACTCCAGTGAGTGCAACAGTAGGGAAAGCGTTGGATAGCAGGAGGGTAAACATTATTATTCCCACTCCAGTGAGTGCAACAGTAGGGAAAGCGTTGGATAGCGTAGGGGTAAAAATTACTATTCCCACTCCAGTGAGTTTAACAGTAGGGAAAGTAAAGATTGAATATATTAATAAAAATAAATTAAATATCAATACCAATAAAAAAATAATTAAAATAAATTACCAATTTAATAATATGTAATAATTAATCAATTAAAATTCCAAATAAATATTAGTAATTAAAATGAATTTCTTATTAATACGAATTAATTACCAATTAACAATTAATTAAAAATCAATACCAATAAATAAATAAAAATCATTTACCTAATTACAATTAAATTACTTCCCACCCTATTCCCCTATAAACCCACAACCCGCTACGGAAAATAAATTAATACAATTAACATAATTATCAATTAATCAATTAATAAAAATGAATTACCAATTAAAAAATAAGTAATTACCAATTAATAATTAATTAACAATTAATTCAAAATGAATACCAATAAATAAGTTAACATTTAATTAATTACAATTAAATTACTTCCCACCCTATTCCCCTATAAACCCACAACCCGCTACAGAAAATAAATTAATTCAATTAACATAATTATCAATTAATCAATTAATAAAAATTAATTACCAGTTAAAAATTAATTAACAATTAATTCAAAATGAATACCAATAAATAAACATATTTAATTAATTTCAGATAAATTACTTCCCACCCTATTCCCCTGTAAACCCACAACCCGCTATGGAAAATAAATTAATAAAATTAACATAATTATCAATCAGTCAATTAATAAAAATTCATTACCAATTGAAAATTAATTACCAATATAAAATTAATTAATTACCAATTAAAAACGAATTAACAATTAATTCAAAATTAATACTAATAAATAAATTAACATACTTAATTCATTACAAATAAATTACTTCCCACCCTATTCCGCTATAAACCCACAACCCGCTACAGAATTAAATTACACAAAAATTAAATAACATTAAAAAACACTTTAAAAAAATCGTTATTATTAAAAATTCGATATATTTTAATACCTATATTATATACTTCGCTATTTTAACTTTCTATATTTTAAAAATCGATATTACATTACTTACCTTCAATTCGATATTTTTCACCACTATATTCTGTCCATTCAATATTTTGTCCATTCTATATTTTGACTTCAATATTAGTGCTATTCTATATTTTTGATTTGGTATTATGTCTGTATACCATATGGGACGCATGATTACCTCTGGTTCAGCAAAGGGGGTACACATTACATAGAAATTAAAAATATCTAACAGTGGTAGTAGTCGATTGTTTTAAAGGCAAGACCTATTGGCTATGTCAATGCTTGTTGTTAAAGGGAGGTTTCCCCAGGGAGGGTGGGTGGGGTTTCACAAAAATGGGGTAAAACACACTGTACATATCATGCAACTTTCACACAGGGTTGGATGCATTGGGAAAAAAAGAAAAAAAGAAAAAGTCCTCATATGCAAAAGTCTCTTAAGAAAATAGGAAATGTTATTAAAATATGGTCAAGACAGATAATAAACATACTTTGAATACTTAGCTGGAACATAAACGGGTTTAGAGTAGCAGATAGAAGAAGATGAATCCTACAATTTTTAAAACAATCCAAGTGCGATATCATAATATTGCAAGAAACGCATCTACAACAAAAAGAATGGGAATCAATACTTAAAGGTCATAAGTGGATACACCAGCTAGCATGTACTAATCAGAACTGTAATATTAAAGGGGTTGCTATTCTATTTACAAAACTCCACTCACGCAAAAATAATTAAAGTAACTTCAGACCCTAAAGGAAGATGGGTCATTGTAACTGTGAGGATTTATGGCCAGACTTACTCCATGATAGGCTACTATGGCCCGAATGTAGATGATTCATCACCACTGTATGACATATTTCAACAAATATTGAATGATGATTAACCTATTATTATAGCGGGGTTTTTAATGCTCTAAGGGATCCTGTACTGGATAAATCTACCAGTAGACACACAGTTAATACTCCTAAAAGGCGAACTTTTATACAGAACATCATGAAAAAATCTAGGACTAATAGAGCCCTGGAGGATGAGAGCTGGAAGAAAGAGTTTACTCATCATATTGAAAAATATGGTCATGCTTCCCGTATAGATTACTATCTTATTGATTCAAGACTAGGTAATAAGGTTAAAACAGTCTTTCATCACCCCGCTCACTTATCAGATCATTCAGCAGTCAGTTTAGAGATAGTTATATAACAAAAGGGCCCTGAATTTAGATGGACAATGGATAGGTCCTTACTAGGAGAACTGGAAATTAAGGATAAACTGAAACAAGACACGCTAGACTACTTTGAACTAAATGCAGGATCCACTAATTTACGGGTCATTTGGGATACATACAATGCCTATATTAGAGGGAAAATAATTAGTTATGCTACACATAGAATGAAGGAAAATGACAAAAAATAGAATGCATAGAGAAGAAAATACATTCCTGGCAAAAAGATCTTACTGTAGAGCAAGACTCTGCAGCAGCGAATGAGCTTCAGTCACAACTCAATGAGGGGAAGAAAGAACTTGAGGAGCATCTGGAAGGCATAACTAAGAAAAAATGGTTTGCTAGTAAGCTGGCACACTGAGGGGTCGATTCCGATCCGGTAAAAGGCGCTCTGAATTGCCGTTCGGAGCGTTTTTCTCCGTACGATTCGTACCCGTAAGCGTCCCCGTACGAACGACGAAGTACGATCCGTACCAGGAGCCGTACTCCGTACGAGTCATACAAGACACCGTACGACTCTAATCTCCGTACGACTCTCCCTCGGAACCCGCTGTACGCGACATCTGTACGGTTCGCGGCCGATTTCTCCGACCCGGCAAGTACGATTCGTGTTGGGTACGCACCGTACGACCCTTTTCCTACGGGAGCTGAAAACTGCCGTAAAAGCAGAGTTCGCCCCGAAACACGTACGGAACGCCCCCCCCCCGGGTACGGCGCGTACACCAGCGATCATGGGGGTACGTGCCGTACACCCAGCGTACATGGGGTACGCACCGTACCCCATGTACACTGGGTGTACGGTGCGTACCCCATGTACGCTGGGTGTATGGCACGTACCCCCCATGATCGCAGGGGTACGCACCATAACCCTGCGATCATGGGGTGTACGCGCCGTACGGTGTGTATGTGATTGTGCGCTTTTCCGTACGAATCGCCCTTACCTGACGTGGACCGTACGACTCGCGTCCTGGTACCCGGTCGGGATCGTACTCGTCGGGTCGTACGGCGTCTGTACGAGTCGTACGGAAACGACTCCGGATGCGAGTCGTACGGACGGTGATTTTACCGGATCAGAATCGGCCCCTATGTGTACGACGAGGCATGTGGAAGGTTATTGGCATGGAAAACCAGGGCTGACCTAACCAGGAACTCAATAAAAGAGTTGAAAACAACATTGCTTCACATTTTGCTTCATTGTTCTTCCAAATATGTATTTTACTCTATTTGGATGCAGAGTGTAGCAGTGCTAGTTTGCAAGCAGTTAAATATTCATACTGTATAATGTATCAGTCCCATGCTCATATAGTCTCTGGTAGGAGAAAACGTATTCTGCAAATAATGCCTGGACATCAGTCCCTAGCAAGAAAAAAACTTGAATCTAAAAATGTGTGTTGTGACTGTATTACTACAAACCAGCATCAATGTATATCATGAGTACCTTTTAAAAACTGTCCCTTCCTCTCTTTCTCAGCTTTGGTAAACGAAGCAGAGAAATTTAGTAATACAGAGCTAGATTGATTACCTTTGTCAGAGGAGTTGGCCTGACGGCTAGGGCGGTCGACCTCGAATCTGGGGAACCGGTTTCGAGTCTCGGCAATGACGCTGAACATCCTGTGATTTTGAGCAAATCCCTTAATCTCCCCGTGCATAACAAAAATGAATGTGTCCTCATGTAATGCAACTGGTGCTATGTAAAGCGCTCTGATACCCAATTTGAGTCAAGTTCACACTGTATAAAACTCTGTTAAATTTAAATTTGTCCCTGATATTATGAAGTTCGTCTAAATCTACTAATATCAAAACCTCTGCTCTGTGCTACATCAAAAGCCTGTCACCTTAAAGATTGCCTCTAAAACGGTGATGGGGTAATATTTTAATATGGTCAGGTCGAAAGCAGGTTTCGTTTTTATATTAAAAAAAATTATTGCTATTCCTGCAAAAAACACATTAGGCAATCACAGCCATTGACAACATCAGACAGCATTTGTTTAAATCACACATAAGCATAAGTATATTCTGAGAGTTGCCAAAGATCCATCAGCAAAATAAAGAAGGGTAAATGTACAGTGCTTAGGACAGCACTCCAAACGGTCACTCAGCACCCACAGTTTTGCGGAAGGTGTTCCTACCACTGTTCTCTGATCGTGCAATATTTCTGGGTGGAACCCCTTAGCTGCTCTAGAAAGAGGCAACTGTTCAAACTGTTAAGCCACTCACTCAACAAGCGGGCAGGACTCGGTGAAGTTTGTCACTTGCCCTCCAGTACTTGGCAAAGTCTCTTTGTGCTATCACCAATCCCAAATGAACCAATGCTTTCAAATCTCAACTAGTGTCTAGTTCCTCCATACGATAAAGCATTGCTGTTTTGGCCCATGGCATGATCGCACACACAAGCGGTTTGGATAAGGATTCAAAGGTCTCCACATTTAAGGACTTGCTAATTGGACAGTCCCAAATGTATGGAGAAAGTTGGCATTTAAGGAGTGAAATCCTGAGCAAAGAGAGGAGGAATCTCTACTCATTATCCATAATCTTTCCCAGTTGTAATAAATTCTGTGTAAGTATTTGAACTGGATCAGATGATACCTGGCTGATATAGCCCCTTATGCTGACGTAATAAAAGCATCCCTCTAGATGATTTCTATTAAGTCACCCACATCTGTCTCCCAGTATTGCCTCAGGTCAGGGCCAGGAAAGTATCCAGGGTATTAATAACTAGAGATTTTAAAGTTTAAAGAAATTTTGGGGGTCTAAGGTCTCCCACCGTAGGTTTAGCTTCTATGGTACTAAATTCCGCTATTTGTATGGAACATTTTAAATAAGTAGACAATGCTTGTTACAGCTGCGTTTGATGACAAAATTGAGATTTGTGGAGGTTATATTCTAGCTGAAAGAAGCCCAGAGCTGGGACTGAGAAAGCACTTAGTTGATCAAGGGAGACACCCAATGGCATAGCAGAGGACGGTCTACCCCCACCCCACCAGCACTTGTAAAAATGTAAAAAATAAACCAATAGGAAACGGGTATGAAAACAGTTTTATTAGTGCTTTTTTTCCTTGTGCTGAGGCTTGGGGGAGGGACCAGGATGGTGATAGGCTGGGTGGGGAGTGCTGGGCGTTGCCTTCACTGGGCATGTGGGTTTGTCCGGCCATCTCAGGCCGACCAAACCCACATGTGCATTGACCCCCTCTCCAACCCCAGCTGCGTTGCTGGAGTTGGAGAGAGCAGGCACAGGCTCCCAGTCTGTCCTGGTGCACAAATCATCAGCGCTCAATTTAATCCTGAACCTAGTCTCAGCTTCATGATTGGCCACAGGGCAGGCTGGGAGCCTGTGTTTGCCTGGCAGTAAAGAGGAGAGGTCAGCAGAAGAGCATGATGCAACGGACGCGATCCTTGAGGGCTCAATTAAATTCTTTTAAAAAATGTTGCATGTGTCTCTGTGGTCACCAACTCCCACAGATCACCCTCCCTTCCCCGCCTCACCTCTTTACACCGATGTGAGGCGCTGGAGACACCAATCATGACCCATCCCAAGAAACCTGTAGAGGCGAGGCCTGGACCACTTGAGTCCCAATCCAAAAACAGCAGGGGTGTAACCAGTAAATCTGTCAGTCTACTGAATAGAATGAAACAATCACTGCCTCGCCACCAGAACCATTTTTGCAGCTAGCAGAGCTCCAGGAGGAATCTGACCTCCATGTACATATTTCAGGGCAGAGCAGTACCCCAAAGCCCACAGCTCTATAGCATAAGCCATGCCAGCACTAGGCCAATAAATCTAATCAGGTCTGACCAATAAACGACAGGACTGGCTAGGGCAAAATTCCCTATCAATTTGAGGTCTCCATCTTATGGAAATTTAAAAAGGTTGGCAATAGTGGCCTGAGGAATGCCACTTGCCCACAGGCCTACCAGGTTTCCTAACTAGTGGCAAAACAATTGCCTATTTCTGAAGGACAAGCACAAAGGCAGATATCAAGGAGGAACTGCACACAGGCACCAATAACAGGGACCAGGAGCCTATTTGGAGTATTCAGTCAGGAACATGCACCCAGAATAGACGATTGAAGAAATAATTCTCTCGCCCTTTATGTTTTTTAATTGTATTTGTCAATCGCCCATGAATTTCTAAACCTGTGAAGGATCCATGAATTTTCATCCAGATATCTCTAACTTAATAAACAGATGACATGTATTGCAGGCCCTCGTGTCGTGTCCTCCCATATTACATCACTGAGGGTCATTATATTTGAAATCTCTGGCAAAATGGGGTTACCCATTGACTTATTTCAGTTTTCCCCAGCAGCAAATAGTGCTTTTCTGGCATTATTGAGGGCATTCCTGGTATATTGGGACCACCCCTGTTCTCATGGTGATAACACCTAGAATTAAAGTGTGCATCTCCAAAATTAGCAGAATTGTGATGCCTATGTCCCTAACTTGCATTATGATATTCATCGCTGGAAAATGGAAGACATCCATGGCATATGGTGGCCTTCACAGACACCTGAGGGGCATGCATGTGAGTCTAACCCGGACATGGACAGTTTTACGTGAGAATGGGAAAACATGTATGTATTTGTAGGTGGGGGGGGGGAGTAATTTACTCAAAGGAACTGCAGACCCATCTGGACAAAAGAAACCGTGTGGGGCGATCTATCTGTATTGGATTGGCATCACCCGAGCAGTCTGTAGCTAGAGCTTGTGAATCTTATAATCTACTACCAGTTGATTAAGGTAAAACAAAATCTTGTTCCAGGATGAGTCAAGCAGCTACTGTTTGCAAAGCAGAGTAGCCGATGAAAAAGTAAGGATGCCACGTTGAACTAAATCATTGCGTTTACGAAAACAAAAAACTGATATGTAAAGGAAAAATGTATTTTCAGAAAATGGCAACCTGCTGCTTGAAGACAAAAGTGTTTTGCATGCATTAAGCTGATATCTGAGGGTAGAATGTTGAGCCTTTGGATAAAATAGCAAAGTAACTTTACTCAAAATCAAAAGCCGATATTCGGCGACACCTGTAATCTATTTTCGATAATGTATGTTGAAAATTAGTTTACTTCCCAAAACTGACTGTGTGTTATTTTGAGAAAATTAATAGCTGATCTTTGCAGACAAAATATGTGCATTACCAAAATATTTGTAAAGCTGACATCAAAACTGAGGTTGTGACATAATACGTTTGGTACATTAGCTATAGCAGTGCTTTCGTGACTAACTTGACATTTCACCATATTTGTTGACAGCTATCATAACTTTAAATCGTTCATGGCTGACGCTTTAGTCTATAAGATTGGTGAAACCCATGTGAAGGATATGGATCCTTGAAAAGGCTATGAGAACTCATATAGCAGCACTTTCAATATTCGAGTTGTGCATGGGTGTGGATTTTTATCTAGCCATTGAAAGTAGTTGTCAGTCAGCATTATAGGATTTAAAGTTGGCTTCGAAGGCGTAGAGTAGGAAAAATAAAATAAATTGATGTAAGATTGAAGGGGCATGCTTGATGCATAGACGGTTTTATTTTGTGCTGTAAACTGTAGCGTTTGTTTCTATCTCAATGAAACTTTTCTTGAACTACCCATCTGCCACTGAAAATGGTTTGTCTTGCTCAGGACCTAAAAAGTACCGGAACGTTTTCATGAATGACACTTCTGAAGTGCCTGTCAAAGCTTCGGCTTTGCATCTAATTTTATTAGTGCATTGTGCTACAAAAACACCGTCTGGTCACTTTCTTTAGTTTAACTCCTTGAAAGACGAGCCACTGCGTCATGCCTTATGTCGGGGGTTTCAATGTTTCAATGGTCGTTGTTATTTGGCCACGGTCTTTCCACCTCACATGTGTAAGAGTTTGCAAGCCAAAAATGGGGTGGTGCCTAAACAGCTCCATTTATTTCTCTGGTGCTGTGAAAGAGTGGGCCCTTACTCTTCCTGCTAGAGAGGGGGTGAGCGGCTAGTTTCCCACTGTCCAAAACACTGACAAGAAGGGTACTCTAGCCGCCATCTTGACTAGACATCTACAAGCCATACACAAACACTTCTTGCCTGCAGAGTCTCTATGGGCCTTGACATCAGCGGTAAGCCTGTACAACGTCATCCCCTGGACTTCTGCCTCTCGTGTCCCTTTTGCTATGTGCCTTTTTCAGGGGCAGGAGTAGGGATTTTAGGACTTATTTTACCTATGTGAGCACATAGTAGGTAGCCTCCATCATACAAGGATTCAGAGTCGAAATTCTGCCTCATAAATATTAGTGAGTCAGTATTTTCGCAAAATATGTAGATCGTTTCTTTGCGTCGGTTTAGTAGGTTAAGCACACTTGCAAATAACTGCCCCATCCTATTGCAAACACAGAACTATAATGTGCCCTGGTCAGTTTTATGTGTGATGCCAGTATACACCACAATCCAGGGTTCATGGGCCTAATTTTGCAAAAAAAACAAACACACGTGTATATTTAGAATGAAAAGTTAAGTGAATATTTATTATTTTAACCAAAGTTTTTATGGTACTTGACACTGTAAACACACAAGGGAAAGCAGGAGAAATAAATTGAATATCAGTAATGTCTAGAATGTACTTCTCATGTCCCAGGATCTAAACCAGGACACCCAGTGGAGTAAGGTGCCACTGAAATACAAGCAGTTATGCAACATACTTTCACACTACAATTTGTCTTTGAGGACAAGCTGTGCATGTTTATATGCGAAGATGTTTTGTGACTGTTCATGGACAATCTCAATGACATTGAGGGCAAGCATGACCGAACAACTTGATGTTGACCCACAGAGAGGAACACAATACTGGATTGCTGTGAGCTGCTTGATCAATGTAGCCATTGTACTAAATGTGGTCTGGAGCAGTGAGACATAGCAATATCTAGCCTTTCTGAGGTTAATTTAATGTTTAAACTAAGTGTTTAATCCCTTCTCAATCGCCCTTAGTTTCCCCCACCTTACTTTATTTATGGAGCCACAGAGACTTTTCAAATATGCACACAGAGGTGCGAATTTGAAAAATAAATATTATAATTTCTAATGCAAATATATAACTTATTCTTATACTGTAAGCTGGACGAAACCAGTTATGCATGTTCTACTTTGAGAACTAACAAGCAAAATAAAACAGAATTCTAATTTTGATACATTTAGGATGCTGACAACCTTTTTCTAAGCAAGAAACACAGAAACAATAGCAATGTTAAGGGGGGCATGCAGGAATATTTGTTATAGAATGAAGCGGGATGTTAAAATAGAGAGGGGTGAGTGCCTTTACATTTCTTGTTCATTTGTCCCTTAAAAAGCTGACAAATGGGTCCATCATTTTTACTTGATTTAGACAGCTCTGCGTGCCCTATCTCACCCTGAGCTACAAGGCCTTGTACTTTGAAATAGGGCCCATGGATGTAGCCACTTATGTTCTCCTTGTCTATTCGTGCACTTCAATCACAATGCACTTCAACCACAAAGTAAACTCCAACCTCATGATCCAGTTGATATAGGATGCCAAACAATCCTTCACTGTATGGACTAAATGCTGTTGTGTTTCCTGGCATTATACAACTATTCTGGCTGCCAGTAAAAACACCACACAAATGCAAGAACTGTTTCCATCTAGATTGACAAATCCCCTCCTGGCAAACACACAACATGACATTTTTACATGTTGCTTCCACTACTGATGGTTCCAAAGTGCAATTACACATCACAAAATATATCCTCTGAAGATATATCTGATGAAATCCTATCACAATTTGGCCTATTGGACACAGAAGAGAAATGTCTGGACAGAATGCACCAGTCTGTGAACAGTTCATGTGCTCAATCAGCTGTCTCATTTCTCCTTAACATAATCACCTACTTTCATGGCAACCAATGAACTGTCTCTGTCTGTCAGTTTTATAATGACATCCATTCTCTACTGAATGTGGTGGAGAGCTTTTCTTTCTCTCTAGGTAATATTATCAAAAATCATTTTAGGTGTTGATACCATGATTCGTTTTTTAGTGGATACAATGTATGTATTACGAATAGGATTTCTACTACACTGGAGAGGCCAAGATTTGGGATGGCAGAGCTCATTAAGTGGATCTGGAAGGCAGATTGGAAGATCAACATCATAATTATTCTTAAAGTATCCTACAAGTCTGCATCTTCTCTCAAAGGCTTTTAGGTCTCTCATCATGTTGGCCGTGTTATGGTCTTTAAGTACAGGAGAGAAATCAAAACCTTTTTTCAAGAGTTTTAGTTCACCTAATGACAGGAGCCCTCAGGTAAAGTCAATAACTGTGTCTGATGTCTGGAAGGATTGTAGCTGGTTAATGCTATGGACATTTGTTTGTCTTAAAAACCTTACAAAACACATATATTTACCTGACTTACCTCTGTAGTATTATGCATTGTAATGTTTTGTTGTCAAAGTGTGGTTTTGTAAAATTATATGTATGAATAGGAATACTTTGTAAATGTAGAAATTGCAGTGCTTAATTGATGAATGCATGTATGGTGATGGTATGCATTACGGTAATCTCCATTGGTGAATTTACAGCGAGATTTAGAATGTCATGTTTCCACCTCCTCAAATGATAGGGTGGAGTTTTTTATGATTACATTTAGAACCAAAAAGTTACTATTAGTAACTTTGCAAACTGTTGTTCGAAATCGTCTTAGAGAAATAAATAGGGACCGTTACAGAATTTAGTTTAAAATGTAAACAAAATAAAGATTCCTTTTTTATTAAAAAGTTACAAGACTTATTTCCCTAACTCCTATTCACCTACGACTACTGTACTGAAAAGGGAATACCATCTGCATTAAAACTAAATATAACATTTTATTCTAATTCTTTTTGTATTTAAATTGTTTGCAGATTAAATTAAATGAATGTTAATTCTCTCCTCAGTCCTTGAAATTTCATTTGTGTTGATTGTGTCAAATTTGTATGTTAACCTTATTACAACTTTGGCGGTCCTCCTGAGCCACCGCCATCGCTCAATCCACAGAAGGACCGCCAAGGCCGTGGTGCGCCTACCCACTGGATTCAGAGTTGAATCCAGGTCGGGAGAGTGGTGCTGGAACAGTCTCAAGGCAGTGGTATGTCAGGCTCATTGGAGAGCCTAACATGCAAACCATCACTGTGAGAGCGCTGACTGCTTGTTCCTGCATGATGTGACATGCACCATGTCATGCATGCCACACTGTGCAGGAACTGGTGTGCAATTCTAGGGGGGCACAACATATGCCCCTGCAAGAGCCCCCTAGTTTCACAAGCGGCAGGGGCCCTCTTAGAGCATCCTTAGTTGCGTTTCTGCCACCTCATTCATGAGGGGCGCATTGCCATGAAATGGGCGATGAACAGGCAACTCAATATGCTTGGCAGTGCTGCAGCCGCACCACCAGCATATTACTGCTACTGGCTGCTGCACCACTGCTGTGGGATCCTGGATGCCAGCGGACACGGCGGTCCTAAGGCAGTGTAACTGCCACACTCAGAAAACTGAGGGAGGGCCCGCAGTGGTGGCAGCAGTCAGACCGCCAACCCGAAGACCACTGTACTCGAAGCAAGGCCCTTAATTTAATTTCTTTTATATGGTTCCTTCTGTGTTAATGTTGCACGCATGCATGCATTGTTTTAATGGTAGTGTGTTTCAGTGTCAGTGTTTCACTGTGGACTAGGTTTGACAAACTCCTAGGCGGGTACTACAACTGTAAGAGAATTAAATGTGTGTCTTGTAAGTAGCATGTATCTTTCTCTTATGTGGGTGTATGTTTTATATAAGCATGTCATTTCCTATACCGCTCCTTTAGTTTCTTTCATACCCACACATGTTGTTGTAATTATTCCCCATTTTTCAACCACTTCCCTTGGTCTCCCCCACATTTACTCCAATATGTTATGTTTACATTTGATGAGACGTCTAACCCCAGGCTGGAGATCTAAAAAAGATAAGAGAGCCACAGGCAGGAGGTTTGTGATTTGCATTTTGGTGTTCATAATGAATTACTAGCTAACGTTCTCCAGAACAGATTTTGTGAATAGGACCCACAGTTGTTACTCGAAGGTTTGTTAGATGAATCGCTGATGTCTGTGTGGCAAACAGCTGCTGTGCAAGAATTTTAAGAGCACCAGACAAAATTATATTTTGCTCCTAGGTAGTTTCCTTATACCCCTACCAGCAGTACCATTTTGAGACAGTTGTTGCAAATTGGTCTCCACCTGTGGCCATGTTTGCTAGCCTTATGAGGCAGCTGCCTTCAATTGACCTAAAGTAGCCTCTGTAGTTCTATCAATTATATGTATTTGACGGATAATCAACCTCTAACCTGTCAATTCACCACTATCAAACTCACTTTAGAAGGCTAAGGCCACCCTTAAAATAAAATGATGTTTCTGTTTTCTGAAAATATAATGTCCTCGAATATTGTGCTGCAAACACAAGAAAGCTCTATTTTCATAATGATTTTCATCTGGCCTTTGAAATGTAGTTCGTGACAGCCAGTTCTTATCTTAGAATCGTACATCGTTTCTTAGAGAAACACAACTAACACACGTCAGAGCAGCTGTCAACAACGCGTGGCAAATTAAACTTACATGTAGAGGTGAATTGAGTGTTACTTTAAAAAACCTAATAGATACTTTCGGTCACTCTTGCCTCTCCGCTAACGTGGAGGTTTCCAAGAAGTCATGATATATGTAGGAGAAAGTGTTACACTATCTGTCTTCACAGCGCCATCCCTGACCTGTGTCCCAATTACAGTAGATGCAAATGCAAAAGGGTCGCCTCAGGTTTCATGTGACTGACTCTTACAATTTCCTACAGGGGTAAATGGGCCTGACAACTATGCAAGAGAAAGCATGATGCAAATGACAAAAACTATCAAGACATCCTCTATAAATCCCATCACTTTGCAATTAGAAAGAGGAATCGTGGGATATGGGTAAGGATAGGGGATCTATTTATAAGATCATAATAATGGTAATGAATGCAATATTTGATTATATATCAGATGCAGCAGTAAACAATGCTGCCTGTAGACATTTTGCTGATGCATTATCTGTGCTTTCACACACTGAGTGAAATGATTGGGGTTATTGTGCTAAGTACTGGAAATGAGTCCAAAAGGGTATTATGCAAGACTGGGCAATGATGCCCATAGTTTTCACATGATCCATTGTTCCTTTGGTTTTGTGTGTATATATGGCATTCTGGTTTTTATTTTGCCCTGGCGTCATGCTATTCTAAGCGTTTGTGCAGAGGCTTGGACCTGTTGCTGAATATGTGAGGTACTGGACCAGTTCTAGAACCTGGAAGGACGTAACAATCATGACCACATTGTGGATAAGGACTACAGTCCCTGGTCTGGGGACAGCGTATAAAGTAGCAGTGGCAGTATACGTGATTTTGGAAGGATCAATACTTTATCCATACCATCCTATCTGTATTACTGGAAGTCAGGCCTAATGGCATCACATGTGTAAAGTTCTTCTGTAATGCGTATGTCCAGAAACTTAAATTGAGCTTGCCATCTAGTGTGTATGTATATGTGAGTGACTTTGAGTACTGAAGCCAAAGGGATCTATACTGGATTCTCATGGTCTAGCCCAACAGAAGATGGAGGATGAGTACTGTTCACCCCAATATTAGCGGTGAATTGAATACATTCCTGTTATGTTATGTTATATGGGGATTTGTAGCGCGCACAATTACTCGAGAGTATCCTGGCGCGGAATGGGCTACAGACATGCAGATGGAGAGAACTAGAAAGCCTGTTTGAAAAGATGAGTTTTAAGAAGTTTCTTAAAACAGCGGAGGTCCTGTATGTGGCGCAGCGAAACAGGAAGACTGTTCCACAAAATGGCTACTTTGACAGAAAGGGACTGACCCCCCATCCTAGAGCGCCGTAAACGGGGGGTGACCGTCAGACGATGAAAAATGGATCATAAGGAGCGGCGTGGGGTATAAAAACATACCCGTTTCTTAATGTAGGGGGGTCCTGCATCATGCAGAGCTCTGTGAGCTAAAGTGAGGGCCTTGAATTGCACCCGCTGGACCACGGGCAGCCAGTGAAGGTCGCATCAATGCGATTTAATACTAGATCTCTTTGAGATGTTGAGTAAGAGTCTAGCCACCACATTCTGGATCAATTGCAGTTTATTCACCAGATATCCAGGAATGCCAAGAAAAAGCGCATTCGCGTAATCCAAGCGGGTGAGGATAAGTGCCCGAGCCACCATTTCCTTGGCCGGTTGGGGAAGCAAAGGAAAAAATCTGCTCAGTGATTTTAGCGTACCAAAGCAGACACCCGTGAGTCTCTTGATATGTTCCGAGAACCTGAGATCCTCCCCAAACCAGATTCCCAGATTCTTAGCCGGGCTACCCTTCGAGAGTGGGCGGGGGAAATCAGGGGGCCACAAGGCTTCCGTGAAGAGAGGAGGAAATTGGCCGTAGAGCAGTATTTCGGATTTCCCCTCGTTTCACTTGAGTTTGGCCTGTGCGAGCCAGGTAAACACAGCGGCCAGGCACCTCTGGGCAGTCCCCGTATCCAAGACAGGGCCATTCCAGGTAAATAGAAGCTGGGTGTCGTCAGCATAAGCCCTAATTTTGGCACCCAGCTCTTCCGTCAGGGTGATCAATGGAGTCAAAAAGATATTAAAGAGTTAGTTAGTAAAGGGCTACTAATTAGTCTTCCTGAGCACAACTAGTTGGTTGATGGTAGGTGTTAGAAATGGGGGTCTCTGGTTGGCAGGTTTGTACCCTGTCCAAGTAGGGACTCTTCCTTCTAGTCAGGATAAGGGGTATTACACTTCTAAAATAACCACTGCTCACCCCCTTGGTAGCTTGGCACGGGCAGTCTGGCTTATCTCAGAGGCAATGTGTAAAGCATTTGCACATAACACAAAGTAATAAAGTGAAACTTCTACAAAAGGACACCACACCAGTTTTAATAACATAGCCAATATTTATCAGTGTAAAACAAGAGCAAAATGATAAAAATCAAACATACAGTAATCCAAATACGAATATCGCAATAATAACCTTAAAATACAGTTCCTTTAAGTCAATAGCTCCATCAGGGGCCAGCTACAGGGTCGGGAAGACATGCAAACAGTACCTTGGAAATGGAGAGCGTCGTGGACCTTGTGATGAGTCCCAAAGAAGTAGCGTTGGCAGGCATCGGCTTCAGAGATCGGTGCAGGAGTTGTCTGGCCCTTGAAGTCAAATGTGTTGCAGATCAAACTCTATGAGGTTGAAGTCAGGAGCGCAGGCGTCAGTAGGTGTCGGGGCTGCAGTTCGAAGTGGAGCGGTGTGCAGTGCCCTCAGATTGCAGTGCAGGCAGTGGGTCAGTGACGGTGTCCAGTGGCGTCGGTGAGACCAGGGTTGAAGTGTAAAATGGGGAGGTGCTCATCGCGTTGCTCGCAGGTCACGGTGCAAGCAGCATTGTTGTCATTGCTGAAGAACTGTCGTTGGTAAATGGTCTGGAATCCATAGTGCTGACATCAGTGGGCCATGGCTGCGGTGTGGGATGGAGCGGTGCGTTGAGTAACTTATGGGTGGTGCCCTAAGGCCACAGTGCAGACAGCGGCTATGTCGGCATGGAGCAGTGGCTTAGAAGATACCAGGAGTGATGTGAAGCAAAGTGTGGTACACTAAGGTCATGTTGCTAGCAGCGGCACGGTGGCTGAGGCGGGTGACAGCATCAGTGAGACCAAGGTTGCGATGCAAAGCTAGGCAGTGCGTTCTGCAGTGCCAACAGATCAAGTAGCCAGAAGCAGCCACGTTGACAGCTTCAGGTTGTTTTTTCTTCTGTTGCAGCACAAATCACACAATTCCCAGAGCTGGTAGCAGATGATCTTAAAGTATTTGCTGTTCCTGATACTTCTTGAACAGGAGGCAAGCTCTACTTCAAACCCTGGAAAAACTGAGAAAATAAGTTGCAGAAAGTCCAGTCCAGTCCTTTCACTGCTCAAGACAGATGCAGCCACTGCAGGCCAGCACAGCAAAGCACACAGCAACTTGGTAGCTCCTCCAAACAGCTTCTCCAGCTCTTCTTCTTGGAATGTTCCTTTGTCCAAAAGAGTTCTAAAGTTCTGGGGTCAAGGCCCCAATATTTATACTACTTTTCCCTTGAAGTTCTAGGCAGAAAGTCTCTGAGCTAAGTAAAAAAAAGTTCTGTCCTCCCTGGTCCTGCTGTACTATAGGAGGTGGAGACGGCATTGTGCAGAGCGGACACAGCCTATTCAGGTGCTAGTGAAATCTCATCCCACCACTCTAAATGCAGAAAGATCTATTCAGCCTGGCTATAAGTCACTCAACTCAACTTGTGACTGTCTTGACATCCCCAAGTCCTGTTACTCCAAAACCAGGCGGTAAATACAAAAACAGACAGAGGCACACAGGATGGTTAAGCAAGAAAATGCCCACTTTTTTAAAGTGGCAATTTAAAAACTAGCTTTACTAAAAGATCTGTTATTAAATTCTGAGCTCAGGGAGCCTGGGCTCCATTTGTCTATTGTTTCCCCATTCAAAAATTACACTTGTAAAAGGTTACAAGGCAGCTCCAATGACCACCTATGGGAAAGACAGCCTTTGAATAGTAAAACATGAAATTGGCTGTATTTCACTATCAGGACATGTAAAACACCAGCACATGTCCTGCCTTTCACATACACTGCACCTCTGCCCACAGGGGTCCCTTGGGCACACCTTAGGCGTGACTTACATGTAAGAAAAGTAGAGGTTGGGGCTTGGTAAATGGGTGCACTTGCCAGGTCGACATGGCAGTTAAAACTGCAGGCAGACACTGCAGTGGCAGGTCTGAGACACCTTTGAACAGCTATTTGTAGGGGTCGCACAACCAGTGTTGCAGGCCCAATAAAGCATTTGATTTACAGGCCCTGGGCACACACAGTGCAATTTACTAGGTACTTACCAGTAAATCAAATATGCCAATCATGGATAACCAATCAGAATCACAATTTACAGTAGGAGCTGTTGCACTTTAATACTGAATAGAGTAAACATGTGTGGAGAGACACTAAACCACCAAAAACAAAGTCCAGCATAACATAAAAACAGGAGGTCATAAAGCTAAAAGACATGGGAAATACGCCAAAAGATGGCAGGTATAACATAGGATTGAGAGGTGGGACTGTAGTTATGATGTGTGAGGTGAGAAAAACCAATTATGAGACCTGCCTTTTTTCTATCAGTTATTATTAATTCAATTGGTCTGATGATAGCACCTCACAGTGCCTGTTTTTGTGGGTGCTCCAGTTTCAAAAAAGCCATAATGCTACCAGCTATGAGCGGCATTACTCTACCCAATGGCTGTCTCTGGAAAGCAATGTGAGGCAATATTTTGAAAGAATAACCACCCCAAACCAGCTTTACAGATTGAGACAGTGCAGCTGCATCCCCTGTCAGGCAAAGATGTATTAAAACTGGGACCTAAACCACCCAAGCACTTCATGGACAAGGAAGGGTGTAATTGAAGGATTGCAGTTTAACCAGAACTACTATCAGCCTGACAGAGAGGCTCCCAGAATTGAGGGGACATCACTTATGAACTGTTTACTGGAGGAGCAGAGGCTCTTCCTGAAGTACCTAGAAGCCCACCTCCCTGCTCAGAGGGGAAAGGAGGCTGCTTGGCCCTGCAACTACCATAGTCTCCAGATGGTGGTAATACTTGAATAAAGTGATGAACTGAGTGAGCATTTGATGTAGGGTAAATGATGAACTGCACCTGAGCCTTATTCATGCTTTACCCAGCTACAAGTGGGCCAGACAAGCCAGCAAGGGGTCATCATTGTAGGATTTGCTAGATGTAACCCAACAAAGGAGAATCACGTCCATGGTCGTTTCTCTGTATGAATTGTGTAGCTTGACAATGCCACTTTGTACCCATACAAATGGGCATAACTTTGTACATCCTAGAACATCATAAGGAGAGCCCTGGTATTGGGTTTGTCATTTTTCACCCTCCAAAACACAGAATTGGAATTTTTCACTTTCAGGCTTAATTATTAGAATCGAATCTACTGTCTATTTTCCCTCCTACAAAATTCATGAAGTACTAAGGAGATTAGTACAGCCGAAGAAGAGACATTAAAATGCTAGGAGACACCTAATAGTGAGTTGTTGAGAATGTAAATTTGCTGTACATTCCTTACAGACAATAAAGGTAGAGTGCTGAAATAAAAATAGACTTTAATACGTGGGGTTGAATTCAGACCAGTTGGCAATGTGTCTTCATTCCCTATTTTGTAGAAATACATCGGTAATGATATTGGTTCAATTGTCTATTTAAAAAGGGAGTTGTTCAGAAATATTAATATAAGTTTGCTGCAAATTTTGCCCAGGTGTTTTTATTAGAAAATTTCAATGTTACAGCTCAGTGTTGTCAAAAAAATTCCCTGAACAAAACATTTTTGGAGTATGTTAATTTCTGCGTCATTTAATGTGTTTGTGAGAATTTAGCATACTTGGCATAGCATGACCGTTTCACACAATCTTCTAATGGGTGGCGCTGAAGATGAAGGAGTAGAGGGTATAATATGGATATCAGACCATTCATTTTAAAAACATCCCCAGAAAAATTAATAATTGAAGCATAAAATGGAAATTGTATCTAACTGACGATTTCTGTTGGCCATTTTATGCTATTCCTATTTGAAAAGTATCATGAAAATGAGCCACGCCATATAAATAACACAAAGGCCCGGTGAAAAGGGATGCTATCGCTATGTTTCTTTGGAATCCAAAACTGACGTTGGTTCTGACCATCAGGTGAATTGAAGCCTACTTAATTTCGAGATCTTGTTTATGAGTGCATACATCAGAATTTATTGCCTTGAAGCACATTTCAGCGTGCACAAATTAAACTTTTAGTCTATTTTTCAATAACATTCTCAGCAGATTTTACCTGCCACAAACTCGTGGGCAAATACCACAAGGTATTTAATTTGCCCGTGGGCAAATAATAAATATCCAATTAGTGCAAGGAAAACACCACAGGACTTGGGATCCTGCTGTCAGTGGAAATGGAGTTTGTACTTGAAAAGAGGTAGCGCTGTGGATTTAATCAGGACTTTAAAATACGTTTTGCAGAAATGTATAGGGGTTCAATTTAAAATGTGCAAAGCAGTTAAGCTTTGTTGTAAAATTTCATATACTCATAGCTAAGTCCCTCTCTTTTAATCAATACAACTACCAAAAAACTATGGGTTTTTTATTCTTCAGTTGGCAGTAAAATTCATCATGAAAATAAAGTGTGACTCTATTGACAAATTAAGCAGCAAAAAAACTCAAACTTCGCAATTCGTTTTTTTGCATAGTTTATGATAGTCACAATTCAACATGAATAGCTACCTCATTTGAGATGACCCAGCGCTAGGACTGGTGTCCACCAGCCTCAATGCTGTTAGCAAACCCCCTACATCCTGAGCTTAAAAAGCAGGATTTTGTTTTTTTCCTGAGCAGATCTTCCATCTGGGCCTGACGAAGTGCTAAAGGCAGAGCATTAAACAATGTAGGCACCCGGTAGCCAAATAAGCTCCCATCCTTAAGTACTTTCTTAAACTGAAAACAATTGCCAGCATCTCCCCTGCTGATCTAAGGTTCTTTGGTGATACATAATGGCTGAAAAAAGGTTTACAAATATTGTGGACCTCGGTTATTCACGGTTTTGGAATAGTAACACAAGGATTTGAATGAGGACCTCTTTCTCATAAGGCGTCAGTTGAACTGCAGTCTTTGTAGTCTGTTGATCCTGCCCTATGACTCTCCATGATATAAGACATTACAGTAGTCCAGGCTTGATATTATCAAGGCCTGAACTACTGTCCTTCTTTCTGTATCGTGCAGGAAGCATAGACATGTCCTCAGCATTTTGAGAACTCCAAAACATTTCCCTGCCACTGCAGCAATTTTATTGTCAAAAAATTGTTTTTCGTTGACCCAAATGCCAAGAGTTTTGACCTTGAAGTTGGCCACCATGCAGTTGACCAGATATTTGAATGGTTTCGCAAGGTCCGAATTCCATCTTTCCCAGCATTGAGTTAAGACAATTTGAGTCTGTGCATTTAACCATCCCTGCTAAGCAAAGTCATAGGGAGGTGGCAAATTGAGTGGAATTTTTTGACAGTATAATGATGAGCTGTGTGTCCTCTGCATATGACACAATCATGAACCCATAGCTCTCAATTATAACCGCACTTAAACATTGAACAGGGTTGGATTCAAAGAGGAGACTTGTGGCACCCCTTGCTTCAGTGGGAGCACCTTTGACTGGTGGGGCTTCTGAAAAACCTGAAAGGGCCGCACTTGTTAAAGAGAAGCAACCCATAGCAGTGCTTTATGTTCTACCTTGCACTTCCAGTGTCTTTCTAACAAGATATTGTGGGACACAGTATCGAACACGGCACTGAGACTTAACAACAACAGTGCCGCAGAGTAGCCAGCATCCAAGATCTGGTGAACTGACTCTGTCGCCAGCAGTAAGGCTGACACCATGCTATAAGAAAGGCAGAATACAGATTGGGTCCAGTGTAATAGGTCATTGCTTTCTAAGAAGCTTGACAACTACCTGTTGACAACTTTCTCCATAATCTTGGAGAATAGTGACAGTAACGAAACTGGACAGACATTTTCTGGCTTGGTGGGATCCAGCGATGTTTTTTAAAAGTGGAACCACCATAGCATGTTTCCATCTGCCAAGCATTTGGCCAGCGATCAGGAAGTTGTTATTCAAGCCACCTAAGCCTAGGTGGATCACCTCCAGTCCTCATTCCAGAATGGATGGAGAAGCCAGATCTAATGGAGAACCTGACTTCACTGCAGCATATATTGCTGTCTGCTCTTCGGTTTCGATAGACCTGAAGCTAAGAAACCCAGAGCTATCATCCGACTCATTGACCAAACCTTCCTGCTGGGGGCGTCTCTTCATTCTGCAGAAAAGGAGCCATATATATTTGCAACCTTTGTCAGGAAGAACTGTGCCAAAGCATTGCATCCTTCCCCTGTTGGAGTGTTCATAGCTGAGGCTGCAGCTAAGGATGATAGTGACTTCACCACAGTGAATAACTCTTAAGGAGAGTTTTGGGCCACCTGAATTTTATAGGTGTAGTAATCACGCTGAGACTTTTTAATGCAGCAATGATAGGGTTTTATTGTTGCCTTATAGTCCCTTTTACAGTCAAGGTCGTACTCTCTGCGCTCTTCTCTTTTAGAACTAATAATTGCATTAGCAGGCAGGCCCTGTGGCTGCTGATGTACTTTTAAACAGCTCTTACCTTATTGTTTTAAAAGTCTGATGATGTTTTAAACTTAAAATTGGTTTTAAACGTGTGGTTATTCAATTTGAAATTGTCTGTAAACTAAAAGCATTCCGCATACCGGGAGGCTGCAGGGGCTGGTTTTCGCCCGTGATTGAGGCTTGTGGCTATCTTTCCGGATTTGCGCTTGTGGTCCTCTAGGCTCCTATAGGGTGGAGCGGGGACGCCATCTTGGACTACAGATCTCTAGTCGCGCAGGCTATAAAAAAAGAAACCTGGGGGGACCGCACAGTGGATGCACCCAGCGGGCGCGCCAAAGGCAAGCCCGTCTGCGCCCGTCCTTGCCTGGACAGCGACAGGGGCCAGAACCCCTGCCGCTTGCAGACCAGGTTTGGATCAATTTTCCACAAATGAGCTACGTGCTCTAAACCGCAAGTGCAACACTATCTGTCAGCATTCGGATCAGGTTGAATTAGGACAAAATTACTGCAAGATGTGTCCCTTTATGCTAAGCCCGAATCTGGTCAGCTTCTTGGACAGCCCTAAGAAGGGCAAATACTTCCTACTGAACTGTCGCTCCCTCCCTAAGCACTGATTTGAAATTGCAGACCTGATGGTGGAAATACAGATGACTGCCCTTTGCCTAGTGGAAACATGGCTTCATGCGCAGTCCGCTCCAGACATTCTAGACGCCGTTCCCAGGGGCTACACAATAACCAGCCTCAATAGACCTCTAGAGGGTGGAGGCGGGCTGGCAGTGATACACAAGCATCAGCTAAGCTGCATCCTGTCTGAAGTCCATATCAGTGGGGTCAAAGCAGCCTCTTTCTCTCTATTGACTTCAGGCCATTGCTCTCTCAATGGCCTGTTGATTTAAAGGCCGCCGGGATTAGCTGCAGAGTTCATCTCAGCACTACTAGATATGATTCCGGAGTTTGCCATTCAACATGCTAAGTTCATAATTTTAGGGGGTCTTAACCTACACTTTGATGATCCTACCTCACGTATTAGTGTAGATTTAATGGAGGACCTAAAGTCGCTTCAGCTCCTGCAGTCGGTACAGCCACCCACTCACATACAGGAGCACATTCTTGACCCCATTTTTGCAACCCTGGAGTTGGTGGAGGTAGATACCCCGATTCATATCGCCTGGTCCGATCACTATGCCATTCCCTTCCAGATTCTGGATACCCACCCACTATTCACCTAAACCCACCCAGGCCCTCCACTTCAAACCTCTTAACTGCACTAGGATCAGTCAGGAGACGCTTACTGATGCCCTGAGTCATAGTCCTCCGTGCCTAGAAAACTGCCCACTGGCCGTCAACCTGCATGTTTCAACATGGTTAGAGGTAGCTTTAGATAGGATAGCACCATGCAAAACACTGAATTCCGCATGTTCCAGACTCCCAGCAAGCTGGTTCAAAGAGGACCTCGCACACACAAAAATATTATGCAAATGTTTTGAATGAAAATGGTGGAAGTATAACTGTCCCCAAGACAAAGAGTCCTACCTACATTTACTAAAAGAATACCATAAAAAGATCAGGGCAGCGCGGACGGTATTCTACACACAAAAGATCAAAGAGGCCAAGAACGCCCCACGAGAGATCTTTAGAATTGGAAAATCGCTTACCTCCCTGGATACGGTATCTGCAGGCATGACCCCAGCAAGAGCAGCTGCAATAATATTGCCCACTTCTTTTCATATAAAATCTTGGCGATAAACGCCTCCTTTCCGGGTGTTGTTAATAACTCTGGCCTCCCCTCCATGAGGAACTCTGAACCCCACCCTGATGGGGCCTTCAAGATTGAGAGCATCGCAGTGGAAAAACTAGACTCACTAGTGGCTAAAATCAAATCTGACTCTCCACTAGACCCGGCGCCTCCAGCTATTTGGAAACTGTGGCTGCCCGTATTGGCACTCAGACTATGTTCCATGCTCAACATCTCATTTAAGGCTGCCCGACTCCTAGTGGAGTGGAAACATGCCATGGTGATCTCACTCTTAAAAAACCTTCTCTTGATCCCTCTAAACCAGAGAACGTTCACTTTATTTCTCTCCTTCCTTTTGTGGCTAAACTGGCTGAAAGTGTTACAGAAACACGGGTTATACCCAAATTCTACTCACTGGAACCTGGGTGAATATGTAGTACAGAAGAAAAGGGTCCCAGAATGAAAGAAGTAGTATACAAACTTAATGTTTGAAGACATGAATCCTAAGATGATAACAACATTGTTTTTAATCACAATGTGTAGGAGCATATCGTCACACAGTATTAGAGATTCAACCTATAATGTGCCCCTAAAAAGGAAAGAGTAGGGAAGGTGGTAGTGTAGGAGAGGTGTAAGGTAATCTCTAAAGTGACATAGTGATGGTCCAAAGACCTTAAAATACAGTGCAATGGTTACATTTACAAAATGTAGACCAATGGTTCAAGTTCATTTTATATACATCATGCTTCCCAAATAAAACACAATCAATGGTACATATGGGAGGAAGCTGAACAAAGGAAGGCTGTCGACGTTTCGACCCACGGATAGTGGCAGGTAATGGATGATGCCTTGCTAGGGGGTCTTCATCAGGACGGGGGTGGGGCGTATTACCATGAGATGTGAATTGCTCAGGTCATGGTAATAGGTATCTCATAAATGGACGAGGAACATCGTAGCGTGTTAGTGGAGGTGACTCACAATCAGGGATGTTATAATGGAAGCTGGACTCTGCGTCAAACGATCTGAATGATACAATTCTAGTTAATATTTACTGAGCGCGCTTCAAAGATCCCGCCGACAGATCGGGAATCTGGATAGATGACTCAGAAAAGGAAATCGCAGAGAACCCGCTGTGTAACCGATCGGGAGTCTTGCACTCAGGAGTAATTCTCCGAAGACGTGGTCCACAACTGGCTGAAAGGCACATCAACTCACAATTGACAGAGTTCATCGCAAAGAAGAACATCGTACATGAGACTCAATCAGGTTTCAGGCCACAGTATAGTACAGAATCTGTCCTGCTTTTGGCCCCAGAGACACTATGTAGGGTTTCTGGCAAAGGGAAATCAGGGGCTCTCATCATGCTAGATCTCAGTGCAGCTTTAGATACAGCTTTAGATACAGTCTTGCATACTGTGGATCAACTGTGGACACAGGTAGAACCTTTGATTGGATTACAGACTTGCTTCATAGGCGCTCGTTTCAGGTCATCCAGAAGCCATACGCCTCGAACATTATCCCGTTGCAGAGGGGAGTGCTTTAGGGGTCGGCACTGAGCCCCACTCTTTTCAGTCTTTACCTGCACCCGTTGGCTGATGTTATCCAGAGCTATGGTGTGAGGATGGTGTCATATGCTGATGACACTCAGCTTATTATTACACTAGCTAATGATGATGAGAGGGCTGCAACCAATTTTAAACTATGCCTTGCTGACCTAGCGACATGGATGCAGGCCAGCTCCCTGAAACTGAATGCAGACAAACAGAAGGGCTGGTGGTGGGGAAACAGCCCTCCATCTGGTCCTCGGCATGGTGGCCAGTTGATCTGGGCCCCACCCCGAGCCCAAATCCCAAAGTGAAAAATCTAGGCATCATTTTCGATGCTCAGCTAACTTTTGATAGTCAAGGGCGACAATGGGCATATGCTTCGGGGTACTGAGACTGATAAAGACACTCCTGAGGCTAATACCGGCTGCAGCACAAGAAACAGTAGTGCAGGCTTTGCTGATGTCTCAGCTGGGCTACTGCAATGTGCTCTATCTGGGTACATCTATCTGCAGGCTAGTGATGCTGCTAAGAGTACAAAATGCTGCAGCCCAGATGCTTCTGAGACTACCGAAATGGTTTTCTATTAGCCATGGTCTGGCCGAACTTCACTGGCTCCCAGTTAAACACAGCATTGCTTATAAAGCCCTGTGTTTCACACATGGGATAATGAATCGCAGGGGTCCCAGCTATCTCTTCCCCCTGATCAAGGCTCACACTCCCTCCAGAAAACTCAGATTGGGAGAAACAGGGCTGGTAGTGATCCCCAGAGTATGCCGTGCAAGATTAGGAGGCTGCTCCTTTGGACTGCGTGCAGCCAAGCTCGGGAATTCAGTGCCAATTAACCTAAGACATGAACAGTCTGAGGCACGTTTCCGGAAGCATCTGAAGACCTGGCTTTTTAGGCAAAGTTAGAAGTCCACTCGCACCAGACTCACCAGTGCCTGATTTATATGCGAAGCACGGGGACATTCCCTTGGAGTAAACATGCGCTTTATAAATCTAAAATTCATTCATTCATTCAATTCAATTCATAACTCCTCATTAAAACAGGCAGCTGATAACCGTTGTCTATAGAAGGTCTGATTTTCTAAGGGAGCAATTTGATTCAGTGCTCCATTAATCCAAGTATCTACTTGTTCAGTGGCTATAACTGTACACCCATCCAAACTATGGCGGCTATAAGCCAAGGCACGACGGAGAGCCGAAGGAGTAAATTTGACCTATCGTCTAGTCTACACTGCCGAGACCAATGAAAGACCTTTATGTGTGTTCTCATAGGGGACCAAAAAAGGGACAGCACAATGGTCAGACCATGCAAGTGGCATAGGCTACTTAACCACTATATCAGCAATATTCAAAATGAGAGGATCCAGTGTATGCTCCAAACTGTGAGTTGAGGACAATACATTTTGAAGGAGCTGCAAACCTTCCAAGTGTGCAACCACAGTCGAAGCTGCAAGGCAAGTCGTGTCATTGAAATGTAAATTCAAATCTCCAACCACCGTGAAATTGGAGTATTGAAGTGCCAATAGAGACACAGCACCTACTAGCCTTGCTACAAAATTAAATGTGGGTCCTGGGGAGCCAATAAATCAAAGCTCCTGAGATCATACAATCACCGGTCAGAACCAGAGCAAAGAAGGTTTCTTCACTTCCCTTTATGCTAAGCACAGAGAAAGGTCACTGTATTGCCTGCTTACAAATTATTGCATTCCCCTCCTCTCTCTCTGTGCATGTCTATACAGATTTCTAATGGCAAAGCCTAACAGCAGAGCCTGTAGTAGGTCTGGAGATGACTCCTCCATAAGCCACATCTAAGTAAGGAAGATTGCATCTGGCTTATGCTCTTCCAGAAAGTCATACACATCCAGTTTGCATTTGACTAAAGAACTACAGTTCAGAGAAGAACTATGGACACAGAGTAATTTAAGGATCTGTGCAGCATCAAGCTACGTTTTACATGTAAAAATATGGCATACTCCCAGCACTTTGTTGCAAAGGTGTGATCTACAATGCGATTATCAGTCAACTCTCTAAGGAAGCACACACAGCGTCACCAAGAGAATCATGAAGGGAATCAGTAGAATTGTCTTTTCACTACGGCTTGTGGAAGAATATTTTGATTATTTCATTTCACTTGCGCCTAAAAAGATGCAGGCATGTCAGAAGTACTTGTGCGGCGAGCAATTAAGTCAGAAAAACGGGGCCATCACATAAGGAGGACCCATTTCAAAGTTTTAAATGATGTCCTTCAGTGAAAGAAAAAACACAATAGCACAGCAGCTGATGCCACCTAGTGAAATTAGCCTTGTTAGCTGTTTTGACATCAATAAAGAGTCAATTGTCTGTTTCAAATTTATAAATCAATGACTTGGAGCACTGTTGCCAGCCCTCTAAAATCATGGGGCCTCGCCAGGAATGACCCCTCTGCTTTCGTCTATGGCAGTTACTTTTTTCTTTTAACAACGATGAATTATGACTGACTCTGGCACCTATTTATAAAGGAATTTCTAACTCTGTAAAGCAATATTCCTGTAGTACTCTTGCATGTAATTTTACGTAAGTTTGCCCACAACATTTAAAATAGGAATATTTGAAGAATATTCATACACAATTAGCACAAGAAATCTTGTGTCATATTATTACCTGAAAGGAAACCTGGAATACAGAATTTAATTACTTAACACATGTTACTAGTTTCCAAAATACAGCTAAGAAAGTATGGGTAGACCAAGTTGGGGGGGGGGGGGGAGTAATGGCAAAAGTGAATATTAAACTTGATACACTATAGAAAATAAGCATAAACTCAAAACACATTGTAGATATTATTTTGAAAGTCAAACACAACAAGCAGCTACTTATAATACACATCTATATACACCACCAAATATGATTAAGGTTAACAGGCATATTTCCATACTCACTGGTGACTTCGATACAAGTCTTGCCATAGATAAGGGCACCTAAATAAATGGCAAAATCGAAAATGATTGCCCGGCACAATATACTTTCTGAGCCCCAGGAAATAAAACTACCTTTCACTATACTTTGGTGCATGCTCGGAATTCTCTCCATTTAAGGATTTAAAATTAATAACTTTTTATGTACTACTACCATGTAAAGTGATGTCTTAATATGATACATATTATCATGAAAACAAATAGTAGGATGTCATGGGTGGCGATTATTGCCTCCTTTCCCTTGTGATAAAACAGCATCCAGGCCCGCATTGCTAGCCTCAGCAGTAATGCAAAGCTTCTTCTTGGGAATATATGGACTTAACAGTAGGGCATACAAGAGCAAATACTTAATTGATGAGAGAGCTCACTCTTGCCTTTGACTTCAAAGGAAATGGGCATTCTTCTCTAACAATTTATACAAGGTATCAGCAATGGTGGCAATATTTTCAATGAATTCATATAAAACTTACACATTCCCATGAATGTCTCCAACTAGCCATAATTCTCCACTGCTGGTGCCTTTTCTACAGCTTCCAACACTCAGGGTCTGCGTCTAATCGCACATCCAGTAATCACATGACCCAAATACTCTACATTGCTGACTCCAAAAACACATGCACCTTTTCTGTGCCTAATCCACTTCATTCTAGACGCCTCCAGTACGTCTCTCATCACGATTTCCTGTTACACATTTAAAACAAACCCTTTGAAAAGAACAAGTGCTTTTTTTCTTAAATGTAAAATATCTGTCATTGGTATTTTTGACCCACGACTGTATATGGTTTCTTCTTGAGTTTTTTTCAATTCTTTGGTCAACACTATTAACAATTTCCAAAATCTAATTTGAATGTGGATTTTTTGCATGTTCAGGTCTTTTTCGAATTACTTTGATAAAACAACTGGTAACTAGGTGCTCCGTAAAGTTTGAAAAATCCCACTTGTTAGTCAAAACCCTTGATGAGGAAACATGCATATCAACAGATTCATTAGCCTGTTGTTCCCTAGAGAAAAACTAGTGTCTCCTAACAACTACATTTTGTGGTTTGGAAAAATGTCTCTCCAATCTCTTGACTGCCTTCTCATTCATATTCCTCAAGTTCATCCACATCCTCTTCTGGAGCACAGACAGATACATGTTAGGAAATGTATTTCCCTTCTAAGCCAAGTGAATGTTACAAAAGCCTACATTTTCTGTCAGCTTTCACTTTGAAACTATCAATTGCTTCAAGGTAGGACTTGAACCATTCTTTCCATCTGAAATGAGGTTGTCCAGGAGATTACAAAAATGGCAGCGGTGGATTTATGTATTGCCTCTCAAAACAAAAAATCTATTACAGGATAAATGAAGTGATCAAGCAAAGGAAAAGAAAAGCAAAATGTAGTTGAAAAGCCACAATATTTTCTTTTTATAGAGACATTTCAAAAGGTAAGTTATCCATAGAGACCACTTTTCTAGTTAAATATAATTTTGCAAACACAAACAGCAACTGTACTTGGTAACTGTCTACCCTTACTATTGACAATGCAATTTTTGCTGACTTTACCCCAAACAATTGCAGTGTTTGGTATTGCTTAGCATTAGTATTGGCAATAGGATGTTTGCCACACAGAAGACGGCCACCGTGCAGGGCACATATAAGTGAGTGATGAGGGATGTACTCTTTGGAGAAAAGTGGTGGTGAAAAAGATGGCAGCTAAGAATATCGACTGTATCAATACAAATGATTTAGCAGTCCATTGCTGTTGCCTCCCAAAAATCAAATAGCCCTCAAACTGAGGAGCATCCTGTTGACTGACAGAGAACCACAATGGAAAGAGAGTCTGTATGTGGTGATAGCCGTGCAGCATAGATCAATATGCGAGGATCAGCAAACCAGACATCGCCAATCTAACAGCGAAGAAGGAAGACAACTCATCCAGGCTTTGTCGGAAAGTGAGTTTATGTGGGAGGTTATTTGGAGGAAGCCATTGGGCAGGGTGGTAACTGAATTCTGCTTGTGCCCCTTTTTGGTGTATTGTTTATTAAATGCACACATTTACCTTCCAAAAAAGCATGGATGAGTTGTTCTTTTTCTCTGCTGATAGAAGGAAGCTGCACTCTAGATTGACCCCAAAACTAATTTTTCCACAAAATTGAAAAGTGTCAGTGATACATCCTTCTCCATCCAAACTGCCAAAAATATTGAATACACACTCAGCCAAGATTTGGGTTACCATAAATAACCCAATGCTAAGAGAGATGTTGAACCTCAGAATATAAAAAAAGTAAGAATCTCACTATCAGTAGGAAGAGCCGCCTTAGTGTACCACATAGAATCTTAAAGGATTACATACCACTCACCTTTACCTAAAATTAGTGTCTCCTGAGCAACACATCTAACACATCATTGACAATGATTGAATACCAAGTTACAATTGAAAACAATGATGAAGTCCTGCTTCTTTCACACACATCTATAAAGACCCAAACAGCCAAAAGGAAATTCTGGCAAATTTCAGTACTCACATTACTTGAAGGATAGAACCCTGTAATTACAAATAAAAAACATAAATTAAAATGATTTCTTGTACTTCTTAGCATGACAGAGCATGCAAGCCATCACGTAAATACACACAACTAGCATAAAAGGCTTTTTCATAGGCCTTGTAACTGAATTCATGTCACTCCATGTCTCTTTATACCTTCTTCTGTTTGACCTTCCAAACTAAGAGCCTGATAGAGAGTTCAGCAGATGGGTAACTCTATCACAAACATGACAGGGATCCCATCTGCTGTATCACAAATCCCATAAGATATAATGCACTTGTATTAGAGTTGACAAAATATCTGACACGTTTGTGATGGAGTAACCCATTAGCCAAACTTTAAACCAGGACATACTGAACTCTTCCCGCTAGATTCACTGAGCCTGCCTTTTTAAGGATGACTCTAAATGTATATAACCTTCTTCATTAACAACACTCCTGCCATTCAATAACACACGTCACTGTTATTTTGAGGATTGTTGCATCCCTGGCAGGTACTTTGAGGGGAGGTTTTTACATCGTAGGTATATACATCGGGAGATTTTGTTTTGCATCTAATTTTGATAAAGGTTTTTACTTTACATGCCGTTCATTACAAGGTAAGTATATTTGCTTTGTGTGTGTCCCTAGTAGGTAGTTATAGTTAGCTACTAGTTTCTGTAAGAAAAGCATTTTTTGACATGCCTATAACTTTGGCGTTGTTTGACCAATCTTTATGAAATGTCCCCCAAAAATGTTTTACAGTAGGTTCTGTTTGTCATGGAAAGTTTAGGGGTGAATTGTGCATCGAGAACCAAGAAATGAGGGCACAAAATAATGGTGTTTTTGTATTGTTAATTCCCATAGTAACGTGTTGTTAAACATGGTAGAAAGGTAGATGTTGTTATGCAGATTTTGCTTTTTGTTATTTAGTGCAAATCTGTTTAGTAGTTTTTCAGAAATGTTAGCTGGAAATTATAGTGACATCTTTAGTTCATGATGCCTTGCTCATGCAGGGAAATGCACCACTCTGATTGGCTGCCAACACTTCAACCAGGAAGTGTTGGCAGCCATCATGGGACTCGGCTTCAATGGGACCCAAAAAAACAAAAAGGGAAAATAAAGAAAAGGGGGCAGGGCAGGATTACCCTGATCCGCAAGCCATGGTTTCGGGGTCCTTTGGGACCCACCCAAAGCCTGAAAGCACTTTAAAAAAAGAAAATGCCGCAACAGAATCACGATAACCGCAAATTCTGGCAATATTTTAAAAAAAAGTAAGTGCAGGATCCTGAGCTTGCTTTAGACTAACCCCCAGGTGGCCCAGGCCCAAGGGGCAAATGCTAAATATAGGAGGTAGATGCACAGGCCCCCCTCCTCGGGCTATTCACAGCCCTGGGGACTGCCACCTCTCTGGGGCAAAAAAGTAAATTCTAAAATCGCCACTGTCCCTGGAGCTATAATGAAATATTAATGTGTGGGGGGCTCCAGCCCCTCTCCCGCAGCCCTGGGGACCACCACCTCCCGGGGCTTAAATAACATTGAAGGGGGCCCCCTCAAAGAGCCCGAGAAGGCCCTGGGGATCACCACTCCCAAGGGCCAGCTCCTGCAATGTCCCAGGGTGCCAACCCCAGAACATTGCAGTTTGGTATGGCATGGCAGGAGAACTGCCATAGAAAACAGTGTGCTGTGCTTTGAACAAGCGAGAGCATTTTGTTCTTGCTTACTCAAATGGAGCACACTTTGCTTTTACACACATGTAAGGAGAGCCAGCAGGAACCAAGGGGGCCTTCAGATTCCCCCCGTGGTCAACAATGGAGTGGCCTGGCCCCAGGGGATGGGGCAACTGGGGTCATAAATGGCCTAGGAAGGGGGCCCCTCCCTGTAAAGAAAAAAGATATTAAAAAAAATAAAAGGCCTGGTCCCGGGGAGAGGGTCCATGGGGCTGAAATCAGTCTCGGGAGAAGGGCTGTGCAGGTCCCCCTCCCCATTTAAAAAAAATATATAAAGGCCTGGCCCCAGGGGATGGGGTCCCCGGGACTACATTGGTCCAGGATGGGGGCTGCATGGCCCCTCCCCTGTTTTCTTAAAAATGTTTTTTTTTAAGGGCAGACACCAGGGGATTGGGTCCCTGCAGCCAAAAATGTCCCGGGAGGGGGGCCGCTCAGACCCCGCTCCCTTTCAAATATATATTACAAAAATAAAAGACTGTGCCTCAGGGGATGGGTTCCCCAGGGTCAAAATTGGTCCGGGAGAGGGGCCTCATGGCACCACTCCCTTTTTTTTATTATATTTTTTTAAAGAGTCAGGCCCTGGGGGATGGGGTCTTCGGGCCCAAATTGGTCCAGGGAAGGGGGGCTACAAAGCCCCCTTCCTAAAAAAAGAAATAGAAAAAAACCAGCAACTTGTTAGAGGCCCCGCCCCTTTCCCCACCACAATGCAAATGCGCCTCCTGGTGCGCTGCTGGTTGGGGGATGAAGTCCCCTTGGCTTCTGAGCGTCCTTAGGGGGCAACAAGATGTCCAGTAAGACCCACACAGTGGGATTGAAGAGAGGTGGTCAGAGTCCATGTCCCCTTTCTACATCACTCTGCAAATGCACCTCTTGGCACACTACTGGTGGGAAATGTGGTCCCCTTCTCTCCTGAGGGTCTCAGGACTTCTTACCCTAAGCAGCAGTGAGCCAGGAGGCACGTTTGCAGAGTGGTGGAGAAAGGGGGAGTGGCCACTGACAACCTCTCTTCAATCCCACTGTGTGGGCCTTCCTGGAGGTGATAGGATGGCTAGTTGGCCCCCAAGGACCCTCAAAAGCCAAGGGGACTTCATCCTCCAACTAGTAGTGTGCCAGGAGGCTCGTTTGCAGAGTGGAGGGGAAAGAGGGCATGGCCACCGAAAACCTCTCAGCAACCCCACTGTGTGGCAGTAGCTGGAGGTAACAGGAGGGGTAGTTGGACCCCAAGGGCTCTCAATAGCAAAGGGGACTATATCCCCCTACTAGTAGTGCTCCAGGAGGCGCATTTACAGAGTGGGGGACAAAGGGAATGAGACCTGCAATCAGGTGTCAGCAATCCAGCTTTATGGGAATTACTGGATGTAATAGGAGGCCACACCCCCTTTCTCCATCATTCTGCAAACGCAGCTCGTGGTGCAGTATTGGTCCGGAGATAAAGTTGACTTTACTCCTGAGGGACCTTGGGAGTCAAGAAGCCAACCTGGTACCTTCTGTTCTACAAAGCAGGATACCGGAGAGCTGGTCAGAGGCCCAGCCCCCATTCTCCACCACTCTGTAAACATGACTACTAGTTAAAAATAAATCAAGTAAAAAAAAGTCATAGAAATTCACAGGAAATAACAAAGTTTACAGGGACGTTATAGTTAGGAATTAGCATTTTTTTAAAGCCTTAGAAATTCACGGAAAAAACAAAGGTTACAGGGACGTTATAGTTAGGCTCAGGTTTCACTCATATAAAAACAGAAAAATTTAGCAGTTATAGTTAGCTGAGCTAACTGTAACTCGCGCCCCTGCAATGCACTGCTTATGACCTCACATATTACATCACTCATGACATGATCAGTGACATCAATGATGACATCTCAAATGACATCACTGATGATACCACTGATGACACCATCCACAGAATCTGACGCACCCACATAACTAGGTATAGGCAGAGTTCACAGAGTTATACTGCACGGAATTCTGTGGAGTTGCATAAAAACTCCTTGGAATTCCGCGGAGTTCCTCTCTGCCCTAGGTAGGCATTGCTAGACACTGACCATTACAATGGCAAACATTATTCTGCTCTGTGAAGTCGGCTGCCTCATCCTCACAATATGCACATCGAATGAATACAACTTTTAGGTTCAAGAAAATGGAGAACTTTGTAGACTTAGATGTTAAATATTGAATAAAACATATCAAAGCACATCCCATGGTGGCGATTAAGAGATGGAGCTCAAAAAACAAGAATCAAGGTTGAGTAAACTGTTAGGGCACAGAATTCCCATTGGACCTTAATTTAGATGCTGAACTACATGTACATTTATGACATGTGGAAAAGTTGAGATCATTTATTGAGTTTGAAAGCACATCAACAACTTTAGGAACAAACCAAATACATGTACTTTTCTATAAAATTGTAAAAAGAGGAGAATGATGAAATACTGTGTGTGAGCAAGAATCATAGCGCACATATTTTGACGTATGTGCTTGGAATTCTTTAGGAATCAAACTGTTTGATCCTTGCCATTCCATGAACATTCTGGACATTTGCGCTTTAAATTACATTAATTCGGAATTAGAGGGATATTAGTAATCATTAGTTATAAGATGTTGAATGAATTAATGATGATGGATTCTTTTAGGCATGGAACTAACAAAATGAAAATAGTACTTTTACACACACTGCACCTTTTATTATCTGAATCTGATTTGAATGTGACCTCTTATATAAAATTGACAAAGATGTGTCACAATGTTACAGATGCCACTTCAAGTATCAGTAGGCCTGAGTGAAACTTTATTATGATGGAGTAATTTCAGTAAGTACGCATTTCTTTTATAATACAACACTACGGAAATTACGTGATTGCTCCAGCTTGAGAGATTAAGAGTAAATTTATACTGCCAGAGTACTGAACCAATAAACTAAGAGAGATCGAGCAGCTGTCGACCGCTGATGTTCATGTCCTGTAGCATTTAGAGCTATTTTCTTAGCGTAAAATGCATCTGCTGGCCAATTTTGGATGCAAGGGTGCATTCTGCAGTAAGAAAATAGCAATAAATGCTGGATTACATTTCTCATACAGTTACGCATAATTATGAGTAATTTTGTGGCAATTATGCTGTGGTGAATTATGCCAGTGACGACCTGTCCTAGCTATCAGTAGATGAGTTATCACAAGATGATGTCATCAATGATGTCCTCATTGATGCAAATGAATATAACATCAGTGATGTCAATTAACATGTGATAAGTGATATAATATGTGAGGTCATAAGCAGTGCATGATAGAGGCATGAGTTAAAGTTAGGTCAGTGAACCATAGCTGGCAAATTTCAGTGTTTTTTTGTTTTTAAACATAACTTCTGATTTTATTTCGACACCTAACTATACGTCACCGTAACCTTTCTATTTTTCTGCAAATTTCTACTTTTTGCTTTACATATGTTAAAATCTTACTAACATACCTAGCTTAACATCACTTTAACCGTTGTGTGTTTCTAATGATCATTTTCTTAATACAGCATCTCGAACACCTTCATCAGGGCAGGGCTGTCAGCACTTGGATTGGAGAGTTCTTGGGAATACTGGGTTCTGTAGGCATTTTGCAGCTTGCTTCAGACTCATTGTCCTTCCTCTCTAAAATGTCATTTTCTTGTTTTCATTTTTATTATTACATTGTATTTTAAAGGTCAAACATTTCAGAGTAGACATGGACCCGTAACTCTCTAACAGCAATTTGTCACTCTTTCAAGTACCTAGAATACACTTGTAACCCAGGAAAGTCACCATGGGCTAGATGTACAAAGCATTTGTCTGGTTGCAAATGGCCCGATTTGCAGAATCCAGCCATTTGTGACCGGAAAAATGCTTTTTCAAATGTCCAAAATACAAAATGTGATTCTGTAACTCATAACCGAATCACAATTTGCATTTGCGACTCGGCATTAGGAATGTCATGTTTAGGGCATCCCATCCAAATATCAAATTTGTACGGTATGTGTTACTGTTTTGTGAGTGAATTCTGGTGGCAAAACAGTAATACTTTACCACCAGTTTAAAACTGGTGGTCACCCATTTGCAAAGAAGAAGAGGTCCCCAAAGAACGCCATCCCCTATCAGAATGTAAATAATAATATATTTTTTAAGAGCAGGCAGTGCCTACTTGTTACATTTATCGTATTGATGCTTTATTGTAATTTACTGAACCGACTTACATATATATATATAAAAACGAAAGTATGTCTGTCTGTCTGTCTGTCTGTTTGTCCTTTATGCATTACTACACCATTCATCCGATCGCCAATGAAACTTTGGGAAGTTGTTCAGTACACTCCCGCGAAGGTTTCTGGCATAATTTTTTTTAAATATTGCCCCCCCCCCACCCCAGGGCCTTCATAATCTTTCGAATACTTTTGGAAGTTGTTGAGTACACTCCCGTAAAGGTTTCTGGCATAAAATCTTTTTAAATATCGGCCCCCTTGGGCCCTCATAATCTTTCGAATACTGATGTATGCACCAGATGGAAAAACAACAAACCGTATATCCACAAGCACTCCAATAAATGAATAGAATTAAAACACCATTCATCCGATCGCCATGAAATTTTGGGAAGTTGTTGAGTAAACTCCGTGAAGGTTTCTGGCATAAGAATTTTTTAAATATCGGCCCCCCAGGGCCCTCATAATCTTTCGAATACTGATGTACGCACCAGACGGAAAAACAGAAAATCGTGTATCCACAAGCACTCAAATAAATACATAGAATTAAAATGACACTTTGAAATGTTTGCCATATTAAAATGAATAAGTTTCAATAGAAATGACACAATGTAAATTGAATGTTATCATAACGAGTTTCCTTGAATTTCCTTTCTTCGGAGATCACAGCAACGCGCGACGGGTAAGCTAGTTATTGTTAAAAATTGATTGATAGTGCTAACCTTTATTGATGAAACTTGGAGAATAATACTTTTTAAAAAAATGAATACTTAAAAAGATTGGAAAATAAATCCCTTCATCTCAAATAAACTCTCTTTATTGACTAAACAAGAGTAATGATAATAAATAACAACTTATATTGAGATTGAACTCTTTAGGTCTCAGGTGAGATCAACGAACCATTGACCTGTGTGCAGGGTTTCTGGTGATGAGTAAGTGACAAGTAGACCCCGTGCTCCAGCAACAGCAAGAACTTTCTTGAGTATGACTTTCAACCAGACCTGTGTTTTCAGACTAAGCATTTCAACACCATTTAATCAGAAACAGTTATAAGCCCCAGCAAGCTTAGTGCTCTTGGCAGTAGAACCACAATTGGCAGAAAGACACACTCAAGAAATAGAGCAGTTTCAGCTTTACATTTGAAATATGACAGATGTTATTTACAGAGATGTGAAAAGAAGTTAAGCTTCTAATAGGACTCTGAATGTTCATACACTTTTCTTTCACACTTTTGCAGCAGTCATACACTGCAATCATTTTGTAAATTTATTCCAATAGGCTTGCCTTTTGTGTAGTACCTGCACACAAAGACAAACAAACATTGGCAATGCCAATAGGTCTAGCTTATGAATAAATGTGCCTTTTGTGTCACTGATAGGTGTAGATGACACTAAATAAATAATCTTACCTGTACTCAGTCTTCATCTTTTCACACGCACATCCATTGAGAAGGTAACACGCTTCACCCTAGAACAATTTTACTTGAAATGGGATCCACAATAGAATGGTAGGCCCTAAACCACACAGCCTCTAAAATCAGAGAGTTAAAATTTGAAGGCAACCAGATACTGATCTTCCCTGACCCCAGAAGAACAACCCGCAACAAGTGATGTGTGCTACATGCTATTAAAAATGAAGAGGATTTAAAGTCAAAGTGGGAAATGAACATAGGACGGCCAATACCTGATACGGTATGGGGACATATTCTCCAGAGGACATGGAAGGGAACCAGAAACGCACAATTTCAACTAGTGCAATTCTTTATAGTACACCGTGCATACCTGACGCCAGGGAAGATCCAGACATATTTCCAGGTACAGGATGCAGCGTGCCCTAGATGTCTGAGGGTGGGGGTAGACCTGGAGCATATGCTCTGGGAATGCCCAATGCTTGGGAATTACTGGAAGAGGTGGGAGAGCTCTTGAGTGCAGTCACAGGCAGACACATAGATTATGATATAGCCACGTGCTTGCTCCATTGGTTTCCCCACACAGCTAAAACGAAAATAACAAGCAAATTCCTTGACCTAGGGTTAATATTAGCAAAAAGGGAAATAACAATGCACTGGGAGTCAAAAGATGGGCCGACAGGCAAGCGATGGCGGGCGGAGCTTTTCAAGTGGGCTAGGAGCGAGAGTTCTATTAGATTTCAGCAGGCTCATCGTTCCAATAATGAGAAGGCTCTGGATATGGCGAAAGCCTGGGAGGCATTAGTACAATCCCTGTTAGATTACCAACGTGAAGAAGAGGGGTTGGGCGAATGAACTGTACAGGACATCCCGTATATTTGGATAATTTGGAGAGCGCTCGAATTGCAAATGAGTATTATGATGTGACTTGATTTTGATAAGGTACCACGTACGCACCAATTGCGGAGGGAGGGGGATAGGCATTGGGGTTAGTTGATTATAAAAGTGAAGATATATTTGATGGTTGATGGTAATAATGATTGTGTTACGGTACTGTATGTGGATAAAATCATAAATAAAATATGTTTTTAAAAAAATGCTATTAAAAATATACTGTTGGGAAGCAGCACCTCAAATGTATCTCACTGTATTGCTCTTACAGTCATCTTCAAAATCATACAAATATCACCCCATAAAAATATCAATTTCCATGCAATGTATTACTTTATTTATTTATAAAGTTTTATATAGTGCGAACAAGATCCCGAAGCATATCAGAGCGCTTTACAAAAGAATGGAAGGAAGGTAATAAATGCAGTCATAACATCAGGTACGAGTACAAACAAGAATAATCGCATAATTGCACTACGAATGGGTCAAAGGAGAGTAATACAATAAACAGGTTAATATCGGTCTGCAGGGGGGAAATATTATGCGGTAAAGAAGAGCAATATCCAATGATGGTCAAGTGGTTGTAGGGGCAATGGTTTTGATCAGGTGAGCCTAGCCGCTTTAAGGTAAGAATTTGTTCATTAGGAATATTTTGACTTCCAGTTTGAAGTCAGTCGTTGAGGAGATTCTGCGCACTTCCTGTGGCAGAAAGTTCCAAATCTTTGGAGCAATGCAGGAGAAGGCTCGGTGCCAAGTTCTCTTTTTGTTAAAAATATGAGGTTTCAGGAGGAAAGTGTTAGCGCTTCTTGAGGCTCTATGACCACAGGATAATTCAAGCTTTTGAGGTAGATACCTGGGGGTTTTGAAGTGAAGAGCTTTGTGTCCCTGAACCACAATCTTTAACTGGATTTGAGCTTCAAAGGGCAACCATTTGAGAGATTTTAGGACTGGGGATATATGCACATTTCGCTTGGTACCTGTAACCAGTCTAGCCGGACCGTTCAGTGATGTAATTAGAGAAGCCAGGGTGAGTTTGGGGAGGCCACAGAGCGTAGCGCTGCCATAGTCTAATCTCTGTAAGACAATCGCTTGGACCAAGTGTTTGAAATCAAGTTGCGGAAGGAATGGTTTGATATTTCTAAGTGTCCTCATCAAGTGATTTGTTCCCTTACACACATTGCTGATATGATTCTTCATGTTAAGGTGCTCGTCCAGGGTGATTCTGAGAGATTTGGCTAAGTCTATAATGTGGGGAGTGCATTTGAAAGCCATGAGGTGATTCAACCAAAAGTTTGGCTTAGGGATGTGGGTTGGAGGTGAGATGAGAAGGAATTCAGTTTTGGAGGTGTTGAGCCGGAGATGGTCCTCTGTTAACCAATTTTGAGTAGATGTTAGGGTAGTGTTGAGTGGGATGATGTTATCCAGGGTGGAGATTTTTAAATAAAGTTGCGTATCGTCCGCATACATATGGAAAAGAATGTTCATGGAATTTAATGAGTTAGCTAATGGTTCCAGGAAAAGGTTGAAGCGTATGGGAGGTAGGGCGGACCCTTGGAGTACCCCATGAGAACTGGGGAAGGTTGTGAGAGAGAGTGGTTCGCCTTGAGTTCAAGCAGCTCACTGGCCTCGGTCCCTGGGGACGTTGTACCAAGATGCTGGAGTTTGCTTCAGCACCCGCCTGCACTTCTGGAGCCTTCAGGCATGACGCACGGCTGGGCTTGGGAGACATCCTCGTTATCTCTGATCTGTTGGTGTGGCTCATCGCCGTAAGCCACTCGTTCCTTGCAGGCACTCCTGTCTCTCCTGCCCCCTCTTGCCCCTCCTCTCCACCTGTCCGAGGTAGCTGCTGATCATAGCGCTCTCCGCGTCTCCCGGACAGCTGCCAGAACCAGCGTCAAAAATGTCTTGAGGGTTTGAAGGATGTCAGAGTTGTTTGCCTCCAGCTGGTGAGTCATGGGGGGTATAAGTTTAGTTTAATTTGAGGCGGTTAAAGTCTTTGCAGCTCTTAAAGCATTTTGGCAACAAGGAGTGACCAGCGCAGCTGTCTCAATCAGGTGCCATCTTGTCTCACAGGGTTTATATCGTGGGTTTTATACATATCAGTGAAATGTTTAATCCATTTTCCTTCTTGTAAATGACCGCTTTATGATGAGAAGGTTCTCCAAAGTACGGTCATTGATCACTTTCTAGAATAATGTAGTATTTTTCAATTTGCTTGCCCTTTACAGTGCTTCCCAAGCATCCTTCTTAATCTTTCTCTTTTAACAATCAGAGCCTTCTTACATAAAGCACGTGCAGACTTAATGTGTTCCATTACTTTTGGTTTTACATGTAAAACGTTATGGAGCTTTCTAACATCTTAGGAGCTGATTAATGTTAGCGGTAATGCCTAAAAAGGTGGTTTTAATGAGCATGGGGTCTGCGTGTGAGTCAGGGCAAATGGCCAACCCCCCCTTAGTATTGGACTGCATGGCAGGAAGAAAGCTGGTATCATCAACCTTCTTCCACTTAATGATATACCCGTTTTATTTGCCAGCAATGGCAAGATACCCAGGGTCTGGGGAACCCTAGCACAGGCACTCAGCTCCAAAGAACAGGACAGAGTCAGTCAGTCAGTCAATTGAGCTTTATTTCGATTTAAAATATAAATCATAAAAAGCATACAACAGTCAATTACATCAAACTTGGATTATAATAAAAGTCATTATTTACAGATTAAAAATAGCAGACCGAATCTCACAAATATATAGCTCAGTTGTAAATAGGAAACATTTCTTTTCCCCTTATAAAATCAACATAAAAAGCTTATCCTATTACATCTTAATTTTACTTTATATAAACATATTTATATAACAATTAAGAAGAGTTAAACCGGGTTTATCTATAGTTATTTTAAAATAAGTTAAAAGATCATAAAATAACTCTAACTTTTGTAGAGTAGTTAATTAATTTAAATTTGTTCGATGTCTAACAATGCATTTAAGGAAATTCACTACTAGATAAACTATCTTCTCTCCCTCCAATAGCTGTAAAAAGAGGAAAGCTGGACGGCATTGCCTATAACCAATTTGCTGTAACAATGGAACTAACCACTTTTTCCTAAAACCATGGTAACATTTGCAAAAAAGAATGGTGTGTAGGGTAGATTGCGAAGAAGAGTCATCACAAGGACAGAGCAGAAGATCTTTAGCCCAATTGTTTCGGGTGGGGAATGTGACCAGGCGGTGGAAGAAATTCATCCTAAATCTTACCAAGAGGTAGCTCTCGTTACTTGTGATATTAAATGTAAGGTAGGGTTGAATAGTAGGTACCGTCTGTATTAACAGACTATGGGCTACAGTTGGTTTCATAGCCTCGTTCGTTAGTCTCAATTCCTCAAAGTGGGCTAGGCATTTAATTTTTAGTGCCTTCCTTGATACCTCACAAATTAGGGAGGGATCATAAAAGTATCTCTCCCAACCCAGATCTTGCAAAGACTTTTTGATATAACACAATCATCTAGAATTGTGGACATTATCCAAAGCTAAGCAATCGGAAAGGATGGACTGGGTGAGAGTAGCTTTATCAGAAGTCCAGATTCTGCGCCATAATAAAATGGGTTCAACCTTCGCTAAATCCGTTACATATGGGAGACCCAACTCCATATGACAAGCCATGGTACCCGTACTCCTAGGGACCGCCAAGAGGTACCTCAGAAAGAAGTTTTCCACTATTTGAATTTCTTCTGTGGGCACGAATCCCCAAAGCCCTGCCCCATACAGGGCCACAGATAGACATTTGGCATTATAGATCTTGACAAGTTCGAGGGGAGGTCTCTTACCCAACTTCCTGGAAAAGTTAACAAGATCTGCAGTAGTTCTTAAGAAAAGTAATTTTCTGGTTTCTACAGCCGGTTTCCAGGATAGTTTATGATCTATCGCTATGCCCAGATAGGAATAATTTTGTGTGGTCGCTAGTTTTTGCTCGTCTAAACGGATATCCCTCATTCTTCGTTTGTGGCCGGTACCTGCCCTCATAACAAAGGTTTTGCTGGTGTTAATTTTCAGGTCGAGGCCTGCCATGAAGGTGGAATATCTGTTCAGGCTCTTTTGGAGTTCTAGGGGGGTACGAGCTAAAATGATGGCATCATCTGCGTAGAGCAGCGCAGGTATTGGCCGGTCATTCACCATAGGAAGGTCCTGGCATCCCTTGATCATCACTCCCTCCAAACCATTGGTGTATAAGGTGAAGAGCAAGGGAGCCAGGACACAACCTTGCCTAACCCCTTTTTCCACTGCAAATTCTCCCGTCAGCTCCCCCCCACCCCATAGCGAACCCTAGCTGTGGCATTGGAATAGAGTTCCCTCAGAAACTTGATCAGGTTCGTTGGTACTCCCATGTCCCCCAATAAGGAACAACGTTTTGAGTGGGAGACACAATCGAAAGCAGACGAAAGGTCTACGTAAAACATATACAAATCACCCCTTTTAATGTGCACATACTTGTCTATTAATAATGTCAAATTTAGAGCCTGCACGATGGTCCCCAACCCTTGACGAAACCAATACTGGAGGTCAGAGATAATCCTGCCATCGTCCACCCAGTCCTGTAGTCGCTCAAGAATAAGGCGACCCGCCACCTTTCCCAGCGAGTCCAGGAGTGAGATTGGACGATAGCAGGTTACCGACCCCCTGTCCCCCTTTTTAAAAATTGGTACTAGTATGGATTTGGACCATGAATCCGGTAGGCCTATGTTGCATGTTGCATTCAATACTCTAGTTAACAGGGGAGTCCAAATGTCCGTCAGTGCTTTAAAAAGATCGATGGGGACACCATCTGGGCCCGGTGCCTTACCACTCTTACTTGCACGCAGGGCCAGGTCCACTTGATTCAGTGAGAACTGAAGGTCAATGGGGAAAAGGCCTTCTGATTTATCACTGAAAGTGCCATTCTGGGGAGTATAGTCGTGAGACATAGAATCCTCTGAGGAGGACTTAAAAATCTTAGAGAAGTGATGGACCCAATCCTTTTCCTCTATCGCTACATCTAGTTTTGGGTGGTCAGTGGTATTTGCTAAAAAAGGAGACTTGACCACTTGCCAGAAAGCGGCAGAGTTTTTATGAGCACAGCTTTCATGAAGTTGAGCCCAAAGGTGGGTTTTTAGTTCTTTTTTCCTATTCTTTAAGGCGGTGTTATATTTTTTCCTGAGAGTTCTTATTTCGAGTGGAATCCTGACCGCTTTCCTTAATGCAGATTTTAAGTTTAGGTAAGCGGTCGTGCATTCATGGTGAAACCATCCCTTCTTCAGTTTGGGTTTGTGTTTAATTTCTATCCGTAAGGCTTCATTTATGGTTTTAATGATCCTACCAAAATTAGAAATAAGTTCCTCGTCTGACGTGTCAAGGTCGAGACATTTCATGATAAAAGGGAGAGCCCCCGTTATCACTACCTTTGTTATTTCCATTGGATCAACTTTCCCCCATTTCACTGCATATCCGTTTATTCTATTCAACATTAAATTATTTTGATCTAGAATGGAACAAAGATTATTTTTTGGATTACAGGATAATGGAAAAGAAATGCTGAGTGGGTAGTGGTCGCTCAGCGCGATTAAATGCCTGGAAAATAAAGTTTCCCTTATCCTCTCCCCATTTGAGATCAAGATGTCATCTATTGTTGTTTGGTGACCCTGTCCATGAAATGTGGGGGCCAATGATGACACCTCGTTTTCCAAGTTGTTTGCTTGGACAAGATCTAACTCAAACAAGGTTTCATTTAGGTGACTTCCGAGAATGGAATGTCTAAAATGAGAGATTGGATTGTCCCTTTCATCAAGGATGCCGCAGATGTTATTATTGCCAGCTGGGCAAGGTCCCAAGTTGAAATCCCCCCCCCCAAATTATTACTTCTTCTTTGGTAGACTTCCTTATGTATGATGACAGGATAGAGCGGATCGAGGATACCAGGTTTACTGCCTCTTTCTCCGGAAGATTGTTATAATAGTTCACTATGAGGAACTTGTCCCTGTTATTTAGAGTTAGGCCAAGGATCTGGAAATTGGGCTCTGGTTTTATAATGACTACTTCCATTGCTTTCAGGAGGTTGGAAACATAGATGGTTAGACGTCCCTTAGCTCTGCCTGAGGTCGACGGTTGGGTTGGTGAGAAGGATGTTTTAAACCCTTCTATGTGTATTGCGTCGAGTAACCAAGTCTCCTGAAGGGCTATGACATCAAAGTTGGAGATAAAAGTCATCCACTCTTCAATTATTGCTTTTGAATGTTGCCCTGCTATGTTCCAGAACATGGCAAAGATGGAAGGCCTGGTTCCCCTCTCTTTAGATCCCCCATTCCCTATATTTGTTGGAGTGGTATTTGAGTCCTGTACAGGATCGAAAACAGAGAGGGGTTGATCTGGCCCAGTAGTTCTAGCCACCAAATCTGTGAGTATAACCTGGGGCTCGATGTATTTTAACTGGGGCTCGAGGGAATTGTGGATACAATTTGACTCGATATTTTTAAAGGACACGGCCGACATAGTGCCGACAGTGTCGTAAGATGTAGGCTTATGGTAGAGTCAATCCACTCTCTCCAGACTCGAAAGAGCCGCATAACGGTTTTGGAGGGGTATAAAGTGATTAGCCTGGGAATAAATTATAGCCCTAGGATTGGGTGTAGGAACCAATAAAGATCTAGGCTAAAAATAGTTCAGTTCACAGGCTGTGATGGAATTGTTATCATGTTCTGGGAACCAGTTTAAGATATAGCTGACTGCTCTGTGATCTCTGAAATTGATGACAATTATGTCTCCCTTTTTTTCCTTTATTCTGCTTCCAAGCCATGAAAGACGGTGAACATGTAATATCTCGCCGTTTAAGTTTGGAGGAAGTGGACGGTTCTGCCTCAGCCAATGCGTGGTTTTATTTTTTAACTGGGAGTAAGATTCCCTCTTACCATCCTCTAATATTGGAACTCCTGTAAGGACCACCACCAGCGGAAGCGCTTCCGGTGGCAATTCCACTTGCCACCCATTAGGCTTTATGGTCCTGACTGGACTTTTTCTGACCTGCTTACTTTGTGCGTTTCCTGAGTCGGGTAGTTTCTCTCTCATCTGGGCCTCTCTAGCAACATGTTGTGTGGTTTGATGCAATGGCTTGTGAGTAACTATCCTTGGGGAATTTGTTTTTTTTGACTCAGTGATTTTTGGTTCTTTATGGGCAGTAATATTTAAAGATGGTATCGTGGGCAGAATTGCTGGTACAGGCGTAGCAATGTGCTTAGTTAGCCCTGTGTTTGTGGCTAATGCCTCCTCTAAAGTTCTAAGCCGATCTTCTATTCTTGTCAGTCTCTCTATTAACAGCAATGTCGAGGATCTGATTAGTTGTTCCATTGTTCCCATTAAGTCCATACCAGGAGTTTCCAATATCGGACGTTGTGATGGAATTCCTGGGGCTGGTATAGTGGTTGTATTTGATGTGGGGCCTTTGGAGGATTTACCAAAGTCAGAGTGGCTAATCTTTTTTCTCTGTGATTCATTCCCCCTTTTCCTTCTTTTTCTTGGCGGTGAACCTTGTACTCGGGCTGCTTTAAGTTTTTAGACTTTTTTCGCGTGACCTCCACTACTGGTAAGGGCGTATCAGGTATAACTTCTATTTCCGGTAACGATTTTCAAGGAGAAGGTGAGACTAGTCTCTGCGATACTTTAACCGTATCAGGAGTGGAAGTTACATCTCAAAAGAGGATTGGAATGCTGTTGGTTGTTATATCGGGGTCCTCAGTATCAAGGGGACAGCTAGTATGTAGTGAGATGTCTGGCTGTGACCGACCAAGGGAGGAGCGTTGATTTTTAATCGATTCGACTGAGCGTCGTCGCTCAGCACTTCGCTCTGCGAGTATGCTCTCCCTTTCGGTATCAGAGGTAATCCTAATTACATAGTTGTCCAGTGGTCCTTTAATAACGCCACTTGCCGATGACGGTAATCCTTTCGTGCTGCTCGAGGTCATGGTGCGCTACGAATTTTATCTGAAGCAATTTTAAACAGTCCGAGGTATTGAAATGAGTTTTAAGGTAATAAGAGCACAACCAAGGGATCTGGCAAGCCTTTAACCACACTATAGATAATATGAGCTTGCTACCATTCAACACAGTTTATCTTGGATGAGATATCAGAAGATAGGCCCAGCCCGGCCTCTCTCGGCTCCTGAGGGCTGCAGAGGGCCCGCCCTTTGCCCGGGCTTCGCCCGGCGCTCCCGTGCAGCGTGGGAGTGGAGTTGTTAAAATAGAGAGTATGGCGTCCCAAGGGCGGGGCTATCAGGGGGCGCAGACCAGGTGACAAGGGTCACGCAGGGACTCCTGAGAATGCGAGTCCCTGCAGCGCTTCACCCCTGAAACTGTCAATCCTTTCACCCCAGGCAAACAAAACACAGAGCACAGAGTCCTTGAAGGGTGTCTCCCAGACCGCGAAGCGGCACCCGCGAATCGGGTGCGGCAAGATGCAGCGGCTGAAACCGAAGTCGCTCAGGAGAGGGCAGCGTCCCAGGTACAGTCAGTTCCGCATTTGAATTTCCCGCTAAAGCCAGGGAAAGTGAAGGTGTTAGGTTGTTTGCCGTCCCAAGGGCGGGGCTATCAGGGGGCACAGACCAGGTGACAAGGGTCATGCAGGGACTCCTGGGAATGCGAGTCCCTGCAGCGCTTCACCCCTGAAGCTGTCAATCCTTTCACCCCGGGCAAACAAAACACAGAGCACAGAGTCCTTGAAGGGTGTCTCCCAGACCGCGGAGCGGCGGCAAGATGCAGCGGCAGAAACCGAAGTCGCTCAGGAGAGGGCAGCGTCCCAGGTACAGTCAGTTTCACATTTGAATTTCCCGCTAAAGCCAGGGAAAGTGAAGGTTTTAGGTTGTTTGCCGTCCCAAGGGCGGGGCTATCAGGGGGCGCAGACCAGGTGACAAGGGTCACGCAGGGACTCATGGGAATGCGAGTCCCTGCAGCGCTTCACCCCTGAAGCTGTCAATCCTTTCACCCCGGGCAAACAAAACACACAGCACAGAGTCCTTGAAGGGTGTCTCCCAGACCGCGAAGCGGCACCCGGGTGCGGCAAGATGCAGCGGCAGAAACCGAAGTCGCTCAGGAGAGGACAGCGTCCCAGGTACAGTCAGTTCCGCATTTGAATTTCAGGACAGAGTCACATTATCACTGTACCGGGTAAGTTAGTAGACAAAGTCTCCCGCCCAATTGGCCAAAACCTCTGATATTGGGAGATAATCAATGGTTGAGGAACATATATTGCCCAAGGAAGTTGCTGTCAGATTGTACCCCATATCATTAAGCATCCTAAGATCCAATTTCACCAATAGATTGTTTAAGGTTGTGCCGAAAGTATCAATCAATCAATCAGAACAATTTGTAAAGCGCGCTACTCACCCGAAGGGTCTCAGGGCGCTGGGGGGCGGGGGGGTCCGTTACTACTCGAAAAGCCAGGTCTTGAGTTGCTTCCTGAAGGAGAGATGGTCCTGGGTCAGTCGTAGGTGGATGGGGAGGGAGTTCCATGTCTTGGCCGCCAGGTAGGAGAAGGATCTTCCTCCGGCGGTGGCTCTGCGGATGCGTGGTACGGTGGTGAGGGCGAGGCTGGTCGATCGCAGCTGGTGGGTGGGCGTGTAGAAAGTGAGGCAGTTGTTGAGGTATTTGGGGCCCAGGTCGTGGAGAGCTTTGTGTGCGTGGGTGAGGAGTCTGAACGTGATCCTCTTGCTGACGGGGAGCCAGTGCAGGTCTCTCAGGTGGGTGGAGAAGTGGTTGTGGTTGTGGTGGGGGATGTCCAAGACGAGTCGTGCAGAGGCGTTCTGTATGCGTTGAAGTATTTTCTGTAGTTTGGCAGTGGTTCCCGCGTAGAGGGTGTTCCCGTAGTCCATTCGGCTGGTGATGAGTGCCTGGGTGACCGTCTTCCTGGTTTCGGTGGGGATCCATCGGAAGATCTTACGGAGCATGCGCAGGGTGTTGAAGCAGGATGACAATACGGCGTTGACTTGTCTGGTCATTGTGAGGGCGGAGTCCAGGATGAAGCCCAGGTTTCGTGCGTGGTCCGTTGGCTTGGGGGTGGTGCCCAGGGCAGGGGGCCACCAGGAGTCGTCCCAGGCGGAGGGGGATCATCCCAGGATGAGGACTTCCGTCTTGTCTGAGTTCAGCTTCAGGTGGCTGTTCTTCATCCATTCAGCGACGTCCTTCATTCCCTTGTGTAGGCTGGCTCTGGTGTTGGCCGGGTCGTTGGTGAGGGAGAGCATCAGCTGGGTGTCGTTGGCATATGAGATAATGTTAAGGTTGTGTTGGCGTGTGATGGCTGCGAGGGGCTCATGTAGACGTTGAAGAGGGTGGGGCTGAGCGAGGATCCTTGAGGGACGCCGCAGATGACTTCTGTGGCCGCGGCACGGAACGGGGGGAGGCAGACTCTCTGGGTTCTTCCGGTGAGGAACGAGGTGATCCACTCCAGTGCTTTCCCTTGGATTCCGATGTTGCTGAGTAGGTTAATGGCTTACCCTCTAGATTAGATAGCCCACAGAAAGCCTTACCAAAGATAAGGCAATAATGGGCATTGAGATCACCTGCCCAGAAAAGTGGATAAGTTTGGGATGATCCCTAAATATAAGCTCAGTGGTCACATCCAGGTCTACAATCACCTCTGGTCTTTTCCTGTTGAAACTGTTGTTATAGAAGTTAATGATTAACAAATCCCAATCCTCACAAATATCACATAAGAGTAGGTGAAAAGAAGAGGAATTGTTAACAAACTTAATCACCTTCATGGGAAGGTATTAATAATATTTGAAACCAAGTCCCCCCTTAGCTCAGCCTGTGGGCGAGGGCGTAGCCAGTGATGATTAATAGAGAACCCATTAATATATTTTCCTGTTCCTCCCATGTTTCCTGTAAACAGATGATATGGTAGAGGACTATTAAACCAAGCTAAGAGTGACAATTGTTTGCGCAGACCTGCGATATTCAAAGAGATAATTATGATATAGTGATTGAACTCTTCAATCCTGAGTACTTGCTATTGATAGAATGTGTTGAAGGGGCAACCCCTATATACCCTAATGAGTGTCTATTAACATCAAGGGAAATGAGGACTATGATCTGAGGTTTGGTGGGCGAGGGAAGTCATCCAGTTAGTAGGCCCAGGCCAGTTCTAGTCATGGGTACATGAAACAACTGTTTCTGTGGTATATGCTGTTTTGAAACATCATTTAGGGCTAGGAGGGCATTGGATTAAATACAAAAATTGGTGGGTTTTTTGTACTGCATGTTTTTTTCTATACAAAAAGTGTATATGAGGAGTAATATTTGATGCCTTGGGAGGATGTGTTTATTTGTAACATTTTTATGGCTGAGTTAATTTTCATTTTTGGCATTGCGGAACTAATAGTAGAGTTTTCTTCAGTGTTAACATGCCTCCTGTGTCTGGCCAATGAGTGTGCTTGCCATAGGCCACCATTTGTCTTTGTTCTACATGCCATGTGGCTAGGGTGCATTTTGTGGAGTCTGTGTCGATAGGTCTGAATGTGTTCTTTTTGTTCCCCATGCCTACTTGATCGCTGTTGTTTAGCAATGTAGCTGGCAGCCATTTTGAGCATACAGCCAGAGTATTTTACCATAGGCTTGCATGTGTTCTTTGTTCCCCATGCCTCCTTGCTTGCTGCTGTTGTTTAAACATGTGGCTAGCAGCCTTTTTGTGCATCAACCCAGTGTGCCTTCGCTATAGGCTTGTATAGTTAGATGTGATATCAGTTTAATAATATGCTTGAGGATCATTGTAGTATACGTATATAAAGAATATGATTTTGATAAGCAGTGCTTATATATTGCATTTTTTTTATTTTGCACCTCCTTGCCTCTCAATAGGTTTCTTCTCATCCTCCCATGCAAACATGGGCAATTATTGATCTGTTATCTGTATTTAAATTTTTTATTTTTCCATTTTGATTTTTTTATATACATTGTTTTATTTTTTAATTAAAAATGTTATTTAGAATTTTAAGTGTTAATTTCTTTTTATTTATTTATGTATTATTATTTTGTAATTAATGTTTTTATGTTTTTATTTATTTATTAAATGTTTTTAGTATTTTGCCTCCTCCATCCATCCATCATAGACGCACAGCAGTGTAACTACATTCAGTTTTTTAAGGTATCAATCCATTCCCTCCTGGGCACCCTGTCCGCAGTGTACTGCAGACACATCAGCATCATTCATATCATTAATTTTTCTAATGATTAGTATATTTCCCACTGGACCACATTGCCTCATTAGGCGCACACTAACCTTCATTTTTCAAAAGATTATTATTCCATTCACCTATGCAGTTCCCTGAGTGCAACAGGTGTCTTCCTTTACAGTATATGGGCATTAAGGAAAGAGCTCTATCTGTATATTGTGTTATCCTGTTTTGAAATTGATTTTGTGGTATGTTGGTGTGGGTGACTTTGAAGAGTCTGATTTATTATTACCTAATTAACCATCCACACTAATATAACCCTTATCTGTACTAATTTAAATTGCAACAATGCCAGTTTCACTAAATGTTTTTCTTGCTTGTTTGCTTTTAGGTGCACAAGAGAAGACAAGACATCACCCACAGTATTATCAAACAGATGGCCTGTACAGTGACATCAGTCCTCCAATCTCTTCCTCTTGTTCAGCTTAGTGCCACTGCCAACTGAGAACTTTAAGATGGCCCCAAAGAAAGTTGCTCCCAAGAAAGTGGTCAGCGAGAAGAAGCAGCTTTACACCAGTGGCATGCTGACCACAACCTTTTTTTGGGAGCTGTGTGCCTGCCAGATCAGCCCTCCAGGGAGGAACCTGGGTGTAGCACTCCTAGATCAATAGCACCACCCTAACCTAAGCCAAAGACCATTCTGTCAGTTAGGCAGCCACTGCAATCATGGGGATGCACACAAGCAGTGATGCTCAATTTGATTTGTTTCATTCACAGAGTAGTACACAGTTGTTTCAAGAAACAGCGAAAAGTGAACAGCAGTTGCAGACATCAATAGTACATCTTCCTGATATTGGAGCAGAACAGAAGGTTGAGCTTCCTGCCAAGCAAGAACCTCCTCTTTTAGAATCATTGGCTTCCAGATCTCTAGCAAGGAAAAGTAAGTGTACTACTCAACCATTTTCTCCAAGCGCCACTTCAGATGATGATGATGATGAGGACATGGAATGGACCCCAGCAGAGTCTGGGAGACATCAGGAGAGGCAAGGGAAAAGGAAAGTTCCTGAAAGCCTTAGAATTATGGAAGGGGATGATGAGGAGGATGACGACAATGAGCTAGCCATTGTGAATGTTGATACGGAGGTGTCCGACACTACTATTCAACCTATTCTGAGGCATGTGCCACAAGTAGCACAGCCAACTCCCATATTTGCAAATCCCCAGCTGAGATCTGCACCAACCTATCCCTCAAGAGAAGTATGCGCTGCAGAGCGTCAATTGACAACACGCCTCCCTATCCCCAATCCTCCTTCAGGCATTAGCAGTGGCCCAGTAAAAAAGTACTCCTCTCGAGTTTGGGACTTTCTTTACGGTTAGCACAAGCGGGAGCACATTGAAATATGCACCATTTGCCCCGCGAATGTTCGTTGAGTAAATCTGGTTCATATTATGGTACTGGAGGCCAAATAAGCCAAATGAAAAAACATTGCACAATCCGATGGGAGGAGCACCTTAAAAAAATAGCTAAACGTGATCACGTGGTGAAGGTGAGGAGAGCCGAGGGACATCAGCTACAAGCCCAATCATGGTCGGAGGTGATGATGGGGAAGAAGAGGTTGACATCCTCATGCAAAGCAGCCTTGTTCCCAGCAGTGAGCAGAAGAATCATCTGCCTCAGTGACTTCACAATGGCACAAGAAGACGCAGAGTCAGATGAAGACACCACGGCATACAAGGACTGCCCTACCACTATCCACCTGATGAAAGACATGTGGACCAGTTGTCAGGCAACTGATTACATGTGCATCACTGCACACTGCATTTCATTCTACAGGTGTTGGCTCTGAAGAAAGTTTTAAGAGTGCTAGGTGGCATGCAACAGAGGCTATGTTCACCGTGGATAACTCCCATACAGCTGCAAACATCTTGGAGGAATTTAACAGCAAGATGTCTGAATGGCTGTGACCCAGAGGTCTCTGAATTGTATTTGTTGCCACGGACAATGGCAGTAGCATAGTCAAAGCCATGGGAGACAGTGGTTATTTCAGGGTCCTGTGTTTGAAGCATTGCATAAACCAGGTTGTGCAAACTTTCTCAAAAAAGGAGACATAGTCACCAACATACAGACCAACTGCAGAAGAATCTGCATTAATTTCAGCCATTCGTTCAAAGCCCAGAAGCAGTTGAGGATTATTCAGCATACTAATAGAGTACCAGTTAAAGTCCTGATTCAGGAGGTGCCAACATGTTAGAACAAGACTTATTGCATGTTGCAATGTCTGTTTGAGCAGTACAAACAGATCAATAACTATGTCATTCAATGAGATGGGGATGCAATTGGGAAAGCTATGACCATGGATGCGGCAAATGGAGCCTATTCAATTGCCTCACACAGATGTTACTCCCTTTTGAGATTTTTGCACTGGAAGTTAGCAAGGGGGACAGTATGATGGGCCAAGCTATTCCGTTGTTGCATCCGCTACATGACCCGCTAAAGAAGGAGTCTGAAAGGTTTGCACTCGCAGGTGTGAATGAAAACAAAGAAGCGCATGCCTTAATTGAGAGCTTAAACTTTTGCTTGGCTTGTAATTCAACGCTGCAACATGACATCATCTCGTTCAAAGAGTACATTAATGCCATACTACTGTATCCATGGTACAAACAAATTCTACCTACTTTCATTCCTTTTCTGAAAGGGATGTTTCTAAATACAAAAGGTGGATTGTTGAGCAAGCTGGAGATCTGGAAGAAGAATGGCTGGAACTTAGAGTCCACTCCACAGTTCTAGGTGGTCGCGTTCAACTTCGAGAGAGGGCATTCTCATCTCACATCAGCCAACACCAGTAACCAAAGCTCCAGCAAAACAGCACCAGAAGGATTAGATCCAACGTCTGCATTGGATTAGTATCAAATGGCAGCGCTTATATCGAGAGCTAAGGCGATGGCAAAAGATTTCAAGTGAGTGGCAGCACCAATCACCAGTAAGAGGATGTTCCTGGAGTATCTGGATAATCCAAAAGAGGTCCTCGTGGATCAGAACCCATTGATGTATTGGTATGGGAAGATCCGCGAGTGGCCAGAGCTCAGCAGGCTAGTAATAAAGTATATGGCTTGTCTTGTAGCCAGTGTGTCTGCTGAGTGTGTGTGCAGTGCAACTGGCACAGTTGTTACAGTAAGAAGGACCAGTCTCCTACCACAAAATGTAGAGAGACTGACCATGATCAAAATGAACCAACATTTCATACCACACAATCACACCGTTCCTGAAAAAGCACACAAGGAGAAGGAGAAGGATTGGTCTGAATCAATTGTATTAACACATTTCTGAGAACAAACTCTACTTCCAGGACTGAGTATGCCAGTGCCACCTTGGAACTTTTTAATTATTTCGTTTTTGAACTTATTTATTTGCAAAAAAGAAATAAAAGTAGCTAGAGGAGCATTATGTTTGTGTCAAATTTTTGCTGCCCACCATGTTTTAGTCACATATTTGACCAGATTACAGTTGCACCAGTGTGCAGTGAAGCTGCCTCCACGATTTCTTCATGATATTGGAGACAACGCCTGCTCAATTGTGTACCTACTACCTAACCTACCCATGCTTGAATTGGAAGAGGTAACTACAACTATTGCAACAATGAGTGAGTGATTGTAAGTGGTAATTGACGATTTATGTGGTGGCAGACATTGAGGGAGGATGTTCGCTTTGAAGTAAACTTGATTTTGAAGAATTGCAATGTTTGGTGCCTGATGGATGATCATTTTCCCTAAAGGTTCTTGGCCTAAACAAACTTACTTAGCGAAAATGTACCTGTATGGTTCACTCCTATCCTTCTTTTATCCATAAACTAGAAGGGCTGTCCCAGAATAGCATTTGATTTGCAAGACTGCCAAATTTCAATGTGTTGCTCGCATCAAATAAGAGATGCAATTGTGTACCTACCACTGTGCTTGGATTGGAACAGGTAACTATTGCAGCAATGAGTGATATTTTATTGAGTGATTGTGATTGATAATTGATGATTCATGTGGTGGCAGACAGTGAGGAAGGGTGTTCAACTAACTTGGAAACTTGATTTTGATGATTTGCTATGTTTGGGGCCTGATGGGTGATAATTTTTCCTGAAGGTGATTGGCCTTACAAACTAACTCAGCAAAAATGTACCTGTATGGTCCACTCCTATCCTTCTTTTTTTAATCACACAGGAAGGCTATTCCAGGAGAGCACTTGATTTACATGACTGCCAAACGTCAATGTGTTGCTTGCATTAAAGAGAAGATACAATTGTGTATCTACCACCTTGCTTGGATTGGAACAGGTAACTATTGCACCAATGAGTGATATATTATTGAGTGATTGTGAGTGAAAATGGATAATGATTGCCGTGGCACACAGTGAGGGAGGATGTTCAACTAGCTTGTAAACTTGATTTTGATGATCTTCAATATTTGAGACCTGATGGGTGATCATTTTTCCTGTCGGTGATTGACCCTTTTACACTTACACTCAGTGGGATTTATTTGCTGGGTCCACTTCTTTTTTATGGTTTTCGGAAGAATAGACCAGTCACTTTAGTTATAAAACAAAAACCTATAAAAAATACTGTCATTCTGTATCTCCACTTGTTGTTCAACAGCATTGCACTACATGTTGTTCTTGCTTGGGTTGGGACTGGGACGGAGTTACTCAGAGTCAGGAGGAGGATAGAAGGACTCAGTGCGGGACTACCTCATCAACAGCTAGAAGAAAGAAATGATCAACTTCAAAGGGAAACTATGACTCTGAGGCCTGATACTCAGTTATGTGAAATGGTGAGAGGTGCATTCAATTGGGAAATGCTGCTGAGTGTGTTGCATTGGTGGAGTCCTCTTGTTTTTTGCTCTGCCTTTGAGTCTTCTGGATATGCTCCTCATAAACCTTACCTTTCTTCTGTCCTTCATTTTGACTGTACAATACAGTTTCTGTTTTACAATCCACAGGCCTTCTTGTCTCCAGCACGAAAGGAAGGAGAAAGCTGAACTCAACACTCTTGCTTACCTATCGGACCAGTCCAGACAGGCACTCAAGAGTGACTGCCATTCCCACAGAGAATGCAGATGCACCACCAAATTTGGCAATACAGTATCATTTGTCTTTGAACAATCACATTTTTAAAACTATGTGGGTTCAATTCACTCCTCCATAATTTGATTTTTTCAAACCTAGAAGACAAACCATTTAGATATCTGATAACTTGGGTCTCGGGGCAGGATGACTACTTGCAATACATTTAACTGTACTGTGACATACTCATTCCTTTGTTTAATTCCACAACGGTATGATGATGATGATGTGCTGTTCATCGCCCTGATGATTATGTTCTTGTGTTATGTTTGTCTTTGTCACAACTTTCCCCAAATCCCCTTTCCCATCCATTCTTCAAATCCCTAACCTTCTTGCCCTGGGATTTGTGGTTTTTTGAAGACACACTTGGTGGGGCGGATGTGGTTAAATGCAACACCAACTCACTGTGGGATCTTCTATTACCAGAGCAATAGCCTACATCAGTCCCACTTATCCAACCACGCCTAAGTAAGAACATCATTCCTCAACATCAAAATTATCTTTCAAGCCTTTATTATGAATAAATAAAATGTTTAACCTTGTCTACTACAGAATACAGAGGTTGAGTACATTTTCCCTAACTTGAGGATTTCATAACTTTGGCTTTCAAGTTCCATGCTCACCATTGCTCAGAATAATTTATATTTGTTGTTTGTTTTATAATATGTGGTATTTTTTGATGGTCTGTCTTCGGTCTTTCTAAAGCTATAATATAAATGTATATATATATATATCTATATATATATATATATATATATTAATGTAGTATCTTGGTATTCTCTATGCTGTCCTTCTCTACCTCTAATAGAATGTTCATGTGATGCATCTATCAGAATGTTGGTGATCTGCCTGGGAGTTTACAGTTGGCTGGGCTGAGCATCCATCATAGTCCCATTTCTTTGCAGTGGGTTTTAGTCCCATCTGTTTTACTTAAATGTTTGTGATGGGTCCTAGTCCCATTTACTCTTTTGCAATGGGTCCCAGTCCCATTTGCTTACTGTGGGTTTCAGTCCTACCAGTTTAATTTGCTATGGGTTCCAGTTCCATTTATTTGCGATGGGTTTAAGTCCCATTTGTTTGCAGTGGGTTTTAGTCCTACTTGCGCAATTTGTATTTATTTGCAATGGGTCACAGTCCCATTTGTTTGTAGTAGGTTTTAGTCCCATCTACTTTATTTAAATGTTTTTGCTATGGGGTTCAAGTCCCATTTGCTTGCAGTGGGTTTTAGTCCTACGTGCGCAGTTTCTTTGTATTTTCTATGGGTTTCAGTCCCATTTGTTTGTAGTGGGTTATTGTCCCATCTACTTAATTTAAATTACTGTAGTGGGTTTTGGTGCCACCTGGCATTTTGTCAGTTGTCCACACGGACCTCGTCTATTTTTGTCTTATGCCCTTTTGGGTGTGCGTATTTTGTCTCCTTCAGAGGAGCTATGCTTGGGTTATAGTCCTATAGCATTATTGTGTTTTTATTCACTTATGCTAGTTTACCAGTCATTTTTAAGAGTCTAAGTTTTTAAAGTTTTACATCCACATATTTAGCTTATGTTTTCTCTATTTATGTGCATTTATACTTTCTATGCTAAATATGTTCAGATTTGATCTCATTTTATTGCAACTGTTTGCACTGTTATCTCTTGCATTACGTTTTGTATTTTGCTTAGAGGTAATAGTGTTTTGATGAGGTTTCACCTCTACTTTTCCTCATCTTGCTTTTTCTTGAAACAAAAGTTTCTTTTGTTCCTTCTCTTTTCTATTGCATTCCTTTGTTTTCTTCTTTTTAAAGTTCTGTAAGAAGAGAGGATGGTTTATATGGTGTAAGAAGGGAGGATGGTTTATTCGTTTTCTTCCATTCTTCTTTCTTTGTCCTCTTTTTATGAGTATTTTCTCTTTGCTGTTCCTTTTTCCACTTTTGCTCAATTCTCTTGCTTTCATTTCCTCCTGTTCTCCGTTGCTGTTTTTAGCTTTTTGTTTTCCGTTAAGAAGAGAGGATAATGTAGTATCTTGGTATTCTCTATGCTGTCCTTCTCTACCTCTAATAGAATGTTCATGTGATGCATCTATCAGAATGTTGGTGATCTGCCTGGGAGTTTACAGTTGGCTGGGCTGAGCACCATGATGGATGCTCCTGGTGGAGTCTCTCTGTACATCTTGGATTAAAGCATCTCCGAACTATATCATTACTTGTGGACTTCTCATAATAAATAATAATAATAAATAATATTAGGGGCATTTGTAGAGCGCTGAGTTACGCGCACCGGCGTGTCCCCGCGCTGACGATGAGAGGGCATAAAGCAGAGAAAAGAGGCTGCTAAGCGCACCAACTTATCTAACATAGAGGTGGGTTTTTAATTTAGCTCGGAACCTCGTTTCTGCTGGTTCCAAGCGAAGATCTACTGGAAGTTTGTTCCAGTGGTTTGGTGCTAGGTGCCTGAAGGACCTGCCTCCCATGCGAGCCTTCTTCACCTTGGGGATCCTCAACAGTCCCCCGCCCGCAGATCTAAGCGCTCTGGCAGGTTCATAAGCTTCAATCAAACTCTGCAGAGGTCGGGGTGCCCTGCCATTCAAAATCCGATGGCAGGTGCAGAGAGCTTTATACTCGACTATGCTCCTCACAGGCAGCCAATGTAGTTTTTGTAAGGCCTGCTTCGAGGACGCCCTTTTGGGCAACCTAAGGATCAAGCGTGCTGCAGCATTCTGCAGCACTTGAAGGCGTCCAACACTTTTACTCGGTGCCCCCAGATACAGCAGGTTCGCATAGTCCAACCTTGCGGTCACCAAAGCATGTACCAGGGTTTGGCGAGCTTCCAGTGGCAGTAAGTCAAGGACTTTCCTCAGTCTTTTCAAGATCCCAAAACATACGCCGACCACACGATTGATCTGGGGCCCGAAGGTAAGACCCGCGTCGAACCATACGCCAAGGTTTTTTGCCTCCTGACAGGGGGTGGTGGCCGGCCCGAGACAGGATGGCCACCAGGCTGATGACCAGGCCAACTGGGCTCTCCCTACCACCAGCACCTCTGTCTTGCTGCCGTTAAGCTTTAAACAATTCATGGCCATCCAATCGGCCAGATCTTTCATGCACGATCGAAGCCATCCGCAGCAAGACAGGGCGCGTGCGACAGGGAGATGACCAGTTGCGTATCATCAGCGTATGATACCAGTTGGAGGCCATAACTCTCCACAATAGATGCAACAGGCGCCACATACAAGTTAAACAGGGTCGGGCTCAGGGACGAGCCCTGAGGCACGCCCTGGCCCAAAGGTACCCCGCTGGAGTAACAATCACCCTGCCTCACTTGGAAGCTCCAACCCGTTAGGAAGGCCTGAATCCACCTCAGCGCGGTGCCAGCGATGCCACCTTTGCTCAGACACTGCAGCAAGGTGGAATGTGCTACAGTGTCGAACGCCGCGCTGAGGTCGAGCAGGATTAAGGCCATGGTATGCCCCTCGTCTACACCCTGTCTCAGATGTTCAGTTGCCATGAGAAGGGCGGACTCCGTGGAGTGACGCGGTCTAAAACCGAGCTGCGTATCGTGTAGCAAACCCACCTCCTCTACATGATTCATAATTTGGGTGTTTACCACCTTCTCAGCCACTTTGGACAGGAAAGGTAGTAGTGAGATAGGCCTCAGATTTTCCAACACCTCAAAACCGATGTAAGCTTTCTTTCGGAGGGGGAGCACGACCGCCTGTTTCCACCCCTCAGGTAGTATACCTGACTCGAAGGAAATGTCCAAGACATGCCTTATGTAAGGCTCCAGGACTCCCATGCTGTCCCCCAGCCGCTTAGGAGACACCGGGTCCAAAGGGGAGCCAGATTTTACTGAAAGCCACATTGTGGAGAAGTGTGGCTCAGTGGTTAGAGGCGGCAGACCCGGAAGCTGAGATCAGCCGTGTACCAGGGTTCGATTCCCCGCTTCAGCGGGTCTCGGGCTCAAAAATTCCACGGACTCGACAATCCTCGCTCCGGTGCCTACTCGACTCACGGGGTCACACTCTGCGACTCTGGGCAATAGCTTGCTTAATCTCCACTACGGCCCCTCGCGGCGGGATGCCTGGCTTTCACCTTGTGAATACCCTGCCGGGGTATCTCTCACAGGGGAATACCAGGACGGGTTCCCTAAGCAAGCGCCTTGAGACCCCTGGGTGAAACGTGTGCTATATAAATCGAAATACATTTACATTTACATTTACATATCCTGACTAGCTCCTCAGGAGGAGGAGTGGTGAGATTTGTGAGGAGCCCCGGGATCTCCATGCCATCTGATGTTACTTCAAGCTCAGTACCCGTGGGAAAAGGGTTAGGGAAGGTCGAGTAGATTTTCTCGACTTTGGTGGAGAAATAATTGGCGATGCGATCACATGTTTCGATCGAACAACTCTTCGGGTCTACAGATGAGTCAATAGTAGTCAGTGACTTATAGATACAGAAGAGCTCCTTAGCAGAGTTTTTAGCCCCTAGAATTTGCCCTCCATAAAAGGCCGCCTTCAACTTTTTAATCAGTCTGTGATGCAGTCGCCTTTTCTCTAAAAACCTTTCCCTGGCCTGAGTGTCATAGGATACTCTCCAGGCTCGTTCAGCACGCTTACATTCTGCCTTAGTCCGCCGCAGCTCTCCATTGAACCATGGAGCAGATCTTTCCTTGCGGCCGCCCGCAGATGTACGGCAGAGTGGTGCTGTCTGATCTAGCGCCTCTATAATGCGCCTATTCAGGTTGAAAACCGCAGATTTAACGTCCTCACCTCCAGGCTGGCCTTCCCTTATCAGTGCTTCATTGAAAGCCTCCAGGGAGAATTTTGCCCACTTCCTTCTTAAATAATTCAGGGGTGCCTGACTATGTTTTATAGGTTTGATGCTATTGATAGCAAATACCACCAAAAAGTGAACTGTCCAGGGGATCGGCTCGACTGTGGAGACCTGAACCCCTCCCCAGTTTGCAAATACCGGGTCCAGCAGATGACCTTGACGGTGCGTGGGAATTGAGAGCTTGAGTTCAAGCTGAAGGGCTTGAATGTCCCTGCAGAACTCCTCCGCTCCTTTATCCTCTGGACTATTTAGGTGCAAATTCAAATCTCCCAATAGGAGAAATTTGTCTCTGCGAAGCGCTGCCTCAGTGACACCTTCTAGCAGACTCTCCCTGAACTTAATACAGGACCCAGGTGGTCTGTATATAAGCAAGCCTTTAATAGCCATCCCCCCATTTATTTGTATGGTAAATGCTCCCGCTTCGCTCTCGGCGACCGGGGTAGACTCCAATGAGCATTCAAGACTCTTCTTAAAAAGGATTGCTATTCCCCCTCCCTTCCCCACAGGTCTATCCTGCCTGACTATGGAGTAATTCTCAGGCATGGCCTCAATAGCCTCTGAGTCGGAAAACTGGTCTAGCCACGTTTCCGTGAGGAATAACAGATCGAATTTTCTCTCCGTGAGCAGCTCGAATATGTCGAGTCTATGCTTCCGCAGTGATCTCACGTTAAGAAGACCGCATAATAGCGCGGCATGCTCCCTAGTTGTTATCAGCGAAGTGGTGAAGCGATACCGACATTGGCCGCATTCCTCGTCCTCACTTGACATACAGTGCCTGCTGGAGCAGATGATCTCCGGACGTAGGCTAAGGAGTTGCTCCCTGTCCCAGTAGATCTTACTCCCAGGACCAGGGGTTGTCGCCCTAGCCCGCGGTCGGCCGCGGACGGGCGCAGACGGGCTCGACTTTGGCGACACTTCGGCGCGCCTTCGTCGCGCCCGCTGCGCTTCCGGGGGAACATCCGCCTTTTGTATCCCTCAGCCCGTCTGCCTCCCAGCCACTAGACCGCTAACCGGCCCCTCGCGCAGCGGAAGTGACTGCCTCTCACCTCCATGCCCTCCGCTCAACGGTGCTAGTCACCCTGTCGGAACGAGGCGTGGAGGAAGGATGGACAAGGCAGCTGCCCCTAACTGCGTCTGGTGAGTCTGGAAAGTACGGGGGGGTAGAAGCCTCAACCGCGAGGGTATGGCCCCACCAGAGTGTTCAAACAGGTGCCCTGCAGAGAAATAAAATAAAATAGATACGCTGGTATCCGGCTTTTAAAAATGCACGTTTGCACACAAACAGCAGTTAAAATTATCTGCAGGCTGGCGCCACGCAAGCAGCTGTGAGCCCTGCCACTGCCCACTCACCGCCACGCGAGCCGCTCCTCCTGTGCCTTTTGTATCCCTCAGCCCGTCTGCCTCCCAGCCACTAGACCGCTAACCGGCCCCTCGCGCAGCGGAAGTGACTGCCTCTCACCTCCACGCCCTCCGCTCAACGGTGCTAGTCACCCTGTCGGAACGAGACGTAGAGGAAGGATAGACAAGGCAGCCGCCCCTAACTGCGTCTGGTGAGTCTGGAAAGTACGGGGGGGTAGAAGCCTCAACTGCGAGGGTATGGCCCCACCAGAGTGTTCAAACAGGTGCCCTGCAGAGAAATAAAATAAAATAGATACGCTGGTATCCGGCTTTTAAAAATGCACGTTTGCACACAAACAGCAGTTAAAATTATTTGCACGCTGGCGCCACGCAAGCAGCTGTGAGCCCTGCCACTGCCCACTCATCATTACAATAACCTTCCCAACTCTTGGTTTTTCTTTCAGTTTATTTGCCTGTGATCCTTTTGATTAATCCTGCAGTTGGAGATAACCTAGGTGGGAGTAGGACCTCGCTGTGATGCCTTCCCTGTTAGCGCACATCCCTACCATAAAGAAGGCTTCTTGGGAAAGCCTCCCGTAAGGTAATGGAAGATTGACAGAGAGAGCTGCTGCCAGCTTGGGGTAAAGTCAACTACTTTACTTTGTACATACCTAACTTGTACTGCAGATGAGATAACAATAAGTAATTGTTTACCCATGTTCCTGTAGGCAATATAAGGAATGGCGGCATACCCTCCTAATTGGCATACATGTTAAGAAATACATTTTAAAAACAGGCTGCGTAAAAAAGGCAGCAGTGCAAAGTAAAAGTAAAACGCACCTTCAGGCATAAAATATGATATCAAAATATTTTTTCCCTTTATTTGAACAGTCAAGAAAAGAAAACATGCACTCCACCACAACAAGCCCAACCCTCTTCCCAAACAAATCAACCCATTCTCAACCATTGTCAAAAGAGGAAAAAGTCCAAAACACCTAGTTCAACTCTCTTACAACCCTCTCCACCCACAACAGTCCCAACCACCAAAACAAAAAAATGTTAATAAGGGCTAGAAGAGGGAATTTTCAATTCTGGTCTGGAGCTGGTTTGATCCTCCCCAAACGCCTCTCTAACCAGCTCTCCATACGGTCAATCTACGGCAGGATGATGTATTGGAATGAGCGGGAGGGGTGGCAACTGGCAGCAGTGCCATTTAGGGACCATAAATACTAATGGTGATGTAATGGCCGGGAGGCTGTAGGCTGTGGCTGACTTGCTGAACTGGGAACCGGATCAGAGGCAGCTACTTCTGCCCCTTCCTCCTACAGGACCACCAGCCTCCGGTACTCTGACAGGATGGTCTCCAGCCTCTGCCACAGCAGCCAGGCAGCTATCTCCTTTCTAGTCGGTACTGGCGGTGGACCAGCAGGAGTAGCTATGTCAGGAGAAAAAAAAGACAAATTGTAAACAATGCTCTGAGTAAAGACTTGTTTAAAATTAAATAGTGGGGGGCACAGTAGAAGTATATAGAGGCACAGTAGAAGTACATACTTTGTTTGGAAACATAAATTACCTCTTAATAATAAGTAAGGCATTAAGCACTGTGGAATACAAGTTGTGCTATTGGATACTTTGCTACTCTGTAGTCTGCAGGTGGGGCAGCTTTATTCCAAATGCCTTTCATAGTCTACCCTCGCTCCAAAGAGGAAGATGAATAATAAATAAGATATTATGCCATACACAGCACATATAAAATGCAGGTATCATGTATGCAGTTTTTAGTGGGCAGTGGGGGAAATGAGGCACTGCACTACAGGGAAAGGAACAGGATACATAGATTATATTCAGCACATTTGTCACAGAGTATCCCATACTCCAAACCTGAAATCAGGCACCTAGTCCCACTCTATTCACCGGCCTCGCCCTCTACCACAAATTATTTTCAACAAATTCATTCCCTGGGCAGCATGGAAAGGGAAGTATACTTGATTTACTCTACCGCAGGGAAAGGCAGAGGGATTAGGCCGGATAGGTAGAGCTATTTGCTACAGAATAGTGGGGTGTCACTGATCATCGTCATGTGACTATGCTTTGGCTTATTCAATCACTGTAGTTGACGAAAGTCGTAAGAGAACATTTTTAAAAGTCATAAATCTATTATGGAAAACCATGAAAAAAAAATATATATATATATATATATATCAATTCAGTGGCCCCAAAAGATGTAGCACATGTCAAGAATCAATGTTTCCTTTTTTTGGTGAACCCGAACAGAAGAACTTAGGAAAGAATAAAGGAGTAAAGCACTAGGAGGTGATTCAGCAAGAGAAGGAAAACACACCTTATGTTTTCAGTTTGCAATGCATTGAACATTTTGTAAATCACACATTAACTAAAGCAAATGCATATTGCCAAAGCCAACACTACAGTCAGAAATGGAACCATACTGCACTTAGGTCATGGGTGTCAAAATGGGTGGGCAGGGACTAGAGGGACTGATGAATGATGATGGGTGGGATACATATCTGCCTCGCTAAACAAATACAGTCAAGGGAGTAGGCTAAAAATGTTTATTACCCCCTACTTTGAACCATAGCTTTGATAATCATAAAAGCAAGTAAATGAAGTAGATGAACCGCATGCGCCTCTCCAAAACAACTCCCTTGTTCACTCATCCAAGCAACTATACATTCACCATGATTTAAGATTTACTTTCTCTCATCCAGTCTTTCACAAACATTTCCAATCCACCATATCCAAGCATTCAGTAACCACCCTTTTTTTTCAACCACCCCTTCATCCATCCATCCATTTACTCAATACCTACCCACACATCCGTTCACCCATCTACGCATTTTTTCACTCATATAACATTTTCACCAATCCTTTATTGTTACTTCCCACCGCCCGTCCATGTTGCTGCTTCTCCCCTCTAAAAGACTTTTCTCCTTCAGCGGAATTTGAGCTGTCAGTCTAGAAAAAACATTACACATTTTCTAGATGCCAAATATACATACCCTTAATTTTTATTATCACAAAAATACAACCAAAATACATTGCTACAGTTTGATTAGCAGTATCTTCTATCAAATATCACTATTGGCATTTTGTCCGTTGACAGCGTTAGAAAAGCCAGGTAGTCAAGCTAACCAAATAATTTTTGTAGAGTAGAGGCAGAGCTATAGCCTATGATGATGACTCTAAGCCATTGAGGCTCAATAAACGGATCGAATAATGGTCAATGGGAGACATATGGTGTTGGTTGGCAAATGCAATGGGATCCCATACTTTTCAGCCATGCTGCACTGTCATCAAAGCTGCTGATATACTGTATAAATGAATTACACAGAACAACATTGGGAGGTGGGGGTGGTCCATGGCAATGGCCACTCTGTTGTTAACTGTTGGAGCATGAGCAAGAAAAAGAAAGCCTTCTTAACAAACACACATGGTGAATATTATTTAACACTAGATTACTTAGGCCTGCAATCTTCACAGAAGACAGTAGAGTACCACAAATCTGTTATGAGTCTTACAGTACCACAAGATATATAGATGAAAGGGAAAGATTACTAACAAAGCAGAAGAAAACTACAGACTAGTACAGACAGGAGAAAGTCAGCTACAAAAGAAAAACACATTAACTAGGGAAAAAAAAGGGTAATTCAGGGATAACAAGAATTAAACAAAAATTGCATAGGAGAGTTAGGGGGGGAAAGGAGACAGTATAAAAAAAGACAAAATTACACATAGTATAAAATAGTGGGCAGAGGTCAAAGTGAGGGAAATAATAATAATAATAATAATAATAATAATAATAAATAATAATAATAATAAATAAAAGGACTTACTGGGTTAGCAAAGGCCTCTGCAGCGGCGCTGTTGGTCGGCGCCTCCTCACCAGCTCCTCCTGGACCTGCCTCAATGCTGCTCCTCTTCTTGCCCTTGGGTGCTGATGTAAGAAATAAAGAAGCTAAAAAATAGATTAGTGGTACAGTTGTGACAGCAAATTGCAGTAATATACTTTCCTAATTTAGATTGCCTATGGTACTAGCATAGATACTATAGACTATCATCGAGTTGGCCATACTAATCCTAAAATCCCCATTCCAAATTTCCTTAACAAAAACTACATTTGGAACTAAAGCATTGCAACAAATGATCTTTGATTCTATTCTCATTTCTCAACCCCTTTGATGGACCAACTCAGTCTCCCTTTTTTGCAATGCATAGATGCATACTACACATGATTTTGAGATTGCTTGGGACCGCATGTGCTACATAAAAGAAACGTCACATAGGATGCTAACTCACTGATATCACTAATTCACTTTGGTGGCATGAGGACAGAGGAGGCTGCAATGGCTTCTAAAATAATATCAGCCAAAGCGAGCGCCAATGAGTAAGATTAGGAAGTACAGAGCACCTGCCAATCTCAAACTGGATCACATAATATTCTTAATATATACTAAATGTAACTTACCTCTGAGTGTCAGCAGCATGCTATTCAGAAACAAATGTTAGCACTGTAGAACACAAACACAACAAATAATTACTCACCAAGCCCTGCAATCTCAATGCCTAGCAGGTTGAGCAGGTCCTCTCTGCCTATCAGTGCGTCAGCTGCTGCTGGATGCGCTGGACCTGGGTGGATCGGAGCACACACTTGCGCACCCTCCCCCAACTCAGCTGATGCACCAGCAGGGGGTAAACACGCCCAGGCCTGCTACCTGCTGCCACCATTGCAGGGAGGTGGTGCAGCACAAAGAATTACTGCTGCCATCTGCACCTTGCACGGGGCTGCACACCTTAGCTGTCTGGGGGGGCCTGTTACCTCCGTTACCCTGGTCACCCTGCTCTGCCATGGCGCTGGGTGGGGTGAAACTAAAAGAAACCGGAAAAGGAAGGAAGGAAGGTAGACATACGGAAGTAAAGGGGAAAATAAACAAAAATACAAGTAAAAAAAAAGTTAAACAATTGTAAAAAATGTAAATACATTGACACAAAAACACACACTAATACAATAAAAAAAATGAGGGGTAGCTAAGTCAGATGGAAAATAGATTGAAAGGATGTAGTAGAATTGGAAAAGCAGGCCCAGTACCATGAACAGGACAGAACACAAAATAGCCACGCCCATCCCAACCACGTCGTGCGGTTTGAGAGCGATTTCCGGCATAAAAAATGCACTACGCACTACACAAAATGTAGAACGTAATGTGAACAGGTGCACAGAGCAGCTCCACCCACAGCAACTTCGTAGTTACACTCAGATGTCACTTGTGCAAAACCAGTGAAATTGAGCAGTTATAGTTAGCTGAGCTAACCATAACTCACGCCCCCGCAATGCACTGCTTATGACCTCACATATTACATCACTCATGACATGGTCAGTGACATCAGTCATGACATCACTGATGACATCTCAAATGACATCACTCATGACATCACTGATGACAATCTTATGAGTGTGAGGTTTATGATTGTTACACATTTATAATAGGGCGCTACAAAAGTTAAATTACAACACTTTATGTACTACTAATGAGTGATACTATTTCTAACATATATTATGCGAGTGATTGTGTGACTGTGTGTATCCGTGTGTGAGTAGATGCCTAAGTGGCTACATAGGTGTCTCAGTAGGTGTGTGATTGGTTTTATCTGTAAATAAGTGGGTGTGTAAGTACATGTATGGGTGAATAAATGGGTGTGTGAGTAATTGTGTGGGTGTTGGAGTAGCGGTGTGACTGGCTGCATTGGTGAGTGAGTGGGTGTGTGAATTGCTAAATGGGTAAGTGAGTGGCTGTGTGAATGGCTGTATGGGTGAGCAAGTGGTTGTCTGAGTGCCTATATTGGTGAGTGAGTGAGTGAGTGAGTGAGTGAGTGAGTGAGTGAGTGAGTGAGTGAGTGAGTGAGTGAGTGAGTGAGTGAGTCAGTGAGTCAGTGAGTCAGTGAGTCAGTGTATGAGTGGCTGTATGGGTGAGAGAGTGGCTATACGAGTAGCTGTATCGGCCTGTAAGTGGATATGTGAGTGGCTGTATCAGTAACCTAGTGGTTGTGTGAGTGGCTTTATGGGTGAGTGAAGGTGTACAAAAGTGTCTATATGGGTGACTGAGTGGCCATATGAGTGGGTGTTTGGTTAACTGATTGGTTGTGTAATTAGCTGTTTTGGAAAGTGAGTGTCTATTTGAGTGAGTGCGTGAGTACCTGTAAGAGTGCTTGTATGGGTGTGTGAGTGGTTGCATGGATGAATAAGTGAGTGTGTTAGTAGCTCTATGGATGGGTAAGTGGCTGTGTGAGTGACTGTATGGGTAAGTGTGTGGCTTTGTGAGTAGGTGTATGGGAAGTGAGTGGCTGTGTGAGTGGCTGTATGGGTGAGTGAGTGGATGTGTGAGTGGCTCTATGGATCAGTGAGTAGGTGTGTGAGTGTTTGTATCGGTGTGTGAGTGGGTGTACAAGTGGCTGTGTGTGGTTCTGTGGATGTCATCAGTGATGTCATTTAAGATGTCCTCAGTGATGTCATAAGTGATGCCACTGACCATGTCATGAGAGATGGAATATGTGAGGACATAGGCAGTGCATTCCGGTGTGTAAGGTATAATTAGCTCAGATAACTATAACTGTTGAATATATATGTATACATATACATTCACTGAAAAAAACAAAAGTTAAAGAGACATTATAGTTATAACTTTTAATAATATAAAACCTATTGTTTTTTTAAATAATATAAACGGGAACACTGAAATTCACAAGTTACTGTAGTTTACTGAGCTAACTGCAACTTGAGCCCCTTTATATGCATTGCTTACAACCTCACTTATTACATCACTCATTACATGTTAAACGACATTTTTGATGACCTCCCTGATGACATCTCAAAATGGCATAATTTGAAGACAATGTTCCCACCTTTATGCCAAGTTACTCTAATCAGATTTGCGAGAAGACCTGATCAAACACCCATGGATACTGCTCTGCCAGCTGTGCCTGATTGGGGAAACTAATGAAGTGCTGATGAAAATTGTCTGGAAGCTGGGAACACATGCATCATTTGAACATTTTTGTTCCACAATGGCAGAGAGGCATCACTCTGTCATTTTCGCATGCCAGCATTAAATTGCCGTTCTCCCAGACAGATGGTATTTTTATTTAATAAGGAACACGGCTTTAAAGGGAAAGGTACAAGAGGTGTGCCAAGCTGTGGGTGGCCTCCGGTTTATAATGATGTGAAGCTCTTGTAAACTCCTGTTCCATTTTCGGATTATCATTTGCCTCTGTGTGATCTCATGGACAGGAGAAAGTATATTTTGCAGCACTTGTTTCTCAGATTTCCATCGAAAAGCACAAACTAAGCCCCGTCTACACATGTAGCAAGCAACAAATGAAACTTGACTTCTCTGGATGACAATGGGCGAAACAGCACAAACTAGCTGATGGCCCTCGGTGGTGTAACGTAAAATTATGGGGCACTACTGCAGAATGTAGAGAATAAGGCCTCTGAGTCTACCATACCTCACAAATATTAATTGGCTTTGGGCGGAATGGGGCCCCGCCCCTCTGAAGAGTTTGGGGGCCCCTCTTGCGCTGCAGGGGTTGCAGGGGGCTTTGTTACGCCCCTGATGGCCCTGACACTTAAAAGTGGAAGGAGATGTGACCTGGTGTTTCAGTGTCCGACTAGTAAACCAGACGAGCAACATTTTAATCCTAGCTCCCTCTTTTGACGAAACTGTGGGATCTTGAACAAATCATGTTATTTCCCTTTGTCCCAGTTCCTTTATATTCGGTGATTTAGGTCAGATGACTAGTAATTCAAGTCAAGAAATACTTTATTCGGTTCGAATTTTCAAAACCATAAAAGTACAAGACACGCATAAACAATGGTCCAAAAAACACAATGAATCATTAAAAAAGATTACAATTATCAGTCACAATAAAAAACATTACAAAATTTTAAAAAACTGGATTCAATTTTTACAGTAAGCATGATTGTTGTTGATTGGTATTCTACACCCAATTAATCTTTTTGCCCAATCTAACTGCGATAGTCAAAAATTTGGCCACATTATAGATTTGCCAGATATCATTTAGCATCTGAAGGTATAGTAACGCTGGTTTGACCTGCCTAAACCCTCTCCCTTTTAGCAAGGGGATAATGAATTTTTCCCTAATAGATTTAAAGTGGGAACAAAAGAACAGGTAGTGGGCGGTGTCCATAATTGAATGACCATCACAAGTACATAGGCTCAGTTCCGAGTCCCTGGTCCAACCAGGTCCACCAGAAATTAGCAAGTGAACTTTGTTCAGGCGGAACTTGGTGAGAAGGTACCTATGGCTTGGGTTATTTACAACCTTCAGATAAAATTCCGGATCATGGTCTGAGGAAACAATCAATTGATGCGACCTAACCGAGGGTTTTATCAACTCCCTGTTTTCCCTGTCCATTCCACTATACAGCAGAAAAGTGTTCTTTGTCCACTTCAAATCCGCCTTCACAAGGGCGGAGGGGTTATGGAACAATTCAGGCCTTCCTAGCTTGGCACACAGCTGCTCAACATAATTCAGCCAGGGGATCTTATTCCAGTGATCTAGTTTAAGGCAATCCTTCAGGATTTCGTGATTGACTTCAAGCTCTGGGTTGAGCCACACAGAAATCCATTTCAGGAGGGGAGCCATAGCGACCCCATCCTCCAAAAAATCCACCCCACATTCCTGATGTGCAATAAAGCTTGCCGTAGATTTTGGTAAAGAAAGAATGGATTTTAAAAAGTTGTCTTCGATCACTTGAAGAAATTTGACAGGCCTAAAACCCCACAAGTCTGCACCATACATAACAATGGCTAAGCATTTGGCAGCGTACACTTTTAAAACGGCCTCTATGGGCTTTACCCCGATTTTACGTGAAAAGCCGAGAACTGCAGATATGGATCGTGTTAAGACCTTTTTTTTCTCCAGCATTTGGGGAAGCCATGTAGAGCGATCATCAAACACTACACCCAGATAAGGGAATCTGGGAACTCTAGATAATTTGTGACCATTACAGTGTAACGTCATGGCTTGTTTTTTTACCTTAGTTTTAGGCCCTACTACCATTACATGGGATTTACCAAAATTGATGCTTAAGTCCAGCTTTATCATAAAATTATAAAACGAATTTAACAGACTTTGCAGACCTACTGCGGTTCTAGCTATAAGAGCAGCATCGTCTGCGTACAATAGTGCGGGCAATGTATATTTCCCTGCCCTGGGTATGTCTATACAAGCTTTATCCAGTATTCCGCCCAGATTGTTAATATATAAAGTGAATAACAGGGGGGCAAGGATACATCCCTGCCTAACACCGTTAGTAATATGAATTTTCCCTGTGCTATTCCCTTTTCTGTCATAACGGACAGTGGCGGTAAGGTCTTTGTGCAGGTCTGCTAGGAAGTACACAATGTTTGGATCAATGCCTATGCTGAGGAGCTGACCCCACAGCTTGGATCTGTTGACTCGGTCGAAGGCCGAGGACAGATCCATGAAGGCGATGTACAAGGCTCCAGGCTTAGCTATGGTGTATTTTCCTATCAACAGTTGTAGATTTAAACTCTGGTCGATGGTGCTCCTTCCCTTTCTAAAACCATACTGAAGGGGTGAGAGAATGTTAGTCTCACCTAGCCAATCAGTAAGTTTACTGAGAACCACTCTCCCTATGACCTTAACCGCAGAGTCAATTAGGGATATTGGGCGGTAGTTTCCTGGCTCCCCCCTGTCTCCTTTTTTAAAAATGGGGACAATTACTGATTGGGACCATGAAGCTGGGATACCTATTTTAAAAATGCTGTTAAAAACTCTGGTTAAGATTTTGGACCAAAATAAAATGTCCACTTTAAAAAGATCGGCGGGAACCCCATCCGGCCCGGGAGCTTTGTTGCTGGTCATTTTTTCAATGGCAAGACCCACCTCTACCTCATTCACCGTTAGGCTGTAGGGTAGTTGGTATGAGCTGGTCATGCCCTCGACCCCGGGTGCTTCCTGTTCATACACAGATTTAAAGTGCAGGTGCCATTTATCCTCTTGGATGCCACAATCTAACTCACTATTATGTGAGTCCGCAAAAAATGGTTGGTTGACCACGGCCCAGAATTTGGCGCTACTCTTCAAAACATCAGTTGAGGTCAGGTCGGCCCAAGCATCCTCTCTGATCTCGCGCCGTCTACTCTCAATGGCGGTCTTATATGCTTTCCTAAGGGTGGCCACAAGTCTTCTATCTATTGGGTTCGATTTTAAGGCTGATTTTAACTTGCGATTAGCAGCAGAGCAATTGTTGTCGAACCAGCCCACCCTTTCTTGTGTTTTCCTTTTACAATGTTGTGTCAGGTTAGACACAATATTGGCACAGACCCTATTATATGCCTCTAACACCTCGGTGTCTCCCACGTGATCATCCATACAAAGTGCAAAGGCCTCCTGGCTACTTATGCACAGGTTACCAAAAAAATCCTCTGGAATTATTTTACACCATTTGATTCGGCGGGCCTGATCAGATGTTCTAAGATCACATTTGTCTACTGGACTCACACTGCTAACATTAGTAGCTAGTACATTTTCAATTTTTAGTACAACAAGATTGTGGTCACTAAAGTGGGACCCTACAACAGTATAACCGAGAATATGACTGCTATAGCTGCTGTTTAAAAAAATATAATCAATGGTGGACCCGCTGCCATGTCCCGTAAAAGTTGGAATATCCCCTTCCCCCCCGAGAGGCAACATTAGACCATTTTCTGCTAACAGTGATTCTAAACAGGATCCCTGCTCTGAATGTTCAAAATGGATATTCTCCTCTTCTGGGGGACCAAACAAAAGGTTCGGGGGGCATTCTTCCTTGCAACTATGTACATTAAAGTCACCCAATAAAATTACAATACAGTTAGCCTCCATAGTCTCCTGAAAACTAGTTAGGAAAGAATTTAACCTCAACAGGTTATCAAGTGGGTGTTCTCTATCAAAGGAGTTGTAGAAGTTAACTAATAATACAGCATTGAATCCCCTGTGTGTAATTAAGACTGCCAAACAATAGGGGCTTCCAGTGGGAATTTCTTTATATACGCCTGAGATTTTTGCAGATATCAAGGTGACCAGACCACCCTTAGCCCGCCCTCTCAATGAATTGACAGCTGGGAGGTAAAAGGTGGTATACCCATCCAGTGTGAGCAAGTTCTCAGTCGCCCATGTTTCCTGCATGGCAATTATGTCCATGGTGCCTATTAAGTCTCTCCAGTGAGGATCATCGATCTTATTCCTGAGGCCCGCTATATTCCATGTGGCCATTGCAATCACCTCTCTACTTCCTTTATTCCCATCACTCACACACGATGCTGTCCCTCCCTCCGGACCCTGTCCTGAGATTAACATTAACTCAGTAATTGGCTCGGGGTTTAGTTCTTGTAGGTGTTGACTGCACTGTGGTGTGATGGGAGGAGGAGTCGAGACTCGCATAATGGAGGGGCCTAATGTTTGTCAATCTACCCAGTCCAAAAAGGACGGGTGGTCGTAATGATTAAACATTGGAACATTAAAATAATTATCTTGCCCATTTACGTGGTGATTGTCCTGATATGGAAATCTGTTTTGGGGGCCAACAGCAAACCCACCCTGAAGAGGTCTGGCTCTTCTTCTTCTAACCACGTTCCACCCGTCCTCTCCCCTCTCCTCCCAGCCACGTAATTGAGCCTCCCATGGGGGATTATTCTTCTGTCGATAGTGAGGCTCCCGGGGGCCCTTTAACCAGCTCCACCTATTGTCTGGTTGATTCCCCTGTACATAAAAATAGGAGAGAGGCCTGGCAGTAACCGTACTCGCCTGGTGACGTGGTGTACCAGCACAGATGTAATTTACTACCTCTTGATGCTCAAAGGTGACCACAACGCAGTCACCTTGTAGGTTTTTCCTATTGCCTCCCACCCAAGGGGTTCTCTCCACCATTAGGATATTACTAGGCATGCCAGGCGGTAAGGGGTAATTTTTGGACAGCCAGTGACATACCTTGTTTTTTAAGGCTTGGTAAGACTCCGTTTCAGATGTTACAAGTTCTGTGACCCCAGTCAGAATCACTACATGGGGGCATGCATCCAGGGGAAGGTGGATGTTTCTCCGTGATTCTCTCTTTTCTTTCGGGGTCTGGTCTAATTTAGGGGCCGGGGGTGTTGGATCTTTAAACTTAACCTGAGGGGTTACCTTGGTTTTTACTGGGTTCGTTAATTGCTTGGGATCAGTGGTTTTAGAGGAAGTACCACCTGAGGTGGTAGCATTGGTGGGATTGGTCGGCACAGCCTTTTTTTGAAAAAGGGTGTTTTTGTCAACTGTGGTAGGCTTGTTCGTGGCCTTTTTTACAGGGGGTATCTTATTTTCCAAACTAAAACTTGGGGCACTTATGTCTTTATGAATGTTTTTTAAGATGGTTTCTAAGCAACGCAACCTGACCTCAATTGGTTGAAGCAGGATTTTTAACATTTCAAGGATGTTGTTATTTACCATGTTTAAGCTGTTCCTATCCTCGTTGCTTATAACATGGTTATCTATATCACCACCCAAATCCAGTATTTCCTCTAAGCTGCTATCTATGATCGTGTCATCTGGTAGGCTTAGGGATAAACGCACATTAGTTTGGACCGCTCCATCCGAGTCAGCAATATGCGCAACCAGGATGCTGTCCGGGGGCGCCAGATTTAAAGTGATTTGATCTGGATCTTGAGTGATCAGTGCTTTCCTCCCTTTACGTTTGGCTAATTTTGACTTCTTTTTTGGGATAGCACCCTCTTTCAAACCTCTATCGTGTACATTAACACTAGAAACATTTTCGGGCTCATTTAAAGAATCACTCTCAGCCAACAAGGCAAGATTAGGTGTTGCCTCCAAGCCCTCTTGAGAAATAAAATCATCAGGGGCCCCCTCATTATGTACAATAGCAAGAGTGTTTGAGCCAGACGCTGTGTGTGGAGTATGGGCCTGCGCTATATGTCCTAACGAAGATCTCCTGGCTATTGCCAAGTCCTGAGACACCCTTCTATCCATTAGTATGATCCCTTCATCTATTAAAGCATGAGTCCGGACGATAAAATCATCAAGGGTCCCAGTCAATTTTTTAGCTCCGGCAGCTGCCATACTTCTAGTCTCTCGTGAGTTCATAACAAACCCCAGGGATTTAAAAAATAAAAAAATAAAATATAAAACAGACTTACAGTAATGATGGAAAGTCCAATAGTCCACAAAGGCTGGCAGACAAAAGACAAAGGGAGTGGCCCAGGCCAGGCTCCTCAGGCCTCTGAGGGCCACAGAGGGCCCGCCCTTTGCCCGGGCTTAGCCCCGGGCGTCCCGCACGCGTTCCGCGTAGCGGGTATCAGTAGCTCCTAATGAGGATATGAGGCGGTTGGGGGCGGGGCAACCAGGGAGAGCGTCCAGGTGCGGGGGATGGCTACACAGGGACTCCTGGGAAATGGAGTCCCTGTCCCTCACCTGGCGCTCGCAGCCCTGGCTGAGTGTTCTCCTCTCCTGCCCAGTAAGCTAACAATACGCCGCCAAAGTCCTTCACTTCAAAGAGGCAGCCCAGCAGGACGGGCGAAGCGGGACCCGCGCAGCGGGTTCCGCGAGACGTGGCAGCAGTTCAAGATTATCCGGCAGTAGGGACGTTGCAGGGGTGTTCCAACAGGCTCCCTGGTCAGTAGCAATTCGCTTCAGTGGTTCCCAGCTGGCTTCAGTCAGCGGCAGCTTTAGCCGGGCGGTCGGGGGCGGGGCAACCAGGGAGAGCGTCCAGGTGCGGGGGATGGCTACACAGGGACTCCTGGGAAATGGAGTCCCTGTCCCTCACCTGGCGCTCGCAGCCCTGGCTGAGTGTTCTCCTCTCCTGCCCAGTAAGCTAACAATACGCCGCCAAAGTCCTTCACTTCAAAGAGGCAGCCCAGCAGGACGGGCGAAGCGGGACCCGCGCAGCGGGTTCCGCGAGACGTGGCAGCAGTTCAAGATTATCCGGCAGTAGGGACGTTGCAGGGGTGTTCCAACAGGCTCCCTGGTCAGTAGCAATTCGCTTCAGTGGTTCCCAGCTGGCTTCAGTCAGCGGCAGCTTTAGCCGGGCGGTCGGGGGCGGGGCAACCAGGGAGAGCGTCCAGGTGCGGGGGATGGCTACACAGGGACTCCTGGGAAATGGAGTCCCTGTCCCTCACCTGGCGCTCGCAGCCCTGGCTGAGTGTTCTCCTCTCCTGCCCAGTAAGCTAACAATACGCCGCCAAAGTCCTTCACTTCAAAGAGGCAGCCCAGCAGGACGGGCGAAGCGGGACCCGCGCAGCGGGTTCCGCGAGACGTGGCAGCAGTTCAAGATTATCCGGCAGTAGGGACGTTGCAGGGGTGTTCCAACTAGTAATTAAAAACATATCTTAAATCATATGGATTAGAATCATAATCTTGATATAGGATGGTACCTCACTAGAATTAGGGTGCATCCACGTATGTTTTCAGTTAGTGCACTCAATGACATCACACAACATTTGACCACTACAAGAAAGAACACATACACTATCCAATATAATCTAGACTTATTGGTTTGCCAGTGCTTGTTAGCACTGCTTTTTATTCAATATCCAATACATTAGTAACAGCAATGGTTGCTGTAAGTCATTAGAATTGAAATGTTTCAATTCTGAAAATATTACATTTTGAACAGTTCTGAAAATATGAGATTTATTAAACATCACAAAGTTTGTGGAAACAGAGTTCTTTTGAGCATCTCAATCACTCATGTTCTCGCTTTCACAACACTTTTTTCCTCTGCAATGCCTCCCTTTAAATTACACACGTATTGGCTTCTTCTCGCGATAACACACTTTCTGACGTCCTTCACTCTTCATATCTCACACTTCTTATCCTTTCTCTTCAATGGTGCCTTTTTGTTCTAGATTTCTGCACCAACTTCCTTACCTTTGTCTCCATAACGACTCTCACACTGACACAGAGACCTTCCCCACTTGCCAATACAACATATATATTTTGTTTTGTCATTGTCAGTTTTAGGCAGCTGTATCCCATCTTCAATACTTCACCGCAGAATTGTAATTACACTTAGAGAGAGGCCAAGGACTGGATGAGCGTGTAGTCTGAATTCTCTTATGACAGAGCGACTGGCACTATGAGACATTCACAGTGACTTAGCTCTAGGGCTCTCAACCATGCCACGCCATGATCACACTTACACCCCAAACTACAAGCGACTCAGCTCGCAGTATAAAATAAACAGAGGGCCTAATTTACGAGAAGTGGCGCATCGCTGCGTGAAAGCAACGATGCGCCACTTCTCAGTGCACCCTCCTTGCGACACCAATGATGCGTCATATTTACAATATGATGCATCATGTCGCAAAGAAGGACAGATACGTCAGTATAACTGACGTATCTGTCAGTGCAAAAAGTGGCGCATTACTGGAGTTGTGTCGGAAGCCTGACGCAACTCCAGCAATGTTTATTTCACATGGGGCAAGCCCCATGTGAAAGGGCCTGCGTCACCCATACACCTGCCATGAGGCAGGCGGAAGGTTTTGACGCATTGGCATCCTAGAAGTGGCGCAGCGAAATCTCATAGATTTTGCTGCACCACTCCTACAACCCTTTCTTGCGGGGGTACGCCCACCCTGCATACATTAAACCTGGCGCAGGTATAATGTAGCGCAGGGGTTTACGAAGTGACGCATCTACCTAGATGCGTCACTTCGTACATATGGAGCAACATTGCGCATGTTTCACACCACTGGTGCGTCACAAAAAGTGACGCGCCGGTGGGGCAAAAGTGACACAGGGGCTCATAAATGAGCCCCAGAATTCATAAGTAACATCCCAAAACAAAACGACTAAAACACAACAGCTGAAAAAAGAGAATGCTCTTCATGAATAGAGCTACATTTACCTTCCAAAATGAAGTCACGAGGGGTGTGTTCACCGCTAATGTTGCATTGTGTCCAGAGGTGCAACTAGAGCCAAATTTCGGGAGGGCTAATACAAATGTCGCAGGGGGGATAATTCCTCCAGCAATAGGCAGATTGGAGATGCAGGGGCTCTAAGAAGGGGTGAAAACTCAACAAAGCCACTGTTGCTGCGGTTTTGAGTTCAGATTTTGCACTACACTAAGCATCCATCTGCCACCCTAATCTCGCTGATGCAGCTCCCAGCTGCATGACACAGGCAAAAATCAACAAATAAGCAAATTTAAATTTGAACTGAAATGTGGCTTGAGAATTCTCTTATTGTGTTTGTCGCTATCACCTTTGCTGAGAGGCTGTCACATTGAAATGAGTAGCTTACCCTGATCATCTTACACATTCTAATGTTATTCTCGAACCTCTCTGCTCTCCTCCAGTTTTATAGATTGGCCAGTGCTTTTACAGAATTTTTGGGTGGAAAATTCCAAGGCTGTTCACAAAACGTTAGTCAGTCAATGCGGCCTGCTGTGGGTTCTATGAGACATAACATGATTCGGTCTCTGTAATTTTAACAGCAGGTGAGTGAAAATACAGCATGTGCAGTAAACAACAAGAAAGAAACAATATGGGATTTGCTCGAGGCTAGAGCCAGGAGAGAGATTAATGTTTTTTATTTTGTGTTTCATTTCTGAGACAAATAGTACACAGCTCCCCTGGCTCCCATTTAGGAAATTCACAAATCAGATACAAGCATGTTAAAAGAAGCATTATAAAAAAGCAATACAAATAGTGGTGACCGAGAGAAACTCAAAAACATTTAAAATTACGTTTATCGGAAGTGTGAAAGTATTGCAGGAAATGATAAAGACATTTAAACTCCAGGGGCGTATATACATTGTGCTACAGGAAACAATTTTCCTGCCTTTTCCTCTGAAAAGTATTTTGCTTTGAAAAGAAGTCATGTGCTAACGCATCATCCTCTTTCATTTGGTGTCATGCTAAGATACTTACAATGCACTATCTTTAGACGTTGTGACCTATATTCATTAGATTTCTTTGCAAAGATCAAAATGTTCTGACGTGGGAGGGGGTGGTGCTATAAAGCCACCTCACTTAATGAGGAAGCTGAGCTTGAGACTGTGGAATGCAGACTCATTTCAAGCCCCAAGGGGGCTTATTTACAAGCCCATTGCACCGCAGGGGCGTCACTTTTATTGATGCACCAGCAGGGCAACGGGCTTCCCCATATTTACAAGGCCATATAAAGTCATGCTGCGTGACTTTTCATGACCTTGTAAATATGTTTCTTTTTCACACTAGAACCTGGGTTTCTATGAGAATTCACAAGGGCATATTATCAAGCCCCTTATCGCCGCTTTAGCTGCAATTTCCTGCCGCTAAAGCGGCAATAATGGTATTGCTGTTCTTGATATTATGGCCCCACATGCCTTGTGGCTAGGAAAACACTATAAAAATGCTCTAAATAAATACACTGCGGTGGTCTCATTTCCTTGTCGGCCCTTGCCGGCAGGGTCGGACTGGCTACCGGGCAGTTAGGAATGCCGCTGAGCTGGGGGGTGATTTCGTTAATGGGGACCTGCGTGAGCTAAACGAAATTCGTTTTGCTTTCAGTATTTCGCAGCACACGCAGGTCTCCGTGGACGAAATCAGCCTCCACTGCAATAAAATCAGGCAGCAGCTCAGCAGCATTCCTAACTGCCCGGTAGCCAGTCCGGCCCTCCTTGCCGGCCCTCTTAGGGGGTGTCTGACTCCTATATTTTTTACTCCGCAGATACGAAGCTGTGTTGCCTGTTATTATTCCTTTTATATTTTCCCTGTTTTTTGCACTGTTTATTTAATTTGTAAGTTACCTGTATTCCTGCAGCACAGGGAAGCCTGTGCTGCATGAAGGGGGTTGCTGGACCTCAGTTTTCAAATCCCATAGTTTTGCCCATTCTGGTTTTAACATTGAAGCATGAGAAGTGCGCTTCTCTTGCTTGGCATGCCTCTGACCACACCCCTTAATCATGGCCTTCTTAAGGGACCGTGAAGAGCATCCGTGCAGCGGGCGTGCCAATGGTGAACCCTTTTGTGTCTGTCCGAGGCCGGACTGTGCCATGCGCCAGAACTAACGGGCCTTTTGACATCCAGCAACAAGAACAGATGATGGACGGGATGCTAAACAATGCAATCATTTACCCCCAGTTACAGATCTTGGTTTAATTAATTGCTTTTTGCTCACCACACCACCCCAATTTGTACCCAGCCATATTCAAATCAGTCGTGACCCTGCTGCTCATGGGAACAATCCAGCCCGAACTGCTAAGCCAGATCCTTCTTGGACCAGAAGCAAGCATCCTAGGACCGGTTTCGGGGTATCACCCCATATCAGCCAGGCAAGCTTAAATCCTGTGGCACTGTCTGCAAAGGACACATGTCTGGGCACACCCTTACCACTTAGGGCAACATAAGCAAAAAGAATAGATGATGTACGGAATGCTGAACAATGCAAACATTCACCCCCCAGTCACAGATCTGGGTTTAATCCATTTGTTTTGCTCACCACGCCACTCCAGTTTGGACCCAGCCATATGACCTGCTTCTCAAGGAAACAGTCCAGCCCAAACTGCCAGGCTAGGTCAGAAACAATCTTCCTGGGACTGGTTTCAGGATATCACCCCAAATCAGCCAGGCTAGCTTGAATCCAGAGGCACAGTGAGCACAGGTCCCGTGCCTGGGCACACCCTTCCCACTTCAGGTGGCAAAAGAACAGACTGTAAACTAAATGCTGAACAATGCAAACATTTACCCCAAGTAACAGATCAGGGTTTAATCCATAATTTTATTGCTCACCATGCCACCCCAGTTTGGGCCCATTCATATTCAAATCAGTCTTGACAATGCTCCTCGTGGGAACAATCCAGCCCAAACTGCCATGCCAGCTACTCCAGCTTCTCCCTAGACCAATACGAGTATTCTAGGACGGTTTTAAGGTGTCACTCCTCATCAGCCAGGCTAGCTTGAATCCAGTGGAACAGTGAGCATGGGACCCATGTCTGGGCAGACCCTGCCCAATTAGTGCTACGAACCCAAAAAGAACAGATGATGGACGGAATGCTGAACAATGCACACATTCACCCCAGTAAGACAACTGGGTTTAATACATATTTTTTGGGTCACCACGCCACCCCAGTTTGGACCCAGCGACATAACCTGCTCCTCATGGAAACAGTCCTGCCTGAACTGCTAGGCCAGGTCCTCCCTGGACCGGAAACAAGCATCCTGCGACTGTTTTTGGGGTATTACTGCTCATCAACCAGGCTAGCTTAAATCCAATGGCACAGGGATCAAGAGACCAACTTCTGAGTATACCATTCCTGCTTAGCGTAGCAAAAAGAACAGACGATAGACTGAATGCTGAACAATGCAAATATTCACCCCCAGTCACAGACCTGGATTTAATCCATCATTTTTTTGCTCACCACACCACCCAAGGCTGGTCCCAGCCGTAGGCAAACCACTGATCCTCGAAGGAACAGTCCAGCCCAAACTACCAGGCCAATTCCTCCCTGATCCGGAAGCAAGCATCCTAGGATCGACTTTAGGGCATCATCCCTCATCAGCCAGGTTAGCTTGAGCGTGGGACCCAGGTCTGGGCATACCCTTCCCATTTAAGGCTACAAAAGCAAAAAGAACATATGATGGATGGAATGCTGAACAATGCAAACATTCACCAAAGTCACAGATCTGGGTTTAATACGTCATTTTTTTGCTCACCATGCCACCCCAATTTGGACTAAACCAATTGCAAATCGGCCTTGACTCTGCAACTTCTTATTTTATCTTCGAAGTGTCTTAGTGTACTTCTCTTGCTTGGCCACGCCTCCAGCCACACCCCTTAATAATGGCTCCCTTAGGGACCTGGAAGTTTGTCCACTCAGCGGGCACACCGATGGCAAGCCCATCTGCGCCCGTCTGTGGTTGGACTACACCATGCACCAGGTCCCCTGGACTTTTTGCCATCCAGACCTACTCTAGGGATGAACTAATGAAGATAGGTAACAAAGGTAAGCCTCTGCTGTGTACCATACAAAGCTTGGGCTCAAAATGTAAATTTGGTTTTAATCTCGATTCGAATCGCTTCAATGCCTCTGATTCAAATGTGGAGTTAAATCCCTCACATAAGAATGGTGCCTTTCAGCACCCTTTTTGCCTTCCCTTTAAGCCAACAGACCTTGATAACACACTGACCTATCTACTCCTCGACACCGGGTGTCTAATAAAGCACGTATATGAATTCATTGACCTGATAGAGTGAGAGGCCCCTGACATTTCTTTCCTCACTGAGACCTAGGCAGACTGCATCTGATTTTAAAGAGGTCATTTCTGAAGGCTATGATCTATTTAGAGTAGACCAACTCAGTAAACGAGGAGTAGGGATTGAAATTCATATTGTTAATCATTTTAAGATCCCATTTAAGCCCTTTCCTCACCTGAACTGTGAAGCTCTCATGTTCCATTTCACATTAAATAGTACTAATGCCTTTAACAGGCCTCCTGTGTATTGCCCTCATGGCCTTAGGCAAAAGTTCACCCAATCTTAGTTGTATTTAATGGAATCCGGTATAAAAGTTCCCAATTTCACTATTTTGGATGACTTAATTTTTTTTTACCTGGAACACCCAGAGGGCAAGCACAAAGAATATCTAGTTGACAGTATGCAGAGCTTTGATCTTAAACAACTGGCAAATCTTCTAACTCATCAAGCTAATCATATGCTCAATGGCATTTTCACTAATAATCCTGATTTACTGACTTACTCTCATTCACCGGAAAAAAAAATTCCGGTGAATGCGAGCACGCTCGCATTTGAGCAGAAGAAAAGCCTACCTTTTGCAGAGTCTAACACCGGACGAACTTACATATAATTTGTGAGTCCCCAATTGAATAGTTAAGGTCCATGCTCCGCAGCCTTTGTGGAAGAATAACACACAGTTAAAAGTGTGCACGTGGCGCTTTAAAGGTACAGTCGAATGATCCCATTGACATATAGAATCAACGAACTGGAGCGGCTGCTCCTACTCCAAGAATCAGAATATCCCGATCATTTGTTTGAAGCCCTGACGAGAGTCCCAGTACTGTCCAGCCTGGGTCTTGAAAAGCGTTGGCATTTCGAGAGGCATTTAGGTAAATCTAAATGCGTTTAGCGTTGGATGTATTAAAGATGAATTCATTATTTCTAACACTTTTGTGATATTCTTGCTGAAATAACAATTTTAGTCCATAAAATTGGACACTTTTCACAAATACTTTTGTGTGTTTCACAGATTATGCAAGCTTTGAATGTTTTCTGTATTTGTTTCAAGTTTGTATTCATTTAGTGATTTTGTCGTTTGTTGTAACTTGTTGCAAACAATTCTTATTTTGACGTATGTTCAATTTGGTTTTTGACTGTGAATTGTGTTATTTATATGTGATGGATACTGTGTCAATTTGAGAAATATGTTTTTCTTTTTCAGTCTTTTGAAAAAATTGTTTTTGATCAGTTTAAAGACTACTTAAGAAAAATTCTATTCGGACAGATAAAAAAGTATAGTCTGCCCGTTACTCCATAAATAATAGGAGTGTAGGCTAGTACGGAGACAGGTGTATGTGTTGTATTTTGAATTTTGAATAGCCCTACCTGGCACCGGTCCTTTGGGTTTAACCCCATTCATTGTTAGTAAACATAACATTTGGCATCATTTTTGCCTCCGTAATCAGTCTTTTTTCCCACCTATATTTAACCTTTTGCTTCCTTTTTGCCTCCATAAACAGTTTTTTTCCTGCCTAAACATTAACCTTTTGCATCTTTTTTGTCTCCATCAACAGTCTTTTTTCCCCACCTAAATGTAACCTTTTGCCTCCTTTTTGCCTCCATAAACAGTCTTTTTCCCTGCCTAAACGTAATCTTTTAGCCTCCATAAACAGTCTTTTTTACCGTCTTTTGCCTCCATAAACATTCTTTTTAATTGTAACATTTTTGCCTCCTGTTTGCCTCTATAAACCTTATTTCCCTCTCGAATAATAAACATTTTGCCTCCTTTTTGCCTCCATAACCTTTTTTTCACCCGGCTTTTCGTGACCACCTCTCCTGCCAACTGTGACTCTTTTTCCCCTGTTTTGCAACATTGCATTTTTTCCCACCTAAGCTTAACCTCTTCCCCCTCCAGCTTTCTGGCTTCTCCTAACCGTGCCTAGTGCCCCGCCCCCTCCCTGGAACCTACTTAATGAAAGCTGCAGTGCAGCCATGCCAACAGCTTACTGAAGGCACGCTAAAGGCAAGGCTGTACGTGCCTGGTCCACGCCCAGTGCCACAACACTTTGATCTCTAACCACCCACAGCTACTCCAGTGCATCTTTACTTCCCCTCGATCAACAGCAGGACCCTTCTCATGCTGGCATTGCTGATTCTCCTGCAAAATCAAACTCCCCTCAGAACCAGCGCCTACCCTCCGACAATAAAGAAATTCGATGCCTCCTGATCAACGCTGGATCACTCCACAAACACACCACATAAATCTGGGACACCATCACCTTCCTCATCTCCAAAGTCATCTTCCTCACCAAGAAATGACAAAGCAGCCACTGCAAGTGATGGAAGTAAGGTAAATGTAACTGCTGTAGTTCAATCATATTTAGACTAAGGCATTCATTATTAGCAAATGAAAGTGAATGTCGTTGAACTGCAGTACCTTCTTTAGTAACTTCAATTGAAGGACCTTATTTAGAGTTTGTCAGACGGGCTACACTATCACATACATCGGATGTTTTATATGCCATATTACAAGTACATTATAGCCAATGGAATTTTTAATATGGTGGGCAAGAAAATCATCATGTTTATCTGCCAAACTCTAAAGAAGACCTCTGGGACTTTATTACACATAGGGCATACTTTTCCTGTTTGCGCCATGGCATACCTTTAAAATTGGTGTGCAATGAGCAAACAGGGATAATGCCCCCTATTTGAGAGAATGTGTGGATTTGCGAAGGGCAGCATCTATAGATTGAAAAGCAAAAGGGATATATGAACTCCTGTGGACACCACATTTGTGCCTTGGGATGCAATGTGAAAAGAAGAATGGCAACGGAATGGAATATATTAACTAGAAATTATTGTAGCCAATCCAGGACTAAGGGCCTGACCACTGGACTCTGCTGAAGCCGCATATGCTGCAAGACTACAACGCAAGCAGTCTTAAGACCAATGCATTACGACTGGACCGGCAGACTGGTGGTGTGTCGGGCACGGTGTTGCACTGTCTGCATGCTTCAGCTCACTGAGTGACACTGTAGCCAATGCAGCAGGCCAGCAGCACCTTTATAGTTGTGCACGCACTGCTGGCATACAACATGCTGTGCATGCCACACAGTACACAAACGACAGGGCAGGCAAAGGGGGCACAACATATCCCCCCATTCACATTACTGACTCGGCAACAACACCTGGGGGGCCCACTCCTTGCCGTTCTGCCAGCTTCTTCATGACTGTTTCACCACCAGGAAAAGGCGCTTGCAGAAGGGCAAGTCGAACTATGGACGGAGGTGCCGGGCTCTGCACCTCCTCCATTCCACCCCACTCTGAACACCACCAGCAGGGGAACAGCATTTACAGCGCAACTTTTACAACGAAGTACCTTTACGACGCAACCATTACAACGCAACTTTTACAACAACTTGCGCTGGGGGGCGCTCTAGGATAGGGAATAGTTTTAATTTACTATCCAACACCTTCCCTACTATCCACAGGGACTGGAGTTGGAATAGTAAATTAAACTATTCACTATTCAGCACCCCCCAACGCAAGTCGTTGTAACGACTTGCGTTGTAAAACTTGCGTCATAAAGGCATGCGTTGTAAAAGCATGCGTTGTAACGACGTACATCCCCACCAGCATCGCAGGATTCAGGTTCCTGGTGTTGCCTGCAGTGTTACAGCGCGCTAGTGGCAGTCTGACTGCCAGACTTGTAATCAGGTGGTCTGACTACCTAGGTTATGGCGGTCGCACTGCAATCACAGGTAGGGCAGTCTCAAGACCGCCCTACTCAGAATGAACCCCTAAGTCTACAAAACCTGCCTCTGCCTGTATCTCAATCAACAGTGGTGTGGTCAATTATTTCAAAATGTGCCAATACATGTAATAATATCAGGGCCAGACACCATTACCAACCAACCTGCTAGATTGTTCCAAATAGAATACATACATTTATTCATTTATTTTATTTTAAGTCATTTTTATCGCGCATGAATCATCCCCAAGGGGATCTCTCGACGCTCAAGAAAACGACAGGCGATCTGTGAGGAGCGGCTTAAAAGAGCAATGTTTTGAGCAGTTTTTAAAATTGGGACAGGTTCGGACATTCCCGGATATGTTCAGGGAGGCCATTCCAAAGTTTGGGGTCCAGAAGGGAAAAGGAACGACCCCCATTTTTGTCTTCCTGAATCTGAGACAACAGATAAACATCTCAATACTATAACCTGACTTGAATGCCACCTGCAAATAACCCAGTGGGGCATTTTTTCAGTGAACTGTTGTAACAGAATCAAGAGCATTTCTCCAGAAATGTGCCTATGCAAGACAATGCAAATAACTTAAGTCTTCTGACTTTATAGCTTTAACAGGATCTTCGCCATGGTTGATATCCATACTCTAGGAACAATCCCTGGGTTTAAAGAACTATAACCAGCAGCAGTGACCCCTGGATGAGAAAAGGGATAAGCAGTTTCATGAGCTTTGCCGGGCAGGGTTAGTTGGGAGAGCAAGAATGACAAGTCCTCATAATTACTGTCCTTAGCTGTGACTCTGCTATGAGCTTGATTCTGGTCATCTTGTTCTTGACTGTCATACAATCATCCAATGGTGCGGGTGGAAACTATTTTCTTGCACAATACATTCACATTTCTTTCAAGGCAGTGTGAGGGGGCCTGTTGGTTTTGGGGGTCTACTTGACAAGGAGTTCAGCCTGATTGTAAATGGAATTCTTGGAGAGGTTTCTCACAATTCAAAATGGACTCAACTGTTCTGCAAAATACATGAAGCTCAATTAGGGCAACAGATTGTGGCCTTTTGTGACCATTGAATGAACCTGCCAAAGTGACACACTCTATTTGGCTACAGCAATATTTCAGAAGAAGCAGTCTAGGGGTCAGATGCTATTTAAGGATCTTGTCTAACTTACCTTGCTGCATTTGGCCTTCTGCACAAAGCCTTGTGGAAGAAGTCCAACCATTTCACTGATGGTCCCAGTGCTCCACCCAGGCAATATATTTTACATTTCTTGAAAAAGGAAATGCTGGGATCCCAAGCAACGTATAATTTTATTGGTTCAAATAGAGTATGCCTGACTTCAGGGACCAATATGTGATAGAGCATGACAAGCCAAACTACTCAAGCAATACTGCTTTGAAATGCTAATGATTCCTTCTGCTTTACTTTTATAGTCCAATTACACTGCAAACAGAAATCACCCGCACATTGGTTCTGCATTGTACATCCTCAAACCTTGCACACATTCAGTAGCTGTCATGTGTACAGATTCCTAAATGTTATAATAATTTTTTTCACAACTCAATTTTATTGTTGAAAGCCGATACAGATTTGACGTCATGTGGAACGCCAGCAAAAGATAGTGACAAGCAGCATTGATTTCAACATTTGCCATAATAATATATCTGTGTTGATGTAAAAAACACATTAAAGAGAAAAGACAAAAATAAGATTTTAACAACAAACAATAGTGCCATAATGATATAGCTGGAGGCATCCAGCGATCTAAGACATATAGGTCGAAGCAATTTAGTACAACTGTAGAGTAGGTCCTCATCCATAGCGTAGTACAATACAATTAACCCAACAATTCTTCAATAGCAGAGAGAGTTGGGGGAAGTTCTAACACCTTCTCCGCCGCCGACACCTTCTCCGCCGCCGAGCACCTCCACTTCCAGATACACGCTGACCCAAAGACGACGCTCAGAGGCACCCTCGTCTACAGACCCCCGGGACCACGCACACGATTCAGCGACGACATCACGGCCTTCATCAGCCCGCACGCCCTCCCCTCCGCTGACTACATCCTCCTTGGGGACCTCAACTTCCACCTGGACAACAACAAGGACCGCAACACCGCCGCCCTGCTGGACAACCTCGCCAACCTCGAACTCAAGCAACTGGTCAACACCCCCACCCACTACGCCGGCCACACGCTTGATCCCGTCTTCTCTTCCAGCAAGCACATCACCTTCAGCCACGCCACCGGACTCCACTGGACCGACCACAGCTGCGCCTACTTCAGCTTCAGAAGAACCACGACCCACCACCACCCGCAACAGGTTCCTCACAGGAGCTGGAGCAAGATCACCACCGAGCAGCTCACCACCTCCCTCAGCCAGAACCCACCCGCCAGCACAACAGACCCCAACGAAGCAGCCTGCAACTTCAAGCAGTGGCTGACCGCCTGCGCCGACGACCTCGCGCCACTAAAGAAACCTCCCAGCAGACCCAGAAGCAAGAAGGCCTCCTGGTTCACCGAGACGAACTCAAGGACTCCAAGAAGAACTGCCGCACCCTCGAGAAAGCCTGGCTCCGCACCAGACCACAGGCAACATGACCGCCCTCAAACACGCCACCCGCAAGCACCACCAGCTTATCCGCACCACCAAGAAGAAATCCCCGAAGGAACGACTGGACAACAACTCCCACGACAGCAAGGAAATCTTCAACATCGTCAAGGAGTTCTCCAACCCCAGCACCGGTAACAACGACATCACTCCTTCACAAGATCTCTGCGACTCTCTCGCCTCGTTCTTCTACCGCAAGATCGCCGACATCCACAACAGCTTCGACGCACCATCCACGCACCCTACCGTCGAACCAACGCCCCCCACCGCCACCCTCCGCACCTGGACCACGGTGACCACCGAAGACACAGCCCACATGATGAGCACCATCCACTCCGGATCTCCAACTGACCCCTGCCCCCACCACGTCTTCAACAAGGCCGAATCCACCATCGCACCCCAACTCCGGAACATCATCAACACCTCCTTCAACACCGCCACCTTCCCGGAGAGCTGGAAGCATGCCGAGCTCAGCGCCCTACTGAAGAAACCTACAGCGGACCCCACCGACCTCAAGAACTTCCGCCCCCATCTCGCTCCTCCCTTTTCCTGCCAAAGTCATCGAGAAGACCGTCAACAGACAGCTTGCCGCCTTCCTCGAGACGAACGGATCCCTCGACCCCTCGCAGTCCGGTTTCAGAGCCAACCACAGCACCGAGACCACCCTCATATCAGCCACCGACGACATCCGAGCCCTGCTCGACAACGGGGAAACAGCGGCACTCATCCTCCTGGACCTCTCTGCAGCGTTCGACACTGTCTGCCACCGCACCCTAGTTCAACGCCTAAGCAACATCGGTATACAAGAGAAGGCACTGGAGTGGATCAACTCGTTCCTCGCCGGAAGAACACAGAGAGTCCGCCTCCCCCCGTTTCGATCCGAGGCCACCGAAGTCATCTGCGGCGTCCCGCAAGGATCCTCACTCAGCCCCACCCTCTTCAACGTCTACATGAGACCTCTTGCAGCCATCGCACGCCAGCACAACCTCAACATCATCTCCTACGCCGACGACACACAGCTGATCCTATCCCTCATCAGAGACCCCGACACCACCAGAACTAGCCTACACGAATGGATGAAAGACGTCGCCGAATGGATGAAGAACAGCCGCCTGAAACTGAACTCAGACAAGACGGAAGTCCTCATCCTGGGATCATCGCCCTCGGCCTGGGACGACTCCTGGTGGCCCCCCGCCCTGGGCACCACTCCCAAGCCAACAGACCACGCACGCAACCTGGGCTTCATCCTGGACTCCTCCCTCTCCATGACCAGACAAGTCAACGCCGTCTCCTCATCGTGCTTCAACACCCTACGCATGCTCCGGAAGATCTTCCGCTGGATCCCGACCGAAACCAGGAAGACGGTCACCCAGGCACTCGTCACCAGCCGAATGGACTACGGAAACACCCTCTACGCCGGAACCACAGCCAAGCTACAGAAAAGACTCCAACGCATCCAGAACGCCTCCGCCCGACTCATCTTGGACATCCCCCGACGCAGCCACATCTCCGGCCACCTGAGGGACCTGCACTGGCTCCCCGTCAGCAAAAGGATCACGTTCAGGCTCCTCACCCACGCACACAAGTCTCTCCATGACCTGGGCCCCAAGTACCTCAACGACCGCCTGACCTTCTACACGCCCACCCGTCAGCTACGTTCTACTAGCCTCGCCCTCGCCACCGTACCACGCATCCGAAGAGCCAACGCCGGAGGCAGATCCTTCTCCTACCTGGCGGCCAAGACATGGAACTCCCTCCCCATCCACCTTCGGCTGACCCAGGACCATCTCGCCTTCAGGAGACAACTCAAGACCTGGCTGTTCGAGCAATAGCAGACCCCTCCCCCAAGTGCCTTGAGACCCTCCCGGGTGAATAGCGCGCTATACAAATGGTATGATTGATTGAAGTCTAGTCCCCTCTAATCCGCACTCCGCTTCCATGTCTTATAATATTTCTGGGGGCACCCTCTCGCTGTAAAAACCAGGATCTCTACACCCATACAAAAGTCAAGTCCTTTCTTCGAGGTCACAACCAAAGGCAGAGACTCACTCTTCCATACCCTAGCCACATTGCGCTTAGCCAGCATGAGGCCTAGAAACAGCAAGTGGCGCTTATATCTATTGCCACCTAGTCCCTCAGTTATATGAAGCATAAACAATCAAGGCATGGGTTGACCATCCCATCCCAGGACCTCCGAAAGGCATGCAGCAATCCATCTCCAAAACCGCAATAGGGATGTACACTGCCATATTGTGTGGAAAAAGTTGCCCCCAGCGCCCCACATCACAGACATCTAGGGGTCGCAATCAGCCCCATCCGCCACAGCCTATATCTGGTGAAGTATACCCGATGCAGGTATTTAAATTGGATCAGCCGCAAGTGGGCAGCTATCGCTGCGCCACGTGGGGATCCGAGCGCCTCTACCCAGTCATCCTCGTCGAGGGCCCTAGGTCCAACTGCCAGGCCTCCTGTATTTTAGGCAGTGTAAATGTAAATTGTAAATGTAAATGTATGAAACTTATATAGCGCAGGACTTACCCTGGGGCATCTCCGCGCTTGCTTAGGGAACCCATCCTGGTATTCCCCTGTGAGAAACCCCGGCAGGGTATCCACAAGGTGAAAGCCAGGCATCCCGCCGCGAGGGGCCGATGTGGAGATTAAGCAAGCTATTGCCCAGAGTCGCAGAGTGTGACCCCGTGAGTCGAGTAGGCACCGGAGCGAGAATTGTCGAGACCATGGAATTTATGAGCCCGAGACCCGCCGAGGCGGGGAATCGAACCCTGGTCCACGGTCGATCTCAGATTCCGGGTCTGCCGCCTCTAACCACTGAGCCACACTTCTCCACTCCAGTGTGGTGGGGGTGGTATTTATGAGAATTCAGTAGATCTTAGTTATTTTATCATCCCCTAGATCTCCCATAAAGACTTTGGCCTCGATTTGGTTAAATTCAGGTATAGAATCTTGTTGCGCCAAATATGGGGAGTGAGCATGTCTCAGTTGTAAGTACTTGAAAAATTGTGTGTGAGGCATATTAATTTCTGTCTGTAGTTCTTGAAAAAACTTCAGGCTACCTCCATGCATAACTGCCCCTACTTTATCAATGCCAATGGTCTCCCAAACCCGAAACCCGGATAACTGCATCACTTGGGACAGCTGACCATTGCGCCATAGGGGGGTTTCCCTCATCGGTTTACCCCACCAGCCCATCGCACGCAGTGTTCATTTCCACACCTCAAAGACTGTTCTGGTCGCCGGCAGCAATGCCTTTAGCTGTGGTCTTGAATTTAAGATCTGGTGTAGCCAACGCTCCACTGCATACGCTCCACTGCAACGCTCCATACCACCAGTCGTTGAGGACCTATATGTGCTAGGCTGAATGATAGGCCTGAACATCTGGAGTGGCAATGCCTCTACAATAAGTAGATTGACAACAGGTTCTCAGAGCAATGCGTGCCGCTCCTCCCTCCCAAAGAAATCAAGCGAGGATCATGTTATGCTCCCGGAACCAGGTCAGCCGTATGTAATAAGGGGGATTCTGGAGCTGATAAAGTAGGCGGGGCAGGGATACCATCTTGAATATGGCAGATCAGCCAAATAAGGACAGCCGCAGGTTAGACAACACACGGACCTGTCCTGCCGTCTGTATCCACAGGGGGGCCAAATTCCTCTCCCACGAAATAGATTGGGATGTGGATAGAAACACCCCCAGATATTTAAAACCATCCAGAACTATGGTGACTTCTTGAAACCATGCACCCAGCTGATCTTCCCAATGCAGAGGCCACAAATACAATTTACTTCTATTCATATAAAGGAGGCCTCCGCAAATAGCTGCATGACTCTGAGAAGGCGCGGGCCGGTCACATCCGGTCGGGTGAGAAAGAACAAAACGTCATCCGCGTATGCGGTCGAAATCTCTCTCGACCACTCAAAGCCCTGGATCTGGGTATCTATCCTCACTCTATCCTCACACATAGTAAAGAAGCCCGAGATGGAATCCATGATCCTATCAGATGCCGATAAATCGGTGTATAACAGCCGTATGAGTGTTAGCAGGCGAGGGCCACTGTTTAGGCGACTGAGCAGGGCCAAGAGATAGACCCAGCTAAGCAAGTCGAAGGCTTTGTCCATGTCGGCCAGAAGTAGTTCCGCATGCTCCCCCAATTCGTCCACCACCTCAATAGCATTGTGTGCTCTACGAATATTATGGTGTGTAGCCCGGCCAGGCATAAATCCTGCATGATCAGGATGTATAAGATCTGAAATGTTTGGGACAAGGCGATTTTCGATTACCTTAGCCAAGAGCTTGATCTCCACATTTAGGAGCGAGATCGGATGATAGGACAAATGGAGTTCCAGTGGGCGACCTGGATTGAGGAAAACTACTATTTCAGCGTGTCTCCAGTCCTGCGGGAGGCAACCATCTTCAGCTGCGACATTATGGGCCGGAATGTAACTGGGATTGGTTATATTTGAGAAATTTGCAGGGGAAGCCATTGGGACCTGGCGCCTTGCCCTAGTTCATGCTATCTAAGGCTTTTTGTATCTCATCTATCGACAATGAGGCATCCAAGATGTCCTGTGTCGTGTCAGAGAGATAACATGGGGAAGATCGTCAACAACTTTATATACAGTGTCAGCAGACAACGTCTCCCGGGAAGCATATATGGTGGCAAAATAAGAAGTGGAGCTAGTTGCTATCTGCTGTGGATCTGTAAGAGTCACTCTCTCAGGGTCCTGTATCGTTGGGGTGACCTGGGGCCGCATTGATTGCTGACACAAGTGATGTAGCATGGCACTGGACTTGTCAGGTAGATTTGGCTGCATTTCGTGAGCCAGTAAAGCCATGCCCCGTCCAGGAGGTCACTAGCATATGTTTGTTGAGCAATGAGCAGCTGTCTACGTGTAATGCTCCCCCCAACTCCTGACTGCTATGTTCCAGTTGTATCAGTCTGGCTTCGGGGTGAATTTGTGTCTCCTGACGTTGTCTATGTTTCGCTGCGCAGAAGGCGATATCTATCCCTCTAAGCGTAGGCTTCATAGCCTCCCATAGTGTCATAGGGGATGAAACTGTCCCGATGTTGAGCGAAAGGTAGTCAGTAATAGATGTGTGGATTTGTAGCCAATACTGCTTATCCTGGAGGAGCCAGAGGGAGAGCCGCCGGCGGAACAAAGACTGTCTCGGGCCCAAGGTCAGCTGTACAGACACAGGTGAGTGATCCAAGAGACCTTGTGGCAATATCTAAGCAGATTTTAATCTATGGGCATGCGATATAAATAAATAACCAATGCGAGAAAATGGCTTGTGTACCCTGGAGAAATATGTGTATTCCTGTGCAGGTGGGTGTAAAGCCCGCCAGGAGTCTGCAATTTAGATTGCCGAGTCGACAGAGGCCTCCCTCCGTTACGCCACCTATCTCGTGCCGGACCCAACACATCATTCCAATCACCTCCCACTACAGTGAATCCCGATGGGATCTCGGTCCGTAGTGCAGTCAATCTCTCTATCAAATGCCATGCCAATGGGGGGGGCCCACATGCTACCAAAGACGAGAGGTTACCCATATAACATTCCAGTTACCACAATGTACCGCCCCTGGGGGTCAGACCATGACTTATTGTGAAAAAAGGGAATGCTGCGATGAACAAGGATCGCTACACCTCGTGAATCCCTGGTAAACCCACAATGAAATGTCTATACAAATCCGAAGCGCACCAAACATGGTGTCTTAGTGCCCTATGAGTGGGTCTCCTGCAGAAGCAGGACATCCGCTCTGTGTCGTTTTGCTTGTCGCAGCACTGCCCCGTCTAATTATGTCTAGGAGGCAACGAATATTCCAACTGATGATTTTGAGTTCACTGCCCTCGGCCATCCCCTGATTACGTGACGCGCCTGGCATGGGAGTCCCACAGGGAGGTGTGGGCCATAGATGTGATTGACCTGTCTACGACCATGTACAAGTGGATTGAAATGGCACTAACCCAAAATAATTCCAACATAAACTCCCAAATTAACCTCCCACTCCTCCGTCCCCCACCCCAATACCTCATAAACATAGAAGTATCTATTGCCGCATCCAGTGCAGCCAACCCCAAACGGGGGGGTGGTAGCAACATGCAGCCAATGGATCCCCTGAAAAAATCCCCTGCACATAGTAGGGGCATATTCACAAGGACGGCGTTGAAATTATCACTGCTTTAGCGACAGGAAACTGCCGCTAAAGCAGCCATAATGGGCTTGATAATACGCTCTTGAGAATTCCAGAGAATTCCAATAGAAGCCCAGGATTACACCAGAACATGGGCTTCTATTGGAATTCTCTGGAATTCTCAAGAGCCTTTAATCAAGCCCATTATCGCTGCTTTAGCAGCAGTTTCCTGGCGATAATTTTAACGCTGTCCTTGTATATATGCCCCAAAGTGTCTTATAGCAGAGGAAAAATTGCACGCAGTAGCCAATGTGGTAGTGACATCCCAAGATGAGTTCAGTTCGCAGGTATAGCAGACCAAGATAGCATTCAGGATGCAGCTGGCTCTGGTTGGTCTTCTGTCAGGCGCCGGTGAGACTAGCTACGGGTGTTGGAACGCTTCGTGGAGCGTGAGCAGCGGCATTGTTTTTCAACTGCCCCCAGAGAATCACGCCCACAGCCCCTGGAGGAAGATTCAAAGTCAAGTCTAGGGGTGGCATGCGGCTTGGGTTTGATGTTCTCATCAGTCCAGCAAAAAACTTCTTCAGGTGTTTCAAAAAAGTGTGTTCTTGACTGGTAGATCCCTCTAAGGCGGGTAGGGCAGAGCAGAGAGTACTGGATCATAAGGCTTTGGAAATGTGCCTTCGCCTCTGTGAACGACTTTCTGCGCTGCTGTACTAGTCTGGTGTAAGGCAGGAAGATCATGATGCACTGGGGAGAGAATACCAGACTCTCTTTTAGGCGAGCTTGTCGCAGTATGATGTCTCGGTCTTTATAGTTAAGAAGTCGTAGGATTATCGGCCGAGGACGCACACCAGGGGGCGGCTTCTGCATCAGCGCTTGATGCACGCGCTCGATTATAAAGCAGGGAGGGATAGTGTCCTGTAGAACCAGTCCAGCAGCTATTTGGTCAGAAAGTCCTCGATATTGCTGACCTCGTAGCCTTCGGGGAACGCAACAAAACAGATTATTGCGGCGAGCCCACCCTTCCGCGTCCTCCACTCTTGTCGCCAGGCCTTTCGTTAGTGACTCGAGGGTGTAAACTTTCTTTTGTGTCCTTTGCAGTGGAGATTGGGGACTCCCTCTCCGTAATCTGCGGTACGGCGTTCCTAAGATCCTGTCGAAGGAGCTTGACGTCCGAGCCAACAGCCTCGATCTTGGCCTCGAGAGTCTCCCCAGAGTGTGTGATTGCTACTAGTAGTGCTGCATTGTTGGGCAAAGCTTTGTCAGTATCCCCTTGGCCCATGATACCACCCAAGTCAACTTATCTATTGTACTCTGTTTGGACGATATTCAGGTTGGTTTGTCCTTGGCCATGCCATGAGGATATGTGGGTCGTGGTACACCTGCACCCAAGCCCGGCAAATTTCTCCACGGTATAGTCCAAAGCGGGCCACTAGCACTTTGCCACTCCTCCACTTGTGAGGAGTGGCCAGGGGGGCACCACATCCACAAGTCGCACTGAAACTAATCCAGCCACTTCCGTGAGCCGGGAACCCCCACCTCCCCTAGCAGGTGCCACCTCACTCCCACAGACTCGCCCGCCTCTGGTGTACAGTTACCCAAGAGTTCGGGGGGGGTGGCTGAGTGAGACCAGGGCCTATGTGACATTCCACCAGGAGCAGTAGTGGCCCATCAGCCTCCCTGGTCAGCACCCCAATCACAGGCACAAAAACAAAGGTGGAGCACAGGTCCAATTCTCTTGTCTATGACTTGCGCTGGCAAGCGGTATGATATAGCTTGTTGTCCCACCCCCTCCACGATCTCCTGCAGGAGGGGGGTTTGGCACATTGGGCAGATGATGCAGGGAGGTGACCCCCCCAGTTTGTCATCTCTTTAGCAGGGCACTGCGCAGGGGCGAGCTCAACAGCCTCCACGAATATTGGTGGGGCAGCCCGCAGCACACAGCGGCAGTATCTTTGGCACAATGGTAGGGATTAGTCAGGATAAATGTAGGATTTTGGTCGGGCTACAGGGAGCTTGGCTCTGGCACACCGACAAGCCCCCCTAAATGTGAATTTTAATACTACTCATTTTAGCTATTGCCACTGTCTCAGGTATTTAATATGATTCACTCATAAAGACACATGAGCTACCACAAGTTGAGTACAGATCTCTTGATTGAACTCCTGACCCCCCCAGAGAGCCCTCATAGGGCTGAGAACATGAGCTTCTTCTGACGTCTAATGAATTAACTAAGGATTTGCCAGTCATGAAGGTGATGAAGAGTCAGTGGCCTAATGGTTTTCCAGCAGAGCTGATCAACAAATTAGCTTTTGACTTAAAATCACACGTTGTATATGGTTTAAGAGTCAGCATGAGAGAACTCTCTACAAGAGAGCATCTGGATGACTACGCTGACTGCGTTTCCCAAACCAGCCCACCTCCTGATACATTTGAGTCTTATTGCCCAATCCTCTTCAATAATGTAGAGGCCAATATATTGGGGAAGGCCATAAATAAATGTCTAGTAAAACTAATTCCTACATTGGCCCATTCCGATGAACTGGGTTTAAGTCAACTAGACACACCTTGAGACCTCTGCATCTGGCCCTTGCGTGGGCCCAGAATTTTTCCATCCCGTGTGATATCTGGAGAATTTAAAAAAAAGGTCTTTAACTCACCTGATTTGTCATATCTCGTCTAAAGTCTGAAGCGGGGACACGGAGGACAAATGTGCATTTGCACAGCAGGCTCTACTCTCTCTGTAATTATTCGCAATGTAGAATTACGCTAGTATATTTTCAAAATCTATTTTGGGAAATTCCAAAATGGAGGCGAAGGGGCAAGCTTTGGGGATAATATAGGGTTGGTTGAGTCTAGTTGGAATCAAGGTGCAGGCGATAATGTCCTCCTTAAACATTGTAAACATTGAAAACCTAATAAAATCATTAGAACCTCAAACTCTGTCTGTATTCTACTTTCCTTTCCTTTCATTGATATGGCCTACAAACTACTTTAATATACTGTGTTGGCAACATTTGTGGTCTCCTTTGTAATATAGAGGTTACCTACCATTAAGATGTGTTTGGCCTCTTTTTAAATGGGTTAAACCGGATAACGAATTCATATTGTCGCTGGGATTCTGCTCCTACACAGAACTGTGCACAGAGACCCAGGACCTCAGTGAATTGTGGTGTATCAAAAAACTCACTTCAGTGCCTAGAACCCCTAACCAGCTAGCATCAGTGTCACATTAGCTCTTCATCCTATAGCAAAGGAACCAATGATTAGACAACCCAGAACATGCGACTTAGGTTATGCTCAGGTATGGTGGGAAGCAAGAACACTCTTTCGTTATACCGTAATACCAATCCACAACAGGAGTAAATAGAGACAAGAGCAAAGTTGAAATATTTATTTTAACAACGTGCTGTAAGATGCAGTATTTTTGCTAACATAAGCAGACATACAATCAGAAATAATATGGTGAGCATTGTTACAATTCCATAAAATACAAAGGGAGAAATCATATTACAATGAAGGTGAACATAGGTCTTATAGTGCCTAATATTACATCCTCCTAGATAGGAATTATGTTTTATAAAATATAGAAGGTCTCTTAGGCTTGTTTGGGGGGCCCCATACCTCCAAGATCATCCGTAGTGTATCACATCAGGATCTGCAAAAGCTCTCTGTCTCTCTGGAAAAAAAGGTTTCTTCCAAGTGTGTGAAATCATGCTTACTGTGCATTATTAAAGGCACCAGAATCACGTTGGCTTCATCTGTGTATATGTCATGGCTACTGGGGCCGACCAAACCAGTCATGCACACTCTGCCTTTTCTCCATGTAGGCTGCATCCAGCCTACATAGAGAATATGGCTTCCCCATAGGTGCCTGGCTGGTCAGCATCCCGGCCAATAACAACGCTGCAATCGCAGCATTGTGATTGGCTTAGGGGAGGGAAGGGAGGCTGTCAGCTTCCTGTTCCTGCCAGAGGCAGGCCAGCAGGAGAAAAGGAAAGCGTGGGACCTGGAGAAAGGTAGTTGAAAAAAAAAGATTATTAACCCCCTCCCTATGCGACCCTCAACCCCCTCCTCCCCAACCGCGATTAATGCCAGCCGCGACTGACGGCACGGTAATACTAGGTGCAATATTCCCACAATTGCCTACATTTGGAATGGGCAACAAGAACGTAGCTTGGTCAGTATGATTGGTGGGCGGGAGCATCACATTAGCCGACCATCACGCTGGTATATAATGTTAATGTACAGTATATAACTAGCTGGGCGGATTAGAGGGGCTTAAGAGGTGGCTGAAAGGTAGAGGAATACGGATTAATAGGAGTACTAAATGAGAGAAACACAATATTTTGTAAAATAAACAGTTTTTAGCCCTTTCAAAATAGACATGAGAGAGAGTGTGTGTGTTTTTATCAGTGTGTGTATGCAAAAATGACAGGTGAAATCAGACAGACCTTACCATACCTGACAGAAAGTACCTGTACAAACTATTCATCTGAAAATACATTTATTGGGGGGGCAGTGAGGTGTACCACCCCAAAAGAAAACTGAAGTTACGCCCCTGATGGGCAATAACAAATACCACTCCATCATCAGCTGCGGTCGCGCTGTGCTGATGACGGAGCGGTTCCGTCACGGCCCGCTCAGCGTGCCTGCGCGGCGCGAATTCGGCGCCTGCGCTGGACGTTCCATTGAGCGGGCGGGGCCGTGACAGAACCGCTCCGTCATGAGCACAGCTCAACCGCGGCTGGTGACGGAGCAGTTCCGTCACCAGCATTCGGCCGCCGCGTGGCCGCCCCGCCCCCTTAGCACTGCGGCGGAATAGCCGCCGCAGTGAAGGGGTTAAAGAAGCCTGACTACATTATGATGCAGAATTATGAACGGATATCCTCATGAAAAATGTTTACTCTCAAGCACAATGCCGACACATAGTCTCAGCGCCCACCACTGCTTACACTCAATGACATGGTACCAGCTTTCCAATCCCTTGGTCTGTGTGCCTGCCTGCTTACTCCAACCTCTCCCAGTTTTCTCCTTGCAGTGCATCACATGACTGAAGCCCTTCTTTGGTACTCACACATTTCACCCAACTCTCCATCAATAAGCCCCACCAACAAATATCCTGGAAAGCATGGACGAGGCCACACTAATGAAAGCAGTGCACTATGTAACTGCAAAAGCAATGACAATTTCCACAGAGGTCTTTCTGTGGAATAGCCTCCTTTGATTACTTCATATACCTCTTTATCAGTAATGCACAAATCTCGCTCATTTTAGCCACCCTCACTGCCTCGCTTTAGGTTCCTGTGGCCCAGTGCCTCTCTGCTATCTTGCCTCAAATTGGATCAGGATGCTTAATACTCCTATCTGATAAGACTAAGTTCATGTACTCCCCTTTGTCCATTCTACATTCTCCCTTCCCCGGCAGCCTCTAGGATCCTTTTGGCAGTATCATTATACCGCTTGACTCCATCACTGCCACACTCCAGCCTAAAGACCCTTAAGACCCACACACACACACCTTTCACATTTATTTCACCCAAATTAACAATTTCCCAACCGGAAGATAATTCTCACTGTCACATGAGAAAGGTAGCACAATGTAAATGATTGTGAAATTGGCCAAAACTAGGGAGACCACATCCTGTAAAGGTCATATTCAAATAGCCCCTTCAAAAGTCTTCAAAAGAGAAAATACTAAAAACCAATGAGCACTCCCTAAAGGGCCAAGAAGACTATCCAAATGAAGAACATGTATTTTATCATGCGGGCGCCACTGTAGGCTTTGCAACAAAAAGTAAACCACCCACCAATTCCCAAGCATTGATGCATCCAACTATAAGGAAGGGGGATAAAAATTAGACATCTAGCTTTGGTGTGGCCTACCACCAAACCCCCCCTGCCTCATTACTCTCAAAGACATTAATCAGCCATCTTGCATAGATCATTTTTATTTTCCCACCTGTATTCTTATACCTGTTCATTTTCTCTATATAGAACCTTGCTAAAACGAGTTTGTACACTGTCTTTGTTTTGTGATATAATGTAAAATCAAATGGATTTTTTGTGGAAAAAAAAGCTGCCGCGCTGCGGCGAGCTCAATAAAAACACAATTAAAAAAAACTCAATAATCAAGATACTGTGAGGGTTAATGCTTTGAGATGGCCAGTCGATCAATTCTCGTTAATCACGCTTTGACAGCATTTATCATATAACACAGCGTCATGGATAAAGATATGCTTTAATGGGTGCCTATTGCTTCCATTCAATAAAAATCTCTTGGCTCGACTATTCTTAGTCCTGGGTAGACACTGAATATTGGATATCACATAGCCCTCCGTTTGTCACATCCTTTCATGACATATTGGCTATCAGGCACTCTTAGAATAGCGATTAGAGCACTGTGAACTGCATGGCAGCAGGCCCTTTGAAGACTTCACATTGCACAGTGGGGAAATGTATAACCAGACAAAAATGCCTGTGAAGTCGTTTGGGAGTTGAGTCATACACTGCTCTGCATGTGAAAGATACAAGATTCACGATTATCCACAACAGTGTACAAGCAAAGTACATGGGGAGCAACAGAGGTATATAGCCTTCCCAAGCGCCTGCCACTGTGGAGCAGTCTTGCATTTTGATGTTGTCTATGAGTGGCGTCAATTGACTGAAGTAAAGGCCCCCTAAATTCAGATCTATGTATTTTTTTCACCCATTGATCAAGTCCTTTTACCAATTCTAGTCCAGTACCTTGCTGTCTACAGCCTGAATGTGATTACTACTCTACAGGCCAGACTTACCAATTTCTCAGTCGCAAATGCTGCACTGCACTGCCTGAGAAGGAAAGAACAGGAGAGCAACAAATTTACAGAAATATGGCACTCTCTTCCCCTCTCCCTAGTGCCGGCATTGAAATTAGCTGCGGTGCGCCGCTGAGACGCCTTTGCGCCATAGTGTAAGGGTGTATCCATGAGTCAAGCATAGGTGTTGTACTGGAAGGATACCCTTCCAGTACATATACTATGCTTAGACTAATTTTAAGCATTTTCCTACTTTGTGTTTGTGCTGTACAGTGCAGCACACATGGGAAGTCAGAGAATAAAGGAGGAAAAAAGCATTACTTCTTCAAAGCGCCTGGTTAAATGGTGCGCTATTTTCTGACGCTAACCACTGCCTACTTTATTTAGTAAATAAGGTTTAGCATCAGAAACCATGGGTGGTTGCATGGGGATGCCCACGCACCACCCATGGTATGCCCCATTGGAACTAAGTAATGCAATGCAGCTTTTATGCTGCTTTGCGCTTTTCATGTTATTTCCAGTGCTAAACAAGTTTAATGCTGGAAAGAAAATCAGACCAAACGATTTTGCGCCACTTTCGTGATGCAAACACAGCGTCAGATCTCAGTAAACCTGCCCCTCCATATCTTACATTTGTACCTTGAGGTAGGTGGGTTAAATGCCCTTCATGTCACCCCGAAGAAAGGACTCTCCAGTTTTACTTCCAGCTCTCAAGTTTTGTTCCATCATCCAGTAATTTGCATTTGGCGCTCAAATGCTCTGGTGTAACTGATGCATCCTGAAGGCCATAAATGTACAGTACAAGACATCAAGTACACAGGGCTCTTGATTATCCTCACACTTGTTTAATCTGTATCTACTTCCTGTCATACTGTCCTTAAGAGAAAGAAATGTGAGCACTTTTAATTATGCAGATGACCTTAACTAATATTTTCCATCGACAATACACCTGACTCCATAACCGAATTCCAAACCACCATCCTGCATATCCGTAACTGGATGAACAGCAACCATTTAAAATTGACTCCTGATAAAAACCCAGCTGACCCGGACAGGTGGCACTTGCAGTCTCTAGAGCTCACACTTCTGGCCAGATGAGTTGGGCTGTTAACCTATCCCATCCTCCTCTGCTAAGAGCCCTGGAGTCACAATTAACTGTGACTCGTCTATGAAGTCTCGGATTGGCGCTGTAGTCTCTACCTGCTTTTTTCAGCTAAGGAAAACAAGGAAAATAAGCAGATTTCTCACTAGGGAAGCACTGGTGCAGGTAGTGTTATCCTTGGTCATATCCCATGTAGATTATGCTAACTCCCTGTTCTTCGACCTGCCGTTATACCTGGTAAAGAGACTGCAACTTGTGCAGAATCAGGCTGCAAGACTGATTTTTCGTCAGCCTAGATGGCAACATGCGTCCCCTCTTATGAAGAAGCTTCATTGGCTCCCCGTATCTCAACGCTGCTCCTTGAAAATCGGCTGCCCCATTTTCAAATTGTTATATGGCACATGCCCAGAATTTATCTCTAATCTTATTCAGAGATACATACCCACCTGTAACTTGCGATCAGCCCACACAAACTTACTGCTCACCCGTACTGTAAATCAAAGCGGTTAGGTGGCAGCAGATTTGCGGTATTGGCCCCTCGCTTTTGGAAGCCCCCCCCCTTAAATTCATTCCCACAGAGATCTCCTAAGATTTAGGAAACTTCTCAAAAAATGACTGTTTACCCTGGCATATGATTAACCTTAAATCACAGCTGCTTACCCTATTATTTGATTAGCCTTCCAGGACTCTGGTCACTCCTACATACAACGCCAAGAGACCAACTGGTGTACGCACGCTTTATAAGTAATTTTAACATAACATAACAGCAAGGAATACGTTATAATCACCTCATAGAAAACAAATTACAGATTCCGCCATGCTGCCCAGCAAACAAAATAAGAAAGACACTGATATTGCTACTAATATTTTGTGTACTTGAAAGAAAATGAGATATCTTTATTAATATGTGAAGAAATAAAAACACATAGGCAGCACATGGAAATACAAATAGGAACATGAAAATGACAGAGCTGCGAATATATTGCAGGCCCAAATGATTTATCATGCTGCACCGGGATCTGATCAGTTTTTGCATTACTAGCACCACAATACTGTGTGAAGAATAGGGTTTCAGCACAGCCCCTTTACATGGGGTAAAGTCAAATGTTCGACCTGAGGAAGGCCCTCGAAATGCATGGACAAGGTCAAACCATTGAAAAGACATATATAACTGCAAAATGGTTTAACTGATGAATAATGAATTGATGGCATAATGATAAAATAATTAACCATACAAAATGTGCTCATGCAAAGAGCCATAACTGAATTTAAAATCCAGGTGTTTTATGTATAGATGTATTCAATGGATCAAAGGTCTGTATACTATCAATTGTTTTCTATACGTACAGAAGGTTGCTTTCTATATCCACTATATCCACTGAAGGTGAAGGTTTTCACTGTAATCACAAGAACTACACTAGATGCAAATGTAACTCTGGCCTAGATGTATCAAGATTCCATTTTGCGAATCTTAAATAGCGATTTTTAGCGAATCGCTATTTAGAATTCGCAAAATGGAATGTATGTAAAAAATCGCTTTTTTTTAGCGATTCCTTATTATTCTTTTTTTGCGAATTCACATTTTGCGAATTCGCAAATAAGGAATAATTTCCCATGCATTCCTATGGGCCAGGAGACCCGTAGGAATGATTGTGAAGTAATTCTCAAATTGCGAATTTGCAATTTGCTAATCGCAATTTGAGAATTATTTCAAGGGTGCAGGGGTGTCTCATGAACACCCTGCTGCACCCCTGAAACTTACATGTATGTGCATATGGCGCACATACATGCCCTATGGGCATGTATGTGTGTCACATGCCACCCTCAAAATTGCCAAATTTTGGGTTTTGAAAGGATTTCGCAAATTAACACGAACCTGAAATTGGTGTTAATTTGCGATTCCTTAACCTGAATTCGCAATTTCAAAAAGCTTCATACATGGCATTTAAGGAATCGCAAAATTGCGATTCCTTAAATGCTTAAGCAAAATAAGGAATCGCAAATTTTTGCGATTCCTTATTTTGCTAATTTCACATACATCCCAAAAGATGAAAAATGTCCGTTTGCGATTCGTTAAGGCCAAAATTCGGCGAATTTCGGCCTTAACGAATCGCAAAAGGCTTGATACATCTAGGCCTCTATGTATTAAATAAAGAACATGAAATAATACATTGCTTTCTGTTTATCTTTTTGGCATCTTAGTACACACTATCCCAAAGTCTACATATAGTGTAGAGACAAACATACTTTTAAGAAAAATTTCAAGGAAACGTGTCAACTTTGACATTCTCTTCAAAAGGTAATTATTATATCCTATTCATTCTTCTCTGAGAAGTCTGTGCAAAAAAAATATAATAATTTATAGACAAAACAACACAGCATCCTTCAAGTGTTTTCAGTAGGCATGTTCATACTGTCAGTTCTGTGGTGCTACTACATCATTAAATACCCATTGCTGCATCTTTTGTGAAGCTCAATATTTTCATATAAACGCTTCACATATTGTCGAAATTGTTTCACAGACTTTGCATTTTGCCAGTAATCAAACAGTCACTTTGTGGCTTCCTGCAACAGAAGTACCTTTATAAAAATGGCAAACATGGCAGGGCTGATCTTTCCGAAAAATGTCTATCCGTCACATATGTTTAAAAACACATATACATCATAGATAAATGTCATGCCGTTGTGAATGAGTGTCTCCAGGAGAGGTGACAATAGAGTAGAATGGGAGGAATGTGCTGACTACACTCCATACCAAGGGATTTGCCTAATCCAAATTTGAATTGGCCATAAGCTGTCCATACATGGGCCAGAACTCACCAAGTCTCATTATGGCAAGTGCTTAATTTGTAAGAAAAATCAGTGCCACGGCTCTCATCAGAAGGACACCACAGCTTGCACCACCCATTGACACTGCCAGCGCTGCCAATGACAATTCCTACACAACTACTAACCATCACGTTGCTAAAGTGTGACAATTCAGACTGTTCGAGGCCCCCTAATATAAAAGAATGGCTTGGGCGAAAGGTATTAGTTGTTTTTAATGTATATTGACTTTATAAACAACTGTTGTTCTGCTCAACTCTAAATTACACAAACATCGCCACCATGTGGCAGCTGGCCTGAGTGCCGCTTTTCACATTTAAATGCCGGTGCCCAGAATGTAAAACAACAGCTCAAATTAAGCACTGTCAGTACCTGAAATTTTCATTTTGCTTGCTTTGTGTACTGGGTCTTCTCCTTACAGGTGGAAAGTACCCGTACCCATGGCACAGGAGAAAGTGTAAATAGTTACCCCATCCCTCCTTGACTAGCAGGCACAGCTGTTGTGCTTCAGCAGCCACCTCAGCATGAAAACAGCAGCTCTACACAAAGGCCTTAGCCTTTAAGAGCATATTCCGAGCTTCCAACAGCCCAACCACCCCCACCCTACCATTCACTCCTTGGAGACAGCTGGTAACCCACTACTTTCAGATTTTAGGAGTGCCCAGTGCCTGTTGGTCCTGATGAGTAGTCCATTTTTTCCTAATCTCCTAGTTGAAGTTTTTCTATGCTACTGGTGTCTTTACATCCAGTGGCGTGAAGATGATGTGTCCAAAGCTTAATAAATATATGTCCCTACTCCTCGGCCGTCCCACTTTAAGAAGAGACTTCAAAATTCAGATCAGTGTGAGGCAAATTTGAATCCGACCTTCCTTAGTTCCAAGTCCCAAACTAACAAACAACTGCATTATCATATTTAAAGGTATTCATGTTGTCAAATTTGAAAGGGCGAAAGTCCACTTTGACCCAGCAGGGATGCAATGTTTGATCTCCACATTATACGCTGGTGTTCTGTAAAATAAACTTCTGAGGAAATAGAGGGGCTGGAACATGTTATTGTCAAATCAGTGGTAAATCTGGGTGGCAGTTACATTAACGCCAGCTTGTAGAGTAAACTATATCTTGAGAGGGTAGATTAACAACCTCAGTTATTTTACCTAGAGGGGACATGTAACCTCTCTGCAGTCTGCATAGTAACTCACTGAGCTGCCTTCCTGGGGCTGCAACAAAACCACAAGTAAGCATCTCATAGCATACACAGAATATCTCTCTCTCTATATATATATATATATATATATATATATATATATGATCATGCGATCAAGGCTCAGGCGAGCCGAAACGCTATGAAGGCGACAGCAATAAAAATATTCTAAATTTACCGAAATTGTGGTCCGTGCTTGGTTCCTGATCGTGGCTGGTGGTGGAGTTGCAGTGCGAGGGAAGCGAAGGTTTTGCACATATATATATATATATATATATATATATATTACCTACTGGCGGTCGCCAGTAGGTAGTTATAGTTAGGATTGGCTACCATAGGAAATCCGCAACATTCTATTGGGAATAACTTTCGCGCCGGTTGATGTATTTGCGTGTAATTTTCCAAAATTTTGGCCAGCTCCGTTCCGCTCCTTCCCTGGAAGTTTCGGTGGGATTCGTGGAGTGGGGCCTGAGAAAAAAGGGGGGTCCCAAAACGTGTTTCCACCATGTTAATTTCCATAGGACGGTCTGACGAGTCTACAGCCCGAACCGCTGAACGGAATTACGCCAAACTTGGCAAAATTGTAGGGACTGGTATGCAGATGTGCCTTTGCTATGTTTGCTGAAAATTGCTCCAGTGGTTTTTTTGAAAATTAACTTCAAAAACACATATATATCTATAGGCGCGCTCCAAGCGCTCACAGGTGCGCGTACCGGGGAGCGCACCGGGCGCGCTACGGGAGTGCGCGAGCAGAAAGCTGATTGGCTGTCGGGTGTCTGCCAACATTCTAAACAGTCCGGAAAGTCCACCATCTTGTGTCTCGGTAGAATCGAGACACAAGAGGTGAAAAAGCAAGGGGGAAATAATTAAAAGGGGGCAGGGTAGACATTCCCTGACCCCCTAGGTTTTCTGAGGGGGGCCTAGAAGGACCCTGAAGGGCAAAAAACCTTTTTTTTTTTTAATTTTCACGGGGTGAGCGCTTGGTGCGCTCCAAGGTGCGCGCTCCGGTACGTGCACCCTGAGCGCACCACGGGGAAAAATAGTGTAAAAAAATACAGTAAAAAAATAATGTAGAGAGTTTAGAGGTAAGTTAGCTCTGAAAAGAGCTGTTGTGTTAAGTGGGTGTTTTTTGTACCTACAAGTAGGTACCAATGCAGAGTCTTATATTCAAGAGGAAAACTCTATTCCCCTCATCTGTAAAATGCACACCATCTCTCCTATAGATGTCTTGCATGTTGTAATGCAAGTTGTTGTGGTAAATGGAACCCATACCATAGTCTCTGAGGTAAGCAGAAACAGATTTATTCACATGTTTCCTTGCTTTTCCAATCTGTGGACAAAATTGGTTGGACCAGTTCCATTTTTGCCTTTGGCATATATTAGAAAATACCAAGGCAGTTTTTGGAAAAAGTGACATCAATTGCCCAAAGATGTCCTTTAAAAGCATTTCCAGACCTACACCAGTCAAAGTGCCTAAGTCATTTCCACCGCAGTGCACTATTAAAAGGTCAGGGTGTGGTAAATGCATAAAGGATTTTACCAATGGTATCAATTGGTGACTCCTCAATCCTCTCTGTCTAATCCATACAATGTCCACATTTGGTAAATCAAGATTGAAAATACCTCTGTTAACTGCGTATTTTTGACTCCAGTGGACATAGCTATGACCCACAAACCAGACTTTTGTCATTGTGAAGGTAGATGTGCTTCAAGTCAGATGAGTTGTGGAAATGAAATGGCAGTTTGATTATGAAAAAAAGTGGTTGTGAATCAGTGCAGTTGAATAACCATAAATGATTGGAGCTTTGTTAAAAATCTCCACTGAAAATTAGGGTGCATGCTTTTTTTTTGTAAGAAGTCATTTCAATGGTTGAGAAAAAGTCATTTAAAGGATCATTGCATTTCATTAGCTAGTAGATTGAGAGGTCAAACAGCCTTGAAGGATTGTTTTGCAACATATTATGATGAACTTGTGAACTGTGTGCTGGTTTAAGAGGGAGTTACCATGGTTACAGGGTAAATGAGCACTGGGGGGATGGTTGAATGTTATGTGAGTTTCAAAGGCTTGAAATGTACAACCAAATAAAATGTGCAGTTTGGTTTTGAACTCATGCGTCATATTTAATGTATGACGCATTATGTCGCAAGGAGTTACAAATACGTCACTATTTCTGACGTATCTGTAAGCGCAAAAGTGATGCATTGCTGGAGTGTGTGACAAAAGTGACGCAACTCCAGCAATGCATCCTTTCACATGGGGCCAGCCCCATGTGAAAGGGCCTGCGTCAGTCTTACGCCTGCTGTGAGGCAGGCGCAAGATTTTGACGCAACGGTGTCCTAAAAGTGACGCAGTGAAATCTCATAGATTTCACTGCGTCACTTCTACGACCCTTTCTTGCGTCAATACGCCCCCTTTGCATACATTACACCTGGCGCAGGTATAATGTGGTGCAGGGTTTTACAAAGTGACGCATCTACCTAGATGCGTCACTTTGTAAATATGACTCAACAAGGTGCATTTTTTACACCTCTGGTGCGTCACAAAAAGTGACGCACCGGCGGCGTAAAAGTGACGCAAGGCCTCATAAATGGGGCCTTCAGTCTTCTACTCTTACTTTTTCTTTCACTTTCTTTGTTTCTTCACTGCCTTACTCACCTTGTCTCACACTCAATTGTCTTTATTCAGTCTGGATCTCCACTCTTTCCTAAACATCACTGCTCTTTTCTTACCCTTCCACACCACCGTTCTTTTACTACATTTTCTTCACTTATCCACATTCCCCATGTTCACTCTTCTTCTCCTCACTCTCCTTCCCCACACTCACCTTCTTTCAGTCCCCCTACTTCACTTCCCTTTCCCTCTCGTCCCTTTCTTTGCTTTCTCACTCATTTTCCTCTCCTATCTCACTGCACTCCACTTCAGTTACTCTTTTCCATTTTTTTAAGAATACAGCTCTTTGATGAGAATTGAAGGTAGTTCTGAAAAGAACTTTTTTTTTTCTTCTTTTTTCCTTTTTTTCGAACAAAAACAAAAACAGGGAATGGGAAACTGCTCAACAGGAGCAAAAAAAAATAATCAAAATTAGGACTGGGGATGGCAGCGGTGGTTGTCTAATGCTCGAACCATGAGCATAACACTTTGTTCCCCATAACAAAGTAGCTGATCACATTTTCTGCATTTAATTACGGCTTCATTAAAAGCAGGCTGAATATTAGGGATCAGCTCTTCTGGTCGCCCCCTCACCGATGTAGTTGGTCCTCCGGTTGAAGTAGAGGCACCATCCCTGGGAGCCTCCAGTGCCAGAGCCCTGACACTCTCCCGGGCATAGTTCTGGGGGTGCCTCCTCTCGACGTGGCGAATCATGGTGGAGTTTCCGAATGAATATTTTTTTGTGGGGTCACCCTGTGACAGGACAGTGTGACAAATCCTGCACTCCACCTTTGGAGCATTTACTTTTTTTTATCATCTGGAATGGAAAAAAAACTTCCATATGAAGTGTTCTTTTATCATGGGCTGAGGAACCTCTTAATCTATAAATCCCTCTGTGTCATCTTCGCTGCTGGATGCTCTGGCAGCCATGGTAATCCAAGAAAGATTCGACAGCAAAAAGACAGGTCTTGCAGTCACCAAAGTGAAAGAAGAAGTGAAGGAAATGGGTGGGGATTTCATTCTTTGTAAAAAAAAAACTGTTAGCAACCAATGAAAAGAGTTATTTTAAGGTCACATGATTTGACGCGCTTACGCTGCGCGCACTGGAGCGCTTCCGGGGGCGCTTACGCGGCGCGCCTGAGTGACATTTTGATAGCTTTACGGAAATGCAAAATCATTTTCATTTCGTAAATCAAAAATACTGCTTTTATAAGTATGGTACTAAATGTCTTGCATTATTATTTACTTTTCATACATATTTTTTTTTACGAACGCAGAAATAGCGCTCTCGGAGCGCTCTCGGGGCGCTCTCGGGAGAGCTTACCGGTGCGCGCACCAGCAAAAAATTTCAAAAAAATATATATACATTGAACCAATAATTAAAAAAATAATAATAATAATTAATTGTTGTAAAAAACAGCTAATAAAAAAAAATCGTAGGTTATAAAGTTGATATAGAAAGAAATTAGTTTTTAAAAAAACTATGAAATTCACTGAAAAAACCATAGGTTTCACAAACGTTATAGTAAGGAATTAGCTTTAAAAAAAACTTTGAAATTCACTAAAAAAAACATAGGTTTCACAATCGTTATAGTTAGGAATTAGCATTTAAAAAACCATTGAAATTCACTGAAAAAACCATAGGTTTCACACCAGTTATAGTTAGCTGAACATTTTACTCATACAAAACCATTGAAATTCTCACGTTATAGTTAGTTGGACTCACTATAATTCGCGCGCCCGCAATCCACTGCTGATGATGTCACATATTACATCATTCATGACATGGTCAGTGACATCACGGATGACATCACTGATGCCATCTCAAATGACATCACTGATGACATCACTGATGACATCATCCAGTAAATGTGTGTTCCTGTAAATTAAAAATTAAAAATGTGTTTAACATATTGTAGAATGAGTGTATGTATGAGTGTTTGGATAATGGATTTAGTAGGTGTGTGACTGACTGTATGAGTTGGAGATTAAATGTGTCTTACTGAATGCATGGGTTAGTAACTGAACTGTCTGAATGTGTGCATCATTATGTCTGCTGTTGTGTAAGCTGCTGCATGTGTTGATCAGTAGCTATATGAGTGGCTATATGGGTTATTGATTGGTTGTCCAAGTATTTGTATGTGAGGGTGAGTGTGTGTGTGGGTGGCTGGGAGGTGTGTGACTCTGTGCATATATGTGTGAGCAGTTGATTCACTTGAAATATGGGTTATACAGTGCATGTGGAAAGAGCTGTATGGGTGGTTGACTGTCTGCATGGGTGTGTTGGTGAGTGAATAGCTATCTCATTGCTCCATGTCCAAGTAAGTGGATATGTAAAACACAGTGCATGTGAGAGTTGGCATATATAAATGACTAAACATGAGAGCCTGTTATTGCGTAAGTGACTGTATGGATCAATGTGTACTTGTATCAGTGATTGTAAAAGAGAGTAAGTATGTGTTAGTATATGTTTGAATAAGTAATGTTTAGTGTGAATAACTTTGTAGTTGAGGAAATGGGAGTGTGATTGATTCTTTGCATAACTGACTAGGTGTTTGAGTAACTTTGTGGATGAGTGTCAGCATGTAAGTGTCTGTATAGGTGTATGAGTGGATATGATAGTGTTCTATTGATGAGTGACTGTATGTATGAGTGATTGTATGGGTGACTGAGTGGATGTGTGTGTAGACCTAGGAATCAGTGAGTGCGTATGTAGTTACGGGTATTGGTGTGTCAATAATTTCAGGAATGGTAGTTTGTATTTAACACTGGGTGTAACAAAGGTTTGATTAGAGTATGAGGAGGTGCATCGTATTATCACATGGATGATGTCATCAGTGATGTCATCAGTGATGTCATTTGAGATGTCATCAGTGATGTCATCAGTGATGTCACTGACCATGTCATTAATGATGTAATATGTGACATCATCAGCAGTGGATTGCGGGCGCGCAAGTTATAGTGAGTCCAACTAACTATAACGTGGGAATTTCAATGGTTTTGTATGAGTAAAATGTTCAGCTAACTATAACTGGTGTGAAACCTATGGTTTTTTCAGTGAATATATATATATATATATATATTCACTGAAAAAACATAGGTTTCAGGCATGTTATAATTAGAAATTAGCATTTAAAAAACCTTAGAAATTCACTGAAAAAACATAGGTTTTAGGGAAAGTTATAGTTAGTTGGACATTTCACTTGTACAAAACCAGAGAAATTCCCCCGTTATAGATTGTTCAGCTAACTATAACTCGCGCCGCCGCAATGCACTGCTGATGATGTCACATATTACATCACCCATGACATGGTCAGTGACATCACTGCTGACATCTCAAATGACATCACTGATGACATCATCCAGTGACTGTCTTTCTGTAAAGTTTAAATATGTTTAATATATATAGGGAAAGGTGTATTGAAGAATGAGTGGGTGTATAAGTGTCTGATTGGATGATTTAGTAGGTGCGTGACTGAGTCTATAAGTGAATGGTTAAACGTATCTTACTGAATACATGGGTTAGTGAATAAACTGCGTGAATGTCTGTATCCGTCTGTCTGTTGGTGTGTAAGCGGCTGCATGGGTTTGTGAATAGCTACATGAGTGTCTATATGAGTTATTGATTGGTTGTCTGAGTATCTGTATGGGTGCCTGAGTGTTTGTGTGGGTGTGGTGTGTGTGACTCTGTGCATAGATGTGTGAGTGGGTGATTCACTGGGTGCATGGTTTCAAGAGTGCATCTGTGATGGACTGTATGGGTGGGTGAGTGTGTGTTTGGGTGTGTTAGTGAGTGAATGTATATCTCAGTGGTACATGTGTGAGTAACTACACATGTGAAAGGCAGTATATGTGTGTGTTAGAGTATATAAATGGCTATAAGTGAGAGTGTGTGATTATGAGAGTAGCTGTATGGATGAGTGTGTGCTTGTATCAGTGATTGTATAAGAGCATAAGAATGTGCTAGTATTTCCATGAGTAAGTGAGCTGGTGAGTGTATAACTTTATAGGTGAGTAAATGGGAGTGTGCTTAATTATTTGCATGACTGACTAGGTGTGTGAGTGTATATGATAGTCCTGTACTGAGTGACCGTAAGTATGAGTGACTGTACGGGTGAGTGAGTGGATGTGTGTGTAGACCTAAGAATCAGTGAGTGGGTATGTAGTTATTGATGTTGGAGTGTCTATGGGTTTGAGAATGGCAGTCTGTAATTTAGAGTGGGTGTATCAAATGTTACATCAGGGTGTGAGAAGATGAAATTATCACATGGATGATGTCATCAGTGATGTCATTTGAGATGTCATTAGTGATGTCATCAGTGATGTCACTGACCATGTCATGAGTGATGTAATATGTGACATCATCAGCAGTGCAGTGCGAGGGCGCGAGTTATAGTTAGCTGAACTAACTATAACGGGGGAATTTCTCTGGTTTTGTACGAGTGTAATGTCCAATTAACTATAACTTTCCTTAAAACCTATGTTTTTTTCAGTGAATTTCTACGGTTTTTTAAATGCTAATTTCTAACTATAACATGCCTGAAACCTATGGTTTTATCAGTGAATTTCAAAGGTTTTTTAAATGCTAGTTTCTAACTATGCCTATAGAGGTAGGACATGTGAAGAAAGAAGAAACAACGCACAGAAAGAAAAAAAATCAAATGCACAAAGAAGGCAACAAAGACGAAGAAAAGTACAGGAAGAAGAAGAGATGTTCAAAAAGGACCAACAGAGGAGCATAAAGTCCTCCTTTGCCCACAACTTTTTCAGATGGGTACTGGTGGTAACTGACTGACTAACCAAGCCTAGAGCCAGTGCTATGCTAAAAGACACTTAGAATACAGTGAAACACCTACATACACTAGGGAACACTAGGCGTTGGGGTACCCTGTGATTAGCATGACCTCCTCTGTAAGTCCCTAGTACATAGTAGGGCAGGGGGATTAAAACTACCTCTCAAAACATGTCACGGGGCGCGTTTGCACACTGGTGAAGGGAGGGGGGTCCTGAGGTTACTTGTGTGCAAATACGCCCTGTGGCCGATTTAAGTTGTGGGATGAAGTCCCCTTGAATCCTGAAGGTCCCTGGGGTCCAACTAGCCCACCAGGTACATCCAGTAAGCGCCACAGCGCTGCGTTGCAGAGCAGTGTAAAAAGGGACATGGCCTGGACCACCTCTCTGCAACGCAGCGCAGTGGCGCTTACTGGAATACTGGGAGCACCTGGTGGTCTTGTTGGCCCCCAGCGGCCCTCAGGATTAAAGGGGAATTAATTCCCCAACTTAAAACGCGCCACAAGGTGTGTTTACACACATATCACCTCAGGCCCCACCCCCTCCCTTCGTCACTGTGCAAACGCACCCCGTGGTGCATTTTGAGTTGGGATATAAAGTCCCCTTGAATCCTGAGAGTCCCTGGAGTCCAAGTATCCCACGAGGTACCTCCAGTAAGCGCCACAGAGCTGCGTTATAGAAAGGCGTATAAAGGGGCATGGCCTATGAACACCTCTCTGAAACGCAGCTCCGTGGCGCATATTGCAGGTACTTGGTGGGCTAATTGGCCCCCAGGGACCCTCAGTATCCAAGGGGAATTAATTCCCCAACTTACAACTTGCCAGGGGGCGCGTTTGCACAGTGGTAAAGGAAGGGGTGGGCCTGAGGTGACATGTGCGCAAACACACTCTGTGGCACGTTTTAAGTTGGGGAATTAATTCCTCTTCTACCCTGAGTGTCCCTGGGGGGCAACTAGCCCACCAGGTACCTCCAGTATGCATCAGGGAGCTGCGATGCAGAGAGGTATTCAGAGGCCACGCCCCTTTTTACAACAATATTTTTAGAAAGCCCCGGGGGTGACAGCCCCCGGGGCTGCGGGGGTCCCCTTGGGCCCCCGCACATATATTTTTGAGATTACCCTGAGACTTGGCCCACCCGGGGGCTAACTAATAACAAAGCGCATGAGCCCGTGCTTCACTTTTTTCATTTTCATGGCCGGATCCACGGATACTTCTTGAATCCTGTGATTTTTGTTTACAAAAAAAATGTTTTTTTTGGCCCTGGGGGTCTTTGTGGGACCCCCCAATCTGGCCTAGGGGGTTAGGGTGTTTCTACCCTTCCCCCTTTTCTCTTTTTTCACATTTGTTTTACTGATTTATTGTGCCTCGGTTCTACCGAGGCACAAGATGGCTGCCAACACTTCCTGCTTTGAAGTGTTGACAGCCAATAAGAATACAGCTCGTGATCGGGAGGGTGCGCGGATCCTCCGTGCCTCTAAATATCAAAACTTTTATTTTTGATTTTCTCAGCAACTACTGAACAAATTTACACCATTTAAGAGAAAGAGTTAGGACTACCTTTGTGCCAAATTTGGTGTCATTCTGTTCAGCAGTTCGAACTGTAGCCGTGTCTAAATTTTCCTATGGGAAATGCATTTTTTGACCACTTTGAGTTTAATTTCCCAAAAACTACTGAACGGATTTACACCATTCAAAATAAAGGTATCTTTCTGAACCAAGAGCTACCTTTTTGCCAAATTTGGTGTAATTCCGTTCAGCACTTCGGGCTGTAGCCCTGTCTAAAGTTTCCTATGGGAATTAACATGGAGCAAACACATTCTGGTACCCCCTTTTTTCTCAGCCCCCGCTTGACGAATCACCCTGAAACTTTCAAGATAGGAGCTGACCGGAGCGAGCTATAAGTTTTAAAAATTTTGCGAAGATTCATCAACCGGCTCTAAAGTTATTGGGAAAAGAATGTTACAAATTGCCTATGGATAATAGGTCCTAACTATAACTACCTACTGGCGACTGCCAGTAGCTAATATATATAGATATATAATATTTATATATATATAATATATATATATATATATATATATATATATATATATATATATATATATATATATATATATACATATATATATATATATATATATATGTGTGTGTATGTATGTATGTATGTATATATATATATGTATGTATGTATGTATATATATATATATATATATATATATATATATATATATATATATATATATATATATAAACAAACACACACACACACAAAGAGGAGATTGCTTCATCTGAAGAAAGCAGAGGGGCACAGCAGGGGAGGTCAGGAAGCTTTATTCATTGTAGCAGAGACGGCATGGCGCGTTTCGGCGATACTGTCTTAATCATATGCCTGATTGCATCGGTGATCGGCGCCTGTTACTTTTCAGGTGTTCCATCTCACTCCCATTGGTGAGAGTCCAGCTGTGTCGTTAATTCATAGGAGCCCCACCGTAGCCTCTCCCTGTAGACTGCAGTTCCCAAAAGGCACCATCTCGGCCTCCGAGGCAAGCTTCTCACTACAACTTGTAACCCAAAGTGAGTGGTGGGGAATTTTTGACAAAGTGCACATAGGTGCTGATAAAAATAGGGTCCTGATGCTCACTTCCGCATGAATACTTCTCCTTGGTCCCCAGACGTCTAAACCGCATGTCACCCAAATCCTACAGTGCCGGAAACTCCGACCCAGTGATCCGGCCGGTCTCTCCGTGAAGTCACGGTCTGCATTCTCACAGCGGCGTTTCTTTGCCCTTGGATACGGTGGGCTAGTGTACAATCCAATACCTTTGCACAAACAAAAGAGAAACCTCTTGCCCTTGATGCTCCAGCCGCTTATTAGACGGGTCCCCCTTGCGCGCCAGCGGCTAGTACGCTGAATATACAAAGAGGAGATTGCTTCATCTGAAGAAACCAGAGGGACACAGCAGGGGAGGTCAGCAAGCTGTATTCATTGCAGCAGAGATGGCATGACGCATTTCAGCGATACTGCCTTAATCATATGCCTGTTACTTTTCAGGTGTTCCATCTCACTCCCATTGGTGGGAGTCCAGCTATATCTCCTCCCTCACTCCCTACTATAAAAGCTCCTCTTACATTCATTTCCCATCTGCATCAAATCAAGGAGAAAATGGATGTGGATGTGGTGCTGTTATTTTAACTGAAATGGGGAAAAAAGGAAGGAAACGGATCCGGTATTCTCAGGTCCACATGTCATTCCCACTATTTGGAAAAATACCTGCTAATCCCTGGATTTCAAAGCAGGGATAATAGCTATAATCTGCAGCCACCAAGCATACCTACACCTAAATCCAGGGAACTCATAATGAATGAAATAATAAACAAATGTAGTTTGTAAAGCACTCAGTTACGTCAAACATGCATACCTATGCTATTCCTGAGAAACAACGAGAAACTAGAAAGTGGAATTATTAGTAGATGAGGGGAAAAGTGACATTTTCATCACCTTTCAGAAGACATGGTAATTAGTAAACTACAGGGATATAGGTGCAGTTTTTCAGTTTAGCCGTTCCTCTGAAAAAATCTCCCCCAAATCCTAGCACATCAAGGGCTGTATTTTGTAAAGGGCACACTGCTGTGGACTGCGCCACAGCACATCTTCAATTGGGTGCGCCGTACTTTGATCTGGTCTGTGTGTCCTTTTACAGATATTGTGCAACCCCTGGAAAAGATGTGTGCTCACACACGCCAGAGGGGCAGCATATTAGTGAAAGGTGGACTGGCTGTTTGAAGCTGTCTTTTACAGTGCAGGTGGCACCCAGCTTGCTTTTGAAAGGAGGCTGATATCTTGTTGCAAGTGAGTGCAGTAAGTGACTGTACCCAAGTACAGGTGGATGTCGGGTGGCCCATGGTACTCTGTTTTCCCCCATGCAGGGTCACCCTTCGAGGCGTGTACTTGCTGTGCGCGCCTTTTGTGGCACACAGTCACTGCTCCTCCTGACAGTCTCTTTGCCTCTGAGCCCTGATCCATAGAAGAGAGGCAAAGTGTTTCCCCCACGCTAAAAGTGGAATGCATCCTTAAGGTCGTGCCTGAACAATATGTGTGCTAGTACAATCTGATATACAGAATGGTCTGTACACGCTGCAGCCCCTTCTGTAATACGAAAGTGCCCTGGGTGCAGAAAGCATACTTGCATATCCGTTCTGCTCCTGTGGTATTTTATGTATTGCAGGTCCAGGTATGAGGAATGATGAATAATTGATCCGCTGCAGATCATAGATCTCTTGAAGGAACTTAGCAGGTGAATCGAGGATCAAGACTTCCATTTTCTCTCTGTTCAACTACAGTTGACCGACATTGCAAAGTCATCCTGTGACCTGGACACCCCCATTTTGTGCTGACTGGTACTGGTGGTAACTGACTCTGACTGTCCCTGGGCTCTGCTTAACCAGACCCAGGGCCAGTGCTATGGTGAAAACACAGTGAAAACACACAGAAACATTAAGATATACTATCGGTTAGGGTACCCCTATAAGACCCTAGTACCCATTAGGGCTAGGGGGGTTCAAACTACCTTTAGTCCCTATTATATAATAGGGCATAGTGGTTTAGACGCCAGCAGCCCTTTTTCACTTGCATGTGTGCATTGCTGAGGGCCTGAGGTCATTTTTAAAGCAGCCTTGTGTTGTTAAAAGTAAATTGTGCCCATAGTCAGCTTTGGTGGTAGGGGCACCTAAGAATTGATAAACTACGATATTTTTGCATATTAGGCACCCCCAGGGTCTCCCCTAGGTGTGCAGGGGTGGGGATCAGAACTTAGAAGGAGGGCCCTCATAAAAGATGTTTTATATGCCCTTGCGATAGAGAAATGATACATTTCACTTTCTCCATTGTAGTAAAGGGCTTACCAAAATCGACTTTTGAGCTAGGAGCACTGTGGAGTGAGGATCTACATAATGTTTGCATATGCAGAACCCCTAAAGTCTCCCCTAGGTGTCCCAGGTGTGGAGGTTATGTAGTTATAAGCAGGGTCCTTATAAAAGATGTTTTGTAGGCCCTGGTGTTGGAGAAATTGGACAGCCACATAGGTTAACATTGCCATAGTTTATGAACTCATGCTAGGAATCAAAGAAAATATTATTCAAGGACTTATTAGAAGGGTATTGATAAATCCAACAATATGCTATTGTTCATTTCACCCTGAAGTAAACAGAAAAAAAGTTTAAAAACGTTCTTGTCTGTAAACCAAAATTCAGCCGTCCTGTGGTCTCCCCTGATTGGTTAGAGGTAAGAGGATTAGCCAGGCTGCTTTGATGAACTGATAAGTGTCACCCAGGGAGGGAGCTTATCTATTGTAAGAGAGCCCTGCTCCACAGAAATTCCAGAGCAGGGGGCAGGGGTCGTAAAGCATCAGTTTCAAAGGAAGAAGGGGACAGGCAGTGACATCCAGGTCCATCTACCCCCATTCACTCTGATCCCAGCCAGATGGTCGGCTTAAGGAAGGAATTTGCAGATGTCAGGGGGAATAGAGCTATGGAAATGGCCATACTGGAGGTTAGTTTAGCTAGTTTTTGCTCTTCTGCTGAGATTTCAAGCCATATTGAATTTTCGAAGAATATTGCTCTCTGGGAGACCATTGTGTCACACTTTGGGGGAAGTTGTGATGCTCTGGGGTGTTGCCCTTCACCTCATTGGAGAGGAGTTCCCTCCTGATTGACCCCAGAAAACACTGAATAAGTATCTCAGAGACTAAACAGTAACTAAATGAAGAAGAAGGGTCCATGCTGAAAGTTTGATGTGCCCCAACCAGGCCCTGCACTCTGACTGACTGCGCCTGCTTCACAATCTGGAACTAAAGCCCTGTGGACATAACTTGCTTCAAGAAGACTAAAGAGTGGATTCCCTGCAAGCTACAGGTTAACAGGGCTCATCTGGACCATCATCACCAAGAATCCCCAGCCTGGAATGCATCCAGTGGATTTTGAAGTGTTTTGTCCAAGTGGATTATGGGAACTAAAGTCCCAAACTTGTATGGACCATCTTGGAGCTTCCATACCCTTGGATTGGGTTTTGGATAGGGGTGGGCGAAGAATTCCACTCTGCCGGCGGAGATCGCAGAGTTTTGCCCACTCTGCATTCCACACAGAGTGCAGAGTTCTGAAAAACTCTGCAAATTGACGCAGATTGGAGTTTTTTCTCTCGAGCGGCATGCCATCAGTAAGTTTGTGAGCTCTCGCGAGAAAAAGTAAAGCCCTAGACCTCCTCCCGACGAGATTTCTCATTGCAGGCGGTCGCGGCAGGTCGCAGCAGATCACGACCGCTCGCATTGAGAAATCTGCCATTCACTATGAGGAAACTTCCACTCGAGTAGAATGTCTATTCGAGCTGGCAGAAAGCAACAGTGTCCTTTGGCGTGATGCGTAGTGCAGTTTGTGCTGTTTTTAAAGCGCGGGACAAACTGCTGGTGCTAAAAATCAGTGCGATCAGTCAGCGACCCTCAACCACGAGCTGGCCAGCCTGGTGAAGGGCATCGAGGGAGCCTGACAGAAAAAGCTCCAAGAAAGTGTCTGTGTCAGAAGGTAAAAACTTTGATGAGGCCTACTGCAAGAGGTAGCTGTGCAGGGCTCTATTGATGTCGGCCTGAAACTTTGACTAGCGCAACCAGATATCCCAATAGGTGCTATTGGTTTCTATGCGCTAAATCTTTAAAAATGAATATCTCTGGTTCCCTACATTGAATGTTTTTTGTTTAGGTCTCATTTTAAAGATACAAATATTCCCTTTTTTATAAATTAGTGTTGGATTTTTATTGTGAGTAGTGTCTTAATTATTTACTCAATTGATGTTTTTAAATGATGTACATACCTGTCTCTAAAGTAAAACCTGCTTGCTCGCAGCCAAGCAACCAAGTGTTGAGCATGGGAATCATTTTCTGAGACTGATTCTAAGCCCTAGACTGTGTTTGTGGCCCTACTGCCAGTGGTCGATTCATATATACCACTACTAGTAACACACTTTCCAACAGTCATGCATCATGATAGCGCTGCTGAGTGAATGAGGGTGATTACTCCAGTCTTAAACCCAACAGAGTATCATCAGCATAATAAACCTGTAAGTTCTGACAAGTGCAGCTAGAGGGGTCAAATCGTTATTGAACAGAATTGGAATGAGGGTAGATCACGAGGAACTCCACAGGGCAGGTCTCAAACTGGTTAACATAAAGAGTGAGGGCAAAGGCCCCTTGATGATCAGCTACAAAGTGGTCATTCAACCGAAGGCCACTGCTTAGTTCCACCCTAAAATCCATTTGTCATGACAGGACAATGTGCTGAGTGCTTTAAAAAATCATGCTAGGGGCAATGGCTAATTGAGAACCGATCATTGAACCTCTTACCTCACCAAAGTGCAAAAGAATTAAAGGAGCATTTTGTTGAGGCTCTTTTTTCCGCCATAAAGACTTAGAGCTTTATGAAGTCTTTCAAATTTTTTTTAGTCTTTTACCAGTGGAAAATCTCGTTAAGACATATGCTCAGCTGAGACATATTGATGTGTTCCCTCTATTATATATGAGTTGGTAAGATTCACGGAATGTACTAAGCGTGAGGAACTGTCCTGTCATTTTGTATATAAACAAGAGTAACGAATGTCAGCTTTAGGTCTGTCAACTACGATTCTGTCAGCATTCAGTTTTATTTGAACCTAAATAAATAATATATTAGTCGCGTTGCACATGAGTGGGTATATCTGACACCTCAGATTGTGAAATGTCTGCAGTCTATTGGTAGCGTTGCTTTGGTTTCATCTCTGCCAAGCAAGATGGCGCAGCCTTCTCATATCACACATGGTGGCAAACAGTTCCTCTTTTAGTTAAGATTTTCATATGAGTTTCAGAGTTCTCCCCTACACCAGCGGTGTAATGCAAAATGGTGGGACCCTCTTGCAGAATCTGAAGAGGGGTACCTAAGTCTCCCATGTTTCAGATATGTTCATTGGTCTTCGACTGAATGGGGTCCCTCCTGCAGTGTTGGGGGCCATTGAAGACAGGTAAACCCTCCCGCTGCTGCAGTGGCTACAGAGGCCTGCATTACGTCCTATCCCTTCACCAATCAACTCAAAATAGTATTGGATCTAAACCTGAACCAAATCCCTGTCTGTACACGGGATGCTTCGGGAGCACTGGGGTGACTCTCTACTGCAGAGGTGTCTTCACAGTAGGGTGTAAGAAAATACGTGCAGACACTGAAGCATGCTCAAGCAGGGTGACGCTGCCTAATGTGGCTTCAGTGGTGGCTGGAATTAGCAAATCACACAGAAGTTTACTATGGTCACACAAGTATTCTATTGTCCTTATTCCAAATATTTTAGCATTATAGATCTGGGCAAAACCAAAATCGGTATTTTCAGATTTGCAGCACTATGACATGCTGTATTACCAGGGCCTTAAGTGGGATTAAAATTCGGAGTTGGGGGGTGTCTAAAAAGGCTGCAGTTACTGTAATTAAGGGTGGTGCCTTAAACCTTTGAACTATATTTCTGTGATTCCCATAGTGTTCAACCCACCGGTATTTTGGTGCACCCTATGAGCTTTCTGATATTCCATGCAGATATATAACACAACAACTGACATGCACCTAAACCCAGTCAGGGATATTAGCTTTGTCAGTGATCGTCAGCTGTTTAAGATAAAGTACTATACAAAAGTAATATGCTATACGGAAAAAATAATTTAAAAAAACATGTATAATATAAAGAAAATCGGTGAGTGTTTTTATCAGTAAGTTTAAAAGTACCATGAAATCGGGCCCTGTTTGAATGTTCAGTTTTAATTACTGCCAGGTCTGAGATCCAATGGACCCGGCCCACTTAAAGCCCTGTCTATTTCTGCCTGCAGCGTTTCTGTGGGCATATTACGTCAGGTGAAAAATATTGAAATATGTTCTTGGAAAATATCGTGGAATGTGGTAATTACAAAAGGAAATCTCTGTGCAAATTTAGATTTCGACAGTAATTTCTCAATTACATGGAAGACATCTGCCCTACAGAAATCCTGCACCTGGATTTACCGCATCACATGGTGTCTGAATTTCTTGACCCGGTATTACTGCACCTGGAGCACCACAACTCCAGTGATAAGCAGCTGCATGCATATGTCAGGACGCTGCAAATGTGAGGACAAAGTTTAATCATTGCCCGTGGGGCTAGCCACCCTTCTTTCAAACGTTAAACTCCATCTTGCTGATAGGTGGTTATGAAGCTTCTGTAAATACTGTTATATCTATCTGAAGCAAATTAGACCTCTTAGAAGCCGCGGATGAAAGGTCCCAAAGGCTCAGATGCTTACACCATCTGTCACAGTAAGCCAAGCAAGGTGTTATCACTGCGAGCTGAGGGCATTGCTTCAAGGCCATATAACAGGACCCATTACAGAGCACAGGGCATCACCATGATTGGCCCAGGATGCATGCATAGTGAAAATATCTGTCTGCGCTTCAGCACAATATTCCACAAGTGTGCAGAAAGGAATTGTATTTTTCACAGTGATGCTTAGCAATGTCCCAGTCTGTACTCTGGGAGAAGCAGTGTCATTGCATCAGAAACACTTACGTTTCTTACATTGGTCGCATCCCAGCAAGGCCATTGGCTCCAAAAGAAAACCCTCTGGCCTATCGGAGCCCCTAGGCAGGGTATATGCACCAATATTTCATTATTTCACTGTCTGCACCATAAGGGTTGACTTGGTATGCTATAGTCTAGTCCAGGGGTCGGAAGCAGGGGCGGCCTTAGGCATGTGCAAGCTGTGCACCTGCACAGGGCCTCCAAACCCCAGGAGCCACCACGCCAATATATATCCTTAATATAATAATCCTCTGAGGATGGATACATATCCGGCTCCGTTCCACTTCCAAACACCCTGACCCCCCATCTTCACTGGCCTCTGCGCCTGCGTTCCTCCTGGTTCCTGATTGGCTTCTTATTTTCCCTACCCACTGCTGGCCTGCTGGTACCTCCTGAGCTCCGGGGGGCTCCGCCCGGACCCCCTTTTCTGGGGCCCCTTACCTACGCTGCCTGCCCAGGGCCGCCATGAGCCTAGAGCCGCCCCTGTAGGAAGTATCTTGTCTCCTTCTGTGTGTAGCACACCACCCTCACGCAGGATATCGCATCCTGCCATCCCGTCTTGAGCACCACTAGATTCACTACTTCATTCCCTGGCCATTGACCCAGGGCTTGCTGTCCAAGAGGGATGAGACAGCAGAGCCGGTCTCCTACACTGGGGAGAAGCGTGGGGCCAAATCAGGGTCCTGCTGACAGCCAACGCTGCTGCTCCACTTTCAATGAATGAATGGCTCTGGTAACACTGCCTGCTTTCCTTAAGGTCAATTATGCAACATTCCAGACACTGTGAGGCTGCAAATGGGGCATAGAACTCGTAGTTCCTGAAGATTTATTTCAATTTTTTCTTAGTGGAGCAGAATGCACATATTCCTTGGTTTACACATGATGATGGCATTTGGAAGACAGCATGTCGTCACTGATACCAATGTAGCTGGTTTTACAGGTGAAGCTATTATATTGAAGTATGACCATGAGTTTTTGAGAATAACGAGGCAATCGGACTTACGGTGGGGATTGTGCATGTTTTTCACCGCCATTCCACCCAGACAGTTTGTCTGCTTGCTGCAGCTGAAATCTCTGGATGGAATTACCCCGGATCAGTCCTGTATCGGGATTAATAGGCCTAAATAAACACTTGCGAGCTCCAGTTTATCAGATGTTAAACACACACTCCATTTGTGGGTACCCACGGAAACATCTCTTTCTCGATTGCAAGAGAATGTACAGTTTATACACCCAGATGTCCGTGAAAGCATGTTTTGTGAATAGCCCTTGTCTACCCCAAGAATGAGAGGCGGCAAATCTATTGGCAGCCGAGGTGATGAATGCTTATGCCTAGGCAGTTGTCCAGCCATTTCATGTTCTAAGTAAATGATATGTCCTGGAAACAATAGGTATGACGAGAGACAACTAGAGCGGTCTATAGCCAGGAAATAAGAAAGCTGTATGTAGCCTAGAACTAATAAAACAATACTCATTTTTGGAAAAGGGAATCAGAGACTTTTCTCCAAGCACCAGATTCTACTGATAATTTTCTGGGATGTATGACGTTATAACGCATACTTTTACAACGCCTACCTTTACAACGAAATTTTTACAACGCAAAAACTATTACAACGCATACATTTACAACGCAATTTTTTACAACGCATATACCTTTACAACGCATACCATTACCACGTAAGTATTGGTAAGTATATAATAATTTTTTTAATTTAATATAAGTAAAATTAGTATAATTTAATTTAATTTAATTTAATTTAATTTTTTTATTTATTTATTTTTTTACCCTGTACCCCTGTACCCCAAAAACCCAAAACTGACCCTGAACCCTAAAAATACCCCTTTACCCAAAAACCCCAAACTGACCCTGAACCCTAAAAATACCCTTTTACCCAAAAACCCAAAACTGACCCTGAACCCTAAAAATACCCCTTTACCCAAAAACCGAAAACGGACCCTGAACCCTAAAAATACCCCTTTACCCAAAAACCCAAAACTGACCCTGAACCCTAAAAATACCCCTTTACCCAAAAACCCAAAACTGACCCTGAACCCTAAAAATACCCTTTTACCCAAAAACCCAAAACTGACCCTGAACCCTAAAAATACCCTATTACCCAAAAACCCAAACCTAGCCCTAAACCCTAAAAATACCACTTTACCCAATAAACCAAACATATAACATTTTAAATATAATTATATACTTACCATTACTTACGTTGTAATGGTATGCGTTGTAAAAGTATCTGCGTTGTAAAAACATGCGTTGTAAATGTATGCGTTGTAATAGTTTTTGCGTTGTAAAAGTTTCGTTGTAATGGTAGTGCGTTGTAAAAGTTGCGTTGTAAATGTTGTATACCAATTTTCTGTATTGCTGTGACTGAACTTCTATTTTGTTTCATACTGATGTGTTTGAACTTCTTAAGGAGGTTTGGCTATCCAGTAGTTGTTTCGTAGCTTTACAGCATGGTATTGAGATTAATTTACATTAGCCTAACTCCCAAACATTTTTACTTTGTTTTCCGATTCCTGGTCCTTATTATGTAGCCAAATATGTTACACTGTCAACTAGATGTGTTGACTAAATGCTAACTCCCTTCACCTCTCAGTCAACAAATAAAATATCTGTCAGATAATCAATGGTAAGAGGTCGGCTCAGCTCTGGATCAGATGCAATCTAAAAATATGTAATGTAAACGGATGTATGACATTACAACGCATGCTTTTACCATGCATGCCTTTACAACGCGGTATTTACAACGCATGCCTTTACAACGCATAGCGCTTTGGGGTGCTGGATAGTGAATAGTTTAATTTACTATTCCAACTCCAGTCCCCGTGGATAGTAGGGAAGGTGTTGGATAGTAAATTAAATCTATTCCCTATCCTAGATTGCCCCCCAGCGCAATGCGTTGTAATGGTTTGCGTTGTAAAAGTTGCGTCGTAAAGGCACTGTGTGGTAAAAGTTGCGTTGTAAAGGATATTTCCCAATGTAAACATGTTCCAACACAACGGAAATCTGCAGTTTCTGCACAAATGTATTGGAAATTGAGAATTGTCTGAGGCGCTTGGAGCTTAGGTGTTCTTTCTCCTCTTTTATTTACACACTGGGAGCAAGTAGAACATTTGCAGGTGGGCCCTCCTGAGACAAAGTAGCTTTTTGCCCCTACAGGCACTACTTCTATTTAACGTACTGAAGAACTGGGGAATAGAATCCAGAGATGTTAAACAGAAATGGTTTTTGTTTTGGAAAAGGAAAGGAAACAGGCCATCTGCCTCGTGGAGTGCATCAGTGCAGCAGAGCCTCTGTCTCATGAGACAATGTCATTTCATAGCTGTATTTCAATGTTATGACCGTTCCAAGTTTTTTCAGCATTTACTTTTGGTCCAAAACATCTTTAGACTCTCGGAAAAAGGTACTAAGCAGAGCATTTGTTCCCATCCACCACTACTTTCAACTATTGAGAGATAAACCAGGAGGGAGTTTTGTGCCAAGACAGTTTTGTGGACAAGTGCAACATCACTTTTCGCTTCTAATAAATTAATACAGGTAACTAATGATGTAATGTTCTAAGTGCATGAAAGTTCCAACAACAAAATTCCCTTCTAATATGTAATCCAGCAGCAGGCCTTCGAGGCAGCACATCCTCTTAAAGCCCTAAATGGAGATAGAGGTGAAGGTATAATAACAGCACTATACACATATAGAGATCAAGGTACACCAACAACACGAAACACATGGAGAGATGAAGGTACAACAGCACAAAACACACATTGAGATAAAGGCACAACAGCCCTAGTAACACGCACAGCATCATCATAGCCAGCTGTTACATTTCATGTCAGGAGAAAGCTGCTTCCTATTTGGAATGTAATTTTTGCTACAGGTTCAAGGAATATCAAAGTGGGCCACAATGTCCCCAAGTTATGCAAACAACTCCAGGAAATCTCACGAAAATGATCCACTTTATTGGGAAACAGAATGCGAGCCTATAGTTTCCACTGTGTGGTTGTTACAGCAAAATACTTCTTTACACTTATGACTGGTATCCCACTACCCCTGGTTTGTATGCATTCTAATTGGATAACCAAGAGACCAGACTTACCAAGGATAGCGAGGTCAAGCAGTCCAAGTTTTTCTAGGAAGTGGTGGTAGCACTGTAACTCAAACTTAGTTTTGCAAACATTATTAAAAATAACAGGTTATATTTTCCATGTGAATAATGTAGGACAAATAAACACAGATACAATCCAGGTCTTAAGATGTCAGCAGGAAGCTTTAAATATTTTAACATTGCTTGTCCAGTGAGGCAGTAAAGTCCTAATAATATTTGGGCCAGGATACAATCTATCTATATAAATAAAAATGTACATGTTCGTTTGTTCAAAATCGCAAATCTCCGAAAGTTCTTCACCGATTGCTTTGAAAGTTTGACACAACGTTGGATTCGAATAGGGGGGTGTTTTTATATACACAACATTGGATTCCAATACGTGCCTGTAAAATACGTACGTGTTTTTAATCGAAAGCCCGAACAGACACATTAAAATGTCAATGTTCCTTTGTTCAAAATCTTAAATCTCCTAAAGTTCTTCACTGATTTATTTGAAATTTTGACACAACATTGCATTCGATTAAGCGCGTGTTTAAATATACACAACGTGGGATTAGAATACGCGCGTGTCCTATACGCGCATGTTTTTAATCGAAAGGCCGAACAAACCCTATTGATTTGGTTGCTACGCAAAAACTACAAGGGACGCATAGAGACAATAGTCTATTTATATTAGGATGGACAGTTGGTGTCAGGATGGCAGACCGGGAAGTGGGTGGAGGGAGGAGGGAGGAGTTGGTTCACTTTGCAACATTAAGAAAGGACGCATAGAGACAATAGTCGACATATATTAGGATGGACATTTGGTGTCAGGATGGCAGACCGGGAAGTGGGTGGAGGGAGGGGGAGGAGTTGGTTCACTTTGCAACATTAGCGCGTGTTTATATATACACAACATTGGATTTGAATACGCGAGTGTCCAATAGGCGCGTGTTTTTAATCGAAAGACCGAACAGACCCTATTGATTTGGTTGCTGCGCAACAACTACAAGGGACGCATAGAGACAATAGACTACATATATTAAGATGGACAGCTGGTGTCAGGATGGCAGACCGGGAAGTGGATGGAGGGAGGGGGGAGGAGTTGGTTCACTTTGTAATATTAAGAAAGGACGCATAGACACAATAGTCTACATATATTAGGATGAACCGTTGGTGTCAGGATGGCAGACCGGGAAGTGGGTGGAGGTAGCGGGGAGGAGTTGGTCCACTTTGTAACATTAGCGCGTGTTTATATATACACAGCATGACATTAGTCACAATAACATATTGTGTGCCCACAAGCATTGTGAAATTAAACATATTAGAAACGTGCGCTTACTCTTTTCTTTCTCTTCCATTTAACCAGATTGAGCCACAGCAACGCGTGGCAGGGTACAGCTAGTGTTGTCATATGGCCGGAGATGGAGAATCCCCATCAATCTCTGTAAAATCTTGGGATCTAGTTTTCTACTATGGCTAATGTTTGAAACAACTAAACGTTTCACAAGGAATTGCATTAGTGCCATCAGTCATGTTATTATTTGTCTGTCCTTTGAATTCCTCAGTTGCGTGGGTGCAAGAATGCACTACTCGTTTCAACCACGCAAATGAGAACCTGCAAATAAGACTCCTAAGGCCAGACGTTTTTAGCGGTCGCAAACTATATGGCTGTTTTTAGCGGTCGCAAACAGAAAATCGGGCTGTTTGTAACCACAAATTTTTTTGGGAGTATGTAGAAACTCTATTTTGTGAGGCCACAACCTTTTACCGACTCGCAAAATAGGGTTTGCGAGGCGCTATTAGGAAGGGATGGGCCATGGGCCTCCCTTTCTAATAGCGAGTTGCACTGGTATATACGATTGTTTTGTGACCGCAAATGCAGTCTCAAAATTATCGCAGTTACCACCTCCTTCATGTAGGTGATAAGCAAGTTGCAAATGGGAAGGGGTCTCCAGAAGACCCCTTCCTCTTTGTGAATCTATTTGAAAATATGCTTTAAGAGGAGACAGTGGTCCCAAAAAATGTGAAGAAAACTTTTTTTTTTTAATTGGATAAAACGGGCTGCAATTGAAAACAAATTTGCATTATTTAAAAGCAAACGCAGACATGGTGGTCTACTGTCCCCAGCAGGCCACCATCCCTGTGGCATGCCCATTCCCAATGGGTCACAAATTGCAATCTGCCTCATGAATATTGATGAGGCAGGTCATTTGCGACCCCATTGGGAATCGTCAAATGTGTCTAAGGCACATTATTACATTCCAAGTACAGTCCCAAATTGGGAGTCGTAAAAAATCGCAATTTGTGAACCGTAAAATGGAATGGTAGTACATCAGGCCCCAAATGCCCAACAACCAAATACCAACAGTGAACAGGAATTACCAATCCATTATGTTCACCAAAATAGTCTATGCATGTTGTCACTAAAAAAGGTGTTAGTAAAAAAAAAAGGCATATGTATCCAAACAATTCAAGGATATTCAAATATCACAAGCCTTCAAGTTTGCATACCATACAGAAATAATGAAAAACTCATATGTGAAGGAGCAAGGTGCAATCACGATGACCAGCCTTACTCAACACGATACAACCCAAGAAAATAGGATGAGAGCAGAAAGCTCTTGTGACCCTTTCAGACTGGTACAATGATGGACATAGGCTCCTACAAGTCAGAGTGGGTGAAAAGGGAATGCATATTTACCAACATGGGCAATTTTTCATTTGTGTGTCCCTGCAGAGATTAAGTGAAGAATAAAGGCGGACAGCAAACAGATTTGAAAAAATTTAATGGTCCGCAAATTATGTGATTTAATGAATTATGCCAGTACTAAATTCACATGTGATGTCACCATCAATGTCATCACTGTTGCAATAGTAACCAAACAAAGACTGTGCCCACCAGTTACAAGGCATGCATGCTGGTCGCACAGTATGGTCAATGGTTGGTTCCTGGAGCCAGTGTACACTGAGCTCAGTCACATGTCAAGGCCAGCATGCGACGGATGTACAGGTTCAAGCAACTTCTGGAACGTTGTTATGGTACATCACCCATGCATTCACTGGAAAAATGTTTTAGCGGCAGGTAATTTTCATTGGACTGATAAATGAAAATTAAAATACTTATGGCTTGACTACAACTAGGCCGTTAAATTCAAGTCCCTGTCCTAGCCCAGGCAGAAATTGCCATTAAGAGTTTTGTGGTAATGAATACCCCTTCCTCCCACTACAGTTGTGCAATATAAATTTCAGCTGGTCAAAACAGCAGAATTTACTGAGGGAAAAATCTCTTACATAAGGAATTCTCTGTGGTAAGCACCAATTACACACATAATTCCTCATTTTCATAAGGAAACGCCCTCATCAGAGTTATTTACTGCACCCAGTAAATACTGCAACCAAGGTGTGCCAGTATTTACCAGGTGCAGTACATCATCAATAACTGCTTTAAAGGCTGTGAAACTAATATTAATTCTAAAGGTTTTCAGTTGTATTCCGCATCACTCGAATGTGAATCCCAGGTAATCTGTGGCACCAGTACTGTCATTTAAATGAAATCCTGCATGACTTGTGGCTTGATGAATCTTATCTTATCTTATGCTGATTTTTTTAAAGCACTTAGCTACCTGAGGGCTTCCCAGCGATAGGTGAGTCAAGTGTCCATCTTTAATCATCTGGCGCTATTTCCTGGATAAACTAATGAGGGTAAATCCATGTTTTTAGTATTTTTTAAATGTAATCTCATTAGGTTCAGATCCTGGTTCCTTTGGCATAGTGTTCCATATTTTGGTGGACAGATAGAAGAATGATCTGCCACCCTATCTAGAGCTTTGGTCACTCTGGATCCTCAGGAGACCTGCATTAGAATATCTTATGCTCCTATTAGGCATATAGGCTGACAAAAGCAAGCTAATCAACGGGGGTCTCCTATGGTAAATACCCCTGTTGACCAGATCCAGTGTGTTATATTTCATCCTTTCCTCCACTGGCAGCCAGTACATGGAGGCTAAGGCAGTTTTCACAGAGGTATGCTTACATAGCTTAAAGATAGTCCTTACAACAGCATTTGGAAACAGCTGGATTCTCTTAATTACGGATTTGGGAGAACCCATATACAATGAGTTCCCATAGATCAGACGGGAAAGACTAATCGCTTGGACTAAAATTCTCTTAGATTGTGGAAGAAGTAGATGTAGGATTTTATGCATGGCAAAGCAGGATATAGACAGTCTTTTAGCTTGGTTTTCCATCAATAAGGAACTCTCCACCCGCACACCCAAGCTTTTTATAGGTTAGTATGGAGGTGGAAAGGTTACTAAACACTCCGTCCAACCTAATTCCCCAACCATATCAGCTTGGTTTTGTCTCCATTCAGTTTAAAAGAGCAGTTTGCGATCCACTGTGCCACTATCTCAATGCAAGGAGCAAGCTGATGCTGAGATCCTTTCTTAGGGGCCGGGCCAGAAATACCACCAATTGCATGTCATGAGCATTATAGACTGATGACACACCATATTCCTTTAAAATGGCTGCAAGCAGTCACACATAGATATTGAAAAGTGTGGGACTCAGTGCAGATCGCTGCGGGACCCCACATTTCAATGGGACGACTTACGAATAGCACCACAATAACATTTCCAACTTCTCTATGCGTAGGACCACTGACCATGCCACATGACCGCCTAGCAAGCAATCACAATTTGTTCATAGTGTCCATGGACTTGCAAGCACAGCTCCAACAAGAACCAGAGAAATGTAGATAAAATACATTTGTATCTCAGACATGCAGTGCTGCAAAGCATATTTTCTTGCATAGGATAAAGACTGGGTTGCAGAAAGCAGAATGTGAGTGGCTTCTAGGATGTAATTACAGAACTTAATCTGTGCCATTGGTTGCAGGCGGTGCAATCAGTATTGGGGACCAGGACTTATTTTTGTCATCATTCAATGACTCAGAGACAGGAAAGAAAGATGGAAAAGGGTGAAAGAAGCAAAGGAAAGAGGGGAAACAGTGACAAAGGAGAAAAGCTGGTTTGAAAAACAACCTGCAAGGGTTTGAAAAAGAGAAAGGAAACGTAGGGTGGTGGAAGAAAGAGGCATAAAGTACAGTCTAGTCTACGAAGTCTAGTTATACATCAACTCAGCAGCACTTGTGAAGAACTCCCCAAATCTATGAGCTCCTGAACCTACGTTTTTGAGTTATTATTGTAATTGGGACTGTAACAGACAGCAGCCTGGTTTAGTCAAAGGAATGCCAAGACAAACAAGTAGCTGTCATCCTGCCAAGTCAGGCAACTCATTAGCTGAGCAATATCATATGCTTGAGAAAGAAGGATAGAATTAGTTAGATTCTAACAACTTTTGTCCTTACACATGACAGTAAGCCAGGACTTTGTTTATTCATGTTCATCTCTTACCCTTCTCCCTTTTTCTTCCCCCAAACCACATGTGTTTGAATCTTTATGTAGACTACAGTGTTTACAGTATTGTGCATGTCAAGTGGGGATAGAGTGTTGTCCTGTACCCGTGGCAAACATTATTGCAACATTTACTGCTTCTTTCTTTAATGAAAAAAACCTGTGGGGTACCATTCTTTTTATAGACACTGTGGGCATATGTACTAACATTTCACCCAATGCAGCATCGCAAGTGAAGTTCCTGCACTGTGTTACTTGTATTGTAAGAGAGCTAGCAGAACAGTGCCATATGTCAAAGATATGGTGCAGTTCTGCTCTCTCCTAGATATGTGGCTACCTAGAGCCACCACGGGCACCATTGTGTTATGGGGCGGATGCCTGCTTTGGGAGTCAGGATACTTTTTGTGCAGGACCATCCTGCACAAAACTATACTTTGTGGCAATTTTCTCTTTTTATTTTACACATACAAAGAGGAAATAACAACAAAAAATAAATACGTTTCTCCTTGTTATTCCAGCCTCAGGTAGGCACACCATATTGGGTCAACCCCATGTTTACAAGTCTTTGCACCACTCATGAAACTCCTACAGATCTATGCATTGCATTGCATTGTATTCTTTTTATTTTGTTTACAAGCCAGACAAATCAGGATTTGTATGGGACTATAAATCACAAAATTGATTTTGCGTTGGGCTGAACAAAAAAGTGAGGCAACCCAGAGGCAAAATCTTAGTAAATCTGGGCCTGTATGTATGCAAGTCTATTTCAGACATAGATGCTACTTTATCTCATAACATTTGCCGTCTTTTGTTGGTATTCTATTATATCTACTTTTCCCAGTTGACCCCTCCCCCAACCAGTTGCACGCATCTAGGTGTTGGTTCATTTATTATAATAATTTTCCTTACTGAACATTGAGCAACACTAAATACTCTCTTCAAAGCGGTTACCTATGTCAAATCCCCTTTTAACCAATTTAAAGATTGTTTGCCCCTCGTGAGTGGCACAAAAAATGAAAACATTTTGTTTCAGATTTTTGGCTAACTCTTCTCAATATAGAGGGGTGTTTAGGGGCTATATCTTTTGAGAAATATCTACTTTCCCAAAGATAATGTTATTTTCTGAAAATGATTAAAGTAATACAGAAGCCCACCAAACAGCATGTTTGCTTCTTGGAGGGATCTAATTAGAACTCTCTGCACTAAATGATAAGCTCCTTTTCTTTAGAAATAAAACCAATCAACTTTCTCAATTTACTGACCCACTTCCATCTACTTTTTCTAGGCTACAAACAGTTATGCTAAGGAATAGTGACAGATAGGTCACCCTGTTCAATATCTCATATGTATATGTCTATACCACCTGTTTAACAAATACAAAAAAAATTCTGACTTATCTCCCACTCATTCAAGTCCCTGAAAAATAATATAGGACCAGATGTACTAAATATTAGTTGCAAAATACTGGCTGCGACTAGTATTTTTGCGACCAGTGTGGAAGTCCATGAACAAACCTATGTACTAATAGGTTGGTGATTGCTTTATAATGATTTTAAAATAATTACTCAAAGGAAAACGGGATGCGTTAAGAAAATGGAAAGTTTTACAAATATTTTTTGAAGTCTAAGAAGTGGACCACTGCAGACTCTTAAAAAATACTTTTGTCAACATTCACAAAGGAGAATGGATCCCTTACAGATCATTTCCTGTTTGCGAATGTATTACCACTACTTTTGTGCAGTTAATATAAATGGTTGGCAGTCGGATTTCGGTTGCAAAACATTAATACATCCCATTACGAATCCATATTTGATATGGACACCCTAAATATGACCCTTTCAAATACCGATTCGGTATGTAGTTGCATCCCAATTTGCGACTTGGTAACCTGTTCCCGAATAACAATTAGTCTTTGATACATGCTAAAAGGCTATTTTACAGTTCAAACAGTCAGATTTTGTGAATCTGACCCTTTGTGACTTCCAAAAGCCTTAGTACATCTGGCCCTCAGATCATTAATTAGAATTTGGCAGATGGGATATTCCATCACAAACATGCAGAACATCCCTTTTGATGTATTGCAATTGCATTATAGCTTATAGCACTGATAATATTAGGGACGGGGTATCCATTATGTTTTATTCCATCTGTCGCACTCTAAATAAGGCCCTTACTCATTAGAAATTTGGACTGCTGCTTTATCCTCCTGTTGGGGGTTCTTCTCCCAATCTTTAGAAAATGTCTTTTACTTTGCAGATGGCACTAGGTTAAACCAATAACTTTCACCACCATATTTTATCTTTAAAAGGCAGGCACTTTTTGTTTTTGCACAGCAGTACAGGCTAAAACGCACACTATTGTTAAAATTAGTTCATACTGTTTACTCTCATTTTGTTGTGTAGGCAGTCTACCTTTCCATACCTGCCTGTCATCTCTGCGTCAGTTTGGGAATCTTTTATTTCTACTCTGTATGTGGTCTCTCCTGTTAATGCTCTAGGCTCCGACACTGATGTGAGCTAACCTGCTTCGCTAATCAACGTAAGCAGCGAGAATCAAGAAAAAGAAAAACCCTGTGGTGATCAACTGTTAGCACTTGAGTCACCGCATGAGGATATGGTAAAAGTATCGATAAATATGATCAAATCAAACGGGGAGCCAGGCCTAAATGGGATCCTCAACTCCGTGCTTAAAGCCAAGACAAATATATGGTCAAGAATTTTCTCACAATTATTTAAATATGTCGTAAAATTTGGTCATCGATTCCTGGCAAGGCAGCATAATACATCCAATCTATAAAAGTGGCCCACCTCACAATCCAGCTACGTATAGGTTAATTGCACTAACTTGGAAGAATGAGCAACGAAACGCAAAGTAATTCCAGTCTTCCAAACCGGATTTCGTAGGAGGCAGTCAACGATGATGAACCTATTACTCACTTTGATGGCAGGGAGTGCAAAATACAAAAGAACAAAATCTTCATATCTGTTTTGTAGATATAAAAGCTGCACTTGACTCTGTGTCTTGTAACCTATATTTGATGCAAAGTAATCAGCATGGGGTGTACCGAAACAGTTGCTATATATATATAATCCAACTGTTCTATTCAAATACCAGGGTGCAGGTTACATTGGGAGATGGAGGGTGTAGCACATGCCACCTTCAAACACATAGTGGATTCAAACAGGGTTGCATACTTGCTTCATGTATATTAATCTTTTTATGGCTGATTTACCGTATTCTTTGCAAAATGTCAACACGCACTCTCCAAACTTTGCGGGCCTTACTGTAGAATACTATCAATACGCAGATGACACCATATTGTTAAGCCACACACCAATAGGGCTCAAAAGGTTGATAGAGTCATTTAACTAATATGTTTTAGCAAATGGTCTTCAAATGAATAAAAAAGAAAAGAAAATTATGACGATGGGGTCAACTAAATTGGATAAGAAATCACGGAAAATCCATGGGATATTGATCAAATCAGTAAAGCAGTATAAATACTTAGGAATTATGTTTGATGATAGAATGCATTTTAAACAACATTTTAATAACCTAAAGGCCAAATAAACTTTACTCTCTTTTGCTTTTAGAATATTATATTATGCCCAAGTCACAATCATTTACTGAAGGTAATGAAGGCAAAACTTTTTCCCTCGCTCACTTATGGTTAAATACTTTTTTGAGGTAAAGATAGCAAGCTCCTTGATAACTTACAAATAAAAGTTTTTAAATCAACATTTAGGGTTCCGAGAAACGCAGGGCATGCTAATGTCAGATTAGAGTTAGGCCTGTTAAACCAAACCTTGGTGAGACAATCTGCTTTTAAGAAATGTTTAATTTAGCTTTATTTATCGGATTCCGGCTCTCTTGCAGATTTGTATTGACAAAAAATAAAAAAGAAATGGTATGCTGGCACTTGGAGATTATATTTAATGGAGAGTTTAAACACTTTCAAGTCCCTGCCATTCGAACATCTGTATAGAAACAAAATTGTTTTAAAACAGACTTTAAACCAATCAACTAAAATGTTATAATTTTTATTGGATCGGGAGGGGACTGCAAAAAAAAGCATGCTTGGTCGGTTATTAACTTGTATAATAAAATCGAGCCCCAACCCTACTTAACCACTCATTTTAAAATCAGTTTTGAGGGATAGACTTCTTGTGTTAAGATTTTCCTGCCATTCAAAAAAGGATGGGATTCCAAAATTGGTACGAAATTGGCAAACACAAAACTGTAGATTATGTGGTTGTGTCAATGAAACGCTAGTGCATATTGAATGTATCTGTCCCAGATTGCGGCAAGAGAGACAAACACTGCTAAAGTCAACCTTTAAGGAGCTAGGAGGGAGAACGTGCCGCCAAGCAATTACAGCATGACTCTTAATGGCATATTATCATTCTAACAGTACATTTTGTCAAGATCATCCTTATAGCTGAGAAAAAACTGATCCAGGATGATGCTTTGTCCGCGTTATAGGAATCGTAGGTGGTTATGTAAGTACCCATGTTGGTGTACTTGTGTAGCTATTGCACTGGTATACTATGGGCCCCAGTTAAGGGAAATGCTTATTGTTTGTAACCAGTAAAGATCACTATGATTAGTCATTCCTATTCCATTAATATTATAAGAACAAAGGCACGTAGACACCTTACATTTTTCAATGATACCCATTCAAAGTTATCAAGGAGCACCCGTATGGGTAATTTGTGAAAAACGTTCTAAAACATAGTTTTCTCTCGTTTAAGATTTTAATAAGAGGTAAACTTTGAGAAGAGGCATGGACGCACTTTATAGATTAATTTATTATAGCCTTATAGCCCGCCGTAGAGGGCTATACCAGCTATTAAAGGACCTCACCAGCGTTAAAGGCCCCGAGCCGAAGGCGAGGGCCTTTAACAAGGGAGAGGGACTTTAATAGCGGTATAGCCCATCTACGAAGGGCTATAAGGCTATTAGAACATTCTGTCACTAGGGGACAGAATGTTCTAACAAAAAAAACAAAGCCTTTTGGGAGCGTGAGGGGATTGGAATCCCCTTAGGCTCCCTGAACCCTTTGTTCACAACCATAGCTGTGAACAAAGAAACATTGGAATGTTGGAGCTCCAGGCTTATACCAGCCATTATAAGCCCAGAGCACTCCATTGTTTTCAATGGAGCTCCCAACATTCCAATGTTCTAATATTCATTATTATTACACATGATATGTGTTTGCACAAAATATAGCTCCCTCAAAGGGATAGTGCAAAGGCACTTTAATTACTGGGCTGGGCAAGACGGCTAAGATTGTTGGTATGGAAGTTCTTATCTTTATATAGAGACTTTATGATTAACAATGAAATTAAAAGCTATAATTATGTTATGAACGGAAATATCATTTTTATGATGATATATGTGATTTCAATGATCCTGTACTCTGAATTACCTCAATATTTGTAATGTATCTGTTCAAAAAGCTTGACGTCTCTGTTTTAGGAAATCTGGTGTTTTAATGTTCATGATTGTAATGCTTTTATTAATTGGACAATAAATATTTTTCACAGTTTTTCATACCTGCCTGTCACTGCTTCTAAACTGTTTCTGCAATAAATAATAGTGCGATTGTAGACCTGATGCAACTGTGTTTTATGTATCATGATGGGAGTGCCAGTTGAGTCGATACATATTTGAGGAAACATTTCTAAACAAGCATTGGCAATGCCAATAGATCAGGTTTAATAATGAAAGTGCCTTTTTTGTCACTTATGATGTAGCAAAAAAAAAAACACTCTATCAATCTTCTTTCCATTCATGTATCAATTCAATAATGAATCCACTGACACATTCGTCCATTCACCCTCAGACATAACCACAATAATGCACATACACAAACTCAACAAGACGTACAAGATAAATGAAAAGTATCTGAGTAGATAAAAGAAAACCCGCTGAATCTGAAAGCAGTAGGCATATGTTTACAACAACAAAAGTCAATCTAGCAGTGGGTGTACGTGTTGCAAAGGAATCAGAAATAGTCTATCATTGTTTTTAAAGTTCGAGCCTAGTCGCTACACGTAGAAGTGTTGGCCATCTTAGAATGATAAAAAATGAAACTCTGTGGACAAAAGCATTCCATAATGGTCTCATGGCTTAGAGGAAGAGGCCATTTGAAATACAGTACACTGCAGATGAAATGATCTGCAAGCAAGCAACAAGGTAGCATAAAAGAGGAGAAGCAAAGAAATAAAAGGTGAACTATAAATGGAGAAAATTAAAAACTGAGGGACTAGTCAAACATAACCGATACTGAGGTGCAAACATTTTCAGGTGGATGTTCACATATATGGTCAGAAAATGCCATCATTCACAGGGGAAAAGTTGACTAGTGCAGACTGAACCATAACCCCATGCAATTCTGTTATAAATGATAGCATACTGTAATTGACTCAGAGACAATGGCAGACCCATAGGTACTGTATGTATTATTTAATGATTTTCGTTTATTATAAGATCCTGCAAGACATCTACAAAGAAAATCTAGCAAGAATTATTACAGTGCAAATAATCTCCCCTTAGCATTTGTTACAGGTAGTTACCAGCACCAAAATCGTTTCCTAGAGAGGTAATCTGACATTTTGTGTAAAGAATCCCTTGCTGCAGGCTTTAATACAGAGAAATGACAATCCATCCTTAAATGCCTTTTGATTTTTAACATATGTTTTTCACAATCAATATGCGATTAGTGTGCTTATAATAACTTTTCATAACAAGATCAGACCTATGGCAATAGAAATATTGTTCCTAGTGACCCAATCAGGCCTCTAGCTGTTAGCAATGGGTTATCACCTCAACCAACCGAGGACTCCTGTAATGAGCACAAGCATTCCCACAAGGCAAACATTAGATAAACAATCATAAAATTAAACGGTACACAAAATAACAGTTCAAAAAGTAAAGTACTATCTCCCTTAATAGGGCTTAACACAGATTTTAATAGTACAATTCTTCTTTACTTATGGTTTGTTAGAGGTGGTAACCAGCACCAACATATTTGCCTAATATGATAATCTATGAAATTCCATATAACAAAACACTTATCTGAAAGCTCTAATACAGAGTAAAAACAATCTGCCCTTACACTGACTTTAACATATGCTTTTCACAGTCAATGTTTCAAACCTACAGCCTTTATCATAACTTTTTAAAGAAGCATAGGCTTGTCATTTACTATTTATCATTGGCTTATTATTCGTTTGTCAGTATAAACAGGGCAGACCTACTGAGTTGGTTTATATACCTTACTACAAAACAACCATCAGGTATACAGTAATAAAATTACAGATATGTACAAAATACAGTTGTCAGAAAAGTACAAACTCCATACTAACAGAGCCTAAAAAGGATTACTAGAGTGCAGATCATCTATCTCCACAAGTGAGTCCACAGAACCAAAACCTATTCCTACTACTATAATCTGCGAGATTCCATATAACAACATGCCTGACTACAGTCTTTAGCACAGTGGAATAACAATCCACCCTTAAAAGCTGTTTGCCTTTCACACATACTTTTCACAAAAAGTAAGTTACGTTTACTTGCTTTGTCATAGCTTTTCATTATGAACAAATCACACCTACAAAATCTGGCATACCTTTTCCAAATTAACTTATAAGGCCTCTACCCTTTTCTAGTGGCTTGACACTATATACAGCCCCAGCAAACAGGAGTGGCCAGAAACAGGCAACTATCGGGCATACATTTTTAAAATTACAAATATGTACAAATCTACAGTTGGCAAAATAATATACAGCACCTCTCAATAGGGCCTCACAAGAATCATCACAGTGAAATTCTAATGTAAGGGCTTGTCAGACGGGGTACAAAACTCCATAACCCTTGCCTAAGATGGTAATGTGCGAGATTCTGTGAAACAAAGTATCTTTTTACAGCCTGTAACATAAATATACAAAAATCTACTATTGGATACCTCCTGGATTTACCATATGCTTTTCAAAGTAAATAAACCAGGCCTACTGCATTGCTCCGAAATCGAGCTCCGGGGAACGACCAACATCAATGAAGGAATAACCCTTATTGCCTCCCCAACATCCCCTGAAACGAAGAGCGAGTACTTACCGGAGCAACCCCCGACCTGGATAAGCCTGAATCGAGACTGAGTAGACGAGGTTCGCCATCGCAACACCTTTAGATGACAACTGTTGCCTCAATTGGTAAACGGCGGCTCCCAATCCTCACTCGACCCCAGGACACCCATTTTCGGAACCGCAGGAGTTCCAACAAGACCCGCTGGAGTACCGACAAGAGTGCTATTCCTTTGCTCCTATCCATCAGAAGAATCGGCTATGAAGTGGCAGCGCAAGCTGGTCTATCGCTCCACATCGCCTGATCACAAAATGGAGGTTCTGCAAGGAGTGTCCACAAGATAACTTTCGTTCACATCCACTCTGGCGGCAACCTGAAGCAGGCTCAGGTGAGTCTCGTCCCGCCTCGAGCCCCGGAGTTAGCCTTCAAGCCCCTGCCCGTTCAACTATTCCATCAGGCTGAATCGAGCGCCAATCCCCCGTTTCTCTGCATCTACTGTCCCCAAAATGGCTGCTTAATCTGGCCTGAAATAGACAGTGGCAATCAAATTGCTCTCCCGTCCCATAACAGGCATTCAATTGCCCCCCCTGTGTTGTCCGGGGACCGCCTCCCTCTCCCGCTCCCCCACCGGGGCATCTAGAATCCAGGCTGGAAATAGGAGCTCGAGCTTTCACCTCGCTCCGTAAAGACTGACCCCAAAATGGAAGTCTAGCCAGGACACTTTCAAATTAAATCCCTTGATATCATACAAACAGAGACACCGGAAGTGGGCACAAGAAACTCCCAACCTCCCCTAAGTCCAGGGGACAGAGTCCCGCACCCGCTCACCTCATAATCCCTCCTACCACCACAGAGCCCGAACTGTCCTTCTCCTCTTTACTCACCTGACCGCAATATGGCCGCTCTCCCAGATCGGGCCAAAGAAGGAAATGAAATTCTAACACGGAAGCACTGGTAAATTGCTGCCGCCGTGTAACGGATTCACAAGATCCCCCCCGACATCCTCGAACCGCCGCCCTTGCCCGGACACCACGGCGAGTGGTCACAGGCTTCTCTCTGCCTGACCCAAAAATGGCCGCGTACTCAGGACAGCCTCGATAAGAGAAACCCACATCTCCAGGGCTGCAGCCAATTCTTGCCTTCCTTTTCTGACCCCATGGGTCCCACAACCCTCCTCGACCTACCTCTGCCCACAAACATCCAGACTGAACCGAGATCAATGCCCTGCAGTGCCTTACCTAAAATTGCCCGCCTCATTCCCATCGGAGAACCATTGGATCTTGGCTTTAGAGAGCCCACAACGCCAAAACCACCAAGATACACAAGTTCACACAAAGGTAACCTGAAAAACTCACCACTATCCTTCCTGGATCTGCGCATCCTCCAGATTGCGCCGCTGAGCCCCCTCACCCTGACTGCCCCATTTTCCTCGCTCCGGGGATCCCCCCTCTTAAATACATCTTGGTCCCCTTACCTAGTAACTACTCTATCCTTGCAGATCTTGTAGCCCCACTACTCCCTGCTACCCGACTGACGACTCACCGTCCCGAGACCACGCTCATTATTTCCCTAACGTTATGGCCACTTCCTCAGCCTGCCCCCCATTCTAGCCACTAGGTCCAACGACCTGCAGGACCACCCCTCAGACTCTGGCCCGTTCCCCAGCTCCCCTACTCTCAATCACTCCCGTCCCCCAAAGACCGCGTTTCAGCATCCATTCTCCCCTTCACACATAGAGCAATCTGACATTGCTACAGTCCCGTCCGTAGCCATTACCCTCCCCGTCCGTTGTTACTAGAACAAACCTAGCCCAATAGGAACTAGCCCTACCGACATCTTAGTTAGAATGCCTTCTACCTCGACCACCTCCCCCAATCCCCTCTCCTTACCCTACATAAAGCGGCACGGCCCGAACTCCTTCTCGATCACCCTCCCCACTAATCTCTCACCCAAAGCAAAAAAAAAACTCAAACACAATTGATCAGGCAATTCCATGAATCCCTTTTCGCTGACATATATCACTGTTCCGCCAAAGGAGAAGTAAAAATGAACCTTATCTTCCACACTGAAAGGCCCGGCAAATGGAACTCCACCCTGAGATCACAACTACACATCACCAAAGACTCCCCATAGCTGCAAGCTATCATTCTCTACCCACAACCGCCTCCCACACCTTGGGAACACCTATGTGACCATCTACTCAAACGGCACAGTCCTAATCCAGCCAACAATGCCAACCTTGAGGCATTTGATCTCTTCTTCCATTCCCTACTGACTAACAACCCCCATGCACAACCCCCCTCCCAACTCTCCCCGCCCACCCTGGCAACCAGTCCCCCCAACTGAACATCCTTCCTGTTGGACCCGGTCCTTTGGGCAGGTTCACCCCGTGACTTTTTGCTTTTTCCTAGCCTGTTTTTGGAACCTGGATTGGTGATTTTAGGCCTCTGCGCACTTTTTCACTGTGGTACAGGGTAAAGTGCGTGTGCTCTCTGTGTATGGATGGTGAATGACCTGCCCTCCCATAGGAATGAATGGGGAATATGTATGCCCATGGTAGATTCCTGATGCGTTGGGAGTGCAGGGTCGAGTTTGATATGTGTGAACTCGTGAGAAGGAATGCTGCAGAATGGTGTATGCGGCATGGCTGTGTCTAGTCTAGAAGCGCCACTTTTAGAAGTTGGCATAATTGTGTAGTGAGTCTGCTGGCACGTGATTGGCTGATGGGCCTGGGCCTGCTGGTAGATGGACTGTCTGGTGAGTAGGATGGGGTCTGCAGGGCCCTGGAGGAGGGGGTCTGAGTCAGCCGTAGATGAAAGGCCCCCATCTGCTGTCACGGATGGGAGGGAAGAGCTCTCGTGGTGCCGGGCTGTGCCTGTCAGCCCACCCTGCTGCCTCTCCCTCCTGATGGCTCACTGTCACCTCTGACCTGAGGCTGACAGGAGAGGGAAACCAGATACACCCAGGGCTTAGGGCTCGCTCACACAAAGACTTCAAAAGACTTCAAAGCCTTTTCTGTGTATAAGAAGGGGCTGTGTTCCCTTCCAAGTGGTTCTTGTTCTTGTCTTGTTCGGTGGCTGACTTGAATCTACCCGGGGCGGGCGCTGCCCAGCCGCTGGGCGCCTGGAGGACTTCTGGGGGACCCCTCTGCCTGTCCTGGAAGGATGGGGGACTTTGCTCTGGAGGGACCTTGCTGTATCCCCTGAAGGACTTTGCTGGACTTGTCCCTGAAGCACTGAGGGAGCGCTTCATTTGCATCTAGCGCTGAGAGAGCGCTTTATTGCCCTTCTAGCGCTGGGAGCGCTGTGTTTCTCCTCTTTAGCGCCTGTGAGCGCTTCGATGGGACAATAGCGCTTAGGAGCGCTTTATTTTCGATTATAGCGCTGGTAGCGCTCTACTCATTTTTCTTAGCGCTTGGAAGCGCTTTAGTTCCCATGGCCGGTGCCCACCCGGCATCTGGCCCGAAGAAGGAATCAGCCCCCGCCTGCCTGCCTAATGATCGGGCCGCCGCGCTGCCCGCGGCGACCCGGAAGTGACTGACCAGCCGGCCAATCGTGTCGCGGCTGGCCGGAAGTCCCGCCCCCGCAGTCGGCGGGGAGAAGACGAAGAAGGCCCGGGAAATGGCGGCGGTGGACGGGGCTCCTCTCGGCTGAGGGAGCCCCAGAGAAACGTGGCGGCCAGCTGACAGGGCTCCCGTGTGCCGAGGGAGCCCTGCCGAGAGAGAGAGGTCCGGCGCGGGAGCTGCGAGGCTCCCATGTGACAGGGAGAGCCCCGCCTTCGCCCCCGCGAGAGGAGACTGACTCCGGGAGCCTTGCTGGCTCCACCCTGGGTCCCGGTCCCGAGACGGGGGACCGGGGAAAGCGAGGAGAGTCTGCGAGGAGCAGGAGCTCCGCAGAGGCCGCCGAAGCCCGCCCCCGCCGCACAGAAGAGCCGGTGAGTGAAGGGCTGCGGGGGGGGGAGCTCCGTGCGGTGCCGGTCGAGGCAACGAGTAAGGGCGTCCCCAAATGGCAGTGGGTCGCCCCACCGGGGTCACAGAGCCTGCGAGGGGCTCTTGAGGGCCCGCAGTGCTGGATGTTGGTGCCGCTTCGGGGCACAGAGTCAGGGCGGCCCCGATTGGCAGCGGGCTGCCCCAACGTTTGAGAGCCCAACGAGGCTCCGGGGGCCTATTTGTTTTGAGAGCCCCGAGAGGCTCCTGCCTGGCATTTAGTTATATTGAGTCCCCCGGGGGGGGGACTCCAACGACGGGGCCAACATTGTCTTTGGAGCCTTGGGAGGCGCCCTGCTCCATGATTGTTTTAAAGAGCCTGTGTGGCTCCAACGTGGACCTAGGTGTTGGTAGAGCCTGTGTGGCTCCAGCATGGCGCAGTGTGCGCCTGAGGGCCAGTGAGGGCCCCGGCGCAGATTTTCTCCAGCTGCCCAGCAGTTAGTGGGCAGCTGCACCGTTTAGGCGCAATTTCAGGAGAGAGTCCCTGTGTGGGACAGCGAGGGCACCGTGGTGCCAGGCCTTCCCAGCTGCGCAGCACTTAGTGCCAGCTGCAGCGTTTAGGCCCTTGTGAGTGTTCCCAGGTGCCCAGCAAGTAGTGGGCACCTGCTACGTTTAGGCCCTGACATTGAGACTCAGGGCGTTCTAGCCCCAACAAGGCCAGTTGGCCTAGGGACTGCCACAGGTGGTGGCTAATGTAGGTTTTGCGCAATTGTATGGTTCTTGCACCTCTGAATGTGATTTCTTGCATCATGTCTTATTCCTGCACCTCTGAATGTTTTTAGACATCATGTGACTTTTGCGCTACTGTATTATTCGGGTACCTCTGAATGTATTTTATTGCATCATGTGCTTTATTCTTAACACCGCTGAATGTGTAGGTTTATGCATTATGTGTTTTTCTTTACTACTCCTCTGAATGTATATTTATGCATCATGGGTAATGTGTTCTTTCTTAGACCCCTAAATGCTGTGTGATACTTAGGGTGTTGTTCTTTTTAGTACAGGTGGTCCTAGTGAGGTCCTGGTCCCCTGCGTGACAGTCTCCTAAGGGTTTAGGGTTGCGTAGGTGGTACTTACCTGTTCCCAGTAGATACTGGATGTGATCTATAACTGTTACTTTGTGTTACAGTGAAGTTTATATACTTTTATTCTAATTTCTGACAAGTATTGCTATATCTGCAAAGTGTTGATTCAGACAGTGGCCCATGTGGCCCTGTCTTGTAAATAATCCATTGTGAATACTGCCGTGCCAGTTGGCACAATGTACATGTGTAATTTCTATCTGATATGTTTTGACAATACAAAAGTTATTTTAATATAACCTTGTGTGGAGTCTCTTTTGTGGTGTGCCGAGTATGTTGTTGCTGTTGTGCGCTGACGCAAATGCTTTACACATCGCCTCCGAGTTTAGCCTAGACTGCTCGTGCCAAGCTACCTAGAGGGTGAGCAGGGGTTATCTTGGCGTGTGACTTCCTTGCCCTGACTAGAATGGTGGTTTCGGACTGGCTTTGGCATCAGCCTTAGCCTACCAGAAATAGCCGGTTCTAACACTTCCCATCCCGTCTACCGCTATCACAAGTACCTACGCTTCAACTATAATCCTCTCCAATCCCTCCACCTCCGAGTGTATGGCGCCTCCTCCTGCACTAGTCCATCTTCTGGAACAACCACCTGTGCAGAACTCCCCCCAACATTACCGGGCGACCTCAATTCACACCCCAGACCCCCCAATCACCAGCCTACACCCACCTGCAATAAAAAACTATCACAACACGTCCCCCCATCCCACGCCTTTTCCCATAACCCAAACCGACAACACAACTACCAACAGAAGACAACACAACACTCCCAATTCTTCTCCACACCTAGGTGACTCTACCCAGAACCAATCCACCTCCCCTCAAGAAGAGACGAGTTGCCGTCTCTCCCGTATTGAAAGCCAAGTCGCTATTATAATTCAGGGCCTGAATCTCATCCTAACCAACCTTGCGACACTCCGTAGTCTCACTCTACTCCCACCTCCCCCTTCCCCACACACCCCAGCCTTCCCAAAGACCGGCTCCCCAGCCAGTCCTCCTGCCCTCTCCCGATCCCTGCCCGAGACCGAATAGAACTACAGAAGCCATGTCCTCTGAGGAAGCAATCAAGCTGGCCTCATCATACACCTCCCCCTCCACTCACACCCTGCAATCCGCGATTCAGGTGATCACCGGATTCAGAAGTGAGCACTCATTCCCGAAACCCCCCAGGACCCCAGCTTCCCTCATCAACACCCCGACTGCTTCCCCAACAACAGAACCTAAAAAAGAGACCCCCACACTAAATGCTTGCTCATAAACTGCAGATCTGCCATGAAACATGCCACAGAGCTAGCAGAATCTATCCTTAACCACAACAATCAGCGAGACCTGGTTCAACGACTCCTCTCCTCCTATCATGGATATGCTTATACCCCCGGGCTTCTCTATCATCAACAAAGATAGAAAAGACCAAAAAGGCGGAGGCCCAGCAATCATTCACAACAACTCCCTGTCAGTGTCCGAAGTTGATACCTTCAACTACAACTCCTTTGAATGCCTAACCACCAACATCAAAACCACTAACAACAATCTATTACACTGTCACCTCCTGTACCACCCCCCCAGGCAACACCACCTCGTTCACGGAACACCTATCAGACCTGATCGCCCACTGCTCTCTCCGAGACAGCAACAACCTAATTCTGGGAGACCTCAACCTCCACTGGAATGATAAAAACAGCACTCCAGTACAAACCCTGAACGAGCTATTACACTCTAGCAAACTTATCCAGCACTGCTCAAATGAAACTCATAACAAAGGGGCAATCCTGGATGCCATCAACTCCCAGCAAGACGTAATTAATATAGACCATATCCTCCCGGTCGACTGGTCAGATCACCACCTAATCCTATTCCACATCTCACAACCAATCATGTGTCAACCCCCCTTCAAAGACCCCCCCGACATGGTCTAGAAACCTAACACAGATCAACACAGCTGACTTAGAAGAAATAATTAACACCCTCTTGCCCATCTCTCCGGATGGCCTCTCAACTACAGAACTCACATCCCACTACAACATAACCATGTCCTCCATCTTAGACCAACTAGCTCCAATGAAACTGAAAAAACCCAGGAGCATCCCCTCCAGGTCCTGGTTCAACAAGGACATCAACGATGAAGGGACACAACTCAGAGCCACATAGCGTCTCTGGAGAAAGAACCCCTCCTCCAGCTTCTGCGAAGAACTCAAACGGCAAGAAGAAAGTACAAAAAAATATCAATAATGAAAAAAACAACTTTTTCTCCAACGCGCTGGACAAGGCTAAAAACAGACTGAGAGAGCTCTTCAACATCATCAAAAAACAAACATCCAGGCATTCCGCTACCCACGTCCAAGCCTCCAAGACTCATGTGACAACTTCGCCAACTTCTTTAACGAAAAAATCACCAAGATCAAACTCTCACTTGACATCAACCTCCATCCTGCCGGCAAAAACTGGTCCCCAGAAATCGAAACCACCTCTAGCATACGACCCAAAAATACCTGGAGTTACTTCGACCCCATACCTGAAGCTGAGATTTTTTATTTAATCTCCTCCTCCAAGCCCTCATCCCACATCCTCGATCCTTTACCCTCGCATATGGCCAAAAAACTGAAACTCTCCCTTGCACCAATTTGGTGCGAAATCATAAATAGCTCCCTAAAAACCGGCATCATACCAGATTGCCTCAAAGTTGGCCAAGTCACACTACTTCTGAAGAAACCAGGCCTAGACACTAATGACTTGAACAACTTCAGACCTGTCTCCAATCTCCCCTTCCTAGCCAAAATCCTCGAAAAATGCATTCTCCGACAACTGAACCAACATATCGACAATATTAATCTGCTAGACCAACACCAATCAGGCTTTAGAAAAGGCTGCAGCACCGAAACTGCAATCCTAAACTAGGTGGATGACATCCTCAACTCCCTTGACTCGGATCATTGCTGCCTCCTCATCCTCCTGGAGCTATCAGCGGCCTTTGACACGGTGGATCACAGTCTTCTCATCAAGTCTCTCAAGGACCGTGTAGGTGCAGATGAGGTGGTCCTTCAGTGGTTCTCCTCCTTCTTTCATAATCGCTCCCAAAGGGTAAAAATCTATTTTTTTTCGTCTGACCTACTACCCGTTAGCAGAGGTGTCCCCCAAGGAACCGTCCTCTCCCCTCAACTGTTCGACATTTATATGGAACCCCTCCCCACCATTCTGAAAAAAGTCAACATCCCCTTCCATCTATATACAGATGGCACTCAGATCTACTTGGAAACCTCCTCCTTCAATGACATTATAAGACTCAACAATACTCTCAGAGAGGTTCAAGATTGTTTATCAGCCAACCACCTTAAACTCAATCAGGGGAAAACCGAATTCATCCTCATCTCCAACAAGGAAGATAACCCGCAAATCGTTGAATGGCTGAAAGCAATCGATGCTCTCAATGGTAACCTCACCCTGGCAAACTCTGTAAAATCACTGGGAATCACCCTTGATCACAAGCTAACCATGACCAACCACATCAAGAACTCCGCAAAAAGTGCCTTCCTCAAACTGAAGCTTCTCAATAAAATCAAACCCCACATTCCACCCATGGACCTCAAACAAGCCACCCAATCACTTCTGTTGTTCAGACTTGACTATGGGAACGCAGTCCTCTCTGGAACAGCTCTCTCCCACCTAGCACCACTCAAAACAACCCTCAATGCAGCTGCCAGAATGGTCACCGGAGTAAAAAAATACGACCACATTTCTTCCGCTCTCAGAGAACTAAAGTGGCTCCCAGTAGAATTGCGTGCCAGCTTCGGAACTGCATGCCTCACGAACAAAGTCCTGCACACTGGGAAACCAGAATACCTAGCTTCTAAACTTAAGAAAGCCAGCCAGTATAGAACCCTCAGGAGTTCCAACTCTCTCTTACTCATCCCCCTGAAAAAGCGCAAACAAAAATCCGCAGCCCGCTCCTTTGCAAGAAACGCACCTAAAATCTGGAACTCCATCCCTGTTGCCATCAGAACTACCCCCTCCTTTGTAAAATTCAAAAGCCTCTTAAAAGTCCTCTACCTCAACCGCCCCTTCCCAAACTGAAATCCGTGACTCTCAAGCCTCCAGCCGACAGTCATCTGGTAATGCGCACCCACTGCCTAACTCATCCCCTCTCCCCAACCCTTCGCCTTGTTCCATCGCTGCTCGGAGAAATCTCTCAGCCTTAAACTTTGTCCATGTATCAAGATTACCACTAAACCTCTCTACCTCAACGGCACACCTCGTACCCCCAGACCTCTCTACCTCAATGGCGCACCTCGGACGCTCAAGCACAATTGTAACTTTTGAACACTTATAAATGTGCTTATTCTATTCTTAAACTGTATATGATTTCTCTCCCTCCTGCTGTAAAGCGCTCCAATACCCCTGAGTCTGGCCAGCGCTATAGAACACTTCTTAAATAAAAAATAAATACATAAATAATTGCACTGCACATGGCATTCCCCTGCTGACCAATCAGACTATAGCTGTTATATTTGGCTTGTCACCATACCCAACTCAGGCCCAATGTAGTAAGCATAAGCTTCGGCATAAGGCAACCATCAGGCATACAACCAAAATTGCAAATGTATACAAAATTGATGTTGGCAAAGCAAAATAGTATCTCTCGTACCAGCTTAACAAGGATTCTCACAGTGCAATTCTTCTACACTCATGGTGTGTTAGAGAGGGTACCCAACGCCAAAATCCTGGACTATTAAAGTAATTCATGAGATTTAATGTAACAAATAAGTAGGCTTTAATTCAGAGTAACAACAATCCACACTTAAATGCCTATTGACTTTACAATATGTGTTTCACAATCAATATGTCAGATCTACTGTTTTTTGTCATTTCTTTTCATAATAATCAATCAGGCATATATTCTTTATCACCTTTAACACTGACTTGTCACCATTAACAACTTAAGTCTATTGTACTGAGTGTAAGAAACTTTCCACAAGGCAACCACCTTGCATAGGGTCACAAAATTGAAAATGTACGCACATTTACAGTTCACAAAGCAAAATACTCTCTCGCCTAAAATAGCCTAATAAGGATTAGTGTAGCGGATATCCCTACAGTTTGTTCGAACAAACACCAACACCAAACCCTTGCCGACTACAGAAATCGGTGAAATTCCATGTAGCAAAGTGCCTGCCTACAGGCTTTAGCACAGTGTGATATCCATTCATCCTTAAAAGGCATTTACCTTTAATGCATGCTTTTCACAATAAGTAGGTCAGCCTTATCAGCTTTGTCATAACATTTAATAATAAACATATCAAACCTATGAAATCTGGTATGCTTTTCCAAATGAACCAGTGAAGCCTTTACCCTCTAATGTTGGATTTACACTTTACCCAGCAGTGGCCTATTCAAGTGCACATAAACTGGCAACTATCATGATACAGTTGATAAAGAGTAATATCAATTTACACCTAAATGCCTATTGTCCTTAACATATGGTTTACACAATAAATATGTCAGGCCTAGTACGTTTACCATACTATTTCCTAATAAACAGATAAGCCCTAGAGCTATGATCATTGGCTTCACACCATAGCCTGCTCAGTCCTGCTGCATCGAGTATAAACGTTATAACAAGTCAAAAAGTGCAATACTTGCAGTCTTTTTAGTGGAAGCACATAAAGTCAACCCAATCAAATTCTGTCCTAAGGGAGACCAACGTGAGTGCAGCCTAAGCCCCCTTTTTCAGTAGGATTTGTAAAGCTCTTGGGAGTGTGGGAGGTAAGAGAAGCACTTGGGCAAGAGGCAGGAATGGGGAACTGGGTGGGAGAAGCACCAGAGCGAGAAAACAGCAAGGAGGGGAAGCATACTGTCAAGAGAGAGCAACACGGAGTAAGGGAGAGAGGGAAGAGAAGTACACAAGGCACTAGGAAGGCAGCTAAAAAACACATGCCCTCCCATGGATTGCTCAACCAAAAATTCAAGAAGTAAGCAGTGGAAGGACACAAGTAATGAAGCTGTGCTCCAGGGAAGGGACAAAACAAGAAGACTAAGGAAAGTCCCCACAAGCTAACCAATAAAAAGAAAGCAATTAAGAGTGACAATAAAGCCAAACAATGGAAAAGCAGTTTGTGTGCTCTAAGCCTACTGTAAGGTAATAATCGGTCTTTTTGAAAACACAGTTTGCACTGTTTGGTAGGCAAGACCTGAAAATGGGATCAAAAGCATACTTCCTGCACAATTCTAAACTCACTCACATTCTAGCAATACTCTTTATGCCAATATGGCAAATGATGTAATAATTGATGTCTCCAGCATTAATATCGGTGCTCTCACTTCTGTTAAGGTGGTAACATGCATCCAAATGTAAACAAACTAGTAAGCTGCTGGGGGTCTCTAAACAGTTGCATAGTTAACAGGATGTATGTCATCACAACGCATGCTTTTACTACGCATGCCTTTACAACGCAGGTTTTACAACGCAAGTCGTTACAACGACTTGCGTTGGGGGGGCGCTGGATAGTGGAATAGTTTAATTTACTATTCCAACTCCAGTCCCCGTGGATAGTAGGGAAGGTTTTGGATAGTAAATTAAACTATTCCCTATCCTACAGCGCCCTCCAGCGCAAGTCGTTGTAATGACTTGCGTTGTAAATCCTGCGTTGTAATGGTAGTGCATCTTAAAAGTTGCGTTGTGATGGATGTTTCCCTAGTTAACAAAAATGCAGCAGATGCTGTGGGACTGGGCACTAAGGTAGGGTGACCAGACATCCAGGATTTTCACGGACCGTCGGGTGTCCAGACGCTTTTTAAATTTTTAAATAAATGTCCCGGTTTTTGGGACAAAGTTCAGATCATCTAGCGAAGCATAGGTGATAGCTATGCTCTCCTTTTACATTACAGGCTTTGTTAGGAAAACAATGGGGTGACCCTGTGTCCCTCAGAACATGGGTATAAATTGCAAATAAGGACAGTGGTTCTGTTGGGTATGAACCCAATATTGCTTCACATTACAATTGAATCAACAGAGGACAAATAATTTCACTCTACAGACAAATGCGTAAGGAACACATGAAAAAGCAAAAAGGATACAGTAACCACAAGTGAATCAGGTTTGCTGGGTGACAAGATATTTTTATATAAATTGCATCAATTTATACTTGCACCCATATACACATAATTCTTTGTAGCATAGGCGGCTACCAACACTGCGACATTTTAAGGTGAGTTGTGATTAAGTGACATGGTGAAGTAAGTGACACAATGAGAGTGCGATATGTACAAGGTGAGTAAAAGCTTATATACAAGTTTGTAACGGCCAGTATGAGAGAAAGCACAATGACCCTGCTGCCCGCAATAATTCAGGTATTTTGCGAGCGGGGCCGTGAACTGGGCCAAGATGTTGTCAACGTTTCAACCCTATGTATGCGATCTTAAATCGACAACATCTTGGGCCAGTTCAAGGCCACGCTCTCAAAATACCTGAATTATTGAGAGCAGCAGGGGAATTGTGATTTCTCTCGTACTGGCCGTTACAAACTTGTATATAAGCTTTTACTCACCTTGTACATATCGCACACTTATTGTGTCACTTACTTCACCATGTCACTTAATCACAACTCACCTTAAACTTTCGCAGTTTTGGTAGCCGCCTATGCTACAAAGAATTATGTGTATATGGGTGCAAGTATAAATGATGCAATTTATATAAAAGTATCTTGTCACCCAGCAAACCTGATTCACTTGTGGTTACTGTATCCTTTTTGCTTTTTCATGTGTTCCTTACGCATTTGTCTGTAGAGTGAAATCATGTGTCCTCTGTTGATTCAACTGTAATGTGAAGCAATATTGTGGTCATACCCGACAGAACCACTGTACTTATTTGCTCCTTTTACAGGCGCCTCCAAAATCTGAAATAGATGACAGTCTGAAATAATTGAGGTCATTTATTTGTTTCTGCCAGGCAACACAGTGGTGTCTGCTCCCAGCAGAGAGTCATAGTTGGGAGGAGAGCGGGGGGGGGGGGGGGGTTGCAGGGTGGAGGTCAAGCCATAGCTACTGTAATGTGTATATAGTCTTGTAAATGTGTGTGTGTGTGTATACGCGTATAGGCACACATTTACAAGACTACACAAAAAAACAGCACAAGCCAGATATAAAAGTGAGACTAAAGGATTTATGTCTGACCTGCCCCAGTTTTTGCTCCTCAAAATCTGGTCACCCTACACTAAGGTGTGCTAGGGTCCCTTTTGTATCCCAATACCGACAGTATTCTACGACCACCACCTCCCCCACTCTAGGAATGGTGGGGGTGCAGTTTTTTTGTCTGCATTAGGGCCCGAAGCACCTTTGCTACAACACTATCTCTAAATTAATAACAGTGACGTATGAATCGCCTCACTGACACGGCGCTAATCTCGTTTGCTATTTTTGTGTCTGCTTTCAGCTTTGTTTCTATGTTGAGAACCTGCCTTCTGCTAATTGCTGAGGGAGACCCGGTGCTAAAGTGCTGAGTTGCTTTCGTTCCTTCGCGGAAATATGACAAGGATACCATAGCTTGGGCAACATGTGTTTTCCGCTGTGCCACCTAGATGGAATTAGGTGAGAAATACATTTCTCACTTAAATACATTTCTCACTTCCTGATCCACCGCAGAGGTTCCGCCGTGCCTGCTTATGAAACAGCTTTTGACGCCATCCTGTGATAGGACACTTCCCCTCTAGGATGAGCCTCAAAACCGCAGCACACATGTTAAGTGATATCAGGTGCGAGGCTCACAGCTTTGGTCTCGATAATGAGTTCATTATTTCACCATGGACAGGACACACGACCTTTGTTTGCGGAGTGGGCTGAAATAAAATGTTGTTTCTAGATCACATAGGGGGCGTGGGGATTGGAAATCGTGGCATTAACATGGTGCTTGCTGTTGTTTGGGGCTGGAAGTTGTCTTAAGCGCTTGAACACTATTTTGTCATCGTTGACAATGCTAACTGGTCCTTTTTCACTGGAGGTGTGATTGATTGTGTTGCTTTTGTATGGTGAGGTGGAAACAGTTGATAGCATCTGTAAAGAACCGGTTTAAAAAAACCCGAGCACAATATAAGAACCATATGATAATAACACATTACAGCAAGACAGCAACACAACAGAAGCATAGCAGAACAACCACAATAGGCACAACAAATCTACTCAACACAATGACAACACACCACACTACTGAGGCACAATCATGCAACACAATAACATCCACCTACAAAAGAAACAACATAGCCTAACCAGACTCCACAAAAGCAGAATACAACAATGTGCATAACAACAACACAAAGATGCAATATAAAAATACAACACAATAATACAAACAACATATTTGAACTTAACAGAACACCAAACAACCAACCAAGTAATATCATAACGCAGAAGCACAGCTCCACAAAATCAAAACTACAGCACAACACAATTCATTACAAGACAACACAAGACTGCAATACAACACAAGACAGAGAAAGAAAAAACCACACACAGCAACGAAAACTCAGTAAAAACACAAAGAACAAATGCTTACACCAAAAAACCAAGACACACTAAAACAACACAAAAGCACAACTTAAACATACATCACAATTGAATGTTTGTCCATTGTGTGTGTGTGTGTGCTTAAAAGGTACTGTGCGCTTGTGGTGTTGGTTTGTGCTGGTCTATTGCTGTGCTATGTTAGTATGTTGTGGCAGTTTTTCTTACTGCTTAGATGTATTATTGAGTTGTGCAGATGTGTTTTATTGCAGTCTGTGTTGCACTTGTTATTTTGATCCTCTGTTTTCCTGAGATGCTATTGAGTTGTGTTAATGTGCTCCAGTGCTGTTTTTCGATTATTTGTTGTTTTTTGTTACTATTATTGGACAGTTTTGTTTACTGGCATGTCCAATTGCTTATTATTGTGGGTTTTGTTGTAATGTTTGTGTTGCTTTGTTGTTTCAAAGTTCTACTCTATACTCTACCTGCTTAAAAATGCAGAAACACTTTTTTTCATATTATTACCATTACCACAAATCCACTTTCATCATGGATGGTAAAAGGTGTCTTGACTCTGCAATGTGCTCCTTATCACCAAAAACTAGTAATAGTGCTAACCAAATATTTTACATGTTCTGGCAATGATACATTTTCATTTGATCTTCCGTGTTACACACTTTCTCATTGGGAATGTCATCAGGGCTTTGGTTTTCTCTTGATCATTAGAGTCGTTTCTGTTTTCAATATTTCTTTCACCTTGCCCCCCCCCCACACACACATTCTACCGCCACATTCTGGCAGAATATCCTAGCCACCTCCTTTTCTCTTACTGTGGAAGAATAAACAATGCACATCCACTAACAAGAACCGTGCATTCATCTTTAACAGGGGCAAAGGCGCTTCACAGTATGTCACACACATCCGACATGTACTACACTAATTAGTGAGAATAGTTAAGTGCTGAACCAGCATTGTGTGTTCTCAAGATAGAAGTGTCCTAAAGTCTGTCAGTGCCACCGAATAATTTCTGTCAGTTTCTGTAATTTAGCAAGCGTTCGGTGTATTCAATTCTTCAATTTATTCTACTGCAGTTAACCGCAGATGGATAGAAGCAGCAGTTCTGCCACAGATGAAAACAATTATTAAGATAGCTTCCTGTGTATTCCTTACAAAAAAACAAGATCAGCTACAACTGGTCACCCCTATTTCTGGGTCCACTCCTGCAGACTAGCAACATGACAAGTATTATTTAGATGAGAAGCTTACAGATGAGCACATTTACCTCTATCCTTACCCCGACCCGCCCTCCGCCACAGTATCAGTCCATGTGACAAGCTAAACTCATTCCAAGATATGTCGACAGGATCTGTGAATCCCAAAGAATGGCGCTAGACAAAACCGTGAGGGGTATTACTGTGTTGAGATTCCGTGAACAAATGAGAAAAGCAGGCAATACGAAAAAGAAGAGGTAAGAAATGAAAAGAAATGAACACACATAGCTGAAAAACCAGACAGAAAGACAGACTGAGACAGTTGAAGAGCAAAATAATAACAGTAAGAGTATGCTTATGTGAAAGACACGAAATGCAAAGGCATCTGCTTATACTGTAGGTCCCTTTCTGGGTCTAGATTATCAAAAAATCACTCAATAGACAAATTGAATTGTCACATTTAAAATAGTCTATTCAGCAAATCACTACTTAGGATCATCACATCACAGCGCGCCATCAGCATAAATTGCGCATGCTACATCTATACTTGGGAGAGAAATGTCCTCCCTATTCTCCAGGCCATACTTTACATTCCTCCACAGAGGCCTTATTATTTTTTTATAAAGCTTGGAATAATCCCTCATTGGCCAGCAGTCATTGTCTTATTTGGATGTCTGTGGGTGAAATAAATTACCATCTTGACTCTGATTGGCCCACGCTTATATGGTTTTCAGAAAAAGATGTAGACTTACGTCTTCTCCCTAAATCAAGTACTTCCCGGTATGAGGCAAAATCTGCACCAGGATGCACTCAGCGCCTTAAAATGCTCTTTAAGTAATTGATTCTTTCATTCATTTCATCCATTTAAAAAAGTTAAAGTGATATGTTAATAAATAGTGGGAGTTACTGGATTGTAGTTTGAAAAGAATGCATCTTCCTAGCACAAGACAACCTACATTCCATCACTCCAAGGATGTGTGTACCCTGAATATCAAATCCAGACTATCAAGGTATGCAAACATCAAGGAAAAAATATTGAATCCAAAATATTGAATCCAAAATATTTAAAGATAAGTAAGTATGGATTTTCTATGTATAACTCCACATATATGTTCCTTGGTGATATATACATCTTCAAGGTACATTGATCTTAAGTTGGGAATTGTTATTCTATAAGTCCCTATATGCACTTATGTTTACATATTTTGGCCCTTGATATTCTTTCCATGATATTCTTGTATGTTGATATGTGTGGTCCTTATATTCAGTAGTACATCCCTTCAACCAGACCATTGTCTTTCCTCCCTAAAAAGTTCCCGATGCAAGCCAACCATGGTGTGGATTTGAGATAAAGGTCAACATCCAGAATATTCTCACAGTTACATCTTGGCATGCTAACCTTCTTCGTACCATGTATTTCTAGGTTATAAAAAAATACTGCTATAAAATAGCAGACCACACAATCATATCAACCAAATACCAACCATGTGACAGCACATAGTTTTGTTACTTAGAATATGGTAATTATGCCTGTTAAAATGTTGTCATGATACCACTAATTTAGTTCAGCATGTGAATAAAGTAACAATGTGTCTGCTTTTAGTGCATTAAAACATAACAATTTAAAAAAGGAAGCCAGGGTTCTGCATAGCGTGTTTAAATATATATTATAATGGCTCCTACATTTACTCATTCTTGGACCTGGGCCTCTTTGAAGGGTCATCTCCAGACGTTTTAACTTCCTCCTCCTATTTTTGCTGAGTTTGTTTTGTTTTCCTTAGGAGTTTGTGCACTTTATCACTGCTAAGCAGTGCTTAAGTGCCTGTGCTCTCTCCCTAAAACATGGTTTGATTGACGTGTACCTGATTGGCGTATTTAATTTACTTTGTAAGTCCCTTGTAAAGTGGTATACCATATTGCCCAAGGCCTGTAATTAAATGCTATTCATGGGCAAGCAGCACTTATTGTGCCACCCACCTAACTAGCCCTTTAAAAACATGGCCCAGGCCTGCCATTGCAGCCTTAATGCAGTGTTAAACTGCCATGTCAACTAAGAATTAAAACCCCCTCTCACTTTTGACTCCTTCGGCACTCCTATTTACAGTTTACCCTGTTGAAGAGGCATACTGAAGATCATTTCCCTCCAGGTATTCCATCTATCATTAGGACCAAAATACCAAAGCTATGTGATCCTTAGATGAAAATCTTGGGTAGTTCTCTGATTCAGTTAAAATACCAAGCACAATCGCTTTTAATACACTGCAAGTTTGGAAGTGCGCTGAAAACAGAAATTGTCAGGTTTTTTGTAATATTTTTATGTTATTTTTTTTAGTTTAACATTTTATAGGTGTCCTTTTTTACCAAACATTTGAAAAATGGCACCTCCCCGCGGAACCTTAGTCATGAGTTGCTTTTATGGAGGCGGTTGGTTCTTTATTCTAGACTTCCCCTAGTGTGCTACACTGATTTGGACTTAGAACACGTTCTAATAGTCCCAAAATGCACTCTTGTTTTTTTTTGTTTGTTGAATAAACTGAAACCTATTCACCGTTTTTTATGTTTTACTTTCTCTATGAGAGTTTTATTTGTCCATAATACAGATGTATTACTAAACTACGCAAACGTTTGTATACAAAGGGCATGCTTTTAACTTTGTTTTATAACAGTATGTACACGTTAATGAACAGAATTTATTCTCAGATTTCGAAAAACCCGATATAAAATCACGTTCCACCAGAATTCAAGACTATTTTAGGCAATTATATTTTATGTGCCCTGTGACTAAAACTATTTTATTGCCATTCTAGGCATTGTGATAGGAAGAGTTACTGCTATTTTAATACAGAGGGAAGTATCGTTTTACAGAATACGCGTGCACAGCAATGATACAACCATGCAAAGCTGCTGAGGAAGGACGGTGTGCTACAGGGACAAAGGCAATACTTATCTTGTTCTAAAAAAGTTTGCAAACAGCGAGCGCCCATTTTTATTCCACTGCTCAAATTGAGCATAAATCATCGTGAAATTCATGATCTTTTTTATGCATGGATGCATCTAGCTACGTGCATATTGAAATAAGTTTAGAACTCTTAAGGATTTTTTACTTTCCTGAAAAATAAGCCTACAAAGTGGTAACGCGTATTGTTCCTGCAAAAACCACTTTCAAATTACAAGCTGTTACACGAAACTTGCCTTTTTTTTAACCTCTACACGAAGAGTGCTGAAGTGAACCCTCACAACTTTGCACACTCCGTAAAGCAGCAACGGTTTCTACATACGGGTGTGGGGGCGTTGACCCCATGACCAAAGCGATTGCTTACATGCAGAGATGCATAAATACAAACTGTACCTATGCTTCCACGCGGACTTGCCTCACCCGGCAGACAGTAGGCGTGACTTCATTGTGACAGGCAGCAGGATTATCCGCTATATGTATCAAGCTATTTAGCATTCGCAAAGGCCGAAATTCTGCGAATTTCGGCCTTTGCGAATGCTAAATAGACAAATGGTATGTATCAAACAAGTTTGATGCAAAATAAGGAATAGCAACATTTGCTAATCCTTATTTTGCGATTGCACTTAAGGAATAGCAAATTTTGCGATTCCTTAAATGCAATGTATCAAACAAATAATATGCAAAAAATGCCATTAAGGATTAGCAAATTACCACCAACTTCTAGTTGGTGGTAATTTGCGAATTCTTATCAAAAAGCTTTTTTGAAAAAAACCAAAGGTGCCATATGACGCCCATACATGCCCTTAGGGCATGTATGTGCGCCATATGCCCCCAAATGTCTTTTTCAGGGGTGCAGCAGGGTGTTCTTGAGACACCCCTGCACCCTTGGAAAAATCCCTAATTTGCGATCAGCAAATTGCTAATTGCAAATTGCACTTTCATTCCTATGGGCCTCCTGGCCCATGGAAATGAAGGGGTAATTTGCGATTAACAATTTGCTAATCTCAAATTAGGAATGCTAAGGAATCGCTATTGGAAAGCGATTTTGTACATACATACCGTTTTGCATTTCCTAAATAGCGATTCCTTATAATTCGCTATTTAGGAAATGCAAAATGGTTTGTTGATACATATAGCGGTTAATCTCTTAATGAATGGGGCAGAATAGATTGCGATTTAGCTTCTGGAATATCTGTGGATATATCGGGGCTGGGTGAGGTTAGGGCACCGGGGAAGGGGGTGAACGAGGGGGGTGGGGAGCCCCGATATGTATCATGCCCAAATGCGTTCGCAAACGCCGAAATTCGCGAACGCATATTCGCAAAATGGTATGTATCACCCAAATCTGCATGCAAAATAAGGAATCGCAAAATTTGCGATTCCTTATTTTGCGATTGCATTTAAGGAATCGCAAATTTTGCGATTTCTTAAATGCAATGTAAGAAGCCAAAAAAAATTGCTAAATAGCCTTAAGGAATTGCAAATTACCACCAACTTCTAGTTGGTGGTAAGTTGCGAATTCCTTGAAAAATGCACATTTTTGCATTTTTCAAAGTGCTATGTGACGCACATACATGCCCTTAGGGCATGTATGTGTGTCACATATGCACCCATGCATATTTCAGGGGTGCAACAGGGTGTCCTTTGGACATCCCTGCACCCTTGAAATTATTCTCAATTTGTGATTAGCAAATTGCGAATCGCAAATTGAGAATAACTTCTCATTCATTCCTATGGGCCTCCTGGCCCATAGAAATGAATGGGAAAGTATTCCTTAATTGCGAATTCGCAATTTGCAAATTCGCAATTAAGGAATATCAAGAAGTCGCTAAAAAATAGCAATTTTCTTGATACATACCAATTAGCGATTCTGAAATAGCGATTTCTTAAAAATCGCAATTACAGAATCGCTAATTGGTACCTTGATACATATGGCCCCCAATGATGGGAAAAAGCATGGACTGTTTTATAGGATTTTTCAAATGATGCAGGTGGATATACTATGCCTGCAGGAGACCCACATACCATGGGGCAGCCAGCGGTCTTTAAAACTGCCTGGATATGAGCGTGTGACCTGCTCTCGTCAGACTTCTATGATTAGGGGCGTGGCCATTCTGGCGATGAAAGCGGTAGGTTGTTGTGAAAGAGTTAAAGAGGACAAGGCGGGTAGGTGAGTGATTGCGGAAATGGCCATAAATAATCGGCCCCTATCTGTCTGTTCAATCTATGGGCCTAACTTAGACGACCCCAACGTTTTTAGATGGCTTAATATTGAATTAGCAGCATGGCCTCACCCAATGATCTTATGTGGGGACTTCAACATTAATCTGTCCAGTCAATTTAATTTAGTAAATGGCCGAAATTATGCAGGTAGGAAATCCTGTGTGTTCAAGGCCCTGCAAACTTTAATCTTTGAGCATGGCTTGATAGATGTTTGGCACTACCATCATCAAGATAAGGATGGGTACACATACTATTCTGCCCCGCATAATGAAATGGTTCGCTTAGATTACGCTTTTCTTTCTGATCAGTATGTAGGGATGGCCACTATTGAGGTTTTGCCAAGGACCCTATCAGATCACAATGCCTTAGTGGTGGAGTGTCCCTGGGAGCGCTCCATTAAATATCTTAGATCCTGGACATTCGAGAGGAAGCTCCTCCTAGATCAATCATATCAGGATCAAATGGGACGCTGGATTGTAGAGTTTTTGAACATCATAAGGGGGGACAGCATCTGACTGTGTAGTCTGGGATACTCTTAAAGCTGCGCTACATGGAGAAACAAAAAGCTTTGCTGCCCATCGCTGGAAGAATATGCAGGCGCAGACTAAAAGTCGGTTAGAGGAGTTACGAACGGCAGAATTGGAGTTAGTAACTAATATTCGCCTTGGTCATGAGATCGCTCAAAGTCAGAGGGTGGTTGCCATATTAAAATCCAAACTGTTGGAGTTTTTTGGCCAGGATCTGGTGGCTAAATATGTTCAATTTCGCTCGTCGATGTATGAATTTGGCGAAAACTCTGGTGAGATCCTCGCTAAAAGACTTCAACAAAAGAATGTGGCAAATCGTATTGTTTGAGTTTTGGACCAGCATGGCTGTATTCAGGATACCCCAAAGGGCGTAATGGATGTCTTTAAGAAATGTTATGCCTCTCTATATACCGAGGAATCCAGTGTCACTCAATGCCAGAATCTGGTGGCTGATTTCCTTCAGACTATAGATACCCCGAAGATTACAAGAGAACAGAATGAGGCATTTTCTGCCCCCATCACTTGGGAGGAGGCTGAATTGGCAAATAAATCCTTGGCCAATAGTGAGGCTGCTGGTCCTGACTTTATCCCACTAGAACTTTATAAGACTTTTTCTGCTCTACTAAGCCAGGATATGTTATCAGTGTTTAGGGACGCACAGGGTGGGATTATTCCCGACTCCTGGCGTCAGACTACGGTGGTATTATTCAAAAAGAAAGGCAAACCTGAGCTGAATCCTTCTTCTTATCAGCCAATATCACTTATAAACACCGACAGTAACATCTATTCTAGGATCTTATCTATTAGACTTGCACTGCTTATTGCCCCTCTGGTTTCATTACGTCAGTATGGGTTTATCCCGGGTAGGGATACAACTGACCATGTTCGGCGTGTTATTGCACTCTTGGATTGGGCTCAGGCCACGGGCTCCCCCCTTCGTGTGATCCTGTTGGACGCCGAGATGGGTCTCATGGGGGTTCGTGTGGTCTGTGCTGAGCTGGAAAGGCTTTGGCGCTGAGTTCATTCAGGCTCTTCAGGCATTATATATTTCCCCAGCTGCTACCATTCGTATTTCAGGGCAAGAGTCAGGGTACTTCAACATCAGCAGGGGAACCAGACAAGGATGCCCCTCCTCGCCCCTGCTCTTTGCGCTATATATTGAGCCTTTTCTTAGCATGATTGAAGCAAGCCAGGATATCTGTCCAATCAGGGTACAGGGGGTAGAATATAAGGCATTGGCATATGCTGATGATATTGTAGTTCTAACCAATGATGCTGGATCTGCTTTCTCGGCCCTAGAGACTTTGGCTGCTCAATTCGGTGCCATGTCAGGCTATAAGTTGAACATCACAAAAACTCAGGGCATTCAGTCAGAAAATATGCCCTTTTCTGATGTACCCGTTGTAACAGAAGCTACTTATCTTGGGGTTCAAATTTCCCCTGTGGTTGCTCAAAGTCCGGATCTGAATTTTCTTCCTGCTATTGACTCTTTTCATACCAAGCTGGAGAGGTTAGATCATCTCCACCTGTCACTTTTTGGAAGATGTAATGTGTTGAAAATGTTAATCCTTCCAACGTTTTTATACTTTTTTAGGACAATTCCACTTTTGATTCCGCAGATAACGTTGGTTAGGGCTGAGAGAATTTGTCAGCGGTTCTTGTGGGGCTATCGCCGGGTAAGGAGAGCCGCAAAATGGACCTGCCTTCCTAGGCAATCCGGGGGGGTGGGCCGTTCCTCACCTTTTATACTATTACTGGGCTGCCATGTTACAACACTTCGGTTCACCACTGTTGGGTGATAGGGCTGATGTCCCTCTATGTACTAGGCCATCCATATACGATATAGCCCTGGGTGATTCTGCTAAGGGTGTTTTAACATGTGTGTTAGAGCCGAGCTACTTCAAAAAAACGAAATTTAAAGGTTAGTTGGGCTCTGTTTTCAATCTGGCAGAAAATCCGCTATAGGGTAGCCATCTCAAAGATTAATTTTTATACTTCCTTCAATGCCATGAGTGTGCTACCATCCATATTTCAGGATGGTGTCACTTTTAAATGGCAGATGCTGGGTTTAAAAGATGTTGGCGAGTTGGGTCTTGATGGCCAGTTGACTCCTTTTTCTTTTTTAAGGGATAAGTTTCATTTACATTCTAATGATTTTTTTAAATATCTTCAGATCCGGAGCTTTTTGGATAGGCATTATCGCAGCACTCCCACTCTGTACGATAAGATTGCTTTAGTGGAACTTGTTAAAAAGAGGGCCAGAATAGGAGCTATTTACCAATGTCTTTTACCAGTTGTTCCTGATGACTTGGATCTTCAGAATATTAAGTGGGCAGTGAAATTTGGTACTCCAACACTGGATTGAAACAGTCGCTGGAACTAGCCAGCTATGTTTTAGTTTCGGGCAGCCTACGCACGCAAAGCTACATGGCTATGTTTGATCTATATCATACCCCGGCTAAGATTGCTAAATGGGGGGGGGGGTAAGGGCGATTCCTGCTCTAGGTGTAGATTTTACGCAGCGGATGCAATCCATATGTTCTATTCATGCCCAAATTTGAGGGGTTTTCTCAAGGATATTGAGGTCTTTTTGAATCAGATGCTCAAAATTCCAGTTAATATCTCCCCAGAGTTAATTATATTGGGCTGTGAATATCCAGGAGCTATTGAAAGGACAAGGTATACTCAAGCATTTCTGTTTATTGCTATGGCAATGATACAGTTATGTATAACTTCACAGTGGTTAAGTTCGGAGGCTCCAACTTTTTTTAATTGGAGAGCTAGGATGCTAGCTTGATATAATTTGGAGTCTTTGGTGTATTTGCTAAGGGGAAGAAGAAGGCGCCAACTGGCCTCTCAGATCTGGGCCCCTTTAGAGCAGTGGTCTTCACTTTGAATTATCTGAAATATCTGTTATCATCTTTATTTCTGATATTCTGGTCCCCCTTTTCATTTTTTCTCTTTTTTTCCTTTTTTTCCTATTTTATTTTTTGTGAGTTTAAATTCAATGTTCTGTATTCTCTCCACTGATTTCAATTTTTACCGCAAGTTAAAGGCTGTTATTTTATTTTATTTTTTAGCTAGATCCATGTATATACTAATTTTTGTTCCATGACTCGATATATATTTTTTTGGTGTTATGTATTCTCTTGAAAAACAATAAATAAAGTAAAAAAAAAAAGTGACAGGCAGCTAGGACTGTCTGAACTGCGCATGTCAGGTTGGCCGGTATTTTGCTTATAGCCAACCAGACATGAGCAGTTCATGCTTCCCCAGGCATAGCTGTCAAGTAGCTGGGACAGCAATGACCAAGGCCCATCTTCTCAGATGGAGCCTTGTTGTCACCGGTCCGAGCAAATCCTCGCACTGCTCTTATGCTGCTTACTATTATAAACAGCATAAGACCAGTGCTTTAATTGGCTGAGATGCATGATATATTCGATTCACTTTGCCCCCCCAGCATGCAATGCTCCTCTCTTCATGAGGTGTCGATTTCAAGGAGTCGGGCCGTGGGTGTAAATAAGACCTGCTGAGATAAGTTCATTGTTGTTTATTTGATATTTTTGTTATAGCATGTCTCATTTTTACACTGTGTCCTGTAATGGTAAAGCGCACTCCAATACTGTTGGTAGATTTCGCACTATAAAACTGCAAGAAAGTGCCCTATGCATCACTATTTTCAAGAGTTGCCAGCCGCTACTGTCCATAAGTGAAAAATAGTAACAGGAGGTCAAGTTGGAAACTAAAGAACATTTGTGTAAAACGTTTTTGAGCACAGGCATGCATACACACCACATACTAGGGTTATTTCAAAATGACAACAAAAATGTTTAAGCATCTTACAGCCTTATTCATCAACGGGCCGTTTTGCGAGCCCCTAATAGCGATTCATAGCGAATCGCTATTAAGGACTCGCAAAACGGTATTCATGTAGGAATTGCTAAATAAATAGCGATTCCTACACATTCCTTATTTGCGAGTAGCAAATTGCTAATCGCAAATAAGGAAAAACTCCCCATTCATTCCTATGGGCCAAAAGGCCCATAGGAATGAATGGGGAGTATTCCTTATTTGCGATTAGCAATTAGCTAATCGCAAATAAGATAGCGATTTAAAGGGTGCCAGGGGTGTCCAAAGGACACCCTGTAGCACCCCTTAAATGCAAATTGAAACAGGTGTTGCGCACACACATGTCCAAAGGACATGTGTGTGTTCAACATGCAACTTAGAAAAATGCTTTTAAAAGCATTTTTCTAAGTTTTTGCTATTTACCGAGAGGTCTGACCTCTCGGTAAATAGCGGCCCAAAATTGCATTTTCTCAATTTTAAAATGCTTCATGAATTGCATTTAAGGAATCTCAAATAGAGATTCCTTAAATTCAATTCTTCGCAAATGTGCGAATTCTTAAATAGCGAATTTTGCATTTGGGATGATGAATCCCAAATGCAAAAATTGCACTCGCAAAATGCAAGATTCTGAGAATCTTGCCCTTTGCGAGTGCAATTTAGCTTGATGAATCAGGCGGTAAATGTTATATCACCACATTTATTAAAGCTGACACATACACAAAACACACTCATCTACATATTTATCTGGTAATAACATATATTGAAATTTGCTTAGTGAGAGGCTTCTATGCACAGACTGCCCTACATTCTTAAGATTTAAATGGGCCTATTCACAAACTGCATTTTGTAGCATATAAAGTAGTACTAAGTAGTACTGTTCACATACAAAATGCAATTCGCAAATCTAAGGCTGAACATCTCTTCTATCCTTTCTCTGCAGAGATCTCCGAAAGGTGGTGGAGAGCTCTACACACATAGGTATAGGTTTTAGCAGTAAATGTAGGAGAGACAAGAGGGAGTGGCTTGAAAACGGGGAATATTTACTGCTAATATCGAGCGGTTTATGAAAATTTCAGGAGGGTTTTAGGCAGGGACATGCTAATACAAAAACACACCCATATATGAGTAAGTCCATTGCTATTTACAAACTACACTGCTAAAATGTCTATAGCCTTAGACGTGGCAAAACAGGTGGAGATGCACATCAGACAAGCCTAGAAGTAAGTCAAATACCTCACAGAGCCACTCATAGGTACTACAACACACAATTATAGAATGCAATGGAGGAAGGTAAATTAAAGAACGGATCACTGACAGAATATCGACAGTCAAAATATCGACTTACCAAAACATCGAGGTAAAAATATAGAATGCCAGAATATCGACTACCTATCTACAAACAGGTAAGTACAAAAATATCGACTCCAAAATATCGATAGGAAAAAATATAGACAGTCAAAATATCGAATTTTTAAAATATCTTAAAAGTAATTTTAAAGTACTATAATAATAAATATAATTAATTTAAACATACTAAAATACTTAAATAAACTTAAAATTAATAAATAATCATTGTAATTAAAAAAAAAAAAATTTTAAAACATATATATATATATATATATATCCAAAACTCTTTGCCGCTCTGAACCCCTGCCGCTTGTAACGGAGGGCCCAGACGGGATAGCGAATCCCAAAGTCTTTTCAAACTTAAATCCACAATGACGATAAAAGAATGGAATGTCCAGGCCAACTTCATGCAGATTTACGAGCTTTTATTTCAGCTGAGTGGAGCTGAAATAAAAGCTCGTAAATCTGTATGAAGTTGGCCTGGACATTCCATTCTTTTATCGTCATTGTGGATTTAAGTTTGAAAAAAAAAAATATGTATATATATATATATACATATTATTAACAAAACATATACAATATTTTTTCCGTAGGATAGCGAGAGGTTTAAATTTACTATTCCCACTCCAGTGGGTGCAACAGAAGGGAAAGCGTTGGATAGCGTAGGGGTTAAAAATTACTATTCCTACTCCAGAGAGTGCAACAGTAGGGAAAGCGTTGGATAGCGTAGGGGTAAAAATTACTATTCCCACTCCAGCGAGTGCAACAGTACGGAAAGCGTTGGATAGCGTAGGGGTAAAAATTACTATTCCCACTCCAGAGAGTGTAACAGTAGGGAAAGCGTTGGATAGCGTGGGGGTAAAAATTACTATTCCAACTCCAGCGAGTGCAACAGTAGGGAAAGCCTTGGATAGCGTGGAGGTAAAAATTACTAGTCCCACTCCAAAGAGTGCAACAGTAGGGAAAGCGTTGGATAGCGTAGGGGTAAAAATTACTATTCCAACTCCAGCGAGTGCAACAGTAGGGAAAGCGTTGGATAGCGTAGGGGTAAAAATTACTATTCCCACTCCAACGAGTGCAACAGTAGGGAAAGCGTTGGATAGCGTAGGGGTAAAAATTACTATTCCAACTCCTGCAAGTGCAACAGTAGGGAAAGCGTTGGATAGCGTAGGGGTAAAAATTACTATTCCAACTCCTGCAAGTGCAACAGTAGGGAAAGCGTTGGATAGCGTAGGGGTAAAAATTAATATTCCCACTTCAGTGAGTGCAACAGTAGGGAAAGCGTTGGATAGCGTAGGGGTAAAAATTACTATTTCCACTCCAGAGAGTGCAACAGTAGGGAAAGCGTTGGATAGCATAGGGGTACATTTTATTATCCCCACTCTAGTGAAAATAAATTAATATAAATCACATAATTATAAATTAATAATTAATACATTTTAATCACCAAATCAAAAATTCATTACTTACCAATTAAAAATTAATTAACAATTTATTTAAAATAAATACCAATTAATTATTTATCATGTTTAATTTATTATATTAAATTACTTCCCACCCTATTCCCCTATAAACACACAACCGCTACTAAAAATAAAATAATATTATTCACATAATTATCAATTATTAATTACCAATTAAAAATTAATTTACAATTTATTCAAAATAAATACCAATCAATTAATTAATTAACATATTTAAGTAATTATAATTAAATTACTTCCCACCCTATTCCCCTATAAACCCACAATCCGCTACAGAAAATAAAATAATATTATTCACATAATTGTCAATTAAACAATGAATTAAAATTAATTATCAATTAATTAATTATCAATTAAAAATTAATTATCAATTAATTCAAAATAAATACCAATTAATTAATTAACATATTTAATTAATTATAATTAAATTACTTCCCACCCTATTCCCCTATAAACCAACAACCCGCTACAGAAAATAAATTACTAAAATTAAAATATTTATAAATTAATCAATTAAAATTAATTACCAATTATATTTTAATTAATTACCAATTAATAATTAATTAACAATTAATTCTAAATAAATAACAATAAATAAAATAACATATTTAATTAATTATAATTAAATTACTTCCCACCCTATTCCCCTATAAACCCACAACCCGCTACAGAATTAAATTACACAAAAAATAAAAATTAATATTAACTTACCTAAAATTCGATATTTTTGTTGTCTATATTATTTCTAGTCGATATTATGTCCATTCTATATTTTTGATTCAATATTATGTCCATTCTATTCGATATTAAAATGTTCTAGTCGATATTTTGGTAGTCTATATTATGTCTAGTCGATATTATGTCCATTCTATATTTTTTACTCGATATTATGTCTAATCGATATTAGAAACTCGATATTTTGACTCTATACCTTAAAGAACACCCCATAGGAACTACTGTTAAATTAGTTACATTAGTTTGCCATTTAATTATATAGATATATGTGTCTATATATATATATATATTATATACATATTATATATATATATATATATATATATATATATATATATATATATATATATATATATATATATATATATATATATAAAAACACACATATATACATGTGTATATATATATATACACCCATGTGACCAAAGTCACAGAGAAGACCGTCAAGGCACAACTAACCAAATTCATTGAAGAAAACTCCATCCTGGACCCCTCCCAATCCAGATTCCCCAGCAACCACAGCACCGAAACCACCATACTCGCAGACACAGACGACTCGCCGTGAAACCGGCACTGAGGAAAGCTGACAAGCTGAAACGCGCCTGCATAGATGTTTCACATCTCCAGAGACTATGTGCAACAATTGTGGCAGAGAATAAAACCACGTGAACCAACCCTTGCTGTGTCGAACCCTTTCACACCTGTGAGGGAGTATTGGAATTCACATATACATATATACGTATATATGTATATATATATATATATATATATATATATGTGTATATATATATATACACACACACACACACACATGGCCAAAGTCACAGAGAAGACCGTCAATGCACAACTAACCAAATTCATCGAAGAAAACTCCATCCTGGACCCCTCTCAATCCAGATTCTGCAGCCACCACAGCACCGAAACCACCTTACTCGCAGCCACAGACGACATCCGCACCATCCTTGACCAAGGAAGGACACATCGCATCCCTGATCCTACTCAACCAATGTGCAGCATTGAACACCATCTTCCACCGTACACTCACCGTCAGACTCCACGACGTTGGCATACAAGGAACCGCCCTTTACTGGATCTGCTAGTTCCTCACTGTTTTTACCTGCCGCTCTGTACCACTTCAAATAAAAGGCACTCAAACCTTCTGCAGTGGCATCTTCATGTGGGAGCAACCTCATGGATTTTGTGTTTAGCGGCTGTGCTCGGCCGCGAAGATGCTCGCTGTTTTTGTGCAGATCCTGCGCCAGGGATTCACTTAGCGCACTGGAGCAGAAGGGCCGGTTTGAAGGTGCTGGGATTGCAGCTCGGCTGTGTTTTAATTCCAAACCAACCCACTTGGGAAATACAAGACTACGAGTGCAGGCAGTGGCGGCACCCACTCAGGGTTTCAAGGTGAGAAACTACAGGTACCATCATGCCAGCGGCATACGCCTACAAGAGGCGGGACTTGGAGCACTTATCAAGGTGTTTCTCATCGTATGCAAGCCACTCCCTGTTTTCCTGCCCGTGATCAAGGACACAAGCTGTTTGAAACGCGTTGGGCACTTTATTAATTGCAGTTGGTGTTTTTACCTGCCGCGCTGTACCACTTCAAATAAAAGGCACTCAATCCTTCTGCAGTGGCATCTTCATGTGGGAGCAACCTCATGGATTTTGTGTTTAGCGGCTGTGCTCGGCCGCGAAGATGCTCGCTGTTTTTGTGCAGATCCTGCGCCAGGGATTCACTTAGCGCACTGGAGCAGAAGGGCCGGTTTGAAGGTGCTGGGATTGCAGCTCGGCTGTGTTTTAATTCCAAACCAACCCACTTGGGAAATACAAGACTACGAGTGCAGGCAGTGGCGGCACCCACTCAGGGTTTCAAGGTGAGAAACTACAGGTACCATCATGCCAGCGGCATACGCCTACAAGAGGCGGGACTTGGAGCACTTATCAAGGTGTTTCTCATCGTATGCAAGCCACTCCCTGTTTTCCTGCCCGTGATCAAGGACACAAGCTGTTTGAAACGCGTTGGGCACTTTATTAATTGCAGTTGGTGTTTTTACCTGCCGCGCTGTACCACTTCAAATAAAAGGCACTCAAACCTTCTGCAGTGGCATCTTCATGTGGGAGCAACCTCATGGATTTTGTGTTTAGCGGCTGTGCTCGGCCGCGAAGATGCTCGCTGTTTTTGTGCAGATCCTGCGCCAGGGATTCACTTAGCGCACTGGAGCAGAAGGGCCGGTTTGAAGGTGCTGGGATGCCGGCTCGGCTGTGTTTTAATTCCAAACCAACCCACTTGGGAAATACAAGACTACGAGTGCAGGCAGTGGCGGCACCCACTCAGGGTTTCAAGGTGAGAAACTACAGGTACCATCATGCCAGCGGCATACGCCTACAAGAGGCGGGACTTGGAGCACTTATCAAGGTGTTTCTCATCGTATGCAAGCCACTCCCTGTTTTCCTGCCCGTGATCAAGGACACAAGCTGTTTGAAACGCGTTGGGCACTTTATTAATTGCAATTGGTGTTTTTACCTGCCGCGCTGTACCACTTCAAATAAAAGGCACTCAAACCTTCTGCAGTGGCATCTTCATGTGGGAGCAACCTCATGGATTTTATATATATATATATATATATATATATAAAAACACACATATATACATGTGTATATATATATATACACCCATGTGACCAAAGTCACAGAGAAGACCGTCAAGGCACAACTAACCAAATTCATTGAAGAAAACTCCATCCTGGACCCCTCCCAATCCAGATTCCCCAGCAACCACAGCACCGAAACCACCATACTCGCAGACACAGACGACTCGCCGTGAAACCGGCACTGAGGAAAGCTGACAAGCTGAAACGCGCCTGCATAGATGTTTCACATCTCCAGAGACTATGTGCAACAATTGTGGCAGAGAATAAAACCACGTGAACCAACCCTTGCTGTGTCGAACCCTTTCACACCTGTGAGGGAGTATTGGAATTCACATATACATATATACGTATATATGTATATATATATATGTGTATATATATATATATACACACACACACACACACATGGCCAAAGTCACAGAGAAGACCGTCAATGCACAACTAACCAAATTCATCGAAGAAAACTCCATCCTGGACCCCTCTCAATCCAGATTCTGCAGCCACCACAGCACCGAAACCACCTTACTCGCAGCCACAGACGACATCCGCACCATCCTTGACCAAGGAAGGACACATCGCATCCCTGATCCTACTCAACCAATGTGCAGCATTGAACACCATCTTCCACCGTACACTCACCGTCAGACTCCACGACGTTGGCATACAAGGAACCGCCCTTTACTGGATCTGCTAGTTCCTCACTGGCGGCACCCAAGAGTTAGAATACCACTCTTCCTCTCCTAACCCATGGATAATCAATTAAGGAGTGCCCCAAGGATCATCACTCAGCCCCATGCTCTTCAACATCTACATGGCCCCCCTCGTCACCATCGTCAGGAAGCACAAACTCAGTATAGTATCCTACACTGACAACACCCAGCTCATCCTCTCCCTCACCAAGGACCCAATCACCAATAGGCTCAACTTCCAGGAAGGAATGAAGGACGTCGTATCCTGGATGAGCAGAAACTGCCTGAAGCTCAACTCGGAGAAGACAGAAGTCCTCGTCCTCAGATCCTCGTCCTCTGCATGGGACAACACCTGGTGGCCTACCGCCCTCGGCAGCCCTCACACCCACGAACCATGCCCAAAACATCAGCATCATACTCGACTCCTCCCTCTCCATGACCCAACAGGTCAACGCCGTCACCTCCAGTTACTTCAACACCCTCCGAACCCTCCAAAAGGCATTCAAGTGGATCTCCCACTAATCAAGGAAGGCCGTCACCCACACACTCATCACCAGTAGACAGGATTACGGCAATGCCCTCTATGCTGGAATCAACAATTCTCTTATCCGCAAGCTATACAGAACACAGTAGCCAGACTCATCCTCGACATTCTTCAACAAGAGCACACCACCCAACACCTATGGACCTCCACTGGCTCCCTGTTGAGAAGAGAGTCACTTTCAAGATACTCACCCACGCCTACAAATGCATCCACAACACCGGACCCCAATACCTCAACAAGAGAATGTCCCTCCACGTTAACCCTGGGCGCAAGAGTACGCTCCGCCCACGGAGTGTACGTAGTGTTGCCTACTTTGCAGTTTGCAAAGTAGGTGTAGTAGGCAACACTACGCATGATCCGTGGACGGAGCGAAGTTGCCCGCCACCCGCCTCCCTCCCACCCTCTCCTACATACCTAATTATAGTAAATAATAACAGAAAAGTAAAAGAAAGGCACTTACCTGGTCCGCGGCGTCCCAGGGCTCACTCTTCTCTTTTGCGCCGCCGTCTTCGCGGGCGGCCACGCATGCGCATTGGGATCGAAGACGGAGGCACGAAAGAGAAGAGGGAGCCCCGGGACGCCGCGGATCAGGTAAGTGCCTTTCATTTACTTTTCTGTTATTATTTACTAAAATAGGTATGTAGGAGAGGGCGGGTGGGGGCGGGCGGCGCATAGTGAGGCTATGCCAAGTGCGTGGGTGGGTGTAGTTTCATGCCCACTTTGCGTAGCTTCGCGTAACCCCACTACGCATACTACGCCCACCCTTAAGAAACCTCCGTTCCCCTGACCTCACCCTCGTCGAAATCCCACGCAGCCACAGAGCCAAAACAGGTGGAAGAACCTTCTCCTACATTGCAGCCAAGACCAGGAACGAGCTCCCACTCAACATCACGCGGCCCCTCCCTGAACATCTTCAGGAAGATGCTCAAGACCTGGCTCTTCCACTGAACGGAGATGCTCACCCCCCCCCCCAGTGCCCTTGAGACCTCACGGGTGAGAAGCACGCTCATACTTCCCCGGATTGATTGATTGATTGATTGACACACACATATTTGTAACTACTGGCAATATATATACACTCATACAAAACCAGAGAAATTTTCCATTATAGTTAGTTGAGCTAACTATAACTCATTCCCCCATAATGCACTGCTGATGTTATGTTATGTTATGTTATATGGTTTTGTATAGCGCGCAGCTGCCCCAGCCAAGGGGCGTCCCGGCGCTTTCTACCAGAGACGGGGAAAGGACTGCTGCAGATGGAACTTGCAGTAACATAACAAGATTAGCGGAAGAGGTGGGTTTTTATGGCTTTTCTGAAAGATAGTAAGTCGTTCAGTCCACGGATCTGGGACGGCAAGGTGTTCCAGAGCTTCACTGCAAGGTATTTGAAGGAGCGTCCACCCATCCGGGCAAGTTTAATGCGGGGGACGACTGCCAGGTTCTGTCCCTCCGAGCGCAGCATGCGTCGGGGCACATATGCTGTGAGGAGTGGGCTTAGCAAGGGAGGGGAGGCAATTTTCAGGATCTTGAATGCTAGGCTCAGGGTTTTGAAATGGATCCTCTTTTCCACCGGGAGCCAGTGGAGTTTAGATAGGGTATTTACTGCTAACTGATGTCGGGGGAGGCCAGTCAGTGCCCTAGCTGCTGCATTTTGGACTCGTTGCAGTCTGGATTTCTCTGCTACGTTCGCCCCTAACAATAGGGAGCTTGCATAGTCCAACCGCGAGAGAATGGCTGATTGTACCACGAGCTGATGGGTTTGATGGTCAAAGAACTTCAGGATAGGTCTAAGGTTTCGCTTGGTCCCAAAGCAAGTGGCAGCAACTTTTTTTGTCTGGTGGGTGAAGTTCAGGGCGGAATCCACCCATACTCCCAGATTTTTCACGCAGTTTTTAGGCTTGGGTGGTTGGCCCAGAGTCTCAGGCCACCATGTGTTACCCCAAGCCGCTGTCTCTTTGCCCACCAGCAAGACCTCCGTCTTGCCAGCGTTCAGCTGAAGGTAGTTAGCGGTCATCCAGCTAGTGATGTCGACGAGGGTCTGTTTGAAATTCTGCGCACTCAGACCACTCTCGTCTTTCAGTGCCACCACTAGCTGGGTGTTATCAGCATAAGATACTAATGACAACCCACGCTTCCTGACCACCTCTGCCAATGGTTGAACGTAAATATTTAATAAGGTTGGGCTGAGTGCAGACCCCTGGGGCACTCCTTGTTTGATAGGGCACTCTTTGGAGAGGAACGGCGGGGTAGCTACCCTGAAAGATCTTCCCGACAGAAATGCCTTAAGCCAATTTAGGGCCTCTCCAGATATTCCTGCCTCCTCCAGCCTGAACAACAGCACCTCGTGTGAGACCGTATCGAAAGCAGCACTGAGATCTAAAAGGATCAGTGCTGCCGTGCCGCCGGAATCCAATATGGTCCGGAGATGTTCCGTCACACTCAAGAGGGCCGTTTCGGTGCTGTGTCCCGCCCGGAAGCCATGTTGGGACCTGTCTAGGATGGAGTTAGACATCAGGAATTTGGTCATGATGGTATTGACGTGGGACTCCACCACTTTAGCTGGCCAAGGGAGCAGCGAAATGGGCCTGAAGTTTTCGGGTAAGCTAGGGTCTAACGTAGGTTTTTTTATGATAGGGGAGACCCAGGCTTGCTTCCATCTAGAAGGAATGGTGGCAGTAGAGAAGAACAAGTTTATAATATCTCGAAGGGGACCCAGTACTGCCAGTCTGCTTCTCTAAATTGTGCTGGTTTGAGGGTGTCAGCAGGTGAGCCTGACTTAATCTTTTTGCAGAGAGTAAGAAATTCTTCTTGGCTGAGTGCCAGTATGTTGGTGAGTTTGGACCTGGTCATAGTCCCTGAGGATGTGAGGTGTGGTGAGGTAGGGAAGACATTGTAGATTTTCAGAATTTTGTCAATGAAATAAGATGCCAGATTATTGCATAGCGTAGGTGAGGTGTTGGAACTTTCTAGCTTTTTTTGGCGCTAAGCTCTTTTAATATTCTGAAGATTGTTTTTGAGGAATTTTGGCTATTGCTAATCTCAGTAGCGTAGTATGCAGCTCGGGTCCTACAGATGCTACGATGATAACTTTTTTGCGCTTTGACATAGAGGGTCTTGAGCGAAGGGTCGTAGTCTCTCCTCCATTTACGCTCTGCTTTCTTACATTCTTTTTTAAGGGCGGTAAGCTCTTCATTATACCATGAACTGGATTCATGTGAACGCGCCCTGATCCATTTAGCCGGTATAAGTGCATCAAGGGCCTGGTTGATCCAGTCACAGAAACCCTCGTACCCTTGATCAGGGTCTTCACTATACTCGGGGGGGGTTAGATATCAGAAGTGCATGCAAGTCTTCGAGACGGAGCTTTCTCCATGGCCGCTCAAGCACCTGCTGGGCGGGTCTTATATTAGGAACGCCTCCAGTGGGCACTGTCATAACCACCAGATGATGGTCTGTCCAGGTCATAGGAATGGGGGCCTCTACTGTCACATTGGTCATATTAGAAAAAATAGGGTCTAGTAGATGGCCGCCGCTGTGTGTAGGGCCACTGACAAGCTGACAAAGCTGAAGAGCGGCAAGGTCAGCTAACAGGGTGTTAATCTTATTATCTGTGGTAAGATCAAAGTGAATATTTAGATCTCCCACTATATTAAAATTAGCTGTTGCGGTGACCATAGAACACACATTTTCAAGGAGCGATGCTATAAATTTACTGTCTAAACCTGGGGGTCTGTAAATGAGGAGACCCACAAGGGTGAGTTGAGGTTGATTTTAACATTATAGCGGGCGCATTCGCTGCCTTTAATATCCAATTTAGAGAGTAGGCAGGTGTAGTGAGATTTAGCGATCATCGCTATCCCACCTCCTCTTGTTTGTCTATTTAGTGTGAATATAGAAAACCCTGTGGGGATGGCTAGATTGATGACCGAGTCCATGTCATCCTGTAGCCATGTTTCCGTGAGGAATAAGATATCTAGAGCATAGTTGGTGAGTAGCTCATGTACTTCCATTAGATGTTTTTGAAGGGATCTTACGTTGAGCTGGCCCACCCTAATTGGTTGAAAGTTGGCGTTCACAAGGGATGGTGGTAATGTGGGTTTGGGCAGGGAGAAACTACATGAACATATAGAGCAACCTTTCTTACGTGTGAGGGAGAGTTTTTTACACGCGCCATCCAAGTAGTTAAGAGTCAGCAGTTCCTGTCTGGAGTACGTTAAACCGTTCCTCCTGCATGCACCAGGGTCCCTGGCGAGAGGCGACGTGCAGGCGCGGACGGGCGCAGACGGGCAAATCTTAGGCGAGTCTTCGTGTGCTGAGGGAGTGCCCGCTGCGCGCGACCGCTACGCGTTCGCCCGGACATTGTCTTAAGTACTCTTGTGCCTCGGGTCAACTAGACCGCAGAGCGCTTGAGAACCGGAAATGCCCCCTGCCGGAAGTAGGAGCGTCTGACCCCGTTTCCACCCTCCGCTCAATCGGCACTTGCCGTGATGGACCGGGGTGTGTGGGGCAACGCAGCGGCAATGGAGGTGATGGATGCAGGTAAGCAACACAGCAGATATTAGTGCACAGAGTAATGTGACTTTGATAAAATGATATTAAAAAAGTGAAGTGCGGTCTCAATCGGCGCAGCTTCCTTCTGAGTGCCAGTAAAATACACGTGCAAATGTAAATTTTTTAAAGCGATCAGCAAAGTAGTTTTTTTAAAAAGTAAAGTGCGGTCTTAGCCAGCGCAACCTTACTATCGAATACCAAAGTGAAATAAAACGCAGCATGAGAGTTTAAGAGAGCAGACTTTCTCCGCTCGTGCAGTCGGTCTAGTAATCACGTCACATATTACATCATTCATGACATGGTCAGTGACATCACTGATGAGATCACTGATGACATCTTAAATGACATCACTGATGGTTTTTTCAGTGAATTTCAGTGTTTTTTTAAATGCTAATTTCGAATGATAATCTTCTTTAAACCTATAATTTTTTCAGTGATTTTTAATGATCACTTTATTATGAACCTAGTGAAAACAGCCAATATCCCCAGTTGTCCAGCAATAGCTTCCACCAATTTTTTTGTTTGTAACACATGAGACCAACAACTAACGGTAATGCACGCTGAGCGCCAAAGGTACTACTAACTCAGTGCACCGTAAGTCATCGCCCCATGGCATTATTGAGGCAGAATTCAATAGACAAAAATCATTGATCTGAGTGCGGCTCCCCCGGACCACGCATCATCGCTGGGTACGTACAAGCTGAGCGCCAAAGGTACTACTAACTCGGTGCATCATAAATCATCGCAAGGAAGGGTGAACAGTTTTATGTCAGCAGCGAGGCATACTATCACTCAAAATTCACCCAAAAATACTTATAATATAAAATGAACAGAAGAATCGAAGTACATTGATGATTACAATCCGGTGATTTTGAAGATGTGGACATTCAATATGTTGCAGATAACTCAATTGCTGTTGCTTGCTATGTCACATCATATATTACCAAGTCTGAAAAGACAGAATTGAAAGAAATGTGGGAGGAAATTTCACAGTAGAAGACACTTTGGAAAAAATTGTATAGCTTCAGCTTGAAGATGCTTTCACATCGAGAAATTGCTTCCTAAAAACGACCCTGAAACGTACATATTTCGACAGTGTATTCCATAAATGTTTCATCTTTTGTTCCATACACCTACACTGCGGTCAGCAGAGCTCACAATTTAAATTGAGACATGTTTTATATATTACAGAGAGAATTGTACTCTATGTCCTCGAAATTTGTCAAGAGGAAGTGACTAAAAACATTCCTCAATGTCTGTGCTGACTACTGTACCCGAGAGGTGGAGAGCATTACAATGCCAGATGTGATGTGGCAGAGATCGTACTTGCACCTTTCTTTATAGCTGGACGAAAATACCAATAAATTATCACTGAAATTACAAATACGTCTGTGGAGTGGTCACTACAACCCTTTATGATGAAATATTTTGTGTATAATTTCACCTCTGCTGTCCTACCTCAGTTTACCACAAGTCATGAACCCTTTACGATAGAATCTTTTCTGTATTATTTCATATCTGGTGCCCGTATCTTAGTGCAGCACAAATCATTGACCCTTTATGATTGAATCTCTGTGTCTGATCCAATAATTACTGTTGTACTTGTTGCCAGCACCAACCATTCCCGGAGGGTTGGCTTACAATCACCCCACATGCATCCACCACAGACGTCACTGGACATGTGACCCTGGTAATAACAAGGGGCCGAGCGTGCATGCCAGTACCCAGTTCCACTATCTACCTGTGTCCGTGTGTTCATTATGTATGCAACATGCTGCCCCTGGGCCCTACCACATTACATAGTGCTGTGGACAGCGTATGCAACCATCTTACTTTTGACAGTGGGGGAAAACTTTAGTTATGTAACTTTGTCTAGGTCATTGTCCAAGTCTCACTGAAACCTGGTATACGGCCGCTGCCATGCCTGATATCCTCACTTCCCTTCCTGACGCTTACTACATCCTTCGCACCGACCGCCCGGAAGGCAAGACGGGCGGCGGAGTAGCAATGATGTTACGCTCAAATCTTCAATTTCAAACCCTCACCCATCATCCTATTATTTCAACTGAGTTTTTGGTGGTGCGTTCCACGAACCTTGCGTCCCCTCTCACTATTGTGCTTTTCTACCGCCCCCCTCAACTCATGCCCCACTTCATCCCAGCCATACAAGATCTACTAGCCACACTGGTAGTCAATAACTCTGCTGTTCTTTTGTTGGGTGACTTTAATTTTTGGCCAGGTGATCCACATGAAAACACCATGGCCAGGGATTTTTCCGATACCCTTCATTGCCTCAATTTCATGCCACATATAACTGTTCCCACCCATACTCACGGGCACACCCTTGACCAGGTGTGGTCTGCCAATCTGTCAATTTCCAAACCTATCATATCCCCCTGCGCCTGGTCTGATCATTCCCTGATCACATTCTCGGCCCCCCTGAGGGAGACCGACATCCTTCCTCGCCCCAAAAATATATACGCCCGCAACTGGAAGAGGGTAGACCTGGTTGGCCTAGGTCATTCCTTACCCTCCTCTGCCCCAACCTTGATAGACCTGTCCCCTAAGCGGCAGGTAGAAACTCTGGATAACTGGCTTTCAGAGGCCTGTAACCCTGTCGCCCCACTCAGATTAATCAGAACACGTCGTCCTCATGACGCAAATAGGTGGTTCACCAATGCCCTGAAAAACCAGAAGCTGGCACTTCGACAGGCTGAGCGCCATTGGCGTTGCAGATACTGCCCTGACCTCAAGATATCCTATTTGATCCTCCTTCGGGCCTACAAAAAAGCGATACTCACCGCCAAGTTAGAGTATTTCTCTCAGAAAATCAATCAGGCAGCAAACAAAAATAAATCCAAGAGATTTTTACAAATGTACATGAGCTGGCTGCCTCTAATAGAGGGGTGTCCAGACCCATCCCTTGACAATCCCTCTGTAATATTCTCAATGATTATTTCATTGAGAAAATTATTATCATAAAAAAAATATCCCTTCAGCACCGTCTCTGTTTGTCTGTCCTTCACTTCCCCCGCCCCCCTCTTTTTTTGACCAATTCCCGCTGATCTCAGAAGAAGCGTTTCATATCCTTCTGGGCAAAGTTAAGATGGGTTCCCCCGCTGATTTCTGCCCGGCACATGTCTTGAGGGAGATCTTCTCTTGCTGCCCAGTCCCTCCTATCACCCTGCTTAACACCTCTATCACTTCAGGAATTGTACCTGATGCCTTTAAATCAGCCACAGTTATCCCCATCATAAAGAAACCTGGTGCCGACCCCACTGTTTCCTCCAACTTTCGACCTATTTCGCTCCTTCCACTCCTGAGCAAGATCTTAGAGAGCCATATCACCTCTTCGCTCTCTACCTACGTTGAAGCTCATCACCTCCTGGCTGACCATCAGGCTGGCTTCCATCCGGTACACTCTACGGAAACTGTGGTCCTCTCAGTGGTTGATGAGCTTAGACGCAGTGCGGACATCAACTCCCCCCAGGCCTTAGTTCTACTCAACCTATCTACTCAACCTATCTGCGGCCTTTGACACGGTCGACCATTCCATCTTACTCGACCGTGTCAGGGGTACCGGCCTACGGGGGGCAGCCTTGTCTTGGCTCACCTCCTTTTTGACAGGCCATACTCAGGCTGTTCGGTTGGAGGGTTTTCTTGCACCCATCCGCCCCGTCACTTGTGGGGTACCCCAAGGCTCTTCCCTTTACCCTCTTTTGTTTAACCTTTACATATATCTGATTGTTGCTTTACAGGATATGGAGTTCATGGCGTTCAATTACGCCGATGACCTCCAGCTCATTTTCAAACTTTCCCCTTCTCCCGATTCAGTCTCCAGGGTTCACTCCACTCTTACTTTCATCTATAATTGGATGAACCTCAATCATCTTAAATTGAACCCCGATAAGACGGAGCTGGTCCTTATCGGTGGTCCCTCTAATCCTTGGTCCCCTGTTTTTTGGCCCCCCATCCTCGGTTCCCCCCGTCTCCCTCTGCCTCTGTCAGAACCCTCGGCATCAAGGTCAGCCAGGACCTTTCTTTAAGCCCCCAGATAAGCGCAGCAGTCTCCTGTTGTTTCCTCTCCCTCAGAATCATCCGGAAAGTCTCACGTTACTTCTCGGCTGAAGCTCTCAAACTCGTTATTTCGGCAATGATCCTTTCCCGACTAGATTATGGTAATGCCCTATATGTGGCCATTCCAGCCTATGAATGTCGTCGGCTGCAGCCTATTCAAAACCAGGCAGCGCGCCTCATTTTTAGACTCCCCAAATCTAGGAGCGCTCACTCTTCAAGCTGGGTTGTCTGACCTATATGTCGTTAGCTGGCACTGCTCCTGCCATCATTAGATCCAAGATCACTGCATACGTTCCGGCTAGACATCTGCGGTCTTCCACCCAGTTTCTCCTTCTGGTCCCCCGGTTTCGTAAGAAGAAATCGGGTGGTTCTAGATTTTCGACACTTGACCCCCTCTTTTGGAATTCACTCCCTCTGACAATCAGATCCATCCCTTCTTATCTGGAGTTTTGGGCTGCTCTGAAAACCCACCTTTTTATCTCTGCTTACATTATTTAAATCTCCCCCTCTCCCCCCTCAGTTTTAGTTTCTGTCTACAGCGCCAAGAAACCGTTTGGTAGTAGAGCGCTATACAAAACCCTTAGAAATAAATAAATAAAAATAAATACAACACTCCACTGAATGTGCAATAAACATTCATATCCACCAAATGTCTCATGTCCACCATCTTTCTTGTGTGGAACTATGGATGAATATAGGGTCAGTGATTGCCCGTACCTTACATGTTGGACATATTGTTGAACTTGGCTCACGGAATGACACTTTGACTTTTGCAACCTGGGTGACAATAGCACTCCAACACGGACTCCTGCATCCAGTGTTGTCAGATTTTTTTAGCTTTCTATAGTCCAAAGCCAATCAAAAAGTATCCCAAAGTATCCCAATATTGCTACTGTAGGGAAGGAGGGGCAGGGACAGTGTCAAGCAGGCGGTGAATGCATTGGAATTCATATTGCAGCAGGATGTATTTGTCTGATAAAGCGCTTTACCATACTACTTTGCTGGAGCGCTGTATATATATTTATAATCTGGCAACTAGCACAAACCAAAATGTTACTGCACTACCGATAAAATATAGCCCAATTGTGCGTGATCTAGCCCAATCTGGCAACACTGATGCCACAGCCACTCCCTCACGGCTGGTATACACCCACACAACACCCATCCAGCACAGGCGTCACAAGACACGTGACTGCTAATATAAAAGATAAGGTGCACGTGCTCTATGCCATTTTAGAGTTTAGAGTGCGTGGCCTCACTTCTCACTGAGTTAGTAGCACCGCAAGCACTAAGCGGGTGTACAACCTGCGATGATGATAGGTGCACTAATATGTCCTCTGCCATGGCGATATCAAGATTCAGTACTAAATCTGAGACCTGTTAGCTTGCAGAACGGAGCTGCATGATGTGGAGGGTGCCGTGACCGGGAAAAGGTGAGCAGTGAGGCCTTGGTGCACAGCATCGGGCAGATACCTCTGGGCTCCGGAAGTGGATGGGATACAGCGGCCTGAATGCATAAAGAGAGCAGAGCGATTTAGGCGTACGCACTCATATATACTCTGCCACAGCGTCGGATTGGTAAGCGCGGGCACTGGTGAAATGCCCAGTTCCAACTGTGGGCTGCTTTTTGGAGCAGTCTGGGGGCAGATTTGGGCGGTGTCGCTGTTGTTCAGATACAGCCAGTGGCCCAGTGGGCGTCTAAATGGCCTTTCTGGAGGCAGATGGGAGTCATTACCTCACGTTTAGCAACAGGCAGCGATGTCACTTTCTTCCTCTTGCAGGGCCGGCTCATTAATGTATGCATACCTAGCAGGGCATGGGGCCTAAGCAGAAGTGGCCTCACTTGTCCTTAAGTCACCAGTGTAAACAAATCTGTGCACTTTTTTGTATCTCCCCACCCCCCCCCCCTTTTTTTAAATAAAATTTCGCCGAAGCAGTGTTTTGAGGAAAGGCAATATGCAAATATGAACCACTATATTTTTTAGCGTGCCCGGGCCGTTTTTTAATCCTAATCCAACCCTGCTCTGCCATTACTAATTCTGTCCTATGTTTCAGATGTGGTAGCTTGAGAGTACCACTAGGTCATGGCACATGGTTGAAGACAGAGCGGTGGCGTAAAGGTAAGCTGTGACGGTTTTGTACACAGTGTGGGCACTCAGAATCCCTCCTCATCGCTTCCTTCAATCCCTCACGCACTGTCTATCTCCCTCTTCCTCTTACACCATTTGTATCTTTCTCTCTCTCTCTCTCTCTTCCTCTCTCTCTGTTTCTCTCTCTCACTCTTCCTCTGTTTCTCTGTTCCTCTTTCTCACACTCTTTCCCTCTTTCTCTCTCTCTTCCTTTCTCTCTCACTGTATCTCTCTCTCTCTCTTCGTCTTTCTCACTCTTTCTCTCTGTGTTCCTCTCACTTTCTTTCATTTCTCTCTCTCTTCCTCTCACTATTTCGTTCTTTCCCGACGGTCTCATTCTCTCTATTCTCTCTTTCTCTCTTCCTCTCTCTCACTCTTTATCTCTCTCTCTTCCTCACTCTCACACGTTTTCTCTCTTTATCTCTCTCTCTTCCTGTCTCTCACACTGTTTCTCTTGTTGTCTTCCTCTCTGTCTCACTCTTTCTCTCTTTGTCTGGCTTCCTCTCTCTCACTCTTTTGCTTTTCCTCTCTCACTCTTTCTCTTTCTCTCTCTCTTCCTCTCTCACACTCATTCTCTCTTCCTCTCTCACTCGTTCTCTCTCTCTCTCTCTATTCCTCTCTCTCACACTTTCTCTCTCTCTCTCTTCCTCTCTCACTCTTTCTCTCTCTTCCTCTCACTCACACTGATTCTCTCTTTCTATCTTCCTCGTATCTCACTCTTTCTCTCTCTTTCTCTGTCTTCCTCTCTCTCACACTGTTTCTCTCTTCCTTGTAGCTCACTCTTTCTCTCTTCCTCTCTCTCACTCTTTGTCTCTCTGTATTCTTCTCGCTCACACTGTTTCTCTTTCTCTCTTCCTTGTATCTAACTCTTTCTTTCTTTCACTCTCTTACTCTTTCTCACATTTTCTGTCTTCCTCTCTCTCACTCCTTCTCTCTTTCTCTGTCTTCCTCTCTCTCACACTGTTTCTCTCTTCCTTGTAGCTCACTCTTTCTCTCTTCCTCTCTCTCACTCTTTCTCTCTCTGTCTTCCTCTCTCTCACTCGTTCTCTCTTCCTCTCCCTCTCTCACTCTGTCTCTCTCTATCCCCTTTGCTGGACGCATGACACACCATCTTATCTTTCTTTTTGTCTTGAAGGCTGTCACTCACAAATGGACCAGCGATGACACACCACGGCTGTACATAGTTTAATTTGTTGTTGTTTTGTTTAAATACAATGTTTTATATGTAAATCTATACATGACTAAGATTCTTATTTGTTCAACCGCACAGGGACACTTCTGGGCCCAAGAAGGTTGTTGGGGGTATGCTGGTGATGTGGGAAGAGGGTGTGTTACCTGCTAATGTGGGGAGACACAGCGTGAAAGGGGTATCTCTCACAGAAAGAACTCCGGTATGTTTTCATAAATGCCTCGGACAGATGCCAGCTGACGAACTGAATCACAAAATGGCTTTTCAATGCTCATGTAGTGTGACTTATGAACAGTTCGCAGCCAGGCTCGCAAAGGGACAACTGCGGCCCGTCCGCTCGACTCACCGACGCAGAACTATGAGCGGTCCGCTCCCAAATGAATAGCAGCGTAGTAGCTCGCAGAGTTAGAGGGAAAGCAGCGTACTAGCTCGTAAAGGTAGAGAGCTGCGAGCCAACGGACTGGCTTCTAACGGCATAGCTGCGAAGTGGTGATGTTGGGCCCAAGAAGCATGAAAGGGTTATCTTCCTACTGGTGTCCTGGAGTGAAAGTCGTGCTGCCTGGTGCTCACCTGTTTCTCCTTCATTGTTAATAAATCTTAAACCTTCACTGCATCCAAATCATCATCACACAGACCTCCGCTATATTAAATTGCCCAAAACCTTTCTTTTATATTTTCACTCAATGCGAGGCACAAAATGGCTGCTAACACTTCCTGGTTTGAAGTGTAAGCAGCCAATCAGAGGCAAGCTCATGCTCAGCAGTTAGGCACCGATCAGATATATATATTTTTCCTTTAATATCTCAAAACACTACTGAACGGATTTACACCATTTCTACAAAAGCGCACTTTCTGCACCAAGACCTCCCCCCCTGCCAAATCTGGTGCAATTCCGTTCAGCAGTTTCACCTGTAGACTTGTCTAAAGTTTAGTATGGATAACGCATTGAGAAAACACGTTTTGGGACCCCCTTTCTTCTCCAACCCCCCTTGACCAATCACCCCTAAACTTTCAAGATAGGAGCTGATCAAAAAAGAGAAACTTTTTGGAAAATTTGGTAAACATTCGTCAAACGACGCCAAAGTTATAAGCACATGGAGGGCTCCAGGAGAGGGGCCGCACAACACCCCTCCCAACATGAGTGAAGCCCCGGGTCTGCGGGGACTCCAGTGGGCCCCCACAGCCCCAGCAAGCCCCCACTATTATTTTTTTTAAAATTCCCCCGAGACCTAGCCCACCCCGGGGTCTCATTAAAATAAAATGCAAGAACCCGCGAAAAGTTATAAGCACATGGAGGGCTCCAGGAGAGGGACAGTGCAACACCCCTCCCAACAAGAATAAAGCCCCGGGACCCCAGCGAGCCCCGGGACTGCGGGGACCCCAGCGGGCACCCACAGTCCCAGCAAGCCCCCGCTATTTTTGGGAAAAAAATTCCCCCACGACCTAGCCCACCCCGGGGTGTCATTAAAATAAAATGCAGGAACCCGCGACCCCAGCACGAATTGCGCTGATGTCTTGGTTTTAAAAAAAATGTTTTTGGGGCCTGGCGGCCCTTCTGGGACCACTTGAGCAGGCCTAGAGGGCAGGGTGTTCTACCCTTCCCCCTTCTCTTCTTTTCTACCTTTGTTTCTCTGTTTTCAAGCGACTCGCTTCTACCGACACACCAGATGGCTGCCAACACTTCCTGGTTTGGAGTGGTTGCAGCCAATCACAGTGAAGCTTAGGCTCCGTCCAGATATTGAAACTTTTATTTTTCTAATTTCTCAGCAACTACTGAACAGGTTTACACCATTTAAAAAAAGGTCGCTTTCTGACCCACGCACTACCTTTGTGCCAAATTTTAGGTAATTCCGTTCAGTAGTTAACGTTGTAGCCTTGCACAAAGTTTCTTATGGGAAATTGATTTTTTCACTCTTATTTTTTGAATTTCTCAAAAACTACTGAATGAATTTACACCATTTGAAAAAAAGGTCGCTTTCTGAACCAAGCTCTACCTTTCTGTCGAATTTGGGGTAATTCCGTTCAGCAGTTCGGGCTGTAGCTCGTCGCAAAATTTCCTATGGAAATTAACATGGGGAAAACGCGTTTTGGGACCCCCCCTTTTTTCTCAACCCCAAACTTTCAAGATAGGAGCTGACCTAAAAAGTGCAACTTTTTAGAAAATTTCATAAAGATTCGTTAAACGACACCAAAGTTATAAGCAAATCAAAAAATGCTTTTCCTATGGAAACTAGGTTGTAACTATAAGTACCTACTGGCGACTAGGTTGTAACTATAAGTACCTACTGGCCACACACACACGAAATCCCGCGAGCAGTTCCCTCACAAGAAAAGACTCGCACACCAAGGTCAATGTAATCCAAATGTATTATTGGTGACGCATTTCGACTAAGTATGGGCGAAAAATCTGTTCCGCTCGCGGAATTTGCGGATTTTCGACAATTTCGCGATCCATGAATCTGGCAAAATTGCCAAAAAATCTGCAAATCCGCTTGCGAGCGGATTTTTTTTAGAAGCCCCACTCTTTGGCACTGCAGCACACACTAGTGGTGTGCACCGTTTTCCCGCCCTGACCCACTATGATGGACAGCTCACTCAAGGGCCCCCGGCGCCGGGCAGGTGTGCTTTCTCCCCGTATCTACCGTTGGAAAGTAGCTGTGATGCCTGATGGAGGCCTCTGCATCCTTGACTTTCACGAGTGCAATCCCCGTGCAGTTCCTGTGACCAAGAGCTTCTTTCTCCTCATCTGCTGCTCTGATCGGTCTCTGACCTTTTATACACACAAGAGGCATGTGAACTCGCATAGAAGCCCTGCTCTTTGGCCCCGCCGCACACACTAGTGGTGTGCACCATTTTCCCGCCCTGACCCACTATGATGGACAGCTCACTCAAGGGACCCCGGCGCTGGGCAGGTGTGCTTTCTCCCCGTATCTACCGTTGAAAAGTAGCTGTCATGTCTGATGGAGGCCTCTGCATCCTTGACTTTCACGAGTGCAATCCCCATGCAGTTCCTGTGACCAGGAGCTTCTTTCTCCTCATCTGCTGCTCTGATCGGTCTCTGACCTTTTATACACACGAGGCATGTGAATTCGCATAAACTCTCTGCCCGTTTGGCCCCGCCCACACACTAGCGGTGTGCACCGTCTTCCCGCCATTTACCACTATGATGGACAGCTCACTCAAGGGACCCCTGCGCCCTTCGGCGTGATGGCATAGTAACACACACATGGTCACTGGAGACAACTCTTCTGGCCCTTTACGCAGCTGCAGTGTAGGAAAAGCACTATACATTTACCCAACGAGGTAGCACTTACTGATTAGCCAGTAGAAGTATAGAAAGTACAGTCTATTTGTGCAAAACTGCAAATCCGCTAGTTCGCAAATTTTTTCACGAACTCACGGATTTTTTTGCAATTTTGCGCGAATTTGCAGACCGCAAATCCGCAAAATTCGCCCATACTTAATTTCGACCAGTGAAAAAGACTGTTCCGGTAGAAACGCATCGCCAATAATACATTTGGATTACACTGACCTTGGTGTGTGAGTCTTTTCTTGTAAGGGAACTGCTTGTGGTATTTTGTGGATCTACATACATATATATATATATATATATATATATATATATATATATATATATATATATATATATATATATATATATATATATATATATATATATATAACCTACTGGCATACGCCAGTAGGTAGTTGCAGTTTCGATTGTAAATATGGAAAATCTCCAGGCAACATATTGGTCAATCAAAAATTATTGGACCATAAATTAACGATAGTAATACTAGACCCAATGTACCAGTATTCTACATAAAAAGCTCGATATTATTAATACAAAATATTAAAATGAAGGCTCAAATTTTGAGAATCATGAAATCAGAAAAATATACATCAAATGACAAAAGAATATGACACAATAAGGACAAAAATATAATGAGACAGTATCACAATGAAGTTAATGCAACTGTAGAAACCTCAATATTGTTTTCACACAGTGAAATATGAATCATCAAGAAAATAAATATAACTTCAGACTATACACAAACCATACACATAACTATACACATAACAAGCCAAATAAAATTATAAAGAACAAGGAAAAACAATTAATTGATAAAGTAATACAATGTTGGTTCTTCAGAAAATCGACTCGCGTTTCGGAGAACATTGTGCCTTCATCAGGAAAGCTACATTGTGGAATCAACCAGAACCAAACTACAACAGATGTCTTTGCATTTATATGTACTTCGAAGGAGAGACACTTGGGAGCAGTAAAAAATTCTGGAGCAATAGATTCTTGTCAAATGACGAAAAATCAATGAGTATGATATAGATGAATCCAATGAGGCGTCGAGGATGTCAACACTAAATAAAACAATGGCTTTGATCGGTAGCGTAGGCTACTCAATCAATGTAGTGCTCCAGAGGAATGTGAAGGTACAGCCTCGATTCTCAAACGTATGAGACACGAAGACTTCAACTGGGTGTCTTTGTGAGGGAATAGCTCCAGGCTTGAGGCCTCTACTCACTATTTGTAGTTTTGACCATGTTTCAATAGTAAAAGCATGTTTTGAAGTGCCTATATCTTTGAAGCCGTTTGACAAAACTTCATAAAATATTCCAAAAAAGTTGTGCCAGTGATTCTTGTTGCACATGGAAAGTTTCGGGTTGATTAATAACTTCAAAACTACTGAACAGATTTAATCAAATTACAAAAAGCTCTATTTCTGCACCAAGATCTAGCTTTCTGCCAAATTTGGTGTAATTTGATTCAGCAGTTCAGACTGTAGTTGTGTCTAAAATCCCGACGGAAAAATTGCATTAGGAAAACGTGTTGTGGGACCCCCCTTTTACTTGAGCCCTACTTCATGAATCACCCCAAAAGTTTCTGGACAGTAGCTGAAGCAAGTGGTAACGTTATTAGAAAAACAAAAAATGCTTTTTCTATGGAAACTAGGATCTAACTATAACTACCAACTGGTGACCGCCAGTAGGTAATAAAAAGAAAAGTATATATACATATATAAAAGAGCTGATATATATATATATATATATCTATACTACTATTATAAAGGAAGAACTTTGAACCTTTGAGGCGGGTAAACTCGGGAACCACAGCGCCAATCCACACACCCGATACATCGTTGTAATCGTCAGGGTGTGCAGATGGACATAGGCTATATATACTTAATAAATATACGTTATTTAAAAATGTACAGAAAAAAAATTCGGCCCTTGGAAGAAGCACCGGCCGCGACGTGCGTGCCCGACGTGAGGAGCGCGGGGAGGAGCGGCGTCCAGGAGCGCGAGGAGGACCGGCGGACATGGCGCGGGGAGGATGGGTGAGGAGCGGCGGACAGGCGGTGAGGAGCGGCGGACAGGCGGGGAGGAGCAGTGAGCGGAGGATTAGGTAGGTTATTTATTTATTTATTTCCATTGAATGTGCAATAAACATTCATATCCACCAAATGTCTCATGTCCACCATCTTTCTTGTGTGGAACTATGGATGAATATAGGGTCAGTGATTGCCCGTACCTTACATGTTGGCCATATTGTTGAACTTGGCTCACGGAATGACACTTTGACTTTTGCAACCTGGGTGACAATAGCACTCCAACACGGACTCCTGCATCCAGTGTTGTCAGATTTTTTTAGCTTTCTATAGTCCAAAGCCAATCAAAAAGTATCCCAAAGTAGCCCAATATTGCTACTGTAGGGAAGGAGGGGCAGGGACAGTGTCAAGCAGGCGGTGAATGCATTGGAATTCATATTGCAGCAGGATGTATTTGTCTGATAAAGCGCTTTACCATACTACTTTGCTGGAGCGCTGTATATATATTTATAATCTGGCAACTAGCACAAACCAAAATGTTACTGCACAACCGATAAAATATAGCCCAATTGTGCGTGATCTAGCCCAATCTGGCAACACTGATGCCACAGCCACTCCCTCACGGCTGGTATACACCCACACAACACCCATCCAGCACAGGCGTCACAAGACACGTGACTGCTAATATAAAAGATAAGGTGCATGTGCTCTATGCCATTTTAGAGTTTAGAGTGCGTGGCCTCACTTCTCACTGAGTTAGTAGCACCGCAAGCACTAAGTGGGTGTACAACCTGCGATGATGATAGGTGCACTAATATGTCCTCTGCCATGGCGATATCAAGATTCAGTACTAAATCTTAGACCTGTTAGCTTGCAGAACGGAGCTGCATGATGTGGAGGGTGCCGTGACCGGGAAAAGGTGAGCAGTGAGGCCTTGGTGCACAGCATCGGGCAGATACCTCTGGGCTGCGGAAGTGGATAGGATACAGCAGCCTGAATGCATAAAGAGAGCAGAGCGATTTAGGCGTACGCACTCGTATATACTCTGCCCCAGCATCGGATTGGTAACGCGTACACTGGTGAAATGCCCAGTTCCAACTGTGGGCTGCTTTTTGGAGCAGTCTGGGGGCAGATTTGGGCGGTGTCGCTGTTGTTCAGATACAGCCAGTGGCCCAGTGGGCGTCTACATGGCCTTTCTGGAGGCAGATGGGAGTCATTACCTCACGTTTAGCAACAGGCAGCGATGTCACTTTCTTTCCCTTGCAGGGCCGGCTCATTAATGTATGCATACCTAGCAGGGCATGGGGCCTAAGCAGAAGTGGCCTCACTTGTCCTTAAGTCACCAGTGTAAACAAATCTGTGCACTTTTTTGTATCTCCCCACCCCCCCCCCTTTTTTAAATAAAATTTCGCCGAAGCAGTGTGTGGTATCTCCCATCTGCTTGCCCCCCGGCGGCTCCGCGTGTAATGGAACTGCTCGCGGTGACATCATTTAGAATGTCACCGCGACCAGCGTTCCAAGGCGAGCGCCGGGGCAACTGTGTGAAGCTGCGAGAGAGGAGGCTGTGGCTGAGGTCGTAGGGTATACCACTATCTTCAATAAATGTTGTATGGTTATATCTACGTGGCTTCCTTGTGCATTATTGGCCGTCACTACACTGGCGACGAGGGAAAGCACACCTGCGACCTCAACACGCACAAAGAAACCGAAAGATGACAGCTGACGGAGAAAAGTAAGAAGAATTTCAATGCTCTAGAAGCAGTGAGCGTCGGAAAAGTATCATCGCTTTGTGAAAAGAAAAAGCGGAGTTGGAGTCGAGAGCAACTGCTGGTCGGACGGAAGATATCCCCGTTTTAATTGTAGACCAACGTAGGTACTCCTATTAGTTGTCAGCAGCGCGGTGAAAGAAGTAGGAAGATGCAGCGAGAATCAGCTTTATTATTGAGTTTAATAGATAAGCTGAAAATATAAGCGAGAGTAATTTACGAACTATTAATGGCTTTTAAGAACATTTGGGCAGCCGAACGTGAAGAGATGTTGCGCTAATGTGCCTGCTGGCTAGCAATCCATTGTCGCTCTCAGTGTGTAGCCGAGCGTGGAGATAGCGCCAGTTTGAGAAAGACACCTGTGGGAATTTTTAACCCTTCTAAATGAATATTTGCCGGTATTTGATTTGTGTAAACCGGAACTTGTCAGGGAAGGCACAGCTGGCTTAAAGGAACGCAGGAGGTGCGCGTGACGAAGGAAGCTCATTCCGTCACCACAGAAGGCGTTTTCAACATAAACTTTGCCTGCAATTTATAGTCTAAGAAATCGGAGTTTGACGCATTTACTCTCACAAAGGGAGATTAACATTGCCGGTATTTGAAAGTTGTAGAAACCGGAGTTTGACAGAAAGGGTGTGCTGGTTGGAAAAACTCAGTAAGGTGCGTGTGAAGAAGGAGGCTTTTCTGTCCCCAGGTAAGTGTTTCATAATAAACAGTGCTGGCAATAATGAGAAGTGAACGCGGGGTATAGCGCGTAGTGAATGAAGTCATGACATTTTGAAAGGTGGAGGACACGCGCTATTTGAGTCAGCGTTTTACCTGCAGTCAGCTGATTCTGGTGTGATAGCGTGTGTCAAGCGCCAGAGGGCACCTTGGTAATCCTTTTCACGGCATCCTGACAGCTGCAGTGTCTCATCAAGCATTTCGTTTCTTTCAACTGATGTTCCCCTCAGCTGAAACGCACACTTTTGGAAGTCTGCTGTGGAAAGTATTTGATCTCTAAAATAAACATTGCCAGTTCTTTACAGTTGTGAAAACTGAAGATTGTTAGATCAGCGCCTCTGATTAAAAAAGGAACGCTGTGAGGAGCACATGACGAGTGAAGTTCTTCTGTCACCACAGAGAGTGTTCCAGTATAAACATTGCCGGTAGTTTCACATGGTGGTAACCGGAGCTAATGAAAAGCGAGCGCTGTATAAAGCGCATGAGAAATGAAGCCTCTTTGAGGGTGGAGTGGGCCTTTCACTGCAGTTTGAAAGTGTACATTGCAATTAGATTAATATAAAAAAAAAAGATGAAAGGAATGTCCTCTGGTATAAAGATCTGATATCGACTGTAACTGGAGCACCCACAACTGTTCCTACTAAGGAGTCATTTGCTCCCAGAATGCAAAGTAGAAATGTGTGCAAATGTATTATATGCATGTTTGTTTCTTTTGGTGTAAGAAAATAGTACTCTGCCCTACGTTTACACTGTGTTTAGTAGGACTAAAACATCGTCCCCCTGGTTTTAGGCCTGCAATATCGCTCAGTGACACTTAACCATGCAGAGTGTGACCCCTCCACCCTTTTTCCTGACCAACCCAGGTGATCCCACTATCCAATGGAAAAAAGTGTTTTTGAATTACGCTACTGTATGTGGGCCTAACCTTGGCCTGGAAAGGAAGGTAGCATTATTAGCGTATTACCTAGGTGCAGAAGGAGAAGAGGTTCTAGATCACCTCCCAGATTTAGGGACGCAGGAAGCAAGGGGTCTTAATGAGCTAGAGGTAAGCCTAAAGAAATTGGATTTACACTACCTCCCCAAGACGAGCACAATTATGGAGAGGTACCACTTCGGGAAAAGAGCACAGAAGGAGGGAGAATCTATTGAAGATTTTGTTTCTGAATTAAGGAAACTAGCAGCGACATGCAAGTTCGGTGGGGCAAGTGAGGAAAGGATTAGGGATCAGTTTGTATTGGCTTGCAGGATGGAGCGTGTGCGTGAAGAGTTATGGCTTAAGGATGACCCACCGTTGAGGGAAGTTCTTATTATAGCAAAACAGGTGGAGCACATGTTACAGTGCGTCAAGGAAATAAAGCAGGACACTGGGGAGAAAAGAGGTGAAGGTAAACCTAATGTCAGTGAAGTGGTGACTGAATGGGAGGCGGTGTCTATGATCAAAGGCCAGAAGGTAGCGGGTAGAGAGCAGAAGGAGAGCAGAGTGGGAGGATCATTCAAGGGCACCTGCTATAGGTGTGGCAAGCAGGGACATCTAGCTAATGACAAAGAGTGCCCTGCCCTCAGGTTTACATGTAACCAGTGCGGCAAGAAAGGTCATTTCAAGCAGTACTGCAAGAGTGGGCAAGGGGTCAGCAGACAGAGTAGAGACAGGACGAATGTAGTGTGTGACGAAATTGTAGTGCAGGTCAAAGAGTTGCAGGTCCAAAGCGGTAATCACACCACGTGTGGAGAAATAGTGGGGCAGGTTGATGAGGGTCAGGTCAGCAGCCCAAAAGACACCATAAAGATAGGGAGTATTGGTTTAGAAGCATTGTTCGATTCCTGCTCAAGGATTACCATTATTAATGCAAAAGAATTCTCTCGTGTGTCCAAGGGGAAGATAATTTTGAGGAAAATGGATCTGAGGCCTGGGGGGTATGCTGGTCGCCCTATCTCTATGAAAGGCTATTTTCTAGGAAAAATTGAATACAGTAACAGGACAACAGTGTCCAAGGTCTATGTGTCTACAGTAGGGGACAACATCTTGGGATGGCAAGCGCAGAAGGAGTTAGGGGTCTATCTTAATCCCAATTGTAATCCCCAGATCCTGATACAGGAAGTACAAGAACACAAGACGGACATAATGACAGAGTTCAAAGAAGTGTTCAGAGAAGAGCTAGGATGCTTAAAAAACTACTGTCACAAGATAAAATTGAAAGAGAACGCAAAGCCAGTCGTGGCCAAAGTCAGGAAGCTTCCCATCGCCATCCAAGAAGAGGTGAAGTCTGAACTAGAGAAATTGTGCAAGGCTGGAGTCATCGAACCGGTGGAAGCGACGGAATGGTTGGCACCCATCGTGGCCGCAAAGAAGAAGGATGGGTCGGTTCGGCTCTGCATCGATCTGAGGGCGTTGAACAAAGAGGTCGTGGTTGATCGATACCCCCTGCCGAACATCACCCAAATGATGAGCACGCTTGAGGGAGCAAAGGTATTTTCCACGCTCGATCTCACCTCGGCCTACTTTCAGATAAAACTACACGAAGAGTCTCAAGAACTCACAGCGTTTGTGACACCCATGGGCGCGTACAAGTTCAAGAGGATGCCTTTCGGGTTAGTCTCGGCGGCCGCTGTATTTCAGAGACTCATGGGGAACATCTTGAAAGACATCCCAGGTGTCATGTGTTACCAGGACGACGTGCTAATATTTGCAAAAAACCATGAAGAGCATGATGAGAGGCTGAGACGCGTCTTGGCAAGGTTCAGGTCACAAGGACTAACGGTGAAAAGAGACAAGTGTGTGTTCGGCTGTGCAGAACTGGATTTCTTGGGACACAAGGTGACAGCTGAAGGAATATGTCCCAAAGCTGAACTACAAAACACCATTGTAAATTTGACACCTCCCACAAGTAAGGACGAAATCAAGTCATTTATGGGAATGTTGGAGTTCTACGGAAAATTCGTAAGGAACCTGGCAGGAAGGACTTACGCCATCAGGCTGCTGCTAAAGAAAGAGACAGAATTCAACTGGAGTCAGGAGTGTCAAAGGGAGTTTGAAGATGTAAGGAGGGCACTTGCAGAAGCCCCCAGTTTAAAGTCATACATGCCCAATCGGGCGACTGTGGTCACCACCGACGCAAGCGGTAAGGGACTGGGAGCAGTTCTTACTCAAGTAGGCAAAGACGGAGAAGAAACCATAGCTTTCGCCTCAAGGTCACTCCAGAAGTCCGAGAACAACTACTCGGTGATTGAAAAAGAGGCCCTGGCAGTATCCTGGGCATTGGGGAAATTCAGAGACTTCCTGTGGGGAACACAGTTCACCCTTCGTACTGACCACAAGCCGTTGGTGGAAGTGTTCAGCAAAAAAGGCCTAGATGCCATCTCCAGTAGGATCAGGCGTTGGGTGGTCGGCCTCCAGGAATACACCTTCGGTGTCGAGTACGTCCCGGGAACGCGGAATTTCGCAGCAGACTGTCTGTCGAGACTTGTTGGTGAAAAGGAGGCAAGGGAGAAGCAAGGGATGGTGGATGATGAAGCGGATGAACTTCAGATAGAGAATGTCTGCGCCATCCAGAGAGCGTTAGGAGAAGAAACATGGAGAAATGCATTGAAGGAAGATGAGATCTTGGAGGAGGTGTGCAAAAGAATAAAAGACAGGTGGAAAAACGAAGATAAACGGGAAGAAAATCTGCGGCCATACTGGGTTGTCAAAGATGAGCTGTCTATAGTAGATGAATGCCTGTTCAGGGGGACAAGACTAGTACCACCCACGTCGGTGAGAGACAATCTTGTTGAGATAGCCCACGAAGGACATATGGGTATCACCAAGACTAAACAAAGACTCAGGGAGAACTATTGGTGGCCAAACATGGACCTTGCCACTGAAAGGAAAATTAGAGACTGCATTCCGTGCAGCAACAGTGACAAAGTCTTGAAGCAACTGACTCCCCCGATGGTATGCAGGCCACCGCCGTCAGCACCCTGAGAGGAGTTGGCACTGGACATCGTGGGCCCATTGTCTGGAGAGCTGCGCACGCCATACATCCTGGTGCTCATGGATATGTATTCTAGGTGGCCCGAAATGAAGCTAGTAAGTGAAGTCACGACCAAGACAGTCATCGGGTTCCTGGAAGAGACGTTCATCAGGGAAGGGCTACCCAGCAGCATACTCACGGATAATGGGGTGCAATTATGTTCAAAAGAAATGGAAGACTTCCTTGGAGAGAGAGGCATCAAACACAAGCGCTGCGCTTTGTATCACCCCGAAACCAATGGCATGGTCGAGCGATTTAACAAAACCCTCAAGGAAAGTATCCAGTTAGCCAAGGCCAGTGGCATAAGCTGGAAAGAAGAAGTATGGAGGCGGCTAGAAGCGTACAGGTTCACTCCGCACCAAACGACGGGAGTCACCCCATTCGAGCTGCTCCGTGCAAGGATACCCAACACCAAACTATCCCCAGGATGGATGGGGTGGCACAAGGGATGGTCAGACCACTCTAAAGAAGCGAAAAGCCTAGAGAAACAAGAGGGAGCCATGACGAAAAGGAAAGAAAGATATGACCAGCTCAGAGCCACACGGGAGGCCGGGTTCAAAGTAGGGGATAGCATCAAGATCAAAACCCCTACTGGTAGAGCAAGTTGGTCAGAATACAGTAATCCAACAAGGATAACAAAATTGTTCAGGAATGCTGTTAAGACTCAAGAGGGGAAGATCTGGAACTTGGGAAGAGTAGCGAGATTCCACCCACCAGGGCATGACCCTAGTAGTGAAAGGGAGGGGGAGGGTGATGCGAGGAAGAGGAAAAGTCCTAACACGAAGAAGCTGTTGCCATTCCCCCACCCAGGTGGTAGGTCTAGCAGGAGAGCGACCAGACCCCCCAGATATTTCGATCAATATGTTATGATGTAAGCTCTGCAATTACTGTTGTTCTTGTGTTTATTCTCATGTTTTCATTCCGCAGGGGAGGGGGATGTGTGGTATCTCCCATCTGCTTGCCCCCCGGCGGCTCCGCGTGTAATGGAACTGCTCGCGGTGACATCATTTAGAATGTCACCGCGACCAGCGTTCCAAGGCGAGCGCCGGGGCAACTGTGTGAAGCTGCGAGAGAGGAGGCTGTGGCTGAGGTCGTAGGGTATACCACTATCTTCAATAAATGTTGTATGGTTATATCTACGTGGCTTCCTTGTGCATTATTGGCCGTCACTACACAGTGTTTTGAGGAAAGGCAATATGCAAATATGAACCACTATATTTTTTAGCGTGCCCGGGCCGTTTTTTAATCCTAATCCAACCCTGCTCTGCCATTACTAATTCTGTCCTATGTTTCAGATGTGGTAGCTTGAGAGTCCCACTAGGTCATGGCACATGGTTGAAGACAGAGCGGTGGCGTAAAGGTAAGCTGTGACGGTTTTGTACACAGTGTGGGCACTCAGAATCCCTCCTCATCGCTTCCTTTCTCTCCCTCACGCACTGTCTATCTCCCTCTTCCTCTTACACCATTCTATCTTTCTCTCTCTCTCTCTCTCTTCCTCTCTC